>NC_035437.2:121561048-124349798 GCF_002127325.2 Helianthus annuus
AAAGTCAACATAATATGATTCAATCACCATCTTCGTTCTTTTGTTGTAGACTCTGTAGGCCTTCTGTGTGGATGAATATCCCTTGAAGTAGCAGATATCACCCACTGCTTCGAACTTGATGAGATTTTCTTGAGTGTTTAGAAGGGTGCATGAACAGCCAAATGGTCTGAAGAAATCAATAAGCGGTTTTTCTTTTGAAGAGTAGTTCATATGCCGTTTTTCCGTGTGGTTTTACAATGAGAACCCTGTTCAGAACGTAGCATGTTGTATTTACTGCTTCTGCCCAAAAGATGATTGGAAGCTTTGAATCCACCAGCATGGTTCTTGCAGCTTCGATCAATGTTCTGTTCTTGCATTCAGCAACTCCGTTCTGTTGAGGAGTTCTGGCTGCACTGCATTGGAGATGAATTCCCTTTTCTGCACAGAAGGATATGAAGGTCTGATTTTTGAACTCGGACCCATTATCACTTCTGATTGACTTCACTTTCAATCTGGTCATGTTTTCAATCAGCGGGATGAACGACTTGAGAACTTCAGCAGTCTCGCTTTTTGCTTCAAGAAAATAGACCCATGAAAACCGAGAGAAATCATCTGTAATCACCAAACAGTAGGAACTTTTAGCAAGACTTTTAACGCTAATTGGACCAAAAAGAGCCATATGCATCAACTGAAGAGGCGCAGTAATCATATTCACTGCTTTGGGCTTGTGCGACTTCTTGTGTTGCTTTCCCTGGGTGCATGCAATACATTTTTCAGAAAAAGGAATTTCTTTTATCGGAAGTCCTCTTACTAAGTTTAACTTAGAGAGTTTATTCATATTTTTGAAATTTACATGCCCCAATCGCCTGTGCCAAAGCAGTGACTCTGATTCTAAAGCCTTTGAAATCAAGCACGTCAAGTTGTCATTTGTCTTGGCATTTTTCATGTTGAGCACGTATGTATTGTTTTGTCTTGGAGCAGTGAGCATGATCATTTCTGCAGGAACGACATATGCAGGCTTGAGAAACAAGCATTCCATGTCATTGAAAAGCACCGATATTCCTTTATCACAGACTTGTGATACGCTCATGAGATTGTAGCACAATTCTGGAACATAGTTGACATTTTCCAACGTGAGGGCTTCAGACACCACATCTCCTACTCCAACGATCTTCTCTCCTTTCTCGTCTCCAGCGAAAGACACGAAATCACCATCGATGAAGCGAAAATTCTTCAGAAGTTCCTTTAATCCAGTCATGTGTCTTGAACATCCGCTATCGACATGCCAGATGTACTCCATGAGCATACGGAGCCATTTCTGGAGTTTATTCTGAAATACAAGAATATACATAAATTAGTTTGATTTGGGAACCCAGATTTGCTTCATTTTGAATCTATCATGGTTTTGACCCACGTTGTCCTCTTTTTGTTTCCAAAAATAGGCTGTTGACTCAACCAGGTTTTTAACAGACTTCTTAAGATAGTTAAGTTGATATGTGAAGTTTATGATAAAATCATGTTCTAGTTTAGAAAACTTCTTGGTTTTACAATGTTTCGCTGTATGTCCTAAGTGACCACAGCGAAAGCATCTTTTACGTCTGGGTCTTTTGGTGTTAGAAGATGATGTATGTGATGAGAGTCTTGAGCTTTCTGCTTTCTTCATTTTCTTGTCCACTTTGCTTTCATCTTCTGAGCATTCTTCATCACTGTCGGAATCGGATGAACTTTCGGACGTGTTGTACTCGCTTGAGCTTTGCTCTTCACTTGCTTCGTAACTTGAATCATTGTAGCGTTGATCTTCGCTTGAACTTTCTGAGTCTTGGTCTTCGATTGTTTCAATACTTGAACACTCGGAGCTTTCATCATTTGTAGTTTGATCTTCATTTGAGCTTTCTGATTTTTGCTTATCTTCTGAGGCATTGATGCTTGAGTCTCCATTGCAGTGATCTTCAGTGACACTCTTTTCTGAATCTGTCATACCTGTTCGAGAAGGAATAAATTCTGGAATTTCCTCTGTGAGGAATTTTCCAAAGCTATTCTTTTTCAATTCTGGCACAAATGCAGGATATTCACAAACAATTTTATCATCACAAAATGCATAATTTAAATCATGACATTCAGACACAAAATGTTCACGATCACGGGTCTCAAATGTAGGCGCATGGCCCTTACAGTCATCCGAAGATTTAAATTTAGGCACACGGCCAATACAGTCATCCATCCTAACTAAATTATTATATCCATCCCGAATATTGTTTTTCTTAGAACAGTTCCAGGCGAACCAATTAACGGTGGAATAATTATCGCCTGAATAACCTATTCCTATTTTTGAACCACTGCAGTCTCCATCCTCATCGCACACATCTTCTTTACACACAATTGGATCTGCATTACTTTTAGAAAAGTTAGCGGTTGTTTCATTTTCACAAAACTCATCGTTTTCGATTTTCTCATTTAATTATTTTAAATTGTCGTTCGAAGCTTTCAACAACTTATCACGGTTTTCAAGATCTGATCTTCAACACTTTTGACTCTACCAGTCAGTTCTTCAACCTTCTTACCATTAAGGTAAGCAACTGTACTACAAACTTTGCACTCTTTCATGCAATTTTTGCAGTTGTTCTTAGATTTAACATTCTTATTTTTGTTCAACAGAGGCCTTTTTATCGATGAGATCATTTTCGGGATGAGGAGTTGGCATAGGCACATAGTTTTTGCTATGTGGTGGAAAGAAGAGTTTTCTTTCATTTCCATGTCTGTCCTTATACCCAATCCCGTCTTTCACAAACGTTGGTCGTTGGCAGTTTTTGATGTCAGTAAAGGCCTTTTGACTGACATTCCATTTGTCTATTATAATTTGTAATTTATTCTTTTCGTTCAAAGCTTTTTCTAATCTTTCTGTGAGATCGTTAATGATAAAATCTTTTCTAAACACAAATTCTTTTTGAGTTTGCATTTCAGCTAAAGTTGAATTCAACTTTCTCTGATATGCGGCCTCGTTCTGTTTAAGCTCATTGTTAAATTTTAAAGCTTTGTCTTTTTGTCTCTCAAATTCTAGATTTAGAGACTTGTAATGTGCCACGACATCAACGCATGCAAGTGTGCATAACTTTACTTTAAAACTATGTGGAATACTGTTTACCAAGTCTTTGTCAGCCTTTTCTTTTGAAGATTCTGTTTTCATAGCTGCTGCTGGGACCTTTTCTTTTCCCTTCTTCTGATCAGATGCCTCCTTAGAAACATGCTCCTTTGCTTCTCCAGACTTCTTTTCTTTCTCAGGCTCCATGGAGGTGAGAATGCTTTTCAGACCTTTGTCAGCAGTGTTGTCTCCTTTTGGAATTCCAACTGTCTGTTTCTCAAAATGCTTTGATGAGGACTCGCTTGAGATCTTTGCCATAAGAGCTTTGTTGACTTGCTCCTTAGCTTCAGCAATTTCTTCACTCAATCATAGTCTTCGACGACTAAAGCTTTTGGCGTGCTAGGAGACGCGTTGTTCTTGTTTTCTTCGACTGTGATTTGTTTTACAGCAGGAGTTGATTCAATGTTTCCTTCTTTCAACAAGGGGCAGTCACGCTTGAAGTGGCCCAGATTCTTACAGTTGTAGCATCTTAGTTTGGATTTATCAAAACCAGCTTTTCCAAGACCCAAACGCTTTCCGGTTTTGTCTTGAAATTTCTTTAACCTCAAAGTGATCATGGCCATCTGCCATTTCAGATCCATTTCTTCCATGTCATCTGGATCAACCTGATACATGTCTTCAGCAGTGAACATCTCCTTCTTCAATTCTCCAGACATCAAAGCTTCATAGCTGCTCAGAAACATGTTGAAAAGTGCCACGTTTTCAGTCGACACTTTCAACGCTTGTGTATCACCAACCGTGATAGTCTTCTCACTAGGTTGTGGAGCTTTCGATGCGCTTGCGGAAGCGTTGGCGTAAATTAAGTCGGAAGCTTGTGGACCGATGCCACCTGAAGCAAGAAATGCCACATTCTTCAATCCGGCAGAGGTTGAGTTGACTTTGGTGGGTAACCAGCAGTGTTCATCTCTCGTTTGTTGACATCCATTTCGAAGGCTCTTAGGGTGTTAATTAGGTCAGACAGAGTGAGTGGATTTGGATTTTTGAGGAAATCCTTCTTGATCATCATGCATTGAAGACTCCATTCCTTGGGGAGTGAATCTAGCAGCTTCTTTTTGGCAGCTAGGTTTGTGACAGGATTTCCCGCCTTCTTCATTTTAGTCATCATATTCAGAAAGCGACTAATGTGATCGGAAAGACTTTCTCCACGAACTCCACAAAACATGTCGTATTGTTTCTGCACCATGTCTCTCTTGCTTTCGATCAGCTCTTCATTTCCCTCATAATACTCAATCAATGCATTACAGAGTGCATTTGCAGTTCGGTGTTCTTCAAACATGTTGCAGTCATCAGTTGACAGTGCCATGGTTAAGGCAGCATGAGCACGACGATCACGTTGGATTAGAGCCTTGTCTTCATCAGTGAAGGTAGTTGCATCATTGTTAGCAACTACCGCATCTCCTCGAACAACCGTTGGAATGTGGGGTCTAGCGGTGACAGAGAGCCACAGATTGTAGTCCGTGTACTCGAAGAACGACTGAATGCGAGTCTTCCAAGTGCTGAAGTCTTCAGCCCCTTTCAACTTTGGTGGCCTAGTAGTGATTCCGGTCTCAAGTTCCGCTTGAGTTGTGACACTCTAGGTTTTTTTTTCCGAACAAACGCCTTGTAATATTTTTATGTATATATATGTTATTAAATGAAAACGTGATCTTTGTGCATGATATGTGTGTATGTATGTATTATATATATATATATATATATGTATGTGAGTCGAGACCATGACTCGCAACCACTCGGTTGCGAGTGGGCCACTCGGTCTCGAGTGGGCCTCTTGGGCCGTAACCGGTTTGGGCCGAACCCCTTAGCCTATTTTGAACCTTGTATAAAATCCCACCTTTCCCCCACTTCCTTCATTTTACACACACAAACACTTCTACTCTCTCTCAACTAGAAAACCCCAAACAACAATCCATTCTCATCCAACTTTAGGTTCAAGCTTGGATCTCGGTCAAGGAATCTCGGACAAGAAACTCGGTCAAGATCATCACTCGGACACTCCATCTTTCTCGGTTCCTTTTCTTTGTTTTCGGCTCCTCCTTCTCAACCGGTTAGTGTTGTTATTATGTGCATAGGATTTATGTGGGTTAAATGAACTAGAAATGCTTGGTTAGTAGTATTATGCATGATTTTTAGGATGGTTTGTGAAGCTTGACTATATGTGTAAACCTCTATATATGAAAGCTTGATAATATGTTTAAATGGCTAAGGAATAGTGGTTTAAGAATGATTAGGGCCAACCGAGTTATGTTTAAAGTCACAAATATATGTTTTCTTGTTTTTGCATCATGATCTTGTTAAAAATATGTGATTTTGGTTCATAAATGTATGGTTATGTTTGACATGAAAACCCTAGAAATTTATGAATATAGGATGAACTTGTTGAATGTGGTTTGAAGATTTCAAAAATGGCAAAGTTTGATCTATTTTCATTAATGGTCAGTTTAGGAAAAGTGTTAGTGAAACCTTATTGGCTATTACTTGATTTGGGCCTGATTACATAGTACAATGTGGACTGATGTATCTGAATCTACACGTGAACATGAAAGGGACAGCATTACGACTCGCAACCGCACCGTTGCGACTCGCAACCATGGCATGACAACTCGAGACCACGCAGTTGCGACTCGCAACCACAGTGTGACAACTCGAAACCACATGATTGCGACTCGAGACTACGACGGTTGCGACTCGCAACCACAACGTGACAACTCGAAATCACACAGTTGCGACTCGCAATCACAGCGTGACAAGCCGAGACCTCCTGGTTGCGACTCGAGACCACCTGGTTGCGACTGGGCTGTCCACTTTGGTTATTGGGCCATAGTATGTTTAATATGGGCTACCTGTTGACTGATCTGCGTGTTACTGTTTGACCGTGTAAATGCTAGGGCCGGCCCAATAACCCACTGTCTACATTGTTATGCATGCAACGTGTTAGTTATGTGTAAGTTTTTACGTGATTGCTTGTACGCCAAACCTGACCTATACCGGTAACCATGTTAGGACGTGGTGACCAGCGTGTTTGACCAAGTAACCTAATCTGCCGAGCAACCCAAGGTGAGTTCACACACTAAAAGCATGCGTCCCGCGGAGGGACACGAACAAACTACCAACTTTGGGAAAATACTTTCGACCCATTACTCCGGGGGAAAACAGAATGGGTAATTACTATCTCCGGGGGAGATACGTTTGGATACTATTTATAAATCACAACTAGCCATGCTAAACGAAACTCTATCACCTTAAGTCCCTGCTTACAGTACCGATTAATCGCCGGGGGCGAACGGGTTATTAGTTGATAGCGCTATTAGGTTTGACAACCTCACACCGTGACCGGGGGAGATCGGGCGTGAACTAGTAGACCTTGCAACATGGTCAATGACGATAGACATTGACTCGGGGCACGAATATTTATATTCCGTCAACAGTTTCGGTATCTACAGTTTAGTGAGCTTACAGATGGGGTAGCTCCCCACAACGTGATTATAAATGCTTTATCTAAACAACCTAAGTTTTTGGTAAACTAAAACTGGACAACTAGTGAACTCACTCAGCATTATTGTTGACCCCTTACTGCATGCTTTGCAGGTAACCAGTGACTCAGGAGCTGCTGCTTGGGGATGTGTAGTGTTCGTCAAACCCGTGTGTTGGGTTAATTATTTTGAACTAAGAACTATCTTTAAAACTACTTTGGTTTATGCTTCCGCTGTTTTGTTAAACTAATTATCGAACTTAAACTACGATGTTGCTAACTACTTTGGATATTAAATATTTCTACTATTAATTCAATGCTCAGTATAATTGGTGGCTGGATCCTGGTCAGTCACGCCCTCAAAGCGGGTGTTATCCGCAGGTGGATTTTGGGGGTGTGACAGATTGGTATCAGAGCCATTGGTTATAGTGAACTTGGTTTTAAAAAGGGGAAAATCTTTTTGAGAAAAAAAAACCAGACTATAACCTGTGACTCGCGACGACACTACACTCCAAGTGCAAGGCTCGACACATTTGACCTCATAGCTCGGACTAGTGTTTACTTGTTTGCTTACCTTATGTTTCCTGTTTTGCTATACGTACCAGTGTGCCTAAATTAGATAGATAGACCTCTCTCTTCTATCTCATTTTCGCTACATTACGACATCACACTCATACTGTGTTTTCTGGTTATGAAGACAATGAGTGGACGCGGAAGAGGAAACATTAACATGACACAGGCTCAGTTCACTAACCTGCTCAACACAGTGGCTGCAGCTTTCGCAGCTCACCCTATAGGTAAGCTCGTTGTTTTAGGATGTTTAGATCCTACCGCCACATCATCTTTTCGCCTCTAAATCTATACGCTTCGCTTCTCACGAACAGGCCAGCATGCACCTGCGCAACCACCCGTGTGTACTTTCAAAACTTTCATGGATTGCAAGCCTCTCCCTTTCAACGGCACTGAGGGTGCCATAGGTCTTCTACATTGGATTGAGAAAGTTGAAGCTGTCTTTGCTGTCTGTGAGTGTCCCCCTGCAAATTGGGTGAAGTTTGCTACTGCTACGCTTGAAGGAAACGCGCTTTCTTGGTGGAAGGCGCAAATTCAGATGTTTGGGTTAGAAACTGCTAATGCTACTGCGTGGGAGGATTTCAAGGACATGATTAAGGAGGAGTACTGTCACCGGGATGACATCCACAAACTTGAGAACGAGTACTATGCGCTTAAGATGGTTGGGTCAGAGATTGAAACCTACACCAAGCTGTCCAATGACTATGCTGCCCTTTGCCCAAACATGTCTCGACCTATGTATCGAAGAATCGAACTGTACATCAAGGGTTTGGCTCCAGAAATTCGAAGCCATGTAACTTCAGCCAACCACACTACCATTCAGCCGATCGTTCGACTTGCTCACAAACTCACTTATCAGGCCGTAGAAGAGGGCAGGTTGCCCAAAAGGATCAGTGCTACTGTCGGAACTTCTAGTGACAACAAGCGTAAGTGGGAAGGAAATCAAAGCAAGGATGCTAACCCCACTCAGGCCCCAGCAAAGCAAAGGAAAACTGAAAACAACAAGGGCACTCAACAACAGGGTGGCTATCGTGGTAACCACCCCAAGTGCAACAAGTGCAATCGACATCACAGTGGGCCTTGTGGGAAAAATCAGTGTCAGCGATGTAACAAAATGGGGCACGAGGCCAAAGACTGTAGGAGTCCACGTCCCATGGGGCAGAACCAGCAGCAACAACATCACGGGAACGCTAAGGGTTGTTTCCAGTGTGGAGCTGAGGGGCACTTTAAGAAGAATTGCCCTGAACTGAACCAGAACCGCAACAACAATCAGGGAGCTGGAAACAACGATCAGAACAACAATGCTGGGAATGGTGCCAGAGGAAGGGCTTTTGTGATTGGAGCTGAAGAAGCAAGGAATGACCCCAATGTCGTGGCGGGTAAGTTCCTACTCGATGATCGTTATGTTTCTGTATTATTTGATTCTGGAGCCGATGCTAGTTATGTGTCCCTACGTATTAGTAAGAAGCTTAAGCGTCCGCTTTCGTTACTAAGTTCGCATCATATCGTCGAGTTAGCTAATGGTAGAAACATCGAGGCCTCACATGTTATCAAAGGCTGCAAACTAGAGTTGTCTGGTCAGACATTTAGTATCGATCTTTTCCCTGTTACTCTTGGAAGCTTCGACGTCGTTATTGGTATGGATTGGTTATCCAAGCATCGCGCTGAGATCCTCTGTCAAGAGAAAGCAGTTCGTATTCCCCGTCGTTCTGGCAAACCCCTCATTGTACAAGGTGGCAAAGGCGGAGAAATCTCCGGCGTTATCTCTTTCTTGAAGGCCCAGAAGTGTTTACGAAAAGGGCACACCGCTATCTTAGCACTTGTCACCAACACGCAGGAAAAGGAAAAGAGGATTGAAGATTTTCCAGTAGTGCGTGACTACCCCGAGGTATTTCCTGAAGAACTACCTGGACTCCCTCCCCACCGTCAGGTCGAATTCCAAATCGAGCTAGCTCCCGGAGCAGCGCCAATAGCTCGTGCACCTTATCGACTAGCCCCCGCAGAATTGAAGGAACTCTCTACTCAACTACAGGAACTATTGGATAAAGGGTTTATCCGCCCTAGTTCATCACCCTGGGGAGCACCGGTACTCTTTGTTAAGAAGAAGGATGGCACGTTCCGAATGTGCATTGACTATCGTGAGCTGAACAAGGTTACCATCAAGAATCGTTACCCTCTCCCGCGAATCGACGACCTATTCGATCAGTTGCAAGGATCGAGCTACTATTCTAAAATTGACCTGCGATCAGGCTACCATCAGCTAAGGGTCCGTAATGAAGACATCTCCAAAACTGCATTCAGAACTCGTTATGGTCATTATGAATTCCTCGTTATGCCCTTTGGAATGACCAACGCGCCTGCGGTATTCATGGACCTCATGAACCGAGTATGCAAACCCTACCTCGACAAGTTTGTGATCGTGTTTATAGACGACATCCTGATCTACTCGAAAAGTCAAGAAGAGCATGAACAGCACCTACGCCTTATCCTCGAACTCCTTCGCAATGAGCAACTGTATGCCAAGTTCTCGAAATGCGACTTCTGGCTTCGAGAAGTCCATTTCCTTGGGCACGTGGTTAACAAGGATGGAATTCACGTCGACCCTGCAAAGATCGACTCTATAAAGAATTGGCCTACCCCTAAGACTCCGACTGAAGTCCGCCAATTCTTGGGACTAGCAGGGTACTATCGAAGATTTATCATGGGATTCTCAAAGATCGCTCAGCCTCTCACGGCTCTTACTCAGAAGGGTATGGTTTATAAATTGGGTGAAGCTCAGGAAACCGCATTTCAGAAACTCAAGGATAGCCTCTGTAGTGCTCCTATTCTCTCGCTGCCTGAAGGCACTGACGACTTCGTGGTTTACTGCGATGCATCCATCCATGGACTCGGTTGTGTGTTAATGCAACGCGACAAAGTTATTGCCTACGCCTCACGACAACTCAAGACACACGAAAGGAACTACACAACGCATGATTTGGAACTGGGAGCAGTGATCTTTGCTCTTAAGATATGGAGACATTACCTGTACGGTACCAAGTGCACCATTTACACCGATCACAGGAGTCTCGAGCATATCTTCAAGCAAAAGGAATTAAACATGCGACAACGTCGATGGGTCGAACTCCTGAATGATTATGAATGCGCCATCTAGTACCATCCGGGCAAGGCCAATGTCGTGGCAGACGCCCTCAGCCGAAAAGACACTACGCCCAAGCGCGTGCGAGCATTACAACTTACCATCCAGTCTAATCTCCCTACCCAGATTCGAAATGCTCAGACTGAAGCTCTGAAACCGGAAAACGTCAGGGCTGAGTCCCTGCGAGGATCGAGACAACGACTAGAGCAAAAAGAAGACGGCGCCTATTATGTGGCAGGGCGCATTTGGGTCCCACTCTACGGAGATCTACGAGAACTGGTGATGGACGAAGCCCATAAGTCCCGTTATTCAGTACATCCTGGTTCAGATAAGATGTACCACGACTTAAGGACCACGTACTGGTGGCCTGGCATGAAAGCCCACATAGCCGCTTACGTTGGCAAATGTTTGACCTGCGCAAGAGTCAAGACTGAGTATCAAAAACCAGCAGGCCTACTCCAGCAACCGGAAATCCCAAAGTGGAAATGGGAACAAATTTCCATGGATTTTGTTACAGGGCTACCTAGATCCCAACGCGGGAATGACACTATTTGGGTGATAGTAGATCGATTGACTAAGTCTGCACACTTTCTGGCCATTAAGGAAACAGACAAGTTTTCTACCTTGGCAGAAATCTATTTAAAGGAAGTAGTCTCGAGACACGGGGTGCCAACTTCCATTATTTCCGACCGAGACGCTCGTTTTACTTCCGAGTTGTGGCAAGCTATGCACAAATCCTTTGGCTCACGTTTGGACATGAGCACCGCTTACCACCCACAAACGGATGGGCAGTCTGAGCGCACCATCCAAACCCTGGAAGACATGCTTAGAGCATGTGTGATCGATTTCGGCAGGAACTGGGAGAAGCATCTACCGCTGGTGGAATTCTCCTACAATAACAGCTACCACACTAGCATTCAGGCGGCACCTTTTGAGGCATTGTACGGTCGTAAATGCCGATCACCTCTCTGCTGGGCAGAAGTCGGTGACAGTCAACTCACAGGCCCAGAACTGGTGGTAGACACAACGGAAAAGATTGCCCAGATCAGGCAACGCATGGCGGCAGCTCGTGACCGTCAGAAAAGCTACGCTGATAAGCGTAGGAAACCGCTAGAATTCCAGGTCGGGGACCGGGTTCTACTTAAAGTCTCACCCTGGAAGGGTGTGGTTCGTTTCGGTAAACGGGGCAAGCTGAATCCGCGATATGTTGGACCATTCGAAATTACCGAGAAAATCGGTAAGGTTGCTTATAGATTGAACCTGCCTGCAGAGCTGAGTGCAGTGCACAATGTCTTTCACGTGTCTAATCTGAAGAAGTGTCTGTCGGACGAAACACTCATAATTCCTTTCAAGGAACTCACTATTGATGAACAGCTACACTTTACTGAGGAACCGATTGAGATCACGGATCGAGAGATCAAAACCCTCAAACGTAGCCAGATACCTCTCGTGCGAGTTCGTTGGAACTCACGGCGTGGCCCAGAGTTTACCTGGGAGCGGGAAGACCAGATGAAGTCCAAGTATCCCCAGTTATTCCCAAACGAAAACCCCAGCACTGAAGCTACAACCGAATTTCAGGACGAAATTCCAAACTAACGGGGGGATGATGTGACACCCCGTTGAAGCACGCTAGCTTGGCAGTGGCTGCCTTAACTTTCGAGACGAAAGTTCTTAAAACTTGGGGATAATGTGACACTCTAGGTTTTTTTTTCCGAACAAACGCCTTGTAATCAATAATTTCGCTACAGGGTCACTTGACACTATTTCGCCGATAACCAATAATTTCGCTCGAATTATGATCATCGAAATTAATGATCATGCGATGTACTTCAAAAAATGTTCGCTATGTTCGCTATGTTCAACAATATTGTCGCTGTATTCAAGATTTAATTTTGCAATCTTCAAATATCGTTCCCTGTATTCATGTTAATTTCGCTGGACAGAGGGTTTAACACGAACTAAAACCCTCTAATCACTCAAAAACAGCTCGAAAACCATGTTTTGATGCATCAAAATGTCCAAAATGACTCCCTGATCATATATTAACAACAACCTATCGATTAAACACACCAAATCAATCCATTTTAAGTCCAAAAATTTGAAAACCTTGAAAATTTTGAAAAACCTTCAAAACTATAAAAATCTCAACAAGAACACAACAACCAAGAGCACTAAGGCTCTGATACCAAATTGTAGATCCCAATATCAATTCGGATCACAGTGGTTGGTTGTTTTTGTCCAAAACACCTATTGATTTAGTGTTTGAACTATGAAAAAGTTAAGAATGATCAAGAATAAAGGTGAAGCTAATGGATTAATGAATACAACAAGTGTTGTATTGAATCCAAACAAGAGTGTAAATCAATAAAGCACCTTGGAAATCAGATTAGAGCACAAAAACAAGGATTGAATGTAAACAACACTTCTATTCATCAAGAGAGCCAAAAGCTTGACATGGTTACAATACTTGGGCTATATATAGTGTGCCTGACTTGCCAGCAAATTTATAAATTTGCTGGAATCTTAACTACACCAAGTCAGGATTTCTAATTCTATGGAATTACAAAATAAGCCCCTATACTATTAGATTAGCTACAAACAACTATAAAACTAATCCAGCACAAGTATGAACGATCTCAAAAGTTCCAACGGTTACGAGTGTCTTCAAAGAATCAAAAGTGTATTCGTGTTAGCCTTAGGAAAGGCATGCAAGTTTAACAAACAAGAAGTGTTGCTAGGAAGCATGTAAGGTAGAATGCATAAGTTTTAAACAACAAATAAGAGGCAAAGTTCCTAGAAACTATAGATTAGGGCAAAGCATTCCAACTTATTCTTAATTCCTATAGTTATGGCTCTGATACCAATCTGTCACACCCCAACCGATGGCGGAAACATCGGATGAGACGAAAACGAGATTGCAAGAGACTTCATAACATTATGTGACAATAACTAATTAAATTCGAATTTCATTTCAAAAACTAGATTGTCATACAAGATTCAAATACAAGAAATAACATCGTCTCACAACAAACATAACATCAAAATTGATAAATTAATCTAGGTGTGTATCTAAGTCCACCTAAATCTTGTTTCATCTTGATTCATCATCTCAACAATTCAACCTGCAACATATATTAAAATAGAGTTCAATGCAAAAGCAAAGGCGAGTATACAAGTTTGTTACATAGCATAATATAGACTAAAAATTGTTTAAAGTGCTCATATCCAACATGAATTATATTAAGCAAGTTTACTAGCATGCCAAAACAGTGTACTTATATGTTCAAACCCAAGAATCCAATGCGTTAACGTTGCCTATCCCCGGTTAGAATAAAGGGAGGTTAATATGTTTGACTTAACAATACCCCAAGAATCGTGGGCGGTGCATTACCCCTATAGCGCTATAATTGTTAAGGTAGGCTTGTACAAAGTTAATGAGCATATAGACACAAAAGTTTAACATCACATACGAGATTAACAAGCATCATATAGTTTCATGTTCAAATACGGATAGAGAGTGACTCAGATAGTTTCAAGTGTGTTTTAAGTATAGAATACATGTTGCATCCCAAAGTGTTTAAAGAGTAAAATGGGATTAAGTATACTCACAGTTTTTGCAAGCTTTCCTACTTGATATTCCGTGAGAGTTTTTGGTTGTTTAGTTTAGAGCACCTTGTCCTCCTACACAAAGGAACATAGGTGTGTGAGTTGGGGATAACGGCAGATTATAGATTCGGAGTTTAAAATGCAAGAACATAAACATAGGAAAATAATCATCTTGTACACATAACTCTTGTTCTTGACACTATTAAAACTCAAAAGAGTTTATATGATTTCATGGATTCAATAGTCCATTAGAGTCATAACAAGGGCATGGTCATAGATGATGTAACATATTCTTGACAAGTAACTATTAAGTTATTATCAAGTTTAGTTACTTAGATATACATAGTGAATAATAAGATAATATAAAGATTACGGAGTCCTATGGTTCAAGCATGAGGTAGGAGATCAATGTCTCCATTTAGGCACCTCTTTGTGTCATGGAATTCATACATGAGGAAGGAAGAAGAAGCTTCCATTTAGGTACCTCTATTGTTCACCACTACACTTGTTGTTATAAACAACAAAGGAGGGTCATGAACTTACAAGTAATAATGGAATAGCAAGAACTAATCTATGGAAAGACATCAAGTAGTGAGTGGATTTCTATGAAGGATAGCCCAAGCTAGTCCAACCATCACACATTCATCAAGCTTCATGCTTGAACACTACTTGTGGGTAAAACCCTAACTAAAACAGAATGTTTGTGAGGTTTTAACCTCTAATTTAACATTTCTCAGCCTTTTTTTTAAGCCAACTAACCATTCATTTGATTATGAGCATTAGGACATAGGTTTGAGATGAGAAAACTCAAGTTTGGTTAAGTTTAACAAAAATTACATGAAAACTGAAACAATCAGTGGACTTTGGAGCCTTTTTGCCGGAGTTCCAGGGACTTATTTACTGTGAAAAACCCATGGAATCGAAGCTAAGGTCAACCCAAGCACATAGGAAAAAGAATGAGCTAAAACGGACAAGAAACGAGTGAGTTATGCTCACTTTTGTAACTCGGTATGCTTCTGCTCGAACTTGCAATTTGCAGCTGAATATAGATGAATTTAGGAGAGTTTGGAGTGTTTAGAAAAGTGAAAATAGCTTGGATTAGGATTGGTATTTATAGGGGAGGATTAGGGTTATGTTAGGTGTGAATTTAATGCATAAATTCGAGTTTAAAACTAAAAAAAAGGCAAAACAGCGCCAAAAAACGCGAGCTAAAGGGGCTTGATATGGTTTGTGCACGCTGGACAGCCTTGGCGGGGTAGTGTTTAACAGATTTGAGGGGCCGGGTTTAAACAAGAAGGAGCCGCAACCCAATTGGTTAAGGTGCGTAAGTTTGAGGGTGTCGACCCAGGTTCGAAACTTGGCATCTGCATCCTTTTTGTTTCATTTTTTTATTTAAAACATTAATGTTTCGGGAAATACACAAATAGACCCTGTAGTTTAAAGTTTCGATTAATTACTCAAACAACCCTCAATTTTAATCAAGCTTGTGATATGTTAGTTTAAAAAGAAAACTAACTTTAGTTTAACTAACTAGGTTAGTTTGTTATTTGACTAACCTTAAAACTAACGGAACTAAATAAATTTATTTTAAAAATAAACTTTTAAATAGTAAAAAAAGAAGAATTAATTAATTTAATCATTTTAAATAGTTTAAAAACAACCATATTTATAACGAAATAAAATCTTTAAACGTTTATTCGTTTCACAAAGCTTTCGAGTTTTGAGTTTTAGGATCTGAATCTCATTATTTTAATAGTTTCAATTAGTTTAACGAGTATCAAGTGTCGATAACTAAAGAATCAAGAATCCATAAATAATATTTCGTTCAAACGAGTAATTGGTTATCTGTTGCACATAATATGGATACACAAAATAGTTCCGTTTTCATTATGATCAATAGTCTCGAAATACAAACGGAACGAAAGTAGATTACAAAGAGAGTACAAGTGTCTAAATATGGAAAGTACAACATGACTTGCTAAAATAAGAAAGTGCAGAAATGCGGAGCGTTATACCCGGGAAACCATACCGCTAACTGCCATTTAACAGACGTTGTGTCACCACAAGAGCTGAACAATCTTTGGCGTAACACGCGGTGGGACAAAAACCCGGGTGAGTTCAGCATAGAACATGGCATCTCTGCAGAGAGGCTAATGCTCTATCCATCATTGTCTAATCTACCAAAGTGACACGAGTGGGGATTGAACTTGGGTCACAATCGGAGAACCCAAGCCTCCCTACCACTAGGCCACAAGTGGTGGATTATCGTTAGGCCTATAGTTCAATGGCAGCCACATTTTTTCTTTCTTGTACGTTTCCTCTTAAGCTTTTGAAAAAGCCACCTTCAGCCTCCTAGCTTGATGCCGCTCACTTTCTCTGTCTTTCTTAACTGATGGTCACCAAAAAGTCGCTACGTTCTTAACTTCCAGATCATAAATCAAGCTTCGATCATATTTACGAAGATTCGAAATTAATATGTATTATGTTATGGACTTGATATTATTCCTACATTTTATCTTAGATTTTATAACATTACTGAAATCTCATGGAATTCGTTTTCAGTTAGGGTTTAGAAGCAAAAAAACAAATATTAGTGTTATGATTATGTTACCTTTAAGTTTGTTCACATTATAGATTGGAAATTGGTATATATTATGCAACAGATTTAACATTATTCCTAAAATCTCATAAAATTCGTTTTCGGCTAGGGTTTAGAAGCAAAAAATAGATAATTGAGTTGTAATTTTGTTAGATTTAAGATTGTTCACATGTTTGATTGGAAATCGATATGGATTATGCTATAAATTTCACTTTCTTAAGGATATGAGTTAACCGGAGTTAACCAATTTAAACAAGTGAACCTTGCCTGCTATGGAAAAAAGCCAAGACTCAAATCATTGTCAATAGATATATTATTAAATTTTCAAGATGGACCAAAGTGTCGAAAGGAGGGAAGAGAACCGAACTGTACGACTGTGTGACATAAGCTAGCTTTCTAAGGTTTGGAGTCGTTTCCAACATTGGTTGTCTCCCTAAAGGAAGATGGAGATTTGAAATGGTTTGAACTTTCGGTAATGCCACGGGGTAGTGGGTACTGTAATCTCTAAGATGGCCAAACGCATATATGCCTCAAACTGGTCATAGTATTATCTTTATGAACATGAAAACCAATCACCATCGAACTTGTCATCCTGTAAACTACAATGGTTTGTATATTCCATAAGGTTGATATCGATTAAGGGATAACAGGTTTATAAATGTGTAACAATAAATATCTCAACTGAACTAGTTGCCCTATTTCAGTTGCATTGTTCAAGTAATTGAGTTTGGAGAATGTGCAGGTGTTCCAGCAAATGGATGAACGTCAAATTGAGGAGAGGAGCAGCCTGACACAGGAGGAGGCTGAACCCTGCAAGTGAAAACAAGGAGTTTGTTTGTTTCTGTACATAAATAAACCATAACTCAAAAACCCTAAAAATTGAAAAATTTAAAAACAAAAAAAAAAATGTTTTTATTTTGTCAAAAATTGAAAAATGAGAAAAAATATGTTTTTAGTTTTTGTTAAAAATCAAAAATCTACAAAAAGATGTTTTGATTGAATATGCCGAAACCCTCATGGCTGAACAAACATGATTACTTCACAAGTGATTAAATGGTTTTAACGTTGTTAAAAATCAGTGTGTTGTAAATCATTGGGGTACTTTCTGCAAAACAGAGCAGAGCATAAAGTTCATAAGAGATTAAGTGTTGGGATTGAACCCTAACAGAGGAACAGATAATGTAAAGCCAAAACCGGATCACATCAGTGGACTATCAATAAGCAGCAGTTTACTCTTTGCTTTCCCCTTGACAGTGGTATTCTAACAGCTGATGAATCTTAAGTGCTGCTCACTACAACAACTGATGAACTAAACACTGATGATACTCTAAAAGACTGCTGAAGACAAACACTGTTGCTCTATCTACTGCTGTTTTCTAAGTACTGCTGATGACTCAAGCACTGCCCACTCAAAGACTGATCAACTTTCAAGAAAGCACTGAAGTTCAACATCAGTGCTCAGGCTACAACAGTGGAACGTGAAGCAGTAGTTATCCCAAGTGTGTATTATACTGATTATCAGATGTTGTATATCAGTAGTTTGTATAGAACAGTGTTTATTGGTTGTTAGGTCGTTAGATGTCACTATCATGGTGACGTCAGCCAAGATGCTTCAGTGGTTTGGACTGCCTATAAATGTAACAGTACCCTGTACTGTTACATTTGATTGACTGAGTAGATTCTTCTTCTCCAGTCCAATCCTTTCATCTTGTGCAACCAACCTTGGGGTATCTGGCTGAGGGGGAGCTTAGTTTCTGTAAACATGCTGTAATCATTTGCTTTGTATTTTCAATCATTCGACTCAATGAAAAGCACTTGTTTACCAAACTATTTTTTTCCTTGATTGTGTTTATACAGTTTGTATCCATTTCCGCTGCACTTTACATTGTTACATATTCATTGATCTGTCAAGTTCATACAAACAAACACAATCATGAGAGCCTCGGATCCTAACAATTGGTATCAGAGCTTGGACAGTCAAATTCGATCTAACAATCAATTTGACATAACAGTTCAGCTCACAATTCATTGATACTGAGGTTGGTTGTATTCAGTTGAAAAACAGAGTAACAAGTGAATCATGATCAAAATGATTATTCAGAAACTCTGTAAAACAACCAAGATGTCATATGACACACAAACTTCACATAACAAGTGATATCATGCACAAGTCACTCATAGTTTTCAGATCTGAAAAATATCTGTTAAATTATGGGATCGTTTGATATTTTCAAAATTGATTTCAACTGTTGTTACGAAATTTGCGATGTTTTTACATTTTACACTAAAGTATGCACCTTTGTTCAGCTAAACCTATGTTCATCTAAACACTAGTGTTCTGCTAACAAAGAAAGAGGGAATTAAAACTTTAGTCAAAATTCTTATGTGTTCAAAGGCAGGTTGAGAATCCTCAATAGGACCAAAACAACTTTGTCAAAACACATTAAGAAAATAAGGTGTCAAAACTGTCCTAATCATATGTGATGTGAGATCTGGTAATAAAACATGGACAAATGTGGCCAGATTTCTCAAAACATTACTTCAAAATGATTCTGGATTAAGTTTCCTCTCAGTGAGTATTTCTATACTTGTGAATGGGAAGGGCAAAAAGGGAAAAATAAATAAATCTCAAAGTGTGGTTATCTCAAAAACCTTTGAATCCAAAAGGAAAAAGAGTATAAGCACAAAACACTTCTGATGTCAAAATTGGGGTATCTTAACAATTGGTATCCAAAAGAAGAATTTACAATCAATTGACAAGAAAATGACCCCAAACAATGGTCAAAATAACTTGAGAATGATATGACCATGAACACATTTGTAAAGCTGTCAGATCCTTTTGTTGATTTTCAAAACTTCCTTTATTTTTCTAAGGTGTTTTTCTTCTTAATAAAACCAGATATATATTACTTTTTATAATATATTCTGTACTTTTACTCATTTTTTATAGTAAAAGTTCATCTCTGGTCAGGATGTAATTTACTTGTTTTTGTGTAAAATTACTATCCTAAATCTGGTCAAAAGGAAATGGCACATATATCAAGGTCATGTTAAGCTCAAGTTTGATTATCACAGACCATAAATTGATTGCAAATTAATTTCGAACTACTAAGATACTCATGTTCTAGTTCAAGTAATTAGACACAAAATGAGCAGCTCTAGTAGAAATGTTTTCATCATCTGGGATGCTAAACCACTGTCTGGAATAATGGACATTTGGCAAAACCTTGAACAAAATTTCTGTAGACAACTGCTGACAATTTAATCTTGATAATGTACATCTAAAATGTATTTTGTTAAGAATAGCATCTCTGGTGCTCAACAGATGTTGGATAAGACAAAAATCAAATTCTACATCTGAACAAGCAGATGCTAACATTATTTGTCAAAAGTTAAAACACTGCTGCACTATCAGTTGTTGCAATAAAAGTCTTCATTCCATTTGCTACCACTGTTGTACCTAAAATGCTGTTGTGTCTCAATATCTGCTCTCTAAAGTCTGTCCACTACTGATAGTCAACCTCTGCTTCTCCAAAAACACCGATGCTTAAAATCATTGTTCCATCCACTGATACATCCACTGTTTCATTTCATTACCGTTGTAACTACTGATGATTATTCCATCAGTAGTTGTCAAAACAAATGTCCTCCATTAGTTACCATAACATCAGGGGTTGGCACGTGGTCAGTTTTTAGCCGTCAGATCATTATAACCGCTCCCACATCAGCATTCACCTTTTTCCTAAATAAAACCCTGCCCTAACACCAAAACAGGGTTTTACTGTCGAATTGAATTCCAAAGTTCTCTTCTCATAGCAGTTTCCCTCTCATAACTCCAAAAACCTTCTTCGATCTTCTTCATAAAAAATGACTAAACCAAAATCAAAAACAAAATCCATCATCTTCCTCCACAACAGCAGATGCCACTCAAATGGCCGTTGAAACCACGGAGATTCGCTACAAAGCTCCACACAACTATGTGGGTATACTCATAAAACCTACCGATAACCACACCTTCGACTCCATCATTGACACCTTATCTGCGTCAAAGTACAAAACTTTGATAACTGCAGACGCTCCCATTTACCTTGATACCCAGAGAGAGTTCTGAAAAATGCCACCCTTGAAAAACAAGGAG
This sequence comes from Helianthus annuus, assembly GCF_002127325.2. NCBI lineage: Eukaryota > Viridiplantae > Streptophyta > Magnoliopsida > Asterales > Asteraceae > Helianthus > Helianthus annuus. Next base: position 121,581,688 of record NC_035437.2, read on the forward strand.
ACATCATCACCGCCATCAACTCCTCGATACAGGGTAAGAAGGTTCAAATCTCTCCAAAATCCATTTCTAAAATCTTTAAACTCGATGATTTGAAAGGAAAAACCTCATTTACTAAAGACGAGTTGAAAAGGGATTTCATGAACAGGGGCTATGCAGAACAACCAAATAGGGATACTCTACAAAAGGGTTATTTCCCTTCTGCACCCAGATTTTTATTTCACACACTACTAATGTGTGTTTCTAATAAAACAACGTCTTTTAATGAAATACCAACTAAAATTCAATGCATGGGATATGCAATTTTGAACAATGAAAACTTTAATTACTCCCAGGAAATTTTTGATGATTTGGTAAAGAACGTTGATAATAAGGCATTTCTGCTCTTTCCAAGATTTCTAAGCTACTATTTTGAACAAAAATTTGTAGAGAAAGATGCAGATTTGCCCAAACAAGGTGTCTCTTTCAAAATAAACTGTTTAACAATTGAAACATTTTCAAGAATGATGGCACCAATAAAACTAAAAGCAAAGGTGTCTGAGCAGACTTTAGAAACTGACACTGATCCTCGGGCAACTTCTGCTGAGCCCACTGCTCCAGGTGATCAGAGCAGCACAGCCACTGCTCTGAAACCCACACCTGACATTACCAAAAAGACCAAAAGAAAAACATCCAGAAAACCCACCAAACTCAAATCAAAGGCATCTCTGGAAGATGAGGTCCCAGAGTCAATGCCAGTGACAACACAAAAGTCACAAGAAACCACTGTTGCTACTTCCTCACAGCAGTTGGAAGAAAGATCTCACCCCAGCCTAAAACTCCTCCTGCATCCTCACAAAAGGATCAGGTTGTAAGCACAGGGACCCCACAATATGAAGCTCTGGACCCACTCGGATCCATCTTCCACAGTCCTGATCCCAAGGACATGTCTCTTTCAACACCCATACCCTCACCAATCATAATGCCACAATCAATAATACCCCTGTTGCATGCAGTTGATATTGCACAGACACAAACCAGTTCCTCTCTATCACCCATTACTGAGAGTATACCTCCACAAGTGACTGGGTCTGATGCTTATACCTCTGCTATCCCAGCAACAGCTGAGGAGGTTACACCCCCTGAGTTACAAGTAACTCTCGGTGGTAGTTCAAGTGGAGCAGCAACTACAACTGATGGATCAACAGATCTTCAGTTGGACAGTTGTTACATTATTAAGACTCCCTTGAAGGCAATTTCTTCCATGGCAACATCGGTAACCACCAGTGAGTTAATTTTAACCACCGGTACAATCAAAGGTCTATCGAGTGCTGAAGAAAGAAGTCCCCAGTACCAAGAAAAAGGGGCATCAATGGATGATTTTTGGGACTCGGTTCCTAAGTCACACATTGGTACAACCACCACTGGTGGGGATTCAGATGATCCTGCTAACGTAGGTGATGATTCAAATTATCAAGAATTAACGGATAGAGTTGAAAAACTTGAAGGTTCAGTTGCTGAGATTAAAGATATGGTGCAAGAGATTTTAAAAGCTCAGAAAGCACAGGCTACTACTGTTCCTGCTCAAGCACCTGCACAACATGCATTTGCTGCAAATGAGCTTTGGAATATTTTCCAACCAATGCTTGAAAAACAGCAACAAATGGCTGATAAAAAGCATGCTAATCAAGTACAAATGCTGACCAACATGGTGGAATCCAGGTTCAAAGACACTCAAGCAGATATCAAGGCTATAAAGGCTAGCATACAAAAGACTGCCCAGAGTGAAAAAGCTCCATCTCCCATCCTCTTCATGAATACACCCCTTGCAGATAATGCCAAAAAGGGGGAGAAAATCAAGTTGAGAAAGAAAGGAATAGAGGATGGGTTGTATATTGAACCAGAAGAATCTAAAACCTCAAAAACTTCAACTCAAACAGCTGATACATCAGTAGTTACAAAAACTACTGACAGTAGCCAAACAGCTGCCATGACATCAACACACACACATTCAACACACACCACTCTATCACATACCATCACAACCACTGTTCCACCACCATCTGTGTCTACAGCACAAAAACCACCATTACCATCTCAAACAGCCAAACCATCATCACCTCCTGCCAAAAAGCAGAAGACAACAGATGTTACAACATCTGTTGTAATGGCAACAGCGGTTGAAACACCAGGTGTTTCAACTCCTGTTAGTCAACCACTGATCACCACTCAAACAACCACCACTCAAACAACTGCCATCATAACCCCTGCTCAAAAGCAGAAGACATCTGCTGATACATTAGTAGTTGTAATGACAACAGCAGTTGAGACACCAGTTGTTTCAGCAGCTGTTAGTTAATCATCCACCTCTACTATCACCTTTCCTACATCACAACCAAAGCTTCTCAGTAGAAAAAGAAAGCCAATACCTGCCAATGAGGGAATACATGATCCTAATGCTGCAAAATATCCATTGGAAATTAAAGCTCTTAAAAATGAGATGAGGCAATTCTTTACAGAAGAAGATCCTTCAAAAAGAAGATTCTCCTCACTCATAGGCTACATGCCACCAGAGGATATGGATGATTACCTCAAGATCAAGGCAAGGCAAGCTAAAGTAAAGGCTAAGGTTGAAAGTGAAAGTGAAGGTCTAAGCGAAGAAGGCATTGCTAAAAGACTGGAGTTCTACTTCACAAAAGTAAAGCAGATAGAAGAATTTGCACAGGAGCTAATCAAAGAAAAGGCTGATCAAAAGAAAAAGTTAAGTAAACAGTATCTAGCCTACATCATGAAAGAGAAATTATATCCTGCTGAAGAACAACAGTTTGAAGAATGGCCATTAGTTGCATTAAAGCATGAAGTTGAGAGGATTGACAGAATCAAAAATGATCCTTCAAAGAAGAAAAATGCTCCAAACTGGAGCAAATACAAAAAGCTCATTGCTGACCTCACTGTTGAATACAAAGGAAAGAAAAAGGAGCTGGTGGATGCTAAGATGGATACTGCTGAAGCCATATCAAAATGGTCCAGGCTGCAAACTGATGACGCCTATGAAAGGCTAAAAAGAAGAAAGATAACTGTTTCAAGAGCTTCAAAGAAACGAGAACAAATGATGAAGCTTGAACAACAAATTGAAAACCTCAGAACAATGTTCAAATCAGACCAAAAAGAAGGAAAACAGGTGACTGAGGAAGAGGTCAAAGAAAAAGAAGCAGAGTACTTCAAAGACATCATCATGAAAATGGGTCTGAAAGAAGATAACTCAATAAAGCTTCAGAGCCTTTTTGAAAAGGCGTTAAACAAACCTGCATCACCAAACACTGCAACAGACATATCAGAGATTGAAAGGCAAGAGCTTATTGAACAAGAAACTGCAGAAGACATAGCTGCAGCAAACAAAGTCATTGAAGAAGCCTTCAAAAGAATGTCTGAAAGTTTGCAAGTGTTTACAAGGCCATCATCCCCCAACTCATCAAAAAATAAGTCTCTCCCAAGAAACCCAGTTGGCTTAAAAATACTAAACTGGATATCTGATCAAAAGACCCACGTATTGACCCTGGTCAGAGCCAATGGCGAAGTGAAGTACATATCAAGGAAAGAAGCACTAGGCCTTAGTGTTGAAGATTTGCAGGATCTCCTTGAACTTTCACTATGTAGAGATGAGGATGACTAGAGTGCAAAGGAATTTGAAGCTGAATTTAAGAATCAAGCTACAGCACTCGTGATGAGTAATAAAGGTCCTGAATAATGAAGGGTTTTGGCATTATCTGTTCCAGGGGGAGATTGTTGGGATTGAACCCTAACAGAGGAACAGATAATGTAAAGCCAAAACCGGATCACATCAGTGGACTATCAATAAGCAGCAGTTTACTCTTTGCTTTCCCATTGACAATGGTATTCTAACAGCTGATGAATCTTAAGTGCTGCTCACTACAACAACTGATGAACTAAACACTGATGATACTCTAAAAGACTGCTGAAGACAAACACTGTTGCTCTATCTACTGCTGTTTTCTAAGTACTGCTGAAGACTCAAGCACTGCCCACTCAAAGACTGATCACCTTTGAAGAAAGCACTGAAGTTCAACATCAGTGCTCAGGCTACAACAGTGGAACGTGAAGCAGTAGTTATCCCAAGTGTGTATTATACTGATTATCAGATGTTGTATATCAGTAGTTTGTATAGAACAGTGTTTATTGGTTGTTAGGTCGTTAGATGTCACTATCATGGTGACGTCAGCCAAGATGCTTCAGTGGTTTGGACTGCCTATAAATGTAACAGTACCCTGTACTGTTACATTTGATTGACTGAGTAGATTCTTCTTCTCCAGTCCAATCCTTTCATCTTGTGCAACCAACCTTGGGGTATCTGGCTGAGGGGGAGCTTAGTTTCTGTAAACATGCTGTAATCATTTGCTTTGTATTTTCAATCATTCGACTCAATGAAAAGCACTTGTTTACCAAACTATTTTTTTCCTTGATTGTGTTTATACAGTTTGTATCCATTTCCGCTGCACTTTACATTGTTACATATTCATTGATCTGTCAAGTTCATACAAACAAACACAATCATGAGAGCCTCGGATCCTAACATTAAGCAGCTTCATACGAAGGGAGGCTTAAGCAGCTTCGTACGAAGGGGCTCACTTCGTATGAAGGGAGCTTGTCCAGCTTCGTACGAAGCCAGCACTACTATATATATGTGTGTAGGTCTTGTTCATTTGGCAACTTTTGTGACTTGAGTGGGGAAGTCAGTTTGTTTTCGTGGTTGTAAACTGCCAAATCAGTAATAGAAAACATCTTATAATTACTTCTTTGTGTCTGATCCACACACGTACTTGGATTCCGCACAAGATACGTGTTCATCGCATACAACGGTCAAGGAATCGATCCAGGGAGCGAATCCACAAGTGGTATCAGAGCTACAGTACAGATTCAATCGATCTAACAGTTGATTGAATCACCTACGCTCATAGATTTTGGACGTGTAGGGAGTTTTGATGTTAAATATCAGAAAAACATCAAATTGAAGATCAATTCACGAATGGAATTCAAAATTGAAAACATCATCATGTGCGGAATTGATTTTCACACAATCCTGTGAAATTTCATCATGAAATTCATAGTATTAAAGATTCTAGATCGAAAAATGTGGTTAAAACTATTCTTGAGGTACCAGCGCAGCTTCGTACGAACGCGCAGCTTCGTACGACGGGAGGTTTTACACTGTTAGACATGTTGGTACGAACCCACCCCTGGGTTCGTACGAAGGGACAATTCCGGGTTCGTACGAAGGCGCACACCTGGGTTCGTACAAACGGACATAATTTGTCATTTATTACAGGTTGGTATGAAGCCACTTCATGGGTTCGTACGAAGGGGGCTTGAAGCTTAATTGTCATATTATTACAGCTTCGTACGAAGGGGCAGTCATAGCTTCGTACGAAGGGACACGTGGTGTTTAACTGTCAATTCGTCCGGGTCTTTAGCAAACAGATGATGCAATCACAGATTGTAGAAATTAGTGGGGTAGTCATGATACTTGTGCATAATGTTTATCATCTGGGGTATCTGACTATTTATGGGTCAAAACGTTAAATTCGCATAGATGAAAAACTAACTTTTGGTGGCAGAACTGTTATATTCTTCATATGGTCAAGTTTTTCAGAGATAACAAAAGACGGAATTGCTCAGTTTGAGGGGGAATTCAGTGATGAGATGTCAGAATTTGCAAAAATGAGGGGGAATAAAAATTTCAATGTCATATACTGAAAATTCCGGCATTTTTTAAATTCGTGACACTGCAATAGTATTCGGGTGGTTCCGACTTCAGAATTGTCCGACAATGTGAATTTGATTATGGATGAAAGATTCTGAGATCGAGATTGTCTGAGAAGATGAATCTGATTGTGGACGAATGCTTCGGAGATCAGTATACGTTACCAGATGATTCGCGATCCAATGAAGATTTGCTGATTGTGGAGATTATCGTTTACACGGATCTATCATTCTTGAAGGTGCTTAAAGTTGATCACAGAAAAGAGGATTCAGATTTTCAGGGGTAATCAAAGATTTGAAGTTAACTGGTGGGGTATTTGAAGTTTCTATCAATTGCCGGTTGAGTTTTTGTACAATAACCAGATCAAGCAGGCGGAATGCGAGATCGATGTCGATGAAGTGTCATATCAAAAACTGAATTCGAATGTGGTTAAGGGTGAAATAGAGATTGCTTCATTGATTAGTTTCAAGTTGGTGATTGTTCGTGAAGATTGCAGTTTAGCAAATCAGAGGAGAAGTCGTGAACTGTGCAAACAAAAACCTGAAGATTCATTTCAGGGGGAATTTGTGCACAACAATGTCAAAGCAAACCCGGATCATTAATCAAGGGGGAATCTATTGAAGATTTCAAGATGCCTGATTGGAGTTGCAGAATATTTGGAGTTACAGAGTATTCAAACACGGCTCAAGGTTTTCAATTTGACAATTCGACAGTGACAGCCAAGGGGGAATCTGTTGGTGCATATTTTTTATGTCAGCCACTGTGCGAATAGGCTAGATATAGCGTGTGTTGAATATTGTATAGAATAGGGTGAAATCTGGTACGAACTGAATGTTTTGTGATGTATAAGCCTCTTTGTATGAAGGGAGTCCCTTCGTACGAAGGGAGACATAGTCGGTTCGTACGGAGCCATGAGACTTAGCTTCGTACAAAGGCACTAGGTGCAGCTTCGTACGAAGGCACCATGCCTATATATATGGGCTTTGGGGTCTTGTGTTGTACAAGCTTTTGGTTCCCAGAGGGGAGATGCTGTCTAAATCTTTCCACAAGTGACATGCAACTCAAAATACAAGAAAAAGCGGGCATTGGCGGAAAATGGTTATGAAAAAACATAGTTCTAAAACATAAGCATGGATAAATGAACAACATTCCACTATGTTAGTAGAAAAACCCCGCCCTAAAAAGGCTCTATTTTGATCTCACACAGAAATTTCTCTTCTTTGGAATTTTACAAACACAGATCATGCACACGGCACACTTTCACGTCCCCGTCTGACCTTTTCTGGTCAATAATCACCAGAATTCTATCAAATACTCCCCTACTACATTTTCCCCTACTACATGTATTAAATAAAAGTCAAAATGCAGTTTATGCATTTTACAACTAATAGACTTTTAAGTATTATAACCACAAGTTTTGACACCATAACAGTTCATATAACATTATAAAGTATATTTTGACATGGCAAACTCGTCATATCCAATTTAGCACTCAATTTCTAATTTAAAGTTAAACAATTTGACTTCTACTTTGACTTTCGATTATGACTCGGTTGGTCAACCTAAAGTATGATCAAAACTTACCACATGATCGTAATATCATAAGAAATAATTCCCTATGATTATACCTACCGGTCATCATGTCTTGACGGGTCAAATGATAAGTCAAATTTATGTTTCTTATAAAGGTCCAAAATACCCTTTTTAGCATAAAAGCAAATAAATGGGTTGTAAGCTTATGCAATCTCCATTCTGACCTTAAGACTAAGTATATAACATCATAAAATGTGTATTGACATATCGGACTCGTCATAGACCCATTCAACCACTTGAACCCGCTTGTACGCGCATAATTAGTTATACAAACATATTTTTAAAGTAGGCTAATAGTATTTATTAGTAAAAGCTGGCATATTTTTAAAAATTAACCGCAGGTGACGAACCTCAATAAGTAGGCTGGATTCGGTTCGGCCATAAGGTTTGGAATTTGTGACTCCACAGCTAAAGACCTCTGATGTCTTAAAGTCTATTTTATTTTGATCCTACTTGTGGGATATTTTGTACCAAACAAGATGCTATAAATTTTATTTAATATATTCAATATTTTATATTTAGTAGTTAATCATATTATCTTCCGTTGCTAAATTGTGAACAGTTATCAATCGTCACGCATAAACCAACCGAGAATCAGGGTGTAACACATAGTTAGATAATGATGGTTACTATCTCGTTAATTTAGGAATTAGTTCATGTCTTTAATTTTATACTTTCTTGTTGACCAAGTTGGGTGGTATCCATATAACTAACCAAGCTAAGGTTTTTCGGTTTTAAGAGATTGATTAAAGTTTTGAGCTAGTTCCTTTTATGAATAAATATAAAACATACATGAACCTATCATCTTTGATTTAATGTCGAAGAACGAGTGCCCAACAAACTACATAAAGACACGCTATTAGGAATGAGTGGCAATTTCGCATAACAAAAATATGAAACATCTAATTGCACACAAGACTCATATGAAACATCTAATAAAAGTATTAAGAGTAAATTACAAAAATAATCCTTGACACCAAAATTTAAACTATGTGCTTTGTCTTTAAAATTGACAGGAATCATACTTAATGTTCGCAAACCCTAACACGTTACGTCCATTGACCATAATGCAGTTAATTTTTATCGTTAAAATAGATAACACAAGGGCATTTTAGTCTTTTAATCCATTTATTAAAAGGCATTTTAGTAAATAAAACAAAATGTCATATTATATATATAAAGAAAAAGGACATAATTTACAATCTGATATCAAGATAAAGGACGAATTTTGTAATTTACTCAAGTATTAAACCACTAAGCTTCTTTTTTTTTTCATAAAAACGCTTATCGAAACAGCAAAACTACACACGAATTAGTTAGCTATATAAATATTACAGATGATTTTCTTAATTTCAAACAACCTCTAAACACACAAAAAAAAAATGAATAAATTAAACGCTTATGGAAACAATAAAAGTACTCATGATAGCTATATAAAAAATTAGAGATGATTTTCATAATTTCAAACAACCTCAAAACACACACACATACACACATAAATTAAAATATATTTTTTTTCTGCATTTCCATCAATTCGTACCTTCACATTTAATCCTACATGACAATACACGTATTCCATGTGACTTAGTTTTAACCATAGGCTAAACTCATACTCCAATATCTACCATAGACGATCAAGTAGTTATTATATATGTATGTAATTAATGTTCTCAAAATTTAATATTTGTTTGCTTACATCCATAAAAGTATGTTGGAGTCGTACAAGTGTGAATAATATAGTATCTATCTCATACGAATACAAAAATTGTTATTAGTATTATTATTAATAAGTGTTATCACTACTAGAGAATAGGGTTTTTGCTACCGCATTTTCGGCCGCAAAACAGTAACAAAAACCCTTCTGCTACCGTTTTGCCATCAAAATTTCGGTAGAAAAAACACATGTAGCAATTGCCCTATAGCCACCACTTTGCTACCGCTTTTTTGCTACCAGTGGCGAAGCTTGATTTTTTCGACAGGGGGGCGAAAACGTATATACCCACAAATTTCTATACGAAAACTACATATATAACACTACTGAGCGAAAAATTCGGGGGGGCGGGCGCCCCTCCCCGCCCCTCTTATCCTTCGCCCCTGTTTGCTACCGTTTGTTGGCCATCGTTTTGCTACGTTTTTTTCCCCATTTTGCTACCGCTCGCGTTTATTTGTCACCGTTTTGCTACTGTTTTTTTGTCACCATTTTGCTACCGCTCCCATTTGTTTATTACCGTTTTGCTACACCAGTTTTTGTCACCATTTTAGGTTAACCATAATTAACGTAATATCCATTGGATAATATAGTATCTCATACAATAAGTATTATAATACAGAAATTGCACGTGTTAAATTTTGTTTTTTTAAAGGACAGTACTTAATTATGTTGTAAATAGTAAATTGGTACTTTCTGACTATGTACTTAATTGTTGGCTTCTGATGATCCATTGTTATGAAGGAGCAGTACATCTACAAATAAAGGCTACAATCTGGTACCTAGGGTTCTATTCTTGTGATTCACCCCTTAATTGTACATATTATACATACAAAAGCTTTTACCATTGGTACCATATTCATTTTGCCCTCCCCTTCCAATATCTAGGACTGATATTTTTATAAAACAATTGGAATGAATATAAACTTCCTTTCTAAAATCCTAGGGCAAATATGGAACATAGGGTATACTTTTATAAAGTAACTATGGTAACTTGTGTTAAAAGTTATGGTAACGTGTCTTAGAAGTTATGAGAAACTCTAAACACCTATTTGGGTGGTCCAATCTCCAAAGCATACTCCACTAAAGAAAACTCACTATAGCTTTCTGATTTAATACTGATAAAAAGCTTACAAGTTTTCATTCAAGTCTTTCTTGGGTTATGAATGCTCAAAGAAAGTTTACCTGTAACTAAGTCGTATATATGTTAACACCACACATTCATTAAATATGTCAGTATCAAATTTTTTTAATATGCATGTACGTATGAGGGTGGATAGAACATCAGTCACAATCATCGCTAATTTTTTCTAACATGTCTATTTTTTTACATTCAATCAACCAACATTTTTCATATACATATTAAATAAAAATACCACCAACAAGAAAATTAAATACTCATACTTAAAACCTAAAATAAAATAACTACTCTTCATCGGAATCGGGTAATTGAATATCTAAACAACCAACATGTCCCGTTAGATCTTGTAGTAGTCGAAAGTGAGCGTCTTAATTCCACAACTCCAATTAAATTTCCTCATTAACGGGTACCTGTGTCGGAGTGTCCCTAATGTAGTCTGGTGATATTGCGTGCCCTCATTCTTTATGATCACATTGTACAATATGATACACGCATCTACAACACGGTCCTTATTTCGTTTGTTTAATTGTGCGTATCAGTCGATCAATTATACCTCATTTACTTTTCAAAACACCAAAGGCTAGTTGTTGGTCTTTTCTCGCAATTCCTGTAATTTCTTGAACAAATTTTTATTTGGAGTCAGTTGTAAACGAACAAGCCTTTATAAAAACAGACCAAGTTAGGTGTAGGATCGTTTTCTGACCCAAACGAGTCGATCAGAAGAGTTTTTGCTTGATACGAAAGGCGGAAACAGACGTATCAAGTTCAATTCAATTAGATATTCACTTTAAACTGTCTCTTGATTGATTTGACAAAGTTTTACAGCGAGTCGACACTTCGGCAGCAGTTCGGTACTTCAGCCGGAAAGTTACAAATGACTTGACACATGAGGTATATATAGGCTGGCTATTTCGCACGGAATTCCCCAAGCGAAATCAAGGTTCATGCGAAATTAGATTTCGTACGAAATTAGCCTGTGATTTCGTGCGGAATTACCAAACATGTAATTTCGTGCGAAATTACATTCCAACCCATTTTTGACAGATTTCTCGTATAACGTGCCCTGATCTATCTATATACATACAAGACGAAGTCGACAGACGGATGCACCAACAGACTCCCCCTCGGATGTTGACGAACTCTTCGGTGTAACATCCTCAATCTCTATCTCTTCTATCAGCAACAACAGATAACCTCCCCTCGGATGTTGGTCTAATCTTCAATCTTCTTTTTCTCTTGTTATCTCCAGGATCTCGACCTGGCTCTATCTTCACTTTAACATCCCAAGATCTGCAGCTGGCTGTTACATTCTCTTGATCAGATCTCTTGATTCCTTAAGTTCTTCAGCCTCAGCAGCTTGTGTAAACACATCTCCCAGGATCAGAATCTGACTCTTTTCATCTACAGATTTCCCCTATCAATATGCTGGGATCAGAATCATGACCTGGCACACACTCTGCTTTAGGAATCGAAACCTTGCTCTCTCTAAACACAAACTCCCCAGGAATCGAAAATCTTGCTGACCTGCACATCCTCTACCTCACAATAAATTTCACAAATTTAACATTTGACAAATTTATATTTTCTGCTTACCACTTGTAAAAGATGAATTCAACAGATGAATTAAAACTACTTGCAGGTATTAACCAATTAATAATTTTACAATGTTAATCTCTGATGAACCACTTCTAAACATAAAATGATTTAGCATTCAAAAGCTTTTGATGACCACTTGTAGGTCAAACATTCAAAATCTTTTCTCATTATACACAAACTCCCCCTCACAAAATGTTCTTCATGTTTAGCACTTGGAATTTTGAAAATTAGCTCTTCAACACCAATTGTCGAAAATCTCTTTGGATTTTTCAAACTTTTATGCTAAAAACACACTGAAAATCTTTTTGGGATTATGGTTTTTGAAAGAAAATGCTGTAAAGAAATATTTACAAATAATCTTTTTGTGAGTTTGTGTAAGAGGATCATATCAGTTTTTGAGACAAATCACTAACACCGTTAAGCTTTAAACATTTTAAGTTCTAAACAGTTCACCTAGATTGTCAGTATACTAATCCACTAAAATTTTCACACAAAGTTCAATTGTTTCGAGATACGAGATTAATGTTTTAAGCACTTAAACTTATTTGCGTGTCCCACCTCAGAATATACTCCCGTATCCAGACTTCTATATTCAGTCTTACAGGTGAATGTACACTAATGATATCTGTAAATGGGTAAATGCGAAACCGTGAGAGCTTAGGCTAGAACTTCCATTCGTACAAAGAGATGATGGTTCGACTTTAAGTGTCTCCCGTTTGGGGATCTTTTCTTCAACAGCACATGATTAGCATTTATCATTTTTTGTACTGAGGGCTGGCTTTAAGATTAAAGTTTTTGCAAAGCATTATACGAGGACTAGGCTATTGCTCCCGCAAAATCAGAAGTCCTGGCATAATACCCCAGATATCACCACGCACAAAGACCCAGTATGTCAGAAATAGAAAATCTTTCAAACAAGATTTCGGGGGTTACCCATATATCCGAGAGATGTTCCCCACGATATAAGTAAGTATTTGTATTTAGATTTATATCTCGAAAACAATCTACTGAATGTGTAAAAACCTAATGGCATATCCGCAGAAAGATTGTTTATCACATTTTTACTTTATAATCCTTTAGCATGATGTGATAGTCCACTGATGTATTATCATTTCCTCTTTTCACAACAAAACTCTTTTTGAATTTTTATCACGTTTTTGGATTTTTCAAATTTTCTAATGTTTTTGGATTTTCTGAAATTTCTTACTCCCCCTAAAATTCAAAACCATTTAAAGAAAAATTTGAAAACAAACTGTACAATTAAAGTGACAACTGTTGAATTGCTTCAATTCTCCATTCACTCGGCATAAACAATCAGAACTCCCCCTTACAACAAACTGTTTTCCCATTATGATTTCAAAACACTTAAGTTTGTTTTAATCAAAATGGTTTTTCCAGAAACTAAGTTTTGTTGATTTTACCACTTATAGGTTGGGGTTCAATTCATCACTTTGCTCTTTCAACCACTTGGAGATAATTTAACAATTTTAGATTTTACCAACAAATACCACTTAGAAAATCAAGTACAACTTAATGTCCCTGATTAACCACTTGAAGATCGAAATATCGCAGTTACCAACCTGTGAATTTCTCAAGAAAGATGCCGATTCCTACTCCCCAATTACCAACCTGGGAGTTCCGACAAGTCAGGTTTTTCAGTTAAAGAGATTCTCCCAAGCCTGATAGACCTTGGGAGATTCCGAGTTACCAACACTCGGTTTCTTTCCTTTCATCGTCTTCTCATAGTATTCCTTTACCCCTTTGACTTTCCCATCAATCATTTTTCCAAAAATATGTTTCACTTTGGGGTTAAAGGCTTTTTCAACATCAAATTCCTTCTTTTCAGAAAAGAATTGATTTGAAATTTCAACTTTTCCAACTTTTTGTTTAAAATGTTCAGCCCTTAATGGTGGAAAATTTGCATCATCCATTGGAGGTACTGATGTTTCACCTTTTGATTCAACTTGTGGCTCCTCTGACTTTGTGGAATCAGATTCATCGCCAGAAGATAGTTCCTCTGATTTTGACGAATCAGAATCATTGCTAGAACTATCATCAGATTTCTTAACAACCCATTTCTGATTGTCAAGATTTGCTCTTCTCTTGTAAAACCGTTTTGAACATTCACCAACCTCAAATTTTGAGTTTTCGAAAACTATAAAAGGTTTGGTTGGTGGTTCATTTTCAACCATCTTTTCTTTCAGTTTAAGAGACACTTCCTGTTTTGAATGAATTGCCTTGGGACAACTCTTGGCAATATGACCAACTGTTTTGCATTGAAAACAGGTTCTCGTCTCTTTCTTCTGAACAGTTTCATTTTTCATTTCATCTTGGTTCTTTGCAAGGAATTCTCTGTTTGATTGCTTCCAGAATGAGCTTTTCTCCTCTTCTTCTGAGCTTGCTCCTAAAACAAACACTGTTTTTGCTTTATAAGTTTTCTCATTTTTTATGATTTTCTGGTGGAATAAAACCAAGACCTTTCTTTTTGAAATTACTGTTATGGTTTGGTTTCTTTCGATAACCTGAATCAGAACTGTAACCCTTTTTCTTGTTTTCTCTTTGTTGAACTCTTGAGGTGTATTTTTTAGGTTTATCAGTAAGATTTACATCTTTTATTTCAGAAATATTAATTTCTGTTAGTTTGAAAACCTTTTTTATCATTTCTGGTTTATCACCTCTTATTGGAAATTCTTCATCAGAATATAATTTGTCAGAATCATTCAAAGTATATGCCACTTTGAATGTTTTATCATTCAAATTAGATTTTGATAACAAGAATTCTTTATTGTAAACTTTTTTTCCCTGTTTGACTTTTGAACTTGACATGTCGGACTCAGACTTTGACTCTGATTTTGACTCCGACTTTGACTCCTCTGATTCATCTTTATCCAACACCTGATCGACCACTTTCTTTATTAACTCGGACTCATGATCAGTGTCAGATGATGTAAACGTGACATCAATGTTTTCTGGCAAGTTAACTGAAGGCTCAGACTCCCACTTTAAATTGGTTGCCTTTTCGACTCTTTCTGAATTTGGATTTCGTGGCGAATATCCATTTTCAAGCGAGGGTGGACACTTGTTGTAACTGACACTCTGTTTCTTACCAGAATTCTTCATTTTAGTATCCTTCTTCTTTGCAGGAATCTTTTCTTCAGATACTTTCTCTTCAGATGTTTCTTCTTCAAAAGCCTTCATGCCTTCAACGGTTGGATAAATCCTGTCAATGACATAAGAAGTACATGAGTAACTTTTTAACAATCTATTAACTCTTTCTGTTTCAATTCTTTGAGTTTCCAGTTTTTGTTCCAGAACAGCACACTTCTCAATATAGTTGTTGACGACTTTCTGCTTTGTCATGAAAGCTCCTTGAAGTGTCTTCATGGCTGTTGCTTGTTCACTACTGGATTCATTGTACTGATTCATTGCTTTATTAAGAACATCATACGATTCTTTCAATCTGTTCATGTTATGAATCAAAGTATTGTTTTGCTTTTTCACTTCTTCACAGTTCTCACGTATTACCGGAATCTTTTTTGCATCAGCGTCTGCATCAGCTTTGAAAGCTGGAACTTCTTTTATTTTTCTTTTGATCACCGGAACTTCCTCATCATCACTGCTGACTGGTGTTTTAATTTTCTTCCTTTTCTTTTTAGCTTTTTCATCATCACTGTCACTTTCTTCCATCAATCTCAAGTGTTCTTCCATTTTCCTTGCATAATAATCATCATCATTATCACTATCTTCAGCAACTCGAGCAACAAAAGCTTTGTGATCTGAAGTTTTGTTAGGATCATAGTCATCCCAACTGAAATTTTCCCAGCTAAACCCTTCTGGTAACTTTTCATCATCTTGATCTATCAGACATACTTTACCATTAGCTGAAACATATTTGTCCCAACTGAATTCTTTTGATGATTTTTTATCTTCTTGATTCACCAGACAGGCTCTCTTTGATGATTCTTCAATTTCCTTTCTGGCATGAGCAGTTTGTGGTTGTTGTTGTTGTTGAGCAA
This sequence comes from Helianthus annuus, assembly GCF_002127325.2. Classification (NCBI taxonomy): domain Eukaryota; kingdom Viridiplantae; phylum Streptophyta; class Magnoliopsida; order Asterales; family Asteraceae; genus Helianthus; species Helianthus annuus. Next base: position 121,597,497 of record NC_035437.2, read on the forward strand.
CTTGACGATAAATTGTCTTTCGATAGTAGTCATTGTTGTTGAATAGATTTTGAGCTCCACTTGCTTCACGATTTGTGCACTCCCTCTTGAAATGCCCTTTTTCCCTGAGAAAACAAGTAACTTTAGATTTATCAAAACCTGAAGTAGAAACATTTGCATCACGGAAATCATCTCTTCCCGTAATTTGTTTAAACTTTTCGGCTCTCCTCAACACACTTGCCAAACACCATTTTATATCCATCAATTCCATTTCTTCAGCATCAATCTGATTGTAATCCTCTTTTGTTAACATTGGATTCCCGACCCGACTTGCCACTAAACTCCCATATGACTCCAAAACAGTTCCCAACAAAGACATGTGACTTTTTGCAACTTCTTCTGAATAATCCTGATCATTTTCAAGATTCAATACAATGTTGCATTGTAACTTCTTGCCATTCTTGGTTGCTGTCAAGTTCGGATCAAATGACGGATATGACGAAAAACTTGTTTTGCTGTTTGATCCTTTAGATGAACCTCCTGATGAACTCTTTGCATTGAATGCAGTCTCAACCTTTGGTGACATGTTGGTTTTTTCATTCAACCCTGCTTTGTAATAAAGCCCAACATCTTGTTCACCATCAAAATCTTTCATTCTTGATATCTTCCTTTGTTCCATCTCTTGAGCTTCAAGCTTTTCAATGAACTTGCTCAATGTTAACGAGTTAAACCCTTTTTTATTCCTTAACATCATAAGGTACGTGCCCCAAGTTTCATATGGCAACGCATCAGCCAATTTTTCAATCAACTCCTCATTGTCTTTTTGATGCTCAATCTTTTCATATTCATTACTAGATTGCAATATCTTTCGATGATTTGCTTAGTACTTCCAGTTCTTAAACCCCGAAATAGATCGAACTCTTTTTTCAGAAGCGATTTTTTGTTCTTAACCATCTCTTGACTTCCAACAAACTTTGATTTTAATGCTTTCCAAATTGAATATGCACTTCCATTGTGCTGCAACAAAACCAAGATATCTTCTTTAACAACTTATTGTAGTAAACTGATCATCATTTTCTCGTTTTTGTATTTCTTTTTCTCATCTACACTAAGATCTTTAATTGCAATCTCCTCTTCGTCATCATTCATCGGTCTAACATATTTCGTTTCAACGCATTCCCAAGCATCCAAGTAATTTGCTTGTACCCAATTCTCAAATCGTTCTTCCCATCCTTTATACTCCTCGATATTCATGAGCTTAGGCAGTTTTTGCATGGTGCCTGTTTCATTTTCCAACATTGTGTGTTGTGCAATGGTAATCGGAGTAGCAAAGGCGTTATAAAATTCCTCTTCCATGTTTCGGTTTTCAAAAATTTTACAAACAGTCAGTTCAAACGAAATTATCTTTCAAACGAAATCCCTTGGTGCGAAATTACCCTGTTTAAACAAAATAACAGCTTTGGAACGAAATATCCTAATTTCGTGCGAAATAACACCCTTTCAAACGAAATATGCAATTCCGTACGAAATTACCAAACAGAATTACAACTTGAAACGAAATTACTAATTTCGTGTGGACCTCTTAGACGAAATTACTATCTGGTGCGAAATTGCTAATTTCGTGCGAAATTAAACCCTAATTTCGTGCGAAATTATGATGATGTCATCATCTCGAGCTGACTTTTGTCAAATTGATCAAGTTTAAGCCAATTTTAAGTCTGAAACTTTCAAGGATTTGTTAAAACACTATTGCGCACATTATGTGTAAAATTCAAAGCATTTTATCCATGAAAACTTGTTAATTTTGAAAAAGAAGGTGTAGAAATCAGAATTTGCAGCTGAATTGGTATGAACTCTTCCTCCTGAGCTCTGATACCACTTGTAGGATCGTTTTCTGACCCAAACAAGTCAATCAGAAGAGTTTTTGCTTGATACGAAAGGCAGAAACAGACGTATCAAGTTCAATTCAGCTAGATATTCACTTTAAACTGTCTCTTGATTGATTTGACAAAGTTTTACAGCGAGTCGACACTTCGGCAGCAGTTCGGTACTTTACCCGGAAAGTTACAAATGACTTGGCACATGAGGTATATATAGGCTGGCTATTTCGCACGGAATTCCCCAAGCGAAATCAAGGTTCATGCGAAATTAGATTTCGTACGAAATTAGCCTGTGATTTCGTGCGGAATTACCAAACATGTAATTTCGTGCGAAATTACATTCCAACCCATTTTTGACAGATTTCTCGTATAACGTGCCCTGATCTATCTATATACATACAAGACTCGATACAAGACGAAGTCGACAGATGGATGCACCAACATTAGGTAAATGGCATCAACAAGACAAAAGTTGTATCTATTATGTCTCTCGTTGACCACAACGGACACGGCGGGCGGTTCCTCGTAACTCGACATTGAATAACGGTGATTGATATAGAACATTAATGTCGTTGTTTGAGCCGAGATCACCAAAGTACACATACCAAATTCGTAAAGCATTCGATGTCACCGCTTCAGGCATGACCGTCGGTTTTTTCGAGGTCCCCTCTCATAAACTGTGATCGTAAAATTGTCTGAACAAACTTCTCCAAACGATATGTCTACAGTCAACTCTACCGAGCATCCCCGGAAAGTGCTATCTAGCTTCATGTGCGGCGTACAAACATATTATGTCGTGTCTAGTCGCTAATGATGCGCAGGAGGGTTTTACAAACGTATGAGATGTTGATTCGTGCACAGGAGTCTTTCGCACTTAGTCATACGCCCGAATGTGTCTCTCATACGTTGGACCGGTGTCATACGTTGTTGGTCATTCGTACGCAAGAGTATTCATTTGTTTGAAGTAGTCATATGCTGGATTAGTCCTATGCACGAAGGAACACATCCGCTCTTGGAGTCATACACTGGTTTGCTAATACGCTGAGTGTTACTCATACGCTTGATTTGCACTCATATGCTTGATTTGGTTCAAATTTAAAAAAAATTGCTAAGTACGATGGATTTTGATTTTAATACGATGACGCATTCGCGGCCATACCAACTACTGTTGTCCAAAACATGAACTTAGACAACGAGAGTACAATAAACAAACCTCCAAAGTTGCTTTGGATGGAGGATAATTCAAATTGGGCTAGGAGATTTGAGAAGTATGTACATACTACCAATTTCGACGCTTGGATGGCGATTGAAGAAGAATATGTGATCCAAAAGAATGAAAATGGTGATAAGCTACATCTTGTTGTAATTGACGTTGTAGGTATATGTATATATATATATACATATTTGCTAGATTCACAATAATGACCATAAATATCAAACACTTCACCCTAATTCAAATTGCTCAAAAACAAGATGAAATTAAACTAACCTTTTGAACAACAGGTTGGCTTCTAACTTACCCAACCTACTGTTCATACCACATACAAAAAAAAGTTCTAGTCCAAGAATTGGGTTACAAATACCATAGCAACAACCTATAGGACATCGGCAAAGAAGAAAAGTTTGTAATTTTTTCAATGGAAAGGGCATACTGAATGTATTAGTTGATGTTAACTGGTTGACTATATGTACATGTATACCGAATTGGTATAAATTTTTACCTTGTATCTTGCAACTTCATTCGCATAAGGTTGTTGTTATCTCCAGTCTCGACACGTCGTTAATATTCTCAACTCTTCCCATGTAATATGTGAATGGTGAAATAAGGTGGTGATTTGGGGGTTTTAGATGGTGGGGGCGTAGTGCTCTAGCGGTGGTGTCGGTGTCTCAGGCGGTGCTGGTCGTCTCAGACGCACGCAGGCCCCGGTGGTGGTCTTCTCAGGGTTGTGCGATTTGGGAGGAAAGTGGGAAAAAAGGCCTAAGGGTTTTGTTGATGTTTAGGGGCGATATATCAAGATATAACACCAACCGTCGGATCGTTTTGTTGATCAAGAGCCAGAATCTCATCTAAAATGCCCAAACACGGATCAGACTTTAGCGACGACTTTTTTCATGTCGCCACTAAAGGTGTCGCCCCTAATGCTGTTATTTCTTGTAGTGCACCACCACTTCCGGCTCGACTACCACCCTGTCTATGTCAGCACTTGTATCTCATCTCACCTCATCAACCCGTCTTACCAAACATTAGTACCACCTGTCTCTCACGCCGTAGCAAACATCATTAATTTATTTTTATTATTATTATTATTATTATTATTATTATTATTATTATTATTATTATTATTATTATTATTATTATTATTATTATTATTATTATTATATTTAAAGGTAAAAAAGATTAAATATATAAATGTGTGTGTATATATATAAATGTGTATACATGTATATATAGAAACGGGATCAGGAGAAAACACCAAAAAGTGTGAGAATGGTGAGAACGTGATGTGCGTAAGTGTGATATATTTTAGATATATATTTTAAGCCCTTTTTACACTTTTTAGCCAAGTTTTAAATTTATAAAACACGATATTTACTAACACTAAACACACATATGGGCAAGTGCACCCATTGTGGACGTAGTATAGTGTTGGTAAGATACCGAGGTCGTCCAAGGACACAAGAGCTTTTAGTACCGGTTTATCCTCAACGTCTAATCAAATCAAAATGTTAAAAAAAGATTTTTAAACTAAGAAAATAAAACTAACTAAATGCTGAAAAATAAAATAAAAATAAAAACAGATAGACAAGATGAATCACTTGGATCCGACTCGTGTATTAGTATAGCCTTTGATTATTTTCGCACTTTTGCACTTGTTTAAGAGATTATCTTAGTTATTCTAGTAGGCCCCTCTTTTGAAGGCGACGTTACCCTCAACCCAGTAGTTTGAATCAGCAAGGATACAATCCTAAAGGGTCGGATTATTGAAAGATAATGAATTAAGTTATTAATGCAAATTATGGTAGGCCCCTCTTTTGGAGGTGACGTTACCCTCGACTAAGTAGTCTGAGTCAGCAGGGATACAGTCCTAAATAGCCGGGTTATATTATTAATAGTAGTTTACTTATGAGGGGGTCAAAGAGTTTGGATCCCCGCCATCCAATACCTTTGGGTATTGAAGGAGATCCTACTAAATTTGACCCAGGTCCCTTGCAGGACCTCTAAACGCTGAACAAGGGCAAGACCTTTACCAAACCGTTCCCTTAACCCCCGACCAGGTAGCCAACATACCTCCATATAGACCGTGGAGATATGAATGGTGAAAATCTTTTATTTTATATAGACAGTAAAATAATGCCAAGACACCACGGACAAACGATAAGGAAAAGTCACCTTCAACATAAGAAACTAGTTATTAAAGTCATTAATATAAAACCAAATAAAAAGTGCAAAAGATTAAAAATAAAAAGTATTATTCTAAACACTTGTCTTCACCAAGTGATGTAAGAGACTTAGGCAAACATGGCCTTGATTGTCAAGAACTCTTACGATCAATCTTGGATCCGAGATGACTCACACACTCTATGATGGACAATGGATGATGGTGGTGGATGATGGTGTTGTGATGGTGGTGGGTGGTGGATGGAGTGTGAGAGAGGTGGTGTGCCAAGGGATGAGTTGCAATGAAGCCAAGCACTCCTATTTATAGGCTGAACAGAGGCCTGGGCACGACCTCGTGTCCGCTGGGCACGGCCCCGTGCCTGTCTGACACTATCTCTCCTCATTAATTGTAATTCGCAATTACAATTAATGCGCCTGCAGTACTTTGGGCACGCCCCCGTGTTCACTGGGCACGGCCCCGTGGTGAGCAATAGAAGCTTCTACAGGTTTGTCTTTTCTGCTGCTTCTTGGGCACGGCCCCGTGCTCGCTGAGCACGGGGCGTGTTCAGTCTTCTGTCTTCTCTGTTTTGCTTGGGAGGATGCTGTTGAGGGGTCGGTCAATCCACTTTTGTTCTTTTTCTTGTATTCATGCTAGATTTAGCTGTCTTTTTGCTTCTTTTGTTAATTTGAGCTCATTTAATCCTGAAAATACAAAAGGATGACAAAAACACACTTTTTCCAACATTAGTACTTAAAAAGGGTTAGTTTTATGCCTTATTTGATGTAATTTATATGTTTTGCATTTTACACACATCAAATATCCCCACACTTGAACTTTTGCTTATCCTCAAGCAAAACTCTTTAATATGTGGCTTACACTCCCAAATGGAATGGGTAGAAGAGAAGGTTTTGGCTTGTCATAGAGTGTCAGGAATCCAAGATCTTTATTGGGTTTTATTTTTATTTATTTACAATCCTATTCGTCATGATTTATTAAAAACTTTTCATAAGGTAAATTATTTATTAAGGCATAACATACCTTTCTAAAATTCCATTTATATACAAGTTCACATACCTCACGGGAGAAATCACTCACACTCGGCCGAAGGTGTATTTTTAGTGAATCACTCGAGAGCGGCATGGAACTTATTCCTACCATAAGCTTGTCAAGCAATCAATCCTCCTCCTTTTTAACTTTATACCTTTGCAAATATCAAGAGGACTTTTTGGGTGAAAGGTTAGGCTTGGGCTAAAGGTGGGTAGTTGGGTTAGTGGTTAGTAGAAAAGGGCGAAAGTCGTAAAAAGCGTCGGTTTTTGTAAACATTTTGTTTTTGTGACTTTTTATTTTTAATGAAGTATTTCTTCAAACAAGCTTTTGTTTGATGAGCTTTGTTTGTTTATTTCTAACTTCATTGTAAATATATATATATATATATATATATATATATATATATATATATATATATATATATATAGGACAAAGATCCATTAGGAACCACCCCTTATTGCGAGAACCGCGAGAACCAGTGTGAACACAAACAGTAATTCCTAAAAAAATCTAAAAAACACCCAAAAATTTTTTTTTTATTTTTTTACTATTTTTTTTGAAAAAATCGCTATATTTTGTTAATAAAAAAAATAAAAAAAAAATTCAAAAAAAAAAAAAAAATTCGAGTAACAGTTATCCATGCACATGTGCATATGTGTCGTTTCTTTTTCAAATTCCGTAATTCATTACAAATAATAGTCAATTGCACTTTTATTTACACTACTACGTGTAATACACTATCTTTTACATTACCAATGTTAGAAATGCACATGTGCATCTATATGTATCAACAGGAAATAAGGTGTTTTGGTACACTACTTTCTCTTTCATCTATCATTCCATCCATAATACACAAGCATGCACATGTGCATTTCTGTCATTTCTTTGACAAATTCCGTAATTCATTACATATATTAGACAATTGCACTTTCATTTACACTACCATATGTAATACACTACTTTTTACATTACCAATATTAGAAATGCACATGTGCATTATATGTATCAATATGAAATAAGGTGTTTTGGTACACCACTTTGAATACACTTTCCCTTTCATCTATCATACCATCCATAATACACTACCATTACCTCCTACCATCCATAATACAATACCATTACCTCCTACCATCCATAATACAATACCATTAACAATATTTTCACTTTATTACATGTATGTAAACACCATTTATACCATCCAATCAACATATTACATAAAAAATTGACAACTATAACCAAACCATCAACCACTAGATATAACTAACCAAAAAACATGTATATGGGTCTACTTCTCCATTCAAAATCACAAACTTTTTGTACCAAAACACGTTATATCATGGTTATACCTAATTATGCACATGTGCATTTTGAATATTGGTAATGTAAAAAGTAGTGTATTACTAATGGTATTGTAAATTAAAGCAATTGTCTATTCCTGATAATGTATTACCGAATTTGTTGAAGTAATGATACATATGCACATGTGCATGGATAACTGTTACTCGAAAAAAAAAGTTTTTTTTTTTATGGAACGAAATATAGCGATTTTTTGTTAAAAAATATTAAAAAAATAAAAAAAAATTTTTGAGTGCTTTTTTGATTTTTTTTAGATTTTATTTTGTGTTCACATTGGTTCTCGCGGTTCTCGCAATAAGGGTGGTTCTCGCATGAACCTTACCCTATATATATATATATATATATATATATATATATATAGGGTAAGGTTCATGCGAGAACCACCTTTATTGCGAGAACCGCGAGAACCAATGTGAACACAAGCTAAAATAGCTAAAAAAACCTAAAAAAACCCTAAAAAAAACCTAACCCCCACCCCCCCACCCCCCAAAAACCTAAACCCCCCACCCCCCCCCCCCCAAAAAAAGACCTAACCCCCCCCCCAAAAAACCTAACCCCCCCCCCAAGCTAAATGCTAAAAACTAAAACCCTCAAAAAACCTAAAAAAAAACCTAACCCCCACCCCCCCCACCCCCCAAAACCTAAACCCCCCACCCCCCCCCCCCAAAAAAAACCTAACCCCCCCCCCCCCCCCAAAAACCTAACCCCCCCCCCCCAAGCTAAATGCTAAAAACTAAAACCCTCAAAAAACCTAAAAAAAACCTAACCCCCCCCACCCCCCCCCCACCCCCCCCCCAAAAACCTAAACCCCCCTCCCCCACCACCCAAAAACCTAAACCCCCCCCCCCACCCCCCCCCAAGCTAAAATGCTAAAAACTAAACCCCCAAAAAACCTAAAAAATCTAAAAAAATCAAAAAAAAATCTAAAAAATTTTTTTTTATTTTTTTACTATTTTTTATGTTCAAATCGCTACTTTTGTAGCCAAAAAAAAAAAAAATTTTTTTTTTTTTTAAAAAAAAAAAATTTTTTAAAAAAAAAAATTTTTTTTTTTTTTTTGGATACTAAAAGTAGCGATTTTTATATAAAAAATAGTAAAAAAATAAAAAAAAAATTTTTGGGTGTTTTTTAGATTTTTTTAGCTATTACTGTTTGTGTTCACACTGGTTCTCGCGGTTCTCGCAATAAAGGGTGGTTCCTAACGGATCTTTGTCCTATATATATATATATATATATATATATATATATATATATATATATATAGGGAGGGGCTCATGCGAGAACCACCCTTATTGTGAGAACCAATGTGAACACAACCTAAAATAGCTAAAAAAACCTAACCCCCACCCCCCCACCCCCTAAAAAACCTAACCCCCCCCCCCAAAGCTAAATGCTAAAAACTAAAACCCCCAAAAAACCTAAAAAAAACCTAAACCCCCCCCCAAAAAAAAAAAAAAAAAAAAAACTTAAACCCCCTCCCCCCAAGCTAAAATGCTAAAAACTAAACCCCCAAAAAACCTAAAAAATATTAAAAAATCAAAAAAAAATCTAAAATTTTTTTTTAAATATTTTTTATGCTCAAATCGCTACTTTTAGTGGCCAAAAAAAAAGTTTTTTTTCTTCGAAAAGTAGCGATTTTTATATCATAAATATTAAAAAAAAAATTTGTGTGATTTTTAGTTATTTTTAGGCATTTTTGGTGTGTTCACATTGGTTCTCGCGGTTCTCACAATAAGAGGTGGTTCTCGCATGATCTTCTCCCTATATATATATATATATATATATATATATATATATATATATATATATATATATATATATATATATATATATATTCAGTCACACGAAAACCGAGCTTGTTACTAAAATAAAGGGTAAAAATAAAAAGGGTTTTTGGTGGGTAAAAAGGGTTTTGGGGTTAAGAAACGAAAAGGTTTAGGCTCAAAGGGGCTAACTAGGGGGAATTTTTGGGTAGGTGAAAAGAAAAATAAAAATAATGGTTTTGAAAGAAAAAGGGTTAGTCCTAATGCCTCCATCATTTACTTACTTGGGTTTAAGTTGGTAAGGACCGGGAATGAATTGTCGTGGCAAGTTCTAGAGTCGTAAGAACCAAGCGGCTATTCACACAAGAAATGAAAAATGAGCATTTAGTTTAAAGATGTATATTTGTATGCTCAATAAAGGCTCAAAACTCACTTTTGTGGGAATGGGTTTTTATCTGATCAAGTATATATAATCAAATTTTAACTAAGCTTGACATGCCGTTTCATAATTTTCTTATGTTGGTTCTTTTTATCACGACGTTATCGGTTGTAAATTTGTAAAAATATCACCTTTTTAGAATTTTGAAATTCCCAAATTATACCAAGACAAGTGAAAAAAAATGAAAAGTTTTTGAAAAAATTTGGGGTGATTAGCGGTTCCAATAGAGTTTTGTGTAAGGCTTGTAATTAGGACTTGCAAAATTCAAGGTTTTAGCATCTCCCCCCCCCCCACACTTAAATTACACATTGTCCTCAATGTGTTCCAAAATTAAGTTTTTCGGTTGATTAAAATGTGTAAAAGTGGGTTAAAAACAAGATTTTATGTTACTGGGTAGCTGAACACGGGGTGGTGTTGGCTAAGCACGGCCCTGTGTCCAGACTGCCAGTACCAAAAGTAAACAGAAGGCTGGGCATGGGGGCGTGTTCAATGAGCACGGCCCCGTGTCCAGGTACCTGAACTGGGCATTTCTGCAGATTTTTGGGCACGGGGGCGTGTTGGGTTGAGCACGACTCCGTGCTGAACTTGCTGTAATGAAGAAAAATTGTCGAGAGGCTCTGTTTTTGTGCATGGGGTGTTGGTTCAAGCTTCCCTTAGTATCCTTCACCATCCCGAGTGTGTTTTATTCCTGCAAATTAAAACTAAACTAGAAAGCATAAAAGTTAAACTAATCTAAAACTAAGGATAGTTCCGCGGAATGCCTCCGTGGTGCGCCACGTTTATAAGGGTCCTTGGCTAGACCCTCCTTATCGAGTGGTTCTGGCTCATCTTCAATTAGGGGGTCATTATTGCCAAAAGGATATTTCATTGAGCGCTCAAGATCTATGCTCCTTTTGAATGCCCCTAATTGAAGAGGTAGATTGTTGAACTTCCGGTTTTTCAAAGCTTCATGAGTTTTTAAAAAAGGTTTTTCCAAGACTAGAGGAGCGTCATCGAGGATGACAAAGTCGGTTGGAATAACCATTTGATTTGTTTGAACCAAGACATCCTCAACTACACCGATTGATTTTATTACTTTCCGATTGGATAGAAAATTGGGTATTTGAAGTGGAGTAAAATCACTAATACTTAATTTTTCAAAAATGTAATTAGGCATTCTGTTAACACAAAGATCTTTATCAATGGTGACATTACTAATAAATGAATTTTGAAAAAAACATGGAACCGGTGTAATGTTAATTTCAAAAGGATCTTCTTTTATTAGTGAAGTTTGATCATGAGTTAACTTAACACTTACCATTTCCTCGATTTTAGTATTAGTGTTTAACTCTTTTAAAAACTTAGCATGAGTGGTTACTAAACAATGATTTTCAAAAGAAGGTGACAAGAGATTAATTTCTTCAAAATTAGAATCTTCTTGAATTTTAACGTTATCGGTCTCACCCCTTTCGTTGTTTATCTCATGAGTTGGTTTTTCCTTATTTGTTCTTCCATTTTTAACTCCTCAATTATCGTTTCTTCCTTTTTTAATTCTTCTCTTGCGCGGGACTCCTCTTCCCTTGCGCGAGATTCTTTTATGCATCTTTCGATAAATTTGAGTTTTTCTATTATCCTATCGGCTATGCCGGTGATAGAGTAAGGATCGGGATCCTCATGGCTTGAATCCGGTTGTTCGATCCTTGGTTCCTCATAGTACCCATATGAGGTAGATGGTTCACACCATTGTTCTTCATGATAAGTATATGATGGATAAGGGTCGAAATTTTGTTCTTCATAGTACTCATATGAGGTGGGTTGTTCACGCCATGGTTCCTCATAATAAGCGTATGAAGGTGGTGGCTCATATCTTGACTCTCCAAAGTATGAGTATGAAGGCTCATACCTTGGTTCATCAAAATTTGAGTATGAGGGAGGAGGTTCATACCTTGGGTCTTCATAGGATGTGTATGAAATCGATGGCTCGTACCTGGGTTCCTCATAATGGTTGTATGAAGTGGATGGTTGAAACAAGTTACAATATTGTATCGAGTGCGGGTTACCGCAATTAGTGCAATAGTTTCTCCTATAATCATCCTTCTCATAGGTGTAGTTATAGCCTCCTGAGTATTGATCCATAAGAATCACTCAACAGACCACAACTGAGTCTCGGGACCAGAAAACAAAAATAAAGATGGAAACAGAAGCTGGACACGGCCCCGTGTTCAGCGGACACGGCCCCGTGTACAGGGTCTGTATCTGGGTGTTTTAATTAAAGTTACTGGTCTCGTTGAGCACGGGGGCGTGTTCAATGAGCACGGCCCCGTGTTCAGACTCTGTATCTGGGTATCTAACTAAAGATATGCAGCACGGGGGCGTGTTCAATGGACACGGCCCCGTGTTCAGGCTACTGTAAATGTAAACTAAACTAAAATGCAGAAAAATGTGCGCGCGTTTTTTAAAAGTTTTGAAAAACTGATTAGGCCGTCGATTTTAAGCTTTCTTAAAATCCTTGTGTCCCCAGCAACGGCGCCAAAAACTTGATGTGCGTAAGTGTGATATATTTTAGATATATATTTTAAGCCCTTTTTTACACTTTTTAGCCAAGTTTTAAATTTATAAAACACGATATTTGCTAACACTAAACACACATATGGGCAAGTGCACCCATTGTGGACGTAGTATAGTGTTGGTAAGATACCAAGGTCGTCCAAGGACACAAGAGCTTTAGTACCGGTTTATCCTCAACGTCTAATCAAATCAAAATGTTAGAAAAAGATTTTTAAACTAAGAAAATATGACTAACTAAATGCTAAAAAATAAAATAAAAATAAAAACAGATAGACAAGATGAATCACTTGGATCCGACTCGTGTATTAGTATAAACTTTGATTATTTTCGCACTTTTGCACTTGTTTAAGAGATTATTTTAGTTATTGTAGTAGGCCCCTCTTTTGAAGGCGACGTTACCCTCAACCCAGTAGTTTGAATCAGCAAGGATACAATCCTAAAGGGTCGGATTATTGAAAGATAATGAATTAAGTTATTAATGCAAATTATGGTAGGCCCCTCTTTTGGAGGTGACGTTACCCTCGACTAAGTAGTCTGAGTCAGCAGGGATACAGTCCTAAATAGCCGGGTTATAGTATTAATAGTAGTTTACTTATGCGGGGGTCAAAGAGTTTGGATCCCCGCCATCCAATACCTTTGGGTATTGAAGGAGATCCTACTAAATTTGACCCAGGTCCCTTGCAGGACCTCTAAACGCTGAACAAGGGCAAGACCTTTACCAAACCGTTCCCTTAACCCCCGACCAGGTAGCCAGCATACCTCCATATAGACCGTGGAGATATGAATGGTGAAAATCTTTTATTTTATATAGACAGTAAAATAATGCCAAGACACCACGGACAAACGATAAGGAAAAGTCACCTTCAACATAAGAAACTAGCTATTAAAGTCATTAATACAAAACCAAATAAAAAGTGCAAAAGATTAAAAATAAAAAGTATTATACTAAACACTTGTCTTCACCAAGTGATGTAAGAGACTTAGGCAAACATGGCCTTGATTGTCAAGAACTCTTACGATCAATCTTGGATCCCGAGATGACTCACACACTCTATGATGGACAATGGATGATGGTGGTGGATGATGGTGTTGTGATGGTGGTGGGTGGTGGATGGAGTGTGAGAGAGGTGGTGTGCCAAGGGATGAGTTGCAATGAAGCCAAGCACTCCTATTTATAGGCTGAACAGAGGCCTGGGCACGGCCCCATGTCCGCTGGGCACGACCCCGTGCCTGTCTGACACTATCTCTCCTCATTAATTGTAATTCGCAATTACAATTAATGCGCCTGCAGTACTTTGGGCACGCCCCCCGTGTTCAGTGGGCACGGCCCCATGGTGAGCAATAGAAGCTTCTACAGGTTTGTCTTTTCTGCTGCTTCTTGGGCACGACCCCGTGCTCGTTGAGCACGGGGCGTGTTCAGTCTTCTGCCTTCTCTGTTTTGCCTGGGAGGATGCTGTTGAGGGGTAGGGCAATCCACTTTTGTTCCTTTTCTTGTATTCATGCAAGATTTAGCTGTCTTTTTGCTTCTTTTGTTAATTTGAGCTCATTTAATCCTGAAAATACAAAAGGAAGACAAGAACACACTTTTTCCAACATTAGTACTTAAAAAGGGTTAGTTTTATGCCTCATTTGATGTAATTTATATGTTGCATTTTACACACATCAGAACGCATCCTGGCCCAACACGTGGCGCGGGATATGATCAGGGGGTGAGGGGTTTTTTTTGTCTTCTCAATCTTCTTTTATTTTCCCAACGCGCTATAACATTTTCTGGCGTCTAAGATTATTTTAGCGTTAATTGTATTCATTAAACATTTTGGCGTTGATTAATTGTTTTTGTGTCATATAGATAATTTTTTGGCGTTATAGCGTTTTCTGGTCAATTTTTTGGCATTTTGTGGCGTTGTATAATAATTCACTACGAGTCATTAATATTTTCATAAGATTACAATAAGACTAAATGTTTTTATGGCGTTTAGTGAATTTTTTTGGCGTTTAATACATTTGACAAGGTGCTTTGCTAGCACCCGTTCTCACAGTTTTCATACTAGTAGCGTTTTGGTGTTTGTAGTTTTTGGCGTTTTATATAATAATGTATTTTATATGTAGAGAATTAGATAACAAAACAACAGATAATTTGATAACAAAACAATATAAAATGAAAAAGAAAAAAATTAAAAATGGTAATCTAATTTCTCTTCTGAATCTTCACTGTCATCAGCTTCTTCTTCTTGAATTTATTTTGGCGTTTTGAACCTTTGAATACCTTGGCTAGATGACAACTTTCCTACATAAACCCCGTCTATTTTTAGACGAAGCTTGTCCTGTGTTTTGGTGTGATATTCTTGTTTAGTGGCATGTCATTAAAGATCAACTCTTGCTTGAATGCTATTTATAATAATGGAGTCCAAAATAGCATTTTACACTTGTGTTGATCTCTTCATGTCATGCATATATTCATCAAGAACAAAGCTCACATGATGACATATCATTGTCATCAGTCTCTTTTTCTTGAATATTTGTCCATCTCATTCAGCAAAAGATTATAGAGATAACCCCCTCAGAGAAGAGTCGATTCAGTGAAAGCTTTGCCATCTATGGTTATTTTAACTAACCTTTTTTGGCGTTTTAAAGTGAGTGGTTTTTAAAGAACATGACGTTTGTTTTTCTGGGTGTGATCAATTCATTGTGTGTAGACCCCTCTCTTATAGGAGTTTTTTTGGTGCGTAGTTTAGGCGGGATTTTTTTATTGTGATAAATGGTAGTAATAAAGTAACCGTCTTTTCAGTTACTGTTTATATTTACTGTTTTGGTCAGCTTTTATCAGTTTCTAGGGTGATATGTAACGACCTCACAAATTTCCATTCCTAAAAGGCACATTAAAAAACCCTAATTGAAACCCAAGTGGTGCGGTGCGACCCAAAATTTTGAAAAACGGACGAAACTAGCAACCGGGCCCCCTAAAACTCATGGGGGGATTCCCTAATTGATTTTATCTCATAAAAACGGATAAAGAACATGTAATTTCAAAAGTTGACAACTCACCCAGGCTATCCCAGACACCAGGCTACCCTAGCCTAGGTGGGTCGCCGTCGCGACACGCGCCAGGGGCTAGGGTAGCTGGCGCGACACGCGGGGGAGACCCAAATCCAATATAAAACCCAGGGACTTGGCACTTGAAATGTTTGCATGTTACGACGTAAAAATCACTTCGTTACGTTGCTCAAAACTCCGTTTCTTTCAAAAATACGATCCGAGTCCCGAACCTCTCCTACGATAACAGGGTAATAACTCGATCACTCCTACGATACAATGTCCGATCGATTAAAACCGATCCGATGAATGTTTAAGTGCTGCCTGCATTGGGTTATACTTTGTCATTCGTCGTGAGGGTTTCGATCTCGTGAATTATCGTAAATGTTGAATTAAGTTACTAACCTATTTTCGTTTATTGTATATTTTACTAGGTTTACCAGCATAACCAGTAGGCAACATGTGATCGTTTAAATCTGCAATGTGAGTCATTATGTTTTTATCAAATTGTTTTGCAAAACCCAAAATGTTTTCCCGTTATACTTACAGTGATTAAGTCTTTGTTATCTTGAATTTCTGACAGTACGTGGGGTTTTGTATACATAACTTATCTAGCGTCACTTTTAGGTGAACGGACCTAAATAGTGATATGACCACAGTCACAGATCCGGTGTGGGTCAGATAATAAGATAAAAGCAATTGTAATCGCTCTTAATACTGTATGCTATAACAATGGGTCTTTTGTGTAAATTGAATGCACCCGTCAGTATTTTTCGCTGATCAAATCTTTTCAAAATATGTTTCAGGTGATTTACAGTGAGGAAAAAGGAAAAGTGCCGCGTAGCACTCCAGCTAAAATAAAGTGGCTCAGTAAATAGAAATAAACGTGTTTTCTTTAATTAGGGGATTTCCCAGTGAAATTCCTTTATTGTAAAATACGGGGTTTGTCCCCGAACTTATAATAAAATAATTCGTTGTTTTCTGTTTAAACGATCCTGTTAAAATTTCCGCTGCCAATCTAAACACCAATACCACGGGTTCTGTCCCGCGGCTTCCGAACCGGGCAAAACGGGTCGGGGGCCGTGACATGATAGACGTCCCATCTTCCCAGTTTGGCGTTTTTTTAAATGGCATTATGCAGACTAAGATGACAAAATACAATAACGTAGAAAATAAAATATTAAGCAGAAAAAATATTTTTTGTTATTTCTTGCGTTTTGTAAGTAATAACCTTTTTTAGTATTTTTTTTTGGCGTTTTGCAAATAAATATAGAAATATATCAGTTAATTATCTTAAAAAAAGAAGATTACACAGAAGAAAAAAAAATTAAAACCTTTCGTTAGAAGGTACTTTATCCGTAAAGTATCCATCACTTGCGTCATCTTCTTCCTCGGAGTCTTCATCTGGATCTTTATCCATGTCATCACCTTCACCTTCATCGGCTTCTTGTTCCTGAAGATTCTGAAGCCTCCATTTGAATATGTCTTGCATTAACGCCAATTTTGAGTCCATTTCTGTGTTAATACAAGTGGCGTTATGCAATTCTTCGATGAACCCAAGCCCCTGCTTTGTCATGATGTTTTCAATCCAGTGGTCTTCCTGCTCTCCGATGTCGTATATAACGGTCACCATGTCTGTTTCATCATCAAAACGCCATGATGTCATGACAAGGTCCGGCTTTACATCTGCTTTGATTGGTCCAAATTTGCTTGTTAATGCTTTTATAAGCATATGTGTTTCATGGCATTCGTTATCCAGAGTGATGCCAAGAGATAGGATACCCCTCTGTACCTCTTCTTCCATCTTCAAAATTGCCTTGATCGTCCTAACATACACCCTCCTTCTGTTGTCAAAATGTAGGACGAATCACCTGATTGCCAGAGTGTATCTCCACCAAACGATTGTTGCCATTTTTGGCGTTTTGGTTAAATTGGCGTTTTTGGTTAAAGATGTTTTTGCAGAAATGAATAGATTGAAGTGATTATGGAAGCGATGTTTATCGTCGTTTATATAATGTTGTTTTTGACGCGTAATGTAGGAGGGAATTTCTTATAATAAATGTTAATAACTGAAATTCAGTTACTGTGTTGTTTCCTCTTCCTGTAATATCCAACGAGTTTTATCACTTATTTTTGGCGTTTTGTTTTTAATGGCGTTTTATTTTTTTTGAATGGCGTGTTATCATTTGTTGGCGTTTTGAATTTGAGCGGTAAAAGACCCTTTTACCCTTAATGAAGCGCTTCTCACATAATAAAATTGATGTTATTTACGAAAACGCCACCGCGCAATCTAGTCCATGGATTGTTTTGATCTGACGATCCATAAGCGTTCTCACCGTTCTCACACTTTCCACCGTTTTCTCTAAATCCTGACCCTATATATATATATATATATATATATATTTTAGTTATAATTATATTTATTGTTTTCTATTTTAAGATAAAATAAAAACCTCCAGGGCAGGATTAATGAAGGTAGGGCCGGCTCAAAATTTTCTAAATTTTTCTAGGCCCAAAGCGGATAGCAAAATTGGGGCCCTTTTTGTAAACGAAAAAATTTGCTATGAATCCTATTATTCTTATATCTTCTTTGAATACGCATAATTATAGATCATAAACCTCAATGTTAACAATCGAAAAGTCAAAATTACCAACATATAATATATTTTCTTAGAATTTGAGGCCCTAAGAAAATGGAGGCCTAAAGCTCTTGCTTTATTTCACTCCCCCTTGACGCTCATTTTGACGGAAAGATAACAGAGGGTCAAAGATTGATTTAATCAGGAAAACGCGGGGTGTAAAATTGATTGATTTTAAATAAAACTTGCATAAATAATACATAATTTTTTTATAGCTCATGAGGCTGGTCAAGCTCATGAGCCTTATTACGTTCTGTCACGTGAAGCTCGAATCCAAGCTCATTTCTTAAAAGAGTTCCAATACAAACTTGATCTCAGGCTCGTACTTGTTTAAACTCATCTCGATCTAGTTTACGTGCGGTTTGACTCTTTTATCCAGACAGGTATAGACATTTAATAGACAACAACAAAGAAGCGGGCCAAGGCGTGCTACTCTGTCATATCCCCCTCCTTTATATATATCCCACCATCCCCTTCGCATATTCACAAGACAAAACCCTATAATTTCATGCTAAGATAGAAAACAGTCTTTCAGTTATAATTTTGTAGCACAAAATTAGCAACGGCATTTGTTTGTTGAAGGTAAATACTTTGATTATTATATTATATCTGTTTGATTATATTTTTGTAAAATTGTGTGAAAAAACTCCAATTTTGTTTTTTTTTTCCTATTAAAAGAGATTTAATATATCTTCGGAAAAAATTACAGAAAGTAAACGGGCAACAAGTTGCGCTGTAAGATTTGATTAACATGTTGCCTTTTTGGTAACGTTTGTTCCGGATGATGAAAACAAGATCTATAATTGTGCTTCTTACAAAAATATAAATCAAACTCGATTTGTTTAACCACTAATTTGAATATTTACTCTTGTTCTTCTCATTTTTAACTTTTTTTTATTAAAGACATGTATATTATTTAAAACAAAGACGATTACAGACTAATGGTAGGTCTGTAGGTGCAGGGCCGGCCCTGAGAATTCGTGTACCCTGTTCAAGCTCGAAAAAAATGTGCCCTTAGGCCTTAATGAAATTGGGTATTTGGCTCACTAAAGGTCTAAACTTAATACCAAAGGGGTTAATAACTAATCTAAACCATAAGAATAATTTTGTAAAGGGGCCTATATTGGTGTTTGTATGGATGTACCCGATAAAAAATATTTTACATATACATATCGGGTTTTTTTCATAAAAAAAACATGCCCCTCGAAATATCGGGCCCTGGCCGGTAGTCCTCCCCGCCCACCTCTAGGGCCGGCCATGTGTAGGTGTTGTTCGTTATTAAAGCGTAAAATTGAAACTGAATCTACAGGTATCAAACTAAGGTTTCTACGATGACGTCAACAACGGTTATATCAAATCGTGTAACGAACAACACCTACAGACCTCATAATTCACTAAAACGGATCAAAAAGCGTAACATTCAAAGGCGATCTAGTCGCGATATGAAGAGTCATAGGTCGTGGAGATCGGAAACTCAACAGAAACTATACAGATCGAAACTACTACAAGCTTTGCAACACGTACGTCTCAGCTCCATACATTCGCCTCGACTTAAAGGACTAGCTATACGTGAAGCCGCCGACCGCGTTCTAGCAATGACAGCTAAAGGACGGACTCGATGGAGCCGAGCGATCCTTACAAATCAGGTTAAGCGTAAATCTGCAAAGAGCGATATAAAATTAATGAAGCGGAGAATTGGTGTTTTGAGGTTTAAGACAAAGAGTGAAAAATTATTGAAGGTGGAACAGAAAACACGTGATCTTAGGCGGTTAGTTCCGGGTTGCTGGAACCAACCGTTGCCAGTTGTACTGGAAGAAGTTAGGGACTATATTTGTGCACTTGACATGCAAGTTAAAGTTATGGCTGCTGTTGCTGATGTTTTGTCTGATGGGTCAAGTTATGGCTCCGGGTTGGTTGCTGGTGGTGTGAATGGTGTGAAGTGAATGTAAGTCGGGGCCGTATTAGCGGGTAACTACGGGGCGTATGGGTTTATTTTTATGTTTTTAAGATAACTAATGGTTAGTTCTGAAGAAATGTTTTTAATGAAGTGATATTGTTTTTATCATCTTTTGATTTAGTTATATAGTTTGTTAAATAAGTGTAACTGGTGTTAAACTCACTCCTGTTGCGGCACGCTAAACATTCAAAGAATTAACTGTGGAAAATAATGTCGTTGAATATGTATGACGACATTGTTTTAACAAAATTTACATCGAAACATAAATAAAAATATGCAGCTCGCAAACATATATTTAGAATTATAAAGACGACGATTTTTGCAAATTAGAAAAGAAAAACAAAATAAATAAAAATAAAAAGCTAAGTAGTAGAATACGTGTCGTGGCTGATTAAAAAAAAACAAGAAAAGACATTTAGAAAAGTGTAGAATTATATGGTCAATTTTTTCTTATGCGTCGGGATTTGTAAATTTATACTTCTCTTTTTTTTTAACAACAACGAATATATATAAATATAGCGGTCAGGCAAAAGCTAAAAAATACAAAAGATTCAAACAAACAACAAAACGACAATCATACAAAAATGTCAAATTCTAACCATTTTTCTCCAATCCAAATGCCCCTAGCGGCTCTACTTTTCACCCACATAAACATCTCCTCCTTAATAAGCTCCAGGATCTTCTGCACCGGCATCATGTTTCCATTGAATTTGTAACACCCCAACCCCGCTAGGGTTGACATGTCACATTTACAGATATCAAAACCAAAACCAATCCACAACATTAAATAAAATAACCTAATTACATTTTAGTACATTATTGAAATAAAGAATCTTGGTCAGCAACTTCCTAACGCTCCTCGCTGAAATCCCAAATTATCCCAGATTACCTGTAAAACAAATAAGACAAACACAAAAAGAAAACTACGGCTGAGCCAAAAATTGCTCAGTAACGGAGAAATCAACAGTACAAGTAAAGTCATATCAGCGGAAGCAAAACACAACATAACGTAACTTAGACTTAACTGAAACGGTTACTAACACGAGTACTAAAAATAGATGAAGACAGAAGACTGAGACAAAAACTATGACACGAACCGATCTGAACTGTAACGGAAACTGATATGGAACAAAAGTCATTTAGATGCATAACCGATATCGTACCCGACACAAAACCGATGTAGAGAACTCATACATGATTGATCGTGATGATTTAAAACCTTTTTTTTTATGAACGAACTCATTTTAAAACATCCTTTAATAATGCTAATATATATTTTTTTATATGAGATGCAAAACTATGTTCTTTTATTGAAGGTTTAAATCTTATCAAAATATAATAATTTATCATACTTCATATTATCATAGTTAGACAAAATAACTATTTTTCTAATACTGAAAAGTTATATTTAAGAAATAGAATAAATCAAATAACTTGGTTTTCAAAATGTAATACGTATGATAATTTTGTAAATCGACATGGGAAACCGATACGGAGTCAAAAACAAATACACTAACCGACACATTTTCAATACGGTTTAAAAATCCTATAACGTTTAAAAGAAAAGGATCATCAAAATTATCATTTTTAAATAAATATTTGGATTTAAATTACTAGCTATTAATTTGTCATGTTTCAAACGTTATTATTTAATCAGGATAATTAAATTTATAGCTTTGGAGATTTATACTTAGTAAACAAAACAAATTAGAGAACCTGAGTTTAAAAGTGTAATAATTTAATCCTTACGGGGTTTCTTGAACCGAGCTAGACAATCGGCATGAAACAAAGACATGATTCGATGACAAATATAGAACCGACCTTGGATCAAATTCTTAACAAAGATTCTGAGGAATACAAACTAAACGTATAACACAACATCTGAATCCAAATCGAACCGATACTAAGATAGAAGTGATACAGACCGATACAGATACTGAGTCAAAACACATATAACTAATGCAGAACAGAATCAAATACTGAACATATCAGAAACATAATCCGGTACACAATCGGAACCAGAATCAGAGTACGTATAATCAAATGCACACATAACTTATCGTAACACAATCAGAAACAGAACATATTCACATACTGAAACATATACTTACACGACAGATATATCAACAAAATAAGTCGTGTAACACAGATGCACCCAGAGCCATAAACAGAACAGACTGGTACACAGCTAGCTAGTCCATGCACCTATGAGATGGTGAGTGTGGCGTTCACCCATTATTCCATCTCCAGACATACAAACTCAAACTCAGAGCTAAGATCGATCTATACGCCTCTAGTGGCCAAGGTGCTACACAAGCACGAGCTAGAGACGCCGTGAACTTTGATTACGCACTGTCACGACAAGTGCCATGCCGTTGACGCCCAAACGACAAGCCAGACATGCTTGGGTGACAGAGTACAAATACTAAGGCCTTATAAATAATTTACAGGCAACTGAAAATAATACTAACAGGAACATGCGACCATGATACAAGTCTGAGGTATGGCATGCTACAATACACTAACAAAAAAAAGTAGACAAAGATAATACTGACTCAGATAATGTATCACATATCAAACGGATATAGGTATCAAACCATGGCAACCGGACTTTAAAACAAGGACAAAGATCCGTACTGAGAGTAATGAAAATAAAATTACGCTACGATATCAAGACCTAAGGATTCGTACGCATAGAAGGAATTGGAAATTATACTATGATGTAAAAGAAACGGAATCCGTACCTTAGTTTAGCAAAGTTAAGCAATCACAAAAAAAACCAACTCGCTCTCAAAGTACGCTGCCTAAATCCCATATTTCCTGAATCAGTTTTGTGACAGGTTAACCACACCACTTCACTCATTCGTTAAAGTTTTTCCGGCGACCAAGAATATAAATCTAACCCGTTTATTTTAATAATTAACAAAAAAGTATATATTCGGTTAACAAACGAATTTATTGCCGATACTTTAAAACATGATTTGTTGCCTTTGTTTGGTATAAGATACATAGTTTTAAAAAGAATAAGATATACGATTATCTTAACTAAATTTATATTCAAAGTTATAAGTTAATAAAACCCATAGAAATGTAGCAACATAAAATAGATATTTCACACCTTTAAATTTATAAGAACCCATTAACAATATTTAGATCTAGTCGATAATATTTATTTAATGTATACTTCCACAATAATTCACACGTACACAAATCAAATACAATACACACACAATCAATTCTTTTAAACCTATGCACACATTCACACACACATTATGCAATTGCATTGACACACACATATCATGCATCACACTTACTCATCACACATACATAAACAGACAAACAAAACACACACACCCATGCACATAAGATGGCACATACACACCATACACAGATCATAGACACATGACACATATGTACATGCATAGTACCAAGTACCCACACAAAACAAAATACACATACATGACCTTCATGCAACACACATACGTTTACACACCACACATATTAATCCTCTTTTCAAACACTTACACCACCCACGCATCATACACATTCAAAACTGCAACACTCCATACTCACATACATTCAAACCAAAAGAAAATAAATAGTATGTTATACACACCCAACACTCGAGATTAACTCAAAATGTGTCACCGGAAAACTCAACAAACCCGAACCCCATCCCACAATCTAAATCGCTGATAAATTAAACGGAAGAAAAAAAATAAAGAGATCAGACGCCTACCTCTTCTGCTTAGAAAACAAAACTGCAATGGCGACGGTTCATGGTGAAAGAAGGCGGCGAACAGTGGTGGCTGCGATCTGATTCGTGGCTGCAGACGGTAGTGTAAGATTAAATATAATTATTATATTTATATTTAATTGTGTAGCCATTATAATCATTTATATTATTTGGATCAAAATATATTAAACCTATAATAAATTAGTTGGTAATTGTTGATGGGCCAGATTACCCTAATTAACTAATTGGGTTTCCCCTTGGGTGTATATAAGGAGATTACTAGAGAGGGATTAGGGTTAGACCCTCATAACATCACACTAAAATCGCCCTCCTCTCTCTCCATTACTACGAGTTCTTCAACCCTAAAGAACTCGGTACTACCATCAAGAAGATACATCCTAAAGGGGAACCAGACCAATCTGACGAACATGACGTCTACTTCCCTCTCTGGTGTGGTGACTGCTAATCAGGTACACACCTCTTATTTTATCGTTTATGATTGAATCTACATCATTAGGGTTTATGTTTTACCCATGATCTTATGATATAATCAACATGTGGTATCAGAGCGATGTTGATTATATAAATTCAATCATTTAATTCGATTACAAAGTTTGCTTTGATGGGATATACGGATTCAAATAACTTAAATAAATCTAATGGATATATTATTTTTTCTGAAATCAGTTTGCATATAATCAACATGTGAAGCCATTAGTTTAATATATTGAAAATCTTTTGACTTTTTGACTTTGCAAAAGAATTCGTAATCCCAGAATGTGTTGAGAATGAATGATAATTGTTACCTTTTAATATTTTATAATTATTCTATCATTCATATACATATAAATTTCTGACGTGATATATTCTAATATATATATATATATCTTGATTCAATTTGAGTTATCAAGATTCTAAAGTAATAATTCATCACCAGCTTTTCAGTGGGGTGATTTAATTTTTTTTTAGTGGCTTGAAGTTATACAATTAATATGTTTTTGAATACTTGCCGCATAGTGTATCGAAATTAATTTTTTGTTGATTATTATTTCATTATATATGGTCATTAATCTTTAAAGAAGAACCCTTTATTTTCGGATAACATTAGGATTTGATTATATTTTCTAAAATTATATATCTTCGTCTCCAAGTTTCGAATAAAAATATTATCTTTAAATTTATAATCGAATAATTAACTTGGATAGATACACATAAGATATTTTGAAATTATAATCAAATCCATTAAAATTAGTTGATTCAACCTTATCACAAAACAGCTGTTAACGAGGTTGCTACTCGCAACCATGAGGTTGCTACTCGCAACCATGAGGTTGCTACTCGCAACCATGAGGTTGCTACTCGAAACCATGAGGTTGCGACTCGCAACCATAACGTGATTGATCGAAACCATGAGGTTGCGACTCGCAACCATAACGTGATTACTCGAGACTAAGGTTGCGACTCGAAACCATAACAGCATAACTCGAGACTAAGGTTGCGACTCGAAACCATAACAGCATAACTCGAGACTAAGGTTGCGACTCGAAACCATAACAGCACGACTCGAGACCATGACTCGAAATCTCAAAACTTAGGCTGTTTAATGTGAACTAAGACTTAGCTAATTAATAATTGGTTTTGTAAATACTTAGTTAATTAATAAGGATCAAATAATCTTTTACAAAACCAAAATGGCTTAACTTGAATGAGCTTCTGATGTATCACTTCTGGCCAAAGCTGATTTGATGCATCTATTTATTGTTCAAGTATTATAAAAGCTATGTTAAGCATGCATTACAAACGTGAAATGTCTTAATTCTGGCCAAAGCTGATTTAATTCATTTATGTTTAGCATGCTTGACAAGTGCATAACTAAAGTGATTGTCTCATTTCTGGCCAAAGCTGATTTGTCACGATTACTTTGCACACATACTTAAATGATTACACTTCTGGCCAAAGCTGATTTGTCTTTGTTTAAGTAGGACTTTACTAAGTCTATTATTTTGATGTTAGTAATAGACATATCACAATCTCTTCATATAATGATCCTTATATCAATGATCCTTACATAATTTTATGATCTTTTCGTCTGCTTTATTTTAAGTACCCATAATTTTACTCACTATAATTTACTTCTACCTATATCTCATCCACTCTAATTCCTAAACCCAAAATGTTTGCTTTATTTAAAGTTTCTATTGGAATTAGCTCTTAAATTAAATCCTTGATTATTTCTTAAGACACGATAATCCTATTGCTCTCTTCTGATAAAGATTATAAAGAAGAAAATTAGAGCATGATGATCAGGACAAATCGAACATGATGTCTCTTATAATAATCAAGAACTCTCTAACATAATGCTATCACTAAAGTTATTCCAGATTAAGATTTCCCTAAGGCTAATCTCTTATATATGGAATAATCACTAGAACTCCTAAGATGCATGCCTTCTTTTAAAATTCTAAACTATAAAGTTAAGTGGTATATGTGAATACATAATAATGTACGATACCATGACCCATAAAGTTAAGGGCTTACGCATGGAAATAAGTACATTTTTCCAGTACATTACATACTAAGATTTTCACTTGTACAATTTGATGCCTTATAAATCAACTATAACACTCAAAAGTACCAAAGTATAATGAGTGTGTTGATAAGCAACATATGTACAAATAAATAAATGTTTAAAGCTGGAAAATAAGTTGTTACTCACCTTACAACCACTTAATTCAAAAGAGGATTGTTTTAAGGTCTATAGACAAATTACAAGTAAAAATTCCAACTTTTAGTTTCTTCAAAGGAAAATCTCACTGCATAATTATGTCATTAGACTAAACATAAGCAACGAGACTATCCATTATTCTAAAGAACAGTTGGATGAATTAATTAGGTAGTCACTTCCTATGATATCTAAGTCTGCTAATTTTAATATTCCTATTAACACATGATTAGTTGACTCTAGTTCCACACGTTTCTTTACCAGAACTCGACAAATAACTAACATGAGAGTTAGTGACAAAATTAAATGTTAAGACTATAAGAACCATAATGAGCAGTCTTCTAACAACGCTTTTCGATACCTTATATATTCTGAGTATTAATCAGAATATAGTATCATAATTAAGCAATGTTATGAAGGTTGTGAGGTTTGCATAGTCAACATAAAGTCACACTTATCTTAAACTCTCATCTTATTTGTTCTAAATACCTGGATTGAAACATTATTAAGATAAAACTAGATGATACCTTACACTTTCACAACTTTTGTCATCATGCAAATGAAAAATTTGACAGAAGGAAAATGAGACTTACAAATTTCATCCATTATAACCAAAATTCATGAGAAATCATGACATGGTTAATGAGGATGATTTCTTATCTAATCTCATTCTAAGTGTTTTTTAAATCATGACGTTATAGCCCTAAATATCACTTGGCTCAAGGAATAAGTATGGGTCCATCATAAGTCATTCATTGACATTCGTGGAACTTATTCCAAATGGAACATTAAGACATAATTCATTTATCATTTAAAGACTATCTACTTGTATCTAAATTTGTCGTATATGGCCCACAGTTTTTAAAAGAAATCTATTCATATATGTACTTAATAAGATTTCTATTAAATATGTCCCTAAAGTTTCTCATGATATCTGGACATTAAAGGAATCAAATAAAGTCTAACGTATATGTGATAGGTTCCCACGTCACGTAGCTCATTGAAACTTCTCTTGTAGCATTCTAGAGATATTAAAGATCAGTGGGAGCATTAAGTGTCTTAATAATAACTTGCAATAGTTGCAAGAGGTGGGGAGTGAAAACTTTATATTACTTCAATTTACACACCTCTTGTACAAGACACTGCTCCATCTTGACACTGTTCTATCAAAACTTATCTCCTTAAAATCTAAAGCTACCTTTACAAAAGTTTCATTGTTACTTAATTGTGGGCACACTTAGATATCTTATCTAACCTAACATAATCCTCAACAAGAGAAACTACAATGACTAACGTCATTAATATGTTCATTAATATGTTTTCTCTATTAGAATTTGTTTGGTCGTTAAATATTGACCCTAAGCATGCTGAGTTCCTAAAGTTTTCTAAGGTCAGTGGGAGCAGTCAAAGTCCTTATAATGACTTGCAAAGAATACAAGAGACGGGGGGAAGAGTGTCATTAAATTTCACTCCAAATTTAACTCCGATTACACCTCTTGTACACCATACTGCACCAACTCTTACAAACTTAGAATCCTAGAAATGATAGAAACCTAATCAAGAGCTAATCCATAAAACTGAAACTTCTAACAAACCCAACAATCAACTCAGGAGGTCATCTAGGTTTAAAAACCTACTAACTTTGATGATTACATAACCTCCCTAACTGAAGTTGAAATGGATTTTGGAAAAGTTTACTGATCCTATCTCTTCAAATTAAGCCAGTAGAGTTAATCAATCTTCTAAATAGAATAAAATCGTTTTCTAGTAAAACTGATTTTATGTGTTCATATAACGTTTGGGATTTGATTGAATTACCTAAGAGTGTTCATAACTAAACCAAATCCTTATATAAACGTTAAGACACAAAGAAGCATGATTGATTGTCAAAGGTTATACTTAGGAAGAGATAAATTATCAAAGATTTCTTTGAGGATCATCACTGTTCTAGTAGCTTATAATAGTTTAAAGCTACATTAGATGAACATTAAAAGAATTTTCCCTAACAATGGCTGACACATTTACATGTTCATTAGATAACAACCTAAAGTTTCAAACTGAAGGTTAAAGAACGCTTCATTGTAAGCCAATAATATCCATGTATGGGTTAATGCAAACATCATAATGTGATCTTAACGTAATTATTTTCATCAAGAATCAAGTGGATTAATGAACCTACCTCAAAATGAGTGGGAGCAACTAAATTAAACTTGTCTATATAGATGATATTCTTTTGACAGGTATATGTTACATAAGTCAAAGCATTGTTAACACAAACTTTGATATAATAGATCTCAGAGATATCTCTTACATAATAGATATCATAACATGTTGAGATAGACCAAATGGGACATTACTTCCGTTCCATAAGTTTAAATTAAATTGGTCCTTACATATGTAACAAACAGTACTGCTCTCCTTTAGAGAATAATAGGATAAATGAGATTATTTCCTTACGCTTCATTAATTGGAAGTCTTATGTAAGTTCAAGTCTATACTCGTTTAGATATTACTCACATTGCAACACACTAGATATGTCTAGATAAACGTGAAGCATCTAATAGAGTATTACAATATCTTTAAAGGAAACGAGAGGCTATAATTTAAAGAAGAAGTGAGAACTCAAACCGGTTGATTACTCTAACTTTGTGATATTAAAAGATGACAAAATGTAATTTCGGGTATATCTTTATGTCAGCAGACAAACCTATCTTATGGAGGAGTCATAATGAACTGATAATAACAACCTAAGTTATAACGACATAATATAGTCACTAAATGTTGTTGGAAATTTATCAGTGGACTCATAAGTTTATTAACTCCATATAATTAATATATTGAAGACTTATTGTGATAAAGTCAGCTACCATGTCTCCTTGAACAGTAACAGTTCGAGAGGTGCTGCATTAAATTTCGATACACAATTAATTATTCGTTTATGAACGAATTGAGGAAACTAAATCTTTGTATCGAATGCATTCATGATATGCTTAAGGATCCTATAACTAAAAGTCTATCACCCATAACTATTATGTAAGCGCTTATAATAATCACGGGTTTATTGATGACTATGTACAACTGCATATCGTACTGTGAATGATTAACTTTTAATATTCCTCATCAGTTTGATTTTGTATGTCTCTTACATATGTTCTGCCGGTGTAATGACATATAGACAACTATAAATACAAATCAAACGTTAAAGGGCTTACTTATTTTGATCATAACTGTTAGGTTTTAAATTAAGGCTATAGTATGACTAATGGGGGTCCTGAGTCGCATAATGATTCAACGGCTGTATTTCTCTGCTATAGTACTTGTTTAAGGCTAAAATGAGTATTAACTTCTGATCAGACTAATCTAATACTCATGATAAATGATTACTCGGCTAAGTGGGAGAATGTAAGATTAAATATAATTATTATATTTATATTTAATTGTGTAGCCATTATAATCATTTATATTATTTGGATCAAAATATATTAAACCTATAATAAATTAGTTGGTAATTGTTGATGGGCCAGATTACCCTAATTAACTAATTGGGTTTCCCCTTGGGTGTATATAAGGAGATTACTAGAGAGGGATTAGGGTTAGACCCTCATAACATCACACTAAAATCGCCCTCCTCTCTCTCCATTACTACGAGTTCTTCAACCCTAAAGAACTCGGTACTACCATCAAGAAGATACATCCTAAAGGGGAACCAGACCAATCTGACGAACATGACGTCTACTTCCCTCTCTGGTGTGGTGACTGCTAATCAGGTACACACCTCTTATTTTATCGTTTATGATTGAATCTACATCATTAGGGTTTATGTTTTACCCATGATCTTATGATATAATCAACAGGTAGCGTTGCGGTTGTTGAGCGGAAATAGAGGCGAGAGGTACCACCGTACCGTCACGATTCTGGCGGTAAGAGACGAAGCCCCAGCCACGGCGTAGAACAAAACGAAGCGGTGTGTCGTGTGTGAAACTTGCGAGATCGAGCAAATCGGTAGCATTGATTCATTCCATCCATTTGTTAATGGTCATTGGTTATAGAATAGGAAGGTTTCGAAGTACACGGAGTTGACAAAGTTGTTCAAGAAAGTCTTAATGACTTTAATTCAATCTTTCGATATTACCCCTAGGATACTACATAATTTACAAACTAACCTTTTTGTTTATGCTTAGTTTAAATTTTAAATTTTAGTCGACTATATTCTATTATAATTCAATAAAAATGTTCTTATTAGTTTTTAGTATTTACTTATTCGTTTATTTAATAATAATAATGTTAAGTAATATTTACTCAATAAAATGTTCGGTTAGAAATTGTAATCGTTTACTCGATCTTTAATTGTATCGAACTCACTTAAAAACCGACATAAATAATATATATTTATTATATTAGGGTTTCCGAATTTTCGTATATTACAGAATTCCTTTTCATTTCGAGCAAGCCAGAGTCTCCATAAGTATCCGAACATCACCATTTGAGACATTTTTTTCCATCTTTTTGAACCCACTTGAGCATTCACATGTTCCAGCAAACTGTTAACTGAAGTGTCATCATATATTGTCGTGATTTTCAGCCACCTAAAAACATTCCACCAAACGCTTCTTGCCCAAAGGCAATTGATGAAAATATGGTCAGTTGATTCTTCAGCGAGACCACATCTACTACATAGAAAATTCGGTATCGGCATGCCCCTAGCGACCAGAGCCAACTTCGAAGGAAGCTTTCCCAAATCTGCTCTCCAAACCAAATAGTTCACTTTTTTCGGCGCCCAAGAGTTCCAGCGAAACGGACCACAATCACTCGGTACCACTACTTTTTGCGCCATCTCCTATCGAATGCCTTTGTAGAAAATTTTTGCCCATCATCATTTACCCACTGCCATTTATCTTTGCCGCCCTTCAAATTAATGTTTTGGAGAATCCGCATCAGGTTCCCAACTTCGACCCATTCTGCATCTGAGTTGGGATTTTTCAGCCAACTCCAACTCCATAAAGAGGTACTTCCTGCTTTCGATACACAAGAATAAACCAGTTCGTTTTTATTTGCTGAAATCCTGTACGCATGCGGAAATACATTTTTGAGACTTCCGTGACCCGTCCAATTGTCATGCCAAAAAAGGATTCCTTTCCCATCCCCAGTCTCCACTTTTAATTTTTCGTTCACACAAATCCCCATTTTTTTAAGGCCAGTGTCAACGTTTGCTATGTCTTTCCACCACCCCGATATCGACTGTTTGATCGGGATAAGTTTGAGCCCTTTGTTCGGGCCATGAATGGCTGCCACGACCCGCGGCCATAACTGATCTGGCTCATCTTTTATACGCCACCACCACTTAGCAAGGAGTGCTAAGTTGAATCCTTCCAAATCACCAATCCCAATTCCGCCTTGGCTTTTTGGTTTGGTAATTTTTCCCCATCGCACCCAAGCCCTTTTATGTCTTTGACCTACTCTGCCCCAAACAAAAGATCTCCTCATTCCTTCCAGTATTTTTATAACCCCCTTGGGAGCCTTAAAAACTCCTAAAAAGTATGAAGGCAAGCTGCCCAAAACGGCCTTTGCGAGGGTGACCCGTCTCGCAAATGAGAGGGTTTTGGCTTTCCACGCATTTAGCTTACGTTGGAATTTCTTTATACTTCTCATGAAACTTACCTCAAAACAAGGTTTGCCACGCATTTAGCTTACGTTGGAATTTCTTTATACTTATCATCAAACTTACCTCAAAACAAGGTTTGCAAATTATATTTTAGTATGAAGATTAAGGGAAAACTCTATAGAGTTATGAGAACTTACAGAAATTGATTTTTTCGTACAAGTTTTGTTCTCATTTTTTCACATCATTGGATTAAAATGTTAGAAAAGACTGTCGTAAAAAAATTAAAAAAAAAAAATTCAAAGTGGTGTTTTTCGGCTTGTGTCAAGTTATGTCGTGTTAGCAGATCATGTTGTCAATTGTAAGTTGTACTTGCTAATACTTTTGTTTTTATAATAGTGCCAATTTGAATATTTATAAAAGAATATAAATATGCATATAAGAAAACTATAGGTTATAAATTATAAAGAGGAAAGTACAGTAAGATGAAATTCATTTACTTCATATAGTTACATAGGTTTAAAGAAATACTTGCATTAGTTTAAAGAAATACTTGTATGAGAATGAGATGATGATGATCTTCCTTATGAAATGACATTTATTCATAATTTGAAAAATAAAAGTAAACAATATTTAAAATATAATACACACGTCTGCACCCGGCTCAAAATCAATACTTCTTCTGGTCAATATGTAGGATACATGTCGCGAGGCAGCCGTCGCTTAGCATTTGCGACAAGTGGCTTAGCCAAGCAGAGGTCATTAGGATTTTCTACAAGCTCAATGGACCGCTCATTACCAGGCGCCTCCCAGGTGAACCCCTGGACCATCCTTGCTAACATCATTGTAGTCATTGTTGTGCCCAATGTTATTCCTGGACAACCACGGTTTCCTGTGCTAAAGGAGATCAACCTCAGGTCACTATCCGACAGAACCACTTGTTTTCCTTCACCTAAAAGATGTCGATCTGGGTCGAACCGCAATGGATCCGCCCACACATTTGGATTCCTTCCAAGCCCAAAACGACTTAAGATAACGTGGCTACCCATAGGGATGAAGTAACCAGCAACAGTGGTATTCATTGTTGAAACATGAGGCGGAACAAAATGTATAAATGGGTGCAACCTGAAAGTTTCCTTGATGCATGCTTTTAAGTAATTGAGTTGGGGTAGGTCGTGCTCTTCCACTAGCTTTTGACGACCCACTACATGATCCAATTCCTCAACTGCTCGTTTTAGAATCGTAGGTTTATTGATCATCTCAGCGATCGCCCATTCTATTGCGTTAGAAGTATTATCAATTGAAGCAATCATTATTTCCTAAAAGTTGATAAGACACAAAGATGAGAATTGAAAAGCAAAATCATACAAACAAAATATGATTATTAGTCTTTAATGTTTAATGTGCAATTTTTTTTTATTTCTATGTGGTTTAGAGATTTCATTAGCATTTCTATATGTTTTTAAAACATGTTTGACAAATAGTGAGTACATGCAAGTCCCTAAGATAAGAAAAGATGCTTTAAGTTCACTAGGAGAAAACTCTATCCTTCCTTTCATGCAGAGTCACAAGAGTTGCTCGGTTGAGTTAAACTTTCTATTTGCCAAACATGATTAAAAAAACTTCTAGAAACGCTAGCATGTGCATTTAAAAATATTAAATAGTAATATAGCGATACACTTACAATAATTTGAGCTTTAATCTCCTCTGGTGTAAGCTTAGGATCTTCATTTGTAATAAGAACATCAAGGAGATCACATTTATCCTTTCTTGTTCCATTGTTCCACATTTGAATTCGTTCATCAATCAATGGATCTTGATACTTTTGAACAATTCCAATTGCCGTCCTCATCATCTTTTCATGGCCATCAAAGTCAGTCTTCCCTCTTAACCATGGGAAATAATCGGTGATGCAAAATGCATAAAGATACTTTAGGATGGTAAAAAGTGCAGCCATAACTTCAGTTTCTTCTTTACCCGGCCCCCCATCTTCCATTCCTTGCCCAAAGAATCGTTTCCCAAAAAACATATTCCTCAATATGTTCCCAAAGAAATGTTGGCTCATGGTTCGAACGTTTATCATGCCGCCATCAACTATAGCATCTTGTTTCTCTATTTGGTTACATATGTAACAAAGCAATAAATCAGCTTCTTTGTCACGTTTAGGTTGGAGCCATTTGTGCGTTCGTGGGGAAAGCATCTCGTGATGTATCATTCTTTTCATCTTCCTCCATTGTTCTCCAAATGGACTCAAGATTGTGGCGAGATATCCACCACTTACAAGATAGGATGACAAGAAATCTGGCCTTGAACTGAATACTTCATCTTGTTTCTTGAGGAACTCGCATGCGAGGTCAGGGGACGAAACTGTGATGACGTGGGTTGAAGGTCCAAGCCGGATGCAAAGGATCGGGGTGTCATACTGGTCCATGAGCTTATGGATCCACACGGGGAAAGTCCACTTGTTTAGAAGCATCTGGATGGTGCATCCGATCAATGGCAAAGGTGTTGGACCGGGTGGTAATGGATATTGGTTGCTTGAAGATTTCTTGGTTAAAAATCTTCTAACAAATATGAAAGTGATGAGAAAGAAGATGATGGATAAAGACATCATTAGTAATTATGATGATACAAGATGTTAAATGTGATATCGAATGAATGTTGGGTACGTTTAAATAGTAAAAAAATGGTATGTGGGTTGTTACGGTTTTATTTATTTAAATGTTAGGGTTTCAAAGCCCAGATATATATAATATAATTAAGCTACTGGATAATATGTGAACATGATAATTGGGTTTGTTAGAGTTTTCTTTATTTTAATCTCTGATTAATCAAGGTACAAATTGCATATGCAGAAGTGCCGAAATGAAATGGGAACATGCTAATTGAGTTGTTACTATTTTGCTTAATAAAATTTGAAGGTCTTCCAAGGTTCAAATAATCATTCAATTAAATACCTAATTAGCATTATTTAGCGTCATTCACAACTCCGAAAGGGCAAAATCTATGGAAATTTAGCCTTTAGGAACACCCTTGTTTGGAGATATTACGTTTAAGTCCCATAGATAACAGGATTAAAGAAATTCTCCTTAAAAATAGCAAAATTATCAGCGAAATTGCTGTCACAGATTTCATGAAGGTTTTAGGGTTGTAATGTATATCAATAACTAGGTTAGTTCCCCGTGTGTTACACGGGTTGAACAATTTAAATTATATAATAAATATTCTTGTAAACGTAAATCAAAGACGGAGACATTTATATATTTTTGATAAATAATGAAACTAATAATAATAGTAAAAAAATCTCATACATGTGTACAGAGGTGTTTCTGAGAATTCATATACCCTGTTTGAGCTCGAAAAAATATCTTCTTCCTTAATGTTTTATTATTATTAATTAATTTTAAAATCAAATGGGTATTTGGCTCACTAAAGCTAATGCCAATGGGCTAACTTCCAAAGAAAAAAAATTCGAAAAAAATATGTTCTTCCGTAATGTTTTATTATTATTATTATTATTATTATTATTATTATTTAATTTTAAAATCAAATGATTATTGGGCTCACTAAAGCTAATGTCAATGGGCTAACTTCCAAACAATAAAAATTGTTTTGTAAATGAGTCTATCTTTGAGTTGGTATAGGTATACTATTTAAAAAAAATAACATATATATCAGATTATTTTTATAAAAAACACGTGCCCCTCGATATCACGGACCCTGTGCGGTGGTTAGGGGCGATGCTTTGAAGGGGCCGGGAGGGGCGCCCAACCCCCCGAACTTTTCGGCCAGTAATGTTATATATGTAGTTTTCGTATAGAAATTTTCACTGGCGGTGGTCCTCTCCGCACACCCTTATCACCGCCCATGCATGTGTATACTCATTTACGTAATCGATATACATTCAATGATATCCTGTATTTTTTTTTTGTATTCAATTAACATTTAGAGTACGGATGTTACTGAATTTTTGAAGAATAATTTTTAATTTTGACACATATATTCAAGCTTATAATTATATAATGTAGTCATGAATTTTAATAAAATCCAAAAAAGCGTAAAACCCTTTTTAAATTTTATAATTATCAGATAAACATTGTTCCAAATTAGAAGATAAATTATTAGAAAATAAATATGAAAGAAAGGCGGGAAAACCCAAAAATAGGTGCCTTCAATTAATGACATGTGTCACACATTGGTTTACTTTATTATATGTATAGATTTGACTCCTAAAAAGTAATTAAAATACTAGTTTCTAGACTTTTGTATTCCATGGCTAATTACATTATGACTAATTCCTTTGCAAAAAGATAAAATTAATAAGCAAATTTAGAAAATGTTTTTTTTACTTAATATTAGAAAATGTTTTTTTACTTATTTATGATATAAGGAGCATAGTCATCTAATTCGCGGTTCGCTCTGGTTTGTATACGCGGTTCGGGTTCGCAGTTCGTTAGATGGGACGAATTCGGTACGGAGAGGGGTAGGTTCATTTCGGTACGATCCGTCTACATCCTTGGGTTCTCTGATGCGGATTGGGCTAGGTGTCTTGAAATACGGAGATCCACCTATGGTTATTCCATCTTCTTTGGAGGCAACCTGGTGTCTTGGAGTGCAAAGAAACAGCCAATTGTGTCCCGCTCCAGTTGCGAATCTGAGTATCAGGCAATGGCTAATACGGCGGCAGAAATTATTGGTATAACTCATCTATTAAGTGAACTTGGGGTCATACCTACTAAGTGCTCAACTCTCCTATGTGATAACCAGAGTGCACTTTTTTCTAGCTCAAAATCCAGTTGCTCACAAGCGAGTCAAACACTTGGAACCTGACTATCACTTCATTCGTGAGCTCGTTACTTCGGGCAAATTACTCACCAAGTTCATACCATCCAAGCTTCAGGTGGCAGACATTTTTACAAAAAGCTTGCCTAAACCGTAATTCGAAAGTTTCAGCTCATTGCTTCGGGTCAGTCTACCACCTTCTCGCTTGAGGGGGGATAACAATCTATCATCTTCTACAACATCTCAAGAGTCTTCATAACTCTACATAATTATTTCATTTACTATTATTCATATGTGTTATTAATTCTTCATTATTTCATTGTCTTTATATATCTACATATTGTAATTTATTGTTTCATAGTGAGAGTTATCATTTCCTATAGAACATGATGAAAAGGAGGATGATGGTTACAGACATTGTGAGTGATGATGAAGATGTATGATGTTGAATTTGAGTTCTAAAAGATGTTGAAGGTGGGTTTAAGTAACACAAATAAGTACCTGGATAGGGCTGTAAATGAACCGAACGAACACGAACAAGGCCATGTTCTTGTTCGTTCGTTAAGGAAATTAACATGTTCGAGAACTTTTCACGAACGCATACCAAACATAAGTTTATGTTCATGTTCGTTCGTTAAGGAAATTCAGTTGTTCACGAACAGTTCGTGAACACTGGTCACGAACACAAACGAACGCAAGCGAATAAAAAAGAACGCAAACGAACATTTAACTTGAAAATAAAAATATTGTTAGTCTTAAACATTGGATATAAGTAGTTAAATACAACACCAAATGATAAATCAAAACACAAGAAGTCTAATACGCCACCAAACGATGAATCAACTTTAACTAACTTAGACATAAGCATCCCCAAAAATGTCTTAGCATGTCCAAATTTTAGCTAACTTAGAAAAAAATAGGGTTTCAAGTTTTCAATATGTTTAGATAAAAGGTTTATTATTTTTTTATTTTTTAATATAATCAAACGAACATGAACGTAAGAACATATTACTGAACGTTCACGAACGCAGTCGAACAAACGAGACCTATGTTCGTGTCCGTTCGCTAAGCTAACCGAACGAAATTTTTGGTTCGTGTTCGTTCACTAAGCTAATCGAACGAACATAAACGAACTTCCCGCCGAACGGTTCACGAATTGTTCGTTGAACGTTCGGTTCGTTTACAGCCCTATACCTGGATATAACGTAAACATGGCAAGTGGGTTGTTATTTATTTATGTAAATTTGAAGGTTTCAAGGTCCAATATTTATGTATATATAAAGAGTTGTTTGAAATAATTCGGAACAACTTGTAACTTTCTTTATGTAAATTTGATACAATATATATAAAGAATTGCCATAATAAAATATCAACATGCATGATAATTGGGATGTTACCATTTTTTATTATTTATGTAAATTTGAAGGTTTCAAGTCCAATATATATATATATATATATATATATATATATATATATATAAAGAGTTGTTTGAAATAATTCGGAACAACTTGTAACTTTCTTTATGTAAATTTTCAATACATACAATCATAAGTTTTGATGATGTCATTCAATAGTGAAATAAAATGGTTGGCTAAGATGGCGGCAACTTTATGTTTTTTTTTCTCTTTTGCATAAAATATTTATTTAGAGGTCCTGTTAAATTACGATTTTATCTCATGTTTAAATTTCTGATCTTGCCCCCAATTAGAAATTAAATTTATGCTTTGCTCCAAGTTTAAATTTATGATTTTGACAGCTAAAAATTACGGTTTCGCCTTTAGTAAAAATATTACGACTTTGCCCCTGATTCAAAATAAAAAACTGGTTTTGCACTCAGTTCAAAATATTATTTTACCTCCATTTTAAAATTACGATTTTACCCGGACTAAAAATTGCAATGTTGCCATAGGTTTTTTTTTATTATTTTTTTTTTGCAAAACTATGGTAGTGTTTTATTTTAGTTGGTTTACTCAATTTAGTTTTTTATTAGTGCCAAACACTTGCCTAGCACTCGCTAACTGATCCTGACAAATTATTGTTTTGGCCTCAACTCTAAATTACACGCTTGCCATCGTTTTAGTTATTTTTTTTATCATAACTATGATAGTGTTTTTCTTTATTTGGTTAACTCGATACATCTTTTTTTGTATCGTGTTATAAGTAGTATGTATAACTAACCAAAATAAATGTGTACATGTCATTAAACTAAAAAAATTTTTGTTTAGCGCCACGCAACGCGGGCGGCGCATTACTCTAGACGGCAATAGTTCTGCCACCCGATTGGTGGAAAATGGGTGACTAACCTATTATTTTTTTTAATGTTAGTATAACATAATATAATTATAATTGCCCCCTTTTAAAAATTACGATTTCGCCTACAATGCAAAATTACGTTTTTGCCCTCAGTTTAAAATAAATTGATGATTTTGTCCGTAGCTAAAAAATACGATTTTGCCCTTAGTTCAAAACTACGATTTTGCCCCATTTCAAAACACAATTCCGGTTTTGCCCCTGCTAAAAATTACGAATTTGCCCTTAGTTTAAAATTATGAGTTTGCCCTCTTTTAAAAACTTATGATTTTGCCCCCAGTTAAAATTTGTATTCTTGCCATCGTTTTAGTTTTTTCTTTTCAAAACTATAGTAGTTTTTATTTTACTTGATTGACTCAATTTAACTTTTTTGTCAAGCAGGTGTCTGACACTCGCTCATTGTTTTTGACAATTTACTATTTTGCCCCCAACTCAGGCTTGCCATATTTTTTTTAGCAAAATTATGGCAGTCTTTTGGTTTAATTGCTTGAGTCGATGTAATTTTTTTGAGATCGTCTCATGAGTAGTACGCACAGGTAACTAAAATACATACTTATATGTTATTAAACTAAGAAATATTCGGCTTAGCGCCCCGCAAAGCGGGCGGGGCATCCAACTAGTTTGATATAAGAACAAAATATATATAAAGAATTGTCGTAATAAAATATCCACTACTAGAAAACTAGGCAATTGCGACCAAATTTTGCGACTAACATAAGATGGTAGCAAAATTAGCGACCGATTTCTGACTAAAACCAAAACAATCGCAAAATTAAAGACCAATCTAGATTCGATCGCAATACGGTCGCAAATTTTGTGACCGTATTTTTGTGGTCGGAAAACAGTCGGAAATACGAGAAAAATAAAAAATAGCAAAATTTACGACCGTTTAAAGCAATCGCAAACAAAAAAAAAACAAAAGTTGCGACCGTATAAAACGGTCACAAATACGAGAAATATATAAAAAACAACAAAAGTTGCGACCATTTAAAGCGGTCGCAGATAAAAGAAATAATAGAAAACGCAAAAAAAATTTCATTAGTGTTTAGGGTTAAAACTGCAAATAGTTATAAGTTCTGGGTTAAAACTGTCAGTGGTCATAAGTTTAGAAGCTTCAATCAGACGATCATCCTCGTTCATCAAAACAGACCGCAGATCTGTTAATCTTTCATCATCCTCATCTGCGACTCACGGTACAACTGTCACTCCGGCTATCATCCTCGTCATTCATCGATCTGATACCGTACATCTGGTATGTGTTACTCTTCATTTCCTTTAATAATCCAATTCAATGTTAGCAATCTGACGACTGATTCAAGTTTGAAACCATGTGTTAAATCCGACGACTGATTCCGAATACGTGATTGAAGAAATCATCTCACCAATCTAATTTTGAGGAGATCTGCCACTCGAAGAAATCCTTTCACCGATCTGATTTTGGCGACACCGATCTTCATTTCCTTTAAGGTTAGGTTTCGTCTATAAGGTTATATCATTATTAACGGTTCAGATTCATGATACTATATCGAATTGCTAGGGTTAGTCAACTATTAGATTGAGTTTTAAATTAGGCTTTAAAGAATTTAAAACTATTGGCTCTGTTTTTCTTTTTGTGTGTTCGTATTCAGTTATGATTAGTAAAGTGAAAGTAGGATAAGTCAATCATTCGATGCACTGATCTAAATCGGTAGTCGGATAAACAGTTTATTCGAAAATCACATTGAATTCAGATCTGAAAAGTTTGAATAGACCTAAAGCGAAAGCTGAAGGTTTTTTGAATTTTTCAAAACACACTTCTTCAATTCAAAACAGTTTCGAACTGTTTCGGTTGATTTTCGATAAGTTTCGTATCATTTCGGTGTGTTAATTGAAGTTTTCAGACAGTTTTAATCGATTTCAGGTTGATTTCGGTTATAGGATCTTGAACTAAAACTGATAAACGAACTGAGCTGCAGATCTGAATCAGAACAGATGTGTTGTTAAAAACGAGTTGAATGTCTGATTGGTGTTCAGGTTATTATTCTTCAGATCTGAATAACATCTCGATATCATAGATTGTTGTTGATTAGCGGCTGATGTTTCTAGTGGCTGAAAGAAATCTGAATCTTAGTTCGACGTAACTGAGTTGCAGGGTGATAGATAATCGAAAAAGATTGTTTGTGTGTTGCTAAAAAAGATTGTGTGGCTGGAAGTTAAAGCGACGAGTTTGAGTGTTGATGGCAGCGTGAAAGTGCAGTTTTTTTTGATGTTTTGAGTGAACTGTCTTTATATTTAGTTGTAGATTGTTTGCTGTGATAGTTGTGTTAGGATTGAGAGTTGCTATTGAAGTTTATTCGAAAAATTAAAGAAAAGTATTGAGTTCCAGATTGTGATTATTAGTGACTTATCTTATCGGCTTAATTTTGACGATGAAGATTTAGAGTGACTTATCTTATCGGCTTAATTTTTGTTGCTTTACTTTTTGATGTTTCTGTAAATTCTGTTTGTGCTTGAATGTTTCTTGCAACCTTTGATTACTTGGTGAAACTGATTGAATTGACTAAAAGAATAGGAGTCTGAGTGGAATGCAGCTCAAAGTATCGAAATAAGTGAAGATCTTGTGGCTGCTGCTAAGCTTCAGCTGAATTTTCTTGCTGCTGTAGACAGAAACTGTTGGCTTTATGAAGACCAAACCTTGCAACGGGCCATCTACAGGTAAATCATAAATCGATAATCACTACTCAACTTCTTTGTTTCTCCTTTTGCGTGTGTATGTAATTGGTTGATTGCTTTCAGGTACAATTCTTGCTGGCTTTCTTTGCTTGCTAAACACTCTGACTCTCGGATCACAAACGGGCCTTTGGTTGTTCCTCTTGACTGTGAATGGGTTTGGCATTGTCACAGGCTCAATCCGGTAGGTCCTGAAACTGAAATTCTGTAACAAAACTCGTGTTTTGATTAATAATTTAATATTGTTCTTGCATTTCGGTCTCAGTAAGATACAAATCTGACGGCGAAGAATTCTATGAAGAATTCTTGTCAACTGTAATGTTTCTTCCTCTGTTGAAAATATCTCAAGAAAAGAAACCGAAGAAATATGGAACACCATGTATCCCGACGAGCCGTATGATATCAACTCGACACGTTCGAATAAAGTTCCGAAAAACGTCAACGGGTCTGAAAACTATACCAAATACAATCTGGTTTTAGCTATTAAAAGACAAATCCCATTCTACTACCAGGTGTCCAGACCCCATATGAATACCAATCAGTTTCTTGAAGCAGCTGTAGCCAGATACAAAGGCTTCAGCCCTAGGTGAGGGTTTTCCCCGGTTCGGAGGCGAGTGTATCCCGATGTGGTGAATCTCGCCTGTAGCCCATTTGGAGGATTCGTTGGCCTTTCAAAAAAAAATATACATTATACTAGTATTTATTAAGTATTTTATCAGTGGTAAGTGTGAAGTATTTGAATAACATATCAAGATTAAAAACCCTAATGAACTATTGAACACAAACGGACATAAACGAACATATCACTGAACGTTCACGAACATAAATGACAAACGTGGCCTTTGTTCATGTTCGTTCATTAACTAAATGAACAAAAGTTCTTGTTCGTGTTCGTTCCTTTATTAAATGAATGAACACAAACGGACTTCCCGCCCAACAGTTCACGAACTTTTCGCTGAACGTTCGGTTCAGTTGCAGCCCTACTTGAAAGTACATTAAAAGAATGTATTTTATACTATTCTCATAGTTTTGAGGTTTACCACCCGTAGACAATTCTTGTTTGTTATATAGTTTACTGGCATTTCGGTTGCAGGCCTCCATTGCCTGTTCTACTACCAGCTGCAAGCGGTCAAGGTTTGGAAATCAGTGCTCAAATGGTGCGGAGAGATGGTCAGATATTTTACAGCTTAATGTTCGAGAACAAAACGCAAATTCCACTGGACGGGTTCATGATTCAGCTCAATAAGAACACGTTTGGTCTTGCTGCTGGTGGACCCCTCCAGGTAACTATTATCGGACTTCGATATCATTCATTCTTATAATGTTAATATACATAAACAACCAAACTATAGTTTTTAAATTACTAAATTTTTAAATTTGGTAACCAGGTCCCACAAGTGCAACCGGGAACATCAGAAAGAACACTTCTTCCTATGGTGTTGTTTCAGAATATTGCACCGGGCCCACCAAACTCGGTTCTGCAGGTTGCTGTGAAGAACAACCAACAACCTGTGTGGTACTTTAATGATAAAATCTCACTGCTCGTGTTGTTTACCGAGGAAGGAAGAATGGAACGTACCGCCTTTCTCGAGGTAATCTCGTTTCGGGTTTCAAAATTCTAAGTGATTAGTTTTTCAGCAATTTAGTATCTGATCGTTTTGTGACGGTGATGGCAGACATGGAAGTCATTGCCAGATTCCAACGAGGTCTCAAAAGACATTCCGTCTATTGTGATAAACGATATTGATGCAACCATAGAGCGGTTATCTTCTTCAAACATGTTCTTTATTGCCAAACGTAAGAACGGCAACCAGGATGTCTTATACTTATCAGCCAAAATCCCACGCGGTATCCCTTTCTTGATTGAACTGACAACAGTTGTCGGTGTTCCCGGGCTTAAATGTAACAGTAACTACAATGAATAAGGTGTTTTTTTAATTAAAATATCACGTCGAAGTTGTTCTCGTTTTCACATCGTTTCACGGATCAGAGGTATTTGAAGGTTATTATTGTTAATTTGATTCTGATTTTGAAGTGTACTATGACTTGATGTCGCTGATGCAAAGCATAATTAGATTTTTTTTTTGTAGTATCATGGCACGCGTAGTACAGCAGATGCCGGCAGAGGTCGTGGTTTTATGGCAGGAGGCGGCAGGGGGCAAGGTGTGGTCGCAGGTATCCTTATTGTTTATTTCAATTATTTCAGATTTGATGTGATAATTGTTTATTTCAATTATTTCAGATTTGATGTGATAATTGTTTATTTCAGATTTGATGTGATAATTCATTAGGGTCGGGTTATGGGTCAGAACGGGTTTCAGGTCAGGTCGGGTCATTTTTTTTAACAATATAACTTTGGTGATCATACTTGACACGTTAACTATTATTAAAAAAATAAAACTTCTGAACAAAAAGTGATCATGCAAGTTCTTAATTTTTTATTTGTTTTCTGTTAGTCATCATGCAAATTCTTAATTTTTTATTTGTTTTCTGTTAGATCCAGCATGCTTTTGAAGAACATGGACATGTTGAGGTTTCTTTAGTCAAAAATAAGAGAACAGGGCAGCAACAAGGTATGTTGACACATGTCAAAGTCTTTTTAGGTTAGTGCAGGAATCTAAAACTATAGTTGATCCATCTATGTAGATATCATCCTTGCTTTTTATTGTAGATATCATGGGACATGCTATGGCAAATATCATGGGTCGTGGCCCAGGCGTTGATCGAAGTAGTGGCGAGCAAGGTCGTAGTCAAGGAAGTGTTCTAGGTAGTAGTGATACCGTTGGACTAAAGTCAGATCAGTAGCGATGCTAAAAGCTAGGTTTCAAAACGCATAATCATTGACTTAAGTTTCAAAACGTGTAAACGCTTTGTTTTGAATATGTATTTTGTTATGATAACTTTGGTATTTGATGTTTTAAGTGGAATGTTTTATATGATAATAT
Source organism: Helianthus annuus (assembly GCF_002127325.2). Taxonomy (NCBI): domain Eukaryota; kingdom Viridiplantae; phylum Streptophyta; class Magnoliopsida; order Asterales; family Asteraceae; genus Helianthus; species Helianthus annuus. Next base: position 121,642,318 of record NC_035437.2, read on the forward strand.
GTAAATTTTAAAATTGATATTATATGCAGGTTAAAATAGAAAATGGCTATAATTAATAAAAATTGCGACCGCAAAAACGGTCACAATTTTTCTAAAGGCAAGCAATTGCAAAACGGTCGCAATTTGTAAAAGGCATGCGGTCGGAAAACGATCGCAGTTTGTAAAAGGCATGCGGTCGGAAAACGATCGCAGTTTGTAAAAGGCATGCGGTCGGAATACGGTCGCATCAAGACCGTCGCAACCAAAGTCTCACAAAACCAAGAGCAGTCGCAATATTTGTGACCATTATTAAAGTCGCAAAACCCGGGTCGCAAAAGATAGCAACAGTCGCAAGTTAGTCGGAGTAGAGCAATTGCGACGGGTGTTTTTCCGATCGTAGTTCTAGTCGGAAAACGGTCGCAACAGGGCAATTGCGACTGGTTTGCGACCAAAATTGCGGTCGGAAAAACCTAGTTTTCTAGTAGTGATCAACATGCATGATAATTGGGATGTTACCATTTTTTATGTTTAAATTTGAAGTTTTCAAGATCCAACTGTTATAACTCGCTACTGGGAAAAAAAATACCGGTAACATGCGTCACAAAATTAGCAACAAAAAATATGACGAAAAAATATTAATTGCAAAAGTTTTTCGTCGCAATTATATCAGTGGCTGGTTCCTCATAAAAACAATAAAAATCTGTGAATCGTATTGTTAACATGAGGTAGTGGCCCGGAAGTTCCTAAAAACACAATTAAAATCTGTTGCTCGTTTTTTTGGAAATAGTTTTGTTTCGAAAAAGTCGGTATCGTCTCATGACGGGCGATTATGGAAAGGCTTCCCACACGAGCAGCCTGTTAACATGAGGTAGTGAACCGTCCCAAATTATATGTTTTTTTTGGAATAGTTTTGTTCGAAAAAGGTCGGTATCGTCTTATGGCGGGCGATTATGGAAAGGCTTCCCACACGAGCAGCCCTAGCAGCAAGGAACATTGTTATAGGGGACACGAGATGCCCTTTTTGCAGCGAGTACAAAGAGACTAGTGATCATGTTTTTGTTTCATGTCAATTTACTCAAGTGATTTGGATCGTGATCGCTCAATGGTGTAAGATTCCTCCCATGGTTGCATTTAGCCTTAAAGATATATATCTTGGATACACATGCTTCTGTGAATGGATCCAAAAAGAAAAAGGTCTTAAGCGCTATTATCCAGGTCGTCATTTGGAGTATTTGGAGGATGCGAAACGAGGTAATTTTTGGTAACGAATATCCAAACATTTCAAAGGTTGTGGGAGAATCAAAATCGATGAGCTTTCATTGGATAAAGAATCGGACGAGATCACTTGGTTGGGCATGGAGTGATTGGCGAAGTTTTAGCATTGTAATGTAGTGTCCGGTGGCTTTGGCCGTTATTTTGGTCTTATGGTGTAACCGTGTTGTATATTTGATGTCTAGCTTCTTGCTAGTTGATTGAATAAAATTTTTGTTGGCCGTTAAAAAAATCTGTTGCTCGTATTGATAACATGAGGTAGGGATTTTTTTGAAAAGGATAATTTAAATATGACAATGATTGTCTTGGATCTGCTTCTTTGTATCTTGTACCATCATTTAATCATAAATTAATTATATACTACCTATAGTTTGCCTATTTTGTAAATTTCATACCTATTTATTGAAAATTGTATAATTGGTATCAATTTTTACAAAATTATTTCACCTTAAATACATTAAAGGTATTAACCATGTAATAAATTCTACAATCACAAATTATGATTAATGGTGTATGGGAGACGGATCCACCGGTTATTAAGGATTCGATATGTTCCTTCTTTGCTCAGAAATTTCAAGAGCCGGTAGCGGTGAGACCGGGGCTGGCGTGTCCATTCCTTGCTCAGGTGACCGACGCTGACGGGGAGATTTTGGCTGCCCCCTTTACGTTATCAGAGATAAAAGGCGCTGTTTGGGATTGTGGTGGGGATAAGGCACCAGGACCGGATGGTATCAACTTCAGGTTTATCAAGAAATATTGGGGGTCGTTGCAGGTAGACTTCGAAAAATTGTTTGAGCAGTTTTCAATGAATGCTTCTATATCCCCTGGATGTACATCTTCGGTCATTGCGCTTATCCCTAAGTGCAACGATCCGAATGGTATGGGGGACTATAGACCTATTAGTCTCATTGGACGCATAAATAAGGTGATCTCGAAGGTGTTAGCAAACAGAATGAAATCAGTTATTAACAAACTAATTTCGGAGGAACAAACTGCCTTTTTAGCCAACAGAAGTATCTTGGATGGACCGTTGATTCTAAACGAGTTAATACCTTGGTGGAGATCTAATAAGAATGAGGGGTTTATCTTCAAAGCAGATATTGAAAAGGTATATGACTCACTGAACTGGGGTTTTTTAGAAAACATTTTGAAACAAATGAATTTTCCTATGATCTATATTAAATGGGTTATGGCCACGGTGGTTAATGCTCGAGCATCCGTTCTGGTCAATGGGTCACCTACACAGGAGTTCGCGTGTTAGAGGGGCTTGAGACAAGGTGACCCTTTTATCCCCGTTTCTGTTTATCATTGCTATGGAAGCACTAATAGGGGTAAAGAAGAAGGCATGCTCTATTGGTCTTTATGAAGGGGTTAGGTTCGTAAATCAAGGTTCGACGCTTTCTCACTTCTTATATGCCGATGATGTCATATTTGTTGGGAGATGGGATGTGAACAGTGTGAAAAATCTAAAGAGAATATTACGATGTTTCTACTTAGCATCGGGGCTTCGTGTAAATCTCCGTAAGAGTTGGGTGTTTGGGGTAAATGTGGGAGAGGATAGTATAAACAATATGGCAAACACGTTGGGGTGTAGAGTAGGGTCCTTTCCGTTTAAACACTTGGGACTCCATGTAGGGGCGAATATGAACTTGGTTAGAAATTGGCAGCCGGTAGTAGAGGTGTTCAAAAAAAGATTGGCAATCTGGAAAGCAAAAACTCTATCTTTCGGTGGCAGGTTGACACTAATAAAATCAGTGCTTAATGCACTCCCCACGTATTTTTTCTCTTTGTATAGGGCCCCCGCACAGGTTATTGATCATCTTGAAAGGATACAGCGGGAATTTCTTTGGGGTATTACAACGGAAAAAGGAAAATTGAGTATGGTAGCTTGGGATAACGTTATGACTCCGAAAGAACTAGGTGGGGTCGGGGTTGGGTCTTTAAAAGATGCAAATCTAGCTATGCTAGCCAAGTGTTGGTGGAGATTCAAGACGGATCCGGAAATCTATGGCGAAAGGTGATTTGGAGTATACATCATAGTGAAAGGAAGTGGAATCCGATTCCGGGCAGAATGACAATTGCAGGCCCATGGAAGAATGTTTTTAAAGTTTCAAAAGATATGGAAAAATATGGGCTGAATCTGGCGGATTGTTTTCGGGCAGTTCCGGGTGTTGGAGAATCGATATCATTTTGGAAAGAAAGGTGGATCGAAGGTGGAACATTGCAGAATAGATATCCGGCCTTGTTCGAGCTAGAAAAGTGTAAAAACGCAGCTGTTTCAGACCGGGTAAAGGTTACTAATGAAGTGACAACGATATGCTTCTCATGGGTACGGGTGCCGTCAACTCCGGTGGAAGTGGCAGAGGTGCAAAAATTGACCGATGACCTGTGTGCGGTACTTTGGGGCGACGGTGAGGATCGTTGGATTTGGGATTTGGATGAATCAGATACTTTCTCGGTAAAAAGCTTGAAGTATACACTACAAAAAGGAAGGTTTTCGGATTTAGGGAATGATTTTGTTTGGAATAATTGGAACCCAATAAAAGTAAACTTTTTAGCTTGGCGAATCTCCTTGAATCAGCTGCCAACTCTAGCTGCATTAGCACAAAGGAATGCGATTTCAGACCAGCTTTGGTGTAGAATGTGCGATCTACATGAAGAAGATGGGGACCATTTGTTCGTGAGCTGTGAAAAGGCACAACATGTATGGAGCTTTGTTTCACAATGGTGCAGAATATCAAGCATTTATGCTTTCAGGTCAAAAGACCTGTTGGATTGGCATAAAAATGTCCGAGGTACGGAAAAATGGAGAAAGTTAGTATACGCAATTATACAAGTGTCGATGTGGGTAATATGGAGAAGCAGAAATGATTTGATATGGGGAAAGCAGGTGTATTTGGAACGTATGACGACGGAAATCAAACATTTAAGTTTCTTATGGGTTGGGAATCGTTCATCAATAAAGGAATTAACATGGGAAGAGTGGTGTAATTTCGATATAGCGAGGAGGTGTTTGTAATTTATATTTTGATGTTTGGCGTATGTACTGGTGTGGGCTAACATGTTGTTATCCCTGTGATTAATAAAATAATTTTTGTTGGCCGTTAAAAAAAAAAAAACAAATACTACGGATGAAACAATTTGTAAAAATTGTTACTAATTGTGTAATTTCTAAAAAAAAAAAAAAATAGGAATCAAAATGGCAAAGAATTGTGTAATTTCTAAAAAATAGGAATCAAAATGGTAAAGTAAACCACATATACACATATACTACCATGTAATTAATTCTTTAATGCAATATGGTATAGCCTAGTTGGTCAGGGGGTTTTCCACTAAGTGGTTTCCTCCTAGGGAGGTCTCAGATTTAATTCCTACTAAGTGCAAAATTATGTAAATATGAGAGAACACATCTGGGAGGGATTCGAACTTGGGGTAAGGGGTTTAAACAACATATGTTGACCCTTTGGAGTAAGCTGGAAATCCAGTTGATCCATCGTTAAAAAAAATTAATTCTTTAATCATTTATATACTACCATGTAATTAATCATTTATGTATGGTAATCACCAATGTAATAGACCTCAAGTGGACATACAGGTGGTAAAGTGGTGTGCTACTCAATCAATTGGTTGTGAGGTTAAATCTTGTATGTTTGCCGGTAGAAAAAAGTATGCAACACAAATTGTGGTGATTTACTTAGTTATTTAACAAAATGAGACACTTCGGTTTACAAATTACTAACTTCCTCCTGATGAAAAACCAATGACTTGGAAGAACTGAAGACTCAAGCGTGAATCGGTATCCAAACGCATATAAATCGGAATTAACTTTGCTAAACCCAAATCTTATTATTCAAGAATCATCTCAAAACTTGAATTAAAATCCATAATACCATGATATATATAACCTAACTTATCACGTTAGAGACTAGAGTTAAACTACGATTGCTAATTAAGTAACTAGTAATAAACTAGGACATGATGATTATAGCTAATAACTAAATCATATTTAATTACTTATAATTATCAATTCCATGATTGCCTCCCTTGCCTTGCACCCCAAGTCGGCTTCTTAATACCGAAATTCCCAACTGTCGAATACCCAACCACCGGGTGGCGTTAGTTGGATCTTCGGTGACGTTGAGAGCTTCTGTCCTTGCTTGCTACAAAAGAAATAAACCGTTAGCCTCGCCACGGGGGACCCTGGGAGGGGGATCCGTGACCAAGCTCCGGCGTGAGGATAAGTAAACTTGCCGGATGAGGTAAAGAGTGTTTTCCGATGAAGGTATTCACCGGAAAGTTCCTATCTTGGTGTGAATCTAATTAATGTGCTATGTGTGTAGTAAATGCGAGGAATATTGGTCGGAGTTAATGAGGAGAATAAATGAGAGTAGTAAATGAGGAGTTGGCCGGAGATTATACCTGTCTTTGCCTTATCTCTAAGAGGAATATCTCCCACACTATCTAACGGTAACTGCGATGCCTTGGGAAGGTCAGACACGTGTCTGACCCCCAACGGTGCGATACCCTTCTTCATAAATGCATAGCCGGATAAGTACGATGATGGTGACCGGATGCTTCTCTTATCAGGCATTAAATGAGCCTGCTGCTCCTTAGCTGTTTTCCCGCTCAAAACAGGGAAAAGTCTTTGGTGAGCAAGGGTGGTTTATTTAATGGACATTTTAGTAATTGGGCTCTCAAAGAGAAAGGCCCAAAGCGGGCAAAGTGGGCTCCCCCACTGGCCCGTCGTCAAGTCATCTTTAGTCCCTGGTTCTGAGACCCGAGGCTCATGATCCGGGGCTGAATCACAACCGCTTAAGAGAGACGGTTTCTCTTTGGGTGGGCCCACTTCTGATCAGTTGCTATTTGCAGTTTTTATGAATCATTGTATCGCCGAATCAACTGTAGCGGGAATTAACTCCCTAGTTGCACGTGCCCGTTTTTAAATTTTTGAGAGGACTGCTGATGTGACAGTTACTTGTACGTCAGCAGTTATCTCTTTAAATACCTCCTTTAATCTCCTCCGGTTTCTCATTCAAACCTCTCAATCTTCTTTCTTTCTCTGCAACTATTCTCCCCATTCACCATTTCTCTTAACCATGAGCCGTGGAGGTCGGTTATCAATAAGGTCTGTTTTAACGATGAAAGATCTGAAAACCTTTGTCGAGGCATATAACATTCCAGATCAGTTTTCCCCTTCTTTACCCGGCCCCAACGAATCGGCGGAATGCACGCCGGATAGGATACCCATCTATACTCTTGCCTTTTCTTCCTGTGGGGTCCGATACCCCCTTTCTGCCTTCAAGATTTCCTTGCTCCGTCATTTTGGCGTGCATTTCTCACAGATTCACCCTTTGGGGTTCATGAGGGTAGTTCATTTTGAACTGTCCTGTGCCGCAATCTCGGGGGAACCCTCTGTTCCTCTGTTCTGCATGTTTTACCGGCTGATTTCTGATGGTGATTGGTTTACATTTGCTAAGCGTCAAAACAATGTTTCGAGACCTTGTTACAGCTTTATGCCGACTTCGACCTACCCAAAGGACTGGAAGTGTAGGTTCATATTCGTTTCTGCGGCTATGCTACCGGAGTCCCCTGCTCCCAAGGATCTCGACGCTGCTATTGAGGATGTTGTCCCTACCCTTTCTGTGAGTGAGACTGTCCAGTGGAAAAGAATGTGTGATAATCCAACAAGGGCTTTTACCTTTTCGGAGGGGATGCTTGCTATGGGTGGTTTGAGTCCTTCCTACCCAGTTCGTCCAAGAGTCTTCTTTGGCAAGAAAGGTACTTTGTGTTCTGGGTTTGTTTCTTACAGTCATTTTCTTTTTTCTTTCATGCTTTTGGGGATCCGTAGTCATCTTTGGTGTCTTGTGTAGAGATAACTTTGTGGCGGCTTCTTCAAGGCGATTCCAAAGATGTGAAATATGTGGTTGATGATGAGATCGATCCCCGGCTGAATGCAGAGGCACAGGCTGCTGGGGGATCCGTCCAGGCAGGGGGCTCTGTTGCTACGGGTGGGTCCGAGGAGGATCCTTCTGGTGGGGAGGAAAGTTCTCCTGACCTTCCTCCCGTTCATCCTTCCGGCCCAAGCGACGATGAAGAAGTGGAGATACAGCTGGTTCGTAAAAGGAAGTCTGTCAGTCCTCATCCGGCTCCTGCACCTCGCAATATTCGCCAGAGGCTTCGGAGTGCTAGTGGTCAAAAACCTCCTTCTTCCAAGGCTGTTTCTGACCTTCCTCCTGCCGGGGTCAAAGGTTCCTTGTCCAAGCATTTAAAGTCCTCAAGCTTAGTGAGTGCCCCATTTACTGGTGAGTTATCTCTTTTCCTCTTCTTTCTTTTTGTGTCTTTTCGGATTGTCCCTTCTTCTTGTTTCTTAGGGGAGTTCCCGGGAGCCTATAGAAATTCCAACTGGTCCTTCTCCTTCCCGCATCCGGGACAAGGCCTCTGAGGTGGGGGTAGCTCGCTTTTCCTCGGCTTATGAACTTTCTTCGTTACATGCTACTGGGACTAGCAATCCTATTTTTCAGGAAGGCCTTGCTTGTCGATCCCCTCTTGCCCCTCTGTTTGCTGATGCCATCCCTACCACTTATGTTCCCAAGTGGAAGGTAACTAGTTCTTCCGTGATAGGGACTCCTGAAGCTACCAGGGATTTTCTGAGTCATGCTGTCCCCCCCCCTCACATAAATTTGTAAATTCTGCCCTGAGGGATGATCTCTTTGAAGATCAATACAGCATGTCTTTGTGTGAAAGCTTCTTTAGGGGTGCTGGGATGCTGCAAAGGATTGACGATTTGAGGAAAGCAAACGAGGGACTCAAGGCTGAGCTTAAGGCTTCCCAGTCGGTTGTTGCTGGGCTTAGAGGCCAAGTAGTTGATGCTGAGAGGAGGCTACAGGAGGAGAAGGTGCATAATCTTCTCCCCCCCCCTTTTTTATATATATACATACGTATTCACTGATCCTTTGTTTAGGGGGCTGGTGCTATGCTTGAGAGGAAGGAGCGAGCCTGGGAGCAGGAGATGGCATCGTTGATTGCGGAGAAGGAGGAGCTTGCTGCTGAGCTGAAGCATGTGAAGGAAGTTGGCTCCGTTTCCCAGGAGCAGCTTAACACTATGTATGCAGATTACGGGATAACTTCAGATGATAACCAACGGTTGGCTGGGGAGAAGCACTGGTTGATTACTGAAGGTTTTGGGGCTTTCCTGACTGCTGTAGCCCAATCAGAAGACTTTAAAAGCGGTTTGGAGGAGGTTTATAGGGCCTATAGGGATGTTGGCTATCAGGCGGGATTGAAGGACGGCTATGCTTATTCTGCCCAAGGCCTGGGCAGAAAAGAGACTGAAAAGAAACTAAAGAGCTTATTAAGATTGTAGTTCTGGTCATTTTTATATTTGTCATTCATTGTGTTTGTATACAACTGGGGATCTTTTATTTTTAGTTTGTTATTTGTTAGACATACATCAAGGTGATGTTGTACTAGTGTCACTCGGGTTCTCTCTATGTGTATATATAGATTATGAACGTCTTCATGATCTGTATAAGTTGTTCTACTAAATTGTGAGATCGGAATAGAGTATCAATAGTTGTAGGGGGGCATGATTTAGTAATATCATTTTTAATGATTATGTGTTTGCTGATGTGACAGATGACTAGACGTGTATATGGGTGTATTTAGCATCTTAAACTAGTGATGATCTTATTGGATAAGCTCTTATGGTTTCTATGAAAAGCAAAGAATAGTGGAATTTTCAACAACATCAAGGGAATTCGGACAAAAATGTAGAGGAGATTAAGGTGAATTCGTTTGTTTGAATAAAAGAATAGGGCACAATTTAGTACTTGTAATTTGTCATTTAATGATTTAACTCTTTCTCCTAGTATCTTGCTAGGACTGCTTGTATTTCTAGTAACATGTCTTTCTCCATTCAAAAAGAAATAGGACATATATGGGTAGTTGAAGAGTAACTGACGTTGAAAGGGTGAGATGATGTTATGTAGAAATGGACTTTTAAGGTTTGTAGGTTATTTGTTTGAGTATAGCTCGATCAGTGATTAATATTCAATTTCGTTCTCTAACTAACATTGAAATTCTTTACTGAAAGAAAATGCATCGTTCCCTTTACATTGGAAGGTTTCAAATGTGGTTAGTAAAACTAATAAAAAACTTGCACAATATTTAAACCAAAAGAAAAACATTTTTAGTTAATAATATTCACTATCACGCGTTTTATAATTAGAAAGTTAGAGAAAAACATTTATTAAACTACTCAAAAGTCAAACCTATTGGAAGGGAGCGAAGAATCTTATAGGTGACAACGACCGACTGAATTCAGTGATCAATGGTTAACACAGAGACTGAAGACGTATGGTCGCAAACTGTGCGCGAGCACGTATTAACGGGATCATACCACTCCAAAGATACGATCTTATCTTACAAGGCGATCTAGAAGGTTCTAGAAGAGCACACTTAGTGGCAGAAGAATGCTCATAGCAGACAAGGAAGGACGACAGGTGGCACCAATCATAAGACGCCAACACCTGTCACAAGATCCTCACAGGGCAGCAAAGGACAAGCCAACAGCAGGAACAAAAGGACGCTGAGCTGGAACGAATGTCCATACGCCACGTCGTCTCTGGTACAAGGCCAGGCCTGGTTACGTCATAGGGGACATAATGGATATTCCTCCTGATCGGACAGCTGGCAAACACTCAGCTGGCGTCCCTTCTCCTTTACAAATCTCCGGCTATAATAGAAGGCTCAACCTCCAGGTTTAAGGATCCGATTTCTTACTCTCTCAGTCAATACACACACTTATATCCTCAAAGCGATTACTTATTCTCATGCCGGAGGGTAGTTACAAGGAGAACCCCCAACATCTCATCCTTGTAACGAGTTCACCGGTGTTGTTCATTTTGTAGGATCGATAGGAAGAATCCAGCCATCGTCGAGTGAAGAAGAGAGGTTGAACCGTTATACACGAGACGATATGGCTGAGTAGCTTAGTGTTACTTAGTATTTCTTCATTGACGCCCACCACATTTTTAACAACTTTTTTCATCTCTTTTCTTTTCAAAAAGCTATTCAATGGTTGATCCAAACTCTTCCTTTCCAATCGTCGGTGGACACTCTCCGTTTGGTATGGTGGCGGACAACACTCACATCCAGAACCACCAGAGACGAGCAAACCGACATAGAGTTCACAGAGGCAGGAGTCACCAATTTCTTTGGTAGTGCCACTCGCACGAACCAACAGACGACCCCTTGCATCCAGACTACAGGTAAAACCAACATGGTTTTCCTTTCCCTTCCCTGCCTGAAGGAGAAACACCAGCATCGTGGTATGTAAAGTCTCAAGCCGTCCTGAATATGGCTTACGTATAGATGTGCACACAAGCTCAGTTTCCAGCACAAACACCAGTCCAACAAACATATGTGCAACACCTTTCACCGCACTCAGCACAACGCGTTCAATCAACTCACCAGAAGTTCAGTTATAATATTGAGTCACATCAGCAAATGCCCTTGCGTGCGACAACAAGGTCCATTAGGGAACAACATGTCGCACCCTGGCTTTGCGGAAGCGTGGTTAATTTTGGTGTGACTTCTTAATACCATAGCTTAGTCATAACAAAGCTATATGATTTAAAAACATGCAAGATCATCCATTAAGTTTTGAAAACCAAATACAATACAATTGTTTTAACGGGGATACACCCTAACAACCATAATCTTGTTCAACAAATAAACAAAACATAAACACAGTTTAAGGACTGTGACTTGTCCAGGAAAGAGTCACATTCCCTAAACCCCGGATGACCTCGGAAACTAGTGCAGCGGGAAAACGTGCCATACCGTGCCAGTTCCTTTAATTCCCTGAAATACATGTAAGTTGAAAAATCAACAATAATGTTGAGCGAGTTCATGTGTTTAGTATGTGCGCGCGAATAAACCCTTATAACCATTGTAAGTGTGAATATTTTGTAAACTCTGGTATGAAAGCAAATAAGGAAACATATCAGTTAATGTGTAACCACATGGTCCAACCTGCGGGCGCATGGGAGGGGATAGGACAAGGTCACCACATGGTCCAACCTGCGGGCGCATGGGTGGTGTTACGACAAGGTCACCACATGGTCCAACCTGCGGGCGCATGGGTGGTGTTACGACAAGGTCACCACATGGTCCAACCTGCGGGCGCATGGGTGGTGTTAAGACAAAGTCACCACATGGTCCAACCTTAGGGCGCATGGGTGGGGTTTGTTATGCTCAAATAGGCCTGTCACTTGTATCCCTCGATCGTACTACGAGGACTAATGTTCTTAAGGTTTCACCTACCCAAATCACATAATCTAACAGTTCCTTCCTTAGCTGACCATACCATGTAAGAAATATTCGTAATCATAGTAACATGTATTTCACCCCCGCAGTTAGAAAACTGAAAACAGTTAAGAGAAAAGGGGGACATGAACTCACCTCGGTGCGTCTCTACCAAGTACTCCAAATCAGGCAGCTGTGCAACGACCTACATGTGCTAATTCTATCAGACGGACGGTCGTGCCTTAGCTTTATGGTTTAAGTTTTTGGGAAATAGTTAGACAACTATTTCGGGTTTACTTTTCGTATATACTTGGTAGTTAATCTCCTTCCCAAGGATGGGGGATTTAATACATGTGCGTTCGAATTACACCATTAAGTCTCACTTAATATATTTATTTCCAATTCCAAAATATAAGTATTTTTCTCAAAAATATTATATTTTCACTTCACATAACACTCCCAAAAATAATACGTTGATAGAATACGTGTTCGTAATTATTTCCGCATAATGCGTAAGTTACGTTTTTATCGTTCGAGTGGTAATAATAATTACCGTTGTAACTTATATGTTTATCGTGAAAGCGTTCGTATTATTTTGGATTCGTCAATGTTCGCAAATATTACTCTTACTCTAAAAATAATATTTGTGTATTTTTCACAAAATAATCATAAACAGTGTTGTGAAAATAAACATATATTTTTCACGTTCAGTTTTGTGAAAATCCCACCTCCGAATATTTGTAAATAAAGTCGTGGCGAAATATATTTTGAAAACATGTTGAAAAGATATTTCTAACACTTATAAATAATTCTAAGTGTTAGGTTTTAGAAAAATTTCGCCAGAGTTTCCCCTGTAACTGGAGGTGGCCACGCTTTCAAGCGTATCATTTTCTTTTACAAAATCATTTCAACAACTTCTTTATTCAATCAACAATTTCCGACACATCAACTAATCGACAAGTATGTAAATCGCATAAATCACATGAACTTGTAGTTTTTCCGAAACTATAGTGTAAATCCCATTATATTTTGTGGATTTTTATATAAAGTAGCTTAATCTCGTAAAAACCTCGTTTTTAGAGTAAACCCATCTTTACAACTTCCCGTCATCTTTCACAAAGATTGTTATTTTGTCGAAACTTTTCATTTCACAAGTGTTTTATACACTTGTGGTTTATAAAAATCATACTTGTTAGTGTGATATCCGTCTTTTAGAAAACATGATTTTCTTGACGCTTGGTTCTATGAAAATACCATTTGTACATACGTAGATCCGCCCGTTTTAAACACTATTTTACAAGTAAAAATACTTTTACACAAGTTCATGTTTCTCGTGTGGTAGAGTTTCACCTTTTAACCCTTGTACCATTCAAAACAAGCTTATGTCAAGATCCATGATCTTAACCAAACCGGGTTAAATGGTGATCCGAGCTACCACAACATAGATCGGGCCTAGATAATCACAACTTTCAAGTACTACAACTTTTACACAACTTATGTGTTATTAACCAACAATATTCATGTTTTTAGTAGACTTTTGTGCTTCAAAATGTAAGTTTCCGCATTTTAACCGTTACATATCGTATTAACCACCTTAGATTAGTTCGAGTATGAGTTTTAAGTGTTATACCTCTAGCTCGGGGCTAGGGAAGATTCTATGCGAAAAAGAGGTGGATAAAAGCAAAGTAGAGAGGTCCTTCGCCTTCCGTTTGCTCCAAGACTCCTAATGCGTGATCCTTGAAGCTTGTAGATGATTGGAATGTGAAGAACAAAATCGAAAAATGGATGTAGAGGGGGAAGGGGGTTCGGCCGTGAGCTATGGGGAGCAAGGGAGAGAGTTTTGTGTTGGGAAACTTGGAGTGAATGATCTTGTGTGTTAAGTTGATTACTTATAGACTTAAGCAAGTTCTTGATCCAATGGTTTTAATGTTCCCTAGATATTAAACATAATAGAATAAAATAATCAAAGGTTGTACAAGTCTTGTCCTCTTGGTTTGGGCCGATTTCCAATGGGGGGGGGAGGGTACTAGTTCGATTTCAACTAGTTAGTTAAGTACTAGTTAGGTTAAACCAAGTTAGTTTAGAGATTAACTCGGTTAGTGGTGTGATGTGTTCTAATGCGGGTGTTAGGGTATTCAGAGACCCTAACTGGCTCAGAAAAATATAAATAATGTATTTGACAATATTTTCATGTTCCGGGTAAAGTCCGGTTGTTCGGTTGGATAGTAATCCGTTAAAGCGCTTAATGAAGCTTTTAAGTGTCGTAAATAACATTTTTAGTGACACAACTTATTCCCCGAAGTGTCAGGAATATTTTCCTCTTGTTTGGCACTTTACTAGTTAGCCAGAAGCTGAAATATTAATTAAAGTGCTGTGTTTTGTGCTCAGTGTACGTTTTAGGCACATCCAGTCACTGTAACTTATTCCTAGAGACGCAGTTCTACAACCCTTGTATCCCTACACTCACTATGGGTGTAGTAAAATATTTCTGGCTCATACAGGCCTTAGAGGCAGTGTCTGCCTGATGCTGGCTTTATCAGCATGTTCAATAGGTTATCCGTTCACGGTGCTACTGTGCTTTTGTGCATCATGTTTGTCACTAGAGTACAGCATGTAAATAATGTAGTGACGGAAATCAAAGTATGATGCAGATATGTACAAGTATCAACAGTCAAGTAGCAGTTCATCAGTAATTTCAGTTAAGCACAGTAATCAAGCAGCAATTTATTATTAATTAAATAGTACGGATACCTGGTTTAGTGAGGGTTGTCACATTCTCCCCCCGTTAAAGAAATTCCGTCCCTAAATTTTAAGTTCTGCTTGTAGAAGCAGGGTTCTTAGGAAATAGGTGGGGGTATTTCTCTTTCATTCGGTCCTCACGCTCCCAGGTGAATTCAGGACCATGTCTAGCATTCCAACGAACTTTGACGAGCTTGACACTGCTCCGGCGGGTCTTGTTTACTTTCCAATCCGTGACCTCAACAGGTTCTTCAACGAAATGGAGCGTGTCGTCAACATGAATTTCGTCGGTGGGAATGGCAACGGTAACTTGAGTTGGACTCTTCTTCAGATTGGATACATGGAATGTATCGTGAACTAAATGGAGTTCAGCAGGTAAATCCAACTTGTATGCTACTAACCCGATTCTTTCCAAGATCTTGAAAGGTCCAATATACCTCGGATTCAACTTTCCACGCTTCCCAAAGCGTGCCACACCCTTCCAGGGTGATACCTTCAACAAAACCATATCACCAATCTCAAACTCTAGAGGTTTCCTGCTTCGATCCGCGTAGGCTTTTTGTCGGTCACGAGCCGCACTGATGCGATCTCGGATCTGTGCAATCTTATCGGTGGTTTCCTGAACTATGTCAGGACCAACCAACTGTCTATCACCAGCATCAGACCAACAGAGCGGTGATCTGCATTTGCGCCCATATAAAGCTTCGAAAGGCGCGGCACCAATACTGGTGTGGTAGCTGTTGTTGTATGAAAACTCAACCAGAGGCAAATGTTTATCCCAGCTACCGCCCAAATCCATCACACATGTTCTCAGCATGTCTTCTAGCGTCTGTATCGTCCGCTCGCTTTGACCGTCGGTCTGCGGGTGAAAAGCAGTGCTCAGATTCAACTTTGAGCCAAAAACTTCCTGGAAGGATTGCCATATCCTCGATACGAACCTTCCGTCTCTATCGGAGATGATTGAGAGAGGTACTCCATGGCGCGTAACTATCTTTCTCATGTAAATATCGGCCAATTTGCTCGTATTATCCTTCTCGCGGATAGGTAAGAAGTGTGCTGACTTCGTTAAGCGATCCACTATTACCCAAATAGTGTCATGGCCTCTTGGCGTTCTTGGCAACTTCGTAATAAAATCCATAGAGATTTGTTCCCACTTCCACTTGGGAATCTCTGGTTGCTGCAGAAGTCCCGAAGGCTTCTGGTATTCCGCCTTAACCTTGGCGCAAGTTAAACAGTTGCTCACATAAATAGCAATATCGCCTTTCATCCTAGGCCACCAATAATAATCTCTAAGATCCTGGTACATCTTATCCGCTCCAGGGTGGATAGAGTACCGCGACTTGTGAGCTTCATCGAAAATATCCTTCCTTAAACCTCCAAACAAAGGAACCCAAATCTTTTTCTCAAAACACAACGTTCCTTCCTTGTTTGGTACCAATAGCTTCTCCATCCCACGGAGATACTCTTCTTCAAGGTTTCTTTCCTTGAGAGCTTCTTGCTGCGCTGTACGAATGCGTAAGGAAAGATCGGTCTGAATAATCATCTCCAAAGCCCTAACCCTTATGGGCTTGATTCTCTCTTTTCGACTTAGGGCATCGGCGACCACATTCGCCTTCCCTGGATGATACTTTATCTCGCAGTCGTAGTCATTCAACAGCTCTACCCATCGTCTTTGCCTCATATTCAACTCCTTCTGGTTGAATATGTGCTGGAGGCTCTTGTGATCTGTGAAGATTGTGCACTTCGTACCATAAAGGTAGTGTCTCCAGATCTTTACAGCAAAAACCACTGCGCCAAGTTCCAAATCGTGTGTGGTATAGTTCTTTTCATGTACCTTCAGCTGGCGTGACGCGTAGGCAATAACCTTTTGGCGTTGCATCAACACACAACCCAATCCTTGACGCGAAGCGTCGCAGTATACCACAAAATCATCTGTACCCTCTGGTAAGGCTAAGATTGGCGCGTTGCAAAGCTTATCTTTCAATATCTGAAACGCTTCTTCCTGTTTGATTCCCCAATCAAACTTCTTGTCTTTCTGTGTGAGGAGCGTCAATGGTTGAGCGATCTTTGAAAAATTCTCAATGAATCTCGGTTGGCGTCTTTGGCGTCTCCTAATCCTTGATCGCCTCGATCTTGGTTGGATCCACGTGGATTCCATCTCCATTTACCACGTGCCCAAGGAATTGCACTTCTCTTAGCCAAAACTCGCACTTAGAGAATTTGACGTATAGCTGTTGCTTCTTCAACAGCTCCAAAATGGCTCTTAAATGCTGTTCGTGCTCGGCCTTCGTCTTTGAATAGATCAAGACATCATTGATGAACACGATCACGAACTTATCCAAGTACGGCTTACAAACTTGATTCATCAAATCTATGAACACTGCAGGTGCGTTTGTCAAACCAAATGGCATAACCAAAAACTCGTAGTGCCCATAACGAGTTCTGAAGGCTGTCTTTGGAATACTCTCCTCCAGTATCCTTAACTGGTGATAACCAGATCGCAAATCGATCTTCGAATAGAAGCTTGAACCTTGCAGTTGATCAAACAGATCATCAATTCTTGGCAGAGGGTATCTATTCTTGATCGTCAGCTTGTTCAGCTCCCGGTAGATGATGTTTATTTGAAAATCATCATCCTTCTTTTTGACGAGTAGTAACGGGGTTACCCCAAAAGGGAATTTTGGTCTGTTATCTTCCTTCTCTATCCATTGCTAAAACTTCTCTGTCATTCCTTGCATCTCCGAAAATGTAAGTCGCTACGATGCATTGACTACGGGTGCAGTGCCTGGAATTAATCGTGGAGGAGACGATTCCGGCAAGTCTTCGAGGAAGACTTCGGGGTATTCTCCAATCACAGGGATGTCTTCGGGTATTGGTTCTTCGGCTTCTTTTTCCACGACATGAGCCAAGAATGCAACACATCCTTTGTGCGAAAAATTTTTGTGTCTTCTTTGCCTGATGATCCGTAGGAGCGTATCCTGCTCCATGAATCACCATCATTTCTCCGTTCGTCGTCGGGGTGCGGATGACAATCTCCGCTGGGTTGTTCGACAACCAGTCCATCCCAATTATCACATCGAAGCTTCCTTCAGGCTTGTTCTATCGAGAACTGGGTATCTAGGTTACTTACTACTAAAACAACTATATTTTCTGAGGCTAAAATTTGACAATACTGTCAAATAGAGCGTAACATTGACTATTATGAGACGTACAGATATCCACGCTTGGATTCTATCCCCGTTGTTGAGCTTTCATCCACGTGCCTGAGTGTTCCTAGGGCAATACTTCCTGAAATGCCCCACATCACCGCAATTAAAACATGCTTGGCCACAGCCTTGATCGTTACCATCCCTGCCTTGATAGTTGTTGTCGTTGTTATTTCCTCCGCGATTTCCGTTACCATCTTGACCTCTATTTCCAGGTTCAGTACCTTGCCGACATGTTTCCTTGACATGTCCCACCTTGCCACAGTTACCACATTTTCCATATCTACACCGCCCGTTATGGTGACGTCGACAGTTGTCGCACTTTGGTAGGATACCCGTGTACTCTTTTCTCTTTTTGGCCTTGTCGTCGCTACTCGACTGGGTACCCTGTTTGAAATTCGCCAACTTCCTCTTGTTGTCCCCAGATGACTCTACATGAGTCTCCTTTTTCTCCTCAGAGGCTGAAAATTTGTTCATCCTGATTGCCTCTTCCGTCAGGGCTACACTTAGATTGATGGCCTCAGAGATTGTGGCAGGCTTTGATGCCGTTACCATGCTCATGATTTGGGGTGCCAATCCCCAAATGAAACGCTCAATCCTTTTAAACTCCGGATCTACCATGTAAGGAACGATACGCGATAGAACTTGGAACTTCTCCACATACTCAGCTATTTTTGGACCTTCCATCTTCAAGTTCCAGAACTCAGTTTCTACCTTCTGGCTTTCTGTTCTCGAACAGTACTTTTTATGCATTAGCTCTTTCAGCTCGTCCCATGATAGAGCATACGCAGCAGCCTCGCCCATTGTCTGAACCTGAAGTTTCCACCATGACAGAGCCCCATCTCGGAACAGCCCGGAAATGTACGTGACCTGATCTCTTGGGGCGCATTTGCTCGCACGCAAAACAGTGTCCGTCTTCTCAATCCAGCGTACGAAGGCTACGGCACTCCCAGTGCCGTCGAAATGTAGGGGCTGGCAGCCTAAGAACTGCTTGTAGGTGCAGCCGTTGGGTAGGTTATTTCCTGAGGTACCTCCGTTGCGCTCGGAGTGATGGGCCTCGTATTGTGCGATGACTGCAGCAATGATTCCCTGAAGTTCCGCCTCATTGGTGGGTATGCGTACATCCCGTCTTGGAGGCATCTTCCTATGATGATCGTACGGGTCAGGTCATAGTAAGTAAAATGTGCGTAAGTATACAACAATATCAACACATAACATCTCATGTTATCAATAAATCAATCACATAACATCTCATGTTATAGAACATAAACAATAGATCACTTCGATTTCATTGCCACAAATCGAGACCAGAATGTAAGGTTTACAGGTACCCAACTGTATCATACAACATCAATGACTTAGTAGGTGACGACCCTAGGCAAGTCGTGCGATCGCTGGACATGTTCAGGAATCTCTGATTCGTCCATTTTCAAATTCCAGGACTCCATCTCAAGCTTCTGTTATTCCAGTCTTAGAACCATATTTCTCCTTAATCATTTCCTTGAGCTCGTCCCAGCTCAGTGCATAGGCAGCATCTGTACCAAGGGTCTGAATCTGAAGATCCTATCATGAGAGTGTGCCATCTAGAAATGACCCCGAGGTAAAGGTAACACTCCGTTGGGGTGAACAGTTAGTCATTCTTAGACTGGAGTCAATCTTTTCGGACCAACGAACAATTGCAATGGTGCTTACTGTTTCGTCGAAGTTCAAAGGCTTGCAGTTCAAGAACTGCTTATAAGTGTGGTCAGTTGGGGAGTTAGTTCCAGTAGTGCCATTGCTGTGCTAAAAGCGGAGAGCTTCATGTCGTGCAATTGCCTGTGAGTTGCGTTTTTGCAGCTCGGCTTCTATCCTTGGCAACGTAGTGGTGTTTGTGTCATGCCTGGGTGGCATTCTCTTTTGCCGAAGTGGCATGAAGCGGGTTAGACATCATCTCAATTGTCTAGGAGATACATAGCACCATAAGCCATCATGTAACCACCCAATTTCACACGAAAATATATTCAATGTATGAGTGAGGAAATAAATTCTGAGCCTTCACATAGGTTTGCCAATTTGGCTCGTTGCTTGTAATAGAATGAACTCGAGGCTACATCGCCTTGCCTTGGTCATTCGTGTTTTAGATATTTCCTGCCACATTGGTTTTCATTAGCTTGACCCGCAGAGTCCACCAGGATTTCTGTGCACTACAAGTCGTTATTACGTGGGCCCCCGTAATAATAAGTTGTCTTGCACAGTTACCCCAAATTTTCTCTCGTCCAAGCAGATGATCAATCAAGGAGCAACAGCAGGTGCATCGGTATGAACAAGGTCATGCTCCAATGCGGTGTTAAGAGCAACGCCTGGCTCAAGGGCCGCGGCTGGCTCCGGATCAATAAACTTCATCTCAAAATCAGCTGGATCAACCATCACAAGGGGTTACAGGATCCTCCAAGGGCTGGCCTAAGCGTATAAACTCAAGGTCATGGTCTGGATCAAAACCAGATGGAAGAACAGGATCACCCTCAATACTGTGATCAAACTCAAAGCGGTGTGCGGGAACCGGTGTAGCCGATGATGCCATATCAGGGTCGGCGTTGTGTGAATGGTGCTGCACTCCCTGTATATGCGAAAATGCGGATGTCGGAAACTCAAATGAGTCTGGGATAGGGGAATGGGCATGAGTTTCCCCTGCAGGAGCGTCCGCAAGCAGTAGGCTAATACCAGCAGCAATAGGGCCTCGCCCTCGAATGGGTCCTCCTCTAGTAGATCGTTATCGCCGTCAGAGGCCACGTCGGGGGGGGGGGGGCATATCAACAACAGGATAAGCGGCAAGGGGCACAGGAGCAGGGATCACCGCGAGTGGCAAAATTCCCAACAAGATGGCCATCAGTAGGCTCTGCTACGACTTTAGGCAGCGCAAAAGGCTGAATGTCGTCATTGTCTGTGCCGGAAGTATCGGAAATGTGCACCTCGTGCTTCGATGTACTATGTCGTCTGATGCTATGGCCATGGGATTCGTAGTGTCCATCTTTCTTATACATGATGAAAGCATGACGTTTGCAACAAAAACACATATGCGTATAACAATCAATCGCATCAACATATAAACATGTTAGTCAGCAATAAGTAATCAAATAATTCTCCTAGTCCCACTAGCCTCCCAGCCTCTCAGACTGCTCTTCCTAGTCCCACTAGCCAATTCTCCTAGTCCCACTAGCCTCCCAGCCTCTCAGACTGCTCTTCCTAGTCCCACTAGCCAATTCTCCTAGTCCTACTAGCCGATTCTCCTAGTCCCACTAGCCAATTCTCCTAGTCCCACTAGCCGATTCTCCTAGTCCCACTAGCCAACTACCTCGATCTCCCAGACCGAGCCTCAGCCTCCAAGACCGAGCCTCAGCCTCCAAGACTGAGTCTAAAATAATAAAATGTGCTCAACATGTGTTTGTAAAAACGTTTTGGATCTGGACTTAAGTGGTATGCAGTATAAATGTTTTCGTGAGAGCCCTAGTGATCATAGTCTAGACTCGAGAAAGAATCCTAGTTCGCTATGATCAGAGCTCTGATACCAAGCTGTCACACCCTGGCTTTGCGGAAGCGTGGTTAATTTTGGTGTGACTTCTTAATACCATAGCTTAGTCATAACAAAGCTATATGATTTAAAAACATGCAAGATCATCCATTAAGTTTTGAAAACCAAATACAATACCATTGTTTTAACGGGGATACACCCTAACAACCATAATCTTGTTCAACAAATAAACAAAACATAAACACAGTTTAAGGACTGTGACTTGTTCAGGAAAGAGTCACATTCCCTAAACCCCGGATGACCTCGGAAACTAGTGCAGCGGGAAAACGTGCCATACCGTGCCAGATCCTTTAATTCCCTGAAATACATGTAAGTTGAAAAATCAACAATAATGTTGAGCGAGTTCATGTGTTTAGTATGTGCGCGCGAATAAACCTTTATAACCATTGTAAGTGTGAATATTTTGTAAACTCTGGTATGAAAGCAAATAAGGAAACATATCAGTTAATGTGTAACCACATGGTCCAACCTGCGGGCGCATGGGAGGGGATAGGACAAGGTCACCACATGGTCCAACCTGCGGGCGCATGGGTGGTGTTACGACAAGGTCACCACATGGTCCAACCTGCGGGCGCATGGGTGGTGTTACGACAAGGTCACCACATGGTCCAACCTGCGGGCGCATGGGTGGTGTTAAGACAAAGTCACCACATGGTCCAACCTTAGGGCGCATGGGTGGGGTTTGTTATGCTCAAATAGGCCTGTCACTTGTATCCCTCGATCGTACTACGAGGACTAATGTTCTTAAGGTTTCACCTACCCAAATCACATAATCTAACAGTTCCTTCCTTAGCTGACCATACCATGTAAGAAATATTCGTAATCATAGTAACATGTATTTCACCCCCGCAATTTAGAAAACTGAAAACAGTTAAGAGAAAAGGGGGACATGAACTCACCGTCGGTGCGTCTCTACCAAGTACTCCAAATCAGGCAGCTGTGCAACGACCTACATGTGCTAATTCTATCAGACGGACGGTCGTGCCTTAGCTTTATGGTTTAAGTTTTTGGGAAATAGTTAGACAACTATTTCGGGTTTACTTTTCGTTTATACTTGGTAGTTAATCTCCTTCCCAAGGATGGGGGATTTAATACATGTGCGTTCGAATTACACCATTAAGTCTCACTTAATATATTTATTTCCAATTCCAAAATATAAGTATTTTTCTCAAAAATATTATATTTTCACTTCACATAACACTCCCAAAAATAATACGTTGATAGAATACGTGTTCGTAATTATTTCCGCATAATGCGTAAGTTACGTTTTTATCGTTCGAGTGGTAATAATAATTACCGTTGTAACTTATATGTTTATCGTGAAAGCGTTCGTATTATTTTGGATTCGTCAATGTTCGCAAATATTACTCTTACTCTAAAAATAATATTTGTGTATTTTTCACAAAATAATCATAAACAGTGTTGTGAAAATAAACATATATTTTTCACGTTCAGTTTTGTGAAAATCCCACCTCCGAATATTTGTAAATAAAGTCGTGGCGAAATATATTTTGAAAACATGTCGAAAAGATATTTCTAACACTTATAAATAATTCTAAGTGTTAGGTTTTAGAAAAATTTCGCCAGAGTTTCCCCTGTAACTGGAGGTGGCCACGCTTTCAAGCGTATCATTTTCTTTTACAAAATCATTTCAACAACTTCTTTATTCAATCAACAATTTCCGACACATCAACTAATCGACAAGTATGTAAATCGCATAAATCACATGAACTTGTAGTTTTTCCGAAACTATAGTGTAAATCCCATTATATTTTGTGGATTTTTATATAAAGTAGCTTAATCTCGTAAAAACCTCGTTTTTAGACTAAACCCATCTTTACAACTTCCCGTCATCTTTCACAAAGATTGTTATTTTGTCGAAACTTTTCATTTCACAAGTGTTTTATACACTTGTGGTTTATAAAAATCATACTTGTTAGTGTGATATCCGTCTTTTAGAAAACATGATTTTCTTGACGCTTGGTTCTATGAAAATACCATTTGTACATACGTAGATCCGCCCATTTTAAACACTATTTTACAAGTAAAAATACTTTTACACAAGTTCATGTTTCTCGTGTGGTAGAGTTTCACCTTTTAACCCTTGTACCATTCAAAACAAGCTTATGTCAAGATCCATGATCTTAACCAAACCGGGTTAAATGGTGATCCGAGCTACCACAACATAGATCGGGCCTAGATAATCACAACTTTCAAGTACTACAACTTTTACACAACTTATGTGTTATTAACCAACAATATTCATGTTTTTAGTAGACTTTTGTGCTTCAAAATGTAAGTTTCCGCATTTTAACCGTTACATATCGTATTAACCACCTTAGATTAGTTCGAGTATGAGTTTTAAGTGTTATACCTCTAGCTCGGGGCTAGGGAAGATTCTATGCGAAAAAGAGGTGGATAAAAGCAAAGTAGAGAGGTCCTTCGCCTTCCGTTTGCTCCAAGACTCCTAATGCGTGATCCTTGAAGCTTGTAGATGATTGGAATGTGAAGAACAAAATCGAAAAATGGATGTAGAGGGGGAAGGGGGTTCAGCCGTGAGCTATGGGGAGCAAGGGAGAGAGTTTTGTGTTGGGAAACTTGGAGTGAATGATCTTGTGTGTTAAGTTGATTACTTATAGACTTAAGCAAGTTCTTGTTCCAATGGTTTTAATGTTCCCTAGATATTAAACATAATAGAATAAAATAATCAAAGGTTATACAAGTCTTGTCCTCTTGGTTTGGGCCGATTTCCAATGGGGGGGGGGGTACTAGTTCGATTTCAACTAGTTAGTTAAGTACTAGTTAGGTTAAACCAAGTTAGTTTAGAGATTAACTCGGTTAGTGGTGTGATGTGTTCTAATGCGGGTGTTAGGGTATTCAGAGACCCTAACTGGCTCAGAAAAATATAAATAATGTATTTGACAATATTTTCATGTTCCGGGTAAAGTCCGGTTGTTCGGTTGGATAGTAATCCGTTAAAGCGCTTAATGAAGCTTTTAAGTGTCGTAAATAACATTTTTAGTGACACAACTTATTCCCCGAAGTGTCAGGAATATTTTCCTCATGTTTGGCACTTTACTAGTTAGCCAGAAGCTGAAATATTAATTAAAGTGCTGTGTTTTGAGCTCAGTGTACGTTTTAGGCACATCCAGTCACTGTAACTTATTCCTAGAGATGCAGTTCTACAACCCTTGTATCCCTACACTCACTATGGGTGTAGTAAAATACTTCTGGCTCATACAGGCCTTAGAGGCAGTGTCTGCCTGATGCTGGCTTTATCAGCATGTTCAATAGGTTATCCGTTCACGGTGCTACTGTGCTTTTGTGCATCATGTTTGTCACTAGAGTACAGCATGTAAATAATGTAGTGACGGAAATCAAAGTATGATGCAGATATGTACAAGTATCAACAGTCAAGTAGCAGTTCATCAGTAATTTCAGTTAAGCACAGTAATCAAGCAGCAATTTATTATTAATTAAATAGTACGGATACCTGGTTTAGTGAGGGTTGTCACACAACAACACTATCACAGAGATAGTCGCCTAAACATAAGCAGCACACATAACACGTACACCAACATTGGAAATCCCAATGATACCCATCACACTCGACCCAGAGGGCGCACACCAATGCGCGACCGTCTAGGTCCGCGCAGGATGACAGATGAGTTCGAAGGAATGTCGGATGAGTATGATCCATCGTACCAAGACGGAGATACTACAAGTGTATTCAGTAGACTACCAACAGGTCATGAGGCATACAACCTCACGCGCTGGGTATAATCCAGCAGCTGAGCATGATTTTAGCTTAAGCTAGAGACCAGCAGGTGTGGCTGAAAAATCAAAATTTGTTAAAGAGATCGCAATGGCTCCACTAGAGAAAACCAAGCTACCACACAACGTCCGGAAATACAACGAGCTTACTCACCCAGATGATCATATACAGATATTCACAAGTTCAGGAGTCGTGGGAGGATGGTCACTCCTAGTTTGGTGTCATTTATTTGTTTAGACTCTGGTAAGCGTAGCGCGTGCATGGTTTGACAGTTTACTAGCAGGAAAGATCAAGTCATGGGTAGATTTTGAAGAAAAATTCCTAGCGCATTTTAGTCAACAGTGTAGATACACCAAAGATCCAGCAGATGTTCTAAACATTTGGCGTAAAGATAATGAGGGCATAGAAGACTTCATAACAAGGTATAACAAAGAATGTTTAGAAATAGGCAATGTGGGTGATGAAATCATGCGCGCACAATTCATGCGAGCTGTCAAGTGTGACGATTTAATTAGAAGAGTATCCGGAAGGGATAACTGTCCGAAGGATTGGGAAACATTCATTGTCGCTGCAAAGATCATTGCGCAGACAGAGAAAACCTGACCGACGATGAAGGTCGTCAATATGCTCATAACCAGCACACCAGTTACCAGGAATCTAACATACATAACAAGAAGGGGCGAAACCCAGCTTGGAAAACGTCTGGTTACAGCGAAAATCTCATTTCACACAAGATACACGCGCAACCATCAATCGAATTGGATACAAGAAGGAAGTGAAACAAGAAAATAGAGAAAGGCAATGGACACCCCTCACCAAAACTCCACCGGAGGTATTATCCACGAAAAACCATCAGTTTAGGGCGGCACAACAGATGCGTAACAAAAAATGGCAAGACCCAAATCTTTTCTGTGAGTATCACAAAGATTCCAGTCACATAACAGATGATTGCATAAGCTTAAGACAAGAAATAGAAAGGGCCTTGAAAAGTGGGAATTGACCTAATAAAGAATGTCAAAAAAGACAAGCACCAGATACAACGTAGAGATGAGGGGCCAGCCAACAAAAAGATACGCCGTTTGGAAACGCACATGGTACAAGGAGGCCCCAGGAGAGGAAAAAGAACTATAACAAGCGGGTGCAAGACGACACATGGCACGAACAACAAGTCATTTTTCCTGCTGTCAGGGGAGGACCACGAGAGAAACGTCCAGTCGTGATCTCAGGTGTACTTGGCCATTATCAAACAGACTACATTTTCATCGATCCTGGCAGCACTGCAGATATTATCTATGAGCAATGTTTTAATAAACTCGACTTGGAGGATAAGGCGTGCTTAGAACCGGTAGAGTACCTTTTGACCGAGTTCTGCAATAAAGTTGTCTTCCCTCTTGGTCAAATATCGTCTCCGGTTTTGTTATCTGATGGAAAGAACACAAGGACATAAGATGTGACATTCATCGTTTTTCCCGCCACTTCATGCCACAATATCCTTCTCAGATGAGAATCACAGGGAGACTTTATCATGATCTGTTTCGACCCCCATTCCGCAGTTGGGTTCCTGACTGAGACATGAGTTGCAATCATTTATGCCAGCAAAGAAGTTTTAGTGACCTAAGATGTGCACCTGAAAAAAGTAAGCAAAACTACACCACGCACCGAGGCAGAAAAGTGGGTCCTCAATAGATAATACCCAGACCAGACAGTCACTCTGGGACCAACAATCTCATAGAACATTCGCACCATTTTAAAATAACTATTGTTCAAGAATATGAATATCTTCGCTTGGACCGCACCCAACATGGTGGGCGTCCCACGAGATATCGCTGAACATCACTTGCATATTTTAGAAAATGCTAAACTAGTCATTCATACGAAGGGTAATCTAGGCCTAGAGAAGAATAGCACAGTGAAAGAACAAATGATAGAGTTGGTGAATGCAGGCATCTTGCGCGAAGTACGGTACTAGACCTAGGTGGAGAACCCAGTAATGGTCCCAAAAGCAAATGGTGGGTGGCGCATGTGCGTTGATTATAAATATTTGAACAAAGCATGTCCAAGAGATTGTTATTCACTGGCCGAAATCGATGAAAAAATTGACTCCTTAGCAGCATTCAGGTGGAAATGCTTCCTTAATTGTTACAAAGGTTATCACCAAGTGCAAATGGCTTTGGAAGACGAGGACAAGACAACATTTCGAACTGAAATGGGACTCTTTTGCTACACTAAAATGTCGTTTGGACTACGTAATGCAGGGGCTACATACCAACGATTGATGAACAGCATGTTCGAGGATGATGTCGGAAAGCATATCGAGGTTTACATAGATGACCTAGTGATCATGAGCAAAGAAGAAGACCAAATGTTGCAGAACATTGAGAAAACCTTCAACACATTGCGCAAAGCCAACATGAAGTTCAATCCGAGCAAGTGTTCATTTGGCATGGAAGAAGGGAAATTTATAGTGTTCATAATCACCAAAGAGGGATTCAAAGTTAACCTCGAAAAAGTACAAGTAATTGAGCGCATGCCATCACCGTCAACAATAAAAGAAATGCAAACTTTGGCAGGAGGAATGGCCGCGCTGAACCGGTTCCTCGCTAATCAAGCTGCAAAGTCATTTCCGTTTATAAAGGCACTGCGCAACTGTGTTAAGAAGAACAAATTTCAATGGACACAAGAAGAAGAAACTGCCTTTAAAGAAATGAAGGAATGCCTAATACAATGGCTAACCCTCACTGCTCCAAAGAAAAAGTGCCATTAATAATGTACTTGTCAGCTTCTGACAAAGAAGTAGGAGCAGTACTTCTTGTTGATCATGATGGGGTGCAAACTCCTGTTTGTTACGTTAGCAGAACGCTCAATGACCTAGAAACCCAATACTCAATGATGGAGAAGTTGGTTCTGGCTCTCGTCCATGCATCCAGGCGATTGCGCAGATATTTTTCTGGCCACCTTATCAATATCCTCACTAACCACCACATCGGCCACATCCTAGCAAAACCAGAAATATCAAGCAGATTGGCCAACTGGGCCATTGAGCTAGGAGGGCATAATCTAGTTTACAGACCAAGACCAGCAATCAAAGGGAAAGTACTCGCAGGTTTAATAACATAGGTTCCCGATGAGAAAGTCAAAGAATGTGAAACAGTTGAGAAATCTAAGCAAGCAGTCACAGACGAAGTCTTGTTGTTGTACACTGACGGCGCATCCAACGATGAAGGAGCAGGAGCAGGTATGCGGTTAGTAAGCCCAGACAAACACAAGTTCACAAACGCTATACGCCTCGAGTTCAAAAATACCAACAACAAGGCAGAATACGAAGCTTTCTTGGTTGGCCTGCGTTTAATGATCAAAATAGGAGTCAAGAATCTCGAGGCGCATGTAGACTCTTTGCTAGTTGCTGGCCAGATAAACGGCCTATACGATGCAAAAGGAGAAGTCATGGCACTCTATTTGGAACAAGCTAAGTCTCTGATTCAACAATTTTAGTCATTCAAAATCACTCACATCAATAGGAGTGTAACAAACCTGCAAATGCACTTAGCAAGCTTGCTTCCATGAGCTTTCAGCATTTGGCCAAAAACGTGCGCGTAGAGGTACAAAAAAACCCATCCGTTCCACTAACGCAAGTAAATGTCATACAGTAGGTTCCTCGTCCTGGATGTCGCCAATCATCATGTACCTGCAATATGGCATATTACCGGTAAACAAAGCAGAAGCCAGGAAAGTTTAGCACAAGGCCTTACATTACCAGATGTCCGATTGTATCTTATACTGACGCTCATACTTGGGACCCTGTTGCAGTGCGTAGACCTAGAAGACGCAAGTTACCTCATTAGAGAAATTCATGAGGGCATTTGTGGAATACATGCGGGTCCACGCATGATTAGTGGCAAAGGTAATGAATGCGGGTTACTACTGGCCAGGAATGCATTTAGATGCAGTGAAAATCCTAAGGGAATGTGATGTGTGCCAACGCCATGCACCAAAGACATTACGCCCCAAGAATGCCTTAGTTCCAGTCACGACTGCTTGGCCTTTCTAGCAGTGGGGGATCGATATGATTGGCCCATTCCCCGACGCCCCCGGTGTAGTCATGTTTATACTAGTCGCAGTAGACTAGTTTACCGAGTGGGTGGAAGCCAATACCTTGTATATAAACATGCGTGATTAGGGTTTTGAATTTTACAACGTGCGTAATGTCACAACGTACGCTCGTACGTTAAGCAATATTGTATTTTACACTATCACCATATAAACAAAAGTTGTATTCTTAATGTTTCAATAGATAACCCGGGATATGGTTAACACAGAATATAAATCCTCGTTTATATATAAACAAAAGTTGTGTGTTTTAATGTTTCAATAGATAACCAGGGATATTATTTTCTGAATTTAAAACTGTGGAGGGTATGAAATTTCTACTCGAGCATGGTGCGTGGATGGTGAAAATGTGTTGTTGGTTGTAAAGAAATGTGAAATTCATTATGTGTCTATCTAATCCAGAGTCAACAAAAGTTCTAACTTAGATATGGATTCTCAATTACCTCTTAAGCTCGTTAAGACAACAAGATAACACGAGAGGGTGTACTAAAAAAATGTAGTCACATAACTTTCATCGTTATTGTTCCTTTGTATTAGGGCAACTGTTTCGTCACAATACACTACTAGAAAACTATATATTTTCCTACAAAAGTTTCCTACAAATTTCCCACAACTCAAATTTTGTTACAAATTTTGTACGGTTTGCTAACAAAAAAGAAAACCTAAAAAAACCCAAAACTTTTCTGCAATTTTCCAACAAAATTTCCACACAAAAACCATTTGTAGCAATTTCGTCACAACATTTATTAGCTTTTCGACAAAATTCAGACAAAATAAACTAAAAGTTTAAATAATTTGTAACCACAACAAAATAAATAATTAAAAAATAAAATTTCTAAATTTGTCGGAAAGTTGTAACAAATTGATACCGTTTGCGACATATTTTCGACAAAAAAAGTTAATCATTTGTTAATTTTTGAAAAATAAATAATTTAAAGAAAAAAATTTAAATTTGTCGGAAATTGGTAGCAAATTGACATTAATTGCTACGGATTTCTTACAAAAAAAACTTAATTCATTTGTAATTATTCATTTTTAGAAAAATAAATAATTTTAAAATAAAATGTCAAATTTGTCGAAAATTTGTAGCAAACTAACACCATTTACTACAGATTTCCTACAAAAAAAAGTTATTTTATTTGTTATTTATCAATTTTAGAAAAATAAATAATTTTAAAAAATAAAGTGTTAGATTTGTCAAAAATTTGTAGCAAACTAATCCCACTTGCTACAGATTTCCTACAAAAACCATTATTTATTTGTTATTTATAAATGTTAACAAAATAAAAAATTTTAAAAATAAAAATGTTAAATTTGTCGTAAATTTGTAGCAAGCTAACACCATTTACCACAGATTTCTTACAAAAAAAAAAGGTATTTTATTTGTTATTCATCAATTTTAGAAAAATAAATAATTTTAAAAAATAAAATGTTAAATTTGTCAAAAATTTGTAGCAAACTAATCCCACTTGCTACAGATTTCCTACAAAAACCGTTATTTATAAATGTTAACAAAGTAAAAATGTTAAATTTGTCTTAAATTTGTAGCAAACTAACATAAGTTGCTAGAGATTTCCTACAAAAAAGTTATTTTATTTGTTCTTTGTCAATTTTAGAAAAATAGATAATTTTAAAAAATAAAATGTTAAATTTGTCGTAAATTTGTAGCAAACTAACACCAGTGACTTCCTAAAAAAATATAATTTTAAAAAATAAATGTTGATATACCATGCCATACTATATGATATAGTATACAATACGATACTATACTATAGTATACGATACTATACTAAAATGTTGATATACCATGCCATACTATATGATATAGTATACAATACTATACTATATTGTACGATACCATAGAATCCTATACTATCCTATCCTATCTTATACTATACTATACTATACTATACTTATACTATACTATAATGTACTGTACTGTATAGTACTGTATTGTACTGTACTGTACTATATTATACTATATTATACTGTATTATACTATATTGTACTATTGTACAATGCGATACAATACTACACAACACGACACTATACTGTACTACACGATCCTATACTACACAACACAACACAACACAACACAACACGATACTACACTATACTATACGATATCGTACCATACCATACCATACCGTACCGTACCATACTATACGATATGGTATACTATACTGTACTGTATACGATACTATATTGTACGATGCGATGCGATACGATACGATCTATACTATACAACAAAACATTGTACTATGCTATGCTATGCTATGCTATGCTATGCTATGCTATGCTATGCTATGCTATGCTATGCTATACTATACTATACTATACAACATGCCACAACACTATACTATACTATACTATACTACTATACTATACTATACTATACTATACTATACTATACTATACTATACTATACTTACTATACTATACTATAACTATACTATACTATACTATACTATACTATACTATACTATACTATACTATACTATACTATACTATACTATACTATACTAACTATAACTATACTATACTATAACTATACTATACTATACTATACTATACTTACTATACATACTATACTATACTATACTATACTATACTATACTATACTATACTATACTATACTATACTATACTATACTATACTATACTATACTATACTATACTATACTTTACTATACTATACTATACAACATGCCACAACACTATACTATACTATACTATACTATACTATACTATACTATACTATACTATACTATACTATACTATACTATACTATACTATACTATACTATACTATACTATACTGTACTGTACTGTACTGTACTGTACTGTACTGTACTGTACTGTACTGTACTGTACTGTACTGTACTGTACTGTACTGTACTGTACTGTACTGTACTGTACTGTACTGTACTGTACTGTACTGTACTGTACTGTACTGTACTGTACTGTACTGTACTGTACTGTACTGTACTGTACTGTACTGTACTGTACTGTACTGTACTGTACTGTACTGTACTGTACTGTACTGTACTGTACTGTACTGTACTGTACTGTACTGTACTGTACTGTACTATACTATACTATACTATACTATACTATACAACATGCCACAACACTATACTATACTATACGATACGATACCATTCCGTAACATACCGTACCACTATACTATACTGTATACGATACTATATTGTACGATGCGATCCTATACTATACTATACGATACGATACCATTCCGTAACATACCGTACCACTATACTATACTGTATACGATACTATATTGTACGATGCGATCCTATACTATACTATACTATATTATACCCTACCGTACCATAAAGTGTGTGTATATATATGCTACCTATTAGGGTTGGTCCCTGGTTATGGTTTATTACCAAATTGCCTGTATCGAGTCTGTTCGGTTTATCATCAGGTCAAATCAAGTTATTGGATTGTGCTCACCCCTAATTTTTATTATTACAGCACTGGAACACTGAAAAATGGCAAAAATGATTTATGCATTCATACAGGCGGGTCAATACGATTTGATCAACACCGTGTCAACATGGTCAGTTAATCATAGTTCTAATTTTTATTAACTACCTTTATATTTAACACTTACAATTTACATTACTCGTTTTTATGTAGGATAAAGAAAAGGGTGTCACACCCTGACTTTTGCGGAAGCGTGATTATGGTGTGACTTTCTTAATATCATTGCATTCAATCATACATTAACTATATGATAAAAACCATAGGTTTGTCATCCATAAAATAAGTTTAAAACATAACAACATTGCAGACTTCAAATTCAAATTTTACAAACCGTACAAATTGTTAATGAGTTCATTATGAACTCGTCAAAAGATATTGAATAACACCAAGGTTTGGATGACGTGTCTCGTTCAGGAATAAGACACATTAACCAAATCAAAGACCATGGATGACAGCTTTATTCTTAACGCAGCATAAAACTTCCAACGCCCGCCAGATCCACTTATAAATTCCCTGAAATACATGTAGTTTGAAAAACATCAACAAAAGTTGAGCGAGTTCATGTGTTCGTTTGTGTGTATCTATAAGCCTTTGAAACATTGTAAGTATGTATGTAAGTCCCTGGTATGTAGCAATAAGGAAAAAGAGATCACCACTGGGTTGCAAAGCCAATGGTATGTGTGAAGTGATGCAGGAAGACTCAAACCTAGCAGATTTCGTACCGGGCTTCCGGCTGTAAGACATAGTCACCTCATGGTCCATTCAGCGGACTCAGGAGTGGGGCTCGCTACACCCAAATAGATCTATCACTCATGCCCCTCGGTCCTACAACAAGGATTGATGGCCTTAATCGCCCTACTCATTCACATGATCTAAGTAGTAACCCTCCTTAAGCTAACCATACCATGTATAAAATGTTTGTAAGTAACCGTAACATGTATTTCACCCCCGAAGTATAAAACTGAAAACAGTTAAAAGAAAAGGGGGACATGAACTCACAGTATTGCGTCTTCAGTCTGTGTAACCCAAGTCTCCTCC
Organism: Helianthus annuus; assembly: GCF_002127325.2. Taxonomy (NCBI): domain Eukaryota; kingdom Viridiplantae; phylum Streptophyta; class Magnoliopsida; order Asterales; family Asteraceae; genus Helianthus; species Helianthus annuus. The sequence continues at coordinate 121,675,818 of NC_035437.2, forward strand.
GCAAACACGACTACCTACAGCGTACTAATATCTGTTAGACGAACGGGCCGTGCCTTTGCTTAGTATGAGGGTTTTTGAGTTACGCGTTCTTGTGTTTCTCAGTATTGTTCCAAGTATAATTTCTTGTTAAAATAATAATAATTATTTTAACTTAAATTATATTTTTAGGTTTTGAAATAATAGTTAGACAACTATTTCGTAGTCATACTTCTCGAGTATTCTATATGCGTATTTTCCTTCCCAAGGATGGGGGTATTTTGTGACTAAAGTCTTGACATTATATATTCCTAAGTCCCACTTTAGAAAAATATATAATAACTTATTTGTCGAAAATAATGTACTCCCAAAATATATATTTTTCCCAAAAATAATATATTTTCACTCTTTGTATCCAAAATAATATTTACCCAAAAAAATATATTCGTAAAAGTATTTTCCGAAATATTTCGTAAGTTACGTTTTTGCGTTTGATTTCACAATACCAAGTATGTAACTTAAATATTTATTCAGTATAATTTTTGGTATGATTATGGAGTTATAAAGGTAATGGTGTTTTGATAAGTTATATTATTTTGCCCTGAAATAATATAACTAGTTTACAAATCAGACAAATATTCACACAAGCGTTTTAGTATAAAATACATATTCTAAATATATTTTTATCCGCTTTTGTTTACGAAAACCCACCTCCGACACTTTGAAATTTTGTAACAAAACTCATGGCGGAGTTTACTTTCGAAAAGCAAAGTTAAAACACATTTGTAAACACTTGTTAGAAAATAATTTCTAAGTCTTAGGATTTTTAGGAAATTTCGCCATAGTTTCCCCTAAAAACGGAGGTGTCCATGCTATTAAGCATATCATTTTCTTTTCAAAATCAATCAACAATCAATCCTTAAACAATTTTACATCACCAAGAGCAAAACCTATATGCGTTTCATATTAATCATGAACTTGATATATCACAAAAACGCGTAGTAATTTGGTAAAACGTTTAGTGGCCTTAGTTACCTTCCAAAGTGTATTTACTTCTTTAAAGATCATTTTCTTAAAAGAGTTAAGTGTTTACAACTTGTAAACAATTTTTTACGAAATTTAATCTTTTGAACTCTTCTTGTAAATAAAATGTTCTTACGCTTATTTTATCACCAAAAGTGGTGTAAATGCAAGTAAAGGTCATAATCTTTTAAAAATCGACTCTTGAACTTGGTTTGTTTAGAAAAGTCTTTTGTAAATATCGGATTTACATGATCATCAACTTACTTTGTTTACTTATATTTCAAGAAAATCATTTTTATCAAGTTCATATTTAACTAGAAGATGATTATTTCATGTATCACATAATCACCTCCTAATCTTGTTAAATCATGTTTCTAAACATCATTTAACAAGTTCCATATGGTGATTAACATCACATAACCAAGAATCAATAAGAAATTAACAACATAATCACAACAACATCCTACTAACAATATTTCATTATGTTTCATCTTTATGTAAAGCTTTATGTTCATGTTTCTTGTTTAAACCTTTTAGTGTTCTTGTGATATTCATCATACTACATCTTTTAACTACTCAAAATAGAAGTAAACAAAGGTTAAACAAGGACTTACAGCTAGCTCAAAGGCTAGGGAAGAACACTAGTGAAAAAGATGAGGAAAATGGTGTAAAAAAAAGCAAGTAAGTGAGCTCCTTGTTGATCCACAAGCTTCAAGCTTCACAAAGCACCTTCTAACACATGAATGGAGCTTGAAAATGGATGAATATGGTGGTGATAAGGTGGTGGTGGTGGCGGCCTAAAGTGAGCCGAGAGGAAGAGAGGAGAGTGAGAAGGATGAGTGAAGTTGTGAAGATGAAAATGAAATGATCATGAAATCCAAGTGCCATACTTGTAAAGATTTCTTTCAATATTTTGGCCACTCCATCAAGCAAAATCTAGATAAAATAATCAACAAATCTTAGGAAGTATGGTGTGAAGTATGGTGGTGATGGTGACCGAATAGGTTGGGCGGGGGGTTAATTGTAAAATTTTGGTGAAAAGTGGGTAAATAATAGTTAAATTCCAAGTATATACTTACATGTTTTAGTTAGTTGATATCTAGTGGGTGTTATGGTGTACGGGGATCATAACTAGCCAAGAAATAAATAAACAATGTATTTGGCAAAATTTTAGTGTTCCGGGTAATGTCCGGTTGTTCGGTTAGATACCGTTCCGTTAAAGTGCTAAGTTATTCCATTTAGCGTCCTTTTTATAACCTTTTGTGTCACATTTAATTCCCGACACTTAGGAAAGCATACAGGACCATTCTGCCATAATTTTGCACATTACTAGTATGTTAAATGCTGAATTTCTGCTTAATGCAGAATTCTGCATTATTAGTAGGTTTTAGGCACTTCCCGGCACTTTAACTATCACCTAGTGACGCAGTTTTATGGTCCTCACTTCCCTACACTCCATACTAATGTAGTACCCTGTCTCTGGCTCATACTGGCCTCAAAACATTGTCTGTCTGTGTGCTGGCATTGTCAGCATGTTTATGAGTTATCCGCTCAGTGTGCTAACTGTGCTTTGTGCATCATGTATGTCACTAAAGTTTGTATTGTAATAATGGTGTGATAGTATGAAAGGTGTTGCACATGTATGTATGATACAATAATCAGAAAGCAGTTTAAGTCAATAATTTTAATTCAGCACAGTAATTAAGCACTAATCATTATCAATTAAATGTACGGATGCATACAAATTTGACGGTTGTCACATTCTCCCCCTGTTAAGAAAATTTCGTCCTCAAAATTTGTACCATCTTATCTCCTTAGGGTTACATTATGCGTGCATGCATATGGATAATATTGAGGTAGGTATTCACAAAACTGAATCAAACCTTATTCACATCAGATGAATCCGTATATATTTCAACAACACGAATCCAATGGTTAAAGATGTGTTCTTTTAGCATTTGATGTCGAGGACGCGATAGATGCAGAATCAAGTGTTACTTAGTTAACAGGGGTGCAATAAAGGGGTTTCGCCCGATGGATTCTCAAACAATTGGTCACCATTTGCAAACAAGCCTTCACGAACCATAGCATCTGCTATATGCATTCATAATCAGCAACCCAAATGTGATAGCAACGTGAAAAACGATATGTCAACTTTCGAATACATAAATGGTAAGGATTAGTGTGTTGACATTTTCGAATTGCGAAAATATGCCGAATGAAGTACAAGCGAATCCGGTGCATCATTATCTTATTTCGTAGTTGCATCAGAAATGTTTAAATGACAAGTCAAACAAGAGTATATGTAGTTTTGTGTGAAACAGTTGGCCATGATTAGCACAAGCTAATGACACCACAAGGTGTCGTAATGACTAGATTCAATAATAGTGGTGACTGAACAAGTTCACTGTGGCTGAAATCAAATGAAAGTGTACTGAGACGATCTGAAGATTTGATTTACCCAATGTCATAAAGTTTTCAGTTAAATGCGGAACATCAAAGAGCCATTGTTTTTTTTTTTGTTTTTTTTTTAATCGAAGGTGAAAAGTATTAAGTACCGCAAGGTATTCGATCGACAATGAAAGAATCGTTAGGAGGTACATTGTGCTTATGAAATAATCTATGTACCATTGCGTTTTCACACAACCGTGTTGAGACCGCTTTAATCGTGATAAACAAAATGGATTTAGTGCAAGTCAATAAATAATCAAATCCGTGTATGAGGTGCGTAACGAAATTAGCGCAAGCTTCAATTCTGTGAAAGTATCACCGCAAGGTATTCGAAACCAACGAACGATTTAGTGGGGTCATAGATCAATCAAGTTCACTATGACTCGAAAATGAGAGAACCTTTGCAAGAATATTTGAATGTGATGTTCTCAATACATCATAGAGCGTCTCAAATCAAACAGGTGAAATGGATAAGTTCAAGCAATTGAACTTAGTTTCAGCGTAACCCGACATTAAACGTATGTATCAACAAAGGAATCTCAGCATGGTAACAGAATAAACCATGAATGTAACTTGAAATAAAAGAAGTTTCAAGAGAGTGTGTTGACTTGATAGCAAAAGAGCCAACAATTACAATAATGTAGCTCATTCGAATCACAAAGCAGTAATTAGATTTAGCAACATAATATTTGAACTTCAATGAAGCATTTGAAATGAAACCGCAAGCGTAGCAGATGGTGTATGCGCAACATATGAGTTTTCAAGTAATGAAACAATGAGTATTCGCTAGAATGGAGAAATGACCAGATATTCGAAGCAAATGAGTGTTCGCTCTCAGCGAAAAAGATTAACGCGATGCAACTACCATTAAGGGGAGTAGAGATGCAAACATCTACTCGCTAGAAGCAAAAATGAAGATTTCAACAAAAGAAATTTAAGTACTTTCTGTTTGGTCAACTGAACTGGTATATATGTCGGATAATGGTGTTTACTTGAGTTAACAGATGTGGTTCCTAAGCAACAACTCTTACAAGTTTGGACCTGGGTCCCCAAAGGTCCTAAGTACAAGTTTTCTAGATCCTCATGGTTTTGTATTCTGTGTAAATCTGTTTTGTGCATTGTATCGGAAACACCATTTTTGTGTATGTTTTAAAACAAATTATTGTCCCACAATTTCCCCGGGATACTTTCTTCCTGAATTCACCGCTAATGACACTCGATCGTCAATCAGTCGTGTAATAGTAGTTGGATCCTCATAGTTAGTTAAGTAAGAAATTCGTTAATCCTTAGCAAGAGTCACCGACTCTTGTTGGTTGACTTGTTCGGCTCCTGGTAGTTTGATGTTTGTATGGGGCTATCGTCCTTCTTTTTGACGAACAAAACTGGGGTTACCCCAAGCGGGAAACTTGGTCTGTTATCTTCCTTCTCTATCCTCTACTGAAACTACACTGTCAATCCTTGCATTCCCGAAGGTGTAAGCTGCTAGGGTGCATTAACTACAGACGTGGCGCCTGGGATCAAATCGGTGCGAAAATTTGACTTGTCATTGAGGAGATATTTCTGGCAAGTCTTTGGGGAAGACATCAGGGTATTCCCTTATCACAGGAATATCTTCGCATTTTGGTCCTTCGACTCCCTTGTCCACGACATGAGTCAAGAAAACAACACATCCTATTCGCAACAACTTTCGTGCCTTCAAGCAATTAGTAATTTGTAAAGGCGTACCCTGCTTCATGAGTCAAGATCGTTCCTTCGTTCGCCATCGGGACGCGGATATCAATCTCCGCTTGATCATTTGACAACCAATCCATCCAATTACCTTGTCGAAGCTTCCCCATTCAACTGGTAGTAGGTCAAGCGTAAACTCACGCTCTCCGGGTTCTATCTTGTCATTTTCAATTACTTCGTTGGCCTCCATTAGTTTCCCGTTAGCTAGTTCTTTCGAGTGCGGATTATCTTACTTATTGTCACACCCCGACCACGTAGAACATACAAAACGTGGCGGAAACGTCGGGGAGTGTTGTAACAGAATCAATTGTTTCAAATCCATGGCAAATGAAGTTTCGTTTTATAAATCAAACATGAAAGTTTACATTGTCTGAACAAGAATCAAAGTGTACATAACATGAATTAACTAGTTCTTGTCTCGTTTTAAGTCACTAAGGCACAGGTCCGCCTAAGTATGTCTTGATAAGTCCTATGCATCATCTCCTGAAAACACATGTGAAAATAGGTACGTCAGCATAAAAATGCCTGTGAGATACATTGGTTTTGTGAAAACGGAATTCATGACTTGAGTTGGAGAAAATGTTTAGTCATGAACCTCGTATGTTGCTTTGTCTTGTAAATCATTTGAAAAACGGTAAGATCAAATGATATGTATAAATAAGAGAACAATGCCTGGTTAACTGAATGACCATGTAAAAAGAGTTTGTATAAGATTTGTTGTTTGTAAATCAATGTCTTGTGAAAAGCGTGTTATTTGTATAAAATGTTCTATGTCTCAAATTGAAATGATTCAAATAACGCTACGATATGTAATACCATACAAACACTTATATATAGGAAGTACCAGCGGCGTATCCACCATGCTTGTATCATATTACACATGCCTCGTTACTTAAATCACTTACTCAAACCAAACCATCAAGATGAAATGTTTAACAACGGTAGAAATGTTCATGTATAGTCAAGTGTCTATTGTCAAATGTAATTCATGTCAACGGATACAACTGGTTTACACGGTTCAATGGTTACAGACGGTTCATGAAATCAAAAGGGGTAAGACGGTTCACATAGTCAAATGGTTACAACGGTTCAAAATGTAGGGTAATGTGTTCATATGCTGGATGAGCATATGCAACAGAAATGTAATGTGAAACAATGTACTACGTATGCACACAATGGGCGTACGTAGCATAAAATGTATTGTAGAGTACAACGGTTCAAAATATAGTATACTATGTTCATATGCTGGATGAGCATATGCAACAGATATGCAGTGTGAAACAATGTACTACGTATGCACACAATGGGCGTACGTAGCATGAAATGTATTGTAGAGTACAACGGTTGAAAATGTAGAATAATGTGTTCATATGCTGGATGAGCATATGCAACAGATATGCAATGTGAAACAATGTACTACGTATGCACACAATGGGCGTACGTAGCATGAAAGGTATTGTAGAGTACAACGGTTCAAAATGTAGAATAATGTGTTCATATGCTGGATGAGCATATGCAACAGATATGCAATATGAAATAATGTACTAAGTACGCACACAATGGGCATACATAACATAAACACAATGAAATCATGTACTATATATGTACTATCGAACATAGCAGTATATGATGTGAAAACCGGAAAGCATGAAAGTAGCAAGTAGGCACATGTGTTTCACCCCAAAACAGTTTGGAAAACAGTAAAAGAGGGGTTCAATGTACTCACATTGACTCCTCGAAAACATGTAAAAGATGGGGTTCAATGTACTCACCTGAGATTGCTTTGAGTTCTTGTATAATAACCAAACAAATGCTAGATCACGGAATATCAAACGGCACCTAATAGGTAGCTATGTTAATATACCGGACCAAATCGGAAGGATCGGATAGTACGCGGGTTCGTAAACCAAACGAGTATGGAGACTCGTGTAATATGGTTTATCAAAGCCTACATACTAAAATGAAACCTAACCTAAGTGGTTGCGACCCATTACGACCCGTTTAGGTAGCTTATGCTACCTTACGCGTCGTTCGCGTAGAACGCGTCTGGAACGCCTAACATCGCGACCACAAGGTATAACCTTGGAAGGTTATAGCTATGGTCACCTAATGTGTTAGGTCGGATCCCAATGATCGACCAAATGGGTCGGGTTCGAAAGTATAAGCGATGGTTTAGATCGCTTACCTTACGACCCTATATAAGCACTAAACTAAAAGTGACGAGCTATGCATGTTAGAACATGCTTAACTAAGTTTAGAAAACAGGTTTGGCATCAAAACAAACGGCTTTGATGCTCACGAGTAGTTTGGTTACAAAATACGCAAGAATGCGCATTTTGGCCAAAACTACGACTCGTCACTGAGCCTAGATAACGTGGTAATCAGTAGGTATGGTCACTACGGACCATAACCATCGTGATCACGCTCACGTTATGAAGTTCCATGAACTTCGCATCGACCATAAGCTGGTCAATGCAGAAAGTCAACAAAACGTTGACTTTCGGACTCGAAAAGCGAATAAAAGAGCGAAAGAAGACTTACAGAGGGTCCCCGAGTGCTAATCTAGATCAAATAGCTCAGGTATGAAACAATGGTTCCAACTTAGAGCCTTAAGATCAGATTGTGTGGGTTTTTGAAACAAAGGGGGGGGGTATTTATAGGAAAAGTGGAACCGTTAGGATCGTTTATCGAATATCGTGCCACGATCTCGAGCGTACACTTGTCAAAATATTGTGGTAAGTCAGATATTGGCTCTTGGCTCCTGATTGGGTGAAAGGGCATTGCCCCTTGATCGAACGAAAGGCCAAACTGCATTAAATGCAATATATTTACTGTCTGACAGTCTCACGCGCCCCGCGTAAGGATTTGGGCAATCTTTACGCAGGCCGCCTGAAGTCCTCTGATCTGCACCACTTGCAGAATTTACACTTTTGGTCCCTGTTGCGTATTTAAGCCATTTTCAGCCCTTCCAAGGCCTGTAAAGCCAAATTTAAGGCCCTAAAATGATGTCTAAACATTGTGGACATGAAACATGCCCAAAAATATGTCGGATGTTGGTTCGTTTGGTCGTACGAACGCGATGTTCGCTTAATTACGACGGAATGCGCATAAGCGCGAAAAACGATCCAAATGACGTGACGAACGGATTTTTCTCATGCCAAACACTAAGGCATAATATAAGGATGCTTACATAAATTTTTGGATGTCCGGATGTATTCAGAACGTAAGTTATGCGCGAAAGTGCAAACTTGTGCACTTTTTGACACTTTTAGTCCCTGAATGATCCAAAAGTTTGTTTTAGCATGCCAAACACCTCAAAGCCTATTTCTAAGCTATGTAAAGGATATTTAAGGTATGTTTAACTTATGGACATGTTCCGGAATGTTCGTTACAGTTCAAATTGGCATACTTTTGCAGTTTGTCAAGTTTAGTCCCTGTAAGCGAATTAACTTGTTTTTGCTATACCAAAGCCTTCAAAACTTATTTCTAAGTTATGTAAAGGTTATTTAAGGTATGTTGAGTATATGTTGATGTTCCGGAGTACATTTACGCACCAGTTTGCGTATAATTCTCCAGAAAGCGATATAAAGTTTGAAATTGAACAAGAATTGATATGTGCAAAAGATACACATATTTGTACAAGATCCCAAGTATGAAATACAATATTTCATTGGCTTGGTATTTGTTTGATGGTCGCGGTGACACAGGTGTCACACTTATTTGTTACTAACCAAGTATACTCTCAAACTCTAGAGATGCGAAGCTTAGAATTCACAACAGTATCTAGTAGCACAGATGCATAACGTTGAGTAATATGGGACGTACCGATATCCATGCTTGGATTCTTGGTGTGCTCCCCTAGTTATGCTACTGAGCTTTTATCCTTGTGCTTGATTCCTCTTAGGGTAGTATTTTCTGAAATGCTTCTTGCTCCCACAGTTAAGACAACCTTGAGCACGTTTCTGTTTGTCACTCGTCCTGCCTTTGTCGTTGTTTTCTACGTGATTCTTGCTGCCATCTTGGCCTCCATTTCTACGTTCAGTGTCTTGCCTACAAGTTTCCTTAGGATGCCCCCTCTTGCCACAGTTATCACATTTTCCATATTTACATCGCCCGACATGATAGCGTAGACAATTATAGCACTTAGGTAGGATACCCATGTAGTCTTTTTCCTTTTTGGCCTTCTTCTTGTTACTCGCCCGAGTAACCTTCTTGAAATTTGCGAGCTTTCTTTTGTTATCCCCAAATGACTCTACAGGAGTCTCCTTTTTCTCTTCCGAAGCGGAAAATTATCCTAGTCTAATTGCTTCTTCAGTAAGCACCACACTCATGTCAATAGCTTCGATGATCGTTGAAGGCTTAGATGTTGTTACCATGCTTAGAATCTGAGGTGCCAGTCCCCCGATGAAACGTTCGATCTTCCTAGATTCTGGTTCCACCAAACGCGAAGCAACTTGTGATAATTCACCAAATCTCTGCACATATTCAGCTATATTTGGACCTTCCATTTTCAAGTCCCATAGTTCAGTTTCCAACTTCTGGACTTCTGCCCTAGAGCAATATCTTTTACGCATCAGTTCTTTCAGTTCGCCCCACGTCAAAGCATTCGCAGCAGTCTCGCCCATTGCCTGAACATAAAAGTTCCACCATGACAGAGCCCGTTCTATAAATAGTCCAGCTATGTACGCGACCTGATGTTCTAGGGCACATTTGCTCAACCGTAAAACAGAATTCGTCTTCTCCACCCAACGCACAAAAGCTAAGGCACCCCCAGTGCCGTCGAATTCTTGAGGTTTTGTGGTTCAAGAACTTCTCGTAGGTGCAGCCGCTGGGTGGGGTTATCTCCCGAGGTACCTCCGCCGTGTTCGGAGCGAAGGGCCTCGAGCCGTGCGATGGCCTGTGAGATGCGCCCTTGTAGTCCTGCCGCTGTTATTGGCGGAGGGTTGTTGGTATCGACGTTCCCTTGTATCGACATCTTCTAATAAGAAGATTGGTTAGGTCAAGTCTTATTTGTTTCGGGAAGTGCATTTAGTTATTTAGAGGTCATGTATACATGCACATAATGAATTACCATATCAACCGATCAAGCAATAGCATAATCGTAGCATAACCAAGTAATTTGGGAATTGTGTTTAATGAGAGCATAGCAAGTAAGCACGTAGCATTACAATTATAGCACACACAAATAGATCAACAACGTGTTTAACGAAGACATAGCGACGAGCTTTCGCTGGTCATTAGCCACAAAGTATTGTCGCGTGTTTAATGATGATTGGGTTCTCATTATTCCCCGACCACAATTGTATTGCCTTTCAAAACGTATCACATAAAAGGGACACAGGGTCGCCCTACCCTTGTCCAACAAGTATATCAGTGTATCAAAATTACGTAGTCAGATATGGTTTCCAAAAGTCTCCCCAATCCCGGCTTATCATTAGTGTCTTTACCCAAATGTAATGCAATCCGCATAATCCAGAAACCACTTTACTGGTGACTGAGGTGGAGGAGGAAAGAAAAGTAAACTGTTAACATGCGTGAATTCCCCCTCGAGCTTGTATATACGTCGAAGTAATTAACTGGTCTGCCGCTCGATAGTAAAGAAACGAGCATCAAAAACCTGGGAAAGGCGTAATAGCAGTAGGTGAGAGTGCAAAAGGAATCTTGGATAAATGTTGAGGATCAAAGTATACTGGCAGTGTCCAGGGTGGAGGACATTGTGTCAGCTCAAGCTCCAAAACTCTGCGACTCGTATCTTCAACTGTAGCTGATGTTACAGGGCACTCATCCCGTGTGTAGCCTCCATAATGTGAGGGATGGTAAGGGTCTAAAATCAGCATAGTGTATTATAGGAACCATCGAAATGGATCGTCCAGCGATGTAGAGGTGAATGTAGTAAACGGTGCAGCCTGTGAGGTCGTAGAAAATGCTGCAGCAGCAATAGGGATCGTTACGCGGGTGCCGACCTGGAGTACCTTTCCGGGGTGCGGGTAGGTCCTAAGAGAAAGCGATAGGCATGCCAGTGCAAAGGACGTCAGTCTCCATAGGGGAAGAGGAGTAACATCAGCGGTTGTGGGTGCAAAAACAAATGTTTCAACAAAAGAGAAGATCATCAGGTGCAGGTATTGGGTCAGGTATAAGGGGTGCAATGTCTGGTAAACCAAAAAGAAACAGGATCATGTTCAATCAAGGGTGCAGGATCAGTAGGTGCAATCTCAAGCTGACCCAAAAGGAATAGGAGCTGGCTCAGGAGCAGGTTCTGGGTCGAGTAACGGTGTGTGCCTCTAGCAGGTGAATAGTGCAGCAGTCCTAGCGGCGTCTTCGTCTGAGTCAGTAGTAGAAAGCTGTAATCCGGCTGTCTGTAAGGCTGCAGATGTCACAGACTCAAAGGAGTCTGAAATCGAATGTATGCTAGAACCAGAGGATAGCTGGTTAACAGGGGTCTCAAGAAGTGAAATTAGTAGCAACGTTCTTGTCTATCTTCCCATCATCATGGGCGTTAGTAGAAGGACCATGAATAATATGTCAACGTCATCATCAATTATTCGTTGAGTAGCCAACCTTCGGAAGGAATGTCCATAGGAGGTGCATTGTCGAGGATCGGAGCCATGGTGCGCTAACCATCGGGATGACCAGTGATAAAGTGGTCGTGGACTGAAACAAGAGTGACAGGAGGACTCTTGTCGGAGAAGCCATCAGTATGGGTAAATCATTACCAAAATCTGGTAGCGTGGACTGTTGAAAGTCGTCCTCGTCCTTGGTCAGCATATCAGGATCACTCTCAGTATCTGACGTAAGTATCTCCGGTGCAGGTGCACTCCCATTATCTGTGGCGGCGGCCATAGGGTCATCAACGTCTGACGACTCACTTTCTAACCCAGGTGACATGTGTGCCGGTACATAATAGTCATAGCAGGTATATCCATAGTAATCACTAACGATTAATGTATGCAAACAAGGTAATTTATCATGTAGTCATGTATTCACATTATTCTTCATGAAACTTTCTATCCTTCCTAGCCTCTTAGACTAAACTTCTCAGTCTCTCAGACTAAACACCCAGTCTCTGAGACTAAACCTCCCCAGTCTCTAAGACTGAACTCCCCCAGTCTCTAAGACTGAACTCCCCAATCTCTAAGACTGAACTCCCCAGTCTCTAAGACCAAACTTTCCCAGCCTCTAAGACTAACTCCCTGGTCTCTAAGACCAAATTTTTCCAGTCTCTAAACTGACTCCCTGGTCTCTAAGACCAACCTTCCCTCAGTCTCTAAGACTGAACCTCCCTCAGTCTCTAAGACTGAACCTCCCTCAGTCTCTAAGACTGAACCTCCCTCAGTCTCTAAGACTGAATAATAAACATAGCCCTTTGAAATGTGTTATTGTGCCTTTGGTTTGTAAAAATGTTTGTTCCTTGGATCTGGACGTTTTGTGTATGCAATGAAAACATGTTCGTAAAAACGTTTTCGTGAGAGCCCTAATGATCGTAGTCATGACTTGAGAAGGAATCCTAGTTCGCTACGATCGAGGCTCTGATACCAAGCTGTCACACCCTGACTTTTGCGGAAGCGTGATTATGGTGTGACTTTCTTAATATCATTGCATTCAATCATAACATCAACTATATAATAAAAACCATAGGTTTGTCATCCATAAAATAAGTTTAAAACATAACAACATTGCAGACTTCAAATTCAAGTTTTACAAACCGTACAAATTGTTTATGAGTTCATTATGGACTCATCAAAAGATATTGAATAACACCAAGGTTTGGATGACGTGTCTCATTCAGGAATAAGACACATTAACCAAATCAAAGACCATGGATGACAGCTTTATTCTTAACGCAACATAAAAACTTCCAACGCCCGCCAGATCCACTTATAAATTCCCTGAAATACATGTAGTTTGAAAAACATCAACAAAAGTTGAGCGAGTTCATGTGTTCGTTTGTGTGTATGTATAAGCCTTTGAAACATTGTAAGTATGTATGTAAGTCCTTGGTATGTAGCAATAAGGAAAAAGAGATCACCACTGGGTTGCAAAGCCAATGGTATGTGTGAAGTGATGCAGGAAGACTCAAACCTAGCAGATTTCGTACCGGGCTTCAGGCTGTAAGACATAGTCACCTCATGGTCCATTCAGCGGACTCAGGAGTAGGGCTCGCTACACCTAAATAGATCTATCACTCATGCCCCTCGGTCCTACAACGAGGATTGATGGCCTTAATCGCCCTACTCATTCACATGATCTAAGTAGTAACCCTCCATAAGCTAACCATACCATGTATAAAATGTTTGTAAGTAATCGTAACATGTATTTCACCCCCGAAGTATAAAACTGAAAACAGTTAAAAGAAAAGGGGGACATGAACTCACAGTATTGCGTCTTCAGTCTGTGTAACCCAAGTCTCATCCGCAAACACGACTACCTACAGCGTACTAATGTCTATTAGACGAACGGGCCGTGCCTTTGCATAGTATGAGGGTTTTTGAGTTACGCGTTCTTGTGTTTCTCAGTATTGTTCCAAGTATAATTTCTTGTTAAAATAATAATAATTATTTTAACTTAAATTATATTTTTAGGTTTTGAAATAATAGTTAGACAACTATTTCGTAGTCATACTTCTCGAGTATTCTATATGCGTATTTTCCTTCCCAATGATGGGGGTATTTTGTGACTAAAGTCTTGACATTATATATTCCTAAGTCCCACTTTAGAAAAATATATAATAACTTATTTGTCGAAAATAATGTACTCCCAAAATATATATTTTTCCCAAAAATAATATATTTTCACTCTTTGTATCCAAAATAATATTTACCCAAAAAAAATATATTCGTAAAAGTATTTTCCGTAATATTTCGTAAGTTACGTTTTTGCGTTCGATTTCACAATACCAAGTATGTAACTTAAATATTTATTCAATATAATTTTTGGTATGATTCTGGAGTTATAAAGGTAATGGTGTTTTGATAAGTTATATTATTTTGCCCTGAAATAATATAACTAGTTCACAAATCAGACAAATATTCACACAAGCGTTTTATTATAAAATACATATTCTAAATATATTTTTATCCGCTTTTATTTACGAAAACCCACCTCCAGAAAGCGATATAAAGTTTGAAATTGAACAAGAATTGATATGTGCAAAAGATACACATATTTGTACAAGATCCCAAGTATGAAATACAATATTTCATTGGCTTGGTATTTGTTTGATGGTCGCGGTGACACAGGTGTCACACTTATTTGTTACTAACCAAGTATACTCTCAAACTCTAGAGATGCGAAGCTTAGAATTCACAACAGTATCTAGTAGCACAGATGCATAACGTTGAGTAATATGGGACGTACCGATATCCATGCTTGGATTCTTGGTGTGCTCCCCTAGTTATGCTACTGAGCTTTTATCCTTGTGCTTGATTCCTCTTAGGGTAGTATTTTCTGAAATGCTTCTTGCTCCCACAGTTAAGACAACCTTGAGCACGTTTCTGTTTGTCACTCGTCCTGCCTTTGTCGTTGTTTTCTACGTGATTCTTGCTGCCATCTTGGCCTCCATTTCTACGTTCAGTGTCTTGCCTACAAGTTTCCTTAGGATGCCCCCTCTTGCCACAGTTATCACATTTTCCATATTTACATCGCCCGACATGATAGCGTAGACAATTATAGCACTTAGGTAGGATACCCATGTAGTCTTTTTCCTTTTTGGCCTTCTTCTTGTTACTCGCCCGAGTAACCTTCTTGAAATTTGCGAGCTTTCTTTTGTTATCCCCAAATGACTCTACAGGAGTCTCCTTTTTCTCTTCCGAAGCGGAAAATTATCCTAGTCTAATTGCTTCTTCAGTAAGCACCACACTCATATCAATAGCTTCGATGATCGTTGAAGGCTTAGATGTTGTTACCATGCTTAGAATCTGAGGTGCCAGTCCCCCGATGAAACGTTCGATCTTCCTAGATTCTGGTTCCACCAAACGCGAAGCAACTTGTGATAATTCACCAAATCTCTGCACATATTCAGCTATCTTTGGACCTTCCATTTTCAAGTCCCATAGTTCAGTTTCCAACTTCTGGACTTCTGCCCTAGAGCAATATCTTTTACGCATCAGTTCTTTCAGTTCGCCCCACGTCAAAGCATTCGCAGCAGTCTCGCCCATTGCCTGAACATAAAAGTTCCACCATGACAGAGCCCGTTCTATAAATAGTCCAGCTACGTACGCGACCTGATGTTCTAGGGCACATTTGCTCAACCGTAAAACAGAATTCGTCTTCTCCACCCAACGCACAAAAGCTAAGGCACCCCCAGTGCCGTCGAATTCTTGAGGTTTTGTGGTTCAAGAACTTCTCGTAGGTGCAGCCGCTGGGTGGGGTTATCTCCCGAGGTACCTCCGCCGTGTTCGGAGCGAAGGGCCTCGAGCCGTGCGATGGCCTGTGAGATGCGCCCTTGTAGTCCTGCCGCTGTTGTTGGCGGAGGGTTGTTGGTATCGACGTTCCCTTGTATCGACATCTTCTAATAAGAAGATTGGTTAGGTCAAGTCTTATTTGTTTCGGGAAGTGCATTTAGTTATTTAGAGGTCATGTATACATGCACATAATGAATTACCATATCAACCGATCAAGCAATAGCATAATCGTAGCATAACCAAGTAATTTGGGAATTGTGTTTAATGAGAGCATAGCAAGTAAGCACGTAGCATTACAATTATAGCACACACAAATAGATCAACAACGTGTTTAACGAAGACATAGCGACGAGCTTTCGCTGGTCATTGGCCACAAAGTATTGTCGCGTGTTTAATGATGATTGGGTTCTCATTATTCCCCGACCACAATTGTATTGCCTTTCAAAACGTATCACATAAAAGGGACACAGGGTCGCCCTACCCTTGTCCAACAAGTATATCAGTGTATCAAAATTACGTAGTCAGATATGGTTTCCAAAAGTCTCCCCAATCCCGGCTTATCATTAGTGTCTTTACCCAAATGTAATGCAATCCGCATAATCCAGAAACCACTTTACTGGTGACTGAGGTGGAGGAGGAAAGAAAAGTAAACTGTTAACATGCGTGAATTCCCCCTCGAGCTTGTATATACGTCGAAGTAATTAACTAGTCTGCCGCTCGATAGTAAAGAAACGAGCATCAAAAACCTGGGAAAGGCGTAATAGCAGTAGGTGAGAGTGCAAAAGGAATCTTGGATAAATGTTGAGGATCAAAGTATACTGGCAGTGTCCAGGGTGGAGGACATTGTGTCAGCTCAAGCTCCAAAACTCTGCGACTCGTATCTTCAACTGTAGCTGATGTTACAGGGCACTCATCCCGTGTGTAGCCTCCATAATGTGAGGGATGGTAAGGGTCTAAAATCAGCATAGTGTATTATAGGAACCATCGAAATGGATCGTCCAGCGATGTAGAGGTGAATGTAGTAAACGGTGCGGCCTGTGAGGTCGTAGAAAATGCTGCAGCAGCAATAGGGATCGTTACGCGGGTGCCGACCTGGAGTACCTTTCCGGGGTGCGGGTAGGTCCTAAGAGAAAGCGATAGGCATGCCAGTGCAAAGGACGTCAGTCTCCATAGGGGAAGAGGAGTAACATCAGCGGTTGTGGGTGCAAAAACAAATGTTTCAACAAAAGAGAAGATCATCAGTTGCAGGTATTGGGTCAGGTATAAGGGGTGCAATGTCTGGTAACGCAGTTTTATGGTCCTCACTTCCCTACACTCCATACTAGTGTAGTACCCTGTCTCTGGCTCATACTGGCCTCAAAACATTGTCTGTCTGTGTGCTGGCATTGTCAGCATGTTTATGAGTTATCCGCTCAGTGTGCTAACTATGCTTTGTGCATCATGTATGTCACTAAAGTTTGTATTGTAATAATGGTGTGACAGTATGAAAGGTGTTGCACATGTATGTATGATACAGAAATCAGAAAGCAGTTTAAGTCAATAATTTTAATTCAGCACAGTAATTAAGCACTAATCATTATCAATTAAATGTACGGATGCATGCAAGTTTGATGGTTGTCACAAAGGGTAATCAGTTGGATACTTGAAAGTGTTCTTACAGACCCACGCCACTAAGGAATGCAAAAAGATGTTAAAAGATGGGGAGATCACTGAAAAATATTATGATCGGTTAAAGTTTGTTACCGAGCGGGCAAGACGTTCATATGTAAGCTCTCTTTTATCATTTATTTATAAGATTACGACTTTTGTCCTTTATCTTTATACCAAATTTCATTCGGTGTCCTTTATCTTTAAAATTGACGAGTTTTATACTTAATATTTCAAAATCTTACATGGTTTGTCCTTTGACCCTAACTCAGTCAATTTTAATTGTTAAGTAGAGGGAAAATTGGACTTTTGACTTATTTATTTAGAAAATTTTTTTAATAATTTACCAACCCCACATCTCGGATCTGTTCTTGTTGACTAAGATGGGTGTCGACCACTATCAAATCTGACGAGGTAAGTTGTAAATCTTGATTTTCGGGACCCAACAAGACCTGCCGCCCGTTATCATCGCTATGGAGCTCACCGTGGTCACTGGTGACTACAACAACACCAGTCGACACTATTTTGGAAGATGGCCCCCGGAAAATAAAACGGCTCTTTCGGTTTTGGGCTTGTGACACTCAGGTTACTGTTTTGGCTTTTGAAGGCGGGCACTTGAAAATATTATCTCATTAGGTAGTGATTTGGATGAAGTTTTGTTTAAATATTTTGCTGAAAAATTTAAAGAACAATATAATATTGAGAGTTAATTGCTCGGATGGTCCCTATGGTTTCAAGTTTTTTCATGTTTAGTCCCCACCTTTTGAAAATAGCAGGTATGCTCCCTATGGTTTGTCATTTTGTTACTCGGATAGTCCCTGAGTAGATGTCAGTAAGTTTGGAAATAACATGTATGCTCCCTATGGTTTGTCATTTTGTTACTCGGATAGTCCCCAGACTAAATGTTGGGGGACTATCCGAGTAACAAAATAACAAACATAGGGAGCATACATGCTATTTTCAAAAGGTGGGGACTAAATGTGAAAAAACGTGAAACCACAGGGACCATCCGAGCAATTAACTCTAATATTGATGTTTATATAAAATACTGAATGTTTAATGGATGAAAAAGATGTAAAAGGGTTTTAAATGAATGAGGATTTTGAGAATCTGTGTTTAGATTTGTTGGAGAGTTACTGCTCCTTTTTCAAGGTTGTTAATGATCCTGGTATAAATGTTTGATGAAATAGGGCAATAGGCTTTTAATAATATTGAGTTTGTTGGTTATGGGTCTCACATACCAGCTAATTACGAGAAGCGAGTATAAGAGGCAGTTGGTTTTGCAGTCAAAGCATACAAGAGAGAGAGGGGGGATGAGAGAGAGTATGTTTTTTATTTATTAAAATTTTTTTTTTAAATAAATAAGTAAAAAAGACCAATTTGCCCTCCACTTAACAGTTAAAATTGACTGGGCCCAGCCTGAAATTTGATATACAAATAAAGGACAAAACTTGCAATTCACTCTATTTATAATTATTCTGACACTTTTACGAGCTGAAGACATTCATTTGATAAAATTTTAGGTCGCGTACGCGCAACAACTTGAAGACTTGTATGGGGACATAGAATGCGATGATTTAGCTTTGTGGAAGAGTCTGCATCCTGAACGCAAGGGTCGCAAGACGTTTGGGATAGGATCTTCTGATCCTGATTATTTGGTGACCGGGAAAAATTCATCCAGAATTTGCGGGTCGTTAGATGATGCCAGACACTCGCTGGAGGTATCATTATTTATTCATGTTATTTTGATATCGTAAAAAAATTTAAGATATTGGGAAGAATGAGTTTGCTGAGAACTTTGATATAGAGATCATTACTTTTTAAATTGATTTTAAGGGTATATATAAAATTATCACTTAAAAAATATAGTGTAATCTGGTGTTCGAATGCCAAATAACTTGCATGCTTTTGTAACTATAATAAAATTTTCAGGACTATTGAGATTCCAAGTTCCAATATAATTGTTTATTGTTCAAAATTTTGTACTTCATATTCGTGTGTACTTAATGATCTAGATGACTAGATGGTTTACCACGACTCGAATATTGTATTATTATTAAATGATATGTGAATTTTGACTATATGTTTTTGTTAATACGTATTAATTATATCTTTTTGTACAACTTTTAGCTTCAAAAAGTTCAAGAGAAATTAGAAAGAGAACGGGAGGCCCGACAAAACATAGAATCCTGGTTCGAACAATTTCAACAAGAGCGCGAGAAAGAGCGGGCCGACCAAGCGGCATCGCAAAAACTTATGGAAGAAATGCTTAAAAGCGTCGGAAATAAGTAAAAACTCTCGTCTTGTTAAGTTTTGGAATGTTAAAGAACGAATTAGTTTTGAATGCTTTTAGTTAGGATTTTTTGTGCGTTTCGAAATGTTTTAAAATTTTGGAATGTTTGTAATGTCTCAGAATGCTGCTTTAATATTTTTGGAATGTTTTAGAATATTGCTGCAATTATTTTTGGAATTATAATAGTATTTTTGCTGCATTTTTTTCATGAAAAAGGTTTTATTTAATTTCTTTAATTTGTTACAGTTTGTCACAAATTTGTAGCAAACAGGTGCAGGATTTTTTTTCTGAGTTGTAGGAAATTTGTGGCAACCTTCAAAAAAATTTTTTTGTTGGTTTGTAGGAATTTTGTCGTAATCTTTAAATTTTGTTTTTCTTGGTTTGTAGGAATTTTGTCGTAACCTTTAAATTTTGTTTTTTTATGGTTTGTAGGAATTTTGTCGTAACCTTTAAATTTTGTTTTTTTAGTTTGTAGGAATTTTGTCACAAAACTTTAAAAAAACCATTTTTTAAGTTGTAGGAAATTTGTCGCAACACTAAAAAATATTTTGTGGCAACATTTGTGACGATAAATTTTTGTCAAAATTTTGTGGGAAATTTTGTCATAGTTTTGTAGCTAACGTGATTTTCGACAATTTTATTTTGCACGAAATTTTTTGTAGCAAATCTGTGGATAAAACCAATTTCCTACAAATTTGCTACAAATTTGGATGTCGCAAAGGAGACAGTTTTCTAGTAGTGATAGTTCAACAATCAAGGCCATCCTCGAGAATTATTGAAAAGTTTTGGGTCCTGGGCGAGTAGAAAATGACGGGCCCTACAATATAAAGTCGATAACTCAATTTTGAAATGAAAAAACAAATACATATTTATCTATACTATATTATAATGCATGAGGGATGGGTATTTTAAGATACCCAAAAATAAGAACTTTTCCCCCACTTTATTTATAGAAAGATTCCTAAAATGAGGGTAATTTAGTCTTTTAAACACTATTTATTTTTTAGCCCCTAAACTTATTACACTTAAATCCCTAGGTTTTAACAAAATTGTAGATAATTAGTTACAATTCACCCATCCACAACAAACTTATAATTTTTTTTACGTATTCTTGACATATCTTATAAACTATACTGTTTAAAAAAAATCCAAAGATAGCATGACGACTTACGCATTTTTGTCAATGTTTCGGTAGTTGTCTTGTTCAATATCGACGCTCAGCTTAAAGCTACAAGTCGATAATGTCTTAATGTACAAGTAACTAATACTTGTGATCTAATGCGCCTAATCTAAAAGATGGGCTCCATCTATGCAAAGAAAAGCACAAAGAATTAAAAGTACCGTAACATAAAATGAAGATATTATGTGTCACATTTTATTTTATTAAAATTGCCTAACATCTATACTTAGATATATCTTATAAAAACTTAAAACTACCTATAACTAACTTAAAACTACTTTAAAATATAAGTATAAGCCAAAAAAATAAAAGCTAGACCAAACACCCCCATAGTTACTACTATAAATACATAGCAGGACACCCCTATATCTTTTGCTAAACAAAGTTAAAAAATCGATCCAGTTCTGAATTCAATTGTTGCGAAAAACCAAGCATGCGAGATTCAAAATTCTAAGGTCAGTTCTGCTATATCGCAGTAGTGAATAATTGTTTTCTTTTATTTACTTTTATTTACTTTTATGTGAATGCTAACTTATTTGATTTTTCAGATTCAGTTCCATGATGAACATGCCAATTTAAACAACCCATTTGTCGAACAAGCTTCTAAGGTATTGATTTTGCTGGTTTTTAAGTATTATTATTTTTGCGCATATCTTTCATATTAACATGTTCGTTATGTTATTATATGTGAGTTTTATTTGCAGGATAATGGTGATAAAAGTGTTGATATTATTTCTTATGGTATAATGTTTAGTCCATATAGGGCTAATCTTTAACGTGAATTTAGTGAAGATGTAATTTTAAGGTTTATCTAATCTTTTTTTTTTAATTTTTGTATTCAATTTTTGTCCTTTTTAAGGATCGAAAGTTTGAGACTCAAAGGAAGAGATCCAAGTGACTATCTGAATGGAAATGGAGTGAGGTTATTAATTTAGACAATTCTGGAGACAATGACAAATAAGAGGAATTAGAAGTTACTACCGATTCAAGCACAAACCAGAAAACCCGATTAAAAATACCTCGAGTGTCAATTCAGAAGCGGAACAGATTTCATGCAGTCTAATATGAAATCTATCAAGTGTTTTTATGTTTTTTTTTTCATTTTCGGCTGTTATGTTTGATCTAGACGTATGAATAAAGTTTATTTTATATTTGAATTTTATTTTTGGTGTTAATATAATGCAATTATTGACCATATTAATAAAATTCAAAATAAAGTTAGCATCCTAATTTTACAAGTCAACTAAACTTATTTAAGTTAATATCCTAAAGTTGCAATAAATAGATATCGCAGTTAGATATAGTTAAGCTGAAATTATAAAATATTGCAGTTATTCTTGGATATTAATCTAATAATTTGTATTTCTTAATTAAAAAGTAATAAAGTAATAAACTTTAAAGCTAACAATAAAAATGAACTTACTATGATATAAAGTTAATAAAGATATAAACTCTTAACATCCTATTTTTTACAAAATCTGTTTTTAAAATTTTATAAAAATATAATTTTTTATATATATAAAAACGAAATTTAACAATTAAAGGTAAAGGTGTAAAACGTACTTACGAGTCAACTACTATTTTTTATTTTTTTAAAACCAAAAATTTTAAACTTAACGTTTATTGGCTGAGTACCATGTGGATATTTAACAAAAAAAGTTATGAACTTTAAAGAATAAAATTATAAACTTTAACATTTAACCAACAAAATAAACTTATTTTACAGTTATAACAACTTATCTTTTATTTTTTATCATTTGATTATCATCTTTAAAAAAACGAAACTTTACATGTGTAAAATAATTTTTTTACTTTATTTATAAACAAAACGTTTTGTTTTTATAAAAAAAAAATAATTCTTTTATGAACATTTTTTTTGTAACAAGTAATATAAATAAAATACTCCAGAAATTTACAATCTTTACTAGATAATAATAAATTGTGTTGCAAATTTTTAGGAATTATAAGTTCAACTATATTGTTCTAGATAATATTAGTTAGTTTCAAAAGAATTCTTTACTAACTTGACTAGATACATGGTAGATTGTGTTGCATATTTTTAGGGATTATAAGTTAAAAGTAGATTCATATAGATAAGATTAGTTAGGAACTAAAAATCTGAACTTAGTATGATATAAAGTAAATAAAGATATAAACTCTTAACATCCTATTTTTTTTTTATAAAAACAGTTCTTGACATTTATAAAAATATAATTTTTTTATATCTGTTAAAAACCGAAATTTAACAATTTAAGTTAAAGCTCTAAAACGTACTTACGAGTCAAATACTATTTTTTTACTTTTATAACAACGAAAATTTTAAACTTAAAGTTTATTGGATGAGTACTATGTGGATATTTAAAAAAAGTTATGAACTTTAAAGAATAAAATTATACTTTATAATTTAACCAATAAAATAAAAACATATTTTACAATTATAACAACTTATCTTTTATTTTTTGTCTTTTGATTATTAATTTTATAAGAAACAATATTTTTTTGTCTTTTAACTATTACTCTTTATAAAAAAAAAACAAAACTTTACATATGTGTAACACTAATGACATATATCCACCCCAATAATGTTACCATAAATATTATACGAATAAGAAAACTACCAGAAACGAGTGCCGCAATCCAAAGTGTCGCCCCGCCGCATCGCGCGAGCACCCTACTAGTATACTATAAAACATAAGAATAAATAAAAAAATAGGCCCCTAAAACATATTTATGTTACATGACTAACTATGATAAGGGTCAGAATGTTCATGGATACATCACTAGGGTTAGGATGGAAACTTATGACATGTTGGGATTTGATGATTCTTCATGGTTGTGGGTCAAGTAAATGATGTAAAGTTGATACCTTATATCATATAAGATTATAAGGTGTTTGTTTATAAGGAAGGTTTTAGTGAATTGTGATACGTTGCGTGGGAGGGCTACGGGGTTGTGTTGAATATCACTTGATTCAAAGATAACAGTCCGTCATTCTTTGGTTAGTTTGGATATAGAATTCACCACCGACCCAAAGTGTACAATTGGATAAAGGCTATGAACAACTTGAGATGCAGATTTACCAATCGAGCCATAGATCATAGCGCAAATCTAAATTTAATCTGAGATACAAACGCACCACTCAAATTGAATTTAGGTTCATCATTCAGTTTACCAATACTGAAGTAGCATCGGATAAAAGCTTCGCTCATTAAATGAGAGATAACACTCTCGTATTCTTCTCTACCTTCATTACATTTGATTCCAATTATATATCGAAGTTGTATACTTCCATGACCCCACACACAATAACCGATAACTAAAACAAAGAGTGGAAATTGAAACTGCTAAAATAATAAACAAATAGAGATAAAAGACAAGTATAATGAATGACTAATTAGTGGGTGATGCTCAGAAATTAAAAAAAATAAATAAAAGTGCAAGGAAAGTAATTTTGAACATGATTAAACTTCTATAGCATTCATGGATTATTTATGGGTCTTGGGTGACGTACATGCTTCAGTTATCTTTTATCTTGGATTAAAGAACCACTGTGAATTGGATCTACAACAATTTGGTTGGAACTAAAGTCGGGTAGCCGGTGTAACAAGTTCAAAATAAATGAAGAGATGAAACAAATCTTTAAGGAGATGAAACAATTGATAAATAATATGTGATCAATGAAACAATGGCATATCAAGAGTTGATGGGTTACCATTATCTAGTTGGTGTTTCGATGGGAGTTTTTTTTTTTTTTTCAGAAATGCTGCTGTTTGGGAAAAACTTTTCACAAATAATGTCATGCTCCAAACAATTTCACAAGTAATGCTTTCTCCATTTTGAACGGCTATTTTTCTTGAGAAGTAGGCTTTGTTAGGAATATTGCAGGGAATTTCAGCTTTAATCATTGGAATATGGTACAAAAATCCATTATGAATGACGATTTCAGGTACTCTCCATTGTGAATGGCGATTTCAAGTACACATGCCATTATCAATGGAGATGTCTGGTACTTTCTAGTAGATACTCCATTCACTATGGAGATTCTGGTACATACTCCATTCACAATGGAGATTTATGTTAATTTATGTCGTAGGTCTTAGGACTTTAGTTTTTGAATGGGTTATATATACACGTGTAACACCCCGAAAACAGATTTGGTAATCAAACCACGTTAATACTAAAAGACGGGTAAAGTACCATTAGCGGTAAAATTAACCCGGAAAATATTAGGATTTATATAATTAAACCTGATATTTAACAAAAATGGAAAAGAATGCTTTTGAGGAAAATAAAGTTTATAGAAGCCCGCACTAACGAGACTTAAAATAAAGTAAGTCATAAATTTCCCCGAACCTACTAAGTTAACTAGGAATATTTAACCTAATTAATTAGTGGGAATGATATTGGAATTTAGTGGGTTGTAGCCTAATTAATAAACTAACGAAACATGAGGGGCCACATTTGGATAACTTAAAAGGTTATCTTATAAATAAAAATAAACAAAACACAACACATAGAAGTGTGTGTGTGCGTGATCGATAAGGGGAAGGCTCCCCAGGAGCCAAAACCCTAGCTTCTAACAAATCCATCAGATTGAAGGGCTAAACGAAGCCCGAATCCACAACCGAACGTGAATTAACGATCACCCAAACAAGAGGATCATAAGGTATGTAAAATCTTAATGATTCGTGAAGTTGTAAAAATTGAATAATCGTCATAATCGCGAATTATGGATGAATTATTGAAGCTAGGATTGAATTAGTGATGTATACTTGCTTAGGAAAAATACCCTAAGTGAAAATTATACATATGATACATGGATTGAATGTTTAGATGATTCACCACAGTAGGATAAATGGGTTTTAATCAAAAGATGAAATTGAAGATATAACTATGGTTAGAATCATCGTAGATGATTGTCACACCCCCAAAATCCACCATGCAGAGTACCACCGCTTGGAGGCGTGACGTGACCAGGATCGAGCCACCAATCATACTGAACAACGTATTTAAGTAAATCAAGCCAACCACAATACGATTGGTGACCAAAGGCTAGTTAACCAAGTTTTAATTTAGACAGCGAAAGCATAAACATAAAGTTCAAAACATAAGTTCGCAGTTCATAAGTTTAAAGTCCAAAAGTAGGTTTAATAAGTTCATAAAGTTTATTCATTAAGTACGGGACATATCAGTTCGCATCCCACAACGACCACCTCCATATGCAAGCTCCATAGCATCTAATGACCTGCAAAGCATGTAATAACGAGTCAACAACAAAATTGAGTGAGTTCACGGTTGGTTGTCCATTTTAGAGTTGTTTCCAAAAACATAGTTTAATCTCATTCGGCTATCCAGCCGTGGGGGTTACCCCATAGTTCGAAAACGTTTATTAGTTAACCATCCCATGTCCACCTTCCCTGGCTATCCAGCCCGGCGCTTTGGCCGTGGGGAGTTGCCCCAGTATTTTAAACTACCAGACTCGTTTATCATATCGACTACTAACAAAAATCAATTGTGCCCTAGCGTCGGTGTTCTATCACCAGTGCTAACTCCCATTTCTTATTGAATTAACCGATCAACTTGTCATCGGACATTTATTTTGAATGCGAGAATTTTCGCAAAAATTAGATAAACGTACCATAGTCCATTAGTACACGCCCGTCTGACTGGCACGGTGTGAGGTTTGTTAAACCTAATAGCGCTATTAACTAATGACCCGCTCGCCATAGCCTCGGCGATTAAGTCGATACAAAAAGGGAGGGACTTCGCTGATAGAGTTCTAGTCCAGTAAGTCTAACACGTCCCAACAGGACGAGGAATTTACATTCCTGAACACGTCTCAAAGGACGAGGAATCCCTATTCCTGTACCCATTCCCATTCCCACCGGGAATTTACCATGCTTTGTAGAAAAGTGTGAACTCACCTCGGTTTGCTCGGTTAGATTCTCAAATATCGCTAACAGTCAAGGTCGGTCAATCACGTCCTAGTATGATTTACAGTTAGTCATTTGGTGTCTTACAAATAGAGCACAAAGTTCCTACACGTATCTATCACATAACATGCATTACTTTAACTGTTTATGCCCGTATATATATACTTCCCATCCATTCCCCACTCATAAGCATACATACGATAGTGCACGTAACACATATAACATGTTAGATCATTCACAGATAGCATACTCGACATTTAGACACGCAAGTCGCAACTTATGTCAATTCAGCATTATCATTCAAAACCGGCTGTTTCCGGACATTTTAATAAAATAGTTAACTTATTCCAAAAATTCCCAATTTTTTACAGAATGCCTTAAACGTTCCAAATTTTACTGTGTAAAAATATCGGGGTCCGGTTCATTACCAATATTTTATAAAATTCATTTTCCTGACTGAATTCAGATTTATACTTTTCTGAACACAGTCCACGAGATAATTTATTCAAAATCCATCGAGCGTCCGATTTACGAAATTCCAGTGGGGTAATTACAAATACACCGGTGTCAACTATGGTATAAATTTCGTGATCAGACTCCACACAGATTACAAGTTATAACAGAAAACAAGACGCACTTTTTCAGCAGAAAAATTGCAGCTCTAGCTGCTGTTACGAAAAGACGCTTTTAATATAGTAAACGGGGTCCAAAAATTACGATTCCGGTGCCATTAGAACCGTATTTCATAATAACATATTTTAGATTCAAAACATCGGTTTTTCGTTGAGTTTATGACCTGTTTACAGCCAACTGAAGTTGGCTGTAAAACTTGGACATATTCTGATTTTCGGTGTTTAACCTTCTAAATCGTTTTCGATCGATTCCGTTAACAAGTTTAGTGATCACAACAACATCAAACATCAATATTAACCAGTAAATTATCAAGAAATCAGCAAGAATCATATCCACACAAGATCTACATGATTTACACCACTAGTTACTCTTTAACCAACATGTTCAAGACTTTAGTGCAAGTTCTTTAGTGTTTCATAACTTTAATCATCAAATCACCTATTAACCACTTAAATAACATGAAGAATGAACAGATCTAAGTTCTTACCACTAGCACAAGGCTAGGAGAGTTCGAGTGTAGAAAAGTGGTGGTTAAAAGCGAATAGAGGGGGTCCTTCCACTTCCGAGAGCACCAAGCTTCGTTATACGAACTTTAGCACCCTTGTATGTGTGTGATTTAGCAAGAACCAAACTTGAAGGTGTGGTGGCTATGGTGGTGGCTCTTGGCCGGTTATGAGCAAGAGAGAAGAGGGAGAGAGAGGTGAAAATTTTGCTAAGTGTTGGTGATTTAGAGATGTCTTGCCTAATGGGGTTATTTATAATCCACCAAGTGTGTTTAACCAATAGATCATGTGTTACCTAGATATTCAACAAAGAGATTAAAATATTATAAATGGTGAAAGTATGTTCCCCCCATGTGGGGAATTCGGTCAAGGGGGGGGGGGTGGTTTGGGGTAATTGGGTTGGAATTTAACTAGTTAGTTAGAGTTTAGTTGGTTTAGTTAGGAGTTTAATCTAACTACTAGTGTGTTGTGATTTATAACGGGTGTTAGGGTATTCGGGGACCCTAACTAGCTCAGAAAAGGAAAATTAATGTCAATGTCAATATTTTTATGTCCCGGGTTAAGTCCGGTTGTTCGGTTGGATACTGTTCCGTTAAAGTGCTTAATTAATTCGTAAGGCGTCCCATTTATATATTTTGTAACGTTTTTACTTTCTAACACTTAGGAAAATATAACGGACTATTTAGTGACCTTTCTGTACACTATTAGTATATTAACAAATACGTGTAAGCATAACACAGATATCAGAAAGCAGTTAAGTAATTCCACACAGTCGTCAAGCACATTGATTATTATTAATAAATTGTACGTGATACATGGAATTATGAGGGTTGTCACATTCTCCCCCTGTTAAGAAAATTTCGTCCCGAAATTTAGCACGTGGTTACTGAGGAAGCTTTGTTAAGTTGCGTTGTTTTCCTGATTTCCCTGGGGTGTCACATCATCCCCCCGTTGATTTGGAATTTCGTCCCGAAATTCTGCCGTAGCTTCAGTCTCAGTAGTGGTTGTGTTTTTCTTAAACAACTGGGGATACTTGAGTTTCATTTGGTCTTCTCGTTCCCAGGTGTACTATGGGCCACGACGGGAATTCCAACGAACTCGGACGAGAGGTATTCTGGTGTGCTTGAGAATCTTAACGTCTTGATCCGTAATCTCTACTGGTTCTTCGACGAATCGCAGCTGGTCGTCGATAGTGAGCTCCTTGAGAGGAACTATGAGGGTCTCGTCTGACAGACACTTCTTCAGATTCGACACATGGAAAATGTTGTGAACTCCGCTGAGTTCTTCAGGTAGGTTCAACCTGTAGGCCACCTTGCCAATTTTCTCAATGATTTCGAATGGTCCGACATAACGCGGGTTGAGTTTGCCTCGTTTGCCAAAGCGGACTACACCTTTCCAAGGTGAGACTTTGAGTAGCACTCGATCCCCAACCTGGAACTCGAGTGGCTTTCTTCGCTTATCAGCATAGCTCTTCTAACGGTCACGAGCTGCCGCCATTCATTGTCATATCTGTGCAATCTTCTCGGTGGTATCTACCACAAGCTCTGGGCCAGTGATTTGGCTGTCACCAACTTCTGCCCAACAGAGAGGTGATCGGCATTTGCGTCCGTACAATGCCTCGAACGGAGCAGCTTGGATGCTGGTGTGGTAGCTGTTGTTATATGAGAACTCCACTAGCGGGAGGTGTTTTTCCCAGCCATTGCCGAAGTCGATTACGCATGCTCTAAGCATGTCTTCGAGGGTTTGGATGGTGCGTTCAGATTGCCCATCCGTCTGTGGATGATAAGCGGTGCTCATATCTAAACGAGATCCAAAAGACTTATGCATAGCTTGCCATAGTTCAGAGGTAAAACGAGCGTCACGATCAGAAATGATGGAGGTTGGCACTCCGTGCCTTGATACCACTTCTTTTAAGTAGATGTCTGCTAGAGTAGAAAACTTATCCGTTTCTTTGATAGGCAGAAAATGTGCAGACTTGGTCAGTCGATCCACGATCACCCAAATGGTATCGTTTCCGCGTTGAGACCTGGGCAGGCCAGTAACAAAATCCATGGAAATTTGCTCCCACTTCCATTTAGGTATCTCTGGTTGTTGAAGTGGGCCTGATGGTTTCTAGTATTCGACCTTGACTCTCACACAAGTCAAACATTTACCGACGTAGGTTGCTATGCTGGCTTTCATACCAGGCCACCAGTATGTAGTCTTGAGATCCTGGTACATCTTATCCGAACCAGGATGTACTGAATAACGAGACTTATGTGCTTCATCCATCACAAGCTCGTGCAAGTCTCCATATAGTGGAACCCAGATGCGTCCGTTAACATAGTAGGCACCGTTTTCCTTTAGTTCTAGTCGTTGCCTCGATCCTCTTAGGGACTCAGCCCTGATGTTTTCTGCTTTCAATGCTTCAACCTGAGCATCGCGAATCTGAGCGGGAAGGTTAGATTGGATGGTAAGCTATAACGCACGTACACGCTTAGGTATAGTATCCTTTCGGCTGAGGGCGTCGGCCACAACATTGGCTTTGCCCGGATGATACTTGATAGCGCATTCGTAATCATTCAAGAGCTCTACCCATCGGCGTTGTCGCATATTCAATTCCTTTTGCTTGAAAATATGCTCGAGACTCCTGTGATCGGTGTAAATGGTGCACTTGGTACCGTACAGGTAATGTCTCCATATCTTAAGCGCGAAAACAACTGCTCCCAATTCCAGGTCATGTGTAGTGTAGTTCCTTTCGTGAACTTTAAGTTGGCGCGATGCATAGGCAATGACCTTGTCACGTTGCATCAATACGCAACCAAGTCCTTGGATGGAAGCGTCGCAATAAACCACAAAATCTTCTGTGCCTTCAGGCAATGAGAGGATAGGCGCGCTACAAAGTCTATCCTTCAAGTGCTGAAACGCAGATTCCTGTGCATCACCCCAGCGATAGGTGACACCCTTCTGAGTCAGTGAAGTGAGGGGTTGCGCAATCTTGGAGAAATCCTTTATAAACCTTCTGTAATATCCTGCCAAACCCAAGAATTGGCAGATCTCTGTTGGTGTGCGGGGTGCAGGCCAGTTCTTGATCGATTCAACCTTAGATGGATCCACATGAATTCCATCCTTGTTTACCACATGGCCTAGAAAGTGGACTTCGCGAAGCCAGAAGTCACATTTTGAAAACTTGGCATACAATTGCTCTTTTCGAAGAAGTTCCAGCATAAGTCGTAGATGCTGCTCGTGTTCCTCCTGACTCTTACAATAGATCAAGATATCGTCGATGAACACAATAACGAACTTATCCAGGTAAGGCTTGCACACTCGGTTCATGAGATCCATGAAGACCGCTGGTGCATTCGTCAGCCCGAATGGCATAACCAAAAACTCGTAATGGCCGTAACGAGTTTTGAATGCTGTTTTGGAGACGTCCTCATCTCGGACTCTCAGCTGATGGTATCCCGATCTCAAATCAATCTTGGAGTAATAGTTCGACCCTTGCAACTGGTCGAAGAAGTCATCAATACGTGGAAGAGGATAACGATTCTTCACAGTCACCTTGTTAAGCTCGCGATAGTCAATACACATTCTGAAAGTACCATCTTTCTTCTTTACGAACAAGACTGGAGCTCCCCAGGGCGAAGAGCTAGGATGTATAAAACCCTTTTCCAAGAGTTCTTGTAGTTGTGTGGACAGTTCTTCAAGTTCTGATGGAGCTAGACGCTATGGTGCTCGAGCTACTGGCGCTGCTCCAGGAGCTAGCTCGATTTGAAACTCAACTTGGCGATGAGGCGGAAGACCAGGTAATTCCTCAGGATATACCTCGGGAAAATCGCGCACAATAGGGATGTCTTCAATTCTCTTCTCTTCCGTTGATGTGTCAGTAACGAGTGCTAAAATGGCAGTGTGGCCCTTTCGCAAACACTTTTGGGCCTTAAGGAAAGAGATGATGCCTTCGACAGCACCACTCTTGTCGCCACGAATCATGAGAGGTTCTTCACCAGAACGAGGAATGCGGATGATTTTCTCCTTACAAACAATCTCCGCTTGACGATGAGATAGCCAAACCATCCCAATAACAACGTCGAAACTACCAAGTGTGATAGGAATAAGATCGATAGAGAATGTCTGACCGGCTAAGACGAGGTTACAACCTTTAACTACGTGTGTGGCTTCAAGACTTTTACCGTTTGCTATTTCTACCGTGTGTTTGGTGTTCAAAAGTGTTGGAGTGCGATTAAGCATTTGGTTAACTTTTAAGGACACATAACTAGTATCGGCACCCGAATCAAATAACACAGTAACAAAGAAGTCATCCAGAAGAAACTTACCCATCACAACGTTGGGATCGTTCCTTGCTTCTCCCTGACCAACCACGAACACACGACCCCTTGCCCCATTGCCATTGTTGTTTCCCCCATTGCCACCTCCATAGTTGCCTCCATTGTTTCCTCCATTATTGTTGTTGTTCTGGTTCTGATTTAACTGGGGGCAGTCTTTCTTGAAATGGCCCTCAGCACCACATTGAAACCACCCTTTGTTGTTACCTTGTTGTTGCCGCTGCTGGCGTTGATTGGGTGGGGCTTGCTGTTGTTGCCGGTTTTAATTTGCCGGATGCTGACTCCTGCAGTCCCTTGCCATGTGACCAGGCTTGTTGCATCGATGACAGTTGCCCTTACCACATGGCCCACTGTGGTGCAAGTTACAGCGATTACATTTGGGGTGATTTCCCTTGTATCCACCCTGACCTTAATTCCCAGAAGACTGCTGACTGGGGCTCCTGTACTCATCTGTCTTTCGCTGCTGGGACTGAGCTGAAGTAGAACCTTTGCCTAAATTCCCATCCCATTTTCGTTTGTTATTATTGGGTGTGTCATCAATAGCAGCACCAATACGCTTGGGCAGTTTGTTTTGTTCCACAGCTTGATCGGTGAGACGATGGGCTAACTTAATGATCTGCTGAATGGTACCCAGGTTAGCCGAAGTCACGTGACTCTGAATCTCGGGTACAAGGCCCTTGAGGTAAAGCTCAATACGTTTGATGGGAGGGTCCACCATAGTAGAGCACAGGATGGCCAGTTCATTCGACCTCTTGGTATACGCCTCAATCTCAGACCCTGTCATCTTCAGATTGAAAAATTCCACCTCCAGTTTGTGGATGTCATCCCGACTGCAGTACTCTTCCTTGATCAGTTCCTTGAAACCGTTCCATGGGGTGGCATTAGCAGCAACCAACCCCAACAGCTGAACC
Source organism: Helianthus annuus (assembly GCF_002127325.2). NCBI lineage: Eukaryota > Viridiplantae > Streptophyta > Magnoliopsida > Asterales > Asteraceae > Helianthus > Helianthus annuus. Next base: position 121,708,818 of record NC_035437.2, read on the forward strand.
TGAGCATTCCACCATGTGAGCGCTACCCCTTCAAGTATTCCGGTAGTATATTTCACCCTACGGTCTTCGGGGCATTCGCACATCTCGAAAACTGACTCAAGTTTTTCAAACCAGTGAAGAAGACCTACAGCTCCTTCTGTGCCGCTGAAAGTGCTAGGTCGGCAATCCATGAAGGTTTTGAATGTGCACACAGGAGGCTGTGCAGGTTGACCTGAGGTGCGAGAATAAAAGACAAGGTTAAGCATGAGGGTTGGTTTGCAAAGGTAGGATCTAAACGTCCTAAGATGGGTTGGAGTAGCAGGTTATACCTCCTGCAGGAACAGCCGCGAGTGCCTCAGCAACCCATTCGTTGATCAGAGCCGTCAACTGGGCTTGAGTGAGGTTGATACGTCCTTCGCGTCCGCCCATGATCTTCAACACGAAGCAACGTAAGTGAGAAAAGTGTCGTGAAAGTGCGTAAGTGTGGGACAACGGTAGAGAGTAAGCACACAAGGTTCAAATAGCAACTACCACATTATCTAATGCACAGTGAGAACTATCTAACAGACAATATAACATAAATCATACCACTTATGGTGTCGAGTCTTGCACGTGGAGCGTAGCGTCGTTGTGGATCGTTGAGCACTGTACTGGTTATAGTCTGGCTTTTATCAAAAAAAATTTCCCCTTTTAAAAACCAAGTTCACTATAACCAATGGCTCTGATACCAATCTGTCACACCCCCAAAATCCACCATGCAGAGTACCACCGCTTGGAGGCGTGACGTGACCAGGATCGAGCCACCAATCATACTGAACAACGTATTTAAGTAAATCAAGCCAACCCAATACGATTGGTGACCAAAGGCTAGTTAACCAAGTTTTAATTTAGACAGCGAAAGCATAAACATAAAGTTCAAAACATAAGTTCGCAGTTCATAAGTTTAAAGTCCAAAAGAAGGTTCAATAAGTTCATAAAGTTTATTCATTAAGTACGGGACATATCAGTTCGCATCCCACAACGACCACCACCATATGCAAGCTCCATAGCATCTAATGACCTGCAAAGCATGTAACAACGAGTCAACAACAAAGTTGAGTGAGTTCACGGTTGGTTGTCCATTTTAGAGTTGTTTCCAAAAACATAGTTTAATCTCATTCGGCTATCCAGCCGTGGGGGTTACCCCATAGTTCGAAAACGTTTATTAGTTAACCATACCATGTCCACCTTCCCTGGCTATCCAGCCCGGCGCTTTGGCCGTGGGGAGCTGCCCCAGTATTTTAAACTACCAGACTCGTTTATCATATCGACTACTAACAAAAATCAATTGTGCCCTAGCGTCGGTGTTCTATCACCACCGACGTGCCATAGTCCATTACTACACGCCCGTCTGACTGGCACGGTGTGAGGTTTGTTAAACCTAATAGCGCTATTAACTAATGACCCGCTCGCCATAGCCTCGGCGATTAAGTCGATACAAAAAGGGAGGGACTTCGCTGATAGAGTTCTAGTCCAGTAAGTCTAACACGTCCCAACAGGACGAGGAATTTACATTCCTGAACACGTCTCAAAGGACGAGGAATCCCTATTCCTGTACCCATTCCCATTCCCACCGGGAATTTACCATGCTTTGTAGAAAAGTGTGAACTCACCTCGGTTTGCTCGGTTAGATTCTCAAATATCGCTAACAGTCAAGGTCGGTCAATCACGTCCTAGTATGATTTACAGTTAGTCATTTGGTGTCTTACAAATAGAGCACAAAGTTCCTACACGTATCTATCACATAACATGCATTACTTTAACTGTTTATGCCCGTATATATATACTTCCCATCCATTCCCCACTCATAAGCATGCATACGATAGTGCACGTAACACATATAACATGTTAGATCATTCACAGATAGCATACTCGATATTTAGACACGCAAGTCGCAACTTATGTCAATTCAGCATTATCATTCAAAACCGGCTGTTTTCGGACATTTTAATAAAATAGTTAACTTATTCCAAAAATTCCCAATTTTTTACAGAATGCCTTAAACGTTCCAAATTTTACTGTGTAAAAATATCGGGGTCCGGTTCATTACCAATATTTTATAAAAATTCATTTTCCGGACTGAATTCAGATTTATACTTTTCTGACCACAGTCCACGAGATAATTTATTCAAAATTCATCGAGCGTCCGATTTACGAAATTCCAGTGGGGTAATTACAAATACACCGGTGGTCAACTATGGTATAAATTTTGTGATCAGACTCCACACAGATTACAAGTTATAACAGAAAACAAGACGCACTTTTTCAGCAGAAAAATTGCAGCTCTAGCTGCTGTTACGAAAAGACGCTTTTAAAATAGTAAACGGGGTCCAAAAATTACGATTACGGTGCCATTAGAACCGTATTTCATAATAACATATTTTAGATTCAAAACATCGGTTTTTCGTTGAGTTTATGACCTGTTTACAGCCAACTGAAGTTGGCTGTAAAACTTGGACAGATTCTGATTTTCGGTGTTTAACCTTCTAAATCGTTTTCGATCGATTCCGTTAACAAGTTTAGTGATCACAACAACATCAAACATCAATATTAACCAGTAAATTATCAAGAAATCAGCAAGAATCATATCCACACAAGATCTACATGATTTACACCACTAGTTACTCTTTAACCAACATGTTCAAGACTTTAGTGCAAATTCTTTAGTGTTTCATAACTTTAATCATCAAATCACCTATTAACCACTTAAATAACATGAAGAATGAATGGATCTAAGTTCTTACCACTAGCACAAGGCTAGGAGAGTTCGAGTGTAGAAAAGTGGTGGTTAAAAGCGAATAGAGAAGGTCCTTCCACTTCCGAGAGCACCAAGCTTTGTTATACGAACTCTAGCACCCTTGTATGTGTGTGATTTAGCAAGAACCAAACTTGAAGGTTTGGTGGCTATGGTGGTGGCTCTTGGCCGGTTATGAGCAAGAGAGAAGAGGGAGAGAGAGGTGAAAATTTTGCTAAGTGTTGGTGATTTAGAGATGTCTTGCCTAATGGGGTTATTTATAATCCACCAAGTGTGTTTAACCAATAGATCATGTGTTACCTAGATATTCAACAAAGAGATTAAAATATTATAAATGGTGAAAGTATGTTCCCCTCATGTGGGGAATTCGGTCAAGGGGGGGGGGGGTTTGGGGTAATTGGGTTGGAATTTAACTAGTTAGTTAGAGTTTAGTTGGTTTAGTTAGGAGTAAAATCTAACTACTAGTGTGTTGTGATTTATAACGGGTGTTAGGGTATTCGGGGACCCTAACTAGCTCAGAAAAGGAAAATTAATGTCAATGTCAATATTTTTATGTCCCGGGTTAAGTCCGGTTGTTCGGTTGGATACTGTTCCGTTAAAGTGCTTAATTAATTCGTAAGGCGTCCCATTTATATATTTTGTAACGTTTTTACTTTCTAACACTTAGGAAAATATAACGAACTATTTAGTGACCTTTCTGTACACTATTAGTATATTAACAAATACGTGTAAGCATAACACAGATATCAGAAAGCAGTTAAGTAATTCCACACAGTCGTCAAGCACATTGATTATTATTAATAAATTGTACGGGATACATGGAATTATGAGGGTTGTCACAATGATAGTAATCAAGAAATACTTGAACAAATTGTGTGTTTGAGGACATGATCATACTTGCTCTGAAATGGTTTTGTATGATAAAATAAAAATGATGATATGTTCATGTCCAATGATGTTTAATATCATTGTGAATTAATTCGATAAGTTATGATTACAAGAACTTGGTTAATACGGGATTAAAACGGTAACATAGGAGTGATGCTTACCGGATAATTGACCAAGTAATTAACGAGTAGTTGAACTACATTGTGTAATTATTTAAGTTAATAGGCAGTTGACTTTGGAAAGTCAAACTGACCTTTATTACGATCGAATGGTAATTTCGACATAAAAATCATAGGATGGAATAGTCATGAATGATTATGACTAATCTAACCATCTTACAAATTATGATGATAGTTTGGCGCCTGACAAGCTATGTGAAAGCTTGGGAAGGAAGCGGGTCGAACGAATCAAGTGTAAAAGCAAAGCATAATCTGAATCCAATGTAAGTAAAACTTACATCCTTTATTTAATACCTATTTGTTTTATAGGTTATGAATAAAAGAACGTCATGTTTGAATTATGATATTCCGATGCGACACGTACGGGTCGAAATAACAGACAATAATAACAAACCATATTAAATGGTTAAATAGGAACTACTATGATTAATTGGTCATGCAATGACTGATATATAATGAGTTTTAATTGGTTACCTTATATGGTAAACCAACATAAGTAATAAGGGTAAAAACGGCAATTCAGTCACTCGATGACGATGACCGTTAGTTTTGAAAGACACTTTATGACAAAAGCCATAATAGGCTAAGGAGCGTTAAGAAATGGAATATAACTAAAACGACCGTACGGTGTAAACCGTAGCGAGTCATGTAGATGTTGATGCATACGTCTGTCGACTTCGTCTTGTATCGAGTCTTGCATTGTTCATGGCACGAAGATCGAGGAATCAAGACATAAAGTTAATTCCGCTTGAAAGACATTAATTCCGCTTGAAGAGTTCAAGTTAATTTCGCGCGGAATTAACATATAATTCCGTTTGAATGTAATATCGCATGAACTAATTCCGTGTGAAGCATGTTTCGTGCGGAATTAGCTAGTCTATAAATAGGGTTGTTTTCGTGTCATTTGGGAAAAAATTAGCTAGGTGTTTTCCGACGGCGAAGCTCTGTCGAAGTGTCGTCTTGCTGTAAAACTGTTCCAGATCAATATAAACGACAGTTAAAAGTGATATCTTGCTGAATTCAACACATTATGTCTGTTTCCGCCTTTCATTTTGAGTAGAACGCCTCTGAACGACTCGTCTCGGGTCCGACAACGATCCTACATCTGGTATCAGAGCACAGGAGGAGGAGTTCTGCAGATTTCAGCTTGATTTCATCTCATTTTCTTACTTCTACACCTTCTTTTCTTAATTGAACAAGTTCTCACGGTTAAAATGATCTGAATTTCACATATTACAAGCAAAACAGTATTTTAACAAATCCTTGAGAAAATTGGACCTTAATTCGATCTAAAACGGAAAATATTTGTAATTTCGTTTGAAATTTTGTTCGAAAATGATGACGTCAGCTTAATTCCGTTTGGAATTATACTTTAATTTCGCACGGAACTTCAGTATTGGAGCTAATCTCGTTTGAAAGAACAACTAATTCCGCACGGGATTAGTTTTCCGCTTGAAACTTTGTCAAACGAAATTTTAATTTCGTTTGAGAATTGTAATTTCGTTTGAATTAGTGCCTAATTTCACACGAAATTAGGTATTTTCGTTTGAAGTGTTTAATTTCGTGTGAAGTTTTAATTCCGTTTGAAAGTTGTGTGCAGGTAATTTCGTTATAAAAGTAGTAATTTCTTTTGAAAGTGTTTGTTTTGAAAAACGTGTTACCGAATCATGGAAGAAGAGTTCTACAACGCATTTGCTTCATCCCCAACTACTCCAGCTGCTATTGCTCAAAACACGAACATGGAAAATGAAACCGGAACTTTGCAAAAAAAACCCCGAAGCTTATGGGCATTGAGGAGTATTATGGGTGGAAAGATCGATTTGAAAACTGGGTACAAGCAAATCACTTGAGATCTTGGGAATGTATCGAGAAAAAGTATGTTAGACCACGTACTGAGTTGGGAGTCACAAAAGCTATTTCTGAACTAAATGACAAAGAGAGAGAAATGTATAAAGCTGAAAAGATGATGATCAGTCTGTTACAGCAAGCGATCAAAGAAGACATCTTCATATTGCTTCAACATGACAATACTTCACGATCGATCTGGGATGCATTGAAGGTTAAATTTGAAGGTAGTGAGAAAATGATTAGAAGTAAGAAAGCATTGCTAAAGAAAGAATTTGATTTGTTTTCAAGTTTGTCGGGAGAATCGTCAAAGAAGCTGATTGAAAGATACTGCCATTTAGTTCGATCTATGTCTTTGTTGGGAATAGAGAAAACTCAAGATGAGTGGGTCAACAAGTTAGCTGACGCTTTGCCTCAGAAAGAATGGGGTACATTTTTGATGATTCTAAAGAACACTGGGGAATATGATGGATTGGCTATTTCACAGTTCATTGAAAAGATTGAAAGTCAAGATCTTGAACAGCAAAAGATTGCGAGGATGAATAATCCGAGTAATCAACAAGATGTGAAAATGTATTACAAAGGTAGTGTTCAAGAGGTTGAAATGAGTCCGAAAATTCAAACTGCTTTTAGTGCTGGGAACTCATCTGGAACTGTTGATCAAAGTTCAAACAACAGCAGTGGAATTTCTTCCTATCCAAGTGTTAATCCAAAGAGTTCAACTTCAAGTTTTCAGCATCAAAGCTCAAAAACTGGAAATGGTTGTGTAATACAGTGCAACATTGCTTTGAATCTCCCGAATGGTCAGAGTGTTTCTAAAGAAATTGCAAAAGATCACATGACATTACTTGCTACAGTTTTGGAGACCTATGAGGGATTGGTTACTGGAAGGATCGGAAATCCCATGCTGACAAAAGAGGATTACGATCAGATAGATGCAGAAGAGATGGAACTAATGGACATCAAATGGTGTTTGGCTAGTGTATTGAGAAGAGCAGAAAAGTTTAAAATGATTACAGGAAGAAATGATTTCTTAGATGCACATGTTTCCACTTTAGGTTTTGATAAATCTAAAGTTACTTGTTTTCGATGCATGGAGAAAGGTCATTTCAAAAGAGAATGCAAAAATCAAGAAGCTAGTGGAGCAAAGAATCCGTTTGGAAAAGATGATTACTATCGAAAAGCAATATATCAACAAGTTGCTCATCAACCGAACCAACAAAAGGAGCCACAAACTGCTCATGCTAGAATGATCGAAGATGCAAATAAGAAAGCTTATTATGGCATCATTGATCAAGATGATGAAAGAGTAGCAGAGGGTTTCAGTTGGGATAAATACATTCCACCTGATTCAAAGGTTGTTGCTCTCATTGCAAAAGCTATTCAAGAACCTGATTTGTTTACAGAATGGATGAAAGTGTTTGCTAGTAATGATAAAAGTCAAGAAGGAGAGTCTGTTTCATCAGATGAAAGTTCAGAAAGAACAATAGTTTTTGATCAAACACCATCAGATTTAGGATCTTCAAAGGATAGTACAGAAAAGACAATAGAGTTTGATCAATCACCAATAGAAACTGATGATTTCAGTGATTATGAGGAAGAATTGCATATAGATGTTGCAAAAACTCATTTATCTCCTGAAAGTTTTCAATTTTATTTTGCAGATCGCATGGAGAAACTGAAGGAGAGACGAGCAGCAAAAGAGAAGAAAAAGAAGAAACGTGAACAAAATGAAGAAGTTAAAATTACTGAGAAGAATGGTGAAGCTGAGAAGGTGATTGAAGTTGAGAAAGTTGTTGAAGTTGAAAAAATAGTCGAAAAGATAGTTGAGGTTATCAAGCCGTGTGAAAAATGCTTGGAATCTTGCAAGAAATGTGAAGAAAAGGATGAAAAGTTGAGTGAGCAAGAAAAGATGAAAGAACAATTATTGTTCAATCTCAACTATGTTAAAGAATCGTATCATGTCTTAAACAAGACAGTGACTGGTCTTCAAAAGACAAATTCTGAAAGAGAAGATGCTTTGACAATGATGAATGCAATGATGATGTCGAAGCAAAAAGCTATAAATCACTACAATGAGGAATGTGCAAAGCTAAAGCAAGAGTTGGAGTCTGAAAGAATTGAAAATGAAAGAATTAGAAGACTGGTGCAAAGTTATTCTAGTTCTGATTATATAATTGATCGAATTTATCCGACTGTTGCAGGTTTGGAAGCATTCCAAGATGATAAAAAGGCGAAGAAGAAAGATACGGGTAAGAAACAGCGTATTAGTTATAACAAGTGTCCGCCTGGTCTGGGAAGGTTATTCTCCTAGAAAACCAAACGAGGAGCAAGTCAAAAAGGCTGTCAATATAAAGTTAAAATCCGAAACAACTGATGGTTTACCAGAAAACATTGACGTCACGTTCACATCGTCTGACACTGATCATGAGTCTGAATTAATAAAAAAGGTGGTTGATCAGGTGTTGGATACAGATGAGGAGTCAAAGTCAAAGTCTGAGTCTGGAAGTCCGAGTTCGTCGGTCAGCAGTCCAAAGACGTCGGTTAAACGGGTTTATAGTAAAGAATTTTTGCTATCAAAATCTAATTTGAATGATGAAACATTTGAAGTTGCTTATACTTTGAATGATTCTGACAAGTTATATTCTAATAAAGAATTTCCAATAAGAGGTGTTAAACCAGAAATGATCAAAAAGGTTTTCAAATTAATAGAAATCAATATTTCTGAAATAAAAGTTGAAAATCTTACAAGAAAACCAAGACCTTACACCTCAAGAGTTCAACAACGGTTAAACAAGAAAAAAGATTACAGTTCTGGTTCTGGTTTTCAAAAGAAACTAACCCATAACGGTAATTTCAAAAAGAAAGGTCTTGGTTTCGTTCCACCTGAAAATTATAAAATGAGAAAATTTCTAAAACAAATACAAAATTTGTTTCAGGGACAAGTTGTGAAGAGGAATTAAAAAGCTCATTCTGGAAACAATCAAACAGCGAATTCATTATCCACAAGCAAGAAAGAATGGGGACTGGAGTTTTTCATAGAAAGGAGACTAGAACCTGTTACAAGTGCAATGAAGTTGGTCACATTGTATGGAATTGTTCTCAAGCTACAAAGACAAAACAGGAAGTCTCTAAGAAACTCAAAGAAAAAGTTGTTGAGAAAAATGAACCACCAACTGAAAAATTCAAAATTTTTGAAAATTCAACTTATGAAGTTGGTGAGTGTTCAAAGAAAAATTTTTACAAAAAGAAAGCTAAAGACAACCAAATGTGGGTTGTTAAGAAGTTTGATGAAAAATCTGGCAATGATTCTGGTTCCACAAAGCCAGAAGAGCCACAAGTTGAAGTTAAAGAAGAAAACTCAGTGCCTCCAATTGATGATGTTAATTTTCCACCATTGAGAGCTGAGAATTTTAAATCAAAAGTTGGTAAGGTTGAAATATCGAATCAATTCTATGCTGAAAAGAAAGAATTTGATGTCGATAAAGCGTTTAATGGAAATGTGAAAAAGATTTTTGGAAAAATGGTTGAGGGTAAACTGAAAGGGGTAAAAGATTTTTATGCAACGAAGAAGGCAACATACACCCTGACTGAAAGTGAACTTGATAAGCTAACATCCAACCTTGCTGAGGCTTGGATGTCTGTGTTTAACTAGTAAAGTCCTGACTTGCCGGAGTTCCCAAGTTGGTAATCGTGGAACATGAATCGGCATCTTACTTAAAAATTTGTTTTTGAATGTGTGTAAGTGTGACTTGCCGGAGCTTCCAGGTTGGTAAGTGTGGAGCAGGAATCGGCATCTTTCTATATATCAGGTTTGATTGGTTAATCCGACAATTGGTAAAGAGGTATGATCTTAGAAAGTGATTAGTCAAGGTCATTAATTTGAACTTGATGTAATCTTCATACAAGTGGTTGAATTACAATGTGATGAACCTCTAACCTACATGTGAAAAATCAACAAAACTTATTTTCTGAAAAAACCATTTTGATTAAAACAAACTTAAGTGTTTTGAAATCTTAATGAGAAAATAGTTTGTTGTAAGAGGGAGTTCTGATTGTTTATGCCAAGTGGATGGTGAATTGAAGCGATTCACAACAGTTGTCAATTTACTTGCACAGTTTGTATTCAAATTTCTTAAATGTGTTTGCATTTTAGGGGGAGTAAAAATTTCAGAAAATCCAAAAACATTAGAAAATTTGAAAAAGCCAAAAACATGATAAAATTCAAAATTGAGTTTTGTTGTATAAAAGAGGAAATGATAGTACATTAGTGGACTATCACAACATGCTAAAGAATTGGAAATTCAAATGTGATCAACAATCTCACTGCGGATGTGCCAGTAGGTTTTTGTACATTTAGTAGATTGTTTTCGAGATATAAACATAAATTTCAAACTTGCTTATTTTGTGGGGAACATTTCTTGGATATATGGGTAACCCCCGAAATCTTGTTTGAAAGGTCCCTCTTTCTGAAATACTAGGTCTTATGCTCAGTGATATCTGGGGTATTATCCCGAGACTTCTGATTTTGCAGAAGCAATGGCCTAGTCTCCGTATAATACTTTGTATTTGCTTAAAATAAGCACAACCCTCAGTACAAAAAATGATGAAACATTGAAAAATGCTAATCATGTGTTGTTGAAGAAAAGATTCTCTAAAGGGAACACACCAAAAGTCGAACCGTCATCTCTCTGCTGAATGGAAGTTCTGACCTGAGCTCTCACGGTTTCGCATTTAACCCTGTAACAGATTTCATCTAGGTATACTCACCTGTAAGACTGAATACTGGGATCTGGATACGGGAGTATATTCAAGTGGTGGGACACGCGAATAAGTTTAAGTGCTTAAAACATTAATCTCGTATCTCGAAACAGTTGAACTTTGTATGAAAATTTAAGTGGACCTGTATACTGACAATCTAGGTGAATTTTTTAGAACTTAAAATGAAATGAAGCTTAACGGTGTTAGTGAATTGTCTTATATACTGATATGATCCTCTTTGACAAATTCAAAAAATATTGTCTGTAAATATTTCTTTACTGCATTTTAGTTTATTAAAATTCCAAAAAGATTTTCAGTGTGTTTTAGCATAAAGTTTTGAAAAATCCAAAAATATTTTCGACAACTGTTGTTGGAGAGTTGATTTTCAAAATTCCAAGTGCTAGACGAGATGAACAATCATTTGAGGGGGAGTTTGTAATAAAGATTTTTATTATAATCCTACATATGGTCATCAGTAGTTCCTTGATGTTAAATCATTTTACTGTTGCAATTGGTGTCTGAGGTTATCAAATCTTTATATTTTAAATCTTATGTTTGTGGTAGAGATTGTGCAGGTTTGTCAGGTTTTGATACCTGATGTTTCTGTGTTTAGAGAGAGCCAGGTTACGATCCTGGAACTAAAGATCACGCAAGCTGAGGATGCTGATGAACTTAAGGAATCAAGAGATCTGATCAGGGGAATTAGAAAGCTTGAGAGTCAGATTGCGATCCTTAGTAGTTAAAGATCAACGTCCGAGGGGAGTTTTTTCGAGAAGAGTCTGTTGGTGCTGATTAGAGAAGAGAAAGAGATTTGAAGATGCTTTACAGTGTCAGATACTACAAAAGAGTTTGAGAGGACTGATAAAGACTGAAGATGCGAAGACTCGACACACTAAACTCGTCAACATCCGAGGGGGAGTCTGTTGGTGCATACGTCTGTTGACTTCGTCTTGTATCGAGTCTTGCATTGTTCATGGCACGAAGATCAAGGAATCAAGACATAAAGTTAATTCCGCTTGAAAGACATTAATTCCGCTTAAAGAGTTCAAGTTAATTTCGCATGGAATTAACATATAATTCCGTTTGAATGTAATATCGCATGAACTAATTCCATGTGAAGCATGTTTCGTGCGGAATTAGCTAGTCTATAAATAGGGTTGTTTTCGTGTCATTTAGGAAAAAATTAGCTAGGTGTTTTTCGACGGCGAAGCTCTATCGAAGTGTCGTCTTGCGGTAAAACTGTTCCAGATCAATATAAACGACAGTTAAAAGTGATATCTTGCTGAATTCAACTCATTATGTCTGTTTCCGCCTTTCATTTTAAGTAGAACGCCTCTGAACGACTCGTCTCGGGTCCGACAATGATCCTACAGTAGATGAGATAGTAATAAACATCATCTCACCCATAAAATCGGTTACTTAGACCAAACGGGTCAAAAAGGTGAAGATATCACCTTTTGACAATATCAACTAATGATCATTGTCGAGTTATATTATTTCAGGAGTAAATATCAAATGGATATTAGCATCGCTATGAATTAGCGGTTATAAAAGAAAGGTAGTAAAAACGGGTCAATATATTGATCCGAGCCAGGTATGTGTAATAGGGTAACACTCATTTAGAACGTAAGGTTCAATGAGTGTTAAATGAAGTCAAAATAGACATTTGGTTACTTTAATAGGTAAACCGAATGTTTCAAATAATGGATATTTCGTTTGGAAAGCATAATGACTTTTCAAACAAAATCATAGTTAAAAAGAGGGATTTTGGTCAAACATGCTTTCAAAAGTCCATCATCGTAAATGAAAGGCTAAAATGGACCAAAACGCCCTTGTAAGCTAAATTGAACAAACGACCTTTAAAGCTAGTTTGGAAACGAGTTTTAGGATTAAGTAAATACTTAGAATAAGTATAAAAAGCGAAAGATGTAAATGTTTGGTCAAACGACTCTATAAGAGTCTTTACCGTAAAATGATAATCCGAGGGGTAAAACTCGGAATATATAGATCACCACATTAAATCCACCACAAATATAGTTGTGGTGGAAGATACTTGATAATAAATGTGGTAGTATAATGCTAGAAGCGATTGAAAGTGATTTGTGTTTTAAAAAGTACTTAAATACCCTTGACGGGTCATAATAAGTATTAAAGCAAAACGGGTTAAGAATAAGTAAGAAACCCGTGGTTGGACCTTGAATAATAGGGAACTGTTATAAAATAAGGTCCATGATACTTTGTGTGCAACAAACTAGTTTTAGTTTGATAAATTCATAAACGGGTCAAAAGTTGTAATTTTATATTAAGCCAAAGGCTTAAGAGTCTCAATTTTTGTTAATCCGGATGTCGGATTTTAACTCCATCTGATGGAGAATCGAATTACAATCATGTAGGAAGAAACGTGACGCAAAACAGATTAAAAACGAGTGAGTTATGTCCGTTTCGGTAAAAACTAACTTGGCTGGAAAAGTGCAGGTTGTTGTACAAAGTTTCTGTCGAAACGTGACCCTCACGTCACGCGACGGAGGTTACCAAGCATTGTCGCGGCACGCGACAACCCTCGCGTCGCGCGACGGGTTTCATGAACGATGTCGCGTCAAAAAGACGGCTTCAAAAGCCTGCAAAATTGTTGTTGTGAACTATTTTGTCTTGTGATTTCGTTTAAACACGTTTTAAACACCATATAACTAACAAATTTCACGTTTATATGAAATGTAGGTAGTATTTGATTTACCGGAGGATGATCAAGCTCAGCGAGGAACCGAACACATAAAGAATAAAGCTTCCCCTAAATGTTTCGTCGTCATGTTTTAAACGGCGAATTAACGCATGCTATGTTAAAATGTTTTAAATAAATCAAAATTTCAAGTGTATTTGTAATCGTAAATACATAGTTAGAGCCGGAAATTATATATTAATCGTATAAAACATGCAAGGGTCTTACAACACGTAAATAACAAAGTATCAGGAGTTATTTTTTGAAATGGTGGGAAATTTATGTCAATAACTTGTCATCAATCATCCTTCATAAATCGCCATTTTGAATGGCATGTGTAAGAACTTTATACAGAAATCGTCATTCATAATGGAGATGTGCCATATTCTAATAATTAAAGCTCAATATTCCCTGCAATATTTCTGACAAAGGCTACTACTTCAATAATATTGCCATTCAAAATGGAGAAAACATTAGTTGTGAAATTGTTTTGAGCATGGCATTATTTGTGAAAAGTTTTTCCCAAACAATACCATTTCTGTAAAAAACTCGTTTCAATGGGAACAAAAAGATTGTCGAGCTATACATGGACGAACACAAACATGAAGGTTTCGTTTCTGGCAGGGTTTGTGTTCTTACTAAGAAAATGAGTGTAATTGGAGAAGCTAATGGTGGAAGTTGATGGGTCTGTTTATGATGTAGAAAGGGGAAGATAAAATGGGGAATCCAAAATAATGAGTGAGGCATTAAATCATGTAGAACATTTGCAGCTTGAGGGTTATGACCCTGATTCATTTAGTTTGGAGAAGATAATAGTTAAAAATGACCATAATAATCTAGATGATAAGGCTGGTCGGTATCGTGGTGGTGACCTCTTCGGGGATTTGTTTTCACCGATCGGTGATCGGTTGCCGGCAAACTTTCGGTGATCGGGAAAGGGGTAAATCGGTGTATGCTCACCAATGAAAGTTGATGAAACAGGGACAATTTTTTTGACCGTTGCCCAATTTTTTGACAGTTGCACCAATTTTTGGCCGTTTGAATTTTTTTATTTAACCCACATTTTTTAATCATTTTTAACACACCACTCTTTCTAAACATCTCTCTTTCTACACCCACAAACACCATGGATAAACAAAATAAAGGTGAACCCAAGAAAAAAAGTTCCACAAGCCGAGGATCGGATTCAAGAAAAAAGGTTTCGCAAACGAGACAAAGTGATTCTAGAGGTCTGAGTGCACCGGTTCAAACCTCCTACGGATATTCACCAACCTCTCAACCTCACTTTTTTTTTACCCAAGCTTCACAACCGACTTCGATCCATTTGCATTTAGGAGCCCGCCAATTCAATCACCAAGAGATAATGTCGAGCGCTCACTTCCTATCTACGTTGAAGACCAAGATGTAGAGGTTGTCCCCGAAACACAACATTTGGATGCAGATTGTCACACCCCCAAAATACCGCATGCGGGAACCCCCGCGAGGCGGGTGACATACCAGGATCTAGCCACCAATCACATTGAACTCATAACAAATTTTCAAATAAAACTTTCATTTATTAAAATAAGCATTAAAAACATTATTTATTATTCAGCGGTAGCATAATACTAGTTAAGAATATCGTAACCCAAGTGTATAAAAACCATAAGTCTTGTCTCGTGATTCCATGTAACTCGACCCATGACCACTCCAGCATCCCAGACAGCAAGTTCCGATTAGTTGTACCTAAGGACCTGCAAGCATGCAGAAAAAGTGTATCAGCATAACGCTGACGAGTTCACAGTTTTGTTTACCGAAAATCATGTTCCTTGTTTTGCTGCCAAAAGTTTCGTTCAGTTCAAAGCAATTCCAAAAATAATGTTGATAATAACTCGATACCGCAAGATGGTTCCGGATTGTTTGCCCTTCCCCAATGCTCTATCAGACATTGGTCGAGTGGTTAAGGTAATTAGTTCATGCCCGTTCTCCCCGGTACGGTGTGAAGGTGCCAAACCTAATAGCGTTATCAACTAAATACCCCGTTGCCTCCCCGGCAACTAATTCGGTAGTAGATGGGACTTGAGTGATAGAAAATGAGTGTATTATCCAACATTACCGGTTTAACATTCCAGTCTAACCCATTACCCAATATTCCTCCCCGGAATATTTACTAGATGTCCCTCCCCGGGACGCATGCTTGAAAAGGAGCAGTGAACTCACCTTAGATTGCTCGGTATGTCATGTTACCCGTTCCCAGTTAATCAATCAAGCCCTACCGTGGTTACCAAACTCAATCAGTTTCGTATGCACATTGCTCACGTATTCTTCATACACATTTCACATATAGTATACAAGTACAGCATGCATCAATATGTAAGTCATAACAAGTAATTTATGCAATACATCAATCCATATCATTATGTAGCAAGTATTCAACTTGTATGCGAAGTTCACACCACAAATTCATGTTTTCCAAACACTTAACAGTTAACTCGTCACTCTCAAAAGTGTGCGATTAAATCTTGATTTGTGCAGTTCACTAGTTTTCTCGGCCCAGATTCAGTACACGGCCCAACCCAAGGTAAGATCAAATGTTAGCATGCGGCCCATTGGTGATCAGCCCACACAGAGTGTGCGACTGTCTCCAAGTCTGCGACTACTAGCTCATGGTCCATTAACATAACATAACAGGCCCAAGTTTACATGTGAAGCCCAATGTGTTGTGCGACATTCCACAAAGTGTGCGACTACATCAGAGTTGTGTGATTGGGCCGAGGGTGTGCGATCTGGTTTACAAGGCTGGCCCAACAAGTTGTGCGACCAAGTAGGGAGTGTGCGATCAGTGATGTTTGACCAAAGTGTGCGATCATAATGGTAGTGTGCGATTTGTGATGTGCGAGTCATGCAATTGTCAGTTACATTCTTCCTTAATATCCGATCAATCAGTTACCTTCCATATTCACATATTCATCCTAACTTCATAAGTTCCAGCGGGTTATCAATGGCAATTATTATGGTGATCATAACTCAATATTCAATTGTATCACCTAATCTTTCCCACTACTCTATGAACATCATGCAGAACTTAAACCTTCACATAAACAACTTGAACTTTTAAATCATTGCAATTCATGGAAGCTTTGGTGTGCTCGACACCCTATATCATTTAATACAAAACACGTAGACATCATCAGCCCTATAACAACCGAATTCATTCATCCCATACAACCCTAGTTTATCGATAGACATTTGTTAACATTCAAGAACATTGGTAGATCACATCAATTGATTTTTATTATCACATCAGGTTTATCAAGACTTCATTATTAAACATCCATAATCATCTTGTCACACAATTAACAGAATTCATATCACAACTAACCATGATAAACCATCAACAATCAAAACGAGTATGAGTATACTAACCGATGAATTATGTGCAACAAAGTGTTGAAACGGAAAGGGGTGGCTTCGAGAAGGTGGTCTGCCGTCGGTCCAAGAGAGAGAGAGGGGGGGGGAGTACTAGGGTTTGTTTCTATGTGTTTATGAGAGATGTATGAGAACCCTATACTACCTTGTGTATGATTTGCAACAAGTGGGCCGAACCCACTTGGGTTTTGTTCCATTTTGGGTTCCAAAGAGCTGGGCCGAGGGAAGTCAGACAATACAAAGGAGTATTTTCGACCCATTGTACAAAGTGTGCGACACAGGGGTCATGTCACACCCCAATATTACACGTTTTACCGGTGGGCCCGGTGGGGGATTATCGTGACGTAGTTGGTAACATTACAGTCAAACAACACAATATTTAAATGCACAGCGGAAGCAAAAGATAGATATATTTCAACTTTAATAAATTGTAATATCAAGTATCACAACAGTTGAAAGTAATCCACAGGTGGATCAAAATAAATAGGAAACATTGTTCAACAGTTTTGACATCCAAGCTTGCGAGACTTATTGTGGACGCTAGGAGAAAGCCAGCATAGTTCGCGTAGTACCTGCACTTAACCTTTTTGAGAAAATACGTCAGTTTACACTGGTAAATACATTCAACCAACTCATTTTGAAAAGTTAAATAAAATTGATTTGAATGCACGAGGCACAAACTTTTTATAACTTGGGATAATTATTTGTATATAATCTTGTAAAAGAATTACATGTTCCTTATGCGTTCAGTAGCCCGGTCCGTAGACCGGGTTAAAGATCAATAGACACACCACATTATTTATTCTTGGCACTGACGGGTGTACGCCTACACCCCGTGCTTAGGTCATGGCCATTTCGTGAAATGATGCCAGGGATATCCGGGACATGGTCATTAACCTCCCCCCCCCCCCCCCCCAAAGGCTTTATGTAGATCCCAAAACGAATCCGGATCACAGTTGTTGGTTGTTTTAACCCATAACACCTATTGATTAGGTGTTTGAGATATGAGAAGTTAAGAAGAATCAAAGATGAAGGTGAAGCTAATGGATTAATGAATACAACAAGTGTTGTATTGAATCCAAATAATAAGATATAACAATAAACCACCTTGGATATCAGATTTGAGCACAAGATCAACACAAGAATGTAACAACACCAATATTCATTGAAGAGCCAAAAGCTTGAGTTTGTTACAAGGCATGAGCTATATATAGTGTTCCTGATTAGCCAGCAAATTTATAAATTTGCTGGAATCTTATCTACACTAGGTCAGGAACTATACTATTAGAGAATTACAAAATAAGCCCTTGCACATTCAAATTAGCTACAAACTATGACTAAACTAATCCAACACAAGTATCAACGATCTCAAAAGTTCTAACAATATCCCCCCTAGATCGTTGCATACTTGTCTTTTCATTCTTCAGTTGTGGCGGCTGGATTCTCTGTAGCTTGCTTCTCAGGCTCTGTTGGATTTTCTTCGTTAGTTGTTGTTTCTGGTGGTGCCTCGGTCTCAGTTGGTGCTTCCAGAGTTTCTTGAATGATTACAGCTTCACAAATAGGTTGATCCTCCTTAGTGGCCTCATATGTGGATGAGGCCGGAGGTGGTGATGTAGTGGTGGGTTCAGTTGCAGAAGCAGAAGTTCCTTCTTTATTTCGTTCGTGTTTCTTCTTCTTTCTTGCTTCCTTTTTCTTATCTTCCTTTTCGTTCCTCTTCTCAATTTTATCAACCAGATCCAGCATTTTCCTTTTCAAATTCCAGGCTCGCTCCACCGCTCTCTGAAATAACGCTGCCTCCTCCATGTTTACGTTACCCGCTCCCACGTTTATACGACTAGCGTTTAATATTGTCAGATCTGAGAGCCCAAACATAAAAACATCCATCGGATCCAGAATACGAATATCTACATTTTCATTGGATCTTATTACAGCTTCACCGGTCCTGCTGTCATAAAACCATTTCTTAAAATTGTTGAGGGCGACAGGAACTTCTTCTGGGAGCTTGATCATCGTGACAACTTTGGCTGGGTTGATCACCCACGTCACTTTTCCCTTTCCGGTTACTGGATCGATGGTTGTTTTTGAGACTCTGCGTCTTGGACGCTGCGGAGCATGATTCGGGAAACCCCTGTTACTTTCCTTGGCAATTATTCGCTCGAAATCCCTCCCGATTCCTCTTGCTTCAGGGTTTAATATGTCTAGACGACCAAGTTCCCGTAGATCCCACCTGGGAAGTGAGAAAAGATCAAATCCGATCTGGAAATACTGGATTACTCCACCACGTCTTTTCACTACAAACATTCCTCAAACATTGTCGTACATCCAGCTGATGATCTTATCAGTAGCTTCAGTCTTTTCCACTGTTATAACTTGATAGAAATCCGGGAGCCGTTCTCTCTCCTTCTTGAACCATTCAGGGTGCTCAGGAGCGAATGTTTTTCCATTCTCTTGTTCATAGAGAACTTCGTCTTCAAGACCCCATTCGAGAAATTTTGCCGGCATATCATCTCGATCCACAGCTTCTTCATCACTTTCGTTTCCCTCAGATACTTTGTCGACTGATTCCAAACGCTTTTTCTTAGCTTCAGCCTCCTTTTCCTTTCGAGTATTTTCTTCTTCCACGAACCCCTCAAAATCGAAGATTTCTTCAAAGGAAAACATGGGTTTTACTTTCATTTGCTCACACGTGTTCCTCATCATTTGATACATTTTCTCCAACCCCGCTTGCTGGAATCTGATGAACTTGGACTGTTTATGTGACAACTCGTAATTTGAACCTACTTTCTGTAACACTACGTGCTTACGTGAGCTACTTTAATCAAATGAATGCATGTTTACGTGATATGTGTTTCTATTGTATGTTACGAATTAAATGCTTGTATGTATGTTACTCGAACTAAAACCGCACAACATGGATCAAGCACACAAGGCCATTTGGGCCGTAATCCTTGTAACCGGAACCAAGGGGCAACCCAAGTGGGGTTCGGCCCATTCCCTCTTTCCCTCTTGTACACATATAAGCAAACACCCTTAGGGTTGTTTTCTCTTTTGGTTACAACAACACAACACACACAAACTCTAGTGCTCTCATCTCTCTAAGCCGGTGGCCATCACTTTCTTTTCCCTCGAAGACCTTTTCCCGAATCGGATCACCTTCTATCAATCGGTTAGTGCTTGATTATTCGTAAATGATGATGTGATTGTTTATGATTATGTGTTAGAATTCATGAGTGGGGATGTTTACGTGATAATCGGATATCTTGCAATATGTTGTTCGGATTCTTGTTAAGATGATGTTGAACCGAATGCTTGTTAAATCGGACATGTTTATGTTAAACGTATGTTGCCATGATTCGGGTTACATGTCATTGATTTAGAGCCGTATAGTTGTTAATCAAATGATCCGGTTGCATATTATGTTGATATTGAATTACTGTTCTTGTTGATGATGTTTTGAATATGTAAAATTGTTAAAACATGGTGTTTGATCCGATTTGTGAAACTGATAAGTTGTTAGCTGGATTTACGGAGTGATGGTTGCTGTGTAATCATGGAAAGTTGTTACCTGCACTGTTGCGACACCGATTACGAGTCGGGATCTCCCGTTGCGACTCGAGACCACACACGGTTGCGAGTCCCGTTGCGACTCGAGACCACACATTCCCGGCACAAACCGCACGAGCCGAGACCACGGTTGCGAGTCATGTTGCGACTCGAAACCGGACCATGACAAGCCGAAACCACAGTTGCGAGTCCCGTTGCGACTCGAAACCTCCTTCGTTGCGACTCGAGATCTCTAGTCTCGACTCGAGACCCTTTTACACGTACACTTTGTCATTGGGCCTGCACACTGTTACGAGCCCAACTGATTGGGCCAGATACTTGGACTCTGCTTGTTTACGTGATTGTTTACGCTGATACCTATACGTGGAATGTAATGTCGAATACTTGTACAACCTGTTACAATATGTATGGAACATAAGTGCACTACTTGTATACGAATCTGACCCGCATAATAACTGTGGTAGGACGTGGTTAATCGCTCTATAACTTAATTGAACTGTGTGTAGCATACCGAGCAACCCCAGGTGAGTTCATTGCATTTTCTCAAGCATGCGTCCCGGTGGTTGGGGACAACTGGTAAACACTTGGAAGGGAAACTATGGGTAAACAACTAAATCGGTTTTGGTTATTGCCTGGAGGGCAATGGGGGTAATTAGTTGATAGCGCTATTAGGTGGGAAACCTCACACCGGGCCGTAAGGACGGGCGTGAACTAATTATCTGGTTAGGGCTATGGTTGTTAGAGGCACACTCCTCGGATACATATGGGCACACTCCCTAGGGTATCTAACGATGGCAACATAGCAAACGGTCGTTAAGGGGTACCCACTCCCCGGATACACATGGGCACACTCCCTAGGGTATCTAACATGAGCAACATCGTAACGCAGCATCGAATTGCATTAACATATATCTGGTAACACAACACGTTAACAAAACCTTGCACTCACCAGCGTAGTCTGACGCACTTGTCTGCATGCTTGTAGGTCATTAACACTTGGAACATGGACTTGCTATCTGGGAGTGCTGGAGTGGTCATGGATCGATGCTCTTGGATTAATTTACATTGGATACATTGGTTTTAATTATTATTATGAAACAATTGCTAAACGATTTATTAAGTGCTTCCGCTACACAACACTTTGGGATTTGATATTATGTTTTATTTAAGTATTTACTATTGGTTCAATGTGATTGGTGGCTCGAACTCTGATGCGTAACACGCCTCGCGGGATTTCCGCAAGTGGGATTTTTGGGGGTGTTACAGTTTAGCCATGTATGCAGTCATTTCTTTGTTTTTCTTCCTCTGATCCTTGATCTTTTCCCTTAGAAGGTTCGTGTCGTTTACTTGATTCTTTAGCAGACGGATTTCTTTGGCAACTGAAGGCCCGGTATCTTTGATCAGCTTGTCGTAGAGTTCTTGAAAGGGACGAACCCTTTGTGGAGGTACTGGAGACTTTGAAATCCTTGTTGGCTTCACAGGAGACACTTTAGAAGGGCCCTTGCTCGCAGATGCTTCCTCGGGGTCTACAATCATTGCATCTACGAAATCATTCAACGATTGAACTTCCTCAGTCACTGTTCTTGGTCTTTCTGAGGCTGATATCTCTTTTCGCTTCAACTTCTTTTCTCTTTTCTCCTTTTCTTGCAAGGCGTGAGTCGCTTTCAAATCTTTAATGTGCTGGCGTTGTTCTTCTGACTCGGCCGCCCTTATGCCTGCCTCCATAAATCGTTCAGTGCTTTCCGACGCCCTTTTCTTTTTGGGTGGTTCGTCTTCAGCCGCCTGTTTTTCTTTCCTTTTTCCTTTAGCATGTTCTTCTTTTGCAGCTGCTTCGGCTTGAGCTTGAGCAGCTCGCTGTTGTTTTTCTCGAACAGCTTCCTTGTACTTTTTATATGCTTCCTTTACCAGAGGTAATTTCTCAGCTCGATACATCCAATCATGCAGCAATACCCATTCATTGGTTTTGATCTCGGTGTACTGATGGCTAGTGGGGACGTGAAATTTGTAAAGGTTTCCATCGTTTGGAAGATCCTTGTATTGATCATTGATCAGCATCTGAATGAATCTTGGATACATCGCCCACGTAGCACCACTTGCATTTTCAAGCATATAGTTGAATATTAAGCCAGAGAGATTAAACTTCTGATTTAGACATAAATTCAGCATGGCTGCAACCATTCCAAGTTTAAACCATCAAAACGACCCTTTCGGTGAGCCAGACTCATAGAAATAACATGAACAATGAACCTCCAGTCTCTGGTGAGTCCTCCTCTCTTGATCTCTTTCTTTTGACGGAAATCTCCAACATAACCCATCCCTTGAAAACCATCCAGGATATCATCTTGACTCAGGCTTAATGGATCTTGATCACTGTCTCGTAGCTTCAGAACCTGGCATATCCGCTCTTCAGTCACCTCTACTCTTTTGTTGCGAACAGTCGACACTATCCCTCTTTTGTTGTTGATGGTTTCTGCTTTTGCGTTTTCCCTGAATTCTTGTATGTGAATGTTGTAAACCTCAACTGCTGTCTCCACAGCTAACCGATTCTGCTGGAACGTACCCATCTAGTCACATCTTCAAAATCTAGAGGCACTTCATCCAGGTTGATGCTTTGATTATGTTTCAACGTTTTATCCCACTCAAGAATCTTCACCATACTGCACATGGCACGTAAAACGAGGCAAGTTAGAACGAAAAATTTACACAGGAAACTATGCACAAAACAGTATTTACAAACCTTAGACAAGATTATAATAAATATTAGATTAAATGAATTTAAAAGAACATTTAAAATTATAAAAATTTGACTTAATATCGCTGCCAGGTCATGTGATATCTTCGCTGGTGCCGGTTATCGAGATCCGGACACTAGATCAGGAACACAGATTGGTCATTGCTGACTAGCCTAATTTCGCTAGCGAACATAGCGATGACAAAGTCTCTTTTTCGGAAACGACCTGCCAGCGAAGACGATAGACTAGATCGCTACACGAGCGAATTAGACTATGTGGCTGGATGCTCGAACTCGCGTTCGAGACTTTTGATCATCGCTGTCATCGCTGAGGTTGCTTACAGACCATGCTCGAGTCATCGCTGAGGTCGCTAGTGCCTGCTTTAATTTCGCTAGCGAACTTAGCGATGTCATGGTTTCTTTTCCCACACCGATTCACCAGCGAACACAATAGACTAAATAGCTACACGAGCAAATTAGACTATCTTGCTGGGTGCTCAAACTCGCGTTCGAGACTTTTGATCTTCCGCGACCAGGGTTAAATCCGCTGTCTTCGCTGCATTCATCATCAATTTCGCTGGCATCAAACTTTTCTTATTAAACCCTCCTTAAAAACCCTAACAGTTCATATCCAAACGATTTAGCATGGGTTTTGCACGATTCTGAGCATATGTACTCGCTTTAAAGTCGGATTCTACTCGGTTTTCTACTTGTACATCTAACCTAATCAACAAACTTGTGGTATATCAAGAACAACCAAAAACCCACACAATGTATGAAGCATTAACCTTTAATCCCAACCGATCAAGAAGCGAAAGCACCGTTCAAAAAGCGAAAACAGCGATTTAGTGAAGAAGATTACCTGATAATCTTGGTTGGAGTTGAATCTTGTGTCAATTTTATGAGAAAATCCGGTGTTAAACAAGAGAGAAGATGAAAGAACCGCTTGTGAGAAGTTTTGAAAATTTTGAAAATGACTGACGGTTAAAAAAATATCTATATATGTGAGTTTAGATAACCAGCGAAATTATAATTTCGTTGGTATCTTAATTCCGCCGCCAGATGCATGATATCAAACAATCTTTAATTTCGCTCGTTGATTTCAAACTTTCTCGTAAAACGTGCCCATTTTTTATTAAAATACTATTTATTTCGAAATATTCACAATTTTGCTAAAAATTGGGCCATTTTGACTCCGAACTTCAAATTTCTTGCTTTGGGAGATTCCATTTAATGCAAATTTCCTTGAAATATCCGACGCTCATCGAACTTACCTGCAGAAGATCATATTGCCAACACTCACCAAATTCTTTATATATTATTATTATTATTATTATTTACTAACCAGGGCACAAGAAAAACTGCCAGTATATTTGTCCACTTAAATCCATGCATCCTTCTTTCAACATGCCTTCGGAGAGCGCTTTTATCATGTTTTCAGTAATATTGACAAGTCTTCGATGGCCCCCACACAAGCTATTGAGAATAGAATCATTACGCCCTCGTGAGTCCCACATCAGGACATACCCCCGCGATCAAGGTATGCACAAAGATTCCTCATAACAGGTGAGTATATTGGTTTCATTCTCTTCAACGATAGAACGGAGATCAGGTCTGTACTTTCGTACAACAGAGATCCCAAGAGCTATCGAGGGTTAAGATAGATAGTTCGGTGAACAGGTCAGTACCACCGTACAGCAGAGTTACCAAACTAATCTATCAAAGGATTTTGGCCAAAAATGGCGCTTATTATGGATTTTGGCCAAAAATGGCACTTATTAGAGAGGGTTTGGCCTTTTTTTTAAGGCACTTATTATTAAAAGAATATCATAGCGTCTAGGTCAGCATGTATTTGGATGCAGCAGAAGAACGACTATGATATCCTCCGAATGAAATACCAATATAAAGACCCGAAATCTCAGACTTTGGCAATCTGTTAACGCAAGATTCAAGACCATTAAGCCCTATGCCGCAATGTGTTACCCACTGAGATGCGTAATGCCTGAGAAAAGCCAGAATTCTTGTGTAGACATTATGTTTTGCTCCCTAACAGCAGTTTACTCGTCGGTATTGCTGAATCTACCGACACGTCGTTGCTTGGTACCCTGATTTCCATTTGTGTTCTGTTTAGCAAGAAATGACAAAGTATTAGCAATTTTCCATCACTTCCTCTAGCAGGAGTCAGACATAAGCCTTCGTTTTTGGATTTTCTGAATATATCCCCCCTAAAATCTTTATTTTCGTGAGTCCATTTGCCCGAAAATAAAATTTTAATAAGAAAATCTTTTTGGTGGGCGACGTTTTCCGATACTTGTTTTACTTTCAACAAACATTTTTTTTAACAAATTTTGATCACAAGATTCATTTCCAGTCAAGGAAATTGACCATTTCCAACCAGGTTACCAACTGGTTGAATCGGGTTTTATCGAAGGCTTTCGTGAAGATGTCGGCCCGCTGCTGTGTTGTATCCACTGGCACCACTTGAATATATCCCTTCTCGTAAGCATCTCGAATTGCATGGATTCGAATCTCGATGTGCTTTGTTCTTGGGTGGTGTATGGGATTCTTCACAATTCCTAGACACGCTTCATTGTCGATGAATATAGGAGTCTTCATGATGTTGATTCCATAATCCAGCAACTGATTTTGTATCCAGAGAACTTGTGAACAGCAGCTGTAGGCCGTGGTGTATTCTGCTTGAGCGGTTGAGGTGGACACCGTTGTTTACTTCTTGCTTTTCCATGAGATCAAACGATTTCCCAAGAATTGACATCCTCCTGATACAGACCTGCGATCTACTTTACAACCTGCATGATCACTGTCAGAATATGCAATAAGATCAAAATTACTATCTTTAGGATACCAAAGACCTAGTTTCGGAGTTCCTTTGAGATAGCGGAAGATGCGCTTTACAGCGATTTCATGGGATTCCTTGGGATTTGTCTGAAATCAAGCACAAAGACAGACTGCCCACATGATGTCCGGCCTGCTAGCCGTCAAATACATCAGAGAACCGATCATCGAGCGATAAAAGGACTTGTTTACTGGTTTTCCTTGAGGATCCAGAGTGAGCTCTGTCTGAGAGGCGAACGGGGTGCTTGCAACTTTACAATCGTTCATGTTGTACTTCGTGAGAATATCCCGAATGTACTTTGCCTGATGAATGAGAATCCCATCCACCTTTTGCTTCACTTCTAGCCCTAAGAAGAAATTCAGCTCTCCCATCATGCTCATTTCGAATTTTGCCTTCATGACGGTCTCGAATTCTCTGCACAATGCCTCGTTAGTTGACCCGAAGATAATATCATCGACATAGATTTGAACCAGCATTACATCCTCCCCGATCTTTTTGCTAAAAAGAGTCATGTCGATCTTTCCTCTGGTGTATCCACACTCTAACAGGTATGTGGACAAAGTCTCGTACCAAGCACGTGGAGCTTGGTGAAGACCATAGAGCGCTTTGTCCAACTTGAAGTATCGTCCTGGAAAATGAGGGTCTTCGAACCCTGGAGGCTGACATACATACACCTCTTCCTTTACTTTCCCATAAAGAAAAGCACTCTTGACATCCATTTGGAAAACTTTGAAATTTCTATATGATGCATACGCCAGGAATATTCTGATTGCTTCCAGTCGTGCAACTGGAGCAAATACTTCTTCGTAGTCAATTCCTTCTTCCTGAGGAAAACCCTGTACCACCAATCTGGCCTTGTTCTTGATCACCACTCCACGATCATCCATCTTGTTACGGAAGACCCATTTTGTGCCAATTGGAAACTTTCCTTCAGGTAAATCTACTAGTTCCCAAACTTTAAGCTTTCTGAATTGAGATAGCTCTTCCTGCATCGCCTGGACCCAACTGGAGTCTTGAATAGCATCTTCAATGTCTCGTGGGACGGATTGCGAAAGGAAAGCTGCGAAGAGACCCTTGTTGATGCTTGACGACTGCCCGCGTGTACGTACTCCTTCTTCGACAGCCCCTATGACGTTTTCAAGAGGATGATTTTTATTGGTCTTGTATCCGGCATTTGTCAGAGATTCAATCTGCTGCGGAAGGTTGGTGAAGTGCTCATCCACGTAAATCACTGGTGGATCATCTTTTTGAGTTGGTTCATCCACATTCGCCTGTGAAGAAGAAGCACCGTTGTCTTGGGTGTTCTCAGGCGAAGTGTCACCAGTTGCTTCATTCACAGCCAGAATGGGGTCAGCAGATGATGGAGATAGACGGGTGGTAAATGGAGTTAAACCAATGTCAGATGAGTCAAACAGTGGTTCAACATGTGTGTCTTCAACAGGCTCAGTTTCTGGAACTACATCCGGAATTTCAAAGGTGTTAAAAATCACACCCACATCATAGAACCAATCAGGAGTACTTCCGGTGTTGGTGTAGTTTCCTTCTTGAAAATCAACATAGTAGGATTCGATCACCATCTTTGTTCTTTTGTTGTAAACACGGTAGGCCTTCTGTGCGGATGAATACCCCATGAAGTAGCAGATATCACCCACTGCTTCAAATTTGATGAGATTTTCCTGAGTGTTAAGAAGGGTGCACGAACAGCCAAATGGTCTGAAGAAGTCAATGATCGGCTTTCTTTTGAAGAGAAGTTCGTATGCAGTCTTTCCATGTGGTTTTACAATTAGTACCCTGTTTAGAACATAGCATGCCGTATTTACTGCTTCTGCCCAGAAGATGATCGGAAGCTTTGAGTCCACCAGCATAGTTCGTGCAGTTTCGATCAGCGTTCTATTCTTGCGTTCAGCAACTCCATTTTGTAGGGGAGTTCTGGCCGCACTGTACTGGAGATGAATTCCCTTTTCAGCACAGAAGGATATGAAGGTCTGATTTTTGAACTCGGACCCATTGTCGCTTCTGATCGACTTCACTTTCAATTTGGTCACATTTTCAATCAGCGGGATGAATGTTTTGAGGACTTCAGCTGTCTCTCTTTTAGCTTCAAGAAAATAGACCCAAGAGAAACGAGAGAAATCATCTGTGATCACCAAACAGTAAGAACTTTTAGCAAGACTTTTAACACTAATTGGACCAAAAAGATCCATGTGCATCAATTGAAGAGGCGCAGTGATCGTATTCACTGCTTTGGACTTGTGCGATTTCTTGTGTTGCTTTCCCTGGGCGCATGCTATACATTTTTCAGAAAATGAGAATTCTTTAACCGGAAGACCTCTTACTAAGTTTAACTTAGAGAGTTTATTCATATTTTTAAAATTAACATGCCCCAATCGCCTATGCCAAAGCAGTGATTCCGATTCTGAAGCCTTTGAGATTAAGCAGGTCAGGTTGTCATTTGTCTTGGCATTTTTCATGTTGAGCACGTATGTGTTGTTTTGTCTTGAAGCAGTGAGCATGATCATTTCAGCAGGAACAACATAGCCGGGCTTCAGAAACAAGCATTCCATTTCATTGAAAAGCACCGATATTCCTTTATCACAGACTTGTGAGACACTCATAAGATTGTAACACAATTCTGGAACGTAGTTGACGTTCTCCAACGTGAGTGCTTCAGACACTACATTTCCAACTCCAATGATCTTTCCTCCTTTCTCATCTCCAGCGAAAGATACGAAATCACCATCAATGAAGCGAAAGTTCTTCAGAAGTTCCTTCAATCCAGTCATGTGTCTCGAACATCCGCTGTCTACATGCCAGATATATTCCATGAGCATCCGAAGCCATTTCTGCAGTTTATTCTGATATACAAAAAAATATATACAAATTAGCTAGATTTAGGAACCCAAATTTGCTTCATCTGGCTTCTATCGTGATTTTGACCCACATTGACCTCTTTTTGTTTCCAAAAATATGCAGTTGACTCAACCAGATTTTTAACAAACTTCTTAAGATAATTTAATTGATATGTGACGTTTGTAAGAAAATCATGTTCTGGTTTGGAAAACTTTTTGGTCTTACAATGTTTCGCTGTATGTCCTAAATGACCACAGCGAAAGCATCTTTTATGTCTGGGTCTTTTGGTGTTAGAAGATAATGTATGTAATGAGAGTCTTGAGCTTTCTGCTTTCTTCATTTTCTTGTCCACTCTGCTTTCATCTTCTGAGTATTCTTCATCATTGTCTGAATCGGACAAACTTTCAGACATGTTTTCTTCACTTGAGCTTTGCTCTTCACTGTCTTCGTAACTTGATTCATCACTGGTGAATTGATCTTCATTTGAGTCTTGGTCTTCAAAGGCAGATCTTGAACATTCGAAGCTTTTATCATTGGTGGATAGGTCTTCACTTGAACTTTCTGATCCTTGCTCGTCTTCTGAGGCAGTAATGTTTGAATCTTCATTGCCATGATCTTCAGAGACACTCTTTTCTGAATCTATCACACCTGTTCTAGAAGGAATAAATTCGGGAATTTCCTCTGTGAGGAATTTTCCGAAACTATTCTTTTTCAATTCTGGCACAAATATAGGAGATTCACAGGCAACTTTATCATCACAAAACGCATAATTTAAATCATGACATTCAGACACACAATGTTCACGATCACGGGTCTCAAATGTAGGCACATGGCCCTTACAGTCATCCGAAGATTTAAATTTAGGCACTCGGCCATTACAGTCATCCATCCTACTTAAACTATTACAATCATCCTTAACATTGTTTTTCCTAGAACAGTTCCAGGCGAACCAGTTAACGGTGGAATAACTGTCGCCTGAATGTCCAATTCCTATTTTAGACCCGCCGCAGTCTCCATCCTCATCGCACACATCTTCTTTACACACAATGGGATCTGCATTGCTTTTAGAACAGTTAGCGGTTGTCTCATTTTCACAAAAATCATTCTGTTCAACAGAGGCCTTTTCATTGATAAGATCGTTTTCGGGATGAGGAGTCGGCATAGGCACATAGTTTTTGCTATGTGGAGGAAAGAAAAGTTTTCTTTCATTTCCGCGCCTATCCTTATACCCAATCCCGTCCTTCACAAACGTTGGTCGCTGGCAGTTTTTAATGTCAGTAAAGGCCTTTTAACTGACATTCCATTTATCTATTATAATTTGTAATTTATTCTTTTCGTTCAAAGCTTTTTCTAATCTTTCTGTAAGATCGTTAATGATAAAATCTTTTCTAAATACAAATTCTTTAAGAGTTTGCATTTCAGCTAATGTTGAGTTCAACTTTCTCTGATATGCAGCCTCGTTCTGTTTAAGCTCGTTGTTAAATTTTAAAGCTTTGTCTTTTTGTCTTTCAAATTCTAGATTTAAGAATTTATAATGTGCCACGACATCAACGCATGCAGGTGTGCATAATTTTTCTTTGAAACTAAGTGGAATACTGTTTACCAAGTCCTTGTCAGCCTTCTCCTTTGATGAATCTGCTTTCATTGCGGCTGCTGGGACCTTTTCCTTGCCCTTCTCAGATGCCTCTTTCGAAACATGCTCCTCTGCTTGACCACATTTCTTTTCCTTTTCAGGCTCCACTGAAGTCAGAATACTTTTCAAACCTTTGTCAGCAGTATTGTCTCCCTTTGGAATTCCAGCTGCCTGCTTCTCAAACTGCCTTGATGAGGATTCACCTGAGATCTTGGCCATCAGAGCTTTGTTGACTTGCTCCTTTGCTTCAGTAATTTCTTCACTCCAATCATAGTCTTCGACGACTAAGGCTTTTGGCGTGCTAGGAGACGCGTTGTTCTTATTCTCTTCAACTGTGATTTGCTTACAGCAGGAGTGGTTTCACTGTTTCCTTCTTTCAACAGAGGACAATCACGCTTGAAGTGTCCTAAATTCTTGCAGTTGTAGCACCTAAGTTTAGATTTGTCAAAGCCAGCTTTTCCAAGACCCAAACGCTTTCCTGTCTTGTCTTGAAATTTCTTTAGCCTCAAACTAATCATGGCCATTTGCCATTTCAGATCCATTTCCTCCATATCATCTGGATCAACCTGATACATGTCTTCAGCAGTGAACATCTCCTTTTTCAGTTCTCCAGACATTAGGGCTTCATAGCTGCTCAGAAACGTGTTGAAGAGTTGCCACGTTTTCAGTGGACACTTTCAATGCTTGAGTGTCGACAGTGATAGTCTTCTCAACAAGTTGTGGAGCTTTTGATGCGCTTGCGGAAGCATTCGCATAGATTAAGTCGGAGGCTTGTGGAATGGTGCCCCCTGAAGCAAGAAATGCCACTTTTTTCAATCCAGCGGAGGTTTGAGTTGACTTTGGTGGGTAACCAGCAGTGTTCATTTCTCTTTTGTTTACATCCATTTCAAAAGCTCTTGGGTATTGATCAGATCGGACAAAGTGACAGGATTTGGATTGTTGAGGAAATCTTTCTTGATCATCATGCATTGAAGGCTCCATTCCTTGGGAAGTGAATCTAGCAGCTTCTTTATTGCAGCACGATTTGTGACAGGATTTCCCGCCTTCTTCATTTTGGTCATCATATTCAGAAAACGACTGATGTGGTTAGAAAGACTTTCTCCACGAACTCCACAAAACATGTCATACTGTTTCTGCACCATATCTCTCTTGCTTTCGATCAACTCTTCATTTCCCTCATAGTACTCAATCAATGCATTCCAGAGTGCATTTGCAGTTCGGTGTTCCTCAAACATGTTGCAGTCGTTGGTTGATAGAGCCATGGTTAAAGCAGCGTGAGCACGACGATCACGTTAGATAAGAGCCTTGTCTTCATCAGTAAAGGTAGTAGCATCATTGTTAGCAACTACTGCATCTCCTCAAACGACCGTTGGAATATGGGGTCCAGCGGTGACAGAGAGCCACAGATTGTAGTCCGTGTACTCGAAGAACGATTGAATGCGAGTTTTCCAAGTGCTAAAGTCTTCAGCACCTTTCAACTTTGGTGGACGAGTGGTGGTTCCAGTCTCAAGTTCCGCTTGAGCAATTGGACTTAGTTGATTCAACGACATCTTAGCTTGTTTTAGACAAAAGGAATTGATCAGACGTTAAATTCGCTGACAAGTCACAGAAAACCGGTGATGAACTTAATTTCGCCGAAAACCTTCGCTAGTATTTTGGGCAGTCCTGCACGAGCGAGCACGGTAATTTCGCTGACAAAACACAACACAGACAATAGTTAGGTTAATTCCGCCGATAACCGTGATAAGAACGCTGTGGTTCAGTATCACAGTTCTCGAAGTCGCCTTCGATAAGTTTGCTCAAGGGACACTGGACACTATTTCGCTAATGATCAGTAATTTCGCTCGAATGATGATCGGCGAATTTAGTGATTCTGCGATGAGTTTCTCAACGATTTGATTTAATTCGCTGTATTCAAAGCTATGTTCGCTATCTTCAAAAAATAATTTCGCTATATTCAAAAATTGTTCGCTGACTTCAAGCTAATTTCGCTGGACAGAGGGTTTTACACGAACTAAAACCCTCTAATCACCCAAAAACAGCTCAAAAACCATGTTTTGATACATCAAAATGTCCAAAATGACTCCCTAATCATGTATTAACAACAACCTATCGATTAAACACACCAAATCAATCCATTTGAAGTCCAAAAATTTGAAAACTTTGAAACTTTTGAAAAACCTTCAAAACTATGAAAAATCTCAACAAAAACACAACAACCAAGAGCACTAAGGCTCTGATACCAAATTGTAGATCCCAAAACAAATCCGGATCACAGTGGTTGGTTGTTTTAACCCATAACACCTATTGATTAGGTGTTTGAGATATGAGAAGTTAAGAAGAATCAAAGATGAAGGTGAAGCTAATGGATTAATGAATACAACAAGTGTTGTATTGAATCCAAATAATAAGATATAACAATAAACCACCTTGGATATCAGATTTGAGCACAAGATCAACACAAGAATGTAACAACACCAATATTCATTGAAGAGCCAAAAGCTTGAGTTTGTTACAAGGCATGAGCTATATATAGTGGCATGAGCTATATATAGTGTTCCTGATTAGCCAGCAAATTTATAAATTTGCTGGAATCTTATCTACACTAGGTCAGGAACTATACTATTAGAGAATTACAAAATAAGCCCTTGCACATTCAAATTAGCTACAAACTATGACTAAACTAATCCAGCACAAGTATCAACGATCTCAAAAGTTCTAACACTTTAAGCAAACAAAACATTTCAAAACGGAGCATATCAATGATTTAACCTCTAATCGATTAAAGATTCAATGTCCGACCAAGCGGTATTTTATATACCATACCCCAAGCCCATATAGGGAAGATAAGTTAAAAGTATTTACATGACAAAATGGTTTTAAACCCAAATTATGCGTTTAATTACACTTAAAAGGCTATTTTAAGCGATTTCCGGGTTATACAGGAAATCTGAGTTTTTTGATCAGGTTATATAGTTCAAAATACTTTATTTATTATATAAAATCAGTAGCAATTGGATTTGTGTCAAAATATTATGTAGAACTCGTTTTATGCCCGAAAAGGGTATAATCGGTGTTTACCGAATCAAGGCCATAACCTTAGGTTATGAGCAGGTTAAAAATAATTAAAAATCTTTAAAAATCTCAAAATTTTATATTACATCGATGGGTAAAATGTTTGGTGCCAAAAGTTGGGTTTAGATAGGCTTTATGCTAAGTGCGCCGTTTAATTAACAAAAGCTTCTTAATTGCGCTATTTAGCATAACTCCTATTCTGGACCTCGAACTGTTATAAAACTTTAGGGACATGTTTATAAACTAATAACAAAGATTTTTGCTCTCTCACTTTTAAAAAATTCTCGTTTTATGGGCAAAAGGGCATTATGGTCAACATTTAAGCATTTAACGGAAACGTGCAATTTAATCGGACAATCAACGAACCAGTCATAGAGGGTTATAATATCATGTAACCTGGTCCTAAGTAAGTCCTAAGGCATCTCTAAACCCTACTAAAACGGATCAGAACTGAAGTCAAAGCAAAAGTTAAAGTTTTACGACTTTCGGTTCCGAATCGGGTCTAAACAGAAAATTGTCGGATCAAACAAGCCTAGACCAGTTCTTATACTTATTAGCATGATATATGAGTGGTAAAATAGGTTACACGTCTTCTACATTGTTAATTACATTTTAATTCGAAAATCATGCTTCTGTTGACTTTTTAATACAAACTGTAACAACCAGGTTATAATTACAAATTAAATGAGTATTTAGATTTAAACATTCTTGCTCAAATACGGGTTTATTAAAACTTTTCTAGACTTGAAAGTAAAACAACTTAGTGTAATTAAATTCGTCGTTTGAAATGTAAAACGACGACAACTTGCGAAAGCATGTATCTTTATCGTGTTCGGTTCTTCGTTAAGCTTGATCGTCTTCCGGCATCAAAATGTACCTACATTTCATAAACGTGAAATGTTTTAGTCATACTTGGTTTAAAACGTATTCAAACGGGTACACGAAAGGAGATTCAACAAAAATAGCTGGGCGCTACCGTAACTTACGGTAGCCACCGTAAGTTACGGTAGCCACTGGGCATTCAGGGGCTG
Organism: Helianthus annuus; assembly: GCF_002127325.2. Taxonomy (NCBI): domain Eukaryota; kingdom Viridiplantae; phylum Streptophyta; class Magnoliopsida; order Asterales; family Asteraceae; genus Helianthus; species Helianthus annuus. Next base: position 121,743,126 of record NC_035437.2, read on the forward strand.
CCGTAAGGCAGTACATCTTCAGCGTAACAACTTTAGTTGCTACCGTAAGTTACGTTAGCTACCGTAACTTACGGTAGCTGCTGCATGTTCTTCATGCTTTGCATTACCACGTTTCTTATCATATAATTTTCCACCATGGCTGAAATGATTGTGGGTTTACTATGATAAACTATATAAACCGAGTTTTTACACTTCAACTCATTATTTACGGCAAGACTCAAATAGAGCCATTTGGCCAAGGTATTACATCTTTCAACTTCTATATTTGTCCTAAGTATTTGTCTAACCAAAAAAACTCGTTTCCAAACAACCTTTAGGGGTTGTTTGCTCAGTTGGACTTATAAGGACGTTTTGGTCCATTTTGGCCCTTCATTAACGATGAAAGATTTTTGTAAACAAGTTTGACCCATAAGCCTTCTTCTTAACTATGATTTTGTTTGAAAGGTTATTAGACCTTTCAAACGTAATGGCCATCGTTCGTAACATTCGGTTTACCTATTAAAGTAACCGAAATCTATTTTAGACTCCGATTAACTCTCATTAAACCTTACGTTTAAATGAGAGTTAATCTATTATGCGTACCTGGCTCAGATCATTATATTGACCCATTTAAATACCTTGCCTCAATAGCCGCTAAGTGTAGCGATGTAATTATCCATTCGATAACTATTTCTGTAATCATACAACTCAACAAATCATTAGTCGATATTGTCAAAGAGTGATATTTTCACCTTTTGACCCGTTTGGTCTAGATGACCGATTATATTGGCGAGATGAAGCTTTTTTGCCATCTCGTCTACACGACTCGCTCCGATTTACACCGCACGGTCGTTTTTAATTGTAATTCACCTCTTAATGCTTTTGGCCTATTAAGGCTTACGAAATACGTGCATTTCAAAATGAACAATTATTATCAACAAGTGACCGAATTACAATTTTTTTACCCTTAGTGGTTATCATGGTTTACCTTATATGGTAACCTTTAAAAGTACTTGTTTAATTCGTCATAATATGATCGAATCACCGATTTAACTCATTTTTTTTTACCATCAATACGGTCTCTTATCCTAATTGGTTATCTTGTTCCGTACGACCACACGCCGGAACACCATATCTCAAATTCCCATTTGTCTTACTCGTAATCAATACGACAAAAGAACATTCTAAAATATATGACTAGTGTAAGCTATACTTACCTTGCATCTTTGCGAGCTTCATACTTGAACTTGTATCCATTTGACCCGTTCATTTCCAAGCTCCTACCTAGCTTGTCAGAGTCAAACTACCATATCATATCCACAAGATGATTAGATTAGTCAACCATTAACATGACCATCACACCTTATGGATTCACAAACTTATTCACCAAAGTATGCTATTTATTCAACAACTATTTTTTTTTCTTTTTTCCATAATTCTTTCCTTTCACTAACCGTTTGACCCGTTAGTCAAGTTACTTATACAAACTAGTTAGTAAGTGATTTTGAACACTTTAAGCATGTCATATAAAGTGTTATTTGTTCCTAACAATAAATACTTCATGACTAAACAAGTATATGCAATCATATGTCTTTTTTTCGGATTAATAATAACATTATTAATGTGCAGCGATTTTCTATTCAGCTACTGTAATCGACCATTATGACCCATCTAAAGTCCGAACTAGATTAACATGTTCAAAATGGATCGTAGAAAACTTCAATACCTTCGCAAGCATATAAGGTACACCTTCTAACGAATTTTCTATGATTTTATATGATTTTTATAAAATCAGCACAGCAACTATATTTTCATTTTTCAATCAGCTTTTAAGTTTTCTAAACAGCAGTTTTAATCACATTTTTGACCTCTTTAACAACCACATTTGTTTCTTATTATTGAAAACAGTAAAAATTACTTCATAAGCTTTCCGAAAAGGTATAGAACACCCAAATCGGATAAACGGTTGATTTTATATGATTTTTTTTAAGATTAGTCAAAATCCATATAAAAAGCTATGGAAATCATGCTTAGGTTCCTTTCAAATTCGACCCAAACCATCAAATGTAACCCATTTCCATGGCTATAACCCTTATTAAACTCTTGGTAATGGTTAGAAACCTATAACACAGTGATTGTAGGCTAAGAGATGTCAAAAACATCATCTATTTCAGCACTTTAGTTTTCATTTAGGCATCCTAACAAACACCTAGTGTGCATAATTTTACATGTTTACTAACTAGTTCATAACTAGTTATTTTTACTAAAGTTAACATCAGTTTGGTAATTTCACATCAATTTTAACATAAACAAACCTGAAATTGCTTTAGAGAATTCAAATTACACTAGTACAACTATCATAATCCTAGTGTCTTCATACTTCTACATCACCCACTTAACACCTTCAATGGTGATTATGGAATTCTCAAGTATTGAGCATAATTTCAACAATCTAATGACTAGGGTTTATTCCTAGACACTATTTCATTCTAATTCCATCTAAACAACATTCATGCATGATTATCAAATTTCACAAGTATCATCAAAATATAATTTTTGACATACCTCTTGATTCTCTAAGCTTGGTGATCACAATTTTAGTAAAAGCCCCAAATTTTCTAGCTCGATTTCCCTTCGATTTACTGAAATTTCGTGAGTTTAGGGTTTCAAAGAGAAACCCTCTTTTGCTCTCCTGTACGTTCGACCAAGACACACATATGTGTGTGTGTTTTTGGTTTTTATTAATTTTATTCACTAACTTGTATCATTTTTCCTTTTTGGTCCCTTTAGTTCCAGTTTTATAAAAAAAAGGGTACCAATTCATGCTTCGTTTATTGTTTTAGACAATTAACTAACTAGGTAAATCATTCTTAGTTACTTGGTGGGTTCGAGGTAGTCATAACCTGTTTCGTTTTAAGTCCCGTTAACTCGGGTCTCTTTTGAACTTTGTTCCTACAAAAGTTTTTATTCTCTTTTATCTAATATTAGGTTTATTTATTTAAATCCTAATACTTACCGGGTTAATTTTACCACTAACGGTATTTTACCCGTTCTTTAATATTTACGTGGTTTGATTACCAAACCTGTTTTTGGGGTGTTACAAGTCTACCCCCCTTAAAGAGGTTTCGTCCTCGAAACCTTTATTAACTTAAATCATCGAGTTTAAACTCAATGCATTTGATCCGAGAAATCTTTTAAACATTACTTATACTTTTAACCAGTTGTTAGTATTACCGGAAAAGTATGGTAATATCTTTTTGGTTACTAATTGTCTACGTATCTCATACGACATAGTGCAATCTTGAAATAACGTAACCTCGTTATTTCCACTAGTCTAGTTAACTTAGCGATATCCATCGCTTTCATATATCATCGGATTCTTTATAAATCCGTTATTTTGGCCCGTTTAGTCTTTAGTGAAATCTTTCACTTTTAGCAACAATTCCTTTGTTTGTGAACTTATAGCTTTATGATCCCTCCAAATAAGTGATCAGTAATTCTGTTAGTGAGGTCTCATGGGCCGTCACTTTATTCCTTGTATCTATATACCTTTGTTGTTTACTTGACCGAGTCGCCAAACGTTGGCCACTTATTCACATAAGTTTATAGATTATGTTTATTCTACGTTACTCTTCGTAGTGAATAACGTATTAAACAATTTCTTAATTTGAATTTTGACCTTAACCGGTCCTACTAATTAGACTTATCAGTCCAGTTACTTTATACCAATCACTCGGGTTATAATATGATTACTTCACCTTACTTTTCTTGACCGTGATCGCGTCACGTCATGTTTAGGTTTATTCCAACCTTTCTTTATCGAAAACCTTTCTTTTCGAATGCATCGTCTTGCACTTATCAGTGTCAAGACTTATATCTTTAACATTTGCTATCTAAATTCCTATCAGATTTTAGGTTTATAAAAACGTTATTTCTTAAAATATATGTTTGGTGTCAAGACACCTTGTTTATATTTACAAAATCATTCGGTTTCAAGTTTCAGATTTGTTAACCTTGACTGTAGTTCATAACTACAATCGTTTTATTTTGGATCATTATCCCGACCCTATGACTTTTCACGTTGTTTATGCGTCGGTTTTTTTTTCTTACGCTCACCGTTTTCTGGTTTGCATATATCCATATTGGATTCTTTACCATTACCGGCTCATTATTCTTTTGCGTTTAACGCTACCGTTATCTGGCTTGCGCTTGCTTATGACATCCGGCTTTATATCGTATTCGACCCGTTCAACTTAAAAATGGTTTAACATAATTTATCAAGATTTCTATTTACGTCATTTTGTCGTCTTTTAGTCATAACTCAAAACCGGTGTCTTTTGACTTTCCATCCAAGTTCCCGTTTCTCGGTCTACTCACGTGTTTAACTCCTTACCCATCAATCGGGTGTTTTACCGAAGTCGTTATTATTGCAACCTTTCCGGTATGCATTAAGAACTTGTTTCACTTTTATATTCCGACTCTGTCCTTAAGTTTGGCGTTTTACAAAAAAACGGCCCGTTAAGAGTCATATTTGCATTCTCCAGGTTCGAGCGTAAGCACACCCCCTCCCAATGCATGTCTTAATCATTTTACATGTTTGGATTCTCCGGGTTCGAGTGCAAGTACACTCCCTCCCAATGCATGTCTAAATCATTTTACATGTTTGGATTCTCCGGGTTCGAGTGCAAGTATACTCCCTCCCAATGCATGTCTTAATCATTTTACATGTTTGGATTCTCCGGGTTCGAGTGCAAGTACACTCCCTCCCAATGCATGTCTTAATCATTTTACATGTTTGGATTCTCCGGGTTCGAGTGCAAGTACACTCCCTCCCAATGCATGTCTTAATCATTTTACATGTTTGGATTCTCCGGGTTCGAGTGCAAGTACACTCCCTTCCAATGCATGTCTTAATCATTTTACTTATTAATCATTGTCCCTTCACTCGGGCTCATTATCCTAATGTAATACGCTTCCGTCACCCGGCTGTGCATTTACATTATTATCAAATATTTTGCTCATTTGATTCATTTGGGTACTTTTAAAATGTCCCATTTACCTTGTCCTTACTACATCGGATGTAAGTATGTCCATCATAAAAGTTCATGGTACCACGTGTTCATTACTTACTTGGCCAGAGTAAGCGATCAAGACCTGATATGCACGACCTTTTATAATTTTCACATTCCACCCCATATAAGTAACACCTCTATTTAGTTTCCTTGGAAATAATATTCTGGATAGGTATTCTATTCAGATTTTTTTTCCAAGTTTTAATTTACATATGCAATGGTCAATCTCTATGTATTTGTTGCATATTACTATTGGCGTTATTATTTAAAATGCGCACCTGCAAATGCTTGCCCTAACGGGCTTCTCTTGCCATTAGCCTTGTTCGCATTGCCACGCGATTTAGGTCCTTGCTGAGTATGCTCTTCTTGTCTTACCTTGGACCGTTCCATCATCAGATCCGCAATTCATTCAACTCTCGTCATCTTCAGACACGTGTGTCCTTCAGTTAAAACATTCACAAAAGTTAGTAATGTCAACTTCAATAATTGCCCGTATTATAATACAAGGCTTTTCTACTATATGCGTCAACGCGCGTAATTTCGTCAACTACATTTATCGCTTAATTGAGGTAACGTGTAACACACGATATCCCCATGTGTTGTTTACAACACTTTAGCATGCTAAACTATTAGCATAGATGTACTTACCGGATTTGCGATCAAGCCTCGAACCGAACACCAATCTTCATCAAGAGCATAGGGTTTAAGTCCAAGTATAGTTTTTCCACCATACTTGAATCTCTTAAACCAGGGCTCTGATACCAACTTGTAACAACCAGGTTATAATTACAAATTAAATGAGTATTTAGATTTAAACATTCTTGCTCAAATACGGGTTTATTAAAACTTTTCTAGACTTGAAAGTAAAACAACTTAGTGTAATTAAATTCGTCGTTTGAAATGTAAAACGACAACAACTTGCGGAAGCATGTATCTTTATCGTGTTTGGTTCTTCGTTGAGCTTGATCGTCTTCCAGCATCAAAATGTACCTACATTTCATAAACGTGAAATGTTTTAGTCATACTTGGTTTAAAACGTATTCAAACGGGTACACGAAACGAAATTCAACAAAAATAGGTGGGCGCTACCGTAACTTACGGTAGCCACCGTAAGTTACGGTAGCCACTGGGCATTCAGGGGCTGCCGTAAGGCAGTACATCTTCAGCGTAACAACTTTAGTTGCTACCGTAAGTTACGGTAGCTACCGTAACTTACGGTAGCTGCTGCATGTTCTTCATGCTTTGCATTACCACGTTTCTTATCATATAATTTTCCACCATGGCTGAAATGATTGTGGGTTTACTATGATAAACTATATAAACCGAGTTTTTACACTTCAACTCATTATTTACGGCAAGACTCAAATAGAGCCATTTAGCCAAGGTATTACATCTTTCAACTTCTATATTTGTCCTAAGTATTTGTCTAACCATAAAACTCGTTTCCAAACAACCTTTAGGGGTTGTTTGCTCAGTTGGACTTATAAGGACGTTTTGGTCCATTTTGGCCCTTCATTAACGATGAAAGATTTTTGTAAACAAGTTTGACCCATAAGCCTTCTTCTTAACTATGATTTTGTTTGAAAGGTTATTAGACCTTTCAAACGTAATGGCCATCGTTCGTAACATTCGGTTTACCTATTAAAGTAACCGAAATCTATTTTAGACTCCGATTAACTCTCATTAAACCTTACGTTTAAATGAGAGTTAATCTATTATGCGTACCTGGCTCAGATCATTATATTGACCCATTTAAATACCTTGCCTCAATAGCCGCTAAGTGTAGCAATGTAATTATCCATTCGATAACTATTTCTGTAATCATACAACTCAACAAATCATTAGTCGATATTGTCAAAGAGTGATATTTTCACCTTTTGACCCGTTTGGTCTAGATGACCGATTATATTGGCGAGATGAAGCTTTTTTGCCATCTCGTCTACACGACTCGCTCCGATTTACACCGCACGGTCGTTTTTAATTGTAATTCACCTCTTAACGCTTTTGGCCTATTAAGGCTTACGAAATACGTGCATTTCAAAATGAACAGTTATTATCAACAAGTGACCGAATTACAATTTTTTTACCCTTAGTGGTTATCATGGTTTACCTTATATGGTAACCTTTAAAAGTACTTGTTTAATTCGTCATAATATGATCGAATCACCGATTTAACTCATTTTTTTTACCATCAATACGGTCTCTTATCCTAATTGGTTATCTTGTTCCATACGACCACACGCCGGAACACCATATCTCAAATTCCCATTTGTCTTACTCGTAATCAATACGACAAAAGAACATTCTAAAATATATGACTAGTGTAAGCTATACTTACCTTGCATCTTTGCGAGCTTCATACTTGAACTTGTATCCATTTGACCCGTTCATTTCCAAGCTCCTACCTAGCTTGTCAGAGTCAAACTACCATATCATATCCACAAGATGATTAGATTAGTCAACCATTAACATGACCTTCACACCTTATGGATTCACACACTTATTCACCAAAGTATGCTATTTATTCAACAACTATTTTTTTTTCTTTTTTCCATAATTCTTTCCATTCACTAACCGTTTGACCCGTTAGTCAAGTTACTTATACAAACTAGTTAGTAAGTGATTTTGAACACTTTAAGCATGTCATATAAAGTGTTATTTGTTCCTAACAATAAATACTTCATGACTAAACAAGTATATGCAATCATATGTCTTTTTTCCGGATTAATAATAACATTATTAATGTGCAGCGATTTTCTATTCAGCTGCTGTAATCGACCATTATGACCCATCTAAAGTCCGAACTAGATTAACATGTTCAAAATGGATCGTAGAAAACTTCAATACCTTCGCAAGCATATAAGGTACACCTTCTAACGAATTTTCTATGACTTTATATGATTTTTATAAAATCAGCACAACAACTATATTTTCATTTTTCAATCAGCTTTTAAGTTTTCTGAACAGCAGTTTTAATCACATTTTTGACCTCTTTAACAACCACATTTGTTTCTTATGATTGAAAACAGTAAAAATTTACTTCATAAGCTTTCCGAAAAGGTATAGAACACCCAAATCGGATAAACGGTTGATTTTATATGATTTTTTTTAAGATTAGTCAAAATCCATATAAAAAGCTATGGAAATCATGCTTAGGTTCCTTTCAAATTCGACCCAAACCATCAAATGTAACCCATTTCCATGGCTATAACCCTTATTAAACTCTTGGTAATGGTTAGAAACCTATAACACAGTGATTGTAGGCTAAGAGATGTCAAAAACATCATCTATTTCAGCACTTTAGTTTTCATTTAGGCATCCTAACAAACACCTAGTGTGCATAATTTTACATGTTTACTAACTAGTTCATAACTAGTTATTTTTACTAAAGTTGACATCAATTTGGTAATTTCACATCAATTTTAACATAAACAAACCTGAAATTGCTTTAGAGAATTCAAATTACACTAGTACAACTATCATAATCCTAGTGTCTTCATACTTCTACATCACCCACTTAACACCTTCAATGGTGATTATGGAATTCTCAAGTATTGAGCATAATTTCAACAATCTAATGACTAGGGTTTATTCCTAGACACTATTTCATTCTAATTCCATCTAAACAACATTCATGCATGATTATCAAATTTCACAAGTATCATCAAAATATAATTTTTGACATACCTCTTGATTCTCTAAGCTTGGTGATCACAATTTTAGTAAAAGCCCCAAATTTTCTAGCTCGATTTCCCTTCGATTTACTGAAATTTCGTGAGTTTAGGGTTTCAAAGAGAAACCCTCTTTTGCTCTCCTGTACGTTCGACCAAGACACACATATGTGTGTGTGTTTTTGGTTTTTATTAATTTTATTCACTAACTTGTATCATTTTTCCTTTTTGGTCCCTTTAGTTCCAGTTTTATAAAAAAAAGGGTACCAATTCATGCTTCGTTTATTGTTTTAGACAATTAACTAACTAGGTAAATCATTCTTAGTTACTTGGTGGGTTCGAGGTAGTCATAACCTGTTTCGTTTTAAGTCTCGTTAACTCGGGTCTCTTTTGAACTTTGTTCCTACAAAAGTTTTTATTCTCTTTTATCTAATATTAGGTTTATTTATTTAAATCCAAATACTTACCGGGTTAATTTTACCACTAACGGTATTTTACCCGTTCTTTAATATTTACGTGGTTTGATTACCAAACCTGTTTTTGGGGTGTTACACAAACTTTGACCCGACATTTAATCTAGTTAGAGCAGGAATCAGAGGGTGCCCTTTTAAGGGTTTAAAGCCCACATGATTACCAACTTATAACCACCTTTGATTCGACTAAACACTGAACCATTAGTGATTAATCGCTAAGTTAAATGTTAATTATGACGGTTTGACTTCTAAGCTAATAACTAAGTAAAACTCAATTAAGGAAGGTCAAGGGTACTTACCAAGGTCTAATGTACTATTAGAGATGCTTGGGAACAGGTCTTATGCTCCAGGAAGCTCCACAAATGCAGATGGAAGGTGTGATCAAAATGTTGCAACATGAGAGCCTTTTATAGTGAATTTGGTCCATTATGATCATGACAAATCATGCTACAACTGGTCATGGATCATCCACAAGTGTCCCTAGTGCCTAGGAACTGTTAGGGGTCGCCCATGAGGATGAAAATGTCTCTTTAAGTCGGTTAAAACATTTATAACAGCCAACTGCCAACTTTCTGTCGCTGGGCACTCCTTACGGACCGTAAGGCAGGACCTTTACGGTCCGTAAGCCTTTACCAGAAGGAAAAAAAATTACCCTTTCAAGCTTTGAACAAGCAACTTGTATAACATGTTTTTGAGCCAGGAATTGTCAGTATGAGGCCTTTAACCCATGCTTGACCAGTTGTGTCTACTCTATTAAATTGTATTATTGGCTTGAACTATATTGAAATTCATAAACGAAGGCTTCTCGTGCATTATTTCATAGGATCCCATTCTTGCAATTAGGAATCCATTATTGTTAGAAATCACCGGATTTAAAGGTATACTAGATGTTTATTATTCATTTTAGGGTCTTGGGATTTATAATGAAGTCGTTCAGAGGTATAAATTAACATGTCGACATGTTCAAAAATCCTGCCATACATCTTTAACTAAATCCGGGTTTATAATGCTTTTGTTGTACATGACACGTGTCGTTTATATATTGAACACAAATTTTCGAGGTGTTACATCCTCACCCCCTTAAAAGAAATCTCGACCTCGAGATTTACTGAAACAACTGAGGGTATTTCTCTTTCATTGTGGACTCTACCTCCCATGTATACTCGGGAACTCTACGGGCATCCCATTTTACCTTTACAATAGGCACATGCTTCCTTCCAAGCTTCTTAACCTGTCGATCCTCGATCGACACAGGTTTTTCAACAAACTTCAAGCTCTCTTCTATGTGCACATCTGTATGTGGTATGACTAGTGATTCATCAGCGAAACATTTCTTCAGATTGCAGATGTGGAATACATTATGAATACCACTGAGCTCTTCAGGTAAATTTAACTTATAAGCAACTGATCCGACACATTCGATGACCTCGAATGGTCCTATGTATCTCGGGCTTAACTTACCATTCTTACCAAATCGCATCACTCCCTTCCAGGGTGATACTTTAAGCAACACTTTATCACCTACCTCAAATTTCAGCGGTTTACGCTTTAGATCTGCGTAGATTTTCTGCCTATCCCTGGCAGCTTTTAGGCGTTCACGAATCTGGACAATCTTGTCCGTCGTTTCAAAGACTATTTCCGGTCCTGTCAGTTGAACATCTCCAACTTCCGCCCAACACACTGGAGTTCTGCACTTCCTACCGTATAAGGCCTCGAAGGGCGCAGCCTTGATGCTGGTATGATAGCTATTGTTGTACGAGAACTCGATTAATGGCAGGTGGTTATCCCAATTACCACCTAAGTCAATCACACATGCACGAAGCATGTCTTCCAAGGTTTGGATTGTACGCTCACTCTGGCCGTCCGTCTGAGGATGGTAAGCCGTACTGAAATTTAAGCGCGTGTCCAAAGATTGTTGGAAACTCTTCCAAAAATGAGATGTGTATCTAGTATCTCTGTCAGAGATGATAGACACGGGTACGCCATGTAGCGATACAATCTTATCTACGTACAATTGGGCTAACATATCGGAGCTATAAGTCTCTTTAATGGGTAGGAAATGCGCTGACTTAGTCAACCTGTCAACTATCACCCATATCGTATCATTTCCTTTCCTTGTCTTCGACAACTTGGTGATGAAATCCATTGTCACCATTTCCCACTTCCATGTGGGAAGTTCAGGCTGTTGTAGTAAACCTGACGGCTTCTGATGTTCAGCTTTGACTTGCGCACATGTTAAACATTTAGCTACATAGGTAGCTATAGACTTCTTCAAGCCTATCCACCAAAAGTTTACCTTCAAATCCTGGTACATCTTGTCAGCTCCAGGATGAATGGAGTATTTGGAACTGTGGGCTTCCTGGAGAATAACATCTCGAAGTCCTCCATAAACTGGAACCCATATTCGTCCATTTAACCTTAGAATTCCGTCCTTGCCATAGGATAACTGTTCTTCAGTTACTCCTAGCTTTTCATTAGGATAGTTAGCTTCCAGCACAGCTTCCTTCTGCGCAGCAAACAACCTTTCATTTAAACTATTCTTTATCTCAATGCTTTTGGCATTGATTCTTATAGGCTTCACTCTTTCCTTCCGACTCAAGGCATCAGCGATTACATTTTCCTTGCCAGGATGGTATCTTATCTCACAATCATAATCATTCAAAGTTTCCATCCATCGTCGCTGCCTCATGTTCAAATCCTTTTGGTTAAATAGATGCTGGAGGCTCTTATGATCAGAATAGATCACACATTTGATGCCATATAAATAGTGCCTCCATAGCTTCAGTGCGAATACAACGGCACCCAACTCCAAGTCGTGGGTGGTGTAATTCTTTTCATGCACCTTTAACTGTCGAGAAGCATAGGCAATAACCTTTCCTTTTTGCATAAGCACACATCCCATCCCGGTGTGTGATGCATCACAATATACCACAAACTCTTCTATTCTATCAGGCAATGCTAACACAGGTGCATTGCTTAGCTTCTGTTTAAGGATATCAAAGGCTTCTTATTGCTTCGGTCCCCAGTCGAACTTAATTTTCTTCCTAGTCAGAGAGGTTAGGGGTGCAGCAATCCTTGAAAAATTTTCAATAAAACGCCTGTAATATCCTGCCAATCCCAAGAAGCTGCGAATTTCTGTGGGCGTCTTCGGCTCTTGCCAATTCATGACAGCTTCCACTTTAGCGGGATCCACTTGGATACCACGCTCACTAACCAGAATTCACACTTCGAAAATTTGGCGTAAAGCTTCTCCTGTTGAAGTAGTGAAAGAATACATCGAAGATGCTTCTCATGATCAGCTTGGTTCTTTGAGTAGATGAGGATGTCGTCAATGAAGACGATGACAAATTTGTCCAAGTATGGTTTACAGACACGGTTCATGAGATCCATGAATGCCGCTGGTGCATTAGTGAGCCCGAAAGGCATCACTAGGAACTCGTAGTGACCATAACGGGTCCTAAATGCAGTCTTGTGTACGTCTTCATCTCTAACCTTCAGTTGGTGATAACCTGACCTCAAGTCAATCTTAGAGAAGTAACTTGCCCCTTGAAGTTGATCGAACAGATCGTCGATCCTGGGCAATGGATACCTATTCTTGATAGTGACCTTATTAAGCTCACGGTAATCGATGCACAGACGCATCGATCCATCCTTCTTCTTGACAAATAAAATTGGTGCTCCCCAAGGAGACGAACTAGGTCTAATGAAACCTTTAGCTAGCAATTCATCCAGTTGTGTCCTCAACTCTTTCATCTCCGTTGGTGCCAATCTGTAAGGTGCTCTAGCAACAGGTGCTACTCCAGGAATAATGTCAATCCTGAACTCCACTTGCCTATCTGGGGGTAATCTAGGTAGTTCTTCAGGGAATACTTCAGCGTATTCAGAAATGACAGGGATATCCTCAATCTTGGGTTTCGGCTCATCAATAGTCACTTGTGCTATGTAGACGACACAACCCTTCTTCAGACACTTAGAGGCCTTGAGCATAGTCACTTGCTCAGGCAGACCATACTGGGTATCTCCCTGAATGGTAAGTGATTCACCAGACGGAGTCTTGATTACCACTTGCTTCTTATTGCAGATAATCTGGGCCTGGTTATGAGATAACCAGTCCATACCCAGAACTATGTCGAAACCGGCTAACTTCAAAGGAAGTAGGGACAACGGAAAAGAGTGGTCCTTAATGGATATAAAACATCCATCTAAAATGATTGTGGCGGTTTCTAAGGTGTCATCTGCTAATTCCACCTCATACTTCACACTTAAGGTTTTAACAGGTAAATTCAACAATTTACAAAACTTATTATCTACGAAAGATTTATCAGCTCCTGAATCAAATAGCACTCTCGCATAAACATCATTTATAAGGAAGGTACCTGTGATCACATTGTCGTCCTGCACAGCTTCCTTTGCATCCATCCTGAAGACCCTAGCATTGGTCTTCTTTCCTTCATCAGCTTTCTTTGCATATTTTGGGCAATTTGTCTTAATGTGCCCTTTTTCGTTGCAACTGTAGCACGTTGCGTCCTTCAGTTTCTTGCAGTCTAGGGTCTTATGTTCCGAGGATTTGCAAATCCCACAAGGGCTCGGCTGAGATTGGGATTTTGAGTCAAGTCTGCACCTTCCAAATTGGTATTTCTGACAAGTCTTACACTTGGGCTTATCTCCAGATTGATGCCCATCCTTCTTAGAACCAGACCCCTTCTTGTGGTCATTGTTTCCCCGGTGCTTCTTGTCTGACCTTCGTGAATTGTCATCATCACGCTTCCTTTTCTCGGCATCTGTGTTCCTTAGCGATCTCTGCCTGACCGCGTCCAGTGTGAGGGATAAAGATATATCAGCTACAGATCTGAAGTAGCTGGCCGAGAGGCTTTTACACTTGCCTTGATCTCCGGGGCTAAGCCCCCAATGAAACGAGCTATTCTTTTGGGTTCCGGGGTCACCAGATAAGGAACCAACCTTGACATCGTATTAAAGCTCGTAAGGTAAGCTTGGCAATCCAGATTCTTCATAACCAATGACAGAAAATCCGACTCAATTTTCTCTACCTCATGCTGAGGGCAGTAGTTCTCCTTGATAAGGGCAACAAATTGTTCCTATGACATACTGTACAGTGGAATCTTTCCCGTAGCTTGAATCAATGATCTCCACCAGGCTAAGGCCTCACCTTTGAATGATTGAGACACAAACTTTACCACATCCTTCTCAGCGCACCCCCTGATATCAACCATTGTGTCCATCTCATCCAACCAAGTCATGCAGTCTATAGCCCCTTTTTCCCCGGTGAAATCCCTGGGTTTGCATGACACAAAGTATTTGTAGGAGCAACCCTTATCACGGGGTCCTTGATTCAACACGATCTTTTGAGATGGGACACTTTGCCTGTTTGAAGAGTGACGATCGTCATCGTCTTTCTTTAGTTCATCTTTCTTGGAGGGTGGAGGCTTGGTGTGGGCCTCAGAATGAGTCTTAGGCTTGGAATGCGGTGCGGATAGGGTCCTACTCCGAGAACTGCTCGACTCATTATACTGCCTATCCAAGGCTTTCGTAACAGCGTTGTCTATTAATGCTTGCAATTCAACACCCGCGATATTAATCCGAGCATCATTCTGATTCTCCCTTGGGTGACTATTGATCTGATCCGAGTCAGCCATGTAGTTGAACTGTTACATAAGATTTGACACTGGTTTATTATGGAATTGTCTTTTTATGGCAATTCATTAACCATGGTAAGCATAGACCATATTTGGTTAACTTTATTTAGGATTTTTATTTATAATTATCCTAATTATAAGACAATAGCAGTATTATTAGTGGCACAATAGGCCTAGTCACAAGGACATTTTTAAATCATACTTCGTGATTTCAGAGAATCAAAGCATTAGGGTTCGAACATAGTTCTTTACCTTTTCTGACAGGGAGTCGTAGACTACTACTGTCTTTTGTCTTATATGACAATGAGTATGGCCCGTAGGCATTACATCACCTATGGATGTTCAATATATGATCATCTTAATTGATGATTTAAACCCATGATTTATAGATCATTAAGTTAGGTTTAGGAATCTTTTGAAGAATCCTTATATAAGAATGACGCATGTGCTTTTAGCGAATCACGTCTGCCAAGAGTGTTAACATGTTTTCAGACGTTAACAGAGATTTGAATCTTTTAACCAGGTCTTACCATCTTGGCCAGGTCTTATCATGACACGAAAGGCTAGGTTATACCGTTAAGATTCTAAGTTAATATTTGAATAGGCAGATAAATTTTAAAAGGAATGATTTTGAATTATTTATTTCATATGTAATGTATTTATGCATATAACGACAAAATGAAATTTATAAACTTAGCATTCCATATTAAAAAGGATTACACATTGCCCTAAACGGGACTTTTAAAATAGACAAATTACCCACGCAGAGGCTAAACAGAAATACGAGTCCATGCAGGGACCCAATACTAAGATAGGTGTCCTCGCAGGGACTAAAGAGACAAGTCCACATAGGGACTGAAAAGACAAGTCCACGCAGGGACTGAAATGACAAGTCCACGCAGGGACTAAGTAACAAGTCCACGCAGGGACTAAATACACAGATAAATGTCCACGCAGGGACGTGATTGAAATAGAGAATACAATAATACATATAGGGATTAATGATCCCTCTTCTTCTTTCCTTTTAACAAGCTTGCCAGGCCCTTGAGGAATCCACGGTTGTTCTTACGCTCTTCTTCAAAATCTCGTTCCACCCTATTTAACCGGTGGAGGATTTCTTCCTGCTCCGGTGGGGAAAAACGTGGCGGCTACGACTGCTGTTGAATCGGAGGTCGAACAGGTGTTTGATACCCATGAGCTGGGTATCCCATTCCCTAGGGAGTTCCATATGGTCCTTCAGGATGAAGGGCGTTGTAGTTTGCCGCCGCTACTAGGTATGGGTCGGCATCAATATAGTTGTAGTGAGTGTGAGCTGGTTGCTCAAATGGGTTATATGTCGTGGAACCGGCGTATGTAGGTATCGGGTTATCATATCCAAATGGTAGCGGTGGTGGTGCAACTGGTGCAGAATTCGCCTCTTGAAGTGGGTTTGAGGGCCCACCCATTTGTGGGTCTTCCTGAAGTGGCGGGTAATGACTGCCACTGGAGTGTCGAGGGGTGCTAAAGTGAAAATCCCCTCTTCGTGCAGATATCCGCGCGCCTGTTCTCCTACGCCTTGGTGGTTCTGGAGGTGCTTGATGAACTGGTGGCGGTGGAGGCGGTGGCGTGACTGCCACGAAACGTGAATCCCCCGAGGGATCCTGCTACTGCTGCTGCTGCTGGTGAGGCGATGAATGGTGAGAGGGCATAAAATACCATTCATACTGGTTAAACCTTGCTTGGTAACTGTCTGGACCCTGATAGGGTGTTCCTGTGGAAGGATGATCCATCAGAGATCTCGATGGGATGGTTGGGGGTACCTCTTGCAGGTTCGACGGGATCCGTGTCTTCGTCCATGTCCATTGCATTATCTTCTGAGAAGTGGTCCTCTGGTCCTATTGGGTTAAAACCCACTGGTTCTTGGATAAAGTTTGCCGGGTTAAACCGGCCCTGAAAGACAGGAGTAGGGTCGCCGAAGGAACGGTGCGAAACGGAACGCTGGAGAGGTATGTATGAAGGTTGTGGGTTATCGGGCTCGTTTTCCGAGTGCGGCCCAAAAGAGTGACGGTAAGAAGGTGTTGAACTGTGTGAGACAGACCATCTAGCGGGCTCAAAAAGGTTCCTCCTGTTTCTCTGAGGTTCGGCACTCATTGTAGTGGAAGGAGTTCGCAGGTGAGAAGGCCCGGCCTCGTGATCATTGGGGGCAGTGATTGGCCCCTTGCCTCTTCCTCCTCTTCTGAATCTCGGTGGCATATTTCCTGATTAAGCAATTGAAATAAATAACAAACAATAAAGGACAAACTAAAGCAACAATTTAGATTCGTCCTAAGTTCTTGTCTAGACTCGAGTATGTGCAATTGTGTCATTGAGATTAAACACAAAAGGCTAGTGTTTAATTCACTCAATGTTGGCTCTGATACCAACCTGTCACACCCCGATATTCCAAGTTTTACAAGTGTGCCCGGTGGGGGATTATCGTGATGTAGTTGGTAACATTACAGTCAAACAACACAATATTTAAATGCACAACGGAAGCAAAAGATAGATATATTTCAACTTTAATAAATTGTAATATCAAGTATCACAACAGTTGAAAGTAATCCACAGGTGGATCAAAATAAATAGGAAACATTGTTCAACAGTTTTGACATCCAAGCTTGCGAGACTTATTGTGGACGCTAGGAGAAAGCCAGCCTAGTTCGCGTAGTACCTGCACTTAACCTTTTTGAGAAAATACGTCAGTTTACACTGGTAAATACATTCAACCGACTCATTTTGAAAAGTTAAATAAAATTGATTTGAATGCACGAGGCACAAACTTTTTATAACTTGGGATAATTATTTGTATATAATCTTGTAAAAGAATTACATGTTCCTTATGCGTTCAGTAGCCCGATCCGTAGACCGGGTTAAAGATCAATAGGCACACCACATTATATATTCTTGGCACTGACGGGTGTACGCCTACACCCCGTGCTTAGGTCGTGGCCATTTCGTGAAATGATACCTGGGATATCCAGGACATGGTCATTAACCCCCCCAAAGGCTTTAAGCAAACAAAACATTTCAAAACGGAGCATATCAATGAGTTAACCTCTAATCGATTAAAGATTCAATGTTCGACCAAGCGGTATTTTATATACCATACCACAAGCCCGTATAGGGAAGATAAGTTAAAAGTATTTACATGACAAAATGGTTTTAAACCCAAATTATGCGTTTAATTACACTTAAAAGGCTATTTTAAGCGATTTCCGGGTTATACAGGAAATCTGAGTTTTTTGATCAGGTTATATAGTTCAAAATACTTTATTTATTATATAAAATCAGTAGCAATTGGATTTGTGTCAAAATATTATGTAGAACTAGTTTTATGCCCGAAAAGGGTATAATCGGTGTTTACTGAATCAAGGCCATAACCTTAGGTTATGTGCAGGTTAAAAATAATTAAAAATCTTTAAAATCTCAAAATCTTATATTACATCAGTGGGTAAAAGGTTTGGTGCCAAAAGTTGGGTTTAGATAGGCTTTATGCTAAGTGCGCCGTTTAATTAACAAAAGCTTCTTAATTGCGCTATTTAGCATAACTCCTATTCTGGACCTCGAACTGTTATGAAACTTTAGGGACATGTTTATAAACTAATAACAAAGATTTTTGCTCTCTCACTTTTCCAAAATTCTCGTTTTATGGGCAAAAGGGCATTATGGTCAACATTTAAGCATTTAACGGAAACGTGCAATTTAATCGGACAATCAACGAACCAGTCATAGAGGGTTATAATATCATGTAACCTGGTCCTAAGTAAGTCCTAAGGCATCTCTAAACCCTACTAAAACGGATCAGAACTGAAGTCAAAGCAAAAGTCAAAGTTTTACGACTTTCGGTTCCGAATCGGGTCTAAACAGAAAATTGTCGGATCAAACAAGCCTAGACCAGTTCTTATACTTATTAGCATGATATATGAGTGATAAAATAGGTTACACGTCTTCTACATTGTTAATTCGAAAATCTTGCTTCTGTTGACTTTTTAATACAAACTTTGACCCGACATTTGATCTAGTTAGAGCGGGAATCAGAGGGTGCCCTTTTAAGGGTTTAAAGCCCACATGATTACCAACTTATAACCACCTTTGATTCGACTAAACACTGAACCATTAGTGATTAATCGCTAAGTCAAACGTTAATTACGACGGTTTGACTTCTAAGCTAATAACTAAGTAAAACTCAATTAAGGAAGGTCAAGGGTACTTACCAAGGTCTAATGTACTATTAGAGATGCTTGGGTGATAACAGAATTACATACAAAATGACCGAATTGGCCTTCTCGTTAACAGAAAAAATGGATGAAGTTAACCAAGTGGACTAAAATGGCAACTGTGAAACCTTTTTGGACCCACAGGTTAAAAATGAAACCTTTGGACTAAACTGGCAAAATGGCGCAAACCACAAGGACTAAAATGGCATTTAACTCATAAATAAATTATGTGCATAAAAAATGGTGATATTGAGGATAGGGAGGACCAGACTTCCTTGCCTAAACCTCCAAGATTTAGGGGTACAAGGTTTGAAGACATGGGGACATTTACTAAACAAAATGGCAATAATGGTTGCGGATTGGCTGCTAGTCAACAATTTTGTGTGTGAAGGAAAAAGTTGGAGGGGACTCAACTCACTAGTAGGTAAAAGTTTAGATGAAGGACTATAATTTGGTCTCTTGATCATATAGGCTTGAGAAAGTGGTATGGATAGGTTTTCATCTTGAACGATGATTTACGGAGTAAAACCAAAATCTTAAAAATTTGAAAAGCTCCAATTTGGAAATGTTTAATAATAATCTTCCAACCTATATATTAATTCGAAGGTTCTATGTGACATGTTGGTTTTTAAAAATTCTAGTTTCCCCTTTATACAATGTTAAGGTCTTGCTCACTTGGTATTTTAGAGGCATACCAAGGCCCTAGATAGATTTTCATTTGCCTACTCCTTTTCTATGTTTTCTTGGCTGGTATGGTTGCTAGGTGTTCATAGTTTTATTTTCAGTCTTGTAGTTGTTTTATTTCGTCCGATTGGTTGTTTTCAGTCATTTATTCAATGAAATTTGTAATTTTTTTGGTTTATTTTTCTATTTTTAATTCTAAAAATTAGTTATCATCAACTAGCATATATGTAATTTGGTATATATGTAATTTGGTGCAATGGATGAGAATGCTCTTAGAAGAAAGTTTTGTATGCTAGAAATAAAAAAGAAAGTTGGTTAACCATCATCTCATCTAATACACAATTTCATAAACTTTACAAAAAAAAAATTGTCATAATATTTTGGTCATAGTTGAACAGGAAAATCAAACATTAAATGTGACAAAATAAACTTTTTTTTTTTTTTTGAATGACTAAACTTGCACATCATGGGGATTAAACCCATGACCTCCTACTATTCTACACCTTGTCTAACTCACCAATACCATTGCGCTATTCCCAATGGATATGACAAAATAAACGATAGCATTTTTTGTGTGACTCTAAAAATATTTTTTTAACTAAAGTGCTTTGGTATAGTTTTGTAAGCTAGGGGTTAGGTAAAATGAAAAGAATGTGCCCGAACTTAAAAAAAATCACATCATATATAGTGATACCAAATACATTTAGAATTAACATCCCGCTGCAACGCACGGATTAGCGCTAGCTCGTTTATATAAAATTTAAACATTGTAAAAAACATATCACCTCATTAACAACATTATATTTTATTAAAATATAAGTTTTCAATACATGTTTCTAAACTTTAACTGATAGAAAAAAATATTTTCCATGTTTATATATAACATTTATGTTGTTAAATATCAAAAAATGTAATCCGAGGCTACCTATGTTTATACAAGGTAATATTTATATTTAAAAAAAAGAAAAAAATTGTGTAGAAACCAATGTTTTAAAAACCAAACCGGTTTTTAAATCATGCCAGGTTAAGCTTTGAAATGGTTCAACCGGTTGAATCGGGTTGTACCGAGTGGTTCAACCGGGTTACTAGTTAACCCTATAATTCCATAAAATACAAATTTATCTCAAAAATCGATCCAGTTTCAATTAGAATTTATGTAATTGATCATGGGTTTATCTAAAAAACAACTTTTTTTTTTTGTAAAATATTAAACATTTTAAGAACATTTTTATTACTCATAAACAATATTACATTGAACGAGATATGTAATAGCTTCAACAACGATAAAATATTAGAATGGAAGACATTAGTTTATTACCAGAAATACGGAAGGTTGGTATTACCCTAATATTGTATTTTATTATAATTAGAAAATCAAATTTTAAGATAATGCAATCTGATTTAACCGTTTGAACCGGTAGAATCGGATTTACCGCCTGTACATAAGACATACCATATTCGGATTTTACCAGACCTGTGTCCAGTATCCGATTTAACCGGTATAACCGTCCGATTCATACCGGTATTTAAAACATTGAAGAAAACCCTATAATGTAATGTAAACATTTATAAAAAAAACCCCACTGCCCCAGTCGAACACATTGAGCTTCCTTCCCCTTGGTCTTCTGTGTATATTTCATTATTTGAATCAATAACCTTTCCAAACGAAAAATGGCTACATCATCGCCGCCGCAGATCGGCAGTGAAGTGGTGGCCGAACGGCGGGGAATACCGGCGGCATCTTTCGTCAAAGATGTGCAAGCTTATTTGAATCAATTAGGGCTCGATGTTAACAATACACTCGCCTTTCTTCAAGAAAGGTCTTCATTTTCATTTTCCTTTCACATATTCGTTCCTGTTTTGATTCAGTATAACTTTGCTGTGATTTTTTATATTTAATCTCTAGTATCAGATCCGTATTTGTTGTGTTAGGGTTTATGAGCAACGTTGTTGTTTTGTTGAATGTTGAATTGTTGATTGATTAGCATTTGAAAGTTTTAGTTAAGCTAAGTAATGTAGATAGTTGATTTGATTTGAAAGTGAAATTGTTTTCGGATAAAAGTGTTGATATTTTGATGATTTGTAGTGGAAATATGCTTTAGAGTGTAATGTGTTTGTATGTATTGCTTTGAATGTGATACACAGGAAGGTTATGTAATCGGTAAATGATCCGGATAGTAGGTTTGATTTGGTATTGAAATGATGTTTATCGATATTCAGAAATTTAGTTGATTTATAGTGAAAATATGCTTCAGAGGAGTGTTCTTTTTGAGAATCAACCGTGTAATGCATTTGAATGTGATACACGGGACACTGTTTCTCTCGGTCATTACTTCTGATGCGGTTGTCATGGTTTTCAACATATTATTGATTCTGAAACCAAGGTGCCCCTTGTGCTTTATGACAATAAATGAGGAATGTTTATTTCATCTTTATTTGATATATCAAGCCGGCCCGCTAAATCGCTAATCAGATCTTATAAACCATTTGTATCTCTGCTAATAGGATTGATGAACGACTTTTGAACATTTAATTGATGTGTGTTCTTTTGATTGTATGTGCAGGCTTCAGCAATACAAAGTGGTTGAGATGAAACTTCTTGCCCAGCAGAGAGATCTTCAGGTAGTTATCATATGGATAAAGAACAGTAATAATTTGTATTAAAAAAGTTACTCTTTAATAACACATTGATTGCAAGGTTTAAAAAAACAGAAACGAGTTTCGAGGCGTGTTCCCTTCGCCTCACGAGGCGTAAGTATTGAGGTGGAACGAGGCGTAAGGCTGAGGCGGTATTAATAAATAAATATTAAAATTATATATATCATAAAATAATAATACTAAACATCAAAAAAAGAGTTTTCTCATCAAATTTCATCAGATTCAGTAGTTAAAAACATAAAAAAGATTCAAATTTCATCAAATACTTGACATAAAAAAGCTATTTAAAAAAACCAAAAAATAATGGCAGATGCGTTTTTGTGTTTTTGGATTTTGATAATGAATAACCCTATAAAGCTATTTAAAGAAACCAAAAAATAATGGCGCTGGTTTATTATTGCCGCCAATATGTTTTGGCGCCTAAAAAAACCCTCGTCAAATTAGTTCCGCCTCGAACCGAAACTTGCGCCTCACTCCACTGAGGCGTACATATAATTTCTGTCCCTGAGGCGCCGCCTCATATGCGTTTTTGCTCCATTCGCCTCAGTACGGACGCCTCGGCCGTTTTTTAAACCATGATTGATTGATATAACGTATGGATTTGGTTTGGTCCAGATAATTTTCCAGTTTCAAAATATATTCATATTTGTTTTCTGCTTACCAGGCGAAGATTCCAGATATCGAGAAGTGCTTAGACGTTGTTGCTACTTTACAAGCTAAGAAAGACAGTGATGAGGTTAGTTATTATAGTTAATGTTATTGAGAAATAATATTTATTCCCCAATCGTACTAACACGCAATTGTAATATGCTAATAAAAGCCTATTTTGGCATGACATATGTCACATATCTTATATTTGTGTTTGTGTGATTTTGTGAACATAATATGTGGGCACCTACTTTCCTTTACAGGCATTGCTTACAGATTTTGAAGTATCTGAAGGCATCTATGCCCGGGCCCGGATCGAGAATGCAGATTCTGTGTGCTTATGGTTGGGAGCAAACGTAATGCTAGAGTACTCATGTGAAGAGGTGCGTATATTGTTTTGGTATATCATTAGAGGTGGCTAAATAGGCGGGTTTAGCAATTGGTCAAAGTCGGCCGGTCCAGGTTGACCCATCACCACGTTTTGTTCTTTTGTTAAATATTTATTAATAGGTAATGCATTAAATATAAAATATCCCCACAAAAACTATACTTTCATCCACACATTAGATCTTTTTATGTTTTCGATAAGTTTTTGAAGTTTTTCTCCCTTTGACCCGTTGGAGATGAAGTTGACCCACATTGACTTATATGTGCGTGGATTAAAAGTTAAAACCATTCAAAATGGCACCTATGTAATTATATATAACCTTTCACTTGCATTTTAGTGAAATATTTCGCGCCTTCTGATTTATCATTTATGTACATTAAAACATGCAGGCCACTACTCTGCTCCAGAACAACCTTGAGAATGCAAAAGCCAGTTTAGAAGTACTAGTTGCTGATCTACAGTTCTTAAGAGATCAAGTTACCATTACACAGGTACCAATTTAATTAAATATTTTTATTTGCAACCTGTAGAATTCAAGCCGGGTTTATATCATAAGTTTGATGCTACTTTTGTTAAAAAAAACGATACATTTGCCTTTTCAATATTAAACCTTGTATGTATCTAATCAAACGCTTGGTTTAAAAAGGCATGCCTGATGCGGCGGAAAGCGCCCCCCTGGCGGTGCCGCATGTACGTTTGGGTCAAATTTGGTCAAATTAGGGTTTGTAGGAGACTAGTATCCAAAAGAAGCAAAGGGATAAAGAAGTTATGAGATGCTTGCTTTTAAAAAGGTTGATATGTAAAACACATGAGAGAGAGATGCAACTTCTGGTTGTAAATAAAGGTTATTTAGTTGTACATAGAGCAACACCTCGTGTACGTGATGGGAACTAAATGCCCGAGAGCATCTCACACTTTTTTAAAACCAAGATCGAAATATTACTCACTCACACACACACACACACACACACCTATGTTGTCAAAAGCGCAAAAAGCGCGCGCCTAGGCGGCACCTATAGCGCCTGGTGGTAGCCTAGGCGCAAAAATGGGTTTTTTAAAAAAAAAAACGCTGCTGAGGCGCAAAAGCGCCTCACGCGGGCCCGGGTTTTCGGAGCTGCATTCGTGTCTGCAGGATGTGCGGGCACGCACGAGTTCAACCAAATTCCAGCATAACATATTTTTATATTTTTTTTCTCTATGTGCGCTTTTCTTAAAAAAGCCCACGCCTTTTTTGCGCCTAGGCTCCGGGCGAGGCCGATGCGCCTCGCCTGCGCCTTGCGTCTTTGACAACATAGACACACACTCACTGATTTTGCCACCACTTTTCTATTGGTCGTATAAAAGTTCAATCTATCTATCTATCAATATTTGCACATGATTTACTTTCTTGGAATTACTTTTGTAAACTAGGTAACGATTGCTCGGGTCTACAATTGGGATGTCCATCAACGAAGAGTTAAAAGCACTTCTTCCTCACAAGATTCATGAGAAAAACAAATAGAAAGAGGTGTTTAAGGTTGTTATCAATTTAGGTAAACTTCTTTCATTAAACTTTCTGCAGTGTTTATGAATTTTGGTATCATTTCAGCATATTGGTTTGTTGCTATGTAGCCCTTGTGTAACATTAATGTTTGATTATACTGAAGAATTGTTTTGTGGCTATTTGCATCCACATCTTATCTGATATTCATTATTGAATATTATTGCCCGACGTTTGACTATCGTTGCTCTCATTTTTGGAAAAAAATAGTTGGAAAATAAAACTGTTAGTTTTTATGTGTAGGTCAAACCAGTCGGGTTGGGTTTACGGACATGTTTTTGTTCACTTTTATATTGTAAAAATGTTGCTAAAAATAACTATATTATGAAAATCACAAAAAAGTTTCTCATATAAATAGCTGAATATACGCTACACATATCCTTCAATGTTTTTGCTCGAGAGTTCACTTTCGCGATTGTGAATTTTGTTACTTTTTTTTGTAATATGTTCGCCTTATGATTTGCTGCCATCTAGATGAGTCTTTTGGTAGTTTCATATTACTTGTCGGCATCAGCCACAATCCAAACAGACCGAAAGGGAAACATCTGTAACTATGTAGGTGGTGTTCAGAAGTCCTTGCTAGCAGTAAAGGTGGTTCATGGGGTGTTTGAGAAGATGCTGACTCTGTATATCGTGATGTGCGTTTTTAGTCATTCGAGAAAGCTTTTCTTTGCTTCTATAGAGTGTGTTTGACAAAGAAAGGAACCCCACACAACGAGTCTGTGTGTGTTCATGAAACTTCTTTCTAAGATGCCTTGGCCATTGTCTCGTTATTGTAGCGCCCCTTATCAGCCTCAGTTTCAACAAGTTCTTTCTCTATCTTTTAGGCCTATATCAAAGAATTATAGGTGTGTAGTTGGTGTTTGAGCTTGTTGGTTTCTTCATGATCTTAGCCTCTTTTCTTTGTAGTCTCCAGTAAATTCAGAATTATGTAAAAGCATATCTGCCTTAACAACTCAACCTTGTGAGCTCAAGTACCATCCAAATAATGATAAGATGTGAGATCATTAGGTTCTAGTCCCAGCTCACTGCTCTGTAGGGAGTTAGGAAGAATGTTAACGGGGCATTATGTTAGCATTGATCTAACTTTGGCGCCTTTGGTCCTTCCAGCTTCAGATTGGTGTTAACCATGTATCGGACAACATACTTTGGACGCCATGGTGTTGGACAAAAGACTTTGGATATCACCGGGGTTGGTCATTGGTGTAGACCTAGTTCAGTACAAAAACTCCCGACTCGCTTTTCAATATGCTTAAACTTTGTTTTCCACCGTCAAAATCATAATAGTTAACACCGATCACACAACGTGATATACACATATACCCGTTTAAGTCTCGTAAATTTTGCACTTTGCTTAAACTCTGTTTACCACCATCAAAATGAAAAGATTGAGAGAACGACATGCATATCAATGGAGTTACATAGCTTCTATCACTCTAGAGACTCAATAAGATGAACATCAAAATTTGAGGGTTTGATTTAGAGAGTAAAATGCACGGATAGTCCCTGTGGTTTTGCAAAATAACACCTATAGTCCCCAACTTTTGGAAATTACACCGGTGCTCCCTATGGTTTGACAGTTTGTTACTCGGATAGTCCCTGGAGTGGATGACGGTTAGTTTTCTCCGTTAAGTGGATGTGAAATGACAAATTTACCCTTCATCTTCTCCACTCTATAAAAACAAAACAACCCCATCCACTCCCCACTCCCCACCTTTCTCTCTGTTTTCCCCCAGGTTAAAGTCACCAGAGTTGTGTTCCGTCAGTCTACGTGTTTCTCTTCCGCCGCTGCTTACGTGTCTAGCTCCGGCCACCCGGGTCTCACTAAACCGAAGCATCCACATATAACACTCCACCAGGTGGGTGTTTGTGAACATTAATTCTAACCTAAATCTAAAGCTGTTTGGGAATTTTAAAAGCTTGCCACCCAAGTGATGTACAGTGACCCAACGCAAAAAGCTCTGTAAATCTTGTTCGATATGTGGTAGGAAACGTGAAATCGTGTTTCCTATTACAATCACATGAACCTGGACCTCAAATCGAACTATATGACAACATATAATTATCGAATATCATCGAATGGGGAAACCAAATCTTCAAGATCGGAATTTCTCATCTAAACGCGAATAAAAAATGTCGGTTCAGTATTTGATACAAGTAAAGCACCCCTTGCACCTCTTCGAACGCTTACACACTGAATCGCACCTTAAAATCATTTCGGGTTCTATTCAGCAAGTCTCACCGGAAAACCTGCAACCTCACCGGAAGTTGGAACTCGCTAGACCTCACTCTATCTCTCTTCTCCTTCATATAAGAAAGGTATAATATGCACCCACTCATTCGTTTCTAATTTCTAAACAAAACCCCTAATACAATTTGTGAGACAGGAACTAGCGTTTCATTGAATGTGCTGGTGACTTTAATATGGGGAAACAGAGAGAAAGGTGGGGTGGGTGGGGTTGGAGTGGGGTGAGGTGGGTTGTTTTGTTTTTATAGAGTGGAGAAGATAAAGGGTAAATGTGTCATTTGACATCCATTTAACGGAGAAAACTAACCGTCATCCACTCCAGGGACTATCCGAGTAACAAACTGTTAAACTACAGGGAGCACCGATGTAATTTCCAAAAGTTGGGGACTACAGGTGTTATTTTGCAAAACCACAGGGACTATCCGTGCATTTTACTCAAAAAATGATTTTCTTATTTTGCTCACGTTTCTTCCTTGGTTACTTCTACTCTTGTTTGAAAAGAAAAAAGTGGCTATCACAAACACGTCAATATTTTTATGAGTTAACCACTTATGTTATTTCAGGCCAAAATTTAAAATTGTATAATTTTTCTACCTGACATTCTCGAAAGGTGTCATTTTAGTCCAAAAAAACTAACTCCGGTTAAAAAAAACTCAGTTAGTTCAGGGGTAAAAGGATCCTTTTTACATAAAACTTCTTCTTATTATTATTAAACTTCTTTTTATCTTTTAAAATGACCATTTTACCCAGAGTTAACTACGTTTTTTTACTAAGATTAGTTTTTTGGACTGAAATGACACGTTTCGAGAAGTAAAAGGAGGAAAATGGCACAATAATTAACGTAAGTGGACAAACTATAGGGACGTAAATGACTATTAACTCATGTTTTATTTTAGATTTCTTTGGTAAATCTCAAGTCAATCAAGTTTATTTATTAGACTTTGACCACCAAAACTTGACATTTACAAGTTTCTACCCAAAAATCAGGGGTGTTCAAAAAAAATCTGAATCCGAAATATTTGAAAATTTGTATCCGAAATTTTGGATATCCGAAAATCGGATAATCAAAATTTTCGGATTCGGATATGAATTTCTAAATTTCGAATAATCACTGTATATAATACAAAATTTTGAGATGTAACATTTGACCTATTTTATTCAATAATGAATTATTGTTTGTACTTCAATAATTAGTTAATTATTGTTTGTACAATCTTACGGTACGCGTCAATTTACTTTTCTCGTGTGGCTAGGGTATGGAAAATTGGATTTTAATAATCTCAATATCGATCTGCTGGCCGGGATTAATCCCAACTTAGGAAATGTTTACTGACAGTCCATACTTTGAACATATTTTCTTTTAGCGATTCCATACTAATTGAAAGTTAACCCAATTAGTTTTTGCATCCCAAGAGCCGCCTTTACTGTTTTTGAACTACGACCCTAGTCTAGGGTGGCTCGAATGACTAGTGTGGTCTACAGAAGACTGTTCAAATTCCAACAGTCTTTATGAATTAATTTTCTTTTATTTCTGAATTCATGTCACAAACTAATTAGATTAATTCATTTTAGTTGAATTCAGATTCATTTTTCCATTGAATTGCAGCAACCGTTTACATGGTCATTTCTGGTGAATACAAGGCATTTGTGCTTGGTTCACACACATCAAACTACATGTATTGAAAACCACACACATACTCAAACGATTTTCCTAACTTCTCGGCGTTGTGCGCTCTCATTTCAGGTAGTGTTTCGGGTCCTTGGCTAATCCCGGCAGTACAGTCTGCTTAGGTTGTTGTACCCTGGGAAACAGACAGGTTCACTTGGGTGACCCGAAATTTGTTTTTAAGGCCTCAATTGAACATAAATTCTTAGTCGTCTATGTTTTATTTTGTTTATTTTTATTTACTGTAATCGGTGTACGCATACTACTTTTGTTTTTGTAATGAGATTATGTTTTACTTCAATGTATTGTACTTCATAATATTAATTCAGGTTTACATAATCTTCCTTATACTGCTTTCTCTTCCTGCTAACAATTGAAAAGATATGTCCGAACGTTGAGCCTCTTTTCAGACCGGCAAGTTGAGCTTGAGCTTTCAGATGAGATTGCCTTAGTTGAGAAGTGTGCTCCTTTCACTCTCCCTCTCCTGCTTATTCATTAGGTCGGTACCGGTTCTGCACAGGTATTCACCGGTTTTTACCCTCAAATACCGGTGCCGTACCAGTACCGACCGGTACCGAACCGTACCATAATGAACAGTAGTGCTTTATTATTAAATTTGAAAAGATATGTCCGAACGTTGAGCCTCTTTTCAGACCGGCAAGTTGAGCTTGAGCTTTCAGATGAGATTGCCTTAGTTGAGAAGTGTGCTCCTTTCACTCTCCCTCTCCTGCTTATTCATTAGGGCGAGCGGCTTTTCACCTACGGAAGAGCTAGTTAGTCTTCCTTCTTCGCCAGCTAGGTGCTTGCCGGCGAGGGGAACTGCGAAAGGTGTTATGCTTTCCTGGTTCTATTGGGTTAGTGTTAAGTAGGTGATTGTGCCTTCTATCGAGAAGGAAGAGGGAAGCAGGGCGACAGCTAGTTGTTATCGCTCCTCTCCTTTCAGTTGAGCTAGGCTGAAGGCTTTCTCTTTCTAGCCAAGCAAGCCCCCAAAGGCACGTGTCGTTGGCTAAGCCCTCACTTAGGATGAGTCGTGCGGGCTGCCTTGAAAGAGAATTCTCACCGCTTTGCCTTCGATGAAAGCCTGAATTCACTTAGGGTGGACATGACCTTGGGCTCTGGTTGGCTTTGGCCTTTGGCCAGCTCTCTCTTGATTGAACGAGGGGAGATCATGCTGTCAATATCGCCAAGATCAAATTTTGAGGCAGATTTGGATGTTGACCTAGGAGCACCTATTTAGCCAACATAAAGATAAGCATTCGTGATCCTTTAATTTTATTTTATTTGATTATACATGAGTACTTAATTGACATTGTGAAGGAGGTGGATGTGATATCTTCTAAACCCTTTGCTTTTGGCTTGAATGTTCTAATCGTTGAGTCTAATGCCCAGAATGTAGCTATTCTTTGTTCAGTTCCAGGCTGCTCAGTAAGAGAGGAGAAATTGGTCACTGCACAAGTAAATAGAACAGGATCTGTTATCCTCACAAAAAAGGAACTCTCTACCGTCCTAACCTAAGGATCCTATATCCTACCCTTCAAAGTCCACTTTTTTGGAAGACTATTCCCTAAAGGAACAGTATCCCTCCTCACAAAGAAGAACTGGTTCCTCTAGGAGGTATCGTTTTTGGTGGTTTTGAGGAGTGGGAGTGGTTGCTGAGGTTTGACTTTGAATAGAAATTGGTGGGATCCAAGAGACACAAGATTGTACAGGCACGAGAGTTCAGAAAGGTTGAAATCCAATTCTTCATCACTTATGATCTACTCAAGAGTGTATAACACCCTCCACAGCATCGGCATCGCCTGACTGTAGCACAGACTAGTCAATGTGAAGAATCGTTGGGTGAACTCAGGGAAGGGATAGGAATAGCCAATTTGGAATGGTGCAGTAGGAAAACAAACCCAAACAGAGGATATCGAATCACTTTTGAGTGAAGAATCAAAAGATTGAAATACTATTCCCGGAGGGAAACGGGTATACAACTGATCGACTTCAGGATCGGTGAACCTACATAGCACTGTAGAAGGATTCTTCAGCAGGTTTTGGCTTTTGGGTTGGCTTTCATGATCCTGATCCTTATTCAGAGAGGATCGAGTGACCATTTTTGTCATTGAATTGCTGAAGAAGAAAGATGAATACAGAAGAAAAGAAGAAGAGAAGATGAGAGAATACCTGATGAAATTCTGATAAGGGTTTTAAATTAGTGATCTCTGATCTTAAATGGGATTTTCGACTCTATTTATTCCCCTATATATTTGTAATGATAGTTGCAAGCTTATCCCATCAATGACGCAAGCGGCTGTAACGACTAGTTCAATTCGTAACGACTAGTTCGAAAGAAACTGAAATATGGTAGATAAAATTAATCTAATATCAGCCATTTTTGGGGACAATTGTTAGGGGTTAATTTTTATAACAATGGATCACATATCCTTAGATTGGCGTCGATCACTGATCCTTAACAGATGGTGCAGGAAATCTGAGGATCATAGATCCTTATTATTGTTTATATTAACTAACAATTGTATCCTTTGTTTAAAACTTGTATTCGCAGGACATAACGAATTGGACTTAGTCAATGCTAGAATTTCGGGGAATATTGTAACACCGCGTGTTTTCGAATGCCAAAGTCAAAGTCAAAGTCAACTTTGACTTCTTGACTGTAATTAGTCGATTTTGTGTTTTATTTGTATTATGTGGAGTAAGTGTTGTCTAAATGAAATGATCGAATGTTTAATCAATGCGACCGATTTACGACTATGAATAGCAGGAAGTAACAATGTGATAAAGTTAATCAATCAACAATCAAGTTAATCGATTCGTCAATCAAACTCGAGACTCGAATTATGCGAACTCTGGTATTATTATACGTGTGTGTGTGCCTTGTGTGTTACTTGTGCGTGTTTACTTATATGTTGGTGTGGTATTCAAGCGAATCAATCAAAACTCAAATCGAAACTCGAAAAGCAATCGAACTCAATCGAAACCGACATCGAAACGTGACTTATAGAAGATTGTATGTTAGATATAGTAGTTGGGACTGAAAGTAATTTGACTAGGAACTCTATCGTATTCATATCGTCGTCCATCGAAATCGAAACATCGAAAATCGTCGTGAAATACTCAAAGTGGGTCGCGGATCGAACAGGAGGCATCCTGATCGAACAGGCCAGCCGATCGGCTAGCATCTTCCTAGCCGATCGAGCAGCCCGTTCGATCGGAGCTCCTGGCCGATCGGCTGCCACTTTCCTCTTTTGGAGCCTATAAATAGGGTTGTCATTGTCACACTTTCTATTTTTGGAAAGCTCTGACCGAACCAGCCTTCTTCTTCACCTTTTCTCAGATTTCTCTCAACTCCGGTAAGTTTTCACACTAATTCCTGTACGTTTTTGATCATTGCATGCTTCTACACCTTTCTATCTTTCAAAACTCGATTTCTAACCGTGAAATCACCAAGATCTAAGTGTTCTTGGGTGATGTCATCATGGTGTTCTTGAAGAACACCAAACTTTGGCCTCATTCAACCATGAATAGCTTAGATCTGACCGGTTTCCACATAAACAAACTAAGATCTGTAAGAATCTTAACATTTTTATGAATAATTTCCGATTTTCTTCAACCTTTCACACTCAAAACCTTAAACCGGTAGAAACGGAGCTTGAACCGGCTAACTAATCGTTCTAACAGTTAAGAGGTTCAAGATTCGAATTCTATATACAAGGTTCACCGACGATGGGTTAAACTCTAAACCGACGTTCCGAACCGTTCACCGGCCGGACTTGGGTGATTCCTGTCCAAGCCGATGAAGCGAGTAGGAACAAAGGATATCATAGTTCAACTCGTTATCAAAACTACCTCGATATGATGACAAGTAATCAAACAGCCAAGTGTTAGACGAAAGGCCGACCAGGTCAGAAATGATGGCCGAACGGCTAGGCTGTCCAAACAGCCCAGCCGATCGGACATGCCAGCCGATCGACCGGGCCAGCCGATCGGCTAGCACATGGTTCCACACTTTTCAAACTTTACGAAGTATGCTATTGACGAAGTGATGTTCGATCGAGTATGCTACTCGATTGGTAAACATTACTCTTCGGATCATGAGATACTATGCTTCAACAATCAATTGATTTTACAACTCGTTCGTAGTAGGGAATGCCAGCCGATCGAACAGTCCGTCAGATCGAGCGACATCCTGTTGAGCATCACTCTAAGGTTCCCAGCCGATCGGTTAAGCCGGCCGATCGAACGGACCGTTCGATCGATCGACCTGAAAGGTAAGGACATTTTTGTGTTCTCATATACTACAACGAAAACTTCAAAAGTTCAAATCCTCAAACACAAACACACCAGAGGAAGAAACAATCCACTCGAATGGCTCAGCCAATCGAGCCTACCGGCCGATCGAACAGGACTGTTTAACAGGCATACCAGCCGATCGAACAGCCCGTTCGATCGAACCTGCCGTTCGATCGACCAGCCTATTCGATTCATCCACATTTGTTTACATTTCCACGTTACTCATCGTTGTGCTATCGAACTATTCAGGCTAAGCCTACTCTCAGCGCTCCCTTCAATCCATAATCAATCACTGTGAGTATACTCGAACCCTTTTTGCTTTAGCATTTTTGGGTGTTACTTATCAAAATCACAATCGAACACACTATTCAAACTATTTGAATGCTAACCAATTGCATGTATTACGTGATTTAATGTATGCTTGTTGTTATGTTTACACGTGGAATGCTGTCTACCTGCCTTAGCAACGTAGTACTGTAGTTTGGACTCAGCACCCGTTCACACGGGGGTTGTTAAGGACAATTACTTGCATGGTTTACGGTGGTAACCATGTATTGCGAACTGTCTCGGACAGTCAACCCGCAGTCGTTGGTATTGATAGGTCCATGTCGATAATTTATATGCATCATTTCCCTCTGTGTACGTGCTGGTTATGCGTAAACTATTCGAACTCTATATGCTATTATCAAACTTGTATGCTCACCTTTACATTATATGTATTGACTTTATTTTAACGTATGTGACAGGTGTTTAGGATGCTTACTTGTTCTATCTGCTGTGAAATCGAGGCTAGGAAAGAGTCTAGAAACCAAGACAATTTATATTTATGTTTAATTTAAATCTGAGTTGTCGGAACAGGATTAATTGTTTGGATGTTATCTGTAATAACTTGTTATTTGTTCGGGATACGGTATGGGACCTATCATTTTAAACTGAATTTATATTAATAGTTGTTGTGGAAACTTCTGGACAATCTGTTTCGCTCAGTGTCGCGCCCCGATGATTCCGCCATCGGTTGGGGTGTGACAGATTGGTATCAGAGCCATAACTATAGGGAATTAGGTTAGACACGACCTAGTCCGGGTCGCTGTCTTAGAGACCTATACTATAGTTAGGAACCAACAGACCAAGTTTATGTGCCTTATTCTGCAATTCTTCACTATCACTGCACTCGAATTTTTAATTTCAGTCAAGCGATTCGGTCAGGAATAGGTGTGAAAACCGCAAACTCCCGACTAAATTGCTAAACTTGTACTGATTTCTATCCATTTACTCATGATTATCCTGACAATTTCACTAACATACGAGGAGAATTATACCAAAACAGGAGTGAAATCCCCATTTTGATGAAAATCCTCCTTAGGTTTCCTTAAAAACAAGGAAGAAATTGCTAAGCCAGGGGTGAAACCCTAACCTTGGCAAATTGTTCCGAATATTATTCCATCTCACCAAGGCATTCGACGGACTCCAACGACCTGAACTCACAAGTATGACCTAAGGAATGTGTGTTGAATGCCCAAGAATCGAGGCAGAAACACGACCCTTAAGGTCGAAAGTGACGACAAGTCTACTGTGAATAGTCGAGTTGCCTTGGGTAGTCGATGTCTAGTAGCCGCAGACAAACTATCTCTCGATTTTATGTTTTTCGAGTCTGAGAACCGCAACCGTGTACTCGGATGACTCGTTGATTTTTATGTGTTTATGTGTGCTTTCTCTGTTTTTGTGTTTATATTTGGGATATTATTCGATTTTGCTATCATTTCAATCGACACACACGACTCGTACTGTTATTCTATCCCTAATCGATCTCCAGTTGCTGCAATCTAGACGATATTACGATATGATATGCTATACGACTAAGTTGGGCTATACTATACTGTGCTACTCGATATGCCATACGCGATCGCTATACGAACGACACTCGACTTGGAAGGATAGGTTTCTGTTTTCTGACTGCCTCTGTGATTAAATGCGTATGTGCCTTTCGTGACTATGTGCTTCTGTGCTCTACTTGCTTATGTGCTTCTGTGGTTATGTGGATTCTGTGCTTTTGTGTCTATGAGATTACGTGATATGTGTTTCGACGTGTTCCTAAGCTTTAGTAAGTAGTAGACGTGTGAGGTGAGATTCGATTCTGATGTGTCTAAGACCTACGACGATGTCTGTTGCAGACCATGTCGTCATCCGGACAACGAACCCCACTTACTCGCCAAGAAAAGAGAGACAGGCGTCTTGCTGCTATCATCGCCAAGCAAGTAGCGAAAGCTGTGAGCGATGTTTACGAAAACGTCAGCAAATCATCTGAGGAGTCGAGAACTAAAGCTCCCAAAGATGCCGCCAAGACTGTTTTCAGCATCAAACAGTTCAAGGCATGCGGACCAAAGGAATTCACCGGAGAAGATGGCCCTACCGCTATGTTTCAATGGTTCGATTCTATCGAAGTCACCCTGCGCCAAAGCGGCTGTCCTGAGAATCTCCGCACACTCAATGCTACTGGCGTCTTCCAGTCCCGTGCTCTAGACTGGTGGACGGCCGAACGAAACAAGCGCGGAAATGATGCAGCTTACGAGCTGACATGGAAAGAGCTGAAAGCCATTATGATGGACGAATTATGCCCTCCCCATGAACGCCAAAAGCTGGAGGACGAGTTTTGGAACATCAAGCAGAGGCTGGAGACAAAGCTTCCCTGACTGCTCGCTTTAAGCAGCTTAACATCATATGTCCCGATCAGGTCAAGACCCCAGATCAAACCATCAAGAAGTACATTCGAGCTCTACCCGACTGTGTAGCCGACTTTGTTCACGCCGCCAAGCCAGCAACGATCGAAGAAACTTACCTACTCGCCGCTGAGATCAATGACAAGCGAGTAAAGTCTGGTTTTTGGGATAAGCAAACCAAGTCTCTGCACCAAACCACCGCAGCACCCACCGACTCATCTGCTCAATCCTCCAAGTCATCGAGAAGAAAGAAGAAGCACAACAACAACAGCTCCAGCAACAAGAGTTGTGCTGCCGCGACAACTGCCACTCATCTACAAGCTGTACCAGCTCAGCAGCAACAGCACCCTCGCTCAGCTCCAGTGATCAATGCACCGCCAGCGAAGCGTGCATACACAGGCCCTCACCCACTCTGCCCGACATGCTTGTATCATCATCCAGTGGGTCTAGCCTGTCGTTTTTGCGCTCACTGCAACCTATACGGTCATTTCACTGCGAACTGTCGCTATGGTCCCCGTCAAGCCCCAGTTCAAACCACTGTCAACCAAGCTCTACTCCCTGCCCCTCAAGGCCAACCAGCAGCTCAAGCACCAGCAGCCAACGCTCGAGTCTGCTTTGCATGTGGTGACCCTAACCACTTTGCAAACAGGTGCCCGAACAGGGTGGTTAAGCAGGAACCCCAGCAGCAACAGCCACAACAGCAGCCTCAGCAACAACAGCAGGCAGCCCATGCCCAAACCTTTAACATCAATGCCCGTCAGGCTCAGGCGGATAACAACGTGGTTAATGGTACGTTCCTTGTGAATGGAATTTATGCATCATGTTTGTTTGATACTGGAGCCGATAATTGCTTTGTGTCATTTGAATTTGAGAAGCTCCTTAGTCGTAAGCTCTCTTATCTGTCCTCGTCATTCGAAGTCGAAGTCGCTACGGGAAGGACTATTGCTGTTAATTCTGTACTCCATGATTGTACTCTTGAACTCAACAATCACATCTTTCCAATCGACCTTATTCCAATGCAACTCGGAAGCTTCGATGTCATAACAGGCATGGACTTTCTTCGCGAAAACCATGCTGAAGTTGTGTGCTTCGAAAAGATGATTCGATTCTCGCTCGCGAATGGTGATCTATTGTGTGTGTACGGTGAAACAGCGTCGAAAGGTCTCAAGCTCATGTCTTGTATTCAAGCCAGCAAGTATCTCCGCAAGGAATACCGAGCCTTCTTAGCCAACATTGTAGTAGCGGAGAAGGAAAAGAAAAAGAAAGTTGAAGTCAAAGACGTTCCAGTGGTTCGTGAATTTCCTCAGGTGTTCCCTGATGATCTTCCCGGACTACCACCTATTCGTGATATCGACTTCCGCATCGACCTCATTCCTGGAGCTAACCCCGTTGCCAAAGCCCCTTACCGACTCGCACCATCCGAAATGAGGGAACTCTCGAATCAACTCCAGGAATTACTCGAAAAAGGCTTTATTCGCCCAAGCACCTCTCCTTGGGGCGCGCCAGTCCTTTTCGTCAAAAAGAAGGACGGATCGTTCCGGATGTGCATCGACTATCGGGAATTGAATAAGCTAACCATCAAGAACCGATACCCCTTGCCCCGAATCGACGATTTGTTTGATCAGCTACAAGGCGCATCATGTTTCTCTAAGATCGATCTGCGTTCAGGATATCATCATCTACGGATTCAAGAGGAAGACATTCCCAAAACCGCTTTTCGAACCCGTTATGGCCATTACGAATTTGTTGTTATGCCCTTTGGTCTAACCAACGCACCCGCGGTGTTTATGGACCTGATGAATCGCGTGTGTAAGCCTTATCTTGACCGCTTCGTCATCGTGTTCATCGACGATGTCTTGATTTATTCCAAAACGAAAGCCGAACACGCGCAACATCTACGTTTGGTTCTCGAGTTACTCCAGGGGAACCAACTCTATGCCAAGTTCTCCAAGTGCGAATTCTGGTTGGAGGAGGTTCAGTTTCTGGGTCACATCGTGAATAGTCAGGGTATCCATGTCGATCCCGCGAAGATTGAAGCCGTCAAAAGTTGGATTACGCCTAAGAACCCATCTGAAGTTCGTTCTTTTCTCGGACCAGCGGGCTATTATCGACGATTTATTGAAGGATTCTCCAAAATCGCTATGCCACTTACCGCTCTTACTCATAAAGACAAGCCTTTTGAGTGGGGAAACGCACAAGAGACCGCTTTTCAAACCCTCAAGCATATGCTGTGTAACGCTCCGATTCTTACGCTGCCCGACGGAAGCGACAACTTCATTGTCTACTGTGATGCTTCTAACCTTGGTCTCGGCTGTGTTCTCATGCAGCGAGACAAGGTTATAGCCTACGCATCTCGTCAGCTCAAGATCCACGAGAAGAACTACACAACCCATGACCTCGAGCTAGGCGCGGTTGTCTTTGCATTGAAGATTTGGCGACACTACCTGTTTGGCACTAAGTGTACAATCTACACTGATCACAGGAGTTTACAACACATCTTTAATCAGAGAGAGCTTAATATGCGCCAACGCCGATGGGTAGAACTTCTCAACGATTATGACTGTGAGATTCGTTATCACCCAGGCAAGGCGAATGTGGTTGCCGACGCGCTCAGCAGAAAGAGTTACGTGCTCAGTACCAGGAACATCCAAGCCCAGGACGATCTCGAAACCCTTATCCGCGAAGCTCAACATGCTTGCTTTAACGAGCGTACATGGAAGAAAGAGAGAATCTATCACGATGGAGCTCAGTTAGTAAGCAAATCCGATGGGATATTCTATTATCTGGACCGAATTTGGATCCCTGAGCGGACCGAATTACGAAAGATTATCATGAATGAAGCCCACAAATCCCGGTATTCTATTCATCCCGGTGCAGATAAGATGTACCAGGACCTTCGTTATAAGTACTGGTGGCCGGGCATGAAACGAGATATCGCCCTCTACGTTGGAAGTTGCTTAACTTGCGCAAGAGTCAAAGCTGAACATCAAAGACCTTCTGCTTACTCGAACAACCGCCGATACCTATATGGAAGTGGGAGAGTATAGCTATGGATTTCATAACAAAACTCCCACCCACGCCATCAGGTCACGACAGTATTTGGGTTATAGTCGATCGTCTAACGAAATCAGCCCACTTTTTGCCGATACGAGAAGACTATAAGGTGGAACGACTAGCCCAAATCTACACCGACGAGATCATTTGCAATCACGGTACGCCTCGTGACATCATTTCAGATCGTGACGCTCGGTTCACTTCGCGATTGTGGGAAACGTTTCAAGCGGCCCTTGGTACGTCGCTTAATCTGAGTACTGCATTCCATCCTCAAACCGACGGACAGACTGAAAGAACGATCCGTACTCTTGAAGACATGCTCCGAGCGTGTGTCATAGATTTTGGTGGTAGTTGGAACAAACACCTGCCATTGGTGGAATTCTCGTACAATAACAGCTATCATGCCAGCATTCAAATGGCACCTTTCGAGGCTTTATATGGTAAAAGATGTCGATCGCCTATTGTGTGGCACGAGATCGGTCACTCGCAACTAACCGGTCCCGAGATTCTACAAGAAACGACTGACAAAATCCACCAGATTCGAGACAACCTGGTGAAAGCTCGGAACAGACAGAAAAGTTACGCCGATAAAAGACGCAAGCCCCTTGAATTTGAAGTTGGTGACTACGTACTCCTAAAGGTATCACCTTGGAAGGGTGTAGTCCGATTCGGCAAGAAAGGGAAACTCGCGCCTCGATATGTTGGACCTTTTAGGATTCTGGAAAGAATCGGAAAAGTCGCCTACAGACTCGAACTACCGGAGGAACTCAGGAACGTCCACCCGACTTTCCACGTCTCTAACCTCCGAAAATGCCTTGCTGGTCATGATCTAATCGTGCCACTCGACGATCTTCAGGTCAACGAGACCTTGCACTTCGTGGAAAAGCCTGTCGAAATCATGGATCACCAAACCAAGCAACTCAGGCGCTCACGCATCCCTATCGTGAAGGACCGATGGGAGGGCAAACGAGGCGCGGAGTTCACTTGGGAACTCGAAAGCGACATGAAGGCCAAATACCCGCAGTTGTTTAAATAGATCTGAAGCGTCAAATTGGTAAACGACTCACGGTAATGTGCAGCTTCGAGCCTAATTTCGGGACGAAATTCCCTAAACAAGGGGAGGCTGTAACACCCCGTGTTTTCGAATGCCAAAGTCAAAGTCAAAGTCCAAGTCAACTTTGACTTCTTGACTGTAATTAGTCGATTTTGTGTTTTATTTGTATTATGTGGAGTAAGTGTTGTCTAAATGAAATGATCGAATGTTTAATCAATGCGACCGATTTACGACTATGAATAGCAGGAAGTAACAATGCGATAAAGTTAATCAATCAACAATCAAGTTAATCGATTCGTCAATCAAACTCGAGACTCGAATTATGCGAACTCTGGTATTATTATACGTGTGTGTGTGCCTTATGTGTTACTTGTGCGTGTTTACTTATATGTTGGTGTAGTATTCAAGCGAATCAATCAAAACTCAAATCGAAACTCGAAAAGCAATTGAACTCAATCGAAACCGACATCGAAACGTGACTTATAGAAGATTGTATGTTAGATATAGTAGTTGGGACTGAAAGTAATTTGACTAGGAACTCTATCGTATTCATATCGTCGTCCATCGAAATCGAAACATCGAAAATTGTCGCGAAATACTCAAAGTGGGTCGCGGATCGAACAGGAGGCATCCTGATCGAACAGGCCAGCCGATCGAGCAGCCCATTCGATCGGAGCTCCTGGCCGATCGGCTGCCACTTTCCTCTTTTGGAGCCTATAAATAGGGCTGTCATTGTCACACTTTCTATTTTTGGAAAGCTCTGACCGAACCAGCCTTCTTCTTCACCTTTTCTCAGATTTCTCTCAACTCCGGTAAGTTTTCACACTAATTCCTGTACGTTTTTGATCATTGCATGATTCTACACCTTTCTATCTTTCAAAACTCGATTTCTAACCGTGAAATCACCAAGATCTAAGTGTTCTTAGGTGATGTCATCATGGTGTTCTTGAAGAACACCAAACTTTGGCCTCATTCAACCATGAATAGCTTAGATCTCACCGGTTTCCACATAAACAAACTAAGATCTGTAAGAATCTTAACATTTTTATAAATAATTTCCAATTTTCTTCAACCTTTCACACTCAAAACCTTAAACTGGTAGAAACGGAGCTTGAACCGGCTAACTAATCGTTCTAACAGTTAAGAGGTTCAAGATTCGGATTCTATATACAAGGTTCACCGACGATGGGTTAAACTCTAAACCGACGTTCCGAACCGTTCACCGGCCGGACTTGGGTGATTCCTGTCCAAGCCAATGAAGCGAGTAGGAATGAAGGATATCATAGTTCAACTCGTTATCAAAACTACCTCGATATGACGACAAGTAATCAAACAGCCAAGTGTTAGACGAAAGGCCGACCAGGTCAGAAATGTTGGCCGAACGGCTAGGCTGTCCAAACAGCCCAGCCGATCGGACATGCCAGCCGATCGACCGGGCCAGCCGATCGGCTAGCACATGGTTCCACACTTTTCAAACTTTACGAAGTATGCTAATGACGAAGTGATGTTCGATCGAGTATGCTACTCGATTGGTAAACATTACTCTTCGGATCATGAGATACTATGCTTCAACAATCAATTGATTTTACAACTCGTTCGTAGTAGGGAATGCCAGCCGATCGAACAGTCTGTTCGATCGAGCGACATCCTGTTGAGCATCACTCTAAGGTTCCCAGCCGATCGGTTAAGCCGGCCGATCGAACGGACCGTTCGATCGATCGACCTGAAAGGTAAGGACATTTTTGTGTTCTCATATACTACAACGAAAACTTCAAAAGTTCAAATCCTCAAACACAAACACACCAGAGGAAGAAACAATCCACTCGAATGGCTCAGCCGATCGAGCCTACCGGCCGATCGAACAGGACTGTTTAACAGGCATACCAGCCGATCGAACAGCCCGTTCGATCGAACCTGCCGTTCGATCGACCAGCCTATTCGATTCATCCACATTTGTTTACATTTCCACGTTACTCATCGTTGTGCTATCGAACTATTCAGGCTAACCCTACTCTCAGCGCTCCCTTCAATCCATAATCAATCACTGTGAGTATACTCGAACCCTTTTTGCTTTAGCACTTTTGGGTGTTACATACGTTACTTATCAAAATCACAATCGAACACACTATTCAAACTATTTGAACGCTAACCAATTGCATGTATTACGTGATTTAATGTATGCTTGTTGTTATGTTTACACGTGGAATGTTGTCTACTTGCCTTAGCAACGTAGTACTATAGTTTTGACTCAGCACCCGTTCACACGAGGGTTGTTAAGGACAATTACTTGCATGGTTTACGGTGGTAACCATGTATTGCGAACTGTCTCGAACAGTCAACCCGCAGTTGTTGGTATTGATAGGTCCATGTCGATAATTTACATGCATCATTTCCCTCTGTGTACGTGCTGGTTATGCGTAAACTATTCGAACTCTATATGCTATTATCAAACTTGTATGCTCACCTTCACATTATATGTATTGACTTTATTTT
The DNA here is from genome assembly GCF_002127325.2 of Helianthus annuus. Classification (NCBI taxonomy): domain Eukaryota; kingdom Viridiplantae; phylum Streptophyta; class Magnoliopsida; order Asterales; family Asteraceae; genus Helianthus; species Helianthus annuus. Next base: position 121,785,656 of record NC_035437.2, read on the forward strand.
GACGTATGTGACAGGTGTTTAGGATGCTTACTTGTTCTATCTGCTGTGAAATCGAGGCTAGGAAAGAGTTTAGAAACCAAGACAATTTATATTTATGTTTAATTTAAATCTGAGTTGTCGGAACAGGATTAATTGTTTGGATGTTATCTGTAATAACTTGTTATTTGTTCGGGATACGGTATGGGACGTATCATTTTAAACTGAATTTATATTAATAGTTGTTGTGGAAACTTCTGGACAATCTGTTTCGCTCAGTGCCGTGCCCCGATGATTCCGCCATCGGTTGGGGTGTGACAAATATGCTCTCTATTTCGCACAAGTTGGAAGCATGTAGCCGTTATAGAGAACATGGGAGACTTGCACATTTTTCGGATAGTTAGTTAGCTAGATATTTCTAATTATATCAACGGGTATTGAGCTTGATTAGAACATAGAACTCGTACACTTTACCACTCTCGAAACTGCTCTCAAACACACACAAGAATTCGATTGTAACAAGCTCAATATCATCCAAAGCTGTACTACATTTTTATTACTTGTTGAATAGAGTTGGTGATCAGTAGTTTCCATCACCCGAGGTTTTTTATGCCGGAGATCTATCAAAGATCAAGGGCTTTTTCCTTGTATAAATATTGGTGTTCATTGTCATTTTTACATTATACTTTGATCACTCAAGTGTTCATACACATTAGCACTCTACCTCACATTCAAAATTTGGTTACATTATCCTTAAACTGATTTTTGACCAAAACAATCTCCAAAAGATTCCAATGTCCCATTCGACCTAGGTGGCTTTAGTCTGAAGCAAAACTCGAGGACGAGTTTTTTTCGAAGACGTGGAGGGGAGTATGATGCAAAATATTAATTTTATTGTACATTATTTAATTTCCTGTTTTATATTTATTTAGTTTCATATTGGAATTATGACTCCTAGTTATAAATTAGGGTCTAAGGTTTGTTGTCTAGTAGTTTTTTTCTTGATTTGAATTTAAAAGAACTTTGTTCTTAGAACCTTTGGTTCTTTTTGTCGTTTGTGATAACTAATCGTTCTTGATCCATTTGATTGCACCCGAAAGTGCAACAGAATCCCTAAGTGAATCGGGTTGTGATTAAAATGAGTGAATCTAGGGTTTTTGTATGTGGTTAAAATGGGTAAACATTGTTGGTGATTTTGAATTTTAAAGTGACTTTTGAGAAGAGAATTGTAGGATCTTATGGTTCAGTTTGAGATATGAATTGCAGGATTGTATCAGAGGATTTAGGGGGTGTAATTATTATTAGAAGACAAGTTTACCATTTACCTCTGAGATGGACAGTCAAACTAACGTTTGACAGACGGAGGGAGACATTGCGTGATGAAACGCAGCTACAAGGAGCCATACGACAAAAAATGGAAGATAGGAAGGCAAAGTACAATCTGGAGCGAACCACAAGATGACAAATTGCATTTTACTCCGATAAATATTAATCGGTGCACTACTTACGTTTCTTTTTACTAAGCTTTGCATACTGTGGAGTTCCATCAAGTCTTAAGAAAAAAAACTAGTAAATTTCCCCGCGCGATGCGACAAGTCTAAATGTAAAGTAACTCGGATTTGTGCAGTGAAGACCTGAACCGTTTCTGAACAAAAGTTGTGTCTTAACGTAGATAAACTGAAGATGTACATAAAAATAAGCACGGAAATGTATTGTATATGGCCCGACTTATTTACAAAATAAATTTACGTCGAACACCAACTTGAACTTATACCGACACGTACATAAAAATAATTAAAAATATGTTTTTAAGTTAAAAATAGTATCGTGCGTTGCGGTGGGGCCGAAACGTAAAGTAAGTCGAATTTATAAAGTCTAATGAAAACATATTATTTTTTACCCGACATGTTGTAAAACAAAATTTATGTCAAAACGTAGATCAATTGAAAATCTACAAAAAAGCGAAAAAACATATTATATCCGAGCCTACCCATTTTTAAAGATACATAATCAACTTGAATTTATACCGACACGTACATGAATATAAGCACGTAAAAAATGATTATAAAGTTTTTAGAAAGTTGAAGGGTTGTAAGTGCTAAGACTAAATATTGAAGGGTAAAGATTAAAATAAATAAAAATTTACTAAAAGACAAAAAGTAAGTTATCAAGTTGAAGGATTGTAAGTGTCAAAACTAAATATTAAAAGGTAAAGGCTAAAAAAAAACTTACTAAAAGAAAAAGAGTAAATTACAAGTTTTGTCCTTTATGTTTACACTAAATTGTAGGCGCTGTCCTTTTTTCCAAAAGTTTACAGGCAGTGTCCTTAACCTTCCAAAATCTTGCATGTTATGTCCTTTATGCCAAACCCAGTTAGATTTTTTGATTAAATCTGGTCATGTGCATTGCACATGAGAGCATATTTGTCTATTTACATTCCCAGGGGCTATTTTATAAAAAAGTTATTTTTCAGGAACTATTTATACAAAATTAAGAAATAAAAAACAAATATAAACTTCATCTCGCTCTCTTTATCTGAAACATCATCTCTCTCTACGATCTAGAACCAGAACAATATGTCATCTTCGCGGCTAATTCCGGCGATTCCTCGACCGAATAAGCAAGAGCGATGCTCCGGAGATGTTCCAATCGTATCTCAGTCAATGCCATTGAATTTTCAGCAATCGGTCTAAAGAATTAGAAAGAATATGTGATATAATCTAGAAGTCTCAAAAAAGAGAAATGATCCAAATGTGATTTTGCTCTATCTAAAATGTGCTGTAAACAAAAAAAAAAAAAAAAAGATAGAGGCATATAAAAAGAAATTAAAACCAAAAAGAATACCGTAAGAATATATAAACAAATGGCCTAGCGGTAGCTGACGGAGGAGATCGGCGAACGATATGAAAGTAACAGAGACTAAGGAGGGTTTTGTAACCCTAATCGATTGAAGTAACAGAGACTAGGGAGGGGAAGTATTTGAAGCTAAGATGCAATCTAAGGTATCCGGAATGGTAGACGGAGGGATTCGCCGGAAACTGGACATGATGGAGCTTCTGTAATCGCTCATCTTGTGTACCGCTTCGATTGATCTCGCCGCCGGGGAACAACTTACGAATGGAAATGACTTCCTGCTACTCCAGGGTTAACCTTTTGTGTTTCCAGATAAAGAGAGTGAAGAGAGAGAGAGTAAGTTTATTTTTGTTTTTTTATTTTTCAATCTTGTATAAATAGTCCCTGAAAAATAACTTTTTACAAAATAGTCCCTGGGAATGTGAATAGACAAATATGCCCTCATGTTCAATGCACATGACCAAATTTAATCAAAAAATCTAATTGGGTTTGGAGTAAAGAACATAACGTGCAAGATTTTGGAAGGTTAAAGACACCGCCTGTAAACTTTTGGAAAAAAGGACAGCGCCTGCAATTTGGTATAAATATAAAGGACAAAACTTGTACTTTACTCAAAGAAAAAAAAGGAATTATCAAATTGAATTTAAAAATGACTATAAACCTTTTTTAGAAAGTTCAAAGATTATAAATGAAATACAAATGTTTTTGAAGAAAAAAAGGTTAAAATAAAGAAAAAATACCAAAAAGAAAAATGTTGACCAATGCCCAGCTACTATCCAGCCGTTCCAGTGGCGTAGGTTAGGAGGGGCCAAGGGGCGTCCGACCCCCTTCCCCGAACTTTCGCTCAGTAGTGTTATATATGTAGTTTTCGTATAGAAATTTTTGGTGTACACGTTTTAGACCCCCCGGTCCTATTGAAATTTTTGCGTATAGACGTTTTCGACCCCATCAAAAATCTTATGCTTCGCCACTGAGCCGTTCCAACTTACAACTGTGAGTGTACAGAATAGAAAACTAAAAAAAAATGTTTTAATTTGGTGCATTGCAAGAAATGCGGGCATTTCATAGTTCATTCCCACGTTTGTATTCATAGCCACTTTATAACAAACATGTAAACGTTACATAGTAAAAGGGTAAGAAATGAAAATATTGAGCCCCACTATAATCGTCCTCCCTCACAATTAAAACAAACAATCCAACAACATTTGGTTCCATAAACCCTATTCTCCCTCTCTCTCTTTGAAATTGATATTCGCGATCATCTAAACCCTAATTGGACACCATCACCTTGAAGATTTGGTCCACTGCAGTCGTTTAAATCAAAGGTATCTTGCTTATATACATACAACTGCTACTTATATCTATTATGTCATGTTTTCCCTTCATAAATCCAACAACCCTAAAACTAATTTCCGTCTATCTCAATATGTGTGAGCCAAGATGATGATGATTGGTTACATATTCGATTCTGTGTTTCTCAGGTTTCATAAAATAGAGATTCTTAAAGAAGTTAGGTTTTAAAAACTCTGTTATCGGTTTTTAGGGTTGGATATTTCGCTGATAAACCTACTGTTCTTGCTTATCTTCTCGTTATAAATGTATGTTTCAGTGTAATATGCCACTTCTTCTGGCATTTTTTTAATGTATGTATGCATGTTTGTGATCACTGTCTATGCTTCAATGTAAATGGGACATACCCTCCTTAATCGATCATCAGGTTTAGCTTGCATCATTGTATATATGTTTATGAGTTTATCAAACGGTTCTGACCCTGAACCGAATTCCGAATTGTTTTCATAACCAATTACCAACCCACCTTCTTTCGGTCCAGTTCAGGTTCTTGTTTTCATGCCTTTCGGTTCGGTCCGGGTTTTGTCCAGTTCTAATAATCAGCCTTATCAAAAACTGAGTTGATTGTTCTTTGTTTGTGATGTACCATTCTATTATAAGATGTTGGAAAATCTGTTATAAAATAGTTACTACTAAAAAAACAGATTGTTGGAGTGCATCATTGGAAGCATGGTAGGAAAGGTCCCTGAGTCTTTTGGCTTCCTGTGATGAATATAATTGCTCAAAAGTTGTTTGACTTTGTTGGGAAGGCAATCTGTGTTTTTTATTATATTTTTGTTGATTTTGGTCATTCGTTTTGTTTTAAGTCGACCTGTTTTGACCCGAAACTATTTTGTACAGAACCCGTGTTGACCCAAACCAACTTGGATATGTTAAAAATCAGACCGCTTTGACCCGTTAACAGGCCTAGTTGTAGCACTACACACCTATTTATGTTTGTGTTTATTTGAAAAGTTATTAGGAGTTTCAATCTAATGATTAGTTTTCACACCCTTTAAACCAAGGTGCACCAGGGTCAAAAAGGCGCGCCTAATTTAGTTCTGGGTCAACAAATAATGTATGTAGCCATGTAGGAGGTTTATATGTAAAAAAACCAAAGGTATGAAGAAATTATAAACAGTCTACGTGATAAAAAGGTTGATGTGTAAGACAGATGAGAGAGACGCAATTTCCGTTTGTAAATAAAGCTTATTTGGTTGTATGTGATGCGCGCCTATCGTACTTTGGGACCAAAAAAGCTTTGGAGCGTCTTACGCTTTTTTAAACCAAGCTCACACCCTTTACCATTGATTACTTTATAGAAATTTGGAAGAGCTATTATAGATGGAAATTGATTCAGAGTCAAACGTTAAAGCATCAGAAGAAGCTGCATCATCTATGCCAGCCAAATCCACAAATTCATCTGGAGCCGTAGTAAAAGACTTGGCCCATCTTTTTCATCTACTTTTCGACATATATACATTTTTTAACTTTATAATGATTACCCTTTTTTAACACGTCGCTAGTCAACCGGTGAAGTGAAGGATGATATCACCATGTCCATGGAGAACCTCCAGATAGACAAATCTTCCTCTGCGGGTTTTAAGAAGAAACCCGTTATCATCATTGTCGTAGGAATGGCAGGTATCATGTTACTTGACACCCTTTTATCACACGTTGAGTTTTTTACCCAACTTTCTTGTTTAATTGATGTCTTTATAATACACAGGAAGTGGGAAAACGACATTCCTTCATCGAACTATCTGTCATACACAAGCTTCCAACACAAGGGGTTACGTATTGAATCTTGATCCAGCTGTCATGACTCTCCCATACGGTGCCAATATCGACATTCGAGACACCGTTCGTTACAAAGAAGTCATGAAACAATTTAATCTTGGACCCAATGGAGGAATCTTGACTTCACTCAACCTGTTCGCCACAAAGTTTGACGATGTAAAAACTCGTGTATGCGTTTTTTGTTTTTTCTTTGATTTGTTTTAACCGTAGTGTTGTGATGTTAGGTGGTAAACGTAATTGAGAGGCGAGCGGATGAACTTGATTACGTTCTTGTGGATACCCCTGGTCAGATTGAGATATTTACGTGGTCTGCATCTGGAGCGATTATAACCGAGGCGTTTGCTTCGACTTTTCCGACTGTGATCGCGTATGTTGTTGATACACCGCGTGCAGAGAGTCCGAATACCTTTATGAGCAACATGCTTTATGCTTGTAGCATCCTGTACAAGACCCGTTTGCCCATGGTTGTGGTTTTCAACAAGACAGATGTCATTCAGCACCAGTTTGCTTTGGAGGTGAAATACACTTTTAAAATTATCTTTTGGTTTCTTTTTGATTGAAGATTAAACGCTTTTTTGTTGTGATGTATGAATAGTGGATGGAAGATTTTGAGGTGTTTCACGCTGCGCTAGAATCTGACAACTCATACCCGTCAACTTTGACTCGAAGTCTTTCTCTTGCTCTCGAGGAGTTTTATAAGAATTTACGTGCTGTTGGAGTTTCAGCGGTAACGGGTTCTGGGATGGATGCTTTCTTTAAAGCTATTCAAGCAAGTGCAGATGAGTACATGGAAACTTACAAGTATTTTCAAACTCTCTTTGTTGTCTTTTTCACACACACACACACACACACACACACCACTTATTCTAATCTGCATTTTATATGAATGTTTGCAGTATAATCATTTTATAAGCATCCTACTTTAGTAGTAATTGTTCTAATTTTGTGACGTAGTGGTAAGCGCCTGAGTCCTTTTAGCAGAGATCATAGATTTGAGTCCCTGTAGCGAAGTTCGTAGGTTTGAATACAGCTTCCACTAATTTTTCTGTCTTTAATTCCCTTCGATGCGAGTCGTCTAGCAAGCCGAATTTACCTGAACCCATTGGTTAGCATGATATTGGTGGGGTCTAGTTAGCTTCCTTGTAACAGGTTCTCACGGTTACCAAAAACAGGTAAATAATTTAGTAGTTAATATACCTGACAAAAACCCACTAGTTAAGTTTTCGGTCATTATGGGTGATCTTTGTTAACATAATGGGTTATTTCGGGCAATTAATAATTAACTAATGGGCTGAATATGCTGAAGGGAATACAAGGGTCAGAATGGGCAGTACAGGTTATTCTTCATCATTGCCAATCTTTTTCATCGACGCAGTAGGGTTGCCATTCTGGTCCTTTTTTCATTGTTTTTACTCTTCATCTAATCCGCCACAACAATTGACAAAAGATGAGCGAGAATCAATTGAGGGGATGAGCGAGAGAGTAAGGGGCACTGTTGTAAATAGCGATAATCATAGTTATCAAAGGCGCGAAGCGCACTCAAGGCGCTTAGGCTCCGCTTAGGGCCTAGGCGATAGGCGCAAAAAAGCGTGGGCCTGAGAAAAAAAAGCGCACTTAAATAAAAAAAAATAAAAAAGTTAATTAAAGCAATAAAGTACTCAAAACCAAAACAAAAATGTTCATACTCGCATTTAAAAAGAGTCTTAGATAACAAAATACTCAAAACCAACATGTTAAATTGTTAATATTCGAAAACAAATAGTTCATTAAAGTAATAAAAGAGTAAGCAAAAAAATACTGCAGAAAAAGTGGAATTTACGAAATATTACTAAACGAGATTTTGATCTTTAGTGATATCATTTGTTAGTAAAATCCCTATAAATACTGCAGAAAAAGGGGATATTACGACTTAATAAAGAAAAATATTAAATATCAATAGGATTTAGGCTGCGCTATAATTAGCTTGGAAGCAAAAGCGCAATTACTGGGATTCGCCCAGAAAAAACGCCTAGGCGCCAAAAGCGCACGCTTTTGATAACTATGGCGATAATAACGTTTGCTATAGCGCGCTTCATAGCGGAGCGACCCTATCTTGCAATCTGATTGTTAGCGACTCCATAGCATGAAAATAGCAGGATTTAAGTTTTTTTTTGTTTTAATATATATGACGGGATTTTAGGCTTTTTTTTTTTTTGTATTTCCTCTATTGAATATAAAATGCGTATTTAGATGAAAAAGCAGCTTTTTTTAATAAAATATACATATAAAATATTTCTAAAATTTTCTTCTAGTGTATTGCTAAACATAAAATAGCGGCCGCTATATCATCGCTATCGCTACGTAGCGTATAGGTAGATTGTCGCTATCGTCCGCTATTGACAACTATGCTTTGGTAGGAGCGGTCCACGCGCTATTATCGGGGCGGGGGAGGGGAGTGGTGGTGCTAGATAAAACCACTGTTTCTCAGCCAAAGTCCACTTGCTGGGTTAGGTCTTGATCCTTTGGCTCAAAGAATCATTCACACCTCCAATTGCTCCAATTTGAGCATGAACGCGTTGATTTGATCTGTCTTACTTTTAAAACAATTAACACAATGATCTGCAAACAATGTTTATGATCTACGCATTATCTATGTATCTGTTTTTAGACTACTCTTGTTTGTATCTACTGCACCACCGAGCAACACTGTTTTCAAGCCATTGCAGGAGTTGATTCTGCTTGAGTAAATTATTTGTAATTTTTTGACAGAGTAGATAGATTATATATTTTCCCAATCCCTAAGATGACAAGGTTTGGTGCCTGATCTGGGTTTATAATGTGAACCAAAATGACTTCTTAAAACGGCCCGTATTGATTATGTCAAAACCAAGATGACCCGTTTTGTCCCGTCACCCACCCAACCTGACTCGTCTGTTTTGCCAGGTCTAGTAGTTAGGGGCTGTTTGGCAACTTCTGAATGATTAAGTGCCAGTAGGAGGTCCGAACCATTAAGTGCTGAACCAGTAAGAGGTCTGAACCATTAAGAGCCAGTATAATGAATGCTTAACCGTACCATTCAGACTCCGTATAATGCATATAACCATTCAGAGGCAAATATCTGAACCATTCAGACTTCTGCTCGCAAAACAAACAGTCTGAACCATTAAGTGTTGAACCACTAAGAGGTCTGAACCATTAAGAACCTCATTAAGAGGTAATTAGGTAAACAAACAGCCCCTTAGTCTTCTTAAACTGGCAATTATTTATAGTGTTTGGAAGAGAGAAAGTATTCTGCAAGTCTTAGGAAAGGTTGAGATTTTAACAACTTAACACTGCTGTCGGATTTTGAATCAACGTAGACCGAATGAATGCTCATTTTTGTTGTATGTTACAGTTTGAACTGAATTATTGGTATTTGTGTAGAGCTGATCTGGACAAAAGGCGGGAAGAGAAGGAACGGTTAGAAGAAGAACGCAGGAAAGAAAACATGGAGAAATTGAGAAAGGATATGGAGAAATCAGGGGGCGGAACCGTTGTGTTGAGTACTGGTTTGAAAGGCAACGATAAAGGTAATACAAGCAAGATGGAAGAAGATGAAGAGGAAGAGGAAGAAGATGAAGAAATTGAAATGTTGAGTGATGATTATGATGATGATGAAGAAGAAGGTGCAATAGATGATGATGATGAAGAGATTGCAAATTTCAGATTCTGAGTGTTATGGTACCTGGCTACTAGTGATTTTATGGCTACTTGAAATTACAATGGTTTTGTGTTTTGTTTACTTTGGAGTAACATTTTGGAGGGTTGTCACATTTGACCTTTTCATCATGGTCTCTATGATTTAGTAAAAATCATCTTTACTTGCAACAAATTTAAGTGGACGGCCCAACTATGACATGTTTGGTCCAAACAAACAACTCAAAACTAGATTTTCAAGTCGATAAAAAAAACTAATTAGAACTTCTAATTAATGCGGATTCTCACCAATTGGTTTGAGAAAATACTTGCAAAGCTCAAAAACAGTCGAACTACAAAAAGAATTCAAGTTCTACGATTAAAACCCGGACCGGACCATCATGGTTCCGATCCGGATCGGAAACCGGGACCTTAGCCAGTTCAGCTAGGGTGTTGGAACCGGTTCTGATGCGAATGAGAGCTTGGGGCGGGAATCGACGGCCGGATCAGCTAACAAGAAGGTTTTAACCGGATTTTGTGGGGTTGAACCAGATTTTTAATTAAGCTATTCCCATTTTACTCTATTCATTTTATAATATTTACGAATTCATCCGGTTTGACCGATCTGACTGGCCCAACCAATGGACTAGTAAAACATCCGATTCAACGTCCGGTCTGGTTTTAAAAACATTAACTTAAAAAAACGCCACTTGATTGATTATGGGTCAACTATGATGTGGTGTGGAGGGTTTGTCAAGTTTTGACCCTATTTATTCATTCTTTCCACACTTCAAATATAAAAAAAGAAAGAGGTTTAGACATGAATGTCAGTTTCATCTGAAATGACTTTTTTTTCTGCCAAACAACCATTCATCTTTAGCATTTTTTTGTCATTTTCATCCAAACCATTAACTTAATTTACTTTTTATGTTAAGTTGAATGATATTTGGATGAAACTGGCAAATATAAAACCCGAGGGACGATTTTGGCAATTTACGCAAACTCATTTTAATTTCTTTTATTTAATTAATTTTGTCACATATATATAAAACAGAATATACATGCAGTTTTTATAAAAAAAAAATTAATAGTTTTGTCATTTTTATAAATTTTCATCCAAATCACTAACTCAATTTATTTTTTTGTTAGGGTGAAGGATGTTTTAAATTTTATAAATTAAGACAAAAATTAATATCTAGATTTTTATACAGATCAGTTTTTTAAATAGAAAACGATATATAAAATAAATATCAATGGTGTGCAACACATAACAATCGATTACAACTTTTAGTATTTAATCTTTTAATGTGTTGAGCACCTAAGAAATATGTTGACAGAAATAAAATATTTATCTTATTAAGACTATGAGGGTAACTAACTAATATTTATTCCGAGGGGTTTGAGTAAAGAAACTTCTGGTTCATGACATTATACTTACTATTAGGTGGGTAATTTTAAGGTTTGATAACGATACGTTGTTTGATTGGGGGGGGGGGGGTGGCTTCTGTTTTTTGTTAGGAGTGAATTTAAAAGAGTAGAAAATGAATTACAAACTTGGTACATATGATAAAATTTGTTTATTTGACCTTTTTCTATAAGGTCACTAGCATTTTAGTTTTATAAAATTTAGAGGTTGAAGTAGATTTTATTTTTATAAAACTGATGTATATAAAGAAATTGGAAATTAATTTTTGTCTTACTTTATAAAATTTAAAAGATCCTTCACCTTAATAAAAAAATAACTGAGTTAATGGTTGGATGAAAATTTCTAAAAATTATGTGATAAAAATATTATTTTTTATAAGAACTGCATGTATATTCTGTTTTATATACATGTGACAAAATTAATTAAATATAAGAAATTAAAAAGAATTTAAGTAAATTGTCAAAATCGTCCCTGAGATTTTATATTTGCAAGTTTCATCCAAATATACTTTAACTTAACAGAAAAAGTAAACTAAATTAGCGGTTTGGATGAAAATGACAAAAAATGTTAAAGGTGAAGGGCTATTTTACACAAAAAAAAATTATTTTAGATGAAACTGACAAACGGACCTAAACCTGATGGACGATTGTGACAATTTACTCTATAAGAAAAACATGTTTATGTGTTTAAAATAAGGTCTTTGAACTCCTTTTCATCTTTCATAATCAAGATATAGGCCATGATTCGAGGATTCTAAGGGAAAGGAAAAGGAGAGGGGTTAAATTAGTACCTAGGATGTTGTAATGCCATCATAATAGCGATATATAAATCTTTTGCATATCCTATAGATACTGTTTTTTTATAGATAGTGTTTATCTTTCTACTTGAATTGTAAAGCTTATCCTAAAATACTAGGGCCCCTCAATTCTTGAGTCAAATCTATTATATCACCAAGTCACCATCATCATCCTTTTTTGTTTTGTTAAGAACTAGTTTTTGGCATGACCGTGTTACGGGCACTAAACCGAATATTTTCTTTCATAATATGTACGTATGTGTTTTAATCACTTATATATATTACTCATAATACGATCTAAAACTTGACATTTGATTCGATATCATTCCACACGAAAAAAGGCAATTACAAAGCAATGGCAGGTAGCCGGGCAACAAGTTGCGCCACCACCCCCTTTTGAATAGAAAAACCAATTCTACTAAATACAAAGTTTGAGACCTTTATCAAAAGAACTATTAACGACTTTTTGAACCCGATCTAAAATAATTACACCGAATCAACAAATTAAAACAAAACACTACTATACTTTTGTTAAAAAAAACTAAAACGATGAAAATACTATAAATTTAAACTGGGAGCAAAATTGTAAATATTTTAGGACAAATGAGCGGGTGCCAGGCAGCCGTCTGACACGAAAAAAAAAATTTACACTGAGTCAACCAATTAAAACAAAACACTACCGTAGTTTTATAAAAAAAAAAAAAGTTAAAACGATGGCATGACTATAAGTTTACACTGAGGGCAAAATCATACTTTGACAAGGAAAAAAACAAAAATGATGGTAGAACTGTAAATTTGAACTGAGGGCAAAAACGTAATTTAACTGGAAGGAAAAAAAAACAAAACTAATGACAAAAGTGTAAATTTGCGGGGCACTAAGCCAAATATTTTCTCTCACGACATGTACGTATGTGTTTCAGTTACTTGTACATACTACTCATAAAACGATCTAAAAAAATTACATCGAGTCAACCAATTAAAACAAAACACTACTATACTTTTGTTAAAAAAACTAAAACGATGGAAATACTATAAATTTAAACTGGGAGCAAAATTGTAATATTTGAGGACAAATGAGCGTGTGCCAGGCAGCCGTCTGGCATGAAAAAAAAAATTACACTGAGTCAACCAATTAAAACAAAGAGTAAATTGCCATTTTAGTCCCTGAGATTTGATCAAAATTGCTACTTTAGTCCAAATAGTTTTTTTCTTGCCATTTTAGTCCAAATAGTTTTGTTTTTTTCTGTCATTTTAGTCCCTGACTTTTGTCATTTTTTTGCCATTTTCATCAACCACCACCACCTCCCACCACCCACACCATCGTAACCTTCTATCATCGCTACCACTTGTCTGCACCGTCACCACCCACCCACCCCACCACCACCACCACCACCCACCATTTCCACCACCATCGGCCACTTTTCCGCCACCTACGTCATCAACCAATACCACCGCCATCATCGTAAAACCAACAACCACCACCATCATCTTCACTGTAAACCGGCACAACACCATCCCCATACCATCGCACCTGCAAAAAAAAAAGAAAAAAAAAGTGGTTTGACCAAAATTCACCTACGTTAACTAAATTTTTTGAATGGGGTTAGTGAGTTGGATGAAAATGCAAAAAATGACAAAAGTCAAGGACCAAAATGACAGAAAACAAAACTATTTGGACTAAAATGGCAAGAAAAAAACTATTTGGACTAAAGTGGCAATTTTGGTCAAACTCCAGGGACTAAAATGGAAATTTACTCTAAACACTACCGTAGTTTTGTAAAAAAAAATTAGAGTAAACTGCCATTTTGGTCCATGTGGTTCGAGCAGTTTTGCCATTTTAGTCCAAATCTCAAACTTTTTAAATCTGGGTCCCTGTGGTTTCACTTTTATTGTCATTTTAGTCCAAAATTCAAAAACTCTCATTTTTACTGTTGCAACCTGCCTATTTTGTCTTTTTGTGTAGGGTTATTTTTGTCCAAGTGCTTTTAATTTAACATTTTCTTAATTAAAAAACTAAATTAAATACATTATTATATCCTTTATATACCCTTATTAATATTCATATCCCCATTTACATCATCTTCAACCCCTAAATAAAACCCTAACCCACAGGAGATCGAAGCACATCATCTTCCCCAAATAAAACCCTAACCCACAGGAGATCAAATCAACGGCAATGGTGGTTTGCACACGTGGAGCCTCAACCCAACTGAGAACCTCATGGACAACACAAAACCCAGGTCGTCGATTTCATCGGTGCAACAAACCATCAAGCTGTGGATTCGTTGCTTGGGCTGAGCCACCGAAGATTCAGAACCCGGCTGTGATGATTCCTGCACTGTTGGACACCATCAAGCGACATGAAGAGAATGCAAGACAGATATTTGCTCAGAACATGAAGCTTGAAGAAGAAGCTAAAATATTGGCACAGGAGAAGAAGATGCTAAAACTTATCTTAGGTTTCAGTTTTTTCTTGTTCATGGTCTACTATGTTAAGTCTGCTTAGGGTTTGTCTTTTGTGGGGATTTTGTATGTTTGGTTTGTATTATCGACGATGACCTGCTAATATGGTTGTTTTGTAAGTTTGTAATGGAATGTATCGGGCTTCTGTAATGAGTCATCTAACTTATTTACCAATACATGTCTTGTGCATCTAATGTTTAGTGTTGGATGGTTATAAGAATTGCTGATGAGAAACATGTGCCGATGCTTATGACCAAAATGTCTTGTGCATCTAATGTCTTATGACAATAACAGAATTAGCATGGTCACAACCAAATGATCAACATGTGCCGATGCTTATGACCAAATGTGCAACCAAATGTGCAGCGTTTAACATACCAAATGTGCAGCCAAATGTGCAGTGTTTAACATACCAAATGTGCAGCCAAATGTGCAGCGTTTAACATACCAAGAACTGCCTTCATAGCCTTTTCAAACTCTAGAATTGTTGATGCAGATGCAAAATTCCACAACATGTTTTTGTATTCATCGCCACTCCGTTTTGATTTCATATTTTCATGTATATGTCTGAGGCAATATCTGTGCTCTGAACTTGGATACACTTTCAATATTGCAAGTATTAATCCCTAACATCATAGTTACAAAATGGGTTAACATTGTAATAAGAAAATGCAAACATAACAAGTAAATCATTGAACCATAGTTATCTTTTGCCTGTCAGTTATGAAGGTGAAATTCCTGTTATGTTCCAGTTCAAGATCATCACCTAAACACTGAAGGAACCATGTCCAGCTTGCAGTTTTTTCAGCCTCCACCACTGCATAGGCAACATGATAAATCCCGTTGTTGCCATCCACTCCTACTACTGTCAGAATCTGGCCAGGGAATGGCCCTTTCAAAAAACATCTATCAAGCCCCAGTATAGGTCTCCCTATTAATTAAAATCCATCCTTTAATGCACCTAAGCAAACATATATCCTCCTGAATTGCCTTGTTGGACTGATAGGATTGCCACAAGGTTCAACATCTAACTTAACTGTGCTTCCAGGATTAGATCTGAGAAGCTCCTCACAATAATTCCTGAGATTCTCATATTGAGCCCTATAGTGACCCTGCACTTTCTCTGTTGCCTTCATCTTAGCCCTAAAAACTTGGTGCAAAGTCACTTCCACTTGATATTTCCTTTGTAGATCTTCCTGTAGAGCTTTAAGTGGTATCCCAGGATTATTTTTCACAGTGTGTTGGATTTTTTTGGATAACCAGGCAACTGTACACAGTTTAACATCTTTGGTGTTCAGACATACATGTTCTTTGTTTAGGGTTTTCACAACCCAAGAGCCTGCCTTTTTAACTTTAGAAACATAAAGCATCCAAGGGCAAGTGGGTGGTATATTCTTTTTAGGGTTAGGCCCATCTTCATTTGTTGTTCCCACTTGTGAGGGCCCGGTTGCATTTTGGGTATTTCCAGATTTACCCTTAAATGCAGTTGGTTGAGAGGGTCCTTCAGTATTTATTTCACAACTACTCAGTTTTGGAATCCTACCCATACATATGACCCAGAATCTAGTGTTGTCATTCCTTGTAAGATGGAGTTGTCTCAGAGTATCAATTGCATGATTCTTGACCATCATCTTAATACTGCCCTTATCAGGAAATGACTGGCCAAGATAAAAGGGATATTCACCAGATGTTTTAGACCTTTTCTTGTCTTTCCTAACACTCCTACAAGCTCTTTCAAGAGCTGTGTCACCATCTGAGTCAGTTAAACTTTCGAAGCCATCTAACTCAACCTGTTCATCATCCTCATCTACACCAATTTCTTGTTCATATTGTTCACTAATGTCAACATCTACTTCAGTATAATATTCTTTCATATCAACACTATAATCTTCCACTACATTATCTTT
The DNA here is from genome assembly GCF_002127325.2 of Helianthus annuus. Classification (NCBI taxonomy): domain Eukaryota; kingdom Viridiplantae; phylum Streptophyta; class Magnoliopsida; order Asterales; family Asteraceae; genus Helianthus; species Helianthus annuus. The sequence goes on from NC_035437.2 coordinate 121,801,860, forward strand.
ATCAAAGATGTAATCTGGATCTTCATCATCCTCATCCTGACCCACATTATCAGTTCTATCTTTCATATTCTTAGCCTTTACACTTTTCCTATGAAATGACTTTACACGTTTGCTAGGGGTGGTCTATACACCTTCTGCCTTTTCACCCTCACCTGCACTACCTTCACAGGATCCTTCATAACTACCAACACTCTCACTTTCACTATCTTCATCCTGCTGATCACTATCCTCACTATCTTCATCATGTTGATCACTACCCTCATCACTAAGGTCTACATATTCAGGTTCCTTTTCAACATCCTTTTCAGAAAACCTGCTAACATGTTGAATATACACATCTAGCACCTTGTTTGTTTCAACATAGCTAATCATTCTCAATACATCATTGTCAGTGCTTAGAGGCCTTAAACCTACCATTAAATCTTCCCCTGGAACCCTAAAATGGTAAACCACAACATCCTCTTCTGAATAACCAAATGCTAACAACATATCATTCATAACTATCAATGAAAACATATCAGAATTCACATTATCAACGTAGTCTACCTTACCCCCGTCGTATTCAAAATCATCCTCGTCAGTGAAATCACCACCACGGTGCACTTTCAGGGTGAATAATTCAGGATGATTTGCTGTGGAATAAGAAAAAAAGTTTCAATCAGAAAAAAGGATTTTCAAATCCAGCTTATCAACGACAAATACGTACCGTATTTTACTTCTGGATCAAAATTGAAGCCTTGTTTTCGAACATAGCAGCTAAAATCATCCCCATCGTCGTCCATCGGAAACGTCTCTGGTCTTGGCAAGATTGCAGATGTCGGCGATGATTTTTGGGGGGAAGATGATTGGAGATAATCTCTGTAATTGGGGGTTGAAGATGATGTAAATGGGGATATGAATATTAATATGGGTATTTAATAATTTATTTACTTTAGTTTTTTAATTAAGAAAATGTTAAATGAAAAGCAGTTGGACAAAAATACCCCTGCACAAAAAGACAAAATAGGCAGGTTGCAACAGTCAAAAATGGGAATTTTTGAATTTTGGATTAAAATGGCAATAAAAGTGAAACCACAGGGACCCAGATTTAAAAAGTTTGAGATTTGGACTAAAATGACAAAACTGCCCAAACCACAGGGACCAAAATGGCAGTTTACTCAAAAAATTAAAACGATGGCATAACTATAAGTTTACACTGGGGGCAAAATCGTAATTTGACAAGAAAAAGGTAAAACTGTAAATTTGAACTGAGGGCAAAATCGTAATTTAACTGTGTCACACCCCAACCGATGGCGGAATCATCGGGGCGCGGCACTGAGCGAAACAGATTGTTCAGAAGTTTCCACAACAACTATCATACAATTCAGTTATATAACACGTCCCATACCGTGTCCCAAATAATAACAAGTTATCATAGAAATCAACTAAACAATATGGGAACTGTTCCGACAACTCAAGTTTAATTATTACAGACCGAATTTAAATATTGTTTTAAGACTTCTAGACGGCTAACTATAGATCTTACTGACTACAGGTGCCAGTACAAGATCTACAGATAATTATGACCCTGGAGCAGGTATGTGGACACTGTCCTAAGGTCACAGGCTCCTAGAAGCTTATTATTGCCTCGCTTCCCTAGCACGCTAGTAGCTTAAACACCTGTCACATACGTTAAAATAAAAGTCAATACATATAATGTAAAGGTGAGTACACAAGTTTGATATAGCATATAAAGTTCGAAAAGTTTACGCATAACCAAGCACGTACACAAGGGCAAACGATGCATGTAAATTATCAACATGGGACCATCGATACCAACGACTTCGAGTTGACTGTCCGAGACAGTTCGCAATACATGATTACCACTGTAACCCATGCAAGTAATTGTCCTTAGCAACCCCCGTGTGAACGGGTGCTGAGTCCAAACTATAGTACTATGTTGCTAAAGCAGGCAGATAGCACTCCACGTGTAAACATAATAAACAGCAATCATTTAGACAAGTAATACATGCAAGTAGGTTAGCGTTCAAATAGTTTGTGTTGTTTGTGAATTTGATAGATTACGTATGTAACACCCAAAAGTGCTGAAAGCAAAAAGGGATCGAGTATACTCACAGTGGTTGATCGTGGATTGAGAGGAGCACTGAGAATAGGTTAGCCTGAATAGTTCGATAACACAACGATGAGTAACGCGGGAAAAGTAAACAATGTACTTGGATCGAGTAGGCCATTCGATCGAACAGCAGTTCGATCGAGTGGGCTGTTCGATTGGTTTGAAAGTCCGTTCGAACATCCATTCGATCGGCCGGCTGGCTCGATCGGCTGGTTCCTTCAAGTGGATTGTTTCTTCCTTTGATGTGAAGGATGTGCTTGTGTATGATGGTTTGTACTACCTTTCAAGTTGGCCGATCGAACAGCTGTTCGATCGGTTAGCCCAACCGATCGGCTAGCACTTCTTTGTTTTCAAATATGTCACTCGATCGGTTGGCATGTTCGATCGGGTGACATTCCAATGTTTCGAAAAGTCTAAGTGTTTTGAAGTGTAGTATCTCATGATTCGAGTAGTGATGATCACAATCGAGTGGCTCGATCGATCGAATAGAACTCTGTCAATATTACACTTCATGAGTTTGTGGGACTAAGTGCTAGTCGATCGGTTAGCCTAGTCGATCGGCTGGCATAGTCGTTCGGTTGGGCTGTTCGATCGAACAGCCTAGCCGTTCGGCCAGCTTCTCGATTCGGTTAACCTATCACTTAACACTTGGTTATTCCCGTTAATTGTTGATGTTTTAGAGATATTTTGACTACGAGTTGAACCACAAAGCTGAAGTCCCTACTTAGTCTACTGACTCGAGCAGGAATCACCCAAACTCGGTCAGAGACGGTTTGGAACCCAAGTTTAACGTTTAACCCGAAATCGGTATATCTCTCGGTAGAACCCGAATCTTGAACCATGTGTTTGTTTAGATTGATTTGTAAATCGGTTCAAGTCTCGTTTTCACCTTTTTGAGTGTAAAAGAGTTGAAAGATAGATGAAAACCCATCTTCCAATCCTTTTCCACCGTGAAATGTTAAGATCTTTGGAAGATTTTAGGTTATTTTGTGGAAATCGGTTAGATCTAAGTTATTCATGGTGGAATGATGCCAAAACTTAGTGTTCTTGAAGAACACATGATGACATCACCCAAGAACACCTAGATCTTGGTGATTTCATGGATGAAATCCAAGTTTTGAAAGATAGAAAGATGTAGAATCGATTAATGAACAAAAACGTACAAGGATTAGAGCGAAATACTTACCGGTTTGAGAGAAATCTGAGATTTAGTGAGAAGAAGAGGCTGGTCGGTCAGAGCTTTTCCAAAAGTGGAAAGCTTGACAAGGACAGCCCTATTTATAGGCTTCCAAAAGTGGAAAGGGTCAGCTGATCGAACAGCATCCCTGATCGAGCGGCTGTCCGATCGAACAGCCTGTTCGATCGGCTAGCCTGTTCGATCAGGTTGCCCTGTTCGATCGGCTTGCCTGTTCGATCAGGTTGCCCTGTTCGATCGGCTTGCCTGTTCGATCAGGTTGCCCTGTTCGATCGGCTTGCCTGGTTTAGAGTGTTTCGCGACGATTTTTTGATATTTCGACTTCGATGAACGATGATTTGAGAATGATAGAATTCCTAATCAAATTACTTTTAGTCTCAACTACTATATCTAACATACGAGCATCCTTACAACCATTTCGGGTTCGATTTCCATTGAGTTTGATTCACCTTTGAGTCTTGATTGATTTTGATTGATTCACCACACACTTTAACATAAAAGTAAACATGCACAAGTAACACATAAGGCACACACACACGTATAAAAGCATTAAAATTATCCACACTTGAGTTCGATGATTGATTTGATTAGCTTGATTATTGATTGACTAGCTTTATTGCATTGTTACTTCCTATCATTCACAGTCGGTCGTTGATTCACAGTTCGATTATCGGCCGATTAGTTTGATTATACAACACTTACTCCAAATAATACGAAAATCAAAATGAAACTAAAATGAAATTAATCTTTATTGATCTTTAATTCCAATAACAGTCAACACTTGACTTTGACTTTGACTTTTGGAAAACACGGGGTGTTACAGTCTCCCCTCCTTTAGGGAATTTCGTCCCGAAATTAGGCCGAGAACCGTACATCGCCGTGTGATTTTTACCAATTTGATGCTTCAGATCTATCTGAACAACTGCGGGTACTTGGCCTTCATGTCACTTTCGAGTTCCCAAGTGAACTCCGCGCCTCGTTTGCCTTCCCATCGTACTTTTACAATAGGAATGCGAGAGCGTCTGAGTTGCTTGGTCTGTCGGTCCATGATTTCGACAGGCTTTTCCACGAAGTGTAGCGTCTCATTGACCTGAAGATCGTCGAGTGGTATTATTGCGTCGTGGTCGGCTACGCATTTTCGAAGGTTTGAAATATGGAAAGTCGGGTGGACATTGCTGAGTTCCTCCGGTAATTCGAGTTTGTAGGCAACCTTACCGATCCTTTCCAGAATCTTAAAAGGTCCAACAAATCGAGGCGCAAGTTTCCCTCTTTTGCCGAATCGGACTACTCCCTTCCAAGGCGATACCTTTAGGAGCACGTAGTCGCCAACTGCAAATTCGCGGGGCCTGCGTCGTTTATCGGCGTACATCTTTTGTCTGTCCCGGGCCTTCACCAAATTTTCCCTTATCTGGTGGATCTTGTCAGTCGTTTCTTGCAGAATCTCGGGCCCAGTCAATTGTGAATGACCGACCTCGTGCCATACAATAGGCGAGCGACATCTCCTACCATACAAGGCTTCGAAAGGTGCCATTTCGATGCTGGAGTGATAGCTATTATTGTACGAAAATTCGACCAACGGTAGGTGTTTGCTCCAACTACCACCAAAATCGATAACACACGCACGGAGCATGTCTTCAATAGTACGAATCGTTCTTTCAGTCTGCCCGTCGGTTTGCGGGTGGAATGCGGTACTCAAATTCAGCGTCGTACCAAGAGCTGCTTGAAAAGTTTCCCACAATCTCGATGTAAACCGAGCATCGCGGTCAGAAATGATGTCTCGAGGCGTACCATGATTCTTGATGATCTCGTCGGTGTAGATTTGGGCTAGCTTGGCCACCTTATAGTCTTCTCGTATTGGCAGAAAGTGGGCTGATTTGGTTAGACGGTCGACTATAACCCAAATACTGTCGTGACCTGATGGCGTGGTCGGAAGCTTAGTTATGAAATCCATAGCTATGCTTTCCCACTTCCATACGGGTATCGGCGGTTGTTCGAGTAAGCCTGAAGGTCTTTGGTGTTCAGCCTTGACTCTTGCACAAGTTAAACAGCTACCAACATATAGAGCAATATCCCTTTTCATCCCAGGCCACCAGTACTTGTAGCGAAGGTCCTGGTACATTTTGTCCGCACCGGGATGAATGGAATATCGGGATTTGTGGGCTTCGTTCATGATGATCTTTCGCAAATCTGTCCTCCTCGGAACCCAGATTCGGTCCAGATAATAGAATATCCCGTTGGCTTTGCTCACGAGCTGAGTTCCATCGTGATAGATTCGTTCTTTCTTCAACGTACGCTCGTTAAAGCAAGCGTGTTGTGCTTCGCGGATGAGAGCTTCGAGGTTATACTGAGCCTGGGTGTTTCGAACACCTATCACGTAATTCTTTCTGCTGAGGGCGTCTGCAACTACATTCGCCTTGCCTGGGTGATAACGGATCTCACAGTCGTAATCGTTGAGAAGTTCTACCCATCGGCGTTGACGCATATTGAGTTCTCTCTGGTTAAAGATATGTTGTAGGCTCTTGTGATCGGTGAAGATCGTACACCTTGTACCATACAGGTAGTGTCGCCAAATCTTTAAGGCAAAGACAACTGCGCCTAGCTCAAGGTCATGGGTTGTATAGTTCTTCTCGTGGATTTTGAGCTGTCGAGATGCGTAAGCTATAACCTTGTCTCGTTGCATGAGAACACAGCCAAGTCCAAGGTTTGAAGCATCACAATAGACAACGAAGTCATCGCTTCCGTCCGGCAGTGTAAGAACTGGTGCATGGCACAGCATGTGTTTGAGGGTTTGGAAAGCAGTCTCCTGCGCGGTTCCCCACACAAAAGGCTTGTCTTTATGAGTAAGGGAGGTAAGCGGTACAGCAATCTTTGAGAACCCTTCGATGAATCGCCGGTAGTAACCGGCTAATCCGAGAAAAGAGCGAACTTCTGACGGATTCTTTGGCGTAACCCATCCCTTGACTGCCTCAATCTTTGTAGGATCAACGTGTATACCCCGACTATTCACAATATGACCCAGAAATTGAACCTCCTCCAACCAGAACTCACACTTGGAGAACTTGGCGTAGAGTTGGTTTCCCTGAAGCAACTCGAGAACCAATCGCAAATGCTGCGCATGTTCGGCCCTCGATCTGGAGTAGATCAGGACATCGTCGATAAATACAATGACGAAACGGTCTAAGAACGGTTTACACACGCGATTCATCAGATCCATAAAGACCGCGGGTGCGTTGGTCAAACCAAAAGGCATGACAACAAATTCGTAGTGGCCGTATCGGGTTCGAAAAGCGGTTTTGGGTATGTCCTCCTCTTGAATCCGCAACTGATGGTAGCCTGAACGTAGATCGATCTTGGAGAAACACTGAGCACCTTGTAGTTGGTCAAACAGATCATCGATTCCCGGTAAGGGGTATCGGTTCTTGATGGTCAGCTTGTTCAATTCCCGGTAATCGATGCACATTCGGAACGACCCGTCCTTCTTTTTGACGAAAAGGACTGGTGCGCCCCATGGAGAAGTGCTCGGGCGAATGAAGCCTTTTTCAAGTAACTCTTGGAGTTGGTTTGAGAGTTCTCGCATCTCAGATGGAGCGAGTCGATACGGAGCTTTGGCCACTGGGTTGGCTCCTGGAATAAGGTCGATTCGAAAGTCGATATCCCGACTTGGAGGTAATCCAGGAAGATCATCAGGGAACACCTGAGGAAATTCTCGAACAACGGGAACATCCTTGACTTCAACTTTCCTTTTCTTGTCCGTCTCTGCTACAACAATGTTGGCCAAAAAGGCTCGATATTCCTTGCGGAGATATTTGCGAGCTTGAAGACAGGACATGAGCTTGAGATCTTTTGCAGTAGTTTCACCATAAACACATAGAGTATCACCACTAGCTAGCACAAAACGAATCATCTTATCGGAACACACAACTTCAGCATGGTTTTCACGAAGAAAGTCCATGCCTACTATGACATCGAAACTTCCAAGCTGCATTGGAATGAGATTAATCGGGAATATATGATGGTTGAGCTCGAGAGTACAATCACGGAGCACAGAATTGACAGCAATGGTTCTTCCGGTAGCGACTTCTACTTCGAAGGGTGACGAAAGATAAGAGCGCTTACGTCTAAGGAGTTTCTCAAACTCAAATGACACAAAGCAGTTATCGGCTCCAGTATCAAACAAACATGATGCATATATACCATTCACGAGGAACGTACCATTGACCACGTTGTTGTCAGCTTGAGCCTGGCGTGCGTTGATGTTGAAAGTTCTGGCGTGAGCGGCTTGTTGTTGAGGCTGCTGTTGTTGTTGCTGGGGTTGTTGAGCTTCTTGTTTCACCACTCGGTTCGGGCACCGGTTTGCGAAGTGGTTAGGGTCACCACATGCAAAGCAGGTCCGAACATTGTTTGCCGGGGCCTGTGCAGCTTGAGGAGCTTGAGGAGCAGGTAGCAGGGCTTGGTTAACAGCGGCTTGAGCTTGCGTTTGACGAGGACCATAGCGGCAATTCGCAGTGAAATGCCCGTAAACGTTGCAGTGGGCACAGTAACGGCAGGCCACACCCACCGGGTGATGATAAGAACATGTAGCACAGAGTGGGTGGGGGCCGGTGTACGCACGCTTAGCCGGCGGCGCATTGATCACTGGCGCAGTGCGCTGTGGTTGTTGCTGTTGTGGCGGTACTGACTGAAGAGGAGCAGCATTGGTTGCGGCGGCGCAACTCTTGTTCTTCTTTCTTCTTCTCGAGGACTTGGAGGCTTGAGCAGTAGGGTTGTCGGTTGATGCGGTAGTAACTTGATGCAACGACTTGGATGGCTTATCCCAGACACCAGCCTTAACTCGCTTGTCATTAATCTCGGCAGCGAGTAGGTAGGTTTCCTCGATCGTTGCGGGTTTGGCGGCGAACACATAATCTGCAACACAATCCGGAAGAGCACGGATGTATTTCTTGATGGTCATCTCGGGAGTCTTGACCTGGTCTGGACAGATAATGCTCAGTTGTTTGAAACGGGCGGTGAGACCAGCGTTGTCGCCCTCCTTCTGCTTGATGGTCCAGAACTCATCCTCCAACTTTTGGCGTTCGTGGGGAGGACAGAACTCGTCCAGCATGATAGCCTTCAGTTCCTCCCACGTCAGCTCGTAGGCAGCGTCGTTCCCGCGCTTATTCCTTTCGGCTGTCCACCAGTCCAATGCCCGCGACTGGAAGACACCGGTAGCATTGAGAGTTCGAAGATGATCCGGGCATCCGCTTTGACGAAGGGTAACTTCCACAGAGTCAAACCAGTGAAATAAGCCTGTAGGGCCCTCTTCACCGGTGAACTCCTTCGGTCCACATGCCTTAAATTGCTTGAAACTGAACGGAGCTTTGCTGGATTCAGTGAGGGTTCGGGATTCTTCCGACGACTTGCTGGTGTTTTCGTACACCTCACTGACAGCTTTTGCTACAGACCTCGAGATGAGCTTGGCGAGACGTCGGTCTCTCTTTTCCTGACGGGAAAGGTTTTGGCGAATTCTCGATGATGATGACATGGTCTGCAATAGACATCGCCATAGGGCTCAACACAACGAATTCGAATCTCGCACGTCTTAGTTTACTAAAGCTTAGAATCACGTCGCATCTCACGTCACGTAACACATATAATCACATAAGCACATAATCATAGAGGCACATAAGCACAGAAGCAATTAGAGCACATAAGCAATTAAGCAAGTAGAGCACTTAATTTCCTAAACACGTACGCATTTTTATCACAGAGGCGGTCAGAAAACAGAAACCTATAACCGCAAGTCGAGTGCCGTTCGTTTTGCTTATCGGATAGCATCACATTGTATCGTCTAACTTAGTCGTATAGCGTAGCATAGCACACTGGTTTTGTTTAGATCACGTCAACAGGGATTTGAATCGAGATAGGATAGCAACAAAGGTCACGCAGATTGATAACAAATGGAGCAATCAACGAATCTTAAAACACGTAAACAGGTAAATCATATAAAATCAACGAAGCAACACTCAAAATCGGAAAATGGATTGTCTGCGGCTACTAGACTTTGACTAACCATGGCAATTTAACTATTCACAGTTGACTTGTCGTCACTTTTGACTCTAGGGGACATGTTTCTGCCTCGATTCTTGGGCGTTATGCATGCGCATTCTAGGCCATACTCGTGAGTTCAGGTCGTTGGAGTCCGTCAATTGCCTTGGCGAGATAAAATAAAGTCGGAATAACTGCCAAGGTTAGGGTTTCACCCCTAGCTCAGCAATTTCTTCCTTGTTTTAAGAAAATTTAGAGGAAAGTTTTCATCAAATTATGGGTTTCAGCCCTGATTTGGTATAATTTTTCCCCGTTTGTTGATAGAAAATCGCACAAAATAATTGGCAAAAGTTTGTAATTTAGGCAGGAATTCGCGGGTTTCACGCCTAATCCCGTCCAAATTACGAAATTTGGCTCGGAGTTCGGATGTAACGATAGAATAGAAGGAAACAACATAAAATAAGCACATAAACTTGGTCTCTTGGTTCCTAACTATAGTCTAGGTCTCTAAGACAGCGATCCGGACTAGATCGTGTCTAACCTAATTCCCTATAGTTATGGCTCTGATACCAATCTGTCACACCCCAACCGATGGCGGAATCATCGGGGCGCGGCACTGAGCGAAACAGATTGTTCAGAAGTTTCCACAACAACTATCATACAATTCAGTTATATAACACGTCCCATACCGTGTCCCAAATAATAACAAGTTATCATAGAAATCAACTAAACAATATGGGAACTGTTCCGACAACTCAAGTTTAATTATTACAGACCGAATTTAAATATTGTTTTAAGACTTCTAGACGGCTAACTATAGATCTTACTGACTACAGGTGCCAGTACAAGATCTACAGATAATTATGACCCTGGAGCAGGTATGTGGACACTGTCCTAAGGTCACAGGCTCCTAGAAGCTTATTATTGCCTCGCTTCCCTAGCACGCTAGTAGCTTAAACACCTGTCACATACGTTAAAATAAAAGTCAATACATATAATGTAAAGGTGAGTACACAAGTTTGATATAGCATATAAAGTTCGAAAAGTTTACGCATAACCAAGCACGTACACAAGGGCAAACGATGCATGTAAATTATCAACATGGGACCATCGATACCAACGACTTCGAGTTGACTGTCCGAGACAGTTCGCAATACATGATTACCACTGTAACCCATGCAAGTAATTGTCCTTAGCAACCCCCGTGTGAACGGGTGCTGAGTCCAAACTATAGTACTATGTTGCTAAAGCAGGCAGATAGCACTCCACGTGTAAACATAATAAACAGCAATCATTTAGACAAGTAATACATGCAAGTAGGTTAGCGTTCAAATAGTTTGTGTTGTTTGTGAATTTGATAGATTACGTATGTAACACCCAAAAGTGCTGAAAGCAAAAAGGGATCGAGTATACTCACAGTGGTTGATCGTGGATTGAGAGGAGCACTGAGAATAGGTTAGCCTGAATAGTTCGATAACACAACGATGAGTAACGCGGGAAAAGTAAACAATGTACTTGGATCGAGTAGGCCATTCGATCGAACAGCAGTTCGATCGAGTGGGCTGTTCGATTGGTTTGAAAGTCCGTTCGAACATCCATTCGATCGGCCGGCTGGCTCGATCGGCTGGTTCCTTCAAGTGGATTGTTTCTTCCTTTGATGTGAAGGATGTGCTTGTGTATGATGGTTTGTACTACCTTTCAAGTTGGCCGATCGAACAGCTGTTCGATCGGTTAGCCCAACCGATCGGCTAGCACTTCTTTGTTTTCAAATATGTCACTCGATCGGTTGGCATGTTCGATCGGGTGACATTCCAATGTTTCGAAAAGTCTAAGTGTTTTGAAGTGTAGTATCTCATGATTCGAGTAGTGATGATCACAATCGAGTGGCTCGATCGATCGAATAGAACTCTGTCAATATTACACTTCATGAGTTTGTGGGACTAAGTGCTAGTCGATCGGTTAGCCTAGTCGATCGGCTGGCATAGTCGTTCGGTTGGGCTGTTCGATCGAACAGCCTAGCCGTTCGGCCAGCTTCTCGATTCGGTTAACCTATCACTTAACACTTGGTTATTCCCGTTAATTGTTGATGTTTTAGAGATATTTTGACTACGAGTTGAACCACAAAGCTGAAGTCCCTACTTAGTCTACTGACTCGAGCAGGAATCACCCAAACTCGGTCAGAGACGGTTTGGAACCCAAGTTTAACGTTTAACCCGAAATCGGTATATCTCTCGGTAGAACCCGAATCTTGAACCATGTGTTTGTTTAGATTGATTTGTAAATCGGTTCAAGTCTCGTTTTCACCTTTTTGAGTGTAAAAGAGTTGAAAGATAGATGAAAACCCATCTTCCAATCCTTTTCCACCGTGAAATGTTAAGATCTTTGGAAGATTTTAGGTTATTTATGTGGAAATCGGTTAGATCTAAGTTATTCATGGTGGAATGATGCCAAAACTTAGTGTTCTTGAAGAACACATGATGACATCACCCAAGAACACCTAGATCTTGGTGATTTCATGGATGAAATCCAAGTTTTGAAAGATAGAAAGATGTAGAATCGATTAATGAACAAAAACGTACAAGGATTAGAGCGAAATACTTACCGGTTTGAGAGAAATCTGAGATTTAGTGAGAAGAAGAGGCTGGTCGGTCAGAGCTTTTCCAAAAGTGGAAAGCTTGACAAGGACAGCCCTATTTATAGGCTTCCAAAAGTGGAAGGGTCAGCTGATCGAACAGCATCCCTGATCGAGCGGCTGTCCGATCGAACAGCCTGTTCGATCGGCTAGCCTGTTCGATCAGGTTGCCCTGTTCGATCGGCTTGCCTGTTCGATCAGGTTGCCCTGTTCGATCGGCTTGCCTGTTCGATCAGGTTGCCCTGTTCGATCGGCTTGCCTGGTTTAGAGTGTTTCGCGACGATTTTTTGATATTTCGACTTCGATGAACGATGATTTGAGAATGATAGAATTCCTAATCAAATTACTTTTAGTCTCAACTACTATATCTAACATACGAGCATCCTTACAACCATTTCGGGTTCGATTTCCATTGAGTTTGATTCACCTTTGAGTCTTGATTGATTTTGATTGATTCACCACACACTTTAACATAAAAGTAAACATGCACAAGTAACACATAAGGCACACACACACGTATAAAAGCATTAAAATTATCCACACTTGAGTTCGATGATTGATTTGATTAGCTTGATTATTGATTGACTAGCTTTATTGCATTGTTACTTCCTATCATTCACAGTCGGTCGTTGATTCACAGTTCGATTATCGGCCGATTAGTTTGATTATACAACACTTACTCCAAATAATACGAAAATCAAAATGAAACTAAAATGAAATTAATCTTTATTGATCTTTAATTCCAATAACAGTCAACACTTGACTTTGACTTTGACTTTTGGAAAACACGGGGTGTTACAAACTGGAAGGAAAAAATAAAACTAGTGACAAAACTGTAAATTTAAGTGAGACAAAATTGTAATTTGATTGGACTAATGGGGAAGTGTCACGCCAGGGCTGTCCAAAAAGTTCGTGGCTCGGAGTTCGCTCGAAGCTCGCTCAGATTTAGCTCGGAAAAAGCTCGCTCGATGTGGCTCGGTTTGAAAGTGAATCTAGCTCGGCTTAGCTCGTAATGAGCCGGATTGGCTCGGTTTGGCTCGCATACCAGCTCGGCTCGACTTAGCTCGGATTATTTACGTTTAATATATTTTATATTTATATACATTATAATATCACCAAAACTTATTATTATCTACATGTGATTAGAAGTGTAATTTGATATCTAGACCACATTTAAAGGTTGATTACCATGCTAATAAATTTATATTGTATTTCGTTGAAATTAAGAACGTATTTTGTGTTAAACCTGATTTTCGCTTGTAATGTATTAGGTTGAGCTTATTTTTTATATGTTCTTTTGAATTACTGAATAATATGTTAGATTACTGAATTTTGAGAGCCATGTACTAATTTTTCTTTTCAATATCGAGCCAAACCAAGCCGAGCCGAGCCCGAGCTTAGATTTCCAGCTCGATTTCAAATCCGAGCCGAGCCAGCTCGGTTTATAATCGGGTTCGACTCATAAACAACCCTATGTCAGGCAGCTGCTGTAACACCTCGAATTTTTGCGTCCAATAATGTGTTAACACGTGTCATTTGATTACACGTGGCATTTGTATTTGATAAAGGACTAATTTTGACAAACCTTGAAAGTATGTAAATTCGAGGGTTATAAATGTCAACAAGGGTAAACATACTGTATAGTAACCCTAAATAAATGCTTGAACCTTCAAACGAATGTATCATAGATCGTACGAAAGCGAAACACGAAAGAAAGTGGGAGATTACAAGCTACAGGGGTTAACTGTGTCAACATGTTTAATTATACCTCTGAGTGACCCTTTAACGTTCCCAAGGCTTTGTAACGGTATTATACACTCACTAAAATATAATATATAAATTTCGCGAAGTTTCGTTATGAAACGAGAAAGTTACGATCAAATTCGTAGGAGAAGGGTTAAAAGCGTCAATAATGAAAGTGAAGGCTTTCTGAATAATTAATAAACTAACCGGGGACTTAACAACGCGGGTAAATAACACGAGGTCCTTAGTTGTAATTAACCGAGGGCCAAACCGCAAAGTTACCCCTTCAAACCCGAAAGGTCAGGTAAATCATTACGAAAGATTTCGTTATTAATTACCAGGATTTCGTAATCATGACAAAAGATTTAAAATTTCTGAAATCATAACCTCTCGCGGCCCGCGTGAGGTTTGGACTTAAGTTGAGGCGGGCCGCGAGCCACCTCAATTACGCGCCTGATGTTCTAAACTCAGGCGGCCCGCGTAAAAGTGGCATGGAATGTCCATGCGGGCCGCGTGGGACGCCCAGATGCAGAAAACTTGTAACTACTTGCCTCTTGGAGCCTTTGAACGACCAACAACCAATAAATGAGGCATGGGCACCCTATGCTCGACCCATATCACTTAGGAACACCTGCCCATGATCCATGATCAAATGTAGACTGAGTTGTGATGATCTTGAGGTCTTTTGAACACTATAAATAGCCACACTTGACTCATAAGTTCACCACACTTCAAACACACTCAACTGATCATTTCAAGAGCTCTCTAGCATTTCTCTGTGTTCTTAAGTCTTCTCTCAAGCTTCTGTAAGTAATCTAACCCTTTGTGGTTTCACATTTCCTTAGTAAATAGCTAAAAACCAAACCGTCGTAAATACGGTTTGACTTTAAAATAAATCAGTGATGGTTCAGTCTTATGACGAATCAAAAGTAGTTTTGAGTTGGTATTTAAGTGGGTAATAAACCTCTAAAAGGGTTCCCTCTGATCACCACTCTAACTATGTCAAATATCGAGTCAAACGCGCACTTAAAAAGTCAACAGAAAGTCATTTTGCCATTTTCTACATAATCTGAAATGTATACGTTATGAAACCTGTTTTGATGATCATAAAACATGATAATAAGTATATAAACTTGTTTGCGCTCGTTTGAATCGACCGTTTGCTATATTGACCCGGTTCGGAGCCGAATGTCGCTAAAGTTTGACTTTTGCTTTGACTTCAGTTCTGACCCGTTTTAGTGAGGTATAGATATACCTTAGGACTCTCTTAGGACCAGGTTACATGATGGTATAAACCTCTGTGATCGGTTCATGAGTTATCCGAGTCTTTTGCGCATTTTCGTTAATCGCCTAAAAGTTGACCGTAACGCCATTTTGAAAATAAAACGAGTATTTCGGACACGTGAACGGACCAGAACCTTGCTTATTAAATTATAAGCATGTCCTTAAAGTTTCACGTCAATCCAAGGTCTAGAATGAGAGTTATGCTAAATAGCGCAATTAAAGTAAACTTTTGTAATTAACGGCGCAATTAGCATAACGCCTATCTAAACCAAGAATTCGTCACCAAAACTTTTACCCACTGTATTAAAATAATATTTTGGGAATTTTAAAGATTTTTAATAATTTTTACCTCGCTCATAACCTGCGGTTATGGCTACGGTTCGGTAAATACCGAATATGCCCTTTTCGGCCAAAACTTGAGTTCTACAAGGTCTTTTGACCCGATTCCAGTTGCTACTGATTTTAAATTATAAATAAAGTATTTTAAGCTTTATAAGCTGTTCGGGAAACTCAGATTTCCTGTAGAACTCGAAAAGCCCTTTAAAAGTCTTTAAAATGACCGAAAAGCCCCTACGGGGCATAATATTAACTTAAACTCGTTACGGGCATCACGGAAGGTATCCTACTGATACCACAATCTCTTTAAGGCATATTGACTTAGGAAATAAGCGTAAGACTCTTATGGTAAACCGTTTCGCCTATTGCGCGCACGGTTCGGCTTATGAAACTAGTTTTCATAAATTAGCCGATACGGGTCAAATAATATTATTTGAACCCCAAAATCCAGAGTGTGAACCATAAACCCATGTAAAACAAGTCTCTGAACTTGTTGGGTCAGAATCACACTCCATTCTCGGTTTTCGCCTTTCACGCGATTAAACCGTATTCACATATCGAAACCAACCGGTCTAGGCTACGGCCAATATAAGGACTCGTTAGGATTCTAAGAGGTTAATTAAAACCTTCGTTCCAGATTAGGAGCCCCGGTAAAAGCTATCGGCGATTTAATCGAACTAAGGATATATACTTGCAAAGGTAAATACTTTAACTTATTTCCCCTATACGGGCTTGGGTTACGGTATGTTAATACCGCTTGATTGAGCATTATATTTTCCATCGCTTAGGTGGTTAATTAAATAATATGATCGGCTCATTTAAACAGTTTTGTTTCTTAAAAGCCTTTGGGGGGTTTAATGACCGTTGTCCCGGATATCCTTGGCATCATTTTACGAAATGGCCACGACCATCGACATCCCGGTGTAGGCGTACACCCGGTATTTATTGTCGACATTAAATTAAAAGACGTAGCCGTTGGTTTTTATACTACGGTTTTACGCAATGTGGTGTGTCTATAAATCTTTAACCCGGCACGACCCGGGCTACTGGACGCATAAAAGAACATGTAAAACGTTCACAAGATTTTTAATAATTTTCCCAAGTTATAAAAGAGTTTGTGCCTTGTGCATTCAAATCAATTTTAATAAACATTTTCAAATGTGTCAGTTGAATGTATTTACCAGTGTAAACTGACGTATTTTCCCCAAAAGATTAAGTGCATGTACTATACGAAATTGGCTGGTATAAGCTTCCTAAGCATCACGAATAGTCTCGCAAACTCGATGCCGTATCTGAATGAACAATATTTATTTATTTTGATCCGCTGTGGATATATTCGACTTCTGTAATACATTTGATATTACAATCAGAGGTTGAAGTATATATTTATCTTTAAGCTTCCGCTGTGCATTTATATAATTGTGTGGTTTGACTATATTGTTGCCAACATCGTCACGGTAATCCCCCACCGGGCCCACCGGTGAGACACGTGGAAATCGGAGTGTGACAGCTGCCTGACACTATTTCCATTGACCCATTCATGAGTAGATATAGTAAATGATAGCGGACCACTTGGAAAACTAGTATAGTTTCATCAAAGTTTTCCCTTGTAGAAAAGTCATATGCCCCTCTCATGAGAAAGCACAAACCCTATAAGCGTTCTGAGTTTAACAAATATGGTTTGTATCTTTCTTAAAGCCTTGTTTCACTACTTATAGGGTAGGAAAATACAGATAACACATAATCTTGCCATCTTGGATATGAACTAAGCCTATGGTTTAATGGACCGGTGACGATAAGCGACTTATAAGTATTGATGCGAAAGCAAAGTACTATACTGTGATATCCTTACCGGTGAAATCTTTCACTCGGTCATGAACCATGTTGCTACGAAAACCATGTGGGATACACTTGGTTTATATTTATATGAAGATACTAACAAAGTAAACGAGAGCAAGAAGGTTAGTCTAAACAGGAAAATATGAGATATTCTCCCAACCATGGTGCAAGTCTCACTAAAATATACAACTTAAAAGATTGATATGGGAGAATTGTTTTATTACGATTAACCCATTATGTGCTCAACCTAATTAGCAAAAAATTCCACCAATAATTCAGAAAACCTTAAACGTGAGCGAAACTTGAAATTGGAACAATTCTTTATGAGTTTTTTTTTAACGGCTAGTAACAATGTGTCAACCACCGTGACACCGGGTGCTGTGGCCAAGGTCGACTACTCGACCGCCGCCCGCCACCCTCTTGGCTCTCCCAGATGCGCGGAAATCCGACCTCCACCCGCCCGAAGGCATGGCAATGGAATAATCGGTAAAACCTCGTCTCCCATCCAAGACGAACCGGCATCACCCGTATTCGCCCTTCACCTGGATACCGCAGAAAATAATGGGGAGAGTGAGAGTTGAACCTGAATCACAAGGAACACCAAATTTTTCCTCAACCACTCCACCACTACCTCATTGGCTAATTCTTTATGAGTTACAAGTCTATTAAGAACTTCAAATTTAAACATTTTTTTACGAGTTAAAAGTCTATTAAGAACTTGAAATTTAAACAACTTTTTTATGAGTTACAAGTCTATTAAGAAAATGAATTAGCAAAATAACTTCCATTCAACTCTATGTAGGAATTTTAAATTTTGTTGTGCCATGTTATTTTGCTAATTACAACAACATAATTTTTATTTACATTTTGTCATCTAAAACTATTATCAAACATTGTTGATAAAAAAAGTAGTTTTATAGAGAGATAGATATGATACAAGCGCTTGGTATAGCTTCTGAAAGAGAGTGTCCAAAAGGATATTCTTACGTGTTTTACATTGATTGTAAACCATGAAAACAAACACTGACAATGGTAATGGTAATGATGTTCGGCCGTTATCGATTCCGTTAGCTACTGTTACCGGCAATCGTTATACAAAAAAAAAAACTTTATTGCGTATACAACTCCGTTTTAAACCGTCACGTCAATAAACCATAAAAAACTTATACATTACATATATTGATGTTGTTAGAACGTCGTCATCAGTTCGGTTCGTCATTGTAAAGAACGAAAAGATTAACTATATTTGACACATTCGAATAAAACTTATACCAAATCGTAGTGCCTGTTGCAACGATATATTCGAAAGTTTATTTAAATCGTATCTTTTTTTCTTTAAAATTACAAAATAACAAGTTGCTTAAAAGTTACTAATTGTTAGTGATGGGTTTATCTTCTAAGTTCCAACAATATAGTGAGTTAATTTAGGATAAACCGAAAAAAAAGTTAATCTTTGCTATTTATCATGAATACATGATCTTTAACTTATTTTCTTTAATTAATTAATTAATAAAACAACCACAATCATTAATCTTAATCATGATCTATATATACACACACTCCTTTCACCAGATATTTATCCACTTTTGATTTTCAAACAACACACAGCAATAATCAATCAATCAATCATTCATTCATTCATCAATGGCGAAACACGAAGATCTCCCCGTTCCACTTTACTCCAAACTTGATGAAGTTTACGGTGATGGATCACAACTCGAAGAAGCTCAACTTCGTATCTCTCTTCTCAACTCCAAATTCGAGCAGTTATTCGGTCATCCTCCTCAAATCTATGCTCGTGCTCCAGGTTATTCATCGTTCGATTCTGTTTACTGTCCGTTTTGCGATTCGAATACCTAATTTTGTTGTTGATTTAATCGCATTGCATAATTGTTGATGGAATTTAAGTGGATTTAAGTTCGCTGATTTTGTTTTGTGTGTGATTTGCGATTCGGATACCTAATTTTGTGTTTAGTTTAATTGAATTGGATGATTGTTGATGTAATCAATGTTTAAGCGAACTTAGATAAGGTTCTTGTTCTTTTAACTTAACTGATTTGTGTAGTTATTGGTGTGATCAGTGTTTAAGTGGATTTAGGTTTAGGTTAAGTGGTTGAGATTTGGTATTTTTCGATATGGATTTGAGCAATTTTAGTGAAAGTTGATGACTACTAAAGTTGGAGAATTATTTGATATCATATTCTTAATAGTTTCGTAAGGATTTGTGTCGAAAAAGTTGATCCATCAAGATGTGGAAAGGAAGAATGGGATCCTGGACAAGGATAGGAATAAATGCAATCTCAGGTTTCATGTTTGTATGAATAAATGATCTGATAACTTGGTCCACCAAAAGGTTACTTTAAAATAAAAGAAAAAAAAAGAAAAAAAAGAAAGCAGAATTCATTATGAACTTTAGCAGTGTAAGATCTGAAATTTAATAATATTTTATTTCCAGTTGAAGAGTAGGGCTGAGCAGTATATGGTTCAGGACCGTCAGAACCGCGGAACTGAACCAGAACCGCTAGATCCAAACCGTATTTTTATATATAGGGTCCGGTTCTGGTTCTTAAATTTGGGTAAAAACGATTCCCGGTTCGGTTCCGGTTAAAACCACGGTTCCGGTTAAAGAACCACTAGAACTAGTTGGGGTTATAAATATTTAAAACCTTATATTATTAATGAGTTTTTCAACATCATACGACCATCCTAATTCTTATTCCCTCCTCTTATATTCATTCCACCATCTCATCTTTCATCTTCTAATTCTTCTCCATCTCTCAACCCTAACCCTAATTGCTATCATACAAGTTCATCTCCATCAACACCCTGCAAATACATGTATGCTATTCTACATGACCTTTTTTATGATTGAATATATTTTCTTTCTAGATGTTTGCTTTCTGATGCATATAGTTTTCTGTATGTGAAAATAAAAATTGAACAAAAATAATCAAATCAATGTTGATCAAATTGCAAATGTGTATATAAATAGTGTATCACTTGGTAAATATAGTAGATGCATTACTGATCAATCTATTCACGTGAATCAAATACAGTAGATGTATTATTCGTTTATTTTTTTTAATTGCTATCACTTGGTTTCATTTAAATGTTTATGAGAAGATTTAGAGGATGAAGATCGAATGAAATTTGAAGATGTTAGTTTTAATTGTTAACACGATGGTTGTAATAGTTTTATTTAGAGTTTGTTTTATGGCTTGAAATTTTTTATTGTTGTTTTGCTACTTTTATTTTGGTTGGTTTGAACTTTGAATGTTGCAACTCTTAGTTAATGTTTTAATGGTTTGATTCGTTTTTATTGAATTGTTAATTTTACGATTTAATTATCAATCGGTTCTCGCAAGAACCGTTTACACGAGAACCGTTTAACCGGTTCAGAACCGAACCGGAACCGTTATAATATGGTTCGGTTCCGGTTCTTAAATTTAGCAATTAACGGTTCCGGTTCGGTTCCAGTTCGGTTCGGTTCGGTCCGGTTCTGAACCGTTGCACAGCCCTAGAAGAGAGAGGTAACTCAAACCGACATAATAATAAATCCATTGAAAGGGGAAACTTAACTGATTAGGTTATTGTTCTTTTAACTTAACTGATTTGTGTTTGGTTAGAGAGCATTGCGTAATTATTGATGTAATCAGTGTTTAAGTGGATTTAGGTTGGGTAAAGTGGTTCGGATTTGGTGTTTGTGATAGAGGTGATTGATTTGGGAGTAGCGTATTTGATTTGATCTTTTTTAGTGAACAAGAAATTGATGGATTCCTATGAACTGCTAAAAGTAGAGAAAATTTGGTAGGGTATTGTTAACAAATTTGTCACAAAAAGTTGATCCATCTCTGTATGTGAAAAAGAGGGAGATTCAGATCCTAAAAAGCAGGATAAGAATAAAGCAATCTCATGTTCGTATGAATAAATGACCTGATAACTTGGTCCACCAAATTAACTACTTTGTTGGCACCAAAAGGCTACTTTCTTTTATATAAAAAAAAAAGCAGAATTCATAATGAATTTTAGTGTGTCAAATCTCAAATTAAATTGATATTTTATTTATAGTTAAAGAAAAGCAATATAATGTATATATGTGTGGGCCATCGGTATGCGCATATAATGTATATGTGTGGGCCATCGGGGGGGCAAAAGTGAAAGTGCACTAATTTTAACGTTATTTTACTAATTTCGTGAAAATAACGTTAAAAGCTGAGGACGGTTAATCATGCATCATGTGGTGGTGTTGATAGCTGAAAGACAGAAGGGTACATGCACTAATCGGTCTTTGTCCCGATTGCTGAGTGTTATGTGCCTTATGTCCAAGGCTTGATGCAAAACTACTATCGAGCCGGGGGTCTCACTGGAAGCAGCCTCTCTATTCCTACGAGGTAGAGGTAAGGTTGTCTACATCTTACCCTACTCAGACCCTACCTTTGCTTTGCTATTGGTGGGATTTACTGAGTATGATGATGATGATGATGATTTCCAGTTAAAGAAAGATCTAACCCGAACCAACATGAAAATAAATCCTGAATCCATTGAAAAGGGAAAAGAAGACTGAAATAGGTTTACTAGGACCCAAGGTTATTAGACAATTGCGATCGGTAGTAGTACCCTTTTACTGAACGTCTGAACCATGTGTAGTGTGAATTTGATCAGACCTTTAATTACCAAGTTTGACTATGACTATTGTAGTGGAAATTATCAGCATCAGATAAACATGATAATATATAAAATCTTTGGTCCTATTGACCAGGATGACATGGTGATGGAAAAGTTTTATCTTTTAGTTCACATTTGTTGCTCACTGTGGTGGTCTATTCATGTTTTTATGGCATTTTGCCGTTTTATGTTCTCTTGCTGGCATTAAACTTTTGAAATATTATATTGTTGTTGGGATTTAGGAAGAGTGAATTTGATTGGGGAGCACATTGACTATGAGGGGTATTCGGTGTTACCCATGGCAATTAGGCAAGACACGATAGTAGCTATTCGGAAAAGGGACGCAGGGGAATCTGAAAAGTTTCTTACGATTGCAAATGTTAATGACAAGTACACTGTGTGTACCTATCCTGTCGATCCTGACCAGGTAAATAAATGGCTCTTTTATGTTGCAGAAAACACAGATGTTGTCTCATCTATGACAGCAACATTGTTTAAGGAATTTTCTTGTTATTGTAGGAGATTGACCTGAAGAATCATCGATGGGGCCATTATTTTATTTGTGGGTGAGTGACTACAAACTCTGCTTAACTTGCTACACAGTGTTAGGGTCTAACAGTAATTATTATTGAATAGTTGATATGCAAGCATTAGATACAAAGGCTTCTATGAATATTTTGTATGTTGCAGATACAAAGGCTTCTATGAATATGCTAAATCACGAGGGCTTGATCTCGGTTCACCAGTAGGGCTTGATGTTATGATTGATGGAACAGTTCCTACGGGTAAAAATTCTGTTCGAAAACATTTGTAATATTGTAGTCAGTATTAAATATTATTTATTTCACTTAAGTACAAATAAAATAATTATATCCCTTTATGTTTTTGCTTGATCTCTTTCTTGCCTATACAGGGTCTGGGCTATCAAGCTCTGCAGCATTTGTGTGTTCTTCTACAATTGCCATAATGGCTGCCCACAATGTCAATCTTCCCAAGGTATTCTCATCATATCTGAATCTGCAAAATTTATAAGTTTTTTATAGTTTTTGCTTGTCAAGTATGTGACGTTTATTTGATGCTTCTTATCTATTATCTATTTTAAGAGTAACTAGAATTAGCTGCGTAAAACTGTGCCAAATAGCACTAAAGCCACACCACTGCCAACGACCATTAACACTGAAGTTGCGGCGTGCTAATGCGAAGAAATTAGACCGAAAAGTCAAACATAGACTTAAACGTTGAACCACACACGCATGTTGCGCCGTGTTAACTTGCAAAATTTAGAATGAAACGCAAAACCGTTGAACCACAAACGCATGCTGCGCTTTGTTAACCCGCAAAATATAGAACGTAACGTATAACAAATTTGCCAAAGACGAAAAGTATAGGGGACCAGAATTGAAAATAAAAAGTTGTGAGGTTAAATTACAAAAGATGAAATGTTTTGGGTTAAAAGTAAAAAATCAAATTTTGTGAGGTTAAATTGCAAAAGATGAAAAGTTTTGGGTTAAAAGTAAAAAATCAAATTTTGTGAGGTAAAATTGCAAAAGATGAAAAGTTTTGGGTTAAAAGTAAAAAAATCATTTTTTTTTGGAAAACACCCAAAGCATGAGGTACAACACCATTATGCATAGAACAGTTGCAAATTAATAGTATGTAAATGTAAATATGGCACCCTTTCAAGTGCCTGCAAAATGTTATGTTACTTTAATTAAACTTTAATTTTATTATCTCCGCTGCAGAAAGAACTTGCTCAACTTACATGTGAGTGTGAAAGACACATTGGGACACAATCTGGTGGAATGGACCAGGTACATATGTAATTCATTTTTCCGTTTGTATTAAACGTATGATGCCTTCATGTCATAACTAAACTGTTTTGTTTACTGAACTAGGCCATATCCATTATGGCGAAAACTGGGTTTGCTGAGCTCATAGATTTCAACCCGATTCGTGCAACAGATGTGCAACTTCCAGCTGGCAGTTCTTTCGTGATAGCTCATTCATTGGCTGAATCTCAGAAGGCAGTAACTGCAGCTACCAACTATAATAATCGGGTTGTTGAGTGCCGTTTAGCTTCTGTAAGTCCAAAGCACTTTCTTTGTATTCTCTCTGTTATTTTGCTTGTTGTTACGGCTGAAAAAGATTGGCTCTATAATGATATATAAAGAAGTCTGTTAAAATTATATTATTATCTTTTTCTTACCATCATTGCGTTTTTGGAAAATTTTCAGATTGTACTTGGTATAAAACTTGGAATGGAGCCGGAAGAGGCGATATCGAAAGTGAAAACACTTTCAGATGTAGAAGGTTTATGTGTATCCTTTGCAGGCACTCGTGGGTCTTCTGACCCGACCCTCGCTGTTAAGGTATTGGACCGCCAATATGATTTTAACTAAAACAGAAACAGGACAAGTGGGTGGAATGTGTCGAATTTTACCAAAAGCATATTTTAATACATTCAGTCTCCTAGATCATCGTATTTATTATAATCATTTTGTATTGAAATAATATGATTATTGTCATCCACTAATTACTATTACTATTACAGGAATATCTTAAAGAAGAACCATATACAGCTGAAGAAATCGAGAAAATCACTTCTAAAAGCTTGGCTCTGATATTCGCTGACTCAGCTTCTTCACTGGATGTGCTAAAAGCTGCTAAACATTACAAGTTATTCCAGGTAATCTTTATCTAATCTGAAGCATGTCATCAAAAAGATTTTTTTTTTCAACTACTCTTTAACTTGTCTCCCATTTATCTATTTTCTAAATTATACATTGGCTTGGGTAACGGGTCCATGCGGGTAACTTGTTGGTACTGGTTAGGTTGACCCAAAATACTTTTTGTCCAAACGTTCTTATATATAAATAAATAACAGTTTAATTATGATTGCGAAAGCTAAATTAGTTAGTACAATTTCTGAATAAAGTAACTTATGAGATCTTTAATGATTTTAGCCTTTTGACCCATTTGGCTGAATTTTAACCCAGTTGACCCATTTCAATCAGTTTTTTTTTTCATTTTACTCGTTTGACCCGTTAGCTTAAACCATGACCCAAATCAAAGCATGCATAAGTAAATAGGCAGAATGACGAATGTTTTTACATTTGTGTTTTCAGAGAGCCTCTCATGTGTACTCTGAAGCGAAGCGTGTATATGCTTTCAAGGATGCTGTATCATCAAATTCTAAGTGAGTAATTAATTCTTATAAATCTAATATAAATTAAAAAAAAACATTTTTACATTCATTTAAAGTTCAGATTTGGAAGGTAACTTTGGAAATGTTTTTACAGTGAGGAGGAGAAGCTGAAAAAACTTGGCGACCTTATGAATGAGAGCCACCATAGTTGCAGTGTTTTATTTGAGTGCAGGTATACATCTAACATACACACATGCATCTTTGTATGTGTATATACTACATCCTCATTAGTGAAACTTATTTTGTATGTAATTCATGAAACAGTTGTCCTGAACTGGAAGAATTGGTTAAAGTTTGCAAAGACAATGGGGCGCTTGGAGCTAGGCTTACTGGAGCCGGATGGGGTGGATGTGCGGTTGCTTTGGTCAAAGAGAACATCGTCCCGCAATTCATTCTAAATTTAAAGGTCACTTCTATAAACTTAAAAAATAAACGTTTTTATTTGTATCATAAAGTATGTTATTTTCTAGCAATTGATGGATTGAAATTGTTTGCAGGAGCAATTCTATGATTCTAGGATTGAGAGTGGAATAATCAACAAGTGTGATCTTGGTCTCTATGTGTTTGCTTCAAAGCCTTCTAGTGGAGCAGCCATATTTAAATTTTAATTTCAATCTTTTTCATCTTATTGGTATAGTGTGTGTTCCCAGTTAAGTTATTTTCTTTTTTTCGTATAGTAATTTGTTTAATTCGATGTAAGAACCTAAATACGCGCCAAACATTCTGCAAATTATGTATGTCATGTCTTTATCAGTGTCTGTTTTGTGACATTTAAAAGAATCTGAGCAAACATGACTAGATTTTAGTTTTTGGTTAGAGATTATTATCTGTCCCGGGCAAATAACTATATATTTTGTGACATTTTGCAATAGCAAACATGGATGCTGGTAGTAGGAGCCAAAATGGAATCCAACTACTGTCAGCAAGAAGCTCAACAAATTGTTAATGATGCCCAAACCGATTGGTACCTTTTTGGTTGATTTGGATTCTTAGGAGAGCTTGTTTGACTTCTAGAGTCAACATATCATGAAGTCGTAGATCCATAGCTGTAAACCTTGTCGTCCAGAAGAAAGTGTCGCCCATTCTAACCTCTCAATTTAGACCAGGGTCCATCTTGATCCGTCCTCAATCCCCGTAACTTACCCTTTTCCATTTAAACCATTTTAACACGCTGGAAGATAATTGTAGGCTTGTAGCCTAAAATGATCCAATGGAGTATTATACATACTCAAACTGACCCAAAATCAAGTGTTGTGTCTTGGTCAGTTTTGCTATGCATATGTAGAAAACAATAGCTAGTTTAATATATTAGACATTTTGGTTTGTATTCTTATTTCATTATATATAAATGAGTGTTTTTTTTTTTTTTTTTTGTAAATTGTGTTTAGTTATTAAAGAGTGATTTGACATTTGGGGGGGGGGGGGGGGGGGATATAGGATATAGGTAAACTGAGTGTGTTTTTCAAATGGAAACCATCACCCTTCAATAACTTAACCACAAAAAAACTCGCTTCTTGCTTAGGGTGTGCTAAAGAACCGGAGAAGAAAATCAAGATTTGGGTTATTGAGCGATGCAAAAAACTCGCTTCAAGCTACTACTGCATTTGTTGGATTCGGTCTAAAAGTTGTTTCTGTCTTTGTTTGATTGGGGTACAATATAAAACTAAAACTTGTTTGGTGTTGGTTGGCCTAAAACTAATGTTGGTTGAGTTTGATATTTTTTGTGATGGTTTATTTTGGGAGCACTTTTGGGATATATGGGCTAATTACTTTGCCCAAAATCCTCACAAAGTGCATGATCCCAAAATTCTCAAAACATGCATGATGATTTGGCCAGTGGCCACCAACTACGGAGTTTAGGAACCTATAAACAACTGACAACATATTCATGAAATGGATCATTATAAACCGAAATATATATGAATCCATTAGTTATACGTCAAAAGATCAAATACAAATACCTTTAGGAGTGTTTGTCATATAAGAATAGGAGGTGTAATGGAATGGATGATTACGAGGGAATAAAGAAAAGTGTGTTTGGTTGGTCAATGGAATGGAATCACCCATTTCAAAATGCATTCCATTCCCTCAAAATCATTCCTTCCAACCCCCATGTTTTTTTTTTCCATTCCATCCCCCCTTGCACCATTCATCAACAACACCACAACCCACCACCTTCGCCACAACCCACCACCACCCACCACCGACGCCATCGCCGCCACCCGCCACCACCTCACCCCGACAGCCACCGCCGCCGCCACCCACTCGCCACCATTATCACCCACAACTGCGACCAACCGCCAACGACACTTGCCGTCGCCGCCCACCACCAACGTCGACGCCACCACCAACACCACCAACCGTCGTCGCCGCCACCTCTGCTGCCACCCTCCACCAACGGCCACCTTGCCACCACCACCACTCGTCGTCGCCGCCGCACCGCCACTCGCCGCCACCACCACCACCCATCGCCGCCGCCGACACCCACCACCGCCACCTATAACCACCCACAATCACTACCACCGACCACCACCACCACCACTCACCGCTGATTTTATTACTCCGTTTTTCTTGCCTACCGAACAATACACAATAATAACTCATTCTGTTCACACAGTAACCAAACAAGACATGGAATGATAATGATCCATTGCATTCCCTCGTCCATTCCATTCCTTCGTCCATTCCATTACCCCATACCAAACTGACAGTTATAGAGTAATTTTGATAATTACCTTACAAGATCAAAATTACCATACAAGATCATTTGTAGAGTAATTTTGATAATTACCCTACTAGCAAATAATTACAAAAATGCCACCGCGTTTTATTTGTTTTTTCATGCCTTTCGTACGTTTTATACGATAAGACTCTTTGTACCTAACCTTAACTCTATACACATAACCTCTTATCCAACTCAAGAACATCTCAACTGTCACAACCCCCGACCACACCCCTAGATGGGAGCCGTGAACAGTTAAGTGGTACCGGTGGTTATTTTGAAAATACTGCAGCGGAAATTTTCAACAGGACCGTGAGTTAGGAAAAATTTCAGAGTTTAGAAACACCGGATTTTATTTATTAAATAGATGGGAATAAACTCATGTTTCAAAAAGGTAGCTTTAATAGGGAAAACCCAAATACATAAAACAGTGTTTCTTAATTTAATTGATAAAATAAGCCACTTCTTTAAGCCTTTCAGTGTCTATCACAACTCTTGTTCCGATTTACTGTAGTCACCTGAAACGCGTTTAAAAACATTTTATCAGCAGGAAATACTGGTGAGATCATTCATTTGTATAAAAAAACACAGTGTTATAATTGCAGCATTAAGGGTTTTTACATTTGTTTATATCTTTCAGTTATTCAAATCAGTATTTGTCACTCGGTGGCAGTTCCTGTGACTGTGGTCATATCACTATTGGCCCTCAATTGTCCAATAGAAAAGCTTATTAACTAGTGTATACGAAACCCCACATACCGACAGTAATTTCAGAGTACAAAAACTTGATCACTGTAAATTTGGAAAACAAATAGGGTTTTGCAAATTATTTAAGTAAATGAGAATGACTCACTTTGCAGAATTAGGGTTTTGATTTAACAGGACTCCTGATTCTAAGCCTCTTGAATAACAGTAAATTTATAGCTCCAAGTCTTCTGATAATTAAGCATCTACTTTATCAGTGAATTTAAGCCTTCTGATTCTAACCCCTAATTTCACATAATGAAATCCGTATTAGTGTATAAACCCAATTCAAACCTTAACGATACTCACAGGATCAAAACCACAACGTGATGACAAAGTATAGCCTATTTCAGGCAGCACTTAAACATCCGTTGATTTGGTTTCGGATCGATTGGACAGGGTACCTTACTAGTGATTAGGGTTTAGTACACTTTCTACGGAGCAGAGTTTCGAGGTTTAGAGGTTCTGGCATTAGAACGACAGAACAAGAGAGAAAGAAGTATCAATTTCCGATAGAAACTGGTGCACTAAATTCATCCTAGACCCGACCTTTATATAGCCCAGGCTGGTTTCTCCCGAGCGTCACGGGAGGAGACATGGTCTCTCCCGCGTGTCACCTGGAGGGTCAGCCTGGCCTAGGTTGCCACGTCACCCAGGTAGGTCTAACACGTGGCAGATGGGTGTGACACGTGTCCTCGGCCGCCTTTTTTGTCCAATCGTGCGTTTTTCTCGATTTTCGTGCCAATCCTTATCGCGTATGCTCAGGTCTTGATCCTAAATAGTTCGGTTTTAATTGTGAGTTTAGTAAGGGTACTTTTGTGCAGGTTGGTTCATCAACCGTCAAGTTTTCTTAACCGTTAAGTTTTCTGATTGAGTATACAAGTTTCATCGCGCGCATTTGGGGTTTTGATTACGGGTTGTCGTCGGGAATATTTTTGAGGGTTGTTACATCAACATGTAGGGCTTTTAGGTTAGAATCTCACTTAGGATGGGGGAGTCTTCTTTTCCATCCATCCCATCCTTTTTAAAATCATATTACTCCTATATTAATTAGCAAAAAGGTTTGTGAGAGAGTTTTTGTTCGATTTTTTACAATTCTTGAAGCATGAGATGCAAATAATTTAAGTATCTTTGGGAAAGTTACATAACGTACCCCTAAAAATTACAAGATTACCTTCCACTTTCACTCAACTTATTATTTAAACCTTCCCATATGTTTTTTAACTTTTGTTTGCCTAGCCACACATTGACATATGACACCAGGGGCGTAGCTTAGTGTAAAGTGGGGGGGGGGGGTGCACCCGTCCCCCCGAATGTAACGCCTCGCTTTTTTTCGTAACTTTCCTTAATTAGAAAGCTTGTCTTGTATTTCTATTTTTGGAAACTTATTTCTCTTGTAATCGTATTTTATTGTATCGTTGTAAATCCGAGACTTTGATCGTAATAGAATTCACTATTTCATACAAATTATACTTTGTTTATACTTACACGTCTTAATTCATTCATGCATTTGATACGTTATACACGATTCTCGTAGACAAATGTGCAACTTGCAAGCAAATGTCGTATACACGCGATCCATACGTATCAGACATGCTTATACATCATTTTGACACTTACAAATACTTAACCATGATTAATATACTTGTTTTATGCTTAATTATATGATTATAAACTTAAAACACCTTATTATATGCATTATACTTAAGTTAAAGGGCTAAACTTGTCAAAAAATCAAAGAATTGCACAGCCTTAGGCCGCTACACCCCACGGCAGCCTAGCCCCATTTCCGTCGCGGCCCGCCAAGGGGTCGGATCCGTAGAAAAATAAATCATGCTCGCTGATTGGGTTATGTTGTGTTTTCTTGCCTTAAACTCCCACCTAATTGCACCTAATACTCACCTAACTCAAACCCTAATCCCTCCACTATATAGCCAACCTCTCATACACTCATTTTCCACTTTACAAACCAATAATCACTCCCAGAAACACTCTTAATCTCATTTAAATTCCAGAAGTTAAACAGAAAGTTCAAGACATTCTAAGTGAGTTCTAGCTCACTTCTACTATAATTTCTCGCTTATTTCTTCTTCCTTAGCACTTGGATAACCTCTAGGAAGGTTTTCACAAGATTACCTTGGTAATCTAAGATGAAACCTCACCATATTTGAGGTCCAAAGTGCATTAAACCTTCTGTTTTGTTTTATCTTCTTGTATGTTCATATTTTTGTTAATAACTTGGTGGAATCTCATACCCACCAAGCTCACAATCAAGTCTATGGTTATGGGTTTGTGATGAGGTGATTACCATCGAAGTTTCGAGTTCAAACACTCATTATAATTCTCTTTATACATGACAATATCAAATGATGAAAGCAAGCACAAGTCATCATCTTTCATATGATGAACTTGTGACTTGTGAAGTGTGAACAAATGGAAGCTTTGGCTTTCCAAACTAAGTTCCACTCCTTCATTTTGATGTGTTGGTACTAGAATCAAAGTGACTTACTAGAATCAAAGTACCTTAGCCTCGTCTAGCCTCCCTCACTTAGTTAATTCTTTTCATGATGTGTTGGTACACCCGGGTTAGAGAGTACTTGGTCACTTGAGCTTATGTTAGATAGATTTATTTCTTGTTATTCATGACCCTCCGAACCATCATTGTGGTGGTTTGTGTAGTGGTGAATCATATAATGAGGTTTTAGCCTCCATGCTTAACATATATGATGCTACATGATAATCTATGATTAGACTTAGTTTAGATTACTATTATTACCATATAAATACATATAAACTATATAGAACAAGGCTGAATTTGTGATGCTAATCAACCTATGATTAACCATCATAAACTTAGGCTAATATATATCTATAATCTAAGATACTCGTTGATGATTCTAATGGTAATTTGGGACCCGTGAAACCACATAATTTAGTGTCACAAATGAGTAATTAGAACTAGATATTATTTTCGTATACATACTTTTTGCTACTTTAAATTCCAAGTCCGAATCTTCCATTCTAAATCCATAAACTTACACACCTTCGTTTCCCCCATTTAGGGTGACTTTGGTGATTCCATCCTCGAACCTACAACTCTTCACGAGATTATCAAGTTTGAAGCTTGCAAAACCGTGAGTACATTTGACCCATTTTCATTTTACACTTTTGGGTGCAATATGTTAAACATATCAAAATCACAAACACATTATATTTTATTCAATGCACAAAACAATCCAAATACATGCATACTTACTTGTTATACTTGATTCATATTCTTGGGTGATTCTTATGTGATACACATGTCATTAACTTCGTACGAACCTCCATTTAACATGTATATCGCTATAGGAGTAATGCACCACCCGTGAACGAGAGGTCATGTTAAATTGAATTCCTGCAGTAATCAGAGGGTTGACTTGAATATTGCATGCCACTGATATGTTAATCTTGATAACTTAGGTTGCCATGTGGATTCGTTTTAAACATTTTTATACTTATGCTATGTACGTAAAACTTGTGTACTCGCTAATGTTTTTTGTGTTGAACTATACTTTTAACATGTTGCAGGTTGACGATGATGATTATGATGAAATCTAGTAGGGACGACTTAGAAACGCATATTGAATTACTAGATTAGCTTACTTTATTTTTGTTGAACTTGTTGTATTATCTTTCAATGTTGTATTTTGAATTCATTTTGTATTTGACAATTATTAATATGATATGAAATCGGTTTTGAATTAAATCATTGTCACTTAATGTTATGAAGTCTTTAAACAATCTCGTTTCCGTCTCACTCCGATGTTTCCGCCATCGGTTGGGGTGTGACACCGAATGTTTCGGTTAGAAGTGTAAATTTTCCTATTTTTCGTCTGAAATTTTTAAAATTATATAGGATTGATGTGTGTAAAATGCGAAATATAAATTACATCAATTGTGGCATAAAACTAACCCTTTCTAGTACTAATGTTGGAAAAAGTGTGCTTTTGTCTTCCTTTTGTATTTCAGGAATAAATGAGCTCAAATGAACAAAAGAAGCAAAAAGACAGCTAAATCTAACATAAATACGAGAAAAGGAACAAAAGTGGCATGCCCGACCTCCCAACAGCATCTTCCCAAGCAAAACAAAGAAGACAGAAGACTGAACACGCTCCGTGCTCAGTGAGCACGGGGCCGTGCCCAAGTGTCAGCAGAAAAGACAAACTCATAGAAGCTTTTGTTGCCCACCACGGGGCCGTGCCCAGCGGACACGAGGGCGTGGTCAACTTCCTACAGGCGCATTTATTGAAATTGCGAATTGCAATTAATGAAGAGAGAGAGTCAGATGAACACGGGGCCGTGCCCAGCGGACACAGGGCTGTGCCCGAGCTTCTGTTCAGCCTATAAATAGGAGTGTTTGGAGCTCTTGCAACTCATCCCTTAGCACACCACCTCTCTCACACTTCACCCACCACCCACCACCATCACAACACCATCATCCACCACCATCATCCATTGTCCATCATAGAGTGTGTGAGTCGTCTCAGGATCCAAGATTAATCGTAAGAGTTCTTGACAATCAAAGGCCATGTTTGCCTAAGTCTCTTACATCACTTGGTGAAGACAGGTGTTTAGTGTAATACTTTTTATTTTTAATCTTTTGCACTTTTTAATTGGTTTTGTATTAATGACTTTAATTACTAGTTTCTTATATTGAAGGTGATTCTTCCTTATCGTTTGTCCGTGGTGTCTTGGCATTATTTTACTGTCTATATAAAATAAAAGATTTTCACCATTCATATCTCCACGGTCTATATGGAGGTATGTTGGCTGCCTGGTCGGGGGTTAAGGGAACAGTTTGGTAAGAGTCTTGCCATTGTTCAGTGTATA
Organism: Helianthus annuus; assembly: GCF_002127325.2. Classification (NCBI taxonomy): domain Eukaryota; kingdom Viridiplantae; phylum Streptophyta; class Magnoliopsida; order Asterales; family Asteraceae; genus Helianthus; species Helianthus annuus. Next base: position 121,835,234 of record NC_035437.2, read on the forward strand.
GATCCTGCAAAGGACCTGGGTCAAATTTAGTAGGACCTCCTTCAATACCCAAAGGTATTGGATGGCGGGGGTCCAAACTCTTTGACCCCCTCATAAGTTAAACTACTATTAAAACTTTAACCCGGCTACTTAGGACTGTATCCCTGCTGACTCAGACTACTTAGCCGAGGGTAACGTCGCCTTCAAAAGAGGGGCCTACCACATTATGCTTTAGTAACTTAATTAATTATCTTTCAATAATCCGACCCTTTAGGATTGTATCCTTGCTGACTCAAACTACTGGGTTGAGGGTAACGTCGCCTTCAAAAGAGGGGCCTACTACAATAACTAAGATAATCTCTTAAACAAGTGCAAAAGTGCGAAAATAATCAAAGGTTACACTACACACGAGTCGGATCCAAGTGATTCATCTTGTCTATCTGTTTTATTTTTATTTTAATTTTCAACATTTTAGTTAGTTTTATTTTCTTAGTTTAAAAAACCCTTTTCTAACATTTTGATTGATTAGACGTTGAGGATAAACCGGTACTAAAAGCTCTTGTGTCCTTGGACGACCTCGGTATCTTACCAACACTATACTACGTCCACGATGGGTGCACTTGCCCATATGTGTGTTTAGTGTTAATAAATATCGTGTTTTATAAATTTAAAACTTGGCTAAAAAGTGTAAAAAGGGCTTAAAATATATACTAAATTATATTACACCTAACGCACATCAAGTTTTTGGCGCCGTTGCCGGGGACAAGGATTTTAAGAAAGCTTAAAATCGACGGCCTAATCAGTTTTTCAAAACTTTTTCAAAACGCGCGCACTTTTTTCTGCATTTTAGTTTAGTTTGCATTTACAGTAGCCTGAACACGGGGCCGTGCTGTATATTTTTCATTAAACACCCAGATACAGAGTCTGAACACGGGGTCGTGCTCACTGAACACGCCCCCGTGCTCAACGAGACCAGTAACTTTTATTAAAACGCCCAGATACAGATCCTGAACACGGGGTCGTGTCCAGCCTCTGTTTCCACCTTTATTTTTGTTTTCTGGTCCCGAGACTCGGTTGTGGTCTGTTGAGTGATTCTTATGGATTAATACTCAGGAGGCTACAACTACACCTATAAGGAGGATGATTACATGAGAGACTATTGCACTAATTGTGGTAACCCGCACTCGGTACAATATTGTAACTTATTTCAACCATCCAATTCATACAACTATTATGAGGAGCCCAGGTACGAGCCATCGACTTCATACACCTCCTATGAAGACCAAAGGTATGAACCCTCTCCCTCATACTCATATTTTGATGAACCAAGGTATGAACCTTCATACTCATACTTTGAGGAGTCAAGATATGAGCCACCACCTTCATACTCTTATTATGAGGAGCCATGGCGTGAACAACCCACCTCATATAAGTACTATGAAGAACAAAATTACGATCCTTATCTATCATATGCTTACAACGAAGAACAATGGTGTGAACCATCTACTTCATATGAGTACTATGAGGAACCAAGGATCGAACAACCGGATTCAAGCTTTGAGGATCCCGATCCTTTCTCTATCACCAAAGTGGCCGACAGGATAATAGAAAAACTTAAAACTATCGAACGATACATAAAAGAATCTCTCGCAAGGGAAGAGGAGTCCCGCGCAAGAGAAGAATTAACTAAATAAACGATAGTTGAAAAGTTAAAAATGGAAGAACAAATAAGTGAGAAACCGACACATGAGTTAAACAACGAAAGAGGTGAGGCCGATAACGTTAAAATTAAAGAAGAGTCTAATTTTGAAGAAATTAATCTCTTGTCACCTTCTTTTGAAAATCATTGTTTAGTATCAACTCATGCTAAGTTTTTAAAAGAGCTAAACACTAACGCAAAAATTGAGGAAATGGTAAGTGTTAAGTTAACTAATGATCAAACTTCGCTAATAAAAGAAGACCCTTTTGAAATTAACATTACACCGGTTCCATGTTTTTTTTTTCAAAATTCATTTATTAGTAACGTCACCATTGATAAGGATCTTTGTGTTAACATAATGCCTAACTACATTTTCGAAAAATTGAGTATTAGTGACTTTGCTCCACTTCAAATACCCATTTTTCTATCCAACCGGAGAGTAATAAAATCAATCGGTGTAGTTGAGGATGTCTTGGTTCAAGCAAATCAAATGGTAATCCCAACCGACTTTGTCATCCTCGATGACGCTCCTCTAGTGTTGGGACGACCTTTTGTAAAAACTCATGAAGCTTTGAAAAACCGGAAGTTTAATAAGCTACCTCTTCAATTAGGGGCATTCAAAAGGAGCATAGATCTTGAGCGTTCAATGAAATATCTTTTTGGCAACAATGACCCCCTAATTGAAGATGAAGATGAGCCACCCGATACAAGTGAAAAGATTGACCACTTTGTTGAAGAAGAGGTCGCCATAGAACAAACCTTTAAAGTTCTTGATTAAAATGAGCCTCAAAATAAGGAGTCTCCTAAAGACCCACCCCTTGAGCTCAAAGAACTTCCAAAAGGTTTGGAATATGCTTTTCTAGACAAAGATGGTAATTCACCTGTAATTATTTTGTCTAAACTAAGTAGGGTAGAAAAATAAAAATTAATTAAACTTTTGAAAAACATAAAAACGCGATCGCTTGGAAGCTTGTAGATATAATAGGAATAAGCCCTTCCATGTGCACGCACAAAATTCTAATGAACGATGACTACAAATCAGTAATACAACCACAACGAAGAGTAAATGTCCAAGAAGTGGTTAAAAATGAGGTCATCAAACTACTTGACACCGGACTTATTTATCCTATCTCCGATAGTCCATGGGTGAGTCCCGTCCAAGTAGTCCCAAAGAAAGGAGGTATGACGGTAATAACTAATGAAAAAAATGAATTAATACCAACGAGAACCGTCACAGGATGGAGAGTATGTATAGACTATAGACGATTAAATGAAGCAACAAGGAAAGACCACTTTCCTTTGCCCTTCATTGATCAAATGTTAGAACGACTATCCGGTCATAAATTTTATTGTTTCTTGGATGGTTTTTCAGGTTACTTTCAAATTCCGATAGCGCCTGAAGACCAAGAAAAGACAACTTTTACATGTCCCTACGGAACTTTTGCTTATCGACGCATGCCATTCGGTCTATGTAATGCCCCCGCAACATTCCAACGTTGCATGGTGGCCATCTTCCATGACATGATAGAAAAGACAATGGAAGTCCTTATGGATGACTTTTCTATCTTTGGAGATTCATACGACCAATGCCTCGATAACCTTGAACGAATGCTATCCCGATGTGAGGAAACTAACCTCGCCCTTAACTGGGAAAAATGCCATTTCATGGTAACAGAGGGAATAGTACTCGGTCACAAGATCTCGAGCGAAGGAATGGAAGTTGATCGAGCAAAAATAGACACAATTTCTCGATTACCTCCACCATCCTCCGTTAGAGCAATCAGAAGTTTCTTAGGACATGCCGGATTTTATAGACAGTTTATCAAAGACTTTTCTAAAATCTCAAGACCTCTAACAAAATTACTTGAAAAAGATGCGCCTTTCATCCTTGACAAGGATTGCAATCAAACATTTCTAACCCTCAAGGAAATGCTAGTCAATGCACCTATCATGATAGCGCCTGATTGGAAATTACCTTTCGAAATCATGTGTGATGTAAGTGACTTTGCCGTTGGAGCAGTCTTGGGACAAAGAAAAGACAAGCATTTCCACCCAATTTATTATGTTAGTAAAACACTTGACGATGCACAAGAGAATTACACAACCACTGAAAAAGAATTACTAGCTGTAGTATTTGCTTTTGATAAATTTCGTTCTTATCTTGTTCTTTCTAAAACTATAGTCTATACAGATCATGCAGCCATCTGATACCTCTTCAAGAAACAAGACGCAAAACCCCGTTTGATCAGGTGGATCCTACTCCTACAAGAATTTGATATTGAAATCAAAGACAAAAGAGGAGCAGAAAACACAGCAGCAGATCATCTTTCACGTATAGAAGACCCAGCTTTGGAGGCAACCAGGGACGAGCAAATCAACGAAAAATTTCCAACAGAGTCCATGGAAATGGCGGAACATAGGCAAGAGCCTTGGTATGCCGACTATGCTAACTACTTAGCTAGCGGTATAGTCACAAAGGGATGGCCACATCACCAGAGAAAGAAATTCTTTGCTGATGTAAAGCATTACTTTTGGGAAGATCCTTATCTTTTCAAAATGTGTGCCGACCAACTCATCCGCAGGTGCGTACATGGCTACGAATCAAGAAGGATTCTCCGCCATTGTCATGAAGGTCCATACGGAGGACATCATGGTGCCGCTAGTACCGCACGAAAGGTATTTGATTCAGGATTTTATTGGCCGACTATTTACAAAGATGCGCAAAGTCTTGTCAAGACATGTGATGCTTGCCAAAGATCAGGTAATATTTCTTCCAAAAATGAAATGCCACAAAATGGCATTCTCGTTTGTGAAATTTTTGATGTATGGGGACTCGATTTCATGGGACCTTTCCCACCATCAAAAGGAAACAAATATATACTTGTGGCAGTCGATTACTTGTCTAAATGAGCTGAGGCCGAGGCACTTCCAACAAATGATGGAAGAGTCGTGGTAAGATTTCTGAAAAAATTATTCTCTTTGGAACACCTAAAGCATTAATAAGTGATAGAGGTACCCATTTTTGTAATCATCAACTCGAAAAAAATCTTAACAAGGTATGGGGTCTATCACCGGGTCTCAACAGCATATCACCCTCAAACAAACGGACAAGCCGAAGTGACTAATAGAGGTTTAAAAAGAATACTTGAAAAAACCGTAGGTTTGAATAAAAAGGAATGGGCCGATAGATTAGATGATGCTTTATGGGCTTTTCGAACTGCTTATAAAACAACTATAGGCACAACCCCATATAAGCTCGTCTATGGAAAAAGTTGTCATTTGCCAGTAGAAATAGCTCACAAGGCCTACTGGGCAATAAAAAATGTAAACTTGGATTTAGAAATTGCAGGTAAAAATCGATTTTGTCAAATAAATGAATTAGACGAATTAAGGAATTATGCATACTCTAACTCTGAAATTTATAAGGAAAGAATGAAAAATTTACACGACAAACACATTAAACCTAATGAATTTCGAGTAGGAGATCAAGTTCTATTGTTTAATTCACGACTTCGATTATTTCCGGGTAAACTAAAATCTAGGTGGTCAGGACCTTTTTCCATCACCCATATTTTTCCTCACGGTGCAGTAGAAATTAAATCTCGAAATGGAATTCCATTCAAAGTCAATGGCCAACGGCTGAAAGTCTATCAAGGATCCATTGAGGATGAGGAGGAAGAGATCTCGCTTCAAACGGCCGACGAGTAAAGGCATCAACATCATACCTGGTACGTTACGAACAAGCAGGTAAACATCGAAACCGGTAAGTCTTCTAACCAAGTTTTTGGGAAAACAGGGCACTCACACGAGCACTAAAAAAAAGAAAAGAAATTTTTTGCTCGGCACGGGGCCGTGTCCGCGCAACTGTCGGGATAAAATCCCTTTTCCATAACAGTTACATCATTCCACACGCCCCGTTTCCCCGAAAAACGCTTTGGTCCAGGCGATTTTCCACAGATTTTCGACGTCTCCTCTCATTCTAACAACATCAAGGTGTAACATTCCTATTTTATATAAGAATTTTAGGTTTGTTCAAAACCACTATAACTAGTAACTAGTTTATTCTTAATATAAATATTCAACCCAAATAGTTTTAAAACACTATTTTTATATAGTTGGTTGAAATATTATATTAAATTGGCCTGTATATGAGTAACCTTTCTAATAAAATAAAAGTCTATAAAAATTCATATTATTAGACAGGTAGTCTACGGGTAAAGTTGACTATTAAATATGAAGTTCCTAGACGGGTCTAGTAACCGTATACTAATTAAATTATAAAAATACATTGTACTTGAACCTACTCTATTTTTAATAAAACTTAGACCCAAATGTAGACAAAAATATTCTCATTCTAAAAGACATATTTATTATTTTATAAAAAGTTATATTTTAGAAGTTATACGCACCAAATAAGTAAAGCAGTTAAATTAATATCTAAATAATAAAATAATACTAATGTTAACAAATTTAATTTTTGTTTAAACTATAAGTGTGTATGTCGAAGACAGGAATCAAAATAAAATATAATAATAATAAATAAACTTACGTAAATAAAGAAATAAATAAAGAAATAAATAAATTAAACTAATAACACCTATATTTAAATCTAGAAAACTAGATATGTGTCAGACACAAGTTCGAAATACATGCATGACCACTACATGCCCATTTTGAAAGTTTGTTGAAATGCTTACGTATCTTTTGGATAAAGATCTAAAATTTCATCCAATAAAAAGAAAGCATATGTAAATAATAAAGTACATACGTGTCTTTTAATGATGACTTTACCTATCTCAAAGTTCAACTATAAAATAGACATTCTACAAACAATTAAAGGATTCAGCCTTCTTTCCATTTTCTACACACACTCTCTCGAAATAATATAGATCCTTATTGTTTTATTTACATTATAAATAATAAGGCTCTGCCCTGTTTTAAGTGTTTTAACTCCTGATCACCGCTACCCTTTCCGATTGATCTGAACCTCATAACATATGTCAAGGCCCTGCCCGACTAAGTTGTTGGGATTCGGTCTCGGGACATCTGGACAAGGTTGAATTAGGGGTATTATACTTAACACGAGTACATTACATATTTTTAAATAGCTCAGAAGTTATACCCAAAATTTATACCATGAGTCTTTCTAGTTGAACCCTAAAGATACAAAGTTTCCTTCTCTTTTATTCTCTTTTTTTTTTGTGGTTTACCCAAAACTATTATTTATTATTCTATTTTGTAAACAACTCTCATCAAAAGTCATACTTATTATTTTATTTACCCAATAGGAAACCCTAATTAAGACACCCAAATAATCCTGCACAACTCCTAAAATTTTCAGAACAATCAGAATCAGGATCAGGGCCCCTAAAACTCAAGGGGGGTATTCCATACTTGACGATTATCCTTATATCTCGCTGTCTAAATTGAAAATTCTTGTTCCGTCGACTCAGCAGGCCTAAGTAGGTGACGAAGCAGGCCTAGCCTACTTCGGATTTCCCCGCGACACGCGACAGATCCCGGGGATCCTGTCGCGACACGCGGGTGGTTCCAAATCAGGCTATAAATCCAGGGGCCTGGGACTTGCTCAGTTTGATTGTTTCGACGATAAATTTCAATTCGTACGTTGAGTTATCGTCTGTTTACTACACAAAACACATAGCACAAAACGCTGCCACGACAACAGGGTAATTAACTCGATCGCTGCTACGATTCAATGTCCGATCGATTGGAACTATCCGATGAATGTTTAAGTGCTGCTCAAATTGGGTTTATACTTTGTCATTCGTCGTGATTCCGACAGGATGTTTGAGTATCGCCGGAACTCTGGCTATACTCTGTCATTCGTTGCTGTTGGTGCACTACATCTGTTGACTTCGTCTTGGATCGAGTCTTAGTCTTAGAGTGCTAGATCAGGGCACGTTATTCGAGAAAACAGGAGATTGTATAAGTGATAGTCATAGGTTTCGCTTGTATGGTCATAGGTAGAAGGTTTCGCTTGTAGTGACTTTAATAGGTTCGCTTCAATGTCAGTTGAAGGTTCCGCTTGGACGACATGTATGTTCAAGCGAAACCTCAACACATATAAATAGCAGTTAAAGCGAAACATTTGTAACGTTTTATGAAAACTGTATCAAAGTGCTGCCGGTCCAGGATTTGAATGTAAACTGTTAGAAATCAATGCAAAGAGAAGTTTAAAGTGATTTGTTAGTTGTTCCTAAGTCAAATACTTGTTTTCCGCACCTGTATTTGATAGAATTTCCTCTGAACGACTCATTCGGATCGCTACACGATCCTACAATTGGTATCAGAGCTTCAGGAGGAGGAGTTCTACAAAGAATAGCTGGAATTTGTCAAGATTTCTTTCTTCTACATCTTCTTTCTTCAGTTCAGAGATTTTCACCGGTCAAAATCAGTTCAAAATTTCACGGATTGTACGAAATAGTGTATAGATAAACCCTGGAAAGTTTGGTGTCAAAATGCGCATTAAAAATGGGTCAATTGAATGTCCGAATTGGTTCCGCTTGAACGAGCATTTCATAGTTTCGCTTGAAAGTACAAGGTAGTTTCGCTTATTGTTACATCAGTTCAAGTGGTTTCGTTTCAAAGTTCAAGAGATTTCGCTTCAATTGTCATTCTTGGAGATTTCGCTTATAAGGTTCCGCTTCAAGTGAACAAAGTTGTTTCGCTTCAGTGAACATTGGTTTCGCTTGTTTGAATCTTATAGTTTCGCTTCAGTGTACATCTGTTTTAGTGGTTTCGCTTGAAAGGCTGTTGTGAGAATTTTGTAAAAAATTTTGAAAATGGATGAGGAATTTTTCAATGCATTCGCTACACCAGTTACTCCAATGAGTATTGCACAAAATACAATGCTAGAAAACGAAACGGGTACAATGAAAAAACCACCCAAACTCATGAACATAGAAGAATTTAAAGGTTGGGAAGGTCGTTTTGAGAACTGGGTACAAGCTAATTACCTAGATGCTTGGGAATGTATGTAGACAAAATATGTTCGACCGTTGAATGATGATGAAGAGCCTGTTCCGATAAAAGATCTAAGTGCTGATGCTAGAAAGAAGTACAAAGATGAGAAAATGATGCTGAGTCTTCTTCAACAAGCAGTAAAAGAGGATATTCTGGTGCTTTTGCAACACAATGGAACTTTATATTCGATTTGGAAAGTTTTAAGGTCAAAGTTTCGTGGTAGCGAAGAAATGGTCAAAAGCAAGAAATCACTTTTAAAGAAAGAGTTTGATTTGTTTCGAGGATTAAAGAATGAAAGTACAAGAAAGATCATTGAAAGATACTGTAATTTGCTTGCTAACATGAAAAGATTGAGTATTGAGAAAAGTAATGAAGAGTTAATCGAAAAACTTGCTGATGCTTTGCCATATGAGACTTGGGGCACATATCTTATGATGCTCAGAAACAAGAAAGGTTTTAGTAATTTAACACTCAGCAAGTTCATTGAAAAGATCGAAGCTCAAGAAATGGAACAACGAAAAGTTATTCGAATGAAAGATTTTGATGGTGAACAGGATATCGGGTTATACTATAAAGCAGGAGTGAATGAGAAATCATCAAATTTATCTCCGAAAGTTGAAACTGCTTACAGTGTCAAAAGTTCATCTGAAAGCTCATCTAAAGGATCAAACAGCAAAACAAGTTTTACATCATTTCCATCTTTTGATCCAAACATTTCAGCAACAAAAAATGGAAAGAAACTTCAATGCAATATTGTATTAAATTTTGAAAATGATCAAGATTATTCTGAGGAAGTTGCTAAAAACCAAATGTCTTTATTTGGAATCGTTTTGGAATCTTATAGTTGTTTTGTTGCAGGTCGTATTGGGAATCCAATGCTAACAAAGGAAGACTACGACCAGATAGATGCTGAAGAGATGGAGCTGATGGACATAAAGTGGTGTTTGGCTAATGTGTTACGGAGAGCTAAGAAATTCAAGCAGATCACGGGGAGAGATGATCTTCGTGAGGCTAATGTTTCTACTTTAGGTTTCGACAAATCTAAAGTCACTTGTTTTCGGTGCAGGGAAAAAGGACACTTCAAGAGGGAGTGCACTAATCACCAAGCAAGTGGAGCTCAGAATCCTTTCAACAACAACAACGATTACTACAGAAAAGCCATCTACCATCAGGTTGCTCAATCACCATCACAACAACATCAACATCAAGCTCAAACTGCACATGGAAGAGATGTGATTGAAGATACTGGAAAAAGAGCATGTGTGGTCAATCAAGATGAAAAGAAGTCATTCAGCTGGGATAAATATATTCCAGATAATGCAAAAGCTTGTTTGATTGATCAAGAAGATGAAAAGCTACCAGAGGGTTTTAGCTGGGAGAATTTCTCTTGGGATAACTATATTCCTGATCAAGCTACAGCTCACACAGCTTTCATGGCAAAGGTTGAAGATGATAGTGATGATGATACTGAGTATTGGGCAAGAAAATTCAAAGCTGATATGAAGTTGGTGGCAGAAAGTGACAGTGAGGATGAGAAGGCAAAGAAGAAAAAGAAAAAGATCAAGACACCAGTGAGCAGTGATGATGAAAATGTTCCAGTAATAAGAAGACAAAAGGTGAAAGAAGTTCCTAAATTCAAGGTTGAGGAAGAAGTTGATGCGAAAAAGATTCCAGTAAAGTGTGAAAATTGTGAAGCTATAAAGAAGCAGAACAACACACTAATTTACAACTTGAACAGTTTGAAGGAATCTTACGATGTGCTGAACAAAGCAATGAACCAATACAACCAAACGAGTGAAGAACAAGCAACTGCAATGAAGACACTTCAGGGAGCTTTCATGATAAAGCAGAAAGTTGTGAACAATTACATAGAGAAGTGTGCTGCTTTGGAACAAACGCTTGAGTTGCAAAGAATTGAAACTGAAAGAGTTAACCGTTTGTTAAAAAGTTACTCATGTACTTCTTATGTCATTGACAGGATTTATCCGACGATTGAAAGTATGAAAGCATGGGAAGATGATGAGGAAACTGAAGAAAAGGAAACTGAAAAAATTGCTGATGAAAAGACTTTGGAAAAGAAGAAGAATGACACGAAGAAAAAGACTGACAAGAAAGATTCTGGTAAGAAACAAGGTGTCAGTTATAACAAGTGTCCACCCCCGCTGGAAAATGGATATTTGCCAAGATACCCAAACGATGAAAGAGTCAAAAAGGCAACAAATTTACAATGGGAGTCAGAGTCGTCAGTCAATCTACCAGAAAGTATTGATGTTGTGTTTACATCGTCTGACACTGATCAACAGTCTCAATTGATGAAGAAAGTCGTGGATCATGTGTTAGAAAACGATGACATAGAGGAGTCAAAGTCGGAGTTCGTGTCAGGGTCAAAGTCTGAGTCAAGCACTCCATGTCAACCAGAAAAACAGGACAAATTTGTTTATGATAGAAAGTTTCTGTTATCAAAATCTAATTTGGATGATGGATTGTTTAAGGTTGTTTACACTTTGAATGATTCTGACAAATTATATTTTGATGAAGAATTTCCAATAAGAGGTGTAAAAACTGAACTGATAAAAAAGGTTTTCAAGCTCACATAAATTAATATTTCTGAAATAAAAGACTTATGTCTTAACGAAAAACCTAAAAAATACACCTCAAGAGTCCAACAAAGATTAAACAAGAAAAAGAATTACAGGTCTGGTTCAGGTTTCCAAAAGAAATCAAACCATAACGGTAATTTCAAAAAGAAAGGGTTAGGTTTTACTCCTACAGAAAAACAGAAAAATGATAAATATGTTCGTGATTTTAAATCCAAAATGTTATTTGTTTTAGGCTCATCAACTGATGAAGAAGAAAAGACAAGTTTCTGGAGGGAATCAAATAGTGAGTTTCTTGCAAAGAAGCAAGAAGAATTGAAGAAAATGGCTGAGAAGAATATCGATACGAGAACCTGTTTCCGGTGCAACACTGTTGGACATATTGCCAAAGATTGTTCTAAGGCGATACAATCAAAACAGGAAGTATCTGATAAACTCAAAAAGAAAGTGGTTGAGTTCGAATCACCAATTGATAGAGAAAAATTGTTTAAAAATTCTAAATCTGAAATTGGTGAGTGTTCGAACAAGTTCTACAAGAAGAGAGCTAAATTTGACAACCAGAAATGGGTTGTTAAGAAAGTTGGTGAAAGCTCTAGCGATGATTCTGATAGGTCAACATCAGAGGAGCTATCTTCGGGCGATGAAACTGATTCCATAAAATCAGTTGAGCCACAAGTGGTTTTAAATTGTGAAGATGTTTTAAAAGATGAAAAATCAGTTCCGATTGTGAATGATGAGGAGTTTCCATCACTCCGGGCTGAGAATTATAAAAAGAAAATTGGTAAAACTGAAATTTCTAACCAATTTTATAATGATGAACAGGAATTTGATGCTGAGAAGGTATTTAACCCCAAGGTAAAACATATCTTTGGAAAGATGATTGATCGAAAAGTCAAAGGGGTTAAAGAATTTTATGAGAAGAAAACAAAGAAAGAAAATGTTGAACCATCCCTGGTTTGTGACTGGGATGGTACATATTATGAACAGTAAGTCTCAGGACTTGCCGGAGCTCCTAGGTTGGTAAGCGTGGAGCATGAATCGGCATCTTTCTTAAGTTTTATTCGGTAACGTCAATCATACAAACGGTAAAAAGGTTTGTTTATGTTTGTTGGTTATAATTACAAGTGGTTAGAAGATTTGATTGCTTATGGTAAATCAAGGACATTAATTTGTACTTGTATTTTCCTACTACTGGTTGGAAGACAAGATGATGAACCACATCCCCGAACCTATGCTTGATAAACCTACAAGTGGTAAAATCAATCAAACTCATTTTCCGGAAAAACCATTTTGATTAAAACAAACTTAAGTGTTTTGAAATCTAAATGGGAAAATAGTTTGTTGATAGTGGAAGTTCTGATTGTTTATGCCTAATGAATGGCGAATTGATGTGATTTGATATTGGTTGTCATATTTCTGTATAGTTTGTTTTTCAAATTTCTTTAATGTGTTTACATTTTAGGGGGAGTAGAAAATTTCATAAAATCCAAAAACATTAGAAAATTTGAAAAAGCCAAAAACATGATAAAATTGAAAAATGAGTTCTTGTTGCATAAAAGAGGAAATGATAGTACATCAGTAGACTATCACAGCATGCTAAAGATTTGAAAAGTTAAAATGTGATAAACAATTTTACTACGGATGTGTCAGTAGGTTTTTGCACATTTAGTAAATTGAAACGAGATATAAACCTAATTCAAACTTGCTTGATTCGTGGGTAACTATTCTTGAATATATGGGTAACCCCTGAAATCTTGTTTGAAAGGTCCCGTATTCTGAGATACTAGGTCTTTATACTCAGTGATATCTGGGGTATTATTCCGGGACTTCTGCTGTATGGAAGTACTGACCTAGTCCCCGAATAATACTTTCTGCAAAAAGCTTTGAAATACAAGCTCGCCCTCAGCAATTTGATTAAACAATAAAATTGATAATCTTTGCTGTTGTAACAAAAGATCCTCTAAAGGGGACCCACCTAAAGTCGAAGCCGTCATCTCTCTGCGTATACGGAAGTATCGACCTGAGCTCTCACGGCCCTCGCACAAAACCCCTTTACAGATATCATCTGTGGTATACTCACCTGTAAGACTGAATATTTGGGATCTGGATACAGGAGTATATTCAAGTGGAGTGATACACAATTAAGTTTTAGTTCTAAAACATTAAAAATCGTATCTCGAATCAATTGAAATTTGTGTGAAAATTTAAAGGGGACCAATATACTGACAATCTAGGTAAATTGTTTAGAACTGAAAATGTTTAAAGCTTAACGGTGTTAGTGATATGTCTCAAAACTGATATGATCCTCTTGCACAAACTTGCAAAAATATCGTCTGTAAATAGTTCATTTCTGCATTTACTTTCTTTCAGAAAATACAAAAAAGATTTTTGGTGTGTTTTAGCATAAATTTAAAAAAAAAATCAAAAATAGTTTCGACGACTGATATTGAAAATCGGATTTTCAAAATTCCAAGTGCTGAACATGATGAACATTTGGTTTGGGTGTGTGATGTTTGAATAAGAAAATGATAATGTTTCAAGTGGTTCATCGGGATTTAGATGGATAATGTGTTTGTGATTGTTTATATGCTTACATATTTGTCATAAATCTTATCTTTGTGGTAGAGTTTTATGCAGGAATAGTCAAGATTTGAGGGGGAGCACATGTTGATGATGATGGTCTCAAAAGATGTCAACATCAAAGTGAGGGAGCTTGTTGGTGATAAGAGAGAAAGAGATGAAGATAGAGAGAGAGAAGCCCAGAGACTGATCAAGACAGAAGATGTGAAGACACAACATTGTTGTGACTCGATGGACGACTCCGTCAACATCTGAGGGGGAGTCTGTTGGTGCACTACATCTGTTGACTTCGTCTTGGATCGAGTCTTAGTCTTAGAGTGCTAGATCAGGGCGCGTTATTCGAGAAAACAGGAGATTGTATAAGTGATAGTCATAGGTTTCGCTTGTATGGTAATAGGTAGAAGGTTTCGCTTGTAGTGACTTTAATAGGTTCGCTTCAATGTCAGTTGAAGGTTCCGCTTGAACGACATGTATGTTCAAGCGAAACCTCAACACATATAAATAGCAGTTAAAGAGAAACATTTGTAACGTTTTGTGAAAACTGTACTGAAGTGCTGCCGGTCCAGGATTTGAATGTAAACTGTTAGAAATCAATGCAAAGAGAAGTTTAAAGTGATTTGTTAGCTGTTCCTAAGTCAAATACTTGTTTTCCGCACCTGTATTTGATAGAATTTCCTCTGAATGACTCATTCGGGTCGCTACACGATCCTACAAGCGGAACCTCAACACATATAAATAGCAGTTAAAGCGAAACATTTGTAACGTTTTGTGAAAACTGTACCGAAGTGCTGCCGGTCCAGGATTTGAATGTAAACTGTTAGAAATCAATGCAAAGAGAAGTTTAAAGTGATTTGTTAGCTGTTCCTAAGTCAAATACTTGTTTTCCGCACCTGTATTTGATAGAATTTCCTCTGAACGACTCATTCGGGTCGCTACACGATCCTACAATTGGTATCAGAGCTTCAGGAGGAGGAGTTCTACAAAGAATAGCTGGAATTTGAGCGATCCGAATGAGTCGTTCATAGGAAATTCTATCAAATACAGGTGCGGAAAACAAGTATTTGACTTAGGAACAGCTAACAAATCACTTTAAACTTCTCTTTGCATTGATTTCTAACAGTTTACATTCAAATCCTGGACCGGCAGCACTTCGGTACAGTTTTCATAAAACGTTACAAATGTTTCGCTTTAACTGCTATTTATATGTGTTGAGGTTTCGCTTGAACATACATGTCGTTCAAGCGGAACCTTCAACTGACATTGAAGCGAACCTATTAAAGTCACTACAAGCGAAACCTTCTACCTATGACCATACAAGCGAAACCTATGACTATCACTTATACAATCTCCTGTTTTCTCGAATAACGTGCCCTGATCTAGCACTCTAAGACTAAGACTCGATCCAAGACGAAGTCAACAGATGTAGTGCACCAACAGTTGCGAATCCGCTGGATGTTTAAGTATCGCACTTTGTCATTCGTTGTGAGGGTTTAATCTCGTGAGTTATCGTAAATGTTGTATCAGTTATTTACCTAGTTCGTGTGCATTATTATTAAATTAGGTTATCAGGCTTATCAGTAGACTAAACTCTACCCATACACTTACAATCAAAGTAGATGCTAATTCTCAGAAGAAATTGAATCAGGAAGCTTGTTAATTCAATACTGCATGCTTATAATGTGAGTCATTCTCTTTTTATCAACTGTTTTACAATACTCCAAATTATTTTTCAAAGTTATAATTACAGTGATTAAGTTTATGTAGTCTTCAATTACAGCCGGTATGTGGGGTATTGTGCACATTACTACTGTTTTATCAGATTAGGTGGGCGAGCCTAAATGATGATACCCTGTTAGGTGAACGGACCTAAATAGGGATGTACGTCACTTGTGGGTGAACGGACCCAACAGTGATATGACCACAGTCACCGAAACGAGTCGAGTGACAAATACTGTGGGTAGTTGGTTGACATAGAAACATTGTAATCTCTCTTAATACTGTGAATTATAACAAATGTGTCGTTTTAAGTAAACTGAATGAACTCACTCAGTATTTCCCCGCTGACAAAACCTTTTTAAAACGCGTTTCAGGTGATTACAGTAGATTGGAATAAGAGTTGGATACGGCACTGAAGGGCTTCAAGAAATGGCTTATTTTATTAATTAAATCAAATTAAGAAATATCATTTTTATTTAAGCTACCTTTGTAAAACATGGGTTTATCCCATCTATTAATAAAACAGGGATTTATCCCATCTATTTAATAAATAAAATCCGGTGTTTTCTAAACTCTGATATTTTTCCTAACTCACGGTCCTGATGAAATTTCCACTGCAATATTTTTCAAAAATAATCACCGGTACCACTGGGCTGCTCACGGCACCCGATTCCGTCCAGGGTGGGTCGGGGGTCGTGACAGAAGGTGGTATCAGAGCCACTGCTTTAAGCCTATAAGTGTTGTGATAATAATACTTAAGCTTAAATAAAAGAGTTAGAAGATTGCTATTAACTGGTAGCACACCTGATAGCATTTAGACTTGAACATAAGAAAAGATGCCTTAGTATAAGCTAAGCCACTTGTTTAAAGTGATTAGGTGTTATAATAATACCTAAGTTTAAATGGAAAGTTAGAAACTTAATATTATCTGATAGCACTCCAAATGATATTTAGACTCGAACTTAAGAATTTGCCTTGATATAAGCTTCAAGATAAAATTACTTATATAAGTATAAATAAGTATAATGTAATGGATATTGGTATTCCATAAGAATGACGATTAGCAGGCAATAGCATTTAATTGCTATTTATTCTTGCTTATTGATATTACTTGGTCTAGAATAAGATATGTTATGGGAATACAAATTTCCTTGATTCTGGATAAAAGCCCTAATAAAAGAGACACTTTTAAAAAGATACTATTTATGGGAAATAGAAAATTTTCTCCGGCAAAACTGGGTATAGAGTAGCAGACTCTCCAGTTTGTCCGGATATACTGAGACTACCTCTCCGGCGCGAATCGGATAAGATGGGGTAAATAATATGTCAAATCAGTGACAAGATTTCCCTAAATAATATCATGACCTGATATCTGACTTGTTTTGAAATATGAATCTGCTAAATACACTAACCTTATAGATGGTATGTATATTACAGCATGTGAAATATATATATATATATATATATATATATATATATATATATATATATATCTATAAGAAATTCCAAAAGTCAGTTAGGAATAAAGCACAAGCATATGTGTCTAGATTTCTTTATCAGGAATCTCTTTTCCGATATCAAACATTATTTTGATCATTTGTCTCGTAGCTCGTATGACAAAATAAACAATGGAAACCCTTTAAGTTGAAATACCATCCAAAAATATAAGAATTACCAATGCGTTATCATAAACTATTAACGCAAGTAAGAAGCATATAAAGTTATGCTAGTGCACAAGAAAACACAAATTATACACAGACATCGAAGTATATCACATGACTTCCAAGGCAAGACCTTTGGAAAATATAAATTGGGCACGATGATACCAATACTAATTCCGTCAGTACTACTTATCAAAAAGCGGCACTTTGCCACATGATCTTACAAACGACATGAATCTCGCTGAGGTACGTTGGAACAATATTTTACAAACATCGGTGCATAGTCTAATCAGAGTCATAATTAT
Source organism: Helianthus annuus (assembly GCF_002127325.2). NCBI lineage: Eukaryota > Viridiplantae > Streptophyta > Magnoliopsida > Asterales > Asteraceae > Helianthus > Helianthus annuus. Next base: position 121,852,755 of record NC_035437.2, read on the forward strand.
TAGCACTACAAAAGAAGCCATATACTTTTGCAAATTCCCTATTTCATTTTATTCGACATTCCTTGGTAATGTCACTTAACAACAATTACCACACGAAATTCCAGATAAAGTTCTTATATTCCTCTCGTTGCAATTCTGACTTCTGCCTATAAATAAGTTAACTTTCGTGTTTCTACTGGTCATCATACGATGAAGATTTCTTTCATAATAGCAAATATTGATCCATTTCATTTCTTGGTAAATCCACACGTTACACATGCACTGTTTGTTGCGCATGTGGTTCATTTGAATTACGAAGACCATAGGAGGGCATCATTCCAATTTGTTGTTTTCTCGTTTTGATATACTTGATCTTTGCATTGTAAACCACGTTTTTACAAAGCGATGACTCTTTAATATCGAATCAATGAATTTCTTCAAAAACTCGATTTTCTTTTGAAGGGTATACATGGTTTCTGTTGTGATCATATCCGAACTTCCTTTTTAAAACTCATTTATTTCAAACCAAGTTAACTTGCTCACAATATGTAGTCAATTCAAAGTCCCATATGATATTTTTAAGCCATCATATTCGAATTCGAAATAATCCCAACAATCATTTCGATTCTCTTGAACTATAACATGCTTTCTTGACCTTCGACTTCACTAAATTATTTCTTTGATCACGATCACCTTGTGGTGACGTTTTCACAAAATCTGAAGCTTGCGCTAATTTCGGATTTAATTATTTATTTATTTATATTGAATCCGCTTGGATTTATTCTATAAAAGCAATATTAACACAATTGTGTGCTAAGATGATGATACACAAATTTATTTTATCTCTTAATAGTTCTTACAACATCAATCGAGCCTTTTGTAATATTTATTGCTTTATCATCATTGATCGAAAAACATTATATACATTTAAAATATAAATTTTATTGATTATATATGGAAACTTACATAATTAATGACCTTATTTACAATATAGTATTCCTGTATTTAAAATTCTTGTTAAACCATTTAGGTAAAGAATTTATATTTTATAAAATTATGTTTGAGGTATACTCTCGTTTAAATTTATGTTTAGTTACTTATTATTTATTTTTGGTAGTTAATATTAGTTTTATTATCAATAGTAATAGTGTTAGTATTATTTTTAAGCACTAGGGTTATTGTCAGGAGCAGATATTGGATAGCCTAGCCTTAGTTATGCATGGACTGATCAACCATGCTTAAACAAGGCAGCACTAACCAATATCCAACCATGATAATAATTATTTAATGTATATAAGTCATCATACTTATTTAGTAAAGTTTAATTATATATATATATATATATATATATATATATATATATATATACTTTGTACTATAAAGAGAAGACATATTTTCATAAAACAATACAAGAATTAGAGGGACGAATAAAATTATATAAATAATTATCTATCACATGTTTTGTGGTAACTATGTACTATAACACTCTGGCAAGAAAATAGCCATATAAGAATAATATAGTAGTCATCAACTACGTTGGGTTAGGAGAACATTGTAATATATAAAGAATAGTCCCCGTTATCACTCATTTACAACATTTGTAAATACATTCACAATGTTATATGATTTCAAAATGAAAATAAGTAATCACATAAAATTGACCCATTAAGTGTTATATATTTACAAAATATTTTACAAATACTTTTGTACAATAAATATTTTTACACCTTTATTTACAACTTTCATTTAACATTATAAATAATAGTGATTCTTTTTCAAAATCATAATACTAAAATATTTTGTAAATGTAATAACTTCATTGCGGTATTTTGTAATCTATATTACATAGTAAATATAAGTTATTTTACATAGTATAATAAAATACTAAAATAATATTTATTTAAAAGTGGTAACCATTTATATATAGTAAAAATGCGTAACAAATAATATAATTTTACATTTGCTTTACAAAAATAATATAATGGTTGGTCATGCCAAAATAACTTGTTCTTATTATATTTCGATCTCTAGGACATAGTATGAAAAAAATATGGTTACTAATAGTATACTATCACATTGTTTCACAATTAAAACAACTTGCAACTCTAAACAATAATACACTAACTCTATTGTCTTTTGTGTATCCTTGCAAATTCACTCATCTCAGCACATTGATTTTCTCATATCATACTTCAATATTTGATAAATCAATTTTCATGCTTTCATTTCATTTGAACCTGTCAATTCTAAGTCTTCCTTAGTTGCCAATCAAAGTAAGTTTTCTTTTGACAAATAATTTTATTGATTCTAAAAGTCCTTCACATTCATTTTAAAATATCTATTGATCATATATCTTTTGGTTTGAACCTAGTCACTTCAGAAATTATATCATTTCATCTCATTCGTTTGTCATCGATTTCTTGAACTAATTCAGTTGAACCATTGAATCCTAATTATTGTACAACTCGTATTCACAAAATTTTATATTTTAATTCTGTGTCATCTACCTTAATATTATTTTATTGACTAAAATATGACATAAGTCTAAAAGAAATATCGTAACGCAAATCTCGAGGATGAGATTTAAAACAAGGTAGGGAATATGTAACATTCCTATTTTATATAGGAAGTTTAGGTTTGTTCAAAACCACTATAACTAGTAACTAGTTTATTCTTAATATAAATATTCAACCCAAATAGTTTTAAAACACTATTTTTATATAGTTGGTTGAAATATTATATTAAATTGGCCTGTATATGAGTAACCTTTCTAATAAAATAAAAGTCTATAAAAATTCATATTATTAGACAGGTAGTCTACGGGTAAAGTTGACTATTAAAATATGAAGTTCCTAGACGGGTCTAGTAACCGTATACTAATTAAATTATAAAAATACATTGTACTTGAACCTACTCTATTTTTAATAAAACTTAGACCCAAATGTAGACAAAAATATTCTCATTCTAAAAGACATATTTATTATTTTATAAAAAGTTATATTTTAGAAGTTATACGCACCAAATAAGTAAAGCAGTTAAATTAATATCTAAATAATAAAATAATACTAATGTTAACAAATTTAATTTTTGTTTAAACTATATGTGTGTATGTCGAAGACATGAATCAAAATAAAATATAATAATAATAATAAATAAACTTACGTAAATAAAGAAATAAATAAAGAAATAAATAAATTAAACTAATAACACCTATATTTAAATCTAGAAAACTAGATATGTGTCAGACACAAGTTCGAAATACATGCATGACCACTACATGCCCATTTTGAAAGTTTGTTGAAATGCTTACGTATCTTTTGGATAAAGATCTAAAATTTCATCCAATAAAAAGAAAGCATATGTAAATAATAAAGTACATACGTGTCTTTTAAAGATGACTTTACCTATCTCAAAGTTCAACTATAAAATAGACATTCTACAAACAATTAAAGGATTCAGCCTTCTTTCCATTTTCTACACACACTCTCTCGAAATAATATAGATCCTTATTGTTTTATTTACATTATAAATAATAAGGCTCTGCCCTGTTTTAAGTGTTTTAACTCCTGATCACCGCTACCCTTTCTGATTGATCTGAACCTCATAACATATGTCAGGGCCCTGCCCGACTAAGTTGTTGGGATTCGTTCTCGGGACATCGGGACAAGGTTGAATTAGGGGTATTATACTTAACAGGAGTACATTACATATTTTTAAATAGATCAGAATTTATACCCAAAATTTATACCATGAGTCTTTCTAGTTGAACCCTAAAGTTACAAAGTGGGTCCCTTCTCTTTTATTCTCTTTTTTTTTGTGGTTTACCCAAAACTATTATTTATTATTCTATTTTGTAAACAACTCTCATCAAAAGTCATACTTATTATTTTATTTACCCAATAGGAAACCCTAATTAAGACACCCAAATAATCCTGCACAACTCCTAAAATTTTCAGAACAATCATAATCAGGATCAGGGCCCCTAAAACTCAAGGGGGGTATTCCCTACTTGACGATTATCCTTATATCTCGTTGTCTAAATTGAAAATTCTCGTTCCGTCGACTCAGCAGGCCTAAGTAGGTGACGAAGCAGGCCTAGCCTACTTCGGATTTCCCCGCGACACGCGACAGATCCCGGGGATCCTGTCGCGACACGCGGGCGGTTCCAAATCAGGCTATAAATCCAGGGGCCTGGGACTTGCCCAGTTTGATTGTTTCGACGATAAATTTCAATTCGTACGTTGAGTTATCGTCTGTTTACTACATAAAACACATAGCACAAAACGCTGCCACGACAACAGGGTAATTAACTCAATCACTGCTACGATTCAATGTCCGATCGATTGGAACTATCCGATGAATGTTTAAGTGCTGCTCAAATTGGGTTTATACTTTGTCATTAGTCGTGATTCCGACATGATGTTTGAGTATCGCCGGAACTCTGGCTATACTCTGTCATTCGTTGCGAATCCGCTGGATGTTTAAGTATCGCACTTTGTCATTCGTTGTGAGGGTTTAATCTCGTGAGTTATCGTAAATGTTGTATCAGTTATTTACCTGGTTTGTGTGCATTATTATTAAATTAGGTTATCAGGCTTATCAGTAGACTAAACTCTACCCATACACTTACAATCAAAGTAGATGCTAATTCTCAGAAGAAATTGAATCAGGAAGCTTGTTAATTCAATACTGCATGCTTATAATGTGAGTCATTCTCTTTCTATCAACTGTTTTACAATACTCCAAATTATTTTTCAAAGTTATAATTACAGTGATTAAGTTTATGTAGTCTTCAATTACAGCCGGTATGTGGGGTATTGTGCACATTACTACTGTTTTATCAGATTAGGTGGGCGAGCCTAAATCATGATACCCTGTTAGGTGAACGGACCTAAATAGGGATGTACGTCACTTGTGGGTGAACGGACCCAACAGTGATATGACCACAGTCACCGAAACGAGTCGAGTGAGAAATGCTGTGGGTAGTTGGTTGACATAAAAACATTGTAATCTCTCTTAATACTGTGAATTATAACAAATGTGTCGTTTTAAGTAAACTGAATGAACTCACTCAGTATTTCCCCGCTGACAAAACCTTTTTAAAACGCGTTTCAGGTGATTACAGTAGATTGGAATAAGAGTTGGATACGACACTGAAGGGCTTCAAGAAATAGCTTATTTTATTAATTAAATCAAATTAAGAAATATCATTTTTATTTAAGCTACCTTTGTAAAACATGGGTTTATCCCATCTATTAATAAAACAGGGATTTATCTCATCTATTTAATAAATAAAATCCTGTGTTTTCTAAACTCTGATATTTTTCCTAACTCACGGTCCTGATGAAATTTCCACTGCAATATTTTTCAAAAATAATCACCGGTACCACTGGGCTGCTCACGGCACCCGATTCCGTCCAGGGTGGGTCGGGGGTCGTGACAGAAGGTATGATTCTACCATCATCAGTAGTTAGATTATTCACTTGCATGTAGTTAAAACATCAAAAATTTGGGGAAAATCTAGGGTTCTTGAAGTTCATCCGGATCAAACCTCAAATTTTTGCTTAAATCTGTTAGCATTAGTTTAGATTAGTGTTATGGGAAGTAAATCCACTTGTATTGTTGATATATTTGCTCAATTTCTCACAAAAACCCCAAACCCTTGTTTTTGAACCGAAAAAGATAAAATTGATGGGGTAAACGGTTTGTTTTGGGAAAAACGACACTTGGGGTTTCATTTTCGGGGGAAACCGCACCTACTTGGCCAAAAATTTTCAGATTTTCGGGACCGGGTCGAAAAATGGAATTTTTGAGTAACAGACGCCTGGACACGGGGTCGTGCCCGCTGAGCACGGGGTCGTGTCCAGCCCACTGTTTGCAGTTTTTTCCGAAAATCTCATTGTTTCGTGCTAACTTTTGGTGTATTCTTTCAGATGTCGAAGAAGTTCATAAGATTCAACGCAAATGAGCTCGATATTAGGGCCAGATATGACACACTTCAAACAAGACCCAAAGAATACCCAAGACAAGCATGCACGAACCTCTTAGCCATGGTGAACCAACTTGACCGGTTTAAGAACCTCGTTACCGGCCCACTAAGGGTTGCCCTAACCACTCGACTTCGATCAGTACACGAGTGCACTATGGAGTTCTACAGCACCTTCACTTTCAATTCGAGGTGCGACCCTTTCGACAATAATGTGGTTGCATTTCGGTGTGGTGGAACTAGGTACTCGATCTCTATGGAACAATTCGGGGCAATAGTTGGGCTGTATACGGAGGAGGATTCAGGAAGTGAAGAGAACACTGGAGGAATGCGAGAGTTGGATGAGAACGAACGCCAAGCCGCATGGGCTCAGATTGGTAATGGGTTCTACAATCCGAGCAGCACTAAGAGCACTAAGCTGAGGGATCCGCTTTATCGCTGTATTCATAGGCTCCTCGCTTACTCTCTTAGTCAAAGACATGACAGCAGCGGCGTTGTTGGGTTGAGAGATTTGGTAGTCCTTCACTGCATTCACACCCGAAGACCCCTCGATGTTCCATTTCTCCTACTCTGAAACATGCATCTGAACCGGCTTGCTCATGCACCAACCCCTATTTTCTTCGGGGGATAGGTGTACCGCCTCTTCAAGCACTTCGCGAACATCCCTAGATCTTTTGAGAGGAGCCCATGGTCAGGACGAGTCGATGTACACATTTGTCGCTCCATGAACCTAATCTATGAGGCGGAAGACGGGTCGGTGAGCTTTCAAAGGATGCAAGGCCATGCATGGAACCCGCAAGAGGCGCTAGTCCTTCACGCTCCACCTCCCCAATACCAGTACCAACCCCACGGTGAACCGGGCCCGTCCTCCTCACAAGGAGGCGGTTTTCCTCATTTTCAGAGTTTACATGATCTTTTCCAGGAAAACCTTATGTGCACCAGGAACACCTACAACCTCGCTAACAACACATACCACCGGGTGGGAGCCATTGAAAGAAATATCTCTGATATCCAAGATGACATCGGAAACATCCGGGAGTACATGGCGGGGCATGGGGGAGGAGGTGACGACACTGATGAAGACATGGACTAGGCGGGTGGAGTAGGAGTAGAAGCGGCTGGTTGGTGATCCCACAGGTTAAATTCCCTTTCTATCGAACAATTTCCGGCCTGCGTGCTGAAGTGTTGAACAATTTACTTTTCCTAACTTATTTTTATTTTATGCTTTTGTTTTTATCTTTAACTTGATGGTTTGGATGCTTAACTTGGTAATCTAGGACGTTTGGTATTGTTTGGTGTGGTATTTATTGATAAAACAGGTACATACGAGGCTGAGAGTGCTAAACATTAGTACTACTAAAGCCAGGGCAGGAAAACCGGAGAAAGAAACCTGTTTTTCAACTTTGCAGACTGTCCACACGGGGTCGTGTCCGACCGACACGCCCCCGTGCCCACTTCCAGACCTACTGTTTGTTTAATTTCTGCAGATTTTTGCAGACACGGGGTCGTGCCCAGCCAACACGCCCCCGTGTCCACCTTCTGTAAGTTTTCGTTACTGGCAGTTGAACACGGGGTCGTGTCCATCCAACACGGGGCTGTGTCCAGAGTGCCAGTAACATAAATTTTTGCTTTTAACACCCTTTTACACATTCAATCAACCTAAAAACTTATTTTTGGGACACATTGAGGACAATGTGTAATTTAAGTGTGGGGGGGGGGATGCTAAAACCTTGAATCTTGCAAGCCCTAATAACAAGCCTTACACAAAACTCTATTGGAACCGCTAATCACCCCAAATTTTTTCAAAAATTTTCATTTTTCTTTTTTCTTGTCTAAGTTTAAGTTGGGAATTCATGTTCTAACAAGGTTATATTTTTACAAGTTTACAACCGATAGCGTCGTGATAAAAAGAACCAACATAAGAAAATTATGAAACGGCATGACAAGCTTAGTTAAAATTTGATTATATATACTTGATCACATAAAAACCCTTTCACACAAAGTGAGTTTTGAGCCTTTATCGAGCATACAAATACATATCTTTACACTAAATGCTCATTTTTCGTTTCTTGTGTGAATAGCCGCTTGGTTCGTACGACTCTAGAACTTGCCACGACAATACATTCTCGGTCCTTACCCACTTAAACCCAAGTAAGTAAATGATGGAGGCATTAGAACTAACCATTTTTCTTTCTACACCATTATTTTTCATTTTTTTTACCACCTACCCAAAATCTCCCTAGTTAACCCCTTTGAGCCTAAACCTTTTCATTTCTTAACCCAAAACAAATCACCCTTTTTACCCACCTAAACCTTTTTATTTTAACCCTTTCTTTTAGTAACAACGTTCGGTTTTCTTATGACTTGAAATATATATATATATATATATATATATATATATTGATGAAACCAAATAAACAAACAAGTCCATCAAAAATAAATTTGTTTAAAACAAATGGTTCATCAAAATGAAATAAAAATGTGAAAAATAAAGTCTTTCAAAGAACCGACGTTTGTTACGCTTTTCGCCCTTTTACTAACCACTAACCCAACCACCCACCTTTAGCCCAAGCCTAACCCTTCACCCAAAAAGTCCTCTTGATATTTACAAAGGTATATAGTTAAAAAGGAGGAGGATTGATTACTTGGCAAGCCTATGGTAGGAGTAAGTTCCATGCCGCTCTCGAGTGATTCACTAAAAATACACCTTCGGCTGAGTGTTGAGTGATTCCCCGTGAGGTATGTGAACTTGTATATAAATGAAACTTTAAAAAGGTATGTTATGCCCTAATAAGTAATTTTTCTTACGAAACGTTTTTAATAAATCATGACGAATAGGATTGTAAATAAATAAAAATAAAACCTAAATAAAGAATCTTGGAAATCCCGACACTCTATGACAAGCCCAAAAACCTTCTCTTCTACCCATTCCATTTGGGTGTGTAAGCCACATAATAAAGAGTTTTGCTTGAGGACAAGCAAAGATTCAAGTGTGGGGGTATTTGATGTGTGTAAAATGCAACATATAAATTACATTAATTGTGGCATAAAACTAACCCTTTTTAGTACTAATGTTGGAAAAAGTGTGCTTTTGTCTTCCTTTTGTATTTTCAGGAATAAATGAGCTCAAATGAACAAAAGAAGCAAAAAGACAGCTAAATCAAACATAAATACGAGAAAAGGAACAAAAGTGGCATGCCCGATCTCCCGACAGCATCTTCCCAAGCAAAACAAAGAAGACAGAAAACTGAACACGCCCCGTGCTCAGTGAGCACGGGGCCGTGCCCAAGTGTCAGCAGAAAAGACAAACTCATAGAAGCTTCTGTTGCCCACCACGGGGCCGTGCCCAGCGGACACGGGGGCGTGGTCAACTTCTTGCAGGCGCATTTATTGAAATTGCGAATTGCAATTAATGAAGAGAGAGAGTTAGATGAACACGGGGCCGTGCCCAGCGGACACGGGGTCATGCCCGAGCTTCTGTTCAGCCTATAAATAGGAGTGTTTGGAGCTCTTGCAACTCATCCCTTGGCACACCACCTCTCTCACACTTCACCCACCACCCACCACCATCACAACACCATCATCCACCACCATCATCCATTGTCCATCATAGAGTGTGTGAGTCGTCTCGGGATCCAAGATTGATCGTAAGAGTTCTTGACAATCAAAGGCCATGTTTGCCTAAGTCTCTTACATCACTTGGTGAAGACAAGTGTTTAGTGTAATACTTTTTATTTTTAATCTTTTGCACTTTTTAATTGGTTTTGTATTAATGACTTTAATTACTAGTTTCTTATGTTGAAGGTGATTCTTCCTTATCGTTTGTCCGTGGTGTCTTGGCATTATTTTACTGTCTATATAAAATAAAAGATTTTCACCATTCATATCTCCACGGTCTATATGGAGGTATGTTGGCTGCCTGGTCGGGGGTTAAGAGAACGGTTTGGTAAGAGTCTTGCCATTGTTCAGTGTATAGATCCTGCAAAGGACCTGGGTCAAATTTAGTAGGACCTCCTTCAATACCCAAAGGTATTGGATGGTGGGGGTCCAAACTCTTTGACCCCCTCATAAGTTAAACTACTATTAAAACTTTAACCCGGCTACTTAGGACTGTATCCCTGCTGACTCAGACTACTTAGCCGAGGGTAACGTCGCCTTCAAAAGAGAGGCCTACCACATTATGCATTAACAACTTAATTAATTATCTTTCAATAATCCGACCCTTTAGGATTGTATCCTTGCTGACTCAAACTACTGGGTTGAGGGTAACGTCGCCTTCAAAAGAGGGGCCTACTACAATAACTAAGATAATCTCTTAAACAAGTGCAAAAGTGCGAAAATAATCAAAGGTTACACTACACACGAGTCGGATCCAAGTGATTCATCTTGTCTATCTGTTTTATTTTTATTTTATTTTCAACATTTCAGTTAGTTTTATTTTCTTAGTTTAAAAAACCTTTTTCTAACATTTTGATTGATTAGACGTTGAGGATAAACCGGTACTAAAAGCTCTTGTGTCCTTGGACGACCTCGGTATCTTACCAACACTATACTACATCCACGATGGGTGCACTTGCCCATATGTGTGTTTAGTGTTAGTAAATATCGTGTTTTATAAATTTAAAACTTGGCTAAAAAGTGTAAAAAGGGCTTTAAATATATACCTAAATTATATTACACCTAACGCACATTAAGGATTGTCCCCCCAATTATTTTGCCTAAATATTTATACAATATATAAATTGGGTCCTGTGAGTTTCCGCCCTCTCGGAACTTTTGGTCAAGCTCCGCCACTGTGTGACACACTAATAAACTTCTTTTTTATAACTTTTAGAGTAAAGTACACGGATGGTCCCTGTGGTTTACCAAAATTTTGGACTTGGTCCCTAGATTTCCAAAAGTATACAGATGATCCTTGTGGTTTGCACTTTGTAACGAATTTAGTCCCCAACTTTTTCTAAAAGTACATAGATGGTCCCTGTGCTTTGCACTTTGTAATATATTTAGTCCCTATCTTGGACATGCAAAAACCGTTATATTTGTTTGTTAGGGACTAATGTGTTACAAAGTGCAAACCACAAGGACCATACGTGTACTTTTAGAAAGTTAGGGTCCAAATCCAAAATTTTGTTAACTACAGGGACCCTCCGTGTATTTTACTCTAACTTTTAAGATATAATGTTTTATAAATTTCTTAACAAACCGTTGCAACATACTTTTTTTTATCTTCGTTTCCTTATAGGTTTCATTTAAACCGAGTTCTATGTGATAATGCACAAGTTAGCAAAACACAAATGCATAAGTCGTTAAAATGATATTTTTTGTCTTTCTTTCTTATACCTACATTTTTACTTTTTATGGACGTGTTTTTATTCTTGCTATTTGTTGTCTTTCTTTCTTATACCTACATTTTTATTTTTTATGGATACGTTTTTCTTCTTATTTGTCGGAAATAGACCCCTACAGGCAATGAAGAACTCGCCAACGATGAAGTCTTCATCGCCAACGTTGAAGAAATGAACAACAAATAAACAAGAAACAACAAATTAAACAGAAAATAATAAATTATGTTTTTAAAAAACAAATAAAAATATAATACTTAAAGTAAATTGTAATATTTTTAGTTTTTTTTCTTACATTTAAAATTTTAAAATATATAGCATAAAGTCAGTAATACTTACTTTTAGTAATTAAGGTTGTTGTAACTTATTTAGTTATTTAAAAAAAACAAAACACAAAAAAATTAATGGATTTATATTCTGTAAGTAGTTTTTTTAAACATGGTAATAATGCCTGGTTATACCTAAACCTGAACCTAATTACACACTATCCATATACATAGAGTATGGTTTTTCTCTTCAATACCAATACATGATCATACGCGAACCTGGTTCTATATCGTAACTAGAGATGGGCAAAAAAAACCATTTTTGGACTCGATCTGGCGGACCTGACTTGGAACCGGTTCCAGGTCCTACTCGGTGACATTAATACCCAGTTCAGACCCAATACTACCTAATAGTTCCTACCTGGTTCTCCACATTTTTTTTCAAAAATCGGTTCCTACCCAGTTCCAAACCCTACCCAAAAATACCTAAGCAGGAGCCGGTTATGACCGTTGAAATCGTTAAAACACATTGAAACCGATTCCAGGCGTTGTAACGACTATATAGCCGTTTTCAACCATTTTATGACCCTTAGAGTCGGTTCTTGCCCCTCATCCAAATGAGAATAAATAATTGTGGGATGTATTTGCTGATTACCTAACTCGAGAACGCATAAATGAACAAAAAAAAAAAAAAAACACAAAAAATACAATCGGTTTACTCTCATTCTACACTTTCTAGCTTTTACACTTTCTTCTACACTTGTTATGGCATCCAAATCAACATCATCCGTTGATGTCGGTTCTTCCTCCGCACCGTTGGTTATTGGGGTTCTTCCGCATAATTGGAACAAGGAATATTGGTGCAATTGGGATTTGGTGGAGATTAGTGATAGGTCTACAAAGACTCGTTGCAGGTTTTGTGGCACTTTGTTAAAAATGATTTAAACTCTACTTCGAATAAGCATATTCAAATAAAATTTTACAAGGCGTTAAAAAGAAACCCCAAATGCCGAACAAACCGAATAGGGTGGTGATGGTACTATATTTCGTTACGACCCTGTTGCTATTGGGGATGGAATGTGAAGTTGGTGATTCAAGAAGCTTTGTTGTTCAACCACTTCGACAACCCTCGGTTAACAACCATGATTCAAGAGACACTTCAACCTCGTTACATTCACATAAGTTGTTATACACTTAGACGTCATTCTATAAAGTTGTGGAATGAAGCAAAAAATGATTTAGTTGTATTTTTTTTTTGATAATTTAAACACCGGTGTGAACTTAACTAGTGATGTTTGGTTGGCTCCATATGGTTTCCTTGAATCATACATTTGTGACACTGCCAATTGGATAGATCCCAATTCACGGCAGATGATAAAACGTACAATTTCATTAGAAAGTTTTCTGTCTCCACATAAACGAATGTTTTTACCTTTTTTGGTCGGGCAATGTCTAAAGATATGCTTTTTGAGAGTTGAGTTCGCCATGACTTTGAGGAATTTTCCATAATACTTGCAATGAGCCATCTCGGTGTTGTCCAACATAAGTTGTAGTGGGACCAAATCTCAGGATTTCTTTTAGTTTCAAGTACCAAAACAACTACTTAATTGTTTGCCATCGTTGGTGATACTTGAAGCTTGAGAGGTTTGAGCGGTTTTGCGTTTTGAAGAGTGTTTGGAGGTTAAGGAAGTGGTGTAACCAAACCTTCAATACCTATTTATACCCAACTGGGAGGGTTAAAATGGTATAAAACACGATTTCAAATGGTCAAAATCTCTTTTAAAAAATGTTTGGTCGTACGCGGTTTTCAGGTAGGACCCGTACCCGACCCTCACCGGTTATATCAGGTACCCATCTATACATCTAGAACCCGAGTCCAGTTTCTACCCAGTTTCTTGAAAAATCCGGTTCCGTTTTTACTCGATTGAGTCTTACCCGATTCCTACCTAGGTCCGGTTGCAGTCCAATTAGAGGTGCACAAACCGAGTTTTTTTTAATACCCGGGTTTAGGTATATACTCGGGTACGGGTATGACTGAGTTTTGACTTTTCGGGTATTGGTCATACCCGGGTCGGGTTCGGGTCCGGGTTTTGGCCAGAAAATCTATACCCTATCTCCGGGTCTGGGTCGGGTTCGGGTATGGTTCGGGTATTGATCGGGTATGGTTCGGGTTCGGGTATAGATCGGGTTTTTCGATTCATTTTTTTGGCATACAACATAGAAACATAATGAAACTTTTATATTTACATATTGTATGCCTTGAAATTTGCCCAAAAAAGCCTCACACAAGCTCTAACGTTCAAAAAAAATTGTTGTACACAACGAATCCAGGTATTACGAAAACCCAGGTATGGGTTTTATGGAAAACCGAGTATGCTGAAAACCCGGGTACTAAAAAACCTAAGTTTGTGTTCGGGTATTGAACAAAATATGTATACCCGGTCCCTACCCTACGGGTAAGGTAGGGTTCGGGTTTAAAAAAACTGGTTTTTCTAATACACGGATTCGGGTTCGGGTTTTTTGTGCACCTGTCCAATACCTGACTTGTGCATCTCTACGGCCCGGCCAAAATTCTTATACAAGTCCAGTTTCAGCCCAACCAAAACACTTTTGGGCCATTTCAGCCCATCTCCAATCTTCCGCTTCCGAACCTAGGCTGCTGGCCTCCCTCCCGTCTGGTACACCCTTCACCTGAGCTCGGCTGACCTACAAACGAAAACACCCGATGCATTTCACACACACAGATCGCCGGAATCTCCGGCTCAATCGTCAACATGTGTTGTTTCCGATTCTAGACTAAAGGTACGCAATATTCTTTGCGTTTTTTCAATGCCCTTTTAGCCGATTAGATCAGGAACAATGCGATTAAGGCTGTTCAATCAATCCCCAAGAACATCTTTTTCCTGTTTTTTCCCCTTCTCTAACGTTTCTAGATATTCATCGGTATCAAAATCTGGTCAAATGGGAGGACTTTTGCCACTTTGGTTTGTAAAAGTTGTATGCACACTACATGTTCGACGAAAATCCTCACTGAAAGAAGCTCATGTTTTGGATTATTTTCGCAGGAATTTGAGCTCTGATATTGCTTTTAGTGTTATTAAACACATGATTAGTAATTTGAATAAGCCCAAATTGGGTTATAGTTTTTTGGAGTATAGTAAAAATGTGTTGAATCTTGTTCATTCTGTTGAGACATATAGTTTTGTTTTGAGGTCGTTTTGTCAGGCGGGTGTTCATGATTTGGTTAAATTGGTAATTGGTTTAATGAGGAGTGATGGGTTGGTTCCGGATAGTTCGGTTTTAGGGTTTGTAGTTATATCATTTGTGAATGCTGGTGAATTTGAAGTAGCCAGAGAATTGGTTATCGATCATTCTCGAAACAGTGTAGAAGACTGTTTGGTTCTTAGTTGTTTTGTGGTTAACAAACTTTTGAGGTCATTGGTGAAGAGTAATCGAGTAGATGACGCGGTTGATTTATTCGAAAACGTTATTTTAGGATCACAATGTTTTTCTTCTGATGCTTATACGTTTAACATAGTCCTCTCCGGTCTGTGCAAGACTAAGGAGGTCGAAAAGGCGTTCGGGCTTTTCAATACTATGATCATGTTTGGTTATGAGCCTGATTCTGTCACCTATAATACTCTTCTAAACGGATTTTGTCGTGCTGGCGATGTTGATAAAGCACACGAGTTGTTAAAAGAAGTGCGGTCACCAGATGTTGTGAGTTTTACTTCGGTTATATCAGGGTACTGCAAGCTAGGTAAAATGGAAGACGCGTTGGTCTTATTTGATAATATGATGGGCCGTGGAATAAGACCAAACACTATTACGTTTAACATCATAATCGATGGTTTTGGGAAGATCGGGAATATGGTTTCCGTGCTAAGTATGTATGAGAAAATGGTTAATCTCGGTTGTACTCCGGATGTTATCACATTCACGTCAATCATTGACGGTCATTGTCGAGTAGGTGAAGTGCACGAGGGGTTAAAGATTTGGGATGAAATGAATAGAAGAAATTTGTATCCTAACGTATACACGTTTTCCGTATTAATTCATAGTTTATGTAAAGAAAGTAGATTAAACGAGGCACGTGACCTTTTACGACAGTTGAAAAAAAGGGGTGATATTGTTGCTAAAGCATTTGTTTACAACCCTGTAATTGACGGGTTTTGCAAAGCGGGCAATGTGGACGAGGCTAATACGATCGTTAAAGAAATGGAAGAAAAAAGATGCAAACTCGATAAGATAACGTTTACTATTTTAATAATCGGGCATTGTATGAAAGGGCGAATGGTTGAAGCAATAAGTCTTTTTGACAAGATGCTAATACTTGGTTGTGTTCCTGATTTGGTTACTGTAAATTCGTTGGCGTCACGCCTTTTAAAGGCTGGCATGCCGAAAGAAGCTTTTGAAATAAGGAAAGCTGCGTCGGGTGTGCGGGTTCCACAAACGGATGTTTCGTATAGTAAAAATGCTGACATTCCTGTGGCTGTATAGCTATGTGGCGATTGGACATAGCTTGGTTTTAAAATGCGCATATCGCGCGCACATCACATGTTGCGGTAATGAGACCGCATTGCTACAGTTGGTGCGCGCATCGCATGATGCGCAGGTGATGCGGTCTGATAGGGCGCCTTATGTGGTTAACCAATATTTGAACAAATTAGACCGTCAATAGCAATGGGACAGAGCAGATCATCGGTGCCTGGAAAAGAGCGGGTGCTTATATCAGGTGCCTTATGTGAACTATTCTTAAATCTAGTTATGGCATTAGAATTCCGTAACGTTTTAGAAGATAATTAGTTGATAAGTTGTTATGTTGACATATTATTTGTTCACATCCAGTATCTTGCATTAAAGTATACTTGTTTATTATTTTTCGGACAACAAATACTTATATGATATACACAAGAATATACATCGTAATCAATTGAAGTACACATTTTTACCATTCTATCTTCATTTGTTTCTTTACATGCGATATTTTTGTTACTATGCATGATAAGAATCGTAAAAACTTTTCATAATCATCTTAGCTACTTATCCTAGTGTGTGCAACAGTTGCTTGCAGTGGGTTCAACTTTTATTTGGAAATAATAGAAACATTGTCGATACTGTCTCAGTGATGAAGTCAAATAGGACATGGTGGATGCTGTTAGCAACATCAATAATAGGCATTTATCCGGATATTTTTCAATATTGTTGAGCTTTCAAGGGTGGGTTGCTTTATCTTTATTTTTATTCTATTTTTAATTTTTGAAGGAAAATAAAGAAACGTATGGCAACACATACAATAGTAATAGCAAAATAGCAACATAACTTTTTACCTATATAACATTTTAAATATTACATAAGTTGTATCATTACATTCTTGGTATAAAATGATTTACATGGCTTTATGCACATAATACATGTATGTGTGCTGGCCGAATTTCAACCCATTTGACCTATTTCTTTATGGCTATTTTTTTATTTTATTTTATCCCTAGTTAATGAGCAAATGGATAAATAAGTGTATACCAATCACCAATCGGTAACAGGATTTTTGTTAGGGATTCGACATTAGTGATATCAGAGAGCCTCTCGTGTATTCTGAAGCGAAGCGAGTATTTTCAAGGATGCTGTATTACCAAATTCCAAGTGAGTTTAGTTATTTTCTTGAAATTCATATGAAATGAATTCATATCAGTTTATAGTCCAGAATTCGGATGGTAATTTTGGAAGGGTGTTTGCAGTGAGAAAGAGAAGCTGAAAAAGCTTGTCGACGTTATGAATGATTGCCACCATAGTTGCAGCATTCTAGGTGAGTGCAGGTATCTACTATACACACACACATACACGCATACACATGTTTGTGTATGTATATATATAGGGTGTTCAACGAATCAAATATCAAATTGAATTATTCGAATTCTGATATTTTGAATTCGATTCGAATTTGCATCCAATTTAAAAAAAGATTCGAGTTCGAAATTCTAATTTGGTTTGAATTTGAGTTTCGGCAAAAAAACAATTTATTTTAATCATAGTTGTCAATAGCGATCGTAGTGATTGCTATAGCGCGCTAAGTAGCGTATAGGTCTAGTGTCGCTATTAGGGTTGTTGCGATGGATAGCGAGAAACGAGAATAGCGACACTTAATTTTCTTTTTGTTTTTTTTTAAATATAAATCGCAATTAAATATAGCTATAAAATAGCTTGATTTTAGGTTTTTGTTAAATATACATGTAAAATAGCATATATACCAGGGTATTATGATATATTATACATATAAAATATTTTAATTTTTTTCTTCTAGTGTATCGCTATTTATAAAATAGCCGCCCGCTATTTATCGCTATTCGCTATGTAGCATATAGGTACCTTATCGCTATTTGTCGCTATTCGCCATTAACAACTATGATTTTAATTCTATCTTCAAAACTCTTACAAGCTTGAATAATTTTAACATGGGAAAATACTAGTCTAGAATACAAATAAACCATCAAAATATTAAATCACCAACATCATAATTGTAACATCCAAAATACAAATTTAAGCTAGCCAAACGATAAAGAATTTAAAATAAAATGGCAGGAGCCAACATTTAAAACATTCAAAGGGGCAACATCCAAATTTTGAAGTGACCAAATGTTATAACTTAGAAGCTTTTTTTTGTTTTAATTATTTATTTAGTTTTTTTTGTGTGTGTATATGCATGTATACATGTACATTATGTAAAAAAAATTATATGCGTAATTCTAATTCGAATTTTGAATCGAATCAAATTGAAAACTACAAATTTGAAATTCGATTTGAATTTGTGATTGAATCGATTCGAATCAAATTTCGAGATTTTCAAATCCAATTCGAATACTGAACACCCCTATAAAGTTTGTTGTTCATGCTATAATTGATGGATTGAAATTCTTGTTTTTATCAGGAGCAAATCCTATGTTGTCAAAAGCGAGCTAGGCGCGCGCCTAGGCGCTCAGGTGCAACTAAACCGCCTGGTGGAAAGCTAGGCGCAAATCTGTGTCTTTTTTTCAAAAAACGCACTCAGGCGCTCGCCTGGAGCTGGGCGCATGCGCAAATCTATCAATCTAGGATTGATGGTGGGATGATCAACAAGAGTGATTGGTCTCGTTTTCAAAATTCAGGAAGAAATTGGCCTCTTCGATAAAGTCAGCTTTAACCAGTCCATCGTTGAAGCACCCACCATGAGGGGTGATTAAAATTGCCATGGATACAAAGGGCTTGCATCCTACGGTATCATGTGTGTGGTATGGGTGTTTCTTACTTTCTTTCCAAGTGGTTGAGGTCGTCTCATGGTGGACATTGGTGCAGTTTTAGGAGTAGGTTTAAAGGGTATGTGAGTAGTCGTTTTATTATAAATTGCCATGGATGAGATGGGAACAAGTCATCAATTCTAAGGCTGCTGCTGGCTTGGGAATAAATATTTTGTCAGATAATTTTTTTTTGTTAATTGTTGGAAATATTATTTAAATTAAAGTTGCATTTATTTGTTATTTTGAATTAAAAAATAGAGAGTGATAAGAAGATTGGTTTGACAGTTTCACATGGCTATCAAAAATTGGTGGGTTAAGGAAAGCGAGCTAGTTTAAGTTCGATAACTCAGATAAGTGAAGCTCACTTTGGGCTTTTAGCTAATCTAAGTTAAATTCAATTCGAACTTTTAGTGGGCGATCTCGAATAGCTCATAGATAGTTTGGCTCATTTATACCAATAGAGAAAGAGAGAGAAGATGGGTTTCATTTAAACGAGTTGATCTTAAACATAGCTCGACTTGTGTAGAGTTCTATTTCTGAAGCTTGAGCTTGCCTTGTTAGTGGTTTTTCAAGTTTGAGCTCGGCTCGTTTACCATTTATTGGTTATTTCATACACACACACAAAACATGTTTGGCTAAAAATGGTCAAAACAGTGAAAACGGTAGGAACGATTTCTGGGTACGACATGTGGCACGCACTATGTTTTAGACAGAGGGGCAATCTCATCATTTTATGTATTTTTTTGTTTTATATTTGAATTTTTTTCATTATCTAACGTATTTCATTTTTAGGGTTCCGTAATACTCATTTATGGCGTTTTTATGTTTTAGGTAAAGAATCTTTGCTAAAAAAACATTTTCTTTTTTTATAGATTATGATTTATATGGCTTTTGTTTATTATCGTCGCCTTTTCTAAATATTTTCAATTCCTTCTGCCGAAGTTCTCATGCATGGCCATGGCATTTTCTAGTTTTGTTGATAGAACTTTTGTATAAAAAACATTTATTTAGAGTTTTGCCAATATTCAAAGATTACAGCGTTGTATTCATGTTTTTTTATGATCCGTTAGAATGTTAACGGGTCTTATTTAAGTCATAAGAATTGGACCAGTTAACTTAAAATAAATAGGTACGGTTCGCTAGATTAAGCGGAGACCGGATAGAATGTGGTTTGCACCCTCACGAGTACTGTCACTCGTATAATATGGGTCAAATAATCATACATTCTGATTAGAACTGATCTGGAAATGTTTTGACCCGATTCGACTAACTTATATAAACTATGTTATATAACCGTACGTGCATAGGCGATATCAGGTGATCGGATGGGTCTATGGTAAGTCAATTATGCCAAAACATGTTTATTATATTACCACATCAGTTTATAACTTAGATTATACCTTCATCATGTTTCAAATCAATTTATGCACAAAAGAGCATAATTGGTATTTTTAAGCATATAATATGGACTTCGCAGAAAAACCCAACAAACGATATGATTAGAAGGTATAACCCTTGGGGATTAATTCCCTACAATAATAAGAACATATTACAACTTCAAATCAATATCTAAACTATCCTAAGCGGGTCAGAATCGAAAGTCAAAGCAGAAGTTAAACTGTTTGACTTTCGGTTGCGAACCGAGCTTTAAACAGGAAATGACGGGGTGGACATGATCTAACATGTCCTAATATGTTATATAAACTGATATAATGTCAAAAATAAATGTTTTGATACTTAGAAGTTCATTTAACATTAATTACGAAAATCTTCGTTTTTTACTTTTATTTAATAAAACTTTGACCCGTCATTTGACCAACTTAACGTGATCTTCAGAAGGTGCCCTCTCAGGGGATTAACACCTACATTATTACGATTACGTAGCCATGTTCGATTCGAACATTGGCTTGACCGAAATGGTCATAACCGAAAGTCAAAGCAAAAGTCAATTTGCTTGACTTTCGGTTAATAACTTAGCCTATAAATGAAAAAGGACTGAGTTAGAACACTTACAAGTGTTCAAGGGAGTGTTTAAACTCTAAGAGGGAAGCCTCTATAGATCAAAAGTTATCCAAAAGGGATGAGAATGAATTTGTGAAGGTGCAAGGTATTGAAAGAGTGAAAATATGGTGCTATTTATAGTTGCACAAGATCATGCAAGTGTTCACAAGGTTCTGCTGGTGATGATTAGTGTCTAATGAGGTGGGAGAAGCAGAATAAAGGTGGCATTTCGCGAGATATGTGGCAAGATATGCAGCAGGCTGCTGCCAGCTATTTTTATGCTGTCAGTGCAACCTTTACGGACCGTTAGCGGTAATGGCTTACGGTCCGTAAGGACCTTCAGCGACCACAAAATTCTTAAATACCTTACGGACCGTAAGGCATATGCCTTGCGGTCTTTAAGGGACCTTTAAAAGCTAATGGATTTTTAATGCCTTACGGATCGTAAGACATATGCCTTGCGGATCGTAAGGCATATGCCTTGCGGTCTGTAAGGGACCTTCAGAAGCAAAAATTTGGCATTTTGTCATGTTTGACCTCTCCACTTCCATCCTTCCACATATTTACGTATTTGGTCCCTCTCATCCAACTTACCCGGAATATTTGAGAGTTGATTGGACACGTGTTGCCATATTATTCGTTTTGAATTTCCGAGGTGTTACACGTTAAGCGCTTAGCCAAGCATAATCTTAAAAACAAGAACAAGATCCAAGTAAATAAAGGTAAACGTGAGTTAAATATAATAAACGAAGAAGCGAAGAAACCCGATGGTAACACCAAGCAATCCTCGATCCGAGCGCCTAAAGTCTTCACCATTATGCTTTCTCTCCTTCAAAATCAGCTTCTCAAAGCTTAAATTTGTCTAGGGTTTTTAAAAGTTCTCCGCTTTGTAATCTAAATTCATTTAAATAACTTTCATCATGAAAACCAAACCCTAATCAGCAGTTTTGCGACCATTTAACCCTGTCGTGTCACACGTTGGGGATCATTCTTAAGCTCGCGTGACGCGACGCTTCACTTTGACCAACTTTGACTTTTCCGCGCACTCCTTCCCCTGGCCGCGTAATGCAAACAGGTCTTTTCCCTCGATTCTCATGCCGCTTATTTTCCCGATCACATACGACTCGTCCGGAGGCTCGGTTTCTTTCCTATTCATTCATTTTTAGCTCTTTTCTCCTTCGTAACCCTGCATTAGACACAATACTCGATAATATACAAAACCAACTATAAAATAACACAAAATGACTCGAATTATTATATAAACAATACATGGAAACAAATGTAATTTACATTACACCATTGCCAATTGACATTTTTGTAATTTAGTATGGTGTTTTTTTTTCTTTTTTTTTTTGAATTTTAATACAATAAGAAGTTTTAAGGGAGTTTATCATTTTGTCAACCCATCCATCATACTTGTCTTTTATACTTTTCTGATCGTTATGAGCAGTGTTGCTCAATACTTCAACTCTATAAGGTTGAAGCAGATAACGTAGAAATGTTGTACCCATATTATCGGCATGAAAACCAGATCATAATCCTTGATTATTTTTTGTTTAGTATCCTTTTCGAAAATAGTGTCCCCAAAACAGTTTCCATGTTTCTATTGAATTCATTGTTTTGCCCCTCTTTAGCGTTTGCATATGTGTTTCTATTCTGTAATTATTGTGAACCTTTATTAAAAAAATATATAGATAATATAATGACATTGTTTAATTCAAATAACCATACCAACATGATTTGGGTGTAGAATAATCTTGAGGGTGATTCCAGGGCCTTCAATTTTACTTCATAGTTGAGGATGTGTCCCCAAGCTTGAACTATGCTGTTGTGTACGTATAATCCTGGCCACATGCTTTCGAATATCACTGTTGAAGTTTCTTGCATCCCTGTAATCTTGAACACTAAAGTCCTAGAAATAGCAATAGCAAATGGATTTTTCATTCACTACATCCAAGTCATTAATAAATTCAACAATAAGCTATACCATATGCAACAACATCCCATGGTGTTTTCTGAGTTTTATTAAATCATGGAGTTTATGATTTAATGGTGTGTATGGTGGATTTTAGTAACATAAACACATGTAAACAACAAACTATTGCGTTTTCTGAGTTTTATGAAATGTACATACCAGACATAACCATATCCTGTGTATATGTAAGTTGAAACTTTGTTCTCTTGAGTTTCCCTTCTTGCATTTATAGTTACCACCTTGTTGACATCAGGTGACAAGCGTGCCCTTGATAGTTTTGATAGTCTTTTTTCATCATCTTCCTCATTCCCTTCATCACTATAATTTGTACTCTCTCCCTTTCCCCCACTTGTTTCTTTTCTTTCTGATCTCAAAATTATGTTTTCTAGTAGTGTTCTTTCAATTTATGGGGTCATATTTTCTATCTCTTCTTCTTCTCCCTCTGCCCTCTCTGACGTTTTGTAAGATGATGTTTGTGTTGGTGTTAGTAGTTCAAATTAAGGCAAATCTGGATTTTTTTTCTTTTCCACAGTTAGGGCATTTTCACCTTCTGCTTTTTACTTCTTCAAGTCTCTTCATTAGATTGTTCACATCCTTTTGACCTTCTACAGTTGGGGCATTTTCCCGTTCTGGCTCAATTGGTGTTCTGTCATACATTGCAGCATATTGTTCACAACTTTTTGTCACAATTCCTTATTCTGTGTTTTTCCAAATCTTCAATGAAAGCATCACTAAATTGTGTCCCAGTCTCAGGCATTTGGAATTCTTGTGGCGTTTTATCAAATGCAGCCACAGTTCTGTTATCCAACTTATTCATTAAAGATTCACTATATTGTGTTTATGTTGGTTGTATGACAGGATCTTGAATCTTATTTTGGATGTCCATTGGAGCATGGTCAAACACAATAATTTTTTGCATGTTTTCAGCAAGTTGTAAGTGCCTATTCAAAGCTTAACCATTTCCCCCACCATCCTATGGTAATCAACATCCTTTTTCAAATAAACCATCCTTTGTAGATCTTCTATTGGTAGTTCCAAAACCTCATTCACATTCCTTTTTAATGTTCTTTCACCATTATACCTTACAATCTCATATTGTAGCCTTTTTTTTTTATCATATTCTATTTTTCTATTTCATTACCATCCACATCATCATCTATGGCGTTTTCATCATCCCTAAAATAATTTACAGTCTTCATCTCCACCTTCATCTTTAATACCAGCCTCACTCTCACCTTCGCCTTTTTCCTTCATCTCCACCTTCACCTTCAACCCAATTTCACCTTTTCCTTCATCTCCACCTTCACCTTCACCTTCATCTCTAGTCTCACCCTCACCTTTTCTTTATCCCCACCTTCATTTTCAACACCAGCATCACCCTCATCTTTTCCTTCACCTTCACCTTCATTCATTGCGGGTCACCATTGACCTCACTTTCTCCTTCACCTTCACTTTCACCTTCATTAATAATGGGCTTGTTACCCATGGAGTTTTCACTCCTTTGTGTTTCAACTACATATTTTTTGTGTATGCCTTTTCTTTTCTTTTCTTTTGCTCATCATCTTCTTTGCCTAAACTTTCCACATCCATGACCTCTATACTACATGGGTTCCCACTTGGTGTCTCAGTATGTGTGTCATTTTCATCCTCGTGCTTTGACATTTTTTAACAAGGTTAGACATTGTGATGTCTTAATATGCACTAGTAGGCTGTTTGGATATTCTATATTTTATTACTCTAACAAAGTTTTCATCCTGTCAAAACATTCTTCCAACTCCTTGTGGGTACAATCCAACTTGCCAGCCATCACCTGCATAATGAGAAAAGTTAAATAAACATGGCGTTGTTTATTCACACCACTTTCTTCATGTTTGTCACCGACCTCTTCTTCACCATATTGCGTTGCAACTATATATATAACATGATTTGTTCACACCACTTTCTTCATGTTTGTCACCAACCTCTTCTTCACCATATTGTGTTGCAACTATATATATAACATGATTTCCTGATGCAGACACTTCATATATCCTGTTTTGGCTTTCTAGATCTTCTTCACGAACCCTTCTTTAATAAGCTTCTTCCTCATCACCACTCATTGCCATGGCGTGTAGCACATCAAAGTCATGATCAATAGGATTTTTATCAAGAAGTTCATGATAAACATCATCATCATCATTCTCATTCACAACATCAATATCATCATTATTATCATCATCCACAACATCATCACCATCATCATCATCATCATCATCTTCATTTTCAAAAACCATGGTGTTTTAATGAGCAACAGGTTCAAATTCAGTCTTTTTACCCTTCTTAGCAGTAGGTTTGTTTTTAGCCTCACAATGGCGTTTTGGTTGTTCTCCCTCGAGCCTTTTAAGCAAAACATTCTCAAACATTTCTAGACGTTTCTTTGATACCAATTCAATTGGGTAACCTTCTTTCCCTTCCAACTATCTAATCTTGTAAGTTTCATTCACCAATGCCAGCTACATCAAAGCAAATTAATTTTAGTTTTGTTGATATCCTTACTAAATTATGTTAAACGAAATTAGTTTATACCACTAGTACGAGCAAAGTTCCAGTGAAATGCTTTTCTGGACCCCGTAAAGCTTTAGCTTGTTGTTAGCAATTGATCAAGTAGTCACACCACTTGAATTGGTTTATTTAAATATTAGGTTTAACATTGTGTAAAAATGTTTGGTTAATAGTAGAGTTATCACTTGCAAATCCAATCATAGTGAAAAATGCAACCAGAAAATTTAGTTTGAAATTTCTCCCATGGTCTTGCATCATAGGAAGGATGTCGTCAAAGTATGTATTCACAAAGGGTATTTTAATCCATTATGTTCTATTAAATTGACTCCTCCACACATCAACTATTTCGTCCTTCCCGATGAACTTTTCATCTTCACTTCCACCTTCCCATTTGGTACACCCATTAACGATTAGACTAAATCTGGGTGATATGAGTCTGATGGTTTCCAACATTAAAATTGTTTGTTCGCTCATTGTAATTTTCCACCAGCCAGTAGTCAAGCATTGTTGGGATCATGTCTATTTTCATATTCAGTGCAACACCAAAACCTATGCCCTGGACTGCTTCTATTTGTTTAGCACTAAAGGTTCTAAACTAGGCCGTCAAGTTTGACGAGGCTACTCTTGATTTGACCCTAACACCATTGAACTGATAAAAATGTTCTTGTTGTTTTTTGTTTTCTTTGCTGCCTTGTTTTCAACTTGCTTGCTAGAAGTCTTCCTCTTCTTCTTGTTTTCAAATCCTTCATTGTGTACCTTAATTCTGACTTTGAAACTTTCTTTCCCTATTTTCTAAACCCCCAAGGCCCTTATAAAATCAAAATCATGGCATTTTTAGTGTTTTCATTTTTTTATATGTATAAATTTCAAACCACACACCATTTAGCAGATTCATGGCGTTGTATACGTGTATACATTCAAAGGCTACAATTTATTGCGTTTTCATTAACATTTTACAATCAATACCACATTCAAAGGTTACAGTTCACCAGACACAAAAAGTTATGAACATTTCGCGTTTTCGCGTTTTTATATTTATAAATTTCATACTACACAACATTTAGCAGAATCATGGCGTTGTATACATGTATACATTCAAATGGTACGGTTTTTCGTGTTTTCATTAACATTTTTTACAGTTCATATGTTATAGTTCATCATACATTCAAAGGCTATAGTTTTTCGCGTTTTCATTAACATTTCGCAGTTCAGAGGTTACAATTCACCATAGTTATGAACATTTCGCGTTTTCGTAAGTTAACACAAACATTACATCTCACACAAACTTTGTAATATATAACCTTGTTTAGATGTTGTCTTCCTCATTCTTCTTAAGATGTATGGCGTTTATCTTCAGGTGTATTTATGGATTTCTTTTTGCCAGATCATGTACATAAATTATTGATATTTAAACGCTAAAAACATCTAATAAGTCAGATATATTACACCACTTTTAACTCACTTTGATTTCTAATCTTGTAGTGAGATTAATCTTCAGACGTGATAAAGGATTTAACGTTTTCACATGTTCCATAGAAGTTGGAGAGGTTTTTAGGGGAAGTTATATGTTTCATTGGTTTTTGAATGCTTTATGCACAAGCAGAATTACTATTTTTCCTTTAATGGCCCTACGCGTCTTTTTGGAAGTTCTAGATATTTACAAAAACGTCACCACGTCAATCTTATCCATAGATTGGTTTAATTTGATGACTAAAAATCGTTCTTAGCGTTTTCATACTTTTAACCGTTTTAGAAGCGAAAGACAAAAGAATATAATAAATGTTATAAATTTCCCTTTATTTTGGGAGTGAAAGACAAAATAGTATAATAAATGCTATAAATTTTCAAAAAGCAAATCAACAATCACTATTTGAGTGGTAAAATGTTGGTATCAATTTCGACAATTTGATTTATGTTATGAATACAGACATTCAGGCCCATAGGCCAAGCCTGACCTAATGTTAATGGGCTTTAGGGTTGTTGTATTGATCTATATATATATGATATATGTACATGAAATATGGATGAGGGAAATCTTTTCTTATGTTTGCTCTCTTGTTCATAACACGTTATCAGCACGAAAGTGCTCTGTTCAAAACGCTAATCCTTTCCTTGTCGCTGTTTCTTTCTCTTATGGCCTCCAAACCGGATAAGTCACTTGTCTTGATCGATTCAAGAGAAAAACACTATTGTAGATGTGTTTTTGTGATATTTAAACCTTCTAGTAGTGGCGGAACAGGCGTGGGTGTTTATGTTGCAATTGGCAATCAGTGGTTGATTCTACGTTACATGTATAAGAAATGAATTCTCATACTGTTGCGAGCCAAAATTTGTGAAAGGTAATATATATTATTTGATTCTTTTATATTTATCGATCTAGAAAATTTATAATTGGGTTTTATTTGTATGGGTATGAAACTTACTGACGCCTAGGGTTAATAATATGAAAAGAATTTTGTAGGAATAATAGTTTCTTTTCCCCAAGATATATTACTCCATATTATTTCTTCTACAAACAATTTTCTAATATCCTCAATTGATTTACGGTTTTGTTTGGAGCCGAATTTAATAACCACAATGTAAAATTCTTATAGAAAAATATTTATGCGTTGGTACATAAAATTAAATTTGTCAAAGTTTTTTTTAGTGAATTTCATTAATCATCTAGCAATTAATGTTTTTTTATTATATGCATGATAATTGAAACTCATTATAATATTAAATAGCTTATGTGTTCAACTACGACTTTTTCGTGAATCATGTTTATAGTGCGATCATTGTTATTACTACTATTGTAGTCTTGATCATTTAGAAGTTTATTCTTTTTGGTGAATTTAATTGAATGCAACAATTTAGTATGATTAGTTAAATTTTGAAATTTGATTACAAATAAAATCATGTAACTTTGAAGGTTTGAAAAAAAAGTAGTTATGGAATTTATATACCATAGTTCATAGGTAAAATTATTGATATAAGACAAATTAATAGAAAATGATGATAATAAACTTGGAGAACCACGTGAATATTTTTATATTATTTACTTGTTTTAAATCCTTTACTAAAATTGTTTTAGATTTCTTTAATTCAAAAACTATGCATCAAGATGAGTATTCTGATATCCTTACTTGTTTTGGTGACAATGTATATAAAGGTTATGGGGAAGGAAACCAATTGTATTCTTAAGAAATTAAAAAAGACTTTAAACGATATTAATATATATGATGTTGGTTAATGCTTAGAAATTAAAATCATTAAATATCATTTTTCCCATTTAATTCATTCTTTATTAATTTTAATTCATTCTTATTAATATCTTTTAATTAGAATTTGATTAATTCTTATTACTTTAAATGATCTTTAATATCCATTTAATTACAATCTTAAATTATATGGAGTTATGAACATGGATATTAATATATATGATGTTGGTTAATGCTTAGAATTAAAATCATTAAATATCATTTTTCCCATTTAATTCATTCTTTATTAATTTTAATTCATTCTTATTAATATCTTTTAATTAGAAATTTGATTAATTCTTATTACTTTAAATGATCTTTAATATTTTTTTTCTAGACATGACAAGCAAATTAATATGAGCTTAATCTCTTTAACACTCACACACACATATATGTATACATATAATGTCCTTGGATTGTGTGTGATTTATATATGTAATTGATATGCATATAAATTATGAATAATTAACATGCATATAACTTGCTTATGTGTAGATATTACGGATTTCATTTGTTTAGCAATACTTCTGTTGGTCTCATTTTTTAGATAGCATATATGTTATATGTATTGCCTTTTGACAAGTTAAATGTGCTAAATAAATTAATACCAATTTCATTGGTAGCTGGTTACCAAACAACTACGCTGAGATAAACATTGTTATGCTTTAGTGATTTGATATTTCAGCTTGTTACAATGCTATGCATAGTCAACATAATTAATTGTATGGTTATTCTTCTAATTGCTTGTTGTTGCTAAACAAATATTAATAGACGTTGATATAGTCATTAGAAATGTGCCCTCACATGAAAATGATGAAAAATAGCTATGAAAATAATTAGTGGACTTTAGCTTAAGTAAACTACTCTGATGTTAGTTACTTAAATTGATAGATAATAATTCATTTGAGTTAGTGTTGATGCTCATATATACTGAATTTCACATGAATCCTAAATCAATTTTGAGAACCTGAAGTTCTCCCAAATGTATACAAAGTCCCGTTTGTTTTAATAATGATTTTTCAAGTTCAACCCAAACTTTACTTCATCGCACTTGGCGTTTTTGGCTAACATATAGCCTAGTGATGGAAAACCTTATGTATAGTACATGTTTTCCCTCTAAACAAAGGCTAAAACTATAATATTTCATGTGGTAGAGATGCTATTGATACTATTTCACGTGTTAATATTAAATGCTCCAGAAGAGCATCGATAGTTTACCCGCTGATATCGAATTTTGTAATTCATAATGCATCATATTCTAATGTATACCAAAGAAATTTATTAAGTTTCCACTATGTTTGAATGAAAAGTCATCACCTTGGAATGGTGTAAAATAAAATGTACTAAATATCTAAAATATATCATATAGCAAATATGGCCAGAAGACTATATTAGAAGTTACTAGAAATGATACTAATTTTCCATAATATTCCATTAAATCAAATATGGTGAGTAACCAGAAGTTACTAGAATATTTATACGTTCACCACATGGCATGACCAAATAGGTCATCAAGATAGCATCATGATATGCTAAACAATCAAACATGCTAACCGGTACCTTAGCACCTCTAAGTAATCTAAAAACATTGCTCCCAAAATGCCTTATCATATGTCTAGTTAGTTTTTTTTTTTTTTTTTTTTTTTTTGTGGCAAATAAATTTTTATGCCCTTCCAAACATTAAACTCCTACAAACAACCCCTCTTATATGGGACCATTGAAATGTACAGTTGTGTGGATTGTGGCATTCATACATGGTTACATGTGAGTTTTTAGCTACCCGTATGTAGCATATACCCAACACTATGGAACGTTGTTTTTTTGACATGGTTTAACACTGTTCTTTGACAACCCAATTGTAGGGACCATTGTGGGGCACAATGTGAAATATAGTGAGAGGCATACGTAGTCGAGACAGAATTCGTCGATTGATTATATCAATTCAAAACCAACTGCTTATCACAAATACTCCCCATTACAACTGGTCTCCTGAAGAGAACCAAGTTTCCATTATTTTGTATATATTTTGTTGTGCAGCCTATGTACCAATAGCACTACCATAACATATAAAATGGGATATGTACATCGTATTCCCAGTCTTAGGGGGAGACAAGAAAATGAAAGACTGGTAACATAAAAAAATGCATCATATTATATCGACCCCTAAAGTGGTCAATGCAAATCTGAAGTCCAAAAGAAAGAGCGTGTATTTGCAAATAATAACAAATGAAATACAAGATGCATTCACTAACACAAATAAGGTGACAAAGTCACATATACCAGCTTAAACTTATCTGCTCGAATGGAAGTGCTCACAAAATGATTATCATATTAATAAATTGTGAGAGATAAATCGGTTCCAAAAAGATAAAACCCACAAAACACAAAAAGAGCAGAGTAACGTAGTTGGTGTAACCCCAAAAGAGGTGGCACATAAAACACCATAAGTGGTTGCATACAAAACCCCAGAAGTGGTTGTATACTAAACCTTAAAGAAGATTGTTGTCAAAACCCCAAAAGAGGCTAATGTAGTTCTAAAAGAAACTCTAGTACCAAACAAATATGAGATCGCGATGAATTGTGTACAAAATAAGTACAATATGGAACCATAATGAAATACGTGTAAAATGATATAATTGATTATGCTATAGCAATAGATGTAATCGATGAAAATAAAAAGATTACGTATATAGAAAGTGTGCAAGAGTGTACGCACACAAATAGCCAAAATGGCTACATGACTTAAGGTTGAACTAAATTTGCTCGACAAACTAAACGTTTTCGAACCAGCAGTTCGAACACCCATAGACGTCAAACTAGTAGGTTATAAATGGGTGTCTTTAAATTAAAGGAAACGTAAATAATGAGTTTTTGCGATGTAAGACACGCATTTTAACATACAGATTTTTCCCAAATCCCAGTAGTTGATTACGAGGAAACGTATATCCCTGTAGTGGATGCGATAATCTTAAGATGTTTAAGCGGCCTCGCAATCTCAGAATGACTTCAGATAAAACAACTTATGGATATCGTCACCGTATACATGTACGAGACAATTGCAAATGACATCTGTGTGAAAACCCCTGAACGATTAAAAATGTTCAAAGCATTATGAAACAATAACCCCATATGTGCTATATATGAATCTTAAAGGAAACTACTCGTATGTGGTACAGTCGACTATACTCTGAAAAGAGAGGTATAATTTTGATAAAATGAGCTATATCTATTTAACAAGATTTCACTCTTACAGTGATAATGTAAACATCATCGAGAGGGAACTCTCAAACCAAAGAGGAAAATTTTGAATGACCTTTACAAAGTATAGTTATCCTCTACCTGTAGTTTCGAGTATATATGTACTATTTTTACTCATCAATATGACTACATCTAGAAGATGTTATATATAAAAAGCTCATTTGTTGAGTACATGAACGATTGTCTGATCGCTTGACATAGAAAAAAAAAATTCTTATCAACCCCAAGAAAAGGATGTTGAACTACTTAGTCAAGAAGTATCATACTTAATTGCGATCAGAGCATTGACGTATCTTGCAAACAAAACGACATCTGATATTACGTTCTTGCTAGATGTAT
Organism: Helianthus annuus; assembly: GCF_002127325.2. Lineage (NCBI taxonomy): Eukaryota > Viridiplantae > Streptophyta > Magnoliopsida > Asterales > Asteraceae > Helianthus > Helianthus annuus. The sequence continues at coordinate 121,884,952 of NC_035437.2, forward strand.
TGGTAAGATTACAGTTCTAATCTCAAATGTTGCACTCTTTTTCCCTTCACTACGTTTTTTCCCATTGGGTTTTTCTTGGTAAGGTTTTTAACGAGACAACATAACTGATCCAGTAGTATCAGTTTATCTTTAGGTCCCGAAGTACTAATTTAACATCATCATAAATCATGTTGTTAATTATGTATAATGCGTAGTGCACTCTTTTCCCTTAGCTACGGTTTTGTCCCATTGGGTTTTCCTTTCATGGTTTTTAACGAGGCAGAATTATAAAGCACATTAAATAATTATTTGACATATTTACAAACTCGAGACACGTGATAGTTCCACAAGAACAATATGGCGTCCTGGGTTATGATTCATATATATTAGACTCGCATAGAGTTCGATCTCAATTCAGATACAAGTTATGAAGGTCGAAGATTTCAGCATATTTAAAAAGTATGTAGATTAGAGTTGATCAAGAGAAGCTCAAGCTATATTGTATGAAGACAATGTAGACAACAACACTCAAATCAAAGAAGACTACGCCAAATATCAAGTCAAGCAATTGTCACAGAAGATTGGATTCAACATCATCAAGATATACAAGTAAAATTGAGGGGGAGTAATGTACCCATAATATACACAGTGTATGTAATCTTTTTCCTTGACTAAGGTGCTGTTTGTTTTTTCAGAGGTAAAATGTCTGCAGTCTGCGGACCACATCTGCAGACATCTGCTGCGGAAGAGGTGGACCAAACCTCTTCAGTCTGCAAGAAGAAGACAGTTTGTTTTTCAACTGCACAGAAGTTTAAAATCCATTTATGCAAATTCGATAAAATTTATATGCGGATCCTATCAAGAAAAACAACTTTTTTTTCCCAATAATAAACTTAAAATAATTAATTCATTGCATTTGTAGATAATGGAATATAATTCATTGCTTCCATATCACTTTCTGAAGAAATGGATCTTAATAAAGTATGTGCAGCCTCAAAACTTGCATTTCTATTTGAAAATCTCAAAAACGTCACCCATGAAATCCCAAATCAAGCATAAGAAGATTGGTTAAATCCCAACAATAACATAAACCTAAACGTAAACAATTAATATGAACCTAAACCTAAACCTAAATCTAAACATAAACAATAAACATTATCTAAACATGAATTTGAAACAATAACCATAAACCTAAACATAAAAGTTAACATAAACTTAAACCCCCAAATATAAACAATTTTCATAAACCTAAACCTAAAAAAATGAAATTACCTGTTGTGTGTGGTATGGAGGCGGCGGCGCTGGGAGGAGCAGGGGGAACGCGGCTGCAGTGGGAGGAGAGATGGGGGATTCGCGACGACGGTGGGAAGAGCATGAGGTGGTCGTGGTGGCTATGGGAGGAGGGGAGTGGCCACCGACACTCTCGGTTGAGAGTAGAGGTGAGAGACGACGCCGGTGGGAGGAGGGAGTGTGGCAGCGACGACAAAGGAGGAGGAGGTGTGGAGGAGGAACTTGCTAGGGATTTTTGTAAAAGCAGAGGATAAGAAGATAAGAGAAGAGGATGAGAAGAGCCTTGATGATGTGAGTACAGGTCTGCACGGGGAAGAGGTCTAGAAGACCTTTTTTAATGAAATCACTTTCAAAAAACAAACAGTCTGCAAACTCCTACATCTGCGCGTGGTCTGCGTGAAGCAGACATAAGAGGTCCAGAAGTACTTCTCAAGAAAAACAAACACCCCCTAAGTTTTGTCCCACTGGGTTTTTCTTAGTAAGGTTTTAATGAGGCAACATAACTGGTCCTGCAGTATCAGTTAACATCGGTCCTGAAGAATCGTGTAAACATTATCTAGTAGTATAATGTTAACAGTGTATGTGTATTTCTAAATGTCTGAGGGGGAGTGTTATGAATACAGACATTCAGGCCAATAGGCCAAGCCTGACCTAATGTTAATGGGCTTTAGGGTTGTTGTATTGATCTATGTATATGATATATGTACATGAAATATGGATGAGGGAAATTTTTTTCTTATGTTTGCTCTCTTGTTCATAACAATTTATAAATTATGTTATAAAATCGTATAACAATTTTTTTAATAATGAAATTATAAATAAATAGTATTAATACAAAGTTTGTTTTCGTGATAAGAATTTTTTTTATTTAAAAATATCTTAAATTAACAATTTAAATTTAAAGATAATATTTTATTAGAAAATATAATGATTTTATTCAACATTCAAATTATGATAAGATTTAATATTAATTTACTAGGTTAAAACCCTGTGTATTACACGAGTTGCATAAATATAATTTTATATAATAAATAGTCAAGATTTATCTTTTAAAAATGAACTTTAATGTACTCTTTACTTATTATAATATTTTAGTTTGTTAAATATATATTCTTAACTAATTTTTTGTTTAAAATTATTATTATTATTTAATATGATCATAATAAAAATAAACCTTTAGATTCTTATCTAGTTTTTTGTTTAAAATTATTATTATTATTATTATTATTTAATATGATCAAAATAAAAACAAATGTTTATCCTTATCTAAATATTTATTCTTATCTAATATATTGTTTAAAATTATTATTATTATTTAATATGAGAGATAAATAAGAAAATAAGGTGAGAAAGTACCAGGAAATGACACGTGTCCAAAATTTTTTTTTGTCTATTAGTATAGGAAGATTATTTATTTATTTAATTAATATAAAATAAGCATGGAAGAGATGGAAAAATAAAAAAGTTGATGTCTTTAATGGATCACATGAAGTACACATTAATTTTAATTTCTTTTATTATATAGTATAGAATATAGAATACATGAAATTTTAAAAATCTGAACAATTGCTATTTAAAACTGGTCAAACAATTCAAATTGTTTAGTTAGAATTCAAAATGAATAATTTTATAATTTTATTGAAAATTTTGATATTTCTAAGTTTTAAGGACAAAAAAATCTACAATATAAGATTTAGTCCTCCAAATATTAGCCATTTTCAAGTATGGTATTATTTAGTCTTAAAAAAATAAAAACTATAAATTCCATAGCTATTTTGAAAAAAAAGGTAAATTAAAAAAACTTTATTTAAATATTTAATATATTATCATGAATTTAAAAATCTCAAACATTATGAGTTTGATAATTGAAGAATAAAGAGGGTGGTCCAAGGAGTTTCCTACCGAGAATGCACAAAATCTCGCTTCATTAAATTCTGATAACAACTTGCAAACCACCATGCATATCGTTATTATTATTATAGGATAGAACAATAGTTTTTTTTTTTTCTTGTAACAACTTGCAAACCAACATGTTATTGTAATTGGTGATTTTGATTTAAACTTAACATTATGCAATCAATAAATTAACTTAAACTACAAAGGGTCATGTATAGTAATGTTATGACCCCGAGATCTATGGACGTAGTTTTTAAAATGCTTAGTTTTGTTATTCAAAAAGAGGTAGTGGCGCAGCTTGTTGCCCGTTTACCAACTATCTCGATGTAAATTATTATATAATATCAATGATAAATAAATATATTTAGATTTTAGGAGTTCGACCAAAAAAAAGTAATGGGTCAGTGGTGAACTTTTTCCAGCGGGTTTTTTTGGTAGATTTTCATCAATTTTCAATATTTTTTTTTCTAATTAAAAAAAAAACTACAAAGCAAGCACATGTTCTTTTGAAAAGTAAGTAGTTTTCAATAGATACATAATTTTTTTTGTGCATAAACATGAGGAAACAAGGAATAACTCGTTAAAAGTGTTGGAAGTATGAGAGCCACCTCCAGGCTCCAACGATCGAATCAGTACGAGATACGCATTGACAAGTATGTGTGTATTTGATGTGAGTGACCATGCTAGGGTTTATCTCATGAATGTGCAAAATTGAGGGTGAAGGTGGATGCCAAAGTGTCTCAAATCATAATGTTGAGGTGGGATGAGCCAATGTGACACATGAGTCTAACTCGGAAATCATGCACTCTAGGCCGTCTTCTTCGAGATATAAAAACCTGGGCCTAAAATTGTGATTAAGGGGAAATGAATTAAAAAGGAATAATGGTATATATAATTATATTTATATTCTTTTATTTAGTTATTGCAACCAGTATTGTACCATGATATTTCCTAAGAATAACGAGAGTCTCGTTACTATATATTTTGTAATTATATTTTACAAAAGGTGAACCTATTTCCTACAAACTTAAAACAGATTTCATGAGATTGTTGCTACAATCTTAAAACCTTGTTTATAAGGATTTTGGGTTCACAAAAGGATTTATAATAATAAAAAAAAATATATATTTTAAAGATTATGATCTTGTAAATATTTGCTTTTGGGAAATATGTATGTGGTACAACTTGTTGTGTTTGGATTTCTTGAGATTGAGATACAATCTTAAATCAACGAATGGTTTTGGTTCAACCATTTGGTTTTTAAACGATTTTGGGAATCATTAATTTTTCTAACTTTTGTGTTAGATCGGGTTTATTAGTGTAAACCATACGTTTTTTGTAAATGTTAAATTATCTAACATGTGTGTTAGACCGGAATTATTGGTGTCAACCATACGTTTTTTGTAAACGTTAAATTCTCTAACATGTGTGTTAGACCGGAATTATTGGTGTAAACCATATGTTTTTTGTAAACGTTAAACTCTCATAAGTAGAGTTTTTTTATTACTTTAAATAAGAGTTTTATGTTAGTTGATTAGAGTTTTATGTATCTAATTAAGTCTCTATTTAAAGTAGACTATTCATCCACCCATGGATTGATATGAACAAATAAGTTTTATAATGATTTTTGTAATCATTTGTCTTCTAACATGTGTGTTAGAAACGTTCATGAAACGCGTTAGTTTGAAGCAATTTTTTAATTGTTTAGTTTCTAACGGTGTATTAGAAATGACTTATTTATTTGAACCATATATGTGTTTTAGCAAGTCGAATTAACATTTTGTGGAAATGTTAATATTTCTAACGTGCGCGTTAGAATTTCTTTCATTTTAACATGATTGTTGAAAATGTTTAAAATACAAATGCTTTGAAATGTTTTATGTTGACATTTTATATAAGCAATTTGTTATAGCATTGTTTTAATGCTTTGTATGATTTAGAAATAAAATGTCATACATTGAAGTTAATGGTTGATTGGCTTCAAGGAATTAAATCACCATAAAGTGATGGTGTGGTAGTTATATGAATTTAATGAAATTAAAATCATTTACTAGACTCTTCATATGGAAGATAAACTCTTAAGGAGAGTTTCAAGTCAATTTATTAGGCTATAGGGTGTGGTCATGACCCTCATGGTCACCATGATCCTCCACATCGGTGCCATGTCACTCACTTCTAATCCATCATCCAAAACCACTACCCTAAGGGTGTGGTCATGACCCAAATCACTATTTTCTTATTTTAGTTTACTTTTGTGGAAAAGGAAAATGAAATATTGAAAAAGGAAAGTAGGCTCATGGTTGCCATGGTTTAATCCATGCCAACCATGGTGGATGAAGCAAGGGGATGGTGTAGCAATCCATTGATGGTCCTATGTGGCATTAATGACCCAACCCATGCTCCCCATACCCTTTAGCCTTAGTTTTTATTAGAGTTTATTTCTCTAATAAAGTGAGACTTTTACTAGAGTTTTAATGATGACATTTGATGAGTTTTATTAGAGTTTAAATATATAATTATTGAGACTCTTAACTCTTCATATGTGAAACTCTTGAGTAGAATTTTAATGGTGACATTTGATGAGTTTTATTAGAGTTTAAATATATAATTATTGAGACTCCTAACTCTTCATATGTGAAACTCTTGAGTAGAGTTTTAATGGTGACATTTGATGAGTTTTATTAGAGTTTAAGTCTATAATTATTGAGACTCTTAACTCTTCATATGGTAAAACTCTTGAGTAGAGTTTTAGTGATGAAATTTGATGCTTTAATTTGGTCATGTTATATATATAATGACTTAAAGTTTTCTAACATGTGTGTTAGAAAATGTGTATCACGAATACGAGATTAGAGATTGTTCATAATGGACATAAATGTTTTATGTAAACATTTAATTGCCGATGTGTGCATTAAAACTGATGAGAAACAGTTTATTTTATAAACTATATCTTTGGAAAACGTTTTATGTAAATGTTCGATTCTATAATGTGCTTGTTATAACATTTTTTTAACATGTGTGTTAAAAAAAATGTTATTTGGTGAAAACAACTTGGTGTTGTTGTGAACAAATTTAATTTTTCAAGTTTACTACTTAAATGTAGTATTTGTAACAACTTGGTGTTGTTTTAAGCATAATTGTCCAAGTTTAAAGTTTCAAGATGAAATGGGAAACTTGTACTTACAAATGCATGGAGTCTTATTGAGGGAGTACCTCAAGACACGCCATGGGACAATATTGTTGAGAAGATTTCGGTCAGATTATAAAGTGTTGAAGATAAAAGCACTTTGCTATTTAATGTCTACATATTGTCTATGCTTCCGTTTAAATTTCAAAAGTGATTGCCACTTATGATTTAGTTTCCAATGTATTAATTTTATTGTTTTGTGTTCAATATATTCGGATAACACATGCAATTTTTTACAAAGAAATAAATCACTGATGGTTGTGACGTATAAATTATTTTTGTGGAAAATAATTACATCGTCGGTTATACATTGTTTAAAAGAATATGATTTTAAACGGATAGCAGATGAAAAATACTTGGACATAAACAACTTGAGAGTTGTTACATTGACTAAAAGTCAAAGATGAAACATCAAATGTATAACCACATCATGAATGAGTAATGAAAGAACGTAGTGAGTGTATTGAGATGAAATACACTAACGACATTCATGTCGCATACTTCATTAGAAGTCATTGAAAAATTCACAAGTGTGAATTCTAACATATGAAAGTAAAAGTACTATATGTTATTGTATACCTTTAATAAATCTTGCGAGATTTATAAGTAGATGCGTCTACCACTTGATTATTGTTAGATCTATATGGAGATTTTACATTCATTAGGAGAGCATCCTAAATATACATATCTCCTAATGAATAACAATAGATGTGTGCAAATCACTTACGGCAAAATTATGAATGCCATGTTGTTGAGTGTCGATCTAGTTAACTCTATCTCACACATAATAGTGATTGTAGACAAGAAACATTCATCTTGTTGGTGATGAATGTGTTCAACAAGTGACTTGGATTAAGACTTATGTTTAAGTACTTACGAGTCAATGGTAGATTGTTGGAGATCAAAGGTAATCAAGTTATGTTCCTTAAATGAATGATGAAATTTAGCTTTGTGCTATATACAATAATTTGTGAGACCTTCCTAAATATTGATGTTTTAGGATTATGAATAAGTCTCATTATTTTGTCTTAACAAGGGATGAATGTTGCAAAGTGATATTATGATATCCTTAGGGCTGTGAAGAATCAGAATGATGCATCTTCTGTTCACATGCTAAAGTATTGTAGTCTAAAGCATGCTAGACTAGTACTTGGTTAATTATGGGTCTTGACGGAGACTAATTAACTCTAAACATTCAAATGTGTATGAACAAAAAGAATTTGTGTATGGACAAAGTTGAGAGAGAATTTTCATTCATTATAAGGAAATGACATGTAACTTTTAAAAGCTTGTTCGAAAAGCTAATGAGGAGAACTCATTGTCTAAGCTTATTCTAGATGTTAAATTAGAATTATTCTAAGTTGGTGACAAACTTATGACAATGGCATGTGTTGCTTTGGTCAGCTCGGAAGCTTGTGTAAGCTAATGCAATATGAGTTGAAATCACTGATACAATAAGGTTGGTCTTGTTCAATCATATGTGTATAAATGCCGCCATAAGTGGTGTTACGAAAATGTTTATCAAATGGCAAGAAATGTGGGGGAGGAACCATTTAAGAAACAACCCTATAAGGGTATGTAGAAATGGTTCTCATTAACACATCTAAATGTTATCCAATAACACTTAAATGTGGGGGGTGTCTTGCATTTGTTTTTAGCAATAAGGATTTTGTAATCCAATCTAACATTGCAAATAGACGACTAAGTGGAGGACACAAAGGTCGTAGTGTATAATGGAGATGTGTTTGCCTTAAATGATACACGTATCTTACGAAGACATATGTTATAACCAGATTCAGATGGCCACTGAGGTTATAGTCTTAGAAGTTGACAATAGGCAAAATTAACTTATGAGTTAAGAACACATCATGACAACTGATCTCAAATACGCAAAGTTATTTGCTAATGTTATGGATCCAACAACCTGAGGGTTTATTAGAGATCAAGTTGTGGAATGGGACTGAAGCCCTTAAAAAATGAAGTTCATATGATGGAAACCTAACTCAGTAGACTGGAGATCCCAAGAATGAGTTCAATAGGAAAACCTAATTGTATGAATAAGCGAGGTCACTGTGGGGGAATAACCCTACGCATTTAATAAGGTAGTTTATTATAAAGATTAATAAACTTCCTAGTCCATTCCTAAAAGTGACAAGTGTGAGGCTAAGCATAATATGTGGTAAATGATTTGGATAGATCACGGTAACCACAATGCTTTTAATGATCTAAGGAGAATCACCTATGTTAGAGAGAAGTGGGGTCGCTTCGAATGGAATTGAGGGCACAATTCCTAGAGCTCTCGCAGAACCAGGAAAGTGTTCCACGACCATTATTGGACACGACTATGAGGAGATGACCCGGCTAGGGAGAGTCTTGTGTGAAGTGTATTGTCGTCTACACAAACGGCAGACGAGTTCAAAGACATCGAGATCTACTCAGAGCTAGTGGGCTAAGTGCATTTCATGAGCGAAGGTTCAAAGGGTAACACCTACCTATCGTATGCAAAACTCAACTGTCGAGGTTCCATTGGATTTTTGTGTGTTTTGATTAATCTCCATTCATGTGGGGGATTGTTGGAAAATTAGAATAATATGAATGGAAATTAATTTAGTGATAATTTATGGGACTCTTCATGGTGACAAACTCTTGAGTAGAGTTTTTATGTCACTTGATTAGCTTTTATTAGAGTTTTTATTTCTCTAATTAAATACCTAATTAAGTGAAACTTTACTAGAGTTTTATGTCTCTAATAAATCACCATTTAAGAGAAACTTTTCATAACCCACATCTCTTGTAAAAATAGTAGGCTTTGTGCCTCATTTTGAGATAGAGAAAAATGCTAGAAAAAATACAAGAGAAGGGATACAAAAAATATACATGAATATATGGAGAGTTCTTGGAAAGAAGAAATACTTGGAGACCCATGTGATGGGTACTTAGAGAAATATGTTTTCTCTATACGATTTCATCACCTTTGTATCATAATTTTCCACAAGTTCTAACACTACAATTACCGGATGTAACCTTGGGCCCGTGAGCCATCTCCGGCAGTACAGACTACTTCGGCTGTTGTACCCTGGGAGACAGACGCGTCATCTTTAGTAGAGGCGCGCAATCTGTTTTAAGGGAAGCGTGTTGAACACGTGCCTCAACCAAATTCGTCAACGTTTTAGTGTGCTCTTTGTTGCAGTCAAGGAGTATTTTTCAAGACTCAAGATGATGAATACTCGAGTCTAGGATGCTATCAAGTGCGCGTGAAGGACCTACCAGAGATGCGGCTTGAATTAAGATTGGTATATATAATTATATTTATATTCTTTTATTTAGTTATTGCAGCCAGTATTGTACCATGATATTTCCTAAGAATAACGAGAGTCTCGTTACGATATATTTTGTAATTATATTTTACAAAAGGTGAACCTATTTCCTACATTTGACTTTCATTCCCTTATGTGATGAAATCTTCAAATATTCCAAGGGATTCATCAAAAGATTACAAAAACGATTTCCCACAAATAAAACCATATTTTCCATAGACATCGAAAGTTGTTGCCTCTAAACAACTTATGTTTGGATTTATAGGTTTCAAGCAATCATGCTACTACATATTAATCCTTCGAAGGGTTTTTTTTTTTTTTTTTGAAAGATTTATAAAAACATGTCAAAAACTAGCTTATGCTGCATATAATTCCATTTAGACATGTTAAAAACCCAACATGTCTGTACACTAATAGGTCGTTAATGAGCCTTATCATGTGTAACTTGTAAGTGAATTGTTTGAGGATACATAAAGTCACACTAAATCAAAAAAGTCATTTTGATTTTCATGACCAATATATACTTATTTATATACCAATAGAACGTTAATGAGCCTTATCATGTGAGTTGCTTTAGGTTAAATAAAATCATATTAGGTCTTAACAATTCTTTTTATACTATTAGGTCTTAACAAGTCTTTTTATACTATTAACTTGGGAGTAGCGGATTAGACATGATTTGATAGAGTTGCATCTCTATGAGGACATGATCCAGGATAGGGATTCGTAGAGACATAGGATAAAGGTTAAGGACTATTAAGGGATGACGTATAGGTAGCCTAGTTTTTGGTTAAGGGGGGATTTAACATATGATTGTCTTTCGGTAATATGTGCATTGGTTGTTTTATGATGCTATAAATGTTTATGTAGTATATGCTCACTCCTGTTGATATTTGGTAGTTTTATTTCACTATGTTATCCGTCTTTTCTGCTTGTTTCACGTCTGTTTGTTCGTATGCTTTTGTTTTTTAGCCGGATGTCTTTCTGGAAGCAGGCTCTCTACCCCCAAGGAATAGAGGTAAGGTTTGCCTACATCTCACCCTCCCCTGACCCTACCTCTAACTCTGCTATTGGTGGGATATACTGGACACGGTTGTTGTGGTTGTATTACATTTTCCAATCTAATAGTTAAATACAAAGACCTTTTTATACTACATTACATTTCTAGATATTACTATATTAGAGATGTATACAAATATATTTTGCACTGCATTAGATTACATATATACTAAGTGATTTAAAGTTGGATGTTTTGTGTCCACCTTTGGTTTCTAGATTCTCACATTGTGAGTACATATGCACCATTGGTTCTGATATATAACATAGTTCAATGTCACATTTGTCACTTCAAAAGCAATTGCTTCAACAAATAGTAGGGTTTAGGGAGTATGTATAATTACTCAACGATGAATGCATATGAATTCTAGGGAGGTTTGGGTGTATTTATAGTTGTTATCTCTGACGTATTGTCGTGGGTAAACTTTTCAATAGACAACGACTACAATGTCTGTATAGTAAGGAATCTTGTGTAAATCTTTTCTTCGGCATATGTATATCCGATGACTCACTGACGGAATATTCGTCGCATATATATACTCACTTACAAACGAATGAAAAGTTCGGGACAAAATTGTATCCTTAAGTCAACCTTCAGTTTCAACCGAGTTCATACCTACTGAAACTCATCATTAATATAAAGTTAGTATGTAATTAGTGACGGATAAATATATTTCTTTGTTAATTTTTGGAATTTTTGCTACATGGTGTTGATTACCAACATATGACGAATCTTTATAAAGTTTATTTTTGATATATTTGTTTTGGGTATTCTGCTTTCCATCGATAATTGGTAATGGTGTTAAGTTTTCGTTGATGTTTCGTTAGTAATAATCAATTTTTTTAAAAGGGCCAGATCATTGGTTGTGACTAGTCATTTCAGTCTGAGTTTCATTCTTTATATGCTGTTAAAGCAATAAGACTATGGCAGGGTATGGTAAGAGTAGAAGGTATGGGGGCCGGCTGAGGCCCGGCTAGGACCGGCGTCGGTCCCCCACACCGCCCCCCTGGGGCTCGGCTCGTCACACCCGGCACCCCACAGCCGGGGTCGCCGCTCCTCTTTTGAATATTATAGCCGTTGTTTAACGGCTTTTTTAATAAAAAAAATTCATTTTCATTTTAAATAAATACCACAATCTCATCCTTTTTTATACCATTCTCTCCCATTCTTCTCCAATTCTCTTCCTTTTTTATAAAAACCCTCCATATTTTTATACAATTTGCTCTAATCATGAATCCATTCAACCCAAACAACCCCAACCCGAACAACCCCAACCCGAATAATCCCAATCCGAACCAACCTAATTTTTTTTCGAGTCCCGCTTACACTCCGACTATGGATCCTTCGTGGGGGGCTTCGCAATTTCCGTTTTCGGGTTTCCAACAAACACCCAACGCCTTCTCACAAATGTCTCAACTTCAACAAATTCAACAATACCAAGCGCTCCAACAAATCATGCAACGCAACACGTTTGAACAACTCCAATCGCAATCGCAACCCCCGGTTCAACTTGACGATGATGATGAAGAAGTCGTCCCCGAATCGCCACCGCAAGAGCTCACGCGCAAAAAAAAAAAACAAGGGGAAGGGAAAGAAGGTTGAACCCGAAACCGTGCCAAAATCGAGAGCAAAGGGGAGACCTTGGACGAAAGTAGAGGAGGAGGCGCTAGCAATGGCGTTTCTTAAGTCCTCAACTTGCCCGGTAGTCGGTATGAACCAAACTTTTAATTTAAATTTTAAAACATTTATTTTTTTTTACTAATCCAATATTTTTAAAAATTTAGGAAACAACCAAACGGGTAGTAGTTTTTGGAAGAAGACAACGGATAGATTTAACGCGATTATGGAGCATGGTCCGGCTCGTGATATCGAATCCGTCTCGGGCAAGTGGCGTAAAATGAGCAAGGTCATCAATAACTTTAACGGGATTAATAACCAAATTTACCTTTCTCCTCCTAGCGGGAGTAACGACGAGGACATTCTTAACCTTGCTATCGCCAAGTGGGACTCTCAAAATCCAACGCCTTTCCCGCACTTCCGAGCATGGAACGTTGTAAGGAAAAAACAAAAATGGAAGCCGGTTCCAAATGAGGTCGCAACGGCCAAACGCACTAAAACTTCCGAGTCCGGAAGTTATAGTGCGGGAGGCTCCACCGCTCGTTGTCAAATCGACATAAACGACGACCCGGAATATGACGAGGATGCGTTGCCCGTTCACGAGTCGGAACGTCCCACCGGGAGGGACAAAGCAAAAAAAGAAGCGGCCGGAAAGCGAAAAGGGGCCGGCTCGAGTGGAGGTGGGGGCGAGAAGGCATCGTAAAAAATGGACGACTTGATAAACGAATTCCGTTCGTTCAAAGAGTTCGCGGCCGAAAAATATACTCACAAGAAAACCGTGTCGGCCGACTATGCTCGAGCGGAAGATTTTAGGATTATGAGGTTGGATCTCGACTCGGTTCCGGAGGATGAACGCGAGGTTTATCGGAGGATGAAGGAAGAGGTGAAAAAAATGGACGTCGTAGGTTTTTTTTTTATTTTTATGAAATGTAATTTTTTATTTTTATTTTTCGGTAATATTTCTTTTTTAAGAAATGTAATTTTTTTTATGTTATGAAATGAAATTATTTATGTTGTTTTATGTTGTATTTTTTAATTTTTATAAAGTTTTTATTAACTTATTAAATTAATACTTAGGAAATTATAAAATAATGAGGTGGGGCCTCATCCTCCATCCCCCTCAAATATCATGGAGGCTCATCCCCCATGAGCCGCCTACGTGGAGGTTCATCCCCGTGGGGATGAGCCGAACCATACCCTTTAGTCTAAGGTTCAGTATCAACTCTAAAAGGTAGTGGTGGACTCAAGATTTTTTTTCTGGAGGTGCGGAAATTTTTTAAATATTTTAGACGCCTAGCTATATAAAAAATCGGTTCATAGCGGGTCGGATTGGGTTCAACCCTTTTCCTCTTGAGAAATTTTCAGGATTACCTTGGTCTTTAATTAGAATAATCCGGCGAAAAAAAGTTGTTCAACCCTTTTCCTCTTGAGAAATCGAGATATAACTTCCCTACTCATTGTTCATTCCTAATCCTATCACATACAAAATAAACAAGGATCTTCAAGTATTCAACCATAGCCCATGTTCCTTAATTTTCAATTTAAAATTTTGAATTTCAAGCCCTAGTAATTATTATTTGCCTACCAACAATCATATAATCAACAAACATGTTTGCTAACAAAAATTTTGAATTTCAAGCCCTAGTAATTATTATAAGCCCTAGTAAAAAACATGTACCTGTCAGAGGCGGCCTGAATTAACCAATTTGCAGCCGAAATTTTGGAGTCGCTGGGCGCTGAAGTGAGGCAGAGGGAGGGCGGGAGTCGCTGGCAAGTGGCAGCGATTTGGGTTTTTTTATTATGTAGACTGGTTTGTTTAACAAAACTAGTAGTTGGGTTGGGCTTGAATGGGTATTAAGTTATTGGGCTTGATGGATTGAATTTAAGTTTTATTAAAGGGGTTAGTGGGCTAACTTGTTTACATAATTTTATCGGGTTTCAATCCGTGTTCACAATTTTTTACATAAATTCCTAACATTTTTTTTCTAAGGGGTGCGGACGAAAATTTCCAAGGGGTGCGGTCTGGATTTTTCACGAAAAATACCACTAAAATTTTTTTTTTCAAGGGGTGCGGCCGCCCACCCACCCCATAACTTGGGTCCGCCCCTGCTAAAAGGTAGTTTATTGGCCGGAATCTGCAATTAAAGAACACCGTTAGTCTTAACGTGAGAGGCGGCCTCCCGCGTTTGGACTCTGGCGTAAGAATCAGTTGATTGTTCTTAAAAGTTTAAGCAAAATGAAAGGATAAGAGTTTCGAGTGAGAATAAGAGAAGTGAACTTACTTTGGGCTGAACAAGACTCTCCTTTTATAGGCAGATTGCTCTGCCCAAAGGAGCTTTGTACCAGCTGGTACCTTCTAGTCTAGGTAAGCTTATCCTCTCTTGACGTTGCTTGCAGTGTTAGCCTTGCCTCTTTAGATAAGATTCAGGTTTGTGTGTCTCGAGGACACCTTTATGTGCTTTAAAGAGAAGTCTAATCAGTTTGAGTGTTTGACTTGTTGAGTTCAGGTTCCAAAGTTGTACAATAACTTTAGCTCCCTGTCACCAGTCTGTGGTGCATTAGCTTCTCGTCGGGAGCTTCCAGCTTTCGACTTTCAGCTTCTTGGTTTCAGTTTATGTTTAGTATTTTTTATTGCTTATTTGCGATTGTTATTAACCTTGATTTTGCTGACTGAGATCTCCAAATACTCACGTCATCATCTGCTTTGCAACTGTATGTATCCCATATGCATGTATGATGTATCATACTAGTTTTTGCCCCGCCCGCGTTGCGAGGCAATAAGCCGAATATTTCACTCTCATAACGTGTATGTCTGTGTTTCGGTTATTTGTACATATTACTCATAACACGATCTAAAAAAAATACATCGAGTCAACCAATTAAAACAAAAACACTACCATACTTTTACTAAAAAAAACTAAAACGATGGAAATACTATAATTTTAAACTGGGAGCAAAATTGTAATTTTCAGGACAAATGAGCATGTACCAGGCATGCCTGGACGAATAAAAATTACACCTATGCCCGCCCGCGTTGCAGGGCGTTAACTCAAATATTTCTTAGTTTCATAACATATATGCATACATTTAGGTTATTTGTACATACTACTTATAACACGATAAAAAAAGAGACAACCAATTAAACGAAAACACTACCATAGTTTTGCTAAAAAAATTAAAACAATAACAGGTCTGTAATTTTGAGCTTGTAACACCTCAAAAATTCATGTCCAATATCATATCGACACGTGTCATGGACTTAAAACGTGTAAAGGAATGAATTAGAGGGACTAAAGTTGACAAACGGGGAATCTATGTGTGTAAAAGGATTCAAAATGTCAACGATGAATAAATATGTCTTTCAAAAACCCTACATGATGTAAATACCCTTAAACGAATAAATCATGGATCATACGAAGCTAATCGTGAAAGAAAGTGAGGAATTACAAACTACATGGGCTAAATGTGTCAACATGTTTAAGGTATACCTCTGAGTGATCTTTTAGCAGACCCGAAGCTTTGTAATGATAAATTATACTCACAAGAATGTGTGATAAAAATTTCACAAGGTTTCGATAAAGTATGAGAAAGTTATGACAATATTCGTATACGAGGGGTTAAAAACGTCAATATTGAAATTTAAGACTTTTCGGTGAACGTATGAATAACCGGGGACTAAACAAAGTTGGTTTATGACTTGGGGTCCTTAAAAGTCAAGTTTGGAGGTTTATAGTGCAAGAAATGAGCCAAAAATCAAGTTTGGAAGGACCAGGGACCATTTGTGCAATTATTGAAACTTTGTAACCGGATCAGAGTACCCATGCGGGGCGCGTAAGATCCTTATGGATCCTTACACGGGCCGCCTAAGGTCCCCAGATGCAGAAAATGTTGACAGCTGCCTGTTAAAGCCTTTTAACCGACTTAAAATGGTTGTTTTTGATTCTATGGGCTTGTTTGCTGGTATGTTAAGGCCTAGGGACACTTGTATTGATCTGGAAACAACCCTAGACTTGTTTGGCATGATCTTAATGATCCAAGAAACCTATATAAGGCCATAAACTTTGGGTTTTCATTTGCTCATTCACTTGTAACCATCACAACTCACTTCTTGGAGGTTCCTGGAGCTCAAGCACCTTTTCTAGTGATCATTAGTTGTGCTTAGGACTATTGTAAGTATGCTTAACCTCCTTTAATTCAGTTTTGCTTAGTTTATTAGCGTTTAGTCAAACCGTCGTAATTAAGGTTTGACTTCGTCATTAATCTTAATTGCTCCAGTCAAATTTCATTATGAAAGTACCTATGAGTTGGTAATTATGTGGGCATTAAACCCCTAAAAGGTCACCCTCTGATTCCCACTCTAATTAGGTCAATTGTCGAGTCAAACTTGATTATAAAAAGTCAACAGAAAGCTAATTTTCGAATAAATGCATAATTAGCAATGTAGAAGTTATGCAACCTGTTTTAACATTAATATAACTTGGTAATTAACATAAGAGCATGTCTAAACATGTTCAACTCGACAATTTTCAGTTTAAGCTCGGTTCGGGACCGAAAGTCGCATAGTTTGACTTATGCTTTGACTTTCAGTTCTGACCCGTTTGAGCATGAATTAGGAATGCCTTAGAGCTCAATTAGGACCAAGTTACCTATAAGTATAACTCTCTGAGATTATACAACTTGGTTCATTAGTTATCCGATTCATATGCATGATCCCGTTAAATGCTTAAATGTTGACTATTATGACCTCATGACCTTAAAACATGAATTTTGAAAATGTAAAAGAGTGGAAACCTTAGGTACTGATTTTTAAACTTGTCCCTAGAATTTGACATCAGTTTGAGGTCTAGTTTAAGAGTTATGCTCGTTAGCGTAATTAAGAAGCTTTTAAGTAAATAAACCGCATAATTAGCATATAGCCTATCTAAACCCAATTTTTGATATCAAACTTTTTACCCACTGATGTTATATAATATTTTGAGATTTTTGAAGATTTTTATTTATTTTTAGGCTGAGCATAACATAGGGTTCTAAGCTTAATTCAGTAATTGCCGGTTTTGCCCTTTTGGGCTATAAAATAAGTTTTACAAATCCTTTTGACCCCAAACCTTTTTCTACTGATCTAATATGATAAATAAAGTATTTTGAGCCTTCTGGAATAATAAAAATATCAGCTTTTCTTTAAAAACCCGGAAATGGCTCCAAATCGCCTTTTTAACGCATAATATATATTAAAAACCATTTTATAAATATAAGGTTTGATGCTTACTGATATTTTTAGTAAATATTTATATTCTAACAGTAAGCAAAGGTCTTAAGCTCAGATTTCCGATTTTGACCTTTTAGGCTTATGTGAAATTACCAAAATGCCCTTAAGATGCATAGTTTGGTCATAAAGGATAGATTTCACATATAAGTTATACCTTACTGATATAACTTAGTAAATTGAGTACTTTTACTGATTACATCATATCCGAAACTCAGAAACATGTTTAAACTCTTTTATAACCTTTTAAATGACCAAAATACCCTTACGAGGCGTAATTCGAGTTTAAAATCATTTAGGGCATAATAGAAGACATCCTACTGATGTCACAACATATTTAAGGCATATTAACTTGTGGAACATGTTCATGACTCTTATGGTTACCCGTTACTCATGTTTCGCGTTCGGATCGGCCTATGTGACTAGCTTGCATATATTAGCCGAAACGGGTTAAACCATATCGTCTTTGTCTCAAAATCCAGAATGTGTTTAAGTTACCCATATTAAACTAGCTTGCAAGCTTGTCGGGTCAAAACCACATTCTAAACCGGTCTTCGCTTTATCATGCGTTTGAACCGTGTATTCCTTTTGAAAACTAACCGGTCTAAGTCTGAGCTTAATTAAAGACCCGTTAGAATTCTAATAGGTTATTAAAAACCTTCGTTCCAGATTAGGAGCCCAGTAAAAGCTACGTGCACTTGCTGTATTTGAATTATACTTTGCTCAGGTAAATATCCTTAACTTATTTTCCCTATACGGGCTTGGGATACGGTACTATAAAAGTACCGCTTGGTCGGGTGTATGTAGTCATTTAAATCGTATTGTGATTGATGTATTTACATAACCTGTTTGATATGTATTATTTGGTGTATGGCCCTTGGGGGTTAAATGACCATGTCCCGGATATCCTTGGCATCATTCATGAAATGGCCACGACCTAAGCACGGGGTGTAGGCGTACACCTGACAGTTGCATTATGTAAAAACTGGTATCCCACTATAAGGAATCGACCTTGTGGGCATTATACCTGTGGCGTGTCAGTTAACTTAAGTCCGGCCCTACAAACCGGCCCTAATGGACGACAAATGAGTAAAACTATATACAAGATTATTTTGAATAATTGTCCCAAGTTATAAAATATTTTTGCCGAAGTGCATTTAAATCAATTTTCAAACTCTTTTCAAAATGAGTCAGTTAAGTCGTATTTACCAGTGCAAACTGACGTATTTTCCCAAAAAGGCTAAGTGCAGGTACTAAACGAAATAGGCTGGCTACTCCAGGCATCATTACTCAAGTCTCGCAAGCTTTAGATGTCAAAGTCTGTTGAACAGTTTTCCTTTTTATTTGATCCGCCTGTGGATCTGTTTCGACTGTTTGTGATACTTAAACATTACAATTTATTCAGTTGAAATAAATCTCTATCTTTTGCTTCCGCTGTGCATTTATATGTTGTGTTGTTTGACTATGATGATATCAATTACGTCACGAAACTCCCCACCGGGCCCACCGGTGACACGTGGAAAATAGGGGTGTGACAGAGCTGGGGTAAAATACTAATTTGTCAGGACCAATGAGCGAGTGTTAGACAACTGCTTGACACAATAAAAGTTACATTGAGTCAACCAAGCAAAATAAAACAGTACTATAGTTTTGCAAAAAAAAAAAAGTAAAACGACTGCAAGATCATAATTTTTAACTGGGAGAGAAATCATAATTTTTGAAATGGGAGCAAAATCATAATTTTGAACAGAGGGAAAAAACGTAATTTTATTTTGAACTGTGGGCAAAAACGTAATTTTGAGTTGAGGGCAAAATCGTAATTTTGAGCTAGGGGCAAAAACATATTTTTATTTTGAGGGGGGGGGGGCAAAAGCGTAATTTTAGACGGAGGGCGAAACCGTAAATTTAAACTCGGAGTAGAATTAGAAATGAGTTTTTGAACTGAGGGCAAAAGCGTAAATTTTGAGTCTGTCCAAAAGTATAATTTTATTTTGAATTAGGGGAAAAACGTAATTTTAAACAAAGGACGAAACCGTAATTTTAAGCTGGGAATAAAATTAAATTAAAAATGTGTTGGTCCAATAGGGGAGTGCCAGGCAAGGTGCCTGACACTATTCCCTCAACTGTTTTTTTGTATTTGTAGGATAATCTATACATATAATAAAAGAAACCAACTTTGGGATATTTGTCATCATATTAGGCCATGTCTTATGGATAATTATAATTTTAATTTAATCTCTTCTAATTAATTATAGATAACCCTCCTACTAAATATTATTTAGTTTAATTATTACTTTTATATTTATCTATTTACTTCAAATTCAAACTTAATTATCTAATTTGATATTAGAGTAAATTACGATTTTGGCCCATGTGGTTATATCACTTTTACCCTTTTAGCCAAAAAGGAATTTTTTAACATCTGAGCCCTCAGCGTCTTTTTTTCTAACCCTTTTGGACCCCAATGTCTTTTTTTTATTTTATGATTTTCTCGCCTCATTTCCAAACTTATCTTATATTAATTAAATAAATAAATGAATAATGAACTAATATTAAATTTCATCCTACTTTAAATTTTGAATACCATTCTTCTATTTTTCTAATAAAATATGATTCTAAAATTTAAATTGTTAATTTAAGATATTTTTAAATAAAACAAATTATTTATCACGAAAACCAAACTTTGTATTAATATATGAAATATTTTTATTTTCATTACTAAAAAAATTATTATATCAATTTTATTACATAATTTATAAATGAATTTGTCGGAATTGGTACCAACATTTATTCACTCAAATAGATATTGATTTGCTTCTTGAATAATATATCTTCTTTTCAAGAACCATTTTCACAATCACCATATCCATCGCGTATCGAGAATTATCCATTAATATATTAAAAGATATGACTTTTTTATTATTAGTATATAAAAGTAGATTTATTAAACCCGTGTAATACACGTGGTTTTTTATAGATATATCTTTTTATTATTTACTATACAAAATTACATTTATTCGACCCGTGTAATTGATATGCGCAAAATGCAACATATAAATTATATCAAATGTGGCATAAAACTAACCCTTTTTTAGTACTAATGTTGGAAAAAGTGTGTTTTTGTCTTCCTTTTGTATT
Source organism: Helianthus annuus (assembly GCF_002127325.2). NCBI lineage: Eukaryota > Viridiplantae > Streptophyta > Magnoliopsida > Asterales > Asteraceae > Helianthus > Helianthus annuus. The sequence continues at coordinate 121,905,696 of NC_035437.2, forward strand.
TTCAGGATTAAATGAGCTCAAATGAACAAAAGAAGCAAAAAGACAGCAAAATCTAACATAAATACAAGAAAAGGAGCAAAAATGGAATGCCCGACCCCTCAACAACATCTTCCCAAGCAAAACCAAGAAAACAGAAGACTGAACACGCCCCGTGCTCAGCCAGCAGGGGCCGTGCCCAAGAAGCAGCAGAAAAGACAAACCTTTAGAAGCTTCTATTGCCCACCACGGGGCCGTGCCCAGTAGACACGGGGGCGTGGTCAGATTCCTACAGGCGCATTTATTGTAATTGCGAATTACAATTAATGAGGAGAGAGACAAGGATGGACACGAGGCCGTGCCCGAGCTTCTGTTCAGCCTATAAATAGGAGTGCTTGGAGACATTTCAACTCATCCCTTGGCACACCACCTCTCTCACACTTCACCCACCACCCACCACCACCATAACACCATCATCCACCACCATCATCCATTGTCCATCATAGAGTGTGTGAGTCGTCTTGGGATCTAAGATTGATCGTATGAGTTCTTGACAATCAAAGGCCATGTTTGCCTAAGTCTCTTACATCACTTGGTGAAGACAAGTGTTTAGTGTAATACTTTTTATTTTTAATCTTTTTCACTTTTTAATTGGTTTTGTATTAATGACTTTAATTACTAGTTTCTTATGTTGACGGTGATTCTTCCTTATCGTTTGTTCGTGGTGTCTTGGCATTATTTTACTGTCTATATAAAATAAAAGATTTTCACCATTCATATCTGCAAGGTCTATATGGAAGTATGTTGGCTACCTGGTCGGGGGTTAAGGGAACGGTTTGGTAAGAGTCTTGCCATTGTTCAGTGTATAGATCCTGCAAAGGACCTGGGTCAAATTTAGTAGGATCTCCTTCAATACCCAAAGGTATTGGATGGTGGGGGTCCAAACTCTTTGATCCCCTCATAAGTTAAACTACTATTAAAACTTTAACCCAGCTACTTAGGACTGTATCCCTGCTGACTCAGACTACTTAGCTGAGGGTAACGTCGCCTTCAAAAGAGGGGCCTACCACATTATGCATTAATAACTTAATGAATTATCTTTCAATAATCCGACCCTTTAGGATTGTATCCTTGCTGACTCAAACTACTGGGTTGAGGGTAACGTCGCCTTCAAAAGAGGGGCCTACTACAATAACTAAGATAATCTCTTAAACAAGTGCAAAAGTGCGAAAATAATCAAAGGTTACACTAACACACGAGTCGGATCCAAGTGATTCATCTTGTCTATATGTTTTTATTTTTATTTTTATTTTTATTTTCAGCATTTTAGTTAGTTTTATTTTCTTAGTTTAAAATCTTTTTCTAACATTTTGGTTTGATTATACGTTGAAGATAAACCGGTATTAAAAGCTCTTGTGTCCTTAGACGACTTCAGTATCTTACCAACACTATACTACGTCCACGATGGGTGCACTTGCCCATATGTGTGTTTAGTGTTAGTAATATCGTGTTTTATAAATTTAAAACTTGGCTAAAAAGTGTAAAAGGGCTTAAAATACATACCTAAAATATAACACACTTCACGCACATCAAGTTTTTGGCGCCGCTGCCGGGGACACAAGGATTTTAAGAAAGTTAGGAATCAACGGCCTAATCATTTTTTTTATTTTCTTTTTATTTTTTTTTTAGATTTTCTTAAATTTTTCAGCTTCTGCAGAGCTCAGCACGGGACGTGCCTGGTCGGACACAGGCCGTGCCCAGCAGTGTTACTGACAGTTTTTATTTTCAGAGTTACAGAAGGCTGAGCACGGGGCCGTGTCGGTGCAACACGGGGCCGTGTCCAACTTTCCAGTAACAGGGATCCGGAAAACAATCGCTGTAACTCCGACCACGGGCCATGCTCACCGAGCACGGGGCCGTGGTGAACTTTCTGACCAGCATTCTTTTTTGTTTTTGTTGCAAGACTTAGAACCAGACGCCACCTCTACGTAATGTATGAGCTCTAGTTCTAATAAAGACATAAAAGAACCTCTAGAAGAACCCGAACGCTTTCTCAGAAAAAGAATAAAAGCTAAAAACCAAGAGAAGGTTTCGGGGGACCCACTTCCAATGGCGGACCAACGTACCCTCATGGATTACCTACGACCCACCGTAGGTAATCTCGGCGCCGCTATCAATGCACCGAATGTCGAAGCCAACAACTTCGAACTTCGGCCACATTTCATACAAATGCTTCAAAACTCTGCAACCTTTCATGGGCTTGCGGACGAGGATCCCCATCTACATATTACTAATTTCTTAGAAATATGTGATACCTTTCGGATCAATGGAGCATCAAATGACGCCATTCGCCTTCGAATATTTCCATTTTCACTAAAAGACCGAGCAAAAGCTTGGCTTAACACCCTCCCAGTTGGTTCGGTAAACACCTGGGATGAACTAGCCCAAAAATTTCTATATAAGTATTTCCCTCCCGCTAAAACGGCTAAATTAATGACTGAAATTAATACATATTCACAAGAGGAGGGGGAATCCTTATATGAAACTTGGGAAAGGTTCAAGGAGCTATTACGAAAGTGTCCTCATCACGGTCTTGCGGTGTGGCAACAAGTATTCACTTTCTATAATGGATTGTTGCCACATACTAGACAAACACTTGACTCTAGCTCCGGGGGACTTTTAGGTAATCGCCGCCCGCAGGAAATATATAATCAAATTGAGGAAATTGCTCAAACCAATTTTCAATGGCACACTCCCCAAGGCAATAAATCTATTGCCCCGGGCGCCCATAAGGTTGATGAAAGCACTTCTTTACAAGCCCAAATCGAGGCCCTTTATTCAAAAATTAAAAAGTTAGAAATGACAAAAACAGTCTCGGTTATGGCTTGTGAAGGGTGTGGTGGGCCACATGAAAATTGGAGTTGGATGAAAGAAACAGATGATCAACCAGAGACGGTAAACTACATTGATAATAGACCTAGGCCGTCGGGTCCCCCAAGGGTCACCTACAACCAAGGATGGCGTAACCACCCTAACCTTGGTGGGAGAGAACCCGGCAAAAGTAGTAACCAACAAAACCTAAATCAACGAACAAACTTTCAACAACCAAGAAATGAGTCACAAAATTTTCCTCAACAACAAGGCGGACGAGAAAGGCTTGAAGATACTATATCTCGCCTCATCTCCGACACTGAAAAGAAAAACTCGGATAGGTTTCTACAACTAGAATCAAATTTTAGAAATAAACAAGCTAGTATACAAAACATCGAAAAACAAATAAATCAACTAGCCCAAAATTCCTCCGAGAGACCGTAAGGCGCGTTACCAAGTAATACCGAAACAAACCCAAAGGCACAAGTTCATCTCATAACACTACGGAACCGTACCGTGGGTCCCGCGGAACGCCCATCGCCTACTGAGGAGATCGCAACACTGCCCCAACATGAGAAGGTTTCTCCTCCATCACCAAAACCCACCAAGGCTCCTCCGGTTCCGTACCCTGGTAGGTTAATCCGTCAGAAGACCAATGAGCAATTCGCAAAATTCGAAAGTCTACTAAAACAATTGCATGTCAACATTCCTTTCATTGACGTCCTAACCCAAATGCCTAAATATTCAAAATTCATGAGGGACTTCCTCACTCATAAAAGGAAAATTGAATCATTGCAATTAGTTAACTTAGGCGAAGAATGCTCCGCCCTCGTGCTCAACAAACTCCCCCAAAAGAAGATTGATCCTGGAAGCTTCACAATTCCTTGCTCAATTGGGGACTCTCCCATTCGAAATGCACTAGCTCAATGGTGGGCGAAGTGTGAGAGAGGTGGGTGCTGGGCACGGCCCCGTGTCCGTCTGACACTCTCTCTCTTCATTAATTGTAATTCGCAATTACAATAAATGCGCCTGCAGTACTCTGACCACGCCCCCGTGTCCGCTGGGCACGACCCCATGGTGGGCAATAGAAGCTTCTATTAGTTTGTCTTTTCTGCTGCTTCTTGGGCACGGCTCCGTGCTCGCTGAGCACGGGGCGTGTTCAGTCTTCTGTCTTCTTTGTTTTGCTCGCTGAGCACGAGGTCGGCCAATCCACTTTTTTCCATTTTCTTGTATTTATGTTAGATTTTGCTGTCTTTTTGCTTCTTTTGTTAATTTGAGCTAATTTAATCCTGAAAATACAAAAGGAAGACAAAAACACACTTTTTCCAACATTAGTACTAAAAAAGGGTTAGTTTTATGCCATATTTGATATAATTTATGTTATGGGTGAAATTCTGAGCCCATATCCTGATTTTGTATCTTGATTTTTTATTAGTTGTATATGATCAGGATACCAGATCAGGATACCGGATCAGGATACCGTATCAGGATACCGGGCCAGGATATTGGTAATATCCTGAGGCAGTATCCTGACTATTACTAACGATTGGCTTGTAAAACGTTGGTTGCAAGGTACCAACGTTAAAAGACTTGATCTACCTGAAGATTCGCTCAGGGTGGTTGAAAAATGGACGTTGATGGTGGAAGAATGGGTCTTGTAACGGTCAGAAAGGCATATTCCGCGAGAATATCGGATGTTGGTCAATGTTATTGACATTGTAACAGTTATATGAGCTGAAGACCCGGTTTTGTAGTCAATAAGCACGTGGAAAACAAGTAGAAAGAGTCCCCCAACGTTCAGAATGGAATATTCCCAGCATCCCGGAATAATAGGAGAGTTAGTTTGTTTTTTGTAACTATATAAAGGGGCGATCGGATCATAGGTAGACACAACTTTTCACACACTTTCACTCACACTCTTTGCTCTCTAGCTACTAGCAACCACTACACACAAACACTTGTACTCAAATCTCATTGTAACACTTAGCGATCCGATCAATATCCTGCACTGTATCCTGACGTTTGAAGTAATAGAAGATCAAGGCAGCTGCGATTGTCAGCTCCCGAGGTTTTATGCCGGCGATCTAGATTGATCAAGGGCTTTCCTCGTACATCACGTGTCAACCTTTACTTTTTTGCTCATTGTTTGATCACAAATACGGCTCTATATCCTGAGCCGTATCCTGAAACTGTTTTTGCAAATAACTCAATTAACATATTTTTGAACACATTCTCTTAGCACACTACCTCACTTAACTAATTTGATCACTTAATTGCTTCGGTAATTTTTGACCAAAACAATTTGGCGCCCACCGTGGGGCAAGTGGTGCTATTTCTACTAAAAACTTTTGCAAAATCGTTATTTAGTTTTCTATTTTCAAAACTTTTTGCTACATTATTTTCAATGGCCTCGAGATCAAACATGAGCTCTTCCACCATGTCAGCTACAACCTCTGCAACAACTGGTTTGGTGCTTCCTCCTCCTCCACAAGTTCAAGCTCCTTAAAGAGAAATGAAAGCCAAATATCCTGAGACACTCCTTCCGTTCAGAATGTCAACAGATCTGGTGTTCCAGGGAGAACTCCTGTTATGGTTTCTAATTATAAAATTTTAACTTTGTTTGGTGATATACAGGATCAAATGAAGAAACAAAAGGAGACTAACCAAGTCATAATGAAGGAAATACAACTCTTGAAGCCCAACTCCAAGAGACCTGCTGAGGATACTGATACCCATCTGTAGGCCAGGATGTTGAACTTTAGTTCAGCAGTATATACTGAGGATAATCAGGGAAATATCATACCGAGTCGTTCTCAGAGCAATATTCCGGAGATACCCTTAACGGCTAGAATGTCGACTGTGAGGGATCCAGGATATGCTCCAGGATACGCTCCAGGATATGGCTAGAATCGCCAAAATGGTAACTTGTCTGTTAACACCAGTATCCTTGTTACTAATAATCGTGGATCATTGCAGGATACAGGTGCGACATCAGCGATAACCAGAGAGCTTCAAAAGTTGAAGGATATGATATCAAGTGTGCCTGGGATAGTGCAGCCTATACCGGAAGTATCCTGGGATAGTCACAACATATCCCGCTTTGCTCACCCCATTTGTGATGCAGAAATCCCAAAGAGATTCCAGACTCCCAACGTGAAGCCGTATGATGGGACGACGGATCCTGAGGAGCATATTGCCCAGTATAGGGAGAGGATGGAGATTAACCCTATCCCGTCAGATCTTAAAGAAGCATGCTTGTGCAAGGGCTTCGGCTCTACTTTAATAGGATCAACCTTGATATAGCTTCTAAATGTTCCTCCTTATTCAATTACATCGTTTGCTCATTTAGTTAATTTATTTAATAGTCAATTTTCTTACAGCAAGAGCTTTGAAAAACTAACAAGTGATCTTTACAGGATAGCACAGGGACCTCAAGAATCCCTGTGGGACTATGTTAACAAATTTAGTAGAGAATCCCTGGATATCCCGAACCTTGATGTTGCCACGACAGTACAAGCGTTCAAAATGGGGTTACAGAAGGATTCTCAATTTTATCAAGATCTTGTGGTGAATCCTTGCAGGAACTTAGACGAAGCTTGGAACAGGGCCTTAAGATACATAAGGCTCGAGCATGACAAGAAAATGCAAGAGGGGATGAATGCATCCTCAACATATGAATCAACTAACAGGAAGTCAGAATCCTTGTATAAACCATATCGCTCTAAGCCATATGGCCGGACAACAAAAAAGTGAATGCTGTTGAAGACGAGGATCTTGAGGAGTATCCTGAATTATCTGAATATCATTTTTCTGTTAATATACCTGAACTGATGTATGCTATGCAGGGTTTAGGAGACAAAGCAAGATAGCCCCGAAAGAATCAACAAAAAACTGATTGGAAGGATAAATCCAAGTGGTGTGCCTTCCACGAGGATTTCGGACATGTTCTTGAGGATTGCATTGCTTTAAGGAAAGAAATAAGCTATCTCTTGAGCAAGGGATATCTGAAGGATCTCTTAGGAAGAAAGAAGAATAAGGGTCAGGATACTGAGAAGGATCCTGAACGAGCAGCCTCACCTCCCGCAGATGCCAAGATAATCAACTTCATTTCGGGAGGATCCGACATTTGTGGGACTTCGTATTCGGCGGCGAAGAGACATGCAAATGAAGCTAAGGCTGAAAAGGGAGACAAACCTGTCAGGATGACTACCCTCACAACTGACAAAGTGATCACATTTGATGCTGATGACAGGGATACTATCCAGGATCCTCATCATGACGCTCTAGTAATAACGTTATATGTGGCTAACCATTTTGTACGCAGGATATTGGTTGATAATGGCAGCTCCGTCAATATAATCCAACTAGAGACTCTGAAGAGAATGAATGTATCTCCGATGGATATCACTTCAAAGTCCACCGTGCTTGTTGGGTTCAGTGGAGAGGCTAGGAACACAGTGGGAGAGATAAAGTTACCAGTATATGTTGAAGGAGTCAACTCGATACAACGTTTCTGTGTGATGGATTCTCTATCCTGCTATAACATCATACTGGGAAGACCATGGATTCATGATATGAAGGTTGTCCCATCAACATATCACCAATGCATCAAGATCCCTACCCCTTGGGGAGTTGTCAAAATCGATAGTGATCAGCAGGAGGCGAAAGAATGTTACTCATCCTCGATGAAATCCTCGACCAAGCCTAGTGCAGCATAGCAATTAAAGATGCGGGCCCAGGATATCGTGGAGGATCCGAAGCAGGATGTGAAGAAAATTATCCTGGATCAGGATAATCCTGATATCTCGGTGCTCGTAGGAACCAATATCCCTCAAGATATTGAAGAGCAGTTAACTAACTTTTTGAAATGCAGGATGTCAACGTTTGCATGGAAGCATGGGGATATGACAGGTATATCCAAAGACATTATCACTCACAAGCTTGGAATTGACAGATCATTCAAGCCTGTTCAACAAAAAAGAAGGAAATTTGCTCCAGAGCGGAATACTATTATCCAAGAGGAAGTTGAAAGACTGTTGAAGTCCAGGATGATCAGAGAAGTTAAATTTCCAAGATGGCTAACGTAGTCGTGGTACAGAAGAAAAATGGGAAATGGAGAGTCTGTGTAGACTACACAGACTTGAACAAGGCTTGTCCTAAAGACCCATTTCCTCTTCCTCACATTGATGCAATGGTGGATGCTACTGCCGGGCATGAAATGTTGACCTTCATGGATGCATCCTCAGGATTTCAGCAGATTCAAATGGAACCTTCTGACCAGGAGGATACTACCTTCATGACACCAACAGGTATTTATTGTTATACAACTATGCCTTTTGGTTTGAAAAATGCAGGTGCAACATACCAGAGATTGGTAAATATGACGTTTAAAGACAAGCTGGGGGACACCATGGAGGTATACATTGACGATATGGTGGTAAAATCAAAGAAAGCCTGGGATCACCTCCAGGATATTAAAGGAGCATTTGATATCCTGGACCAATATAACATGAAGCTAAATCCTGCTAAGTGTCATTTCGGAGTGGGGGCAGGAAAATTTCTAGGATATATGGTGACCAAAAGAGGAATAAAGGCGAGCCCGGAGCAGATTAAAGCCATCTTGGATATTAAATCACCCTCAAATATGAAAGATGTTCAATGATTAACAGGGAGAGTGGCAACATTAAACAAACTTATTTCAAGATCCTCAGAGAAATACAAAGAGTTTTATGATATCCTGAAAAAGAACAAGAAATTTGAATGGGGTGAGAAGCATGAAGCAGCCCTACAGGATTTGAAGCAATATCTTTCAACTGCACCTCTACTGATGAAGCCTGAGAATGGTGAACCACTATCCCTATACCTCGCAGTATCAGGAAATGCTGTAAGTGCCGTCCTTATAAAGGATCATGAAGGTCAGCAATATCCTGTTTATTATGTTAGTAAAGTTTGTTAAATGCTGAAACTAGGTATTCTCATTTAGAAAAATTAATACTAGCATTAGTTATGGCGTCAACGAAGCTTAGACATTACTTTGAGACACATAGGATTCATGTTAAAACAAATTATCCTGTCAAAAATGTGCTTAGGAAACCAGAGATGTCAGGCAGGATGGCTAAGTGGTCAGTAAAATTAAGTGCCTATGATCTAATATATGAACCTAGAAATGCCATAAAGTCTCAGGCTTTAGCTGACTTTGTGGCTGATTTCAGTAGTGACATTCAGGATGAGGTAGAAGTTCAACAGTTAGGAGAATCTTCAGGATCCTGGACGTTATATACTGATGGTGCATCTAATGTAAGAGGAGTAGGATTGGGAATACTACTAAAATCGCCACAGGGGGACATATTACCCCAGGCTATTAGGTGTGAGTTCCCTGCTACTAATAATGAAGCAGAGTATGAGGCTTTAATTGCAGGATTAGAATTGGCTAAGAATATGAGTATCAAGAATTTGCAAGTATATGTTGACTCCTTGTTAATTACTAATCATTTTAATGGATCCTATGCAGTCAAGGGTGAGAAATTAATCGAATACCTCGATATTCTCAAAAAATTAGCAGGATATTTCGATGTTTTTACACTTGAACAGGTACCAAGGGAGGATAATGCTGAAGCAGATGCCTTAGCAAACCTGGGATCATCGATCGGGATACCAGACGGGACCCAAATACCAATATTACATATCTTGTATCCTGCAACGAATCCTCAGGATAAAGAAGTAGCAGGTATTCAGGATCCTGGAGCAGAGTATCCTGAAAAGGATCCTAAATCCCGGATGACTCCAATCATGAGATATCTCAAGGAAGGACATATCCCCGGAGATGAAAATCCTAAGGCATTTAGGATGAAGGTATCACGATTCACTATTATAAACAATGTTTTATACAAGAAATCTCTTGCAGGACCGTATTTGAGGTGCTTGGAGGGTCCTGAAGCCAAAGAAGTACTTCAGGATATACATGAAGGGGATTGTGGTAACCACACTGGGGGCAGGTCATTGTTCTCCAAAGTATTAAGGACAGGATATTATTGGCCAACAATGAGGAAAGATGCTGCAGAATATGCTTGAAGGTGTGATGCATGTCAAAGGCATAGTAACATACTACATCAACCAGCTGAACCACTATATCCTGTAGCGTCCCCTTGGCCGTTCATGAAATGGGGGATGGATATAGTAGGGAAGTTACCAAAAGCTCCGGGAGGAAAAGTCTTTATGCTAGCAATGACGGATTATTTCTCTAAGTGGGTTGAAGCTGAAGCATTTGTCCAAGTTAGAGACCAAGAAGTAGTATCCTTCATAAAGAGAAATATCCTGACCAGGTTTGGAGTACCAGCCGAGCTAATCTGTGACAATGGCTCTTAGTTTATAAGCAAGAGAACTACTAACTTTTGCAAGAGTTGGGGAATCAAGATGATCACGTCCACCCCGGTACATCCTCAAGCAAATGGACAAGCTGAATCCTCAAACAAGATAATTGTTAACAACTTAAAAAAGAGATTGGGAACCAAGAAAGGAAGATGGGCAGAAGAACTACCCTTTGTTTTGTGGGCCGATAGAACAACGGTAAAGAATGCAACTGGCCAGACACCATTTTCCTTGGTATTTGGAGCAGAAGCAATGATTCCAACGGAAATGGCGATACCTACTGCAAGATCTATCCTACAGGATCCTGAACAAAATCCTGAAGCCTTATATCAAGAATTAGATACTGTGGATGGAACAAGGGACGCAGCAAAGCTAAGGATGGCAGCATATCAACAGAGGATATCCGGAGCATACAACAAGAATATAAGGACTAGGAGGTTTCAGGTCGGAGATTGGGTGTTAAGAAAAGCTTTTCAGAATACTACGAATCCTGCTGATGTAAAATTGGCTCCAAAGTGGGAAGGACCCTATGAGATTGAATCCGAATCAGGAAAAGGAGCATACCGACTCAAGAATATGGAGGGGGATATGCTACCAAAATCCTGGAATGCTATACATCTAAAGCTCTATTTCATGTGAGTTTGGAATTTAATTTCTAACTCAGGATGGTATGAATTCTATCTCTTTTAATATGTTTAATATTATTTACTCTTTTGAACTAATTACTGACTTAAGCATCGGAGGGGTGTTAGCCAAGCTAACACCCACCTTAGTTTAAGGATGTTTTGCAGGATATGCTTCAGGATATACCTCCAGGATATACACTCGGGATAATTCGGAAGATTAGAGGATTGGCCCCCTCTCTCACGTTTAAGGGATCCTGATCCCTTCACACGTTTAAAGGTATTCACCTTTCTCACGAATTGGGTTTAAACACCCCGCCTGGAGCGCAAGTTATCCAGGGATAGTTCAAGGTGGCGGGACCAGTTCATGTAAAAGTGGCTGACAATTTCCCAACTATTGGCTATACCCTGGATCCTTAAGGTATATGAGGATTGATCACCCTCTCTCGCGAAAGGGTATTTTCATACTCTCTAAGGTTTAAAGGTTTTCACCTTTCTAAGTCTTGGAGTTTATACACTCCCGCCTGTAGCGCACGAAAACAAGAGTGTTTTCACACTCTTCTAAGGTATAAAGGTTTTCACCTTTCTAAGTTTTGGGGTTTCCACACCCTCGCCTGTAGCGCACGAAAACAAGAGTGTTTTCACACTCTTCTAAAGTATAAAGGTTTTCACCTTTCTAAGTTTTGGGGTTTCCACACCCTCGCCCGGTAAAACTCAAAGACTTAAAGGTTTTCACCTTTTCAAGTCTTGAGGTTCTTATACTCCGGCTTAAATGCCTGGAAACTGGGTTTAGTCCCAATAAAATACAATTTTTTTGGATAATCCCAAAGTATATTTTCAAAAAAACATAATCATTTACAAGTCTACATAAATTTTTGAAAAAAGATTGCTAAGTTTAAACAACTGGTTGAAGAATTGCTAAAGGATCATATCCCGGTACAACATACTGGTCCTGCACAGACAGGGGACATCCGTGATGGAACATGACGTATGCTGATACTATATCCGACTGGGGACATTTATGCTGGAGCAAGAAGGAAACCTATGCCAACATTATATCCCACTGGGGACATTGCGAATGATTCAAAGGTTTAAGAATGAAGATTATTGCCTAGGTGTTTCTGGTATGGATTCTTACTTTTCCTAAGTTTGAAGGCCTTATCTGAGTAAGTTAAGTTTTTATGAAAATTTATATTTAACTAAGTTTTTGTCAAACATTCTGAACAAAGGTGACAAAGCAATTAAGTATCATACCAGTATCCTGATCAGGATATTCAGAACAAATTTTTCAAAATAACATATAACACGGAGATGAGGTCGAAAAGGTTAGTTTATTATTATTGGTCCAAAAAATTGTATTCTTGGTTTCATCTCAAAAAGAGACCCATTCACCAAGAATACAATTAAGTTTTTAAAGCATATTTACATAAACAGTTGAAGGCTTCATCCTGAAAACACTGGATCCCCCCACCTTCAACTGTCAAACTATTCTACTTGCAGGAAATGAAAATTGTTCTAAGTGCAGGACGACCAGATAATTTAGACCCTACAAAATACAGGTATCACTAAAGACAAACTAACCAGGATACAGGTTCAGTATATGTGTACGAGATACGGGATCTGGATACTTACCTTATTAGGGAAGGAGATCATGGGCTCGATGAATTCCATGAAGCCAAGGTCACCATAAGAGAAACCTTTGGCAGCAGCAGCAGAGGGCTTAGAGCTGATGGCAACATATGGCTCCTTTTTCACCAAGACAGGCTTAGAAAAGCTGTCAAGCTCATCTGGATCAAAAGTAGCAGGGTCCTTGATGGAATCTGCGTAAAAGGGAGTAATTCTAATTTCATTACATGATAGTATTCTGAAGTAACCAAACCTATGCAGGAATATTTAAAACAGATATCCTTACCAGACATGTTGGAATGACTAAAAAAAAATATATCCGTTGGAATCATGATATCTAACAGTTATATTTTTGGGGACAATTGTTATGGGTGAAATTCTGAGCCCATATCCTGATTTTGTATCTTGATTTTTTATTAGTTGTATATGATCAGGATACCAGATCAGGATACCGGATCAGGATACCGTATCAGGATACCGGGCCAGGATATTGGTAATATCCTGAGGCAGTATCCTGACTATTACTAACGATTGGCTTGTAAAACGTTGGTTGCAAGGTACCAACGTTAAAAGACTTGATCTACCTGAAGATTCGCTCAAGGTGGTTGAAAAATGGACGTTGATGGTGGAAGAATGGGTCTTGTAACGGTCAGAAAGGCATATTCCGCGAGAATATCGGATGTTGGTCAATGTTATTGACATTGTAACGGTTATATGAGCTGAAGACCCGGTTTTGTAGTCAATAACCACGTGGAAAACAAGTAGAAAGAGTCCCCCAACGTCCAGAATGGAATATTCCCAGCATCCCGGAATAATAGGAGAGTTAGTTTGTTTTTTGTAACTATATAAAGGGGCGATCGGATCATAGGTAGACACAACTTTTCACACACTTTCACTCACACTCTTTGCTCTCTAGCTACTAGCAACCACTACACACAAACACTTGTACTCAAATCTCATTGTAACACTTAGCGATCCGATCAATATCCTGCACTGTATCCTGACGTTTGAAGTAATAGAAGATCAAGGCAGCTGCGATTGTCAGCTCCTGAGGTTTTATGCCGGCGATCTAGATTGATCAAGGGCTTTCCTCGTACATCACGTGTCAACCTTTACTTTTTTGCTCATTGTTTGATCACAAATACGGCTCTATATCCTGAGCCGTATCCTGAAACTGTTTTTGCAAATAACTCAATTAACATATTTTTGAACACATTCTCTTAGCACACTACCTCACTTAACTAATTTGATCACTTAATTGCTTCGGTAATTTTTGACCAAAACAATTTATATGTTGCATTTTGCGCATATCAGTGGCGCACCATGGAGGCATTCCGCGAAACTATCCTTAGTTTAGTTTAATCTTTTAGTTTAATTTGCAGAAATAAAACACACCCTGGATGATGAAGGATAACAAGGGAAACGAGAAACATCGCCCCATGCACTAAAACAGAGCAATCCGACAACGATCTCCCATTACAGTAGGCTCAGCACGGGCCGTGTCCACCCAACACGGCCCCGTGCTGCACAATCTGCAGCAAATCGCCCAGTTCAGGTAACTGGACACGGGGCCATGTTCACTGAACACGCCCCCGTGCCCAGGCTTCTGTTTCTTTTCTTAAATTTTTGTCACTGGCACTTGAACACGGGGCCGTGCCCGGTCCCCACGGGGCCGTGTCCAGACTGCCAGTAACATAAAATTTTGCTTTAAACACCATTTTACACATTCAATCAACCTAAAAACTTATTACATTGAGGATAATGTGTAATTTAAGTGTGGGGGGATGCTAAAACCTTGAATTTTGCAAGTCCTAATAACAAGCCTTACACATTTTTTTTACTTGTCTAAGTTTAAGTTGGGAATTCAAGTCTTAACAAGGTTATATTTTTACAAATTTACAACCGATAGCGTCGTTATAAAAAGAACCAACATAAGAAAATTATGAAAAGGCATGACAAACTCAGTTAAAATTCGATTATATATACTTGATCACATAAAAACCCTTTTCCCACAAAAGTGAGTTTTGAGCCTTTAACGAGCATACAAATATATATATCTTTACACTAAATGCTCAATTTTCGTTTCTTGTGTGAATAGCCGCTTGGTTCATACGACTCTAGAACTTGCCACAACAATACATTCCCGGTTCTTACCAACTTAAACCCGAGTAAGTAAATGATGGAGGCATTAGGACTAACCCTTTTTCATTCTATACCATTATTTTTCTTTTTTTTACCACCTACCCAAAATCCCCCTATTTAACCCCTTTGAGCCTAAACCTTTTCATTTCTTAACCCAAAACAACCCTTTTTACCCACCTAAACCTTTTTTATTTATTTTTTTTTAGTAATAACGTTCGGTTCTCTTATGACTTTCAAAAAATATATATATATAAAATAAAATAAAATTTCGATGAAGCCAAACAAACAAACAAAGCTTATCAAATATCTTTGTTTGAACAATCCATCGAAATAAAATAAAAATATGAAAAATAAAATGTCTTTCAAACCGAGTTTTTTACGCCTTTCGCCTTTTTTACTAACCACTAACCCAACTACCCACCTTTAGCCCAAGCCAAAAAACCCATAAAGTCCTCTTGATATTTACAAAGGTATATAGTTAAAAAAGAGGAGGATTGATTGCTTGCAAGCTTATAGTAGAAGTAAGTTCCATGCCGCTCTCGAGTGATTCACTAAAAAATACACCTTCGGCCGAGTGTTGAGTGATCTCCCGTGAGGTATGTGAACTTGTATATAAATGAAATTTTAAAAAGGTACGTTATGCCCAAATAAGTAATTTATCTTAAGGAATGTTCTTAATAAATCATGCCGAATAGGATTGTAAATAAATAAAAATAAAACCTCAATAAAGAATCTTGGAAATCCCGACACTCTATGACAAGCCCAAAAACCTCCTCTTCTACCCATTCCATTTGGGAGTGAATAAAGCCACATTATAAAGAGTTTTGCTTGAGGACAAGCAAAGATTCAAGTGTGGGGGTATTTGATATGCGCAAAATGCAACATATAAATTATATCAAATGTGGCATAAAACTAACCCTTTTTAGTGCTAATGTTGGAAAAATTGTGTTTTTGTCTTCCTTTTGTATTTTAAAGATTAAATGAGCTCAAATTAACAAAAGAAGCAAAAAAGACAGCAAAATCTAACATAAATACAAGAAAAGGAGCAAAAGTGGAATGCCCGACCCCTCAGCAACATCTTCCCAAGCAAAACCAAGAAAACAGAAGACTGAACACGCCCCGTGCTCAGCGAGCACGGGACCGTGCCCAAGAAGCAGCAGAAAAGACAAACCTTTAGAAGCTTCTATTGCCCACCCCAGGGTCGTGCCCAGTGGACACGGGGGCATGGTCAGATTCCTGCAGGCGCATTTATTGTAATTGCGAATTACAATTAATGAGGAGAGACAAGGATGGACACGGGGCCGTGCCCTGCGGGCACGGGGCCATGCCCGAGCTTCTGTTCAGCCTATAAATAGGAGTGCTTGGAGACATTTCAACTCATCCCTTGGCACACCACCTCTCTCACACTTCACCCACCACCCACCACCACCATAACACCATCATCTACCACCATCATCCATTGTCCATCATAGAGTGTGTGAGTCGTCTCGGGATCCAACATTGATCGTAAGAGTTCTTGACAATCAAAGGTCATGTTTGCCTAAGTCTCTTACATCACTTGGTGAAGACAAGTGTTTAGTGTAATACTTTTTATTTTTAATCTTTTGCACTTTTTAATTGGTTTTGTATTAATGACTTTAATTACTAGTTTCTTATGTGTCACACCCCAACCGATGGCGGAAACATCGGGATGAGACGAAGTGTGTAGATTGCTCAAAACGTCATAACACTATGTGACAATAATTAATTTAAATTCAAATTTCATTTCAAAACTAAATGTCATACATAATTCAAAAGGATATAACAACTTTGTTTCATAACATAACATAACAAACAAAATGATAGATTAATCTAGGTGTGTATCTAGTCCACCCTAAACTTGTTTCATGAATCATCCATACTTCAATAATCAACCTGCAACATGTATTAAAATAGAGTTTCAATGCAAAAGCAAAGAGCGAGTATACAAGTTTGTTTACATAGCATAATAGAATAAAAACTCATATCCAACATGAACATAACAAAATAGTTTCAACGTGCTAGTTTACGTAGTCCAAGTGATAGCCCAAGTTTCCCAATGCGTTTAAAGTACCTAACCCAAAGTTTAACGGGAGGTTGATATGTCTCCTCCTAACAATACCCCAAAGACTAACGGGGAGGTGCATTACTCCTATAGCGCTACTATTGTTAAGGCGGAACTACACACAAAAATTAAACGTTCACATTGCACAAAAAGTCTCAAGATTCACAAGTTTCATGTTTCATGTTTGAATGGATAGAGTAAGTTTCAAATAAGTTTCAAGTGTCGTGTGCGTTTAATATAGAATACATGTTGCACCCAAAGTGTTTAAAGTAAAAGTGGGTTCGAGTATACTCACGGTTTACAAGTGGTGACTTGAAGTTCCGAGAGCAAGTTTGTAGATGAGTTAGTTTGGAGCACCTTGTCCTTCTACACAAGGAAACGTAGGTGTGTGAGTTTGGCGTATACGGAAGATTATAGATTCGGAGTTTTTAAAATATAAAGAAAGTAACATAGGTGAAAATAATCATCTTGTACACATAACTCTTGTTCTTGACACTATTGAAACTCAAAAGAGTTGGTATGATTTCATGGATTCTAAGATCCATTAGAGTCGTAACAAGGGCATGGTCATAGATGATGTAACGTCCACTTAACAAATAACTATTAAGTCATCATCAAGTCTTAGTTACTTAGATGTATACGTATAGAATAACTTAGATATTATATAGTTGTACAAGTCTTAAGATTCAAGCATGAGGTAGGAGATTAATGTCTCCATTTAGGTACCTCTTTGTGTCATAGAATACATACATGAGGTAGGAAGAACAAGCTTCCATTTAGGCACCTCTATTGTTCACCACTACACTTGTTGTTATAAACAACAAGGAGGGTCATGAACATACAAGTATCAAAGTATTAACAACAACTAATCTATAGTAAAACATCAAGTAATGAGTGGATTCTTATGAAGGATAGCCCAAGCTAATCCAACCATCACACATTCAACAAGTTTCACACTTGAACATTACTTGTGGGTAAAACCCTAATTAAAACAGAAGGTTTATGAGGTTTTAACCTCTGATTTAGATGTCTCAACCATGTTTTTAAGCTTAACCAACCATGAGAGGGGTTGTAAGCATTAGGACATTGGTTTGAGATGTGTTTCACACAAGTTAGATGAAGTTTGCATAAGTTTGAAACAAAACAGAAAGTTTTAGTCCATTTTAGGGCAAATCCAAGCCTGATTCTTCCAAGGAAAAACCAAGGATTCAAACCCAAGGAAATAACAAAGCAATAGGAAGAAGAACCAAGTGATTTGGTTGAGAAATGAGCAAGTTACACTCACTTTAGTAAAGCTTCACGAATCTGTCCAAAACTCAGATTCTCAGCTGATTAGAGAGCAATTTAGTGAAGATTTAGGAGTTGTGAAAGTGTAAAATGGGTTGGAGAAGGTGGGTATTTATAATGAATGAGTTAGAAGGTGATTGGAGGTGATTAGAGGTGGATTAAAGGTGATTGGGTGAGGTTAGAGAGTTGGATTTCGTGCAAAATTTGAAAGAAACACAAGTCTGCCGAAACAAGGCGCTCGCGTAGCGCGAGCATCAAGGCCTTACCCGTCGCGCTACGCTAGCACATGGGTTCTGAAATTAAGTTTGAAAAATGACAATTTGGCCCCTGTAGTTCATAGTTTAGGGTTTTTAAGAGTTTTAGGGGATGTTCTTGTCATATAAGCATTGTTTAAGGGCAAGACAAGTATGATTATCATAAACCAAGTATAATTGAGTGCATGAATGTCGAAATTAAGTATCGTTTACGTTCAAAACACGTTCAATGCATAAGTTTAGTTTAATTACAAGTTTCGCACATAGTTTTCAAGAATCACGATTAAACATAGATTGATTCACCAAATCGAACATACGAGTATACATAGAATGCGTTTAACATAGATGTAACAAAATATAAGCTTCGTTAATGATCCAAGTCTCGATTGATAAAGATTACAAAGAAGGAAACGATTACAAGAATACAAAGTTTCCAAAAATAGAATTACGAATCAAACTTTCTATAAATGGAAAGTACAAAATAGCCGGGCGTTACATTATGTTGAAGGTGATTCTTCCTTGTCGTTTGTCCGTGGTGTCTTGGCATTATTTTACTGTCTATATAAAATAAAATATTTTCACCATTCATATCTCCACGGTCTATATGGAGGTATGTTGGCTACCTGGTCGGGGGTTAAGGGAACGGTTTGGTAAGAGTCTTGCCATTGTTCAGTGTATAGATCCTGCAAATGACCTGGGTCAAATTTAGTAGGACCTCCTTCAATACCCAAAGGTATTGGATGGCGGGGGTCCAAACTCTTTGATCCCCTCATAAGTTAAACTACTATTAAAACTTTAACCCAGCTACTTAGGACTGTATCCCTGCTGACTTAGACTACTTAGCTGAGGGTAACGTCGCCTTCAAAAGAGGGGCCTACCACATTATGCACGAATAACTTAATTAATTATCTTTCAATAATCCGACTCTTTAGGATTGTATCCTTGCTGTCTCAAACTACTGGGTTGAGGGTAACATCGCCTTCAAAAGAGGGGCCTACTACAATAACTAAGATAATCTCTTAAACAAGTGCAAAAGTGCGAAAATAATCAAAGGTTACACTACGAGTCGGATCCAAGTGATTCATCTTGTCTATCTGTTTTTATTTTTATTTTTATTTTTATTTTCAGCATTTTAGTTAGTTTTATTTTCTTAGTTTAAAATCTTTTTCTAACATTTTGGTTTGATTAGACGTTGAAGATAAACCGGTATTAAAAGCTCTTGTGTCCTTGGACGACCTCGGTATCTTACCAACACTATACTACGTCCACGATGGGTGCACTTGCCCATATGTGTGTTTAGTGTTAGTAAATATCGTGTTTTATAAATTTAAAACTTGGCTAAAAAGTGTAAAATGGCTTAAAATACATACCTAAAATATAACACACTTCATGCACATTAGTAATAGATGAGGTTTTTTAAGATATAACTTTTTATTACTTGATATATAAAATTAGATTTATTCAATTCGTACAATACACGGGGTTTTTTTAAGGATATATATTTTTTATTATTTAGTAACGGAAATTACATTTATTCAACCCGTGTAATACACATATTTTTAAAGATGTAACTTTTTTATTATTTAGTATATACAATTACATCTATTCAACCCGTGTAATAAATGAGGTTTCTTAAAAATGTATTATTTTATTATTTGGTCAATAATATTACATTTATTCAACTCGTGTAAAACAAGCGGTTTTAAAGATATAACTTTTTCATTTGGTATATAAAATTATATTTATTCAACCCGTACAATACGGTTCTTATAGTATATTTTTTATTATTTAATATATAAAATTATATTTATTCAACCCGTGCAATAAAAGAGGTTTTTAAAGATATATTGTTTTATTATTTAATATATAAAATTCATTTATTCGACCCGTGTAATACACTGGGTTATAACCTAGTGTCAAATATACAAATCCTGAAAAATACGATGGAGATATTTATTTATTAAATTTTAATAAGAAAAAAATCAAGAAAATGCTACTACACGTTCATGCATCTTTTGAACATCATGGACCCGATTCATTCTGATCAGCTTATCTGCAAGACTACACAAACAGTTTATTTTTGTATCATTTAAATATTCCATTATCGTATAAACACCAAAAACTCGCAAATATTTATACTTTTGGGAACTCAAGTAAATAGAATTGCTCATATGATCTAATGGTATTAGTGATTGCTCTACAATAAAATGATGTTCAAATTTCAAGATGATTAGGAGGTATTAGAAGAAAGTAAAATGGTTCTTTGGAAAAAAAAAATAAAAAGAATTAGGGGTATGGCCGTAGGGTGCTCCACTTTCCATCACTCACCACACTCAATTAAGTTCCGTCATATCATCGAAGTTAGTTCCATCACTAATGATGGATTTTAGTGGAGGTGCTCATCACTCACCACATGTGAAGGAGAAGGAAGCAGGGAAGAAATTCAACGCGTGCACACTGCAACGCGTTTTGAAGACCACGCGTGGTCGAATAGAGTGGCGGCCGTGTTTCACGTTAATCCATGCGTGATGGGTCTTCCACAACATAGCGCCCCGGGTACCCTAAATAATTACGTTCTTTTTTTAAGCCAGTGGTATCTTGAGAATTACGAGGAACGTTGTAACCCTTATTATTGTTTATTATATGAACTGACTAAAATTCCATTACATATATATATATATATATATATATATTTTTTTCTGAACTCACGCCCTGTGAATGTAGATAGTGTCGGTGACCAGACTGACCATTATTTCAGAGGAAATCCATTACCGAAAGCTCACTGTGGTAAAACCCCTTTACCTTGAGCAAATTGCACCAAGTGGGACTCCAACCCATGACCTCCACATTTGAAGGTCGTAGGGATGGCAATCAAACCCGAACCCAATGGGTAAACTTGAAACCCGACGCATTTGGGACGGGTTTGGAGTCGGTTAATCGAGTTTGGACGGGTTGGGACTAGTTTTTTTTTTTTTTTCGCGTGTTCGGGATGGGTTTCGGATTTGATGATATACTCGTTTACCTGACCAAATTACTCGATAAAGTTTTTTTAGGTTTTTTTTTGGGGTGGGGGTGGGAGGGTTAGGTTTTTTGGGGTTTTTTTTGTGAGGTATAGTTTTTTTTTTTATCAAAATTACTTTAGAAGAGCACTAGGTTAGAACCCCGTGTATTACACGAGTTGAATAAATGCGATTTTATATACCAAATAATAAAAAAAGTATATCTTTAAAAATCTCGTTTATTACACTGGTTGAATAAATGCCATTTTATATACCAAATAATAAAACAATATATATTTAAAAATCTCGTTTATTACATTGGTTAAATAAATGTAATTTTATATATTAAATAATAAAAAAAGTTATATCTTTAAGAACCCCGTGTATTGTACGGGTTGAGTAAATTTAATTTTATATATTAAATAATAAAAAGTTACATTTTTAAGAACCTCGTCGAGCTGAGGAGCGAGACTAAGTTCGACCGTTAGGGAGACTAAAGCGGGATGATGTGTTATACGGGTTGAACACATGTAATTTTATATACCAAACAATAAAAAGTTATATCTTTATAAATCCTATGTATTATATGTATTGAATAAATCTAATTTTATATACTATATAATAAAAAAAGTTATATTTTTAAAACCCCGAGTATTACACAAGTTGCATAAATGTAATTTTGTATAGTACAAAATAAAAATGTTATATCTTTAAAAAAACCTCGTTTATTACACGGGTTGAATGAATCTAATATATATATATATATATATATATATATATATATATATATATATATATATCTTAAAAAAAACTAACGGATATACTCAATATACGATGGATGGGGTGATTGCGGTAATTGTTCTTATAAATGTCACGTTAACATAGTGATTACCGTATTTGAGTTGAGAATTGAACACGAAAATATAAGTATAGAACCAATAAACACCTTTTAAACATTTTTGAAATAGGTTCTACTCTTAACTATTTTAGTTTAATAAAATAAATAAATCATTTAAATTAACTGAGTTAGGGCTAAAGAACATAATTTGCAAGGGTATGCAAACATCGAATACGTTTTCTGTAATTATTGAAGACAAAGGACACAGTTTGCAATAACTGACATACATAAAGGACGATTTTTGTAATTTACTCTATTTTAAAATATTATATATATTATCTCATGTATGAATTGTTTAAATTTATATTAAATTTAATTGTATAATTATCTTTTAATTGATATTAATTATCTATAAAAATAGATGGCTTCAATGAATGACACGTGTCCAAAACTTGGTTTCTTTTATTATTGTAGATAGATTTTACAAAATTATTCAGAAGATCAAAATTACTCTACAAGAATATTTTACAAAATTACTCTACAAGAACAAAATTACTCCAGAGTATCATTTGTAGAGTAATTTTGATAACTACCCTACAAGCAGATAATTACAAAAATGTCACCGCGTGTTTTTGTCTTTTCCATGCTATTCGTACGTTTAGTACGTTTAAATTATTTGTACAGCAACTTTACTCATAATATATAACCCCTTTAGATATGAAAAAACCAACCCTACTCGTCAATAGTTTGTTGGATTACATATTGGTTGGAACCTATATGCATGCATATATTTTGCTTCTTTGCAACCATTAAATCGCTTTTAAGGTACTTATTTCCGACTATGTCTTAGATTTGAACATGGTATTCACTAGCTATATGGGTACTTGCAACCCGTGATCATGAGCAATTTAAACTTCATGATTCGTGTGTGAGCATATCAGATTATTCGTGTGTGAGCATAGGTGTAAACACATACGAGCTATAACGAAAACCACTAAATAGTTAGAAGCTAAAGTAATATATTATTTTTTTTGCCTTTTCGTATGAAACTAACAAAAAATGACTATTTATGAAGTGTAAAAGACATTAATTATTTTATTTTTACTCTATCTAAACAAATATCTAGACAAAATAAAGAAATTACTTCTAAACATTTGGGTTTATTTAATTTAATGGTGATGGACATATATGGAGTCCACATCTCTAAGACACTTCAACCACAAGGGGACTTAATGGAGCTCACATCACATGGAGCTATTGGTTTCAATGAATCAAAGTGTTGGGGTTGTCCCGTGTTTTCAATTAATATATTGTTTTGACTTTTAATAGTCAAAATATTATCCTATATATTAAAAACACAACCTTGTGAATAGTCTGTTGACTTTTTTTTCCCTATACCATTTTTAAGTGTGTATATATATCCATTTTCTTCAAAGTTAGTTAGATTATTGATCATGGTGGAGTGGTTTTGTGGTTGTATGTGTTTTAAAGAGACTCAAGTTCAAATCATGGGTCTTCTTTTTTTTTTTTCTTTCCATTTTATGCTTGTAGTGTAATTTTGTGTGCAAACTAAAGATTATACCGTGCTCATCCCTACCGTATCGTACCGAGCATTTTCGGTGCCGTTACCTAATTCACATGAAAAGTGAACTTTTCTAACACATTGTCTAAGGAAAAAACAAAAAAAAAAATGAGTCTTTCCTTTAACTAGCATACTCCAGTTAGGTCAACTCCTTTGATTCGTAGACTCTCTAAAAACTAAAACAAGTTTAAAACCTTTTAGAAACGTTTTATTTTTTCTAAATCACCTAGAAAAAAATGATCCTCTTGGCTACTCAAAGTGGGTTGTCATTGGTTTATCACATATCCAAGGATAAGAGCCAAAATAGTTAAAGTGACTTAGGTTTTATCAATTCTTATGAATTTGATGTTTAATACAACCCAATTTTTTTAACAACAAGAAATCTGCAGAACAACAAAACATACATAATTCATCAACGTGATGATTTAAGACATTAACACATATATGAGAAAACACTTTCTCAAATTATTAACTATAACTCATCAACATGACACGATTAATTAGAACCTTGAATCATTTTACACTAATACTAAACATGTCCAAAAGATTATGTATCTCAAGAACCCTTTCTGGATAAAACAGACGAGGGAGACGAAGAATCCCTCATTATGTCAAAACGAACAAGATGACTGGGTAAATTTGTGTAGCATGTATGTGTAAATGAATTGTTAGGGTTTTCACAAGCATCTTCAAGTATGGATGTTTTATGATTCATCATTCCGAAGTATATACTAGGCATGTACCGTGTTTCTTTTGATAGATCAGCATTCCTTCCTGAGTTTGGTGAGAGGTTTAAAGGATTCAACGACTTGATCTTTAGCATTTTCCTCTTGACACCGAAGCTTCCTGATCACCTACTGTGTGGGAAGTTACTTCCACGACCTCTTATATGCGTGAACAAACTTTTTTCGTTTGCTTAGAATACATTTTCTTCTTCCTTCACCATGCAAGATTTAAGCTTGAGCTCATGGGTTGCGATAAATAAACCTATCAACTGGCCACTTGGGAGTGTTGCCTAGTTAGTTTAAAAGCCAAATATCTAAGTTACATAAACTCTATTAAATTATTTTGTATAAAATGAAATTTGTTACCACCTAAGATAAGGGTCAAACCAAAAACTATAAAATTGTTAGTATGTGGACACCGATTCTGTTATCTTTTTGACTTCCACGATCGTGCGAAGCATTCAAGAAAAAATTATGGATTAAATAAGTGTTTTAAGCAATACTAAAAGGGTTCTAACTATATGATAATTCAGTGAATTGGTGGTTGTTAATTAACATATTTATAACAAATCAATTAAACAATATACAACGGTGAGTCTAAGTGGTCTATTTACAACGATTTTTCTATACTAATTACAGTAGCGGGTTTAAACCATAATCTTGCGTCGAAATTGTCTGGATGCATGAATGAACCGTGCACTTACAATGGTGCGTCCAAACTATTAGCATCGTACATTTTAAACCATCTCTTATTTAATGAACACATATAGCATCATCCTAGAATAGAGACCGTATCCTTGGTTAGAAAGATCTCACTAAGGTTGTGCGTTACCGGGTAACAACCCGGCCACGACACCACCGCCCAGGCATTAAACGCCGTCCCTATGGGCGTTACCCGGTCGTTAAAGGGGGGGGGGGGCATGAACAGGGTGAATCCATTGGTGATGACCATTGGTTGTGAGTCCAACCCCACTTCCAAATGTAATATTTATTTAAAAAAAAAGAGTAAAATGTCAAAATCGTCTCCGAGGTTTGGGCGCTTTTGCTTGTTCAATCTAAAATAAGATTTTTTTTGTAACTAGACATCTGGCATTTCATTTTCGCTATCATTTTCATCCAATTCACTAACTCAGTTGAAATGTATCGTTAACTCTTATGGACGATTTTAGCAATTCCCAAACCTCAGGGATGATTTTAGCAATTCGCCCATTTATTTTTTGGTTTTTTATATATTTTTTTATCTTTAATAAAAAATTAAATATAATTATAAATATAACATATATACATATACCACACAATTATATATACACACACTTATTTATTTAAAATTTTTCTTTTTTACCTTTAAATAAAAAAAATAAAAAAATTACTTTTTTGGAAAAGTTGATTTTTTTAGAATTTTTGGTAAAACTTTTTAAAAAAAAAAAAAACTCTTTTGTGCCGAGTTCTCTAAGTTTTCATAACTTGTATAAGTTTTCATTTTACTTTAACCATATATATATATATATATATATATATATATATATATATATAGGGGAGGGTTTAAATGAGAACCCTAAATATTGTGAGAACCGTAAGAACAAATAAAAAAAACATGAGAACTTGGTCAAAAACAATTCAAATTCAAATTTTTGTCTACACTTATCATTATTATTCGAATACAATGTAAGAAATTCAATTTAAACGTTTAAATTTACGTGAATTCGTAAATAAAGAAAATTTACACATGTGTAAGTTTGCCATTTACACATGTGTAAATCTGTTATATTTACACATGTGTAAAAAATCTAAAAAGAGTGATTTTGAAAGGAGAAATGAATTATTTGATGTTATAAATTCTTGTTTTGATGATGTATCTTAATTACAATGAGGTTTGTATTAAAAAAATTGGTTTTGATTGCTTTTTTCATTCGTTCTCACGGTTCTCGCAATATTTAGCGTTCTCAAGATAATCCTCCCCTATATATATATAGGGTAGGGATCCTAAGAGAAGTCCACCCTATATGAGAAACTTGAGAAGCATTCTGGACCACACATTTTTCTAAGCCTTTCGTAATATACACATATGTATAGTTTAAAATTGACTATATACATATATGTATATTGAGTTATACACATATGTATATAGTCAATTTTAAACTATACATATGTGTATATTATGAAAGGCTTAGAAAAATGTGTGGTCCAGAATGCTTCTCAAGTTTCTCAACTAGCCTATCACTTCTCACATGATATATATATATATAGGGGAAGGTTCTATGCAGAACATTAAATATTGCGAGAACACGCAGAACAAAATGAATCACTCATTTTTTCAATCCTAAAAACCTAAAAAATAAATGAAAATGTTATAAATGTAAGGTTTATTGTTTATCACACTAGAATTTAAAACAAAATATGAAAAATCTTTAGTTTTTAAATAACCTACAGACATGTAGGTTATGTGTAGGCTAAATTACCTACATTTATGTAGACTATGTGTAGGGAAAAATATATGATTTTTTATGTATATATAATACATATATGAATGTAAGAAACATAAAATTTAAGAAATATGAAACTTAAATCCCAAAATTTAGTGATTTAGAGTTGTTCTTTTTGTTCTCGCAATAATTAGTGTTCTGTAATGATCCTTATCCTATATATATATATGAGTGGGGATCCTACGGAAAGCGTGTTTTTCCTAAAAAGTGTAAAAAGTCATAAAACACAATAATTTCAGGCAGAAAACACACCTAAAACTCACAAATAATAGAATGAATATTACTAAAACACCATATTCAAACTTTAATAGTCCATAAAAACTTCAAACACACCATCGTAGAACTATGAATATAAAACACACAATGCTAAACAACATAAAACACAATAATATTTGTCATTCCACAATCGGAGCCTTAACATCTAAAACACAACACAAAACCCACATACATGATGTTTTAGTAATATTCATCATATTATTTGTGGGTTTTTGGTGTGTTTTATGGTTGACATTACGGTGTTTTATGACTTTTTACACTTTTTAGGAAATTTGGACTTTCTGGCAAACTCCTATATATATATATATATATATATATATATATATATATATATAGGGGAGGGTTATCTTGAGAATGCTAAATATTGCGAGAACCGTGAGAACGAATGAAAAAACCAATCAAAACCAATTTTTTTTTAATACAAACCTCATTGTAATTAAGATACAACATCAAAAAAGAATTTACAACATTAAATAATTCATTTCTCCTCTCAAAATCACTCTTACTAGATTTTTTACACATGTGTAAATATTACAAATTTACACATGTGTAAATGGCAAACTTACACATGTGTAAATTTTCTTTATTTACTAATTTATGAAAATTTAAACGTGTAAATTTAATTTCTAACATTGTAATCAAATAATAATGACAAGTGTAAAAAGAATTTTTGAATTTGAATTGTTTTTAACCAAGTTCTCGTGGTTTTTTCATTCGTTCTCACGGTTCCTGCGATATTTAGCGTTCTCATTTAAACCCTCCCCTATATATATATATATATATATATATAAGGTAAGGTTCATGCGAGAACCACCTTTATTGCGAGAACCAATGTGAACACAACCTAAAATAGCTAAAAAAACCTAACCCCCCCCCTCCCAAAAAAAAAAAAAAAAAAAAAAAAAAACTAAACCCCTTCCCCCCCCCCCCAAGCTAAATGCTAAAAACTAAAACCTAAAAAAAAACCTAACCCACCCCACCCCACCCCCCCCCCCCAAACCTAAAAACCCCCTCCCCCACCCCCCAAAAACCTAAACACCCCCCCCCAAGCTAAAATGCTAAAAACTAAACCCCCCAAAAACCTAAAAAAATAAAAAAAAAATCTAAAAAAATAAAAAAAAACATACAATTTTTTTTAAGTTAAAATCGCTACTTTTAGTAGCCAAAATATTAAAAAAAAATTGTGTGTTTTTTTTAGCTATTTTTAGGAGTAAATTGCTAAAATAGTCCCTAACGTTTGTTCACATTTGCTAGATCCATCCAAAAAAAGATTTTTTCTCATATGAACCACTGAGGTTTCAAAAAAGTTGCTAAATCCATCCAAACTTCAAGTACGATTTTAGCAATTTAATAAAACAAACTTTTTTTGGATGGATTTAGCAAATGTGAACAAACGTGAGGGACGATTTTAGCAATTTACTCTATTTTTTTTTATTTTCATCTTTTTATTATATCTCTTAATTAACATAAAATCTATTTATTTTCATCTTTTTATTAAATTTCTTATTTAACATAAAATCTACTAGTTTTTTTTTCTTTGAACGACGAATTTCTACAACAGACGATAGATTCGCACCTGCTTTTGCAGGCCCTCCACCCCAATCTGGCCAAGACTATGTTGTCTTAACCGGGCTCACGCTTCGCATCAGAGTTTGGTTTGGCGCTCCCCGACAAAATTTCCAGCCTACTGCCATATGCGAGTAGTTGCACCCTCCACAAGAGCGAAAACTCTCGGAGTAAATGCACTGTAATAGAAAACTCGGGTGTATTCCGCGGGTTTCGAACCTTTGGTCACAGGTTCGAAACCCGCAGAGCACACCCGAGTTTTCTATTACAGTGCATTTACTCCAGAGAGTTTTTGGCTCTTGTGGAGGGTGCAACTACTCGCATATGGCAGTAGGCTGGAAATTTTGTCGGGGAGCGCTAAGCCAAACTCTGATGCCAAGCATGAGCCCGGTTAAGACAACATAGTCTTGGCCAACTTGGGGTGGAGGGCCTGCAAAAGCAGGTGCGAATCTATCGCCTGTTGTAGAAATTCGTCGTTCAAAGAAAAAAAACTAGTAGATTTTATGTTAAATAAGAAATTTAATAAAAAGATGAAAATAAATAGATTTTATGTTAATTAAGAGATATAATAAAAACATGAAAATAAAAAAATAGAGTAAATTGCTAAAATCGTCCATGACGTTTGTTCACATTTGCTAAATCCATCCAAAAAAAGTTTGTTTTATTAAATTGCTAAAATCGTCCCTGAAGTTTGGATGGATTTAGCAACTTTTTTGAAACCTCAGTGGTTCATATGAGAAAAAATCTTTTTTTGGATGGATCTAGCAAATGTGAACAAACGTTAGGGACTATTTTAGCAATTTACTCTATTTTTAGGTATTTTTGGTTCTGTTCACATTGGTTCTCGCAATAAAGGGTGATTTCTAACGGATCTTTGTCTTATATATATATATATATATATAAATAAAAAGTATCAGTGATCTTCCATTTAAATAAGAAACCGAACATTATTTTTGTTCTTTATTTCTAGTTTGTTCACTTGTAAACTAATATGTTCTTTATCACTGAAGTATATTAATATAGTCATCAATGATCACATTGAATAACTTGTCTAAAAGTTGCTTTTAATCATAAGTCGGATATTTTGTAAGATATTTCTTATTTCTCCTATTGGTTACAAGTCGTACGTGTTATATAGGATTTATCTGTTATACTAATAATTTAATATGATGTCAATCCACTTTTTTCGACATTTTAACGGTACATTATTATTATTATTATTATTATTATTATTATTATTATTATTATTATTATTATTATTATTATTATTATTATTATTATTTTGCGTTAAATTTATAATTGTGTATTACTTGTATTGTATGAAGATATGTCCAATTTCTTTTCCTTTTTTAACAGCAAACGAATACTATATAAGTCTAATCATCCAGACAAACCCATCGGCGATAGGCCACTTACACCCACTTGCAAATGCAAACAACGCTGGAGACTCGGCCCACCCACCATTCCAGAGAAACCCACCACTCAAGACCCATCGTAATAAAACCATTGGCACACCTGGAGAAAATTGCATCAAGTGGGACTCCAACCCATGACATCCACATTAGATTACCTCCTCCCAAACCAATTAATCTAAGGGTGAGAGGGGCACTCCCCTCTTAGGGGAGTCCCCTCTCTTACGCACACCCAATCAGATTATGCCACGTCAACTCCCCTCTTAAACTCCCCTCGCACCCCAATTTGATGGCGGCACTCCCCTCTTAGGGGAATTGTTTTTTTTATTCAAATAAAAAAAACGTTTTCATTGGTTGGAAAAAAAGGTGGCCCACCTTCTCTCTCCTTTCCTCTTCGGTGCCCCCTCCCCGAAATGGGCTTCCTGATTCAGCTCCCCGCCTGGATGACGGCACCGCCCCACTCGGTGGGGTTGGTCCCCGCACTGGGTCACCGAGGGTGCCCCACTCCCCCTAAGAATCATTGACTATGCATGTTCAAATTTCTACGGGCGATTAATTAATATAAATATGTTATATGGTCAACATATCCGAAAATCAATTCAATTTATTTCCTGCATTTATTTGATTAGAGGCAAACATGTTATATAACATATTTATTACTATATATTTTTAACTAGGTCGATGTAGGATCTGCCCTTTTGCAGCGAATTTGCCAAAGGGGGAAAATAGACATGTTGTGACATACCTGTCAAATATGAAAAATAGACAAAAGACGTTGAACCATACACGCACGTATCGACGTATTAACTCGCAAATTTTAGAACGAAAAGCAAAACGAAAAACTTGCGAAAGATAAAAAGTATAGGGGAACAAAGTTGTAAATAAAAAAGTTTTTGGTTAAATTACAAAAGATGAAAAATTTTTGGTTAAAAGTAAACAAATTAAGAGGGTTAAAATACAAAAGATGAAAACATTTGGGTTAAAATCTAAAATCACAATTTTTTTTTAAAACACCCCATGCTTAGGGTATAACATCACAATACAACAATGTGTTGCTAATTTACATTTATATTTATATTATAAAAATTTGAAAAAATGATGATAAGTGTGTTATTTTTACTATTCAATTTTGTGCACTAAAACTAGCATTCTGTACAACTGATTAAAGCTAAACTAATTTCATTTGCCAAGTTTCATACGATGCTTTATGCCACGTTTCATGTTACTTTATTCATCTAAATAGAGTAAGCTGCCATTTTGGTCTCTGAGGTTTGGTCAGTTTTGCCAGTTTAGTCCAAATTTCAAACTTTTTGCCTTTTTGGTCCCTGTGGTTTCGTTTTTTGCCATTTTGGTCCAAATTTCAAATTTGGCCAGATTCTCCAACTTAAAACCTGATATTTTCTCTTTACTCTCAGGGGTATTTTAGTCATTTTGGAATTTTATAACACATTTTTAATTAAACAATACACATTAATCAATAAACCCTCATCTTCATCTCCCCTTTCAGATCACCACCGTCGCAATCACCACTCTCTCTCTCTCCCTCTCTCCTTTCTGCCGCCACAAGCACCACCACCACCGTTTCTGAAACTCCGGCCTGGTCTTATGTCCTTCATCTCTGTCGTACACGGGTTGAGCTTTCTGGGTTGTATTTAAGGAAATGGCTTTGAATGTTAGCATCTGCAAGTATGTTAATAACCCTAATTTGGGGCATAAATGATTTGGGGGTGTTAGAGAGAGAGAGAGAGGAGAGAGAGACAGAGGGTTGTTTAGAGAGAGAAGAGAGAGAGAGAGAGACAGAGGTGCTAGAGAGAGAGAGAGAGAGAGAGAGAAAGAGAGAGAGGCAGGTGGTGGTTAAAACGTAATTCAGCAATTCCGGTGAGCTTGATTATGTCTTCTTCATCATCATGCTGGTGGTCTTCGAAGCAACCAAAATTCATTATCTGTTTCATCATCATCCGCTTGATTTGATTTTGACCTCGTTGTGGTGAAATCATAGGTTTGTTCGATGATCTCTTTGATTGATCACAGTAGAATGATGCAGATGTCATTTTTGTAACAATTGAGAATGAAATTAAAGTGAATTTGTGGTGTATTTGGGTCAGAAGGGACTGTTGATTTGTGGTGTATTTGGGTTTAGTTATTTTTAATCAATTTTGAGTTATAATAAATTTAAAATGACCAAAATACCTCTGAGGATAAAGACAAAATAACAGGGTTTTAGTTGGGGAATTTGACCAAATTTGAAATTTGGACCAAAATGGCAAAAAAACGAAACCACAGGGACCAAAATGGCAAAAGGTTTGAAATTTGGACTAAAGTGGCAAAACTGGCCAAATCTCAGGGACCAAAATTCAATGATATATGAATTCTCATACAACAACGATGAGTATTCTATATGTAGTAAAAAATAAAGAGTTTCTATATATCCGTAGTCAAAATCCCGGGTGTGTGGCGTCACCGTTGTTGTGTACGAAGATTGGTTGAGAAAAAACGAGTAGAAACGAACGTCGCTTACGGATATGAACAACATTCGTGACACCAACAACGGATTTCGAAATGAATTTACGACTTGGCGGTGGAGGTGGTGTGGCGGTGTAGGTATTGTGGTGTCGGCATAGTCTATCATTGTTGACTTTTTTAAAGTTTCTTTATTTTTTTAAAGGTTGATAGCTTTTAAAAAAGACATTATGTTTTTTTTAATTACACCACTAAATATTTTATGAGACTATATGCATGTTTAGTATCGGGGGTACAAAAAGAATCATTTTTTTAGTCGTATCTATTGTGATAAGAAAGTGTTCTTAGTTCAGTTCAGTGGTAGAACGTGAGTCTTCAAAATCTGATGTTGTAGGTTCAAATCCTACAAAGCTAGTTTTGGTATGTTTTTTAAGCGACTTTTAAAAAAACTTCGATGCATTGCATGTATAACATGCTTAATTATGTATATGAATAATTTTAAACATAGGTTCCATAATTATTATATATGTTAGTGTAATTATTCAAATACGATACATAATATATTGTACAAGTGTTATACTATATTTATTCGTAATTATTGCAGACACTGGTCCATACGTCACGTGTCGCGTTCTAATGGCTTGATACCTTTTCACACGTTTAAGTTCACTTTGTACAACAACCCGACTCCATATATTCATGTATGTTAGGGTGGAGGGACTGGTCACCAATTGGTGAGTGTTTAAACAATTTTCTAACCAATAATATCATGTCATATCAAGTTCTCACTTCACTCCCCATTTTACACTCAATCACTAGCAGTGGTCAAACACATGGAGAGTGGTAAACAAATTTCTTTTTTAAAAAAAAGATAAATTTGTGATTGGTTGGAAAACGTTAGGACCCACCTTTATCACTCTCCCTCACTCACATCTCTCCTCTTCACCCTCGGTGAATACCCACCAATTTTGGCCCTCACCGCTCACCGAACTGAACTCACCAAAAGGGTGGCAATGGTTCCCCATGCGGCAAACTCCCATCCCTGCTCCACTCACCGAGCCCACTGCGCCCACCCTTACAATGTTGTAGGGAGCTGCTATCAAGGAAATATCTATACTTCAAGCTTATATTGTTGTTGTTGTTGTTAAGTTTAAACATATTTTATAATTCTAATATAACTTAAGATACAGTGTTTTATTAAATTCTTAGTATATTGTTGAAACTTTTCTATTTTTATCTACGTCTCATTATAACTTTTTTCTTAACCGAGTTCTAAGTATAATGTATTAATACTCAAAGTACGAAAGTATATGTTATCAAAACTACCTCACATTTAGCTTCTCTTTTTTTTTTTTTTACAATGTGACGATGTTTACCCTTTTTATTTATGTCGTTGCGACGTACCTATTTTTATCTATGTCTCGATAATATTTTCTTTTCCTAAACCCAGTTGTGGTAGTATTGTACAAGTAATCAAAGCACAAATATACATCTTCCTAAAATTACCTCAATTTGTTTTTTCAATAATGTGATCTCATGCACCCTTTTTTTGTAATTCTAATAATATAATGTAGTGTTTTATAAAAATTTTAAATATATTGTTGCTACGTACATATTTTTATCAACATTACAATAAAAGAAATTTCAGTATTGAACGGGTCAAATATAGACTGATACCAACAATATAATGAAATGAATCATTGACCGAATTTTGCCGCAACGTGCGGATAATTCCACTAGTTATGTCTTATTAATCAACAAGATAAGGTACCAAAAGGCCTTTGGCTAGTTGTCCTAGCTATATCCACATATGTAAAGTGGTGCCCCTTCAGAAGAGATCAGAGATCGAGGTAGTGACGCATCCAGAAATTTTGAGTACAGGGTGTGTATATATATATATATATATATATATATATATATATATATATATATATATATATGTTTAAACACTTTTGTCTATTTGCCGTTCAAAAAAAAAAAACACTTTTGTCCATGATGATTTTGCGAATTAGTGAATAAGTATCGGTTAAATTTTGGGTTGATTTGATTTGAAAAACATGAGTTACACCGCTTTTTTCTAAGGAAAGGGGGCACATTACTCCCCCGAGTTGGTCCACCTATGTCGGGGTAAGCGAGTACGTTGCCATATCTGCCGAGTTATGGTCCCGTGTATGAATTGCGAGTTTGGTGAACTCACATGTGGTGAACTCTCCTTTGATATTATTCTCTGATTGGAGCTATACACACCATGTTATCTTCGTATTCTTGTTAGATGTGTTGTATCACTAACCTTCACCAAACACACTCTTGACTGACTTCGTTAGTTCAACATAGTTAGACAAGGTTGTTGTCAATGATTGTTATATTAGTCATCATGGTAGTGTTGTGTAGTCATATATGAAAACATACCATGTTTTGGGATAGTGTTAGATATAGTATCATATGTGCCCATACTACTATCACTTATATGAGACTTAGAATTTTCGCAGTGTTAAAAAATGAAGTTAAGGCGGTTAAAACTTAAGGCATGGTTCGCCATTTCACATCAGTGGTTAAAGTCTCCCTAACCATGATTTCTAGTAGAAACCTACCATGTTTCTATACTAGAATTTGACAAGTAGTTTTTTTTTAAGATTTTTATGTTAATTTATTAGGTCGACTTCATGGCCGGCTCTGAGGGTGGGCGGGGAGGACCAACGGCCAGGGCCCGATATTTCGAAGGACACGTTATTTAAAAAAAATCTGATATGTATATATATAAAATAAAGAGTAAACTGCAATTTTACCCCCTGTGGTTTAGGGTGATTGGCACCCTTACCCCCCCTAAGGAAATAATTGCAATTTTACCCCCCCACTGTTCACTGTTATGTCGCAACCTTACCCCATGGTGTCAGTCAACGGTAGTTTGACCCTTATAAGTAAGGGTATTTTAGTAATCTTACCCTATATTTATTATATTGTTATTTTTATTATTATTAATAAAATCAAATTATCATCATCATCATCTTCAAATAACAGATCTAGATCTGAACCTCCATCTCTTCAAACAAAATATGCCCTTACCGTCGCCATCCTCACCACCCCCGCCACAACCAGTCTTGTCTTCTTTGCTATTGATAAGTCCAAAACCCTAATTTTAAAAATACAGCCGCCACCACAATCTTAAGAACGATGACGATGAAGACAAGAGATCGGAGAACAGTGAAGATGACCGGAGATCGATGTGGTTGTTCGGTGGTGGTGATGGAACGGTGACGGTGAACGGAGGTGATGACCAGAGATTTGATGATGATGTTTGCCGTGAAGATGATGTTTCAGAGATTTGATAACCGCATCGTCACCGGTGGATCTTGATTGATCAGTTAAGATTTGGCATCTTTCTTGATTTTGTATTGTTGACAAGAATCTACAAACGTTTTGTTCAACTCAATAACTTGCTTCAAAAGATGAGGTGGAAGATAAGCATCATCGTTTAGTTTCTGTTCACCAAATACCATCCATTTGAGATTTTCGATCACCATTG
Source organism: Helianthus annuus (assembly GCF_002127325.2). Lineage (NCBI taxonomy): Eukaryota > Viridiplantae > Streptophyta > Magnoliopsida > Asterales > Asteraceae > Helianthus > Helianthus annuus. The sequence goes on from NC_035437.2 coordinate 121,941,790, forward strand.
GTTTGATTCCTAAGAGAATACATCAGCATATATGCATCGGTCGAAGAGAATGTTCGCACATGTGTATTAGTTTCAGAAGATGAAGCACCCATATGGTTTCCATTTACAACACTATTGGGCAATATCCACTTGCCCAGGAAAAGAAAATGCAGAGGTTATCTTCTTCTTCGTTGTTGGGTTTTAATTTTGGTTCCTGGGCATTTAATTTTAGATTCACTTTTTTTATCTGAACCAGTAATCTAAAATTGTCACACCCCAACCAATGGCGGAAACATCGGGATGAGACGAAGTGTGAAGATTGCTCGAGACATCATAACGCTATTTGTGACAATAATTTAATAATCCAAATTTCATTTCCAAACTTCAAGTAGTCATCAATACAAAATCCCAAATAACAACAAGTTTAATCAAAATAACAAACCAACATAACTAAAATTCGATACAACATATTAAACCTAACGTCTAAAGTGTGTATCTAGGCATCGTGCTACCTCTTTCATTTCATCCTCATCAACCTGTAACATGTTTAAAATACAATTCAATGCAAAAGCAAAGGCGAGTATACAAGTTTGGTACATACATAGCATAAGATAAAAGTGTGAACAATTCCTCATAGCAAGCATGCGATTCAAGATAAACATTAAATATGGCATGTGTCTAACATATCAAACCAAGAAAACGCAACTTGCTCATGACATAACCAAAGTTTCAGTAGAGACGGGTCGTTAATCCTATAGCGCTACATATGTCAAGGTTTGGCTCGTACGAAGTTAATGATAAGTTCAACACATAAGAATCACCCAAATTTAAAGTATCAAGCCATCACATATACAAGCATGTTATAGGAATGTTCATGTGTTTAGACAAAAGTTCATGTGTAAGTTTCAATAGGTAAACATGTTACACCCCAAAAGTGGTAAAAGTAAAAAGGGGAAAAGTACGAGTATACTCACAGAATTGCTAAGTTTTCCGATTATCCAAGTGTTGACGAGCGTAAGAGGTTAGAAGGGAGGAACACCAAAGTCTCGAGTTTAAGAGTGGTTGCGATTGCGACTCCTAGTGAAATAACGCACGAGTAAAGATTGGAACAATTCAAGAGAACGAACGAGAGTGTTTGACCTAGATATTTAAAATATCACGAACTCGCTATTATTTATAGGTAAAGAAAACAAGGAATCCTAATATTTATTATTTATAGATTAAATATTTAAATATTTTATCTTATCGTAAAAATTAACATTAGGGTTATAAAAGAATTATAATAATATGTTGAGTGATTATGTTAATTTGTATTAAAGGTTTTATTTTAAAGAAAGGAGGTAATCAATAAAACTTTTGGATTTGAATTATACTTACTAATTCTAAAAATTGGTTTAAGATAATAAATTTTGGTTTGTATAAACATGTAAAAAAAAAAAAAAACATAATGTATAACAAACTTTAGTTTACATATAAACACGTTTTGTTTAAAAGAATACATGTTTTGTTTTGCGGATTTTATGAAAAACGGGCAGAGTTTCCTCTGTTTTTGGACGATCCCGACAACTAAGGTTATCGATTTATATGCTCAAAATTCAACAAACAATCAACGAAACAATATATTCATAATATGATTCTACGTATGTTTATAACTACAAGTTATTTAAAGTTTGGTTTCACGATAAGATAAGATATTAATTAATACAAGCAATAAAATTTATATTTCGCCCCTTTTATTCGTGTTCGTGTTTAACCCGATGACCCGACAGTTGACCGGGTTTGACCAATTGATTGGCTTTGACCACGTTTGACCGAACCGAAGCCCGAACATCAAGCCGTAACCCGAGCTACAATCTGACCCGATACGCCTCTTGGACCGAACCCGAATCCGTGCGCACCGAACACGAGAATTTGAGCCGAGATCAATTCTTGAGCCGAACCCGAACCCGAGCAAACGGAACATTGTCAATATCACTTTATATCAAATAAAAAAAATAAATAAAAAAATATAAAATACAATAAAAAGAAAAAAGAAAACTGAAATGAAAGAACAAGATGTGGGGTTTACTGGTTGTACTCACCGGAGTCCAAACGCCACCGGCGTCGTCGCCGACAGTGTTGTCGAGCACCACCACCGTTGCAGCCAACACCACCATCATGTAACCACCATCACTTCACCACCGGCGCTGCCCCGTCACCGACCCGAAGCAAAATAGCTCCGTCGCCGCCACAGACGACGCCACTGTCGACGTCTATCTTCTCCGGTCTCTCTCTCTTCTCTCTGACTATTCTCTCTCTGCCTTTGCGTTCTGCCATCGTACGCCATCGCCGCCGCCACCAGACGGTGGTGGTGGTCGTTCCTCTTCGATCAACAGGGGAGGCCGAGAAGGTGGAGAGGAGGAAGGGGGTGCGGGTTGTCGACAAAGGGTACGGCCAGTTTACCGGCGGTGCCGGCCGGTGAGTCCACCGATCAGTCATCGAGAGGGAGTGAGTGATCGAGAGGGTGCTGTAGATGAGATTTTGTGTGTATTTGTGTTCTTGGGTTAGCAGACATCAAAAGGAAATAGAGGGAACATTATGTGTGGCTGATAAAAAGAGTTAGGGTTAGCTATTTTTTTTATACTTTCAATTATTATCACAAATAGTCCCTCAACTTAAGAGTTAATTAAATATAGTAAATTTTCATTAGCAACCCCTTGACATCAATTAACCAAGCTATGTTATGTTTTAAAAGAAACTATCCTTACCATTAAATTAACTGGGCTAGTTTGTATCCTTATCTAACCTTAAAGTTTAACGAGGCTAACTACATTATTATAAAAATAAGCTTTTAAATAGTATAATCAATTAATTTAATTAATTGAAGCATGAGTAAAATAACCTTTTTTTTATAACGAATTAGATTAAAGATAAAGATTTTTTTTGACGATTATAACGAAACGACGAATACGAGGATACAAAGTTTCCAAAAATAGGAACATGAACAATGGTTTCTAAATATGGAAAGTTATGAAAACGCGGAGCGTTACAGTCTCCCCTCCTTTAGGAAATTTCGTCCCGAAATTTATTCAGAAGGAAGACTTGAAAGGGTTTTGGCAAACAGAAGAGGATTGTTTAAAATTTAGGCTTTGGAATTTGAGACAACAGAGAATACTGAGGTATAAGGGTGAGCGATTGATCTAATAACGATTATGAGTGTAAAAAAATAGCATAAGTACCTGATAAACGAAAGTAGAGCGTTAAAAATGAAGTCTCGTCGTGGATAATCGGATATAATGCGTTTGTGAGTTGTTAAAGTTTATATCGGGTCTAACTTGGTCTGCAAAACACCGAATTTCTCATGGCACGTTTTACGAAAGTTTGGTAACATGGTAGAAGACATTTATATATAGGAAGTACCAGCGGCGTATCCACAACGTTTTAACCATGTTACGTCCGTTTCGTTATTCGTGTCATGTTACGTTCCGTGTCTCACCATACGCAGCAGTACACTCTATGGTTCTCATGCGCTTATTACTATAATCTCGTGTGCACCCGCGATTATAACAATCGTCGCATGATCCGCATATCTTGTACTAGTTGCGTATGAATCAGGGTATACATAATTTAAAAATTAAGAATGTGTACGTGTAAGAATGTAGTATGTAAGCAAGTCCATGCTTAAGTATGCATGAGACCCACGTAAGCAAATCACTCGGATTACGCTCGCGTATGGGTACGAATGTATGAATCATGAGTTTAAGTATGAATATGCACACAAGTATGTGTATCAACATAACACGTACGAGTAGCGCGTGTATACGTATAAGCATGCAACGTATGAGTATAAGTAAAAACACGAAACGTATGAGTAGAAGTATGAATACGATTATAAGTATAAGCATAAAATGTATTGTTATGACTATGAGTATGAGTATGAGTACGAATACTAACGATTGCGTATATCGTATTAATTGAAAACATAACAAATTTAAGCATGTAAAAGTGCTCAAAAGGTTGCGTATGTAAATACGAATGATATAAATGGAATTGTCGCGATGAAACGACTAAAATGTGTATGATGATATGTATGTATAGTTGTTTGCGCAAAGCGTGAAGTTAAAATAAATTGAGTTGTCACGAAATATAGGCTTTAGTTTGTGAATGTAAAGAGTGTATAATACGTCTGTTGGTTATGTGAAAAGTTACTTTGTAAAGAAATGGAAATGCTACTATGGTTTTAAAAGAATTTACATAGTTGAAAATTTGTCGTCCTTATGAAGTTTCCTTGCCCACGTGTTTTGAATTTAATTGAAGTATCGAGCGAGATTTTGAAAAGTTCTAGAGATTAATATGTCACACCCCAACCGATGGCGGAATCATCGGGGCGCGGCACTGAGCGAAACAGATTGTTCAGAAGTTCCCACAACAACTATCATACAATTCAGTTATATAACACGTCCCATACCGTGTCCCAAATAATAACAAGTTATCATAGAAATCAACTAAACAATATGGGAACTGTTCCGACAACTCAGATTCTTAATTATTACAGACCGAATTAAATATTGTTTTAAGACTTCTAGACGGCTAACTGTAGATCTTACTGACTACAGGTGCCAGTACAAGATCTACAGATAATTATGGCCCTGGAGCAGGTATGTGGACACTGTCCTAAGGTCACAGGTTCCTAGAAGCTTATTATTGCCTCGCTTCCCTAGCACGCTAGTAGCTTAAACACCTGTCACATACGTTAAAATAAAAGTCAATACACATAATGTAAGGGTGAGTACACAAGTTTGATATAGCATATAAAGTTCGAAAAGTTTACGCATAACCAAGCACGTACACAAGGGCAAACGATGCATGTAAATTATCAACATGGAACCATCGATACCAATGACTTCGAGTTGACTGTCCGAGACAGTTCGCAATACATGATTACCACCGTAATCCATGCAAGTAATTGTCCTTAGCAACCCCCGTGTGAACGGGTGCTGAGTCCAAACTATAGTACTACGTTGCTAAAGCAGGCAGATAGCACTCCACGTGTAAACATAATAAACAGCAATCATTTAGACAAGTAATACATGCAAGTAGGTTAGCGTTCAAATAGTTTGTGTTGTTTGTGAATTTGATAGATTACGTATGTAACACCCAAAAGTGCTGAAAGCAAAAAGGGATCGAGTATACTCACAGTGGTTGGTTGTGGATTGAGAGGAGCACTGAGAATAGGTTAGCCTGAATAGTTCGATAACACAACGATGAGTAACGCGGAAAAAAGTAAACAATGTACTTGGATCGAGTAGGCCATTCGATCGGACGGCAGTTCGATCGAGTGGGCTGTTCGATTGGTTTGAAAGTCCGTTCGAACATCCATTCGATCGGCCGGCTGGCTCGATCGGCTGGTTCCTTAAAGTGGATTGTTTCTTCCTTGGATGAGAAAGATGTGTTTGTGTATGATGGTTTGAACTTTTGAAGTTCTTGCAGCATTACCTTTCAAGTTGGCCGATCGAACGGGCTGTTCGATCGGTTAGCCCAACCGATCGGTTAGCAGCTGAGGGTTGGCAAAGTGTCACTCGATCGGGTGGCATGCTCGATCGGGTGACATTCCAATGTTTCGAAAAGGTTAAGTGTTGAAGTATAGTATCTCATGATTCGAGCAGTAATGTTCAATCGAGTGGCGTAGTCGATCGAACAGTACCTCGTCAATACTACACTTTTGTGAGTTGGTGGGTCCAGGTGCTAGTCGATCGGTTAGCCTAGCCGATCGGCTGGCGTAGTCGTTCGGTTGGGCTGTTCGATCGAACAGCCTAGCCGTTCGGCCAGCTTCTCGATTCGGTTAATCTATCACTTAACACTTGGTTATTCCCGTTAATTGTTGATGTTTTAGAGATATTTTGACTACGAGTTGAACCACAAAGCTGAAGTCCCTACTTAGTCTACTGACTCGAGCAGGAATCACCCAAGCTCGGTCAGAGACGGTTTGGAACCTAAGTTTAACGTTTAACCCGAAATCGGTATATCTCTCGGTAGAACCCGAGTCTTGAACCATGTGTTTGTTTAGATTGATTTGTAAATCGGTTCAAGTCTCGTTTTCACCCTTTTTGAGTGTAAAAGAGTTGAAAGATAGATGAAAACCCATTTTCAAATCCTTTTCCACCGTGAAATGTTAAGATCTTTGGTAGATTTTAGGTTATTTATGTGGAAATCGGTTAGATCTAAGCTATTCATGGTGGAATGATGTCAAAACTTAGTGTTTTTGAAGAACACCATGATGACATCATCCAAGAACACCTAGATCTTGGTGATTTCGCGGTTGAAATCCAAGTTTTGAAAGATAGAAAGATGGAGAATCGATTAATGAACAAGATTGTACAAAGATTGGAGTGAAATACTTACAGGTTTGAGAGAAATCTAAGAAATGGCGAGAATAGAAGGCTGGTCGGTCAGAGCTTTTCCAAAAGTTGAAAGCTTGACAAGGACAGCCCTATTTATAGGCTTCCAAAAGTGGAAAGGGTTGGCTGATCGAACAGCATCCCTGATCGAGCGGCTGCCCGATCGAACAGCCTGTTCGATCGGCTAGCCTGTTCGATCAGGTTGCCCTGTTCGATCGGCTTGCCTGTTCGATCAGGTTGCCCTGTTCGATCGGCTTGCCTGGTTTTGAGTGTTTCGCGACGATTTTTGATATTTCGAGTTCGATAGTTGAGGAGTAGAGTAGGATAGAGTTTCTATTCAAATTACTTTCCGTCCCAACTACTATATCTAACATACAAGCATCCTTACAACCTATTTTCAAAGTCGGTTTCGATTGAGTTTGATTATCCTTCGATTCTTGATTTCGATTGATTCACCACACACTTTAACATAAAGTAAGCATGCACAAGTAACACGTAAGGCACACACACACGTATAAAAGCATTAAAATTATCCACACTTGAGTTCGATGATTGGTTTGATTAGCTTGATTATTGATTGACTAGCTTTATTGCATTGTTACTTCCTATCATTCACAGTCGGTCGTTGATTCACAGTTCGATTATCGGCCGATTAGTTTGATTATACAACACTTACTCCAAATAATATGAAAATCAAAATGAAACTAAAATGAAATTAATCTTTATTGATCTTTAATTCCAATAACAGTCAACTCTTGACTTTGACTTTGACTTTTGGGAAAACACGGGGTGTTACAGTCTCCCCTCCTTTAGGGAATTTCGTCCCGAAATTAGGCCGAGAACCGTACATCGCCGTGTGATTTTACCAATTTGATGCTTCAGATCTATTTGAACAACTGCGGGTACTTGGCCTTCATGTCACTTTCGAGTTCCCAAGTGAACTCCGCGCCTCGTTTGCCTTCCCATCGTACTTTTACAATAGGAATGCGAGAGCGTCTGAGTTGCTTGGTCTGTCGGTCCATGATTTCGACAGGCTTTTCCACGAAGTGTAGCGTCTCATTGACCTGAAGATCGTCGAGTGGTATTATTGCGTCGTGGTCGGCTACGCATTTTCGAAGGTTTGAAATATGGAAGGTCGGGTGGACATTGCTGAGTTCCTCCGGTAATTCGAGTTTGTAGGCAACTTTACCGATCCTTTCCAGAATCTTAAAAGGTCCAACAAATCGAGGCGCAAGTTTCCCTCTCTTGCCGAATCGGACTACTCCCTTCCAAGGTGACACCTTTAGGAGTACGTAGTCGCCAACTGCAAATTCGCGGGGCTTGCGTCGTTTATCGGCGTACATCTTTTGTCTGTCCCGGGCCTTCACCAAGTTTTCCCTTATCTGGTGGATCTTGTCAGTCGTTTCTTGCAGAATCTCGGGCCCAGTCAACTGTGAATGACCGACCTCGTGCCATACAATAGGCGAGCGACATCTCCTACCATACAAGGCTTCGAAAGGTGCCATTTCGATGCTGGAGTGATAGCTATTATTGTACGAAAATTCGACCAACGGTAGGTGTTTGCTCCAACTACCACCAAAATCGATAACACACGCACGGAGCATGTCTTCAATAGTACGAATCGTTCTTTCAGTCTGCCCGTCGGTTTGCGGGTGGAATGCGGTACTCAAATTCAGCGTCGTACCAAGAGCTGCTTGAAAAGTTTCCCACAATCTCGATGTAAACCGAGCGTCGCGATCAGAAATGATGTCTCGAGGCGTACCATGATTCTTAATGATCTCGTCGGTGTAGATTTGGGCTAGCTTGGCCACCTGATAGTCTTCTCGTATTGGCAGAAAGTGGGCTGATTTGGTTAGACGGTCGACTATAACCCAAATACTGTCGTGACCTGATGGCGTGGTCGGAAGCTTAGTTATGAAATCCATAGCTATGCTTTCCCACTTCCATACGGGTATCGGCGGTTGTTCGAGTAAGCCTGAAGGTCTTTGGTGTTCAGCCTTGACTCTTGCACAAGTTAAACAGCTACCAACATATAGAGCAATATCCCTTTTCATCCCAGGCCACCAGTACTTGTAGCGAAGGTCCTGGTACATTTTGTCCGCACCGGGATGAATGGAATATCGGGATTTGTGGGCTTCGTTCATGATGATCTTTCGCAAATCTGTCCTCCTCGGAACCCAGATTCGGTCCAGATAATAGAATATCCCGTTGGCTTTGCTCACGAGCTGAGTTCCATCGTGATAGATTCGTTCTCTCTTCAACGTACGCTCGTTAAAGCAAGCGTGTTGTGCTTCGCGGATGAGAGCTTCGAGGTTATACTGAGCCTGGATGTTTCGAACACCTATCACGTAATTCTTTCTGCTGAGGGCGTCTGCAACTACATTCGCCTTGCCTGGGTGATAACGGATCTCACAGTCGTAATCGTTGAGAAGTTCTACCCATCGGCGTTGACGCATATTGAGTTCTTTCTGGTTAAAGATATGTTGTAGGCTCTTGTGATCGGTGAAGATCGTACACTTTGTACCATACAGGTAGTGTCGCCAAATCTTTAAGGCAAAGACAACTGCGCCTAGCTCAAGGTCATGGGTTGTATAGTTCTTCTCGTGGATTTTGAGCTGTCGAGATGCGTAAGCTATAACCTTGTCTCGTTGCATGAGAACACAGCCAAGTCCAAGGTTTGAAGCATCACAATAGACAACGAAGTCATCGCTTCCGTCCGGCAGTGTAAGAACTGGTGCATGGCACAGCATGTGTTTGAGGGTTTGGAAAGCAGTCTCCTGCGCGGTTCCCCACACAAAAGGCTTGTCTTTATGAGTAAGGGAGGTAAGCGGTACAGCAATCTTTGAGAACCCTTCGATGAATCGCCGGTAGTAACCGGCTAATCCGAGAAAAGAGCGAACTTCTGACGGATTCTTTGGCGTAACCCATCCCTTGACTGCCTCAATCTTTGCAGGATCAACGTGTATACCCCGACTATTCACAACATGACCCAGAAATTGAACCTCCTCCAACCAGAACTCACACTTGGAGAACTTGGCGTAGAGTTGGTTTCCCTGAAGCAACTCGAGAACCAATCGCAAATGCTGCGCATGTTCGGCTCTCGATCTGGAATAGATCAGGACATCGTCGATAAATACAATGACGAAACGGTCTAAGAACGGTTTACACACGCGATTCATCAGATCCATGAAGACCGCGGGTGCGTTGGTCAAACCAAAAGGCATGACAACAAATTCGTAGTGGCCGTATCGGGTTCGAAAAGCGGTTTTGGGTATGTCTTCCTCTTGAATCCGCAACTGATGGTAGCCTGAACGTAGATCAATCTTGGAGAAACACTGAGCACCTTGTAATTGGTCAAACAGATCATCGATTCTTGGTAAGGGGTATCGGTTCTTGATAGTCAGCTTGTTCAATTCCCGGTAATCGATGCACATTCGGAACGACCCGTCCTTCTTTTTGACGAAAAGGACTGGTGCGCCCCATGGAGAAGTGCTCGGGCGAATGAAGCCTTTTTCAAGTAACTCTTGGAGTTGGTTTGAGAGTTCTCGCATTTCAGATGGAGCGAGTCGATACGGAGCTTTGGCCACTGGGTTGGCTCCTGGAATAAGGTCGATTCGAAAGTCGATATCACGACTTGGAGGTAATCCAGGAAGATCATCAGGGAACACCTGAGGAAATTCTCGGACAACAGGAACATCCTTGACTTCAACTTTCCTTTTCTTGTCCGTCTCTGCTACAACAATGTTGGCCAAGAAGGCTCGGTATTCCTTGCGGAGATATTTGCGAGCTTGAAGACATGACATGAGCTTGAGATCTTTTGCAGTAGTTTCACCATAAACACATAGAATATCACCACTAGCTAGCACAAAACGAATCATCTTATCGGAACACACAACTTCAGCATGGTTTTCACGAAGAAAGTCCATGCCTACTATGACATCGAAACTTCCGAGCTGCATTGGAATAAGATTAATCGGGAATATATGATTGTTGAGCTCGAGAGTACAATCACGGAGCACAGAATTGACAGCAATGGTTCTTCCGGTAGCGACTTCTACTTCGAAGGGTGACGAAAGATAAGAGCGCTTACGTCTAAGAAGCTTCTCAAATTCAAATGACACAAAGCAGTTATCGGCTCCAGTATCAAACAAACATGATGCATATATACCATTCACAAGGAACGTACCATTGACCACGTTGTTATCAGCTTGAGCTTGGCGTGCGTTGATGTTGAAAGTTCTGGCGTGAGCGGCTTGTTGTTGAGGCTGTTGTTGTTGTTGCTGGGGTTGTTGAGCTTCTTGTTTCACCACTCTGTTCGGGCACCGGTTTGCGAAGTGGTTAGGGTCACCACATGCAAAGCAGGTCCGAACATTGTTTGCCGGGGCCTGTGCAGCTTGAGGAGCTTGAGGAGCAGGTAGCAGGGCTTGGTTAACAGCGGCTTGAGCTTGCGTTTGACGAGGACCATAGCGGCAATTCGCAGTGAAATGCCCGTAAACGTTGCAGTGGGCACAGTAACGGCAGGCCACACCCACCGGGTGATGATAAGAACATGTAGCACAGAGTGGGTGGGGACCGGTGTACGCACGCTTAGCCGGCGGCGCATTGATCACTGGCGCAGTGCGCTGTGGTTGTTGCTGTTGTGGCGGTACTGACTGAAGAGGAGCAGCATTGGTTGCGGCGGCGCAACTCTTGTTCTTCTTTCTTCTTCTCGAGGACTTGGAGGCTTGAGCAGTAGGGTTGTCGGTTGATGCGGCAGTAACTTGATGCAACGACTTGGATGGCTTATCCCAGACACCAGCCTTAACTCGCTTGTCGTTAATCTCGGCAGCGAGTAGGTAGGTTTCCTCGATTGATGCGGGTTTGGCGGCGAACACGAAATCTGCAACACAATCCGGAAGAGCACGGATGTATTTCTTGATGGTCATCTCGGGAGTCTTGACCTGGTCTGGACAGATAATGCTCAGTTGTTTGAAACGGGCGGTGAGACCAGCGTTGTCGCCCTCTTTCTGCTTGATGGTCCAGAACTCATCCTCCAACTTTTGGCGTTCGTGGGGAGGACAGAACTCGTCCAGCATGATAGCCTTCAGTTCCTCCCACGTCAGCTCGTAGGCAGCGTCGTTCCCGCGCTTATTCCTTTCGGCTGTCCACCAGTCCAATGCCCGTGACTGGAAGACACCGGTAGCATTGAGAGTTCGAAGATGATCCGGGCATCCGCTTTGACGAAGGGTAACTTCCACAGAGTCAAACCAGTGAAATAAGCCTGTAGGGCCCTCTTCACCGGTGAACTCCTTCGGTCCACACGCCTTAAATTGCTTGAAACTGAACGGAGCTTTGCTGGATTCAGTGAGGGTTCGGGATTCTTCCGACGACTTGCTGGTGTTTTCGTACACCTCGCTGACAGCTTTCGCTACGGACCTTGAGATGAGCTTGGCGAGACGTCGGTCTCTCTTTTCCTGACGGGAAAGGTTTTGGCGAGTTCTTGATGATGACGACATGGTCTGCAATAGACATCTCCATAGGGCTCAACACAACGAATTCGAATCTCGCACGTCTTAGCTTACTAAAGCTTAGAATCACGTCGCATCTCACGTCACGTAACACACATAAACACATAAGCACATAATCATAGAGGCACATAAGCACAGAAGCAATTAGAGCACATAAGCAATTAAGCAAATAGAGCACTTAATTTCCTAAACACGTACGCAATTTTATCACAGAGGCTGTCAGAAAACAGAAACCTATAACCACAAGTCGAGTGTCGTTCGTTTTGCATATCGAATAGTATCACATGGTATCGTCTAACTTAGTCGTATAGCGTAGCATAGCACACTGGTTTCGTTTAGATCACATCAACAGGGGTTTGAATCGAGATAGGATAGCAACAAAAGTCACGCAGATCGATAACAAATGGAGTAATCAACAAATCTTAAAACACGTAAACAGGTAAATCATATAAAATCAACAAAGCAACACTCAAAATCGGAAAATGGATTGTCTGCGGCTACTAGACTTTGACTAACCATGGCAATTTAACTATTCACAGTTGACTTGTCGTCACTTTCGACTCTAGGGGACATGTTTCTGCCTCGATTCTTGGGCATTATGCATGCGCATTCTAGGCCATACTCGTGAGTTCAGGTCATTGGAGTCCGTCAATTGCCTTGGCGAGATAAAATAAAGTCGGAATAGCTGCCAAGGTTAGGGTTTCACCCCTAGCTCAGCAATTTCTTCCTTGTTTTAAGAAAAATTTAGAGGAAAGTTTTCATCAAATTACGGGTTTCAGCCCTAATTTGGTATAATTCTCCCCCGTTTGTTGATAGAAATTTGCACAAAATAATTGGCAAAATTTGTAATTTAGGCAGGAATTCGCGGGTTTCACTCCTAATCCCGTCCAAACTACAAAATTTGGCTCGGAGTTCGGATGTAATGATAGAATAGAAGGAAACAACATAAAATAAGCACATAAACTTGGTCTCTTGGTTCCTAGCTATAGTCTTGGTCTCTAAGACAGCGATCCGGACTAGATCGTGTCTAACCTAATTCCCTATAGTCATGGCTCTGATACCAATCTGTCACACCCCAACCGACGGCGGAATCATCGGGGCGCGGCACTGAGCGAAACAGATTGTTCAGAAGTTCCCACAACAACTATCATACAATTCAGTTATATAACACGTCCCATACCGTGTCCCAAATAATAACAAGTTATCATAGAAATCAACTAAACAATATGGGAACTGTTCCGACAACTCAGATTCTTAATTATTACAGACCGAATTAAATATTGTTTTAAGACTTCTAGACGGCTAACTGTAGATCTTACTGACTACAGGTGCCAGTACAAGATCTACAGATAATTATGGCCCTGGAGCAGGTATGTGGACACTGTCCTAAGGTCACAGGTTCCTAGAAGCTTATTATTGCCTCGCTTCCCTAGCACGCTAGTAGCTTAAACACCTGTCACATACGTTAAAATAAAAGTCAATACACATAATGTAAGGGTGAGTACACAAGTTTGATATAGCATATAAAGTTCGAAAAGTTTACGCATAACCAAGCACGTACACAAGGGCAAACGATGCATGTAAATTATCAACATGGAACCATCGATACCAATGACTTCGAGTTGACTGTCCGAGACAGTTCGCAATACATGATTACCACCGTAATCCATGCAAGTAATTGTCCTTAGCAACCCCCGTGTGAACGGGTGCTGAGTCCAAACTATAGTACTACGTTGCTAAAGCAGGCAGATAGCACTCCACGTGTAAACATAATAAACAGCAATCATTTAGACAAGTAATACATGCAAGTAGGTTAGCGTTCAAATAGTTTGTGTTGTTTGTGAATTTGATAGATTACGTATGTAACACCCAAAAGTGCTGAAAGCAAAAAGGGATCGAGTATACTCACAGTGGTTGGTTGTGGATTGAGAGGAGCACTGAGAATAGGTTAGCCTGAATAGTTCGATAACACAACGATGAGTAACGCGGAAAAAAGTAAACAATGTACTTGGATCGAGTAGGCCATTCGATCGGACGGCAGTTCGATCGAGTGGGCTGTTCGATTGGTTTGAAAGTCCGTTCGAACATCCATTCGATCGGCCGGCTGGCTCGATCGGCTGGTTCCTTCAAGTGGATTGTTTCTTCCTTGGATGAGAAAGATGTGTTTGTGTATGATGGTTTGAACTTTTGAAGTTCTTGCAGCATTACCTTTCAAGTTGGCCGATCGAACGGGCTGTTCGATCGGTTAGCCCAACCGATCGGTTAGCAGCTGAGGGTTGGCAAAGTGTCACTCGATCGGGTGGCATGCTCGATCGGGTGACATTCCAATGTTTCGAAAAGGTTAAGTGTTGAAGTATAGTATCTCATGATTCGAGCAGTAATGTTCAATCGAGTGGCGTAGTCGATCGAACAGTACCTCGTCAATACTACACTTTTGTGAGTTGGTGGGTCCAGGTGCTAGTCGATCGGTTAGCCTAGCCGATCGGCTGGCGTAGTCGTTCGGTTGGGCTGTTCGATCGAACAGCCTAGCCGTTCGGCCAGCTTCTCGATTCGGTTAATCTATCACTTAACACTTGGTTATTCCCGTTAATTGTTGATGTTTTAGAGATATTTTGACTACGAGTTGAACCACAAAGCTGAAGTCCCTACTTAGTCTACTGACTCGAGCAGGAATCACCCAAGCTCGGTCAGAGACGGTTTGGAACCTAAGTTTAACGTTTAACCCGAAATCGGTATATCTCTCGGTAGAACCCGAGTCTTGAACCATGTGTTTGTTTAGATTGATTTGTAAATCGGTTCAAGTCTCGTTTTCACCCTTTTTGAGTGTAAAAGAGTTGAAAGATAGATGAAAACCCATTTTCAAATCCTTTTCCACCGTGAAATGTTAAGATCTTTGGTAGATTTTAGGTTATTTATGTGGAAATCGGTTAGATCTAAGCTATTCATGGTGGAATGATGTCAAAACTTAGTGTTTTTGAAGAACACCATGATGACATCATCCAAGAACACATAGATCTTGGTGATTTCGCGGTTGAAATCCAAGTTTTGAAAGATAGAAAGATGGAGAATCGATTAATGAACAAGATTGTACAAAGATTGGAGTGAAATACTTACAGGTTTGAGAGAAATCTGAGAAATGGCGAGAATAGAAGGCTGGTCGGTCAGAGCTTTTCCAAAAGTGGAAAGCTTGACAAGGACAGCCCTATTTATAGGCTTCCAAAAGTGGAAAGGGTTGGCTGATCGAACAGCATCCCTGATCGAGCGGCTGCCCGATCGAACAGCCTGTTCGATCGGCTAGCCTGTTCGATCAGGTTGCCCTGTTCGATCGGCTTGCCTGTTCGATCAGGTTGCCCTGTTCGATCGGCTTGCCTGGTTTTGAGTGTTTCGCGACGATTTTTGATATTTCGAGTTCGATAGTTGAGGAGTAGAGTAGGATAGAGTTTCTATTCAAATTACTTTCCGTCCCAACTACTATATCTAACATACAAGCATCCTTACAACCTATTTTCAAAGTCGGTTTCGATTGAGTTTGATTATCCTTCGATTCTTGATTTCGATTGATTCACCACACACTTTAACATAAAGTAAGCATGCACAAGTAACACGTAAGGCACACACACACGTATAAAAGCATTAAAATTATCCACACTTGAGTTCGATGATTGGTTTGATTAGCTTGATTATTGATTGACTAGCTTTATTGCATTGTTACTTCCTATCATTCACAGTCGGTCGTTGATTCACAGTTCGATTATCGGCCGATTAGTTTGATTATACAACACTTACTCCAAATAATATGAAAATCAAAATGAAACTAAAATGAAATTAATCTTTATTGATCTTTAATTCCAATAACAGTCAACTCTTGACTTTGACTTTGACTTTTGGGAAAACACGGGGTGTTACATAATAAGTTTGCATCGTTTTAAGTAACATTGTATTGGAAAATTTTGAAACTTGCAGATTCTTGTGAAAAAATTTGATCCTTAGAAAAAGAAATTTGGTATATGAACTTAGTGATTGCTGAAAAGCGTCATTTAATAAAATGTTTTATTGCTTTCGAGAGAAGTTTTAGTAAATGTTTAATAATGGTTGTAATATTTTTTTTATAGGTGTGTGCAAAAGTTGGTTTGATTCCCAATTAAAATAGAAAATCTTTAGTTTAATGATATGTGATGAGCTTGTTTCAATAGTTACGTTGAATACAAAATTTCGTGGGCAATGGATTCGTTAGACCGACTAAGCTAACGAGTAGCATTTCGTGAAATTTTGAATGTTGAAGAACAAGAGTCTACGGAAAAGTTAAAAATTCCATGTGTGTGAGCTATATGAAAATAGGTTGTAGGATAAGAAGTTTGTTTATATAAACGGTGTTTTGAAATAATTAGAGATTTGACTAATGATAAACAATTTAGATATAAACATGACCGTGTTACATAATATAGTCTATTAAAAGAAAGTATTGGTAACGATCACCTAGGTAAGGGAATCACCCCAAATCCGTTGGTGATGTCGTCGTAAGATGAGAAAAGAAGCGAAGTTAATCGTCAAGGTAAGGAAATCACCCCTATTTTGATGATATGTCTCCACTCGTTGTTACAAAAGCGTAAATAAAATTACGTGAAATTTCGCATGCTAATAATGTATAATTGTATGAAAAGTAATAGTACTATCTATGCGCAAAATGGAAATTATCAAAAATGGTTCAAAATTGACAAGAGAGATTTTCATCATAAAAGGTTGAAAATAATAAAGCGTAAGTTCGATAAAAGCTTGGATGGTTCCAAAACGGAACGTTGACTAACCAAAGTGGTCGAAAAAATCTTTCGAGTTTGGGGAGCATGCTTTGGCCTAATAGGTGGAATACTCTCGCCGACAAGTCGGTTAACGGTATTTACCCTTCCGGTTACTACATGTCCCAAATCAATCGAAATTTCGAGACTTGGCGGGATTCTTAAAAAAAATATCAAGGAGTGGAACTAGTCGACAAGGTGCGGGTTTCACCCCTAACTTGGCGATTTCGTATCCTAAGTGTGGTTGGTACTCGTCGGGTCAAAATGTGATTTCAACACATTGACGAGGGTCCACTAGAATTTGAAATCGAAATTCTTCATCAAGGTGAGGACTTCACTCCTAACTTGATGACGAATCTCGTGTAAAAAAAAGAATAGGTAGATTGAGAGTCGTTCACCAAATTGTGGGTTTCACGCCTATTTTGTTGAAGTTGTCTCGTTTTGTATAATACGAGCGTTTTGCTGATTAGAATAGTTGAGTAAAATGTATGAGGAAGAGCGTACGTTGAACATTAAATAGACAAGTATAAACTTGACGAGAATGGCACATAAAGGATGAAATATTAAAACAAATATTAACACATAATAAAACTAGTATTAACACATAGGAATAGCATGTCAAGTATGGTACACAAGGATAAAACGACATATATGTTTAAAAGGCTCAAAGAGAATAAATAAGAAACACATAAAGTGGCATGCAAGTTGTTTCAAGTAAAACATACGAATAAAGCTCTAAAACTATAGACTAGGTTAAAGCATTCCTACTTTTCCTAATTCCCTATAGTTATGGCTCTGATACCAATCTGTCACACCCCAACCAATGGCGGAAACATCGGGATGAGACGAACTGTGAAGATTGCTCGAGACATCATAACGCTATTTGTGACAATAATTTAATAATCCAAATTTCATTTCCAAACTTCAAGTAGTCATCAATACAAAATCCCAAATAACAACAAGTTTAATCAAAATAACAAACCAACATAACCAAAATTCGATACAACATATTAAACCTAACGTCTAAAGTGTGTATCTAGGCATCGTGCTACCTCTTTCATTTCATCCTCATCAACCTGTAACATGTTTAAAATACAATTCAATGCAAAAGCAAAGGCGAGTATACAAGTTTTGTACATACATAGCATAAGATAAAAGTGTGAACAATTCCTCATAGCAAGCATGCGATTCAAGATAAACATTAAATATGGCATGTGTCTAACATATCAAACCAAGAAAACGCAACTTGCTCATGACATAACCAAAGTTTCAGTAGAGGCGGGTCGTTAATCCTATAGCGCTACATATGTCAAGGTTTGGCTCGTACGAAGTTAATGATAAGTTCAACACATAAGAATCACCCAAATTTAAAGTATCAAGCCATCACATATACAAGCATGTTATAGGAATGTTCATGTGTTTAGACAAAAGTTCATGTGTAAGTTTCAATAGGTAAACATGTTACACCCCAAAAGTGGTAAAAGTAAAAAGGGGAAAAGTACGAGTATACTCACAGAATTGCTAAGTTTTCCGATTATCCAAGTGTTGACGAGCGTAAGAGGTTAGAAGGGAGGAACACCGAAGTCTCGAGTTTAAGAGTGGTTGCGATTGCGACTCCTAGTGAAATAACGCACGAGTAAAGATTGGAACAATTCAAGAGAACGAACGAGAGTGTTTGACCTAGATATTTAAAATATCACGAACTCGCTATTATTTATAGGTAAAGAAAACAAGGAATCCTAATATTTATTATTTATAGATTAAATATTTAAATATTTTATCTTATCGTAAAAATTAACATTAGGGTTATAAAAGAATTATAATAATATGTTGAGTGATTATGTTAATTTGTATTAAAGGTTTTATTTTAAAGAAAGGAGGTAATCAATAAAACTTTTGGATTTGAATTATACTTACTAATTCTAAAAATTGGTTTAAGATAATAAATTTTGGTTTATATAAACATGTAAAAAAAAAACATAATGTATAACAAACTTTAGTTTACATATAAACACGTTTTGTTTAAAAGAATACATGTTTTGTTTTGCGGATTTTATGAAAAACGGGCAGAGTTTCCTCTGTTTTTGGACGATCCCGACAACTAAGGTTATCGATTTATATGCTCAAAATTCAACAAACAATCAACGAAACAATATATTCATAATATGATTCTACGTATGTTTATAACTACAAGTTATTTAAAGTTTGGTTTCACGATAAGATAAGATATTAATTAATACAAGCAATAAAATTTATATTTCGCCCCTTTTATTCGTGTTCGTGTTTAACCCGATGACCCGACAGTTGACCGGGTTTGACCAATTGATTGGCTTTGACCACGTTTGACCGAACCGAAGCCCGATCATCAAGCCGTAACCCGAGCTACAATCTGACCCGATACGCCTCTTGGACCGAACCCGAATCCGTGCGCACCGAACACGAGAATCTGAGCCGAGATCAATTCTTGAGCCGAACCCGAACCCGAGCAAACGGAACATTGTCAATATCACTTTATATCAAATAAAAAAAATAAATAAAAAAAATATAAAATACAATAAAAAGAAAAAAGAAAACTGAAATGAAAGAACAAGATGTGGGGTTTACTGGTTGTACTCACCGGAGTCCAAACGCCACCGGCGTCGTCGCCGACAGTGTTGTCGAGCACCACCACCGTTGCAGCCAACACCACCATCATGTAACCACCATCACTTCACCACCGGCGCTGCCCCGTCACCGACCCGAAGCAAAATAGCTCCGTCGCCGCCACAGACGACGCCACTGTCGACGTCTATCTTCTCCGGTCTCTCTCTCTTCTCTCTGACTATTCTCTCTCTGCCTTCGCGTTCTGCCATCGTACGCCATCGCCGCCGCCACCAGACGGTGGTGGTGGTCGTTCCTCTTCGATCAACAGGGGAGGCTGAGAAGGAGGAGAGGAGGAAGGGGGTGCGGGTTGTCGACAAAGGGTACGGCCAGTTTACCGGCGGTGCCGGCCGGTGAGTCCACCGATCAGTCATCGAGAGGGAGTGAGTGATCGAGAGGGTGCTGTAGATGAGATTTTGTGTGTATTTGTGTTCTTGGGTTAGCAGACATCAAAAGGAAATAGAGGGAACATTATGTGTGGCTGATAAAAAGAGTTAGGGTTAGCTATTTTTTTTATACTTTCAATTATTATCACAAATAGTCCCTCAACTTAAGAGTTAATTAAATATAGTAAATTTTCATTAGCAACCCCTTGACATCAATTAACCAAGCTATGTTATGTTTTAAAAGAAACTATCCTTACCATTAAATTAACTGGGCTAGTTTGTATCCTTATCTAACCTTAAAGTTTAACGAGGCTAACTATATTATTATAAAAATAAGCTTTTAAATAGTATAATCAATTAATTTAATTAATTGAACCATGAGTAAAATAACCTTTTTTTTTATAACGAATTAGATTAAAGATAAAGATTTTTTTTGACGATTATAACGAAACGACGAATACGAGGATACAAAGTTTCCAAAAATAGGAACATGAACAATGGTTTCTAAATATGGAAAGTTATGAAAACGCAGAGCGTTACAAAAATGGTTCCTGGGCATTTAATTTTAGATTACTGGGCATTTAATTTTGGTTCCTGGGCATTTAATTTTATCTGAACCATGCTATAACCATATGGTTTCCATTTACAACACTATTGGGACACAAGGTAGTTTCTAAAAAAGATGAAGCACCCTCGTTGTTGGGTTTTAGGGACCAAATGCATCAAGTGTTGATGATGGGTTTGAGTTTATGAAGAAATTTGTGATTGAATTAAGGGTTTTTTGGTGGTGGAATAAAACAGAGCATGTATGTGGGTTTAGAGTGATGACTTGCAAATTTTTAATACACAGTGTGGTGGTGGCTGGAGGTGGCAGTGGTGGTTGTGGTGGTGAATGGCGGTGGCAGTGGTGGCAGGGAGTAATATTACAGAGTGCACAAAACACAGGGGATAATATGAAAGGGCATTATAGTCATTTCAAGTTATAGTCAACAGATTAGTCAACAAATTTGAGGCTGGGGGGTAAGGTTGCAACATAACAGCAAACAGTGGGGGGTAAAATTGCAATTATTTCGTTAGGGGGGTAAGGGTGCCAATGACCCCTAACCTCAGAGGGTAAAATTGCAGTTTACTCAAAAATAAATTAATAAGGTATACTCATACTAGCACCAACATAGGCCCACTTACAAAACTATTTTTACGGTTTAGATTAGTTATTAGCCCATTGGCTTTAGGTTTAGACATTTAATGAGCCAAATACCCAAATTCGTTAAGGCCTGAGGGCACGTTTTTTCGAGCTCGAACATGGTACACGAATTCTCAGGGCCGGCCCTGGTCGACTTATATATGTTTATGTCAATTTGTGTTTGTTTTTATTATATTTTTCTACATTTTTTATTTGTTACTTGACATGACTCATCTGACCGATCAAGATTTTGCTTATATGTATATATATATAGGGAAGGATCTGTTAGGAATCACCCTTTATTGCAAGAACCACGAGAACCAATGTGAACACAACTGAAGGGGTATGGTCCCAGATCTCGCACCACCAGGGCCGCGAGTGACCATTACCCTTATCAAAAAACCCCCACCGGCAAGAACTTATATGTGTCCATGCCAGCACGCGCGAACACAGCTGTAACACCTCGAAATTTTGTGTCCTATAATGTATTGACACGTGTCATAAGTTTACACGTGGTAATAAATGCTAAACAAGGACTAAAGTTGACAAACATAGAAAGTATGTGAAACCGAGAGTTTAAAAATGTCAACGAGGGATAAATATACTGTACAGTAACCCTAAATGATGCTCGTACCTTCAAACGAATGAATCATGGATCGTAGGGGACGAAATGCGGAAGAAAGTGAGAGATTACAAACTACAGGGGTTAAATGTGTCAACATGTTTAAATTATACCTCTGATTGACCCTTTAACGAACCCGAGACTTTCTAACAGTAAATTACGCTCACTAGAATGTACGATATAAATTTCGCAAGGTTCCGTTTTAAAACGAGAAAGTTATGATCGAATTCGTATGCGAGGGGTTAAAAGCGTCAACTTTGAAAGTTAGGACTTTTCGGGTAGTAATAAAGTAACCGAGGACTTAACGGCGCGGGTAAAAGTTACGGGGCCCTTATACGTAAATTATCGAGGCCCAAAACGCAAAGTTACCCCTTCGAATCGCCAAAGGCCAACAGTAATAATTGAAAAGATTTGAAAAATCTTACTTTTTGGTCTCAGGCGGGCCGCGTGAAAGTATCAAAGGGCTTTACGCGGGCCGCTTTGACAGTAGAAGATATGGGCTCTGACAGTGAGATTGAAGCGGGCCGCATAAAGGTAGCATGGTCTTGGACGCGGGCCACGTCAGCCTCCCAGATGCAGAAAAGTCGGACAGAAGCACTATTTGCTGTTTTAACCGACTTATTGAGCAATAATGAGAGCGTGGGCGCCCCCTAAACGTCCCCTAGCACTCAGGGACAGTTGTTGATCATCCAAGAACACTTGTAGGCCTTGTTGTGATGATCTTATGCATCCTAAACTAGTATAAAGGACCATAAGTAGCAACATTGTTCTTCACACCTTCAACTGCTTTCTTGATCACTTCTGGAGCTCAAGAACTCTTACTAATCATCCCTGGTCGTGCATAGGACTCTTGTAAGTATGCTCCACCATTTCTTGGTTTAGCTTTTGCTTAGTTTAGCTTAAAAGTCAATCTGTCGTAATTAACGATTGACTTGACAATTAATCACTAATGGTCCAGTGATTTGTCGAATCAAAGGTAGTTATATGTTGGTAATTATGTGGGCATTAAACCCCTAAAAGGGCACCCTCTGATTCCCACTCTAACTAGTCCAAATGTCGAGTCAAACTTGCTTAGAAAAAGTCAACAGAATGCTAACTTTCGATCTTATGCATAATCAGTAATGTAGATGGCGTGTAACCTGTTTTAACACTCATACAACATGATAATAAGTATTATAAGTGGTCTAAGCTTGTTTGATCCGACGTTTTACTGTTTTGACCCGGTTCGGAACCGAAAGTCGCAAAACTTTGACTTTTTCTCTGACTTCAGTTCTGACCCGTTATGGTATGATTTAGATATGCCTTAAGACTCTCTTAGGACCAGGTTACATGATGGTATAACCCTCTGTGACCGGTTCATTGTTTGTCCGAGTCTTTTGCACATTTACGCTAAATGCTTAAAAGTTGACCATAACGCCCTTTTTACTTTAAAACGAGAATTTTGGATATGTGAAAGGACAATAACCTTAGTTACTGATTTCTAAGCATGTCCCTAAAATTTCACCTTAATCCGAGGTCTAGAATAGGAGTTATGTTTAATAGCGCAATTACGGAAACTTTAGTAATTAAACGCCGCAATTAGCATAAAGCCTATCTAAACCCAAATTTCGACACCAAAACTTTTACACACTGATGTAAAATAATATTTTGAGATTTTTAAATATTTTTAATTATTTTTAACCTGCTCGTAACCTGCGGTTATGGCACTGATTCGGTAAATACCGAATATACCCTTTTCGAACATAAAATGAGTTCTACAAGGTATTTTGACCCGAATCCAGTTGCTACTGATTTTAAATAATAAATATAGTATTTTGGACTTTATAAACTGTTTGGAAAACTCAGATTTCCTGTAGAACTCGGAAATCTATTTTATAATCTTTAAAATGACCAAAAATACCCCTACGGGGCGTATTTTGGGATTAAACTCATTATGGGCATAATGGAAGGTATCCTACTGATACCACAACCTCTTTAAAGCATATTAACTTAGGAAACCTGTGTAGGACTCTTACGGTTACCCGTTACGCCTTTTGCGCGCACGGTTCGGTTTATGTAACTAGTTTACATAAACTAGCCGAAACGGGTCAAACCTTATCGTTTTTACATCAAAATCCAGAGTGTGGTTATATTACCCATATAAAACAAGTCTTCAAACTTGTTGGGTCCAAACCACATTCAATTCCCAGTTTTCGCCTTTCACGCGATTAAACCGTATTTATCCTTTGAAACTGACCGGTCTAAGCTAAGGCTAAATTAAAGACCCGTTTGGATTCTAATAGGTTGTTATAAACCTTCGTTCTAGAATAGGAGACCAGTAAAAGATACTTGCATTTGTTTATTGAGGTTATTACTTGCTCAGGTAAATACTTTTAACTTATCTTACGTTATACGGGCTTGGGTTACGGTATATAAAAATACTGCTTGGTCGGGCAATTGACCCCAACTCATTAGTAGTTGGGTGTTTTCAATGTGACCCGTTTAAAAATTGGTTTTGTTGGCTTTACGCCTTTGGGAGCTTAATGACCATGTCCCGGATATCCTAGGCATCATTTTACGAAATGGCCACGACCTCGACACGCGGGTGTAGGCGTACACCCGGCAATGTGTCTATATTTATAAAGGCATAACCGTTGGTTTTCCCGCCACGGCTTTATGCTTTGTGGCGTGTCTATTAACCTTAAACCCGGCACGACCCGGGTGACTGAACGCATAGTGAACATGTAATTCTTTTACAAGATTTAATTGATAAATTATCCCAAGTTATAAAGAGTTTGTGCCTTGTGCATTCAAATCAATTTTATTAAACCTTTTACAAAAGTGTCGGTTGAATGAATTTACCAGTGTAAACTGACGTATTTTCCTCAAAAAGATTAAATGCAGGTCCTACACGAAATAGGCTGGCCACTCCTTAGCATCGTTAGAGTCTCGCAAGCTTGGGATGCCACTATCTGTTGAACAATATTTCTATTTTTATTTTGATCCCCTGTGGATTATTTCGACTATTTGTGATACTTGGATATTACATTGAATGGTTGAAATATATCTATTTTTATGCTTCCGCTGTGCAATTAAATATTGTGTGGTTTGACTATATTGTTGCCAACTACGTCACGGTAATCCCCCACCGGGCCCACCGGTGAAACGTGTGGAAATCGGGGTGTGACAGGTTGGTATCAGAGCCAACGTTGAGTGAATTAAACACTATCCTTATGTGTTTAGTCTCAATGACACAATTGCACATACTCGAGTCTAGACAAGAATATAGGACAAATTCGAATTGTCATTCTAGTTTTTCTTTTATTGTTTATTGTGATTTAAGAATTTGTTAAGCAGGAAATATGCCACCAACAATTAGAAGAGGAGGAAGAGGCAAAGGGCCGATCACTACTCACAATGATCACGAGGCCGGACCTTCCCATATGCGAGCTCCTTCCAGCACACAAGAAGTGAAGAACCTCAGAGGCGTAGGAGGAACCTCTTTGAGCCCGCAAGACGGTCTAACTCACACAGTTCGACACCTTCAAACCGTCACTCTTTTGGACCAAATTCGGAGAACGAGCCCAGTAACCCTCAACCTTCGTTTATACCTCTCCAGCGTTCTGTTTCGCACCGTTCCTATGGCGATCCCACTCCTTTCTTCCAAGGCCAGTTCAACCCGGCTGATTATGTCCAAGAACCAATAGGTTATAACCCTTTAGGACCCGAAGACCATTTCTCCGAAGATAATGCGGTAGATATGGACGAGGACACGGATCCCATCGAACCTGCAAGAGGTACTCCCAACCATCCTATCGAGATCTCGGACGGGTCATCCTTTCATGGAACACCCTATCAAGGTCCCGATAGTTACCAGGCGAGGTTTAACCAGTGCGAGTGGTACTTTACACACTCTCACCATTCATCACCTCACCACCAGCAGCAGCAGCAACAAGATCCTTCCGAGGATTCGCGTTTCGTGGCAGTTACGCCACCGCCTCCACCGCCACCAGTTCATCAAGCACCTCCAGATCCGCCAAGGCGTAGGAGATCAGGCGCGCGGATGTCCACCCGAGGAGGGTAATTTCACATTAGCACCCCTCGCCACTCGAGTGCAAGTCATTTTCCACCATTGCCTGAAGAACCACAAATGGGTGAACCCTCGAACCACCCAGCAGAGGTGAATTCTGCACCAGTTGCACCATCTCCACCACCATTCGGCTATGATAACCCGATACCTACGTACGCCGGTTCAACCGCGTACAACCCGTTTGAGTTGCCGACTCACACTCACTATAATTATGCCGACGCCGACCCATATTTGGTAGCGGCCAATTACAACGCCCTCCATCCCGAAGGACCTTATGGAAACCCTTGGGGATTAGGATACGCAGCTCATGGGTATCCAGCACCTACTAGACCTCCGGTTCGACAACCGTCGCAGCAGCCACGTTTTTCCCCACCGGAGCAGGAAGAAATTCTTCACCGTTTAAATAGGGTAGAACGAGACTTTGAGCAAGAACGTAAGAACAATCGTGGATTCCTTAAAGGCCTAGCAAACCTGCTAAAGGGGAAGAAGAAGCGAGATCATTAGTCTTTATATGTTCTATTGTATTTCCTATTTCAATCGAGTCCCTGTGTGGACATCTATTTGTTGTAGTCCCTGCATGGACATTTATTGTGTTTAGTCCCTGTGTGGACAATTGCCTTTCAGTCCCTGCGTGGACTTATCTTTTGTCCCTGTGCGGACATCTATCCTTGTATTTGGTCCCTGCGTGGACTTGTTTTCTGTAAACCTCTGCGTAGGTATTTGTCTATTAAAAGTCCCGTTTAGGGCAGTGTGTAATCATTATTATGATTAATAGAATGTTAAGTTTATAAATTTCATTTTTGTCATTTTAATACATTATTATATGAAATAAACTAAAAAAAATCATTCCTTTTAATTAAGTCTGCCTAAATAAAGAATCTTAATGGTGAGACCTAGCCTGGTGTCATTATAAGACCCGGCCAAGATGGTGAGACCTGAGTAAAAGGTTCAGATTCCTGATAACCTCTGTAAACATGTTAACATTCTTGGCAGATGTGATTCGTTAAAAATCACACGCGTCATTCTTATATAAGAATCCTTCAAAGGATTCCAAAACCTAAGTTAATAATTTATAAATCATGGGTTAAATCATCCATTAGTGATGTAGTGCCTACGGGCCATACTTATTGTCATATAAGACAACAGACAGTTGTAGTCTATGACTCTCTGTCAGAAAAGGTAAAAGAACTATGGTTCAAACCTTCATGCCTTGATTCTCTGAAATCCTGGCTAATAATATCTAAAACGTCCATATGACTAGGCTTTTGTGCCACTAACAATATTGTTTGTAACTAGGATAAGTTATATTCAAATCCTAAATTAAAGTGAGTAACAAATTAACCACATATGGTCTATGTTTACCATGGTTAATGAATTGCCATAAAAGACAATTCCATAATAAACTCCTAAATAAAATTCTATCATATTCCTTGTAGCAGATCAAGATCTCAATGGCTGACCCAAATGGGGTTAATAGTCAATCAAAGGAGGATGACAATGATAACGCCCAAATTAATATAACGGGCGCGGAATTAAAAGCTTTGGTAGACGACGCTGTTAAGATGGCCTTGGATCGGCAGTATGAAGAATATAGTGAGTCTCGAAGCAGGACCCGATCTGCACCACACTCTAAACCAAGAACCCATTCTGAACATCACAGCAAACCACCCTCGACCCAGTCTAAACCTAAGAAGGATGACGATCGACACTCATCAAATGAGAATAGTGTCCGTCCTAAGAAGATAGTGGTCGATGATGCACCTTGTGCCAGGGGTTGCACGTATAAGTATTTCGTTTCCTGCAAGCCCCGAGATTTTACTGGGGAAAAGGGCGCGGTGGATTACATGACCTGGCTAGACGAAATGGACACAGTGGTGGACATTAGTGGTTGTGTTGAGAGGGATGTGGTGAAGTTTATATCCCAATCATTTAAGGGTGAAGCCCTAGCATGGTGGAGATCATTGGTTCAAGCCTCTGGTAAGGTTGCTTTGTATAGCATGACATGGGAGCAATTTATTGCCCTTATCAAAGAAAACTACTGCCCTCAGCACGAGGTTGAGAAGATAGAATCTGACTTCTTATCATTGGTCATGAAGAACCTGGATTGCCAGGCATATCTCACTAGTTTCAACACCCTGTCAAGAATGGTTCCGTACCTTGTGACCCCGGAACCCAAACGGATCGCGCGTTTCATTGGGGGTTTGGCCCCAGAGATAAAAGCTAGCGTGAAGGCTTCTAGGCCTGCTACATTTAGATCCGTGGCGGATATATCTCTGTCTCTCACACTGGATGCAGTGAGGCAGAGATCTCTGAGAAATGCTGACAGTGAGAAGAGGAAACGTGAAGATGATGATTCACGTAGGTCAAGCAAGAAGCACCGGGGGAATCGTGACCACAAGAAGGGATCGGAGAACAAGAAGAATGACCGACAGTAGGGCGATAGGCCCAAGTGCAATGTTTGCAAAAAGCACCACTTCGGAAGGTGCAGGTATGAGCAGAAATCCCAGCCGAAAGCATGTGGGATTTGCAAGTCCTCCGAGCATAGGACTCTTGAGTGCAAGAAACTCAAGGATGCAACTTGTTATAGTTGCAACGAAAAAGGGCACATCAAGACTAACTGCCCGAAGATAGTGAAGAAGGCTGAAGAAGGGAAAAAGACCAATGCCAGGGTCTTTCAGATGGATGTTCAAGAGGCTATCCAGAACGACAACGTTATAACCGGTACGTTTCTTATCAATGATGTATTCGCAAGAGTATTATTTGATTTTGGAGCAGATAAATCCTTCATGGATAATAAGTTTTGTGAGCTATTAAAATTGCATGTTAAAGCCTTGAATGTGAATTTTGAGGTAGAGTTAGCTGATGGGACTATGGAAACAGTCTCAACTGTCTTAGATGGATGTGTTATATCCATTAGGAACCACTCATTTCCTTTATCCCTGTTACCCTTTAAACTCGCTGGTTTCGACATAGTGTTGGGTATGGATTGGTTATCGCATAACCAAGCCAAAATTGTGTGCAACAAGAAGCAAGTGGTAATCAAGACTCTGTCTGGAGAACCACCTACCATTCGGGGAGATACTCGGCATGGATTGCCTGCGCAAATGTCTATGCTAAAGGCATCCAGATGTTTGAAGAAGGGATGTGTCATTTATATGGCACAGGTGACTATCGGTGAGGAGAAACCCAAGATTGAAGACATCCCAGTCATCTCTGACTATCCTGAAGTTTTCCCGGAAAAACTGACTGGTTTGCCACCGGATAGGCAAGTGGAATTCAGTATCGACATCATTCCAGGAGCCGCGCCTATTGCAAGAGCACCTTATAGGTTGGCACCCACGAAAATGAAAGAATTGAGGACGCAGCTAGAGGATCTGCTAACCAAAGGTTTTGTTAGACCAAGTTCATCTCCTTGGGGAGCACCAATCCTGTTCGTCAAGAAGAAAGATGGTTCGATGCGTCTATGCATCGATTACCGTGAGCTGAATAAAGTTACAATCAAGAATAGGTATCCTTTGCCCAGGATCGACGATCTGTTCGATCAGTTGCAAGGAGCGAGCTACTTTTCCAAGATTGACCTAAGGTCAGGGTACCATCAATTGAAGGTCAAGGACACAGATGTGCACAAGACTGCATTCAGGACTCGTTATGGTCATTTCGAGTTCCTAGTGATGCCTTTTGGGCTCACTAATGCACCTTCCGCATTCATGGATCTCATGAATCGCGTTTGTAAGCCGTATTTGGATAAATTTGTCATTGTCTTCATCGATGACATCCTCATCTACTCAAAAAGTCAAGCTGACCATGAGAAACATCTTCGATGTATTCTTAAACTGCTTCATCAAGAAAAGCTTTATGCCAAATTCTCTAAATGTGAATTTTGGCTACGAGAAGTCCAGTTCCTTGGACATGTGGTGAGTGAGCGTGGCATCCAAGTGGATCCCGCCAAGGTTGAAGCCGTCATGAATTGCAGGAGCCAAAGACGCCTACGGAGATTCGCAGTTTCCTAGGTCTAGCAGGATACTACAGACGCTTCATCGAAAACTTTTCAAGAATTGCTGCACCCCTAACTTCTTTAACTAGAAAGAATATAAAGTTTAATTGGGGCCCTAAGCAGCAAGAAGCTTTTGATATCCTCAAACAGAAGCTAAGCAATGCTCCTGTGTTGACATTGCCGGAATGAATGGAAGAATTTGTAGTGTATTGTGACGCATCGCACACCGGGATGGGTTGTGTGCTTATGCAGAAGGGCAAGGTGATTGCCTATGCTTCACGACAATTAAAGGTGCATGAAAAGAATTACACCACCCATGACTTGGAGTTGGGTGCCATTGTATTTGCACTAAAGCTTTGGAGGCATTACTTGTATGGCATTAAATTTGTGATCTATTCTGATCACAAAAGCCTTTAGCACCTGTTCAATCAGAAAGATTTGAATATGAGGCAGCAACGTTGGATGGAAACTCTGAACGATTATGACTGCGAAATAAGATACCATCCAGGCAAGGCCAACGTAGTCGCATATGCTTTAAGTAGAAAAGAAAGAGTGAAACCAATAAGGATCAATGCCAAGAGCATTGAAATCAAGAACAGTCTGAATGAGAGATTGTTAGCTGCACAGAAGGAAGCTGTGTTAGAAGCTAACTATCCTAACGAAAAGCTAGGAGTAACTGAAGAGCAGTTATCCTATGGCAAAGACGGAATTCTGAGATT
Organism: Helianthus annuus; assembly: GCF_002127325.2. NCBI lineage: Eukaryota > Viridiplantae > Streptophyta > Magnoliopsida > Asterales > Asteraceae > Helianthus > Helianthus annuus. The sequence goes on from NC_035437.2 coordinate 121,972,059, forward strand.
AAATGGAAGGATATGGATTCCTGTTTATGGAGGTCTTCGAGACGTTATCCTTCAGGAGGCCCACAGTTCACGATATTCCGTTCATCCTGGAGCTGATAAAATGTACCAGGACTTGAAGGCAAACTTTTGGTGGATAGGCTTGAAGAAGTCTATAGCCACCTACGTAGCAAAGTGTTTGACTTGTGCGCAAGTAAAAGCTGAATATCAAAAGCCGTCAGGCTTGCTACAACAGCCTGAACTTCCCGAGTGGAAATGGGAAATGGTGACGATGGATTTCATCACCAAGTTGCCAAAGAAAAAGAAGGGAAACGATATGATATGGGTAATAGTTGATAGACTGACCAAGTCAGCACATTTCCTACCCCATAAAGGAGACTCATAGCTCCGATATATTAGCCCAGTTGTTTGTAGATAAGATTGTAGCCCTTCATGGCGTGCCTGTGTCTATTATCTCTGATAGAGATACCAGATACACGTCACACTTTTGGAAAAGTTTCCAACAATCGTTGGGCACATGTTTGAACTTTAGTACGGCTTACCACCCTCAGACAGATGGACAAAGTGAGCGTACAATCCAAACGTTGGAAGACATGCTTCGCGCATGTGCGATCGACTTAGGTGGTAGTTGGGATAACCACCTACCATTGGTCGAGTTCTCCTATAACAACAGCTACCATACAAGCATTAAGGCTGTACCTTTTGAAGCCCTATATGGTAGAAAGTGTAGAACGCCCGTTTGTTGGGCAGAAGTTGGAGATGTCCAGATGACAGGACCTGATATAATTTTTGAAACAACGGACAAGATTGTCCAAATTCGCGATCGATTGAAAGCTGCCGGAGACAGGCAGAAAAGCTACGCAGATATGAAGCGTAAGCCTTTCAATTTCGAAGTAGGCGATAAGGTATTGCTTAAGGTATCACCCTGGAAGGGGGTGATGCGATTCGGTAAGAAAGACAAGTTAAGCCCGAGATATATTGGACCTTTCGAGGTAATCGAACATGTCGGATCGGTTGCCTACAAATTAAACTTACCAGAAGAGCTCAGTGGTATCCACAATGTGTTCCACATCTGTAACCTGAAGAAGTGTTTCGCTGACGAATCACTGGTGATACCGCACACAGATGTACACATTGATGAAAGCTTAAAGTTCGTTGAAAAACCTGTGTTGATCGAGGATCGACAGGTTAAGAAGCTTCGCTGGAAGTATATACCGACTGTGAAGGTAAAATGGGATGCCCGTAGAGGTCCTGAGTATACGTGGGAGGTAGAGTCCACGATGAAAGAAAAGTACCCTCATTTGTTTCAATAAATCTCGAGGTCGAGATTTCTTTTAAGGGGGTGAGGATGTAACACCTCGAAATTTTGCGTCCTATAATATATTGACACGTGTCATAAGTTTACACGTGGTAATAAATGCTAAAAAAGGACTAAAGTTGACAAACATAGAAAGTATGTGAAACCGAGAGTTTAAAAATGTCAACGAGGGATAAATATACTGTACAGTAACCCTAAATGATGCTCGTACCTTCAAACGAATGAATCATGGATCGTAGGGGACGAAATGCGGAAGAAAGTGAGAGATTACAAACTACAGGGGTTAAATGTGTCAACATGTTTAAATTATACCTCTGAGTGACCCTTTAACGAACCCGAGACTTTGTAACAGTAAATTACGCTCACTAGAATGTACGATATAAATTTTGCAAGGTTCCGTTTTAAAACGAGAAAGTTATGATCGAATTCGTATGCGAGGGGTTAAAAGCGTCAACTTTGAAAGTTAGGACTTTTCGGGTAGTAATAAATTAACCGAGGACTTAACAGCGCGGGTAAAAGTTACGGGGCCCTTATACGTAAATTATCGAGGCCCAAAACGCAAAGTTACCCCTTCGAATTGCCAAAGGCCAACAGTAATAATTGAAAAGATTTGAAAAATCTTACTTTTTGGTCTCAGGCGGGCCGCGTGAAAGTATCAAAGGGCTTTACGCGGGCCGCTTTGACAGTAGAAGATATGGGCTCTGACAGTGAGATTGAAGCGGGTCGCGTAAAGGTAGCATGGTCTTGGACGCGGGCCGCGTCAGCCTCCCAGATGCAGAAAAGTCGGACAAAAGCACTATTTGCTGTTTTAACCGACTTATTGAGCAATAATGAGAGCATGGGCGCCCCCTAAACGTCCCCTAGCACTCAGGGACAATTGTTGATCATCCAAGAACACTTGTAGGCCTTGTTGTGATGATCTTATGCATCCTAAACTAGTATAAAAGGACCATAAGTAGCAACATTGTTCTTCACACCTTCAACTGCTTTCTTGATCACTTCTGGAGCTCAAGAACTCTCACTACTCATCCCTGGTCGTGCATAGGACTCTTGTAAGTATGCTCCACCCTTTCTTGGTTTAGCTTTTGCTTAGTTTAGCTTAAAAGTCAATCCGTCGTAATTAACGATTGACTTGACAATTAATCACTAATGGTCCATTGATTTGTCGAATCAAAGGTAGTTATATGTTGGTAATTATGCGGGCATTAAACCCCTAAAAGGGCACCCTCTGATTCCCACTCTAACTAGTCCAAATGTCGAGTCAAACTTGCTTAGAAAAAGTCAACAGAATGCTAACTTTCGATTTTATTGATAATCAGTAATGTAGATGGCGTGTAACCTGTTTTAACACTTATACAACATGATAATAAGTATTATAAGTGGTCTAAGCTTGTTTGATCCGACCTTTTACTGTTTTGACCCGATTCGGAACCGAGAGTCGCAAAACTTTGACTTTTGCTTTGACTTCAGTTCTGATCCGTTATGGTATGATTTAGATATGCCTTAGGACTCTCTTAGGACCAGGTTACATGATGGTATAACCCTCTGTGACCGGTTCATTGTTTGTCCGAGTCTTTTGCACATTTCCGTTAAATGCTTAAAAGTTGACCATAACGCCCTTTTTACTTTAAAACGAGAATTTTGGATATGTGAAAGGACAATAACCTTAGTTACTAACTTCTAAGCATGTCCCTAAAATTTCACGTTAATCCGAGGTCTAGAATAGGAGTTATGCTAAATAGTGCAATTACGGAAACTTTAGTAATTAAACGGCGCAATTAGCATAAAGCCTATCTAAACCCAAATTTCGACACCAAACCTTTTACACACTGATGTAAAATAATATTTTGGGATTTTTAAATATTTTTAAATATTTTTAATTATTTTTAACCTGCTCGTAACCTGCGGTTATGGCACTGATTCGGTAAATACCGAATATACCCTTTTCGAACATAAAATGAGTTCTACAAGGTATTTTGACCCGAATCCAGTTGCTACTGATTTTAAATAATAATTTTGGACTTTATAAAATGTTCGGAAAACTTAGATTTCCTGTAGAACTCGGAAATCTCTTTTATAATCTTTAAAATGACCAAAAATACCCCTACGGGGCGTATTTTGGGATTAAACTCATTATGGGCATAATGGAAGGTATCTGTCACGGCCCCCGACCCGGTTTGACCCGTTTCAGGAGCCGCGGGACAGGAATCCCGTGGTATTTAATTTAAGCGACAGCGGAAGTCTTTTTAAAACAGGATCTTTTAATAATTTAAACTTCGTTTCATAACTTAGGGGTAAATTCCCGAAATTTACAATAATGTGATTTCTCAGGGAAATCTTTATTTTCAAAACATGTTCATTTATTTATTTACATTGAGCCACTTTTCTAAGCTGGGAGTGCTCCACGGCACTTTTCTTTGCTCATACCAGATCACCTGAAACATGTTTGAAAAAGGTTTTGTCAGCGGGGAAATACTTTGTGAATCATTCCGTTTACTGAAAATGACACATTTGTTATAATCTACAGTATTAAGGGGAATTACAATGTTTCTGATATCAAACCAACTACCCACAGTATTTGTCACTCGACCATCCAGTGGCTAGCCCATTTGTCCAATGGTGTCTGTGACTGTGGTCAGATCACCCCTTGGCCACCCGTTTGTCCAAGTGTGACGGGAAACAAGTAATGTATACAAAACCCCACATACCGGCTGTAACTTGGTGATTACATAGACTTAATCACTGTAACTATAACTTTAAAAATAACTTGGAGTTTTGTAAAACAGTTTGATAAAAAGAGAATGACTCACAAACTGTGAGAAAAGAGTTTATAAAAGAGGAATGACTCACATTGCAGATTTACAAGCAGAGTATAAGCTTTACTGATTAACCTTCTAACCTAATTTAAATAACAATGCATACACAAACGGGATTAGTAACTAATTCAGCAGTTACGTCAATTCACGAGATTAAACCCTCACAACCATTATCAAGTGCGATACTTAACAATTCAATGAATTCACAACGAATGACAGAGCATAGTCCGAATTCGAACAGCACTCAAACATTCAAGTTGAAATCACAATGAATAATAAAGTACAAGCTCAATTTGAGCAGCACTCGGACAATCGTTGGATAGTTATAATCGATCGGACGTTGAATCGTAATAGCGATCGAGTTATTACCCTGATTGTGGCAGCACCTCGTGATCGTGTGTGTGTGTTTATTGTACTGTTTTCGAAATAAGTCGACGTACACAGAAGCTATTTACGTCGTTTTAACTCCCCTGTGCAAGTCCCAAGGTCGGCTATTTATAGTAATTTTTGGGACTCCCTTACGGACCGTATGCCTGACCCCTTACGGTCCGTAAGCTAAGCAGTCTAATTCATAGGCTGCCAAGCTCGGGACTAGCCTTGGTGACTCAAGAATTCAGCCAATTAGAACCAAGCAACGTTTTAATTTAGATAATTATCAACTAGGGTTTGCCCCCCTTGAGTTTTAGGGGCCCTGATCCTAATTCCGATCATTCTGAAAATTTTAGGGTTAGTGCAGAATTAATTGGGTGTCTCAATTAGGGTTTCCTTATTGACTAATTATCGTCCTAATTATTGATTTTAGTGGCAGTTGTTACATCCTCCCCACCTTGAGAAAAATCTCGTCCTCGAGATTTACTGAAATAGATGAGGGTACTTTCGCTTCATCTCTGATTCCAGTTCCCAAGTATATTCTGGTCCTCTCTTGGATTCCCATTTGACTTTTACTAGTACTAGTCGTTTGTGTTTGAGAAACTTGATCTTCCGGTCTTCTATTTGTAAGGGTTTCTCTACGAATTTCAGCTTTTCATTTACCTCTATATCTTGAAGAGGTACTACCAAGGATTCGTCTGATAAACATTTCTTGAGATTGGATACATGAAACACATCATGTACTCCAGCTAACTCTTCTGGTAGTTGTAAACGATAAGCTATTGGTCCTATTCGTTGGATCACTGGGAATGGTCCAACATATTTTGGACTCAGTTTTCCTTTCTTACCAAATCGTACTACTCCTTTCCAAGGAGATACTTTTAATAGTACTTTGTCTCCAACTTGAAATTCTAATGGCTTACGGCGATTGTCTGCATAGCTCTTCTGACGATCTCTAGCAGTCTTCAGTCTTTCCTTGATTTGTGATATCTTGTCAGTAGTTTCTTGCACAATCTCTGGACCTGATAATTGACTTTCTCCTACTTCTGCCCAACAAACGGGAGTTCTGCACTTGCGTCCATACAGTGCTTCGAATGGAGCAGCTTCGATGCTCGAATGATAACTATTGTTATAGGAGAATTCAATTAATGGCAAATGGCTATCCCAATTACCACCAAATTCAATTACACATGCTCGGAGCATGTCTTCCAGGGTTTGTATCGTCCTTTCACTTTGTCCGTCCGTTTGAGGATGATATGCAGTACTCAAATTAAGTCGAGTTCCCATTGCTTCTTGGAAACTTGTCCAGAAACGGGAAGTAAAACGACTATCTCTATCCGATACAATGGAGAGTGGGACTCCATGTAAGGATACTACTTCATCTACATACAACTTGGCTAACCTTTCCATGCTAAAGGTTTCCTTCATTGGTAGAAAATGAGCTGATTTGGTTAATCGATCCACAATTACCCAAATAGCATCATTACCTTTTCTGGTTTTGGGTAACTTAGTAACAAAATCCATTGTTATGAGTTCCCATTTCCATACAGGCATTTCTAACTGTTGTAGTAGTCCTGAAGGTTTCTGATGTTCGGCTTTAACTTGTGAACAGGTTAGACACTTAGATACGTATTCGGCTATATCTTTTTTCATTCTTATCCACTAAAAATTATTTCTTAAATCTTGGTACATCTTATTATTTCCTGGATGTATAGTATACCTAGATTTATGAGATTCTTCTAAAATCTTATTTCTTAATTCTCCTTGCTTAGGTACCCAAATTCGTTTCTCGTGGAATCTCCAAATTCCATCTTTTCCTTGTTCTAATTCTTTTAGGTAACCTTTCATTCCTTCGGCCTCGTCCTTGATTGCCGTTCCCTGAATTTTCTTCAATTGTTCCATTAAATCTAATTGTAGATTTAACCTAAGAGCACGGACTCGCTTTTGCTTTTCATGATACTTACGACTTAAGGCGTCTGCGACTACGTTTGCCTTTCCTTCGTGATATTGAATATCACAGTCGTAATCACTTAGGATTTCCATCCACCTTCTTTGCCTCATATTTAACTCTTTTTGCCCAAATATATACCTTAAACTCTTATGGTCCGTATAGATAGTAAACTTACTTCCATACAGATAATATCTCCAAATTTTAAGGGCAAAAATTATGGCTCCTAATTCTAGGTCATGAGTCGTGTAATTTTCTTCGTGCTTTTTCAATTGCCTAGAGGCATACGCAATTACCTTTTTGCGTTGCATCAACACACATCCATATCCTAATTTTGAAGCATCACAGTATACTTCAAAATCCTCAGTTCCTTCGGGTAAAGCTAAAATTGGAGCATTTGTCAATTTGTGCTTTAGAATCCTAAAAGCTTCCTCTTGTCTAGATCCCCATTCAAACTTAACGGCTTTACAGGTTAGCTTAGTTAAAGGTACAACTATCCTAGAGAAATCTTTAATAAATCTTCTATAGTATCCAGCTAAGCCTAGAAAACTTCTAACTTCCATAGCCGTTCGTGGAGCTTTCCAATTTGTGATTGCTTCTATTTTAGCAGGATCTACGTGAATTCCTTCGTGATTCACCATATGACCTAAAAATTGCACTTCTTGTAGCCAGAATTCACACTTTGAGAATTTGGCATAAAGCTTTTCCTTTCTTAACAAAGTTAAGAGTGCATGTAAGTGCTCACAATGTTCCTCCTGACTTTTGGAATAAATGAGTATATCATCAATGAACACGATTACAAATTTATCCAAGTATGGTTTACAGATCCTATTCATCATGTCCATAAATGCGGCTGGAGCATTTGTTAATCCAAAGGGCATGACTGTAAACTCATAATGACCATACCTAGTTCTGAAAGCAGTTTTAGGTATGTCCTCCTCTTGCACTTTCAGCTGGTGATATCCAGATCTTAAGTCTATCTTAGAGAAATACCTAGCTCCTTGCAACTGATCAAAAAGATCATCAATCCTAGGTAATGGGTATCGGTTCTTAATTGTGACTTTATTCAATTCCCTATAATCGATACACATTCTCATTGATCCATCTTTCTTTTTCACAAACAACACTGGTGCACCCCAAGGGGATGAACTAGGTTGTATGAATCCTTTGCTTAGTAATTCATCTAATTGCTTTTTTAATTCTAGCATTTCGGTAGGTGCTAATCTATAAGGTGTCTTAGCTATTGGTGTAGTACCTGGAATTTAATGAATTCTAAACTCTACTTCCCTATCAGGTGGTAAACCAGGTAATTCTTCAGGAAAAACAGCTGGGTATTCTGAAACTATAGGGATGTCCTGGAGTTCCTTACTTTTAGTGTTAATGATTACAGAAATCATATACACCATTTCTTGTTTCCTTGAATAACTAGCCAATTTCATTACTGAAATGAATTTCAGTGGCTTCCGAGGTCTATCTCCTGAAATTAATATTACTTCTCCTGTGGGGGTACGGATTTCTACGGAATTCTTATCGCACAGGATTCGAGCATGGTTGGCTATTAACCAATCCATTCCTAACACTACATCGAATCCGGCTAATTTCATAGGTAACAGGTTTGTAAAAAACTTATGACCTAACAATTCTATCTTTCCTTCTTGCAAAACCTTGTCTATGTTAACAGAATTTCCATCTGCCGTTTCAACAGTAAAGATCTGCCTAAGGGTAGTTAGAGGTAAGTTAAGAGCTTGGCAGAATGCAGTATTAATGAAACTTTGGTTTGCACCAGAATCAAATAATACTTTTGCATAGACGTTATGCACTAAGAACGTACCCGCTATCACGTCTGGAATGAGTTCGGCTTCTTGAGTGGTCAGCTGGAATGCTCGTGCATTTTTCTTAGTAGTTCCCTCAGTCGTTTTAGCTCTACTGTCTGCTGGTTTAGCTAACTTAGGACATTCAGACTGGAAATGTCCTGTTTCTCTGCAGTTATAACAAATTCTTGTTTTCCTTCTGCAGTCTTCTTCCCGATGTCCTCTTGCCTTGCAAAAGTTGCATAATATATTGCACTGTCCATAGTGTTTCTTTTTGCAATTTATGCAGAAAGGAGGTGATGAGGATTGCCCTGTTCCCCTCTTTTTGAACTTATTGTTACTATTACCCACGCGAAATCCTTGGGTAATCTTCTGAGCCAATTCCTTCTTGCGATCTTCCTCTCTGGTGCGGACTAGTTCATCGGTTAAGGTATTAGCTAATTCCACAGCATCGTCAATCGTGCGTGGTCTCGCAGCTTTAACGATGTTACGAATTTCTCCGATTAATCCCCAAATATAACGGGAAATAAGTACCGGTTCTGGCAAAGCCAGGGAAGGTACCACTCTCGCATATTCGAAGAATGTCGAAGTATATCCTTGACAGTCTACACCTATCATACGATGACTCAGGAACTTGTTTGCCATTTGTTCCTTCTCGTATTCGGGACAGAATTTTCTTTCGACAAGACTCTTAAATTCTTCCAAATTCATTGCATAGGCCACTCTTCTTCCTTTTGCTTGTAGCACCGTGTTCCACCATTCTAGCGCCCTTTCTTTGAACAAGTTTGATGCATACATCACTTGATCTTCTTTAGCACATTTACTTATTGCAATTACTGCCTCGGTTTTCTCTAACCAACGCAGTGTTGCAGTTTCCCCTTCATTACCTGCAAATTCTGCGGGTTTATAGGCAAGAAATTCTTTGTAAGTGCAACCAGGTGTTGCAGCTTTCATTCTCTTAGGGAGTGGGGCCTGTTGCGGATCATGATCGTCATGATTGCCGCCTCCATTTATACTGTTATTGCCGTTATCTTCCGAAGTACGTTTACAAGAAATTAATTGTGGTTCGACAGGTTTCTGAACAGCAGCCACAATTTCTGGAATAGCATTGGCTATCCCTTGAGCAATAAAGTGCTCAATATCTTGTCTAGTTATATATTGATCTTCCTGATTTTGCTCGGACTGATTTACTTCATTAACTGGTTCACTATTAGCGTTTTCCATCTGCTAATTAGTATTAATAGAAATTATTAGTGTTTAATTATTGATAACCAAATCATAGATAAACACATAGATCAGTATAACATGCAAGCATAGCCAAAATTGTCGATGCCTCGACTTCTGTTTTGTTTTATATATTATACCTGCTTCAATACACACTTTTTATCTTACAGTGTTTTATTGCCCATTTTACAAAGTCAGTTTTTTACTATATTAGTTATAATACAAACAAACTTCTCCAAACCCCTCCTATCTTTTGGTTTACTGGCAGTTTCAGTAACGACGCTCCCTCTCGTCGTACTTCCAAGAGATCTGCTCCCCCATTTCCCGGATCCTATTCCCGGTGCCTATCAGTTCTTCACCAAACTGACGTAGTTCAGCTAAATTTTCATAGCTCATTGGCGGATTAGGGATAGGTTCTGGATCAAACTGTGGGAGAAAACTATAGGGACTATTAACTATATTTTGGAATTGCCAGTCATTGGTCCACCATTCCTCCATTTGGCCTAATGGTCGGGTGTGAACTAGTGGGTCTGGAATAGCTGGTCCTAGGTTTATTGGGAATTGGGCTGTAGCAGGATAAGAGAAGAGATTATCGTTGATAGGCTCTAGAACATCACAATTATCCAGTAGGCGGTCTATTTCGTCCTGGAATGTGATTTCCTCAGACTGTTTAGAGCTTTCTCCGATCTCTATTCCCTTTTTCTTCAGGTCTACCCCTATTTCTGTTGGCTTGGAACTTTCTCCGGTTTCTATTTCTTTTCCCTTGCTCACACTCACAAGGTTTTCTATTTTAGGGATTCTTCTAGGTTTCCTTTTGCGCACTTTTCGCCACCCTACATATCTTCTCTTCTTTTTAGGTTTTGCTTTTTCCAGCGGTGGAGCTTGGAATTCCAGAGGTTCCTCTATGCTAGCAATGTAACCAGTGAAGTTGTGGGAGACTTCAATTGGCACAGGATAGAGGTTGAGATTCTGAAATGCTTCCGACATCTCATTCATGCTGTACGGCATATATGCAAAATGCACAAAATGCTAAGTTAAAACTTTGGAACAAAGCTTAACAAATAAACATTTTTATTGCACACCAACTTGTACAACATAACAGCAAGCAGAACACACTCAGATCTATTTATTTATTTACTGGGAAGTACTTATTTCTAGATTTAGAGCTTAAAGATTTGCATTTTCTGCTACAGTAGCGAGCAGATACAGATTTGCCCATTTTTCATCTATGTTATTTTCCCCTGGTGGATTACTGTTAATTACCTGAATTTCCGGGTTAAACCTCACTCTCTTGGTTTGGGGTTTCTTTTTCTCTTGACCCTTCCTAATAATCAAATTCCTTTTCTCTGGTGTAAGTGGGTTTTCATAATTTGCCTTACGGACAAAGATTCCTTCCTCTAACTTGACGGAAGTTTTGGAGGAAGAGGTTCCCTGTTCTTTAGGTGTACTATCTAATTTGCGGTAGATAGCAGAAATCTTTTGTTTACCCATACTGTAATTTTAACAATTAATCGGTTAATAAGCATATATTCACAGAATGTCAAATAAAATTTTCAATAAACTTAAATTAATTAGAACAGTGAGCTTAATCAGTAAGCTTAAAACAGTGGCTCTGATACCACCTTTTCCTGTCACGGCCCCCGACCCGGTTTGACCCGTTTCAGGAGCCGCGGGACAGGAATCCCGTGGTATTTAATTTAAGCGACAGCGGAAGTTTTTTTAAAACAGGATCTTTTAATAATTTAAACTGCTCGTTTCATAACTTAGGGGTAAATTCCCGAAATTTACAATAATGTGATTTCTCAGGGAAATCTTTATTTTCAAAACATGTTCATTTATTTATTTACATTGAGCCACTTTTCTAAGCTGGGAGTGCTCTACGGCACTTTTCTTTGCTCATACCAGATCACCTGAAACATGTTTGAAAAAGGTTTTGTCAGCGGGGAAATACTGAGTGAATCATTCAGTTTACTGAAAACGACACATTTGTTATAATCTACAGTATTAAGGGGAATTACAATGTTTCTGATATCAAACCAACTATCCACAGTATTTGTCACTCGACCATCCATTGGCTAGCCCATTTGTCCAATGGTGTCTGTGACTGTGGTCAGATCACCCCTTGGCCACCCGTTTGTCCAAGTGTGACGGGAAACAAGTAATGTATACAAAACCCCACATACCGGCTGTAACTTGGTGATTACATAGACTTAATCACTGTAACTATAACTTTAAAAATAACTTGGAGTTTTGTAAAACAGTTTGATAAAAAGAGAATGACTCACAAACTGTGAGAAAAGAGTTTATAAAAGAGGAATGACTCACATTGCAGATTTACGAGCAGAGTATAAGCTTTACTGATTAACCTTCTAACCTAATTTAAATAACAATGCACACACAAATGGGATTAGTAACTAATTCAGCAGTTACGTCAATTCACGAGATTAAACCCTCACAACCATTATCAAGTGCGATACTTAACAATTCAATGAATTCACAACGAATGACGGAGCATAGTCCGAATTCGAACAGCACTCAAACATTCAAGTTGAAATCACAATGAATAATAAAGTACAAGCTCAATTTGAGCAGCACTCGGACAATCGTTGGATAGTTATAATCGATCGGACGTTGAATCGTAATAGCGATCGAGTTATTACCCTGATTGTGGCAGCACCTCGTGATCGTGTGTGTGTGTTTATTGTACTGTTTTCGAAATAAGTCGACGTACACAGAAGCTATTTACGTCGTTTTAACTCCCCTGTGCAAGTCCCAAGGTCGGCTATTTATAGTAATTTTTGGGACTCCCTTACGGACCGTATGCCTGACCCCTTACGGTCCGTAAGCTAAGCAGTCTAATTCATAGGCTGCCAAGCTCGGGACTAGCCTTGGTGACTCAAGAATTCAGCCAATTAGAACCAAGCAACGTTTTAATTTAGATAATTATCAACTAGGGTTTGCCCCCCTTGAGTTTTAGGGGCCCTGATCCTAATTCCGATCATTCTGAAAATTTTAGGGTTAGTGCAGAATTAATTGGGTGTCTCAATTAGGGTTTCCTTATTGACTAATTATCGTCCTAATTATTGATTTTAGTGGCAGTTGTTACAGTATCCTACTGATACCACAACCTCTTTAAAGCATATTAACTTACGAAACCTGTGTAGGACTCTTACGGTTACCCGTTACGCCTTTTGCGCGCACGGTTCGGTTTATGTAACTAGTTTACATAAACTAGCCGAAACGGGTCAAACCTTATCGTTTTTACTTCAAAATCCAGAGTGTGGTTATATTACCCATATAAAACAAGTCTTCAAACTTGTTGGGTCCAAACCACATTCCATTCCCGGTTTTCTCCTTTCACGCGATTAAACCGTATTTATCCTTTGAAACTGACCGGTCTAAGCTAAGGCTAAATTAAAGACCCGTTAGGATTCTAATAGGTTGTTATAAACCTTTGTTTTAGAATAGGAGACCAGTAAAAGATACTTGCATTTGTTTATTGAGGTTATTACTTGCTCAGGTAAATACTTTTAACTTATTTTCCGTTATACGGGCTTGGGTTACGGTATATAAAAATACCGCTTGGTCGGGCAATTGACCCCAACTCATTAGTAGTTGGGTGTTTTCAATATGACCCGTTTAAAAATTGGTTTTGTTGGCTTTACGCCTTTGGGAGCTTAATGACCATGTCCCGGATATCCTTGGCATCATTTTACGAAATGGCCACGACCTCGACACGCGGGTGTAGGCATACACCCGACAATGTGTCTATATTTATAAAGGCATAACCGTTGGTTTTCCGCCGCGGCTTTATGCTTTGTGGCGTGTCTATTAACCTTCAACCCGGCACAACCCGGGCGACTGAACGCATAGTGAACATGTAATGCTTTTACAAGATTTAATTGATAAATTATCCCAAGTTATAAAGAGTTTGTGCCTTGTGCATTCAAATCAATTTTATTAAACCTTTTACAAAAGTGTCGGTTGAATGTATTTACCAGTGTAAACTGACGTATTTTCCTCAAAAAGATTAAATGCAGGTCCTACACGAAATAGGCTGGCCACTCCTTAGCATCGTTAGAGTCTCGCAAGCTTGGGATGCCACTATCTGTTGAACAATATTTTTATTTTTATTTTGATCCCCTGTGGATTATTTCGACTATTTGTGATACTTGGATATTACATTGAATGGTTGAAATATATCTATTTTTATGCTTCCGCTGTGCAATTAAATATTGTGTGGTTTGACTATATTGTTGCCAACTACGTCACGGTAATCCCCCACCGGGCCCACCGGTGAAACGTGTGGAAATCGGGGTGTGACAACAGCGATCGAATCTAATCGGTCAAGCGATAGGAAGACTTACCTTGTGTATGAAAACGGGTGTTGACGTTACTCCAAATCAAATCTTCTGAATTCATTAACAAAAATAAACCCAATCAACAACAAAGTCGTGATAAATAAATTTTAAAATTCCAACTTATTTGAATCATTAAGGCACTTCTGATGGTATATGGGTTCAAGTCGAAAATTCTAACTTTTTGTTATTAAAATTTGAACACCGAAAAAAAAGGACACCATTGAAAAAAAAAACTCTAGGTCCGTCACTTGAAAACCCCTCTCCCCCACCCCAACATCGGTGCAATCGGGTGATTCTCCCCGTTCATCCAGAAACTGCTTCTCTCTCTTTTGAATCTCTCTTAATATTATTGGAAAGGATGGATGAAGAGACCATTTAGAAGATAGAGGAAAGAGGATGGAAAAGAAGATGGTGAGATGGAAAGAGAACGATACCCAATAGTCTAATTTCAAATTTCAATTAGCCAGCTTTTTATCTCTTTGAAAAAGTTCGAATTAAAATAAAACAAATAAAAAATTCGGCAGTTTCCCCGCTGGCCCCCAAAATCCTCTAACATACCTCCGTGTGGTGCCAGCCTGCCTCCCTGCGTCTCTATATATATATAAAATGTCTCCACACTTCAAATTTATGTACCGTCACCCTCCCATTGATTTTCTCCGTATAATTGATGAGAGAGATCCTTTCATCCCACACTCTTTTTGGATCTAGGGCTCCAATTTTCACCACTAAAGGTAATAACCTCATCCTTTAATTCACAATTTATCCTATGATCAGATTTAGATTCAGTTTTACTCATTGTGTTGTTAAATGTTTACAATTTTTGTTTGATTCTTGTTTACTTTGTGTACACTGGTTGTTTGACATTAGTTGCTTTGCTTGGTGATTAACAGCTAGCAATTTGAGCTCAATTTTGACTTTTAGGTTTAAATTAGATGAACAACTTCACCTTTTTGAATATTTTAGTGGATATTGTGTAGTTAAGGTGGCCAGTTAAGCTCAAGTTGTGATTTTTAACTGAAATTGATGAGGATCAATGATCTAACTGGCTTGATCTATGTTGTGTTCAGGTTTTTTTTTTTCAAAAATTAGAGCTTAGGATGGTCATATGGATCATTAGTTTTAGCTAAAATTGCTCGGAATTTGAAGTTTAAATGGATCGTAAAGACGAAGAGTTTGTGATTGATCTCGAGAGTGGTACTGAAGACGGGAGCTTTGAGAAGAAAGATTTCAGAAAGTTATGTGATCAGTTTATGAGTATAGATGATAATTTTGTCAAACTGAGTATCGTTGATCGACCAACGGTCAACAATGGTTATTCGGAGGATGTTTTGAAGGTGGTGGTTGATTCACAAGTTGCGGGAGAGAAAACCGAAGATTTTACTGTGAAGAAAGTGGGGAAAGAGAAACGGAAGAAGGCTTCAAGTGCGAAAAAGCCACCAAAACCGCCTCGACCTCCTAGAGGCTTTTCACTGGATGCTGCTGATCAGAAGCTTATCAAAGAGCTTGCTGAACTTGCGATGATCAAACGGGCAAGAATCACACGCATGAAAGCACTCAAACAGAAGAAAGCTTTGAAGGCTTCATCGTCGTCTTCATCAATTAGTGGCAGCTTATTCGCTATGCTCTTTACTGTCATCTTTATCCTGATGATATTTATGCAAGGTAATAAGTTGTTAATTTGTTAAAGTTTGATTTGCATTTTAAGATTTAATAATTTCTTATTATAGATTTTAAAATTAGATCTTTTTCTACATTTATGTGAACATTTTGTTTCAATTTACACTAAAACAAGTAGAAAAAAAGAGTATGTACAAAACCAACAATTTTAACGACGCGTGTTACTGTTTTTAGTTTATTTTTGGTATTTTCTAAATCATTACATTATATTTTATAGGAACATCATATAAGAGTCCAGCTGCTACATCCCCTCAGACGGCTCAGACAAACGAAAACGGTTTAGTATTCATACAGGAGCAACTCAATCCATCTGCAAGTGATTCGATTCTGCCCCATTCTAAATCTTCAAAGTAAGAAAATTTAATAAATATATTTTTAAACATATTCTTTCTAATGAGAATCTTTTTAATTAAAAAAAAATCTAATGGCCCGTTATATTGGAATTTTGCAGTTTATTTGAAAAGGTCACGGGCTCGGGTTCTGCTGGCCGAAAATTACTGTAGCGGAATGATAGAGGATAGTTCTAGTACGTAATTCAATCGTGCTGTTAGATTAGTATTTTTTTTCTTGTATATACGCATGAGAAATCGGCAATTTAGCTGGATTTTAATGAGCTCATATGTTTGTTTTTTTTTTCTTTAAATAATAAGTTTAATGAGCTGTAATGCTGTATTGTAGTCAACAATGATCAAGATCTGATTTATATGTAAATTAGTTGAGTTCAATTACAAGATTCAGATTTGTTTCTTATTTGCTTAGTGATTCATCATAACATGTGTGAGTATATGAGTGTTTGTAACAGAGATAGATTGGTCTGTGTAAAAAGACTATTCTACCCTTCTCACAATATCCGCGCTCTCAACAGACAATGCATTACCTTTGTCCCATAGAAACTGCTACAATTGCCTTTGTGGACATGTTTTCATGTTTACAAACGCGTTGATGCTACTGAATTCGTCGTATCCATAAAACGTCATTTTTGGGTATTAGACAGAAAATCGACATGAGTTTGCTAGTGTTTGCGAAAGAGAGAGAGAGAGACACACATTTGAGAGAGATTGTTAATTAAAAAGACCATTCTACCCTTCTTCTTTCCTTGTTATGCAAGAACAGTTCACTCCATTTGTATTATAAAAACTTCAACTTTCACCTTTCTCAAGAAAATTAACAATTTTAAAGTTATCTAGTCATGCTATTTTCATCAAAGGGTATTTTAGGTATTATAAATAGAGTTTTTACAAGGAGGTATGTGATGTCGGAGACATGCATGTGCATGTGCATATGCATTTGCAGATGATAAAGGTTTTGGTATGACATTTTACATAAGTTCAGATTATTAGACAGCCATAACTTAAAAGAGTATGGACTCTTTTGGACAGACTTTGAAGTGTGTGTGTCTATATCTATATCTCTATATAATCCTATATATAGAAAGAGAGAGAAAGTCTGTAAAATTACAACTATGCCCTTGAGGTGAAGTTGATTAATAGAGAAGCATATGGATGAAAAAACAAATGCAGTATAAATAGTTAAAATGGTGATGAATAGCAAACGAAGATATTTAGATGAACTTGTGTATGATGGTCTCAGTTTTTGATTGACCCTCATGGACTGTTAGGCATGGGGGGGGGGGGGGTACCCTACCCCCAGCATCCCATAAAACAACCTGGGTTAGCAGACATATGATGGACTATAATTCATTTTCGAAATTGGATCAAATACATGTGAATCAGATCCATAAACTAAGCAATAATAGCATGCCACTCTCTATTTACTTGCATATGGGGCCATCTCCAAATCCCCTTTGACCTTCTGAACCTTCTTTTTCATGTGCCCTGCTATTTTTATTATTTATTTATGTATTATTATTATTATTACATTTGTTTATAACCAGCATTAATACCTGCATGCGTTGCGGCACGGTTACATCGCAAACATCAAATAAATTAGTCCAAACGTTATGTGATACGTTAACTGTATGAAAACACACGTTTCGACGTAATCGATTGAACTCAATGTAACCTATATAAACAATGTGATTGGATCAAAACATAAAGTAAATCAAATTTATACCGTACAATCATAACATATTACATGTGACCCTAGTCATACATAGAAAATATAATGGGTATAACGGAAAAGTTGACACGTATAATCAAAAGAGATTAATTAGAGCGTTTAAAAAATGGGGAAAAGAAACCAAAATTTGACTCCACTTCAATCGAAACAAAATTTACAAAACATTTATAAAATAATCACGAAAACATATTATATTTCACCTGACTCGTTCTCCAAAAAAGTTTACGTCGAAACACACCCCAACTCGAATTTATACTGAAACGTACATAAAAAATGTGCACGAAAAAAGTGCTTTTTTTAAATGAAAACGTATTATATTTAACCTGAATCGTTTCCAGGAAAAGTTTAAGTCGAAATTTAGAGCAAATCGAATTTATACTGACACGTACACAAAAATATACACGTAAAAAATAGTTTTTTCTTAAGTAAAGGGGGGTACGGTGGCAAACTCGAAACAAATTATTAGTAATAACTTAATAGGTTAAATACGTTCTTAAAATTGTGACAAGTAACACTAATGTCACACCACTGACAACGACCACCAACATTAGAAGAGCTCGTAAAACTAAAATAGAAAAAGTAAAAAAAAAATAACACCGAACGAAAAACAGACGTAAAATCGTTCAACCACGCACGTCCGTTGCGACGTGTTAATGCGAAGAAATTAGCCATAAACGTTAAACGTTGAAAATAATAACTAAGTCGATCTAGAACCTTTACGTTACGACGAACTTGTTAAACGAAAAAAATAGGCGTGTTGTGACTGGTCTGTCAAACAGGAAAAAGTAGACGAAAAACGGTTGAACCTCACACGCACGTTGCGGCGTGTTGACTCGCAAAATTTAGAACGAAACATAAAACGAAAAACTTGTAAAACATGAAAAGTATGGGGGGACGAAAGTTAAAAATAAAAAGTGTGGGGGTTAAATTGTAAAATATAAAAAGCTGTGGGTTAACAGTAAAAAAATTAAAGAGGTTAAATGCAAAAAATAAGGACCTTTAGGTTAAAAATGAAAAATACAATTTTTTTTTTTTTGAAAACACCTAATCCATAATGTAAACCAACGTTGCTAATTTATATTTTTTAAATAGACTAGGTTAGAACCCCGTGTATTACACGGGTTGAATAAATGGTTCAACGTTTTTACCTCTATTTTTTCATGTTTGACAGGTTTGTCGCAACACGCAGATCCTAGGTCGAGTCAATGTTGGTGGCCGATGACGGTTGTGTGACATTAGTACTATTTGACACCGTTTTACGCCCCGCCGCAACGCGGGGTGTGCTCGCGTTGGTCGAACTTGTTAAATGGAGAAAAATAGATGTGTTGCGACAGGCCAATCAAACGGGAAAAATATACGAAAAAAATGTTGAACCCCACACGCACGTTGCAGTGCATTAACTCACAAAATTTAAAACGAAACGAAAAACTTGGGAAAAATACTAAGTATGGTGGACCAAAATTGAAAATACAAAAAAAAGTTGGGATTAAATTGCAAAAGATGAAAAACTTTGGATAATTTATTAAAGGTTAGAAACTTAAGTATTACGCATGGTTAAATCGATTAAATTTTCAATTAAATAGTTATTAATAAGCGGAAAAAGTAAAAGAAAACGTTAAAAGAAAAAAAAAGTTATTTTTTTAATTTTTATGTATGATGTTATAGTTTTACTTTCATATTTGATTAGGTTAATATAGTAGTAGCAGAGGAATTAACAACAAATATTTTTTTTGCTCCTTTTGAACTACTTGTGATTGATTAGAAGATAACCCTAATATGATTTTATAGTTTTACTTTCATATTTGATTAGGCTAGTATAGTAGTAGCAGAGGAATTAACACCAAATATTTTTTTGCTCCTTTTGAACTACCTGTGATTGATTAAAATTTGGAAATAATTCTTAACTGAGTCCGGTTCGTCATCAGTTTCATTACCCATCGGTTATTAGATAGTAAATAAAGATAAAGATTGTAAACTTTTATATAAACAATTAAAACTATCTTTATCTTTATAAATAATAAAAACGTTAATATATAGTTTTTAATTTTATTAATTAATATATGGTTATCATTTATCCTTATTATTATCATCAAAATCTTTTAATTTTAATAATTAATATATAGTTATCGGTTATCTTTATCTTTATCATCAAAATCTCTTCTATAAATTTTAATTGAGAACACCTCATAAAGCGACATGTGTCTCCAAAGTGGTTTCTTTTGCGGCGGTGGGATTCATTAGTTATATATCATGTTAGATGAAAGACAAATGTTTCTCACATGATCACGAGTCTGTGTGTAAAACCGAGAAAAAAATAACTAAGTCGATCTCTGGCTCGCACGTTGCGACAGACCTATCAAACGGGGAAAAATAGACGCGCTGCGACGGACATTTCAAACAGGAAAAAAATAGATGAAAAACCATTGAACCTCACACGCACGTTGCGGCGTGTTAACTCGGAAATTTAGAACGACACGTTAAACGGAGAACTTATGAAAGATGAAAAGTATATAAGAGACTAAAGTTGAAAGTAAAAAATTTTGAGATTAAATTGCAAAAGATGAAAAGCTTTGGGTTGAAAGTAAAAAAAATTAAAGGTGTTAAATTGCAAAAGATGAAAACTTTTGAAATTAGAAGTGAAAAACCAAATTAATCAAAGGGGTTAAAATACCAAAGATTGAAACTTTAGATTTAAATTTGCAAAGATTGAAACTTTAGAGTTAAAAAAGAAATCAATTTCAAATTATGAAAACAAAAGAGATAAATACAGATTTAGTTAAATTGATGTTTATTATTATTATTATTATTATTAGTACTATTATTATTATTATTATTATTATTATTATTATTATTATTTTATAAAAGAGATAAATAAAAATTAAAGGGTGAGAAATTACCAGAGAATGACACGTGTTTATTAGTATAGAAAGATTATTATTTTGCAAGTCAAAAGCTTTTTATAGCAAAAAATTAGAAAGTAGAAAGTCAAAATAATATGAAATTTCAAATAAAGTAACATGCTTAAAACGATATAAATATTTTTATAAAAAGAATTTTGACAATGTATTTTTATAAATTATAATCAGACCGAGCCGTTTTTAATTTGGGCATTGGTACAACTAATTGACAATTTGAATACGTAATGCCACTCCTCCATTGCTATAAGTTAAAAGAAAAAAAATATGCTAAATACTTAAATAGGCTTTTCGTTCCTTAGATCTGGTAAACATATCATAATTTCCATTCCATTATTTAAACAGGTTAACTACAAAGCACATACAACTAGGATACAAGTGTTCTATGCAATAGTTTCTAGTTTCTCCTCAAGTTATTTTTTTGACTTTTTTAGTTTTTTACTTTGTTCCACATTGATAATTGATAATTATAGAACAAACCATTATAAATAGAGAAGTATGCCTGCTTATGAAAATTGAACCATGCGTTTGATGTTCTTTTTGGCTAAGTTGGGTAAGCAATAAGTTTAAAATTTATTACTTCTTTTCACCCGTTGAAATTGGCTCGACTATAAACGAGCTGAGCCGGCTTGTCTTGGTTTGTAAACAAGCTGAGCTCGAGGCTGGCCTAGCTGTTAGCTTGAGTTATTTTATTTTAAGGGAAAAGATCAAATAGGAAGTTAATTTTCGCTGGGAATGATAGGAAGCCATAGGATTATGACATGTGGCAAATTTTAAAATAAAGAGAAAGAGTATTTTAGTCAATCCAACTCCTTCTTCTTTCTTTTTCAAAACCCAGTAAATTCAAAAACCCACCATTTTCAAAACCCACCATCTTCAACTATTTCTTCACTTTCTATCTCAATAATCACTACATTATAGTGCGATTTTCATCACCAATCAATGATTCAGAACCCGATCAAGGTGTTCTTCAGCTTTTTTTTGAAGAAAACCCAGTTTAATTTCATAAAAAAAATCTCGTTTTTCCGGTGATTTTGGAGATAATCACTCGATTCGTTCGATTCGAGCGTTGATAAGTGTTTCTATCATTCAAATTTCGTCAATTGATGAAGAAAATCGGCTTCAATCCATGTAAGAAATTCTTTAATTTCATTTTCATGATCTGGGTTTTTTATTTAGTCATTGCGTTTTACGATCTTTGGGGGGGTCCGGGGGCGGTAGCCCCCGGTAGCGGGGTCCCAGGGGCGGCAGCCCCTGGCGGGGTCCAAGGGGCAGTAATTCGTAGACAATTCAGACAGTTTACAGTGACAGACAGTTTTATGTGTCCACTGCTTTTTAGAAATGAGAGAGTTTTATGTGTTTCTGGCTATTGCGTTTTAGAAAAAAACACATTTTTAAGTGTTTTTAGTCATTGCGTTTTAGGTAAAACACATTTTTTAGATGTTTTCAGTCCATTGCGTTTTAGAATGAGTCATTTTTAAGTGTTTTCTGGCCATTGCGTTTTACATATAAAACATTTCTTTGTGTTTTTGTTGCATTGCGTTTTAGGTAAAACAATTTTAGAAAACAGACATTTTAAGTGTATTCTGGCCATTGCGTTTTACAAATAAGTCATTTCTTTGTGTTTTTTGGTGCATTGCGTTTTAGGTAAAACACTTTTTTATGTGTTTTCTGACCATTGCGTTTTACAAATAAGACATTTCTATGTGTTTTCTGGCCATTGCGTTTTACAAATAAGTCATTTCTTTGTGTTTTTGGTGCATTGCGTTTTAGAAAAATGTCATTTTTTAGGTTTTTTTTCATTTCGTTTTACGTGGTTTTTCTATTGCGTTTTACGCAACTGGGTTTAAATTTTTTTTTAAATATAGCAATAGTATACTCGTTTTAAAGATAAAAAAACGCTCGTTTTTTTTGTGCAATTTTTATAAAAAAATAATGTCGTATGAAAGAGTTATTAACGTTTAAAAAATGGGGGGGGGGGGAATTGGAGGAGAGGGAAACTATTGGCTTGGATTGACTAGAATGCTCTTGAACAAACTCACGCGCCTCTTTTCTTCCTTTCAATTTCCATGATTTAATCTTAGCCCTTGATTAACTTAATGGATGGTCAAGATCACTTCCTATCATTCCTAGCCAAATAAACTTCCTATTGTATCTCCACCCTTTATTTTAATTATTAACTTAATATTTACATAATATGTATTTGTTCTCAATCTCTTACATCTACAAACATAGTTTTAGACTTTTAGTAAGAGAATAATGACATTTCCGCCCCTGTGGTTTGGTTATTTTTACGAGTTTCGTCCAAAATATATATTTTTTTTTTACGTTTGGATCCTTGTGGTTTCACATTCTTCCATTTTCGTCCAACTGACTAATCCATCGATAACTGACTAATCCACCCACCACTCTCTAGTATCTCTTTCTCTAGCAATCCTCAAATCAATACCATCCGCGACACCACAGCTTCGTCACCTGCAAATCTAAACCATCTTTAAACAAAACCCAGGTATAAATATACAAAATTTCACAAAACCCAAATCGGATATGAATCTTTGAACAAAACCACACAGTTATTAAAATACAAAATTTCAAAAATCCCAGGCATAAAAATACAAAACTTCACAAAACCTAGAATGTATTGAGTTTTTTTTACATGGTAATCAATTTAAAAAAGAGGGTAATGATGATGCAATTAATAAACTTCAATTCGTTTGAACAATAAGTTTGAAAAAAGTTATAATCACCCTACCTAACAAATAAAAATAATCATTCACATGACAAGTTTTAACCACTGTTTTTAGGTTGTAGGCAAATAAGGAAGACCTAATATTTTACGAAACCATTAACTTCTCTTACAATTAAAATTGACAAACATATTAGTGCAAGATTTACTTTCATTAATTTTATTGTTTATTTTCCATTTTCATTTTTATTATTAAGGAAAATAAAACTAATTTCAAAAAAAAAAAAAAAAAAAAAAACTTAAGAATTAATAACGAAATTATATTTTATTGATAATAGATCATTTACGAAATACCTTCATTAATTTTTTAGTTACCTTATGCTTTTCACTTTTATTGTTTTCGAAAATAGACATACTGTAATATAAAAATCAGTTATTTTTTTTGAACGTCCAACGAACCCTCCAAATGGGCTACTGGCGAAATTCACCACATCGGGATACACTTGCCTTCCGAACCGGGGAAAACCCTCACCTAGGGCCGAAGCCCGTGAACACTCGCTCGAAGGCACGACAGTGCGGTGAGGTAAAAAAATCAGTTATTACTATAAAAGTGAAAAGCCGTTTCAACATGAAAAATCTTACGTTGTTTTATTTCCAGAATTGATCAGTTTTATGCAAAATCTTTTCCCCTCTTAATTGTTTTAAATAGACACAGATGGTCCTTTTAAAATGGAAGGGTATATTAGTCATTTAATTAAAATTTAACATAAAAATTAACTAAGTTTGGTATTGATATCTAAAGGTGTTAAAAAATTAAAACCATGAAACCTAAACATGTTAATAAAAAGTTAGTACACAAAGATGAAATCAGTTATAAATCACAGGGTTGTGTAATTAACTCTTAACAAAACAAAGGAGATGATGAATACTCTTGAGTAAAGCATTATAGGTTGGAAGCCCAAGCAATTCATCTTTCTGTCGGGCCAGACCACCATATTTGGAAGCCCAAGCAATTAACTTTAATTTATGGCTAAAATATCCATACCTTCAACATGTTTTCATTCCCATCGTTCAACCATCCACATGCCTCACTCAAATATAGTATTTAAAGTGCATTCATTATAAGTAGGATTCTTATCGCAATAGCTAAAGCCAAAAAGCAAACATGATTCTATACTTTGTTTTCATTCTCATCCTTCAACCATGCATGATAACTAAATCTCATTCCAAATCAATCATCACAACGCTTCCTGGATATTCTGGTCATCTTCCTTTCAACCTAGAAACCAGGTACACATCATCATATCTGTATTTTTTTTTAATTCTTTCTATAATCCCAAATTCAAAATACGAACAATAATTTTAATAACATAACAAAAACTAAGAACATAAACATGAGAGTTTCAGTTTTGTATCTCTCTTTCCGATTCGTCAAAACAAGGAGCTGTTTGTTTACCTCTTAATGAGACTCTTAATGCATGGTTCAGCACTTAATGGTTCAGACTGTTTTGTTTCGTGAGGAGATGTCTGAATGGTTCAGGCATTTGCCTCTGAATGGTTAAGTATTATACAGAGTCTGAATGGTTAACACCTCTAATTTGAATTGGTTAGACATTTGCCTCTGAAGGGTTAAGCATTATACTGACTCTTAATGGTTCAGACATCTTACTAATTCAGCACTTAACCATTCAGAAGTTGCCAAACAGCCCCTAAGCGACTTATTTCAAATTTGGATTTCTTTTACACTATGGGCTAGATGTATTTGTGTTTACTTACGCGTAGGGAGCTTGTTGTCCTTTACCTACCATATGGTTGGAATTAAAGAAAGATGTTATGTAGATGGATATGAATTTTTGATTATTAACTTCCCCTATTAATTCACAAAAAACAAGTGTTAATTAATGTTGTTCCAACTTCCAACTAAACATTTAACTAATGTATATTTTATGGAAGTTATGTGGGAATAGGGGACGTACAGTTGTTTTACTATTTTGTTGAATCAACGAGAAATCCAGAAGAAGACCCTCTAATATTACATATTAGTGGTGGTCCCGGATGTTCAGGTTTACTTCCCTTGCTAGGTGAAACAGGTATTTCCAAACAATATATTAGATTTTTCCTGAATAATTTGCTGTTCAAAAAAAAAAAAAAAAAAAAGATTTTTCCTGAATAATATATATGGCTAATTATATTACATTGCTTTGGTGTAGGTCCACTTAACATAAATGTGGACAATCTCACATTAACATTGAATCCAAGCTCATGGACACAGGTTCAAACGTTCAACTTGTTTTATTAATTACATCAAACCAATTCTCAAGTTTATGTAATTAACTCTTTCCGTTGAAATTTATAGATGGCTAATATGATATACGTGGATATGCCCGTTGGTGCGGGCTTTTCCTACGCAGAAACTGAACAAGGGTGGATTAGCAGCGATACTATTCTAGCTACCCAAGCTAATGAATTTATTAAAAAGGTTAAAGTAACATTCAATTATTCATGTTAGATACGTAACTGATGGCAGAAAAGTCTAAAATGTTAGTCAATGGTTGTTAACGGATTAGACAATGATGTTTTGAAGAAGGTGTTCCAAATCCTTGGTAAACATATGATAGTCGTGATTTAGGTGTAGAATTGAGGGCAGCCAATGGTTCTTAATAGATTAGACAGTGATGTTCTTGAAGGTGTTCCAAAACTTAGGTAAACAGATGATAGTCCTTTGATCAAATATAGCGGCTTATTTTTACTAATTAACATGTATGATAGGCGTTTAGTAAAATCAATATAGACTTGTTATACCATGTATTATCAAATGTATACGGACGTATAGAAAAGGAGGGATAGATTCAAATATTCAATCGCCCATTCGATCATGTAACCCACATAGATACATATATATTATGTTTACATTAGAAAACACTTATATCAAGTGTGGTTTTTACTGAGCTTATTTGTTTTTTAATTTCTAATGAACAGTTTTTGAGCGAACATCCCAAGTTTTTGCGCAATCCATTATACATTTCAGGAACTTCTTATGCTGGCATTATTGTTCCCAAAGTCACTCTAGAATTATATGAATATGAAGGTAATTCTGGTAACTGATATTTAGTTATTTTCTTTCATTGTATGAAGTTCTGATCTTTGGTACATGATCACATGTATAGGTGATGAGCATGGAGATCAACCATTCAACATTCAAGTAACTCATTAAACCTTGGAAACTTTAAAAACATTATTTTCTAAACTTCAATATTGTATACATAGTGAAAAAATTTCTATAATCAATTTTTTATACCGTAACCATTAAACAATTTATAAAATATTATAGAGTTGTTGTCCAGAGTCTTGATGAACACAATGATAAACTAACAAACAATCAACACTTGATTATTGATATGAACGCTCGTGATTACAGACTCTATTGTTTTTTTTTTCCTATTTATACCCATCGATACATCATGCACTGGCGCCATGAATAGAAGCGATGGTTGAAGTCGATGTTCTAAAGATTGTCATATATACACACCCGTGTACTTTGTAGGTTACCAGTAGATTGACACAATATACCCTAGACCTTTACATACATTCTAAATACATAAAAAACATAGTTTGTTTTTTTTTTTTTTTACTATTTACGCTAAGACCCTTTGAATTTGCGCACATGGATCAAGGAGTTATAAATCAGTATTCCTCGTTAATATCTTAATCCATGTCTTGAACATCTTCATGCTTATACGTCTTCATTCTCTAAGAGAATGAATTCTTCACTTGCACTTTGATCCTCTTCTGTGTCTTGATCGCCACCATGTGCTTCATCATCTTTATCACAAGCATGTTGTAGAAGATCTTTGTTTTTTTCTAACTTCGGCTTCCTTCCCTTGCTTGACTTCTTGATCCAAATCTTCATGACGTGTAGTACGGACTTTGTCTTGAATATGAGCAGTCTCTTTCATGTGTTCATACCTTCCTTGAATATCACCATCTTTAATTGTAAACCATCTTCTTTCACTTTGACCGGTCCGTCTTTGGATTGTAAATCACGAACTACTTCATGTCTGGTTTTCTTGCAACTTGAATTAGTATCTTTGACATACTTTCTTTCTACTAAGTAGACATTCTTGGATAACATCCCTTGCATCTTTTTTTCTTCTTGAATATACACATCACACTTCTTATTCTCTTGGTGCTTTTGCTTTGCCAAAACTTCTTGTTTTCCTTTTTCTAAATGTGTTCTTCCAGACTTTAACTTTTCCATATCTCTAATTATCTTATTTGGAAATGACTTATCCTTTTCATGCATCTGCTTTTCAAATTCTATTTCTTTGTTTTTCAACTCGGTCTCGAGTTCTTGTTTCTTCACTTCAAAGGCATGAAGCAAATCTAACTTCCAAGACTCTAATCTTTGATCGTGTCATTTTCTGTTTCTAACATTTCTTCATTTGGACCAGTCCATTCTAGTTCTTTGTGATTGTAGTATCTTGACAATGAAAACTTTCTATATTCTTTTTTCCTTCTCATCTAAGAAAATCTCTTGATGATCCTTGCAGTCTTCTTTAATTGCCACTAGGAGGGTTGGTTCATCGTCTTCTTGCACGGGATTTGATTCCTCTCCTCTTAACTTTCGCTTGGGACAATCTGAGGCATAATGTCTAAACTTTTGGCAGTTATAGCATTTTACCTTCCTTAAATTCTTCCCAAACATCTTCTGATTGCTTCTACCCTTGTACGTATTAGGTGAGGCATTTACCTCCCTTCTTTATTGTCTAAAGTCATCATGTGAAGGATCTTCTTCTCCTTCCTCTTGTATGGACTTTCCATCACCCACTTGCCTTGTGATGATCTGAACCTTCCTTGCCCATGGTTTCTAAATGTCTCCCACGGTCATAGTTCTTGTCGTGTCATGTGTACAAGAGTTTGTCTTGGTTGTTCACTAGGCCTTCATACATTAGATTGGTCCTTTCTTCAAAGGATTTAAATCTTCCAATTGTCTATCTAGAGTTACTGTTTCTAGATCAGCGAATTGTTCAAAAGTTACAACAATTTAAACAAACCTTCTAGGTACAAAACTTAGTAGTTTTCGTACTAAAGATGGTTGATCAATTGTTGATCCAAGACCACTTGCCCTAGTGACAGTGACATTTTGCCTTGCGGTGAATGAATCAATAGTGTCTTCCTCCTTTATTTCAACAACTCAAACTTTGTTATGTGTGTTTGAAGACTTGCCTTCTACACTCGATCTACATCGATATGTCTTGTCTTTAGTGCTTGAAGTAAATGTGCAATCGTTGTTCTATCCTTCTTTTCATCAAGTTGCGTATCATCCTTAGGTTCTATCATTTCCTATAGTTTGTTTTCCCTAAGTATAATATTTATACGGATTTCCCACATAATAGAGTTTGTGGACTCTGGAATCGGACACTGAAATTGGGAAAACAAAGCAACTTCCATATGTATTGCAATCTCTTTTTTACTTCCCCCTCGACATAATCTCTTTCCCAGTGATCTTCACTTTTGTATCTTTGGTTTTCTTCTAGAACCAAAGACTATGATTCCAAAGTTCAAACTAACTTTCTAATGCAAAATCAAAAACTTGATTTAAACCCAATCTGCATGTTGGTATAGAAAAAATTAAAACAAATTCCAGATTCGAATTAGAACGTATAATCTGGAATTGCTAATCCTCTCGGTGTGATTCAAACTTCCTGATTTAACAAAGTCCCTGATTTTGTCAACTGCCTTCTTTAATTTTTACTTGAATCTCACATTCTTTTTTTTTATTTTCTTCTCAAGTAGCAAATAAAGCCAAAGTTTTTTAAGTTTCCACGAACAACCACGTCAAAAAACCAATCCTTTGATTTCTTTTTAATTCTTCAATCAACACGATCAAACCTTCAACCGTATCGGTCCGTTGATTTTACATTAGAAGATGGAAAACTGTATGTAATTATTTTCTTTTTGTTCTTGAACATGCATGCAGGGCTACATTGTTTGCAGTCCTCTAACTAATAAGTTCATGGATTTCAATTCTAGGCTTGAATATGCCTATCGTATGGCACTCATATCAAATGATATTCACAAGGTGATCTTTTTTATTAAATTGGTAATATTAAAAAGCTTAATTTAGATTACTGACTCCTTCCTCTCCATTTGCAGTCCGCCGTAGACAGTTGTCATGGTAACTATGTAGACATTGATTCAGCCAATTCAGTATGCGCAAAAAGTCTTCAACGTTACGAAGAGGTAAGATTTTATGAACACAACATCGGAACTTGGTGAACATGATATAATTAATGCTAGAAATTTCAACTTGCAGTGCACAAGCCATATTAATACCAATAACATTCTGAAACCATTTTGTGATGCAAATGATCCAAATTTAGATTGTAATGTAATCTCTCTCTCTCTCTCTCTTTTATTTTCTTAGTTTATTTTTATGATCACAAGGCTTGTGTTTGGATTTAGGAACATGACACCCATATATTGGGATTGCTATATAAATATTATTAGTTTTGAAGGTTTTTAAAATGCTAATCCAAACTTCTTATTTAACTATTAATTAATGGATTAAAAAATAAGTTTTGAATAAGCATGTAAATCTTGTTAAACTAAAGCATTCATTTTGATCCATTTAGACTGATACTCATAAAGCCATAAACAAATGGGCGAAAACCGAAGTTGTACAACAAGCTCTAAAAGTTCGTGAAGTAAGTAACCAAGTTAAATTTTTGTTGATATACCTGAACTAGATTCTTGAATGTATCTCAATCCGTAATCTATTTTTAGGGAACAATTGAAAATTTTGAAATGATCAACAAAACCTTGCATTACGCTCAAGGGAAAAATGACACATTTGGTTATTCTTATGATATTTTTAGTAGTTTTTCCTATCATAAGAAGCTTTTGAGTAAAAAGTGTAGAGCTTTGATCTTCAGGTAATGTTACATTTTTTTCTCTCCTAAACTATAATGTTCGTTTCATGGGTTTCATGGAATATAATGGAATTGGAAATGTAATTTGAATTGGATTTCTAAAGAATTCCTTGAAACCCCATAATGTGTTTAGTTGGTACAATTATTAATAACGAATATAAAATATGTAAAATAAATAACTACATTTAAATCCCATAATATGTTTGGTTAGTATAATTTCAAGGGATTTAGATTCAAATCGCTGTTAAAACGAACAACATAAGAAATGGAATCTACATTCCAATTCCAATTTCATCCAAAATTCATTTCATTATGTGAAACGAACACCACCTAATAGAATGTGCGTGCACATGAAGTGTTTTTATTTATTTATTTATAGTGGCGATCATGATTTCACATTTCCGTATGTTGGCGTTGAGCAATGGATAGCTTCTCTCAATCTCCAAGTTGAAGTACCATGGAAACCTTTCTACGTTGATGATCAAGTCGGAGGGTGAGATAGGGCTTCTTTCACTAACAAATCTTAAACTAAAACTTGTTTAACATAAAATTTCTCAAGCCCGTTATTCTTCCTACAATTCTAGAGTTGGATTTTATTTATTTATTATGTTATTTTTGGTGTGTAGATATGAAACCAAATATGCACAAAACCAATATTCATTGACATATGCTACGGTTAAGGTGAGACATAATTATCGTAGTCATTATCTAGCAATTACAAGTTTTGTCATTTATCTTAATATCACTTATCAGGCGGTTTCCTTTTTAACGAATTTTGACAAATTTTGCCCTTTACAAAAAATTTTGTTACGCGTTTTGTCCTTTAGGCTTAACTCAGTTAGATTTTCTTGTTAAATCTTGTCACCCAAGAGTGTTTTAGTCTTTTTACCCAATTATTTAATATTATTTAAAAGAATAAAACAAAATATTTTAGGGTTGACTCTTGAAATAAATGGGTAAAAAGACTAAAATACCTTTGGGTGACAAGATTTAACAAGAAAATCTAACTGGGTTAAGCCTAAAGGACAAAAGGTGCAACAAAATTCCTTGTAAAGGGCAAAACTTGTCAAAATTCGTTAAAAAGGACACCGCCTGATAGGTGGTATTAAGATAAAGGACAAAACTTGTAATTTTTCTTATAGTAATACTGTCCACAAAGCATGTTTTAATGACATTCGTGTTATAGGGCGAAGGTCATTCAGTTCCATTAAACAGTCCAAGAGAATCTTTGGTATTGGCACAAGAGTTCTTTGCTTCACAGACTTATTCGAGTGATTCTTAGATGAGATACTGGAATGGAGTAGCATATGATGCATCACGAAGTTGTTGCAGTACTCTATAGTACATGTTTGAATTTGCTTAAGATATTTGTAATCTGGTGATACTTTATTTATTGTTATCATATGTATACGTATACTAATATTTTCGATCTTGAACAAGGAACTCATCATATTTTGTTTATGTTTGGAAAAGAAAATATCGTTTAGAATAAAATTTTAAATATGTAATTAAAAAAAAGGAAAAGTTAAATATGATTTGAACTTTCTAATATAACTTTTAAAATAATATCAATGTATTAAGAGATCATTAAAAATATCTTTCTAAAAATGGATACGTGATACATTAGGAATTGTGTATGTTTTTATACGTGATACACTCAACTACGTCGTTTTGATGGGTTAGACGTGTAAGGTTAGGCGTGTAACAGCACCGTATTCACTTTCTCCTATTATATATGTCCATGTTTTTAATATGTTACTCTTTTATTACCCCTTTTGTTAGGTGGCTTTTTATAACTATTTATTTAGTTTGGTTTGTTTCTTTGTTAGGGAAGGAGGGGTGGTTCATTAGTGATAGATTTTAGTGATGGGAGCACCCAATTAAATCATGCCATGTCAGCACCCAATATTCTATCACTAGTGATAGAAATGTAGTGGGGGTGGTATCACTAGTGATAAGGATTCCAATGTACAAATATTATTGTACAATATACAAGACACATGTTCCATTTTTTGATTTGCAACGCGTTATACACTCAACGAGTGATAGAAAGGGGCGACGACGGTGTAGAGTGATAGAATAACGAGTGATGGGACGATATCACGCACCACCCCGCCTGCCCTTATCTATTTAGAGTTGTGGGTCTTTACAATTTTGTTGTCTGTGTAAATTATGGGTATGGTTATGATTGTAGTTTTGTTAAAACTAGAATTTAAGGCTAGTGGAATGAAATTTTAATGTTTGATCGTAAGAACTTTGACCCGACCATATTCAAAAATTTTAATGCTTAGTTGTAAAAAATTTAACAATTAAAAAAAGATGAACCCATCAGAAATATTATCATGAATTTAAAAATCTCAAACATAACGGTTGAATTATGAGTTTGATAATTGAAGAATAAAAAGGGTGGTCCAAGGAGTTTCCTACCGAGACTGCACAAAAGACCGTTTCATTAAATTCTGATAACAACTTGCAAACCACCATGCATCTCGTTATTATTATTATTATTATTATAAGATAGTGTAGTAATCCGTTCGTGTAAAAATAAATAAAAACTTTACTATTAACTTGAATGTATGCAAATCGCCGTCAACGGCTTTGGCCATCTTGGAATATCTTCCACAAATTGACGTAGCCACTCCGCTTCTTCCCCGCTTTTATCTAAAGCGACGAATTCGGATTCCATCGTGGATCTAGCTATGCTTGGAAGACTTCCAAGCTATAGCTGCTCCCGCAAGTGTAAACACATATCCACTTGTCGATCTATGATCTTTTATATCCGATATCCAGTTCGCGTCAGTGTATCCTTCGATCACTGCTGGATCACAGGTATAATGCAATCCATAGTCTCTTGTGTATCTTATGTATATAAGCACCCTCGTGATTAGCTTTCCAATGTTCCGCGCACGGATTACTGGTGTATCTACTTAGCCTGCTCACAACATATGCTAAGTCGGGTCTAGTACATGTCATTAGATACATGAGACTACCAATGATCCTTGAGTACTCTAACTGAGCAACACTCTCGCCTCTATTCTTCCTTAGGCGTTGGGTATTATCAATTGGAGTTCAAGCTATACTCGTATCGTCCGAATTGAATTTCCCAAGGATGTTATCCATGTAGTGAGATTGACTTAACACAAACACAAGACCATTTTGGGTTCTAGTGATTTTCACTCCAAGAATCACATCCGCGAGACCCATGTCTTTCATGTCAAACCTCGCTTTCAACATGTCTTTCGTTGAGTTGATCATGTTATCATCACTCCCAATGATAAGCATATCATCTACATAAAGACACAAGATTACATAACCTCTTGGTGTGTCTTTAAAATAAACACACTTGTCGCACTCGTTTATTTTGAAACCATTGTCAATCATGACATGATCAAACTTTTGGTGCCATTGTTTTGGAGCTTGCTTCAAGCCATACAATGACTTGACCAATTTACAAACTTTGCCCTCGTTTCCTGGGGCGGAAAAACCCTCAGGTTGTTCCATGTAAATTTCTTCTTCTAAATCGCCATTTAGAAATGCGGTCTTTACAGCCATTTGGTGAACTTCCAAATTTCTTAGGGCCGCAATTGCAAGAACCAATCGTATAGAGGTTATTCGCGTTACAAGCGAGTAAGTATCAAAGTAGTCTAGACCCTCCTTTTGTCTAAATCCTTTGATCACTAACCTTGCCTTGTATTTATCAATACTTCCGTCAGCTTTCATCTTCCTTTTGAATATCCAACGATATCCAAGTGGTTTACAACCAGGTGGAAGATCTACTAACTCCCAAGTATGATTTTGCAATATAGAATCAATTTCATTCTTAATTGTTTCTTGCCATTGAGGTCCTTCTGTGGAGGTAACCGCTTCGCGGTAGGTATTGGGCTCACCGTCAACCATATAGCTCATGAAGTCTGGACCAAAGGATTTTTCAACCCTTTTTCGTTTACTTCGTCTAAGCTCACCCTCCTCGACCTCGGGTCGTTCATGTCTTTCATCTATCCTCGTAGATGAACTAGGGCCTGCTTCATCTAACCATGTAGATGAACTTGGACCTGCTTCATCAGCCGTTGTTGATGAAGTCACATGTGTTTGTCCTAACATAGGAAACACATTCTCAAAATATGAGACGATGTTAGAGTTTGCCTCTATGATAGTGTGTTTGTGTACACCGGGATTCTTGGACTCATATACAAGAAAACGATGTGCACTACTTTGATGCGCATATCCTATGAAAATGCAATCAACAGTTTTGGGTCCTATCCTAAGAGCCTTAGGAGGTAGTACAATCACCTTAGCTAGGCACCCCCACACTTTCAAGTATTTGTATGAAGGCTTCCTTTTTCTCCATAACTCATATGGAGTTTCGTCCCTATTTTTCAAAGGTATCTTGTTCAAAAGATAGTTTGCTGAGAGAATGGCGTCCCCCCACATTTCTCGGTTCACTCCCGAGCTGATCAACATGGTGTTCATCATCTCTTTCAATGTGCGGTTCTTTCGTTCCGCCACGCCATTAGATTATGGAGAATAAGGAGGTGTACACTCATGTACAATGCCACTTTTTGCGCATAAATCCGCAAAAAGTGCAACATATTCACCTCCTCGATCGCTTCTCACAACTTTTATCTTCTTTTTAAGTTGATTCTCAACTTCGTTTTTGTACAAGATAAACTTCTCTATTGCTTCGTCTTTA
Organism: Helianthus annuus; assembly: GCF_002127325.2. Classification (NCBI taxonomy): domain Eukaryota; kingdom Viridiplantae; phylum Streptophyta; class Magnoliopsida; order Asterales; family Asteraceae; genus Helianthus; species Helianthus annuus. The sequence goes on from NC_035437.2 coordinate 122,006,882, forward strand.
CTTTTAAGTAAATACACATAGCAATATTTAGTACAATCATCAATAAACGTGATGAAGTACTTATTTCCTCCACGTGAAGGAACCCCTTTCAAATCACACACATCGGTATGAATTAAATCAAGGGGTTCGGTTATTCGTTCAACCGATTTAAACGATGATCTCGTAAGTTTGGATTCGACACATGTCTCGCATTTGTAATCGGACTCGATATGGAATGTTGGAATCAAATTTAATTTAATTAAACGTCTTAATTAATTAAAATTTACATGTCCTAGTCTACCATGCCAAACGTTAGAAGACTCAATCATGTAAGTAGAAGAAACATTTTCATTCATATTTTTGTTGTTTTTCACAACCATTACAGACATTTTAAACATTCCATTAAGGGCATAACCCTTTCCAGCAAACACTCCACGTCTAGAAAGAACAAAGTTGTCCGATTCAAACACTAGACGAAATCCGAACTTGTTGAGCATCCATCCCGACATGAGATTCTTCCGTATCACTGGGACATAAAGCACATTGGTCAAAGTAAGCTCCTTTCCAGACGTCATCTTCAGGATGACAGTGCCTTCCCCCTTGATGCTTGCGGTAGCTTTATTCCCCATATAAAACTTTTCTTCACCCGACGCTTCCTTGAATGTAGAGAAAAGAGCCTTATCTCCACAAACATGGCAGGTTGCACCCGTGTCAACGAACCATCCTTTTGGGCTTTCACCCATTGCGTTGACTTCTTCAATCATAGCACTTCCTCGGTTATCATTTCAATGAGAGGCATACCATCCTCATCAACCATGTGCGCACGCTCACGCTTAGGTTTCTTGCATTGGTTAGCACGGTGCCCCGTCTCGTTACTGTTGTAACAAGTACCTTGGAAAGGCGCTGACTTCTTTTTCACAGCCCCCTTTTTCGGTCCAAGGTTTTTAACCTTTGCTTTCCTTTTTTTGTTGTTGTTTTTACCCTTGTATTTCTTGCCCTTTGAGGATTCCCCAACTTCCACCATGTTTGCCTTAGCCGAAGCTTGCAAAATGGTGCCTTTTTGGGCCACCATGTTGTCCTCTTCTATACGAAGACGGACGACAGGTTCCTCAATCGTCATTCCCTTTCGCTTGTGTTTAAGATAATTCTTAAAGTCCAACCAAGAAGGAGGTAATTTTTCGATCATGGCTGCCACTTGAAATATCGCGCTAAGTACCATTCTCTCAGCATGGATGTCGTGAAGTATAATTTGTAACTCTTGGACTTGGTTCATAACATTCTTGTTATCAACCATTTTGTAGTCCAAGAAACGGAGGGCTGTGTTCCCTTTAGAGAATCTTTTCTTCAATAGCACATGATTAGCATTTTTCAATGTTTCATCATTTTTTTGTACTGAGGGCTGTGCTATATTTCAAGCAAATGCAAAGTATTATACGAGGACTAGGCCATTGCTTCCGCAAAATCAGAAGTCCCGGGATAATACCCCAGATATCACTAAGTATAAAGACCTAGTATCTCAGAAAGAGGGACCTTTCAAACAAGATTTCGGGGTTACCCATATATCCAAGAAATGTTCCCCACGAGATAAGCAAGTTTGAATTTAGGTTTATATCTCGAAAACAATGTACTAAATGTGCAAAAACCTACTGGCACATCCACAGTGAGATTGTTTATCACATTTGACTTTCCAATTCTTTAGCATGTTGTGATAGTCCACTGATGTACTATCATTTCCTCTTTTCTCAACAAAACTCGTTTTTAAATTTTATCATGTTTTTGGCTTTTTTCAAATTTTCTGATGTTTTTTGATTTTTCGAAATTTCTTACTCCCCCTAAAATTCAGAAACATTTAAAGAAATTTGAAATCAAACTGTACAAGCAAAGTAACAACTGTTGTGAATTGCTTCAATTCGCCATCCACTCGGCATAAACAATCAGAACTCCCCCTTACAACAAACTATTTTCCCATTAAGATTTCAAAACACTTAAGTTTGTTTTAACCAAAATGGGTTTTCCGGAAAATTAGTTTTGTTGACTTCATAAACCACTTGTAGGTTAGGGGATCAATTCATCACCTTGTTTTCAACCATTTGTATGAGGATTACATCAAGTTCAAATTAATGACCTTGATTAATCTCTTTGTCAGAACAAACCTCTGTACCACTTGTAGAAAATCAGATACAAATTAATGTCCCTGATTTACCATTTGTAGATCAAATCAATTACCACTTGTAGGTATGCACAATCAAATCTTTTACAAAGAATGATGCCGATTCCTGCTCCACTCTTACCAACCTGGAAGCTCCGGCAAGTCAGGTTTTTAATCAAAGAAAATATCCACCCAAGCCTGACCAGCCTTGGGTGATACCGAGTTACCAACACTCGGTTTCTTACCTCCCATCTTCTTTTCATAGAACTCTTTAACACCTTTGACTTTTCTGTCAATCATTTTACCAAAAATGTGTTTCACTTTGGGGTTAAAGGCCTTGTCAACATCAAATTCCTTTTTATCAGAATAAAATTGGTTTGCAATTTCTACTTTACCAATTTTCAGCCCGAAGTGGTGGAAAATTCACATCATCCATAGTCGGAACTGATTTTTCACCTTTTTCCTCAACCTGTGGCTCCTCTGATTTTCTGGAATCAGATTCATCGCCAGAAAATAGCTCCTCTGATTTTGATGAATCAGAATCATTGCTAGAATTATCACCAGATTTCTTAACAACCCATTTCTGGTTGTCAGAATTTTCTCTTCTCTTATAAAACATGTTCGAACTTTCACCAATTTCAAATTTTGAATTTTTGAAAAGTTTAGTTCTCTCAATTGGTGGTTCAAACTCAACAACTTTCTCTTTCAGTTTAGAAACTCCCTATTTGGTTTGTATTTCCTGTGAGCAATTCATGCCAATATGACCACATTTTCAACACTTGAAACAGGTTCGGGTTTTCTTCTTCTGATCTATAGTCTGCATCTCTCTTGCTTCTTCGCAAGGAAATCTTTGTTTGACTGCTTTCTAAACAACTTTTCTTTCTCTTCTTCTGAAGATGTACCTGAAACAAAAAAACATTTTTGATTTAAAATCTCTAACATATTTTTCATTTTTATGATTTTCTGGTGGAATAAAACCTAATCCTTTCTTTTTGAAATTACCGTTATGGTTTGGTTTCTTTCGATAACCAAAACCAGAACTGTAACCCTTTTTCTTGTTTTCTCTTTGTTGAACTCTTGAGGTGTATTTTTTAGATTTATCAGTAAGATTTACATCTTTTATTTCAGAAATATTAATTTCTGTTAGTTTGAAAACCTTTTTAATCATTTCAGGTTTGACACCTCTTATTGGAAATTCCTCATCAGAATATAATTTGTCAGAATCATTCAAAGTATATGCAACTTTAAACGTTTCGTCATCCAAATTAGATTTTGATAACAAGAATTCTTTATTATAAACTCTTTTGCCCTGTTTTTCTGTTTGACTCGGAGTGCTGGACTCAGACTTTGACTTCGACATAGACTCCGACTTTGACTCCTCGGTTTCATCGTTATCTAACACATGATCCACCACTTTCTTCATCAATTGAGATTGTTGATCAGTGTCAGACGATGTAAACGTGACATCAATATTTTCTTGCAAATTGACTGAGGACTCCGACTCCCACTGTAAGTTTGTTGCCTTTTTTACTCTTTCAGAATTTGGATTTCTGGGCAAATATCCATTTTCCAGCGGGGGTGGACACTTGTTATAACTAACACCTTGTTTCTTACCAGAATTCTTTTTGTCAGTCTTTTTCTTTGTGTCATTCTTCTTTTCTGGAATCTTTTCCTCAGATGCCTTCTATTCTTTATTTACTTTATCATCTTCAAACACCTTCATGCCTTCAACAGTTGGATAAATTCTGTCAATGACATAAGAAGTACATGAGTAACTTTTCAATAAACGATTAACTCTTTCAGTTTCAATTCTTTCTGCTTCGTCATGAAAGCTCCCTGAAGTGTCTTCATTGCTGTTGCTTGTTCATCGCTTGTTTCATTGTACATATTCATTGCTTTGTTCAACACATCATAAGATTCCTTCAACCTGTTCATGTTGTTGATCAACTCACTGTTTTTCTTCTTCATGATCTCACAAGTTTCACAATTCACAGGAATCTCTCTGGCATCAACATCTTCATTAATTTTGAACTTTGGAACTTCTTTAATTTTTCTTTTGACCACTGGAACTTCCTCATCATCACTGCTCACTGGTGTTTTGACCTTTTTCTTTTTCTTTTTAGCGTTATCATCTTCACTGTCGCTTTCTGCCATCATTTTCAAATGATCTCTCATTCTTTTTGCATAATACTCAGTGTCATCATCACTATCTTCTTCAATTCGAGCAAGAAAGGCTGTGTGAACTTGAGTTTTATTAGGATCATAATCATCCCAACTGAAGTTTTCCCAACTAAACCCTTCAGGTAACTTTTCATCGTCTTGGTCTATCACACATGCTTTACCCTCAGCTGATATATATTTGTCCCAGTTGAATCCTGTTGATGACTTCTTCTCATCTTGATTCACCATACAAGCTCTATTTGAAGATTCTTCAATCACATTCCTTCCATGTGCCGTTTGTGGCTGTTGTTGATTTGGTTGTTGAGTAACTTGATGGTAAATGGCCTTCCGGTAGTAATCATTGTTGTTGAATGGATTTTGAGCTCCCCTTGCTTCGCGATTAGTGCACTCCCTCTTGAAGTGTCCTTTTTCCCTGCAACGAAAACAAGTGACTTTAGGTTTACGTAGAAATATTTGCCTCACGTAGATCATCTCTTCCTGTAATTTGTTTGAATTTCTCAGCTCTCCTCAACACACTCGCCAAACACCATTTTATATCCATCAATTCCATTTCTTCAGCATCTATTTGATCGTAATCCTCTTTTGTAAGCATTGGATTCCCGATCCTTCCGGCTACAAAACTCCCATATGACTCTAAAACAGTCCCCAACAAAGACATGTGGCTTTTTGCAACTTCTTCTGTATAATCTTGATCATCCTCAAGATTTAAAACAATGTTGCACTGTAACTTCCTGCCATTCTTTGTTGTTACCAAATTCGGATCAAATGATGGATATGATGAAAAACTCGTTTTGCTGCTTGATCCTTTAGACGAACCTCCCGATGAGCTTTTTACATTGAATGCTGTCTCAACCTTCGGTGACATGTTTGTCTTTTCATTCAATCCTACTTTGTAATACAAGCCAATATCTTGTTCACCATCAAACACTTTCATTCTTGAAATCTTTATTTGTTCCATTTCCTGTGCTTCAAGCTTCTCAATAAACTTCCTCAGTGTTAGATTGTTGAATCCTTTCTTGTTTCTTAGCATCATCAAGTATGTGCCCCAAGTCTCATGTGGCAATGCATCAGCCAGTTTCTCAATCAACTCTTCATTATCTTTGTTGATGCTAACCCTCTTCATGTTTACCAACAGATTGCAATATCTTTCAATTATCTGCTTTGTGCTTTCATTTTTTAAACCACGGAATAAATCAAACTCTTTTTTCAGAAGTGATTTCTTGTTTTTAATCATCTCTTGGCTTCCAACAAACTTAGATCGTGATGCTTTCCAAATCGAATATGCACTCTTAGTGTGTTGCAGTAAGACCAAGATATCCTCTTTAACTGCCTGTTGCAGTAAACTGATCATCATCTTTTTGTTTTTGTATTTCTTTTTTTCTCGGCACTAAGATCTTTGATAGCAATCACCTCTTTGTCATCATTCGTTGGTCTAACGTATTTCGTTTCAATACATTCCCAAGCATCCAAATAATTAGCTTACACCCAATTCTCAAAACGTTCTTCCCAACCCTTATACTCCTCGATGTTCATGAGTTTGGACGGTTTTTGCATAGTGCCCGTTTCGTTTTCCAACATTGTCTGCTGAGTAACTGTGATCGGGGTAGCAAAAGCGTTATAAAATTCCTCTTCCATGCTTCAGATTTTCAAAGTTCACAAAACTGTTCAGTTCACACAGAATTAATTTCCAAACGGAATCTCTTCAAGCGAGATTACCTGCACACAAGTTCAAACGAAATTAGTAACTTTCAAACGAAATCAAGTAATTCCGTGCGGAATTACTCAGTTTTCACACGAAATTAAGTTTGAAACGAAATTCCTCAATCGAAATTCCAATTCCGTACGGAATTAGAAGTATCTTCAAGCGAAATTATGAGTAACCTGTAATTCCGTGTGGAATTAAGGTGCACTTACATGCGGAATTAATGATGATGTCATATTGTTCGAACTGATTTACAAACGGAATTACAAATTTTTTCAATTTTAATTCGAATTACGGTCCAATTCTCTCAAGGCTTTGTTAAAACACTGTTTCGCTTGTGATATGTGAAATTCAGATCATTTTGACTGTTAAAACTTGTTCAATTTAGAAAAGAAGGTGTAGAAGTAAGAAAACACGATAAAATCAAGCTGAACTCTGCAGAACTCCTCCTCATGTGCTCTGATACCACATGTAGGATCGTTTTCGGACCCGAACGAGTTGATCAGAGGTGTTCTACACAATATGAAAGGCAGAAACAGTCATATTGTGTGTGATTCAGCTAGAATATTACTTTAAACTGTCTTTCTATTGATCTGGTAACAATTACAAATTTGTAGACACTTCGACAGAGCTTCGCCATCGAAAAATCTCAACCTAATTTCATACGAACTGATACGAAACTAACCCTATTTATAGACTGACCTAATTCCGTGTGAACATCACTCAAACGGAATCACTTACAAGCGATATTCCATTCAAACGGAATTACCTTGTAATTCCGTGCGGAATTACAAGAACTCTTCAAGCAGAATTACAGACTTCATGCGGAATTAGCTTACTTGATATTTTCTCAAACTTCGTGCCTTGAGCAAGCAAGACTCGATACAAGACGAAGTCGACAGACGCATGCACTAACAATGGCCTTACCCGGATTTCGACATCCGATTTCTTACTATGAAGCAGCAGATTAGTTGTTTGTTACATCTTGTTCATGCTCTCGAGGAGGAGTTAGCGCGTATGCGCCGTTTGCTTTTCATTCCTCCACCACCTCCTCCTCCTCCTCCTCCCCCATCAGCTTAGAGATTTTTGGTTTGATGCAGATAGCAGGTTTTGATGAGAGTGCAGCTATTGAGCCAGATTGCACAGCTTTTTGAAGACCACATGTTAACTTTGACTTTTGACTTTTGATTACTGTAGTTTGATAGACGATTCGGACAAGGGTGATGTAACCCTAAGTTCCTCTTGATGTATGATGTATTATGAAACATGTAAAACTGTACTCGTGGTCTTGATATATGATAGCTCAATCGCAACATTCTCATTACGTACGTTGTTGAATTACTTGTTTGTGTTATGACATGGGATGTTATGTATTTACTTGTGTTGATGAATGTTATTACATACGCGTACTACATAATTATATGCATAAACCTGACCTATACAACCTTCTTATAGAAGATGCCTCCACGAAGGGAAAATCGTTTGACCACTACTAAGGCCGAGTTACAAGAAAGGATCTCCCGAGCAATAGCAGATTACGAGGCCTCACGCGCCGAAACTAGCGGGGGTACCTCAAGGAACAACCCACCACATGGTAATGTTTAAGTCGCTTGGGTTGGTACTATTCTAGCATATTCAAAGAATGTAGTAGTATAACCCTTACTATCTACCCCGGTATCCTAAGGTTCATAAATTTATTTGCTATCTGTTCCTTTTCATTGGGAGGGCAGAATTTTCTTTCTACCATATTTTTAAATTCCTCCCATTCCATATTGTATATCCTATCACTTCCTTTTGATTGGAGGACAATGTTCCACCATTCTAAAGCTGAGTTCTTAAACAAATTAGAAGCAAATATTATCTTGTCTTCTAAAGCACACTTGCTTATTTTTAAAACTGCCTCAGTCTTTTCTATCTAGCGTAGAACTACAATGGGTCCTTCATTGCCCGAGAATTCTATTGGTTTGCAGGACCAGAATTACTTGTAAGAACAACCATAAGGCATGGTTCTTCTTCTTTTGGGAATGGGAACTTGAAGTACGGGTCCATTGTTCACGCTGTGTTCTGGTTCAATTGGTCGCTTACTGCTATGTTTACTTTTATTATTCGCTTCTTGAACCGTTTGGATAATAAATGGCATTACATCTATAATTACTTGTGCCACTATGTCTTGGATAGCACTATTATTCACTTGGTGTCCAATGTTATTGATGCTTGGATTCTCATTAACCAAGTTAATGTTACTCTGGTTATCGTTATTCAGATTTTCTTGATTTCCTTCATCGGCCATCTGAATTTTAAACAGTTACCCCGTATTAATATCACAAAATAATACTTAATATAGTCAATCACATGACACGCAATTTAGCCAAAAGCGTCGATCATTGCGACTTACTCTATTCATATCTATTACACACAAGTACTGAAATTAAAATTACAATACCAATTGAAATAAAATTACACTAATAGTAGTAGGCATCTGTACACACATATTTTATTTTATTTTTATTTTATTATTATTATTACTACTACAATTTCCACCATCACATTCACGGATATGGATTCATCCAGAAATCCATATTGCGCTCGTCGTACTTCCAGACGAGTCGCTCTCCCACCTGTCGCATTCTTTCACTACTTTCTAGAATTTCCTCACCAAATGTCCTAAGTTCTTGTACATTGTCTGCACTCATTGGGGGTGCAGGTTCTAGGACTGGGTTCGGAATCTGGGGTGCGGGTTCCTGGTATGGGGGTGTAGGGGCCTGGAATCGGTAAGGATCTTCTAAAATCTCCCTAATGTATTCATCGTGGTAATAGGGATCTAAAGGATCCAAACCTGGGTAGGCTCCTATGTTTGGCATGGGCATGTCTTCATGTATCAGGTAACGTTGCACATAGTCCCTATTGTCATCCCACCAGGGGTCGTAATTTGGGTCTAGGGGGTTTGGTGCTGGTACCCTAGGGATTTCTTCCGGATTGAAGTGATGCATTTCTACTTGATTTTCAGGGTTTTCTATCTCCATGGGTTGGTCAGGGATTGGTAGTTGTGGTTGGGGTGCTATTATTTGCTCCAATAGGGTCAGCTGCAGTGGTTGCTAAAATGTGGATGTTGGCTATACCCCTATTAATCATATCCTGGACATAGGCATCAGTTTCTCTTTTAGCTGCTGCTAGTACTTTCTGTTCTTGTAACTTTTTCATATGCTTTCTACGTTCGTGTGCCCCTCGACTGAACCATCCCCTCTTTTTCTGAGGAAATGGCTCCTCGAACCGAGCCTTAAACACAAAGATTCCTTCTTCCGTATCAGCAGAGTACCCTGAGAGGGCAGGCTGAGAAGAGGAGGTGCCTTCGCTTCTAGGCGAACCAGACAATTGACGATACACGTCAGATGGTCCTTGGTCGCTCATACTATAAACTAACAAAAAGTCAAATAACACACAACAACAAAATACAATTATGCACGTAGTTCTGTAATTTATTTCCTAACAGATTGAATTTTGATGTCAGCAGAACACTTCTGTGGCTGAATCAGTGGCTTAGCTCTGTTACCAACTTCTGTCACAACCCCCGATCCCTAATCCCCGGGAACGGGTGTCCGCGAGCCAGTTTCGGTGGTATCGCGTATTGTCTAATTTGGCAGCGGAAATTTTCATCAGGACCGTAGTTAGGAAATATTGCATCAGAGTAAAATACCACGTTTTCATAATATTAAACACATGGGACAAAACCCAAGTTTTTAAGTACACGCATTGTCATAGGAATAAATCCTATTTTATTTAATAAAAACATCTATTTTATTTTAGGTAACTTTATTGCCACTTTTCCAAGCCTTCAGTGCTGTCCAGCTGGCTTCTATTTGGCTTTCACAGTTTGTTACCTGAAACGATGTTTTAAAAACATTTGTCAGTGGGAAATACTGGTGAGTGAATCCTAGTTTAATCAAGTTTAAATAAAAACCATTGTACAGTATTGAGAGCGATCTTGCAATTACATTTGTTTCCAAGTTATATCAATTAACATCCATGGTACTGTCAGACCCCACTTGTGAAAATGTTACTCCTTGACCAGGTGGTAACAAATTTTGTACACAAAACCCAAACATACTCATGATAATTGTATCCTTACAAATACTCAATAACTGTTTAATATATAATTAATTAAGTGAGGTTTTGTAAAAACAGTTAACAAAAAGCAGATCAACTCACATTGCTGTCTTAGATTATTCTTTAGGGTTTCCTGGTGACAATCTATAATTTGCACAAAAGCACACGTGTTAGTATAATAACCCATTTTAACATTAGTAACACCCTCCCCGAGACGACATTCCAACGACTACGTCGGGCAGAATCACGACAGCGGTTACGGAACCCTAGATCAATCGGGCAGAGTATCTAATAAGTATCCAGGGGTTATGATACTTACAACGGAGCAGAACTTCGCTATTTAGGGGGCATTAGACCCGAGTATAATGCCTATTATCAGAGATTCACGTTTAGAAAGAAAGATTTGAGCGAGTCGACTGAAGATCTGAGGCCTTCTATATATAGCTTCTGAGTTTGGGTTCTACGCGGCCCGCGTAAGAGAAGACAAGGGCCTACGCGGCCCGCGTCAACTCTGGTCAACGGGCTAGTTTGTCCGGATCACCAACTAGACTCGCCACGATGATGACACGTGTCATCACCGGGCTGCGCCACCTTTCTGATCTCTAGCGGCCCGCGTAATACCTTTAAGAGGTCTACGCGGCTCGCGACAAACTGAAAAACATTATTTTTAATTATTTTTAATAATATTTAGGGTATTCGGGGTCCGTTTTCGCGTATGGGGTGTATTTTGGGACATATTGGGATATTTTAAAATATATTAGGGTGCCAGAACATTTATGAGGGTGTCGGTTTAATTGAGGATTGTTATATCCTCCCACCTTGTTTTTAGAGCTCGTCCTCGAGATCTACTGGAATAGGTGTGGATATTTCTTTTGCATTTCTGATTCAAGCTCCCATGTGTACTCAGGTCCTCTTTTGGAGTCCCACTTCACTTTGACCAGAACTAATCTTTTGTGCTTGAGGTTCTTAACCTTCCTGTCTTCAATTTGTAGAGGCCTTTCTACAAATTTGAGTTGTTCATTTACCTCTATATCTTTAAGAGTCACTACTAGTGATTCATCAGCTAAATACTTCTTGAGATTTGATACATGAAATACATCATGTATTCCTGCCATTTCCTCTGGCAGTTGTAGCTGATAGGCTACAGGTCTTATTCTTCTAATAATCTCAAAGGGTCCAACATACCTGGGACTTAGCTTTCCTCTTTTGATGAATCTTACTACTCCTTTCCAAGGAGAGACTTTTAATAATACTTTATCTACTACTTGAAATTCCAATGGTTTGCGTCGGTTATCAGCATAGCTCTTCTGTCGATCACGTGCTGCTTTCAGTCGTTCCTTGACTTGAATGATCTTGTCAGTTGTTTCTTGTACTATCTCAGGTCCAGATAGTTGCTTCTCCCCAATTTCTGCCCAACAGACTGGGGTTCGGCACTTTCGTCCATAAAGTGCTTCGAATGGTGCAGCATTTATACTTGTGTGGTAACTATTATTATAAGAAAATTCTATTAAAGGTACGTAATCATCCTAATTACCTCCGAAATCAATTACACAAGCTCTAAGCATGTCCTCCATTGTCTGAATTGTTCTTTCGCTTTGTCTGTCCGTTTGAGGATGATAAGTTGTGCTCAGATTTAACTTGGTTCCCATTGCCTTTTGGAAACTTGACCAAAAATGAGAGGTAAAACGGCTATCCCTGTCAGAAACAATTGATAAAGGTATTCCATGTAAAGAAATGATTTCATTTACGTACAATTTAGCTAACTGTTCCATACTGAAAGTTTCTTTCATTGGTAGGAAATGAGCTGACTTAGTTAGCCTATCTACAATCACCTAGATTGTATCATTACCTTTCCTTGTTTTGGGTAATTTGGCAACAAAATCCATTGTTATCAATTCCCATTTCCATACTGGCATTTCTAGTTGTTGCAACAGACCTGAGGGTTTTTGGTGTTCAGCTTTAACTTGTGAACAGGTTAAACATTTAGAAACATAGGTTGCTATATCCTTTTTCATTCCTATCCACCAGAAATTTTTCCTTAAATCCTGGTACATCTTATCACTTCCTGGGCGCATCGTGTATTTAGACTTATGGGCTTCTTCTAATATACGTTGACGCAGGTTCCCTAATTTAGGTATCCACATTCTCTTTTTATGGAATCTCCAAATTCCATCTGTTCCTTGTTCTAATTCCTTAATCATACCTTTTAATTTTTCAGTATCATCCTTGATTACTGATTCTTGTGCTTTTCTAATTTGATCATTTAAATCTACTTGTAGATTTAATTTAAGAGAACGTACCCTTTTTGGCTTTTCATGATACTTTCTACTTAAAGCATCGGCCACTACATTTGCCTTTCCTTCATGATACTGGATATCACAATCATAATCACTAAGCATCTCCATCCAACGCCTTTGTCTCATATTCAACTCCTTTTGTCTGAAAACACACCTTAAACTTTTATGATCTGTGTATATGGTAAACTTACTACCATAAAGGTAATGTCTCCAAATCTTGAGGGCAAAAACTATAGCTCCTAGTTCTAGGTCGTGGGTTGAATAATTCTCTTCATGATTCTTAAGTTGCCTAGACGCATAAGCTATAACCTTTTGGCGTTGCATTAATACACATCCATAACCTAATTTGGAAGCGTCAGAATAGACTACAAAGTCTTCAGTTCCTTCTAGTAATGCTAGTATGGGTGTATTAGTTAATCTTTGTTTAAGGATTTTAATGCTTCTTCTTGTTTTGGTCCCCATTCAAACTTAATGGATTTACAGGTAACTTAGTTAAAGGAATGGCTATTCTAGAGAAATCTCGCATAAATCTTCTATAATAACCGGCCAATCCTAAGAAACTTCTAACTTCGGTTGGTGACTCAGGGGTTTTCCATTTGGTAATCGCCTCGATTTTTGTTGGATCCACATGAATTCCTTCATGATTGACTAAGTGTCCAAGAAATTGTACCTGTTCTAACCAAAACTCGCACTTTGAAAATCTAGCATAAAGCTTTTCCTTTCTTAATAAACTTAGAAGTGCGTGCAAATGCTTTGCATGATCCTCTTTACTTTTAGAGTAAATGAGAATATCATCTATAAAGACAATTATGAATTTATCCAAATATGGCTTACATATTCAGTTCATCATGTCCATAAATGCAGCTGGGGCATTAGTTAAACCAAATAGCATGACTGTAAATTCATAATGGCCATACCTTGTTCTGAATGCGGTCTTAGGAATATCCTCTTCCTGTACTGTTAGTGCATGCATCTGTCGACTTCGTCTTGTATCGAGTCTTAGACTAGATAAGATAGATCAGGGCACGTTTTACGAGAAATTAGGAGAGTTTGGTGTTTTAGTGAGTGATTCCGCTTGAAAGTAGATTGTGCACTTTCAAGCGAAATCAGAAATTGTTATTCCGCTCGAGATGAAATTGTTGAGGTTTCGCTTGAATGGTGATTCCGCTTGGGCATATTCAAGCGGAATCAGAGATAGTATATATAGGAGATGTGTGGTTCAGGCGAAATCAGTTATGTACTTGGCTAAAAATCATACCGAGGTGCTGCCAGTGTGTTTCCTGATTGTAATTGTTATAATATCAATCAGAAGAGTGTTTAAAGTGATATTCAAGCTGTATCTACCTTTTTTTCTTAGTTTCCGCCTCTGAAACAAAGTAAAACTTCTCTGAACGACTCATTCGGGTCAATTACTCGATCCTACAAGTGGTATCAGAGCTTAGGAGGAGGAGTTCTACAGTTTACAGCTGGATTTCATTGAATTTTCTATCTTCTACACTTTCTTTCTCCATCAGAACAAAATTTATCGGTCAAAATTGGATCAATTTTTCACAGACTGTGTAAAAGGACATATTAACAAATCCTTGAGAGTTTCGCATTAAAATTCGGAATAAAAATGGGTAAAAGTGCCCTTCGAAGTGGTTCCGCTTGAACGGACCATCTTGTGATTCCGCTCGAGATTGGATTTTTTCGCTTGAGTTTTCAAGCGAAATCTAATATTTCGCTTCAATAGCACCTGATTCCGCTCGAAAGACCTTATTCCGCTTGAATTTCAAGCGAAATCAGGTCATTTACTTGAAATTGCTTATTCCGGTTGAAGTTTTGTAGGTTATTCCGCTTGAACAGGATCTTTGGTAGAAAATTTGATTTCGCTTGAGAGTGTTATCTCGCTTGAACTTGCAAGAATCATGGGTGATGAATTTTACAACGCATTCGCCACATCTCCGACTACTCCAGCTTCCATTGCTCAGAACATGAATCTGGAAAACGAGACCGGAACGTTACAAAAGCCCCCGAAACTCATGAGTATTGAGGAATATTATGGTTGGAAAGACAGATTCGAAAACTGGGTTCAAGCAAACCATCTTAGATCATGGGAGTGCATTTTGAAGAAGTATTTATTACCACGTACTGATTTGCAAGTTGAGAAAGCAATATCTGAGTTTACTGTTCAAGAACGAGACATGTATAAAGCTGAAAAGATAATGATTAGTTTACTTCAGCAAGCTATCAAAGAAGACATCTTCGTATTGCTTCAACATGATAAGACATCAAAATCAATTTGGGATGCTCTTCGAATCAAGTTTGAGGGTAGTGAGAATATGATTAAGAGTAAAAAGGCACTGCTCAAGAAAGAATTTGATCTTTTTACCAGTTTTCCCGGGGAAGATACAAAGAAGCTTATCGAAAGATACTGCCACTTGGTGCGATCAATGTCGATGCTAAGTATAACAAAAGATCGTGAAGAGTGGGTTGACAAGCTAGCTGATGCGTTACCGCAAAAGGAATGGGGTACTTACTTGATGATTCTAAAGAACACTGGGGTATATGATGGATTGACGATTTCTCAGTTTATTGAGAAGATTGAGGGTCAAGATCTGGAACAGCAAAAGATTGCGAGGATGAATAATCCAAGTGGTCAACAAGATGTGAAGATGTACTACAAAGGCAGTGTTCCAGAAGCTGAAAGAAGCCTGAAGATACAAACTGCATTTAGTGCTGGAGATTCATCTGAAAAGGTTGATCAGAGTACAAACAAAAGCAGTGGGTTTTCTTCATACCCAAGTGTCAATCCAAAAGATACAACATCAAGCTTTCATTCTCAAAGTACAAAAACTGGAAATGGTTGTGTGATACAATGCAACATTGCATTGAATCTTCCAGATGGACAAAGCTTTTTTGAAGAAGTTGCGAAAGATCACATGGCTCTACTTGGTTCTGTACTGCTATCTTATGAAGGTTTGCAGGGAGGATCGGAAATCCTATGCTTACAAAGGAGGATTATGATCAGATAGACACTGAAGAAATGGAACTAATGGACATCAAATGGTGTCTAGCTAGTGTTCTAAGAAGAGCAGAGAAATTCAAGCTGATTACCGGAAGAAATGACTTTCTTGATGCACATGTTTCTACTTTAGGTTTTGATAAATCTAAAGTTACTTTTTTTCGATGCAGGGAGAAAGGTCATTTCAAGAGGGAATGCAAGAACAGAGAAGCTAATGATGTGAAGAATCCATTCGGAAAAGATGACTACTACCGGAAAGCCATATATCAATAGGTTGGTCAACAACAACAACAAGAACCACAAGTGGCTCATGGTAGAAAAGTGATTGAGGATTCAAAGAGAGCATGTCTGGGGAATCAAGAAAATTTTAACTGGAACTTTCAGGATGATGAAAGGCTACCAGAGGGTTTTAGCTGGGATATGTTTACCGATGAGAAAGGAGATTTCAAAGCGTTCATTGCTAAGATTGTAAAAGAACCGGACATGTTTACTGAATGGATGAAATCTATTGAAGTTATTGTGAAGAATGAAGAAGAAAAGTTTGTTTCATCAGAAGAATGTTTACAAAGTTCAGATGAAAGTGTACAAAGTGATGAAAGTTCAGAAAGAGAAGCTATTTTTGATCAAACACCATCTGATTCTGGTTCTTCGAATGATAATTTTGAAAAATCAATTGAGTTTGATCAGTCACCGACTGATGACAGTAGTGATGATGAGGAAGAAAAACATATTAATATTGCAAAATCTCATCTCTCTCCTGAAAGTTTTCATTTCTATTTTGCAGATCGCTTGGAAAAGTTGAAGAAGAAAAGAGCTGCAAAAGAACAAAAAGAAATGAAGTCTGCAAGTGATGCTGAAAAGGATGAGATTGTTCGAAATGAAGAAGTTAAAGTTGCTGCTGAGAAGATTGCTGAAATTGAGTAGGTAACTGAAGCAGAAAAGGTGGTTGAAGTTGAGAAGATAGTCGAAGTAGAAAAGATTGTGGAGGTCATCCAGCCTTGCTCAAAGTGTCTTGAAGCTTGCAAGGAATGTGTGGCAAAAGATGAAAAGCTGGCAGAGTTTGAGAAGATGAAAGAACAATTATTGTTCAATCTTAACTACGTGAAGGAATCTTACGATGTTTTAAACAGAACAGTAACAGGTCTTCAATAGACTAATTCTGAAAGAGAAAACGCTTTGACGATGATGAATGCAACAATGATGACAAAGCAGAAAGCTATCAACTTCTACATCGAAGAAAGTGCAAAGTGGAAGCAAGAGTTGGAAACTGAGAAAATTGAGAATGAGAGAATCAGACGCTTATTACAAAGTTATTCTAATTCTGATTATCTTATTGATCGAATTTATCCGACTGTTGCTGGTTTTGAAGCATTCAAAGACGCCAAGCCAAAGAAGAAAGATACTGGTAAGAAACCGACTGTTAGCTATAACAAGTGTCCGCCTCCGATCTGGAAAGGCTATTCTCCCAGAAAACCAAATGAGGAGCAAGTCAAAAAAGCAGTCAATATAAAGCTAAAAACTGATACAATTGATGAACTACCAGAAAACATTGATGTCACGTTTACCTCGTCTGACACTGATCATGAGTCTGAGTTAATAAAAAAGGTGGTCGATCAGGTGTTGGATACTGATGAGGAGTCTGAGTCAAAGTCTGAGTCTGGACTGGAGGGTCAAGTTCGTCAGTCAACAGTTCAAAATCATCAGTTAAACGGGTTTACAGTAAAGAGTTTTTGTTATCAAAATCAAATTTGAATGATGAAACATTCGAAGTAGCATATACTTTGAATGATTCTGACAAATTATACTCTCACAAAGAGTTTCCAATAAGAAGTGTTCGATTTGAATTGATTAAAAAGGTTTTCAAAATGACAGAAATTAATATTTCTGAAATAAAAGATTTAAATCTTACTGGAAAACCTAAAAAATACACTTCAAGAGTTCAACAGAGACTAAACAAGAAAAAGGGTTACAATTCTGGTTCTGGTTTTAAAAAGAAATCAAATCATAATTGTAGCTATAAAAAGAAAGGATTAGGTTTTATTCCACCAGAAAACTATAAAAATGAGAAAAATTCTAAAACAAAAACAGAATTTGTTTCAGGTGGAAGTGCAGAAGAAGAACAGAAGAAACCGTTTTGGAGACAATCAAACCAGGAGTTTCTTGCTGAAAAGAAAAGGACAGGAACTGGAGTGTTTCATCCAAAAGAAACTCGAACCTGTTTTAAGTGCAGCGAAGCTGGTCACATTGCACCGAATTGTCCGAAAGTTACAAAGACAAAACAGGGAGTTTCTGGAAAACTGAAAGAAAAAATTGTTGATGTTGAACCACCAACTGAAAACTTCAAAATTTTTGAAAATTCAATTTATGAGGTTGGTGAGAGTTCTAAGAAAAATTTTTACAAAAAGAAAGCAAAAGACAACCAACTGTGGGTTGTTAAGAAAGTTGATGAGAAAGTCGGCGATGAATCTGATTCTACAAAATCAAGGGAGCCACAAATGAAGGCACAGATTTAAGTAGTTGAGGAAAAGTTAGTATCTTCAGAAGATGATGTTGAAATTCCATCTTTGAAGTTTGAAAATATTAAGCAAAAAGTTGGTAAAGTTGAAATCTCAAATCAATTCTTTTCTGATCAGAAGGAATTTGATATTGAGAAAACATTTAATGGGAATGTTAAGAAAATTTTTGGGAAAATGGTTGAAGGAAAGGCCAAAGGGATTAAAGACTTCTACGCTACAAAGAAAGCAACTTATAACCCTACTGAACAAGAGCTGAAAACACCCAAGGTTGGTAAGACTTGGGTGGAAATTCTTTTCCCTTGAAAAATCAGGACTATGCCGGAGATCCCAAGTTTGTAATCGTGGATCAGGAATCGGCATCATTCATGTTTTTAAACAGTTTTGTATGAAAGAGTTTAAGATTGTTTAAATTTTACAGGTATAAGGACTATGCCGGAGCTTCTAGGTTGGTAAGTGCGAAGCAGGAATCGGCATTCTAGTTGGTAAAATGCTTGAGTGTAGAGGTGTTATTCCTACACTTGATGCAGGTGTTTGTGTTCTTGCAAGTGATAAATCAAGGACATTAAATTGTGCTTGATTTATTACAAGTGGTTAAAAATGAACAAAATGATGAACCAGTCCCTACAAGTGGTTAAAACAAACTTATTTTCCGGAAAAATCATTTTGATTAAAACACACTTAAGTGTTTTGAAATCTTAATGAGAAAATAGTTTGTTGATAGGGGGAGTTCTGATTGTTTATGCCAAAAGGATGGCGAATTGAGGCGATTCGATATCGGTTGTCATTTTATTTGTATAGTTTGTTTTCAAATTTTTTTAAGTGGGTCAAGAGCTTAGTTTGTTTTTCAAACTTTCTTTAAAATGTGTTTTCATTTTAGGGGGAGTAAAAATTTCAGAAAATCCAAAAACATTAGAAAATTTGAAAAAGCCACAAACTCACAAAATTAGAAAATTTTGTGTATAAAATCAAAAAATGAGTTTTGGTGTATAAAAGAGGAAATGATAGTACATCAGTGAACTGTCACAACATGCTAAAGAATTGGAATGTTAAAATGTGATAAACAATCTCACTGCGGATGTGTCAGTAGGTTTTTACACATTTAGTAGATTGTGACGAGATATAAACCTAAATTCAAACTTGCTTATTTATTGGGTAACAACTTCTTGGATATATGGGTAACCCCCAAAATCTTGTTTGAAAGGTCCCTCTTTCTGAGATACTAGGTCTTTATACTCAGTGATATCTGGGGTATTGTCCCGGGACTTCTGCTGAATGGAAATTCTGACCTAGTCCCCGTATAACACTTTCTGCAAATGCTTTGAAATATAAGCTCGCCCTCAGCAAATTCATGAAACAATAAAATTGATAATCATTGCTGTTGTAAAAAAGATCCTCTAAAGGGGACTCACCAAAAGTCGAAGCCGTCATCTCTCTGCGTATACGGAAGTATCGACCTGAGCTCTCACGGTCCTCGCAATTAACCCTCTTACAGATATCATCTGTGGTATACTCACCTGTAAGACTGAATATTGGGATCTGGATATGGGAGTATATTCAAGTAGTGGGACACACGGATAAGTTTAAGTCTTTAAGACATTAATATCGTATCTCGAAACAGTTGAACTTTGTGTGAAAATTTAAGTGGATCAATATACTGACAATCTAGGTGAATTGTTTAGAACTTAAAATGAAATCAAGCTTAACGGTGTTGGTGATTTGTCTCAAAAACTGATATGATCCTCTTACACAAACTCACAAAAATATTGTTTGTAAATATTTCTTTACTGCATTTCTTGTTACAAAAAAATTAAAAAGATTTTCAGTGTGTTTTAGCATAAACTTTTGAAAAATCCAAAAAGATTTTTGACAACTAGTGTTGGAGAGCTGATTTTCAAAGTTCCAAGTGCTAAACATGATGACATGTATTGAGAGGGAGTCTATGTTTGAAATCAAATGTGTTAATCATTTTCCAAGTGGTTCATCAAGATTATAGAGTTAGTTTTGAGAGGGAGTTTTAGTTAGTGCATGCCTAATGTTTAAATATGTGAAATTTACTTTGAGGAAGAGGTTGTGCAGGTGTATGTTTAAGCCAGGTGACAATCCTGAGAAGAACGAGAGTCAAGTTATGATCTTGGAACAGCATCAAAGAATGTTTGAATATAGAAAAGCCAGGTTGATCGATCCTGAGATGCTTGTGTTTAAAGAGCCAGGTTTCGATACCTGAAGACTCAGTGGACAAAGGTTGAGCCAGGAAACGATATTGAACCTGTGAAAGCCAGGATTCCGATGCTTAAGAACTCTTAATTGAAGAATAGAGCTAGGTGATCTTGGGATATAAGTCAGACTACGATCCTGAAGCAGATGATGCTGATGAACTTAAGGAATGCCAGCACATTACAAGGGGGAGTCTGTTGATGCTGATTGAAAGAGTGAAGCCCAGAGACGGAACAAGACTGAAGTTGCAAAGACTCGACACGTACGACTCGTCAACATCTGAGGGGGAGTCTGTTAGTGTATGCATCTGTCGACTTCGTCTTGTATCGAGTCTTAGACTAGATAAGATAGATCAGGGCACGTTTTACGAGAAATTAGGAGAGTTTGGTGTTTTAGTGAGTGATTCCGCTTGAAAGTAGATTGTGCACTTTCAAGCGAAATCAGAAATTGTTATTCCGCTCGAGATGAAATTGTTGAGGTTTCGCTTGAATGGTGATTCCGCTTGGGCATATTCAAGCGGAATCAGAGATAGTATATATAGGTGATGTGTGGTTCAGGCGAAATCAGTTTTGTACTTGGCTAAAAATCATACCGAGGTGCTGCCAGTGTGTTTCCTGATTGTAATTGTTATAATATAAATCAGAAGAGTGTTTAAAGTGATATTTAAGCTGTATCTACTTTTGTTTCTTAGTTTCCGCCTCTGAAACAAAGTAAAACTTCTCTGAACTACTCATTCGGGTCAATTACTCGATCCTACATGTACCTTTAATTGATGATATCCTGACCTTAAATCAATTTTGAGAAAAATCGAGCTCCTTGCAGTTGATCGAACAGATCATCGATCCTTGGTAATGGATACCGATTCTTGATCGTGACCTTGTTTAATTCACGGTAGTCAATGCATAAACGCATTGATCCGTCCTTCTTTTTAACTAATAGAATTGGTAATCCCCATGGTGATGAGCTTGGCTGTATGAATCCTTTCTCTAATAATTCATCTAACTGTTTATTCAGTTCCTGCATTTCGGCGGGTGCCAATCTGTAGGGTGCTTTGGCAATCGGTGCTGTCCCTGGCAGTAGATGAATTCTGAATTCAACTTCTCTGTCTGGCGGTAGTCCTAGTAATTCTTCTGGAAAGAGATCTGAAAACTGAGACACTATTGGAATGTCTTTTAGTTCTTTTCCTTTAGTGTTAGTGATTATGGAAATCAAATACACTATAGACCTTTTTCTTATATAGCTTGCAGTTTTCATCACAGAGATGAATTTAGTGGATTTAGAGGGTTTATCTCCTTTAAGTGTGATCTTTTCACCTTTTAATGAATTTACTTGAATTGACTTTTGGTCACATAAGATACTGGCTTTATTGGCTATTAACCAATCCATTCCTAAAACAACATCAAATCCTGCCAGATTCATTAGATAAAGATTTGCCATAAACTTTTGATTTAAAATTTATATTCTTGCTCCCTGCAAGATTTCAGAAATCCTAACAGTTTCTCCATTAGCTGTCTCTACTAGATATTCTTGTGGTAGTTTAGTTAATGACTGATTTAGAAGTTTGCAAAACGAAGTATTAATAAAACTTTGGTTCGCACCAGAGTCAAATAATACCTTAGCAAAAACATCATTAACTAAAAACGTACCAGCTATTACGTCTGGAATCATCTTGGCTTCATCTGCAGTTAGAACGAATGCTCTCGCATTTTTAGTGTTCCTGTTGTTCACAGCTGGAGCCATTTTCGGACAATTCGGCTTGATGTGACCTTTTCTCCACAGTTGAAGCACAGTCTATTATTGGATTTTCTCCTGCAATCTTCTTCCTTGTGTCCTGGCATCTTGCAGAAATTGCAAAGAGTGGAGCATTTTCCCGAATGCTTTTTCTTGCAGACCTTGCAGAATGGTGCATAGGTAGAACCCATATTCCTACGGTTGAAATTCCCAGAACGAAATTCTTGAGTAAGCCTTTGGGATAAGTTTCTCCTCTGGTCTTCTTCTCTAGTACGGATTAATTCATCTGTCAAGGTATTTGCTAGTTCTACAGCTTCTTCTATAGTTTGAGGTCTAGCTGACTTGACTACATGTCTAATCTCCCCGATTAATCCCCAGATGTAACGGGAGATTAATACTGGTTCAGGTGATGCAAGGGTTGGTACTATTCTAGCATATTCAAAGAATGTAGTAGCATAACCCTTACTATCTACCTCGGTCATCCTAAGGTTCAAAAATTTATTTGCTATCTGTTCCTTTTCATTGGGAGGGCAGAATTTCTATTCTACCATATTTTTAAATTCCTCCCATTCCATATTGTATATCCTATCACTTCCTTTTGAATGGAGGATAGTGTTCCACATTCTAAGGCTGAGTTCTTAAACAAATTAGAAGCAAACATTATCTTGTCTTCTTCAGCACACTTGCTTATTTTTAAAACTGCCTCAGTCTTTTCTATCCAGCGTAGAGCTGCAATGGGTCCTTCATTGCCCGAGAATTCTATTGGTTTGCAGGACTAGAATTCCTTGTAAGAACAACCATAAGGCATGGTTCTTCTTCTTTTGGGAATGGGCACTTGAAGTATGGGTCCATTGTTCACGCTGTGTTCTGGTTCAATTGGTCGCTTACTGCTATGTTTACTTTTATTATTCGCTTCTTGAACCGTTTGGATAATAAATGGCATTGCATCTATAATTCCTTGTGCTACTATGTGTTGGATAGCACTATTATCCACTTGGTTTCCATTGTTATTGATGCTTGGATTCTCATTAACCAAGTTAATGTTACTCTGGTTATCGTTATTCAGATTTTCTTGATTTCCTTCATCGGCCATCTGAATTTTAAACAGTTACCCCGTATTAATATCACAAAATAATACTTAATATAGTCAATCACATGACATGCAATTTAGCCAAAAGCGTCGATCATTACGACTTACTCTATTCATATAGTATGCATCTATTACACACCAGTACTGAAATTAAAATTACAATACCAACTGAAATAAAATTACACTAATAGTAGTAGGCATCCGTACACACATATTTTATTTTATTTTTATTTTATTATTATTATTACTACTACCGTTTCCCCCATCACATTCACGGATATGGATTCATCCAGAAATCTATATTGCGCTCGTCGTACTTCCAGACGAGTCGCTCTCCTACCTGTCGCATTCTTTCACTACTTTCTAGAATTTCCTCACCAAATGTCCTAAGTTCTTGTACATTGTCTGAACTCATTGGGGGTGCAGGTTCTAGGACTGGGTTCGGAATCTGGGGTGCGGGTTCCTGGTATGGGGGTGTAGGGGCCTGGAATCGATAAGGGTCTTCTAAAATCTCCCTAATGTATTCATCGGGGTAATAGGGATCTAAAGGATCCAAACCTGGGTAGGCTCCTATGTTTGGCATGGGCATGTCTTCATGTATCAGGTATATCACACCCCAACCAATGGCGGAAACATCGGGATGAGACGAAGTGTGAAGATTGCTCGAGACATCATAACGCTAATAATTATGACAAGTATTTAAATAATCATTTCATTTCATTTCTAAAGAATCAAGTACAAGGTTTTGAAACAAAGTACAACAACATGAATAATAAAATTATACAATACGAATACAATTCTTTCTAAGTGGGTATCTAAGCATCCTACTAGATTCCATGCATCGTCAACATCCACCTGTAACATGTTAAAATAAAGTTCAATGCAAAAGCAAAGGCGAGTATACAAGTTTGATACGTACATAGCAAAAGATAAGTTTTGAACAATTCCTCATAGCAAGCATGTGATTCAAGATAAGCCTTTAAATATGGTATGTGTCTAACATATCAAACCAAGGAAACGCAATATGCTCATGACATAACCGAGATAAAGGGGCGGGTCGTTAATCCTATAGCGCTACATATGTCACGGTTTGGGTCGTACGAAGTTAATGATAAATTCAACACATAAGATAAATCCAAGTTTAAAGCATCAAGCCATCACGTATACAAGCATGTTATAGGAATGTTCATGTGTTTAAGCAAAATGTTCATGTGTAAGTTTGTTGATAGATAAACATGTTACACCCCAAAAGTGGTAAAAGTAAAAAGGGGAATACGAGTATACTCACAAAGTTTGCATATGCTTTCCAATTATCCAATTATTGACGAGTTGATGAGGTTGGAAGATTGAATGTGTAGGGTTAAAGTTCAAGTATGCTTAGAGTCGAGATTCGGTATTCAAAACAACATAAAAAGTAAGATATGTGAATAGCATGTGAAAATAATCATCTTCAACACTTAACATTGTATGACACTTGGTAACCACAAGGGTTATGATAATGTTTTCATGAGTTGAACACCCATAAGAATCACAACAAGGTTTAGGTCTTAGGTGATGTTCTACTACTTTAACATATAAACATGAGTTCAACATCAAAGGTTCGAATGAGTGTATATATATATCTAGGTTAAGTACTACATATTATTTAGTCCAATAATTCAAGTAGGAGGTAGAAGATTAGAATCTTCATTTAGGCACCTCGTGTTATCATAGATGTCATGTATGGGGTAGGAAGGACATGCTTCCATTTAGGAACCCCTTGAATATTCACCACTTCACTTGGTGTAACAACAACCAAGGAGGGTCACGAACTAGGATTTGCACAATAACATAAACAACCTAACTATAGAGAAATCATCAAATCACGTGAGGATTGTATGTAGGACAACCCAAGTTGTTCCCTAATCACTCATGTATCAAAGGCTATGTTTGACATGATTTGTGGGTTGAAACCCTAGACAAAACACCAAGTTTATGAGGTTTAATCCTCTGATTTTAAATGTCTCAACCTTGTTTTTAAGCTTAACCAACCATGGGATAAGTTGTAAGCATTAGGACATAGGTATGAGATGTGTTGAACACAAGTTACATAGGTATAAACAAGTTTTTGATGAACATAAAAACAAACAGAAAGTTTATGGATGATTTCGGGGCATTTCCAGGTCTGATTTCTCCAAGGAGAAGTCTAGGAATCGAACCCCATGATTATCCAAGTAAGTAGGAAAAAGAATCAAGTGATCTCGTTAAGAAATGAGTGAGTTATGCTCATTTTCGTGAAGGGGTGTCAATCTGCTCGAACCTTTGCTTTCAGCTACGGTTTGGAGGATGTTTTGAGAGTTTTTAGTGTTGCAAAAGTGGTAGAGAGGCTGGTTATAAGTGGTATTTATAGGGGGAAGGATTAGGGTTTCAATGGGTTGGGCTTTGGAAGTGTTTAGAAGGGGTTACACCTTGAAACTAGCCCACAAAACCCAACTATATGGGGCTGAATTTTGTTGAATTGGGGCTGCCATATCTCTTTATTTTTTTATTTTTTTAAAACATTATAATGAGTAATTTTGTTAGTTAAGTTGTGTAATAATATGCAACAATGTTTCCCCTAACTTGTAACAAGGTGAAATATGAAATAAAACATGATTTAACTAGGTAAAAAGTGTAATGTACAAGTATGTAACATGTTTTTAAGTGACAAGTATATGTCACATATTAGATGATTAACCGTTGTATAAATAAGCATATTATTAGGGGTTTTTAGGTATCAACAATTTAAGGACAAGCATGGACATGCATCGTGAATAAGTATCGTATAAGTATGAATTACAAATAAGGATTCGATGTACAATGAATTCGAACGTATGAACATGTATGAATATGTAGATGGTGAATTTAAAGAAATACGAATTTTATTTATGATCCAAGTCTCGGATTTTACAACGAGAAGACGACTATAATAATACAAGATTTCCAAAAATAACATTACTAGGCGAGCTTTCTAATTATGGAAAGTACATAGAAGCAGGGCGTTACAGTCTCCCCTCCTTTAGGAAATTTCGCCCCGAAATTTATTCAAGAGGAAGACTTGAAAGAGTTTTGGCAAAAGGTGACTATTAAGAATTGAGACTTGAAAAATTTGAAACGTAAAAAGTATGAAATTTTGAAGGATGACAAGATAGGTTTGCAAAGGAGTTCGTTTGTCTAAAATGATTTGAGGTACCAAACATAATTGGAAAAGTATAGTTGTGTATATGGAATTGAACGATTGACTCTTAATAAACGAATGCAAGTATAAGAATGGCATATGTATTGGATAGACAAAGTAGCGTGCTAAGAATGAAGTCTCGTCATGGATAATCGGATATAGCGCGTTTGTGAGTTGTTTAAAGTTTGAATTAGGTCTAAAAGGTCTGCAAAACACTGATTTTCTCATGGCACGTCTTACGAAAGTTTGGTAACATGATGAAAACACTTATGTATAGGAAGTACCAGCGGCGTATCCACCATGTTTTGACCACATTACGTCCGTTTCGTGTTCGGTGTCATGTTACGTTCCGTGTCTTACCATACACAGTAGTACACTCTATGGTTTTTCATGAGCCAATCACTATAATCCCGTGTGCACCCGCGATTATCTTAATCGTCGCATGATCCGCATAGCTTGTACTAGTTGTGTATGAATCGGGGTATACATAAAAAGTTTAGAATGTGTACGTACAAGAATATGGTATATAAGCAAGTCCATGTTTAAGTATGTGTGGGACCCACGTAAGCGAATCCCTCAGGTTACGCTCGCGTATAGGTACGAATGTATGAATCATGAGTATAAGCAAAATTATGAGCATAAGTATAAGTTTAAGTATGAATATACACGTAAGTATGGGTATCAAACGTACGCGTAGTATGAGTATACGTGTAAGCATGAAACGTATAAATATAATTAAAATCATAAAACGCATGAGTACAAGTATGAATACGATTACAAGTATAAGCATAAAATGTGTTGTTATGAATATGAGTGAGAGGGTGAGTACAAATACTATTGATTACGTATATAATATTAATTGAAACATAACAAAGTTACGTATGTAAGAGTGCTCAAAAGGTTGAGTATGTAGATACGAACGATATAAGTGAAATTGTTGCGATGAAGCGACAAAACGTGTATGATGACATGCATGTATAATTGTTTAAACGAAACGTTGAGTTTATTGAATCAAATTTAGATTGGGCTTGGTTTAAAAAGGTAGAATATAGTTTGCATACGTAAGAGGATATAAAGTACTTATTGGTCATGCATATCGTATTTTGTAATGAATGGAAATGCTACCTTTGTTTTAAAAGAGTTTACGAAATCCGAAGATGGTCGGTCCCCATGGAGTCTTCTTGCCCACGTGTCTTGAAAAATAGGTGTAGGAAAAGGTAAGTTTGTTTCATCAAAACAAGAAATTTTGGAGTTTTTGTGAATACGTTGATCCTTGGAAAAAGGATTTATCAAAGGTCTTAGTATTCATTTTAAAGGGTTTTGACAAATGGTTCGTTGATGTTGGAAATATTCTTTGGTAAAACGATCTCATAATATCTATAAGATCCTATAGGTAATTGAGAAAGGTTGGTTTGGTTTCAATTAAGAATGGAAGTCTCTAGTATGACGATATAATGTGAGCAAGTTTTAGTGATTAAGTCGAATACGAAGTTCATGGGCAAGAGTTTCATTGGGCCGATTAAATTGATAGGTAGAATTTCGTAAGGTTTTGAAGTTTGCGTAATAAAATGTTTTAAGACATGATTAAGAATCTCGTGTATATGAGTTGAGTACGTTTTGACAAATCAATGTATTTTGAAATCGGTATGAGTGGGTATTTTGAATAATGATAAACAATTTGGGTATAAAATATGATCGAGTTTGCATAATAAGATATTTTGAAGAGACGTTTTGGTAACGATCACCTAGGTAAGGGAATCACCCCTAACTCGTTGGTGAGGTCGTTTTTAAGAAAAGGGGAGTGGAGTTAATCGTCAAGGTAAGGAAATCACTCCAATCTCGATGATACCTCTCCACTAGTTGCTACAAGGAATATGAATTTAAATTATATGAAAATCATGCATACATAAATGTGTCGAAAAGGTTCGATATGTTGTGCGTGTGAAAAGAGAAATCAAGGTAAACTCGAGGTTGAAAGATTGCATCGTATAAAATGAACAATAGAAACACATGTTTGACCAAAGTTTGGAGTGTTCCAAACAGAACTTTGACTAACCAAAGTGGTCGAAAAGTCTTTTGAATTTGAGGAGCATGCTTTGGCCTAATAGGTAAAATACTCTCGCCGACAAGTCGGTTAACGGTATTTACCCTTCCGGTTACTACATGTCCCAAATCAATCAAAATTTCGAGACTTGGCGGGATTTAACAAAAATATCAAGGAGTGGAACTAGTCGCCAAGGTGCGGGTTTCACCCCTAACTTGACGATTTCGTATCCTAAGTGTGGTTGGTACTCGTCGGGTCAAAATTTAATTTCAACACTTTGACGAGGGTCCACTAGAGTTTGAAATTCGAATTTCTCCATCAAGGTGAGGATTTCACTCCTAACTTGGTGGTGAATTCCGTGTAAAAAGAAAAGTAGAAGGATTGAGAGTCATTCACCAAATTGTGGGTTTCACGCCTATTTTGGGTGAACTCGTCTCGTTTGTGTAATATGTGTGTTGTCGGATTTAGAATAGTCGAGTAAAACGCGTGAGGAAAAGTGTATATTAAAGATTAAACAAACAAGTATAACATGTCAAGAATATCACAATAAAAGTGAAATGATGAAACGAATATTAATGCATAAAAAGTATGTCAAGAACACACATAAAGGATAAGACGATGAAACAGGTATTAACACATAATAAAAATAAGTATAGCATGTTAAGTGTTAACGCATAAGTGACACATATGCTTTCAAGATCAAGAGAATAAATAAAAGCAAATAAGATAGCATGCAAGTAGTTTTAAGTAAAAGGTACGAATAAGGCTCTAGAACTATAGACTAGGTTAAAGCATTCCTACTTTTCCTAATTCCCTATAGTTATGGCTCTGATACCAATCTGTCACACCCCAACCAATGGCGGAAACATCGGGATGAGACGAAGTGTGAAGATTGCTCGAGACATCATAACGCTAATAATTGTGACAAGTATTTAAATAATCATTTCATTTCATTTCTAAAGAATCAAGTACAAGGTTTTGAAACAAAGTACAACAACATGAATAATAAAATGATACAATACGAATACAATTCTTTCTAAGTGGGTATCTAAGCATCCTACTAGATTCCATGCATCGTCAACATCCACCTGTAACATGTTAAAATAAAGTTCAATGCAAAAGCAAAGGCGAGTATACAAGTTTGATACGTACATAGCAAAAGATAAGTTTTGAACAATTCCTCATAGCAAGCATGTGATTCAAGATAAGCCTTTAAATATGGTATGTGTCTAACATATCAAACCAAGGAAACGCAATATGCTCATGACATAACCGAGATAAAGAGGCGGGTCGTTAATCCTATAGCGCTACATATGTCACGGTTTGGCTCGTACGAAGTTAATGATAAATTCAACACATAAGATAAATCCAAGTTTAAAGCATCAAGCCATCACGTATACAAGCATGTTATAGGAATGTTCATGTGTTTAAGCAAAATGTTCATGTGTAAGTTTGTTGATAGATAAACATGTTACACCCCAAAAGTGGTAAAAGTAAAAAGGGGAATACGAGTATACTCACAAAGTTTGCATATGCTTTCCAATTATCCAATTATTGACGAGTTGATGAGGTTGGAAGATTGAATGTGTAGGGTTAAAGTTCAAGTATGCTTAGAGTCGAGATTCGGTATTCAAAACAACATAAAAAGTAAGATATGTGAATAGCATGTGAAAATAATCATCTTCAACACTTAACACTTGTATGACACTTGGTAACCACAAGGGTTATGATAATGTTTTCATGAGTTGAACACCCATAAGAATCACAACAAGGTTTAGGTCTTAGGTGATGTTCTACTACTTTAACATATAAACATGAGTTCAACATCAAAGGTTCGAATGAGTGTGTATATATATCTAGGTTAAGTACTACATATTATTTAGTCCAATAGTTCAAGTAGGAGGTAGAAGATTAGAATCTTCATTTAGGGACCTCGTGTTATCATAGATGTCATGTATGGGGTAGGAAGGACATGCTTCCATTTAGGAACTCCTTGAATATTCACCACTTCACTTGGTGTAACAACAACCAAGGAGGGTCACGAACTAGGATTTGCACAATAACATAAACAACCTAACTATAGAGAAATCATCAAATCACGTGAGGATTGTATGTAGGACAACCCAAGTTGTTCCCTAATCACTCATGTATCAAAGGCTATGTTTGACATGATTTGTGGGTTGAAACCCTAGACAAAACACCAAGTTTATGAGGTTTAATCCTCTGATTTTAAATGTCTCAACCTTGTTTTTAAGCTTAACCAACCATGGGATAAGTTGTAAGCATTAGGACATAGGTATGAGATGTGTTGAACACAAGTTACATAGGTATAAACAAGTTTTTGATGAACATAAAAACAAACAGAAACTTTATGGATGATTTCAGGGCATTTCCAGGTCTGATTTCTCCAAGGAGAAGTCTAGGAATCGAACCCCATGATTATCCAAGTAAGTAGGAAAAAGAATCAAGTGATTTCGTTAAGAAATGAGTGAGTTATGCTCATTTTCGTGAAGGGGTGTCAATCTGCTCGAACCTTTGCTTTCAGCTACGGTTTGGAGGATGTTTTGAGAGTTTTTAGTGTTGCAAAAGTGGTAGAGAGGCTGGTTATAAGTGGTATTTATAGGGGGAAGGATTAGGGTTTCAATGGGTTGGGCTTTGGAAGTGTTTAGAAGGGGTTACACCTTGAAACTAGCCCACAAAACCCAACTATATGGGGCTGAATTTTGCTGAATTGGGGCTGCCATATCTCTTTATTTTTTTATTTTTTTAAGACATTATAATGAGTAATTTTGTTAGTTAAGTTGTGTAATAATATGCAACAATGTTTCCCCTAACTTGTAACAAGGTGAAATATGAAATAAAACATGATTTAACTAGGTAAAAAGTGTAATGTACAAGTATGTAACATGTTTGTAAGTGACAAGTATATGTCACATATTAGATGATTAACCGTTGTATAAATAAGCATATTATTAGGGGTTTTTAGGTATCAACAATTTAAGAACAAGCATGGACATGCATCGTGAATAAGTATCGTATAAGTATGAATTACAAATAAGGATTCGATGTACAATGAATTCGAACGTATGAACATGTATGAATATGTAGATGGTGAATTTAAAGAAATACGAATTTTATTTATGATCCAAGTCTCGGATTTTACAACGAGAAGACGACTATAATAATACAAGATTTCCAAAAATAACATTACTAGGCGAGCTTTCTAATTATGGAAAGTACGTAGAAGCAGGGCGTTACAAGGTAACGTTGCACATAGTCCCTATTGTCGTCCCACCAGGGGTCGTAATTTGGGTCTAGGGGGCTTGGTGCTGGTACCCTAGGGATTTCTTCCGGATTGAAGTCATGCATTTCTACTTGATTTTCAGGGTTTTCTATCTCCATGGGTTGGTAAGGGATTGGTAGTTGTGGTTGGGGTGCTATTATTTGCTCCAGATTAGGGTCAGCTGCAGTGGTTGCTAAAATGTGGATGTTGGTTATACCCCTATTAATCATATCCTGGGCATAGGCATCAATTTCTCTTTTAGCTGCTCTAGTACTTTCTGTTCTTGTAACTTTTTTCATACGCTTTCTACGTTCGTGTGCCCCTCGACTGAACCATCCCCTCTTTTTCTGGGGAAATGGCTCCTCGGACTGAGCCTTAAACACAAAGATTCCTTCTTCCGTATCAGCAGAGTACCCTGAGAGGGCAGGCTGAGAAGAGGAGGTGCCTTCGCTTCTAGGCGAACCAGACAATTGACGATACGCGTCAGATGGTCCTTGGTCGCTCATACTGTAAACTAACAAATAGTCAAATAACACACAACAATAAAATACAATTATGCACGTAGTTCCGTAATTTATTTCCTAACAGATTGAATTTTGATGTCAGCAAAACACTTCTGTGGCTGAATCAGTGGCTTAGCTTTAATACCACCTTCTGTCGCAACCCCCGATCCCTAATCCCCGGGAACGGGCGGCCGTGAGCCAGTTTCGGTGGTATCGCGTATTGTCTAATTTGGCAGTGGAAATTTTCATCAGGACCGTCGTTAGGAAATATTGCATCAGAGTAAAATACCACGTTTTCATAATATTAAACACATGGGACAAAACCCAAGTTTTTAAGTACACGCATTGTCATAAGAATAAATCATATTTTATTTAATAAAAACATCTATTTTATTTTAGGTAACTTTATTGCCATTTTTCCAAGCCTTCAGTGCTGTCCAGCTGGCTTCTGTTTGGCTTTCACAGTTTGTTACCTGAAACGCGTTTTAAAAACATTTGTCAGTGGGAAATACTGGTGAGTGAATCCCAGTTTAATCAAGTTTAATAAAAACCATTGTACAGTATTGAGGACGATCTCGCAATTACATTTGTTTCCAAGTTATATCAATTAACATCCATGGTACTGTCAGACCCGACTTGTGGAAATGTTACTCCTTGACCAGGTGGTAACAAATTTTGTATACAAAACCCTAACATACTCATGATAATTGTATCCTTACAAAATACTATATAACTGTTTAATATATAATTAATTAAGTGAGGTTTTGTAAAAACAGTTAACAAAAAGCGGATCAACTCACATTGCTGTCTTAGATTATTATTTAGGGTTTCTTGGTGACAATCTAAAATTTGCACAAAAGCACACGTGTTAGTATAATAACCCATTTTAACATTAGTAATACCCTCCCCGAGACGGCATTCCAACGACTACGTCGGGCAGAACCACGACAGCCATTACGGAACCCTAGATCAATCGGGCAGAGTATCTAATACGTATCCAGGGGTTATGATACTTACAACGGAGCAAAACTTCGCTATTTAGGGGGTATTAGCAGTGTTGTAAAAGTCGGATTACTCGGCCGAGGACTCGGTCCTCGGACCCCCTCCGAGGCGACTTCCTCCTAGGCGGTCTCAATTAGTCGGCCTCGGGATTACTCGGGAGTACTCGGTGCCTAGTCGGCCTAGTCGGACGTAGTCGGCCTAGTCGGTCTAGGCGGTCAACGTGGTTTGTTGACTTTTAATCGGTCAAACTCGGTCAAAATCGGCCTACTCGGCCTTGTACTCGGACTACTCAGCCTTGTACTCAGACTAGTCAGACTTGTATTCAGAATATTTGAACTTTAAACATGTTTCATTTTAAATTATACTCAGTTGACATGAATTATGCTTATTTTAACACATAAATAATATATAACAATTAATTTTCTTTATATTTACCATGTCCGCGTACTCCCCGAGTACTCCGATTACTCCCAACTCCCCAGTCGGCCGACTAGGGACCGCCTAGCGACTTTTACAACACTGGGTATTAGACTCGAGTATAATGCCTATTATCAGAGATTCACGTTTAGAAAGAAAGATTTGAGTGAGTCGACTGAAGATCTGAGGCCTTCTATATAAAGGTGCTGAGTTTGGGTTCTACGCAGCCCACGTAAGAGAAGACAAGGGCCTACGCGGTCCGCGTCAACTCTGGTCAACGGGCTAGCTTGTCCGGATCACCAACTAGACTAGCCACGATGATGACACGTGTCATCACCGGGCTGCGCCACCTTTCTGATCTCTAGTGGCCTGCGTAAGACCTTTAAGAGGTCTACGCGGCCCGCGACAAACCCAAAAACATTATTTTTAATAATATTTAGGGTATTCGGGGTCCGTTTTCGCGTATGGGGGTGTATTTTGGGACATATTGGGATATTTTAAAATATATTAGGGTGTCGGAACATTTATGAGGGTGTCGGTTTAATTGAGGATTGTTATAATATCAAGCAACATGCCCGAAATGAATTTGAACGATCAAACCAATGACGAACCCAAACAAGATGATACACCCACAAAGCCGCATCGCAAGAAAAGTGGTGAATCGTCAAGCAGAGTAAAGGAAGCGGTGGTGGACTCCACCACCGAATTCATAGCGGCTAAGTTGGTGGAAATGGTCGAAACCAAAGAAAGAAAAGAAAAACTTGCAGCTTCGAAACTTAAACGTGACGAGGCGTGTAACGCCCTGCTCCTTCGTACTTTCCATAATTATAAAGTCTTGTTTGTATTTCTATTTTTGGAAGTCTTGTGTTCTTGTAATCGTTCTTTCATTGTAATCGTTGTAAACTCCAAGACTTGGATTATAAATAAAACTCGTATTTCTTTAATTTCGTGTTAAATATACTTTAAACATGCTCATACATTTAATTTCGTGGTACATTTTATACATATTCATAATTCTTGGAAACTATGTGCCAAACCTACAAATATGTGAAACTTATGCATAATACGTTGTTTGAACGAATACGAAACTTAAATACGACATTCATACGCTTAATTATACTTGACATGTGTCCATCATGCTTGTTTTACCCTTATACTATGCGTATATGACATAAAATACCCTTGAATTACATTAAAAACCCTAATTATAAACATGAGGGACCTAAATGTCAATCTTTAAAAGTTGTTTCTGGAACTCAAGAGAGTCGCGGGCCGCGACTCGGACCTCTTCCACTCTTCTCGGGCCGCGAGCAAGGGTGATCCGCGACCAGATCAGTTCAGCTACGGGATTGGTCATCTTTATTGTGTTAGTTGGTTTGTTAAGTGTGTTTTCTTCATTAATTAGCCTCAACCACTAACCACCATCATCCCTTATAAATACCAAGCCATCTCCAAGCTATTTTCACTTTGCAGACACTTCCAAATGACTCTCAATCAGCTGAAATTCGTAGCAACATCAGAAGCAAGCAGATTCATACTACTTCACTAAAGTGAGTATCACTCACTCGTTTCTTGTCTGATTCACTCGATTCTTTTTCCTACTACTTTGGATTGACCTTAGCAACGTTTCCAGAGGTTTTTTCCTAGAAAACCAGAGCCTGGAATGTCGCTAAAAAGGCTCCAAAGTTGACTAATTTTTCTGTTCTTGATTCAAACTTTGATAAACTTGATTAAACTTGAGGAAACTCATTTCAAACCTATGTCGTTATGCTTATAACCACATCTATGGTTAGTTAGGCTTAAAAACAAGGTTGAGACATATAAAATCAGAGGTGTAAATCTCATAAACTTTCTGTTTTTTTAGGGTTTTTACCCACAAGTGATGAACAAGCTTGAAGCTTGAAGTTGTGTGATTATTTGGATGGCTTGGGCTATCCTACCTTCAATCCACACATCACTTGATGTTTTCTTAGTTAGATAGTATGCATTTCCATTCCTTATTGTATGTATTCATGACCATCCTTGTTGTCTATGACAACTTGTGTATTGGTGAAACACAAGAGGTACCTAAATGGAAGATTTATCTTTCTACCTCCTACATGACTCTATGACATTCTTGTGGTAATATTGGACCTAAAACCTATAATATAACTTATATATAATGAATATAATATTTATAATAACCAAACTTTTGATAATAACCTAATGGTTATTTGTCAAAATAGTCGGTTACACCACCTAATAACATAACACTCATCACGATTCTAATGGGCATTTTGACCCATGAAAACATTTAAACTCATTTGAGTTTCATAGTGTCAAGAATGAGTTTATGTGATTAGATGGTTAATTTCTCATATGTACTTTCCATATTCCTTTTCAATTCCGAATCTTGACTCTAAACGTACCTTGAACTTTAACCCTTATGCATTCGTCCTCCCAATCTCATACACCCGTCAACACTTGGATAATCGGAAGACTTAGCAATTTTGTGAGTATACTTGACCCATTTTACCGTTTTCACACTTTTGGGTGTAACATGTTTTTATATACAAAACACACTTAGTATACATATTCTCATGCAAATACATAAACAAACAATCCAATACATGCTTACTATTTGTTATGCTTGATTCGTGTTTCTGGGTGATTCTTACGTGATGAACTTGTCATTAGCTTCGTACAAGCATCCACTTAACATGTATAGCGCTATAGGAGTAAAGCACCACCCGTGAACGAGAGGTCATGTTAGGTTTATTCATTCATATTTGCGTAAATAAAGGGTTGACTTGTAAATCGCATGCCAGTTTATACGTTAATCTTAATAACTAGGTTTGCCATGTGGATCGTTCCTTATTATTTTTATACTTATGTACTACGCACCAAACTTGTATACTCGCCAGTACTTTTTGTATTGAACTACGCTTTTTGAACATGTTGCAGGTTTAATGATGATGTTGGTGATGCATGGAATCTAGTAGGATGCTTAGATACACACTTTAAATTTGTATTCTTATTGTATCGTATTTCATTATTCATGTTGTTGTATTTGTTTCAAATCCTTGTAATTGACTCTTTAGAAATGGAATGAAATTATTATTTAAATACTTGTCACAAATATTAGTGTTATGAAGTCTCGAGCAATTTATTTCGTCTCATTCCGATGTTTCCACCATCGGTTGGGGTGTGACAAGGCGCATATTAAATACTTAACCAAAAGCCAAAAAAAATAGTGATTTAATCGTCATTTTACAACCGCACGACACTCTTAACGAACCCTTTAGGCCGATCCTACTTCAACACAAACGCAAAATATGTGAAAAGTGGGGTTGGGAGATGCCGTAAAATTTTTAGTTTTTTTACTTTGAAATGTTTAACTTTTTTTTTTTACTTTGTAATTTAGGGTTTTTTTAATGTGATATTTATTTAAATAAAATTGTTATTGTTAATTTATTAATTAAAAAAAATCCATCACTAGTTATGGACACCCTTACTAAAATCCATCACTAGTGATGGAATGAAGTTCAATGACGTGGCGGAAGCTGGTTGGGTGTGGTGAGTGATCCGATTTTTAAAGTTCGTTCTGAAACATATCAGCAGCAACATCAACTCATGGTGACAACTTTTATGTGGCTTACAGGAGGCAGCATATGGGAACTGAATACTTGGTTCGACCAGTGGCTAACACAGAAGACGAAGAAGATGCTAGTGATTTTGAGCCCGAAGAGAATGGTGTCAACGAAGATGATCTTGAAGATGAAGATGACGACGACGACGATGGTGGCAAAGCTGAAGCCCCATCAAAGAGAAAGAGGTTACAAATTTAGTCCTTGCCTCCTTGGGTAATTTTAGCATGGTCTGTATCCTTGGGTAATTTTAGCATGGTTTCGTCAAGAATTTTATTCATTATTCTTCTTTTTTCATGTCATGTTTATGTATGTCAAGTTTGACATGTTCATATTATGGTTTTAGTTTTTAAAGTTTCAGAAGTTACAAATTTAGTCCAACTGTTTGCTTGCATGTAGCACTTGTGGTCCTGAAGTGGATGTTCAATAAATATTTTTGTTGACAAAGGGTTTGCCCTTTGGCGGCGCCCCTCTCAAATGGAGAGTTCTCATTGGCCATCAAAGGCTGAAAAATTGGGTTTTCACTCCGTTTCACGCCCACTATTCCTTTCATGAGAGCACCTTTATCGCCCCGGGGTGGTGTTGGGGGCTTTATCAAGGTGATGTGGAGGGTGGCGTCACTCTACACCATACAACCTTTATGATGGAGGTAAAAAAGTGTAATTTACCCTTTATACCAAAACATCATTAATTTTTGAAGAAAAATACAAGTATGATCCCCTCCTTTATGTGGCACCCCGTCACATGCTAGGGGTGTTCAAGAAAATCTGGATTCGAAACTGGATAATCCAAATTTACGGACTCAGACTCGGATATGCATTTCAAAAATTTTGGATAATCCGATATCATAAAACTATTTTTTTATAAAAATATATAGTATATGAGCATCATATTTAGTTTGAAATATAGTAAAAGATAGTAAATAATCAGATTCGGATGTGGATTTATAAATGTTTTTAGTTTTCAATGTTGTAAATTTGGAAAATCAAATATAAGTTTAGTTTTAATCTATACACGAATCAGATTTTTTTTTTTTATTTTACGGATATCTGTTTGGATAACCGAATCCGTATCCGAAATTTCAGATATCCGGTTTTTAGACATCCAAAATTTCGGATACGGATTCAGATATATTATTATTCGCTATTTGAAATTTTAGGATATCCAAACACCAGATAATCCGATCTTGAACACCTCTACACATGACTGTCTCTTGTTGTAACCACCAAGAACTGCGACCACCCTTTTTTCTTCTGCTATTGCCGTCCAAATTCGTAGCCACCTTTGTCTAGTTATGTCACCCCATCGATAAACAATGTTATAAACCTTGTGCACCCCTGTGAGCACATTGTGCGGTTATTAGATTTGAATATCTTCCAATGATTAGGTCACTAATTATTGGTGGGTCATTAGTATTAGTAAAGCAATGTGTTATGGTACGTGATAGTGGTATTGAATGGAATGTTACGTAGACGAAGGGGGTGTGTCCTCCCTCACTATCACTTAAGATGTGTGTTGGTGTGATCACACTCGCCACATTGCTTCACTTACGAGCTTGACTACACCAACAGAGACAGGCTTCGGGATCACACCACGGACCACCGGCACAGTGTCTTGTGGTCGTGATGTCTAGGTAGCCACCCTCCCCCTCCTCCCTCCTACCATCACGCAGTGTAGCACATGATCTAATGGGACTAGTGGGGAATGTGAATAGTAATATGTAAAGAGTTTCCTATCTTATATTCTCATTTTCACATACAAACAAATAGTTGGACTAAATGTTTCACTTTTAAAATAAATAAAAAGAAGACAAAAAGAGAAGAAAATGAAAAGAAGAAAAAAAGAGAAGAAAAGTTAAGCGATACTCACCGAAAAGATAATCGTATTTAACAGTAGAGAAAGAAAAACTCTTAAAGAAAAGAAAACAAATAAAATAACCCAAAAATGTTGTCCACACACGTGTACAAAACACACGACTTCTCTTTTGCGATCACACTTTTGTCCTGTGGCAAAAGAGCCACCGACCTTTATCTTTAAAGATATATAAATTAAGAGTAAAACCGTAATGTAAATATATATGCTTTTTTTTTTTCAAAGTTCTCCCCTGATAAAATAGTTAACGTAAAATAATATTATTTTAGAAGACTAAAGTTTGTTCTAAACTGTGATTTATATCAGTAGTCTTTAAATCTTAACTAATTAATTGTATTGTATATATTCTGTAAAAATATGAAATTACTATTTATATTTTCTTCAAGCTTCTAATCTAGTATATTCAGCACACAGATCTTATTCATTTACCAAAAAATTACAATGGAAAAATTGCCAATTAAGTTCAAACTGTAACAAAATTCTAATGTTGCTTACACGGATTGTGGTTTTGGTTTTATTTTCAGAAATTGTATTCACAGTTCTAATTGTTCAATCAGTTACATCACATATAAAAACAAATTAAATATCAAAGTTTTTTTTTAATAACCTGTTTTCACATGTGATAAAATTACCCAACCACCAATTTCACCATCATCTCCAGTCCACACAGCACAAGTTACATATAAAAACTGTTATAATCCTTATCATCATACTGACTTCAAAATCAAAATGCATGTCCTAAAAACATATATAAAGTCTCCAGGAAATAAAATTTCAAGAATTACAAGATATTAAAATCCTTATATCTGAGCTCTAGATACCTTCTTTTTGTAACTAAGGAAACCAAGCTTACGGGCACCCAAAAGCTGAGACCAAATCGTGTTCGTCTAGAAGATGTGCACAATATCATAAGCAAATCTTTGTCCTTGTCAAGGTCATTACAGATTACGCAAACGAGAAAGTCAAATCAGTGAATCACATAATGTGGTTAAAAAATCGGCTTTTATGACCAACAATCCAATTTATATGATCTTCAATATTAGAGGCGGCATTTCATGGCAAAATGGGAGCGAGTCAGGTAACAGGTCAAAGGTAGTTCTTTTTAACAGGTCATCCAAATGGGCCGGGTCGGAACCCTTTTTGTATTTTATAAATGACTAATTTATTTTAAAAAAAAAAAACACTATGTTCTTAAAGTAATAATCTAATTTGTTAATAAAGCAGTTCAGGATATTTTGAGCATTTGTGAACACTTTGGGTGATTTTTGACCCGTTTCACCCTTTACCTATTTGAGACGGTATACAAACAAAGTCGCTCCATTTTGAGGAAAACGGGTTGAAATTGTCACCTCTAAATTCATCATAAATAGGGTTCAAAATAGATTCATTCATATGAGAAAGGTGTGATAAAGAAAAGAGCAAGCACAAAAGGATACGTCCAGAACAGCACGAACGACTACAGAAAAAGATAAGTTGGGTGGTTAATATACAAATCTAGCAAAAGGTATATTAAAACTAATAATGCATAATTCACAAATATGAGACATTTACCAAAAGCCCGCCTAGAAATCCATCCAATAGAACCCTGTTCCAGCTGTCAAAATATGAATGGATGGAAAAACCCGCCCTGGCTGTTAGACATACCGATGTAATTGCCATGACCAGCACATAAACGACGAACCCCATGAGGCCTGTAAATCCACATATTCCAGCAATCACTCCACCGATGATGGACATAAACGTTCGACTGCATATCGTCACAAGATAAAGGAGAACAATTAAAACCATCAATATAAGAATAGCATGATTCCACATAGAACCTTAGAGCAGGGGCGGATGTAGCATGGCATGAGGGGTAGCCTGGCTACCCCTCAACTTTCTTGGCGAAGTACTAAATTAGTGCAAAAAATATATTTTTCTTTTTCGTTTATGTATCATATACCACTGATCAAATATTAGGATACCCTTAGGGCCAAGATTTTTTTTGGGATACCCTTAGGGCCAAGAATTTTTTTGGGATACATCTGAATTTTTCTTCTAGATCCGTCACCGCCTTAGAGATGTCAATAATTTCGACATATTTACTTGTGAATGAGTGGATTCAGGATATGTATCAACCATGACCCATTATCATCATTTGCCCTAACCGCCAGACCCAACCATTTTGCCATCTCTAGTTAATATAAAATATATAACCATAAAATGACATTATTC
Organism: Helianthus annuus; assembly: GCF_002127325.2. Lineage (NCBI taxonomy): Eukaryota > Viridiplantae > Streptophyta > Magnoliopsida > Asterales > Asteraceae > Helianthus > Helianthus annuus. The sequence goes on from NC_035437.2 coordinate 122,048,006, forward strand.
TAAAGAGTTAATTACATTTTTTCGTCCCTGTGTTTTGTTGAAAATAACACTAAGTCCAGTAGTTTAAAAATTGCCAAAACAGTACCAGTACTCTCACTTTTGTAACAATTACAGTCCACCTCCGTTAACCCCATCCAATTTACTGTTAAGTTTTTGGTGAAAGACTAAAATACAGTCTTTTCACCAAAAACTGAACGGTAAATTGGATGAGGTTAACGGAGGTGGACTGTAATTGTTACAAAAGTAAGAGTACTGGTACTGTTTTGGCAATTTTTAAACCAATGGACATTATGTGTTATTTTCAACAAAACACAAGGACGGACAACGTAATTAACTCTAAACTAAAATCTTTGATAAAATTTATTGAACTGTGTAATGTAATTTGATACAGTAAATAAGAGGTGTTAATAAAATTCTAGCAAGATCTAAGGCATAAAAACTATCATATTTGCAAATGGAATCTTAAAACTGACCTGTAGTATACCACTTTCATGTTGCTTTGCAAATTCTCAGCGTTGAAAGTTGGCACTTCATTTTCATTTGATTTTTTTCCAGACTCATCATGGCTAGCCATACTTTCCACCTTTTGTAATTTTATCACAAAATAATAAGATACATTAGATTTTAATTGAAGATGTAATAATCAGCTAAATAGTTGATCAACTATTTCCAACATTCAAATAATTTAAAGATCGATCGCATTTGTAAAATGACCCGATATAGCTAGCAGTTCTTGTTAAAAAGGGAGAGATGCACAAGTCTCTAAAAGACACATACTAATGGGCTGTTTGTTTACCTATTAACAAGTCTCTTAATGGTTCAGATCTCTTACTGGTTCAGCACTTAATGGTTCAGACTGTTTGTTTCACGAGCAGATGTCTGAATGGTTCAGACATTTGCCTCTGAATGGTTAAGATTTATACAGAGTCTGAATGGTTAAGAGCTCTAATCTGAATTGGTCAGACATTTGTCTCTGAATGGTTAAGCATTATACAGGCTCTTAATGTTCATACCTCTTACGGGTTCAGCACTTAATGGCAGCACTTAACCATTCAGATGTTGCCAAACAGCCCCTAATTTAACTTAATAAGCTCTCCTCTCAATGGTTAATTTTATTTTATACTTTGATAATCAGCTTTGTTCCAGCCGGTATGATACTTTTTATTATTCATAACTCATTCTATGACCCCGTATGATAATTTTTCTAACTGATTAGGTTTAAAACTCAAGTGTCTCACCTAAGTAAAATCATATCAATGGGCAACCAAACTTCACTTTTTATTAACAATCTTAACTTATTTAAGTAGCTTTTTTTACCATCTGCATATAAATTACACACACTGTACACCACAATCCAGATTCCAATTTCACTCACACGAGTAACATGTAATTAACAACTAATCGCACATCAGAAAATCTTCAGAATCATCAACAAGCAGATCGAAGTTATAGAAAACTGGATCTAAAACTTATAAAAACTTGAATCAAATTACGATATTTTAACCAATTCAAAAGAGATCTTAAATTCGAGATCAACATACCTTACGATGCCGATATAGATTGCAGGTTTGATCGGAGATGGTGATTCCAATAAACAAGGGTTTACAGGTTACCTCGATCTCTCCGGATTACGGGTCACCTTTTCGGGTTTTTGTGAAGCCCGGTTTAATTTTTACTTTTATAGGGCCCTTAATGGGCTAATGTCCAATATAAATCCTAGCTCACTCACATAAGACTACAAACTAGTTAATTTTAATAACTGGTTCGGTTAATCAGTTGTATCGGTTAATTTGACTTTTTAACTTTAACTGGTTAATGCTTTAATCGGTTTTTTCTTGAACTGATCTGGTTAATTACTTTAATCGGTTCGGTTACTTAACCGGTTATTTTCGGTTAATACCCGGTTTTTATGCCTTTTTTTTAATTTTTGGGTTATTCGGTTAACCAGTTAAAAAAACCGGTTAATAACCGGTTCCTATACTGAATATCTATAACCGGTTACTAACCTACGGTTAAAAATAACCACTAACAGGTTATTCCTTGGTTAGTAACCTGTTACGATTAATTATCCGGTTACGGTTAATTAACCGGTTATTTTGTGCACCTGTATATAAGACAGTGGCAGGTTATAAAAATGGGTTTTGCGCCGCGGGTTATAAAAATGGGTTTTGCGTCTTAAATGGGGTGGTGGGTTATAAAAAAATAAATTAAACCACTCATAAACGGGTTAGCGATCGACATGTTTAATTAATTAGCCCAACCTTTATAATTAACATGTTAAACAAGTTAATGTGAATACGGCTCATTTAGTTAAATAGGTCAACCCGAACGTACTTTTCTTTAACTAAATAGCTTAACCTAAACATGACTCATTCATTAAATATGTTAGAAATGATAATCCAAACCCTGAGCATTCACAATGAATTCTTTATCCGTATCCTTATATTTACACTAAAAACAACTACTTTTTCTCTCTCTCTTCTCCACTCACAACCATTTCTAAAAATATTAAAAATTTATAAGGTTTTCTCCCTTTAGATTTTTTTTCACATATATTTACAGATAAATAATAACATTTGCGTATATTTTCTCCTTTATCCACTCACAACTACTCAAAAACAATAACAATCATTTCTTATAATATAACTAAACTCCATCACATATTTTTAAAGTTTTCATTTTGAATTCACTTATTACTTTCATGCCGCGTTCATTTTGTCTTTCAGATTGTGTCAAAAACTTACCACAATTTCAAGTACATTTTTTTTTTTTTTTTGAAAAACACAATTTCAAGTACATGGTGGCGTGGTTTATGGAATTAATGACATAAAGATATATATTTCATATCGAATAGACGAATACTTTATATACTTGCAATATCATTTATAAGATCTTATATATAAATGCATATGCCACAAAAAAAAAAAAAAAAATTCAGGAGTATACCAATTTTTTTACTGTACATTCGTACAATGTAAATTTTTTCTACCATACATTTATACAATGTAAATGTTTACTTTTATTAAAGTTGAGGGCTATCTCAGACACCCCTACATAGATCCGACCCTGTGCATAAGGATGATTATATCCAAAAACACTTTTAGTATATCATTTAAGTTACTTAGACCATGCGTAGTGGTAAAGGTGAATAATACCCCCACCCTTGGGTGTTTTCCGCCATGTGGCAGTCCAGTCAGCAAGGGATATTATTGGGCGTTTTTCTAAAATGAGTGTAGTGGGTATTATGTTAAAAAGGGTGTAAATAATTAAATAAAAAAAACTAACCAAAAAAGGGGATTGGCCAAGAAAAAGAGGGATGCATGTGATTGGCCAAAAGTTTTCCATTTTGGCGTGATTTAAAACACGCTGGGGACTTTTTTTCGAAAATCACGCATAAAAACGCCCACGGGGGTAAGAGACGTGGCATGTTGGGGCGTGTTTGGAGTTTTTTTTGGAAAAAAATACCGCCCACTACGGATGGTCTTATAGAAGTTTGCATCTTATGATAGGCTTTGTTATTTTATTACACATAATTTTTTGTTGATTATAAACATTTTTTTGTGTTAATTCGTTGGTATATGATAGGTGGTTTCAAGGTAAAGTAAACTCATGACAAGAGTAAGTATCATATTAGATCTTCAAAGTTAGGGATGGCAATGGGTCGGGTCCGGGTCGGATATTGGTAATCCCAATCCATACCCGGTTGTAAAATCGTGTCACATACCCGGTCCAATACTCGTCGGGCATTTGTCGGGTAATTACCCGTCGGGTATGGGGTATACCCGCGAGTATCGGGTATACCTATTAGTTTGTTAAAAGATATACGTTGGAATTTCCAAATAAATTTTTTTACTATTATAATTATTATATAATTTTATTATGCAACAAATATTATAAACAAAAATGTACACTACATACATATAAGTTATATCATAAATTAATGGAAAAATTACAAGTTTTGTCCTTCATCTTTATACCACTTTTCAGACGGTGTCCTTTTTAACGAATGTTGACAGACGATGTCCTTTACTAGGTATTTTGTTGCAAGTTTAGTCCTTTACACCCAACCCAGTTAAAAAATCCTGTTAATTGTTGATAGGCGATGTCCTTTACTAGGTAATTTGTTGCAAGTTTAGTCCTTTACCTATGTATTTTGTTGCAAGTTTAGTCCTTTACACCCAACAATTAACAGGGTTTTTTAACTGGGTTGGGTGTAAAGGACTAAATTTGCAACAAAATACCTAGTAAAGGACACCGCCTGTCAACATTCGTTAAAAAGGACACCGCCTGAAAAGTGGTATAAAAGATAAAGGACAAAACTTGTAATTTTTCCTAAATTAATAATAACTTTATAATACTAATACACTTACATGTATATACTTCACAGCATATAAAATATAAATACTATTATCAATACATATACAAAAAGAAAATTTATTTTTTCACATTATGAACATACTAAAATATATCATTAATAGATAAAGGTTAATGAAAAATAAAAATATAAATTAAAAAATTCGGGTATATGGTTCGGATAAACGGGTATGTGGTTTCGGGTAATCGGGTCGGGTATCACCTAATCCCATACCCGACCCATACCCGCGAAAATTTTTAAAGCTAATCCTATACCCGGCCCAATACCCGCCGGGTATCCGGTATACCCGTCCAATTTGTGTCGGGTTTCGGGTATACCCGTCGGACTTGGGTATTTTTGCCATCCGTATTCGAAGTAAATGTAGGTATGATACAGAGAATTGACATATAATTAACAACAAGTTGACGCTGACCCGCGCGTTGCGGCGGGACGTTGATTGTGAACGTTTTTTATATTAGATGCGAAAATTCTTGATATGTATGTATTTACAAAACGTTTTCGTTTTTAATGATCCAAAATATATCCGATAATCGGAAACGTTTCATTCATTTGTAAGTTGTGGGTATATTTTATCAACTACTATTCAGTACCCATTTTACTTTTCTATTATTCAATTCTGCATCTAATCACATATACATATGCTTAGTCACATATTTATGCAGCAATATCATTATGTGGTAAAAATTAAATGAAAAAACAAATGATATAAACATACAATTTGAAGTATGTGAGCCCAACCCACTAAAAGATATGTCGCCGACCAATATGCGAGCCATTTGCAACCCTTTAATGAGAACTCGCCACTGTTCAATAAACCCTCATTTGCCTCTTCACGTAATAAAGTTACTGCAATACAAAACCAACCCACCAATAGGAAAACACAGACATCTTTCCAACCATGACAACTCTTCCCTATATTTCAAAACCAAAGATTGGATGGGTAGGTTTTATTCTTTTCAAATTCTAGCCCCCCGAAACGACCCGGTCTCTTGAAGGATCGATTTCAACGAAATCTGCATCGAAATTGTTGGTGCTTGATCTGACAACGATTCTGGTGATATTTCAATGAGAAAGTAACCGCGTCACGGAGCCGGTGACCAGATTGTGGAGTTAGTAGATTTGTGGTGTGCGGTTACGACTCGCCATAGATGAAGTGGCAACGGTTATGAATTGTTGGAAGGGTTTGCACAATGATTTTTGCTTGAATCACCGGAGATGAAGAGACGGCAGTTACGAATTACCGGAGATGAAGAGGCGGTAGTTACGAATCACCGGAGATGAAGAGGCGGTGGTTACGACTTGCCCGAGAGGAAGAGATGACGTTGTGACTCTCTGGATACCAAAAAATAATGTTACAAATCGCCGAATGGGCATAATTTCGATTTAAGGTTTACCGTTTACTAAAATTTTGTTTATACAACAACCATATTGATAGCAATTCTGGTGTAAATGAGAGAATTGTGAACGTAAACTGTTTGTGTGAAATTTGGATAATTTAGGATGGATGAAGTGAAAGGGAAGCGCTCCCTTTTATATTGTTCAATAATACTTTCATGAACCATTACAACGGTTTGTAAAGATCAACACCCGTTCGTGATTTTTTTTCATTTAATCGACACAACCTTTGCTTTTTGTGACACAATTTCTTCAGGGAGGCGTGAAGGGTGACGTTTTGTTGGTTTTTGTATGTATAGATAAAATCATTTTATCAATTCAACCGGTCGAGATGTCATTGTTCTGTTACGGTGTGTTTTTTTACGCAACGGTTAGTTATCCCTTAGTTATATAGTTTTGTAATTTAAGATATTAGAATATGGTGGGTTACTTTTAATTAAAAAAATTATAATATTTAAAAAGATGATGGTATGACTTAATGTTAAACGCTGGCAAAGGCATAATAGGAAATATCATATCCATAATACATGTCGTTTCAAAAGGTCGCCACGTCATTGTGGTTTTCCATTTTCTTTCGTTTTCTGAAATGGCACTTTAAAATTCCAACCGATTGCCTTTAAATTCCAACCGGTGTGAGTTGCTTTGATAGATCACGGAGAGGGACGTGATGTTTAAACATACCCTAAGTTGGTTTTTGTATATATAGATAATGTTAGAGAAAGTTTGAACAATATCATCTATAGTGAAGGGTTCAAATGAGAAGATTTTTTTTGTAATAAGAAAAAAGAAGAAGTTTCAACCAATAAGAATGATTCATTTTATTTCATTTAATATTTGCATTTAATTTTAATATAAGGGTATATTGGTAAACTTACAAAAATCATTAATTTGTATTCTTCCCCTTTAATAACTAAATAATTAAATTTGTAACTCCTTTTCAAAATATATACTTTTTCCAAATTAAAAAACAACTAAATTTAAAGTGTAGAATAAATTACTAGTTGTGTAGGATAAATTACGAGCTGTGTAGGATATATTTCGAGGTGTGTAGGATAAATTTCGACTGTGTAGTATAAAATTCTATAATGTGTAGGGTATATGTAGGAAAATTTTGATATGTGTAGGTTTTGTAGATTATATGTAGGATAATTAATGATTAGTTGACTAATTAATTAAAGAGTTAAAAATTAATGATATGAGTTATAAATGAAATAGTATTTTACTAATATGCCCTTTCTTATTTTTCTTCTCACATTAAATTTCTTCTCAAATGAAACTTCCCCTATCATCTATTAATTAAAACAGGATGTTCACGGTCTGGTTTGACAGGATTTATAAGCCGAACTAGTTACGGTTTTTTTAGAGAAAGTAAACAAAAATCCCAGATCGCCTATAAACTTTTTTTACTTGTACAGATTATATGAACCAAAGTTTACATGATTTTCTTTCTATTCAACATTTGAACTGCTAATTTGATTATGCAGTATTTTATGTGAAACTCGATTTCGTTTCCACGTATATATTTTAATGGTGCGGTAGATTTAATCGTTAATTATTGTTTCAATGAATTGCGCAAGATTAATAAATAATAGTTTTTTTTAACAATATTTTTAAACCTAAAATACACCCAAATATCATACCATCTAGATCATGGCTATTTATAAATAAGAGTTATTCTATTCCTATATCTCTTAAAATACAAAGTCTGTGGTATTTACCACCTAACCCCTTCCAATTTAAAGACTTTTAATTTTAACTTTTCTACCATTACTTTGTATTTATACACTTTCATTTTTGAAAATTACAATTTTAACTCTAGACTATTGTTCCATTTTACAATTTTTAAAACTTGCATTTTTAACTCATGCATTGTTACTTCATTTTACATCCTGTCGACATTTGAAATTTACTTTTTTAACCATCAAGTTTGAATTTTGACATCACCCCCTCAACTTTTAAACTTTGCGTTTTTATCCCTTGCACTGTTACTCCATTTTTAATGCCATCACCACTCAACTTTTAAACTTTGTGTTTTTATCCCTTTGCACGATACTCCATTTTTAACGCCACCACCCCCTCAAATTTTAGACGTTGCGTTTTTAGTCCTTGCATTATTACTCCATTTTTACCGCCACTACCCCATCAAGTTTTAAAGTTTACGCTGTTACTCTTTGTACTATTACTCCATTTTTGCACCTTCTCAACTTTGTAATGTCATATGATTAATGTATCACATAATGCTTAGACTAATACATTAGATGTTTGTAATGCATCCGCGCCGCAACACGCACGATTCTAATTGCTAGTAACATCTTAAATGAGAAAGTCGGTGGCTTCGGCCACCGACCACTTTCTTTTTTTTCTACATATGTCGGTGGTATTTTCTTACATTGCTCCAATCACACTCACAATCTTACCCGCCCTTTTACTTCCCATCATGTGCAACTCACGGCCCACCATATCATCCTCTGTATAAACAATTATTGTACTTACAGATTAGCTTATATATAAACAATTAAACAATTTCTGTACGTATAGGTTAGCTTAGAAGTCTAATGTGAAACAACAACTTTTGTTGTGTTTCCTATTTTCTTTCTCAAAATAAACCCATTTAATTAATTCATTTCAAGACTTATTAATGTTTTGGGATATCTTTGAATTGTTGTTATATGGAGTGAGGTGTTCAATTGTATTCAACTAATCATCATTAGCAACCGAAGAATGGAGAAGCATTATTTGTTGCTGTTATTGTTCTATGGGTAATGTAAACAGTGGCGAAACTTGAGATTTCCTATCGGGGGTCGAAAACGTATATACCAAAAATTTCTATAAAACAGGAGGGTCAAAAATGTATATACCCAAAAATTTCTATACGAAAACTACATACTGAGCGAAAAGTTCGGGGGGTCGGCTGTCACCTCCCGCCCCCACAAAGCTACGCCCTTGAATGTAAAGAAGTTACATATCCATCCTTTTTATTTTAGAAGTGGGTAAAGAATATTGTTAAGAGAAAATATTTTTTTTACACAATGGTTAAATCGTATGCCAACTACTATAATATACTAGCTAAACAAAGAATAGTATATGCCCATTTTATGCAACTCTTACAATTACTCATTTTTCTAATGAAAAGAATGGAACAAAATGTGTTTTTTGCCGCTTTTCTTTTTTCGTTTTGTTGGTTTTGCCAGTGATATGCTCTTGATTTTTTATAGTACTTTCTTACTTTGTTGAAAGTGGGTTGTACTTGAATGTTTTCTGATGCATGAGAGTTAAAATATATGGATTTTGCCTTTAGTAGATTGGGTTAGTGTATGCACGCCAACTGTTTGTTTGTTTGCTTGACTCAAAAGTGTTTTATTTTTGTAATTCTTTGATGGATTGGATTACAACTTGCACGACAACTGGTTAGTTGTTGAATCGTTAGTAGTGAATACATGTTTGTCATGGTTAGAATTTTTTTTATTAAGCATTTAGTGTGTGGTAGGTATACCAGTTCTTTAGCATTTCTTTATGGGGCCTTTGTTTTAATACCTGTAAGTTTCATTTCAGAGCTTAGAGAAACCTTTCAGTGATGTCTTCCGTATCTTTTTTTCCTTTTATCTTCGAAAAAAACTATGTTTTTTCTTTTCATACAACTTTTTTGTAATTTTATTTTTTGTATATTTGCAGATACTTGATGAGGTTGCGAGTCTTAATGAACAACATTTATATATGAGTCGAATTGAGAGTTCTGAGCTTCTACAAAGTATGTTACTTTATGATGTTATGGTCTTCATCTCAAGTTTAGCAAATCATGAATCTTATTTCATACAAAGATTCAATTGATGATCTCAAAATGAATGGTATATAGTTTTAACTTAATTTTTCAGCCTTTAAATACGAGAATGCAGAAACTCAAAAGACGATCATGAGGCTGGAACAAGCTGCTGCTGCGTTTGTAAAAGGAGATATTAAATCACATGGAGCTTTTGCTATTTTACAAGGGAGGCATATGAAGTACTGTTTTATAAGAGGTAAATTTAATCTAAATTATACTCTTGCATATGAAATGTATTGATGTTTCATTGTGTAATGCAGGGAATGGTACTCTACTCTTGAGCCTACATAAATAATATAAGTGATGGGAAGTTTTTGAAGACAAATCAAAATGCAGAGAGCATATTATAGTTTCCAAGAAGCCCAACCAAATTAAGAAGTCCAATTTCTCTTTAAAGTATACAATTAGTCAACTTAAAACGTTTCGCCGTAAATTTGGTTCTGAATCGAAAGGGATCAAACTTTAACCCTTGATATGAATATGTCTTTTTTTTACATGTGTCAGCTTTTCTTTTATACATGTTTTATGTTTTTTTTTATGTTTCTTATGTATGAGTTGGATCACATATAAATACGTTATTATTGTATAATATAAATTCGATTACCTTACATTTTGATCCAACCGCAATGCTATTATATCGGATATGTCAAAACACACGTTTTCATATGGTGTACGCATTACATGACGCTTATACTTATCCGTTCAATGTTTGCACTGTACCCGCGCCGCAACGCGCGCTGGTCTAAGTACTAGTTTGGAAATAAATAAGAATGATAATTTGTAAATTGACCAGATAAATTTTGCTTGAAAACGAGTCTATTTATATTCACTTAAAAATTGTTAATTGTATGCAAGAGAAGTGTTGATGTATTTAGTATCAAATGAGTTTTTTTTTGTCTTTAACTTATTTTTATTTGAACTAGTTATTTTACTCAACGTGCTCTGCGACAATTTTGAAACGTAAAAATGAAAATGTATTATATTTGACTTTACTCGTTTCTGAGCAAACTTTACGTCAAAACATAGAACAGCTGAAAACATACATAAAAATAAGCACAAAAACGTATTATATTTGATCTGATTCAACGTAGACCAACTTGAATGTATACCGGCACATACATAAAATAAGAATGCAAAACTCGAGGGGTCAAATGAACATTTTACAAAGTTTTTAAAAAAGTTGAAGGGATGTAAGTGTCAATGTTGAAGTTGAAGGGTTAGATGCACAAACGCAAAATAGCCACAAAAAAAGACTAACCATAAAAAACAAAACATGTACTATTCATAAGAGTCTTCATGTTTTTTATATATGTAAACAAATTTTATGTTAAAATGTCGAACAATTGAAAACGTACATAAAAATAAATAAAAAAACGTATGATATTTGATCTGATTCGACGTAGACCAACTTGAATGTATACTGCTTCATACACAAAACTAAGAACCTGAAATTCAAGGGGGGTCGAATAAACATTTTACAAAGTTTTTAAAACGTTGAGAAGATGTAAATGTTGAAAGTTTGGGAGTTAGATGCACAAAAAGCAAATAAAAAAAAGACTAACCATAAAAAAACAAAATATGTAGTAAGAGAGTGTTTGGGGTTGAGTTTTGAAAATAGGTTATGCGTTTTGAATAATCAGAATCAGATAATTAACTGTAACAAAACATGATGTTGAAAGATATTGTTTGGATTTGATTATGTTGCTTGATATCACAATAATCAGATAATCAAGTGAAAATCAGATAAACAAGTGAAATTTTTTTTCTAAACGCAAATAATCAATTTTTGAAAAACTGCGTTTTGTTGCAGTAGGGGGGAGCTGCTTTTGGAAAACTGCGTTTTGTAACTTTCTAAACGCAAATAATCAGTTTTTAAATTTTTTTAGCCAAACACTCAAAACTGATTATTTACGATTTCATAACTCAATAATTTAAAAATCTCATTAAAAACTCAACCCCAAACACCCTCTAAGAGTCTTCATGTTTGGTCATATGTATAAATGTAAAAATTTTGAGATCTCGTGACTAATCAAATTATGAGATAATTAATTACTGAAATATATTGAACTAGTAAAAAATATCCATGTAGTATTATAATTAACTAAATATGATAAGGGTGTATATAAAACTTAGAAAAAAATTGCAAAGAAACTTTTAATGTTTGGTGTGACGGTTTGGTATAACACCATATTTGGTGCGCATGTGATGCAATATAGCGTTACATAAAAGTAGCATAAATTAGTTGTTTCAAGCATTAAATGTCACATGGGACGTCTCAGGAGAACTAAGTTGGTGTCACGAGCCAATGGGGTGGTGGTCTATTGGCAAATACAATGTCTTCAAACACCTTGGGGGAGAAGTCTTGAGTTCAAGTCCTACAGACGACAAGAGTAAAGAAATTTCCTGTTAAAAAAAAGTTGGGTGTCACGAAGCTTGTCTTTTTACTCTTTTGTAGATTGTATTTACACTAGAAGATGTAATCCGTGGTGTTTAAATTATCTAAAACGATAACACTACATGGTGGGGTGGGCGTTCTTTCACGCCTCAACACCGTCCCGCCTATCTTTTGAAGAGGGTGTTGCCCCGTTCCACGTGAAGAACCTCACGGATGTGCCTTTTATCATCCTTGACCCACATGATTTTTTTGAATTTTCAAAACAGATGGTAATTAAATGGCTACTAGATTTAAAAGAAAAAAAATTCTTAGATTACGTTCTTATATGAACTCATATCTCCACACAAACAACACTAAATTTTATTACCATAATCTTCGTTATCTCTTAAGCTATAGGGTGTGGTCATTACCCTCATGACCATCATGGCCCGCCATGTCAGTACCATGTCACCCATCTCTAATCCATAATCTAAAACCATTACCCTAAGGGTGTGAAAATGTAGTGATTTTTTGTATAATTATAAAGATGGAGTAGAGAATTGATTGTGAATGCTCTTAGGTGCTTAAAAAGTGGAGTTGACGATCAATTAGTATATTTATGTAAGTTACTATTACACCCTTGTAATATAATCGAATAAGAACTTTATTTTTTTATTGGTTTTTTTTAAGGAAAACTTCATTAGAAAACACCCAAGCTCAAAGACTGAGCTGGGAAACAAAGACAACTACATAATTACAAATTTACACCAATCCGACCACGAAATAGGATTGCTCTTAATTCCATGCTTAAACCACAAAAAACCCAAAGAATTTACATCACTAAAAATGGAATCCACCTTAACCTCCGCTGCCGAGAACAGCGCCTTGTTCCGCGCCAACCAAAGACACCAACAAGCTACCCGAATAATGCCCTGAAACGCAGCCTTTTCCCCAGCTCTAAAATTCCCACTTTTGTGGAGGTCCAACAGATATTTAAAAGAAAAAGCGTATACGGGAGCGGTATGACACCATGGACTAATTTTCTTCCAAATCACCGAAGCCACGATGCAGGAAATGAATAAATGGTCGACGGATTCCTCCTCGGATCTGCACAAAGGACAAAGGCCATCTCCGACAACTATACCCCTTCTCCGAAGCGCGTCTGCAGTGGGAATTCTGCCCATTTCTGCACTCTAGGCAAAGACATTGCACTTAACCGGGATCCACCTACACCAGTCCATGATATAGCCACTGCAACTCACCAAGCTCTTCTCCAGGATACTCCTAGCAGAACTAACAGAGAAAATACCTGAGCTATCACCCAGCCATTTCCAGGAATAGAAATCATTGCTCAAAGAAACCGTGCTAAGGCCTGCTGATAAGTCGCTCAACTCCCTGATCTCGTCCACACAATCCGGATCATGCTTCCACAGCCACTCTCCCATCAGATGATCACGAACCGAACATGTTTTAACCAATTCTAACTCAAACAAGTTAGGAAACACCTCTTTGAGGGGGGACATCTTTCAGCCACGGGTCCAACCAAAACAACACATCGCTACCTCTACCAACCGAACCCCGAAAAAAATTACGAAGCCGGATGTTACCCGGCATAGGCTTGTTGATAGCAGAGACTATATTCTGCCAAACACCTCCAAGGGATCTCATAACCTGTAAGAACGACCAGCCCGAGCCACCCGAATGAATAGCGTCTATCACCTTGACCCAAAGATTATTCTTTTCACACTTGTATCTCCAACCCCACTTGCTCAAAAGAGCAATATTAACATGTCTTAGCTTGCTAATTCCCAATCCCCCGTTTTTCTTCGACGAAGCCACTTTATCCCAAGCCACCCAATGCGTCCTTTTAACATCAGACAATCCTCCCCAAAGGAATTTTTTGATTAAACCTTCCAGATCCTTAACCACTTTCACCGGCACTTTAAAAAGCGAGAAAAAATAATTCGGTAAACTCTGAAGGACGGACCGGATAAGAATAATTCTCCCACCGATAGACAGGAGAGACGCCTTCCATAAAGCTAGTCTAGACTCAAAAATGTCATACACTGGTTTCCAATTGCAAATACGATTCATGTTGGCCCCCACTCTTAAACCCAAGTACTTAAAAGGAAGAGCATCCGGATTGCAACCCACCGTATCCGCCATCATCCTAACATCCTCATTAGACACCCATATCCCAAATAAATTAGATTTCTCGAAATTAATTTTCAAGCCAGAACAAGCGTGGAAACATCTCAATATCCTGACGATATTCAGAGCATTATTCTCCTCCCATTCACCGATTATAAGAGCATCATCGGCAAAAAACATATGGGTCAACCTCGGCTCGTCATTGGGAGGAAGAATCCCCGAAAACACTCCAATCTCCCCAGCCTTATCGATAAGACAAGACAGAGCCTCCATAACTGCCACGAGCAAAAACGGAGAAATAGGATCGCCTTGCCTCATACCTTTACCACACTTGAATTCAAAGGTCGGAGACCCATTGACCAAGACCGAAGCCCGAGCCGAGGAAAGAATCCCCCAAAGCCAACTACGCCACTTAGATCCGAAGCCCATTTGACGAAAAACGTCCACCATGAAACCCCAATTGATATTATCATAGGCCTTTTCAAAGTCAAATTTTAAGAGGAAGGATTTTTTCTACGCTTCTTTAACCAAGATAAAACCTCGTTTATAACTAGAGGCCCATCCAGAATAGACCTACCATTCAAGAATGCTGATTGAGAATCAGAGATGACCGACCCGAGCACTTTCTTGAGCCTATTAGCGAGAACCTTAGAAACAACTTTATTAATCACCCCCACAAGACTTATAGGATAATAATCATTAAGGCCAATAAGATCCTTTCTTTTGGGGACAAGAGCAATAAAGGAAGAACCACAACCCGGGTTGACGACGCCCGAATCAAAAAACGCCTCCATAAGACTAATGAAATCAGCCTCAAAAAGTCTCCAAAAAGATTTAAAGAACCGGAAATTAAACCCGTCCGGGCCGGGAGCCCGATCATCCCCACATTAAAAAACAGCAGATTTTATCTCCTCAACACTGAACTGAGATTCCACCCAGGTCACATCGGATGCCGAGATCTTTCTCATATTAGGACAGGGAAACAACGGACGATTAACACACTCCTCCATGAATTTAGAACGAAAAAACTTAAAAACCTCTTTCTTCACCAAGGAGGGTTTAGAAACCTACTCACCCCCGATAGACAGCCCATGAACCACATTACTTTCCTTTCTGCAATTAATCAAAGTGTGAAAAAATCTCGAGTTTTCATCCCCCTCTTTTGCCCATCTAACCCGAGACCTTTGTTTAAGGTCCATCACTTTAACTAGCTCAGTCTCTGCAATGACATTCTTATTTTCAGCAAGAACCCATTAGATATCGTTCTTACTCTTCTTACATATTTTATTCTTCTCATTTGAACCTCTTAATATACTTGAATTGATATATGCATATATGTGCGTAAAAATATTTCTATTCCTATATTATAAACATTTGTGTTAGATAAATTAAATAAGCTATTGGTTATTAATAATGTTTATTGGTATAGCGTGGTTTGTGTAATTATGCAACCCTAATCCCTTTACCCTGTGATCTGCAGAGCTTATATCCTCAAGGAGGGCAGGGGCGGACCTACGCTTATTTAGGGGGTTCCCAGGAACCTGTTTGATTCGAAATTTATATTGTTAAGGTATATTTAAGGGGTTCCCAGGAACCTGTTTGATATTTGTAAAGCATTTTGACTTTAAGGTAGGAAATAGTTTGATATTTGTAAAGCAGTTTGATGTATTTTTAGTCAAACGAAATAACTTGAGATCAAGTGAAAACGGATACTTCAAATTGTAAATTAGAAAATTCGAGAAAAATGTTAAAAGTGAACAAAGTTGGTGTTCAAATTGTATATTGACATGTTTGTTTAGACATTCAAAATAGTTTCTAGGTAATCCATTGTTGATTTTAACATTCAATTTGATGTAGTTTGTAAGTCGTTATCTCTATTCGATTTGATGTAGTTTGCAAGTCGTTATCTCAATTGTTGATTTTAACATTTAATGTGATGTAAATTTGTAATCTTTTGAAATTTGTTGTTTGATATTTAGGTAGTATGTGTCGCAACCCCCGATCCCTAATCCCCGGGAACGGGCGGTCGCGAGCCAATTTCGGTGGTATCGCGTTATTTTCTAATTTGGCAGCGGAAATTTTCATCAGGACCGTAGTTAAGAAATATTTTATCAGAGTAAAATATCACATTTTCATAACTTTAAACACATGGGTAAAACCCAAGTTTTCAGTACATGCATTTCATAGGAATAAATCCTATTCTTATTTAAGAAAAACATCTATTTCTTTTATGTAACTTTATTGCCACTTTTCCCAGCCTTCAGTGCTGTCCAGCTGGCTTCTAATTGGCTTTCACATTTTGTTACAGTATTGAGGGCACATCTGCAATTACATTTGTTTCCAAGATATAACAATTAACATCCGTGGTACTGTCATACTCAACTTGTGGAAATGTTACCACGCCAGTAACAAATTTTGTATACAAAACCACAACATACCCACGATAATTGTATTCTTACAAATACTCAATAGATGTTTAATATATATTTAATTAAGTGAGGTTTTGTAAAAACATTTAACAAAAAGAAGATTACTCGCATTGTTGTCTTAGGGTTTTCAGTAAGTGAAGGGGTAAGGTTCCAAAAACCCAATAAAAAGCGCTGAGGACTATACCAAAACCTTACTGATCAACCTTATACCTTGCGCGGCCGCGCACTGGTCTCACAAACTGAGATTTAAAGAACAGTCAAACTGTCAACACTTGCGCACCCAAAGGAAATCATAAACCTTTGCGCTTTCTCCCAAAAACAAAGGATGAAAATCCTAAGATAAATACTCCCGCCTTTATATCCAGACTTGGATATTATTTACCCAGACTTGGGATTTATTTATTCACCTGTCTCCACACGATAAGGTGCCACACCAGATTACAACAGTAATCTTCTAGAAGAAATACAATCGTGCACCACCAAGACGGTTACAACCGTCTGGACACGTGTCACCATCTCATGCATCCCTGAATTCACAACGGAAGCATGCGATTGGAGAGTAATCTCCACTTGATCACTTTACACGTGGCAAATTCCCAGCCTTCGATCTAAGTCACAATCCGTGTGCTCTCACATCGGATCGAGAAGCTTAACGGAAGGGGATGTAACCGCTTACGGGGTTAGCATCTTCCGTCAACTTTTCACTAACGGGTTTTCCCGCTTAAAATGACTCCCGGCTATAAATATGAGATGGAACCCAAGTATGAAGGCAAGTTACACACACTTACAAAATACATCTTCTTCTTCATTACCAATACTTATTCTCACACCGGAGTCGGGTCAAGGAGAGAACCCCCTTTCTCCCCTGGCGAGGCTAACGGTGCTCTTTTTTGCAAAGTTATCGGAGAAGAAGATCAATCCGATCTGAATCAATCGAGTGGAAACCAACCTTTTATGCGGATTCAAACCCCCTAGATATCTCGGTTCCGACCATTTATCTAGTGTTTCTTCATTGGCGCCCACCGTTTCCTCTATTTTTTCAGTTTTCATCTCGTTCCGATTCAGTTCTTTTCATCCTCTATTATGGCAGCAAATTCATCATCTCATCGACAAACCGGTCTTCGACCGAACGTCGAGAACAATGTTCAAATAGAAGGAATTCCAGAGGATGCCTCGGATGACAACGAGGTTCAATCCAACCGAGCAAACGGTCCTCCAGAAATGTTACCAGCCAACCCTGCTCAATCAATTTTGCCACCAGGAGAAACTCCAATATCCTGGTACGTCAGGTCTCAAGGGGCACTGAACGCAGTATACACACAGCTGTGTGCTCAGACTGCTCCCTTTACTCAGTCACGAAGACCAGGATCTCGGGCAAACGCTTCCCAACGGGAAAGTTCAACTTACGGGGGTACAGAAGCTTACGCCAGATCCACATCACAACGTGAGTACACTCAGACAGAAAGCCATCAGAGAGAAAGTCATGGTAGATCACATCCTCACCGAAGACAATCGGTCCATGACAGGTTAGGTTCCCAACGGGACACCCACACCGACGAGTCTGATCCAACATATCGTTTAAGTGCAAATACCAATGTGTTCAATTGATTGCAGCCAAATTATAATAAATGCAGGCCTCGAGCGGTTTATAACCCTGAGGCAGAACACAACTATGATTTGATTTACCGCTCTGCGGAAGCAGCGGAAAATTCAAAGTTCATCATGGAAATAGCTTTGGCTCCACTTGAGAAAGCTAAATTACCATCCAATGTGGGTAAATTTAATGGGTTGACAGACCCCGATGACCACCTAAGAGTATTTACCAGCGCAGGTCTGGTTGGGGGTTGGACCCTTCCATTATTGTGTCATCTGTTCGTTCAGACCCTGACCGGACCAGCGCGAATTTGGTTTGATAACCTACCAATCGGACAGATCGAATCTTGGAAGGATCTGCGTGAAAAGTTTTGACACACTTTAGCCAGCAACGGCGTTCCATTCGCGATACATCTGACGTCATGAACATTTGGCGTCGCGATGACGAGAGTTTGGAGGATTTCATCACCAGATACAATAAAGAGGTGTTGGAGATTGGTGGAGTTCATGAGCAACTAATCCGCACACAATTCAAGTATGCAGTTAGATGTGACGACATGATTAAGGTCTTATCCGGAACAGAAGGCCTTCCAAAAAGCTGGGAGAAGATAATGGCGGCAGCCAAGGTTTACGCGCAAACCGAGAAGAATCTTACTACAAATAGGCCACCACCACCATACAATAGGCCTACGGACTTAAGCTCAACCGGCGAAAGAAGGTCAAAGAAATCATGGCGTGAGTCTGGAACAGGAAGTCGTTCGTCCGAAGATGCCCGCACAACAATCAACAAACTCACCGCGCAGAGGGAAAACAAACATGAAAATAGGGAGAGGCAATGGACTCCCCTAACAAAAACCCCGGCAGAGGTCTTAAGTACTGAAGACTATCAATTCAAACCTCCGATCCCAATGAAAAGCAAGCGTGGACAAGACCCGGCACAATACTGCGAATATCACAAAGATAACGGGCATACCACTAACAACTGCATCTCTCTACGCACAGAAATAGAGAAAGCCTTCAAGAGCGGCGAACTCACACATTTACTCCAAAATGTGCGCAAAGAGATTAAGCAGATAACCCGGGGTGAAGAAGGCCCAAGCAAACGGGCGAAAACCTAAGAAACAACTCTATAAGTTTCCTGCGAAAAGACATGATTCATCAAGCAAAGCAGAAATATTAGAGAGTAAGTTAAGTTTCACATAATTATTTTAAGCAAAACTTTGTAAAAACCTCTGTGCTCTATCCGTAAATAAAATTGCAAAGTTTCTATTATTTCTATGTTTACAAAGTGCATGCAATTTCTTTTAGTAAGCGCAAAAACATTATGGTAAGTTCTAAAACAAGCTTCATGAACGGTCAGTGATAACATCACAAACGGCCACAGGTTCAAACATAAGCTTTATACCAACTTCATTCGCCTTACTCAACAAAAGCAATCGTACTCATGCAAGATATTGTAAACAAACAAATAGAAACATCATCCTATTCTTAGCGTACAGATACGCCCTAAACAAAAAAAAATAAAACTTTCAAACACAACAGTGTTTAAGTTACTTGCGCAGCAGCGCACCAGCAGAAATAGGGATTTACATCCCAAATATTACAAGAAAATTGTTCAAAACATTTTTCAACCTATGACAAATCTCCGTCCTCATCCAGAAAGATTTCCCTTAGTTGCGCTACGTGATCATCAGATTGCAGCGCAACATTTATCAAATCCATAATCGGCAGTTGCAAGTTGTTGAACTCCGTCTTCAAGGCAGCAAGCGCGGCACCAGTATCCACGCCAAAGGTTGCAGACTTACTGTTGTCCAAGTCAACCTTTAAAGCACTGTTCACATGATGGGAACATTCAACATATCCTTGCGCATACCCATCTCTTCGCGCAGCAACCACTAAACGAGCAACGGTTTTATCTAACTCTTCAGAGTTCAACACAAATTCAGCAACCTATAAAAAAAGAGAAGAGAAAAGATGAATAAACAAAAAGCGCGTTAACAGTTTTACAACAAAAAGGAGAAAAGAAACTTACACAGGCAATACCGCGATCTTTTAACCAAGCCATATTGTCCTTCAAAGGTTCAAGCACGCTTTCCGCTGTAACCCGCGCCGTTTCTGAATTCTTCAACTTCTCTTTAGCTTCAGACAAGCGGCGGGAGGTTTCAGTATTCTCGGAATGCGCAAGCTCCAGATCCTTTCTAAGTTGTTCCTGATCAGCAACCAAAACAGTAAGTTCTTCTAACTCTTTATCTCTAAGGGCAAGAGTGGCTAAAGCTTGTACCTCTCGTTGCTCACTGCGCTCCCTATGAGAACGCGCCTCCGCCAACGTAGCTTCTACGTCAGCTTTCTCCTTCTTCAACCTGTCTACCTCGGCATCCTGATCCTTCATTTTTCCAACCTCAGCTTTAAGGTTATTAATGATGTCACGAAGGTTTGATTTCTCAGCATTATCATTTTCGCAAATTCTTCTCCAGTTTTTGCGTTCCTCAGAAAGGAGAGCAGCTTCAGCTTCCGCTTTTCTTTTCCAACCAGCTACAGACCATTCCTCAGTCTTGTGCTCAGCTTCAAACTTGGCCTGATCAGCTTCCAATTTAGCCTTCAGCTGAGCCAAGCGTTTCTTATCTTTGGCAAATTTCTTTTGAGACGCCATAAAAGATTCCTGGTCCTTATACATACTATACCACTCACGCACTATGCGATGAGTGGTAGACACGTGAGAAGCAGTCTCTTCAAAATAAGATTGGTAGGTTTGTTCATAAGACCGGCCTTCTTGAAACTTGACTTCTCCAGGCGGAAGTATCCCCTGCATCCAGTCTTGGCACACGCGCCAATTCGAGAAGGTGTCACCTTTCTTTAAATTCCAAACAGGGGCGTGAGGATCAGAAGCATCTTTCTCCACATAAGTTCGGTAGTAATAATCTCCCAGAGTTTCTTCCGTACGGATTGGAGACTGTCTACCAACACCAGCAGATGAACTTTGCCCCTCAACCGTCACCTTCTCAACATGCGCAGGCATAGCATCAGAAGGGTTAGGGGAAGAAGTCGAATTTTTTCAGCAGATGTTTCTTTCCCCGGATCTTCAGCAACCGTTTCAGGGTATGTGGCTTACCAGCATCATCCGCCACACCTGGATCAACAACTTTTTCAGCCTCTTTAGCAGTATCAACAGGCTCCCTAGCCTCAACAATATTCTCCACACCACCGTCAGCAACCCCTGTAGGCTCTAACTGATCAACCCCAGGAGCACGCGGAGGGGTGGATGGAAGCTCTTCATTTACCACAGATTGCAGTTCTGTGGGAACAGGGGAAACAGAAACCTCTGAAAAAGCAACAAAAAGCTTTAAAAAATTCAACGCACATAAAGGAAACATGAAAGGACAACACTTATCAACAGATTCTGGAATAAAAGAGTCAAGATTCCCTTTTCTGGTAATTTTCTTCCTCTGAACTTTCTTAGGAGGTTGACCCTCCGTATCAGTATCAGCTTGTTTCCTTTTACCAGCTTTCCTGTGCACCAAGTGTTCGGGACCAGAATCCAAATCGATAGGATCATTTGGGTTGATGGGGGAATATCAGCAGAATCCCTCGGTTCAGGTTTTGGCTCTCGTACAGTTACTGCAGGGGTAAGACCCTCCAAAGAATCAGAAACCACCACATAATCACACCTGGAGTCAGAGGAACATCGCATACCTTTCTTCTCTCCAACATTTTTTGTCTTCAAAATATGAGCTTTATCAGCGCCACCTTTTTTCGGCGCAGAAATAGAAGATACCACGCGTTTCTTCCTTTCAGGGCCTATGCCCAAATTCAACAACTCACCTACAAAGGCGCACACAAAAATTTACCCACAAAGCACAAAAAGGAAAACAAAAACAGATATAGCTTACCAGCACCAGCAGTCGGTTGGGCAGACAGATCCGTATCCTGCGGACAAACAAAATTTCCTACAATGCGATGGTACCAAAGTTCCACGTCAGGTTTCTTCTTGATGGTACCCATTCTTCCGCCTTCCCTCTTAAAGGCAACAACATATAAAGAAACAACTGCAAGCAAAAAATACCAAGTCAAAAAAAAAAAGAGAGAGAGAGAGAAGAAAGATGGAAACGGGGAAAATCCCAATCTTACTACGACCATCCTCGGTGTATACCGGTTTGTCATCACGCTCCATCTTCCAATTCAACCTCATGCCGGCCCCAACAAGAGCTTTCTCTGGTAAAGCAATATTGGGCACATCCTTCAAATCTTGATACCAGTTTTCATCAACAGGGGTCTGAAGCGTCTCGATCGGAACGTCTTCTTTCCCCCTTAGAACCATCTTCACCGGAATTATTCCGGCCTTGATAAAAAAGAATTTTTGTTTCCAGTCGTGAAAAGATTTTGGGGTTGCTGTAGAATCTTCTTTGCAGAAGCCCTCTGAACAAACGAATAGAACCCTTGGGTACAATGCATCTGATGAAAAACCCTAAATCGGGAAACGGTTGGCTCAACATACATCATCCGACACACAAATTCGAAATGTCGAACCCTAACCATACCGATAGGATGAAGTTGGGAGATATGCAGGTTGTAAAACTCAAGGATTTCAAGGAAAAACTTAGTGACAAGCAAGCGAAAGTTACCTTCACAAAAGAAATCCCCAAAAAGGGTAATATACCCAGCCGGGGCATCCGCTGCAGTCTGCCCCTCTTCAGGATACAGAGCACCCCAGTTTTCCGGAAATTTAAGATTCCGAATCAAACCATCAAAGGCCGCTCTCGACCACTTTAACGGTGGAAGAACAGTTGACATTTCTTCAGCAAGATCCTCTTGGTGTTCTCCGGTCGACATAAGAGGAGGCACTGATAAACCTTTTCTCAAAAGAACGGAACAGGAGAAGTTTTTCAACAAAATAATGATTACACAAAAGGAAGAGTTACTCAATCGTTATATATACTCATCGCAATAAATGGCATAGGTAACCGCCACAACAACTTTTTCGAGAAACACAGTTCTCCAGGCAGCAAAGAGAACAGTAACTGACACAAACGTGCCTACACACGCGCGTGTAGGACACGTGCAGTAAAAAACAACTGACAATGACAGACGGTCATTCAGGTTTACTGTACCAGTCTAATCCAAAGCCAAAAATTTTACAAAAACCTTTGCGAAAAATCAGAATGAATCTTCCTCCGGAAGTTGTCCCCTCATTTTTCCTAACAAAAAAGCATTTCCCTCTCAAAAGTCCAGTGCTCCACTTACTTGCATAAGTACAACACTAGACTGGGGGACTTTGTAACACTCTAATTAAAATGCCCAATATTTAAACCAACTAGATAAGAAAGATCATAGTCATTTAAAACATTTAGTACATAAGTGTTTGAAAACTACCACTAAACTTAAAGGACACATAGGTAATTCTTTCATTACAAAATTATCACAAATGAACTTCTAAGACAAAAGTGAAGATCATCATCTTGAGTATGTTCGGTTCATAAGTCTTGTGTTGATCACCATTCGCTTGATTGACTTACTTGAAAGCTGGAAATTTAACAAAACAATAATGTTAGGATCCTTCAAATTTCACATAAATAAGTGTGTGCTTAAAACGAATTCGATATACACAGTTTTGCAAAACCAGACGATTTTGGCAGGGCTCCACCGTAAATTACGGTGGTCACCGTAATTTACGGTGGGCGCTGGGCGTTTATGGTTTCACCGTAAGTCAGTAGAGAATTGCCGTAATGACTTACCCTCCACCGTAAATTACGGTGGTACCGTAATTTACGGTGGCTTCTGCATATTCTTCCTGTTTGCTGTTTTGACCCGTTTATACCAATTCCTGCACTTTTCGGCCATCAAAGCGCAGCACGGGGTATTCCTTTGCAACAAGCATGACCCGTTTTGGATCCCTTGTTTCAACACACACGCTCCCATTACCGGTTTGCGTGATACTAATATTCTTCCCATTACCTGACACACGGGTTTATGGTCTACGGATGAGGTACTTCCGTTACCCGGTTTGTACCCATCATTTTTAACTCGTTTGGGGTTGCCATTATGAAGTCCCTCATTTTAGACAACCAAACCAACACGATTCTAATTTGTTCAAACTAGCAACCCATTAATATGAAAACTAAATTATCAATATTATAGTAGCGTTAACTACGTACCTTAGAGCTTTCCCTTTTGGCGAGCGTCCGCACCGGCTTGACTTCCCGACGCCTCACTCGTGTTGCCTAAAACATACAAGCCAATTATCATTAGAACCATTCGGCTCATGATTAAGCTTGTTACTTTACCAACACCACATTTGTGTCGATCAATGTCTTTTAGGCATTTTATCAAGCATCTTGTGTGCATAATTTCTTACAATTTGTAACTAAGTTTAACATTCATGATTTAGCCATGGCAAACATCAATTTAAGCAATTTCGCTAAATTTTTACATCAATAATTTCTGAATCTTGTTCATAAAGCTTGAATTACTCTAGGACACATCAAAATCCTAATGTCTCATACTTTTCTACAAAAACCCACATATCACCTCTAATGGTGATCATGAACTTTACAAGAATTAAACCAAATTTCAACAAGAAATCTACTAGGGTTCATCCTTATACACTATTTCAATTAAAACAAACATCATGCATGCTCAGATTTGAACCTCATGATTTTATCTAAAATCTAAGGTAGAACCAAATCATGAAATTTTGCATACCTTACGATCCCTTAGTCAAGGTGATCACAAATCTATATTCAGATTTCAATTCGGACTCGATTTGAACCTTCAATTGATGGATTTTGTGAACATTAGGGTTTGAGGGGAAATCCCCTCTGTTGCCTGCGTTCTGATCGATCAAACACACACTTAGGTGTGTGTTTGGTGTGTTATTTTTACTAATAATAGATTAAGTTCCAGAATTGGCAAGTTTGGTCCCTCAATTATACATGGGTTATAGAACAAGGGTTTTTAATTATACTTTGTCATATTATGTTAAGATTTCTACTAACTAGGTTATCTTTCCTAGTCTTTTATCTTAACTTACTACTAGTATTTAGTTTAAAATGTAACATTAATATTTTCGGGGTGTTACAAGTCCACCCCCTTAAAGAGGGTTTCGTCCCCGAAACCTGTTTATGTATATGACAGAAGTTTCTTATACGTACCGAAAAGTGTAGGGTATAGTCGTTTCATTTCCTCTTCAGACTCCCAAGTGGTGTCTGATCCTTTTCGGTGTTCCCATTTGACCTTTACTTGATAGACCATCTTGTTCCTTAAGCTTTTCACCTTACGGTCTAGAATAGCAATTGGTCTCACCGCGTAGTTGAGATTATTATCTACCTCGATGTCGTCATAGTGAATATACGCGGTTTCGTCAGCTAGACATTTCCGGAGATGTAATACATGGAACGTGCTATGTATCCCACTCAACTCTGGGGGCAATTCGAGACGGTAAGCCACCCTACCGACTCGCTCGATGATTCTGAAGGGCCCGATAAACCTTGGGCTTAACTTTCCCCTTTTTCTAAACCGGATTATTCCTTTCCACGGTGATACCTTCAACATAACCTTATCACCAACTTGGAACTCAATCGGTTTTCTCCGTTTGTCCGCATACGCCTTCTGTCGATTTTGAGCCGCCCTTAGGTGAGCTCGGACTATGTCGATCTTTTGATTCGTGAGTCCGATTATATCTTTATGTTCAAGTTCACGCGGGCCAACCTCACCCCAACATACCGGAGTTCCACAATTCCTTCCGTATAGCATTTCATACGGAGCCATACCGATGCTTGCGTGGTAACTGTTATTATATGAGAATTCAACCAACGGTAGGTGAATATCCCAACTACCCCCGAAGTCAATTATGCACGCCCGTAACATATCCCCCAATGTTTGTATTGTTCTTTCACTTTGACCATCCGTTTGAGGATGGTACGCGGTGCTAATAAACAATTTAGTTCCCATTTGTTTTTGGAAATCGCACCAAAAATTTGAAGTGAACCGGGTATCCCTATCGGACACGATGGATACCGGCACTCCGTGGCGTGCTATTATCTCATTAGTGTACACTTCTGACATCTTCTCTGACGTATAAGTTTCTCGGATAGGGATGAAATGGGCACTTTTGGTTAGTCTATCCACAACTACCCAAATGGCATCGAAACCACGGCTAGTTCTGGGCAGCTTGGTTAGCAGGTCCATTGTAATTTGTTCCCACTTCCAAACCGGAATATCTAATGGTTGCAACTTGCCATAGGGTTTTTGATGCTCCGCTTTGACTTGTAAACAAGTCAAACACTTCTCCACGTATTTAGCCACATCCCTTTTCATCCCCGGCCACCAATAGTTTTGCTTCAAGTCCCTATACATCTTAGTTGCCCCGGGATGGATCGAATAGCGAGACTTATGAGCCTCGTCAAGCAGAAGACTCTTAACACCACATGTGTTTGGGACCCAAATCCGATCATTCCGGCATTTCATCCCATTACTTCCTTCCGTAAGGTCTTTTACCATCCCTTTTATACGTTCTTTCTTCCAATTTTCTTTCTTTAACGCTTCGGTTTGGGCTTCTCGGATACGCTCGAGCAAACCTGAAGTTACTACCAACTGCATAGATCGTACTCGTATTGGAGCGCATTCGTCCTTTCGGCTAAGGGCATCCGCCACCACATTAGCCTTTCCGGGATGGTAATGGATCTCGCAGTCGTAGTCTTTCACCACTTCTAACCAGCGTCTCTGCCTCATGTTTAGCCCCTTTTGATCGAAAAAGTACTTCAAACTCTTATGGTCAGTGAAAATAGTACTTTTCACACCATACAAGTAATGCCTCCAGATTTTCAAGGCAAAGACCACGGCTGCCAACTCAAGATCATGAGTTGGGTACTTTGTTTCATGCGGCTTAAGTTGCCTAGAGGCATAGGCGATCACCCTTCCCCTTTGCATTAGTACGCACCGAAGGCCTAGGTGCGATGCATCCGAGTACACTACCATATCCTCCGTACCATCCGGTAAAGTCAACACCGGTGCACAGGTTAATTTTTCCTTTAATGTCTGAAATGCCTTTTCTTGATCGCTTCCCCAGACGAACTTCTCATTCTTGCGGGTCAATTTGGTCAATGGCATTGCGATTTTGGAGAAATCCTGAATGAATCTCCGATAGTAACCTGCCAACCCCAAGAAACTTCTAATTTCGGATGGATTCTTTGGAGGGCTCCATTTTGACACCGCTTCCACCTTCGACGGATCCACCAATATTCCCTCGGCACTTATGACGTGCCCTAGGAATTGCACCTCTCGTAACCAGAAGGCGCATTTTGAGAATTTAGCATATAATCTTTCCCGCCTTAATACCTCCAATACTTCCCGTAAATGGTTAGCGTGCTCCGCCTCGTTTCTTGAATAAACGAGGATGTCGTCTATAAAAACAATCACCGATCTATCGAGCATCGGTTTGCAAACCCGGTTCATGAGATCCATGAAGGCCGCGGGCGCATTCGTTAATCCGAAAGACATTACGAGAAACTCGAAATGTCCATATCGTGTTCGGAATGCCGTTTTTGGTACATCGCTATCCTTTACCCTTAGTTGGTGGTAACCCGATCTCAAATCGATTTTTGGAAACCAGCTAGCGCCTTGTAATTGATCGAATAAGTCGTCGATTCTCGGAAGTGGGTATCGATTCTTTACCGTGAGTTTGTTTAACTCCCGGTAATCAATACACATCCGCATGCTCCCGTCCTTCTTCTTTACAAATAGCACGGGAGCTCCCCAAGGAGACACGCTAGGCCGGATGAATCCCTTCTCAAGTAAATCTTGCAACTGAGACATTAACTCTTGCAGTTCCGAAGGTGCCAATCTATACGGTGCCTTAGCAACCGGTTTAGCACCCGGGGTCAGTTCAATCCCGAACTCTATTTCACGCTCTGGTGGCATTCCCGGAAGATCTTCGGGAAAGACATCTTTAAATTCACGCACCACAGGTACGTCTTCGATTCTTGGCGTTTCTTTTTCGACGTCACGTATATAAGTTAAATATGCCTTACACCCGTGTAGTATAAACTTGCGGGCTTCTATCATCGAGCATATCATAGGATTATAAGCCTTCTCCCCATAGATGATGACACGCCTTCCGCTCGGAGACGTTAGGTGTATCTCCTTACGTAAGCATATCACCTTAGCATGGTAGCGGGATAGCCAATCCATTCCGACGACCACTTGAAATTCACCCATGGACATGGGTATTAAATCAATGGAGTATTCCTCGCCATTGATATTCAATTTGCATTCCCGACATACATCACAAACAAGAAAACTTTTGTTATTACCTACTTCTACTTCCATTGGCATAGGTAATTTCGTTAATGTAAACATGGGGTTTTGAATAAATCTATGTGAAACAAAAGACTTATTCGCACCTGTATCAAATAAAACACGTGCAAGCATCGAATTTATAGTAAATATACCTGTAACCACGTCAGGTTCCATTTTTGCTTCAGCAGCAGTGATTTGGAACGACCTTGCCTTAGCTTTTGGGGTCTCATCCCTAGAGTCGACACTCTCTTTCTTCCCCCCAATTCCGGACATTCTGACTTTTTATGACCCGGTTGGTAACATTTATAGCACACCGTTACTTTGTCTGGGCAATTTGCAACCCCATGCCCTATCTTGCCACATGCCACGCAAGGTTTGTTCTTGAAGTAGCATTCACCTTTATGAGTGCGTCCACATGTTTTGCAACTCGGAGATCCTCCTTTTGCACTCCCTTTCTTCGAAGATTCAGCTACCTTTGGCTTCTTTGTGGGACTCGGGTTTTCATCCAAGGCCCTCCTCTCACCTCTTTCAACTTGCCTTTTTAGTTCAATCTCGCGTTCCCGCGCCGCATTGATTATATCGGTGAGGCTTTCATAATGTGAGGGAGTCATGAACTCCCTATATTCAGCCCTAAGCATGGTGTGATAATAATAAATTTTCTGTCCTTCAGTTTTGACCAAGTCATCACAAAACTTGAGTTTATCCATGAACATCCCCGTAATTTTATCAACGGTTTCACCCTTTTGCCTCAATTGCATAAATTCCTCCTTTATCTTATTTATCACTGCCTTGGGGCTATGATGTTTGAGGAATGGTACTTTGAAATCTTCCCAAGCCATTGCCCTTATTGTTTCAACACCCCTTTCGTTTCTGAGGTTGTCCCACCAATCCTTGGCTTGGCCTCTAAGTTGGCCAGTTCCATACGCCACGAAGTCACTTTCATTACAATGCGTGCGTTCGAAAACACCTTCAATATCGCTTATCCACCTTTGACAAGCAATTGGATCTACCTCTCCATTGAAAATCGGGGGCTTGCACGCCATAAACTTGTTGTAAGAACTACCTTTCTTTTCCTTAGCCTTGCCTCTATCACTGGTAAGGTCTTCTCTTAATTCACCAATTCTTTCCTCCATAGTCGAAAGTAAGGTGTTTTGCATTCTTTCCACAAATCTTGGTAGGCTAACTTCGATGGCCCTTCCAACTTCCTCGGCAATCTTCTCTTTCAACTCGTCGGTAGTGAGGGATAGAACATTGTCACTAGCACCTCCCGACATCTTCTTACTGAAATGTTAAAATGATTCAATAAATAATCTTGTTCAATCGCTCTCATGCCTTTACATGAGTCTTCGTACTCATTATTCGGCCAAGTATGTAACTTTGCCTTATCATTTATACTAAGTGTACTTCCCGGGTTCGAGTATATCACTATACTCCTCCCATACACAATAAATCATTACCCTTTTTAATCTTTTTAAATTTAATTTGCTTTAAATAAATTCTTACCGGATGTTGATCCAGCCTTGAACCGAACACAATACTCTTTAACCTTAGCTCTGAATACCAACTTGTAACACTCTAATTAAAATGCCCAATATTTAAACCGACTAGATAAGAAAGATCATAGTCATTTAAAACATTTAGTACATAAGTGTTTGAAAACTACCACTAAACTTAAAGGACACATAGGTAATTCTTTCATTACAAAATTATCACAAATGAACTTCTAAGACAAAAGTGAAGATCATCATCTTGAGTGTGTTCGGTTCATAAGTCTTGTGTTGATCACCATCCGCTTGATTGACTTACTTGAAAGCTGGAAATTTAACAAAACAATAATGTTAGGATCCTTCAAATTTCACATAAATAAGTGTGTGCTTAAAACGAATTCGATATACATAGTTTTGCAAAACCAGACGATTTTGGCAGGGCTCCACCGTAAATTACGGTGGTCACCGTAATTTACGGTGGGCGCTGGGCGTTTATGGTTTCACCGTAAGTCAGTAGAGAATTGCCGTAATGACTTACCCTCCACCGTAAATTACGGTGGTACCGTAATTTACGGTGGCTTCTGCATATTCTTCCTGTTTGCTGTTTTGACCCGTTTATACCAATTCCTGCACTTTTCGGCCATCAAAGCGCAGCACGAGGTATTCCTTTGCAACAAGCACGACCCGTTTTGGATCCCTTGTTTCAACACACACGCTCCCATTACCGGTTTGCGTGATACTAATATTCTTCCCATTACCCGACACACGGGTTTATGGTCTATGGATGAGGTACTTCCGTTACCCGGTTTGTACCCATCATTTTTAACTCGTTTGGGGTTGCCATTATGAAGTCCCTCATTTTAGACAACCAAACCAACACGATTCTAATTTGTTCAAACTAGCAACCCATTAATATGAAAACTAAATTATCAATATTATAGTAGCTTTAACTACGTACCTTAGAGCTTTCCCTTTTGGCGAGCGTCCGCACCGGCTTGACTTCCCGACGCCTCACTCGTGTTGCCAAAACATACAAGCCAATTATCATTAGAACCATTCGGCTCATGATTAAGCTTGTTACTTTACCAACACCACATTTGTGTCGATCAATGTCTTTTAGGCATTTTATCAAGCATCTTGTGTGCATAATTTCTTACAATTTGTAACTAAGTTTAACATTCATGATTTAGCCATGGCAAACATCAATTTAAGCAATTTCGCTAAATTTTTACATCAATAATTTCTGAATCTTGTTCATAAAGCTTGAATTACTCTAGGACACATCAAAATCCTAATGTCTCATACTTTTCTACAAAAACCCACATATCACCTCTAATGGTGATCATGAACTTTACAAGAATTAAACCAAATTTCAACAAGAAATCTACTAGGGTTCATCCTTATACACTATTTCAATTAAAACAAACATCATGCATGCTCAGATTTGAACCTCATGATTTTATCTAAAATCTAAGGTAGAACCAAATCATGAAATTTTGCATACCTTACGATCCCTTAGTCAAGGTGATCACAAATCTATATTCAGATTTCAATTCGGACTCGATTTGAACCTTCAATTGATGGATTTTGTGAACATTAGGGTTTGAGGGGAAATCCCCTTTGTTGCCTGCGTTCTGATCGATCAAACACACACTTAGGTGTGTGTTTGGTGTGTTATTTTTACTAATAATAGATTAAGTTCCAGAATTGGCAAGTTTGGTCCCTCAATTATACATGGGTTATAGAACAAGGGTTTTTAATTATACTTTGTCATATTATGTTAAGATTTCTACTAACTAGGTTATCTTTCCTAGTCTTTTATCTTAACTTACTACTAGTATTTAGTTTAAAATGTAACATTAATATTTTCGGGGTGTTACAGACTTGAAGGGGTAAGGTCCCAAAAACCCCATAAAAAGCGCTGAGTACCATACCAAAACCTTACTGATCAACCTTATACCTTGCGCGGCCGTGCACTGGTCTCACAAACAGAGATTTAAAGAACAGTCAAACTGTCAACACTTGCGCGCCCAAAGGAAATCATAAACCTTTGCACTTTCTCCCATAAACAAAGGTTGAAAATCCTGAGATAAATACTCCCGCCTTTATAACCAGACTTGGATATTATTTACCCAGACTTGGGATTTATTTATTCACCTGTCTCCACACGATAAGGTGCCACACCAGATTACAACAGTAATCTTCTAGAAGAAATACAATCGTGCACCACCAAGACGGTTACAACCGTCTGGACACGTGTCACCATCTCATGCATCCCTGAATTCACAACGGAAGCATGCGATTGGAGAGTAATCTCCACTTGATCACTTTACACGTGGCAAATTCCCAGCCTTCGATCTAAGTCACAATCCGTGTGCTCTCACATCGGATCGAGAAGCTTAACGGAAGGGGATGTAACCGCTTACGGGGTTAGCATCTTCCGTCAACTTTTCACTAACGGGTTTTCCCGCTTAAAATGACTCCCGGCTATAAATATGAGATGGAACCCAAGTATGAAGGCAAGTTACACACACTTACAAAATACATCTTCTTCTTCATTACCAATACTTATTCTCACACCGGAGTCGGGTCAAGGAGAGAACCCCCTTTCTCCCCTGGCGAGGCTAACGGTGCTCTTTTTTGCAAAGTTATTGGAGAAGAAGATCAATCCGATCTGAATCAATCGAGTGGAAACCAACCTTTTATGCGGATTCAAACCCCCTAGATATCTCGGTTCCGACCATTTATCTAGTGTTTCTTCATTGGCGCCCACCGTTTCCTCTATTTTTTCAGTTTTCATCTCGTTCCGATTCAGTTCTTTTCATCCTCTATTATGGCAGCAAATTCATCATCTCATCGACAAACCGGTCTTCGACCGAACGTCGAGAACAATGTTCAAATAGAAGGAATTCCAGAGGATGCCTCGGATGACAACCGTTACGACAGCCGTTACGGAACCCTAGATCGATCGGGCAGAGTATCTAATACGTATCCAGGGGTTATAATACTTACAACGGAGCAGAACCTCGTTATTTAGGGGGGTATAATACCCGTGTATAAAGCCTACTATTCAGAAATTGAGATTGAGAAAGAAACTTTGAACGAATTCGAATGAAATCCGATGGCCTGCTTATATAGTTGCTGAGTCTGGTCCTCTCGCGGCCCGCGTAACACAAGCACAGGGCCTACGCGGCCCGCGTTGACCCCAGGTCAAAGCGTAGCTGGGCTGGGTCAGCTTATAGACTTGCCGGGTGTTGGGCCACATGGCCGCACCTGGCTTTGCCACCTTTTGAGACTCTCGCGGCCCGCGTTAACTAACAGGGATCTTACGCGGCCCGCCTAAACTTAAAAATTAACGAAATCAGGTTTTAACCTTTATACCGCCCGCGTAAAGGTTGGGGTGGGTTCTACGCGGCCCGCCTCAACTTAAATTTTCTTGTTTTTAATTTATTTTTAATGCTATATTGTATTTCGGGCTCGTTTTTCACATACGGGTATTTTTAGGGACATATTGGGATAATTTAAAATATATTAAGGTGTCGGAAAAATTACGAGGGTGTCGGTTTTGGGTTGTTATATCCTCCCCACCTTATTTTAGAGCTCGTCCTTGAGATCTACTGAAACAAGTGTGGATATTTCCTTTGCATTTCTGATTCAAGTTCCCATGTATACTCAGGTCCTCTTTTGGAGTCCCATTTCACTTTGACCAGAACTAATCTCTTATGCTTAAGATTCTTAACCTTCCTGTCTTCAATCTGTAGAGGCCTTTCTACAAATTTGAGTCGTTCATTTACCTCTATGTCCTTAAGAGGTATTACGAGTGATTCATCAGCTAAACATTTCTTGAGATTAGATACATGAAATATATCATGTATTCCTGCCATTTCCTCTGGCAGTTGTAGCTGATAAGCTACAGATCCTACTCTTCTAATAATCTCAAAAGGTCCAACATACCTGGGACTTAACTTTCCTCGTTTGATGAATCTTACTACTCCTTTCCAAGGAGAGACTTTCAACAATACCTTATCTCCTACTTGAAATTCCAATGGCTTACGTCTGTTATCAGCATAGCTCTTCTGTCGATCACGTGCTGTGTCACACCCCTATTTTCCACGTGTCACCGGTGGGCCCGGTGGGATTATCGTGACGTAGTTGATATCATCATAGTCAAACAACACAAACTTAAAATGCACAGCGGAAGCAAAAAGATAGATTTATTTCAACCAAATAAAATTGTAATATTTAAGTATCACAATGTAGTTGAAACAGATCCACATGCGGATCAAATAAAGAGGAAATATTGTTCAACATATTTTGACATCTAAGCTTGCGAGACTTCTAGTTTATGCTAGGAGAGGCCAGCCTATTACGCGTAGTACCTGCACTTAATCTTTTTGGGAAAATACGTCAATTTGCACTGGTAAATACAATTTAACTGACTCATTTTGAAAAGGTTTAAAAATTGATTTGAATGCACATGGCACAAAAGGTTTTTATAACTTGGGATAATTGTCACGACCCCCAACCCACCCTGGACGGAATCGGGAGCCGCGAGCAGTCCAGTGGTACCGGTGATTATTTTTGAAAAACATTGCAGCGGAAATTTCATCAGGACCGTGAGTTAGGAAAATTATCAGAGTTTAAAAACACCGGATTTTATTTATAAAATAGATGGGATAAAACCCATGTTTTATAATGGTAGCTTTAATATAGATAAATTTGATTATATAAAACAATATTTCTTAATTTGATTTAATTAATAAAATAAGCCACTTCTTGAAGTCCTTCAGTGTCGGATCCAATTCTGACTCCAATCTATTGCAATTACCTGAAACGCGTTTTAAAAAGGTTTTGTCAGCGGGAAATACTGAGTGAGTTCATTCAGGTTTTATACAAAACAGATTTGTTATAATTTACAGTATTAAGAGAGATTACAATGTTTCTGATATCAAACCAACTACCCACAGTATTTGTCACTCGACTCGTTTCGGTGACTGTGGTCATATCCCCCATTGGCTGCCCCAATGGTGACGAATATCACTAATTAGGTTCGCCCACCTAAAGTGATAAAAACAGTAGTAATGTGCACAATACCCCACATACCGGCTGTAATTTGGTGATTACCTAAACTTAATCACTGTAATTATAACTTTGAAAATAATTTGGAGTATTGTAAAACAGTAAAAAAAAAAAGAATGACTCACATTATAAGCATGCAGATTCATACAGGAAAAGTTTAGCCTATTGATTAGCCTTGATATTGTAGATTTATATAGGCAGAGCTTAGCCTATTAATTATTCTTGTAACCTAGTGCACACGAACTAGGTAGGTAACTTAATACAGCAATTACGATAACTCACGAGATTAAAACCCTCACAATGAATGACAAAGTGCAATCACTTAAACATCCATCGGATTCACAACGAATGACAAAGTACAATCACTTAAACATCCATCGGATTCACAACGAATGACAGAGTATTCCCCTGAGTTTGGGCGGTACTCAAACATCCTGTTGGAATCACGACTAATGACAAAGGATAACACTTAAACATCCTGTTGGATAGTTTCAGTCGATCGGATATTGAATCGTAGCAGTGATCGAGTTAATACCCGGTATCGTAGCAGTACCCTGATATCTTAAATTTGAATTTTGAGTGGTGAGAATTCACTTTTGTGAATTGATTTTGACACAGACGAACAGCTTGTGAACCAAGCTATTTATAGCTGAAAATTGACCCTCTCGCGTGACGCGAGGGGTCCCATAGGGGCGTCGCGTGACGTGGCGGCCTACGTTCCGTCATAGGCTTGCTACGTGCATTGATAGGTTAGCTGATTCGATGAAATGATAATTTCAAATTTTGACAGCAAATTATTATGGATAATCGACGAGTAGGGAATACCCCCCTGAGTTTTAGGGGCACTGATCCTGATTCTGATTGTTATGAAAATTTTAGGAGTTGTGCAGAATTACTTGGGTGTCTCAACTAGGGTTTCTTTTTAGAAAAAAATATAAATAATAATACTAATAATAAAAATATAATAGTTTTGGTGAGAGTTGTTATGGTTTGGGACAAAAAGGGAATAAAACAGTGATAAAAGAGAATGGACCCACTTTGTAATTTTAGGATTCAACTAGAAAGACTCCTGGTATAAATTTTGGGTATAACTTCTGAGCTATTAAAAATATATAATGCACTCGTGTTAAGTATAATACCCCTAATTCAACCTTGTCCCGATGTCCCGAGACCGAATCCCAACAACTTAGTCGGGCAGAGCCCTGACATATGTTATGAGGCTCAGATCAATCGGAAAGGGTAGCGGTGATCGGAAGTTACAATACTTAAAACAGAGAATGACATTATTATTATTATTATTATGGTAAAAATAAAAATAGTGATGGAAAGTTTGGTGATATAAGAGATGGGAACAATTGAAAGAATTTAAGCAATGGTGGTCTATAGAAGGCGAACCTATTTATAGGAACTCCAAAGTTTTCGGAGCTTTACACGTAGCCCACATTTATTTATGTAGCTCAAACTTCATGACACGTATACTAAAATAACAAACACGTAAATCTTTTAATTATTTGTTTGATTTCCTTTATATGTAGACACGTTTACATACATAATTTCAATTTGAAATTGAATTGTGATTTAACTATATTATTATTTCTTTGTATATTTATAATTAATTTAACTGCTTCACTTATTTGGCGTTTATAACTTCTAAAATATAGCGTTTTATAAAATAATAAATATGTTAATAGATCGAGAAGATTTTTGTCTAATTTTGGGTCTAAGTTTCATTTAAAATAGAGTAGGTTTATAATTTATGTATTTATACGGTTCCTAGGCCCGTCTAGGTACTTCATATTTCTAATAGTCGACTTACCCGTAATATATCTGTCTAATAATCTAAGTTTTTATATACTTTTATTTTTATTAGACAGTTCACCCTTACATAGGCCAATTAATTGGTATAATATTTCAACCAACTATATAAAATAGTGTTTAAAATTATTTGGGTTGAATATTTATATTAAAAATAAACTAGTTACTAGTTACTAGTGGTTAAACCTATAATTCTTATATGATGAAAATAGGAATGTTACATCCTCCCCACCTTGTTTTAAATCTCGTCCTCGAGATTTGGATTACGATATTTCTTTTAAACTTATGTCATATTTTTAGTCAATAAAAACAATATAAAGGTAGATGACACAGAATTTAAAGTATCAAATTTTGTGAATACGAGTTGTACTATAAGTAGGATTCAGTTGTTCAACTGATTTAGTTCAAGAAATTGATGACAAACCAATGAGATGAAATGATATAATTTCCAAAGTGACTAGGTGCAAGCCAAAAGATATATGATCAATAGATATTTAAAATGAATGTGAAAGACTTTTAGAATTAATAAAATTCTTTGTCAAAAGAGAGCTTATTTTGATTGACAACTGAGGAAGACTTAGAATTGACGGGTTCCAAACGAAATAAAAGCATGAAAATGATTTGTCAAATATTGAATTATGATATGAGAAAATCAATGTACTGAGATGAGTGAATTTACAAAGATACACCAGAAGACGATAGGGTTAGTGTATTATTGTTTAGAGTTCCAAGTTGTTTTAATTTATGAAACACTGTGATAGTATATTATTAGTGATCATATTATGTCCTAGAGATCGAAATATAATAAGAACAAGTTGTTTTGGCATGACCAACCATTATATTTGTAAAGCAAATGTAATACATATTATTTGTTACGCATTTTTACTATATGTAAATGGTCACCACTTTGAAATAAATATTATTTTAGTATTTTACTATACTATGTAAAATAACTTATATTTATTATGTAATATAGATTACAAAATACCACAATGAAGTTATTACATTTACAAAATATTTTAATATTATGATTTTGTAAAGAATCACTATTATTTATGACGTTAAATGAAAGTTGTAAATAAAGGTGTAAAAATATTTATTGTACAAAAGTATTTGTAAAATATTTTGTAAATATATAACACTTAATGGGTCGATTCTATGTGATTACTTATTTTTTTTTGTTTTGAAACCATATAACTTTGTGAATGTATTTACAAATGTTGTAAATAAGTAAAAACAGGGACTATTCTTTTATATATTACAATGTTGTCCTAACGTAGTTGATGACTACTATATTATTCTTATATGGTTATTTTCTTGCTAGAATTATGGTACATAGTTAGCACAAAACATGTGATACACAATTTTATA
This sequence comes from Helianthus annuus, assembly GCF_002127325.2. Classification (NCBI taxonomy): domain Eukaryota; kingdom Viridiplantae; phylum Streptophyta; class Magnoliopsida; order Asterales; family Asteraceae; genus Helianthus; species Helianthus annuus. Next base: position 122,086,185 of record NC_035437.2, read on the forward strand.
TAATTTTATTCGTCCCTCTAATTTTTGTATTGTTTTATGAAAATATGTTTTCTCCTTGTAGTACAAAGTAAAATATTTTTATATATAATTAAAATTTATTAAATAAGTATGATGACTTAATTTATATACATTAACTAGTTATTATCATGGTTAGATATTGGTTAGTGCTGCCTTGTTTAAGCATAGGTGGCCAGTCCATGCCTAACTAAGGCTAGGCTATTCAATACATGCCCCTGATAATAACTCTAGTATCTAAAAATAATACTAGCACTTCTGTTATTTATTACTAATAAAAATAAATAACTTAAATATAAACTTAAATGAGAGTATACCTCAAATATAATTTTATACGTAAAAATATAAATTCTTTACCTTAATGGTTTAACAAGAATTTTTTTTAAGTATAGGAATACTATATTGTAAATGAGGTAATTACTTGTATAAGTTTCCATATATAATAAAATTTATATTTATAATGTTTTATCGATTAATGATAAAGCAATAAATATCATGAAAGGCTCGATTGATGTTGTAAGAACTATTAAGAGATATACTGAATATAAAATAAATTTGTGTATCATTATCTTAGCACACGATTGTGTTAAAATTGCTTTTATAGAATAAATCCTAGCGGATTCCATATAAATAAATAAATCCAAAATTAACGCAAGTTTCAGATTTTGTGAAAACGTCACCACAAGGTGATCGTGATCAAAGAAATATTTTAGTGAAGTCGAAGGCCAAACAAGCATGTTATGGTTCAAGAGAATTGGAGTGCTTGTTGGGTTTTTTTTTTTAAATATGATAGCTGCAATCCATCATGTGGGACCTTGAATTGAATATGTATTGCGAGCAAGTTAACTGGGTTTGGAATAAAACGAGTTTTAATAAGGAAGTTCGGACATGATCACAACAAAATCCATGTATACCTTTCAAAAGAAAATCGAGTTTTTTTTTTCAAGAAATTTATTGATTCGATATTAAAGAGTCATCGCTTTGTAAAAACATGGTTTACAATGCAAAGATCAACTATAGCGAAACAAGATTTGAACTTTTGATAAAACAACAAATTGGAATGATGTCTTCCTATGGTCTTCATAACTCAAATGAACCACATGCGCAACAAATAGTGCATGTGTGGATTTATTAAGAAATGAAATGGATCAATATTTGTTACTATGAAAGAATTCTCATGGTATGATGACCATTAGGGAAAGTAGAAACACGAAGGTCAACTCATTATAGGCAGAAGTCAGAATTGCAATGAAAGGAATATAAGAACTTTATCTGGAATTTCATGTGATAACCGGTGTTAAGTGACATTACCAAGGAATGTCGAATAAAATGAAATAGGGAATTTGCAAAGGTATGTGATTCCTTTTGCAGTGTTAATAATTATGACTTTGATTAAACTATGTACCGATTGTTGTGAACTCTTGTTTTAACGTAACTCAGCAAGATTTGTGTCGTTTGTAAGATCGCGTGGCAAAGTGCTTCTTTTTGATTAGTAATTCGTCTACTGACGGAATTAGTATTGGTGTTATCGTGCCCAATTTATATTTTCCAAAGGTCTTGCCTTGGAAGTCATGTGCGCTGTACTTCGATGTCTGTAGTCGTATAATTTAAGTTTCTTGTGTATTAGCACAACTTTACATGCTTCTTACTTGCGTTAATAGTTTATGTTAACGCATTGGTAATTCTTATATTTTTGAATGGTGTTTCAACTTAAAGGGTTTCCATTGTTTATTTTGTCCTACGAGCTACGAGACAAATGATCAAACGAAATAATGTTTGATATCAGAAAAGAGATTCCTGATAAAGAAATCTAGACACATATGCTTGTGCTTTATTCCTATTTGGCTTTTGGAATTCCTTATAGATATACATATCTATATAATCATATATTTCACATGCTGTAATATACATATCCTCTATAAGGTCAATGTATTTAACAGATTCATATTTCCAAAAAAAGTCAGATATCAGGTCATGATATTATTTAGGGAAATCTTGTCACTGGTTTGACATATTATTTACCTCGTCTTATCTGGTTCGCGCCGGAGAGGTAATCTCAGTATATCCGGACAAGCTGGAGAGTCTGCTACTCTATACCCAGTTTTGCCGGAGAAAATTTTCTATTTCCTATAAATAGTTTCTTTTCAAAATTTTTAAAAGTGCCTCTTTTATTAGGGCTTTTATCCAGAATCAAGGAAATTTGTATTCCCATAACATATCTTATTCTAGACCAAATAATATCAATAAACAAAAATAAATAGCAATTAAGTGCTATTGCCTGCAAATCGTCATTCTTATGGTATACCAATATTTATCACATTATACTTATATAAGTAATTTATCTTGAAGCTTATATTAAGGCAAAATTCTTAAGTTCAAGTCTAAATATTATGCTGAGTGTTACCAGAAAATATTAAGTTCCTAACTCTCCGTTTAAACTTAGGTATTATTACAACACCTAATTGCTTAAACAAGTGGCTTAGCTTATACTAAGGCATCTTTTCTTATGTTCAAGTCTAAATGCTATCAGATGTGCTACCAGTTAATAGTAATCTCCTAACTCTTTTATTTAAGCTTAAGTATTATTATCACAACACTTATAGGCTTAAAGCAGTGGCTCTGATACCACCTTTACTGTCACGACCCCCAACCCACCCTGGACGGAATCGGGAGCCGCGAGCAGTCCAGTGGTACCGGTGATTATTTTTGAAAAACATTGCAGCGGAAATTTCATCAGGACCGTGAGTTAGGAAAATTATCAGAGTTTAAAAACACCGGATTTTATTTATAAAATAGATGGGATAAAACCCATGTTTTATAATGGTAGCTTTAATATAGATAAATTTGATTATATAAAACAATATTTCTTAATTTGATTTAATTAATAAAATAAGCCACTTCTTGAAGTCCTTCAGTGCCGGATCCAATTCTGACTCCAATCTATTGTAATTACCTGAAACGCGTTTTAAAAAGGTTTTGTCAGCGGGAAATACTGAGTGAGTTCATTTAGGTTTTATACAAAACAGATTTGTTATAATTTACAGTATTAAGAGAAATTACAATGTTTCTGATATCAAACCAACTACCCACAGTATTTGTCACTCGACTCGTTTCCGTAACTGTGGTCATATCCCCCATTGGCTGCCCCAATGGTGACAAATATCACTAATTAGGATCGCCCACCTAAAGTGATAAAAACAGTAGTAATGTGCACAATACCCCACATACCGGCTGTAATTTGGTGATTACATAAACTTAATCACTGTAATTATAACTTTGAAAATAATTTGGAGTATTGTAAAACAGTAAAAAAAAAAGAATGACTCACATTATAAGCATGCAGATTCATACAGGAAAAGTTTAGCCTATTGATTAGCCTTGATATTGCAGATTTATATAGGCAGAGCTTAGCCTATTAATTATTCTTGTAACCTAGTGCACACGAACTAGGTAGGTAACTTAATACAGCAATTACGATAACTCACGAGATTAAAACCCTCACAACGAATGACAAAGTGCAATCACTTAAATATCCATCGGATTCACAACGAATGACAAAGTGCAATCACTTAAACATCCATCGGATTCACAACGAATGACAGAGTATTCCCCTGAGTTTGGGCGGTACTCAAACATCCTGTTGGAATCACGACTAATGACAAAGGATAACACTGAAACATCCTGTTGGATAGTTTCAGTCGATCGGATATTGAATCGTAGCAGTGATCGAGTTAATACCCGGTATCGTAGCAGTACCCTGATATCTTAAATTTGAATTTTGAGTGGTGAGAATTCACTTTTGTGAATTGATTTTGACACAGACGAACAGCTTGTGAACCAAGCTATTTATAGCTGAAAATTGACCCCCTCGCGTGACGCGAGGGGTCCCATAGGGGAGTCGCGTGACGTGGCGGCCTACGTTCCGTCATAGGCTTGCTACGTGCATTGATAGGTTAGCTGATTCGATGAAATGATAATTTCAAATTTTGATAGCAAATTATTATGGATAATCGACGAGTAGGGAATACCCCCCCCTGAGTTTTAGGGGCCCTGATCCTGATTCTGATTGTTATGAAAATTTTAGGAGTTGTGCAGGATTACTTGAGTGTCTCAACTAGGGTTTCTTTTTAGACAAAAATATAAATAATAATACTAATAATAAAAATATAATAGTTTTGGTGAGAGTTGTTATGGTTTGGGACAAAAAGGGAATAAAACAGTGATAAAAGAGAATGGACCCACTTTGTAATTTTAGGGTTCAACTAGAAAGACTCCTGGTAAAAATTTTGGGTATAAATTCTGAGCTATTAAAAATATATAATGCACTCGTGTTAAGTATAATACCCCTAATTCAACCTTGTCCCGATGTCCCGAGACCGAATCCCAACAACTTAGTCGGGCAGAGCCCTGACACATGTTATGAGGCTCATATCAATCGGAAAGGGTAGCGGTGATCGGAAGTTACAATACTTAAAACAGAGCATGACATTATTATTATTATTATGGTAAAAATAAAAATAGTGATGGAAAGCTTGGTGATATAAGAGATGGGAACAATTGAAAGAATTTAAGCAATGGTGGTCTACAGAAGGCGAACCTATTTATAGGAACTCCAAAGTTTTCGGAGATTTACACGTAGCCCACATTTATTTATGTAGCTCAAACTTCATGACACGTATACTAAAATAACATAAACGTAAATCTTTTAGTTATTTGTTTGATTTCCTTTATATGTAGACACGTTTACATACATAATTTCAATTTGAAATTGAATTGTGATTTAACTATATTATTATTTTTTTATATATTTATAATTAATTTAACTGCTTCACTTATTTGGCGTTTATAACTTCTAAAATATAGCGTTTTATAAAATAATAAATATGTTAATAGAACGAGAATATTTTTGTCTACTATTGGGTCTAAGTTTCATTTAAAATAGAGTAGGTTTATAATTTAAGTATTTATACGGTTCTTAGGCCCGTCTAGGTACTTCATATTTCTAATAGTCGACTCGTATTGGGCGAACCTTGCCTGATAGCTGTCAGGACCACGGTAAGGTGATCCATGAAAAGATGACCAATCGGAGATTTCGATGGGGTGGTTCGGGGTCCCGGTTGCAGGCTCCATGGGATCCGTATCTTCATCCATGTCGTTATCACCAGAAAAGTGATCTTCTGGTCCAAGTGGGTTAAAACCCACGGGTTCTTGGATGAAATTAGCCGGGTTGAACCGGCTTTGGAAAGCAGGGGTAGGGTCACCAAAAGAATGGTGCGAGTTTGACCGTTGCAATGGTATGAAAGAAGGCAGAGGGTTGTCGGGCTCGTTTTCGGATTGTGGCCCGAAAGAATGCAAATAGGACGGTGAGGAACTTAAGGAGACTGATCGCCTCCCGGGTTCAACGTAAACCCTCCACGGCTCCTGAGGGCTAGTGCTCATTGTGATAGATGGTGTACGCCGGTGAGACGGCCCGGCTTCATGGTCATGGCCCGTAACTGGGCCCTTGCCTCTTCCTCTCAAAAACCTTGGCGGCATTCTTGACCTGCAAACATGATTAAGACAACAGCCAAAATATATAAAATAAAAGACAAAATAAAACAAAAACAGAATTTGTCCTATGTTCTTTGTCTAGACTCGGAACTCGAGGAATGTGCAATTTATGCACTGAGATTAAACACAAAAAAGGCTAGTGTTTAATTCACTCAGTGTTGGCTCTGATACCAACCTGTCACACCCCTATTTTCCACGTGTCACTGGTGGGTCCGGTGGGGATTATCGTGACGTAGTTGATATCGTCATAGTCAAACAACACAAACTTAAAATGCACAGCGGAAGCAAAAAGATAGATTTATTTCAACCAAATAAAATTGTAATATTTAAGTACCACAATGTAGTTGAAACAGATCCACAGGCGGATCAAATAAAGAGGAAATATTGTTCAACAGATTTTGACATCTAAGCTTGCGAGACTTCTAGTTTATGCTAGGAGAGGCCAACCTATTACGCGTAGTACATGCACTTAATCTTTTTGGGAAAATACGTCAGTTTGCACTGGTAAATACAATTTAACTGACTAATTTTGAAAAGGTTTAAAAATTGATTTGAATGCACATGGCACAAAAGGTTTTTATAACTTGGGATAATTATTGGAATATAAACTTGTAAAAGATTTACATGTTTCTTATGCGTCCAGTAGCCCGGGTCTACACCGGGTTAAGGATCAATAGACACGCCACTTAATATAATCCCGCAATGGTTCAACCCCAAACCGGCGGTTATACCTTAATATTTAATTATGCACAACAGGTGTACGCCTACACCCGTATGCTTAGGTCGTGGCCATTTCGTAAAATGATGCCAAGGATATCCGGGACATGGTCATTAACCCCCCAAAGGCTTTAAGCAACAAAACAATTTAAACATGACATATCAATGATTTAACCTCTATTGGATCAAAGATTCAATGCCCGACCAAGCGGTATTTTATATACCGTACCCCAAGCCCGTATAGGGAAAATAAGTTAAAAGTATTTGCCTGAGCAAGTAAAATCATAGAAGCAAGTGCAAATATCTTTTACTGGATCTCCTACTCTGGAACGAAGGTTTATAATAACCTATTAGAATCCTAATGGGTCTTTAATTTAGCCTAAGCTTAGACCGGTTAGTTTAAAGAAAGAATACGGTTCAATCGCATGGAACGCGAAGACCAGTTTTGAATGTGGTTTTGACCCGACAAGCTTGCATGCTTGTTTAATATGGGTAACATAATCACATTCTGGATTTTGAGACAATAATGATATGGTTTGACCCGTTTCGGCTAAAATGTGTAAACTAGTTACATAAGCCGATCCGAACGCGGAGAGTGCGTAACGAGTAACCATATGAATCATATACAAGTTTCCTGAGTTAATATGCACTAAATATGTTGTGATATCAGTAAGATATCTCCTATTATGCCCAAAATGATTTTAAACACAGATTATGCCTCATGAGGGCATTTTGGTCATTTTAAAGGGTATAAAAGAGTTTAATTTGTACTCTGAGTTACAGGTCTGTTTCATTTAGTAAATATACTTAATTTAATAAGTTACAACAGTAAGGTATCATACATATGTGAAATTTATTAATTATAACCATATTATGCACCGTAGGGGCATTTTGGTAATTTCACATAAGCCTAAAAGGTCAAAACTGAAAACCTGAGTTTAAAACTTTTGTTTACTGTTATAATATAAAAATTTACTGAATTTATCAGTAGGTATCAACCCTTATATACATAAACTAGTTTTGATACATACTATGTCGTAAAAATGCCTAAAAAGGCGATTTGGAGCCATTTCCGGGTTTTGTATAGAAAGCTGATATTTTTAATATTCCAGAAGGCTCAAAATAATTTATTTAACATAATAAATCAGTAGAAAAAGGTTTGGGGTCAAAAGGATTTATAAAACTCATTTTATAGCCCAAAAGGGCAAAACCCGCAATAACCGAAATAAGCCTACAACTCTAAGTTATGCTCAGCCTAAAAATAAATAAAAATCTTCAAAAATCCCAAAATATTGTTTTATATCAGTAGGTAATAAGTTTTGTATAAAAATTTGGGTTTAGATAGGCTATATGCTAATTACGTCAATTAATTACTAAGATTGCTTCTAATTACGCTAATGAGCATAACTCTTAATCTGGACCTCAAACTGATGTCAAATTTTAGGTACAAGTTTATAAATCAGTAACTAAGGTGCCTACTCTTTTATATTTTCTAAAATTATATTTTAAGGTGAAGAGGGCATAATAGTCAACATTTAAGCAATTAACGGAAACATGCATATGAATTAGATGTCTAATGAAGCAAGTTGTATAATCACAGAGGGTTATACTAACATGAAAATAGGTCCAAAAGAAACTCTAAGGAAATCCTAAACTTGGCTTAAACGGGTCAGGACTGAAAGTCAAAGCATAAGTCAAACTATGCGACTTTTGGTTCCAAACAGAGCCTAAACTGAAAATTGTCGAGTTGAACATGTTTAGACATGTTCTTACATTAATTACCAAGTTATTTTAATGATCAAACAGGTTGCATGTATCCTACATTGCTAATTATGCATTAATTTGAAAATAAGCATTCTGTTGACTTTTTAAAGTAAGCTTTGACTCGACAATTAACATAGTTAGAGTGGGAATCTGAAAATACCCTTTTAAGGGTTTGTTACCCACATAATTACCTACTTATAGGTATTTTTAATTCGAGATTTTACTGGATAATTATTGACTAATCTCGAAGTCAAACCTTAATTACGATGGTTTTACTTATAGCTAATTAACTAAGCTAAACTGAATTAGGAAGGGTTAAGGACACTTACAAGAGTCCTAATTATGATTAGAGATCACTAGGAAGCTTGCTTGATGATCAGAGAGCTCCAGGAAAGAAGTTGTGAATGTGTCAAGTGCAAATGAAATGAGCAAGGATCATAGTTGCAACAATGTGCTCTTTTATAGGAATCAAAATGCAACAAGATTGTTACACACAAGTCTACAGGTGTTCCTTGATCAGTTCTTGGTGTCCCTATACCTTAAAAACCACTGGAGAAGCCCCTGGAATCGAGAAACTAGGCAACTAAGGCGGTGCAACCTGATAACAGACATCTGGCAGTTCTGCTGAAAAACCTTCCCCGTCGCGCCACGCGAGGGGACCGGTTTTAAAGTTTGTTGTTTTGTTGCATGATCAGTCCCTGCACTCTTGATATTCGTGATTCCGACATTTTCAGCATGCAAAGTCAGTGAAAACAGGTCTGGGGTGTCCTAGGGAGTGTGTCCATGCATTGAAAAGTTTTGAACACTTGAGAAAGGCTTCCGAATCCCAGAATTATGATATTTACACTTTTAACCCCTCGTATACGAATTTCATCATAACTTTCTCATATGATAACGAAACTTTATGAAATTTTTATCACACAATCTAGTGAGCATAATTTATTGTTACAAAGCTTTGGGTTTGCTAAAAGGTCACTCAGAGGTATACTTTAAACATGTTGACACATTTAACCCCTGTAGTTTGTAATCTCTCACTTTCTTTCATTTTTAGCTTCGTATGATCCATGATTTATTCGTTTGAAGGTATAAATATCTTGTAGGTCTATTTTAAAATATATTTATCCATTGTTGACACTTTGGACCCTTATATTCACATAGTTTCCTTGATTGTCAACTTTAGCCCCTCTTAAGTATTCTTTCACATGTTCAGAGCTTACGACACGTGTCAATACATTACTGGACATGAATTTTCGAGGTGTTACATGTAACGCCCTGCGTTTTCAAACATCCTACATTTAGAAACCTTACGTGAAATTATATCTTTGGAAATCTTGTGTTCTTATAACCATTCTTTCATCGTAATCGTTGTAAAATACGGAACTTGCTTCGTAAATAAAACTTGTACATTACACTTTTTACCTAGTTAAATCATGTTTTATTTCATATTTCACCTTGTTACAAGTTAGGGGAAACATTGTTGCATATTATTACACAACTTAATTAACAAAATTACTCATTATAATGTTTTAAAAAAAATAAAAAAAAATAAAGAAATATGGCAGCCCAATTCAGCAAAATTCAGCCCCATATAGTTGGGTTTTGTGGGCTAGTTTCAAGGTGTAACCCCTTCTAAACACTTCCAAAGCCCAACCCATTGAAACCCTAATCCTTCCCCCTATAAATACCACTTATAACCAGCCTCCCTACCACTTTTGCAACCCTAAAAACTCACAAAACATCCACCAAACCGTAGCTGAAAACAAGGGTTCGAGTAGATTGACACCCCTTCACGAAAATGAGCATAACTCACTCAATTCTTATCCGATTCACTCGATTCTTTTTCCTACTTGCTTGTATAATCATGGGGTTCGATTCCTAGACTTCTCCTTGGAGAAATCAGACCTGGAAATGCCCCGAAATAGTCCATAAACTTTCTGTTTGTTTTTATGTTCATCAAAAACTTGTTTAAACCTATGCAATTTGTGTCTAACACATCTCATACCTATGTCCTAATGCTTACAACTTATCCCATGGTTGGTTAAGCTTAAAAACAAGGTTGAGACATTTAAAATCAGAGGATTAAACCTCATAAACTTGGTGTTTTGTTTAGGGTTTTTAACCCACAAGTCATGTCAAACTTTGTCTTTGATACATGAGTGATTATGGAACAACTTGGGTTGTCCAAACATACAATCCTCACATGATTTGATGATTTCTCTTAGTTAGTGTGTATATTTCTTATTCTTTATTGTATGTTCATGACCCTCCTTGGTTGTTTTTTTTACATCAAGTGTAGTGGTGAACACATAGAGGTGCCTAAATGGAAGACTTGATCTTCCTACCTCCTACATGACTTCTATGACATTTAGAGGTACCAAAATGAAGATTTTAATCTTCTACCTCATGCTTGAACTATTGGACATATATTATATAACCTAAATATATTATTCGAATAATCGAATCTTTGATGATGAACTAGTGTTCATATGTCGGGGTACTAGATTACATCATCCTAGACTATGATAACTTGTCACGATTCTAATGGAACCTTGTTCCATGAAAACATCTAAACTCCTTCGAGTTTCCTAGTGTCAAGAACAAGCATCATATGTATTAAATGATTATTTTCCATGTTATTCTCATATCTTATTTTTATGTTGTTTTAAACACCGAATCTCGACTCTAAACATACTTGAACCTTAACCCTTATACATTCGGACTCTAAATCTCTACTCGTCAACAATTGGATAATCGGAAAACATATGCAAACTTTGTGAGTATACTCGTACTTTTCCCCTTTTTACTTTTACCACTTTTGGGGTGTAACATGTTTACCTATTGAAACTTACACATGAACTTTTGTCTAAACACATGAACATTCCTATAACATGCTTGTATATGTGATGACTTGATACTTTAAATTTGGGTGATTCTTATGTGTTGAACTTATCATTAACTTCGTACGAGCCAAACCTTGACATATGTAGCGCTATAGGATTAACGACCCGCCTCTACTGAAACTTTGGTTATGTCATGAGCAAGTTGCGTTTTCTTGGTTTGATATGTTAGACACATGCCATGTTTAAATGTTTATCTTGAATCACATGCTTGCTATGAGGAATTGTTCAAACTTATCTTTTGCTATGTACGTATCAAACTTGTACACTCGCCTTTGCTTTTGCATTGAACTTTATTTTAAACATGTTACAGGTTGAGGACGATGATGCTATGAAATGAAGTAGCGTTGATGCCTAGATACACATATAGACGTTAGGGTTTAAAATGTTGTATCAAAATTTTGTTATGTTATCATGTTGTTTTGTTAAACTTGTCGTATTTGAATATCTTGTAATGTTGACTATTTGAAGTTATGAAATGAAATGAAATTTGGATTTTCTAAATATTGTCAAAAATAGCGTTATGATGTCTCTAGCAATCTTCACACTTCGTCTCATCCCGATGTTTCCGCCATTGGTTGGGGTGTGACAGATTGGTATCAGAGCCATAACTATAGGGAATTAGGAAAAGTAGGAATGCTTTAGCCTAGTCTATAGTTTTAGAACCTTATTCGTATGCTTTGCTTGGACTACTACATGATACTTTATTTGTTACTTATTTATGCTCTTTTAAACATGTATGTTACTCATGTGTAATATTCGACATGTTATTCTTACGCATTAATGCTTGTTTTATTATGTGTTAACACTTGTTTCGTTGTTCGATTCTTTATGTGTTATTCTTGACACATTTCTCTATGTGTTAATACTTGTTTTATTTCATTATTTAAGTATCATCCTTGATATGCTTTCTTATGTGTTTATACTTGTTTGTGTATCTCCTTCGACATACACTTCCCTCATGCATTTTACTCGATTATTCTAAATCCGACAACACTCATATTGTACAAATGAGACGAATTCACCAAAATAGGCGTGAAACCCACAATTTGGTGAACGACTCTCAATCTACCTATTCTTTTTTTTTTTACACGAGATATCGCGATTAAGCTAGGAGTGAAATCCACATCTTAATGGTAAATCTCAAATTTCAAGTTCTAGTGGACCCTCGTCAACACGTCGAAATTAAATTTTGACCCGACGAGTACCAACCACACTTAGGATACGAAATCGTCAAGTTAGGGGTGAAACCCGCACCTTGTCGACTAGTTCCACTCCTTGGCATTTTTTTCATAAATCCCGCCAAGTCTCGAAATTTCGATTGATTTGGGACATGTAGTAACCGGAAGGGTAAATACCGTTAACCGACTTGTCGGCGAGAGTATTTTACCTATTAGGCCAAAACATGCTCCTCAAATTCAAAAGACTTTTCGACCACTTTGGTTAGTCAAAGTTCCGTTTTGGAACACTCCAAACTTTGGTCAAACATGTGTTTCTATTGTTCATTTTATACGATGCAATCTTTCAACCTCGAGTTTACCTTTGATTTCTCTTTTCACACGCACAACATATCGAACCTTTTCGATACACGTATATACGCATGATTTTCATATAATTTAAATTCATATTCCTTGTAACAACTAGTGGAGATGTATCATCGAGATTGGAGTGACTTCCTTACCTTGACGATTGACTCCACCCCTCTTCCCTTAAAACGACTTCACCAACGAGTTAGGGGTGATTCCCTTACTTAGGTGACCGTTACCCAAAACTTATCTTTCAAAATATTTTATTATGCAAACCCGATCATGTTTTATACCTAAATCATTTATCATTATTCAAAATACCTACTTATACCGATTTCAAAATACATTGTTTATCTAACATACTTCTTATTCTACCATCCATTTTCACTCAAATCATATACACGAGATTCTTAATCATGTCTTTACCGTTTTACTACACGAATTTCCAAACCTTACGAAATGCTACCTATCAATTTAATCGGTCTAATGAATCTCTTGCCCATGAACTTCACATCTGATTTATTAACTGAAACACGTTCACATTATATCATCATACTAGAGACTTCCACTCTTAATCGAAATCAAACTAACCTTTCTCAATTACTTATAAGACCTCATAGATGTTATATGACCATTTACCAAATACTCTTTCCAACATCAATAAATCCTTTGTTAAAATTATTTTTAAACAATCACTAAGTTCTTTTACTAAATTTCTTTTCTAAGGGTCGACGTTTTCACAAGAACTTTCAAAGTCCAAAATTTTCATGTTTTGATGCAAATGAAACAAACCGTTATTTAAAAAAAAAAAACCTTCTCTACAACGCTTAACTCGTCATCCAAATTTCAAAACACGTGGGCTAGAAGACTTCATGGGGACCGACAATTTTCAACATACGTGAACTCCTTTTTTTTAAACAAAAGTAGCATTTCAATCATTACAAAATACGTTAAGCATGACCAATGAGTACTTTATGTTCCTTTACATATACAAACTATATTCTACCTTTCAAACCAAGCTCAATCTAATTTCGATTCGACAAACTCAACGTTTTGTTTAAACAACTATACCTGCACATCATCATACACATTTTAGACGAGATCTCGCGATAACATCATTTATATCGTTCGTATCTACATACTTAACCTTTTTTTTTCTCCGCAATGTCTCAACGTACACCATATACGCAATATTTATTTTTCATACCTACACCTATGTTCATACGTTTTATGCTTGTACTCATACACATACACATACTACTTATACGTTTTACGCTTCTACTTGTACACATACTACTTACACGTTTTATGTTTATGCTCATACATTCATGCGTATTCATACTTAAACTTATGCTCATACTTTCATCCTTACTCATGATTCGTACATTCGTACCTATACGCGAGCGTAATCCGAGGGATTCGCTTACGTGGGTCCCATACATGCTTAAACATAAACATGCTTACATACACATTCTTCTACGACATTCATACATAACTAGTACAAGCTATGTGGATCATGCGACGATCAGTATAATCGCGGGTGCACACGGGATTATAGTGATAGGCGTATGAGAACCATAGAGTGTACTACTGTGTATGGTAAGACACGGAACGTAACATGACCCCGAGTAACGAAACGGACGTAATGTGGTTAAAACATGGTGGATACGCCGCTGGTACTTCCTATATATAAGTGTTTTCACCATGTTACCAAACTTTCGTAAAACGTGCCATGAGAAATTCAGTGTGTTGCAGACCTTTTGGACCTAATACAACTTCACGCAACTCACAAACGCATTATATCCGATTATTCATGACGAGACTTCATCCTTAACACACTACGTTCATCTATCCAACACTTATGCTATTCACATACTTGTACTCTTTAAGAGTCATTCGTTCATTCTATACTCGTATTATTTTATACAAAACTCGTTCGCAATCCAGCTTGTTTAAACATTCGAGTCCTAACTTACCTCGTTACCTATAAAATAGCCTCCCTATTCTTGATTCTTGTGAAACTATACTTAGTATACCTCTATTGCTTTATTTAAAGTAACAAACCTTTTCGTTCCTCTCAATAAACAGGTTTTACGAAAGTATGATTTTTTTATACTATCCTTAAAAACTTCCCCTTGCAAATCTACCTTGACGTTCTCCAAAATTTGGTACTTTTCAAAACTTTCAAACTTCCCCAAGTTTCAATTCTTAATGATCACCTTTATGCCAAAAACTCTTTCAAGCCTTCCTAAAGGAGGGGAGACTGTAACGCCCTGCGTTTTCAAACATCCTACATTTAGAAACCTTACGTGAAATTATATCTTTGGAAATCTTGTGTTCTTATAACCATTCTTTCATCGTAATCGTTGTAAAATACGGAACTTGCTTCGTAAATAAAACTTGTACATTACACTTTTTACCTAGTTAAATCATGTTTTATTTCATATTTCACCTTGTTACAAGTTAGGGGAAACATTGTTGCATATTATTACACAACTTAATTAACAAAATTACTCATTATAATGTTTTAAAAAAATAAAAAAAAATAAAGAAATATGGCAGCCCAATTCATCAAAATTCAGCCCCATATAGTTGGGTTTTGTGGGCTAGTTTCAAGGTGTAACCCCTTCTAAACACTTCCAAAGCCCAACCCATTGAAACCCTAATCCTTCCCCCTATAAATACCACTTATAACCAGCCTCCCTACCACTTTTGCAACCCTAAAAACTCACAAAACATCCACCAAACCGTAGCTGAAAACAAGGGTTCGAGTAGATTGACACCCCTTCACGAAAATGAGCATAACTCACTCAATTCTTATCCGATTCACTCGATTCTTTTTCCTACTTGCTTGTATAATCATGGGGTTCGATTCCTAGACTTCTCCTTGGAGAAATCAGACCTGGAAATGCCCCGAAATAGTCCATAAACTTTCTGTTTGTTTTTATGTTCATCAAAAACTTGTTTAAACCTATGCAATTTGTGTCTAACACATCTCATACCTATGTCCTAATGCTTACAACTTATCCCATGGTTGGTTAAGCTTAAAAACAAGGTTGAGACATTTAAAATCAGAGGATTAAACCTCATAAACTTGGTGTTTTGTTTAGGGTTTTTAACCCACAAGTCATGTCAAACTTTGTCTTTGATACATGAGTGATTATGGAACAACTTGGGTTGTCCAAACATACAATCCTCACATGATTTGATGATTTCTCTTAGTTAGTGTGTATATTTCTTATTCTTTATTGTATGTTCATGACCCTCCTTGGTTGTTTTTTTTACATCAAGTGTAGTGGTGAACACATAGAGGTGCCTAAATGGAAGACTTGATCTTCCTACCTCCTACATGACTTCTATGACATTTAGAGGTACCAAAATGAAGATTTTAATCTTCTACCTCATGCTTGAACTATTGGACATATATTATATAACCTAAATATATTATTCGAATAATCGAATCTTTGATGATGAACTAGTGTTCATATGTCGGGGTACTAGATTACATCATCCTAGACTATGATAACTTGTCACGATTCTAATGGAACCTTGTTCCATGAAAACATCTAAACTCCTTCGAGTTTCCTAGTGTCAAGAACAAGCATCATATGTACTAAATGATTATTTTCCATGTTATTCTCATATCTTATTTTTATGTTGTTTTAAACACCGAATCTCGACTCTAAACATACTTGAACCTTAACCCTTATACATTCGGACTCTAAATCTCTACTCGTCAACAATTGGATAATCGGAAAACATATGCAAACTTTGTGAGTATACTCGTACTTTTCCCCTTTTTACTTTTACCACTTTTGGGGTGTAACATGTTTACCTATTGAAACTTACACATGAACTTTTGTCTAAACACATGAACATTCCTATAACATGCTTGTATATGTGATGACTTGATACTTTAAATTTGGGTGATTCTTATGTGTTGAACTTATCATTAACTTCGTACGAGCCAAACCTTGACATATGTAGCGCTATAGGATTAACGACCCGCCTCTACTGAAACTTTGGTTATGTCATGAGCAAGTTGCGTTTTCTTGGTTTGATATGTTAGACACATGCCATGTTTAAATGTTTATCTTGAATCACATGCTTGCTATGAGGAATTGTTCAAACTTATCTTTTGCTATGTACGTATCAAACTTGTACACTCGCCTTTGCTTTTGCATTGAACTTTATTTTAAACATGTTACAGGTTGAGGACGATGATGCTATGAAATGAAGTAGCGTTGATGCCTAGATACACATATAGACGTTAGGGTTTAAAATGTTGTATCAAAATTTTGTTATGTTATCATGTTGTTTTGTTAAACTTGTCGTATTTGAATATCTTGTAATGTTGACTATTTGAAGTTATGAAATGAAATGAAATTTGGATTTTCTAAATATTGTCAAAAATAGCGTTATGATGTCTCTAGCAATCTTCACACTTCGTCTCATCCCGATGTTTCCGCCATTGGTTGGGGTGTGACATTACATCCTCACCCCCTTAAAAGAAATCTCGACCTCGAGATTTACTGAAACAAATGAGGGTACTTCTCTTTCATAGTGGACTCTAACTCGCATGTATATTCGGGACCTCTGCGGGCATCCCATTTTATCTTGACAATAGGCACATGCTTCCTTCGAAGCTTCTTTACCTGTCGATCCTCAATCGACACAGGTTTTTCCACAAATTTTAAGCTCTCATCTATTTGCACATCCGAGTGTGATATGACTAGTGATTCATCAGCTAGACATTTCTTCAGATTGCAGATGTGGAATACGTTGTGGATACCACTGAGCTCTTCTGGTAAGTTAAACTTATAAGCCACTGACCCTACACATTTGATGACCTCGAATGGTCCTATATACCTCGGGCTTAACTTACCTTTCTTGCCAAATCGCATTACCCCTTTCCAAGGTGATACTTTAAGCAATACTTTATCACTAACCTCAAACTTGAGAGGTTTTCGCCTTTTATCAGCATAGCTCTTCTGCATATCCCGGGCAGCTTTCAGGCGGTCATGAATCTGGACAATTTTGCCCGTTGTCTCAAAGACTATATCAGGACCTGATAATTGAGTGTCTCCTATTTCTGCCCAACAGATGGGCGTTCTGCATTTTCTACCATATAGTGCCTCAAAAGGTGCAGCCTGAATGCTGGTATGGTAGCTATTGTTTTAGGAGAACTCGACCAAAGGTAGGTGCTTATCCCAGCTACCTCCTAAATCAATTACACATGCACAAAGCATGTCTTCCAAAGTCTGGATGGTACGCTCACTCTGCCCGTCCGTCTGAGGATGGTAAGCCGTACTAAAATTCAATTGCGTGCCCAGAGACTGTTGGAAACTTTTCCAAAAATGTGACGTATATCTGGTATCCCTGTCTGAGATAATAGCCACTGGTACTCCATGCAGAGATACGATTTTATCAACATACAATTGGGCTAACATATCGGAGCTATAAGTCTCCTTAATGGGTAGGAAATGTGCTGACGTAGTCAGTCTATCAACTATGACCCATATAGTATCATTTCCCTTCTTCGTCTTAGGCAACTTGGTAATGAAATCCATTGTTACCATTTCCCATTTCCAAGTGGGAATCTCAGGCTGTTGTAGCAAACCTGACGACTTCTGATGTTCAGCCTTGACCTTAGCACACGTCAGACATTTAGCTACATAGGCAGCTATAGACTTTTTCAAGCCTATCCACCAATAATTTGCCTTCAAATCCTAGTACATCTTATCATCTCTAGGATGAATGGAATATTTGGAACTGTGGGCCTCCTGAAGGATAACGTCCCGAAGTCCTCCATAGACAGGAACCCATATTCGTCCATTTAATCTTAAGATTCCGTCCTTGCCGTAGGATAACTGTTCTTCAGTTACCCCTAGCTTTTCGTTAGGATAATTAGCTTCTAAAATAGCTTCCTTCTACGCTGCTAACAACCTTTCATTTAAGCTACTTTTTATTTCAATGCTTTTAGCATTGATCCTTATTGGCTTCACTCTTTCTTTTCTGCTCAAGGCATCTGCGACTACATTAGCCTTGCCTGGATGGTATCTGATTTCACAGTCATAGTCATTCAGAGTTTCCATCCATCGTCGCTGTCTCATGTTCAAATCCTTCTGATTGAACAAATGCTGAAGGCTCTTGTGATCAGAATAGATCACGCACTTAGTTCCGTATAAATAATGCCTCCATAGCTTCAGTGCAAATACCACGGCTCCCAGTTCCAAATCATGGGTGGTGTAGTTCTTCTCGTTCACTTTCAATTGACGTGAAGCGTAGGCAATGACCTTGCCTTTCTGCATTAACACACAACCCATCCCGGTGTGTGATGCATCACAATAAACTACAAACTCATCGATCCCATCAGGCAATGTCAGCACGGGAGCATTGCTCAACTTCTACTTCAAAATATCGAAGGATTCTTGCTACTTAGGCCCCCAATTAAATTTGCTATTCTTGCGAGTGAGAAGAGTAAGGGTTGTGCAATTCTTGAGAAGTTCTCGATAAAGCGTCTATAGTATCCTGCCAATCCTAGGAAACTACGAATCTCCGTAGGCGTCTTCGGCTCTTGCCAGTTCATGATGGCTTCAATCTTAGCGGGATCTACTTGGATACTACGCTCACTAACAACATGTCCAAGGAATTGGACTTCACGAAGCCAGAATTCACACTTAGAAAATTTGGCATAGAGCTTTTCTTGATAAAGAAGTTTCAGAATGCAATAGAGATGCTTTCGTGGTCAGCTTGGCTCTTCGAGTAGATGAGGATGTCATCGATGAAGACGATGACAAATTTATCCAGATAAGGCTTGCAGACGCGATTCATGAGATCCATGAATGCGGCAGATGCATTAGTGAGCCCAAAAGGCATCACTAGGAACTCGTAATGACCATAGCGAGTTCTGAATGCAGTCTTGTGAACATCTTCGTCTTTGACCTTCAACTGATGATAGTCTGAGCTCAGTTCAATCTTGGAAAAGTAGCTTGCTCCTTGAAGCTGATCGAACAGATCGTCGATCCTGGGCAAAGGATACCTATTCTTGATAGTGACCTTATTAAGCTCACGGTAATCGATGCATAAACGCATCGACCCATCTTTCTTCTTGACAAACAAGATTGGTGCTCCCCATGGAGACGAGCTAGGCCTAATAAAACCCTTGGCTAGCAAATCATCTAACTGCGTCCTTAATTCCTTCATCTCTGTTGGTGCCAACCTATAAGGTGTTCTAGCAACAGGCGCTGCTCCTGGAATTATGTCGATTCTGAACTCTACTTGTCTATCTGGTTACAAACGATCTGGGCTTGGTTATGCGATAAACAATCCATGCCTAACACTATATCGAAACCGGCTAACTTAAACGGAAGTAGGGACAAAGGAAAAGAGTGGTTCCTAATGGATATAACACATCCATCTAATACAATCGAAGCGGTTTCTATGGTTCCATCAGCTAATTCCACTTCATACTTCACACTTAAAGTCTTAACAGGCATTTCAACAATTTACAAAACTTATCATCTACAAATGATTTATCTGCTCCTGAATCAAATAATACTCTTGCGTAGACATCATTAATAAGAAAAGTACCTGTTATGACATTGTCGTCCTGAACAGCTTCCTTTGCATCCATGCGGAAGACCCTTGCATTGGTCTTCTTTCCTTCTTCAGCTTTCTTCGCAGCCTTTGGGCAATTTATCTTGATATGCCCTTTTCCGTTGCAACTGTAGCAAGTTGCATCTTTGAGTTTCTTGCATTCTAGGGTCTTATGCTCAGTTGATTTGCAAATCCCACATGGCCTCGGCTGAGACTGGGATTTTGAGTCGTATCTGCACTTCCCAAAGTGGTACTTCTTGCAGACCTTACACTTGGGCTTATCTCCAGACTGATGCCCATCCTTTTTAGATTCAGACCCCTTCCTGAGGTCATGGTTTCCGTTGTGCTTTTTGCCTGAGCGTCGCGAGTTGTCATCATCGCGTTTCCTCTTCTCAGCATCCGTGTGCCTCAGCGTTCTTTGCCGGACCGCGTCCAATGTGAGGGACAGGGATATATCAGCTACAGACCTGAATGTAGTTGGCCGAGAGGCCTTCACACTTGCCTTTATCTCTGGGGCTAAACCCCCAATGAATCGAGCTATTCTTTTGGGTTCCGGGGTCACCAGATACGGAACCAACTTTGACATAGTATTAAAGCTCGTGAGGTAAGCTTGGCAATCCAGGTTCTTCATCACCAATGACAGAAAGTCAGACTCGATCTTTTCCACCTCATGCTGAGGGCAGTAGTTTTCCTTGATCAGTGCTATGAACTGTTCCCAAGACATGTTGTACAATGGGATTTTCCCCGTAGCTTGGATCAGAGATCTCCACCAGGCTAGGGCCTCACCCTTGAAAGACTGGGACACAAACTTCACAATATCCCTTCTAGCACACCCACTAAAATCAACCACAGTGTCCATCTTATCCAACCAAGTCATGCAATCCACAGCCCCTTTCTCCCCTGTGAAATCTCGGGGCTTGCATGAAACAAAGTACTTGTATGTGCAACCTTTAGCACGAGGCTTATCATCAAATACAATCTTTTTGGATGGAATAATGTTTTCGTTTGAGGAATGTCGATCATCATCTTTCTTTAATTCCTCTTTCTTAGGCTTAGGCTGGATAGAGGGTGGCTTGCTGTGAGCCTCAGAATGGGTCTTAGGCTTGGAATGCGGTGTGGATAGGGTCCTACTTCGAGTCCCAGAAGACTCACTGTTTTGCCGATCCAACGCCCTTGTAACAACATTATCGACTAGTGCTTGCAGCTCCGCACCAGTTAGCTGTATTCTAGCATTATTGTGGTTTTCCACCGGATGACTATTTGCTTCATCCGACCCAGCCATGTAGCTTCGATTGCTACATATAAAAGATAATGGGCAAGGTTTTATTTAGAAGTTTTTACAATATTAACTAATTTATTAACCATGGTTTTAATAGTCACTTTTGGTTAATTTGTTAATTAATTATATGTTCAGGACTTTTATAACAATCCTATATTTTAATTTAATATCAGCACAAAAGGGCATAGTCACATAGAGACAAATTTAAGCTATATACCAAGACTTTTATAGAGTCAGGGTATTAAGGCTTTAATCAAAGTTTATTGCCTTATTCTAGACAGGGAGATATAAGTTACTACTGTCTTTAGTCCAAAAGGACATTAATCTTAGCCCATAGGCACTTCATCCTTGAGGGATGGTTATATAATTAAGGGAATTTAAATATCCCAATTAAAAGATGACCTATTTGATTTTTATCGCATCACAGTTTGTCATGAATGTTAACATTCTTTCAGATGTTAACAGGAAAATTGGAATCCTTTGCATAGGTTCTACCATCTTGGCCATGTCTGCAACGACACATAGGCTATGTTTTACCTTTAAAATTCTTTTAATTATTAACGCAGAACAGTCCTAAGTTGAGATGTTAGTATGGATCTGAATCTAATTATGGAACTACCATCTTGGCCTTGTCTTATGATGACACATGGCTAGATCTTGTCCTTTTTAGATTTTGCCTTTTTAATATAATGGTAGATCTTTTAATTATAAAATTTATTTTCATTTATTTTATGTTTTATGCACATAATTAATAACAAGTAAAATGAAAATTTAAATTAAACATCTCATTAATAATTCAACAAGTACAACTTTTGCCCTAAACGGGATTTCTACAAAATAACATGCCCGCGCAGGGGCGAAACAAACAACAAACCCACGCAGGGGTTAACAAAAGACATGCCCACGAAGGGGCAGAGTACAAAAAGACAAGCCTACGCAGGAGCTGAGTACAGAAACAAAAGTCCACGCAGGGACTTGATTACAACTAAATAAAATAAATAAACAAAGGTCTTCAATGACCCCTTCTTTTGGACTTCCCCTTGAGCAAGTCTGACAGACCCTTGAAGAAGCCTTGACGTTCCCTGCGGTCTTTTCGAACTTCTTGCTTAACTTGGTTCAACCTATCGAGAACCTCTTACTGGCGTTCTGACGGGATCAGCTGTGGCTGCGGCGGCTGATACAAAGGTTGAGGAGGTGGCGGACGCTGGTACCCATAAGTTGGGTAACCATTGGTCCAAAGACCACCATAGGGTCCCTCTGGGTGACGAGTGTTGTAGTCCCATCCTCCTGGTATGGGTCCACATTCACATAGTCGTAATGGGTATGAGCCGGCTACTCAAACGGGTTATACGCCGCTGAACTGGCGTATGCAGGGATTGGGTTATCAAAACCCAATGGTGGCGCCATAGGCGCAGAGTTGATCTCTGGGATGGGCTTTGATGGACCCCCCATCTGCGGGTCTTCTTCCTCTTGGAGTGGTGGATAATGGCTGCCACTCGAGGGTTGAGGAGTGCTGATACGGACTCCTCCTCGCACGGACATCCGCGCGTTTGACCTTCTCCGCCTCGGTGGTTCCAGAAGCGGTTGTTGTTCCACTGGTGGTGGTGGTGGCGCAGTGACTGCCGCAAATCGGGAATCCTCGGAAGGATTCCGCTGCTGTTGCTGCTGGAATGGAGACGAGTGTTCAGAGGGCGTAAAGTACCACTCGTATTGGGCGAACCTTGCCTGGTAGCTGTCAGGACCACGGTAAGGTGATCCATGAAAAGATGACCCATCGGAGATTTCGATGGGGTGGTTCGGGGTCCCGGTTGCAGGCTCAATGGGATCCGTATCTTCATCCATGTTGTTATCACCAGAAAAGTGATCTTCTGGTTCAAGTGGGTTAAAACCCACGGGTTCTTGGATGAAATTAGCCGGGTTGAACCGGCTTTGGAAAGCAGGGGTAGGTCACCAAAAGAATGGTGCGAGTTTGACCGCTGCAATGGTATGAAAGAAGGCGGAGGGTTGACGGGCTCGTTTTCGGATTGCGGCCCGAAAGAATGCAAATAGGACGGTGAGGAACTTAAGGAGACTGATCGCCTCCCGGGTTCAACGTAAACCCTCCACGGCTCCTGAGGGCTAGTGCTCATTGTGATAGATGGTGTACGCCGGTGAGACGGCCCGACTTCATGGTCATGGCCCGTAACTGGGCCCTTGCCTCTTCCTCTCAAAAACCTTGGCGGCATTCTTGACCTGCAAACATGATTAAGACAACAGCCAAAATATATAAAATAAAAGACAAAATAAAACAAAAACAGAATTTGTCCTATGTTCTTTGTCTAGACTCGGAACTCGAGGAATGTGCAATTTGTGCACTGAGATTAAACACAAAAAAGGCTAGTGTTTAATTCACTCAGTGTTGGCTCTGATACCAACCTGTCACACCCCTATTTTCCACGTGTCACCGGTGGGCCCGGTGGGGATTATCGTGACGTAGTTGATATCGTCATAGTCAAACAACACAAACTTAAAATGCACAGCGGAAGCAAAAAGATAGATTTATTTCAACCAAATAAAATTGTAATATTTAAGTATCACAATGTAGTTGAAACAGATCCACAGGCGGATCAAATAAAGAGGAAATATTGTTCAACAGATTTTGACATCTAAGCTTGCGAGACTTCTAGTTTATGCTAGGAGAGGCCAACCTATTACGCGTAATACCTGCACTTAATCTTTTTGAGAAAATACGTCAGTTTGCACTGGTAAATACAATTTAACTGACTAATTTTGAAAAGGTTTAAAAATTGATTTGAATGCACATGGCACAAAAGGTTTTTATAACTTGGGATAATTATTTGAATATAAACTCGTAAAAGATTTACATGTTTCTTATGCGTCCAGTAGCCCGGGTCTACACCGGGTTAAGGATCAATAGACACGCCACTTAATATAATCCCGCAACGGTTCAACCCCAAACCGGCGGTTATACCTTAATATTTAATTATGCACAACAGGTGTACGCCTACACCTGTATGCTTAGGTCGTGGCCATTTCGTAAAATGATGCCAAGGATATCCGGGACATGGTCATTAACCCCCCAAAGGCTTTAAGCAACAAAACAATTTAAACATGACATATCAATGATTTAACCTTTATTGGATCAAAGATTCAATGCCCGACCAAGCGGTATTTTATATACCGTACCCCAAGCCCGTATAGGGAAAATAAGTTAAAAGTATTTACCTGAGCAAGTAAAATCATAGAAGCAAGTGCAAATATCTTTTACTGGATCTCCTATTCTGGAACGGAGGTTTATAATAACCTATTAGAATCCTAATGGGTCTTTAATTTAGCCTAAGCTTAGACCGGTTAGTTTAAAGAAAGAATACGGTTCAATCGCATGGAACGCAAAGACCAGTTTTGAATGTGGTTTTGACCCGACAAGCTTGCATGCTTGTTTAATATGGGTAACATAATCACATTCTGGATTTTGAGACAATAATGATATGGTTTGACCCGTTTCGGCTAAAATGTGTAAACTAGTTACATAAGCCGATCCGAACGCGGAGAGTGCGTAACGAGTAACCACATGAATCATATACAAGTTTCCTGAGTTAATATGCACTAAATATGTTGTGATATCAGTAAGATATCTCCTATTATGCCCAAAATGATTTTAAACATAGACTATGCCTCATGAGGGCATTTTGGTCATTTTAAAGGGTATAAAAGAGTTTAATTTGTAATCTGAGTTACAGGTCTGTTTCATTTAGTAAATATACTTAATTAAATAAGTTATAACAGTAAGGTATCATATATGTGAAATTTATTAATTATAACCATATTATGCACCGTAGGGGCATTTTGGTAATTTCACATAAGCCTAAAAGGTCAAAACTGGAAACCTGAGTTTAAAACTTTTGTTTACTGTTATAATATAAAAATTTACTGAATTTATCAGTAGGTATCAACCCTTATATACATAAACTAGTTTTGATACATACTATGTCGTAAAAATGCCTAAAAAGGCGATTTGGAGCCATTTCCGGGTTTTGTATAGAAAGCTGATATTTTTAATATATGTTAGAAGGCTCAAAATAATTTATTTAACATAATAAATCAGTAGAAAAAGGTTTGGGGTCAAAAGGATTTATAAAACTCGTTTTATAGCCCAAAAGGGCAAAACCGGCAATAACCGAAATAAGCCTACAACTCTAAGTTATGCTCAGCCTAAAAATAAATAAAAATCTCCAAAAATCCCAAAATATTGTTTTATATCAGTAGGTAATAAGTTTTGTATAAAAAATTGGGTTTAGATAGGCTATATGCTAATTACGTCAATTAATTACTAAGATTGCTTCTAATTACGCTAATGAGCATAACTCTTAATCTGGACCTCAAACTGATGTCAAATTTTAGGTACAAGTTTATAAATCAGTAACTAAGGTGCCTACTCTTTTATATTTTCTAAAATTATATTTTAAGGTGAAGAGGGCATAATAGTCAACATTTAAGCAATTAACGGAAACATGCATATGAATTAGATGTCTAATGAAGCAAGTTGTATAATCACAGAGGGTTATACTAACATGAAAATAGGTCCAAAAGAAACTCTAAGGAAATCCTAAACTTGGCTTAAACGGGTCAGGACTGAAAGTCAAAGCATAAGTCAAACTATGCGACTTTTGGTTCCAAACCGAGCCTAAACTGAAAATTGTCGAGTTGAACATGTTTAGACATGTTCTTACATTAATTACCAAGTTATTTTAATGATCAAACAGGTAGCATGTATCCTACATTGCTAATTATGCATTAATTTGAAAATAAGAATTCTGTTGACTTTTTAAAGTAAGCTTTGACTCGACAATTAACATAGTTAGAGTGGGAATCTGAAAATACCCTTTTAAGGGTTTGTTACCCACATAATTACCTACTTATAGGTATTTTTAATTCGAGATTTTACTGGATAATTATTGACTAATCTCGAAGTCAAACCTTAATTACGATGGTTTTACTTATAGCTAATTAACTAAGCTAAACTGAATTAGGAAGGGTTAAGGACACTTACAAGAGTCCTAATTATGATTAGAGATCACTAGGAAGCTTGCTTGATGATCAGAGAGCTCCAGGAAAGAAGTTGTGAATGTGTCAAGTGCAAATGAAATGAGCAAGGATCATAGTTGCAACAATGTGCTCTTTTATAGGAATCAAAATGCAACAAGATTGTTACACACAAGTCTACAGGTGTTCCTTGATCAGTTCTTGGTGTCCCTATACCTTAAAAACCACTGGAGAAGCCCCTGGAATCGAGAAACTAGGCAACTAAGGCGGTGCAACCTGATAACAGACATCTGGCAGTTCTGCTGAAAAACCTTCCCCGTCGCGCCACGCGAGGGGACCGGTTTTAAAGTTTGTTGTTTTGTTGCATGATCAGTCCCTGCACTCTTGATATTCGTTATTCCGACATTTTCAGCATGCAAAGTCAGTGAAAACAGGTCTGGGGTGTCCTAGGGAGTGTGTCCATGCATTGAAAAGTTTTGAACACTTGAGAAAGGCTTCCGAATCCAAGAATTATGAAATTTACACTTTTAACCCCTCGTATACGAATTTCATCATAACTTTCTCATATGATAACGAAACTTTATGAAATTTTTATCACACAATCTAGTGAGCATAATTTATTGTTACAAAGCTTTGGGTTTGCTAAAAGGTCACTCAGAGGTATACTTTAAACATGTTGACACATTTAACCCCTGTAGTTTGTAATCTCTCACTTTCTTTCATTTTTAGCTTCGTATGATCCATGATTTATTCGTTTGAAGGTATAAATATCTTGTACGTCTATTTTAAAATATATTTATCCATTGTTGACACTTTGGACCCTTATATTCACATAGTTTCCTTGATTGTCAACTTTAGCCCCTCTTAAGTATTCTTTCACATGTTCAGAGCTTACGACACGTGTCAATACATTACTGGACATGAATTTTTGAGGTGTTACATCCTCACCCCCTTAAAAAAGAAATCTCGACCTCGAGATTTACTGAAACAAATGAGGGTACTTCTCTTTCATAGTGGACTCTAACTCCCATGTATATTCGGGACCTCTGCGGGCATCCCATTTTATCTTGACAATAGGCACATGCTTCCTTCGAAGCTTCTTTACCTGTCGATCCTCAATCGACACAGGTTTTTCCACAAATTTTAAGCTCTCATCTATTTGCACATCCGCGTGTGGTATGACTAGTGATTCATCAGCTAGACATTTCTTCAGATTGCAGATGTGGAATACGTTGTGGATACCACTGAGCTCTTCTGGTAAGTTAAACTTATAAGCCACTGACCCTACATATTCGATGACCTCGAATGGTCCTATATACCTCGGGCTTAACTTACCTTTCTTGCCAAATCGCATTACCCCTTTCCAAGGTGATACTTTAAGCAATACTTTATCACTAACCTCAAACTTGAGAGGTTTTCGCCTTTTATCAGCATAGCTCTTCTGCCTATCCCGGGCAGCTTTCAGGCGGTCACGAATCTGGACAATTTTGCCCGTTGTCTCAAAGACTATATCAGGACCTGATAATTGAGTGTCTCCTATTTCTGCCCAACAGATGGGCGTTCTGCATTTTCTACCATATAGTGCCTCAAAAGGTGCAGCCTGAATGCTGGTATGGTAGCTATTGTTTTAGGAGAACTCGACCAAAGGTAGGTGCTTATCCCAGCTACCTCCTAAATCAATTACACATGCACAAAGCATGTCTTCCAAAGTCTGGATGGTACGCTCACTCTGCCCGTCCGTCTGAGGATGGTAAGCCGTACTAAAATTCAATTGCGTGCCCAGAGACTGTTGGAAACTTTTCCAAAAATGTGACGTATATCTGGTATCCCTGTCTGAGATAATAGCCACTGGTACTCCATGCAGAGATACGATTTTATCAACATACAATTGGGCTAACATATCGGAGCTATAAGTCTCCTTAATGGGTAGGAAATGTGCTGACTTAGTCAGTCTATCAACTATGACCCATATAGTATCATTTCCCTTCTTCGTCTTAGGCAACTTGGTAATGAAATCCATTGTTACCATTTCCCATTTCCAAGTGGGAATCTCAGGCTGTTGTAGCAAACCTGACGGCTTCTGATGTTCAGCCTTGACCTTAGCACACGTCAGACATTTAGCTACATAGGCAGCTATAGACTTTTTCAAGCCTATCCACCAATAATTTGCCTTCAAATCCTGGTACATCTTATCAGCTCTAGGATGAATGGAATATTTGGAACTGTGGGCCTCCTGAAGGATAACGTCCCGAAGTCCTCCATAGACAGGAACCCATATTCGTCCATTTAATCTTAAGATTCCGTCCTTGCCGTAGGATAACTGTTCTTCAGTTACCCCTAGCTTTTCGTTAGGATAATTAGCTTCTAAAATAGCTTCCTTCTACGCTGCTAACAACCTTTCATTTAAGCTACTTTTTATTTCAATGCTTTTAGCATTGATCCTTATTGGCTTCACTCTTTCTTTTCTGCTCAAGGCATCTGCGACTACAATAGCCTTGCCTGGATGGTATCTGATTTCACAGTCATAGTCATTCAGAGTTTCCATCCATCGTCGCTGTCTCATGTTCAAATCCTTCTGATTGAACAAATGCTGAAGGCTCTTGTGATCAGAATAGATCACGCACTTAGTTCCGTATAAATAATGCCTCCATAGCTTCAGTGCAAATACCACGGCTCCCAGTTCCAAATCATGGGTGGTGTAGTTCTTCTCGTTCACTTTCAATTGACGTGAAGCGTAGGCAATGACCTTGCCTTTCTGCATTAACACACAACCCATCCCGGTGTGTGATGCATCACAATAAACTACAAACTCATCGATCCCATCAGGCAATGTCTGCACGGGAGCATTGCTCAACTTCTACTTCAAAATATCGAAGGATTCTTGCTACTTAGGCCCCCAATTAAATTTGCTATTCTTGCGAGTGAGAAGAGTAAGGGTTGTGCAATTCTTGAGAAGTTCTCGATAAAGCGTCTATAGTATCCTGCCAATCCTAGGAAACTACGAATCTCCGTAGGCGTCTTCGGCTCTTGCCAGTTCATGATGGCTTCAATCTTAGCGGGATCTACTTGGATACCACGCTCACTAACAACATGTCCAAGGAATTGGACTTCACGAAGCCAGAATTCACACTTAGAAAATTTGGCATAGAGCTTTTCTTGATAAAGAAGTTTCAGAATGCAATGGAGATGCTTTCGTGGTCAGCTTGGCTCTTCGAGTAGATGAGGATGTCATCGATGAAGACAATGACAAATTTATCCAGATAAGGCTTGCAGACGCGATTCATGAGATCCATGAATGCGGCAGATGCATTAGTGAGCCCAAAAGGCATCACTAGGAACTCGTAATGACCATAGCGAGTTCTGAATGCAGTCTTGTGAACATCTTCGTCTTTGACCTTCAACTGATGATAGTCTGAGCTCAGTTCAATCTTGGAAAAGTAGCTTGCTCCTTGAAGCTGATCGAACAGATCGTCGATCCTGGGCAAAGGATACCTATTCTTGATAGTGACCTTATTAAGCTCACGGTAATCGATGCATAAACGCATCGACCCATCTTTCTTCTTGACAAACAAGATTGGTGTTCCCCATGGAGACGAGCTAGGCCTAATAAAACCCTTGGCTAGCAAATCATCTAACTGCGTCCTTAATTCCTTCATCTCTGTTGGTGCCAACCTATAAGGTGTTCTAGCAACAGGCGCTGCTCCTGGAATTATGTCGATTCTGAACTCTACTTGTCTATCTGGTTACAAACGATCTGGGCTTGGTTATGCGATAATCAATCCATGCCTATCACTATATCGAAACCAGCTAACTTAAACGGAAGTAGGGACAAAGGAAAAGAGTGGTTCCTAATGGATATAACACATCCATCTAATACAGTCGAAGCGGTTTCTATAGTTCCATCAGCTAATTCCACTTCATACTTCACACTTAAAGTCTTAACAGGCATTTCAACAATTTACAAAACTTATCATCTACAAATGATTTATCTGCTCCTGAATCAAATAATACTCTTGCGTAGACATCATTAATAAGAAAAGTACCTGTTATGACATTGTCGTCCTGAACAGCTTCCTTTGCATCCATGCGGAAGACCCTTGCATTGGTCTTCTTTCCTTCTTCAGCTTTCTTCGCAGCCTTTGGGCAATTTATCTTGATATGCCCTTTTTCGTTGCAACTGTAGCAAGTTGCATCTTTGAGTTTCTTGCATTCTAGGGTCTTATGCTCAGTTGATTTGCAAATCCCACATGGCCTCGGCTGAGACTGGGATTTTGAGTCGTATCTGCACTTCCCAAAGTGGTACTTCTTGCAGACCTTACACTTGGGCTTATCTCCAGACTGATGCCCATCCTTTTTAGATTCAGACCCCTTCCTGAGGTCATGGTTTCCCTTGTGCTTTTTGCCTGAGCGTCGCGAGTTGTCATCATCGCGCTTCCTCTTCTCAGCATCCGTGTGCCTCAGCGTTCTTTGCCGGACCGCGTCCAATGTGAGGGACAGGGATATATCAGCTACAGACCTGAATGTAGTTGGCCGAGAGGCCTTCACACTTGCCTTTATCTCTGGGGCTAAACCCCCAATGAATCGAGCTATTCTTTTGGGTTCCGGGGTCACCAGATACGGAACCAACTTTGACATAGTATTAAAGCTCGTGAGGTAAGCTTGGCAATCCAGGTTCTTCATCACCAATGACAGAAAGTCAGACTCGATCTTTTCCACCTCATGCTGAGGGCAGTAGTTTTCCTTGATCAGTGCTACGAACTGTTCCCAAGACATGTTGTACAATGGGATTTTCCCCGTAGCTTGGATCAGAGATCTCCACCAGGCTAGGGCCTCACCCTTGAAAGACTGGGACACAAACTTCACAATATCCCTTCTAGCACACCCACTAAAATCAACCACAGTGTCCATCTTATCCAACCAAGTCATGCAATCCACAGCCCCTTTCTCCCCTGTGAAATCTCGGGGCTTGCATGAAACAAAGTACTTGTATGTGCAACCTTTAGCACGAGGCTTATCATCAAATACAATCTTTTTGGATGGAATAATGTTTTCGTTTGAGGAATGTCGATCATCATCTTTCTTTAATTCCTCTTTCTTAGGCTTAGGCTGGATAGAGGGTGGCTTGCTGTGAGCCTCAGAATGAGTCTTAGGCTTGGAATGCGGTGTGGATAGGGTCCTACTTCGAGTCCCAGAAGACTCACTGTTTTGCCGATCCAACGCCCTTGTAACAACATTATCGACTAGTGCTTGCAGCTCCGCACCAGTTAGCTGTATTCTAGCATTATTGTGGTTTTCCACCGGATGACTATTTGCTTCATCCGACCCAGCCATGTAGCTTCGATTGCTACATATCAAAGATAATGGGCAAGGTTTTATTTAGAAGTTTTTACAATATTAACTAATTTATTAACCATGGTTTTAATAGTCACTTTTGGTTAATTTGTTAATTAATTATATGTTCAGGACTTTTATAACAATCCTATATTTTAATTTAATATCAGCACAAAAGGGCATAGTCACATAGAGACAAATTTAAGCTATATACCTAGACTTTTATAGAGTCAGGGTATTAAGGCTTTAATCAAAGTTTATTGCCTTATTCTAGACAGGGAGATATAAGTTACTACTGTCTTTAGTCCAAAAGGACATTAATCTTAGCCCATAGGCACTTCATCCTTAAGGGATGGTTATATAATTAAGGGAATTTAAATATCCCAATTAAAAGATGACCTATTTGATTTTTATCGCATCACAGTTTGTCATGAATGTTAACATTCTTTCAGATGTTAACAGGAAAATTGGAATCCTTTGCATAGGTTCTACCATCTTGGCCATGTCTGCAATGACACATAGGCTATGTTTTACCTTTAAAATTCTTTTAATTATTAACGCAGAACAGTCCTAAGTTGAGATGTTAGTATGGATCTGAATCTAATTATGGAACTACCATCTTGGCCTTGTCTTATGATGACACATGGCTAGGTCTTGTCCTTTTTAGATTTTGCCTTTTTAATATAATGGTAGATCTTTTAATTATAAAATTTATTTTCATTTATTTTATGTTTTATGCACATAATTAATAACAAGTAAAATGAAAATTTAAATTAAACATCTCATTAATAATTCAACAAGTACAACTTTTGCCCTAAACGGGATTTCTACAAAATAACATGGCCGCGCAGGGGCGAAACAAACAACAAACCCACGCAGGGGTTAACAAAAGACATGCCCACGAAGGGGCAGAGTACAAAAAGACAAGCCTACGCAGGAGCTGAGTACAGAAACAAAAGTCCACGCAGGGACTTGATTACAACTAAATAAAATAAATAAACAAAGGTCTTCAATGACCCCTTCTTTTGGACTTCCCTTTGAGCAAGTCTGACAGACCCTTGAAGAAGCCTTGACGTTCCCTGCGGTCTTTTCGAACTTCTTGCTTAACTTGGTTCAACCTATCGAGAACCTCTTGCTGGCGTTCTGGCGGGATCAGCTGTGGCTGCGGCGGCTGATACAAAGGTTGAGGAGGTGGCAGACGCTGGTACCCATAAGTTGGGTAACCATTGGTCCAAAGACCACCATAGGGTCCCTCTGGGTGACGAGTGTTGTAGTCCCATGCCTCCTGGTGTGGGTCCACATTCGCATAGTCGTAATGGGTATGAGCCGGCTGCTCAAACGGGTTATACGCCGCTGAACCGGCGTATGCAGGGATTGGGTTATCAAAACCCAATGGTGGCGCCATAGGCGCAAAGTTGATCTCTGGGATGGGCTTTGATGGACCCCCCATCTGCGGGTCTTCTTCCTCTTGGAGTGGTGGATAATGGCTGCCACTCGAGGGTTGAGGAGTGCTGATACGGACTCCTCCTCGCACGGACATCCGCGCGTTTGACCTTCTCCGCCTCGGTGGTTCCGGAAGCGGTTGCTGTTCCACTGGTTGTGGTGGCGCAGTGACTGCCACAAATCGGGAATCCTAGGAAGGATTCCGCTGCTGTTGCTGGTGCTGCTGGAATGGAGACGAGTGTTCAGAGGGTGTAAAGTACCACTCGTATTGGGCGAAACTTGCCTGGTAGCTGTCAGGACCACGGTAAGGTGATCCATGAAAAGATGACCCATCGGAGATTTCGATGGGGTGGTTCGGGGTCCCGGTTGCAGGCTCCATGGGATCCGTATCTTCATCCATGTCGTTATCACCAGAAAAGTGATCTTCTGGTCCAAGTGGGTTAAAACCCACGGGTTCTTGGATGAAATTAGCCGGGTTGAACCGGCTTTGGAAAGCAGGGGTAGGGTCACCAAAAGAATGGTGCGAGTTTGACCGCTGCAATGGTGAAAGAAGGCGGAGGGTTGTCGGGCTCGTTTTCGGATTGCGGCCCGAAAGAATGCAAATAGGACAGTGAGGAACTTAAGGAGACTGATCGCCTCCCGGGTTCAACGTAAACCCTCCACGGCTCCTGAGGGCTAGTGCTCATTGTGATAGATGGTGTACGCCAGTGAGACGGCTCGGCTTCATGGTCATGGCCCGTAACTGTGCCCTTGCCTCTTCCTCTCAAAAACCTTGGCGGCATTCTTGACCTGCAAACATGATTAAGACAACAGCCAAAATATATAAAATAAAAGACAAAATAAAACAAAAACACAATTTGTCCTATGTTCTTTGTCTAGACTCGGAACTCGAGGAATGTGCAATTTGTGCACTGAGATTAAACACAAAAAAGGCTAGTGTTTAATTCACTCAGTGTTGCCTCTGATACCAACCTGTCACACCCCTATTTTCCACGAGTCACCGGTGGGCCCGGTGGGGATTATCGTGACGTAGTTGATATCATCATAGTCAAACAACACAAACTTAAAATGCACAGCAGAAGCAAAAAGATAGATCTATTTCAACCAAATAACATTGTAATATTTAAGTATCACAATGTAGTTGAAACAGATCCACAGGCGGATCAAATAAAGAGGAAATATTGTTCAACAGATTTTGACATCTAAGCTTGCGAGACTTCTAGTTTATGCTAGGAGAGGCCAGCCTATTACGCGTACTACCTGCACTTAATCTTTTTGGGAAAATACGTCAGTTTGCACTGGTAAATACAATTTAACTGACTCATTTTGAAAAGGTTTAAAAATTGATTGAATGCACATGGCACAAAAGGTTTTTATAACTTGGGATAATTATTTGAATATAAACTTGTAAAAGATTTACATGTTTCTTATGCGTCCAGTAGCCCGGGTCTACACCGGGTTAAGGATCAATAGACACGCCACTTAATATAATCCCGCAACGGTTCAACCCCAAACCGGCGGTTATACCTTAATATTTAATTATGCACAACGGGTGTACGCCTACACCCGTATGCTTAGGTCGTGGCCATTTCGTAAAATGATGCCAAGGATATCCGGGACATGGTCATTAACCCCCCAAAGGCTTTAAGCAACAAAACAATTTAAACATGACATATCAATGATTTAACCTCTATTGGATCAAAGATTCAATGCCCGACCAAGCGGTATTTTATATACCGTACCCCAAGCCCGTATAGGGAAAATAAGTTAAAAGTATTTACCTGAGCAAGTAAAATCACAGAAGCAAGTGCAAATATCTTTTACTGGATCTCCTATTCTGGAACGAAGGTTTATAATAACCTATTAGAATCCTAACGGGTCTTTAATTTAGCCTAAGCTTAGACCGGTTAGTTTAAAGAAAGAATACGGTTCAATCGCATGGAAGGCAAAGACCAGTTTTGAATGTGGTTTTGACCCGACATGCTTGCATGCTTGTTTAATATGGGTAACATAATCACATTCTGGATTTTGAGACAATAATGATATGGTTTGACCCGTTTCGGCTAAAATGTGTAAACTAGTTACATAAGCCGATCCGAACGCGGAGAGTGCGTAACGAGTAACCACATGAATCATATACAAGTTTCCTGAGTTAATATGCACTAAATATGTTGTGATATCAGTAAGATATCTCCTATTATGCCCAAAGTGATTTTAAACACAAACTATGCCTCATGAGGGCATTTTGGTCATTTTAAAGGGTATAAAAGAGTTTAATTTGTAATCTGAGTTACAGGTTTGTTTTATTTAGTAAATATACTTAATTTAATAAGTTATAACAGTACGGTATCATACATATGTGAAATTTATTAATTATAACCATATTATGCACCGTAGGGGCATTTTGGTAATTTCACATAAGCCTTAAAGGTCAAAACTGGAAACCCGAGTTTAAAACTTTTGTTTACTGTTATAATATAAAAATTTACCGAATTTATCAGTAGGTATCAACCCTTATATACATAAACTAGTTTTGATACATACTATGTCGTAAAAATGCCTAAAAAGGCGATTTGTAGCCATTTCCGGGTTTTGTATAGAAAGCTGATAATTTTAATATTCCAGAAGGCTCAAAATAATTTATTTAACATAATAAATCAGTAGAAAAAGGTTTGGGGTCAAAAGGATTTATAAAACTCATTTTATAGCCCAAAAGGGCAAAACCGGCAATAACCGAAATAAGCCTACAACTCTAAGTTATGCTCAGCCTAAAAATAAATAAAAATCTCCAAAAATCCCAAAATATTGTTTTATGTCAGTAGGTAATAAGTTTTGTATAAAAATTTGGGTTTAGATAGGCTATATGCTAATTACGTCAATTAATTACTAAGAATGCTTCTAATTACGCTAATGAGCATAACTCTTAATCTGGACCTCAAACTGATGTCAAATTTTAGGTACAAGTTTATAAATCAGTAACTAAGGTGCCTACTCTTTTATATTTTCTAAAATTATATTTTAAGGTGAAGAGGACATAATAGTCAACATTTAAGCAATTAACGGAAACATGCATATGAATTAGATGTCTAATGAACCAAGTTGTATAATCACAGAGGGTTATACTAACATGAAAATAGGTCCAAAAGAAACTCTAAGGCAATCCTAAACTTGGCTTAAACGGGTCAGGACTGAAAGTCAAAGCATAAGTCAAACTATGCGACTTTTGGTTCCAAACCGAGCCTAAACTGAAAATTGTCGAGTTGAACATGTTTAGACATGTTCTTACATTAATTACCAAGTTATTTTAATGATCAAACAGGTTGCATGTATCCTACATTGCTAATTATGCATTAATTTGAAAATAAGCATTATGTTGACTTTTTTAAGTAAGCTTTAACTCGACAATTAACATAGTTAGAGTGGGAATCTGAAAATACCCTTTTAAGGGTTTGTTACCCACATAATTACCTACTTATAGGTATTTTTAATTCGAGATTTTACTGGATAATTATTGATTAATCTCGAAGTCAAACCTTAATTACGACGATTTGACTTATAGCTAATTAACTAAGCTAAACTGAATTAGGAAAGGTTAAGGACACTTACAAGAGTCCTAATTATGATTAGAGATCACTAGGAAGCTTGCTTGATGATCAGAGAGCTCCAGGAAAGAAGTTGTGAATGTGTCAAGTGCAAATGAAATGAGCAAGGATCATAGTTGCAACAATGTGCTCTTATATAGGAATCAAAATGCAACAAGATTGTTACACACAAGTCTACAGGTGTTCCTTGATCAGTTCCAGGTGTCCCTATACCTTAAAAACCACTGGAGAAGCCCCTGGAATCAAGAAACTAGGCAACTAAGGCGGTGCAACCTGATAACAGACATCTGGCAGTTCTGCTGAAAAACCTTCCCCGTCGCGCCACGCGAGGGGACCGGTTTTAAAGTTTGTTGTTTTGTTGCATGATCAGTCCCTGCACTCTTGATATTCGTTATTCCTACATTTTCAGCATGCAAAGTCAGTGAAAACAGGTCTGGGGTGACCTATGGAGTGTGGCCATGCATTGAAAAGTTTTGAACACTTGAGAAAGGCTTCCAAATCCAAGAATTATGATATTTACACTTTTAACCCCTCGTATACGAATTTCATCATAACTTTCTCATATGATAACGAAACTTTATGAAATTTTTATCACACAATCTAGTGAGCATAATTTATTGTTACAAAGCTTTGGGTTTGCTAAAAAGTCACTCAGAGGTATACTTTAAACATGTTGACACATTTAACCCCTATAGTTTGTAATCTCTCACTTTCTTTCATTTTTAGCTTCTTATGATCCATGATTTATTCGTTTGATGGTATAAATATCTTGTAGGTCTATTTTAAAATACATTTATCAATTGTTGACACTTTGGACCCTTATATTCACATAGTTTCCTTGATTGTCAACTTTAGCCCCTCTTAAGTATTCTTTCACATGTTCAGAGCTTACGACACGTGTCAATACATTATTGGACATGAATTTTCGAGGTGTTACATGCTGTTTTCAGTCGTTCCTTGACTTGAATGATCTTGTCGGTTGTTTCCTGCACTATCTCAGGTCCAGATTGTTGCTTTTCCCCAATTTCTTCCCAACAGACTGGGGTTCGGCACTTTCGTCCATAAAGTGCTTCGAATGGTGCAGCATTAATACTTGTGTGATAACTATTATTA
The DNA here is from genome assembly GCF_002127325.2 of Helianthus annuus. Classification (NCBI taxonomy): domain Eukaryota; kingdom Viridiplantae; phylum Streptophyta; class Magnoliopsida; order Asterales; family Asteraceae; genus Helianthus; species Helianthus annuus. The sequence goes on from NC_035437.2 coordinate 122,124,064, forward strand.
TAAGAAAATTCTATTAAAGGTAAGTGATCGTCCCAATTACCTCCGAAATGAATTACACAAGCTCTAAGCATGTACTCCATTGTCTGAATTATCCTTTCGCTTTGTCCGTCCGTTTGAGGATGGTAAGCTGTGCTTAGATTCAACTTGGTTCCCATTGCTTTTTGGAAACTTGCCCAAAAATGAGAGGTAAAACAGCTATCCTTATCAGAAACAATTGATAAAGGTATTCCATGTTATGAAACAATTTCATTTACATACAATTTGGCTAATTGTTCCATACTAAAAGTTTCCTTCATTGGTAAGAAATGAGCTGACTTGGTTAGCCTATCTACAATCACCCAGATTGTATCATTACCTTTTCTTGTTTTGGGTAATTTGGTAACAAAATCCATTGTTATCAATTCCCATTTCCAAACTGGCATTTCTAACTGTTGCAACAATCCTGAGGGTTTCTAGTGTTCAGCTTTGACTTGTGAACAAGTTAAACATTTAGAAACATAAGCTGCTATATCCTTTTTCATTCCTATCCACCAGAAATTTTGCCTTAAATCCTGGTACATTTTATCATTTCCTGGATGCATCGTATATTTAAACTTATGGGCTTCTTCTAATATACGATGGCGTAGGTTTCCTAATTTAGGTATCCACATTCTCTCTTTATGGAATCTCCAAATTCCATTTGTTCCTTGTTCTAATTCTTTAATCATTCCTTTTAATTTTTCAGTATCATCCTTGATTACTGATTCTTGTGCTTTTCTAATCTGATCGTTTAAATCTACTTGTAGATTTAATTTAAGAGAACGTACCCTTTTTGGCTTTTCATGATACTTTCGACTTAAAGCATCAGCCACTGCATTGGCTTTCCCTGCATGATACTGGATATTACAGTCATAATCACTAAGAATCTCCATCCAGCGTCTTTGTCTCATATTCAACTCTTTTTACCCAAAAACATACCTTAAACTCTTATGATATGTGAATATGGTAAACTTACTACCATAAAGGTAATGTCTCCAAATCTTAAGGGCAAAAATTATGGCTCCTAGTTCTAGATCATGGGTTGAATAATTTTCTTCATGATTCTTAAGCTGTCTAGAGGCGTAAGCTATAAACTTTTGACGTTGCATCAACACACATCCATAACCTATCTTAGAAGCGTCACAAAAGACTACAAAGTCCTCGGTTCCTTCTGGTAACGCTAGTATAGGTGCATGGGTTAATCTTTGCTTAAGGGTTCTAAAGGCTTCTTCTTGTTTTGGTCCCCATTCAAACTTAATGGATTTACAAGTTAACTTGGTTAAGGGAATGGATATTCTAGAAAAATCTCAAATAAATTTTCTATAATAACCGGCCAATCCTAAGAAACTTCTGACCTTGGTTGGTGATTCAGGGGCTTTTCATTTGGTAATTGCCTCAATCTTTGTTGGATCCACATGAATTCCTTCATGATCGACTAAGTGTCCAAGAAATTGTACCTGCTCTAATCAAAACTCGCACTTGGAAAACTTAGCGTAAAGTTTTTCCTTTCTTAATAGACTTAAAAGTAAGTGCAAATGCTTTGCATGTTCCTCTTTACTCTTAGAGTAAATTAGAATATCATCTATAAAGACAATTATGAATTTATCCAAATATGGCTTACATATTCGGTTCATCATGTCCATAAATGCGGCTGGGGCATTGGTTAAACCAAATGGCATGACAGTAAATTTATAATGGCCATACCTTGTTCTGAATGCAGTCTTAGGAATGTCCTCTTCCTGTACCTTTAATTGATGATATCCTGATCTTAAATCGATTTTAGAGAAAAATCGAGCTCCTTGCAGTTGATCGAACAGATCATCGATTCTGGGTAATGGGTACCGATTCTTACTTGTGACCTTGTTCAATTCACGGTAGTCAATGCACATACGTATTGATCCGTCCTTCTTTTTGACAAACAAAATCGGTGCTCCCCATGGCGATGAGCTTGGCTGAATGAATCCTTTCTCCAATAATTCGTCCAACTGTTTCTTCAGTTCATGCATTTCGGCGGGTGCCAAACGGTAAGGTGTTTCGGAAATTGGTGCCGTTCCTGGTAGCAGATGGATTCTAAATTCCACTTCTCTATCTGGCAGTAGTCCTGGTAATTCTTCTGGAAATACATCTGAAAATTGAGACATTACTGGAATGTCTTTTAGTTCTTTTCTTTTAGTGTTAGTGATTATAGAAATCAAATACACTATAGATCCTTTTCTTGTATAACTTGCAGTTTTCATCATAGAGATGAATTTCGTGGATCTAGATGGTTTATCTCCTTTAATTGTGATCTTTTCCCCTTTGGTGAATTTACTTGGATTGACTTTTGATCACACAAAATACTGGCTTTATTGGCTATTAACCAATCTATTCCTAACACAACATCAAATCCTGCCAGATTCATTGGGTAAAGGTTTGCAATAAACTTTTGATTAAAAATTTCTATTCTTGCACCCTGCAAGATTTCAGAAATCCTAACGGTTTCTCCATTTGCTGTCTCTAATAGACATTCTTGTGGTAGTTTAGTTAATGATTGATTAAGAAGTTTGCAAAACGAAGTATTAATAAAACTTTGGTTTGCACCAGAGTCAAATAATACTTTAGCAAAAATATTATTAACTAAAAACGTACCAGCTATGACATCTGGAATCATCTTGGCTTCGTCTGCAGTTAGAACAAATGCTCTGCCATTTTTAGTGTTTTTGTTGTTCGCAGCTGGAGCCAATTTCGGACAATTTGGCCTGATATGACCTTTTTCTCCACAATTGAAGCACATTCCATTACTAGATTTCTTCTTGCAATCTTCTTCCTTGTGTCCTGGTGCTTTGCAGAAATTGCAGTGAATGGAGCATCTTCCTGAATGCTTTTTTCTGCAGGTTTTGCAGTATGGGGCAGAGGTAGAACCTACATTCCTACGGTTGAAATTCCCAGAACGGAATTCTTGAGTAAGCCTTTGGGTTAGGTTTCTCCTCTGGTCTTCTTCTCTAGTACGGATTAATTCATATGTTAAGGTATTGGCTAGTTCTACAGCTTCTTCTATGGTTTGAGGTCTAGCTGCCTTGACTACATGCCTAATCTCCCTGATTAATCCCCAGATGTATCGGGAGATTAATACCGGTTCAGGTGATGCAAGGGTCGGTACTATTCTAGCATATTCAAAGAATGTAGTAGTATACCCCTTACTATCTACCCCGGTCATTCTAAGGTTTAGAAACTTATTTGCTATCTGCTCCTTTTCATTGGGAGGGTAAAACTTCCTTTCTACCATATTTTTAAACTCCTCCCATTCCATGTTGTATACCCTATCACTTCCCCTTGACTGGGGGATAGTGTTCCACCATTCTAAGGCTGAGTTTTTAAATAGATTAGAAGCAAACATTATCTTATCCTCTTCCGCACACTTGCTTATTTTCAGAACAGCCTCAGTTTTCTCTATCCAACGTAGAGCTGCAATGGGTCCTTTATTGCCTGAGAATTCTATTGGTTTGCAGGACCAGAATTCTTTGTAAGAACAACCATATGGCATGGTTTTTCTTCTTTTGGGAATGGGCACCTGATGTACGGGTCCATTGTTCACGCTGTGTTCCGGTTCAATTGGTCGCTTACTACTATGCTTACTTTTATTATCCGCTTCCTTAACAGTTTGGATAATAAATGGCATTGAATCTATGATTCCTTGTGCCACTATGTGTTAGATGGCACTATTATCCACTTGATTTCCATTGTTATTGTTGTTCAGATTCTCATTATTCAGATTATCATTATTCGAGTGGTTGTCGTTCTAGATATTATCATTCTGGTTTTCCTGATTCACTTCGTTGTCCATCTGAATTTTAAACATTTACCACATATTAATATCACCAATAATATTTGAATCTAGTCAATCACATGTCACAAACTTTTGGTCAAAAGCGTCGAACATTGCGACTTTTACTCTATTCATATACTATGCGTCTATTACACAATAGTACTGAAATTAAAATTACAATACCAACTGAAATAAAATTACACTAATAATAGTAGGCATCTGTACACATATATTTTATTTGATTTTTATTTTATTATTATATTATAGTATTATTATTTCTACCGTCTCCACCATCGATTCAAGGATATGGATTCATCCAAAAATCCATATTGCGCTCATCGTATTTCCATACGAGACGCTCTCCCACCTGTCGCATTCTCTCACTGCTTTCTAAAATTTTCTCACCAAATGTCCTAAGTTCTTGTACGTTTTCTGCACTCATTGGGGGTGCAGGTTCTCGGACTGGGTTCGGAATCTGGGGTGCGGGTTCCTGGTATGGAGGTGTAGGGGCCTGAAATGGATAAGGATTCTCTAAGATCTCTCTAATATATGCATCTTATCAAAATAAGGATCTAGAGTATCTAAACCTGGGTAGGCTCCTAGGTTTTGCATTGGCATGTCTTCTGGAATAGGGTAGCATTGCACATAGTCCCTGTTGTCGTCCCACCATGGGTCGTAATTTGGGTCTAAGGGATTTGGTGCAGGTATCCTAGGGATTTCCTCTGGATTGAAGTCATGCACGGTTTTCAGGGTTTTCTATCTCCATCGGTTGGTCAGAAATTGGTGGTTGTGGTTGATGTAACAACTCTCACTAAAATCAATACTTAGGATGATAATAAGTGAATAAGAAAACCCTAATTAGGACACCCAAGTAATTCTACTTTAACCCTAAAATTTCCGGAACAATCAGAATCAGGATCAGGGCCCCTAAAACTCAAGGGGGGTAAACCCTAGTTGATGATTATCAACAGAAATTCATTATTAAATTATGATTGGACCAAATTTTGACTCAGCCAGGCTAGTCCCATGCGTGGCCACCCTATGACCCCAGGTGTCCCCTTACGGACCTTAAAGGGTCAGGCTTACGGTCCGTAAGCATGTCCCAAAAATTAGTATAAATAGAGGACATTGGGACTTGATCTGGGAAGTTGAAAAGACGCTCAAACTTCTAATTGACGTCGAGTTATAGTAGAATCAGTTCAATAACACACACAGTTCACGAAGTGCTGCCGCAATCAGGGTAATAACTCGATCGCTATTACGATTCATTTTCCGACCGATCAATATATCCAATGGATGTTTAAGTGCCGCCCACATTAGGGCTATACTTTGTCGTTCGTCGTTAATTCGATGGATGTTTAAGTATCACACTTTGTCGTTCGTTGTGAGAATTTGATCTCGTGAGTTATCGTAAATGCTGAATTAGTTATTAATCCCGTTTGCGTGTATTGTGAATTAAATTAGGTTAATCAAGGCTAATCAGTAGGCTTATACTCTGCTCGTTAAATCTGCAAGTGAGTCATTCTCTTTTTATCAAATGTTTTACAATACTCCAAATTATTTTCAAGAAGTTATAATTACAGGGACTAAGTCATGGATATCTTGATTTATTGGTTAGTGGGGTATTGTGCACATTACTAATTTTCTCTCAGTTAGGTTCATTGACCTACTTGGGATAATCACTGTTAGGTTCATTGACCTACAGGGATAATCATCACTATTTAGGTTCATTGATCTAATAGTGGTATGACCATCGTCACCATTGTGACATGTCACCATTGTGACATAGAGCCAGATAAATAAAAGATATAAACCATTGTAATCGCTCTTATGCTGTAATTAATAACTACGCATCATTTTATGTAAATAGAATGATTCACTCAGTATTTCCCCGCTGACAAAACCTTTTTCAAACATGTTTCAGGTAATCTGTTGTGAGCAAAGAAAAGTGCCATGAAGCACTACAAGCTTAGAAAAGTGGCTCAATGTAAATAAATAAAGAAACATGTTTTGTGAAATAAAGATTTCCCAGTGAAATCATTTTATTGTAAATTATTGGGTTTTATCGCTATATTATATAAAACGGACAATTTTAAATATTAAAAAGACTTCCGCTGTCGCCTAAATTAAATACCGCAGGATTTCTGTCCCGCGGCTCCTGAAACGGGTCAAACCGGGTCGGGGGCCGTGACAAAAATAAGGTGGTATCAGAGCCACTTCTCAAGCCACTGATTTAAGCCAATTAAGTATTTAGAAAATACTTAATTTCCATTAATTGCTATTTTGTGATTATTTGTTTATTTATCTGACTAATTGTGTACAGTATGAGCAGATCTTTATATGCTAGTCAATGTAGCCAGTAATACAAATTCTTAAATAATTTTGACTCAAGTATTAGTACCTTTATTATCTACAGTCTAGAAGTCTTATTCGGGAAATCATAAGAATTACAAATAAAACCTAATATATTTTAAATTTTAGTTGCGTTGATAGTTACCCAATATAAAATAATATTTAAAAGTTTTTCTGCAAAAGTTTGTTATGAATTTTAACTTAATAATTGTGTGTATTTTACTAAACAGCATGAGTGACTTGTCTGAGGCCCTTTAGAATTTAAATCTCTATCCAGTAAGAGTAGAAGTTTCCAGAGATTTCAATAGGTATATACCAGACATAGAAGAACCTATAGAATTCAACGTTTTACCTCTCGAAAAACCCAAGAAAATAGAAATTGGGGAAGGTTCTAGGCAAACGGAAGAATTACCATCTCAGGAAGAGCTAGATTTTACAATGGCAAACTATAGTATTATTAATCCTGATAATGAAAATGTTTTTTCATTCTTTTGAAACACAACTACCGATGAACTTAGAACCAGCTATTCCAAACCCTTCAATCCACTCGCAAATAGACGAATGGTTGACTAGTGAAATACAGTTACAAAACCATCCCTATAAGCTTTTTCCTCAGCTCAATTCAGAACTTTTACCAAATCCACCAATAAGTAATGAGAATACGGATGAACTTTGCTTTGCTGGAGAACTAATGGAGACTGGGAATAAAATCCAAGAGATTTGGGGGACAGATGAGAGGGAACGCCGTTACTAGAATATTATCTAACAAAGGATAGGAGATTATGGAACTATGATTATGTAATAGTAATAGTAAAATCAGTATGTGTAAATAACAAAATGATTATATATAAAAGTATGATATAATCAATAAAACAAATGAAATTTTAAAAATTTACAAATTTTGTTCGTTTATGTGATTATGTGCAATTAAGTGTAAACTTGGATTATTTCTTATATACTAATTATTTATCTATAAAGTAGTTATCAGATGGAAAACGCTAATAACGAACCAATTAACGAGATTAATCAATCTGAACACCAATCAGGGGATCAATATATGACTAGGCAGGATATAGAAAATATCGTTGCTCAAGGAATCGCCAACACTATTCCAACAATGATTGCTCAAGGGATAGCCAATGCTATTCCAACAATCGTTGCTGTTGTTAAAAACCCAATAGAACCACAACAAATCGTTCCTAGCAAACGTATTTCTGAAGATAACTTCAGTAACAGCGTAAACGGAGGCGATAATCATGTTAATCATGACAATGAACCACAACAAGCGCCGCTCCCTAAGAAAATGAAAGCTGCAACGCCTGGTTGCACTTACAAAGAATTTCTTGCTTGTAAACCATCTGAGTTTGCAGGCAATGAAGGAGCGACTGCTGCACTACGTTGGTTAGAGAAAACTGAGGCAGTAATTGCCATAAGTAAATGTGCTCAGGATGATCAGGTCATGTATGCGTCAAATCTTTTCAAAGAAGGAGCGCTAGAATGGTGGTATACGGTGTTACAAGCAAAAGGAAGAAGGATGGCGTATGCTATGAACTGGGAAGAATTTAAGAGCTTGGTAGAAAGAAAATTCTGTCCTGAATATGAAAAGGAACAAATGACAAATAAGTTTCTAACCCACCGGATGGTGGATGTAGATTGTCGAAAGTATACTACGACATTCTTCGAGTATGCTCGAGTAGTACCAACCCTGGCTTCGCCAGAGCCGGTACTTATTTCTCGTTATATTTGGGGATTGATTGCTGAAATCCGTAATATCGTCAAGGCTGCGAAACCTCGCACAATTGATGATGCGGAAGATTTAGCCAATACTCTGACTGGCGAACTAGTACGGACAAGAGAAGAAAATAGAAGAAAGGAAGTAGCCCAAAAGATTACCCAAGTATTCCATTCAGGTAACCATAACAATTTCAATGAAGGAGGGAATGGGCAATCTTCCACTAGTCCATTTTGCAATTCTTGTAAAAGAAAGCATTTTGGAAGATGCACGGGATATTGCAATTTTTGCAAAATTCCAGGGCATCAGGAAGAAGACTGCAGGAGGAAGAGATCTTCAATCTGCTACAATTGTGGAGAAGCTGGACATCTTAGGCCAGATTGTCCAAAACTGAACAAACCATCTGACAATAAAGCCAAACCTGCAGAAGGAGCAAAGAGGAATGTAAGAGCCTTCCAACTGACTGCTCAGGAAGCAGAACTCATTCCAGATGTGATAGCCGTTACGTTCTAGGTTTACAACGGTTACACAAAAGTATTATTTGACTCTGGTACAAACCAAAGTTTTATAAATACTTCATTCTGTCAAGATCTTAACTTACCTTTAACCAGCATTAGACAAATCTTTACCGTCAAAACGGCAAGCAGAAATACCCTCATCCATTTTAGTAAATCTCGAGGACGAGATTTTCTTAAGGTGGGGAGGATGTAACAACTCTCACTAAAATCAATACTTAGGATGATAATAAGTCAATAAGAAAACCCTAATTAAGACACCCAAGTAATTCTGCATTAACCCTAAAATTTCTGAAACAATCAGAATCAGGATCAGGGCCCCTAAAACTCAAGGGGGGTAAACCCTAGTTGATGATTATCAACATAAATTCATTATTAAATTATGATTGGACCAAATTTTGACTCAGCCAGGCTAGTCCCATGCGTGGCCACCCTATGACCCCAGGTGTCCCCTTACGGACCGTAAAGGGTCAGGCTTACGGTCCGTAAGCATGTCCCAAAAATTAGTATAAATAGAGGACATTGGGACTTGATCTGGGAAGTTGAAAAGACGCTCAAACTTCTAATTGACGTCGAGTTATAGTAGAATCAGTTCAATAACACACACAGTTCATGAAGTGCTACCGCAATCAGGGTAATAACTCGATCGCTATTACGATTCATTTTCCGACCGATCAACATATCCAATGGATGTTTAAGTGCCGCCCACATTAGGGCTATACTTTGTCGTTCGTCGTTAATTCGATGGATGTTTAAGTATCGCACTTTGTCGTTCGTTGTGAGAATTTGATCTCGTGAGTTATCGTAAATGCTGAATTAGTTATTAATCCCGTTTGCATGTATTGTGAATTAAATTAGGTTAATCAAGGCTAATCAGTAGGCTTATACTCTGCTCGTTAAATCTGCAAGTGAGTCATTCTCTTTTTATCAAATGTTTTACAATACTCCAAATTATTTTCAAGAAGTTATAATTACAGGGACTAAGTCATGGATATCTTGATTTATTGGTTAGTGGGGTATTGTGCACATTACTAATTTTCTCTCAGTTAGGTTCATTGACCTACTTGGGATAATCACTGTTAGGTTCATTGACCTACAGGGATAATCATCACTATTTAGGTTCATTGATCTAATAGTGGTATGACCATCGTCACCATTGTGACATGTCACCATTGTGACATAGAGCCAGATAAATAAAAGATATAAACCATTGTAATCGCTCTTATGCTGTAATTAATAACTACGCATCATTTTATGTAAATAGAATGATTCACTCAGTATTTCCCCGCTGACAAAACCTTTTTCAAACATGTTTCAGGTAATCTGTTGTGAGCAAAGAAAAGTGCCATGAAGCACTACAAGCTTAGAAAAGTGGCTCAATGTAAATAAATAAAGAAACATGTTTTGTGAAATAAAGATTTCCCAGTGAAATCATTTTATTGTAAATTATTGGGTTTTATCCCTATATTATATAAAACGGGCAGTTTTAAATATTAAAAAGACTTCCGCTGTCGCCTAAATTAAATACCGCAGAATTTCTGTCCCGCGGCTCCTGAAACGGGTCAAACCGGGTCGGGGGCCGTGACAGTTGGGGTGCCAGCATTTGCTCCAGGTTAGGGTCAGCTGCAGTGGTTGCTAAAATATGGATATTAGCTATACCCCTATTGAGCATATCATGGGCATATGCATCAGTTTCTCTTTTTGTTGCGGCTAGTGCTCTCTGCTCTTGTAACCTTTTCATACGCTTTCTACGCTCGTGTGCTCCCCTATTGAACCATCCCCTCTTTTTCTGAGGAAATGGCTCTTCAGATTGAGCCTTAAATACAAATATTCCTTCTTCGGTATCAGCAGAGTACCCCGAGAGGGCAGGCTGAGAAGAGGCACCTTCGCTTCTAGGCAAACCAGACAATTGACGATACGCGTCAGATGGTCCTTGGTCGCTCATACTGTAAACTAACAAATAGTCAGATAACACATAACAAGAAAATACAATTATACAAGTATTCCCGTTATTTATTTCCTAACACTTTGAATTTTGATGTCAGTAGAACACTTCTGTGGCTGAATCAGTGGCATAGCTATGATACCACCTTCTGTCGCAACCCCCGATCCCTAATCCCCGGGAACGGGCGGCCGCGAGCCAGTTTCGGTGGTATCGCGTTATTTTCTAATTTGGCAGCAGAAATTTTCATCAGGACCGTAGTTAGGAAATATTTTATCCGAGTAAAATACCACATTTTCATAACTTTAAACACATGGGTAAAACCCAAGTTTTCAGTACATGCATTTCATAGGAATAAATCATATTCTTATTTAAGAAAAACATCTATTTCTTTTAGGTAACTTTATTGCCACTTTTCCAAGCCTTCAGTGTTGTCCAGCTGACTTCTAATTGGCTTTCACATTTTGTTACAGTATTGAGGGCACATCCGCAATTACATTTGTTTCCAAGATATAACAATTAACATCCGTGGTACTGTCATACTCAATCTGTCGAAATGTTACCACGGCAGTAACAAATTTTGTATACAAAACCCCAACATACCCACGATAATTGTATTCTTACAAATACTCAATAACTGTTTAATATATATTTAATTAAGTGAGGTTTTATAAAGACATTTAACAAAAAGAAGATTACTCACGTTGCTGTCTTAGGGTTTTTAGTAAGGATTTCTTGGGAATAATCTATAAATCACACAAATGCACGCGTGTTAGTATAATAACCCATTTTAACATTAGTAATACCCTACCCGAGACGGCATTCCAACGACTACGTCGGGCAGAACCATGACAGCCGTTACGGAACCCTAGATCAATCGAGCAGAGTATCTAATACGTATCCAGGGGTTATAATACTTACAACGGAGCAGAACCTCGTTATTTAGGGGGGTATAATACCCGTGTATAAAGCCTACTATTCAAAAATTGAGATTGAGAAAGAAACTTTGAACGAATTCGAATGAAATCCGATGGCCTGCTTATATAGTTGCCGAGTCTGGTCCTCTCGCGGCCCGCGTAACACAAGCACAGGGCCTACGCGGCCCGCGTTGACCCCAGGTCAAAGCGTAGCTGGGCTGGGTCAGCTTATAGACTCGCCGGGTGTTGGGCCACATGGCCGCACCGGGCTTTGCCACCTTTTGAGACTCTCGCGGCCCGCGTTAACTAACGGGGATCTTACGCGGCCCGCCTAAACTTAAAAATTAACGAAATCAGGTTTTAACCTTTATACCGCCCGCGTAAAGGTTGGGGTGGGTTCTACGCGGCCCGCCTCAACTTAAATTTTCTTGTTTTTAATTTATTTTTAATGCTATATTGTATTTCGAGCTCGGTTTTCACATACGGGTATTTCCGCCTCAAGCGCAATGCGTCCGTGAAGCTTCTGATGCGTCGGCCAACGACGCAAGGTCCGTATCTTTGTCCAATTTTTTTATATCTTATAAACATTTCTAACATGGGATCATGTGCATGCTCTTTATAAAAAGGTCCCTTATAAAAACTATATGTATGTTAACGGAGCAAATTTTAAACGATATAAAACATGTTATTTTTTAGTTAAAATTTTTTATATTAAACATCAAAACATAACATAATAAAAAACAAAAATAAAAAAAAACCAAACAACACATAATATTATATCTAAAACCATATCCTAATAGCCTCTCACTCCGAAACATGTTTGAAATCATGTCTCTCTTCATGACGGTAGTTGATGAGGGCCACCTCCTTCTGATCGTCCTCACCAAGGTCCGGCATTTCTGTCTCCACTTTCTTGAAATATCGATCAAATCTCTCACATTCCAACCGCAGCATACGGAACCTGGAGGATAGTGCATCAACGGTCCGTTTGTGTTCCGGACCACGTAGTTGGGCGAAATTCTGTTGAACACGGACCCAGAGCCCACCGTGTCCTCGAGGTGGAGGATCGATCATGGCCTGCTCCCATGCATCGCACAGAGCAATGTCTTCAACGTCAGTCTAGGAGGTGGCCATTGTCGGGTCGTTGACGGCGTCGGATTTTCTAGTGAAATGGCTGATTTTGTTTGAAAACGGCGGGTGTTTTGATTTTGATAAGTGATAAGTGAACGGGTTATATAGTGGGTAAATGCGTGCAACGGTAAAAGTTAAACGGCTTTTGAGTTTCCAATTTTTTTTCGGAAGCGTCGGGAAGCGTCGGTCAAGCATCGGGGGAGCCTCGGGTCAAGCCTCGGAAGCGTCGTCCAGGCCTCGGAAGCGTCGTCCAGGCCTCGGAAGCGTCGGGCAGGCCTCAGAAGCGTCGGCCAGGCCTCGGAAACGTACACATGGACGCATTAAAAAAATTATGGTTATCATGCGTCGGTGACTGACGCAAATTCGTAACGGAACGGACGCTTCAACACGTGTCGCTTGAAAAGGAACGGACGCTTCAACGTGACAGGCGGACGCTTCCGATGCTGGGAGGACCTTCCAAGGACACAGGAAGGTGACAATTTTGCAAATGCACTTGGTCAAGAGACATTTTGGTAATTTTCCCTAATTTAAAATATATTAAGGTGTCGGAAAAATTACGAGGGTGTCGGTTTTGGGTTGTTATAGTATGCATGAATGAACGATTCTTGCATTTGCTACATTGGAAAGGAGTTCTTACAACAAGTTACGATCGAGAATGTAATGTGACATTTTCAAAAGATGAAACCTCGTAGGGAATAACTGTAGGTATGTTTTTTTATTCGTAAAAACCATCTTATTTATGTTACGTGTTTTTAAATTTATCATGACCATGTTTTTTTCACTATTGTATCTTATTTATATTATGTGATGAATCTTACCCGACCCGGACCGTCGAACCAACCCTTATTTTTTTTATGTCCGGGCATATGATATTGTAACATTTAAAAAAGTGAACCCCTTGAAATAAATTCCTGGATCCGCCACTGAAAGAGGGATTCCACAATAGTTAATCTGGTATCAATGTAACACAATACCAGTACACAAAATGAGTTTATAACATATGCCAAAAAAATGTACATATATAACTATAATTATCTTATCCGCATGAAAGAAATTATGATTGTTAATTAATTAGTACACGTGTGTATCTTATCTATGCCATCATATAAACTAAACCCAAAACCGAGTTGTGAATAGTAATGTACAAGTCGTCGAAGCACAAACGTCCATCCCATCAAAGCTACCTCATGGCTTAGTTTTTTATATATAAAGTGACGTCCTTTACGTACCTTTTCTATTTTAATGCTATAATATAATGCGTTATAAAACTCTGAATACATCGTCATGACATTCTTAAATTTATATATGTTTATTGAATGGATCAAATATAATAGACTATTTTGTCCTTTACTGTGACGAGTCAATTGATATCGTACAAAAAAAACCATTACCGAAATTCGTTGTTACGATTTTCTCATGTGAAATGATGTTCTATTCGCAATAGAGTATCTTTTGGTATCAATATTGTATAGTATAGCTAAGGTAAGTTATCAAGCATCAATTCTTGGATACGATAGCTTCTAATACTAGGTTTATATATCAATATGTAATCTATGTAGTAGAGATGGTTTAAACTAAGAAATTGGACACGAATAATAAGAATGCCACTGAAGATTTTAAGGTGAAATCAAGGGTTAAGAGAATATAACCATCCAGAATTGAATTATCGCTATATAATTGATATAGGCGAATGATATTGTCTATGGAACTATTTCAAGAACTAATTTGATAATAGTGCACAAAGTGCTAAGATGGATTAATACCGACTAAGTTTAATCCTATCAAACTAGGGATGAAAGTTATAGACACACCTCAAGACCTAGATGGGTAAAGCTTAGAATTGCTATGGATTCTTATGGATTAGGGTTTCTAGATTTGGTTCGAGGTCGATCTACAAACATAGCGACTTACGAACAAATCAAGATCGATCAAATAGAAAACCCTAATTAATTTCCAAATTGTTTTATTCAAATCCTTCCTGTAGGTAGCTTACACGTTTTACCAATTATGTTGTTTAGTTGTCTATTACCGATTAAGGTTTCAAGCCCTAAGTTAATGGACGCGAATATAACCTAGAGATGGGAGATATCAAATCTAACATGCATAACCTCATAGAAAGATCAATCCAACCACAAGACAAAACATCACACTCAATACATAACATGTACTTATACTCATCAAAAGGTTAAATCCATAGAAAACTTACTAAAATCGTACTACATAAACAAATCAAACACAAAAACATCAAATAGTTAAACGGATCATCGCATCTAAACAATTATAAAGATGTTTAGCCGAACATGATGAAAAAAAACATAACCAATACCAAAATCATCATCAAATATAAGTTTAGGGATGAGAAAACAATAAAGGTAGAACCCAAGAGATCAACTTTTGCTTCCCACGAGGTCAGATCTAGATCTTCAATCTTGTCGTCTTTTTGCTTGTTCTTCCTCCAAACAGCTGCCAAGTAACCTTTTCAATCGTCTTTAGTCGTCAAAAGCCTCCTTTTAGGGTTTTTAGCGTCCAATTATATATAGGAAGCTTAGGGTTTCGACATGCGTACGGATTGTACGCTCATTAACAGCTTATGGGTCATACCCTATTTAATCGAGTCCCACTCAGGGTTTTTTGTTCTCTTTTGTCGGTAGCTAGGTATGTGTGGTACCTTCTAACTTGCATAGGACTCGTACCCTATTCCATCTTCTTATTCTTCTTCATTTTTCCTTCTGAGATGCTTTATTTCGTCTAAATCTCCTCCTTTTCATCAGAACCTGCAAATCATCAATACTTTGTTATTTATTATCTATCCTTATCAGATGAGATAAAACATACACAAATACGGGTACTTTTATATATAAAACATGTGTCATTTGGAACACATAAGCTTTCAATCCACGACTTTATTTTTTAGGTTACATGAAACAACTTATGTGTAATGAAACCATGGTAAACATATTTTTTTTCTTAATTGTGAACAATACCGAGTATCGGTACCGTAACGAAACAAGTTGTGTTCAGAATAATGTGTGTATTTTTTTGTAAACGCATCACCGTCTCTGTCGCAACGCTTGAAGACGATAACTATTTAGTTCATATGTGATTTAACTATGTTTTCAAAGTGTACGTAGCCATCAAGATTTGACATTTTCGTTCAAGGATAATAGGCAATTGGGTACATTATTATGTACACTAGGTTTTTTCCCGTCGCGCGTTGCGACAAAACAGAGCAAATGATAATGTAAAACAAACGTTATTTGAAAATGTAGCATGTTGTTTAGAAAGTCAAACCGTTAGAATCAGTTCAGTTTATCATCGTATCATTTTACGATACCAAATAAATACTTTAGTTATTAAAGAAATAACAAATTAATTGATAAAGTAAAGATGATTTAAAAAAAAAAAAGAAAAAATAATTATTAAAAACAAAAATAAATGATAAAGAAATATATGGTTTTAGAAAATGAAAATACGTTAAAAGTAAAAAGTAAATAGGAAAAAAATGAAAATAGGTTAAAAGTAAAAAGTAAAAAGTAAATATTAAAAATAATATGTTAATATAATAAAATATTAAAAAAGTAGATATTATTTTAAATTTAAAATTACTATTCATGTTACTTCGTAAACTATATATATATAATATATAATATAATAATAATATAATTCTAGCAAAAAAAAAATAGATGTAACGCAAACTTAACGTGTGTTTGGGTTACGGTTAGATGCCACATGTACATGAGGAATGGTACATGCATCGTCTAAACTCGGTACAAAACAGAAAGAGACTTTGGTGAATGATTTTGATGCTAGACATGTCGTTTAGACTATTTGGTGTGGGAGGGCTTGAAGAGGGGACATTAAGCGTCATTTGAGAGTTACATCAACAAGAGGACGTGGTAAAAAAAACATGAGGTCTGAGAGGCATGAAAGTGGGTGTTTAAAAAAAACCATCAATCACAATCAACCAGGTCACCACCCTCATGATCATGCCCTCGATGCTCATGGGAATTCCTCTGCCCTTGTCACCACGCCATTGGAAGTTGGCAGGGGTGGTGTGCCGGCATTGAGGAAGCCCCACGCCACCCCTTTCACGTTCGTTTAAACATCGTTTTTAGGATAAATATTCAAGTACAATAGTCGAATGAAAGAAAATGAAATTCATTTAACTTATCATTGTTCTATATTTTTCTATAATTCGAACATACATAGACATACACATTAACTCCTTAACTTCATTTCTTTGTGCCTTTCTTATTAGTTAACATAAATTCTAAAATGTTTATTCAACGAAAAAGCAACGGGTTCTATTACAAACGTATTTTTAAAGTGACTAATCTAAATTCTTCGACGGTTTAGTCTTTAGATATCCTTTAGCTATAACCCCATCACCCCCTTTCGGGTAAAACCCGCCCGGAGCCTTTTCGTCCCCGGTTCCATAGACTATTCGTAGTATTTCTTGTGGTGTTCGACCATATGCCAATGAATCTTGATCACCGGCTAACACGTTCCCTTGTGTCTTCTTTTCAGGCCCGAGCTGGATTGGTACGTCAAGCCCTTCATCCTTTACCCCGTCCTTGCCCAACTTATCTCGTAGTTGTGATATCTTTTGTGTGAATTCGCCTACAGTCATCTTGTATGGACTCACTTTTTCATCTGCCTGCTCGTAAAGGAGGCTCCTAATGACCGCATCTTGACCCGATTCCACTCCTAATAAGCCCGCTACAAGCTGATCAAAATTGAATACATAGGGTGAGCAGAAAAAAGTGAATACCCAAAACATAATCGAAATAACTGAAAAGACTAAACTAATCAAGAAACCGATAATTCACTTATGATTTTTTTAGGGTTAACTTTGTAAAATAGTAACCAAGTTTCAAGAGTGTTCTAATTAGGTCACTCATAGTTTTTTTTGTTCCAATTAGGTCATTCAAGTTTCATTTAATGTTTCAACCCTAGATATTTTACCTAAATAGAAGGTCATCTATCCTACATGGCATTTATTTAGGTTTTTTTATTTAAAAAATTTGTTGACATGGCACGTAAATGCCAAATGGATTAGAAAAAAATGCGAAATAGGTTTAATTTTTTTTTTAAAATTGTAGAAAAGATAAAAAATACGAAAAAAATTAAAAAATGTGATTTTTTTTTCAAAATATCTAAAAAGTTATAAATGAAGATAAACAACTAACGATAAAATTTCAACGATTTGTAATATTTGATCCTTTTGGGTTTTGATTTTGTTTTGATTTATTATATTTCTTTTTTTTATTCCATGTCATCATGTTTTTTTTTAAAGTTAAATAAATGGCATGTAGGACTATGACCTGCTATTTGGGTAAAATCTCTAGCATTAAAACACCAAAATAAAGTAGAATGATCTAATTGGAACAATAAATTTTATTAGTGATCTAATTGGAACACTCCTAAAACTTTATTACTCTTCTATGACATATTCCCATTTTTTATGACTGACTTTTATGGTTCAGTTATCATTATACATTTATAAATAATTGGAATAACCGAACCAAACCGATATTAAAACCAATCTTCATAAATAATATGTCACAAACTTTGTTACTTTTTATAGATAGCAAATGTATTATTAATATTTTATATAATTCAAGATGTACTTAAGTTTTTTCTATTGAATTTTAGATTGAATCTGTATGGCTGAACCCCCCTCCTTCGCACCTCTTAAGGGTTCGCCAAACCAAACCTGCCCATACTCACCCTAACGTATAGAATAGTTAATATTCGATAAAATATTATGTGTTACTAATCAACTATTTATACGGAGTAAGTACCTTTCTCGAGACAGGGCTTTCAAGTTTCGGATTTGCTCCGACGTAGCCAGTGAGGCCAACGTAAGGGATAACATAGCATGAAATAAGATAGTTGAGGTCATTAGCATAAGGATCGAAGGGTGGAGACAAAGGTTTCCCAACTGCAGCATTCATAACAGTCCCAAATGATTGTGCACTAAGATTCAACAATGGCCTTGGAAATCCTTTTACAATCTTCTTAATAGCCCTTAATTATTTATTATCAACAAATAATAAAATAAAACATCAATTTAATTCAATATTATTATTATATAACTAGTTTAAAATATTAAGGAGGGTATGTATGTGACCAAACCTTAAGTGACCAACTTCTTGATAAGCGAATTGAGTGATTACGTCTTTGATAAGAAGGCTAAGATTGGCCTGTTTTGCGCCGATGGGTCGTGGGCCGCCGGCAGCTAGACGGGGTTCTACGCTATCCAAACCCTTACCCGTGGATCCAAATAGGAAGTATTCGGCTTCAAAATACTCAAGATTTAAAGGGAACTCTAAAAGATCCATGTCGGTTTTAGATAGGTTGGCAGTCGAGTTCACCATGGTGGAGGAGAAGAGGAGGAAGGTGATGGCGGCGGTGGCGAAGATGGTAGTGATGGAGGAGGATGGTGGTGATTGAAAGAAAAGGTTAAAGGTCTTCATTTTTGAGCTTAGTATTATGGTTTGAGTTTCCTGTGTATTAGTTGCATTCTTTTTATAGCCATTTAGGCAGGGAAAGTGACAAAGAGTGTGAACATGACATGTGGAAATTAGTTTTGGACCAATGAGTGGTATTATATTATTTATTTTTGATGTTTAGAGTTAAAATAATATATTTGAATTCCTAACAACTAGTAAAATAACCTGTGTGTTGCGGCGGTATGTTACGTTGTAAATTAAACTTGAGTAAAACCATCAAGATATAGATAAAAACACATGTGACAGTATATTGGTAAATTACGAAAAAGTTACGTTATAAATTAAACTCAAGTAAAACCAAAGATGTGTAGATAAAAACACATGCGACTGTATATTCTCCAAAAACAAAAAAAGTTACGTCATGAATTAAACTCGAGTAAAGCCGTGGCCTATCCAAGTATATTACAATTGATATATAAATTAAATAAAAAGAACCAGATAAAACTATAACTATTCTAAAACTAAAAGAAGTATAGAATAAATAAAACACAAGTTATTTAACATATCTAATAAAACACATCAGAAAAAAGTATTTGAGTATAAAATTTGTAACTATTTATATTTCCTATTTTGTTTATAAAAATAAAATAAGAAATGTCTAAATTTCAAGTGGCTAAATTGAGAAAAGAAAAACTTTTGGTTGCCAAAACAACAGGCAAACAAACTTATTGTAGCTACCATGATGTAATTTAATATATACTAGTTGGTTACCACATGCGCTCCGCGACGGGTTTGAAACACATAAAAAAAGCAAATTGTGAACGTGACGATAAAAAAATCACGGGTGACGGTATATTTGAAGGTCATGGAAAATTTATGTTATATTGTATACGAAAGTCAAGTTAGTCGAACAAACTTTACACTAAAACACATATAAATTAGACAAACAAGTCGACCATGCATTACAACGGGCCGGTTTATACGTTGATAAAAAAACATGTTGCAATGTGTATTTAGAGATGAGCGTCAGACAATTTAAAAAACAAATGGTTCAAATAATGTTTAAAACAACCGCTTGGTTTAAAAACACTTTTACGGAAATTCTCGTCGAAATGTAGATAAAAATAACTCACTTAACAGAAAACTCGTTAAAAACTCAAAAAGACAATCTTATTAAAGTTAAAGTTAAAGTGAGGTTGTAATATAAATCGTTAAAGAAAAAGAAAAAAAAACTAAAAAAACATAAAGATGAAGGGGTGCAAATGAAAACTATCCACTAAAAACAAAAGAAAATATAGAAACTTTGTGGCCAAAACAAAAAAATTCCAAAATTACTTGTAGTTAAGGAGTTGTAAAATTATATATATAATAATTATAACGACAATAAACGTAGTCTAAAATTCAGATTATCTAATTAGCATGTCTAATCACCATCATTACAAGCCCATTTTTTCTTCTAATAATAAACGAGTTAAATGCCATTTTAGTCCCTGTGGTTTAGGCCATTTTCCCAGTTTAGTCCAAAGGTTTATTTTTAACCTGTGGGTCCAAAAAGGTTTCACAGTTGACATTTTAGTCCACTGGGTTAACTTCATCCATTTTTTCTGTTAACGAGAAGGCCAATTCGGTAATTTTGTTAACTAAAAGGGCAATTCAGCCATATAAAATGACCGAATTGGTCTTCTCGTTAACAGAAAAGATGGGTGGAGTTAACTTAGTGGACTAAAATGGCAACGGTGAAACCTTTTTGGACCCACATGTTAAAAATGAAACCTTTGGACTAAACTGGCAAAATGACCTAAACCGCAGGGACTAAAATGGCATTTAACTCAACAATAAACCATTACAAACCATTTCAAACCTTTACCTCGTTATCCACCTCATCACTTACTTTTCATTTTATTTAAACTATATCTAATTTATATAATCTATTTTTATAATATTTAATTAATAATTATATGAGTTAGTTACATAGTTAGTCCGTGTGGTTTGCCCAAAGTAACACACTTAGGTACTAATAGTTTAAAATCACATTCTGTGGTATTAACTTTTCATTTTATAACGTTTGGAGGTATTAATGTTATTTGTAGGTTTAAAATCACATTATATTAGTACCTAAGTATGTTATTTTGTGCAAAACACAGGGACTAACTATGTTAATACCCTAGAAGTTAATACATCCAAACGTTAAAAAATGAAAAGTTAATACCCTAGAAGGTGATTTTAAACTATTAGTACCTAAGTATGTTATTTTGTACAAACCACAGGGACTAACTATGTAATTAACTCTAATTATATTTTTTATTATTAAATAAATATAAAAAATAAAACTCGTAATACTATAATTAACTAATTATTTATTCTTATTTTTTTCGTTATCTAGTATTTTTATTTAAGTATAAGTTCAAATAAGATAGGAAAAAATATTTAATTCTTACAACAACTCTTTTTCTAACGGTTACTATCGCAACGGTTCAGAGGTTGATGATTAGATTTAATTATCTAATGTGTTTAGATTTAATTGTACGGCTTGTGTAATGTTTTTAATTTTAATAAATTTGTTTTTTTAGTTTATATTATTTCTAGGGATGGCAAAAAAGCCCAAGCCCGACGGGTATACTCGAAACCCGAAACATACGGGCCGGGTATACCCGAAGCCCAATGGGTATGGGCCAGGTACGGGCTTAAAAAAAGAAAAAAATCGGGTACGGGTATGGGATTTAGTGATACCCGCCCGATACCCGGCCCATTTACCCGAATAATACCCGAATGTATCATATTATATATTTCCATATATATAAACGTAGTACATGTATTGATTACCTTCCCTATAGTCATATGTGGATATGTATTTGGTAGGTGCTTAGTGAACAAATAACATATTTTTAACAATGTGTATCGGATATGGAAGCTATCACCCTTTATTATGTGGTTGTTTATGAAATTTGGTGGTCATGATACAATTACTTAATTAAGTAATGGTTTTCATTTAGTTTGGTATATGTGGTCTGAATATGATATGTAAGTTATTAATCATATTTTCATTTGTTATAGTCATTAAAATAGTAAATTATATAAACGTTAAAGTAAAAATTGAACATTTGTCCCAACGGGTATTTTTATGAAATTAACGGATATACCCGATACCCGCGGGTATGCCCGATACCCGACAGGTAATTACCCGACAAATTCCCGACGGGTAACGGGTCGGGTATGGGACAAAGAATTACAACTGGGTACGGGCCTGGGATTACCAATACCCTGCCCAAGCCCGGTCCATTGCCATTCCTAATTATTTCTATTTTATATATTTGTTTTTTTTAAGAGTTGATTACATAGCTAGTCCCTATGGTTTGCACAAAATAATATATTTAGGTACTAATAGTTTAAAATCACCTTCTAGGGTATTAACTTTTCATTTTGTAACGTTTGGAGGTATTAACTTCTAGAGTGTTAACATAGTTAGTCCCTGTGGTTTGCACAAAATAACATACTTAGATACTAATAGAATGTGATTTTAAACCTACAAATAACGTTAATACCTCCAAACGTTACAAAATGAAAAGTTAATACCCTATAATGTGATTTTAAACTATTAGTATCTAAATATGTTACTTTGTGTAAACCACAGAGACTAACTATGTAATTAACTCATTTTTTTTAATTTATGTTATTTTAGGTTTTCTTTTACTAAAAGTAAACATTTTAAGTTTTTTTTAATTGATTTTTTTTATTTAATACAAAACACCACCCATGGACCCACCCAACACTCCCTTCACCTCGTCCGCTTGAGCGAACCAACACATTCCAAACTATCCTAGTCATCCTCCTCTAAGAAGGAGGTCCGATGATGTTGTGGTTTGCCAATTGGACCGCTGTGGCAAAACATAGGATGTGAAAGAGGGTTAGACACCACATCAAGGGTGGTGAAAGGGGGAAGGGCCTTGTGCAGGCTATGGGTATCTTTGGCAAAAGTAGTTGCTGGCTAGTGGTTGGAAGCTGGTAGCTGGTGACTGAAAGCTGGTAGTTGTAGCTGTAGCTTTTTAGATATATTTGGTGTTTGGCAGAGTAGTTAGAGCTTTTAATAAAATGTTTAAAATGACCAAATTGGACATAACTAAAAAATTAAAAAGTCTGTGCATTAAAAAGTTCATTATCTTTAGAGTTTAAAATAGTAATTTTTTCCCTAAAAGCTTGTAGCTCCTTCTAAACGCTACTAGTAGGAGCATTCAACCAGAAGCTTCAAGCTTCTAACTTAAAAGCTTCAAGCTCCTTCAACCAAACAAGACTTTTTATTGAGTAGGAGTTTTTTCTTAAAAGCTAGAAGCTCATAAAATATCCATGCCAAACATACCCTGTCGTGAAAGGGGAAGAGTTGGTGGACCCCAAGCCTATCATCAACAAATCAGATTATACCTTCGAAATTTTTTTTTTAATTTATTTAACTAAAGTATTTTTTAATGGGTGGTGTATGGTGAAAATTTTTGAAACCATTATGTACAAAGGTGAAAATAGTGACTAAGTGAGTGAGGGCTTATGACTACGTGGGCGCTGATATAACATCAACTTTATGATGTGGTTGTGAAAAAATGTGAAACAGTAACACATAGCCTTAGGAAAATAGTTTTAAATAAAAGATGATGAAGAAGATAAACTAGTGAACTGAGTAAATAAAATAATTAATGAATCTGATTATTCATAGGGGCTCAGGTAGCCCTGTTGGTTCAGATTCTGGTTTACAATCAAGAGGTCACAAGTTGAAATTCTACTAGAGACATATATTTTTATCAGTTTCTGATATAATACATTAGATTTGATGCAATATCAGACTAACATCAGATTAGATTATCTGATGAAATATCAAATTTTCGTAAAAACATCATCTTTCCTATTAAATGCAACAGATTTCTTATATTAGTGGTAGAGCCCCATAGTGGGGGATTATGTGACAAGTGGCAATTGTGTAAGAAAGGGGGGTTATGAGGCTTTATATAACTTGAGTGTGTAGTGGGGTTATATATGTATGGTGTAGTCTAGCTGGTTAGGTCTTGGGACTTAGAAACTAGAGGTCTTGGGTTCAAACGTTGTCTGGTTAATTCTTTTGCTTATAACCTTTAGGTCACAAGTTCAAATCTTGTGACTAACATTTATTTTATTTAAACCTATATTTAATGATTACTTGCTTATTATATCTTTATAATTATGATTATACAACTGAACATAACATTATGTTTTATTAATAAATACAAATACAGGTAGAGGATCCTGTAAAAGTGCTCAAAGTGTGAGAAGTTTGAGAAGTGTATTATAACACTATATATAATACTATATAACACCATATAAACACCGTATAACAATATGTAGCACCATATAATACCATATAACACTATGTAACACTATATAACATTATATAACAAATATAACACTATAGTTTGTCTGATAGCATGTCTATGATAGATATATAGTGTTATATTTGTTATATAATGATATATAGTGTTACATAGTGTTATATGGTATTATATGGTGTTACATATTGTTATACGGTGTTTATATGGTGTTATATAGTATTATATATAGTGTTATAATACACTTCTCACACTTTAGGCCCTTTTTACACTATCCTTACCCTACAAATATAAATATAAATATAAATATAAATATAAATATAAATATAAATATAAATATAAATATAAATATAAATATAAATATAAATATAAATATAAATATAAATATAAATATAAATATACATATATATTCTTTAATCTAAGCAAAACTAATTTATATAAATGATTACTTAAGCAAACTTGAGGTTTTTAACGAGACATGAATTAAACAAACATATATATTTATACTTTTTATGTACGAACTCAACCTTATGAAATATATGGACGCGATGTAGGTTTATACGAACACACTTAAATAAGACTATTATTTATAAGACAAAAAATCAAGAAACAAGGTACGGATCCTTACCCCTTTTTCCGTTTGCTATCTTGTTCAATTGTTTTTTAACCCGTTGACTATCGTTGGAACTCCTAACATCTTTGTAATATCGATTCGTTTGACTGTCCGTTCACTTCTTTTTCAGACTTTAGATTTGACTTGATATCATGCGATAGGATTATGATTTTATTGTACTCATTATCTCATGTTCCGATACTGATTATATGGTTATTGTTTACTGTAAAACTGGATTACCATTTTTGACTGACTGTGCTCTGTTACTCTGAGCTATACGCTTCTTGTGGAGTGTCCCACGGGCATGTTATTAAGGCACCGATAATGTGTGCACCTTCTGTGATGGAAAGATACACGGCATCCCTAGGTTCAAGTGTGGTACATAGCTACTAGGAGGCGTATTGATCGATCCTAGGATAGTTTATGTGTGCCCACACCCATCATACCTATTACTATTCGGCTCAAGGGTACATCCGTATGATACAATTTTCATATAAACTTGTTTTATATTGTATCGTATTACTATTACTGGTTATTATTGTTACTGTTACTGCTACTGTTGTTACTGTTACCGTTACTATTATCGTTATTGTTATTTAAGACTATTATTCCATACTAGGCATTCAGCTCATTTCGTATATCTTATTTCACCACATGTTCACAGGTTACTTTGGGCGAGGTGAAGAGTGAAAAATAAAGCCTAGCATGCTAACCGAAGATGTTTATGACTTTTATAAAATAAGTATGTATTTTGGGCCTTAGGGCTATGAACTATCTTTTGGAATGTAACACTAACTTTAATATTAATGGAACTATGTCTTATGTTTCTGATCACCGTTAATAGTGACACGTCAGCCCTATCCGGGTTGGGGTGTTACAAAGTGGCTCGTCGGCCAACCCATTTTTCTGCAAGTTCTCGTTTGCGAGCTACAAAAACTTTTTGCACTTCGAGGTCGAGACTTTCTTGAGGCATACTATACGTCTGAAAATCTCTATCTTTCGCCGCTAGGGCGACACTTTCGCGTTGTTCGTTAATCAAGGTCGTAGAGGCGGGGATATTTTCGTCTTGAATCGGCCAACGCTAGCATCCTCGATTCCTTCTTTTGGGCGTAAGCTCTTATTTCCTCGCCTACCAATCCAACGTGGCTTATAGTTTGGCTTGACGAACACGGAGTCCTAACGTGTGCTCTCCTCTTGGGTTGTTTTGGGCAAACTACGTCGTTCAAGTCCGAGACCGACTTATCGGATGGCTCGAAGTTAGTCGAATTCGAGGATTTTCTCTTGCTCGAACTTCCACCAGAATCTTAGTTCAACAAGTTAATTCGACCCCATTTTGAGGTGTCTTTAACAATGTTCCATGCAAAACTATGCTTGAAGGCTTGTTTGTGTTATTTTAGAAAATCTTGTTGCGCCGTTTCCAAAACGAGTAAATCATTGCACCCGCTTTTACTTATGTGATCTTATATGTTTAAAAAACAATGATAATGTAAGAATGAAAATATAAATAAATAAAACCTTAAAGTGTCAAAAGAAATAAAAACAGTTAAATTAAAACAAACTAAAACTTTTACCACTTGAATATAAAGGCCGTTGAACCAATTAATTTTAGTTAACATTGGACCCCATTTTGCGTATAGTTGATCGGGCGCTTGTTCGTCATTACCCCTAAGCGCAACGAAGTGTTTATGGACCACTTTCCACAAACCATCTCTTCGTTGTTGGTGGTCTACCGATACATGGATGAATGCTTTAGCCAACATTTCTTCCTCCTCAGGGGTCCATTCCACGGGTGCCCGGTTCACGAATCTTCCTTTTTTCTTGCCTTTAGTGTTTTCTACATCCTCCTCTACATGCTCTTCGGTTCCAACTTGCATTTCTTCAAAATTAGGCTTAAATTGCGTTTCTTGGACATATTCCTCATCACCGTCATCTTCATCAACTTCGTAATGTAGTGGTAGCTCTCGTTCCACATTTTCTTCTTCAAATTGAGATGGCTTTCTATACATCTCAAACGGTTCGACGTTTTGCATCGTTTCCGGTGAGAAACGACCCGAACCGGTGGGAGCATAGGTTGTGGAAAAAATAGTTTGGTTGATGACCAAACATATAGGCGTAAAAATAAAAAATAAAAAATAAAAAAAGTCTCCAACCCACTTAAATGAAACAGGTAATAAATGCGTAACCCTTAGGCCACCCGGTCTGAGCTCACGCCCCTTGCCACATCACATCCATAACACCTTCAAACATCGATTCGGAGGCGTTAGGGAGGGGCACTATAGAGGGCTTCACCAAATAGATAACAAGCGCCAAATGGATGGTTTGGGGGACCCACTTGATTCTAACCAATCTGATCTTTTTTTAAGGTTTCTTTTTTTCATAGTTAAAGAGGTTTTAAATGAGGTTTTATTCCACACCGTGCAAGTTAATACTAAAACACCTCACTTACATATTGCTTATATAACCATGGCTGAAGGGGTATGGTCCCAGATCTCGCGTCAGCATCGACCGCGAGTGACCATTACCCTTATCAAAACCCCCACTAGCTAACAACCTACCTGTGTCCGTGCGGGAACGTGCCGACACAGTGGTTAAATCCAATCTGCCCAATGATGGAGGAGGACTTACCTGGAATATGAGAACGGTATAGTGATGCGGCTGGCACCGCATCTGGTGTATGAAAACGGAAGCGTTCACAGCGATGCGGCCTAGCACCACATCTAGTGAACACTTCTATCAATACAAGGGAGCTGGATAACAGCAACAGTGACCACGGACGATGATGCGGCTTGGCATCGCATCGCATCTCGCGTATTTCTTGATCAAAGAGTGAGACGCCGGAACGTCTACAGTTACCGCAAACAGCGATGCGGCCCGCACCGCATCCTATGCACTCAGCAAGTGGGACTGACACCACAGAGCAAGTAGCACCAATGGCAGCCGCCTGTCAGGTCTACGTAAGCGACAGACTCACGTGGCGTCACCTCCACAGCCGACATGCCTGACACACCTGTAAAGGTGCAGCATGCCGTCAGTCTATCCATCCACCTCCTCCTTCACTCCTCGGCTATAAATACCAACCCCAAACCAGGTTTGAGGCATCTCTTCACAACTCTCTCACTACTACTACTACTACTATCATACTTTGCTTCCCAAGAAGACTACTGATTCTCACGCCGGAGAGTGGTAACAAGGAGCACCCCCCCACTCCATCCTCCTTATTACGAGTCACGGTTTGTTTCCTTGTGCAGGAGATCAACCGGCAGGCGATCCAGCCAGCGATCCTCGAGAGGAAGGGATTAACCCTTCTTGACGAGACCAGTGTGTTAACCCTGCCCGGTTAACCATTGTTTCATCATTGGCGCCCACCGCTACTCTTAAGCACTTTTTTGTACCATCCCTCTCCCTCTCAAAAGATCATGTCAGATCGCATACATAACACTACCGGGGATAACCTAAACCCCACCAACCCAGGGAATGCGGGGACCACTCCCCCAGACCTAAATCCTGGCCACATTGGCACATCAACGCAAAGGGGTCCATCCCTAACGTTCAGACACGACCTATCACAGTACGCATCTGTGATCCCTCCGGACATGGACCCTCACACCTGGTATGACCAGCAAGCAGCCCTGTTGGCCGCAACATACAACCGAGCTTGCGCTGAAGCGCAAATACAAGCCGGGCCTACCCCGGCACCACATACACCTGCGGGTCGTATTTTACAATATGACGGCAGGGCACCCTCACGTCCAGCCTCCAGAAGCATGCGTGAAGACCGCGGGTCCTCTTACTGTGAGGTCCGCACAATAAATGAGGACGATTCCTCATATGGGTCTCGCACCAGAGGCCCAATACAAAGCCGCCTGGGCCCCAAGGCGATAACAGGCGGCAATCCACAGTCCACCACGGTTCCGGCATCCAAAGCCGGCTGGGACCGCTGCCCCAACACGAAGGTATGGCCGCACCGACCCGGACAACCATACATATTGCGGGGATTCTCATGACACCAGCAGTAGACCGGGAGGACGTAACTATTCTCCTCCCACTCACCCCCGCAACACATATCTCCGCGCTGCAAAGCGCCCCGAGAACCAACCCTACAGGCCAAGGGCCGCGGCCGAAAACTCCAAATTCACCCGAAGAATCGCACACGCCCATGTCACCACCACAAAATTCCCATTCAACATTGGGAAATACAACGGTCCGTCCGACCCGGACGATCACATGAACATTTTCATGGGCGCAGGGTGCAACGGCAGGTGGGACGAACCCACCTGGTGCCATTTTTCCCCCAGACCCTGACGGGTCTGGCCAGGGCTTGGTTCGATTCTTTGCCAGTAGGATCACTGGCCTCATTCGAGGAACAACACGCAAAGTTCCTCGCACATTTCAGCCAGCAACGACGTCACGTACGCGATACGATGGACGTCATGAATATCTGGCGAAGGGACAACGAATCTCTCGAAGCATTCGTCGTCCGATACAATAAAGAATGTCTGGAGATAGGCGACGTTGCCGACCAAATGGCACGTAACGACTTCATCAAAGCCGTCAGAGATGAACAGATGGTTATGACTATCTCCGGCAAAGACGGCTTGCCGAAGAAATGGGAGGATGTCATGACGGCGGTCAAGACATACGCCAGACTCAGCGGTCCCTTAAACCGCACCTCACAAAGGCACAGCCCCATACGGAAGGTCAAACCTCCCGCTACGAGCCCAAGCGCAACAATAAGCGCAACCGGGACGCAGGGAATCGCGACAGCGATTCCAAACCATACTTCCCGCGTACCAACCAGTTTAACGCAAGGGCAACAATTAACGCCCAACGGGATAACCGGGCGTCAAAGAAAGAATCTCGGGACCGCAACTGGACCGAGATCACCAAGTCGCCGAGCGAAGTCCTCCTTACGGACGCGCAGACCCTGCGACCGGCCCAACCAATGAAGTCCAAGAAAAATCAAGATCTCACTCTCTACTGTGAGTATCATAAGGACTCGGGCCACACAACAAATAACTGCATCAGTCTCCGGCTGGAGATTGAGCGAGCCCTAAAGGAGGGAAAGCTGCAACACTTGTTGCCAGGTGGACAAAAAGCCACCAAACGCATCACCCCCCATGGCGAGGGCACCTCCTCTGGGAAGAGGACCATGTATGTGGCCTCGACCCATATGATCAATGGAGGCAAAGGAAGGCCGCGCAAGGCGGCGAGAAGACCGGACAATGACTAGAAAGACGAGCAAGTCGTCTTCCCAAAAGTCTGAGGCGGTCCGCGCAACAGACGCGCCGTCGTTATCACCGGCCAGCAAGCTCATTACTGCACCGAGCGATTATTCATTGACCCGGGCAGTACTTCTGACATCATATATGAGCAGTGCTTCAACCAGTTCGATCAGGAAGACAAAGATCGGTTGCAAGCGGTGGATTACCCGTTGGCCGGGTTCGCAGGGGAAACTGTCTTTCCCCTTGGCCAAATTACGTTTCCTGTGCGCCTCACCAGCGAAAGGCACACACGAACAGAAGAGGTAAACTTCATGGTTTTACCTCATACTTCCAAATATGACGTGCTCCTTGGGAGAGAATCCCTAGGTGATTTCAACATGATTACGTCCATACCCCATTCTGCAATCGGTTTCCCAACCGAAAAAGGGGTCGCGATAATCTATGCACGCCGCGAAGTTATGACGTCGGACGAACTGCGTCCGACCAAGATAGCAAGGCCAACCCCTAACAACCAACCAAAAAATGGGTCCTTAACGGAAAATACCCAGAATAAAAGGTCACGTTGGGCCACGCCTTGTCCCCCAACACCAAAGCGCACCTGAAGCAGTTGCTCTTCAGGAACCAAGATATTTTTGCGTGGGCACCCGCAGACATGACCGGGGCCCACGCGACATTGCGCAACATTTCTTGAATACCTTACCAGGTATCAAGCCGGTGATCCAAGGCCAACGCCACCTTGGATCCGCAAAAAACCAGGCGATGCGTGAGCAGGTCGAAGAACTGCTCTCCGCAGGCATCCCGCGGGAAGTCAAGTACCAGACTTGGTTGTCCAACCCGGTCATGGTAGAAAAACCATCCAGGGGATGGCGCATGTGTGTCGATTACAAAGACCTAAACAAAGCCTGTCCTAAGGATTGTTACGCACTTCCGGAAATCGACGAAAAGGTCGATAACCTCGCACCATTTCGATGGAAGTGTTCCCTCGATTGTTATAAAGGCTACCACCAGGTACAGATGGCAATCGAGGACGAAGACAAAACGGCATTCCGCACGCCTACCGGAAATTACTGCTATACAAAAATGCCGTTCGGGTTGAGCAACGCGGGCGCAACCTATCAAAAACTGATGAACGACACTTTCCGCGGGCAAATCAGCAAAAGTCTCGAAATCTACATGGACGACCTGGTCGTCATGAGCATGGAAGAAGATACCATGCTCACTGATATCGAAAGGACATTCCAAACTCTGCGAAGCGTCAATATGAAGCTCAATCCAGGGAAATGCTCGTTTGGAATGGAAAAAGGCAAATTCCTCGGGTTCATCGTAACCAAAGATGGATTCAAGGTTAACCCGGAAAAAGTTCAGGCGATCGACCGCATGCCATCGCCTTCAACAATGAAAGAGATGCAACGACTAGCCGGCAGGCTAGCCGCACTAAATAGATTCTTAGCCAACCATGCGGCTAAATCTTATCCTTTCATCAAGACCCTGCGGAACTGTCTAAAAAAAGAACAATTCCAGTGGACCGCAGAGGCTGAAGATGCCTTCCGGGAAATAAGGAGTGTTTGATACAACTCCCAACCCTAACCGCACCACGCAAAGACGAACCACTTATATTATACCTATCCGTCACAGACAATGCGGTGGGTGCGGTACTAATAGTGGAGCGGGAGGGAGTTCAAACACCCATCTACTATATCAGCAAGATGCTCAACGACTCAGAAACAAGATATTCAATAATGGAAAAGTTGGTACTAGCACTAGTACACGTATCAAGACAGTTGCGACGCTACTTCGCAAATCACGTCATCACGGTGTTAACCAACTACAGGATCGACCCGATCCTATCCAAACCTGACATCTCTGGGAGGTTAGCAAAATGGGCAATCGAGCTGGGCGCACTCACGCTAAACTACAAGCCGCGCCCCGCAATCAAAGGCCAGGTCCTGGCAGATTTCGTCGCCGAGGTACCGGCAAATCGCATCCAAGAATGCGAACGAGAACAAAACCCTGCAACACCGCCACCTTCTTCAGAAATATGGGCACTTTTTACCGATGGTGCATCCAACGAAGAAGGTGCGGGCGCAAGTCTGCGACTCGTCAGCCCCGATGGTCAAGAGCTTACCTATGCAATCCGCCTTGATTTCAAAAGCACAAATAACAAGGCAGAGTATGAGGCTCTATTGGCAGGGCTACGTCTAGCAGTTAAGCTCGGTGTGCAACATTTGGAAGCACACGTCGACTCCTTGTTAGTTGCAGGTCAAGTGCGCGGTGACTATACCGCAAAAGGGGATATCATGATCCTCTACCTCAAGCAAGCCTTGCAGCTAAAATCAAAATTCACTTCCTTCAATATCCGTCATATTAACAGAAGTGAAAACAAATCCGCGGACGCACTGTCAAAACTCGCGTCCACCAGCTTCCAACACTTGGCAAAGGAGATACGCATTGAAATTCTGCAGAATCCCTCAGTACACCTACGCCATGTCAACGTCATCCAATACGGTACAACATCCTAGATGACACCAATCATTGCATACTTGCAATCAGGTGTGACTCCCGAAAGTAAGTCAGAGGCACGCAAGTTGCAATACAAAGCGTGCCATTATCAAATGGGAGACAGTATCCTATACCGTAAATCATACCTGAGCCCACTCGTACGCTGCGTCGACCCCCAAGATGCCACATACCTCATCAGAGAGATACACGAGGGAATGTGCGGCATACATGCAGGACCACGCATGGTAGTGGCTAAAATCATGAATGCTGGGTATTACTGGCCCGACATGCACCTGGATGCCGTCAAAGAATTGCGCAAGTGTATTAATTGCCAACGGCATGCCCCCAAGACCTTGCATCCCAAAAACAGCTTAATCCCGGTCACCACCGCATGGCCCTTTCAGAAATGGGCAATCGACGTGGTCGGACCATTCCCAGACGCACCAGGTGCGGTCAAGTTTATCATAGTAGCTGTCGATTATTTCACATAATGGGTAGAGGCAAAACCACTTGCCTCAACCACTGCTATGATAACGAGGAAATTCATTTGGGAACACATCATCTGCCGTTTTGGCCTACCAATGTGCATCGTTACTGATAACGGCACCAACTTTGCCGCCGACGAATTTCAAAAATGGCTAGAAGAACTACATATTGAACACATATTCTCCTCCGTGGCACACCCGCAGGGGAATGGCCAAGTTGAGAGTATCAATAAAAGTTTAGTCGAAGGCATCAAAGCAAGGTTGGGAACAGCCAGGCGTGGCTGGGTCGATGAACTCCCAAGCATCTTATGGGCTCACCGAACAAGCCCAAAAACAAGCAACGGGGAGACACCCTTCAGCCTGGTCTATGGCTCAGAAGCGGTAATCCCCGCGGAAGTAGGGCTTCCTTCACCTCGAATGTTGGCTATCAACAGAATAGCCAACGACGAAGCACGCAGACTTAACTTAGCCTCCTAGAAGAAAGGCGCGAAAACGCTGCCATCAATGAGGCCAAGTACAAAACCAAGCTTGAAAAATACTACAATTCACGCGTGCAGGTTTGTACATTTAACCCGGGAGACTACATCCTTCGTGATAACGAAGCATATAACGCTGAGCGCCCAGGAAAACTTGCCCCCAAGTGGGAAGGACCCTACTTCATCAAAGAGGTCTTGGGCAAAGGCGCGTATAAATTACAAACGTTAGAGGGCGAAACTATCTCACGTACATGGAATGCACAACAGCTTAGACGCTGCTACATGTAAGCCATGTTTTTTATATTTTCATGTAACCTATCGGGCCGCAGGCCATTTTCAAATAAATAAACGAGCAATTCAATACAATATTGTTTGTTACTGCTATTACAAATGCGTGTTCCACTTTGCGGTATCCGCAAAAATAGATTGGCAGAATCTTCATTCGCGATACCCACACAAAGTGCTAACCACACACAAATATTGTAATAGGCCAGCAAAGGCAAAACATTAAGTGTCTATCCGGCCGTATACACAAGTTTCTACAAAACTTATACAATTCCTAAACCCTAATAGGGCAAACGATGGAATTGGCTCATACTCATACGACAAAGGTATAGAGTATACTCGACCCCATTCACAATGGGTAGAGTTCCGGATACACAAGTTTTTACAAAACTTATACAATTCCTAAACCCTAATAGGGCAAACGATGGAATTGGCTCATACTCATACGACAAAGGTATAGAGTATACTCGACCCCATTCACAATGGGTAGAGTTCCGGATACACAAGTTTTTACAAAACTTATACAATTCCTAAACCCTAATAGGGCAAATGATGGAATTGACTCATACTCATACGACAAAGGCATAGAGTATACTCAACCCCATTCACAATGGGTAGAGTTCCGCATACACACGTTCAAACATGCAAAAAGTAACAACACTTGTACAAATTGAGCAACGGTTAAACTTTATATTCAAAAAATTCATGCACCGACGTGGTGCACAACGGATTTACATAAAGTTCTAACATATACAAAGAGGAAAACAAAACAGGGGCACGCAGGCCAACCTAGTCCTATTTTGTACCACTGGTACCCGCGCCATCTTGGCCGTCACCAGCAGTATCTTCCTCTTCCGCATCGGCATACAGCATCCGCAACCGGTCTAATAGTCCGGTGCATATAAGCATTCATCAAGCTTCTCAACAGAAGAGAGAGACATGTCATAAAATGATGCAACGGCCGCCTCAAGAAGCGCTTCGGTGTCCACATCACGAAACCCGGATCGCTCATCAGTATAGCCACCTTTAGACAAAATGTTTATATGGCCGATGCAGCGGTTATAACCAGCTTTAAAACCAGCATCACGGGCCCGCTGCTTGATCAAGTCTATACCAGTTGCGGTCTCAGGCGCATCCATATAGCTTGAACAATCTTCAACAAAAGAACAATAAGATCATCACGTGCTAATCCAAGTAAATACAAAGGCATGAGATACTTACATGTGCAATACCGTGACTCCACATCCACTCACGGTCAGCCTCAAGCTGGTTAAACGAAGAGGTCAGGGCATCTCTGGCCTCGACAGCCTCATTAGCTCGCTCTTCCGCTACAGTCACGCGGGCAGTAATGTCTGCAAGCTTAGCCTCGCGAGTCTGAACCTCAGCCTTTCAAAAGCAAGAAGCAGTTTGCACAAAATTAGTAAATATTCTCGAAAGGCAGAAGGAAGAATAAAACAGGAAAAGCAAACCATACCTGGAGACTAACAACGGTCTGGTTTAAGCGAGTGCGGTCAGCATTCGCTTCATCAAGGGCATTGGCAAAACCAGCCCCCGCCTTCTTAGCCTCTTCAAGAGCCTTCGCGGTCCGGGCCTCATCCTCCTTAGCCCTGCCTGCAGTTGCCTCGGCCGCAGCCTTCTCTTTGGCCAAAGCAGCGTTTGCTGCCTTCAGATTGGCCAACTCCTGGCGAGCACGAAACAGATTTTCATTCTGTTTAGCCCAAGATTCTTTCCATGTCTTGCACTCATTGGAAAGTGTTTCTTTCCAATTCTTGCGCTCCTCAGCAAGTAACTTGGCAAGAGTACGCGCCTGTTTAAGCTCGGCAGTTGCAGCCCACTCCTCAGTCTGCTTATGCTTCTCAAAAGCAGCCTTATCTTTTTCAAGCTGCTCCGCACCTGCGCGAGCAACTCTAACCAACTTCTCCGCCTCAGCCCGCATCCGTGCAGCTTCTTCCTCCCTCCGACTTAACAACTTATAGTCCTCCATAATGGCGTTCGCCACTATGGAACTTCCCACAAGCATCGTGGAAAGTTTGTTGATGCGAAGTTCATGGGATGCGGCACGAGCGCGATCAATTTCAAACGGGGTGCCCAGGCCACCCAAAATTTCCCTACAAGCGGAAGGATCGTTGGAAATATCATCCCCCTGCATAACAGTCCAAGGGGGTCGGTGATAACTTGTACTTCGATCCTGTGTGTAAGTGCGGTAATAATACTCCAATTCAGACTCCCCAGGCTGAATCGGAGGCCCATCATACCTGCACCACCAGAAGAAGAACCAGTAACCTTCTCACCAGCAGGAGACTTCTGCGGCTCAGCACCAGATTTTTGCTTCCTAGCATCAGAAAACCGTAGATCCAAATTATCAACATCGTTTGGAGAGATCAAGTTGTTAGAAGAATCAACGGTATCAAAGATCTGGGTCGCAACCTTCTCCACAGTCTCCTTCGCCCGCACGATCGGATCGGGCACCACCTTGGCAAAAGGTGCCGCAGTTTCCTTCGTAACACCCGCATCCGTAGCCGTGGTATTAAGGGGAGACGAGGGAGCATCAAAGGTAGAAAAATCTTTATCTTGCGGTTCTACAAAACAAAGCAAACAACAACTATCAGAAAACAAGTGTGCATACAAAACACTTGCAAAAGCTATACACTTCCCAGCAGCAACCGCAGGTTTCTTTTGTGTCAGACCAGCTCTCTTGGACTGCAGCTTCCGACGTTTATTTTCACCGGCACCAGCAGCTGTCTGCTCCGGTTTCCTCTTATCACCCGCAAGGGTGGAACCCGCAGCAGTCCCACCTGCAGCCGCACCACCACCTGGAACACCCAAACCCTCAAGGGTGTCAGATACTACCACGTAATCGGTATATCTGCGGTAACAAGAACGAGAGATACCTGCGGCACCAAAGGAGGGGCGACAGAACCTTCAGTTTTCTCCTTACCGCGACCCCGCGTAGGTTTCTTCACCTGCTTCTTCTCCACGTGCTTCTTAGGGACATGTTTTTCAAACTTCCCCAGATCCCCAAGGGTACCCGTATTTAAACAATCACGCAAGCAGATTACAAGGGTGAACTTTAGAAACAAGGGAATCTTAGAAGATACCTTCGCCTTCTGGCACAGGTGCATTCAATATCTCACGCGTGGGAATGCGGAAATTCCAACAATTTCCAAATTAAAACCTTCCCGTTCCCCGCACGCAATCAACTCAACCTTCCCTTCAAAATCCGGCTCGAACATCCTCCATAAAGGAGCATTAGCTGATAAAACACATGCAAAGTCAGTAAGAACGAGTAAAAGGGAACAAAGAAACCGCACAAGGGTGATAATGCTTACCACCATTTTTTTCCCGCACAACAGGCCTTGCCTTCCTATCCGGCCTGGTGAGCATCATTCGCAACACCTACAACTGATTGTTATCCAATTTCTTAAGTTCAATAGGCCGCAGCCTAGAGAACCAATCCACAGTCTTCGTGGTGGCAACAGGAATATCTTCCCCAGTACAACCCACATTAACGTCCCGAACAGTCTTGTTGGCATACACCGCACAGGCTTTAACGTAAAAGAATTTCCTCTTCCACTGGGTCAGACCCTTGGGAGGTGTCATCAACTTCAGGCTCCCATGTCGTTGATTAAAAGAAAAAATCCGGTGTTTACCGTTAACTGGTAAAACCGCCAGAAATTCTCAACGGTGACGTCCAAACCATGAGCACGAAAAGTGTACTCGAAGTTCCTGATCCGGAACATCCCAAATGGACTTAGTTGGGAAATGTGCAGGTGATAGTATTCTAACACCTCGGCAACAAACACCATCACCGGCAATCGGAGGTTGCCATCGTTAAAAAAGTCGGCCCACAGGGTGATATATCCGGCCGGAGCATCGGCACCGGTGTCACCCTCTTGTGGGTAGGTGGCACCCCACTCCAACGCCATTTGTATGGTGGTCATTAGGATCTTAAACTGACCCTTGGACCACTTTAGTACCGGTAACCCACCACCGGGAGCACCACCATCATCATCTTCATCTTCATCAGCCGCTGCCACCGGCTGTTCAGGGTTTTCACCCTTCACATTGTGTGGATTTGATGGTTCAGCCATAAGAAAGGTAGAAGAAAAGGAAATGAGTACTAAAAACTCAAACCACCTCACCGGAATTTCAGAACACCTTATCGGAGAAGACAGAGGAATTTTCTCTCAACGGAATTTTTTGAAATTTTGAACAAGTGAGGGGAAACCACGAACGGTTTCCCCTTATATACTGATCGCAATTAATGCAACATGGAAACTGAATCATCACGTTCAAAAAGAACGAATTATGCGGCACCACGTGTCAAGCGACGCTTCCCCTGACGGTTACCACGCGCGCGTGGCCGCACACGCGCCTGACATAGGAGACGTTTACACTCCTGCTACAGTGCATTTAATGACCTCGGGCAGTGCAAATGTCCTTTCATTTCAGCACATGCCAGAAAATCTCACCAACTTCCACCAACTCACACGTGCGCTCAGCCACGTATACAACAAAAAGCGACAACATTATCCAAACACAAGCGGCATGCGGTTTCTTTGATATACCGCACCATAACCCATACCGCATGTCGTTTTTTTTACATACCCCTAAAAATAGCTAAAAATTATATCCAACCATGGTTAAGGGGATATAAACATATCCGCACATACCCACGAGCACACGTGGAATATGCGGAAATGACACACACGAGCCAGTACAGGTGTGTCAGATACTCAGAACCAACGTTGTTCTTTGGACTGAACCGCATCTCAGAAACAGGTAAATCGCATTGCCTTCATTCTCTTCAAGCTTCAAATCCCTCCTGTCTGGTTCACAACCACAGAGGGTGCGTAAGCAACTTCTTCAACAAAAAGAAGGAGGGGAATGTACGCGCACGCACATCAGCAACCCTGACTCCTGATCCTTCAAGAGCCACATCCGAGCAACGCACTCATTTCAAACAAGTATGGGGTAACGAAACCGCAGACACTCATGAGTCGCTGCGGACACACCCATAACTCCGCAAATGGTTGCTACGGAAGAGCCACAGCTAAGTCATCACATAGATGAACGAAGCTACTTCAAGGAAAACTCCTCGGTATTGGAGCGTGAAGGAAAGTGGCTAAGGAAGAGATGCGGACGAAATCCCCAATGATCATAACAGATCTCGTCGAACAACAAGCGGCCGAACAGCGGTAACAAGTCTGCTTATGACTTTGTTACCCTACTTGTAAGACGGATAGAATAAACAATGGTGGGCATTACCATGCCTATGACCATGTTTATTTGACCATTATCCAGATTCACATTGTTCGACCAAACATGGCCAACAATGACGCAAGTATCCAACATTGTTCACCCAACCGTGGCCAACAATGTCAAGCAACGAGGTAACCGTAAAGGACGTGCGGTTACTAGAGAGCTAATTGGAAGAACATGAACACCCCACAAAAGGGATCATCATTAGATGTCCAATAATTACGGAAGACCACTCTCTTCTTCACTCACCACCTCAAAGGTTGGTTCGAAGTTTGTGCACATCTTCAACCACCATCTCAGAGGTTGGTTCGAAGTTTGTGCATACCCCTAGCAAGGTCTCAAGGTTGGTTCGACACACCAACAGGTGGCACCCAACCCGAGGCTGAGAATTTTGCATCAGACGAAACATTCTCACCGGTACGGAAGAGGCATCACATGACCCTTCTAGATCTCCAGCTTGATTTACAAAGAGCAAAGACCATCTACATGGCCTAGGATCTTCTCCAGACTCCAAACTACCTTCTAGACACCATAGTCCAGTACTCCTCCCACATGCAACTTGCATATGGCAGCAACACTAGACTGGGGGGACTTGAAGGGGTATGGTCCTAGATCTCGAGTCAGCATCGACCGCGAGTGACCATTACCCTTATCAAAACCCCCACTAGCTAACAACCTACCTGTGTCCGTGCGGGAACGCGCCGACAGTGGTTGAATCCAATCTGCCCAATGATGGAGGAGGACTTACCTGGAATATGAGAACGGTATAGTGATGCGGCTGGCACCGCATCTGGTGTATGAAAACGGAAGCGTTCACAGCGATGCGGCCTAGCACCGCATCCAGTGAACACTTCTATCAATACAAGGGAGCTGGATAACAGCAATAGTCACCACGGACGACGATGCGGCTTGGCACCGCATCTCGCGTATTTCTTGATCAAAGAGTGAGACCCCGGAACGTCTACAGTTACCGCAAACAGCGATGCGGCCCGCACCGCATCCTGTGCACTCAGCAAGTGGGACTGACACCACAGAGCAAGTAGCACCAATGGCAGCCGCCTGTCAGGTCTACGTAAGCGACAGACTGACGTGGCGTCACCTCCACAGCCGACATGCCTGACACACCTGCAAAGGTGCAGCATGCCGTCAGTCTATCCATCCACCTCCTCCTTCACTCCTCGGCTATAAATACCAACCCCAAACCAGGTTTGAGGCATCTCTTCACAACTCTCTCACTACTACTACTATCATACTTTGCTTCCCAAGCAGACTGCTGATTCTCACGCCGGAGAGTGGTAACAAGGAGCACCCCCCACCTCATCCTCCTTGTTACGAGTCACGGTTTGTTTCCTTGTGCAGGAGATTAACCGGTAGGCGATCCAGCCAGCAATCCTCGAGAGGAAGGGATTAACCCTTCTTGACGAGACCAGTGTGTTAACCCTGCCCGGTTAACCATTGTTTCATCAATGGCCACGGGTATTTAAGTTCCACCTAAGGTGTGCCCAGGTGAGTTTTCCCCCACTAGGTCTCGGGTTCGAGTCTGGGTGACAGGGCTTTCTCACTAAGAGATTTAAATTGTGGATCTATTGTGCGAGGAGGCTCTCTAGCGTAGGTCTGGTTAAGACAACGTATGCTAGACACAGCGGCGGATCCAGCCCTATTTTCTGGGTTCATATGAACCCACTCGGTTTGGAGAAAATAGAAAAAATTAATGAAAATCTTGTATGATTCAGAAAAAATTAGTGAGAATATATATCAAAACGAACTTACTGAAAAAAATTTCTGGATCTACCACTGGTTAGACCTCCCGACATTCGCAAATAATTCACACCTTTAAAAGAAACATATTGCTTACATGTCGTATAAAAACACTAAGGTAGTGTTTGGTATGCAGGAATGAGAGGTGGAATGGAATGAGTGATTACGAGGGAATGAAGAAAAGAATGTTTGGTTGGTCAATGAAATGGAATCACCTATTCCAAAAGTCATTCCATTCCCTCAAAATCATTCCTTCCACCCCCCATGTTTTTTTACCATTCCATCCCCTCTTGCACAATTCATCAACAACACCACAACCCACGACCCTCGCCACAACCCACCACCACCACTGACGCCATCGCCGCCACCCGCCACCACCTCACCCCGACAGCCACCGCCGCCGCCACCCACTCGCCACCGTTATCACCCACAGCTGCGACCAACCGCCAACGCAACTCGTCGCCGCCGCCCACCACCATTGTCGACGCTACCACCACCGCCACCAGCAACCGCCGCCGCCACCTTTGCTGCCACCTACCACCAACGACCACCTTGTCGCCACCACCACTCGTCGTCACCGCCGCACCGCCACTCGCCGCCACCACCACCACCCATCGCCGCCGCCGACACGCACCACCGCCACCTATAACCACACACACTCACTACCACCGACCACCACCACCACTCACCGCTAATTTTATTACTCCGTTTTTCTTGCCTACCGAACAATACACGATAATAATTCATTCTATTCACATGGTAACCAAACAAGACCATGGAATGGTAATGATCCATTGCATTCCCTCATCCATTCCATTACCTCGTCGATTCCATTCCTTCGTCCATTCCATTACCCCATACCAAACATACCCTAAAGAATTTTTCACACACCATACAACCCTAACATCATTTATGTGCATCTATATACGAGTGACAATTAAAATAACACAATCACAATATCAAATATCAGTAAACAAATAATACGTGCTATAACTAGATAGAATATCCAACAACCACTAATAGTAAGCGTTATATCTAAGTAATCAAATATGAAAAAAAAAAAAAAAAAAAGAAAGAATAAAAAACTGTTTAAATCATATCCCAAAATAAACATACACTCTTTTTTAGACAGACATACTTCTTTTCTAAGTGGATCTTTATTGATAACTCGAATCTTCATGGGGTATGGTTAATCACTCTAGGATGATTGAGTGATTCTCTATCCAATAATATTATGTCATGTCAACTCTCCATTTCACTCCTCATTTTGCATTCAATCAGGTGTATGATTAATCACTCTAAGGTGTTTGAGTTATATATTTTTTTATTGGTTCTTCCTCTCCTCTCTCTCTCTCCTCCATCACTCTTCTCCACATCAGTGACCATACCCCGATTTCTCACCCTCTCTCCTACTCAAACACCCTAACTCAATCATGATGATGCGGTCACCGATCGGTGACACCCACTCAAACACCCACTCCCCGCACATCATACCCGCCACCCTAACAATCTTCCATTCTTCCTATCTAACTTAAGGGCTATTTGGTAAATTCTGAGTGGGTAAGTGTTGAATCAATAAGAAGTCTGAATCATTAAGTTCTGAACTAGTAAGATTCTGAATCATTAAGAGCCAGTATAATGCTTAACCATTCAGAGACGAATGTCTAACCAATTCAGATAGAGGTCTTAATCATTTAGACTTATTATAATGCTTAACTATTTAGAGGCAAATGTCTGAACCATTTAGACACTTTCTCGCAAAACAACAGTCTAATCTAGTAAGAGGTCTAAACCGTTAAGATGTCGAATTTGTTTTTCTTCTCGTTCAGAAATCTGTTGGAAATCCATCACCATGTCGGTCTCAAAGGTCAGCAACAAGAGGCTTTTAAAGGGATCGTCATAATAGTTTGTTTGAGCATTTGGAAGGCGAGGAACAGAGCCAAGTTTAACAATAAACCAGTTAAGATTGAAGACATTATTAGTGAGGTTAAATCTGTGGGTTTTTTGTTGTTCAAAAGTAGATCAAAAAACAAGAATGTTAGTTAGGTAGAATGGTGTAATTTTGTAATTATGTAATTTGTCAGTTGTTGGCTTCCTCAGTTTGAGTTTGCTTGTTATGAAGTATACTTAAAAAAAGAGAGATGAAAGTGGTAAACATCAACACAACCTTCCATAGTTAGATAGAATGATGTAATTTTGTAATTATGTAATTTGTCGGTTGTTGGCTTTCTCAGTTTGAGTTTGCTTGTTATGAAGTATACTTATAAAAAAGAGAGATGAAAGTGG
Organism: Helianthus annuus; assembly: GCF_002127325.2. Taxonomy (NCBI): domain Eukaryota; kingdom Viridiplantae; phylum Streptophyta; class Magnoliopsida; order Asterales; family Asteraceae; genus Helianthus; species Helianthus annuus. The sequence goes on from NC_035437.2 coordinate 122,167,162, forward strand.
TAAACATCAACACAACCATCCATAATTAAGTAGAATGATGTAATTTTGTAATTATGTAATTTGTCTATTGTTGGCTTCCTCAATTTGAGTTTGTTTGTTATGAAGTATACTTAAAAAAAAGAGAGATGAAAGTGGTAAACATCAACACAACCTTCCAATCTTCTATGTTTTTTTTGTTGTCTTACTGGTTATTACAGGAAACAATGAGGATGTAACTTGTGTTAAACTTGAGAAGTGGGTTATTAGCAAAAAGAAACAATTGCACCAACAATTTTGCACAAAACAAAAGTGCAGACTCCTTTTTTATTAATTAACTTCTTACGGAAAGAAAGAAACAATTCAAAAATAAATTACCTATAGAATTTGGGTTTATATAATAGAAAAAATGAAAATAAGACTGTTACACATCTAAGCTTAGTCGTTTTTATTAAAATCCTAAAAATTAAAAATAAAATACATTTTTCCTCCTCTTCTTTATATGACTCATGTTTGATACGTATATTTCACAAGCTCTTACAACACTTTTATTACAAATCATAATTTATTTTTGAGTAAATTACTATTTTGGCCCCTATGGTTTAGGCAGTTTAACCCTTTTAGCTCAAAAAATATCTTTTAACATATCAAATCCCGAGTTTGCATTTTATAACGGTTTTGCCCTGACACCCTTTGTTACTTTTTTGCAGTTAAGTGTAAGGGTAATTAGGTCATTATTTACCTCAGGGGTTGTTTTTGATAATTACAAAGTTTTTTTAAATATTTAAGAGATTATTAATCAAATTACTCAAGTTTTTTTTAATTATTTCATTATTTTCACGATTATTATTTAACAAAATATGTTTTATATATACAGATAAATATGTATTTTCATTAAGCGTTTGTTTTTTTATAAACGTCCTTTTTTTAAAATCATTTGTTTTTTAACCTTTTTTAACTGTCTATCATTTTTAAAATTATTCCTTTTTAACCATTTGTTTATTAAAATCGTTCTTTTTAAAGTTTTTTGTCTTTTAAAGTTTTTTGAAACAAATCATTTGATTCCGTTCTTTTTAAAATCATTTTAAACATTTTAAACAATTCGTTTTTTAAGTCGTTAATTTTTAAAAGTGTTTCTTTATAAACCGTTCCTTCTAGAACCGTTTCTGAAATCGTTCATTTTTGAAACTTTGTATTCAGTGTATTTATAGCTGTTAGGGAAAAGGAACTTTAGAAAATGAACGATTAATCGAAGGAATTTAAAAACTATCGATTTTAAATGAAGATTTAAAAAATGGTGTTTATAATAAACAAAACCTAAAAAAAACAAGTTAACAAGGGTAGGTTTTAAAAAACGCACGAATTTAATAAACGAAAGGTTAAAAAAATAACGAATTTTGAATAAACAAACGGTCCAAAGAATTGGGAAATTTGAAAGAAAAAAAATAAACCATTTTAAAAATAGTTTGAAAAATAAACGATCTTTTACAAACTTTTTATTAGAATGTTTCATCTTTTTTTCAAATCTTACATTTTTTTTGTTTTTTATACAATTCATTTTGTAAAATTTAAAAAAATGAACGACTTAAAAGAGTGAGTTGTTTACAATATCTTTTGTTTTCTTTTCTTAGGTCATAGTGGCTTACGAATTCTTGAATTCTTTTGTTTTCTTTTCTTTCGAATTTTAAGGATCACTAATCATTTAATTTCAATTCGTTTGATTTGGTCAGACAGAAAATCAAAGAAGGATTTAATAGAAAATACATTATTCAACTTTGATTGTTTATTTGGGTAGTTTAAGCATGTTAAATGATTTTGGGCAACTGGGAATAAAAGATTGAATTAATTAAAATCTAAAAGGTTAAAGATCAATAGATATATTTGATGAAACTTTCAATTTAAAGAAAAAAAAAAAACAAATGAAACAGGATATCGAGTTGTTGTGGACTTCGCTGTAAATAAGGAGAAGAAACATCAATCACACAAAAGGGGAGTAAAAAATCTGTTTTTGTTTTGATTTTTTTAAGTTTTTAATCAAAACAATTAGGTTTAAAGGATTTCACATTTAAAACTAATCTCAACCCTTAAAAATTAATCTCAACCCTTAAAATCTTAGATCAATGGGGCTAAAATCTTTTCTACAATTAGGTTTAAAGGATTTCACATTTAAAACTAATCTCAACCCTTAAAAATTAATCTCAACCCTTAAAATCTTAGATTAATGGGGCTAAAATCTTTTCTACTTTTATTTATTTTTCCTTTGTATTCAATTCTAGGGGATGGTTCAAATGAAAAACACTTTTATTGTGAAAACTCAAAAACTAACAAAAAGAAGCCTAAAAAACACACCGAAATTTTTTTTTTTCAATTTTTTTATAAAAATCGTAGGTTTTTTATATAAAAATTTAAAAAAAAAAATCTTTTGTAGTACACATGTGTAATAATACACATGTCACTACAAAATTTTTTTTTTTGAAAATTTTTTATATATATAAAAAATGGCGAAAATTGGTAGGCAAAAAAAAAAAAAAAAAATTGGTATGTTTTTTTGGCTTTTTTAATTAGTTTTCGAGTTTTCACAATAACTAGTGGTTTTCATTTGAACCTTCCCCTTCGATCCTAATCCGTATAGTGTAGGTACATATGTGGGCACACGCTTAATCTGAATTCAGTACAAAATAATAAAGAGAGTTCGTAACTTGGACATACCATTGTAGTATTAGACGCCTTGTTTTAGACCGTGGGATATGGTGGGGCTTGGGTTGGGGGCATGAGTTAACACATGGAACTTGAAGATCAACAAACCCAAACCCAAGTTGTAGGGGGTATGGTGGGCGTGGCTGGGCTGGCGTAGCCAAGCCACATCAACATTTTTTTAATATATATATATATATATATATATATATATATATATATATATATATAGGGTAGGAATATGGTAAAAAGTGTTTAAATGTGAGAAGGGTAAGAAGTGTTTTAAACCATTGGATATTTGATCTAATGGTTGAGATCAATAGGGTATAAAAATGTAAATTATGTTTTAATTAGAGGGACCTTATGTAAAATTGAAGGGCAATAGTGTCTTTTTCAATGTTTGAAATATGGTAACCGTAACCTACACAACCAAAAACACATACATTCACTCCTTTTTCCTTAAATATCGGAATTAATGATTCACCTTAATTGTAGGGAGGTCTTTGGTTGCATATTCTTCATAAGTTATCATAAAGAGATCTATAATCAGATTCATGGCGTTGTGTTCTAAAAAAACAGGATAAATTGACTATGATTCAAGTTGTAGTTCCCCTTGATGTGTATGGATCTTCACAGAATTGTCAATCCGATCAAGAGTGCGGAATCCTCTTGATCAGAATATAGCAGAATGAGTAGAAACAGAAATCACTTTCAATCTGGATCTTTATTGATTATCTATCAAACTGATTACAATCAATCAAGATCCCTAACCAACCCTAATTTCGTCCAAGCTTATACTCTCTCACAAACACTGTTTTTGCTGATTAACCTAAACCCTAATGTCTAACCTTGTTTATATAACACAAGGGTTACAACTGGGCTAGGTTAAACACTCTTGGGCTGCGAATTGGACAGGCCCAATTCGCCCCCCATCACCCAATCTGGGTTTTGTTTAGCCCAAACTCAATTATCTCACTAATACAAAGCTAAACCCGCTAACCGTTTATCGTTTAACTAATTACAAGATATCCAAAGACCAAATCTAAGCTGTTGTCACAGAATATGCACCAACAAACTCCCCCTTGACAATAGCTTCATAAAAACTTTGTCTTCGGTCTTCTTGCAATCTTCAAGTAGTCTTGCACTGTCTTTGGTCTTTGGATAGCTTCAGCTTCAACAGCTTCTGTCAGCAACAAACTGTCAGCAACAGACTCCCCCTAAGCTGATGCATCCAATCACCAAATCTTCAATACGTTAGCGTTTGAGTAAACTCCAGTTCAGCATTTGCACAGCAATCTTCGAACTCTTCAATCTTGTCTGCAATATAGAAAGGAGGTTCTACCATGCATCCAATCAAACTCTCATCTTCTCAGCACCTTCTCAGCAACATACCGCTTCAATCTGTATACTATAAAACAAACATCTCGAGAAACCATAAGAATTTTTCAACATAGTTAAAGAATTATTATTATTCAAGAGATAGTTCAAACTGTATTACAGATTAAGCATTTTCAATTTCATCACCAACATGCAAAACTTTTGTCCAACACAGAAGAACCTGTCTGATTTAAAAATTTTGAACTCACTTTCTAACACTGTCTCCCCCTATCAGTATCAGTTCCTCCAAGAATAACAGTTTTCCATATGTTAAGAATTTTAAACAGAAAAAAGACACTATTTTTGGATTTTTATATTTTCTGAAAGCAAGTAAATACAAAAGCAATAAACACTCTATTTTTGTGAGAATCACCGGTAAGAAGATCATATCAGCACAATCAAACTGTTTCACACAATTAGATAATTCTTTATTCAATTTTTAGTGAAAAACAGTTCAAGACGATCACCAGTATATTTGTCCACTTAAACAAAATGCATGAACACTTCAAGTACCATTACCATATGATACGTTAAGGTAATTTTAATTCAGAAATATTAGCGTGTCCCACATTAGGATATACCCCCGCGATCAAGGTATGCACAAAGATTCATCGTAGTAGGTGAGTATACTGATGTCATCCTTTAAGATATCCTGACTGTGCCTAGGTCTGCATATAATGAGTTTTATCATGTTTTGATTGCTTAACAATGAACACCCAAATAAATACTAATCAAATCCTTGAAATATAAACAACACACTCTATCATGCAAGTATCTTCCCTACCACATATTTCACAAGTCCAATCTAGATTTCTGACATCTTAACTGGGAATAGGTTGAGAAGAGAACAGAATAGATCTTTAGCAGAGATGGTATAATATACAGATCAAATGAGTTTTACTCAGTTTGATATAGGTTTCTGGGTTTCTTTTGGGCACTTGAGGGCCTCTTTCGGGTGTATTAGATCTATAGTGCGACAACGTACAACTAGGTCAGCATGTATCTGGATGCAGCAGAAGCTGTCGTTGCCTAGCACCTCCAGGTCAACATATATCTGGATGCAGCAGAGGAGGTACACGACTTTTTTCAGAGAAGATTTCAGAATCAGATCAAAATTGTGTGTATCGGGATAACATACAGACATTCAAATAGAAATGAGCTAATTCCAAGTGACTTTCTTTCCTGGGGTCATGTACAATTTTAGTTCTAAACAGAAAGACAACCAAGATATCCCCAGATAAAAAACAGTATAAAGACCCAAAACCTCAGATTTTAGCAATCTATCAACGCAAGAATTAAGGTCATTAAACCATACACCACTGATGTGTTCCCCACTCATATTCAGTTCATTTATGTTTATATCACATTGGTAAGTTGATTATTTCATGCTTTTTGCCTACTGGTACATCATATGATGAAGCTGCTATCACGCTTAAGCAATATATGGTTCAATTTCAGTGTGACAGTCTAACTTGCTGATGTACTATCATTTCTTCTTTTTCACACAGTGATAACTCATTTTTTATTTTTCTATTTTTTTATGTTTTTGATTTTTCAATTTTTTTTATTTTTGATTTTTAAGAAAAGCAGTAAACTATTTACAAAAATTCTTATGAAAAACTAGTTATTCAGGATTCCTCATCCCGTTGAGTTCGACTAAATGTTCAAAGCGAGCCCTGTCAAATGCTTTAGTATAAAGATCTGCCAGGTTATCTTGTGTGTCGACTCAGCACTTTGAACTTCAATTTAAATCATTTAATATACATATATATGAACAATCTCACATCCCCCGTCATGTGCCTGAAGCAGCCACTATCAACATAAGTTGATAATCCTCCTTAGCAGCTCCTGCACACACTAACTTAAAAAATTAGTTAGATTGGGGGACCCAAGCCTTAATGGTCTTGGGTCTTCCAAATTCACCAACTACTGGAACATCCATCCAATATCCATTACTCTAACTGGAGTCTTGGATCTCAGACCTGTTGGAATTTGATTTTGATTTCCATAAGGTCTCTGGTCCTGAGGGTTCCTATATACATTTGGACTGTTTGACCTTTGGAAATTTTGATTTTGAAACCTTGAGTTTTGATTCCAAGAAGCTTGATTGTTATAATTTCTAAAGCCATTGTTATAAAAAGTTCGACCACCATTATTTTGGTATCGATTTTGATATTAACCTTGACTTCTGAAATTATTTGAATTATAATTGTTCATTCTTGGTGAACTGCTTCTAGGTCTCTGATATCTGCCTGGTGGAGATCTAGGCTGAAATCTAGGTTGATTTCTTTGAAAACGTGGAACTTGTGGAGTTCCTGTTCCAGCCTTATCTACACCAACAGCAACATTCTGTGGTTGCTTAGGAGCAGATTTCTTTGGAGAATTTAAACCTTTCTCCTCACTATCACCACTCTTCTCTGGTGACTTCTCTCTCTTTTTCTCACTCACTTGTGCTTCATTCTTTTTGTTAGGACAGCAACTAGCTACATGTCCCTTAATGTGACACCGGAAGCACGATCTCCTTTTCAAAGACTTCTTTGCTGGAGTCTCTGAGGTAGATCCCTTATCAGATGGTGATGATACCTTGGAAGAATTTTGTTCAGTTTGCTTAATTTCAGATTTTTCTATGTTCTTATTTTTTGCAAACTCTACATTTGATTCTTTTTCAATAACAGCGATTTCATTTTTCATATCACTACCTTGAACAAAATTAATCTTTTTAACAAAAGTTTGGTTTTTGCTCTTAGGAAGTGAATTTTGCTTTTTCAAATGTTCCTTGTTATTGTTATTCTTAGCATCATCACTTTCAGACCCCTCACCTTGACTTGATGTGGATGCGAAACTACTTGGTGCAGTTGACATAAAGTCTGCTAGCTCATCTTCATCAGGCAGGAAAGAATAGCCATGACTAAGAGGAGGTGGGACTTCATTAAAGCCCTGGAAGCCCACAGTGGTCTTGTCATTACTCTTCTTTAACCCACCCATCATGTGTTTCATAACAAAAGACGAATCTCTGAATTGACTTAATTTCTGTTCAAGTTAAACAATTTTGAGTTGTGCATCTGACAACTCTTTGCATTTATCAGAAATCTGTTTTGTTTTCTCAGCCATCATTTCATGAGCTAAGTCTATGACTTGAAGCTTTTCATTTAATTTGCATGTTAAAGCTTCAATTTCACTTTCATACCCTTTTATCTTCTTCAAGTATGAAGTTTCGTTTCTTTTAGCGAAAAGTTTGACTCTTTTATGCTCGACATCTCGCTTACCAGACTTTGACTTTGTGTTGACAATCTGTCAACCTCACCCTGTAGTTCACGACACCTCAAACACACAAAATTAGATTTTACCTCTTCCTCATGAACTTCTGTAGTTTCATCAGCAACAACCTTTTCAGCTTCACTCTCCTTCTCTACTTCAGCATCCACTTTTGCTTCAGCATTCTCCACTTGAGATTCAGCATCACTCACACTAGTTTCAGCCTCATCAACTGGCACTATCTCTGCCATAAATGCCTGAGTGACACTCTCATTTCCCTGATATCGCTTTTGTAATGCATCCCACATATCCTTTGAATTTGTGTACTTCTTGAAGATATGCTTGATGTTATCAGGTAAGGATGTCTTTATTGCAGCCAAGGCTCTCTTTTCAGCCTCGTAGATCTTTTTATCATCCTCTTTCATGTTCACGTAGTCTGTTCTACGTGGCCTGCCCTCAAAATCATGTACTGGGTTTATGTACCCATCTTCAATACAAATCCACATGCGTGCATCCTGAGATTCAATGAAGGATTTGAAACTGTCCTTCCATGTAAGATAATTCTCCACCTTCATCATCTTAGGTGCACTCAAGTTGGTCATGTTCGACATTTTAAACGTAACAGACTGGAAAAACCGAACAAAATATATCCGAAAACAGTTGTTACCAAATTACACCGTTAGAATCGTCTCGAAAAGACGAATCCAATGATATATAATGTCAAAAACTGAATTCGGGATTTTCCAGAGTTTTTTTTTTTGTCCTAAAAATCCCACGAATTCAACGGTGCAGACGGTTACTTCAGAAGAGTTACGGTTCACTTTCTATTTTCGAAAACGTGAATTTTTCCTTACGCTTGCCAAAAAATCTTCCACCTTTTTAATTTTGCTATTAATTTCGCTAGGAAGTCAGTTAAATTCGCTGCACTGGTTCGCTGTTCAACTTGATTAATTTCGCTGCTAATTATGTTGGTTAACTTCGCAGATTTAATTCACTGGTTAATTTCGTGAATATGACAACTAGTAAAGTCGTCGAAAATCGTAGTAATTTCGCTGTGGAAAATTATACGATTACCAAAGTTGCCTTTGGATTTAATTTCGCCGATGACCGAGTTATTAAATACCAAATTCGCCGTTCAGTTAATTATGCTGGTCCTGTTTGCGAATTTGCTAAATTCGCTAGACAGTAATAAGGAAATTCAATCTTTTTGAAATTCTGAAGATTTTATCTCCTCTCCAACACAAATCTGCAAAATCAAAACAGCAAAATATCAGTGATTTTCGAAAATCAACAAGAAACAGAACGAAGAACGTGAAGAACACGAAGAACAATCTTCGAATCTTCAAGTGTTTCCAGCCAAAATCCTTCAAACAATCAACAGAATCTTTCCAGAAATCCTGCAAAACAGTAATCAAACAAACTAGAAGATCAAAACAGCCAACAAATTCGAAAATTTTATCAAAACCAAGAAGAAAATTTCGAAACCCTAATTTCAGGTTTCAAAATTTTCGAAATTTTGTCCTATTTCTGCAGCAAACAATTCTGAACCGAGCCTTCAAGAGCCTAATGCTCTGATACCAATTGTAGTTCCCCTTGATGTGTATGGATCTTCACAGAATTGTCAATCCGATCAAGAGTGCGGAATCCTCTTGATCAGAATAAGCAGAAACGTGTAAAAACAGAAACAGCAATTCACTTTCAATCTGGGTTTTCTATTGATTATCAATCTCACGAATTACAATCAATCCAAAACCCTAACAACCCTAATTTCGTCCAAGCACTAATACTCTCACGAAATTTCACTCTCAAACTGTTTTTGGCTGATTAACCTAAACCCTAATGTCTAACCTTGTTTATATAACACAAGGGTTACAACTGGGCTAGGTTAAACACTCTTGGACTGCGAATTGGACAGGCCCAATTCGCCCCCATACACCCAATTCTTTGGGTTTAGTTAGCCCAAACATCACAACTAACTATTACAAAGCTAAACCTGCTAACCGTTTATCGTTAAACTAATTACAAGATATCCAAAGACCAAATCTAAGTTGTTGTCACAGAATATGCACCAACACAAGTCATGGTGTTTTATCTGGAGACATTGTTCATGGCGTGGTGTTTTAAACATCTATGATTCAAGTCATGGTGTTTTATCTGGAGACATTGTTCATGGCGTGGTGTTTTATCAATACAAAACATTCCCAGATTTTAAAACACCATGACTATGATTCAAGTCATGGTGTTTTATCTGGAGACATTGTTCATGGTGTGGTGTTTTAAACATCTATGATTCAAGTCATGGTGTTTTATATGGAGACATTGTATAAACAGATTCATGGCGTGGTGTGTTAAAACAACTGGATAAAATGACTATGATTCAAGTCATGGTGTTTTATCTAGAGACATTGTTCATGGCGTGGTGTTTTAAAAATCTGGAGACATTGACTATGATTCAAGTCATGGTGTTTTATCTGGAATCCAGAAAACATTGTATTGTGATTACATCCATGGTGTTTTAACATCTGGACAATCAATACGAAACATTCCCAGATTTTAAAACACCATGACTATGATTCAAGTCATGGTGTTTTATCTGGAATCCAAAAAAACATTAAAACACCAATTCAAGCTTGAATCTGTATGTATATAACCCTTTAAAACACCAGAATCGAAGAAGGGCGCAGAAGTTAAACAACTGTATTGTCTCTAGCGATTTCATAAGACTTCTTGTATTTATAATTGATGAAGAATGATACGTAGATAACAATCGTATTGGATCTTGCAAAAAAAATACAAAATTCGAATCAATCCCTAAACATTCTCATCGCCAGTTATTTTTTTTTCAGTTATATTGGAAATCAATTAATTGACAAGAATGTACAATTACTAATATACCCTTTTGAATTAATTAAGATGAGGGACACTTGTCATTCCCAAATTATTTCTTACACTTCTTACAAAAGATGGACTTTGTACAGGATCCTCTACATATATATATATATATATATATAGGGTAAGGTTCATGCGAGAACCACCCTTATTGTGAGAACCGCGAGAACCAGTGTGAACAGGGGGTGTTATTGTAATTAAATATTGAATGTAAATAACACGGTGTCTACAATCTCTGCAATTCGATTTCCCGGTGTCTACAATCTCTGCAATTCGAGTTCCATTGTCAACATCACCGTATCATCGTACAAATTAGGGCACGATTCAGGGCACAAATTGAACAAAATCATTCATCATTGGTTACTGATTGTTATTACATTCAGTAATTGATTACAAAATCATCGATTACCATTGCTCGACATGCCCGAGAAATCAGAAATCGTGTCGATTCAAGGCACAAATTGAACAAAATTATTCATCATCGGTTATTGATTGTTATTACATTCAGTAATTGATTACAAAATCATCGATTACCATTGCTCGACATGCCCTAGAAATCAGAAATCGTGTCCGTTTATTAATCACTGATCGGCTATCCCTGCCAAATCTCAGTTAGTCGCCAATCACGCCATCTAACACTTGGTAAGGATCTGATTATTACCAGTAGATATATATATTGTTCTTTAGGTATCTGTTTTTTATCAGTAATTTTGATTTCCATCAATAATATATATGAATGTGATTCAACTCGTTGATCTGTTAACTGTGCTTGTTATGTTATCGCACAGATCTTATAAGTGCCATAACCGACCTAGTATGTATATGTGAACCAAATAAAGTTAATAATATCATTCATGTACATAGTGAATTTGAGCAGGTTTGTTTAGGATACGTGTATATGATTTTGGGTAATTAGAAAATGTTGGTGTTGTTGTTTTAGGTAATGCACATGTGCATAGTGAACTTGAGAAGTTTTGTGTAAGATACGTGGTCTTGTGTATTTAGGATATGATGGTGTTATTGTGATTTTGTGTAATTAGGATATGATGTTGTTATTGTTTCATGTGATTCACATGTGCACAACAAACACGAGCAGCTTTGTTTAATATACGTGTATATGATTCTGTGTAATTAGACTTTGTTGATGGTGTTGTTTAAATTGATGCATTTGTGCATATTGAATTTGAGCACATAACATTAAACTTTACATATGGATTGATTTTAAGCATCATTATAAGAATATGTGATGCACATGTGCATATAGATGCACAAATTTATATCGTAACAGTGATGAAAAAGTTTGTTTAATGCACATACTAATTGAAATTGCATGTTTGATTATATTAGTTTCAATTATTATTGTAGGCAAAAAAATGGAAAAAAACGAAGAAAATAACACTTTTGTTGAGATTGAATGACGAAGGGGCAACAAAACTGCCAGATGACAAGGAAGGTAAATACAAAAGTGTTAAGTGAAAAGCCAAAAAAGGTTGGTTATTAGTCGATGATGCAGTTGGTAATATATGCACATGTGCATCCAATTGTTACTTTCTGTTAGTTGGTAATATATGCACATGTGCATCCAATTGTTACTTTCTGTTGAATGATATTCTTTGATGTCACGTGCAGTTACGACAGGATAAAGAAATACAAGGATTAGGACAAGTAGACGAATGCACGATGTGATGGATCTTATGTGATGGATGATAAGGGCGACAAGACAGTGGAAAACATTAATGAAAGAAAGTTGGATAGAACGATGTTATATTGAAAATTATGGTTGTTTTTTGTATGGTGGTTTATATGTTAGTTATTTTCTTTTAACGATAATTTATATTTGTTTATTGGACGATGACAACTATGTGATCGTTGATTCCATAATTTGATGTAATATGGTATAGTATATGTTGGAAATGCACATGTGCATAAGGTGAATTAGTATGCATAGTGGTGACATATGATGTGTTACCGGATGATTATATTCAGTTTACAACGTTTTCAAATGTTATATGGCGGTTGGTATAGTATATGTTAGAAATACACAAGTGTGAAATATTGCGATGTAAATGATTGTGTTGCCTATGCACATGTGCATATTTATATATTATGATGCATCGTGGTAATTCATGAGGGTGTTTAGTATAGGATATGTAGTTTACAATGTTGTATGGTGTCTGGTATAATATATGTTGGAAATGCCCAGGCACCTATTGATGTGATATAATGTGTGGCATAATCTATGTTGGCAATGCACATGTGCATAACATAACATAACGGTAGTAATGTATAATGTTGTTTGACATAGTATATGGTAGGAAATGCACATGTGCATAATGTTAATGTTGCAATGTATCATAGGTGGATTGAAAATGGAGTACAAGCACTTAAAATATAATGACATTAGAAACAGTGCATCGATAAGTTTAGATGCTACTACGGTTTCAATGTTGAAAATGCACGCGTTGGGTAATGCACATGTGCATGTGTTGAAATAGTGGACATATTGGTAATTTATGTTAATCGGGCATGAATAAAACAGTGAATATTACACCGTTAAGTAGATAAACAATAAGTATAAACAATGAATGTAAACAAAAACAAGTGATAATCAATATATAAGTAGTTGCGTGTGAAAAAATCCAGATTTTGTAGCATAAGTGTTGTACATCATCATAATGTCCTCCTAGTGATTAAACGTTCTATTTAGAGTAGGGATGTATTCAACATCAACATCAGGTATCCAATATGGTGTGCCATTAGGTGAAGAATGCACGGCAGTCTTAATTGTTACTGTATATAAACAAAACAAAAAATAAAATGAATAAAAAGAAGATATAAATATCATAATTAATAAAATATATGGCATGTACACATGGTCAACAGTTTATCGGTGATGAGTAATCATATACAGATGTGCCAGATTAGTTTGTTGTAATCACCGAATAAATGATGTATTCGACTGATTAATTGTATACAGACGAGCCATATTAGTTATCGCAGTTTCTTGCTCGTATCCGCAACCCGGGCACAATGTGTTGCTGATCTGAATTCCCCTTTTTTTCTAGATCTGTCTTTGTCGGTAACCTGCCTTCAACGCTTTTCCATTCTAACATATTGGCTTTAGATGTAGCCCAGTGATGTGCTAAAAGTGGTCAAATAAATATAAACTAAATTAACCCTAAATTAGACACCTAATTTTAAGTTTGTAAAACTAAGACTCTCTAAACCTAGACCACACAACCGACAAGTGTACCGATCAATGTAGTATAGCCTAAGTAAGTCCGAGTATCGAACCCACGAGACTCTCTAATTACGTTGACTAGACTCGACTACACCTAACTGACCTAACTGAATTACTTGTTTTTATTGTTTTGGGGGGGGGGGGTTTCTAACAATCCTAAAATTACGACTAAAATAAACTAATTAACTAGACTAACTAAGACGCGACTTAGACGAAGATTGAGACCAGAGATGACGAATAACTACCTAGGTTAGAATCCTATTTAACTAGGAATGGATTTCTATTCGAAACTACAGTGGTATGGAACCGGGATCTTCGTGTGCTAAACCCTAAGAAATCCCTACCAAGACCTCCCGACCCTTCTCAGGAAGAAACCTGTGAGACTCTACAGGGCTGTTATGACTACCGGTTGGTTAGACTTCCTCTCAGTCCTCTAACTTCTTTAAAAGTGCCTTAATCCGACAATCCACCTCTCAGCGCGAAAGTCTAAGGCAACTATGGATTCTAATTTAGTTTAATAGACACGAATAAGATTAGGGAACTAAGACCGATTTCTCTCAAAACCTAATCCTAGCTATATATCAAATCGAGACCTATTAATAACCTCGAGCCTCTCAGCGACAAGATTAGCAGAATATCAAGTTCGAAATATATTTTATTTACCGTTTCTAAGGTTATTGGCCAATTCACCCAAAGACTACCCGAACCCGCAAAGACTCAAACAATCAACACAAACCTATCCTATGAAAGACATTCACCAAGGTTCATGTGAAACGAATAAACAATCAATAATCAAAACTAGATACGCATACGCACTAAACTAAAGATTCCAAAGTTCTTTACTTTTTAAGAAAAATCCATACACACAATAATAAACAAAAAGAAATCCAATCTTTATTAAATATTCATCTTAACCTAGGTCGCAACGAAAGGTTTAGCCAGAAAACATGGTCTTAAAAACAATCAAATAAGGTTTAGAACAAGAATTCATTAGAATAAAACAAGAAAACTAGAAAATAAAAGAAACCGAATAATAAAACCCGGTAGTTCCTTGTTCTCCAAGCTTCCCGCTCGATCCCGTAGATTCCGTAGCCTTGATTTCTTGCAAAAGAATCCAAAAGAAAAATCGTCCAAGGCTCTCCTCTGCGTCTAACTGTCTTCGTGCGTCTGATGTACAGCCGTATGATGCCCCCAAGATCACGTCTGATCTGATGTTTCTTCAATTAATGTCCGGCTGATGTTGTTTTCGAAAACAATAATAATATTAGTTCCCTTCTCGAAAATAGTTGGGCTTCACTAGTCTTTCACGGCCCACCTTCATTCTCCTAAACTTGTTGTGCTTTAGTGCTTTTTGGCGGCCCAATCTGTATATTTCGAACAACCCATTAAATGCAGCAGCAACTTTGAATGGCTTCTTGAAATATCTTTTATTCTGATGTGTCCCCAGCCATGTATACGTATCTTTTTTTGAATAAAGTTCACGTAAGAACTTTGTTCTCTTTTCTTTCTTTGTCATATTTTACAAATGACAATTAATTACAACTTTAAGAACTTTGCTACATTTAGTCCCTCGAGTTTCATGCACTATTTTTAAACAACCCTCAACTTTAATCAATTGGGCCATTCAATTTATAAAATAGAGATAGTCGCCTCGGCTCATTCACAGAAAATAGCGGCAAGTTTTATCTCGGTCACTGGCATCCTACTCTGCTCAACTGGCTGGTCATTTTCATATTACTCATTTCCGCTCCATTTGCATCCGGACCTGGCCAAAACACCAAATAATGTAATATAGTACTAAAACTAAATAAAAATAAACAAAACCTATACAATAATTATACAATTTACACGGGACAAACATGTGTATTTTACCCCACATCACCCAGCCATTCCAGGTCATTACAAAGCCACTCGACGGGTCCCTGCTTGTGACACACAAATCCTCTCTAATGGTTTAACATTAAAAGTCGACTTATTTTCCGAGTGCCAACCCCACCCATCTTGATCCATCTTCATTCTGTCTTCATTCTGGTGTTTCTCAGCAGCGCTAAAAGATGCATAAACTCCACCCATGCCTCCCTAGTTATCAGCTTGTTCTTCTATTGCCAATCCCACACAGTCACATCCCCTATTTTTTGTAGTTGTCTGCCACCCAAGAGCCTTTTGTTTGATGTCATTCTGTACATAATTGGATAGTAATACATAAGGCACCTGTTCAGAATCCATACATAAACAGAATCTATACATCAACGACATAGTCTAATTTTCAACATAATGCACATGTTCGTATAAGTTAATACAACATCATTTACAATCAACATAATGCACATGTGCATATAATTTAATATAACATCATTTACATTCAATATAATGCACATGTGCATATCATTTAATACGATATCATTTACAAAGTATAATACCTTTAGTCACAAATCGAATGAATTGCAACTCATGTTTTTTCTGTATTTGTAGGTGTCGTACCAGTCAAAGTGATGTAGACATAGAGTAAAGATTCTGAATTTCAAAGCCATGAAGTGTATCTCGACTTACAACAGTTTTAGACATAATTCTATGACTATCAACGGTATTGACAGCAGATGGACCACCAAAGTTGGCATCAGATGTTGTATGAGGATGATATTTAGACAATATATGAGGAGGTTCATTGGATATACGAGGATCAACACCGGATAAATCAGAAGTCGCCATATGCCGCTGTAAACATCGTGCTGACTGCAACCGCCGTGAAATACATGAACACGACTATCTATATGCCGTGAAAATCACCGTGCACGGCTCTCCGCTGTAACACCTCGAAATTTTGTATCCAATAATGTGTTGACACGTGTTATGAGTTTACACGTGGCATTAAATATTAAATAAAGGACTAATGTTGTCAAACCTTGAATGTATGTAAATTCGAGGGTTATAAATGTCAACGAAGGGTAAATATACTGTATGGTAACCCTAATTGACGCTCGTACCTTCAAACGAATAAATCATGGATCGTACGGAGCGAAACGCGGGAGAAAGTGAGAGATTACAAGCTGTAGGGGTTAATTGTGCCAACATGTTTAATTTATACCTCTGAGTGACCCTTTGACGAACCCGAGGCTTGGTAACAGTAAAATACGCTCACTGGATTGTGCTACGTAAATCTCGCGAAGTTCCGTTTTAAAACGAGAAAGTTATGATCAAATTCGCATGAGAGGGGTTAAAAGCGTCAACAATAAAAGTTAAGGCTTTTCGGATAGTAATTAAACTAACCGGGGACTTAACAGTGCGGGTAAATGGCACGAGGCCCTTAATTGTAATTAACCAAGGGCCAAATCGCAAAGTTACCCCTTCGAACCCGAAAGGTCAGGGTATTAATTACCAAAGATTTCGTTAATCATTATAAAAGATTCAAAAATCCCGAAAATTAGACTTAACGCGGGCCGCGTAAAGGTTAGGGGATAGTTGATGCGGGCCGCGAGTCACCTGTTAATCCGGTTTCTGACTTAAGGATTCAGGCGGCCCGCGAACAAGTTGCATGATTCTTCATGCGGGCCGCGTGGGACGCCCAGTAACAGAAAACATGGGCAGATTCAATGATTTGGCTTGTAAACGATCTTGTGAGCAATCAATGAAGCATGGGCGCCCTCTACCTGACCCCTAGCACCTTAGGACACTTGTTGACCATCCATGAGCAATGTAGGATGTGTTGTAATGATCTTGTGCACCAAACTTTACTATAAAAAGGCCTACATTGTGCATAAGTTCACCATACCTCAAACACTGCTCTCAAGATCATTCCTGGAGCTCTCAAGTGTTCTTCTATCATCCTAATCGTGCACAAGCTTCTGTAAGTTGTCTAACCCTTTTATGGCTTAGTTTTTGCTTAGTTTAGCCTAAAAGTCAATCCGTCGTAATTAACAATTGACTTTGCAATAAATCACAAATGGTCCAGTGAATTGCCGAATCAAAGATAGTTATATGATGGTAATCATGTGGGTATTAAACCCCTAAAAGGGCACCCTCTGATTCCCACTCTAACTAGTTCAAATGTCGAGTCAAACGTGCTTAGAAAAAGTCAACAGAAATGTCATTTTGCGATTTCTTGCATAATCTGTAATGTAGATGATATGTAACCTGTTTGAACACTCATAAAACATGATAATAAGTATATAAACTTGTCTAAGCTTGTTTGATCCGATCATTTTCTGTTTTGACCCGGTTCGGAGCCGAAAGTCGCAAAAGCTTTGACTTTTGCATTGACTTCAGTTCTGACCCGTTAAAGTTTGATTTAGATATGCCTTAGGACTCTCTTAGGACCAGGTTACATGATGGTATAAGCCTCTGTGACCGGTTCATTGTTTGTCCAAGTCTTTTACACATTTCCGTTAAATGCTTAAAAGTTGACCGTAACGCCCTTTTTAATTTAAAACGAGTATTTCGGACACGTGAACGAATTATGACCTTGGTTACTGATTTCTAAGCATGTCCCTAAAATTTCATGTCAATCCGAGGTCCAGAATAGGAGTTATGCTAAATAGCGCAAATTGCGAAACTTTATTAATTAAATAGCGCAATTAGCATAACGCCTATCTAAACCCGGATTTCGACACCAAAACTTTTACTCACTGATGTAAAATAATATATTGGGATTTTTAAAGATTTTTAATTATTTTTAACCTGCTCATAACCTGCGGTTATGGCAACGGTTCGGTAAATACCGAATATACCCTTTTCGGCCATAACTCGAGTTCTACAAGGTCTTTTGACCCGATTCCAGTTGCTACTGATTTTAAATAATGAATAAAGTATTTTAGACTTTATAAACTGTTCGAGAAACTCAGATTCACTGTAGAACTCTAAAACCTCTTTTATAATCTTTAAAAAGACCGAAATACCCCTACGGGGCATATTATTAACTTAAACTCGTTATACGGGCATTACGGAAGGTATCCTACTGATACCACAACCTCTTTAAGGCATATTGACTTAGGAAGTCAGTGTAGGACTCTTACGGCTACCCGTTGCGCCTTTTACGCGCACGGTTCGGCTTATGTAACTAGTTTTCATAAATTAACCGAAACGGGTCAAACCATATTGTTTTGACCCCAAAATCCAAAGTATGATTGTTATACCCATATAAAACAAGTCTTCAAACTTGTTAGGTCAAAATCACACTCCATTCACGGTTTTCGCCTTTCACGCGATTAAACCGTAACTATCCTTTGAAACCGACCGGTCTAAGCTACGACAAATATAAAGACCCGTTAGGATTCTAATAGGTTATTTTAAACCTTCGTTCCAGAATAGGAGACCAGTAAAAGCTATCTATGATTTATTCAATTAAGGATTATACTTGCAAAGGTAAATACTTTTAACTTATTTTCCGTTATACGGGTTTGGGTTACGGTATCTAAAATACCGCTTGGTCGGGCAATTGACCCCAACTCATTAGTAGTTGGGTATTATCAATGTGACCCGTTTAAAACTTGTTTTGTTGACTGAACGCCTTTGGGGGCTTAATGACCATGTCCCGGATATCCTTGGCAGCATTTATGAATGGCCACGACCTTGACATCCCGGTGTAGGCGTACACCCGGCATTATGTCTATAACTGTAAAAGTATAGCCGTTGGTTACCCGCCACGATGTTATATGCTATGTGGTGTGTCTATTAAACTTTAACCCGATACGACTCGGGCGACCAAACGCATAGTAACATGTAATTCTTTACAAGATTATATATTTAAATAATTCTCCCAAGTTATAAAAGAGTTTGTGCCTTGTGCATTCAAATCAATTTTAATAAACATTTTACAAAAGTGTCGGTTGAATGTATTTACCAGTGTAAACTGACGTATTTTCCCAAAAAGATTAAATGCAGGTACTAAACGTAATCGGCTGGCTATAGCTCCTTAGCATCTTAAAGAGTCTCGCAAGCTTTTAATGCCTTGTCTGTTGAACAATACTTTTTATTATTTTGATCCCCCTGTGGATACCATTCGACTATTTGTGATACATTCGATATTACAATCAATGGTTGAATTATAATTATCTTTATGCTTCCGCTGTGCATTCATATATTGTGTGGTTTGACTATAATGTTACCAACTACGTCACGATAATCCCCCACCGGGCCCACCGGTGAGACACGTGGAAATCGGGGTGTGACAGGTTGGTATCAGAGCCAACATTGAGTGAATTAAACACTATCCTAATGTGTTTAATCTCAATAACACAATTGCACATACTTGAGTCTAGACAAGAACATAGGACAAATTCGAATTGTTATTCCAAGTTTGTCTTTTTATTGTTTATTGTTATTTAAAGTTTTGAAAGCAGGAAAATATGCCACCTGCAATCAGACGAGGAAGAGGAGGAAGAGGCAGAGGAACGATCATTACTCACAATGATCACGAAGCTGGACCTTCAAACACGCGAGCTCCTTCCAGTACAAGGAGTGAAGAACCACAGAGACGAAGAAACCTTTTTGAACCTGCGAGACATTCTACCTCGCATAGCTCAACACCCTCATACCGCCATTCGTTTGGACCAGATTCGGAAAATAATCCCAATAACCCTCAACCATCCTTTTTACCTCTACAGCGATCTGCTTCGCACCGATCTTATGGCGATCCTTCACCTTTCTTTATAGGACAGTTTAATCCGTCGGATTATGTCCAAGAGCCAATAGGGTATAACCCTCTAGGACCAGAGGATCACTTTTCTGAAGATAATGCAGTGGATATGGACGAGGATACAGATCCCGTCGAGCCTGCAAGGGGAACTCCCAATCATCCAATCGAGATCTCGGATGGGTCATCCTTCCATGGAACACCCTATCAAGGTCCCGATAGCTACCAGGCGAGGTTTGACCAATGTAATTGGTACTTTACACCTTCACATAATTACTCGCCTCATGATCAACAGCAGCAACAGGATCCTTCTAAGGATTCGCGGTTTGTGGCCGTTACGCCACCACCACCGCCAACAGTTCAACCAGTAATTCCAGATCCGCCAAGGCGTAGAAGATCAGGAGCACGGATGTCTACCCGAGGAGGGGAATTTCATTTCAGCACCCCTCGCCACTCGAGTGCTAGTCACTTTCCGTCAGTACCTGAAGAAGAACCACAATTAGGGGAACCTTCTGGTCACCCAGCAGAGGTGAATTCTGCACCAGTTGCACCACCTCCGCCACCATTCGGATATGACAATCCGATACCAGCGTACGGCGCTTCCACGGCGTACAATCCGTTTGAGCAGCCGACTCACACGCACTACAACTATAACTACGATGCCGATCCTTATGTGATAGCGGCTAATTATAATGCCCTCCATGGAACCTCTTGGAGAGCAGATTACTCTGCTCATGGGTATCCAATACCCTCTAGACCTCACGTTCCGCAACCGTCGCAGCAGCCACGTTTTTCTCCACCGGAGCAAGAAGAAATACTCCACCGTCTAAACCGTGTGGAACGAGACTTCGAACAAGAACGCAAGAGTAATCGCGGATTTCTCAAGGGCTTAGCAAACCTGTTGAAAGGAAGGAAGAAACGAGACCATTAGTCTCCTTATGTAATGTTGTATTTACAATTTAGTCCCTGCATGGACATTTATCGTATCACAGTCCCTACGTGGACTTATCATTTAGTCCCTGTGCGGACATCTATCTTGTATTGGTCCCTGCGTGGATATGTTTTTCTATAAACCTCTGCGTAGGTAGTTATTTATTTAAAAGTCCCGTTTAGGGCAGCGTGTAATCGTATTTGAAGTTATGGAATGTTATGTTATAAATTTCATTTTTGTTATTACTATATATGAAATAAATCAAAATCATTCCTTTTAAATTAATCTGCCTAAATAAAGAATCTTGAGAGTGAAACCTAGCCAGGTGTCCTTTCAGACCCGGCCAAGATGGTAAGACCTGATTAAAAGATTCAGAATTCCAATTAACCTCTGTAATCATGTTAACGTTCATGGCAGATGTGATTCGTTAAAAATTGCACACGTCATTCCTATATAAGAATCCTTCTAAGGATTTCAAGGCCCAAATTAATGGTATAATAAATCATGGGTTAAATCATCAATAAAGATGATCATATATTAAGCATCCATTAGTGATGTAGTGCCTACGGGCCGAATTATTAAGCATCCGTTAGTGATGTAGTGCCTATGGGCCATAATGATTGTCATATAAGACAAAAGACAGTGGTGGTCTATGACTCCCTGTCAGGAAGGTTAAAAGGACTACGGTTCAAACCTTCATACCTTGATTCTCTGTAATCTCGGCTAATATTATAATAACGTCCTCGTGACTAGGCTTTTATGCCACTAGCAATATTATTTGTAATTAGGATAAGTATGTTAAAATCCTAAATAAAAGTGAGTAACAAATTAACCAGATATGGTCTCTGTTACCATGGTTAATGAATTGCCATAAAAGACAATTCCATAATAAACTCATAAATAAAAATTTCGTTATCTTCTGTAACAGATTTAAGTTACCATGGCTGATCCTAGTGGAGAGAATAGCCACTCGAATGAAGACGAATACGATAACGCCCAAGTTAATTTGACGGGCGCTCAATTAAAAGCTCTTGTCGATAAGGCTGTCAAGGCAGCTCTGGATCGACAATATGAAGAATATACTGAATCTCGGAGCCGAACTATATCCAAACCACCCTCAAAGCCGAAAACCCACTCAAAATCCCACAGCAAACCGCTGTCCAAGCCTAAAAAGGACGATGATAACCACTCGTCCAATGAAAACAGTGTCCGTAAAGAAAGAGTATATACTGATGCGTCTCGCGCCAGGGGCTGCACCTACAAGTACTTTGTGTCTTGCAAACCCCGAGACTTCACTGGGGAGAAAGGAGCGGTCGATTGTATGACGTGGCTTGACGAGATGGACACTGTGGTGGATATCAGCGGCTGTGCAGAGAAGGATGTGGTAAAGTATGTGTCACAATCATTCAAGGGCGAGGCCCTGGCTTGGTGGAGGGCGTTGGTTCAGGCCTCGGGAAAGGCTGTGCTATACAGCATGACATGGGAGGAATTCATTTCTCTCATCAAGGAGAATTACTGCCCTCAACATGAGGTTGAGAAGATTGAATCCGACTTCAAATCACTGGTGATGACAAATCTTGACTGCCAAGCTTACCTAACGAGCTTTAATACAATGTCCCGGTTGGTTCCATATCTAGTAACCCTGGAGCCGAAAAGAATCGCTCGTTTTATCGGGGGGTTAGAACCCGAAATAAAGGCAAGTGTGAAGGCCTCTTGGCCAACGACCTTCAGGTCTGTAACTGACCTCTCTTTGTCCCTCACGATGGACGCGGTCCGACTGAGATCGCTGAGGAATAAAGAGGCTGAAAAGAGAAAGCGTGAAGATGATACTTCACGGAGGTCGGGCAAGAAGCACCGTGGGAACGGTGATAACAAGAGAGGGTCGGAGTCAAGGAAGGATGGGCAACAGTCTGGTGAGAAGCCCAAGTGCAAGAACTGCAAGAGACATCACTTTGGAAAGTGTAGGCTCGATTCAAACTCGCAGACTCAGTCGAGGTCGTATGCTTGCGGGTTGTGCAAATCCAAGGACCACAAAACTGTGGATTGCAAGAAGATAAAGGATGCGACTTGCTATAACTGCAACGAGAAGGGGCACATTAAAAGCAACTGCCCTAAATATGCCAAGAAGCCTGAAGAGGCCAAGAAGAACAATGCTAGAGTCTTCAGGATGGAGGCGAAAGAAGCAGTGCTGGATGACAACGTGATCACAGGTACTTTTCTCGTAAACGATATCTCTGCAAGAGTACTTTTTGATTCGGGCGCTGATAAGTCTTTCATAGATCATAAATTTTGTAAATTGCTGAATATGCCTGTCAAAACCTTAAGCGTGAACTACGAGGTAGAGCTAGCAGATGGAACCATAGAAACCGTCTCCACTGTGTTAGATGGATGTGTGATATCCATTAAGAATCACTCTTTTCCTCTATCTCTACTTCCCTTTAAATTGGCCGGTTTTGACCTAGTATTGGGTATGGACTGGTTATCTCATAACCAGGCCCAAATCGTCTGCAACAGAAAGTAGATTGTGATAAAGACTCCGGCTGGTGAATCGCTTACCATTCGGGGAGATACCCAGTACAGATTGCCTTAGCAAGTAACTATGTTCAAAGCTTCAAAATGTCTAAAGAAGGGTTGTGTCATCTACATGGCACAGGTGATTATTGAAGAGCCTAAATCAAAGATAGAAGACATTCCCGTCATTTCGGAGTATCCAGAAGTTTTCCCTGAAGATATACCTAGCTTGCCACCAGATAGGCAAGTGGAATTCAGGATCGATATCATCCCTGGAGCCGCTCCTATTGCTCGAGCACCTTACAGGCTAGCACCAACCGAAATGAAGGAGTTAAGGACCCAGCTGGATGAACTGCTGGCTAAAGGTTTCATCAAACCCAGTTCGTCTCCCTGGGGAGCACCTGTCCTGTTTGTTAAGAAGAAGGACGGATCGATGCGTCTGTGCATCGATTATCGCGAGCATAATAAGGTCAGGATAAAGAATAGATATCCCTTGCCGAGGATCGACGATTTGTTCGATCAGTTACAAGGGGCAAGTTATTTCTCGAAGATTGACTTGAGGTCAGGCTACCATCAACTGAAAGTCAGAGATGAAGACGTACATAAAACCGCATTTAGGACTCGTTACGGTCACTACGAGTTCCTAGTGATGCCTTTTGGGCTCACTAATGCACCGGCTGCGTTCATGGATCTCATGAATCGCGTCTGCAAGCCATACTTGGATAAATTCGTCATGGTTTTCATCGACGACATTCTTATCTACTCGAAGAACCAAGCTGAACATGAGAAACACCTTCGTTGTATTCTCAAACTGCTGCAGCATGAAAAACTCTATGCCAAATTCTCCAAGTGTGAATTTTGGCTACGAGCAGTCCAATTTCTAGGACACGTTGTTAGCGAGCGTGGTATCCAGGTGGATCCCGCTAAGGTTGAGGCTGTCATGAATTGGCAGGAGCCAAAGACGCCTACTGAGATTCGTAGTTTCCTGGGGTTAGCAGGATACTATAGGCGTTTCATTGAAAAATTTTCAAGGATTGCTGCGCCCTTAACTTCCCTGACCAAGAAGAAGATAAAGTTTGTTTGGGGCCCTAAGCAGCAAGAGTCCTTTGATATTCTAAAGTAAAAGCTGAGCAACGCTCCTGTGCTGACTCTACCGGAAGGTACCGAGGAGTTCGTAGTTTACTGCGATGCATCACACACTGGCATGGGATGTGTGCTCATGCAGAAAGGCAAGGTTATTGCCTATGCTTCGAGACAGTTAAAGGTGCACGAGAAGAACTACACCACCCATGACTTGGAGCTGGGTGCCGTTGTGTTCGCACTAAAGTTGTGGAGGCATTATCTGTATAGTATCAAGTTTGTGATCTATTCTGATCACAAGAGCCTTCAACATCTGTTTAATCAGAAGGAATTAAATATGAGGCAACGCCGCTGGATGGAGACCTTAAATGATTATGATTGTGAAATCAGGTATCATCCGGGCAAAGCAAATGTAGTCGCTGATGCCTTAAGTAGAAAGGAAAGGGTGAAATCCATCCGAATCAATGCCAAGAGCATTGAAGTAAAGAATAATCTGATGGAAAGGTTGTTAGCTGCACAGCGAGAAGCTGTGTTGGAAGCTAACTATCCTAAAGAAAAGTTAGGAGTAACTGAGGAGCAGTTAACTCTTAGCAAGGACGGAATTTTACGATTGAATGGGCGAATATGGGTTCCTATCTATGGAGGACTACGGGATGTTATCCTCCAGGAAGCCCATAGTTCCAAATATTCTGTCCATCCTGGAGCAGATAAAATGTATCAGGATCTAAAGGCAAATTATTGGTGGATAGGCTTGAAAAAGTTTGTAGCCGCTTATGTAGCCAAATGCTTAACTTGTGCGCAAGTCAAGGCTGAGCATCAAAAGCCGTCTGGCTTGCTACAACAGCCTGAACTCCCTGAATGGAAGTGGGAATGTGTAACTATGGATTTTATTACCAAGTTACCCAAGACGAGGAAAGGAAATGACACAATATGGGTTATCGTTGATAGGCTGACTAAATCAGCGCATTTCTTACCCATCAAGGAGACTTATAGCTCCGACACGTTAGCCCAATTATATGTTGATAAGATTGTAGCCTTGCATGGCATACCTGTGTCTATTATCTCCGATAGAGATACTAGATACACGTCCCATTTCTGGAAAAGTTTCCAGCAATCTTTGGGCACACGTCTGAATTTTAGTACGGCTTACCATCCTCAGACAGACGGTCAGAGTGAGCGTACTATTCAAACGTTGGAAGACATGATGCGTGCATGTGCTATCGATTTAGGAGGTAGTTGGGATAAGAACCTACCATTAATCGAATTCTCCTACAACAATAGCTACCATACCAGCATAAAGGCTGCGCCTTTCGAGGCATTATACGGTAGAAAGTGTAGATCACCTGTTTGTTGGGCGGAAGTTGGAGATGTCCAATTATCTGGACCAGAGATAGTTTTCGAGACGACGGACAAGATTGTCCAGATTCGAGACCGTCTCAAGGCTGCCAGAGATAGGCAGAAGAGTTACGCGGATCCAAAGCGTAAAGATTTTCACTTCGAAGTAGGTGAAAAAGTGTTACTTAAAGTATCACCCTGGAAGGGGGTGATGCGTTTCGGTAAGAAAGGCAAACTAAGCCCGAGATATATAGGACCTTTCGAGGTTATCGAACGGGTCGGGTCCGTTGCCTATAAGCTAAACTTACCGAAGGAGCTCAATAGAATTCACAATGTGTTCCACATCTGCAATCTAAAGAAGTGCTTCGCTGATGAATCATTGGTGATCCCACACACAGATGTGCATATAGATGAGAGCTTGAAATTTGTAGAGAAGCCTTTGTCGATTGAAGATCGACAGGTAAAGAAGCTTCGAAGGAAGCATGTACCTATAGTAAAGGTCAAGTGGGATGCCCGTAGAGGTCCCGAATTCACGTGGGAGGTTGAATCCACGATGAAAGAAAAATACCCTTATTTGTTTGAGTAAATCTCGGGTCGAGATTTATTTTAAGGGGGTGAGGATGTAACACCTCGAAATTTTGTGTCCAATAATGTGTTGACACGTGTCATGAGTTTACACGTGGCATTAAATATTAAATAAAGGACTAATGTTGTCAAACCTTGAATGTATGTAAATTCGAGGGTTATAAATGTCAACGAAGGGTAAATATACTGTATGGTAACCCTAATTGACGCTCGTACCTTCAAACGAATAAATCATGGATCGTACGGAGCGAAACGCGGGAGAAAGTGAGAGATTACAAGCTGTAGGGGTTAATTGTGCCAACATGTTTAATTTATACCTCTGAGTGACCCTTTGACGAACCCGAGGCTTGGTAACAGTAAAATACGCTCACTGGATTGTGCTACGTAAATCTCGCGAAGTTCCGTTTTAAAAGGAGAAAGTTATGATCAAATTCGTATGAGAGGGGTTAAAAGCGTCAACAATAAAAGTTAAGGCTTTTCGGATAGTAATTAAACTAACCGGGGACTTAACAGTACGGGTAAATGGCACGAAGCCCTTAATTGTAATCAACCAAGGGCCAAATCGCAAAGTTACCCCTTCGAACCCGAAAGGTCAGGGTATTAATTACCAAAGATTTCGTTAATCATTATAAAAGATTCAAAAATCCTGAAAATTAGACCTAACGCGGGCCGCGTAAAGGTTAGGGGATAGTTGATGCGGGCCGCGAGCCACCTGTTAATCCGGTTTCTGACTTAAGGATTCAGGCGGCCCGCGAACAAGTTGCATGATTCTTCATGCGGGCCGCGTGGGACGCCCAGTAACAGAAAACATGGGCAGATTCAATGATTTGGCTTGTAAACGATCTTGTGAGCAATCAATGAAGCATGGGCGCCCTCTACCTGACCCCTATCACCTTAGGACACTTGCTGACCATCCATGAGCAATGCAGGATGTGTTGTAATGATCTTGTGCACCAAACTTTACTATAAAAAGGCCTACACTGTGCATAAGTTCACCACACCTCAAACACTGCTCTCAAGATCATTCCTGGAGCTCTCAAGTGTTCTTCTATCATCCTAAGTCGTGCACAAGCTTCTGTAAGTTGTCTAACCCTTTTATGGCTTAGTTTTTGCTTAGTTTAGCCTAAAAGTCAATCCGTCGTAATTAACGATTGACTTTGTGATAAATCACAAATGGTCCAGTGAATTGTCGAATCAAAGATAGTTATATGATGGTAATCATGTGGGCATTAAACCCCTAAAAGGGCACCCTCTGATTCCCACTCTAACTAGTTCAAATGTCGAGTCAAACGTGCTTAGAAAAAGTCAACAGAAATGTCATTTTGCGATTTCTTGCATAATCTGTAATGTAGATGATATGTAACCTGTTTGAACACTCATAAAACATGATAATAAGTATATAAACTTGTCTAAGCTTGTTTGATCCGACCATTTTCTGTTTTGACCCGGTTCGGAGCCGAAAGTCGCAAAAGCTTTGACTTTTGCATTGACTTCAGTTCTGACCCGTTAAAGTTTGATTTAGATATGCCTTAGGACTCTCTTAGGACCAGGTTACATGATGGTATAAGCCTCTGTGACCGGTTCATTGTTTGTCCAAGTCTTTTACACATTTCCGTTAAATGCTTAAAAGTTGACCGTAACGCCCTTTTTAATTTAAAACGAGAATTTCAGACACGTGAACGAATCATGACCTTGGTTACTGATTTCTAAGCATGTCCCTAAAATTTCATGTCAATCCGAGGTCCAGAATAGGAGTTATGCTAAATAGCGCAAATTGCGAAACTTTATTAATTAAATAGCGCAATTAGCATAACGCCTATCTAAACCCGGATTTCGACATCAAACCTTTTACTCACTGATGTAAAATAATATTTTGGAATTTTTAAAGATTTTTAATTATTTTTAACCTGCTCATAACCTGCGGTTATGGCAACGGTTCGGTAAATACCGAATATACCCTTTTCGGCCATAACTCGAGTTCTACAAGGTCTTTTGACCCGATTCCAGTTGCTACTGATTTTAGATAATGAATAAAGTATTTTAGACTTTATAAACTGTTCGGGAAACTCAGATTCCCTGTAGAACTCTAAAACCTCTTTTATAATCTTTAAAAAGACCGAAATACCCCTACGGGGCATAATATTAACTTAAACTCGTTATACGGGCATTACGGAAGGTATCCTACTGATACCACAACCTCTTTAAGGCATATTGACTTAGGAAGTCAGTGTAGGACTCTTACGGCTACCCGTTGCGCCTTTTGCGCGCACGGTTCGGCTTATGTAACTAGTTTACATAAATTAGCCGAAACGGGTCAAACCATATTGTTTTGACCCCAAAATCCAGAGTATGATTGTTATATCCATATAAAACAAGTCTTCAAACTTGTTGGGTCAAAATCACACTCCATTCACGGTTTTCGCCTTTCACGCGATTAAACCGTAACTATCCTTTGAAACCGACCGGTCTAAGCTACGGCAAATATAAAGACCCGTTAGGATTCTAATAGGTTATTTTAAACCTTCGTTCCAGAATAGGAGACCAGTAAAAGCTATCTGTGATTTATTCAATTAAGGATTATACTTGCAAAGGTAAATACTTTTAACTTATTTTCCGTTATATGGGCTTGGGTTACGGTATCTAAAATACCGCTTGGTCGGGCAATTGACCCCAACTCATTAGTAGTTGGGTATTATCAATGTGACCTGTTTAAAACTTCTTTTGTTGACTGAACGCCTTTGGGGGCTTAATGACCATGTCCCGGATATCCTTGGCAGCATTTATGAATGGCCACGACCTTGACATCCCGGTGTAGGCGTACACCCTGCATTATGTCTATAACTGTAAAAGTATAGCCGTTGGTTACCCGCCACGGTGTTATATGCTATGTGGTGTGTCTATTAAACTTTAACCCGATACGACTCGGGCGACCAAACGCATAGTAACATGTAATTCTTTACAAGATTATATATTTAAATAATTCTCCCAAGTTATAAAAGAGTTTGTGCCTTGTGCATTCAAATCAATTTTAATAAACATTTTACAAAAGTGTCGGTTGAATGTATTTACCAGTGTAAACTGACGTATTTTCCCAAAAAGATTAAATGCAGGTACTAAACGTAATCGGCTGGCTATAGCTCCTTAGCATCTTAAAGAGTCTCGCAAGCTTTTGATGCCTTGTCTGTTGAACAATACTTTTTATTTTGATCCCCCTGTGGATACCATTCGACTATTTGTGATACATTCGATATTACAATCAATGGTTGAATTATAATTATCTTTATGCTTCCGCTGTGCATTCATATATTGTGTGGTTTGACTATAATGTTACCAACTACGTCACGATAATCCCCCACCGGGCCCAACGGTGAGACACGTGGAAATCGGGGTGTGACATCCGCCGCCGTGAACCGCTGTGAATGCCTCCCAGCCGAGTGTGAAGACCATGAACTGGTGCTGGTGAACTACTGAAACCCTAAAATGGAGATAACAATGACATAAGAAAAAAAAACAGAACGTGTGTGTTTTTTATAAACATAATATAATTATAAAAAATGCCATGTGTTCACACTGGTTATAACAGGAATGTATTCAATATCAACTTCACCTATCCAATATGGGGTGCCATTGGGCATAGAATGTATATCAGTCGTAATTGCTCCTGAGAAATTAACAAAAAAATAAAAGTCAACATGATGAACAGGTGGATAGTAAAATTGTAACCAAAATGCACATGTGCATTGTCAGATAATATATAATGTCATAAGTTGTTTTTCATCATAATGTACATGTGCATAAATTTGTAATGTAACATAAATTATAATACGATGCAGTTAACATAATGCACATGTGCATATATTCTTGAGTAATCATTATTTACAACATAATATAACTGTGAACATGTTGCAAACGTGTATATCATTGAATAAATCACAATTTACATAAAATGGACATGGAATACCTTTAGTCTCAAATTGAATGAACTGTAATTGCTGATGTTCTGCATCAGGTGTATGAGGATGATATTCAAAAATTGTTGGATGATGATCATCATATGCGTTAGGTTCAACACGGGATGAATCAGAAGACACAATATGTAGCCCTAATCATTATACCGAACGCCTCCACCGTGAAATAGGTGGGAGTGACCGTCTTTTCCTGCTGTAAGACAATCGTACACACCAGTACGCCACCATGAACAGCATGTATCGATGCTGCTGATGTCGATTGTGCTGATGTCGATTGTGATGATGCCGATTGTGGATCGATTATGGATTGGGAACGATGTGAATTGATGAAACCCTAAAAACAGGGGAACACTTACAGAACCTTAATAAAAATTGAAGGATGCGCGTATTTTATGATAAAATATAGTAAAATTACAAGTTTGCCATGTGTTCACATTGGTTCTCGCGGTTCTTGCAATAAACGGTGGTTCCTAACGGATCTTTGTCCTATATATATATATGGTAGGGATATAGTAAAAAGTGTTTAAAATGTGAGAAGGGTAAGAAGTGTTTTAAACCATTGGATATTTGATCTAATGGTTGAGATCAATAGGGTATAAAAATGTAAATTGTGTTTTGATTAGAGGGACCTTATGTGAAATTGAAGGGCAATAGTGTCTTTTTCAATGTTTCAAATATGGTAACCGTATCCTACACAACCAAAAACACCTACATCCACTCCTTTTTCCTTAAATATCGGAATTAATGACCAAGATCTAAATCGGAAGCCTCTTTGTTTTACATAAGATTCAAAGCGTGGTGTTTTACGTTTAGAAGAACTGTAATTAGATTCATGGCGTGGTGTTTTAAAACATCTGGATAAATTGACTATGATTCAAGTCATGGTGTTTTATCTGGAATCCAGAAAACATTGTATTGTGATTACATCCATGGTGTTTTAACATCTGGACAATCAAATACAAAACATTCCCATATTTTAAAACACCATGACTATGATTCAAGTCATGGTGTTTTATCTGGAGACATTGTTCATGGCGTGGTGTTTTAAACATCTGGAGACATTGTTCATGGCATGGTGTTTTAAACATCTGGAGACATTGACTATGATTCAAGTTATGGTGTTTTATCTGGAATCCAAAAAACATTGTATTGCAATTTAAAGATGATGAAAAGAAGTTATGAACAATATATGATTAAAAGATGTTGCGATTAAAAGACGATGAAGAAGATAAAACAATCAGATGTATAAAATCGTAAAAACAAATATGTTTCCTAAAATTTCTCCTAAAATAGTTAACACATGATCTCATTTCCTTTAATTGACTTCAACTACCATTAGGAGTAAATTACATTATTACCCTTATTCATTAATATAACTGATGGACACATATCAACACCAGATTATTTCTTACACTTCTCACACTTTGGGTACTTTTTACAGGATCCTTTACCTATATATATATATATATGTATATATGTTTATAACAATTAAAAACTACATAAACATACATAATAATTATCAAAATAAAAAACAATCATTCTTCGTCGTCTTCGTCGGTTTCGAACCCAGGAATCGTTGAAACATGATCCACCAAATCAGATCGAAGGTTGTGATGTATATCCCTTGACTTGATCAAAAATTCATTTGCCGCTTTATCTTCGTCTGTTACGTTACCTGGTTGGGGGTCATCGTCATCATAGTAGGTAACGACCGCTATACCTTCATCCTCCAAAATCATGTTGTGAAGAATGATACATGCGTACATCACGTTTCCAATCTGATCCTTGTCCCATAGTCGACAAGGCATTGCTAATATTCACCACCTTTTCTTCAAAACACCGAATGCTCGCTCGACGTCTTTACGTGTAGTCATTTGGACCCTGTTAAACTTTAATCTCTTTGGATCTATGGTACCGTGTTTTGTGAATGATTTTACGAAAACCCCCCACTCTGGGTAAATCCCATCAACTAGGTAGTACCCATACACGTACTCAACCCCGTTTACAAAGAAAGTTCCTTTGGGTACTATACCATTTACTCGATCATTGAAAAGGGGCGAGTGGTTTATGATGGTAATATCATTATGTGAACCTGGCATACCGAAGAACGCATGCCATATCCAAAGATCTTGGGACGCAACCGCTTCAAGCATGATGGCTGGCATCCTGTGAAATCTACTCGTGTGAGCGCCTTGCCATGCGGTAGGACAAAGTTCCCAAGGCCATTTCATACAATCTAAACTACCTAGCATCCCGGGTAGCCCATGATAATCTGCGTGATGTTCCAATATTTGTTGCATGTCACTAAACGAGGGCTTTCTCAAATATCTTTTCCTATAAAGTTCTAGAATACACGAACAAAAGTTGTGAAGACTTTCTCTAGCTACACGTGCAGACATTTTTAAATAGTCATCCATAATATCCGAACTATTGTCGTACTCTAACTGTCTAAGTGCGGTCGTGACCGTTTGCCACGTACTAAATCCTATTTGCCCGGTTACATCCGGTTTTTGTTGGAAATAAACATACTTCTCCTCAAGATCTCTAGATATCCTTAAAAATAAGTTTCTACTCATACGAAAACGACGCCTAAACATTTTTTCATCATACTTAGGTTCCGCTGAGAAGTAATCGCTTACCAAGAAACTGTTAGCGGTGTGCCGTTCACGAGCGATGTACCTTCTCCTCCGTTTAGGTTGCGGAGTCTCTTCCTCTTCCTCATCGTCTTCGTCTTCCACGATAGCTTTCACCACCGCCGCGATCGTTTGTAGAAATATTTCCGCACCATTGTCAGATGATGATGACGATACACTTGAACTTGAAGAACTCATGGCAAGATTGTGTTTTATGTGTTTGATATTGTGTGAGAAAAATGTTAAATATTGTAAGGTATTTATAAAGGATTTTTTTTTTTTTCAAAATGCCCCCAACGGCTAGTTTGAATTGGCCATTGAGAGCCCGCCATGTCACCTTGCTAGACCCGCCCCACGCCCGGCTTCAAACTCCCGCCCATTGGGCCACGCCCCAACCCAAGCCCACCCGGAGTGGTGGCTTGCGCGTTTTCCCCCAATCCACGCGCCAACCCAAGCCCCATACCCCACAGTCTTATGTGTGTTAAACATATTTCCCACATATACAAAAGGAAGTTAGGGGAATAGTGCCACGCAGCTGCGTGACACTTCCCTATTAGACCATCCATTTTAGTATTTTATATTCGTTTTAAAATTACGGTTTCGTCTTTAATTTAAAATAAAATTACATTTTTGCCCCTACTTCAAAATAAAAATACGTTTTTGTCTCTCGCTCAACATTACGATTTTGCCTTTGGTTCAAAATTATGATTTTATTCCCAGATTACAATTACAATTTTGGCCCCAGTTCAAAATAAATTTTTGCTTTTGCCCCTAACTAAAAATGTCAATTTCGCATTTTCGCCCCTTTCAAAAATTATGATTTCGCCTTAAGTTTAAAATTATGTTTTTGCCTGATTCAAAATAAAAGTATGCTTTTGCCCCCCCCCCCCCCAATTCAAATTACGATTTTCCCCTCATTTCAAAATTTTGATTTTGCCCGAGTTCAAATTAAAAATATAGTTTTGTCCTCAGCTTAAAATTACGATTTTATCCTTAGTGCACAGTTATATTACGATTTTGTCTCTGGTTCAAATTTATAGTATTGTCATCACTTTAACCTTTGGCAAATTACGATTTTATCCAAGTTAACAAATACAACTTTGCCCTCAGTTCAAATTACACTATTGCTATCGTTTTAGTCTTTTTAGCAAAACTATAAAAGTGTTTTTTTAATTGGTTGACTTGATTTATTTTTTTTCCATGTCAAGGAGCTGCCTAATACTCGCTCATTAATCCTGACAAACTACAGTTTTACCCTGAGCTCAGAACTATGGTCTTGTCATCGTTTTAGTTTTTTTCCTAACAAAACTATAATAGTATTTTTTAATTGATTGAGAATTATTCGGCCAACGTTCAGCAACACGGGCGAGACATCAACTAGTTGTTGTACACACGGTGCATCAACCTATTAAAAACGTTTCTGATTTTTAGAAAAAAAAAATATATAGTAATACTATAGTTGAATTAAAAAGAACTGATGTGCGTTTAGGCACATCAAAAATCTATCTAATTATGTAAAAACGGACTATGTGAGGGAAAGGGAAAGAGAGCACCCTAAGAGGAACAATCAAGACAAGATAAGTATCCACAAAAATACCACAATAAATGAGTAAATTACTTTTTGAGTTTTAATGTTTTTGGGGTTTTAACAACTTGAGTTCAAGATCAAAAAGTTTAACGTCCTAAGTCCCTAATCATTTATTTTATAACATTTTGAGTCTAATTTTGTTCATTTTATAACGGTTTGAGTCCAATTTTGTTAAAAAAAAAATTGGACTCAAAAAGTTAAAATTTAGACTCAAAAGGACTCAAATGGTTATAAAAAAATGTCTAGAGACTCAGGTTGTTAAATATTTTGATTTTAAACTCAAATAGTTAAAACCACTAAAACACAATTACTCAAAAGGTAATTTATTTAAAATAAATACTCAACTTTTAATTCACTCTCACTCTTTCACCCATATTAGTTCGCAACTGTTTTATATAGTTTTGGTGTTCATTTCTTAACCTTTTTTTTTTCCTTTCCTTTAATATAAGGAAAAAATTACAAGTTTTGTCCTTTATCTTTATACCACTTTTCAGGCGGTGTTCTTTTTAACGAATGTTGACAGGTGGTGTCCTTTACTAGGTATTTTGTTGCAAGTTTAGTCCTTTACACCCAACCCAGTTAAAAAACCCTGTTAATTGTTGGGTGTAAATGACTAAACTTGCAACAAAATACCTAGGTAAAGGACTAAACTTGCAACAAAATACCTAATAAAAGACACCGCCTGTCAACAATTAACAGGGTTTTTTAACTGGGTTGGGTGTAAAGGACTAAACTTGCAACAAAATACTTAGTAAAGGACACCGCCTGTCAACATTCGTTAAAAAGTACACCGCCTGAAAAGTGGTATAAAGATAAAGAACAAAACTTGTAATTTTTCCTTAATATAAATCTTGAAATGTTTATTGAAATAAAAATACAACGGGCTCTATTGCAAATATTTTAACCTAAATTCATCAACGCCTTAAATAGCTTTTCGCGATAACCCCATCACCCCCTTTCGGGTAAAACCCACCCGGGGCTTTTTCGTCTCCGGTTCCATACACTATTCTTAGTATTTCTTGTGGTGTTCGACCATATGCCAATGAATCTTCGTCACCGGCTAACACATTCCCTTGTATCTTCTTTTCTGCCCCGAGTTTGATGGGTACCTTAAGTCCTTCATCCTTTAACCCGTCCTTGCCCAACTTATCGCGTAGTTGTGATATTTTTTGTGTGAATTTGCCTACAGTTATCTTGTATGGAACCACTTTTTTGTTTGCCCGTTCATAAAGGAGGCTTCTAATGACCGCATCTTGACCTGATTCCACTCCCAATAATCCCGCAACAAGCTGATCATAACCGAATAACCAAAACATAACTTAAAATCCCGAGCTGATTAAGAAGTTTCCGTATAAATATTGAAATTGACCGAAAAACCGACACTAAAACCAATCTTTATAAATTTTACTTTTTATTATATATTGTATTTCAAAAAAGTTTTCCGATTATTTATAAATTAATATTTTATTTGATTCATAATATACTTGAATTTATTAATTGAAAATTTTTTTGAACGACAAATTTAGATCACTGACGGACTACTGCAGTATAATCGTGCCACCAACGTCACTTGGTATAATGCCTATATACCAACAATTGAGGAGAAAACACAATAAATATGGGAAAAAACTCTCTTGTGGGAATCGAATTATTTATAACCGAACTGATAATTAAAAAAAGAGTTAACTGCGATTTCCGTCCCTGTGGTTTGGTGGAAACTGACACTTCAGTCCAAAAAAAAAAATTGCGCCAGTTCCGTCCTCAACATTTTTGAAACGTGCCACTTCAGTCTAAAAAGATAACGCATTGCGCCAGTTCCGTACTCAACGTTTTTAACAGCACGTTATCTTTTTGGACTGAAGTGGCACGTTTCAAAAATGTTGAGGACGGAACTGACACAAATTTATTTTTTGGAATGAAGTGATATTTTCTACCAAACCACATGGACGAAAATGACAGTTAACTCTTAAAAAAATCTAAAAACTGAAGCATCTTCAGTTATAGATTATGCTTTCACCCATAACCAAAATGAACCTATCCATGCTTCATTATCATTTAGAATAAGTAAAATATTATGTATTATTGATCAACTATTTATACGATACCTTCCTTGAAACTGGGCTATGGAGTTTCGGATTTGCTCCAACGTAGCCGGTGAGGCCGACGTAAGGGATGACGTAGCACGAAATAAGATAATTAATGTCATTAGCATAAGGATCGAAGGGTGGAGATAAAGGCATCCCAAATGCAGCATTCATAACGGTCCCAAATGCTTCTGCACTTAGATTCAACAATGGCCTAGGAAATCCTCGTACCCTCTTCTTAATTGCCCTTAATAATTATTATTAATTAATAAAACGTCAATTTAATACAAATTATAATACAGTTAGTTAAAAAAGCTAAAACGGTATAATATAATATAACATAGAGTAAATTACGATTTTGGCCCCTGTGGTTATATCAGTTTTACCATTTTAGCCCAAAAAGAATCTTTTAACATCTGAATCTACAACGTCTTTTTTTCTAACCCTTTTGACTCCTAACACTAACCCCATCCATTTTTTAGGGGGCAAAAGAGTTAGAAAAAAGACGTTAGGGTTCAAAAGGGTTAGAAAAAAAGACATTGGAGCTCAGATGTTAAAAAAATCTCTTTTGGGCTAAAATGGTAAAAGTGATATAACCACAGGGACTAAAATCGTAATTTACTCTATAATATAATATAACTTAATACAAACCTTAAGTGACCAACTTCTTGATAACCAAATTGAGTGATGATGTCTTTGATATGAAGACTAAGATTGGCCTGTTTTGCGCCGATGGGTGGCGGGCCGCCTGCGGCTAGACTGGGTTCGATAGTGTCCAGACCCTTACCCATGGATCCGAATAAGAAGTATTCGGCTTCGAAATACTCGAGATTCAGTGGGAACTCTAAAAGATTTACGTCGGTTTTAGGTATGAAGAAAGCCGAATTCACGGTGGTGGAGTTGAAGAGGAAGATGAGGAATGTTGTAGTGATCATGGTGGTGGTGGATGTCATGGTGGTGGGTTGAGTTTTGTGGGTGATGTTTGCATTCTTTTTATAGGCAGTGAAATTGTCAAAGAATGAGCCATGCAGAGTGTGAACTTGACACGTGGAAATTAGCTTTGACCAAGGAGTAGCTAGTAATATATTATTTACTTTTAGTTTTAGCGATATAATAATGTATTTGAATTTTGACCAATGACGTCTAGGTTTGATTAAATTCACACACATCAACCTTATCAAAGTTCATCCCCACTTTTCTAAATAAATTGGCACATGTAGGAAGGTATTAGATAATTTACGGTCGAGTTACCTCCCATGTAACTTGATGTAAATTTATCATCCTTACAGGCCCTTGTATGTAAAGTTTTATTGAATGGCAACCTCTCATCAACCAGTGGCGGATCTAGGATTTTTTTATTGGAGTCCATTTTTTGTGTAAGAATTTTTCACAACCAAACATTAAAATTTTCGCGTCGGTCATCGTAGTTGGGTCGAGGCTAGGAAATAATGTAGAAGCATTTAGTGGACATGAAACCACTACATGTAACACCTGTCTCATTAAACTAAGACTTTTTTTTTATACATGACAATTTCAAATAAAATACCTCATTTCATTAAGTTATACCAAATGGAACAAAGGTTTACTTAACATTCATGTTCAAATAACACCCATCTAGTTATAACATCCTAATGTAACATGTTAATTGTTTACGACACTAACATAGACTTAAAGGAAGATTAAATAGACGCGGAAGCTTCAAAAGTCGTGTGTGTTCGGTTCTTCATTTACACTTGATTTCCATCCGTACGAAGTTTAAACACACCTACAAGGTATAATTATAAACAACGTTAGTATATGAGGTCCTATAACCCGTTTAAACGGACCCGGAAGCTCGAAATAATCAAACAACAAAAATAAAATTTTTTTGTTTATGCCCGACCGTAAGCTACGGTTTACAAACCGTAGCTTACGGTCCCCTTATGTTTGGCGGACAGATCTTACGAACCGTAAGCTACGGTTCAGAGCCGTAGCTTACGGTTTGCTGCAGACTGATAATTGTTTTCCGTTTTTAAAACGGAAACCTTCATAACTTTTTAACCGTTTGTCCGATTTACGTGATTCTTTTTCCTACGCAACCGTAATTAAATTACCAATGCAACCATTATAATTTTCCAAAACAAAGTTTAGTGTATGGTTTGAAGTTCATAAATGCCTAAAGTATTTATTTTACCCGTATAGTTTTGCACAATTCAAACATTAGCAATGTTTATGTACACAAGTCGTATCTACCCACCTTCCGGGGCTTACGATCACTGGCGTATCATTACCAAGTCTATGGTTTTATGCTTTTGTGATCCATCATCACCAAAAACTATTTAAACACATTCTTACTGTCTACTAATCAATTATTCGACCCGTTTGGCTCATTTATGGAATCCTCCATTTTCAATGACTACCAAACATTTTCAAATCAAGTTTTTGACTCGTTTATCTAATAGTGATCTTCGTCATTCCTACTAACACTATCTTTTCTTAAAGACACAATCTCAAACGACCGTAATTTCTAATCAACACTATGTAACGGAACAAGATTACATACCAACTTATTCCAACAAATATTCTAATCCGTTTCTTTATCTAGAGGGTTACAACTCTTTATTTACATTCCAAGCACGACTAATTTTACAATATCAACATCAACATATCAAATTAACTACTTTGATCCGTTTGATTGTCAAGTGAGTTACATCACTTCATTGACATTCCAAACATGCTTCAACCGTTTATTTGACCCGTTTGGTTTATCGAAGAACTTCGTCACTTCTATGACATACCAAACTCGCATTTTACACTACAAACACATTAACATTTCTAAGACTATTGTTTATGCATAATGTAACTAAACCGAAAGTTACTTACCTTTAGAGCACGCCCTTTAAATGCAAATCCCATCCGGCTTGTCCGCTAGACGATCTGGACTCCTTGCCTAAAGAGTTCAATTCACAACCTATTTAGAACTCTTTTGTTTACATGTAACGCGTAATTTGTTATAACTACACAAACACACGTTTTAGCTCAAATTTCAGTTTTTCATCTTCTTTTAGGCATTTACACAAACACCTTAAGTGCATAATTTCAACAAGTTTCTAATTAGTTCAACATTTGTCATTTTGCCATGAAAATCATAAATTTAGGCAAATTCACATCAATTTCACATTAACCAAATCTGAACTTATTCCATAAAACTCGAATTGCACAAAGATAACATCATAATCCTAGTGTTCCATACTTTTCTACAAAACCCACCTATCACCTTCAATGGTGATTATGAAATTTACAAGAAATAGGCAAAATTTCAACAAGTAATTGACTAGGGTTCATCCCTAGACACTATTTCATCCCAAACAATTATCATGCAAGCTCAAATTTCAGGTTTCATGAGTTTATCTAAAAATTAAGATCGAACCAAATGTCGATCATGCAAGCTCAAATTTCAGGTTTCATGAGTTTAACTCTTCGTCGAGGTGATCACTAATCTATATTCAGATTTTGATTTGGACTTGATTTAAACCTTCAATTTGTGAATTTTGTATGTGATAGGGTTTGATGGAGAACCTCCTGGTCGCCCTTGTTCCGTTCGACCAAACACACACTTAGGTGTGTGTTTGGTGTGTGTTATTTTGTTAATAATAAATCAATTTTCAATTTTTGGCTAGTTTGGTCCCTCAATTATACATAAGTTATTAAAAAGGTATTTTAATCCACTCATGTGTTATTACCAGACTCATAACTAACTGGGTTATTTATTTCCTAGTTAGCTTATTCTCATTTATTTTGTACTTTATAATTCTAATATAAAGTTTTATAATTTTCGGGGTGTTACAAGTCTACCCCCTTAAAGAGGTTTCGTACTCGAAACCTTCGTTAAGTAGTTCTTTGGTTTGGACCACCTCATGGACTTTAACTTGTGTCTTGCGTTTCTTATTTTATCGCCTATTCGGCCCAATTGCCATTTGACCACTTAATAGTACGAGTTCGTCAACATGTTTATTCTATATTACTCTATATTGCCAAGTGTTTTAGGTAAATCACAACACTATTTTGACCTTGGGTGATCTTATCAGTTAGTCTGATTAGTCACCATCACCTCATGCGTCGTAAATTTGGATCTATCCCTTCGTCATATTCGGACTTATGTAAGTTTATGGTCTCCAATCCCGTAACTTGCGCTACAACTTGATTATATTCTATACCACTTTTATGATTATAATCGCTTCGCGTTACGTCATGTTTAAGTTGTTACAAATTTTCATTATCAAAATCTTCTTTCTAACGTATCGTCTTACACCTATCGGTGTTAAGACCTATATTCTTTGTTATTAACTATTTTTCTAATTTGTCCCATAATATTCATATTTGTTAAACGTTGTTTCTTACTAAAACTAAATTTTAGTTTAATTTGTCTCTTTAACACATGTCATTTAGTCGTATCAAGAATTTGACGACAAGAATTATTCTTTTTCGTTATTGCTTTATGCTGGGAATCACAATTAGTTTCCACACTTTATCCAAGTGACCCGTAGGTTCTTTTGCTTAGCCTTGTAGGCTATTTTATTAGGTCTTCACCTTTTTAGGGTGAGACCCTATAGTTTGTTCCTTTGTATTTGTGACCCGATGGTCATTTTGGTCCCGTAGACCTTTACATTGTTTATAACCTGAAGGTTATGGTGATCCCATGGATCATCTTCTATTCATATCTTTATTTAATTGCATAAGTATACATATGGTGTTAAGGCACCCCCTTTTTATGTTTAGAATAAATAAATTTTCGCTTTCAAAATTCATTTGACCTTGACCGTAGTCTAAGGCTATACTCATTTTCTTTTGGATTATCTTTCTGACTATATGATTTCTTACGTCATTTTAGCGTCGGTTTATCTTACTCATACCGTTATTTGGTTTACGCCCCTATTTCCTTTCAACCCGTTACC
This sequence comes from Helianthus annuus, assembly GCF_002127325.2. Classification (NCBI taxonomy): domain Eukaryota; kingdom Viridiplantae; phylum Streptophyta; class Magnoliopsida; order Asterales; family Asteraceae; genus Helianthus; species Helianthus annuus. Next base: position 122,208,871 of record NC_035437.2, read on the forward strand.
CAGGTTCTTTGTCTTAATGTTTTTAATACTTCGGTTTCATTGGTTTGCATTTTCCTTTCCATAATTTTTTACGACCTATCACATAGATTCACTAATATTTCGCACTTTCACTATTTGGTTTGCGCTCACTTGAAATATCAAGTACTATACTTTATTTCAGCCCGTCCAACGTTGGAATAGTTGAACATAACTATCGAAATTTCTGTTTTGCAGAATTTCATCGTCTTTTAGTCATAACTCTTAATCTGAGTCTTTTAACTTTTAATCTGTATCACCGTCTCTTTTATCAATGTCCCAAAGGTTCATTTCTTAGGCCTTGTTTGGTAAAACCATTGCTATCGTTATATGGCTCTTGGGGTTTACCCGTTTTCGTTCTAACACTTCTAATATGTTTATTTTGCTAATCTTTTATTCAACTACACTTATCAATGTGATTATCGTTCTTCCTCATACGGGTTTGATTAATAATATGTTACTTGGATGGTTACCCATACCCAAGTTTCTAAATCCGCATTTGACGATATTTTCTGCCCAAGTCTTAATTTCTCATTCTTAGCCTCAGTCCATTGTCTAATTGTTGCCCAACGTTATCTTAATGAAATTTTAATACGTGTACCCGCAATACTCACCCCAATGGGCTTTCTCTCAACTCGTTAATCTTTCTTTCTTTGCCGTCATTATGGTGACTTATAGCCTTTCCTTTATTTCGGGTTAAACGGCTTCTATAGCCTTTCCGATTTTCCATAGATTCTTTCGTGCATCTCCTCAGTCATGAGGGATACCGTATTGTCGCCAACTATGGTTGACATCATTCCATTATAACAATAATGGAAATCCATTCATTTCATTTTTATTATTCCATGTCGTTGTATGGAATTTTTCTCACATCGTTTATCAATATAACGATGTTCCTACATGTTTTATTTGGTTTGACCAAGTGTATAACCTTGTCCTTGCCATTCACTACTATTACAATTTTTCGGGTTCAGGTGTAATTACACTCCTTCCCAACACAACATTTATTCACTTCGTTAAGTTCCCGGGTTCGAGTGTACGCACACTCCTTCCCATTATGACACTTGTCTTTCATTGCATTCCCGGGTTCGAGTGTACATGCACTCCTTCCCGTTGAAATATTTACCGAGATTACTTTTACCTCGGTTTCACATACTCGCCATTATTTGTTTATATATATATATATATAACATAATTCATTCATTTCACTAATCATATATGCTCATATGCAACTATCGTCCATTATGTGAATTATTGCATTCTACTTATCTTATCGTAATTTATAACGTGTACCTGATTGATATTCGCCCTGATGTACTCCGTTGTCTCAAGTCATCACTTGATTTGAGTTCTTTGTTAGCATGTTCTTTATCATGTTTCCAAACCTTCCTTCATTTAGATTATTTATCTCCCGTCATCTTCAGATGCGGTTATCATATCATTCAAACATTTCCAATTTATTATTAGTCTTGCTATTCAATGTTGCCCGTATTATTATACGAGGCATTTAAATATACTTATTTCATAAGTACTTATTTTGTAACCAATCTATGGTTAGGGTTTATACTACCTAATCATCTTTTATCAACACTAGACATCTCGAATCCGTAATGTTTATGTCACTATTAAACATTTCGTTCTATAACATATGCATCATTCGCTTTAGTTTAGTCAAGTTCACCACTTGCTTAAACCATTCATGTTTAGTGCACTTTCTGGGTTTGTGTGTGTTAACACGCTCTTCCCGTGCACATCAAATCAATTTCCTTTTTCTAATATTCAAATAAAATTTACTAAATGACTAATTCTTACCGGATGTTTGATCAAGCTTGAACCGAACACACTATGTTGACAACCTTGAGCTCCGATTACCAACATGTAACACCCGTCTCATTAAACTAAGACTTTTTTTTTATACATGACAATTTCAAACAAAATACCTCATTTCATTAAGTTATACCAAATGGAACAAAGTTTTACTTAACATTCATGTTCAAATAACACCCATCTAGTTATAACATCCTAATGTAACATGTTAATTGTTTACGACACTAACATAGACTTAAACGAAGATTAAATAGACGCGGAAGCTTCAAAAGTCGTGTGTGTTCGGTTCTTGATTTACGCTTGATTTCCATCCGTACGAAGTTTAAACACACCTACAAGGTATAATTATAAACAACGTTAGTTTATGAGGTCCTATAACTCGTTTAAACGGACCCGGAAGCTCGAAATAATCAAACAACAAAAATAAATTTTTTTTGTTTATGCCCGACCGTAAGCTGCGGTTTACAAACTGTAGCTTATGGTCCCCTTATGTTTGGCAGACAGATCTTACGAACCGTAAGCTACGGTTCAGAGCCGCAGCTTACGGTTTGCTGCAGACTGATAATTGTTTTCCATTTTTAAAACGGAAACCTTCATAACTTTTTAACCATTTGTCCGATTTACGTGATTCTTTTTCCTACGCGACCGTAATTAAATTACCAATGCAACTATTATAATTTTCCAAAACAAAGTTTAGTGTACGGGTTTGAAGTTCATAAATGCCTAAAGTATTTATTTTACCCGTATAGTTTTGCACAATTCAAACATTAGCAATGTTTATGTACACAAGTCGTATCTACCCACCTTCCGGGGCTTACGATCACTGGCATATCATTACCAAGTCTATGGTTTTACGCTTTTGTGATCCATCATCACCAAAAACTATTTAAACACATTCTTACTGTCTACTAATCAATTATTCGACCCGTTTGGCTCATTTATGGAATCCTCCATTTTCAATGACTACCAAACATTTTCAAATCAAGTTTTTGACTCGTTTATCTAATAGTGATCTTTGTCATTCCTACTAACGCTATCTTTTCTTAAAGACACAATTTCAAACGACCGTAATTTCTAATCAACACTGTGTAATGGAACAAGATTACATACCAACTTATTCCAACAAATATTCTAATCAGTTTCTTTATCTAGAGGGTTACAACTCTTTATTTACATTCCAAGCACGACTAATTTTACAATATCAACATCAACATATCAAATTAACTACTTTGATCTGTTTGATTGTCAAGTGAGTTACATCACTTCATTGACATTCCAAACATGCTTCAACCGTTTATTTGACCCGTTTGGTTTATCGAATGAACTTCGTCACTTCTATGACATACCAAACTCGCATTTTACACTACAAACCCATTAACATTTCTAAGACTATTGTTTATGCATAATGTAACTAAATCGAAAGTTACTTACCTTTAGAGCACGCCCATTAAACGCAAATCCCCTCCGGCTTGTCCGCTAGACGATCCGGACTCCTTGCCTAAAGAGTTCAATTCACAACCTATTTAGAAATCTTTTGTTTACATGTAACGCATAATTTGTCATAACTACACAAACACGCGGTTTAGCTCAAATTTCAGTTTTTCCATCTTCTTTTAGGCATTTACACAAACACCTTAAGGGCATAATTTCAACAAGTTTCTAATTAGTTCAACATTTGTCATTTTGCCATGAAAATCATAAATTTAGGCAAAGTCACATCAATTTCACATTAACCAAATCTGAACTTATTCCATAAAACTCGAATTGCACTAAGATAACATCATAATCCTAGTGTTCCATACTTTTCTACAAAACCCACCTATCACCTTCAATGGTGATTATGAACTTTACAAGAAATAGGCAAAATTTCAACAAGTAATTGACTAGGGTTCATCCCTAGACACTATTTCATCCCAAACAATTATCATGCAAGCTCAAATTTCAGGTTTAATGAGTTTATCTAAAAATTAAGATCTAACCAAATGTTTAAATTTTACATACTTTATGATCCCTTCGTCGAGGTGATCACTAATCTATATTCAGATTTTGATTTGGACTTGATTTAAACCTTCAATTTGTGAATTTTGTATGTGATAGGGTTTGATGGAGAACCTCCTGGTCACCCTTGTTCTGTTCGACCAAACACACACTTAGGTGTGTGTTTGGTGTGTGTTATTTTGTTAATAATAAATCAAATTTCAATTTTTCGCTAGTTTGGTCCCTCAATTATACATAAGTTATTAAAAAGGTATTTTAATCCACTCATGTGTTATTACCAGACTCATAACTAACTGGGTTATTTATTTCCTTGTTAGCTTATTTTCATTTATTTTATACTTTATAATTCTAATATAAAGTTTTATAATTTTCGGGGTGTTACACTACATTATAGGTTGGAAGTTTTATTTGGTAATCAAGTGTTAAATTAAATCGACATTCAATTTATCATTTTAAAGAAGCAAATTAGAGGGTCAATGAGTGGTTGTGCTGTTTAAAAGAAAACTAGTTTAATTTTGATGGGAAAAAGTAAACTAAAAAAACAAGACATGTAAGACTTGAACTTGGGATCTATTTGTTGGAACACAAGGGAATTTACCACCACACCATCTTTGCTTTTAATATTATAGGGTCCAACTAATTTATTTTATGGAGTCCTTAAAAAATTTAACGTACCATTTCTACTATTTTCTAAAAAATGATTGGGGTCCGTGGACCCCGACCATGTGGGTCCACCCCTGTCATCGAGGATCATCAAGAGTTAAACCTTATATATGGTATTAGCCATTTTGGTTGGACTCCCTCAAACCTAAGGTTGGCAATAGATATCTGTATAAAACACGATTAAACCTGTTTACTGAAAAAGTATACTATTTGATTTTTTACTTTTTTAAAAATAAATAGAATTAGGAGGCTACGATCTATCATTTCTTCTCCTTGGTACATAAAACATACAACTGTGTTATTAACATTAGATATAAAGTAGTTAAACAAGTTGTATTCATGTTTAATACTTGTGTTATTCGCGTCGTCAGAGACCTGTTAACCCGATAAGACACAAGTTGTATTCATGTTTAATACTTGTGTTGTTCGCGTAGTTATGAAATTTATTACTCTAGTTTAAACTAATTCCAGTATATACACTACTAAAAAAACTGCTACATTTTTATGCCGAATTCTGTCCGAAATCTGTGAGAAAGAGCAGTTTCCGATGTATTTCACATGAAAACGGGTTGTGGAAATAAAGCACCTGAGTAATCCTTCTCTAACGCATTTCTGGCAGACTTTCCTACTCATTTCCTACACAAATAATGTTTCGCTAGAATTTTCATACTCATTTCCGACGAATTAATTTTCTTAACTTTCCAACGCATTTCCCGCGGAATATTTATCTTTTATGATTTTTGTTTTGAATCAACTATATTTATTTTTATTATTACAACTATTATATCTTTTATTTTCTTACATATTTCCGGTGAAATGTATTCTTTTTTCCTAAACACTTCCTATAAATTTTTTTTCCATCATCATCGTCGTCATCGTCATCATCGTCGTCATCATCATCATCATCATCATCATCATCATCATCATCATACTCAGTAAATCCCACCAATAGCAAAGCTAAGATGGGGCTGAGGAGGGTAAGATGTAGTCAACCTTACCTCTACCCTGTAGAATAGAGAGGCTGCTTCCAGTGAGACCCCCGACATGATAGTAGTTTTGCATCAAGTCTTGGATATAAGGCACATAACACTCAGCAACTAAGACAAAGATCGATTAGTGCATGTACTCCATTGTCTTTCGGCTATCAATGCCCCCACATGATGCATGATTAATCATCCCCCTCTTTTAACGTTATTTTCACGAAATTAGTAAAATAACATTAAAATAAGTGCACTTTCACTTTTGCCCCCCGAGCGCCCACACATATATACATTATATGCGCATACCTCAAGCAGAGCATCAATTCCAACAGAATGTATTCTTTTTTCCTACACAGTTCCTACAAAATCAATTTTTACTACACATTTCTGACAAAAACTTTTTAATCTTGTTCTAACGCATTTTCGACGCACACATTTAAAAAATTGGAAAAACAGAAAATACCAGATTTTTTCTTGCTAAATAATGCATAATGATAAATACAATTCAAAACCATTTTTTATAAATTCAACCAAAACAAATAACATAAATTCGGAGCTCGTTTACACTACAAAACCACCATTGTTAAATATAAAAAGCCGGAATCCTAAACTCCACAAACTGCTTTTTTTTGCCTCATTTCTTCATTTTCTTTTATTTCTTTTGTGTTTGTTGCACTCTTTGCTCCAACTTATGTCTAGCATCCCTTTCAGTTGCAAATTCATTTTCCATTTCAGCTTGATCTTTTCAACCTAAAACTTGTTATAACGGGTCAATAATCTAAGTTATTGTTCTCTCCTAATAAATTCTTAAAAGAGTAAAATGCACCGATAGTCCATGTGGCTTTGTAAAACAACACCTATAGTCCCCAACTTTTGGACATGACACCGGTGCTCCCTGTGGTTTGACAGTTTGTTACTCGGATAGTCCCTGGATTGGATGTCCGTTAGTTTTCTCCGTTAAATCTATGTAACATGACAAAATTACCCCTTGCTTTTATTAAAATATAAGAAAAAACTAATTAATCATTTAAAATATCAATTGGATGTCCATCGTAACACCCCGAAAATACTAGAAAATTATAAACTATTAATGCTATGTATATATTGGCTATGACCAAAGAATAATGTGACTAGGATTAACTAACCTAGTTAATTTAAATGTTGTAGTCAATAAAGAAAATTTGACTAAGTTAAACCTCTTTTATAAGTATGAAATTAGAGAGACTAAGATTACCAAGTTTGAAGATAAATTACTAATATGAAATTTTAACACAAAACACACACTTGGTGTGTGTTCTGGTCGGTGCATTCACAGAGCCAAAAGGGGTTCCTCTTTTGAACCCTAAAAATCATAAAATTCAATCAAATTTAAGAAGGAAATCAAGTCTAAATTGAAACCAAGCTGAATTTAGTGATCACTCAAGTTAGAGGATCACAAGGTATGTCAAATTTCATCATTTGGTGATATCTGAAAATTTTGATAAACACTTGATGCGTGTGTAGTGTAATATATTTTAAATGTATATTTAAGCCCCTTTTTACACTTTTAGCCAAGTTTTAAATTTATAAAACACGATATTTACGAACACTAAACACACATATGGGCAAGTGCACCCATCGTGGACGTAGTATAGTTGGTAAGATACCGAGGTCGTCCAAGGACACAAGAGCTTTTAATACCGGTTTATCCTTAACGTCTAATCAAATCAAAAAGTGAGAAAAATGTTTTAAACTAAGAAAAATAAAAACTAACTAAATGCTGAAAAATAAAATAAAATAAAAACAGATAGACAAGATGAATCACTTGGATCCGACACGTGTGTTAGTATAACCTTTGATTATTTTCGCACTTTTGCACTTGTTTAAGAGATTATCTTAGTTATTGTAGTAGGCCCCTCTTTTGAAGGCGACGTTACCCTCAACCCAGTAGTTTGAGTCAGCAAGGATACAATCCTAAAGGGTCGGATTATTGAAAGATAATGAATTAAGTTATTAATGCAAATTGTGGTAGGCCCCGCTTTCGGCGGTGACGCTACCCTCGGCTAAGTAGTCTGAGTCAGCAGGGATACAGTCCTAAATAGCCGGGTTATAGTATTAATAGTAGTTAACTTATGAGGGGGTCAAAGAGTTTGGATCCCCGCCATCCAATACCTATGGGCATTGAAGGAGATCCTACTAAATTTGACCCAGGTCCCAAGCAGGACCTCTAAACGCTGAACAAGGGCAAGACCCTTACCAAACCGTTCCCTTAACCCCCGACCAGGTAGCCAACATACCTCCATATAGACCGTGGAGATATGAATGGTGAAAATCTTTTATTTTATATAGACAGTAAAATAATGCCAAGACACCACGGACAAACGATAAGAAAAAGATCACCTTCAACATAAGTAACTAGTTATTAAAGTCTTTAATACAAAACCAAATAAAAAGTGCAAAAGATTAAAAATAAAAAGTATTATACTAAACACTTGTCTTCACCAAGTGATGTAAGAGACTTAGGCAAACATGGCCTTGACTGTCAAGAACTCTTATGATCAATCTTGGATCCCGAGACGACTCACACACTCTACGATGGACAATGGATGATGGTGGTGGATGATGGTGTTATGGTGGTGGTGGGTGGTGGATGGAGTGTGAGAGAGGTGGTGTGCCAAGGGATGAGATGGAATGAAACCAAGCACCCCTATTTATAGGCTGAACAGAAGGCTGGGCACGGCCCCGTGTCCGCTGGACACGCCCCCGTGCCCGTCTGACATTCTCTCTCTTCATTAATTGTAATTCGCAATTACAATTAATGCGCCTGCTGTACTTTCACCACGCCCCCGTGCCCGCTGGACACGGCCCCGTGGTGGGCAATGGAAGCTTCTACTGGTTTGTCTTTTCTGCTGCTTCTTGGGCACGGCCCCGTGTTCGCTGGACACGGGGCGTGTTCAGTCTTCTGTTTTCTCTTCTTTGCCTTGGGAGGTGCCGTTGAGGGTCCGGGCAGTCTACTTTTATTCCTTTTCTTGTATTTATGCTAGAATTAGTTGTCTTTTTGCTTCTTTTGTGATTTTGAGCTCATTTCATCCTGAAAATACAAAAGGAAGACAAAAACACTCTTTTTCCAACATTAGTACTTAAAAAGGTTTAGTTTTATGCCTTAATTGATGTGATTTATATGTTGCATTTTACACACATCAAATACCCCCACACTTGAACTTTTGCTTGTCCTCAAGCAAAACTCTTTTAAATGTGGCTTACACTCCCAAATGGAATAGGTAGAAGAGAAAGTTTTTAGCTTGTCCTAGAGTGTCGGGAATCCAAGGTCTTTGTAAGTTTTATTTTTATTTATTTACAATCCTATTCGTTATGATTTATTTTGAACGTTTCATAAGATAAATTACTTATTTGGGCATAGCATGCCTTATTAAAATTCCATTTATATACAAGTTCACATACCTCGCGGGGGATCACTCAACACTCGGCCGAAGGTGTAATTTTTAGTGAATCACTCGAGAGCGGCATGGAACTTACGCCTTCCATAGGCTTGCCAAGCAATCAATCCTCCTCCTTTTTAACTTTTTACCTTTGTAAATATCAAGAGGACTTTTGGGGTGAAGGGTTAGGCTTGGTTTAAAGGTGGTTGGTTGGGTTAGTTAGAAAAAAGGGCGAAAATCGTAAAAAGTGTCGGTTTTCGTGACATACCTTGTTTTTAGTGACTTTTTATTTTGAAGTATTTCTCCAAACAAGCTTTTATATAGCTTTTGTTTGTTTTTGACTTCATCATTTTTTTTTTCACATAAAAAGGTGAGTTTACGAAAAACCGAGCTTGTTACTAAAATAAAGGGTGAAAAATAAAAAGGGTTTTTGGTGGGTAAAAAGGGTTTTGGGGTAATGAAATGAAAGGTTTAGGCTCAAAGGGGCTATCTAGGGGGATTTTGGGTAGGTGGTAAAAAAAAATGAAAAATAATGGTTTAGAAAGAAAAATATGGTTAGTCCTAATGCCTCCATCACTTACTTACTTGGGTTTAAGTTGGTAAGGACCGGGAATGTATTGTCGTGGCAAGTTCTAGAGTTGTAAGAACCAAGCGGCTATTCACACAAGAAACGAAAAATGAGCATTTAGTCTAAATATGTATATCTTTATGCTCAATAAAGGCTCAAAACTCACTTTTGTGGGAATGGGTTTTTAATGTGATCAAGTATATATAATGGAATTTTTAACTAGACTTGTTATGCCGTTTCGTAATTTTCTTATGTTGGTTCTTTGTTATCACGACGCTATCGGTTGTAAATTTGTAAAAATATAACCTTTTCAGAACTTGTTATTCCCAACTTAAACTAAGACAAGTAAAAAAAAAAATTGAAAAAGTTTTTGAAAAAATTTGGGGTGTTTAGCGGTTCCAATAGAGTTTTGTGTAAGGCTTGTATTTAGGATTTGCAAAATTCAAGGTTTTAGCACCCCCCCACACTTAAATTACACATTGTCCTCAATGTGTCCAAAAATAAGGTTTTTGGTTGATTATAATGTGTAAAAGTAGGTTAAAAAGCAAAGATTTATGTTACTGGCATCCTGGACACGGCCCCGTGGTGACCGGGCACGGCCCCGTGGTCAGGTGCCAGTAACAAAAATTAAAGAATTAAAACAGAAGCCTGGACACGGGGGCGTGCCCGCTGAACACGGCCCGTGTCCAGTTACCTGAACTGGGTGTTTTTCTGCAGGTGGCTCAGTACGGGGTCGTGTTGGTTGGGCACGGCCCGTGTTGAGCCTTCTGTGATGGAGATTTGTGTCGGGTTGCTCTATTCTTTGTGCATGGGTCCATTTTTCTCGTTCCCTTTTTCATCCATTACCACCATGAGTGTGTTTTACTCGCAAAACAACCATTAATCTTAAAAACCATCATAACATTGCAAACATAGAGAGACATTACATAAAGTTAGCCAAATAACTAGGGGACACATGAGGTTATCATAAGGGTTCTACTTATTTAGGAAAATTTCGGGAATAGCTTCCGATGTAGTAACACTCTCTAGCCGACGGGTCCTCGGTTGGGAGGTAGAAGGTAGCTTCATTCTCTTCGGTGTCTTGAGGAGGAATGCTCACCGGGACTCCTTGCACCACCCTTGGTTGAGGCATTTGGTGCATGGTGTGCCATTCGGCCGGAATGATGACCTCGGGTACTACATTCCACGCTCTTTGGGTTATCACGGGAACCAAAGGTGGGGAAGCGAGAAGGTTTAACCTCTGGTGCAGGAGGTTTACTCCTCGAAGACAGCCCTCCAATCCTACCGTCAGATGATTAATACGGTCCACTAATGCTTCTTCTACTCCCGTCATTTCGTCTATGGCTTCCCTCAAAGCGTAAACGTAGTTTACTAGGGAATCTTCTGCCGTGGACGACCTTCTTCCATTTCGGTTATTTCGTGAAGATGATCCGCTATTCCTGCTGGCCATTTTCTGTGAAAGAAACCGAAGATAACTAAACTTTTGCAGAACAGTACCTCGAACACGGCCCCGTGCTCAGTGAGCACGGCCCCGTGTTCAGCTGTCTGCAGGATTTTTGTCTAACGATTCTAGGGTTTTAAATTACTTTAACATTCTTTTACCGTGTTTTAAGCTTAGATAATTTAAAACAAAGTTATAGAACTAACTTTAAACAAGAATCCGCAGCCAAAAATCCTACAAATCATACATAGAAGTTTGGAATCATGGGGTTTCCAAGCTTCCATGGAGGGGATATTTGAAAAATTTTTGGAAGAAGGAGAAATGAACAAAAGTGGAAAAGACAAGATGGTCCTTGGGAACCTTCTTTTAGCACTTACCTAGGATGGTATATGTGAAGGTCCCAGGAATCTCTGCTTAGTGAAGTGGTCAAAAATGAGCAGGAATCAGGCTGCATTTAAAGAAAACGACAGCACACTGGACACGGCCCCGTGTTCGCTGGACACGGCCCCGTGTGCAGAGAAAATCCTGACACATTTTGTCCGTATTCTGACAAAATCAGCAGAGAATCTTCTGAGTGAACACGGGGGCGTGTTGACCGGGCACGGCCCTGTGTCGGTAGGCTGTTTCATGGAGTTTGTTGCTACTAAGGAGTTTATTTGTATCGGGTGGTTCTTGATTTATTGGAACAACCCCAAAGTGCCTAAGATACCTTAATTGTCCTATACTAAGGCGAGAACGCAAGAGGTTATCGGTGAGGGTAATTCCTATTTTCATTCTAGGTGGACAAGTCCAACCCTTTTCCGGGCTCTCGTTAAAGAAGGTGTATGCCGAATCGCTCAGGTCTATGTATGCACCGAACGAAGTCGATGGGGAGTCCTTCACGGCACAATCGACACAGGGACGACTATCGTCCACGTCTTTTCTAGGTATGAAGGTATTTTCGGGAGCAACGAGGTTGTCGGAATGCGGTTCCAACATTTCCTCATGGTCATCATCTTGGGATGGATCTATAAAATCCTTCCTAAGTTCTTTTGACCAATTGAGAATTAGCTCTTCTAGTTGAAATAACTCGTCAAGGATCATTTCTCCTAGAATATCTGGCTGGGCGCATTCGAGGGAGAGATAGTGCTTATTTTTACTTTCGCCCCTCTTAAGGTTACAAGGAATCGGTGGGTCTATATAGTGGGGCCTATAATTGAGAAAATAACATTTTAATTCCTCATGTTCGCCTCCACATAATTGACACCACATACCATAAGAGTGCCGAAAGTAAAAAGAATTACTATCACTCATGTTTGTGTCAGAAATTACCAACCGCCGGGATCTAACGGTTCTGTTTCCAGTAAGAGAATCTTGGGCACGGGGGCGTGTTGAGTGGACACGGCCCCGTGTTCAGCTTACTGTCTGACTTAAAACAGGATTGCCAGTTCCAATGATTGAGCACGGGGGCGTGTTCAGCAGGCACGGCCCCGTGCTGAGCTCTGCAGAAGCTGAAAATCTACGAAAAATCCTAAAAATTAAAGAAAAAATAAAAATATGATTAGGCCGTTGATTCCTAACTTTCTTAAAATCCTTGTGTCCCCGGCAGCGGCGCCAAAAACTTGATGCGTGTGTAGTGTAATATATTTTAAATGTATATTTAAGCCCCTTTTTACACTTTTAGCCAAGTTTTAAATTTATAAAACACGATATTTACGAACACTAAACACACATATGGGCAAGTGCACCCATCGTGGACGTAGTATAGTTGGTAAGATACCGAGGTCGTCCAAGGACACAAGAGCTTTTAATACCGGTTTATCCTCAACGTCTAATCAAATCAAAAACTGAGAAAAATGTTTTAAACCAAGAAAAATAAAAACTAACTAAATGCTGAAAAATAAAATAAAATAAAAACAGATAGACAAGATGAATCACTTGGATCCGACACGTGTGTTAGTATAACCTTTGATTATTTTCGCACTTTTGCACTTGTTTAAGAGATTATCTTAGTTATTGTAATAGGCCCCTCTTTTGAAGGCGACGTTACCCTCAACCCAGTAGTTTGAGTCAGCAAGGATACAATCCTAAAGGGTCGGATTATTGAAAGATAATGAATTAAGTTATTAATGCAAATTGTCGTAGGCCCCGCTTTCGGCGGTGACGTTACCCTCGGCTAAGTAGTCTGAGTCAGCAGGGATACAGTCCTAAATAGCCGGGTTATAGTATTAATAGTAGTTAACTTATGAGGGGGTCAAAGAGTTTGGATCCCCGCCATCCAATACCTATGGGCATTGAAGGAGATCCTACTAAATTTGACCCAGGTCCCAAGCAGGACCTCTAAACGCTGAACAAGGGCAAGACCCTTACCAAACCGTTCCCTTAACCCCCGACCAGGTAGCCAACATACCTCCATATAGACCGTGGAGATATGAATGATGAAAATCTTTTATTTTATATAGACAGTAAAATAATGCCAAGACACCACGAACAAACGATAAGGAAAGATCACCTTCAACATAAGTAACTAGTTATTAAAGTCTTTAATACAAAACCAAATAAAAAGTGCAAAAGATTAAAAATAAAAAGTATTATACTAAACACTTGTCTTCACCAAGTGATGTAAGAGACTTAGGCAAACATGGCCTAGACTGTCAAGAACTCTTACGATCAATCTTGGATCCCGAGACGACTCACACACTCTACGATGGACAATGGATGATGGTGGTGGATGATGGTGTTATGGTGGTGGTGGGTGGTGGATGGAGTGTGAGAGAGGTGGTGTGCCAAGGGATGAGATGGAATGAAACCAAGCACCCCTATTTATAGGCTGAACAGAAGGCTGGGCACGGCCCCGTGTCCGCTGGACACGCCCCCGTGCCCGTCTGACATTCTCTCTCTTCATTAATTGTAATTCGCAATTACAATTAATGCGCCTGCTGTACTTTCACCACGCCCCCGTGCCCGCTGGACACGGCCCCGTGGTGGGCAATGGAAACTTCTACTGGTTTGTCTTTTCTGCTGCTTCTTGGGCACGGCCCCGTGTTCGCTGGACACGGGGCGTGTTCAGTCTTCTGTTTTCTCTTCTTTGCCTTGGGAGGTGCCGTTGAGGGTCCGAGCAGTCTACTTTTATTCCTTTTCTTGTATTTATGCTAGAATTAGTTGTCTTTTTGCTTCTTTTGTGATTTTGAGCTCATTTCATCCTGAAAATACAAAAGGAAGACAAAAACACTCTTTTTCCAACATTAGTACTTAAAAAGGGTTAGTTTTATGCCTTAATTGATGTGATTTATATGTTGCATTTTACACACATCAAATACCCCCACACTTGAACTTTTGCTTGTCCTCAAGCAAAACTCTTTTAAATGTGGCTTACACTCCCAAATGGAATAGGTAGAAGAGAAAGTTTTTAGCTTGTCCTAGAGTGTCGGGAATCCAAGGTCTTTGTAAGTTTTATTTTTATTTATTTACAATCCTATTCATTATGATTTATTTTGAACGTTTCATAAGATAAATTACTTATTTGGGCATAGCATGCCTTATTAAAATTCCATTTATATACAAGTTCACATACCTCGCGGGGGATCACTCAACACTCGGCCGAAGGTGTAATTTTTAGTGAATCACTCGAGAGCGGCATGGAACTTACGCCTTCCATAGGCTTGCCAAGCAATCAATCCTCCTCCTTTTTAACTTTTTACCTTTGTAAATATCAAGAGGACTTTTGGGGTGAAGGGTTAGGCTTGGGTTAAAGGTGGTTGGTTGGGTTAGTTAGAAAAAAGGGCGAAAATCGTAAAAAGTGTCGGTTTTCGTGACATACCTTGTTTTTAGTGACTTTTTATTTTGAAGTATTTCTCCAAACAAGCTTTTATATAGCTTTTGTTTGTTTTTGACTTCATCATTTTTTTTTCACATAAAAAGGCGATTTACGAAAAACCGAGCTTGTTACTAAAATAAAGGGTGAAAAATAAAAAGGGTTTTTGGTGGGTAAAAAGGGTTTTGGGGTAATGAAATGAAAGGTTTAGGCTCAAAGGGGCTATCTAGGGGGATTTTGGGTAGGTGGTAAAAAAAAATGAAAAATAATGGTTTAGAAAGAAAAATATGGTTAGTCCTAATGCCTCCATCACTTACTTACTTGGGTTTAAGTTGGTAAGGACCGGGAATGTATTGTCGTGGCAAGTTCTAGAGTTGTAAGAACCAAGGTTGAATCCATGTCTAGGAACAAACCCTAGCTGAAAACTTGATGAATTAATGTTGAAAATTAGGAATTTGCTAAACACCCATATATGTGTGAAGTGGGTTTTTATATCATTGTGATGAACACATGATTTTGTATGTTATATTGTGATAAAACTGAAGTTATGATGAAAGATAGTGATATTGTTCATAAATACTAGACCAAGAGCTTGATTTTGATAATATAAACTTGGTTAAAAGTTAGTAATGAACTAGATAAAAGTAGTATAAAAATCTTGCTCGTAAGGTGTTTGTTAAAATGCCTAAACAAATGTTCATAAGTTGAAATTTTGAAAGAAACGTGTAATTGGTGAATTTGATAAATTGCGTGTAATATGTGATAATAAGAGTTCCAAACACGATGTTGGTTGAACTCTATAGACAAGGTGGTTGAATCTTCAAGCGGCCAAGTTGGAGCGGACACGTGCTTGAAGGATAAGCTTTGAAAGGTACGTGACTTGTAGTTTCGTTAAATTATGTAGATAAACTAGTCGTAATTATGTTAATGGTGTTATAGTGAAATGTATGTGTTTGGTATGTCATTGAAGTGATGGAACTCACTCGACAACCAAACGGGTCAAATAGACAGTTAGAATAAGTTTGGTATATCATTGAAGTGATGGAATTCACTCGACAACCAAATGGGTCAAATAGATAGTTAAAACAATAGCGATTTACAGTGACTCGAATGTCACGCAACAAATCGGTAGAATGAGTGCGTAAGCCGAGAAACGGACACGCCAAACTTTGATTGATGAACCCTTGGATTTGGGTCAAAACTTAGAAAAACTTGATTTCATTGAATTTTGATAAAAAGCATGTAACACCTCGAAATTTTGTGTCCAATAATGAGTTGACACGTGTCATGAGTTTACACGTGGCATTAAATATTAGATAAAGGACTAAAGTTGACAAACCTTGAAAGTATGTAAATTCGAGGGTTAAAAATGTCAACGAGGGGTAAATATACTGTATAGTAACCCTAAATGATGCTCGTACCTTCAAACGGATAAATCATGGATCGTACGAAGCGAAACGCGGAAGAAAGTGAGAGATTACAAACTACAGGGGTTAAATGTGTCAACATGTTTAATTTATACCTCTGAGTGACCATTTGACGAACCTGAGAAGTTGTAACAGTAAAATACGCTCACTAGAATATATGGTATAAATTTCGCAAAGTTCCGTTTTAAAACGAAAAAGTTATGATCAAATTCGTATGCGAGGGGTTAAAAGCGTCAACAATAAAAGTTAAGGCTTTTCGGATAGTAATTAAACTAACCGAGGGCTTAACGGCACGGGTAAAAGTCACAACGCCCTTATTCGTAAATAATCGAGGGCCAAATCGCAAAGTTACCCCTTCGAAACCGAAAGGTCAGGTTAATGATTACAAAAGATATGAAAATCTTGAAAATCTAGTCTAATGCGGGCCGCGTGGAAGATATGCATGATTTAATGTGGGCCGCGCGCCACCGGCAGATTTGTTTTCTGACTTAAGGATTCAGGCGGCCCGCGTCTGGGTTGCTTGATTCTTAATGCGGGCCGCGTGAAGGTCCCAGATGCAGAAATCTTGGACAGATTCAGTGTTTGAGCTTGTAAACGATCATTGATGCATTAGTTGAAGCATGGGCGCCCTCTACATGTCCCCTAGCACCCAGGGACACCTGCTGATCATCCATGAACCATTGTAGGTTGAGTTGTAATGATCTTGAGCTAAATTTTTCACTATAAAAGGCAAGGTAGTGTTCCATTGTTCAACACACCTCAAACCTGCCTTCTTGATCATTTCTGAAGCTCTCAAGCATTCTTCTAACATCACTAGTCGTGCACCAAGCTTCTGTAAGTATGCCTACCCTTTTGTGGCTTAGCTTTTGCTTAGTTTAGCTTAAAAGTCAATCCGTCGTAATTAACGATTGAATTTACGATAAATCACAAATGGTCCAGTGGTTTGTCGAATCAAAGGTAGTTATATGTTGGTAATCATGTGGGCTTTAAACCCCTAAAAGGGCACCCTCTGATTCTCACTCTAGCTAGTCCGAATGTCGAGTCAAACGTGCCTAGAAAAAGTCAACAGAAATGCTATTTTGCGATTTTATGCATAATCAGTAATGTAGATGGTGTGTAACCTGTTTAAACACTCATAAAACATGATAATAAGTATATTAAC
Organism: Helianthus annuus; assembly: GCF_002127325.2. Lineage (NCBI taxonomy): Eukaryota > Viridiplantae > Streptophyta > Magnoliopsida > Asterales > Asteraceae > Helianthus > Helianthus annuus. Next base: position 122,226,164 of record NC_035437.2, read on the forward strand.
TAGTCTAAGCTTGTTTGATCCGACCATTTACTGTTTTGACCCGGTTCGGAGCCGAAAGTCGCAAAACTTTGACTTTTGCTTTGACTTCAGTTCTGACCCGTTAAAGTATGAATTAGATATGCCTTAGGACTCTCTTGGGACCAGGTTACATGATGGTATAACCCTCTGTGACCAGTTCGTTGTTTGTCCGAGTCTTTTACACATTTGCGTTAAATGCTTAAAAGTTGACCGTAACGCCCTTTTTAATTTAAAACAAGAATTTCGGACATGTGAAAGGACCATAACCTTGGTTACTGATTTCTAAGCATGTCCCTAAAATTTCACGTCAATCCGAGGCCCAGAATAGGAGTTATGCTAAATAGCGCAAATTACGGAAACTTTAGTAATTAAATGGCGCAATTTGCATAACGCCTATCTAAACCCAGATTTCGACACCAAACCTTTTACACACTAATGTAAAATAATATTTTGTGATTTTTAAAGATTTTTAATTATTTTTAACCTGCTCATAACCTGCGGTTATGGCAACGGTTCGGTAAATACCAAATATACCCTTTTCGACCATAACTTGAGTTCTACAAGGTCTTTTGACCTGATTCCAGTTGCTACTGATTTTAAATAATAATTAAAGTATGTTGGACTTTATAAACTGTTCGGGAAACTCAGATTTCCTGTAGAACTCAGAAACCTCTTGTATAATCTGTAAAAAGACCGAAATACCCCTACGGGGCATAAAATGGATTTAAACTCGTTACGGGCATTATGGAAGGTATCCTACTGATACCACAACCTCTTTAAAGCATATTGACTTAGGAAACCAGTGTAGGACTCTTACGATTACCCGTTGTGCCTTATGCGCGCACGGTTCGGTTTATGTAACTAGTTTACATAAACTAGCCGAAACGGGTCAAACCTTATTGTTTTGACCCCAAAATCTAGAGTGTGGTTAATATACCCATATAAAACAAGTCTTCAAACTTGTTGGGTCCAAATCACATTCCATTCCCGGTTTTCGCCTTTCACGCGATTAAACCATAATTATCCTTTGAAACTGACCGGTCTAAGCTACGGCTAAATTAAAGACCTGTTAGGATTCTAATAGGTTATTTTAAACCTTCGTTCCAGAATAGGAGACCAGTAAAAGCTATTTGCAATTTATCCGATTAAGGATTTATACTTGCAAAGGTAAATACTTTTAACTTATTTTCCGTTATACGGGCTTGGGTTACGGTATATAATATACCGCTTGATCGGGCATCAAATCTTCCATCGTTTGGTGGTTAATTGAATAATTTGATCGGCTCGTTTAAACAGTTTTGTTTACTTAAAAGCCTTTGGGGGGTTAATGACCATGTCCCGGATATCCTTGGCAACATTTTACGAAATGGCCACGACCTTGACATCCGGGTGTAGGCGTACACCCGGCATTATGTCCATAATTATAAAGGTATAGCCATTGGTTTACCCGCCACGGTTTTATGCTATGTGGTGTGTCTATTGATCTTTAACCCGGTACGTCCGGGCTACTGAACGCATGAGGAACATGTAATCCGTTCACAAGATTATAAATTTAAATAATTCTCCCAAGTTATAAAAGAGTTTGTGCCTTGTGCATTCAAATCAATTTTAAATAAACATTTTTACAAAAGTGTCGGTTGAATGTATTTACCAGTGTAAACTGACGTATTTTCCCAAAAAGACTAAATGCAGGTACTAAGCGTAATTGGCTGGATATTTCTCCTTAGCATCAATAAAGAGTCTCGCAAGCTTAAGATGCTTACGTCTGTTGAACAATTACTTTTATCTTATTATTTGATCCCCTGTGGATTTTATTTCAACAATGGTGATACTTTGATATTACATTCAATGTTGGAATATATTTATCTTTATGCTTCCGCTGTGCATTCATATAATTGTGTGGTTTGACTATATTGTTGCCAACTACGTCAACGTAATCCCCCACCGGTGAGACACGTGGAAATCGGGGTGTGACAAAGCGTATGCTTGAATTGTAGATATCAAGCATAACATAAATGCGTGCGCAAACCATGTAATGGAAGCGAAAACGCAAATTTTTGGCAAGCCCGAAATGGGTAAAAATGGCAAGCAATTACCATTGTTAATAAACATGTAGTATGATGCTAAGATGAAACTGGTCGAATAATCGTATAAAGGATTTATAAGCCGTTTGCTTATAAATTAGATTTTGATGTGAATCGAGGTGATAAACGTATCCGTAGTTGTATTACAGTCGAATAGAAACAAGAATCGTGTAAATCGGATAAGTAGATTGAAAGTTATGCAACTTTTAAGTTGGAATATTGTTTGAAATCATAGCTGGGCAAAAATGCAGCAAGAAAGGGGAACTTTCTGTCGAAATAGGCTTGTCGCCCTACGCGACTACAAACCAGAATCATTGTCGCGTCACGCGACACTTGTCGCGGCCCGCAACAGAATATGCCAAGGCTCTCGCGGCCCGCGAGAGACCTCGTAACTGGCAAAAATCTTTAATTTTTGTTGTTTTGTTTATGGAACTTATTTTAAAGTGTTTTAAGACCTTCAAAACTAAAGTTTATGTTGGTTTTGATTCTAGGTGAATGACATAGGCCTCCGGATGAAGATCAAGCGATGAACAAGAACCGAACACACGTCTAAATGAAGCTTCCGTATTTGATCTTGTTTTATTTTTTAAAAAGTGAATTATGTAAACACTTATAACTATGTTTTTGAATGTTTTAATCATGTTTGAATACTTATGATGTAGAAGTTTTTCTTAAGTGGCATTTTGATATAAAATGCTTACCTTAATGATATAGTAACGTTAAATTAGAATTGGGTCTTACAAATTGGTAATTAGAGCTCAAGGTTGTTGACAAAGTGTGTATGGTTCGAAGCTTGATCAAACGTCCGGTAAGAATTAATTATATTAGTAGATTGTAATAAAACACTAGGAAAAGGATATGTATCTAAGTGCATGGGAAGGGTGTGTTAATACACTCAAACCCGGAAAGTGAACTAAACACGAATGGTTTAAGCAAGTTACAAACTTGGCTAAACCAAAGTGAAAGATGCAAATGATAATGAAACGAAATGTTTAACAATTGATATAAACATTTCAGATTCAAGATGTCTAGTGGCAGTAATGATGATATGGTGCCGATAGTCACCGAACGAATGAAAGAAGTAATTTCCAAGGAAGTCGGAAAGGCTATAGAAAACAGTTTACCCGAATTCGTCGATAGAATTCAAAACACGATATTATCGGTGGTTGATGAAAAGATGAATGAGTTGAAAGAAAGTTTCACCCAAACGAAAGAGAAATAAATTGAAAGAAAAGCTTGCCCATACAATAAGTTCTTGGCTTGTAAACCCCCAATTTACAACGGGGAGGTTGACCCAATCACATGTCAATGTTGGTAGAGTGACATCGAAGGGGTTTTCGAAAGAACCCATTGCGACGTAAGCGACTTTGTAGCTTACGGGACGGGTCCGTTGAGGGGACAAGCGAAAGACTGGTGGGATAACTTGAAAAAGGCACAAGGAGTCGAAGTGACAAGAAGTATGACGTGGGATGAGTTTAAGGTACCATTTCTTAAACATCATAGCCCTAAAGCCGTCATTAATAAGATCAAGGAAGAGTTCATCCAACAGAGGCAAAGGGGTGAAATGATAGACAAGATCACGGGTATGTTCCTTGATAAATTGAGGTTCAGTGATGAGCTGGTGACAACCGAAGAGCAGAAAATATATTACTATTATAACATGCTGAGTGCTGAATATCGGGAGTTCATGATTCCCTCAAAGTATGAGACTCTCACCGAGATTATCAACACTGCTCGCGAACGAGAGACTGACTTAAAGAAACAAGTCGAGAGAGGTGAAAGAAGGGCATTAGATGTAAGTCCAAGCCCTACAAAGAAAGCAAAGATGACGAAACCTTCGAGGAAGTCGAATATGAAAGCAGGTCACCAAGTTGTAAGATATGTGGCAAGGCTCACAAGGGTGAATGTCGTTTCAAAGATAAACCTTGCCCCATTTGCGGGAAGACAGGGCATACGGCTTCGATATGCCCCGGAAAGGTCTCAGTTTGTTATAAGTGCTACCAACCGGGCCATAAGAAATCTGAATTCCCGAAGTTGGTAGGAACGAAAGATGTGGAAGATATGCAAGCGGAAATCATGAAATCGAAGGCAAGATCCTTCCATTTGACCGCGGAAGAGCCAAGATTAAAGCCAATGTGGTTTCAGGTATATTTTCCACAAACTCTATTACCGCACGTATTTTGTTTGATACGGGTGCAAATAAATCTTTTTTTTTCACATGGATTTATTCGACATCCTTCATTTGTATTAACGAAGTTACCTATGCCTATAGAAGTAGAAATATGCAATAACAAGAGTTTCATCATTTGTGATGTATGTCGAAATTGCAAAATTGAGTATCGATGATGAAGAATACTCAATAGACTTGATCCCGATGTCGATAGGAGAATTCCAAGTGGTTGTCGGAATGGATTGGTTGTCTCGGCAACACGAGAAGGTCATATGCTTCCGTAAGGAGATAAAACTAACATCTCTGAGCGGAAAGCATGCCACCATTTACGGAGAAAAAGGAGGTAATCCCGTGGTGTGTTCGATGTTAGAAGCCCACAAACTCATGTAAATGGATGTAAAGCATACTTGGTATACGCATGCGAATCGGAGAAAGAGTCACCGAAGATTGGGGACGTACCGGTGGTACGGGATTATGAAGATGTATTTCCGGAGGATCTACCGGGAATACCGCCAGAAAGGGAAGTGGAATTCGGAATCGAACTGATTCCGGGTGCAAAACTGGTAGCTAAGGCACCGTATCGGCTCGCACCATCAGAGTACAAGAGTTAATGCCGCAGATACAAGACTTACTGGATAAGGGATTCATACGGCCGAGTGTGTCCCCGAGGGGTGCACCGGTGTTGTTCGTGAAAAAGAAGGACAGGAGTATGCGCACGTGCATCGATTACTGGGAGTTAAATAAACTCATGGTAAAGAATCGATACCCGCTCCCGAGGATTGATGATTTATTTGACCAACTACAAGGCGCGAGTTGGTTCTCTAAAATCGACTTAAGATCGGGGTATCATCAGTTGAAGGTCAAAGAAGAAGATGTACCAAAGACGGCTTTCCGTACACGGTACGAGCATTATGTATTCCTCGTGATATCCTTGGGGTTGACAAATGCACCAGCGGCATTCATGGACCACATGAACCGGGTTTGCAAACCCATGTTGGATAAATCGGTGATAGTGTTCACTGATGACATTTAAGTATATTCAAGAAATGAAACGGATCACGCTCGTCATTTACAAGAAGTATTAGAGACGCTTAGACGAGAAAAACTTTATGCGAAGTTCTCGAAGTGCGCTTTCTGGTTACGAGAGGTGCAATTCCTAGGGCACATCATTAGTGCCGACGGAATACTAGTTGATCCGTCCAAATAGAAGCCGTGTCAAATTGGAATCCTCCGAAGAATCCTTCAGAAATCAGAAGCTTCTTAGGGCTTGCGGGATATTATCGGAGATTCATACAAGATTTCTCCAAGATTGCTTCGCCATTAACCAAGTTAACTTGCAAGGATTAGAAGTTTATTTAGATTGTTGAACAAGAAAGAGCCTTTCAAACACTCAAGGAAAAGTTGACTCATGCTCCGGTATTAACTTGATCGAACAGCGCCGATGATATGGTAGTTTATTCCGATGCATCACACATGGGACTTGGGTATGTCTTAATGCAACGAGGCAAGGTTATAGCCTACGCCTCAAGACAATTGAAAGTTCATGAAAAGAAATACCCTACGCATGATCTTGAATTGGCGGTAGTGGTATTCGCTTTGAAAATTTGGAGGCACTATTTATACGAAGTAAAGTGCACGATATTTACCGACCACAAGAGCCTAAAGTATTTCTTTGATCAGAAAGTATTAAACATGAGACAGAGGCGTTGGTTGGAGACGGTGAAAGATACGACTGTGAGATACACTACCATCCCGGAAAAGCCAATGTAGTGGCTGACGCGTTGAGTTGAAAGGGAGATTATTCTCCATACGAGTGCGATCGATGCAACTGATAGTGACCTCAGGTTTACTTGAACGAATCCGAGAGGCACAAGTCGAAGCAGTAAAAGAGGAGAACTGGAAGAAAGAACGGATAGTCGGTCAATTAAAAGACTTGGTGGATGGTAACAACGGGTTGAAAACCCGCTTCAGAAGGACATGGGTTTCTAATACTTGTGAAGTTAAAAACCTTCTACTTGACGAAGCTCACAAATCACGATATTCTATTCATCCGGGGCAACCAAGATGTATAATGATTTGAAACAAGATTATTGGTGGCCCGGAACGAAAAGTGATATTACCAAGTATGTGGAGAAATGCTTGACGTATTTGCAAGTAAAAGCGGAGCACCAAAAGCCTTACGAAAAAATTCAACCGTTAGATATTCCGGTGTGGAAATGGTAACATATTACAATGGATCTACTAATCAAACAACTGAGGACGACCCGCGGATTCGATGCCATTTGGGTAGTTGTAGATCGACTGACGAAAAGTGCTCACTTCATTCCGATACGTGAGACTTATACATCTGAAAAGATGTCCGAGGTTTATACGAACAAGATTGTGGCACACCACAGAGTGCCGGTATCCATCGTGTCTGATAGGGATACTCGGTTCATTTCAAACTTTTGGCGTGATTTCCAAGAACAAATGGGTACGAATTATAACAACCCTCCAAAATATTTTTGACACCCTAAGAATAATTAAAGTGTCCCTATATGTCCTAAAATACAAAAACGGGCCCCGAATACCTTTACTATTATTAAAATTAAATAAAAACAAGAAAAATGGATATCTGGCGGGCCGCGTAAGACCACATCAGGGTCTACACGGGGCGCGACAGCCCAAAGTCAGGGCGACACCCTGAGCAGCCACGTGTCATCATCGTGTCAAGGCTATAACTGGCAAATCAGCATCCCTAGCCCCTATTACCCTATGTCGCGGGCTGCGTAAGCCCCAGCTTACTCTTACGCGGGCCGCGAGGGACTTGAATTTAGGCCCTATATAAAGGGGGCATCGGCAGTTCAGTCGACTCGCTCACAATCTTTTCTCTTTCTTGAAATTCTATAATATAGGCATAATTCTCGGGCATAATACCCCCTAATTAACGAAGGTCTGCTCCGTTCTAAGTATCATAACCCCGATTACGTATTAGATACGTTGCCCGATTGATCCAGGGTTTTGTAACGGCTGTCGAGGTTCTGCCCGACGTAGTCGTTGGAATGTCGTCTCGGGGAGGGTATTACTAATGTAAATATTGGGTTATTATACTAACACGTGTGCATTTGTGTAATTTATAGATAATCACCAAGAAACTCTAAAGGAAAACCTAAGATAGCAATGTGAGTAATCTCCTTTTTGCAAATTGTTTTTACAAAACCTCACACAATTAATAATATATTAAACAGTTATTGAGTATTTGTATTCTACAATTATCGTCAGTATGTTGGGGTTTTGTATACAAAATTTGTTACTACCTTGCGAGGAGTAACATGACCACAAGTCGGGTTGACAGTACCGTGGGTGGTAATTGAATAGATGGAAACAAATGTAATTGCGCGACCGCCCTCAATACTGTACAATGGTTTTTATTAAACTTGATTAAACTGAGATTTACTCACCAGTATTTCCCACTGACAAAATGTTTTTAAACGCGTTTCAGGTAACAAAATGTGAAAGCCAAATAGAAGCCAACTGAACAGCACTGAAGGCTTGGAAAAGTGGCTAGAAAGTTACCTAAAATAAAGAGATGTTTTTATTAAATAAAATAGGGTATATCCCTATGAAAATGTGTGTACTTGAAACTTGGTTTTTTTCCCATGTGATTGATATATTAAAAGCGTGGTATTTTACTCTGATAAAATATTTCCTAACTACGGTCCTGATGTAATTTCGGCTGCCAAAATGAATAAAAACAGATACCACCGAAACTGGCCGCGGCCGCCCGTTCCCGGTTTGTTAGGGGACGGGGGTTGCGACAGGAGGTGGTATCAGAGCTAAGCCACTGATTCAGCCACAGAAGTGTTCTGCTGGCACCAAAAAGTTATCTAAAGTGTTAGGAAATTTTCTACGGAACTACGTGCGTATTTGTATTTTATTGTTGTGTGTTATTTGACTATTTGTTAGTTTACAGTATGAGTGACCAAGGACCTTCCGACGCACATCGTCAGTTGTCCAGCTCGCCTAGGAGCGAAGGCACCTCTTCACAGCCTGCCCTCTCAGGGTATTCAGCTGATAATGAAGACGGGATATTCGTGTTTAAGGCTCAGTCTGAAGAGCCATTCCCTCCTAAAAAGAGAGGATGGTTCAGTAGGGAAGCGCATGAATGTAGGAAAAGAATGAAAAAGTTGCAACAACAGAGAGCCCTAGCATCCGCTAAAAGAGAGACAGATGCCCACACACAGGATATGCTAAATAGGAGTTTAGCTAATTTCCATATCCTAGCAACCACAGCTGCCGACCCTAACCTGGAACAACTGATAGCACCCCAACCATTACCAATGTTCCCTAACCAGCCAATCGAAATAGAAAACAACCCAGAAAATCAAGTCGAAATCCATGATTTTAACCCAGAGGAGATACCTAGGGTACCAACACCTAATCCCTTAGACCCAAACTATGACCCGTGGTTAGATGACAATAGGGATTACGAGCAACGATACCCAATACCCGAAGATGAACCCATGCCGAATCTAGCAGCCTATCCTGGTTTGAACCCTCTAGATCCCTTCTGTGATAGTGATGAATACATTAGGGAAATCTTAGAGAATCCATACCCGTACCAGGAACCCATGCCCTAGTTCCCAAACCCAGTCCCAGCACCTGCACCCCCAATGAGTGCAGAAAATGTGCATGAACTCCGAACTTTCGGAGAAGAGATTTTAGAAAGTAGCGAGAGAATGAGGCAAGTCGGAGAACGACTCGTCTGGAAGTACGACGAGCGCAATATGAAGTTCTGGACGAACCCATATCAGTGAAGGTGATGATAGAGGTAGTAATAATAATAATAATATAATAATATAATATGTGTGTACGTTTGAAAAAAAATCTAGATAATGACTACAGATGCCTACTAGTAGTGTACTTTCAATTCCGGTTGTATTGTAATTTTAATTTTCAGTATCAGTTTGTATTAGATGCATATTATATATAAGAAAAAGTAATTCACAGTGTTCAACGTTTTTGATCAATATGCGTATTGTGTGATTGGTTGTATTAAATATTATCTTGTGATATTAATACGTGGCAAATGTTTAAAATTCCGATGGACAACGAAGTGAACCAGGAAAACCAGAATGATAATAACCAGAACGACAATAACCCGAATAATGATAATCCGAACAGCAATAACAATGGAAACCAAGTGGATAATAGTGCCATCCAACACATAGTGGCACAAGGAATCATAGATGCAATGCCATTTATTATTCAAACTGTTAAAGAAGCTGATAATAAAAGTAACAAGGGCAGTAAGCGACCAACTGAACCGGAACACAACGTAAACAATGGACCCTTACTTCAAGTGCCCATTCCAAAAAGAAGAAGAACCATGCCTTATGGTTGTTCTTACAAAGAATTCTGGTCCTGTAAACCAATAGAATTCTCGGGCAATGAAGGAGCCATTGCAACTCTGCGCTGGATAGAAAAGACTGAGGTTGTCTTAAAAATAAGCAAGTGTGCGGAAGAGGACAATATAATGTTTGCTTCTAATTTATTTAAGAACCCAGCCTTAGATTGGTGGAACACTATCCTCCAGTCTAAGGGAAGTGATAGGGTTTACAATATGGAATGGGAGGAATTTAAGAACATGGTGGAAAGGAAATTCTGCCCTCCCAATGAAAAAGAACAGATAGCAAATAAGTTCCAAAACCTTAAGATGACTGGAGTAGATAGTAAGGGATACACTACGTTATTCTTTGAATATGCTAGAATAGTACCAACCCTTGCATCGCCAGAACCAGTATTGATCTCCCGTTACATCTGGGGATTAATCGGGGAGATTAGGCATGTAGTCAAGGCAGCTAGACCCCAAACCATAGAAGAAGCTGTAAAACTAGCAAATACCTTGACTGATGAATTAATGCGTACTCGAGAAGAAGACCTGAGGAGAAACCTAGCTCAAAGGCTTACCCAAGAATTTCGTTATGGAAATTCCAACCGTGGGAAAAATGTAGGTTCTACCTCTGCACCCTACTACGAGGCTTGCAAGAAGAAGCATTCGGGAAAATGCTCCACTTACTGCAATTTCTGTAAGATACCAGGGCACAAGGAAGAAGATTGCAGGAGGAAACCTAATAATGGGATGTGCTTCAACTGCGGAGAAAAAGGTCACATCAAGCCGAACTATCCGAAACTAGTTCCAGCCATGGGCAATAAGACTACCAAAAATGCTAGAGCATTTGTTCTGACGGCAGATGAAGCCAATATGATTCCGGACGTGATAGCCGGTACGTTTTTAGTTAATGACGTTTTTGCTAAGGTATTATTTGACTCTGGTGCGAACCAAAGTTTTATTAATACTTCTTTTTGCAAACTTCTCAATCAACCATTAACTAAACTCCCACAAGAATGTCTAGTAGAGACAGCAAATGGAGAAACCATTAAGATTTCTGAATTCTTGCAGGGAGCAAGAATAGAATTTTTAAATCAAAAGTTTATTGCAAACCTTTATCCAATGAATCTAGCAGGATTTGATGTTGTATTAGGAATGGATTGGTTAATAGCCAATAAAGCCAGTATTTTATGTGATCAAAAGTCAATCCAAGTAAATTCACCAAGGGGTGAAAAGATCACAATTAAAGGAGATAAGCCATCTAGATCCACGAAATTTATCTCTGTGATAAAAACAGCAAGTTATATAAGAAAAGGATCATTAGTGTATTTGATTTCTATAACCACTAACACTAAAGGAAAAGAACTAAAGGATATTCCAGTAGTATCTCAGTTGCCAGATGTGTTTCCAGAAGAATTACCAGGACTACCTCCTGCCAGGGAAGTTGAATTCAGAATCCATCTGCTACCAGGAATAGCACCAATTGCCAAAGCACCTTACTGTTTGGCACCCACTGAAATGTAGGAACTGAAGAAACAATTAGACGAATTGTTGGAGAAATGATTCATACAGCCAAGTTCATCGCTATGGGGAGCACCGATTTTATTCGTTAAAAAGAAAGACGGGTCAATGCGTATGTGCATTGACTACCGTGAATTGAACAAGGTCACGATTAAAAATCGGTATCCACTACCGAGAATCGATGATCTGTTCGATCAATTACAAGGAGCTCGATTTTTCTCTAAAATCGATTTACAGTCAGGATATAATCAATTAAAGGTACAGGAAGAGGACATTCCTAAGACCGCTTTTAGAAAAAGGTACGACCATTATGAATTTACTTTCATGCCATTTGGTTTAACCAATGCCCCAGCCGCATTTATGGACATGATGAACCGAATATGTAAGCCATATTTGGATAAATTCATAATTGTCTTTATAGATGATATTCTTATTTACTCTAAGAGTAAAGAGGAACATGCAAAGCATTTGCACGCACTTCTATGTTTATTAAGGAAAGAAAAGCTTTATTCAAAGTTTTCAAAGCGCGAGTTTTGGTTAGAATAGGTAGAGTTTCTTGGACATCTAGTCAATCATGAAGGAATTCATGTGGATCCCACCAAGATCGAGGCGATTACTAAATGGAAAACCCCTGAGTCACCAACTGAGGTTAGAAGTTTCTTAGGATTGGCCGGATATTATAGGAGATTTATTCAAGATTTTTCTAGAATAGCCATCTAACTAAGCTAACCTGTAAATCTGTTAAGTTTGAATGGGGACCAAAACAGGAAGAAGCCTATAGAATTCTTAAGCAAAGACTAACCAACGCACCCATACTAGCGTTACCAGAAGATACTGAAGACTTTGTAGTCTATTGTGACGCTTCTAAGTTAGGTTATGGATGTGTATTGATGCAACGACAAAAGGTTATAGCCTATGCGTCTAGACAACTTAAGAATCATGAAGCGAATTATTCAACCCATGATCTAGAGTTAGGAGCTATAATTTTTGCCCTAAAGATTTAGAGACATTACCTTTACGGTAGTAAGTTTACAATTTTCACCGATCATAAGAGATTAAGGTATGTTTTCGGGCAAAAAAAATTGAATATGAGGCAAAGACGCTGGATGGAAATACTTAGCGATTATGATTGTAATATCCAGTATCATGCGGGAAAGGCTAATGTCGTAGCTGATGCTTTAAGTCGAAAGTATCATGAAAAGCCAAAAAGAGTACGTTCTCTTAAATTAAATCTACAAATAGATTTAAATGAACAGATTAGAGAAGCACAAGAATTAGTAATAAAGGATAATTCGAAAAATTAAAAGGAATGATTAAGGAATTAGAACAAGGAACCGATGGAATTTGGAGATTCCATAAGAAGAGAATGTGGATACCTAAATTAGAAAACCTACGCCACCGTATATTAGAAGAAGCCCATAAGTCTAAGTATACGATGCATCCTGGAAGTGATAAGATGTATCAGGATTTAATAAAAAAAATTTGGTGGATAGGAATGAAAAAGGATATAGCCGATTATGTTTCTAAGTGTTTAATCTGTTCACAAGTTAAAGCTGAACACCAGAAACCCTCAGGTTTACTACAGTAGTTAGAAATGCCAGTGTGGAAATGGGAACTGATAACAATGGATTTTGTTACCAAATTACCCAAAACTAGAAAAGGTAATGATACAATCTGGGTAATTGTAGACAGGCTAACCAAGTCAGCTCATTTCTTACCAATGAAGGAAACTTTCAGTATGGAACAGTTAGCTAAGTTGCATGTAAATGAAATAGTTTCATTACATGGAATTCCTTTATCAATTGTTTCTGATAGGGATAGCCGTTTTACCTCTCAAACGGACGGACAAAGCGAAAGGACAATTCAGACAATGGAGGACATGCTTAGAGCTTGTGTAATTGATTTCGGAGGTAATTGGGACGATCACTTACCCTTAATAGAATTTTCTTATAATAACAGTTATCACACAAGTATCAACGCTGCACCATTCGAAGCACTTTATGGAGGAAAGTGCCGAACCCCAGTCTGTTGGGCAGAAATTGGGGAAAAGCAACTATCCGGACCTGAGATAGTACAAGAAACAACCGACAAAATCATTCAAGTCAAGGAACGACAAAAAGCAGCACGTGATCGACAAAAGAGTTATGCTGATAACAGGCGAAAGCCGTTAGAATTTTAGGGAGGAGACAAAGTATTATTGAAAGTCTCTCCTTGGAAAGGAGTAGTCAGATTCATCAAAAGGGGAAAGCTAAGCCCCGGGTATGTTGGACCTTTGGAGATTATTAGAAGAATAGGACATGTAGCCAATCAGCTACTACTGCCAGAAGAAATGGCAGGAATACATGATGTATTTCATGTATCTAATCTCAAGAAATGCTTAGCTGATGAATCACTGGTAGTACCTCTTAAGGACATAGAGGTTAATGAACAACTTAAATTTGTAGAAAGACCTCTACAGATCGAAGACCAGAAAATTAAGAATCTCAAACACAAGAAAATAGTTCTGGTCAAAGTGAAATGGGACTCCAAAAGAGGACCAGAGTATACATGGGAGCTTGAATCAGAAATGCAAAGGAAATATCCGCATCTATTCCAGTAGATCTCGAGGACGAGCTCTAAAACAAGGTGAGGAGGATATAACAACCCTCCAAAATATTTTCGACACCCTAAGAATAATTAAAGTGTCCCTATATGTCCTAAAATACAAAAACGGGCCCCGAACACCTTTACTATTATTAAAATTAAATAAAAACAAGAAAAATGGATCTCTGGCGGGCCGTGTAAGACCACATCAGGGTCTACGCGGGGCGCGACAGCCCAAAGTCAGGGCGACACCCTGAGCAACCACGTGTCATCATCATTTCGAGGCTACAACTGGCGAATCAGCAACCCTAGCCCCTATTACCCTATGTCGCAGGCCGCGTAAGCCCCAGCTTACTCTTACGCGGGCCGCGAGGGACTTGAATTCAGGCCCTATATAAAGGGGGCATCGGCAGTTCAGTCGACTCGCTCACAATCTTCTTGAAACACCCTAACACGCTTTAACTGAAAAGACGCAGCGGAAAATACGTACCATAAAATTTCTTTCATTATGAATGTCTTAACATACTTGAAGTTCATTATTAAGGTGACACATTTACAATGAATACAACAATCGAACCCATTTACAAAATAAAAACATAAATTATGTTTACTAAATTAGCTATCTAAGCATTCCCGTACAATCTAACTTGTGACTCGGTCTTCGATCTCCACGCCTCGGTAATCCTTCGGGACTCGTACAACCTACACTTACCATACAATTTCAAACGTTAGTACACATTATGAATATAACAATATTCATACACTTTCACTTTCCATTCCGTAATCCTTTGCATTTAGGCATTTCCGTCTGAGTATCCACTCCCTTGTGAGACTTCAACATTCTACCTGCATTATTCTACATTTTCAAGATACACTGTCATTAACATCAATACTCAATCGTATTGAAGACATACGGGCATACGAACTTACCTACTGGCATACAGATGTACATACACACTTGCATGCATACATAAAACGAATCATAACTACTCATGTGTATACCCTCACTCACACGTACATATGCTTACATAAATACATAAATACATTCATCCATACTTATTAACTCGTACATACCACTTACCTAATTCCCCATGAATTACTACCGTATCATAAATACAAACCTTCGTACTCATACTCACTCTTATTCCTGCTTATTAATTTGTTAAACGTATTGGAATAAAGTCAAATCTTTACATGCATATCCAATACTTAGTTCATTACCCTGCATACTCGCTCCCACATCCCTACTTTACTCTCCCATCATAAACGCAATTTAAGTGTCATTTGGGTATGTTTCGGGTCTTAAGAAGGAGTTCCATACTCACCCGTTACTTACATAACCGTTTGGTAGGGTTGAGGAACATTATAAATGCTTAACGAGGCTTGGAATGGGTTCACGGGGTCCTAAATCGAAGGAAAAACAAGGAACTTCATAAACTACACATTTGCATCAGCCCTCCACCGTAAGCTACGGTGGCTACCGTAGCTTACGGTGGCCCCCAAAACCCTACGGCAGCTTTAAACTGCCTTACAGCAAAAATAAAGTTCCAGCTCCCACCGTAGCTTACGGTGGCACCGTAAGCTACGGTGGTGCCCAGATCAGCACCCCATTTTCACACTAAAATTCGCATAACTCGCTCGTTTTGCATCCGTTTCACTTGAAACTTGTTCCTAAACATCCGTAAAACAATTCCTTACGTATTAGCCTAAGAACCCTTGCCCGGGTTGTTAATCATTACATATTTTATTACCAATTCCTCACTCATACTTATTTATTCGACCCGTTTGGTCCCACAAACTATCTTCAAGTATCTTGATCATTACTTATCATAATACCTTCATTTATTGTATATCATACATAATTTCCTCTCCTTCAAAAACAATAAAATTCTTATGTATACTACGAAGTGAGTCGGGAGTCACTTACCTTAAGCGTTAGTGTTCATGATTGCTTCCTCGCCTCCGCTTGACCCGTTAGTCTTCCATTCTTTGGTCCATGCTACTGAAAACTCCTACCCATTCATGCCATCATATTCAAAACATTGTTATTACATATATTCATCAACACTAGCATTCAATTACAAACCAAACGGTTGCTTGACTTTCGTTAAATAACTATTAGCATGCATAAGACTCGCATTAGCAATTTTACTTATTCTAATCCATGCTAATTTCATTCACCATCATGTATAGCACATTAAATAATCTAACTTGTATCCCGTGATCTCTCTACCCTTGTAAGTGCATCCAAAGACCTAGTCGTGCTATTCATACATTGTTGACTTTCAGAAAGTCAACCATCTTACTTACATACTTTTATCATATGATCATATACTCATCTAAACCTAGTCGACCATACCAATGATACCATTTACATTTCATAATCATGGTATAGGACACACACACACATACATAAGTACATGATCAACAAATTACATATATGCACACGTATCGTCAATTCAACACATACTAACATATTCATGATTCTATAGTTGATAACCATATTCAAAGCTAGAATTTGACATAATCTCGACATTGTTCTTTACTAGTAAGTCCACAAACTAACCATTTAGTGCATATCCATATCCAAAATCACCATTTAGTCGCTAGTCCAACACATGATATGCACCTCATCATTCAAGCATAGAGTGCAACTCCTAATGCATAATTCAACCCAAATCATACCATCAACTATCCCATCTTACTAAATCCTTCTTCAATGTATCTTCTCATGTTTAATTATCATCAATCATGTTATTATCAAACTCTACACATGTTCATCCATTATTTAACGTTTAATTTCACATGCTAGCTTATACTAGGCATTTCATCAAACACTTGGTGTGCGTACACCTTTTAATGCACAATGTACAACTAATTTATGCATATTCTTCTAATCTCATACATAGTTCATCCAATCCTCTTACTAATTAGTATTTATCATTCATACATAACATCAAGGATATCAACACCATATTTGTTTCAATTCATTTAACAAGAATTCATCATACCCAGATAGTACAATCAACATGCAACAAGAATTAGACATGGATGATGATTCAACTCATCATTCTCACCATAACTAATGGGTTTCACCTTTAAACATCAAATTAACCTAAATAATGCATAACCCATGTTCTATATTATGATTCTAACATATCCTCATGCTTAATTTCATTCCAATTCCCGATTTACAACATAACCCACTTCGCGGATAATCACCAAACTAGAATTTAAGACATACCTTATGATCCCCTTGTATAGGTGATCACAAATTCGTGTTTGGTTCTGAATTTGAGCTTCGTTTACCCTTCCAATTTGATGGATTAGATGAAGTTAGGGTTTTGGCTTCATGAGAGCTCCTGCTCTCTTTAGAACACACGATCGTGTGTGTGTGTTTGTGAGTGACATTTCTTTTTATTAATTCAACTTTCAATTTAACCCACTTTAGCCCCTCAAGTTGTCATTAATTATAAATGGGCATAACTTTCATTCCTTTAATTGTTTTTGCCATTTTGTTAACTTGGTTAAATAACCTAGTCATTCATTTCTTGATGTACCATACGAGAACGTTTAACGATTATAAACATTCGGATTTTGGGGTGTTACAAGTCTACCCCCCTTAAAGAAGGTTTCGTCCCCGAAACCTTTCTCGTTCCTACTCTTATCTTTCTATTAATCGAACTTTACCTTCCAAACACATGAATGGTCAGAAACTTATCCAGAGCTCTTATTAGTGTCATTTTCACTTTTTATGATTTATTTCATTTTATTATTATATCATATACATTACTTCATTCTGTTCACCACGAGCAAATCCTATCATCCCATTACTAACGTTCCTTCTACTTACATTCACATTCATAAAAAGGTCGACCTATCATTATACGCATACCATAAACATTCGATATACCAATTCTTACTTATAATCACAAGCTAAACGTTTCACTAACCTCATTTCCATTGCATAATCCAACTGCCTACGACCCGACCCGAACCAACCCAATACTCATTGTGAGTCATGCGATACCTGGGTTGATTGTATTTGTTCCTTTGTTAAGCTTCCACTTAAATGCGTTCTTTCAACAATGTCTTGTTCAAATGAACATAGCCAACAAGCCTAGCATCAAGTTAGTATTTCCAACGATACTTACTGTCTTGTATAATCTATCATAATTTCCACAGTTACATTCAACTTTATTCAGAGATAATGTTCATTGTATCTCCTTATTTATATACAAATTCTTTCTTGATTCCTTTTTCAAAACATTAGTACTACGTTCAACCTGTTTAAACAGGTCAATACATGACCATTACCTAACATGTCTCTTCTGTTGGTTGACCCACTCATGACGGTTTAATACATAACCATTCTTTCTCAGATCTCTAACTTATTAGTCAACTTTTGCAGTTTGACTCTTTAAAGTCAACCCGGTACTTCTTACTAATCATAGACGTATTAGAGTATTCGTTCATAACTTTCCTTCCATTCTTGCATACTTGCAAAGACTTTATTTCCACATATTATTATTAATTTGCAAGATTTTTACCCGATTCCGCCCATACTTAAATCATTTGTCTAAGTCGTAGATGTCATTCATCCCGACTCCCAAGAGCTAATTAATGATATGTCTAGCGCATAACTTATTTTAGAGCTTATTTCTTTCGCCTAAATTTTCTTGCTACTGCATCAGCTTTTATCTGTTTTATCTACTTGACAAGCCAACTACCTAATGCTATCTTGCTATTACTTGCTTAAATATCTATCAATTTACTTTGGTTGACTTTTCAAAATTTCAATCGTAATTACATTATGACCTACACTTAACCATTACCCAGTTCTGTCATAAATTAAAACACTTTACTTACCTCGATTTCATTCCATACTACATCGACCCGTAAATCAGATCTGTCCACATTCTTCACGAGTACTAGCCGTACCAGGCTAGATTTCATTCATCCATGTAATGTGCCTCCACTCGTACGCATTCCTTCCACCAATTTTGTTGGTTTCATCACATCAAAGATTCTAACATTATCATCAAGAATTTAGCAGTTAGTACATTTCATTTCTCACACGAAACTTTTTCATTCTAGTTACTTATTTCGTCAACCTACATAATTTGATCTTTCAAGGCCAACTGACATTTCTTATTTATCGTAGATGCATTGAGGTACACATTCATGCTTCCTTCCATTCATGCTTACTTGCAAAGTCATTCATTACATTACTACGCTACTCATGACCAAGCTTACCCTTCTCATTTATACTTAAATTATTGTCCGGGTCGTAGCCCGCCCTACATTATGACTCCTACAGATCGATTACTAACACATTTAACACATAACGGGTTTAAAACTTCTTTCTTTCATTTTGAAACTTAGGTTTGTGTGTGTCCATTACGATCATTCCTTTGTTCATTTACTTTGCATTTACTCATAGAACTCGTTTGACATGACTATGGTCAATTATTGACACAATTCTGATGTGGGTAAATTTTATCTTTTATATGTTTTAAATCCGTCTTGCGGATTCAAATGTAACATCCGTACCTTTTACTACTTCTATGTTTTGAATCCGTCTAACGGTTTCTAACCTACCATTTACACATTTTCTTCCTTCTACGATTTGAATCCGTCTCACAGATTCAAGCATATCATTCCTGCATTTCATTCCTTGAATCCGTCTTGCGGATTCAAACATTCCATTCGAGCCTTTCATTCCTTGAATCCGTCTCGCGGATTCTAACGCATCATTCATACTTTCATTTCTTTCATGTTTCGAATCCGTCTCGCGGATTCTAACATATCTTTCATACTTTCATTTATGAAAGTCTTACATTTCTCTTCACCCCCACGTTCACCTACAACCTAATTCTAACGGACATACCTGTAACAATTATCACGGTCTCACGAACGTCATACGTTTCTTGTGTACTGGCCAGGTACACAATCCACATACTATTTTCGTGTCTTCGCGAAATCGCCACCTTATGTCCGCAGAATTAAGTTTTGGCACGTGTTACATTTCCAAAACTTCCTTACCATATCATTATTATATTTCATTTAAAATTTTCTTTCTCTTGCTTAATTCTTCCATTTCATGCACCCATAAGCTAAATCTACGTACCTCGGTCAATATGTCATATTACATACCTTGGTGCCGACGCTAGACCGCATTTACAAATCATCCTTTCCAAGCAATCATGCTGACCTTACACATAACATACTGTTAGTTATCTTTAAATACATACTTAAGCACATACTTACCTTGGCTTCTGCCCTTAGATCTTGATCGAGTCTTAGATTGTACGAGTCCTTGGTCACGAGAGCACACCGGTTTGAGTTCAAGTATTTTCCTCCTTCTACTTGATTCTCTCAAACCCGGGCTCTGATATCAACTTGAAACACCCTAACACGCTTTAACTGAAAAGACGCAGCGGAAAATACGTACCATAAAATTTCTTTCATTATGAATGTCTTAACATACTTGAAGTTCATTCTTAAGGTGACACATTTACAATGAATACAACAATCGAACCCATTTACAAAATAAAAACATAAACTATGTTTACTAAATTAGCTATCCAAGCATTCCCGTACAATCTAACTTGTGACTCGGTCTTCGATCTCCACGCCTCGGTAATCCTTCGGGACTCGTACAACCTACACTTACCATACAATTTCAAACGTTAGTACACATTATAAATATAACAATATTCATACACTTTCACTTACCATTCCGTAATCCTTTGCATTTAGGCATTTCCGTCTGAGTATCCACTCCCTTGTGAGACTTCAACATTCTACCTACATTATTCTACATTCTCAAGATACACTGTCATTAACGTCAATACTCAATCGTATTGAAGACATACAGGCATACGAACTTACCTACTGGCATACAGATGTACATACACACTTGCATGCATACATAAAACGAATCATAACTACTCATGTGTATACCCTCACTCACACGTACATATGCTTACATAAATACATAAATACATTCATCCATACTTATTAACTCGTACATACCACTTACCTAATTCCCCATGAATTACTACCGTATCATAAATACAAACCTTCGTATTCACACTCACTCTTATTCCTGCTTATTTATTTGTTAAACGTATTGGAATAAAGTTAAATCTTTACATGCATATCCAAAACTTAGTTCATTACCCCGCATACTCGCTCCCATATCCCTACCTTACTCTCCCATCATAAACGCAATTTAAGTGTCATTTGGGTACGTTTCGGGTCTTAAGAAGGAGTTCCATACTCACCCGTTACTTACATAACCGTTTGGTAGGGTTGAGGAACATTATAAATGCTTAACGAGGCTTGGAATGGGTTCACGGGGTCCGAAATCGAAGGAAAAACAAGGAACTTCATAAACTACACATTTGCATCAGCCCTCCACCGTAAGCTACGGTGGCTACCGTAGCTTACGGTGGCCCCCAAAACCTACAACAGTTTTAAACTGCCTTACGGTAGAAATAAAGTTCCAGCTCCCACCGTAGCTTACGGTGGCACCGTAAGCTACGGTGGTGCCCAGATTAGCACCCCATTTTCACACTAAAATTCGCATAACTCGCTCGTTTTGCATCTGTTTCACTTGAAACTTGTTCCTAAACATCCGTAAAACAATTCCTTACGTATTAGCCTAAGAACCCTTGCCCGGGTCCTTAATCATTACATATTTTATTACCAATTCCTCACTCATACTTATTTATTCGACCCGTTTGGTCCCACAAACTATCTTCAACTATTTAGATCATTACTTATCTTAATACCTTCATTTATTATATATCATACATAATTTCCTCTCCTTCAAAAACAATAAAATTCTTATGTATACTACGAAGTGAGTCGGGAGTCACTTACCTTAAGCGTTAGTGTTCATGATTGCTTCCTCGCCTCCGCTTAACTCGTTAGTCTTCCATTCTTTGGTCCATGCTAGTGAAAACTCCTACCCATTCATGCCATCATATTCAAAACATTGTTATTACATATATTCATCAACACTAGCATTCAATTACAACCCAAACGGTTGCTTGACTTTCGTTAAATAACTATTAGCATGCATAAGACTCGCATTAGCAATTTTACTTATTCTAATCCATGCTAATTTCATTCACCATCATGTATAGCACATTAAATAATCTAACTTGTATCCGTGATCTCTCTCCCCTTGTAAGTGCATCCAAAGACCTAGTCGTGCTATTCATACATTGTTGACTTTCAGAAAGTCAACCATCTTACTTACATGCTTTTATCATATGATCATATACTCATCTAAACCTAGTCGACCATACCAATGATACCATTTACATTTCATAATCATGGTATAGGACACACACACACATACATAAGTACATGATCAACAAATTACATATATGCACACGTATCGTCAATTCAACACATACTAACATATTCATGATTCTATAGTTGATAACCATATTCAAAGCTAGAATTTGACATAATCTCGACATTGTTCTTTATTAGTAAGTCCACAAACTAACCATTTAGTGCATATCCATATCCAAAATCACCATTTAGTCGCTAGTCCAACACATGATATGCACCTCATCATTCAAGCATAGAGTGCAACTCCTAATGCATAATTCAACCCAAATCATACCATCAACTACCCCATCTTACTAAATCCTTCTTCAATGTATCTTCTCATGTTTAATTATCATCAATCATGTTATTATCAAACTCTACACATGTTCATCCATTATTTAACGTTTAATTTCACATGCTAGCTTATACTAGGCATTTCATCAAACACTTGGTGTGCGTACACCTTTTAATGCACAATGTACAACTAATTTATGCATATTCTTCCAATCCTCTTACTAATTAGTATTTATCATTCATACATAACATCAAGGATATCAACACCATATTTCTTTCAATTCATTTAATAAGAATTCATCATACCCACATAGTACAATCAACATGCAACAAGAATTAGACATGGATGATGATTCAACTCATCATTCTTACCATAACTAATGGGGTTCACCTTTAAACATCAAATTAACCTAAATAATGCATAACCCATGTTCTATATTATGATTCTAACATATCCTTATGCTTAATTTCATTCCAATTCGCGATTTACAACATAACCCACTTCGTGGATAATCACCAAACTAGAATTTAAGACATACCTTATGATCCCCTTGTATAGGTGATCACAAATTCGTGTTCGGTTCTGAATTTGAGCTTCGTTTACCCTTCCAATTTGATGGATTAGATGAAGTTAGGGTTTTGGCTTCATGAGAGCTCCTGCTCTCTTTAGAACACACGATCGTGTGTGTGTGTTTGTGAGTGACATTTTTTTTATTAATTCAACTTTCAATTTAACCCACTTTAGCCCTTCAAGTTGTCATTAATTATAAATGGGCATAACTTTCATTCCTTTAATTGTTTTTGCCATTTTGTTAACTTGGTTAAATAACCTAGTCATTCATTTCTTGATGTACCATACGAGAACGTTTAATGATTATAAACATTCGGATTTTGGGGTGTTACACTTCTCTTTCTTGAAATTCTATAATATAGGCATAATTCTCGGGCATAATACCCCCTAATTAACAAAGTTCTGCTCCGTTGTAAGTATCATAACCCCGATTACGTATTAGATACGCTGCCCGATTGATCCAGGGTTCCGTAACGGCTGTCGAGGTTCTGCCTGACGTAGTCGTTGGAATGCCGTCTCGGGGAGGGTATTACTAATGTAAATATTGGGTTATTATACTAACACGTGTGCATTTGTGTAATTTATAGATAATCACAAGGAAACTCTAAAGGAAAACCTAAGACAACAATGTGAGTAATCTTCTTTTTGCAAATTGTTTTTACAAAACCTCACACAATTAATAATATATTAAACAGTTATTGAGTATTTGTATTCTACAATTATTGTCAGTATGTTGGGGTTTTGTATACAAAATTTGTTACTACCTTGCGAGGAGTAACATGACCACAAGTAGGGTTGACAGTACCGTGGGTGGTAATTGAATAGATGGAAACAAATGTAATTGCGCGACCGCCCTCAATACTGTACAATGGTTTTTATTAAACTTGATTAAACTGAGATTTACTCACCAGTAGTTCCCACTGACAAAGTGTTTTTAAACGCGTTTTAGGTAACAAAATGTGAAAGCCAAATAGAAGCCAGCTGGACAGCACTGAAGGCTTGGAAAAGTGGCTAGAAAGTTACCTAAAATAAAGAGATGTTTTTATTAAATAAAATAGGGTATATCCCTATGAAAATGTGTGTACTTGAAACTTGGTTTTTTTCCCATGTGATTGATATATTAAAAGCGTGGTATTTTACTCTGATAAAATATTTCCTAACTACGGTCCTGATGTAATTTCTACTGCCAAAATGAATAAAAACAGATACCACCGAAACTGGCCGCGGCCGCCCGTTCCCGGTTTGTTAGGGGACGGGGGTTGCGACAGAAATTGTTCATTAGTACCGCATACCATCCTCAAACGGATGGACAAATCGAAAGAACAATTCGGACGTTGGAAGACATGCTACGAGCGTGTATCATCGACTTTGGAGGTAGTTGGGATGTTTACCTACCTTTAGTCGAATTTTCGCACAATAATAGTTACCATTCTAGCATCGGTATGGCTCCGTATGAGATGCTTTACGGTAGAAAATGTCGAACCCTGGTGTGTTGGGTTGAGGTGGGTCCACGTGAATTTGCTCATAAAGATATAGTTCGAACCACTAACAAGAAAATTGATATGGTTCGAGATCATTTGAAAGCGGCTCAAGATCGACAGAAATCGTATGCAGATAAAAGACGAAGACCGATCGAGTTTTAGGTTGGTGATAAAGTCATGCTTAAAGTATCTCCGTGGAAGGGGATTATCCGGTTTAGAAAAAGGGGAAAATTGAGCCCAAGGTTTATCGGGCCGCTTAAAATCATCGAACGGGTGGGAAAGGTGGCATACCGTTTGGAATTACCGAAGGAATTGAGCGGAATACACAACACATTTCATGTGTCACACCTCCGAAAATGTTTAGCCGATGAAATGGCTTACGTCCACTATGATGACATTGAAGTGGATAACAAACTTAATTACGCGGTGAAACCAATTGCACTTCTGGACCGAAAGATCAAAAGCTTGCGGAACAAAGAAATTAACCAAGTAAAGGTCAAATAGGAACATTGTAAGGGATCGGAAACTACGTGGGAGTCCGAAGAAGAGATGATACGCCTCTATCGTTCACTATTTGGTACGTATTCTGGTTTCGAGGACGAAAACCCTTTTAAGGGGGGTGGACTTGTAACACCCCGAAAATACTAGAAAATTATAAACTATTAATGCTATGTATATATTGGCCATGACCAAAGAATAATGTGACTAGGATTAACTAACCTAGTTAATTAAAATGTTGTAGTCAATAAAGAAAATTTGACTAAGTTAAACCTCTTTTATAAGTATGAAATTAGAGGGACTAAGATTGCTAAGTCTGAAAGTTAAATTACTAATAGGAAATTTTGACACAAAATACACATTTGGTGTGTGTTCTGGTCGATGCATTCACAAAGCCAAAATGGGTTCCTCTTTTGAACCCTAAAAATCATAAAATTCAATCAAATTCAAGAAGGAAATCAAGTCTAAATCAAAACCAAGCTGAATTTAGTGATCACTCAAGTTAGAGGATCACAAGGTATGTCAAATTTCATCATTTGGTGATATCTTGAAATTTTGATAAATACTCATAATTGAAATTCATGATTGAATGTTGAATGTATGAGTGATGTTATGTTGAATCCATGTCTAGGAACAAACCCTAGTTGAAAACTTAATTAATTAATGTTGAAAACTAGGAATTTGATAAACACCCATATATGTGCGAAGTGGGTTTTTATATCATTGTGATGAACACATAATTTTGTATGTTAAATTGTGAGAAAACTAAAGTTATGATGAAAGATAGTGATATTGTTCATGAATACTAGACAAAGAGCTTGATTTTGATAATATAAACTTGGTTAAAAGTTAATAATGAACTAGATAAAAGTAGTATAAAAATCTGCCCGTAAGGTGTTTGTTAAAATGCCTAAACGAATGTTCATGAGTTGAAATTTTGAAAGAAACGCGTAATTGGTGAATTTGATAAATTGCGTGTAATATGTGATAATAAGAGTTCTAAACACGATGTTGGTTGAACTCTATAGGCAAGGTGGTTGAATCTTCAAGCGGCCAAGTTGGAGCGGACACGCGCTTGAAGGATAAGCTTTGAAAGGTACGTGACTTGTAGTTTTGTTACATTAGGTAGATGAACTAGTCTTAATTATGTTAATGTTGTTATAGCGAAATGTATGTGTTTGGTATGTCATTGAAGTGATGGAACTCACTCGATAACCAAACGGGTCAAATAGATAGTTAGAATAGGTTCGGTATGTCATTGAAGTGATGGAATTCACTCGACAACCAAATGGGTCAAATAGATAGTTAAAACAATAGCGATTTAAAGTGACTCGAATGTCATGCAACAAATCGGTAGAATGAGTGCGTAAGCCGAGAAACGGACACGCTAAAATTTGATTGATGAACCCTTGGATTTGGGTCAAAACTTAGAAAAACTTGATTTCATTGAATTTTGATAAAAAGCGTATGCTTGAATTGTATATATCAAGCATAACATAAATGCGTGTGCAAACCATGTAATGGAAGCGAAAACGCTAATTTTTGGCAAGCCCGGAATGGGTAAAAATGGCAAGCAATTACCATTGTTAATAAACATGTAGTATGATGCTAAAATAAAACGGGTCGAATAATCGCATAAAGGATTTATAAACCGTTTGCTTATAAATCAGATTTTGATGCGAATTGAGGTGATAAACGTATCCGTAATTGTATTACGGTCGAATAGAAAAAAGAATCGTGTAAATCGGATAAGTAGATTGAAAGTTATGCAACTTTTAAGTTGGAATATTGTTTAAAATCATAGCTGGGCAAAAATGCAGCAACAAAAGGGAACTTTCTATCGAAATAGGCTTGTTGCGCTACGCGACCACAAACCAGAATCATTGTCGCGTCACGCGACAGTTGTCGCGGCCCACGACATAATATGCCAAGGCTCTCGCGGCCCGCGAGAGACCTTGTAACTGGCAAAAATCTTTAAATTTTTTTGTTTTGTTTATGGAACTTGTTTTAAAGTGTTTCAAGACCTTCAAAACTACAGTTTATGTTTGTTTTGATTCTAGGTGAATGACATAGGCCTCCGGATGAAGATCAAGCAATGAACAAGAACCGAACACACGTCTAAATGAAGCTTCCGTATTTGATCTTGTTTTGTTTTATAAAAAGTGAATTATGTAAACACTTATAACTATGTTTTTGAATGTTTTAAACATGTTTGAATACTTATGATGTAAAAGTTTTTATGAAGTGGCATTTTGATATAAAATGCTTACCTTAATGATATAGTAACGTTAAATTAGAATTGGGTTTTACATCCATATTCATAACATTAATCTGCATCAAAGTTAACATCAGGAAAGATCCTAACCTTGTGCCAGGATCAATTTCCTTCAACAAAGTATCATCCGGAACAACCACCTCCGAAACCGGTGTCTTCATCGATTTCTCCTGATCATTCAAACAATCATCTCTAGCCAAAAAAACACAATATCTAGTGGATTCAATATTCCTACAAACCTCTGATGCCTCATCTCTGTGTTCTCAATCAAACCCTTTTGCACAGATCTCTTCCTCCAAATCGCAATCCCACAATCAGTCGATTCTCCGATGGCGCCCTGATTGCCGCCTCCACCGTCTCATTCTCAGTAAACTCCACCATCTCTGGCTTCCCCACCGTCAGATCCCCAACAACATAGTACAAAAAAACCGATGCCATTTACTTGATTCTTAATCCCAGGGTTTTAGATATCAATTGATATATTGTGAGAATCTTGAAAATCAAAAACCCACTTCAATGTTGAGAGTTTTCAGTGAAATTGATGGAGTAAAACAAAAATCCACTTCAAAGTTTAGATTTTTATTGAAATTGATCGATTGTTTAAGAATCTTGAATATCAAAAACCCACTTCAATGTTAAGGGTTTTGATTAAAATTGATCCAGTGAAACAAAAACCCACTTCAACGATGAGATTTTAATTGAAACCGGTCGATTGTTTGAGAATCTTGAAAATGATTAATTAGTTCTTTATTATATTTTAATAAAAGCAAGGGGTAATTTTGTCATTCTACATAGATTTAACGGAGAAAACTAACGGACATCCACTCCAAGGACTATTCGAGTAACAAACTGTTAAACCACATGAAGCACCAGTGTAATGTCCAAAAGTTGGGGACTATAGGTGTTATTTTATAAAAACCATTGGGACTATCCGTGCATTTTACTCTTCTTAAAAACTTTATAATTTACTGAATTGCAATATTTGATGAGAAGTAAACAATACTTCCTCTTGCAACCTTAGGGCATCAAAATATGATTTAGATTTGGTTGATGTAGCGGTTTCCTAGTTACCATGAAACTAGGATTTGAAGATCCTACCCCAAACATATGTCCATTGTTACTTCCTACCGCTCTCGCCCGCACATCAAGAACATCTAGATGTTGGTTGAGATCCGACCCGTGCAACTTGATCATATCACTTTTATACGTTAACTACAATTTATGAAAACAAAGTGTTTGTTATTGTACCAAAAGTTAATACACTAATGTTCTAATTAGTAAAAAAAAATGATATAGATAACCTACATATATTTCTCTTGATTTGTTAGAAATAAACTACCCCTCAAGGCTATTAATCTCTAGCTCTCCGACCTAATACTTCTTTTTTGCTTTCCTTTTTTAGATGAGTATCGAAATAAACTTCAATCCAGATATTCTAAATAATAACATACGTGTTTATAAATAATAAAACTTTATGATTAATTGGTTTTACGCATATTCTACGCAACTATTAAATTCATTATTTTCCTACGAATTGTTAAAGTTAAATGAAAATGTATTCCATCGAAAATTTCCAACACTTTTTCTTATGCATACCGTTTTGTTGCTTTTTTGTTGCAAAATTAAGACCCATTTTTTCGTCGGAATTCCATGGGAAAATGTCGGCATTTTCATTCGTAGGAAAGGGACTGATTCGTAGTAATGATATAACCATGCTAGAGTAAGATCGATCTATTAATAAAGATCACGATATGTAACCTATCTGCTAGGGTTAAATGATGTATTACTACTTTGCCACAACATCTTTTTTTCTTGAATACATACGATTTATACAGAATAAATCATTTGTATTTGATCCCAATACTATATATACACATATATAGCTGAACCAAAGATGGTTGTGTGTTTGGTTGGTGATAAAAAAAAAAACAAAATTAGGGGTTTTGACCATAGCACGTTCATGCTAATAACATGTTAAAAACTAGAGAGAGACAAACTGATTTATTATTCATCTTAACCAACACATACATAATGTGTGTTTATTATATATATATATGTAACGCGATACAAAACCATAAAACCCATAAGTATTAAGGCAAGACTAAAATAGTTCGCATTTATGACATCATGTAGATTTCTCAACGCGTTAAATAGCGTTTCGCGATAACCCCATCACCCCCTTTCGGGTAAAACCCGCCCGGGGATTTTTCGTCACCGGTTCCATACACTATCCTTAGTATTTCTTCTGGTGTTCGACCATATGACAGTGAATCTTCATCAGCGGCTAACACGTTACCTTGTATCTTCTTTTCAGCCCCAAGCTCGATTGGCACCTTAAGCCCTTCATCCTTTAAACCGTCATTGCCCAATTTGTTTCGTAGTTGCGATATTTTGACTGTGAATTCACCTACGGTTGTCTTGTATGGAACCACTTTTTCATTTGCGCGTTCGTAAAGGAGGCTTCTAATAACTGCATCTTGACCTGATTCCACTCCCAATAAGCCCGCTACAAGCTGATCATAACCGTATAATAGGGGTGAACATAAGAGATGAATAACCAAAACATAATTGAAATAACCGAGAAAATCAAACAATTGAAAAACCGATAGTTCGATTATTGTTTTTTAACTCACAGTTTAATAACCAAATAAACTGAACCTAATCAACATTAAAACAATTCTATATACATTTTATATTTTATTAAATAGTATGCTATATGTTGATTTTTTTTGCTATAGTTATATATTAGTTGTCCTTTATTTTGTTTTCCTACAAAATTAAAACCAAATTCTTTTATTGTTTTAATATTTTTTTATTGTTTTAATATTAACTATATGATTTGAAACATAATTTGTTTTTCTCTTTATCATTTAAAATAACTCTTTTTTACAAATTATTCGAAACTAACCTGAATGTATTCGGTTCATTATAGTATAGTAATAGGGTTTTAATGTATGTATAATGTTTTATAAAATTCTAAATATAGCGTTACGATGCACTTATATTTCTCTACTTTTCAATATGAGTTTTATTAGAAGCTTACCCGTATCGGTTCGGTCCATTACAATACCCGAATTGCTTCTGTCTAAAGTAAACCCAAACTAGGCCCTGGCCAGTCTATTTAGCACTTTAACTGGTCCAAATTTGCTTTTGTTTTTTGAGTGCCAATCTGTTTAAGTAGCCCAAATTTGATTATGATTTTGAGTGTTAATATATTTAAACAATTAAACCCAAACCAGGCCCAAGTGTTCAAAAATTCAAACCAAATTAAAATAAACACCAATCAAGGAAGGAGTGGCGGTAATAAAACACGACGACAGGGCTGAGTGAGGTAACAACAACAATATGAGATTTTGAAAAGAGTTTGACCGAGTTGTTGAGTGACTTAACAATGACCATGAATTCTTGTTTTACTAGGACGGCTATGGCCCGGGTTATTTTATCTCGTTGAGGAACCAAATTTATTTTTAGCATTCTCAGAGACTGCCCTGATTATAGATTCGGTTTTAATCAATAATCAAACCTAACCTACACATGCTTACCTCCACGTATAAAATAATAAAAACCAAATAAGATATTATGTATTATTGATTAACTACTATACTTCGGAGTACCTCTTTTGAAACTGGGCTCTCTAGTTTCGGATTTGCTCCGACGTAGCCGGTGAGACCGACGTAAGGGATGATGTAGCACGAAATAAGATAGTTGATGTCATTAGCATAAGGATCGAAGGGTGGAGATAAAGGCATCCCAAATGCAGCATTAATAACAGTCCCAAATGCTTCTGCACTTAGATTCAACAGTGGCCTAGGAAATCCTGGTACCCTCTTCTTGATTGCCCTATTTTATTAGTGATTAATAAAAAAAATCAGTTTAATACAAATTATGATATATCTAGTCTAGTCTAGTATCTAGTATCTAATCCAAACACAAACAATTAAACTCAGATCCTAACACCGCAACATATTGTTCATCTTATTATCATCTTTCATCTTTAAAACAAACACAAACAATTAAACTCAGATCCTAACATTACGAACAAACTCTATGATCTCAGGTTGAGGGGGAGTTGTAATTCATGCTTATGTGAATCGTTTGTGTATTCAATCAATCATAAAAAAAAAGTCTTTGTGTATTCAGTCGTTTGTAATTCATGCTTACGTGAAAGCATATCTCCCATTGTTTGGTACAATATCCATATACCTATCTATACTTTTTATTAAAATGTATTATGCATGGTTTTCTAAAATCCACCCGTGTTTGCACACGAGTTTTGCTACTAGTGCTATATAATAAAAGAAACTAATAGAGGAACACTTGTCATTATTCAAGATCATCCCTAACTGTAGATAATAATTATTTAATTTAAATTATTAAATATTAATTAAATAAATATAAATCTTATCAACTCTAAATTATTGGCATAAACTTAACTTCAAATCGTAAAGTCTTATCTAAACGAAAAAATATTGTTTCACTTAACAGTAGATAAACATGCATATTATTTATTGTTAATGTTATTATTGTTAACTATGAGAAATTATATTAAACAACTTATTAATCAAACCAAAAATTTAAAATAGTATTAACCTAATTTAAAAATACACAAGGTTTTTAAAGATATAACTTTTTTTATTATTTGCTATATAAAAATAGATTTATTCAACCCGTACAATACACAGAGTTTTTTTAAAATATAACTTTTTTATTATTTATTATATAAAATTACATTTCTTCCACCCGTGAATACACAGGGTTTTTTAAAAATATAATTTTTTATTATTTGCTATATAAAATTACATTTATTCAAACCGCACAATACACGAGATTTTTAAAAATATAACTTTTTATTATTTAATATATAAAATTATATTACTCAACACGTGTAATAAAAGAGGTTTTTAAAAATATAATGTTTTTTATTTACTATATAAAATTACATTTATTCAACCCGTGTAATACACGAGGTTCTAACCTAGTACTATAATATAAAAGAAAATAACAGGGGACATGTGTCATTCACTGAAGCATCTATTTTTTTTTTTTTTTTTTTTGTTTTTCATGTCTCTTCCAACTTTTTTTGCCCATGGCTTTATAGCCTAGTGCCATCTTGGGGGTGGGATAAAACTCTAGGACCAACAGGTCATGTGTTCGATTCCCACAAGGGAGGTTTTCTCATATTTATTGGGTTTCCTCCTGAATTGGTGTATAGGCATTATGCATAGTGGAGATGGATATGATCGGGTGGTTCCGTTGGTGGCACGATGATATTCCAATGTTCCGTCAGTGATCCAAATTTGTCGTTCAAAAAAAAACTACTTAATTATGGATAATTTTTTAGTTAAAGATAGTTATTATATTATCCACCATATAAATAAAATATGAAACTAATTATAAATTTTTTAAATGAACTTATATTTTTTACTTAAAAACTTCATAAATTCAAAATTATGTTGGTTAGAAATATTAAAAAAATGAAGAATAATGATGTTAAATGTTTTTACGATTGATTTCTATAATTTTTCAAATTTTTAATGAGATTTGATGATAAGAATGGTAAAAATACAATATGTCAAATAATAATAAAAATAGATGGTATTTAAAAATCATAGTTAATACTCAATTGAAATAAATAATATTTTAAAAATTAACTTAACGGAATTTATAACTGTCACGTCAATGTTCATTTCTTAGTTACGTATTTTGACGGCTGTATATGTTAACAAGTTATATTATATTTTATTAGTAGAGTTAAGATCCCATACAAACCTTATTTAATCTAAAAACATTGAGAACAACTCTTGAGCAATGATTAACTAGATTAAGGGCTAAGGTCGATTACAAATCATTATTAATAATAACTATATTATTTAGTGAGATTCAAGGGTGTTTTAGTTATTTTCACATATTTTATTAACTATTTTCATGATTTTAGGAATTTTTCCACCCCGTTTTTAAAACTAAAATAACTTTTATATACTTGGTATTATATTAAAAAGATTATACCATAAAATCAAGAATTTGTTTATCTTTAAAATGAGTATAACATTGCTATATATATATTTTTAAAATGACCTTAACTTTCAGTAGTTAATGTTTTATAAATGTACTGATAATTATCACCAACACATATACAAGTAACACATAAATTTATATAATCAACACATACATATATAATTATAATCAGCACATATACTAGCACATACGTATACAATTCTAACTAACACATAATTTATATATGCAACACATGAGTTTGTATGACCAACACATATACGAGCGACACATGAATTTGTATAATCAGCACATGAATTCGTATAATCAACATATGAATTTAAAACTGCTTCCATGATTTTAGGAATTTTTAGAAACCAACTCTAAACTAATATACAAAAATGTCCTTAATACATATATTAGAAGGATGACATGTGAAAGATAGTGAATGGTTCTTATTATTTTTACACAAACTAGAGTTTGTATATGACCCTATCACTTTATTAGCATACTACATGAGTTTATTCAACCGTGCGATGCATATGTCTTTTTAAAATATATTTTTATTACTAATTATATAATATCATATTTATCAACGCATGTAATATACGACCTAGTATAATATAATTTAATATAAACCTTATGTGGCCAACTTCTTGATAACCGAATTGAGTTATGATGTCTTTGACAAGAGGACTGAGATTGGCTTGTTTTGCGCCAATGGGTGGCGGCCCGCCAGCAGCTAGAGCGGGTTGTATGGCGTCTAAACCCTTACCCATGGATCCGAATAGGAAGTATTCGGCCTCGAAATACTCTAGATTTAAAGGGAACTCTAAAAGATTCATGTCGGTTATTGGTATAACAGTCGAATTCACAGTGATGGAGATGAAAAGAAAGATGAGGAATTTCGTAAAGACCGCCGCAGCGGCGGCAACCGGTGCCATGGATGACGGTGGTCGGAAGAAAATAGGCTTTTGTATTTGAGCTTAGTATTTGGTTCGACTTTTGTGGGCTTGGTTGCTTTCTATTTATAGGCATTGAGGCCGTGAAAGTGTTAAAGAAGAATGCCATGTGACACGTAGGAACTTTGAACCAAGGAGTCGTAATATATTATTTATTTGACTTTTTATAGTAACGTGTTTGAAATACTGAACAATGGCTAGGTAATTAGCTTTTGTACTTGCTACTAGAAGTTGGGTAATGCGGATGACGTTCGTTATTGAATGGTCGGAACGAAATGCAAGCAATATAATCTAAACAGATTTAACTTGCTAATTAAGGGGCTGAAAGTGAACTTGCAAAAAAGTAAACTGATGGGAGTAGGGGTCGAAGATGACGATATTAGTGATATGCTGAAGTGTGGTGTAGGTGCACGTCCATTTGTGTACCTGGGACTGACTATAGTATAGGGGCTGTATGAAGCGCTTAAAATATTGGGAACCAATTATTAAGAGATTCCAGAACAAGCTAAATGGGTGGAAAGCCAAAACTCTCTCGTTCGCGGGACGGGTCACGCTTGCAAAAGCCGTTTTGAGCAGCCTCCCGTCAGACTTTTTAGGAGTCTTCAAGGCTCCTAAAGGAGTAATTAGACTATTGGATAGGATGAGGAGGAGATCATTTATCGTTGGAAATTTGTGAAAATAACACTTTTCACTAATATAGAAAAATGTTTTTTCCTAATTTTGTACTAGAAATAAATATAAGAAACTGAGTGGCTTTATATATTTATTTGTGGGTTTGTGTTCTATGTTGGAAAAGCTTCGCAACGAACTAAACCACGTCCAAACGGAGCTAAAATGAATGAGATATCAATGCTTAAAGTTTAGTGTTTGAAACATTGAATACTGAAAAATTGGGAAAGTGGCACCTTGTCCCACATAGGAGGAGAGTTGAAACTTAAAGGGGTATTTAAGTGGGAACACGTCATCCTTATTGTTTCATGGAAGCACACACTAAATGTACTCGTGAAGGGTGCATAGCACCACAAACGGCCGGCGTGAACGCGCACGCGCGTGGTCTGGGCGACGGGCGCAATGTGTCGCTTTGATGGCGCAATTTAATTCTCCCATTTAATTATTTTTCAGTTTCGCCTAGGACCTGCAGTATAAATAGGAGGACCCTGCTGCAGAACCAGACACCGAAACACACAGCTCTTACAATCTTCTCCCTTCTGAATCTTCTTCTGTCCTGCTTCAAGGTAAACCTTCGGGTTTTAGTCAAGACCGGCAGTGCAACTGCTTAGGCTGTTGTATCCTGGAAACAAACGAGTTCTCCTGGGACCCGTGTTTAACACGATCCTCAGCTAAGAACTGTTTTCTGTTTACAAATTTTGTTCTTGTTTTTCATTTTTCAGTTGTAATTGTATCATATTTTTCAGCTTCATTCTCTTCTGTATTTGTAATTCAAGTTAATAAAAGATTTTATTTATTTTTGCACGAACAGATTCCTACAATCGTAAAACAAATTTTTAAAACACCGTTCGTGTAGAATCACAAACAATTATGCTGTGATTTTCAAACCAGTTTTGACTTCACAGTAGGTTGTGTTTTAAAAAAAGTTTTTTTTTCTGTTTTGGTTTAAAGTAGCGACTTTGTCAAAACAGATTCTGTTTCTTCTACTCCTTTCTTAACTGAGTTCTAAAAACTTATTGTTGTAGTCTTCAAAGTTGGACTTAGAAGCTGCACAGTGGTTTCAAAACTCACTTTGCTCCTGTTTAGTTTGAAACAATGATAAATTAGCACATTTATTATTTCTAAACAGTTTTATTAACTTGGTTTTGTGAATTTTTTTATTCAGAATGTCGACTGAAAACATGAACACCAGTAACACGAATGTTGTTGTCAGTACCCCTGCCAACACTGTGGGAGCGTCCACAATGGCAAATCATGCTGAACGACCTGAGAAGTTCTCGGGTCTCCACTTCAAACGGTGGTAACAGAAGATGTTCTTTTTTTGACCACCATGAACCTTGCGAGGTTCTTGACAGAAACCGCTCCCCAACCTGCGGAAGGGGAGACCGACGCTCAAGCTCAGTGCGCGGTAGATGCTTGGAAGCATTCGGATTTCATTTGTCGAGGCTATGTACTAAACGGTCTCTCGGATGCCTTATATAACGTGTACTACAATATCAAGACTTCCAAAGAATTATGGGAGTCTTTGGATAAAAAGTACAAAACGGAGGATGCGGGAACAAAGAAATTTGTTGTCGCCCGTTTCTTGGACTACAAAATGGTTGATAACCAGACTGTTATGAACCAAGTCCAAGAGTTACAAATTATACTTCATGACATCCACGCTGAGGGTATGGTACTTAGCGAGACTTTTCAAGCGGCAGCCATGATTGAGAAATTGCCTCCTTCGTGGGTAGAATTTATAAACTACCTAAAGCACAAACGAAAGGAAATGACTGTGGAGGAACTTGTGGTTCGTCTTCGCATAGAAGAGGACAACAAGGTGGCCCAAAAAGGCACCATTTTGCAAGCTTCGGCGAAAGCAAACATGGTGGAATTTGGGGAATCCTCGAAAGGCAGTAAGGGAAAAGGTGGTAAAAACAACAACAAAGGGAAAGCAAAGGTTAGCAACCTTGGACCGAAAAAGGGGGCTGTGAAAAAGAAGCCTGCGCCTTTCCAAGGTACTTGTTACAACTGTAACGAGACGGGGCACCGTGCTAACTAATGCAAGAAACCTAAGCGTGAGCGCGCGCATATTGTTGATGAGGATGGTATGCCTCTGATCGCAATGATAACCGAAGAAGCGGCTATGATTGAAGAAGTCAACGTCATGGGTGAAAACCCAAAAGGATGGTTCATTGATATAGGTGCAACCCGCCATGTTTGTGGAGATAAGGATCTTTTCTCAACATTCTAGGAAGCTACGGATGAAGAAATGCTTTATATGGGAAATAAAGCTACCGCAAGCATCAAGGGGGAAGGCACTGTCATCTTGAAGATGACTTCTGGCAAGGAGTTCACCTTGACCAAAGTGCTCTATGTCCCAGAGATAAGGAAGAATCTCGTTTCGGGATGGATGCTCAATAAGTTTGGATTTCGTCTAGTGTTTGAGTCGGATAACTTTGTTTTATCTAAATGTGGAGTGTTTTTTGAAAAGGGCTATGCCCTCAATGGTATGTTTAAAATGAGTGCAACGGTTGTGAAAAACAACAAAACTATGAATGAAACTTCATCTTCTACTTACATGATTAAGTCTTCTAATGTTTGGCATGGTAGACTAGGACATGTAAATTTTAATTCACTTCGACGTTTGATTAAATTAAATATGATACCAACATTCCATATCGACTCCGATTACAAATGCGAGACATGTGGAGAATCCAAACTTACGAGATCATCATTTAAATCGGTTGAACGAATAACTGAACCCCTAGATTTGATTCATACCGATGTGTGTGATTTAAAAGCGGTTCCCATACGTGGAGGAAATAAGTACTTCATCACGTTTATTGATGATTGTACTAAATATTGCGATGTGTATTTACATAAGAGTAAAGACGAAGCAATAGAAAAGTTTATCGTGTACAAAAACGAAGGTGAGAATCAACTTAAAAAGAAGATAAAAGCTGTGAGAAGCGATCGAGGAGGTGAATATGTTGCACCTTTTGCAGATTTATGCACAAAAGGTGGCATTATACATGAGTGTACACCTCCTTATTCTCCACAATCAAATGGCGTGGCGGAACGAAAGAACCACACATTGAAAAAGATGATGAACGCCATGTTTAACAGTTCGGGAGTGAACCGAGAAATGTGGGGGGATGCCATTCTCTCAGCAACCTATCTTTTGAACAAGATACCTTTAAAAAATAGGGACAAAACTCTATATGAGTTATGGAAAAAAAAGGAAGCTTTCATACAAATACGTGAAAGTGTGGGGGTGCCTAGCAAAGGTGATTGTACCACCTCCTAAGACTCTTAGGATAGGACCCAAAACGGTTGATTGCATTTTCATAGGATATGTACGTCAAAGTAGTGCATATCGTTTTCTTGTACATGAGTCCAAGAATCTCGATGTACACAAACACACTATCATGGAGGCAAATCCTAACATTGTCTCATATTTTGAAAATGTGTTTCCTATTGTCACACCCCGATATTTCCACGTATTACCGGTGGGCCCGGTGGGGAGTATCGTGACGTAGTTGATATCATCATAGTCAAACAACACAAATTATAAATGCACAGCGGAAGCAAAAGATAGATTTATTTCAACCGAATAAAATTGTAATATTAAGTATCACAAACAGTTGAAACAGATCCACAGGCGGATCAAAATAAAGAGGAAACTTGTTCAACAGACTTTAGGCATCTAAGCTTGCGAGACTTCTATTTGATGCTAGGAGAGACCAGCCTATTTCGAGTAGTACCTGCACTTAGCCTTTTTGGGAAAATACGCCAGTTTACACTGTTAAATACAATTTAACTGACTCATTTTGAAAATGTTTAAAAATTGGTTTGAATGCACGTGGCACAAAAGATTTTATAACTTGGGATAATTATTTGTATATAATCTTGTAAAAGAATTGCATGTTTCTTATACGTTCAGTAGCCCGGGTTGAACACCGGGTTAAAGATTAATTGACACACCACATGTTATAGTCCCGCGACGGGTTATTCCCGAAACCGGCGGTTATACTTTATTATTTATAAATGCACAGGCGGGTGTACGCCTACACCCGCGTGCTAAGGTCGTGACCATTTCTTAAAATGATGCCAAGGATATCCGGGATATGGTCATTAACCCCCCAAAGGTTTTAAGCAAACAAAACAATTTAAACGGGTCATTTCAATGAATTAACCATCATACAATTAAAGATTCAATGCCCGACCAAGCGGTATTTTATATACCGTACCCCAAGCCTGTATAAGGGAAAATAAGTTAAAAGTATTTACCCTTGCAAGTAATAATCACAATAAGCAAGTGCACGTAGCTTTTACCGGGTCTCCTATTCTGGAACAAAAGTTTATAATAACCTATTAGATTCCAAACGGGTCTTTAATTTAGCCTAAGCTTAGACCGGTTAGTTTTAAAGATAGATACGGTTCAAACGCATGATTAAGCGAAGACCGGAATAGAATGTGATTTAGACCCGACAAGTTTGGAGACTTGTATAATATGGGTAAACTAAACACATTCTGGATTTTGAGACAAAAATGATAAGGTTTGACCCGTTTTGGTCAATTTATGCAAACTAGTTACATAAACCGAACCGAACGCGAATAATGCGTAACGGGTAACCATAAGAGTCATATACAGGTTTCCTAAGTTAATATAACTTAAATATGTTGTGACATCAGTAAGATATCTTCTATTATGCCCAAAATGATTTTAAACTCAAACTATGCCCCGAAAGGGCATTTTGGTCATTTTAAAGGTTATAAAAGCGTTTAAATAATAATCTGAGTTACAGGTCTGATTTAATTAGTAATTATACTTAATTTAATAAGTTATAATAGAAGAGTATCATATATGTATGAAATTTATTAATTATAACCATACTATGCACCGTAGGGGCATTTTGGTAATTTCACATAAGCCTAAAGGTCAAAACTGGAAACCTGAGTTTAAAACTTTTCCTTACTGTTGTAATATAAAAATTTACTGAATACATCAGTAGGCATCAACCCTTATATGTCTAAAATAGTTTAAATACATACTATGCGTTAAAAACGCTTAAAAAGGCGATTTGGAGCCATTTACGGGTTTTCAAAGGAAAGCTGATATTTTTATTATTCCAGAAGGCTCAAAATAATTTATTTATCATATTAGATCAGTAGAAAAAGGTTTGGTATCAAAAGGATTTGTAAAACTCATTTTATAGCCCAAAAGGGCAAAACCGACAATAACCGAATTAAGCTTAGAACTCTATGTTATGCCCAGCCTAAAAATAAATAAAAATCTTGAAAAATCCAAAAATATTCTTTTATATCAGTAGGTAAAAAGTTTGATATCAAAAATTGGGTTTAGATATGCTATATGCTAATTATGCCATTTAATTACTAAAAAGCTTTCTAAAATTACGTTAATGAGCATAACTCTTAATCTAGACCTCAAACTGATGTCAAATTTTAGGTACAAGCTTATAAATTAGTAACTAAGGTGTCTACTCTTTTACATTTTTAAAAATCACATTTTAAGGTCATTTGGGCAAAATGGTCAACATATAAGCATTTAACGGAAACATGTATGTGAATCGGATAACTAGTGAATCAAGTTGTATAATCTCAGAGGGTTATACTAACATGAAACCTAGTCCTAAATAAGCTCTAAGGCACTTCTAAACTATGCTTAAACGGGTCAGAACTCAAAAGTCAAAGCAAAAGTCAAACTATGCGACTTTCGGTTCCGAACCGAGCCTAAACTGAAAATTGTCGGGGTGAACATGTTCAGACATGTTCTTACATTAATTACCAAATTATATTAATGATAAAACAGGTTGCATGGCTTCTACATTGCTAATTATGCATTAATTTTAAAATAAGCTTTCTGTTGACTTTTTAAAGTTGACTTTGACCCGACAATTGACCTAGTTAGAGTGGGAATCAGAGAGTACCCTTTTAAGGGTTTATTACCCACATAATTACCTACTCATAGGTATTTTTAATTCGAGATTTGACTGAATAAATTATGAGTAATCTCGAAGTCAAACCTTAATTACGATGGTTTGACTTTTAGCTAATTAACTAAGCTAAACTGAATTAGGAAGGGTTAAGGATACTTACAAGAGTCCTAAGTACGACTAGAGATCACTAGGAAGCTTGTGGTTGATCAGAGGAGCTCCAGAAATGAAGTTGTGAATGTTTCTAAGTGCAAGTGCCCAAATGTTGCAACTTAGATTTTCTTATATAGGGAATTTGATCACACAAGATGATGCCAAATAACTCTATGCATGGATTCAGATCATCACAACTGTCCCTTGTGCATGAAAACCCATTTGCACAGCCCCTGGTATCTTTTTACATGCTCCAAAGTCGGTTAACAGACTTGCAACTGGCATCTGCAGGTTTTCTGTCGCTGTGTTGTTCATGCGGGCTGCGTAAGCCCATAGGGCAATCTTACGCGGGCCGCCTAGGCCTCCTGAACCTACCAAACAAGTTTCAATGTTTGCACTTTTGGTCCCTGGTCCTTTTAAACGTGGTTTTAAGCTCCAAATTTGCATTTTCAGCCTTTTAACTTGATTTTAAGGCCCTCAAGACTTAACCAACCTTTGTTAAGTCCTTGGTTAACTTTGTGATCACCCGAAAAGTCATAAATTTCATCATTGACGCTTTTAACCCCTCGCATACGAATTTCATCATAACTTTCTCATACGATAGCGAAACTTTATGAAATTTTTATCACACATTCTAGTGAGCATAATTTATCGTTACAAAGCTTCGGGTTTGCTAAAAGGTCACTCAGAGGTATACTTTAAACATGTTGACGCATTTAACCCCTGTAGTTTGTAATCTCTCACTTTCTTTCATATTTAGCTTCGTATGATCCATGATTTATTCGTTTAAGGGTATAAACATCGTGTAGGGCTATTGTAAATTATATTTATCCATTGTTGACACTTTGAACCCTTATATTCATATACTTTCTCTGTTTGTCAACTTTAGTCCCTCTAAAGTATTCTTTCACATGTTCAAAGCTTATGACACGTGTCAATATATTATTGGACATGAATTTTCAAGGTCTTACACCTATGTTAGGACAAACACATGCGACTTCATCAACAACGGTTGATGAAACAGGTCCAAGTTCATCTACATGGGTAGTTGAAACACATGAACAACCCGAGGTTGAGGAGGGTGAGCTTAGACGAAGAAAACGACAAGGGATTGAAAAATCCTTTGATCCAGACTTCATGAGCTATATGGTTGAGGGTGAGCCCAATACCTACCATGAGGTGGTTACCTCCATAGAAGGACCTCAATGGCAAGAAGCAATTAAGAATAAAATTGATTCTATATTGCTAAATCATACTTGGGAGTTAGTAGATCTTTCACCTGGTTGTAAACCACTTGGATATCGTTGGATATTCAAAAGGAAGATGAAAGCTGACGGAAGTATTGATAAATACAAGGCGAGGCTAGTAATAAAAGGGTTTAGACAAAAGGAAGGTCAAGACTACTTTGATACATACTCGCCTGTGACGCGAATAACCTTTATACGATTGGTTCTTGCAATTGCGGCGTTAAGAAATTTGGAAGTTCACCAAATGGATGTAAAGACCGCATTCCTAAATGGCGATTTATAAGAAGAGATTTACATGGAACAACCTGAGGGTTTTTCCGCCCTAGGAAAAGATGGCAAAGTATGTAAACTTGTCAAGTTTTTGTATGGCTTGAAGCAAGCTCCAAAAAAATGGCACCAAAAGTTTGATCATGTCATGATTGACAATGGTTTCAAAATAAATGAGTGCGACAAGTGTGTTTATTTAAAGACACACCAAGAGGTTATGTAATCTTATGTCTTTATGTAGATAATATTCTTATCATTGGGAGTGATGATAATGTCACACCCCAACCGATGGAGGAATCATTAGGGCGCGGCACTAGGTGAATCAGATTGCTCAAGAGAATTCATAACAACTATTCGTGACAATATTTTTAATACGTTTAATATCCCATACTA
This sequence comes from Helianthus annuus, assembly GCF_002127325.2. NCBI lineage: Eukaryota > Viridiplantae > Streptophyta > Magnoliopsida > Asterales > Asteraceae > Helianthus > Helianthus annuus. The sequence continues at coordinate 122,269,006 of NC_035437.2, forward strand.
TCAAACAAATAACCCACAAATAGTCATAACATATATGAAAATCTCTCAAACAAAAAGAGATCCGACAACCTAGATTTTTATTTGGTGAGTTTCTAGACTTCCTATCCTTTTTGCAGCATAACAATCCATCAACCTGTCACATACGTTAAAGTAAAGTCAATACAATAATGTAAAGGTGAGTACACAAGTTTGAATAGATATAGTATGAAAAACGTTTACGCATAACCAGCATGTAACACGTAACTGGTGAATCAAGTAATCTACCAACAATGATACAACCTAACCACGTGACTGCGAGTAAAGTATGCGTGACACATGTTCACCGAAGCAAACACGTGAAGTAAAGTATGTGATCCTTAGCAACCCCTGAACAAACAGGTGTTGAGTCCAAACTATAGTACTATCGTTGTTAAAGGAGGTCGGGCAAGTAATCACTAAGTAAGCATAGCAGTAAGCATTCAACTAATCACATATAGCATGCAGGGTCGGTTAGCGTTTATAAAAGTGTTTACGTTGTGTGTTGTGTGTTGTGTTTTTGGATAGAGAACGTATGTAACACCCAAAAGTGCGTTAAGCGAAAAAGGGTTCGAGTATACTCACATTGCGTGTCTAACAAGTAAACACGTTCTGAATGGATTGAAGGGAGCGCCGGATCAGCCTGCTTATGGGAACAGAAGCGTAAGTCCTCCAAAGTGCTAAAACGGTCGAAAATCGAAGTGTCGACGAGAAACAAAAGCTTCGTACGAAGCTGTGCCTTTGTACAAAGGCGTGCCTTCGTACGAAAGTGGTCATTCCTTTCGTAAACGCTTGTACTCTTAGGATTCGATTAACGCTATGGGTTAAACTATATTTTCGACACACTTTAAACGCATATTACAACGCTATTTTATAACACTTACAACTTAAAATGCATTTTATCGCATTTTACATGGCTTGTTTAGACTAAACGCTATCGGAACGCAAACTCAACGCAGACTCGAAACGCGGATCTAGTTATATTATGTGTGTTATTTGTGTGATTATTTGTTGAATGTTATGTGGTTATCAATGCAACGCTTATACGCTCACTCGCGACTCGATTAAACGCAACACAACTCTTAACAAACGAAGCAAAGTTGGAAAACTAACTCGCACAAACTCGGCCGTCCGAATGGCCATCCGTCCGAATGGACATCCGCTCGGATGACCATCCGTCCAGATGACCATCTGACCGCATGGAGCCATCCGAACACTGCCACTCGCACACGGCCTTAAATCTCGCCCTTCCCCTATAAATACTAGCCGTACACCATCATTTCAAGACTTTGACACTTCCATCCTCTCCCCAAGTATCTGTCGCGATTCAAGGCCATTTTGTAAGCTTTTCTCCCAAATCATCTAAAATTTTCATCTCTAATCACTTCTACTCCATCTTCTTCATCAAATTCACACACACACACTAACTTTTTCTTGAAATCACTGATTTGGACCTCTTGAAGGTGAATTCCACTCATTTTGCTTAGGCAAACTATTGTGGAAGCATCATTTTATCGAGATTGGTTCAGGATCTAAAGGATTTCACACTTTTCAACTTAGTTATGAAAGATTTTAACACTTTTCCAACTTATTTTGAACTCTTCTTCGGTTTTTACACAATATTGATGGAATCTAGACTCAATCAGACTCTCGACTCGTTCCTTAGTCGACCGCCGACCTGAAAACAGATTTCCACCGGAGAGATGGACCGATTAACGGATCAATCATAAATTTTCATCAAGAACAACACGTCTGTCCGAATGGGCTGGGCCCATCCGGCCGCATGGACTGGATTTGGTATTCCGTTGTTTGACACGTCATCACACCGTCCCCGTTAACTTAAAACTTTTTACTTGGAAAATTCTACAAAAACTTCAACCACAGATCATCCACCCGAATGGCCATCTGTCCGGATGACCATCCGTTCGGATGACCTGTCCCTGACAATTTTCCATTGTTTAATCGTTTTTAACTAAACTTCGAATTTTAACTGTTCACAAACAAACCACAACCTATTCGAATGGCCATCCGCCTGGATGACCATCCGTATCCGTTCGGGTAGACTGTTGAACACTTTTCCCATCCGACATTCTGTTTACGACCATTCAGCCCTAAGGAAGACTTATGCTTTAGTTTTCGTGCACAGGCTGACCCAACGCGCTCCCTTCAATCCAATCCAGATTGTGTTTACTTGCTAAACACACAGTGTGAGTATACTCGAACCCATTTTGTTTAACGCACTTTTGGGTGTTACATACGTTCTATATCAAATCACAACACAAAACGTAAACATTTTATAAACGCTAACCGCTCCCGCATGCTACATGTGATTTGTTGAATAATTGTTACTATGCTTATACAGTGTTACACTAGACCGCCTCTAGCAACGATAGTACTATAGTTTGGACTCAGAACCTGTTGTGACAGGGGTTGCTAGGGATCACATTACTTTACTTCACATGTTCGCTTCGTTGAACATGTGTCGCGCATACTCTACAACGCAGTCTTGTGGTTAGGTTTTATCATTGTTGATAGTTACATGCTTCGCCTGTTACGTGTTACATGCTGGTTATGCGTAAACGCTTTTCGTACTATTATCTATGTAAACTTGTGTACTCACCTTTACTTTATGTATTGACTTTTATTTTGACGTATGTGACAGGTTGATTGGATGTTGTGCTGCAAATCAAGTTAGGAAGTCTAGAAACCCACCAAATAAAATCTGAGTTGTCGGAATGGATTTGTTTTTGAGACTGAGTATTTGTAATAACTGTTATGCTTTATTTGTTTAATAGTATGGGATATTGAACCTTAAAAATATTGTCATTAATAGTTGTTATGGATTCTCATGAACAATCTGTTTCGCTCAGTGCCACGCCCCGATGATTCCGCCATCGATTGGGGTGTGACACTCGATCCATGATTTCTACTAGCTTTTCCACAAAGTGCAGAGTCTCGTTCACTTGCAAGTCTTCGAGAGGTACATGAAGATTTTCTTCGGCTAGACTCTTTTTGAGGTTTGAGACATGGAAAGTCGAATGCACGTTGTTGAGTCCAACCGGTAATTCGAGTCGGTAGGCCACTTTACCAATTCTTTCCAGAATCATAAAGGGACCCACGTATTGTGGCGCTAGTTTCCCTTTCTTGCCGAATCGGATCACCCTTTTCCAAGGTGAAACCTTTAGGAGAACGTGATTACCAACTTTGAACTCTAGGGGCTTGCGGCGTTTATCGGCTTAGCTCTTTTGACGTCTCCGAGCTTTCAAGAGATTGTCTCATATTTGGAGAATCTTGTCTGTCGTTTCTTGTATTAACTCGGGACCAGTGACTTGTGCGTCTCCGATCTCGTGCCATACAAAAGGCGATCGACATTTTCTACCGTGTAGTGCCTCAAAGGGTGCCATTTGAATACTAGCGTGATAACTGTTATCGTACGAGAATTCTACTAAAGGTAAATGTGAATCCCAATTACCACCAAACTCTATAATGCACGAACGAAGCATGTCTTTGAGGGTGCGGATCGTGCGCTCAATCTGACCGTAGGTCTGGGGATAGACTGTGGTACTGAGATTAAGATTCGTACCGAGAGTGGATTGAAATGTCTCCCAGAGACGTGAGGTAAATCGACCATCGTGGTCAGAGATGATTTCACGATGCGTCCCGTGTCGACAAATGACTTCGTCGGTATAGATTCGTGCTAATCGTTCAACCTTGAGCTCTTCTCGTATCGGAATGAAGTGAGCAGATTTTGTAAGACGATCAACGATAACCCAAATGCTATCGTGACCAGATGGAGTGTGAGGGAGTTTGGTAATAAAATGCATAGCTATACTTTCCCATTTCCACATCAGGATTTCGGGTTGTTCGAGTAAACCAGAGGGTCGTTGGTGTTCGACCTTAACTTTCGAGCAAGTTAAGCATTTTGAAACATACAGAGTGATATCCTTTTCCATGCCCGGCCATCAATACTTAGAACGGAGGTCTTGGTATATTTTGTCGACACCGGGGTAAATGGAATATCGAGATTTGTGGGCTTCAGTCAACAATATCTCCCGAAGGTTATTGCGACTAGGAATCCAGATGCGACGGAGATAATCATAGATACCGTTTGATTTAGTCACTAGTTGGGTTTTGGCACCACACTTCATTTCCTCTTTCAAGGTATTCTTGATGAAACATGCGTGTTGAGCAACGCGAATTAGAGCTTCGAGGTTATTCTGGGCATGAATTTTACGAATGCTATAGACATAGTTTCGTCGACTGAGGGCATCGGCTACGATAGCGTATCTCGCAATCATAGTCGTTGAGAAGTTCAACCCATCTAGTTTGGCGCATGTTCAGTTCTTTCTTGTTCAAGATATGTTGTAGGCTCTTATGGTCGGTGAAGACCGTACACTTGGTGCCATAAAGGTAGTGTCGCCAAATCTTTAATGCAAAAACAACTACACCAAGCTCGAGATCGTGGGTAGTGTAGTTATTCTGGTGGACCTTGAGTTGTCAAGAGGCATACGCGATAACTTTGTCTCGTTGCATAAGAACACAACCAAGACCTAGGTTAGAGGCATTAAATAAACAACGAAATCGTCGTTTCCGTTGGGAAGAGTGAGTACAGGAGCGTTGCAAAGCACACGCTTGAGAGTTTGAAAGGCTTCTTCCTGTTTGGGACCCCAAACAAAAGGTTTATCCTTGTGAGTTAAAGAGGTAAGAGGTATGGCGATTTTAGAAAAGTCGGCGATGAATCGACGGTAATAACCTGCCAATCCAAGGAATGAACGGATTTCAGAGGGAGTCTTCGATGTAATCCAACTCTTTACGGCTTCAATCTTCACGGGATTGACGTGAATTCCTTGACTGTTAACGATATGACCGAGAAACTGAACCTCCTCGAGCCAAAACTCACACTTGGAGAACTTGACGTAGAGGCGATTTCCTTGAAGAAGCTCGAGAACTAAACGAAGATGTTGTGCATGTTCGGCTCTCGACTTCGAGTCGATAAGAATATCATCGATAAACACAATGACAAAACGGTCTAGAAAGGGTTTGCACACACGGTTCATCAAATCCATGAAGACCGCGGGTGCGTTTATGAGACCAAAAGGCATGACCATGAATTCGTAATGGCCATAACGAGTACGAAAAGCGGTTTTCGGAATGTCTTGCTCTACGCAACTGATGACAGCCAGAACATAAAGCGATCTTCGAGAAATACGTAGCACCTTGCAGTTAATCAAATAAGTCATCGATTCGGGGTAGCACATAACAGTTCTTGATAGTAAGCTTGTTAAGTTCCCTGTAATCGATGCACATTCGGAACGATCCATCCTTCTTTTTCATAAAAAGGACAGGTGTGCCCCATGGTGATGTGCTAGGGCGTATGAAGCCTTTATCAAGCAATTCCTGAAGTTGGCTAGACAATTCACGCATTTCAGACGGTGCGAGGCGATAGGGGGCTTTTGCAACAGGAGTTACACCAGGGATAAGATCGATACGGAAATCAATGTCGCGAGAAGGGGGTAAAACATGTAAATCGTCGGGAAAAACGTTAGGAAAGTCACGAACAACAGGAATGTCTTTTATTGTTTTCTTTTCTTCCTCCGCTACTACAATATTGGCCAGGAAAGCGGTGTACTCCTTGCGTAAGTACTTACTTGCTTGGATACACGACATAAGCTTCAATTCTTTCGAGGATACTTCGCCATAAACACATAGTTGATCACCGTTTGAAAGAGAGAAATGAATCATCTTTTCGAAACAAACGACTTCAGCATGATTCTCACGAAGAAAATCCATGCCTACTATGATGTCAAAACTACTAAGTTGCATAGGTATGAGATTGATCGGGAAGACGTGATTGTTGAGTTCAAGAGTACAATCACGGAGAACGGAACTGACGGTGGCGGTTTGTTCCGGTGGCAACTTCTACGTCGAAGGTCGTTGGGAGGTTAGCGCGTTTACTTTTTAGAAGCCTTTTGAATTCAAACGATACAAAACAGTTATCGGCTCCAGTATCAAATAAGAATGAAGCATAAATACCGTTAACAAGGAATGTACCATTGACAACATTGCTGTCAGTTTGAGCCTGGCGGACATTGATGCTGAAAGTTCATCCGTGGGCAGCTTGTTGTGGCTGCTGCTGCTGCTGATGTGGTTGCTGTTGCTGCGGTAGCAGTTGCTTCTGCGGCTCTTGTTTCACAACACGCTGTGGGCAGACATTTGCAAAGTGATTCGGGTCACCACAGGTGTAGCAAGCTCGTGCGTGAACAGCGGGTGCAGGAGCGACTTGGATTACCTGAGGAGCAAGAGGTTGAGCTGGCGGTGCGGGGAGAGCTTGAGGAGCTTGCTGATGAGGGCCTGAGCTGCAGTGAGCTGTGTAGTACATAGAGATTGTAGTTGACACAGAAATGACAGTTGGTCCCTACTGGATGATGATAAGTGCAAGTAGGGCACAGTGGGTGAGTACAAGTATACGCACGCTTAGCAGGCGGCGCGTTGGGAGTAGCAATTTGACGATTCTGGTTGTTGGGCGGTGCCGTGAGTACCACGTTGTTCTTGCTAGAGTTCCTTCGCTTGTGACCTTGGCGACTGGACGTTGAAGCTTGAGATGCTGCAGTGTCAGTGCTTGGAGTTGTAGTAACTTAATTGAGACTCTTGGTCGAGGTCTTGAATACACCAGCCAAGACTCGCTTGTCATTGATTTCTGCTGCGAGTTGATAGGTTTCCTCTATAGTTGTAGGTTTTGCTGCTTGAACAAAATTAGTGACACAATCGGGGAGAGCTCGAATGTACTTCTTGATAGATTTCTCAGGCGTGTCCACTTGACTTGGACAGATGATGATCAAATGTTTGAAACGAGCGGTGAGACCAGCGTTATCACCTCCGTCTTGCTTGATGTTCCAGAATTCATTCTCCAGCTTCTGTACTTCGTGGGGAGGACAGAATTCCTTCATCATGAGCTCCCTGAGCTCCTCCCATGTGAGACCATAAGCTGTATCATTTCCGTGCCTATTGCGCTCAGCGGTCCACCAATCAAGTGCCCTTGACTGAAAGACTCCAGTGGCACTGACTGCGGAGATTCTCAGGAGCGTTAAACCATTGAAACATCGCACTAGGTCCATCTTCACCAGTAAAGTTCATAGGACCATATGCTTTGAAGCTGAATGGAGTTTTAGGCGAGTCATTCTTGGAATCCACAGAAGAAGTACTACCCGCAGCATTGATTTCACTGACGATTTGAGGTATCATCTTGGCTATTTCCTTGGCCACGAGAGAGGCGATGCGTTTATCAGCATAGTTTCGCTGGACAGCACGACGGGTATGCGATCCAAAGGAAGACATCTGTGGATCAGATAAGATTCGATTATATTAAGTTTTGTTGAAAAGTTTAGCGTTTCATACAACATATTCTATTATTATTATTTTTCTCATAAAGCTCAGTAACACGTCGGCGCATATTCACGTATACACATAGTCACGTATTTGCACGTATACACATAGTTCACATAAGCACGTATACACATAAGCACATATGAGCACATAATTCACATATACACATATTTTGCATGTATTCACCTACATTTCAAGGATGCGTAGCGCGTGCGAGAGTTGCAAGAGATAGCGAGTAGCATAAGCGACGAGTATAGCGTATGAGGCTTCTTAGTTTGTTCTCGATTAGTTAGCGTTTAAGATTGCGGAGGCTGTGCGGGTTGTGCGCGTTTTGGAAGCGAGGAGCGTAAAGCGGTAAATCAAGAAATCAAGAAAACGTAAACAATAAAATTCACAAACATAAAACACATAGACGCGAGTTGATAACGCGTAAAATCGACGATTGTAGGCTTAAAATCAATAGAGTGTCTTGGGTGTTAGAAATCGACTACCCAAAGGGATTCAACTATTCCCAACGAGTTTGAGTACACGCTTTGGCCTAATAGACTATGCTCTCACCGTGATACGGCTACCGGCATCCATCATTCCAATTACTACGTGACTTGAGCCGTTGGAACAGTCGAGACATTGGTGAGATCTTGAAAATCAAAAGAGGGAGTGGAACAGGTTATTAAGATGCAGGTTTCACCCCTAACTTAACAACTTTGCCCCTAACTGTGGTTGTAACAACCACGAGATAGAAATGGAGATTTCCATCGAGATATGGATGTCACTCCTAACTCAACGAAAGATTGTGCTGAGAGTAAAATACGCGGAGTGAGTGATCTTATCGAGAGTTCTTGGTTTTCACACCTAATCTCGACACAATCACTCAGTTGTGTTATGCGAGCGTTTCTAAAACGTGTGTATTGTGTTAGCCTTAGGAATGGCAAAATGCGTTTAAACCTTAGGAAAGGTTCCCCTTCGTACGAAGTAAGTAGGTTCGTACGAAGGTGTAAGAGTGTGAGTTCGTTCGAAGGCATAACATGTGGGTTTGTACGAAGCCCCTAAGTGGGTTTGTACGAAGGGTCTGTTGGTACTTAGACTATGGACTAGGTCTGGTTTGCTAGACTCGATCTAATTCCATATAGTTATGGCTCTGATACCAATCTGTCACACCCCAACCGATAGCGAAATCATCGGGGCGCGACACTTGGCAAATCAGTGCTCAAGAGAATCCATAACAACTATTCGTGACAATATTTTAGTAGGTTTAATATCCCATACTATCAAACAAATAATCCACAAATGGTCATAACAGATATCAAAATCTCTCAAACAAAAATAGATCCGACAACCTAGATTTTTATTTGGTGAGTTTCTAGACTTCCTATCCTTTTTGCAGCATAACAACCCATCAACTTATGACATACATTAAAATAAAGTCAATACAAAAATGTAAAGGTGAGTACACAAGTTTGCATAGATATAGTATGAAAAGCGTTTACGCATAACCATCATGTAACACGTAACGGGTGAATCAAGTAATCTACCAACAATGATACAACCTAACCACGTGACTGCAACTAGAGTATGCGCGACACATGTTCACCGAAGCGAACACGTGAAGTAAGGTATGTGATCCTTAGCAACCCCTGAACAAACAGGTGTTGAGTCCAAACTATAGTACTATCGTTGCTAAAGGCGGTCGGGCAAGTAATCACTGTGTAAGCATAGAAACACGCATTCAACTAATCACGTATAGCATGCGGGAGCGGTTAGCATTCATAAAGTGTTTGCGTTGTGTGTTGTGTTTTTGGATAGAGAATGTATCTAACACCCAAAATTGCGTTAAGCGAAAAAGGGTTCGAGTATACTCACAGTGCCTGTATAACAAGTAGACATGTTCTGAATGGATTGAAGGGAGCACCAGATCAGCCTGCGTACGGAAACAGAAGCGTAAGTCCTCCAAAGTGCTGAAACGGTCGAAAATCAAAGTGTTGGTGGGAAACAGAAGCTTCGTACGAAGTTGTGCCTTCGTACGAAGGTGGTGATCTTCGTACACGTGTTGCTCCCGTTGTCCAAAATCGAGTGTTTTTCGCATTTGTCTTCGGAAAATCAAGTGTTCATCCCTCCAACCTTAAGCTACTGATTAAACGTAGAGTCGGAGAGGTCTTTGTCTGAGTCACGGATGAGAATCAGTCTGTGTTGTGTGAAGTCAGGGCACGAAGCTGGGCTTCGCACAGAACAGTCCAGTTCACAAACGTGGCTGTTTTTGGCGTTTGGAGCAGCGTTTTCGCCTGAATCGGATGTAATTTCGAGTCCTATTCAAGCCGGTTTCGACACTACCTCGTTCCACTATACAGTGAACGAAATACATGCCATTTTAGTTATGTTTTAATGTAAAAATCGAGTTTTAAATGGTTTTCACTTAGATCAAACACTTGGTAAATCTGTAGATTTCTAACTTGGGAAGCCGAAGCTTGGCCCAATACACTCGGTTAAGTGTAGATCCGTGATAAAATAAGAAGATTTGATGAAAAAGATGAAGATTTTTATAAAACATAGAGAAGTTATGATGAAAAAGATGAAGTTTAAGTGAAGAAGATGGAGTTTAGTTGAAAACAAAAGAGTTTGGACGAAATTGAAGTGAATCTTGTGAGAAATCGTAGTGGAAAACGTTGTGTAATCACATAAAACTGCTAAATCTTACTTGAAAACGGTCAGACAACAATTTGGCAGCGTTTCAGAGCAAAAGGCAGAAAGTTAGAATGAATAAGGAGCGGCTAGGTATCTATAGAGGAGGCTGGCCACCTGGTTCGAAGCTTGGAAAACTTTCGTTTCACGTATAAAGTGCCCGTTTTAATGCGTTTTGTTGCGTTAGTTAGTGCAAGTACTTTAAGTATTTTAGCGTAACACTAAGTATCGGGTCGCGTTGCGTTGCGTTTTAGAGGGATAAATCGAGTTGTGCGAGTAGCGTTTGAGCGTTTTGAGCGATGTAATCAACACATATAAAGCACACACAAGTAAAGCATATAAGAACACACAGCATAACATTAGTACTATTAACAGCGTTTGCGATTTAGCACGATAAGCGAGTGCAAAGGCGAGAGTGGTTACCGAACAAACCAACACACTCGATAAATAAAGTAGCATAATTTTCTGTAATTCGTGTTGCGTTAGCGTTGAATGTTTGCAGGCGTGTAGTGGTGCTGTGTGATGAAAATGTATTTAGTATAACATAAACCTTTATTTATATCGAATTTCGGAGTACAAAACTGTTACAATTCGAAGTAAGTAGCAAATAGATAACAATCCGAAAAGTTGGGTTGTTACAGATAACATGATCAACTCAACGAAAGATATGTTGAAAGCGAGATTTGACATGAAAGACATGGGTCTAGCGGATGTGATTCTTGGAGTAAAAAACACTAGAACCCAAAATGGTCTTGTATTAAGTCAATCTTACTATGTGGACAACATCCTTGGGAAATTCAATTCAGACGATACGAGTTTAGCTCGAACTCCAATTGATAACACCCAACGTCTAAGGAAAAATAGAGGCAAGAGTATTGCTCAGTTAGAGTACTCAAGGATCATTGGTAGTCTTATGTATCTAATGACAAACTAGACCTGACTTAGCATATGCTGTGAGCAGGCTAAGTAGATACACCAGTAATCCCAGTGCGGATCATTGAAAAGCTATCACAAGGGTGGTTAGATACATAAGATACATAAGAGATTACGGATTGCATTATACCCGTGATCCAGCAGTGATCGAAGGATTCACTGATGCGAAAATGACGTGGCGCACGCGCGCAGGAGTAGCGCATGAAAGTGAGCCAAAATGGCGCACGCGCGCATGAGCGTGTAGACCTGCGCGCGCATGGAGTTGAGCCAAGATGGCGCACACACACCAGTCTGTCTTGCGCTCGCGCGCGTAGAAGCTTTCAGCAATTAATGATAATGCAGTTACATTTCAGCATTTGAAACTGACGAGTCAACGGTTTTGACTGAGAATTAAATGACGAATTGAAGTGCATTGAAGACGTTTAATGCAATTTAATTCTCTCATTTAATTCTTTTTCAGTTTCGACTAGGACCTACAGTATAAATAGGAGGACCCTGCTGCAGAACCAGACACCGAAACACACAGCTCTTACAATCTTCTCCCTTCTGAATCTTCTTCTATCCTGCTTCAAGGTAAACCTTCGGGTTTTAGTCAAGACCGGCAGTGCAACTGCTTAGGCTGTAGTATCCTGGAAACAAACGAGTTCTCCTGGGAGACTCGAAATTTGTTTTAAGGGACCCGTGTCTAACACGATCCTCAGCCAAGAACTATTTTCTGTTTACAAATTCTATTATTGTTTTTGATTTTTCAGTTGTAATTGTATCGTATTTTTCAGCTTCATTCTATTATGTATTTGTAATTCAAGTTAATAAAACATTTTATTTATTTTTGCACAAACGGATTCCTACATTTATATGGGGTAAAGTGGGTCAAAGACAAAAATTGGTTTGGGTGCGATGGGGAAAAATTATTAAACCGAAAAGACAAGGTGGGATCGGGATCGTAGACTTGGAAGAGTTTAACATAGTATTACTTGCTAAGTGGTGGTGTCTTATAAAAGAAGAGTCGGATCAATTGTGGGCTAGGGTTATCGCCACAATACATGGCCCGAATAAAGGTCTCAAATTAATTTCATGCCGGGTTGGTTGAAAGATATAGCAAATATTGACACAAGCCTTAAAAAATGGTAATTTTTGTTAAACATAAATTGAAGGTGGAAATTGGAGATGGCAAAGGAACCCTTTTTTGGCATGATAATTGGACCGGGCATGGTTCTCTTAAAACGGTCTTCCCTCTCGCGTAGGACTGACAAATCGTGTTTTTTCAGGTGTAACAGGTCTCTAACGACGTGAATAACACAAGTATTAAAAATGAATACAACTTGTTTAACTACTTTATATCTCATGTCTATAACGCACTTGTATGTTTATGTACCAAGGAGAAGAAATGATGGATCGCCTCCTAATTCTATTTATTTTTAAAAAAGTAAAAAACCAAGTAGTGTACTTTTTCAGTAAGCAGGTTTAATCGTATCTTATACAGATATGTATTGCCAGCCCTACTCTCGCGTATAGGTTGTCAGCAAATAAAAGTGAACCGATTTCAAATGGTTTTACAACTGCCGAAAACATTCTTTGGAGTTAGGGATGGTTAAAAAAATCCTAGATCTGATGTTGAATGGGTCGAGGTGGGCAACTTCATGCGGATCATTCTGAATGTGAAGTTTGCGAGTGGGAAAGATATGTGGAAGTGGGATAATGATGAAAGCCAGAAGAATCTACGAAGAGCATTCGTTGGGAGTTGGCGCTTAAAAAGTGGCGAAGCTTGACCCGAACGGCGGGGGTCAAAAACGTACATACCCAAAAATTTCTTTAGAACCGGGGGGTCGAAAACGTATATACCCAAAAATTTCTATATGAAAACTACATATATAACACTACTGAGCGAAAAGTTCAGGGGATCGGGCACCCCCTCTCGCCCCTTCAATACTTAGCCTTTGCGCTTAAAGGTACGGTACCGAGCGACATTGTCCATTTAGATGGAACTCATGGGCGCCAAACAAGGTAAATTATTTGGGGTGGAGAGCAAATTTGGGTAAGCTTTCGTCGAAGTTGGCGTTGGTTAACCGGGGCATGTATATTCCTAATTTGTTATGTAGTAGGTGTCGAATCGCGGACGAATCGACGGATCACATTTTTGTCACTTGTCTTTGGGCTAGAAGCGTTTGGTGGAGCGTTTTTAGATGGCTGAAAATCCCGACTATGTGTGACGAGACTTCAGTTAATCAACTTCTGGAGCATGTGCAATCCCAAGTACAGTGGCGAAGCTTAAGATTTCCGACAGGGGGTCGAAAACATATATGCCCAAAAATTTCTTTAAAACCGGGGGGTAAAAAACGTAAATACCAAAAATTTCTATACGAAAACAGTGGAAAAAATGACCTATATGGTGACACTTGGCTGTCTATGGCGACTTTGGTTGGCCCGAAATGAAAAGGAGTTCAATGAGAACATGATGCTGGTTCAAAGGATCGTGGAAAGCATCAAGGAGGAGACATTTTGCTAGGTTAAATGTAGGGCTGCAGGTGTCGAGTTGGATTGGAAGAAACGGTTAGATTTGACATTTTTGTATGATTGTCTCGTTTATTTTTAAAACTTTTGTACTTTAGCTTCTGGCTGGCCGCTATATTAATATATAGTCATTGTCCCTCAAAAAAATAAATAGATAGATATCGTGTCCTAATCAAATGTATCGTATGGCAGTACTAAAGTGTGTAATATGGTTTTTCTTAAGTTATTGAGAGGTGTAATATGGTTTTTTCTTAAGTTATTGAGACTTCTAATTTCATAATAGATAATAAAGTTAATTACACAGATGGACCTTATGGTTTATAACTAGTTTCACTTTTGGGTATTAACTTTTTTTTTAACAGGTTTAGGTTTTAATTTTGTAACACCTTTGGGCACTAACACCAAAATTAGTTAATTTTATCAATATAATGACTAAAATACCTTCTATTTTTTTTAATTTTATCAATGTAACACATTTGGGTACTAACACCTAATTTTATTTAAATTTAAATCAATTTTACAGAGAATTTTGAATTAAAATTATTTTTGTCTATAACAATTTTAATTAATTTGATGACGGAATTAACAAATACCTTCAAATACACGTTAGCACAACAGAGTGCCACTCTTGTATCTTTATTAGACGGGAGGGTATGGGGCCGGCCTTGGCCCGGTGAGGCCCGGCGCCGCACCCCCACACCGCCCCCCTTAGTTTTGTCCCGGCTTCTCCGTCGCCCCAAGGACGGAAGCGACCTGCCTCTCCTCCACACACATAACTAGGGATAGATCATGAGAAAACTAGTTTAAATGAGAAAACCAAAAAACTAACTAAAAAAGCCCAAAAAACATACCAAAAAAAAAAATTTTTTTTTTACATTTTTTTATAAAAAAATCGCTAATTTTTATAAATGGAAAAAAAAATTCAAAAAAATTTTTTTTTTGTTGTATTACACATGTGCACTATTACGGATATGGTGCACATGTGTAGTACACATATAATCACATATGATGCACATGTGCAGTACAACAAAAAAAATTAAATTTATATATATATATATATATATATATATATATATATATATATATATATATATATATATATATATATATATATATAAAAGTAGCGATTTTTTTATAAAAAATTGTAAAAAAAATTTGGTATGTTTTTTGGCTTTTTTTAGGTTTTTTTAGTTAGTTTTCTAGTTTTCTCATTTAGATGTAGTTTTCTCATGATCCTCTCCCTATATATATATATATAGGGTAAGGTTCATGCGAGAACCACCTTTATTGCGAGAACCGCGAGAACCAATGTGAACAGGGGGCAATACTGTAAATATATAACAAAATTGAAATTAAGTGTCTCCTCCTAAACACCTGACATTAAGAGCCTCCTCCTTAACACCCACGTCTGATACTCCTGGACTTCAAAATTCGTCATCTCAGTTCACATCCGTCACTCTAGATTCTCCAAAATTCTCATCTCGATCTTACCATTCATCCTTTATTCGTAGTATATTCGAAATTAGGGCACAAATAAAAGAGTCGAGCATATATTCGTTATATATGCGAAATTAGGGCAAGAAAGAACAAAATCATTGAAGGTTGTGGCATAATTAGGGAGAATTTGAAGAACAAACGTCCAATGAACTGCCATAACCTAGTTATTGTCGGAATATCCAGCGTTATTACACCGTTCCATGAATTTGTAAGTTTATACACTTTGTTTTTCATATTTATATGTTAGCATGAAGCTTAATCACCGATTCAGATCTTTTATATGTGAATATGAGGCTTAATCTTCGTTTCTTATATGCATTAGTGAAAATGGTGTGATGTATATAAATTTTTGAGGGATTAGGGGCGATTGTTGTGTGATAGCACAATCTATAATGTGGTAGTTATGTGCTTTTTTTGTATGTAATTTTGTTACTGATTAATGTTAAATATGATTGGTGGTAATACGAAATTGGATTTGTTACGGGTTAGGGTTTTTTTTAATGAAGCAAAACTTTTGATAAGGTCAGTCATGTTAATGCACATGTGCATAGTTATGCACATATGCATATTTTGCCATATTAGTTTAAAAGGGCCAGTCATATTGATGAAAATGCGTATAATTATGCACATGTACATAGTTTGCTAGAATAGGTTAATAAGGTCATTCCAGTTAAATTGTCCGCGCCTGGTACGTGGAAACAAATTGCCAATATTTCCAACGATTTTGCAGGTTCGGGGGTGGATCTAATGTCGTTGTTTAAGCGGGATCAGAAAGTTAAGTAACATTCTGGAAGGAAGTATGGTTGGGTGACCAGTCGTTGTGCAGCAGGTACACACTTTTATATGCGCTGAAACGCCGCAAATCAGCGTGTCTACAAGAGCGGATGGGGGTAGAAAACGGACAACTAACGTTGCATCTCCAATGGTCTAGGCTGCAACTTAACCCGTCTGAACTGGCTGAGTTGTCGGACTTAACCTATGCAGCGAATGCGGTCTCTTTTGAGGTGGGTCCAGACAGATGGATGTGGTCTCCGGAATCCTCAGGGTTGTTTACAGTTCGTAACATCAGGAAGATAATCGAGGAAAAGTCGTTTCCAAATGATGGTTTCGGGTTCTTTTGGAACAGATGGGTGCCGCTAAAAATAAATTTATTGGTTTGGAGGCTTGTTTTGGATAGACTACCAACAACAACGAATCTTAGTAGAAGAAATGTCCAAATTCCAGCCCTTGATTGCAAGATCTGCCATGACGGGGACGAAACAGCGAGCCAACTTTTTGTTTCATGCAGATTGGCTCAAAGTCTATGGGATTTTGTCGCTGAATGGTGCAAGTTGGGATCAATACCCGTGCTAGATCTGAAGGATTTTGTGTATATGCATCAGCGCTA
The DNA here is from genome assembly GCF_002127325.2 of Helianthus annuus. Classification (NCBI taxonomy): domain Eukaryota; kingdom Viridiplantae; phylum Streptophyta; class Magnoliopsida; order Asterales; family Asteraceae; genus Helianthus; species Helianthus annuus. Next base: position 122,285,408 of record NC_035437.2, read on the forward strand.
CTGCGGATCTAAAAAATAGAAACAGGTTATGATCTCAATCATTCAGATTATGCTATTGTTTATATGGAGAAACATGAATGATGTTTTTAATAGGAAGCAAACGAATCTGACACGTCTGAAGGAGGAAGTTAACACGCTTGGGTTTCTTTGGATAAAAAATAGGGCAAAGTGCAACGCTTTAAGTATCTGTTTTTTATCAGTAACACTCGGTAAGGATCTGATTATTACCAGTAGATATATATATTGTTCTTTAGGTATCTGTTTTTTATCAGTAATTTTGATTTCCATCAATGATTTATATGAATGTGATTCAACTCGTTGATCTGTTAACTATGCTTGTTATGTTATCACACATATCTTATACAGTGCCATAGCCGACCTAGTATGTATATGTGAACCAAATAAAGTTAATAATACCATTCAATGCATAGTGAGTTTGAGCAGATTTGTTTAGGATACGTGTATATGATTTTGGGTAATTAGAAAATGCTAGTGTTGTTGTTTTAGGTAATGCACATGTGCATAGTGAACTTGTGAAGTTTTGTGTAAGATACGTGGTTTTGTGTAATTAGGATATGATGGTGTTATTGTGATTTTGTGTAATTAGGATATGATGGTGTTACTGTTTCATGTGATTCACATGTGCATAGCAAACATGAGCAGCTTTGTTTAATATATGTGTATATGATTCTGTGTAATTAGATTTTGTTGATGTTGTCTAAATTGATGCAAATGTGCATATTGAATTTGAGCACATAACATTAAACTTTACATATGGATTGATTTTAAGTATCATTATAAGAATATGTGATGCACATGTGCATATAGATGCAAGAATTCATATCGTTACAGTGACGAAAAAGGTTGTTTAATGCACATACTAATTGAAATTGCATGTTTGATTATATTATGTTTCAATTATTATTGTAGGCAAAAAAATGGAAAAAGCAAAGAAAATAACACTTTTGTTGAGATCGAATGACAAAGGGGCAACAAAACTGCCAGATGATAAGGAAGGTGATGATAAGGAAGGTGAATACAAAAGTGTTAAGTGAAAAGCCAAAGAAGGTTGGTTATTAGTCGATGATGCAGTTGGTAATATATGCACATGTGCATCCAATTGTTACTTTCTATTGAACGACGTTCTTTGATGACACGTGCAGTTACGGTAGGATAAAGAAATACAAGGAATATGACAAGTAGACGAATGCACGATGTGATGGATCTTATGTGATGGATGATAAGGGCGACAAGACAGTGGAAAACATTAATGAAAGAAAGTTGGATAGAACGATGTTATATTGAAAATTATGGTTGTTTTTTGTATGATGGTTTATATGTTAGTTATTTTCTTTTAACGATAATTTATATTTGTTTATTGGACGATGACAACTATGTGATTGTTAATTCCATAATTTGATGCAATATGGTATAGTATATGTTGCAAATGCACATGTGCATAAGGTGAATTAGTATGCATAGTGGTGATATATGATGTGTTACGGGATGATTGTATTCAGTTTACAACGTTTTCAAATGTTATATGGTGGTTGGTATAGTATATGTTAGAAATACACAAGTGTGTAATATTGTGACGTAAATGATTGTGTTGCCTATGCGCATGTGCATATTTATATATTATGATGCATAGTGGTAATTCATGATGGTGTTTGGTATAGGACATTGTAGTTTACAATGTTGTATGGTGTCTGGTATAATATATGTTGGAAATGCCCAGGCACATATTGATGTGATATAATGTGTGGCATAAATTATGTTGGCAATGCACATGTGCATAATGTAAAGGTAGTAATGTTTAATGTTGTTTGACATAGTATATGGTGGCAATGCACATGTGCATAATGTATACGTTGCAATGTATAATAGGTGGATTGAAAATTGAGTACATGCACTTAAAACATAATGACATTAGAAACAGTGAATTGACAAGTTTAGATGCTACGGTTTCAATGTTGAAAATGCACGCTTTGGATAATGCACATGTGCATGTGTTGAAACAGTGGACATATTGGTAATTTATGTTAAATGGACATGAATAAAACAATGAATATTACACCGTTAAGTAGATAAACAAAGAATGTAAACAAAAAACAAGTGATAATCAATATATAAGTAGTTGCGTGTGGAAAATCCAGTTGTTATATCATAAGTGTTGTACATCATCACAATGTTCTCCTAGTGATTAAACGTTCTATTTAGAGTAGGGAATTCAGCATCAACATCAGTGCCAACCCCACCCATCTTGACCCGTCCTCACTCTGGTGTTTCTCAGCACGCCATAAGATGCATAAACTCCACCCATGCCTCCCCGGTTGTCGGCTTGTTCTTCCATTTTTTTTTGTAGTTGTCCGCCACCCAAGACCCTTTGTTTAATGCCATTCTGTACATAATTGGATAGTCATCCATAAGGCACCTGTTCAGAATCCATACATAAACAGGATCCATACATCAACGACATGGTATAATTTTCAACATAATGCACATGTGCATATAAGTTAATACAATATCATTTACAATCAACATGATGCACATGTGTATATAATTTAATACAACATCATTTACAGTCAATATAATGCACATGTGCACATCATTTAATACAATATCATGTACAAAAGTATAAACATCGTTTACAGTCAACATAATACCTTTAGTCACAAATCGAATGAATTGCAACTCTTGATGATCTGTATTTGTAGGTGTTGTCAAAGTGATGTAGACATAGAGTCAAGAGTCTGAATTTCAAACCTATGAAGGGTATATCGACTTTCAACAGTTTTAGACATAATTCTGTGACTATCAACGGGATTGACAACATATGGACCACCAAAGTCGGCATCAGATGTTGTATGATGATGATATTTCAGACAATATATGAGGAGGTTCATCGGATATACGAGGATCGACACGAAGACGCCATATGCCATTGTAAACATTGTGCCGACTGCAACCGCCATGAAGTACATGAACACGACTATCTATATGCCATGAAAACCACCGTGCACGGCTCTCCGACGCCATGAACTGCCGTGAATGCCTCTCGGCCGAGTGAGAAGACTATGAACTGGTGCTGGTGAACTACCGAAACCCCAAAGTGGAGATAATATATGTGCATATAATATTGAGTAACCATAATTTAATAAGTGTATGCACATGTGCATTTTTTCATATCAGTAACCATATGGAGTCAAACAGTAAACATGTATGCACATGTGCATTTTTTCTGTCAATATAGTAAGTTTGGTCATATATGTTAGATGGATAATAATAAAATTTGAAACGATTACATATAATAGGTAACTGATAACAAAGTATAACACATACAATAGGTAATTGATAACAAAATATAACGATGATAATCATAAACATTTGAAAACAAACATATAGTGCAAAATGTTTATCATCGTAAATAGTTCAATCAAGAATAATAAGTCGGGTTGGTTGATTTACGGACTTCTGGTATGGTTGAACGTCTAAGAGTTTGCTCAGATTCTTGTATGTATGCAGATTCTTCGGGATCATCGTCAACATCGGGTATCCAATATGGGGTGCCATTAGGCGTACTGTTCCTGTACTGTTCCTGTGTAAATAATAAATAAAAGTTGTTTAAAATTTTGTAATTATTACAGGGTGTCGTAATGGGATGCACATGTGCATGATAAGTAATATACGTAAGAAAACAAAAGGTTAGTTGTTTGATGTTTATTAATGATAAATAGGTGGTATTAGTGATGTTTAAACATATGTATAGTTATGTACCGTTGGGTTGGCTAAAAGTTTATATGTGATGACTAATTTGTGATGGTTACGGATTGTCGTTAAATGTCTACATAGTTTAATTGTCAAAATAATGCACATGTGCACAAATGTGCATAATGTAGTTGTCAACGTAATAATGTCTACATAATGCACACGTGCATAATGTAATTGTCACATAATGCACATGTGCATTATCATTTAATATATAACGACATAATGTATTTGTCAACATAATGCACATTTACATATCATTCAATGCAGTATAATTTATTGCCTATCATTTTAATGCAGTAGTATAATTCACAAGTTTAGATAATTTACAAGTATAGATGTATAATACCTTTTAGTCTCAAACAGTATAAACTGCAATGCACATGTGCATATCAGTCACAAAAAACTTATAAAGATGAGAAACACTGAATTGTGCCAATCAGAGCAATCTCATCTCCTCTTGACGTCATTTTTATTCACTTTTACATAAGCACTTCAAATATAGTAAATGTAATAATTCAAAAGCAACATACGGACAGAAAAAAAAACTTAAAATTAACACCAATTTACACAATAATAAACACTTACAAATGTCCAATCCGCAGTGACCCATCCGGGATGGTCCGGTGGTGTAGTTGTGACCGCGATGTTGGATTGACGGTGGTGAACCTACAGTCACTGCCCATCTCCTTCACGCTCGCCTACTAACTACACGATGAACCGATCTGCATAAAAATGGAGAGATGCAGACGAAAAGAGATTACCTGAATTCTCGCTGGAACACCGATTCAAGTCTCTGATTCAAGTCTCTGACTTCAAGATCACCTTCAAGTGTCCCATTCTGTATCTAGATCGGTCGATTCAAGTCAATGACGTTGCGGTTGTTCAAGATAACATTCAAGTGTCCCATTCTGTATCTAGATCGGTCGATGAGAGACACTATGAGAGACACTGGTACCCTCGTCGGAACCCTAGACACACAGTTGTCATGGTCACCACCACCAGACCATCACCACCGCCGACTTATGCCCCGCCGTGGAACCCGTGAACGCCGACTGCCGCTCCACCGTGAAATCCGTGAACGTCCGATGAGATACGAACGAACCCATGAAATTTGTGGGATCGACCGTTGTTTACTGCCGTGAGAACCACCGTACACTCTTGTGCGCCGCCTGTACGCCTCCGTGAACAGCCGTGATCCCTCAGTGTGTCACTGCTGATGATGCAGATTGTGGTTTGGGAATGAATGAATTGAACTAGATTGTGGTTTGGGAATGAATGAATTGAACTGGAGAAACCCTAAAACAAGGGACTTGTCTTATGTTACAGTTCAATATATTTACAATATATGCCACCGCGTGTTTTGTGTTGTAGTTCAATATATTTACAATAATGTCATGTGTTCACATTGGTTCTCGTGGTTCTCGTAATAAAGGGTGGTTCCTAACGGATCCTTATCCTATATATATATATATATAGCCCGATCCTCCACCCCTTTGGTCCATCCCATTTAGGCCTCTCCTCACTTCCGGTGACGTGGCGTCCCATCCTCCGTCACCATACCTTCCAGTCTTATAGAAAGAACATATTGAACACACCTGCAGTACTTTTTCTCATGTGATTTTAGGATGTTTTATATAACAAAGAATTTAAACAATTATTCATAAACATATGCTCTGATGTAGCTCCAAGTTTTCTAGACCTAGGAAAAAATGACTAGAGAAGTCAAACCTCCATTGTTATTATGCGAATTTATCAACATGGTATAAATATGTACATATATTCAAAATGGTTCAAGAAACTGAAATCCATAATCATATTCCATCAAATGAATTTAAGCAAAATGGGTCATGCAGCATATTAATTGGCAATATGTAAGATCAGTAACCATAATTGAAATTATTTGATGGAAAATTAACTAGCTTGGTTTCATATGTTTATAATATACAACCCATATTTTATGAACATATATTTTTAAATTTGATATAAATAAGGAATTATATTCGACCAACTTATTTTAAATGTTGAGTATGGGTTGTATGTTATGATCAACATTTTAAAATTGTTATATACAAAATAATATTAATTCACAATTCTTTATAAAATTGATTTAAACTTGAATAAAAATATGTGTTAGTACCCAAAGGTGTTACATTGATATAAATAAAAAAATGGAAGGATATTTTAGTCATGATATTGAAAAAAATTAACTAATTTTGGTGTTAGTACCCAAATGTGTTACAAAATTGAAACCATAAAACCTGAACCTGTTAAAAAAAGTTAGTACCAAAAAACGAAACTAGCTATAAACCACAGAGGCCATTTGTGTAATTAACTCTGGATATTACTATATTAGCAGTGACAGATCTAGAAAATTGTTATAGGGGTAACGTTTCCAAAAAATGGTAACGAAATCGAAAAAACGTTAAAAAACGTCATTTTTTCCAAAATTTACACTACCACCAGATCGTTAAGGGGTAACGGAGGCTACCCTTCATTATAGGGTAGGTCCGCCCCTGTATATTAGCGTAGATTTGAAGGTAGATTTAAAGGGTGTGTAAGTTAGCTCATCCAAAAATTACATATGTTCAACAACAATATATTTTTGAAATTTTTTAAAAATATTCTAACAATCTAGCTTTGTAACATCAACTAATCGTTTATAAATTTAGGGTGTACCCACTACCTATATCAAGGTCTTCATGGTTTGGTCAAAGATCATCTCCACTCTTCTAGAAAAAATAAAAACATTTATCTACGTATCATATTTATGACCACTATGACTCTACACATAGAGGTCACAGGCCACATCTAATTCATTATCCAAAACCACTACCCTAAGGGTGTGGTAATAACCCAAACCGCTATCCCCTTTATGTTTTTAATACTGTATATTTTTGTCTCGAAATCATCAAATAGGAGGGTCGTGGTAAACGTGGTTCAATCCACGCAAACCACCATCAATCAAGAAGGAGAGTGGTGTACCATTTAATTAACGATCCTATGTGGAAAATAATGTCGCAACCCACTCCCCCATAGCCTTAAGAGACCTATATACATGGACGCATAATAGATAAAACAAGAGGTAAGACACGCTCCTGATACATTATACATATTAATACAAACTCTTCATGAACAGTGATTATTTGTTTATTTTTTTATTTTTAGAATTTTTTATTTATTTATTCTATGTTTTTAGTATTTATTTTTATGAACTTTATTCATTATTTTAGTTTAATTTTTTCTAATAAGTTTTATTCGTTAACTTTTCAAAAAAAATCTTACTTCGTAACTATGTTTATATATATTTTTTTTCAATATTGCTATATTAGTTTTATTGAAAATGGATACCGTGTCGTTGTCGTATTAAACCGAACCAAAATGGACGATGGATGATAATTATTATTTGTTCTATGTTTAACTTTTTCAACATTGTGATATTACTTTAACTGAAAACGATATTGTGCCGATATCGTACCAGTGTGACAACCCTCATAATTCCATGTATCCGTACAATTTATTAATGATAATTAAAGTGCTTGATGATTGTGCTGAATCATTTAACTGCTCTCTGATTTCTGTGTTATACTTACATGTGCTTGTTAACATACTAGTAGTGTATAGAAAAGTTACTAAATAGTCCGTTATGCTTTCCTGAGTGTTGAAAATTAATAATGTTACAAAAATATATATATAGGACACGTTACGGATTAATTAAGCACTTTAACGGAACAACACCCAACCGAACAACCGGACATTATCTGGAACACCAAAATAATGCTAGAAGCATTGTTTTTATTTTTCTAAGCTAGTTAGGGTCCCCGAACACCTTAACACACTATATATTACTTAATGCACATGAACCACTAACTAGATACTTAATCTTCTAACTAGATTAGTAACTAAACATTAAAACCCAACCAAGCACCCCCCCCCCCCAACCGGTTCTAGAAAGTGGGATCCCCACTTTGATTTCTTTTATTTGTTTATTGTAATTGTATAGTACTTGGGGGACATGTAACACAATGGTTATTAAGATGTTGGAAGCTTGATTATAAAAACCCTTAGATCTTCATAACACTCATTCATTCATCAACTCAACACAACACATCCTCTCTCTTCTCCCTTGGCTTCGGCCGAAATCAACCACACCACAATCACCATCATTCAATTTTCTTCATACAATTCCAAGCATACTCAAAGGTGTTAGAAGGCATACAACGAAGCTCGATGTGTTTGGAAGTTGAAGGACCTCTCTTATCTTCTTTTATCCACCACTTTTCTTCACTTGAACTCCCCTAGTCTTGAACTAGTGGTAAGAACTTAGATCCTTGCATTTTACATGTTGTTTAAGTGGTTAAAGTAGGTTACTTGATGATAAACTTAAAGTACACTAAGAAACTTGAACTTGAAACATGAACATAAGCTAAAGTTATGAAGAAATCATGTTGTTTGGTGTTGATATGCTTGTTGATCATTGTTTGTTAGTAGAAATGATGTGAATCACCATGTAGTCTTGCTAGATTATGATTAAAAACATGATCTAGCAAGATGAAAAAGTGAAAATGTTATAGGATGATGGAATCATCCACACATAAACTATGAACTTGAATGAATGAATACTTTCTTGAAAAATAAAATCAAAGTAGGTTACAATCTTGTAGATCTAAAGATCCATGAGTGGTTTCTCAAAAGAACCAAGTGAAAAATATAAGTTTCATTAAATATTGGACCTTACAAAAAACTAATCACATTTTTGGTGAATAAACAAGTGTAGAAACACTTGTGTAACTAGAAACTTTCATCAAGATATATTTTTAGAAAATATGGTGGAAGTTGTAAACACTTAAAGTCTTTAAAAATAAAGTTTTTAAAGAACTAATCACATTTTAAAAGGTAACAAGACTTACTAAGTATGCTAGTAAGTTACTACATATTTTTATAAATTTTCAAGTTCATGAGTTTATAGTTTATGCTTGTTTTTGACAAGTTTGGTAAGTAGAGGTTGTATATTGTTGAATGAGAATTGTTTGAATGAATTTTTGAAAAGAAAATGATATGCTATTAAGCATGGACACCTCCATTTACAAAGGAAACTCTAGCGAAATTTTTCTAAAATTTCAACACTTAGAAAATATTTTTCTAGCAAGAGTTTACAAACGTATTTTTAACCTTGTTTTCAAAATAAACTTTGTCATGATTTTTATTACAAAATACCAAGTGCCAGAGGTTGATTTTCGTAAATAAAATTTGATAAATAAATATATATATATATATATATATATATATATATATATATATATATCTTATATTAGAACACTTGTGTGGATACTTGTTTATTTGTGAGATAGTTATATTAGTTTAGGGTAAAATAATGTAAATTAGCAATATAACTTGACAGTTGAATTGTGTGGTATGTGGTAGAAAGTAATGAGTAAATAAACAGTACGTAGGACACATGTTATGCAAAAAAAAAAATGATTGTTATGTGTACCTTATTATGCCGTGCTTGATTTCCTGATTTACTTGAGTAATTAACCTAACCGAGCAAACTGAGGTGAGTTCACACACTTTCTATAAGGCATGGGATTCCCGGTGGTTTGGGAATGGGTTAAAGAATTAAAACGATACCTACATATCCTCCTTGGGTAGGATATGTACAGCCATCCTCCTTGGGTAGGATGCCAATATTAATCCTGCGTATTCTCTTTGGGTAGAATACGTACGTTCGTCCTCCTTGGGTAGGACAACAACCTTAAAACTTACTAGACAAAACTCTATCATGAAGTCCCTCAATTTATATCGACTTAATCGCCGAGGCCAATGGCGAGCGGGTCTTTAGTTAATAGCGCTATTAGGTTTAACAAACCTCACACCGTGCCAGTCGGACGGGCGTGTACTAATGGACTATGGCAAACTGTCAGTGATGATAGACACTAATGTAGGGCCAACTTATTTGCGTTAGTAGTCGATATGGTACGGTCTAGTGGTTCACATGGGGAAGCCCCCACTGATTCATGGATATGGTTTGGGTAATAAAGAATGAACTGGTTAATCATACTTTCAACTACGGGGTAACCCCCACAGCAATTACGCCAACGAAAGACAAACCACGTTTTCAGAAACAACTTAAAACTAATCAACCAACCGTGAACTCACTCAACTTTGTTGTTGACTCATTGTTACATGCCTTACAGGTCGTTGAATGCTTATGGAGCTTGCACGAGGAGGCGGTTGTTGTGGAATATGGATTGACATGTTCCATGTTAAACATTTAATCCTTATGAACTTATTAAACCTACGTTTTGGACTTTAAACTTATGAACTTATGTTTTGGGTTTTACCTTTAATGCTTACACTGTTTAATTTGAACTTAGTTAACTAGCTTTGGTCACCAATTGTATTGTGGTTGATTTTATTTACTTAATTATGTTGTTCAATATGATTGGTGGCTCGATCCTGGTCATGTCACGCCTCCAAGCGGTGATACTCTGCATGGTGGATTTTGGGGGTGTGACAACCAGACTGAGTTAAAACGACCGAACAACATCTGTACCGATGCAGGAATTGAGTTTTATTGTTTTTTTTTTGCCTTTGATAAACTGACACCGTATCGTTATCATACCGTACCATACCAAACCGAACAAGACCACCGCTACCGTAGTTAACTGTGCCAAAACCAAAGGAACAATATCAGTTTCGGTACCATTATGTATTTTATTGTTTTTGCTTTCAATAAACTTACATTGTATCATACCGAACAACATTAGTACCAGGACCATACTCACTTTTATTGTTTTTGGTTTCTACAATTTTTTCATTTATACAACTCTATCCGCGATGGGATATAAATATCAGTACCGTGACGATCTGAACCGTTCGAACATCGTCGGTGTCGGTACCAGTGTTCGTTTCTATCGTTTTGGATCAATGTATAACACATGTTGATTTCTAAACTTAGTGCATGTATTGTACTGGTACTATAGCAAACCAAAGCGATACCAATACAGTGCTCGCGGTACCATACCACCGCAAGGCGTGATCAAATACACTCGTTATACATATGAATTAGAACTCTTTATGAATAGTGCCAACCATAAATTAATCATTAAATAATATTAAATAAAATAGCTATGAATAACAAGTAATGATGTCTTATCCTTTACTTTTTAATTTAAGTCTTAGATACATATGAATTAGAACTATTTATGAATAGTGCCAACCATAAATTAATCATTAAATAATATTAAATAAAATAGTTACAAATAACAAGAAAAGATGTCTTATCCTTTATTTTTTATTTTAAGTTTTAATTGAGTGATTCTTGAAAATATATTTTTTGTTTAATTTATAAATGTTATGAATGCATCCATTATTAGTGACTATCCACATTTCTAACCCCCATGTCATATTTATGTTTGTATTAATGTTGTAGCCTATATATAGTGGCTCATGTATTTTGTATGTGATATCAATAAGAAATTCATCTCTTGTACTCCCATTCTCTTCTATACATTGCTAATAGGTTCTAGTTATTACACAACACGTTATCAGCACGAATTACTTTTGAAGTTGGATTGGATCAACACAAGACACCATGTCGTATCAACGTTGGCGAAAGAGATAAAAGACAAAATTGTTGATCTGGTATGAAAACCCTTAATTGTTTTAATTTTATTTCCTCTTTTCTCATCGATTGTTGGTATGATAAAACTCTAAAATTAACTTACGCTTTTCTTGATCTTTTTTATTGGTTATGATTTAAGATTAAAATTATCATGAACAACATTAATATCATCCTTATTTAACCAGGATCATAACGTTTTTACTTCTTTGTTTACTTTACTATGTGTTAACATATCTGAGTAGTTTTCTTTTCACAAACAAACACCTATGAAAAACATTGAGATGTGAAGAAAAGAAAGTAAAAGTAAACCAGAAACACAATGGTTTTTCTAGTTTATCTAATTGATTATTTACAGTATTGTAACTAATTTCTTACACCTCTTGGTTATCTCCCTTTTATCATTAAATATTTTATTGGATTTCAAGAGAAGTTTCGGTACACTAAACTGAATAGGTATGTTTCATTTACGGTTTGAAAAGTTGAAGTATCTAGTGAATTTATGCGTTAATTTAGTTGTCCCAAATATGCAATATATGTTTAAATCTCCACAATTGTTCATTTTGAAACCACTCTAAAGATTTTAATAATATAATTCTACTTGTATGTCAACTAACTCTTGGAAGATTTAGTTTTAGTTTTTGAATTGTAATCAACTTATTACTTGTGGGATAAATTGCTTTTATTATTATGGTTATAAGTTTTGATTGGTCAATTAATTAGTTTTTGGGGTTTCAAAGAGACATTACAAATTCTAAATCATTATTTGCTTTTATTATTATGGTTATGAATTTTGATATCATTATGTGCTTTTATTATTATGGTTATGAGTTTTGATTGGTACATTAATTAGATTTTGGGGTTTCAAAGAACATTACAAATTCTAAATCATTATGTGCTTTTATTATTATGGTTATGAGTTTTGATTAGTTCATTAATTAGTTTTTGTTATTAGTATTTAGACAATTTATGATGAACTACCAAAATACAATTGGTATTACAATAATGCACATGTTTATATGATAGTATGTTATAATATGACAACTACTTAGTCAACTTTGTTGTATATCATTGTTATTGCAATTGTATAAGTCCTTTAGTTGCTATTAGATATTTAAATATGTGAGTTGATTCTATAAAATATTTGTGTGGTAAAAGATATTATTTGCAAATTAACATGACACAAAAATTCTCAAGATGCCTGTTATTATTTTCTTGAGCAACAAAATTTATCAGTATAAGAAAGCTCATTTACGAGTAATAAAGATTCATATGTTATTATATGACCGAGAAAGTTGATAGTGACATTTGTTTATGTTTTAAACTGTAGTGACAAATATGTGTATATATGATATACTTGTGATTGGCTATATCATGTTACATTTATGCATAAATTACACAACACATCATAAACAAATGGGTACGTTACTTTAAATGATCTTTAATATTCATTTAATTACAATCTTAAATTATATGGAGTTATGAACATGGATATTAATATATATGATGTTGGTTAATGCTTAGAAATTAAAATCATTAAATATCATTTTTTCCACTTAATTCATTCTTTATTAATTTTAATTCATTCTTATTAATATCTTTTAATTAGAAATTTGATTAATTCTTATTACTTTAAATGATCTTTAATATTTTTTTCTAGACATGACAAGCAAATTAATATGAACTTAGTCTCTTTAACACTCACACACATATATATGTATACGTATAATGTCCTAGGATTGTGTGTGATTTATATATGTAATTGATATGCATATAAATTGTGAATAATTAACATGCATATAACTTGCTTATGGGTAGATATTACGGATTTCATTTGTTTAGCAATACTTCTGTTGGTCTCATTGTTTTAGATAGCATATATGTTATATGTATTGCCTTTTGACAAGTTAAATGTGCTAAATAAATTAATACAAATTTCATTGGTAGCTGGTTACCAAAACAACTACGCTGAGATAAACATTGTTATGCTTTAGTGATTTGATATTTCAGCTTGTTACAATGCTATGCATAGTCATCATAATTAATTGTATGATTATTCTTCTAATTATTTGTTGTTGCTAAACAAATATTAATAGACATTGATATAGTCATTAGAAATGAGCCCTCACATGAAAATGATGAAAAATAGCTATGAAAATAATTAATGGACTTTAGCTTAAGTAAACTACTCTGATGTTAGTTACTTAAATTGATAGATAATAATTCATTTGAGTTAGTGTTGATGTTCACATGAATCCTAAATCAATGACGAGAACCCGAAGTTCTCCCAAAAGTATACAAAGTCCCGTTTGTTTTTAATAATGATTTTTCAAGTTTAACCCAAATTTTAGTTCATCGCACTTGGCGTTTTTAGCTAACATATAGCCTAGTGATGGAAAACCTTATGAATAGTATATGTTTTCCCTCTAAACAAAGGCTAAAACTATAATATTTCACGTGGTAGAGACGTTATTGATACTATTTCACGTGTTAATAGCATATTAAATGCTCCAGAAGAGCATCGATAGTTTACCCGCTGATATCGAATTTTGTAATTCATAATGCATCATATTCTAATGTATACCGAAGAAATTTATTAAGTTTCCACTATGTTTGAATGAAAAGTCATCACCTTGGAATGGTGTAAAAGAAAATGTACTAAATATCTAAAATATATCATATAGCAAATATGGCCAGAAGACTATATTAGAAGTTACTAGAAATGATACTAATTTTCCACAATATTCCATTGGATCAAATATGGTGAGTAACCAGAAGTTATTAGAATATTTATACGTTCACCACATGGCATGACCAAATAGGTCATCAAGATAGCATCATGATATGCTAAACAATCAAACATGCTAACCGGTACCTTAGCACCTCTAAGTAATCTAAAAACATTGCTCCCAAAATGCCTTATCATATGTCTAGTTAGTTTTTTTTGTGGAAAATAAATTTTTATGCCTTTCCAAACAATAGACTCCTACAAACAATCCCTCTTATATGAGACCATTGAAATGTACAGTTGTGTGGATTGTGGCATTCATACATGGTTACATGTGAGTTTTTAGCTACCCATATGTAGCATATGCCCAACACTATGGAACGTTGTTTTTTTACATGGTTTAACATTGTTCTTTGACAACCCAATTGTAGGGACCATTGTTGGGCACAATGTGAAATATAATGAGAGGCATACGTAGTCGAGACGGAATTCGTCGATTGATTATATCAATTCAAAACCAACTGCTTATCACAAATACTCCCCATTACAACTGGTCTCCTGAAGAGAACCAAGTTTCCATTTTTTTATATATTTTGTTGTGCAACCTATGTACCAATAGCACCACCATAACATATAAATGGGATATGTACATCGTATTCCTAGTCTTAGGGGGAGACAAGAAAATGAAAGACCGGTAACATAAAAAAATGCATCATATTATATATCGACCCCTGAAGTGGTCAATACAAATCTGAAGTCCAAAAGAAAGAGCGTGTATTTGCAAATAATAACAAATGAAATACAAGATGCATTCACTAACATAAATAAGGTGACAAAGTCACATATACCAGCTTAAACTTATCTGCTCGAATGGAAGTACTCACAAAATGATTATTATATTAATAAATTTTGAGAGATAAATCGGTTCCAAAAAGATAAAACCCACAAACACAAAAAGAGCACAGTAACGTAGTTGGTGTAACCCCAAAAGAGGTGGCACACAAAACACCATAAGTGGTTGCATACAAAACCCCAGAAGTGGTTGTATACTAAACCTTAAAGAAGGTTGTTGTCAAAACCCCAAAAGAGGCTAATGGAGTTCTAAAAGAAACTCTAGTACCAAACAAATATGAGATCGCGATGAATCATGTACAAAATAAGTACACTATGGAATCGTAATGAAACACGTGTAAAATGATATATTTGATTATGCTATAGCAATAGATGTAATCGATGAAGAAAAGGATTACATATATAGAAAGTGTGCAAGAGTGTACGCACACAAATAGTCAAAATGGCTACATGACTTAAGGTTGAACTAAATTTGCACGACAAACTAAACGTTTTCGAACCAGCAGTTCGAACACCCATAGACGTCAAACCAGTAGGTTATAAATGGGTGTCTTTAAATAAAAGGAAACGTAAATAATGAGTTTTTGCGATGTAAGGCACGCATTTTAACATAAAGATTTTTCCCAAATCCCAGCAGTTGATTATGAGGAAACGTATACCCCTGTAGTGGATGCGATAATCTTTAGATGTTTAAGCGGCCTCGCAATCTCAGAATACTTCAGATAAAACAACTTATGGATGTCATCACCGTATACATGTACGAGACAATTGCAAATGGCATATGTATGAAAACCCCTGAAGGATTAAAAATACTCAAAGCATTATGAAACAATAACCCCATATGTGTTATATATATGAATCTTAAAGGAAACTACTCGTATGTGGTACATTCGACTATACTCTGAAAAGAGAGGTATAATTTTGATAAAATGAGTTAGATCTATTTAACAAGATTTCACTCTTACAGTGATAATGTAAACATTATCGAGAGGGAACTCTCAAACTAAAGAGGAAAATTTTGAGTGACCTTTACAAAGTGTAGTTATCCTCGACCTGTAGTTTCGAGTATATATGTACTATTTTTGCTCATCAATCTGACTACATCTAAAAGATGTTATATAGAAAAAGCTCATTCGTTGAGAACATGAACGATTGTCTGATCGATTGACATAGAAAAATTATTCTTATCAACCCCAATAAAAGGATGTTGAACTACTTAGTCAAGAAGTACCATACTTAATTGCGATCAGAGCATTGACGTATCTTGTAAACAAGACGACATCTGATATTACGTTGTATTGGTAAGATTACAGTTCTAATCTCAAATGTTGCACTCTTTTTCCCTTCACTAAGTTTTTCCCATTGGGTTTTTCTTGGTAAGGTTTTTAACGAGACAACATAACTGATCCAGTAGTATCAGTTTATCTTATAGGTCCCGAAGTACTAATTTAACATCATCATAAATCATGTTGTTAATTATGTATAATGCGTAGTGCACTCTTTTCCCTTAGCTACGGTTTTGTCCCATTGGGTTTTCCTGGCATGGTTTTTAACGAGGCAGAATTATAAAGCGCATTAAATAATTATTTGACATATTTACAATCTCGAGACACGGGATAGTTCCACAAGAACAATATGGCGTTCTGGGTTATGATTGATATATATTAGACTTGCATAGAGTTCGATCTCAATCTAGATACAAGTTATGAAGGTCGAAGATTTCAGCATATTTAAGAAGTATGTAGATTAAAGTTGATCAAGAGAAGCTTAAGCCATACTGTATGAAGACAATGTAGACAACAACACTTAAATCAAAGAACACTACGCCAAATATCAAGTCAAGCAATTGTCACAGAAGATTGGATTCAACATCATCAAGATATACAAGTAAAATTGAGGGGGAGTAATGTACCCATAATATACACAGTGTATGTACTCTTTTTCCTTAATGAGGCAACAGACCTGATCCAGAAGTATCAGGGGAGACAATACGCGCTGCACTCTTTTTCCCTTAGCTGAGGTTTTGTCCCACTGGGTTTTCCTAGCAAGGTTTTTAACGAGGCAGCATCACCAAGCGTATTAAAGAATAGTATATCATCATGTCGATAGTCAAGGGGGAGTGTTATGAATGCATCCATTATTAGTGACTATCCACATTTCTAACCCCCATGTCATATTTATGTTTGTATTAATGTTGTAGCCTATATATAGTGGCTCATGTATTTTGTATGTGATATCAATAAGAAATTCATCTCTTGTACTCCCATTCTCTTCTATACATTGCTAATAGGTTCTAGTTATTACACAACAATAAATAAGTTATATATATAATTGAGTTTTTTCTTATCGTTATGAATCGAAGGATGCCCTCCTAACAATATAGGTGCTGGCATTCCTTTTTATATTTTTTCTAGATATTTCTATCAGTTTCGTGATGAACCGATTTAATTCCCACCGAATTACAACATTACCAGTTGCTACTATTCATACCGGTATAAGTTTAGTTGAAAACGGAGTTGTATTCACCCATATATTTGTTGTTTCTTTCATTGCTATATCGAGTCGATTATAACTGATTTTTTTTGTTCTTTATTGTGACAAACTGAACCAATACTATTCGAACAACTTTAGTAGCGGTATAGAATACTTTTTTTTATCATCTATCTATACTATATTATAAAACATTTCCTTAAGGACTTCTTAAAATTTAAGAGATACAAGTAGGAATGCTTAGCATACAACACACAATGCATATGTTAACTCTTTTTTAAAGGCGAATTTGTCTTTAAAACACCCTAATTAATCTGAAGGAAGTCAAGAGTTAAGAGTTATCTATGAAAGCTAATGATATTCAATTCAATAATTACATTAGAGGTATATATTTACAATTACATTAGATGTATATACATATGTTTGACTAACTCATTCAAATACTATCTGAAAGAAGTCAAGAGTTAAGAGTTATCTATGAAAACTAATGATATTCAATTCAACAATTACATTAGAGGTATATATTTACAATTACATTAGATGTATATACATATGTTTGACTAACTCATTCAAATGCTATATTATAATTGGAATTGTATATACTATATTATAATTGGAATTGTATAAAAAAAATCTATTCAGATCAACGAAAATCATAGGAAACGCCTTGAAAATGCAGTAATTGTTATATATCTATATCTATACTATATTATAAAATATTTCCTTAAGGACTTCTTAAAATTTAAGAGATACAAGTAGGAATGCTTAGCATACAACACACAATGCATATGTTAACTCTTTTTTAAGGGCGAATTTGTCTTTAAAACACCCTATCTATACTATATTATAAAACATTTCCTTAAAGACTTCTTAAAATTTAAGAGATACAAGTAGGAATGCTTAGCATACAACACATAATGCATATGTTAACTCTTTTTTAAGGGCGAATTTGTCTTTAAAACACCCTAATTAATCTGAAGGAAGTCAAGAGTTAAGAGTTATCTATGAAAGCTAATATATATCAATTAACAATTAACTAATCACTTTCAAAATATAATATATAACACCACCTATGTTCATCTTTTTTTTTTTTTTTTTTTGAACGGCACCTATGTTCATCTGATGATTATGAAATATTTAGTTTAAACTAAAATGATTTTGTCGGCAAAACGTTGCAATGTCCGTTAATCAGATGATGAGGGATAAGCCTCCATTATATTAGAGAAGCTCACACGACCAGTTTATATAACTTTTGTTATTTGACTTAAATGGTAGATGAATGCAAAAATCAATAATATGCATCTAGAGAATTCAATTTCAGACCCTCCATATTCCATAACCGGTGCTAATAAACACTCTCATGATTACTTCGTTCTGTAACTGATAATAAAAGTTGGTCTTTAAAACAGATCAATGTTTATGCTTTAGATGCCCAACCATGGCATCACATGACCATTTATGATGAAAAAGCTATGAAATTAAGAAATTGTCTTTGTTTGTGTGCAAGCTTACCATTGATGCAATTGGATTTTGAGGAAAAAGCTATGAATCAGTCATTGTACGATCAACTTCTTCAACTACTACAACCGAAGTCGCATCACCACCATCCAAAGTAACCGCATGACTAACACTAACAACCTTAGAGTCTCCGCCATCGAAATCAGTTACGCGATCAGAAACAACCTCTGTTGGAATACTCTGATCGGAAGGTGTAGGCGACGGTGTATTATTATTATTATTATTATTATTATTATTATTATTATTATTATTATTATTATTATTATTATTATTATTATTATTATCCGATAGTGGTGTACCTGTAAAATATACAACGCTCTCGTTTTTGGAATATGCATTGGGTGTAAAATATACCTCTCTCACGATACTCCGCCATGACCGCATAGGATTTCACCGATTTTGGTTATTTGAAGTTTTTAGCTGTAGGGCCACTATGCCATTTTCCAAGGATCTGTTTTGTATTTTTTTTAATCAATTATGAAATCTATTAAATCTATTATTACAGTTTTTTTTTTTTTTTTTTTTTTTTTTTGTTAATGTTTCTGAATGTCTTTTTGACTATTTTTTATTTAACTTAGCAATTAGCATCAAGCTCCTAGCTTTTTTACATCATTCTTATGTTTGCTGATCTTGCATTCTTGCTAACGGTTTATGAAGAATAACGATCACAATCCCTTTCCTGAAGTTATAATTATGAAATGCTAGAGTCGAAAGTTTTAACCTATTGACCAGTAAATTGATGGTGAGCTTGGCGATGGTTGTACGTAGAGGTAGATCAATATAACCTATTGTCCAGGTTGACCCGTTATCCTGCTTAAGTTTTAAGGGTTGTAAACAGTTTTGCTTTTTGAATTGTGCATTGACTCCTCATTTTCAGCAGAAGTGAAGAAATTCATATATCATTTCCCAACTACACTTTCTCTCTTCATCAAGGACTCTCCAGCTAGCCAGATCTCTGAACATATAAACCGGTTAAACGCTAACACTGTTGTTGTTAATTCCTTGATCTGATTCATCTTATCTTCAATATGGTCCAGCTCCAACTACGCTTCTTGCCACTTCAAGACGCAATATCTGTGACCAAGTTCTTTATTTTCTCTGTCGGTACGGTAATCTTGCTCTCTTGTGCATTATGCAACCATATGTCCATTGTCCATAATCACTATAAACAGACAGATGATTAAAAAATAAGTTTTTATTATATGTTATGCTAATAATGTGCCCTTTTTGGGTATAATCGTTTATGCCTTTTCAACATGTTGTGATAACGGCCTTGTGCTTGTGATAAGTGGTCTTGAATTCTTGATTATGGTACTAATGTTTGTTGCAATAGGGAATACTTGTTAAGTCACTAACTTGTATATACACTCTGAATTGTATCATATAAACAATACGATGGAGTCATCAATGTGTATATACAACCTATAAACAATAGAGTCATCAATGTGTATATTATATATGTGCTCCGAAATTGTATCTTATAAATCTTTGTTGGTGTAAATTATCGACTCCGCCGTAACGCGCGGGTTCCCCACTAGTAAGCTATAACGAGTGTCGGTGACAAACAAAACCCTGTTCGAAAAACATGGATACCACGTCGATTTCAACCGAACATTAGTAGCCGATATTTGTACTTTTGAAATCTTTATCAATATTCATGTTTTATCAATAAAAAACGTATGTCAATATCCTTTCGGGCTTATCATGACTTTATTTTTAGAGGTTTATCTTTTGATCGCTATACAAAGAGCCAATAACGGTACCGACACCTTATTGAATCGAACTAATACCGAACGATTTCTCGCCGCAACGCGCGAGGGAAGTCCACTAGTTATACATATGAATTAGAACTCTTCATGAATAGTGCCAACCATAAATTAATCATTAAATAATATTAAATGAAATAGCTATGAATAACAAGTAATGATGTCTTATCCTTTATTTTTTTATTTTAAGTTTTAATTGAGTGATTCTTGAAAATATATTTTTTGTTTAATTTATAAATAAGTTATATATATAATTGAGTTTTTTTTTTCTTATCGTTGTTATGAATCGAACGATGTTATGCTAACAATATAGGTACTGGCATTCCTTTTTATATTTTTCTAGATATTTCTATCAGTTTCGTGATGAACCGATTCAATTCCCACCGAATTACAACATTACCAGTTGCTACTATTCATACCGGTATAAGTTTAGTCGAAGACGGAGTTGTATTCACCCATACATCCGTTGTTTCTTTCATTCCTATATCGAGTCGATTATAAGTGATTTTTTTGTTCATTATTGTGACAAACCGAACCAATACTATTCGAACAACTTTAGTAGCGGTATAGAATACTTTTTTATATCATAAGCTACAGTGAGTGTCGGTGACAAACAAAACCCTGTTCAAAAAACATGGATACCACGTCGATTTCAACCGAACATCAGTACCCGATATTTGTACTTTTGAAATCTCTATCAATATTCACATTTTATCAATAAAAAAATATGTCAATATCCTTTCGGGCTTATCATGACATTATTTTTAGAGGTTTATCTTTTGATCGCTATACAAAGAGCCGATAATGGTACCGACACCTTATTGAACCGAATTAATACTAAACGATTTCTCGCCGAAACACGCGAGGGAAGTCCACTAGTTATATTTAAAGGATCCATAAGGCTTGACCAAATCCAAAATCTAGACCTAACAACATTCGCATCTCATACCAATTTAAACCACAACCATTTCAACTGACCACTAAACTATTCCAAACATTCATCTTACTCGCTTACCTTTTTTATTTAAACTATATCTGTTTATATAATCTATTTATCATTGATTTAATTAATAATAATATGATTTCTTTATTAAAAATATGGATAAATATGTGACAACCGGTGATTTACGGCTCTTAATTATGTGATTAACAGGTGATTAACACGACAATAAATAGTGTTTAAGACGCAAATTAACTTAATTAGGCATTTGGAGTGCCCAGGGACGTCTATCCGACTTTACAGTACGCGTATGAAGATTCGCGTGGAATCTGCAACAACGAACTGATACCGTGCAAAATACTGACAACGCCGACAAATACGGATTTTCTACGAATATTTTATAAATATAATTTTACGAATGTATTGGGTTTCTGTGCGACCCAAACGCAAACGTGAACTAAAAACGCGATAGCAGGAAACGCATCGGCAACGAAACGAAAGCGACGGAGGCGTTTGTCACCTTCAGAACTTACATTTTACGCTATATTTAGTTCCGTAATGGAATTTTAGTAGTTACAGTCGAAATCGGATCGAAAAACGGATTAGAAACGACCTCTTGAGCAAATTTCGCGATTTTAACGCAACTGACGAACGAACGCGTCAACCGTCAACTTCCGACGCTATTTTACATACCCTCGATCCTAAAATGACATTGTACGACATTACACGACGTTCCGGTGCAAAACGGGCTTTAGAAACGAGATCGGGGGGTTCAAAATGCTAGAAACAGGCTTGTGGGCCTTGTGCCCAAGCCCACAAAACCTTCACTATATAAAGGGTTTTACCCCTAAAATCTTTCATTTCAACTAAACTTTCTCTCTCTAACCCTCAAATCCTCTCAACTCTCTCTCTCTAGAAACAAGTCCGGCGAGAATTCCGGCCGACTTCCGGCGGAGATCCGGCGACCGGCGACTTTTCCGGCGGAGTTCCGGCGACCGACGATTTTCCGGCGAATTTTCCGGCGGCCGTTTTTCGGCCAAGAGTACACTTTTTCGACTATATCCGACGTTCCGGATCGCGTGGTGAGTTTAGTTTTAGCTAATTCTTAGCGGTTTGAGCTGTATGCCAACTCCGGCGAAGTTCCGGTCAAATTCCGGCGAGTCCGTTTTGAACTTTTGACTTTGCAGATGCTTAGATCGGGACTTGAGGAGCATTTCTGCAAATTTTCAAGAAATTTTATTCTCCGGCGAAATCCCGACTTCTGACATGGTTTTGGCGAGGTTCCAGCCGTCCGTTTTCGACGAAAATTATATTTTTGGGCTCCTAGTGACCCGTAGAGTCCATACGAAACACTTTCGTCTCGGGTGAAAATTTAAGTTCGGGACGCTCTCGGGCTCGGGTCAACGCGGTCAACAGGTCAAACACGGGTCAAGAGGCAGTTTTGGGTCATTTTTAGTGCCTCGGTTCAGTTTCGGGTCCGGTCAACCCTGGTCAACACGGGTCAAACGTGGTCAAAGGTGGTCAAAGCTGGTCAAATTCAGTCAACTGCTGGTCAACGCAGTCAACTCAGTCAACACGAGGCTCGGTAAAATTTAAACGATGCGAATTTTGTTATATTATTTATATAATTACTAATTTAACGCGAAACCGAGCTCAAACCGACCCGACTAATGAGAACGACAAATATTATACGAGCTCGACCCGACTAGCGAATTGACACGTAGTGACTTGGTTTTAAATATTTAGCGTTTTGATATATTTCACGTAAGTTACATAATATGCGTTGAATTGATTGAATTTTTGAAAAATATATCGACACTTAGTTGTCGGGGTCGTCCAAAAACAGAGGAAGCTCTGTCCGATTTTCGTTAAAAACCCGGTTTGCGAAATTTATAGTGTATTAAAGACGACACTTATCGAAATACTAGTTTTCTTATAAAATAAATGTAGAAGTATATTTATTTTAGCGACGTCTTATAACATATGAAACGAGTTTATAACACTTTGACAAAAATGCATTACTAGTTTACGAAAACCCGATACTTAATTAAAATAAATATAATTCCTTATATTTATTTCAATCGACCAAAACTCGGAAGCTTTTACAACATAACTATAATTAGTTATATTTCATTCAAACGTCGCTAATTCGTGTGATTTTACAAATAAATATAATGTTTATATTTATTTCAACATCGTGTTTCGTATATTTTTGTAAAATAAATATAATTAATTATTTATATTTATTTTAAACGTCTTTACTCGAAGTACGACACCTTGCCATAAGATTCATAACAAATGATATCAGTAACCGACTCGATTCGATAACCACGAGCTTTATATATATTCACATACGTACTTCAAATTCACGACGACTAACACGACTTGGTAATTATATTTATATATATATATATATATATATATATATATAAATATAAATATATCCTACTTCACTCGGAAACTAAGTTGTTTCCGAGACTTAGCGTTTATCCCAATTATAAATGGGATCGAATAACCATAATTTGGTTTATTTCAAATCAAAATACTAACACTACCTTATAACCGTTGAGTTAACAATTCGGTAGAGCTCGGACACGTAGTTTATCTACGTTGTCTTATGTAGAAACTCATAAGTATTCCTTCGTAGGAATGTCATAGGTGCACGCTAGCTAATTCATGTTCTTGGAACAACACTTCGGAGTCACGCTAGGCTAGCATTGCACAGGAATGTCAAGGTGAGTTCATAACCCCCACTTTTTACTGTTTTACATTTTTATAAATGTTTTCGGGGGTGGAAAGACATGCAAGTTTTGCAAAAATAAACAACTTTTCGATGAACGAAAACTCATATTTATAAACCGTGTTGCGAATGAATTTCAAGGAACTTAAATGGTTTACGAATGATTTCGATCAAACATACCGGTTTTACAAATTTGATTCGCATATTACGAAATGTGCATGATTTTCTAATGGGTACGGTCGACACAGTCGGGGTGATTCGACACAGTCGAGGTTATTCGACACAGTCGAGGTGATTCGACACAGTCGAGGGGATTCGACACAGTCGAGGTTATTCGACACAGTCGAAGTGATTCACACAGTCGAGGTGATTCGACACAGTCGAGGTGATTCGACACTAAAAACCGTCTACACAGGTTGAGTACTTCCTATGTCGCCGCATACGTTAATGTCCTCGCGAAACATTAACGATCAACCTGTTCATAGACGCTTTACATACCCATTTACAACACTAAAACTTTCATATGTTCATAAGATTCATTTGATGGAAACTCAGAAATACATGGATTTATAAACTTTGGTAACGTTTTTCAAATTATGCCTAAGTAAGAGGACGCGCTGATCCTGCTTACAAAGGTTCGTTTGGGCTCGGCCCATTCTCTCTCGTGCAATGCACAAAGACTCTCGTGGGCTAGACTCACAGTTTTCATATATCATGCCAAGAAAATGATTTTACTATATTTTCTCAGCAACTTTAAAACCGGTTATCAAAAAGATTTATTTTAAATCTTTTCAAAACAAACTATGAACTCGCTCAACTTTATGTTGACTTTTTCGCATGTTCTTTCTCAGGTTGCATTTTTCAAAACTATGGAACGGTTGGAATAGGAAAACCCACGGGATTTCGAGTACTTAGCAGGCGTTTAATTTCTAGAAGTCTTAGCTTATTAGCTTCCGCTGTGCAATGAAGATACCGGTCCAGTCACGCCAGCTCTGATATTTCGGGGTGTGACAGATTGGTATCAGAGCCATAGGTTACAGCGAATTAGGTTTCTGTAGAGATACCTAGGCTTTAACCTCACTTTCTTCTGGGGACTTAGATTATTAAGACTTGAACACATACAGAACGCCTAAGACTCGAATATGGGTTCCAACCGTTGCCGAAAACAATGAGTCAACTGTTTTGGTTTTAAAAATATACAAATGTTGTGTCGATACACCGTACACGAAACAATTACACACATAAAGCAAGACTTTGAGAGTTGTGGTAACACACATTTAGGACCTCTGGAAAACTTATGTCGAAATTCATTAAAGGTCCTCATGTAGGAACTGTGATTATTAACCCGGGCAAAAGCCATTACATTATGTCGTCTATGCTATCTTACTTACTCGAGCAGGTAACCTACACGGAACGAAACGCTAGTGCACAAGAATACATGAAACTTAAATTATACGTCAACGGATGTCGGAGCACATCACATTCTACGCGGAACGAAACGCTAGTGCACAAGTATACATGAAACTTAAACTATACGTCAGCGGACGTCGAAGTACATCACACACGACTTTCGAAGCAAGCCCTTGGGGAAACCACAAATGGTCACGACAACAATAATGCTAACCCCATCAGCGGGAGTAACAACAACCGAATGTTGTACTTTTCCACGTAATCCTTCAAATGACATGAGTCACGCCGAGGTACGTTACAGCAAGATTTCACAACAGTCGATACTTAGTCTGAAGAGACTCATAATTGTTGGTGCTGCAAAAAGAAGTCACGTGTCTTTGCATTCCCCCTACTTCATTAATGGCGAATACGCTATGTTCGACATTCCATGGTAATGTCACCTAACAACCAGTCCTCACACGAAATTCCAGGTAAAGTCCTCAAATTTCTTTTATTGAACTTCCGAACTTTTGCATATAGCGAGTAGACTTTCATATTTCTACTCCCCCTAATGATCCTTGCATCTAGAAAATTTTCTTTCATAATAGCGAATACTCATTTGCTTCATTCTTGACGAATTCATATGTTACACATGCGTTATTTGTTAAGCATGTGGCTTCACTTGAAATTGTTGCTTTATCAAGTTCAAATATTATTTCGCTATCTTCAATCCTTGCATTGTGATCTAGCTAAACCACATTATTGCATAATGTTGACTCTTTGATATCGAGTCAACGAAACTCGTTGAAACTCCTTTCTTTTCAAGCTACATACATGGTTTTTCGTTGTAACCATGACAAAACTTTCTTGTTGATACATGTAATCATTGTTGAATTGCGTTTAACCCAAGTTCTCAATTGATTAAACTTGCTCGTTATATATATTCGATTCAAGATTCCATATGATGGATTGAAGCCATCATATTCGAAATAATCCCAACAAGCACTTCATTTGCCTTGAACCATAACAGGCTTGTTTGGTCTTTGACTTCCTTGAATCGTTTCCTTGATCACGATCACCTTGTGGTGACGTTTTCACAAATTTGAAGCTTGCGCTAATCTCGTTGCTCACATCATGTACGGATTTAATTATTTAATTATTTGTTTATTGATATTAAATCCGCTTAGTTGATTTGTCATATTAAAGCAGTCTTAATACAATCGTGTATTAAGATAATGGTACACAAGTTCATGTCATATTTCGGTGTACCTCTTAACGGTTCTTTCACAATCGAGCGAACATTTTGTGATATTTATTGCTTTTCATCTTCGCTCGAAAACATTATTTATTTGTTTCATTTTCAATTGAAAATCCTATGTAATTTGTTTGGAGCAACTATTCGTAATTATTTCGTTAAACCTTTCATTCGATTTCAAACACGGTGATACTTGTTTGATCACCGCTATTATTGAATTATTTCGATCACTACGACACCTTGTGGTGTCAGTATGAACTTGTAGCTTGGGCTAATCATGATCGAGCATTTCATGCAAAACACAGGCGGTACTTGTTCGATCACCGCTATTATTGAATTGTTGCATTCACTACGACACCCTGTGGCGTCGGTCTAAACTTGTAGCTTGTGCTAATTACAATCAGTCGTTTCATGCAGAACTATTTATGCTTTTCGTTTGACACATCATTCAAATAGTCTTAATGCAATTATGTATTAAGACGATGATACACCAGGTTCGGTTGTATTTCGTTTCGGTGTATCCTTGCAGCTCAATAATGTCAACACGTTGGTTTTATCTTATTCATTTATTGGTTCAACAGTTGACAAATCATTTCATGATTCTATCTATTTGAGCTTGTTGAATTCGAGTTTCAATCGTACAATAACCAACGCTAGATTCCGTTGGTAGTAAATTCTATTGTTTCAAAAATTGATTTGCAGTTAGTGAACGTTCATTTGGAATTCCACTGGTTGAATTTCGTCTTTTGTTGAACCCCGTAAACTTGGTCGCATTGGTGATAGTATCACTAAGCTTCATTCACTTGACATCGATTTCTATAACAAACTTAGTTGAACCATTGAGTTCTTAGTGATGCAAAATGTCCTCACATTCACGTAATTTGAATAAGTCTTACTTTGACTACGCGTTTATTCACCTTGGCATTGTTCGGACTTACCTGCGAACGACACAACTATGAGGAGACAACATAGACAAAATTTCGAGGACGAAATTTCTGTAACAGGGGGAGAATGTGACAACCGGTGATTTACGGCTCTTAATTATGTGATTAACAGGTGATTAACACGACAATAAATAGTGTTTAAGACGCAAATTAACTTAATTAGGCATTTGGAGTGCCCAGGGACGTCTATCCGACTTTACAGTACGCGTATGAAGATTCGCGTGGAATCTGCAACAACGAACTGATACCGTGCAAAATACTGACAACGCCGACAAATACGGATTTTCTACGAATATTTTATAAATATAATTTTACGAATGTATTGGGTTTCTGTGCGACCCAAACGCAAACGTGAACTAAAAACGCGATAGCAGGAAACGCATCGGCAACGAAACGAAAGCGACGGAGGCGTTTGTCACCTTCAGAACTTACATTTTACGCTATATTTAGTTCCGTAATGGAATTTTAGTAGTTACAGTCGAAATCGGATCGAAAAACGGATTAGAAACGACCTCTTGAGCAAATTTCGCGATTTTAACGCAACTGACGAACGAACGCGTCAACCGTCAACTTCCGACGCTATTTTACATACCCTCGATCCTAAAATGACATTGTACGACATTACACGACGTTCCGGTGCAAAACGGGCTTTAGAAACGAGATCGGGGGGTTCAAAATGCTAGAAACAGGCTTGTGGGCCTTGTGCCCAAGCCCACAAAACCTTCACTATATAAAGGGTTTTACCCCTAAAATCTTTCATTTCAACTAAACTTTCTCTCTCTAACCCTCAAATCCTCTCAACTCTTTCTCTCTAGAAACAAGTCCGGCGAG
Source organism: Helianthus annuus (assembly GCF_002127325.2). Lineage (NCBI taxonomy): Eukaryota > Viridiplantae > Streptophyta > Magnoliopsida > Asterales > Asteraceae > Helianthus > Helianthus annuus. The sequence goes on from NC_035437.2 coordinate 122,314,253, forward strand.
AATTCCGGCCGACTTCCGGCGGAGATCCGGCGACCGGCGACTTTTCCGGCGGAGTTCCGGCGACCGACGATTTTCCGGCGAATTTTCCGGCGGCCGTTTTTCGGCCAAGAGTACACTTTTTCGACTATATCCGACGTTCCGGATCGCGTGGTGAGGTTAGTTTTAGCTAATTCTTAGCGGTTTGAGCTGTATGCCAACTCCGGCGAAGTTCCGGTCAAATTCCGGCGAGTCCGTTTTGAACTTTTGACTTTGCAGATGCTTAGATCGGGACTTGAGGAGCATTTCTGCAAATTTTCAAGAAATTTTATTCTCCGGCGAAATCCCGACTTCTGACATGGTTTTGGCGAGGTTCCAGCCGTCCGTTTTCGACGAAAATTATATTTTTGGGCTCCTAGTGACCCGTAGAGTCCATACGAAACACTTTCGTCTCGGGTGAAAATTTAAGTTCGGGACGCTCTCGGGCTCGGGTCAACGCGGTCAACAGGTCAAACACGGGTCAAGAGGCAGTTTTGGGTCATTTTTAGTGCCTCGGTTCAGTTTCGGGTCCGGTCAACCCTGGTCAACACGGGTCAAACGTGGTCAAAGGTGGTCAAAGCTGGTCAAATTCAGTCAACTGCTGGTCAACGCAGTCAACTCAGTCAACACGAGGCTCGGTAAAATTTAAACGATGCGAATTTTGTTATATTATTTATATAATTACTAATTTAACGCGAAACCGAGCTCAAACCGACCCGACTAATGAGAACGACAAATATTATACGAGCTCGACCCGACTAGCGAATTGACACGTAGTGACTTGGTTTTAAATATTTAGCGTTTTGATATATTTCACGTAAGTTACATAATATGCGTTGAATTGATTGAATTTTTGAAAAATATATCGACACTTAGTTGTCGGGGTCGTCCAAAAACAGAGGAAGCTCTGTCCGATTTTCGTTAAAAACCCGGTTTGCGAAATTTATAGTGTATTAAAGACGACACTTATCGAAATACTAGTTTTCTTATAAAATAAATGTAGAAGTATATTTATTTTAGCGACGTCTTATAACATATGAAACGAGTTTATAACACTTTGACAAAAATGCATTACTAGTTTACGAAAACCCGATACTTAATTAAAATAAATATAATTCCTTATATTTATTTCAATCGACCAAAACTCGGAAGCTTTTACAACATAACTATAATTAGTTATATTTCATTCAAACGTCGCTAATTCGTGTGATTTTACAAATAAATATAATGTTTATATTTATTTCAACATCGTGTTTCGTATATTTTTGTAAAATAAATATAATTAATTATTTATATTTATTTTAAACGTCTTTACTCGAAGTACGACACCTTGCCATAAGATTCATAACAAATGATATCAGTAACCGACTCGATTCGATAACCACGAGCTTTATATATATTCACATACGTACTTCAAATTCACGACGACTAACACGACTTGGTAATTATATTTATATATATATATATATATATATATATATATATATATATATAAATATAAATATATCCTACTTCACTCGGAAACTAAGTTGTTTCCGAGACTTAGCGTTTATCCCAATTATAAATGGGATCGAATAACCATAATTTGGTTTATTTCAAATCAAAATACTAACACTACCTTATAACCGTTGAGTTAACAATTCGGTAGAGCTCGGACACGTAGTTTATCTACGTTGTCTTATGTAGAAACTCATAAGTATTCCTTCGTAGGAATGTCATAGGTGCACGCTAGCTAATTCATGTTCTTGGAACAACACTTCGGAGTCACGCTAGGCTAGCATTGCACAGGAATGTCAAGGTGAGTTCATAACCCCCACTTTTTACTGTTTTACATTTTTATAAATGTTTTCGGGGGTGGAAAGACATGCAAGTTTTGCAAAAATAAACAACTTTTCGATGAACGAAAACTCATATTTATAAACCGTGTTGCGAATGAATTTCAAGGAACTTAAATGGTTTACGAATGATTTCGATCAAACATACCGGTTTTACAAATTTGATTCGCATATTACGAAACGTGCATGATTTTCTAATGGGTACGGTCGACACAGTCGGGGTGATTCGACACAGTCGAGGTTATTCGACACAGTCGAGGTGATTCGACACAGTCGAGGGGATTCGACACAGTCGAGGTTATTCGACACAGTCGAAGTGATTCACACAGTCGAGGTGATTCGACACAGTCGAGGTGATTCGACACTAAAAACCGTCTACACAGGTTGAGTACTTCCTATGTCGCCGCATACGTTAATGTCCTCGCGAAACATTAACGATCAACTTGTTCATAGACGCTTTACATACCCATTTACAACACTAAAACTTTCATATGTTCATAAGATTCATTTGATGGAAACTCAGAAATACATGGATTTATAAACTTTGGTAACGTTTTTCAAATTATGACTAAGTAAGAGGACGCGCTGATCCTGCTTACAAAGGTTCGTTTGGGCTCGGCCCATTCTCTCTCGTGCAATGCACAAAGACTCTCGTGGGCTAGACTCACAGTTTTCATATATCATGCCAAGAAAATGATTTTACTATATTTTCTCAGCAACTTTAAAACCGGTTATCAAAAAGATTTATTTTAAATCTTTTCAAAACAAACTATGAACTCGCTCAACTTTATGTTGACTTTTTCGCATGTTATTTCTCAGGTTGCATTTTTCAAAACTATGGAACGGTTGGAATAGGAAAACCCACGGGATTTCGAGTACTTAGCAGGCGTTTAATTTCTAGAAGTCTTAGCTTATTTGCTTCCGCTGTGCAATGAAGATACCGGTCCAGTCACGCCAGCTCTGATATTTCGGGGTGTGACAAAATAAGATTAATAACAAAACAATTTATTTATTATTTGTTTTATATTATTTTTACTATATGGTTATCTAGTATATTAATTTAATAATAAATATAAAAATACTGAAAAAAAAATATTAATTTTTCCAACGGCTCCTTTTTTAAGCGACTACTTTTGCGGTAGCTATTTTTTCAAACACATACTTTTGCAACAATTATTCCTTTATCGGCTATAAATTTACTTTGTATTTCAACTAACATGTTCACTTTGCAACTCACGATTCACTACAAAGACTCATAAAACAAAATGGCAGGAGACCTTGGACTGAAGACGAAGACATAACTTAGGTCACTTCTTGGATGGACGTGTCAGATAGCAGACAAGGAGCCGTTGCATTTAGAACAACCTTTATTTCAAGAATTCTGTCAACGTGTAGGTGAAACCAATCGCTCTTCAAACCAAGCTTTTTCAAGGTTCAATACTATGTTCGTGAAGGTTTGCACATTTCATCAACTCTTCAACATCATGATGGCTCGCGGTGACGGCAGAACAGAGGCAGAAGCGATTGTCGAGGCCCTTCAGGAATACCAAGATACAAAGCATGTAAGATTTATTCACATCTCATTTTGGCAATTACAAAAAAAAAAACAATGCTTGTATGCAACCAGTTGTGCATCCCGATGGCCGATGCCAACTCCAACTCCAATGGTCCAAGGGTTGATGATTAGTTTAATTATGTAGTTTATTTAGGTTTAATTATCTACTTTGTGTAATGTTTTAAATTTTATTAAATTTATTTTTTTAGTTTAAATTATTTTTAATTTATGCATTTGTTTTTTTATAAATTTATTTATTGTTACTTTATATATTTATGTTATTAGTTTAAAAAATTTTAAGTTTCTTATTTAAACAAGTTTTTTTTTTTAATTTTAAATTGATTTTAAAAAAAACAAGGGGTAGGTTATGGGCTAGTTTGGTGGAACAAACCAAACTAATCCACGTCATTCTTCATAAGGGGGTTTTCCGGATTAGGTTGTTTTGGTTTTCATGGGGCATGATCAAATGATGTGGATGCTCTTACATATACATACATGCATGCATGCATGCATGTTGTAATTTATGCTTCTAAGACATTGTCCGGACCAAGGTCCTTTAGGCTTTCACTTCCTTTATTTGGTTTGGTATTTATTACCTAAACCGACCCGTTAGGAAGCATTACATGTTGTAATTTATGCTTCTTATTCTCTTATAAAGGTTTCTCCGATTTCTCTCAACCATAACCTCCATTATGTTTGTTTTCCTTAGACAAACCTTAATATTCCCTTTTACCCTTCGATTTGGCGTTTCACCCAAATCGACCAGCTTGAGACTTTAAGTTACGTAACTTAAGTTTCCTATTCTTCAACAAAGTTTCTCATTCATATTCCCAACCATAGTCAAAATCATGGTTGGTAATTAATGGACAATACCTCGGCCTATACGACCCCACGGGTCGCTTATACCTTGGTTTTGCATGCCCGATATTTTGCTTATGACCTTATAGACCACAAACGACCCATTTGGTTCGCCACTCGTGATTCTCATCAAACATGGGTGAGAAACACACTTTTTATCCATTTTTCGTCCTGGTCCAAGACCTCGTTTATTTCCGTTAGGCAATACCTCCACTTCTATGACCGTGTGGGTCATTTATACATCGGTTTTACATTCCATTTGATATGGTTTTGTTTTAAAACACTTTTCTTCCATTTAATCCCATAAAGGGATTCTTAAGTCACTTCCCATTAATGTATCGTTTCGCATTTTCAACAACAATTTAGTATAGTAATAACGTAATAAAATAGCTACGTACCTTAAAGCTTTCCTTTCGAACGAGTCTCCTTCCCGACTTTGCTTCCCGAACCCTCACTTGTTTTGCCTATAGATTGAACCCAAATGATCATTTACAAACAAGTCATTCATGCTTTCTCTATTGAAGGGTCCACTAGGATCATACATAGCACTTACGTCAAGTTTCAGTTTTAGGTAACAATAAACTACTCATGTCGACATTTTGTCGAACACTTGGTGGGCACTGATTTTTAGTCTTCATCCAAGATGTCTAAATCTTAAATGTTTACCATGATACTACTAGAAATCACATTTCAAGCTATTCAACTGACTAAATCATAATTTTTTTGCATCATATGGCTAATATCTAGAATTTCACCCAACATGGATCAAGTTCCATAAACATGTCAAAACCCATTTTATCTTCTATGAGAGTTTTAACCTTGAACAACCACACACATAATTCTACATGTAATTCCTTTCAATTTAGGGTCTTAAACTGATTTCATACATCGGTTTCATCATACAATCAACAAGCTCTATCAGTTGGCACATTCAAGTTCCACTTTTTAAACTACATTTCACCAAATATCAAATTTCAACTTACCTTAGGATTGTTAGGTGTAGATGATCAAGAATCAAGGCTCATGCACAAGATTCGTCATCAATGTGTCATTGAATATGCTAAATTGTTAATTAGGTTTTTGAGTGGGTCCCCCATTTCTTCTCTACGGTCGGCACACACACAATACTCTTTTTTTAATCAAACAAGTTTGTCACAAGTCCGTATATAGACCTTGTAGCTTTACTAGTATAATTTGTAAACCCATTTAGTACATTAGTAAGTAACTAATATTTTTGACGAGGTTAAAACTTCCTAATTAAAATACATCATATTAAACATGATAATCGAATTTAGTATATTTAGGGTGTTACATGAACTAGTGATAAAAAATGACTACACCAACACCGCGATGGATCCGAACCGGCGGAGTCTCCTATGCGTCAAGTTGCATGTGATAGCATGCTACAATTTGTCTTAACATTAACGCCATCCTTGGGACCATGAACACTATGTGTTTCGTGTTCTCCATACAACGGCCATATTTGTATTTTCCGCGTTCTCTTCGTTGTATATAAATCCGTATTCATGACACCACTTTATTACCATGTGACACTTCATACAACTAACTTGATTTATCAAAAAAAAAAAAAAAAAAAAAAAAAAAAAAAAAAAAAAAAACTAACCTATGTTAATAAGTAACACACAATATCATAATAGCCTGTGTATAAACGGATTAAATAATAAAAAATATGTAATACAAATATATGTATGTATATATACTAGTCGTTTACCCGTGCGATGCGGCGGGAAACATATCACTTAGGTTGGTGAGTTTAGGGCTATGTACGGGGAAGTTTCCAATGTGGCATGCGACGACGATGGTGGCAGTGTAGTAGAACGTGAGGGTCGGTTGCGGCCTTCTTCAGCGGCGGAGAATCAGCGGTGTGCGGCGATTGATGGTTTCGTGATGGCGTTTGGTGGTTATTGTGCGACGGCCGGTTACCAGCTTTAGGAGCGTCAACATAAGTTGCAACAAATATGTAACTCGGTAAACTCGTATAATAGCATAAACACATATGATTCACACATAGATTTAAATGCATATACATGTTTACAAAGTCAACACTTTAAGAGAAGCAGAATAATGAGGGAATGGAAACGAACTGTGCATTTCGACCAAACCACCACCGAAAACAAAAACTTAAAAAAGAAACTAAATGTAAACTCCAACGTAGTTTAACAAACAAAATGAAAAATAGTAAGCACCAACATATAATCTCTAAGTTCGCTTAGGTCCAACACACAATCAAGTTTCATTCGGGTGCCATGCAAAACGTCGTTAAGAAATCATAAGTGCTTCCATTAATGTCAATTCCGGAGTTGTCTGACCCTTAAGAAGAAAACAAAAAAAAGGTTAATTTGTGTGTTGAATATGATTATAGAAATTATATAAAATTCAATAACGATGTGCACCCTTAACAAAACGTACAACATAACTTATGATTTTAAAAACAAGTTTAGAAGACTTTTCACTCATTTCTATTTTCACCAAATTTGTAAATCCTAAGTGGATACTAAATTTACATCAATAATATAATATTATAAAACATAAGTGGATTACAATTATATATGATGACATAGCAAAAAACCAATTCATAAATCTAAAAAAATCCATGCCTACAACATTTGTTATCTGATTTGTAACTTTTTCATCTCTATCAATAAGTAGTAATTTTACTTAGTTTCGGCCATTGACTACTAATAGTGACCCATATAATTGTCCACGAGTAAAAACTATCTCAGCATTTTTATTACATATAACAATAAAAAATGAAATTACAATTACAATTCACAAATGACTAAATATTTCTTCGTACTACACGTTTTGTTAATCGACTTTATCCTACATTCTTTGTGCTTCATCAATAACACTATATTTCCAATCAACTCTAGGAAGTTTTTAACGATCGTACGTAACAAAATCAATAGGTGTATAATAGAATTGTATAATTCTATAATGCGTACAACAATTTACATAAAGTATTTTTATTCTCCAAGCATCTGCAATCAATAGTAATCTGGTCAACCCAAATTCTTGCCCTCCTCATTGTCTTCACTATTATATTTTGTATGCATGACATTACTCCAAGCATCTTCAATCAACAGTAATCTGGTCAACCCAACAAAAATACATAAGAATTAGATGGGTAGAAATGGAAAACTTGAGCACACCAGCTATTACATCATTGTGGTTCATATCAGCAGCAGAGGAACCTATGTGGGAACAAAATGTTGTAGTAAAAGCCTAGACATATGGAATTTCGCTTCATTCACATATGTTTTTGGCCTTTATATATCATGATTAAATCCCTAAACTGTACAAATTCAATGAAAAGTCGCCTAACTTTATTTATATATGTCATTTTTGGAATATAACTTGAACTTATAAAAGCTCAACGAAACGAACCTTTATGGCTTATCGCTAACAGCTCGAATGGTCACAAGCAAGGTTTACAAGTACGGAATCATGCCTCGAGGCGTTTTGCCTTCACCTCACGAGGCGTACGCCTTGAGGCAGACCGACACGTAAGCACCGGACAGAATTAAAAAATAAATCTAAAAATTATATATCTTATAAAAAATAAAATACGAACTAATTTCATCAGCAATTTCATCAAAACCCCCTGAGGCGCATAACGCCTCAGCCCTATGAGGCGCACATACAAAATAATCCCTGGCCGTTTTAAACCATGGTCACAAGGCTTTAAATTCGCCAAAGTGTATGTTGGTCCATAAACCTTATAAATCTCTTTATTCGGAAACTAATATAACCAACATAGCAGGTCATATTTATGAAATTTATTACTATACAAAAATTGGGAAATTATCGTCTTTTGCCTACCGGCACCAACAATTGGCCACGCGGACCCGTTACTAACCAACGTATGGATTAGAAATAGATAAATAGGGAGACACGTTAAAGAGTAATTGCAAACAATCTTTGTGATACCATGTTTTAGATTAGATAAAGAATTACCTGGAATAAATTGTAATGTTTAACAGCTTTTAGCACATCAGCGAATATCAAAGCGAACCTTTAAAAGTGATTTTTCTCAATTGTTTGGTTGTACATGGTGATTCACTAAGATATTCCTGTATTTGTAAAATTATAAAAGATTAGAGAAAAAACATAATAAACTCATGCACTGAAGTAATGTGGCATCGATTATACAAAAGACGTTTGATTTAGTTAAATATACATAAAAACATAATGGTAAGCCATTACCTAATTGGTGATGTTTATGAATAATCTGATGACAAATGGACATGCCACCAAACCTGCAAAACGAAACAAATAAAACAATATATGAAAGATGTGTCTAAATCGAAAGAATGACCATATGTGATAGAGATTTATAGCTGTAATGATATCAACAACAATGAAATATTCAAAGTACAAAAGGCAAAAGTACAATATGATTAACTTCAAGTAAAACAGCACAGGGCCATTGTGATGGGCCTTTAGTAACACAAGGCTCGGGACCTGAGAGTAATCCCGGAGCATGACAGCAACCCCGGATCATGGCAGCAAACTCGGACCAATGCAGCAAACTCGAGACATCACAATAATTTTTTAGTTCATATAAAAACACAAAGTTAGCAATACGAATTAATATATTTTTTTAGTTCATACTAAAACTAAAATAGATAAAGTGGTTAAACCCAAAAGCAAGCATAAGTAAACCCAAGGGGTTCCATATAGTTAGATGCCCCCTGGGTATTACTCTCCATTTAACTTGGAGTCCTACGGATGCTTTGTCATTTTGGTATGCTTAAACTGATATCTATTTAAGAATTAAAACACATTTCGGTATAACGAAGTCTTACGAATGCTTTGTCAAACGTGCTGAGGCCTGCACCATAGCAAAAACCAGAAGGCCCTGTCACAAGTAGAAATAAGTGAGCAAAATGAAAAGATTCTAACCGAAGACCGAAAACAATGGAATAATGAATAAATGTAACCTCTTTTGTGTAACCGGATAATCCGATCAGCTGCGAATCACGAACTCCTCTGTAGAAATTAGCAGGAATTATGGGTTTCTGCGTAAGAAAACTCACGGGTCAGTATATTATTACAAAACATTAAAAAAAAACACAAAACCAACACAGATCTGAAAGTATGATAACAGATCTGACAAAGATGTTTAAAAAAAAACTTAAAAGATATAAAATTTAAAAAAACAAAAACGATAGATAGGGTAAAAAAGGGTACCACTAAGGCTGAATTTGAAGGTTCTTGAACCAAGCCGCAGTGTTCTCTCTTTCACCTGTTCATCGGTCTTCATCTTCAACTATATTCACATTTCCAGAAAACAAAACCCTAATCAATACAAAAATATATACTCTCCCCGTGGATCCATTCACAGAACATTAAAAAAATCACAAAACCAACACAGATCTGAAAGTATTATAACAAATCTGACAAAGATTTAAAAAAAAAAAACTTACAAGATAGGGTAAAAACGGTACCAATCTGACCCCCAACCAAGCCTTGTGTCAGCGTCTTCCACCCACAACCACAGATCTGGCGTCATATAGAGAGATCCGGCCTCTGATATGATCGTCAAGACAAACCCTATATTACTTCTGATCTCCGTAGTTCAATGAGTCCTTGTTCATACACCAACAACCTAGAACGTTAAGTTCAAATCAACAATTTACACATCAAACACCACAAGCATCCGCTTTCAGAGTCATGATGGTGGGGGTTCTTACCAAAACCCTAATCGTTGGCATGTGCTTGAGTCGCCAGAGAGAGAGAGAGAAGGTTGAAAAGATCTGGTGAGATGTGAGTTGTGAGAGAGATGAGATAGAAGGAAGGGGAAAGGTGGATCCGTGTGAAAACAAAATCATCCGTCAGATCACGATCCGTGTGAAGAATTGAAAGAAAATGGACGGCTGATGATGGATTCGGGTGAAGGGTAAAAGTTTTGGAGGGCATAATTGGAATTGTAGATTATATTGTGCTTTAGAGGGTTGTACAGCATGCTTTAGGGGTGTTTTAAGGGAATTTTTATGACTTTAAGAAGTCCTTTGGATATGCTTATTAAAGTAGTATAGATATATATGTAGGGTTCATATGGGAACCACCATTTATCGTGGAAACCACGAGAACCACTTGTGAACACAACCAAAATAAACCCAAAACAAACATTGAACCCCCAACCCCCAAAAACCTAAACCCCCACCCTCGAAAACCTTAAAAAACCTAAACCCCCACCCCACCCCCAAAATCCTAAACCCCCCACCCCACCCACCACCCAAGATAAATACTAAAAACTAAACCCTAAAGCTAAACTTCATAACTAAATGCTAATTCTTTAAAATCTTTTACAGTTAAAACGCAAATTTTTACTAAAAAAGTTGTGTGTGTTTAAAGCTTTTTTAAGTAGTTTTGGTTGTTTTCACACTAGTTCTCGTGGTTCTTGCCATATGATGGTTCCTAAGTGATCTTCACAATATATATATATATATATATATATATATATATATATATATATAGAGTAAGGTTAACATACAAAAAGCCTTATCATACATCACGTAGGAGACAATGGTAACCATTGGATCAGGGGTATAATCACGCATGAGACCACATAATCACGCATGGGACCACATAATCACGCATGGGACTATAATCACGCACGTTCTATGATAATAACGCACGTTATATTTTTTGTCATGTATGTTAATGTAGGTTAAGCCTTGAAGTACATTATACTTTCTCTCTCTCTCTCTCTCTCTCTCTATATATATATATATATATATATATATATATATATATGTAGAAACGGGTTCAGGAGAAAACGCTCAAAAGTGTGAGAACGGTGAGAACGCTTCCTGGCCCAACACGTGTCACGCCGCTTAGAGAAGGGCGGAGGGGCTTTTTTGTCCTTTCATATTTTCTTTTTTTAAACGCGTGTCACTTCATCTTTCCACTTTTGGCATTTAATAAATACGCGGCATTTTTATTGTTTTTAGATCAGAATCATAGTAAATATTTTGGCGTTTTAAGTATTGTTTTGGCGTTTTAAGTATTGTTTTAGCGTTCTTATTGTTTTTTAGATCAGGATGCAGGCCTTTAATCTAAAAAACATCAACAATTTTCTTGATTTTATTATATCTAAGTGTTTTGCCATGTAGGATACAGGCCTATAATGTGACAGGCAATTATGGCGTTTTGAAAAGATAAATAAATTTCAATTTTCCATGTAGTGGCATTAATATAAATATAATGTTTGGCAATAATGATACCGTCTTTTTATTTTTTTTTTACTTTGTTTGCGTTTTTTGGCGTTTTATATAGCAACATCATGCTTTGCTAGCATTCCTTCTCATAGTTTTTCACACTATCAGGCATTTTGGTGTTTGTAGTTTTTGGCGTTTTATACTATTTTTTTTAAATAGTAGAGTATTAGATGATAAACAACAAACAATTAGAAAACAAACAATAGAAAATGAAAAAAATAAAAATAAAAATTATAATCTAATTTCTCATCCAAATCTTCACTGTCATCAGCCTCTTCAACTTTTGACCTTTTTGGCGTTTTGATCCTGTTTTTTAATACGTTATGTAGATCCTTATTTTCCTACATAACGGCCGTCTTTAGAAGATGCTTATTTTTTGTGGCATCCTTTATTGTGGGTGGATATATACTTGTTTGATGACATGTTGAAGACCAACGCGTGCTCTAATGTATTGATCCCTTCATGCCATAAATATATCCATCAAGAACAAAGTGACATGATGTCATATCAGTGTCATCAGTCTCTTTATCTTGAATATTTGTCCATCTTATTCAGCAAAAGATTATAGAGATACCCAACTCAGAGAAGAATCCATTCAGTGAAACTTCATTCAGATCAATACTCAATATAGCAGAATCGAGGTTCTGCATCTGTAGCTTTTTTAACTATTATTTTTGGCGTTTTTAAAGTGAATGGTTTCTAGGAAATATGGCGTTTGTTTCTAGGGTTGTGATCAGTTGATTGTGTAGAGACGTCTCTCTTATAGGATGTTTTTGGCGCGTGGTTTAGGCAGGATTTTATTTATCATATATGATATTAATAAAGTAGCTGTGTTTTCAGTTACTGTGTATTTTACTGTATTAACATAGGATATTAATAGACTTTCCATCTCCTAAGTTTGGCGTTTTTTAATGGGTTTAAGTAGTTTTTGGCGTTTTTTCCATTTTTAGCTTTTATTAATTAATACTTCTGCAAATTACTTTCATTATAGTTTGGGAGTTTTTGGCGTTTTTACTCCATTTATGGCGTTTCATATGCATTATGACTGTTTTAGCGTTTTATTAACATGATGTATTTTTTATTCTAAGTTGAAAATTACATAGCAAACTACAGAAAAAGAAAATTAAAAAAATAAAAATAAAAACAATTCATCTTCCAAATCTTCGCTGTCATCGGTCTCTTTCTTCTTTTGAATCATGTTCGCTGGTGGTTTGGCTTAGCCATGCTTGTGTTTTTGTGGCCGTTTGGAAAGTCAAAATGACATGAGTTTTTTGTTTGAATATGTATCTTCAAACAACTCATTAGTATCATTCGCCTTTTCATGCCATTAAAATATTCATCAAGAACAAAACACAGAAAATGATATAAGTCTGACCCCAGCATTTTTTTGTTTATAATTTGTCCATCTCATGCAGCAAAATGTTATTTGAGTCACAGCACCTCAGGGAATAATGCATTATCCGAAACTTTGGCGTAGAAAACTATTTGAATATACAAGAGACGATATTTGGCATTTTTGGCGTTTTACTGAGGAAATAGTGTATCTGAAAGAACCGTCGATTTTTTTTGTGAATATTTGATGTTTGAGTGTTTTGGCGTTTTCTAAGATGAATGGTATATAGTAGAAAATATGGCATTTTTTGAGTAGTTGTGTTTGATGTTTTGGGGATTTTGGCGTTTGTAAGATGAATAGTATATAGTAGAAAATACGGCGTTTCAGGTTCTGGGGGTGTGCTTTTATGTCTGGGATGTTTTTGTTTATATAGCGATGTGTTTTGGTCTGTAATGGCGTTTTATTCATCAGTATGGCGTTTTGGTATAGATGTGCAAAGACGCTTTTACCCTTAATGAGGCACGTCTACGTAATAAAATTGATGTTATTTACCAAAACGCCACCGCGCCAATCTAGTCCATAGATTGTTTTAATCGGACGATCCATAAGCGTTCTCACCGTTCTCACACTTTCTACCGTTTTCTCTAAATCCCGGCCCTATATATATGTATATGTATAGAGAGAGAGAGAGACGGGTTCATGAGAAAACACACTAAAGTGTGAGAACGCCTACTGATGGAACAGGTGGCGCGGGATATAATCAGGGTGGGAGGGCTTTTTTGTCTTTTTAATTTTCTTTTTTCCCAATTTCGTGTGTCACAATGTTGCTTCATTTTTTTGCATATAAGATTATTTTGGTGTTAATAGATTCAACAACTACCTGGCGTTTTACTATTTTTCGGATCTGTCTCGTTGAATTAATTGTTTTTGTGTCACATAGATAATTTTTTGGCGTTATGGCGTTCCCATTTGAATTAATCCCATATATGTTATAGAGGTATTTTGGCGTTCGTGGCGTTGTCCTTCATTACCATTCATTAGTATTTCATAAGATTACAATAAGACAAAATCAAAACAAACTAATAGTCTTATGTGTATGGGATTACATCAGAGATGTACCCATCGCTTTTGATGTACGTTAGGTGTAATATGTATTAGGTATATATTTTAAGCCATTTTTACACTTTTTAGCCAAGTTTTAAATTTATAAAACACGATATTTACTAACACTAAACACACATATAGGCAAGTGCACCCATCGTGGACGTAGTATAGTGTTGATATGATACCGAGGTCGTCCAAGGACACAAGAATTTTTAGTACCGGTTTATCCTCAACGTCTAATCAAATCAAAATGTTAGAAAAAAGGTTTTAAACTAAGAAAATAAAACTAACTAAAATGCTGAAAAATAAAATAGAAATAAAAACAGATAGACAAGATGAATCACTTGGATTCGACTCGTGTGTAGTGTAACCTTTGATTATTTTCGCACTTTTGCACTTGTTTAAGAGATTATCTTAGTTATTGTAGTAGGCCCTTCTTTTGAAGGCGACGTTACCCACAACCCAGTAGTTTGAGTCAACAAGGATACAATCCTAAAGGGTCGGATTATTGAAAGATAATTAATTAAGTTATTAATGCATAATGTGGTAGGCCCCTCTTTTGAAGGTGACGTTACCCTCAGTTAAGTAATCTGAGTCAGCAGGGATACAGTCCTAAGTAGCCAGGTTAAAGTTTTAATAGTAGTTTAACTTATGAGAGGATCAAAGAGTTTGGACCCCCGCCATCCAATACCTTTGGGTATTGAAGGAGGTCCTACTAAATTTGACCCAGGTCCTTTGCAGGATCTATACACTGAACAATGGTAAGTCTCTTACCAAACCGTTCCCTTAACCCCCGACCAGGTAGCCAACATACCTCCATATAGACCGTGGAGATATGAATGGTGAAAATCTTTTATTTTATATAGACAGTAAAATAATGCCAAGACACCACGGACAAAAAGGAAGAATCACCTTCAACATAAGAAACTAGTAATTAAAGTCATTAATACAAAACCAATTAAAAAGTGCAAAAGATTAAAAATAAAAAGTATTACACTAAACACTTGTCTTCACCAAGTGATGTAAGAGACTTAGGCAAACATGGCCTTTGATTGTCAAGAACTCTTACGATCAATCTTGGATCCCGAGACGATTCACACACTCTATGATGGACAATGGATGATGGTGGTGGATGATGGTGTTGTGATAGTGGTGGGTGGTGGGTGAAGTGTGAGAGAGGTGGTGTGCCAAGGGATGAGTTGCAAGAGTTCCAAACACTCCTATTTATAGGCTGAACAGAAGCTCGGGCACGGCCCCGTGTCCATCTGACGCTCTCTCCCTTCATTAATTGTAATTCACAATTACAATAAATGCGCCTGCAGCAAGTTGACCACGCCCCCGTGTCCGCTGGGCATGGCCCCGTGGTGGGCAGTAGAAGCTTCTATAGGTTTGTCTTTTCTGCTACTTCTTGGGCACGGCCCCGTGCTCGCTGAGCACGAGGCGTGTTCACTCTTCTGTCTTCTTTGTTTTGCTTGGGAGGATGCTGTCGGGGGGGTCGGGCATATCACTTTTGTTCCTTTTCTTGTATTTATGTTAGATTTTGCTGTCTTTTTGCTTCTTTTGTCATTTTGAGCTCATTTAATCCTGAAAATACAAAAGGAAGACAAAAGCACACTTTTTTCAACTTTAGTACTAAAAAAGGGTTAGTTTTAAGCCATAATTGATGTAATTTATATGTTGCATTTTGTGCACATCAAATACCCCCACACTTGAATCTTTGCTTGTCCTCAAGCAAAACTCTTTTTAATGTGGCTTTATCCACTCCCAAATGGAATGGGTAGAAGAGAAGGTTTTGGGCTTGTCATAGAGTGTCGGGAATTCCAAGATTATTTAGGTTTTATTTTCATTTATTTACAATCCTATTCGTCATGACTTATTAAAAACGTTTCATAAGATAAATTATTTATTAGGGCATAACATACCTCTTTAAAATTCCATTTATATACAAGTTCACATACCTCACGGGGGAATCACTCAACACTCGGCCGAAGGTGTATTTTTAGTGAATCACTCGAGAGCGGCATGGAACTTACTCCTACCATAAGCTTGCCAAGCAATCAATCCTCCTCCTTTTTAACTTTATACCTTTGTAAATATCAAGAGGACTTTTTGGGTGAAGGGTTAGGCTTGGGCTAAAGGTGGGTGGTTGGGTTAGTGGTTAGTAAAAAGGGCGAAAAGCGTAACAAACGTCGGTGGTTTTTTGAAAGACTTTTTATTTTTCACATTTTTATTTTATTTTGATGAACCACTTGTTTCAAACAAAATTATTTTTGATGAACTTGTTTGTTTGTTTGGTTTCATCAAAATATATATATATTCGATAAGGAAGAGTCATTAGAAAACCGAACGTTGTTACTAAAATAAAGGGTTAAAAATAAAAGGGTTTAGGTGGGTAAAAAGGGTGATGGTTTTGGGTTAAGAAATGAAAAGGTTTAGGCTCAAAAGGGTTAACTAGGGGGATTTTGGGTAGGTGGTAAAAAAAATAAAAAATAATGGTGTAGAAAGAAAACGGTTAATCCTAATGCCTCCATCATTTACTTACTCGGGTTTAAGTTGGTAACGACCGGGAATGTATTGTTGTGGCAAGTTCTACAGTCGTACGAACCAAGCGGCTATTTACACAAGAAACGAAAAATGAGCATTTAGTGTAAAGATATGTATTTGTATGCTCGTTAAAGGCTCAAAACTCACTTTTGGGAAAGGGTTTTTATGTGATCAAGTATATATAATCAAATTTTAACTAAGTTTGTCATGCCTTTTCGCAATTTTCTTATGTTGGTTCTTTTTACCACGACGCTATCTGTTGTAAACTTGTAAAAATATAACCTTGTTAGAACTTGAATTCCCAACTTAAACTTAGACAAGAAAAAAAATGAAAATTTTTGAAAAAATTTGGGGTGATTAGCGGTTCTAGTAGAGTTTTGTGTAAGGCTTGTTATTAGGACTTACAAAATTCAAGGTTTTAGCATCCCCCCCCCCACACACTTAAATTACACATTGTCCTCAATGTGTCCCAAAAATAAGTTTTTCGGTTGATTAAAATGTGTAAAAGTGGGTTAAAAACAAGATTTTATGTTACTGGGTAGCTGAACACGGGGTGGTTTGGCTGAGCACGGCCCCGTGTCCAGTACCAAAAGTAAACAGAAGGCTGGGCACGGGGGCGTGTTCATTGAGCACGACCCCGTGCTGAACTTGCTGTAATGAAGAAAAATTGTCGGGAGGCTCTGTTTTTGTGCATGGGGTGTGGGTTCAAGCTTCTCTTAGTAACCTCTACCATTTCGAGTGTGTTTTATTCCTGAAAAGTAAAACTAAACTAGAAAATATAAAAGTTAATCAAAACTAAAACTAAGGATAGTTCCGCGGAATGCCTCCGTGGTGCGCCACGTTTATAAGGGTCCTTGGCTAGACCCACCTTATCAGGTGGTTCTGGCTCATCTTCAATTAGGGGGTCGTCATTGCCGATTGGATATTTCATTGATCGCTCAATATCTATGCTCCTTTTGAATGCCCCTAATTGAAGAGGTAGATTGTTGAACCTCCGGGTTTTCAAAGCTTCATGAGTTTTTACAAAAGGTCGTCCCAACACTAAAGGAGTGTCATCAAGGATGATAAAGTCGGTTGCGATTGCCAATTGATTTGTTTGAACCAAGACATCCTCAACTACACCGATTGATTTTATTATTTTCCGATTAGATAGAAAAATGGGTATTTGAAGTGGAAAAAATCACTAATACTTAATTTTTCGAAAATGTAGTTAGGCATTATGTTAACACAAAGATCTTTATCGATTGTGATATTACTAATAAAGGAATTTTGAAAGAAACATGGAACCGGTGTAATGTTAATTTCAAAAGGGTCTTCTTTTATTAGTGAAGTTTGATCATTAGTTAACTTAACACTTACCATTTCTTCAATTTTAGTGTTAGTGTTTAACTCTTTTAAAAACTTAGCATGAGTTGGTACTAAACAATGATTTTCGAAAGAAGGTGACAAGAGATTAATTTCTTCAAAATTAGATTCTTCTTGAATTTTAGCGTTATCGGCCTCACCTTTTTCGTTGTTTAGATCATGTGTCGGTTTTTCACTTATTTGTTCTTCCATTTTTAACTCTTCAACTATCGTTTCTTTATTTAATTCTTCTCTTGCGCGGGACTCCTCTTCCCTTGCGCGAGATTCTTTTATGCAACGTTCGATAGTTTTAATGTGTTCTAATATCCTATCGGTCAGTTCGGTGATAGAGAAAGGAGTGGGATCCTCAAAGCTCGAATCCGGTTGTTCGATCCTTGGCTCCTCATAGTACCCATATGAAGTAGATGGTTCACACCATTGTTCTTCATTGTAAGTATATGATGGATACGGGTCGTAGTTTTGTTCTTTATAATACTCATATGAGGTGGGTTGTTCACGCCATGGTTCCTCATAATAAGTGTACGAAGGTGGTGGCTCATATCTTGACTCATCAAAGTATGAGTATGAAGGCTCATACCTTGGTTCATCAAAATATGAGTATGAGGAAGAAGTTCATACCTTTGGTCTTCGTAGGATGTGTATGAAGTCGATGGCTCGTACCTGGGCTCCTCATAATAGTTGTATGAATTGGATGGCTGAAATAAGTTACAATATTGTACCGAGTGCGGGTTTCCACAATTAGTGCAATAGTCTCTCATATAATCATCCTCCTCATAGGTGTAGTTGTAGCCTCCTGAGTATTGATCCATAAGAATCACTCAACAGACCACAACTGAGTCTCGGGACCAGAAAACACAAAATAAAGACGGAAACAGAGGCTGGACACGGCCCCGTGTTCAGTGGACACGGCCCCGTGTTCAGGGTCTGTATCTGGCCGTTTTAATAAAAGTTACTGGTCTCGTTGAGCACGGGGGCGTGTTCAGTGAGCACGACCTCGTGTTCAGACTCTGTATCTGGGCGTTTAATGAAAAATATGCAGCACGGCCCCGTGTTCAGGCTACTGTAAATGCAAACTAAACTAAAATGCAGAAAAATGTGCGCGTGGTTTAAAAAGGTTTTGAAAAACATATTAGGCCGTCGATTTTAAGCTTTCTTAAAATCCTTATGTCCCCGGCAACGGCGCCAAAAACTTGATGTGTGTTAGGTGTAATATGTATTAGGTATATATTTTAAGCCCTTTTTACACTTTTTAGCCAAGTTTTAAATTTATAAAACACGATATTTACTAACACTAAACACACATTTGGGCAAGTGCACCCATCATGGACGTAGTATAGTGTTGGTAAGATACCGAGGTCGTCCAAGGACACAAGAGCTTTTAGTACCGGTTTATCCTCAACGTCTAATCAAATAAAAATGTTAAAAAAAGGTTTTAAACTAAGAAAATAAAACTAACTAAAATGCTGAAAAATAAAATAAAAATAAAAACAGATAGACAAGATGAATCACTTGGATCCGACTCGTGTGTAGTGTAACCTTTGATTATTTTCGCACTTTTGCACTTGTTTAAGAGATTATCTTAGTTATTGTATTAGGCCCCTCTTTTGAAGGCGACGTTACCCTCAACCCAGTAGTTTGAGTTAGCAAGGATACAATCCTAAAGGGTCGGATTATTGAAAGATAATTAATTAAGTTATTAATGCATAATGTGGTAGGCCCCTCTTTTGAAGGTGACGTTACCCTCGGCAAAGTAATCTGAGTCAGTAGGGATACAGTCCTAAGTAGCCGGGTTAAAGTTTTAATAGTAGTTTAACTTATGAGGGGATTAAAGAGTTTGGACCCACGCCATCCAATACCTTTGTGTATTGAAGGAGGTCCTACTAAATTTGACTCAGGTCCTTTGTAGGATCTATACACTGAACAATGGCAAGTCTCTTACCAAAACCGTTCCCTTAACCCCTGACCAGGTAGCCAACATACCTCCATATAGATCGTGGAGATATGAATGGTGAAAATCTTTTATTTTATATAGACAGTAAAATAATGCCAAGACACCACGGGCAAACGATAAGGAAGAATCACCTTCAACATAAGAAACTAGTAATTAAAGTCATTAATACAAAACCAATTAAAAAGTGCAAAAGATTAAAAATAAAAAGTATTACACTAAACACTTGTCTTCACCAAGTGATGTAAGAGACTTAGGCAAACATGGCCTTTGATTGTCAAGAACTCTTACGATCAATCTTGGATCCCGAGACAACTCACACACTCTATGATGGACAATGGATGATGGTGGTGGATGATGGTGTTGTGATGTTGGTGGGTGGTGGGTGAAGTGTGAGAGAGGTGGTGTGCCAAGGGATTAGTTGCAAGAGCTCCAAACACTCCTATTTATAGGCTGAACAGAAGCTCGGGCATGGCCCCGTGCCCGCTGGGCACGGCCCCGTGTCCATCTGACACTCTCTCTCTTCATTAATTGTAATTCGCAATTACAATAAATGCGCCTGCAGCATGTTGACCACGCCCCCGTGTCCGCTGGGCACGGCCTCGTGGTGGGCAGTAGAAGCTTCTATAGGTTTGTCTTTTCTGCTGCTTCTTGGGCACGGCCCCGTGCTCGCTGAGCACGGGGCGTGTTCAGTCTTCTGTCTTCTTTGTTTTGCTTGGGAGGATGCTGTCGGGGGCGGGGGGGGGGGGTCGGGCATATCACTTTTGTTCCTTTTCTTGTATTTATGTTAGATTTTGCTGTCTTTTTGCTTCTTTTGTTATTTTGAGCTCATTTAATCCTGAAAATACAAAAGGAAGACAAAAGCACACTTTTTTCCAACTTTAGTACTAAAAAGGGTTAGTTTTAAGCCATAATTGATGTAATTTATATGTTGCATTTTGTGCACATCAGATACCCCCACACTTGAATCTTTGCTTGTCCTCAAGCAAAACTCTTTATAATGTGGCTTTATTCACTCCCAAATGGAATGGGTAGAAGAGAAGGTTTTGGGCTTGTCATAGAGTGTCGGGAATTCGAAGATTATTTAGGTTTTATTTTCATTTATTTACAATCCTATTTGTCATGACTTATTAAAAACGTTTCATAAGATAAATTATTTATTATGGCATAACATACCTCTTTAAGATTCCATTTATATACAAATTCACATACCTCACGGGGGAATCACTCAACACTCGGCCGAAGGTGTATTTTTAGTGAATCACTCGAGAGCGGCATGGAACTTACTCCTACCATAAGTTTGCCAAGCAATCAATCCTCCTCCTTTTTAACTTTATACCTTTGTAAATATCAAGATGATTTTTTGGGTGAAAGGTTAGGCTTGGGCTAAAGGTGGGTGGTTGGGTTAGTGGTTAGTAAAAAGGGCGAAAAGCGTAACAAACGTCGGTTTTTTGAAAGACTTTTTATTTTTCACATTTTTATTTTATTTTGATGAACCACTTGTTTCAAACAAAATTATTTTTGATGAACTTGTTTGTTTGTTTGGTTTCATCAATATATATATATATATATATATATATATATATATATATATATATATATATATATATATATATATATATATATATATATAGGGAGAAGATTATGCGAGAACCACCTCTTATTGAGAGAACCGCGAGAACCAATGTGAACACACCAAAAATGCCTAAAAATAGCTAAAAATCACACAAAATTTTTTTTTAATAGTTTTTATATAAAAATCGCTACTTTTCGAAGCCAAAAAAAAAAAAATTTTTAAATTTTTTTAAAATTTTTTTTGGCCACTAAAAGTAGCGATTTGAGCATAAAAAATATTAAAAAAAAAATTTTTTTAGATTTTTTTTAGATTTTTTAAGATTTTTTGGGGGTTTAGTTTTTAGCATTTTAGCTTGGGGGTTGGGGGGGTTAGGTTTTTGGGGGGTGGGGGAGGGGGGTTTAGGTTTTTTTGGGGGGGGGGGGGGTTTAGGTTTTTTTGGGGGTTTTAGTTTTTAGCATTTAGCTTTTGGGGGGGGGGGGTTAGGTTTTTTTTTGGGGTGGGGTGGGGGGTTTAGGTTTTTTGGGGAGGGGTGGGGGGTGGGGGTTAGGTTTTTTTAGGTTTTTTTTAGGTTTTTTAGCTATTTTAGGTTGTGTTCACATTGGTTCTCAAGGTTCTCACAATAAGGTGGTTCTCGTATGAGCCCCTCCCTATATATATATATATATATATATATATATATATATATCCGATAAGGAAGAGTCATTAGAAAATCGAACGTTGTTACTAAAATAAAGGGTTAAAAATAAAAGGGTTTAGGTGGGTAAAAAGGGTGATGGTTTTGGGTTAAGAAATGAAAAGGTTTAGGCTCAAAGGGGTTAACTAGGGGGATTTTGGGTAGGTGGTAAAAAAAATGAAAAATAATGGTGTAGAAAGGAAAAGGGTTAATCCTAATGCCTCCATCATTTACTTACTCGGGTTTAAGTTGGTAAGGACCAGGAATATATTGTTGTGGAAAGTTCTAGAGTCGTACGAACCAAGCGGCTATTCACACAAGAAACGGAAAATGAGCATTTAGTGTAAAGATATGTATTTGTATGCTCGTTAAAGGCTTAAAACTCACTTTTGGGAAAGGGTTTTTATGTGATCAAGTATATATAATCAAATTTTCACTAAGTTTGTCATGCCTTTTCGTAATTTTCTTATGTTGGTTCTTTTTACCACGACGCTATCGGTTGTAAACTTGTAAAAATATAACTTTGTTAGAACTTGAATTCCCAACTTAAACTTAGACAAGTAAAAAAAATGAAAATTTTTGAAAAAATTTGGGGTGATTAGCGGTTCTAATAGAGTTTTGTGTAAGGCTTGTTATTAGGACTTACAAAATTCAAGGTTTTAGCATCCCCCCACACTTAAATTACACATTGTCCTCAATGTGTCCCAAAAATAAGTTTTTTGGTTGATTAAAATGTGTAAAAGTGGGTTAAAAACAAGATTTTATGTTACTGGGTAGCTGAACACGGGGTGGTTTGGCTGAGCACGGCCCCGTGTCCAGTACCAAAAGTAAACAGAAGGCTGGGCACGGGGGCGTGTTCATTGAGCACGACCCCGTGCTGAACTTGCTGTAATGAAGAAAAATTGTCGGGAGGCTCTGTTTTTGTGCATGGGGTGTGGGTTCAAGCTTCCCTTAGTAACCTCCACCATTTCGAGTGTGTTTTATTCCTGAAAAGTAAAACTAAACTAGAAAATATAAAAGTTAATCTAAACTAAAACTAAGGATAGTTACGCGGAATGCCTCAGTGGTGCGCCACGTTTATGAGGGTCCTTGGCTAGACCCACCTTATCAGGTGGTTCTGGCTCATCTTCAATTAGGGGGTCGTCATTGCCGATTGGATAATTCATTGATCGCTCAATATCTATGCTCCTTTTGAATGCCCCTAATTGAAGAGGTAGATTGTTGAACCTCCGGTTTTTCAAAGCTTCATGAGTTTTTACAAAAGGTCGTCCCAACACTAAAGGAGTGTCATCAAGGATGACAAAGTCGGTTGGGCTTGCCAATTGATTTGCTTGAACCAAGACATCCTCAACTACACCGATTGATTTTATTATTTTCCGATTAGATAGAAAAATGGGTATTTGAAGTGGAGAAAAATCACTAATACTTAATTCTTCGAAAATGTAGTTAGGCATTATGTTAGCACAACGATCTTCATCGATTGTGATATTACTAATAAAGGAATTTTGAAAGAAACATGGAACCGGTGTAGTGTTAATTTCAAAAGGGTCTTCTTTTATTAGTGAAGTTTGATCATTAGTTAACTTAACACTTACCATTTCTTCAATTTTAGTGTTAGTGTTTAACTCTTTTAAAAACTTAGCATGAGTTGGTACTAAACAATGATTTTCGAAAGAAGGTGACAAGAGATTAATTTCTTCAAAATTTGACTCTTCTTGAATTTTAACGTTATCGGCCTCACCTTTTTCGTTGTTTAGATCATGTGTCGGTTTTTCACTTATTTGTTCTTCCATTTTTAACTCTTCAACTATCGTTTCTTTATTTAATTCTTCTCTTGCGCGGGACTCCTCTTCCCTTGCGCGAGATTCTTTTATGCAACGTTCGATAGTTTTAATGTGTTCTAATATCCTATCGGTCACTTCGGTGATAGAGAAAGGATTGGGATCCTCAAAGCTCGAATCCGGTTGTTCGATCCTTGGCTCCTCATAGTACCCATATGAAGTAGATGGTTCACACCATTGTTCTTCATTGTATGTATATGATGGATAAGGGTCGTAGTTTTGTTCTTCATAATACTCATATGAGGTGGGTTGTTCACGCCATGGTTCCTCATAATAAGTGTATGAAGGTGGTGGCTCATATCCTGACTCCTCAAAGTATGAGTATGAAGGCTCATACCTTGGTTCATCAAAATATGAGTATGAGGAAGAAGGTTCATACCTTTGGTCTTCATAGGATGTGTATGAAGTCGATGGCTCGTACCTGGGCTCCTCTTAATAGTTGTATGAATTGGATGGCTGAAATAAGTTACAATATTGTACCGAGTGCGGGTTTCCACAATTAGTGCAATAGTCTCTCATATAATCATCCTCCTCATAGGTGTAGTTATAGCATCCTGAGTATTGATCCATAAGAATCACTCAACAGACCACAACTGAGTCTCGAGACCAGAAAACAGAAAATAAAGACGGAAATAGAGGCTGGACACGGCCCCGTGTTCAGTGGACACGACCCCGTGTTCATGGTCTGTATCTGGGCATTTTAATAAAAGTTACTGTTCTCGTTGAGCACGGGGGCGTGTTTAGTGAGCATGACCCCGTGTTCAGACTCTGTATCTGGGCGTTTAATGAAAAATATGCAGCACGGCCCCGTGTTCAGTGAACACGGCCCCGTGTTCATGCTACTGTAAATGCAAACTAAATTAAAATGTAGAAAAATGTGCGCGTGGTTTAAAAAAGTTTTGAAAAACAGATTAGGCCGTCGATTTTAAGCTTTCTTAAAATCCTTGTGTCCCCGGCAACGGTGCCAAAAACTTGATGTGCGTTAGGTGTAATATGTATTAGGTATATATTTTAAGCCTTTTTTACACTTTTTAGCCAAGTTTTAAATTTATAAAACACGATATTTAATAACACTAAACACGCATATGCGCAAGTGCACCCATCGTGGACGTAGTATAGTGTTGGTAAGATACTGAGGTCGTCCAAGGACACAAGAGCTTTTAGTACCGGTTTATCCTCAACATCTAATCAAATCAAAATGGTAGAAAAAAGGTTTTAAACTAAGAAAATAAAACTAACTAAAATGCTGAAAAATAAAATAAAAATAAAAAGAGATAGACAAGATGAATCACTTGGATCCGACTCGTGTGTAGTGTAACCTTTGATTATTTTCGCACTTTTGCACTTGTTTAAGAGATTATCTTAGTTATTGTAGTAGGCCCCTCTTTTGAAGGCGACGTTACCCTCAACCCAGTAGTTTGAGTCAGCAAGGATACAATCCTAAAGGGTCGGATTATTGAAAGATAATTAATTAAGTTATTAATGCATAATGTGGTAGGCCCCTCTTTTGAAGGTAACGTTACCCTCGGCTAAGTAATCTGAGTCAACAGGGATACAGTCCTAAGTAGCCGGGTTAAAGTTTTAATAGTAGTTTAACTTATGAGGGGATCAAAGAGTTTGGACCCCCGCCATCCAATACCTTTGGGTATTGAAGGAGGTCCTACGAAATTTGACCCAGGTCCTTTGCAGGATCTATACACTGAACAATGGCAAGACTCTTACCAAACCGTTCCCTTAACCCCCGACCAGGTAGCCAACATACCTCCATATAGACCGTGGAGATATGAATGGTGAAAATCTTTTATTTTATATAGACAGTAAAATAATGCCAAGACACCACGGACAAACGATAAGGAAGAATCACCATCAACATAAGAAACTAGTAATTAAAGTCATTAATACAAAACCAATTAAAAAGTGCAAAAGATTAAAAATAAAAAGTATTACACTAAACACTTGTCTTCACCAAGTGATGTAAGAGACTTAGGCAAACATGGCCTTTGATTGTCAAGAACTCTTACGATCAATCTTGGATCCCGAGACGACTCACACACTCTATGATGGACAATGGATGATGGTGTTGTGATGTTGGTGGGTGGTGGGTGAAGTGTGAGAGAGGTGGTGTGCCAAGGGATTAGTTGCAAGAGCTCCAAACACTCCTATTTATAGGCTGAACAGAAGCTCGGGCATAGCCCCATGCCCGCTGGGCACGGCCCCGTGTCCATCTGACACTCTCTCTCTTCATTAATTGTAATTCGCAATTACAATAAATGCGCCTGCAGCAAGTTGACCACGCCCCCGTGTCCGCTGGGCATGGCCCCGTGGTGGGCAGTAGAAGCTTCTATAGGTTTGTCTTTTCTGCTGCTTCTTGGGGACGGCCCCGTGCTCGCTGAGCACGGGGCGTGTTCAGTCTTCTGTCTTCTTTGTTTTGCTTGGGAGGATGCTGTCGGGGGGGGGGGGGCATATCACTTTTGTTCCTTTTCTTGTATTCATGTTAGATTTTGCTGTCTTTTTGCTTCTTTTGTTATTTTGAGCTCATTTAATCCTGAAAATACAAAAGGAAGACAAAAGCACACTTTTTCCAACATTAGTACTAAAAAAGGGTTAGTTTTAAGCCATAATTGATGTAATTTATATGTTGCATTTTGTGCACATCAGCTTTATTCCTCACTTTCTTCAGATTCGTCATCATCATATTTTGCATTAGCGTATAACACCATCATCTCGTCTTTTCTTTGCTGCAGCCTATAGTTAAATATCATTGCAACCCTGGATCTTGCATGGTTCGAAGGTGCTAAATCACAGAGTTGTTCAAGGAGAAGTAGCCTCTCTGTCTTCAACATTTCCTCCATTGGCAATGAATATTTCACCCCATGTCGATAAGTCACTTCAACCGTTCCTGCTTCTTAATGCACCACCTAACTGCTAACTGTTGGTAGATGAGTATCGTCAATATCATCATCATCATCTTCTTTTGCTTGAAATTTTCTCTCCAATATTCTTATTACCTTTCGAGTTTTTTCACAATCGTTGGCCATTGGAACCCCAAAAGCCAGAATATCACTCTGAACCCTTCATCCATACTAAGTATGGCTTTGATTGTCTTGACCTTAACCCTTCTCCTATTAGATAACTTTAGGACGAAACATCTCTCCGACCTCTCAAACCTCCATGCAATAACTTCTGCCATTTTTCTAAGTTTTATGGCGTTTTGGACAATGATTGGCGTTTTGGACAATGATTGGCGTTTTAGACAATGCGTGGCGTGTTAAGTTGTGTTTACATGTTCTACTTTTATAATGACGTTTTCCCCCTCCATGTAGGATGCAGTCCTATAAAGTGACAGGTAATTATGGCGTTTTGAAAAGATAAATAAATTC
Organism: Helianthus annuus; assembly: GCF_002127325.2. NCBI lineage: Eukaryota > Viridiplantae > Streptophyta > Magnoliopsida > Asterales > Asteraceae > Helianthus > Helianthus annuus. The sequence goes on from NC_035437.2 coordinate 122,341,527, forward strand.
AATTTCCCCTGTAGTGACTTTTAATATATTAAATGTTAGTAATAATGTTTCTGTCATCTCATTTTACTGTTTTGTAGTTACTGTTTTGTTTCAGCTTCATCTGTTTATGGTTGTAACACGTCCCATCATCTTTATGGATGTAATTATGGTGTTTTGTATTTTCAATGGCGTTTAGATAAAGTTGGCACTTTGTTCTATTCTCTTGCACATTGTTTTATACTTTTTTTTGAGTTTTATTATAATAATACTTGTCCAAAGTAATTTTATTATAGTTTGGTAGTTTGGGTGTTTTATGGCATGATGGCGTTTCACAAGCATTTGCCCTTTTGGCATTTTATTATATTTTTTTAGAGAATTAATGTATTTTGTTCTTAGCTGAAAATTAAATAACAAACAACAGAAAAAGAAAATTAAATAAATAGAAGCAATTTATCTTCCAAATCTTCACTGTCATTAGTCTCTTTCTTCTTTTGAAACTACAAGAACTGACACAAATAAATGGCGTTTCGGTTTTGGTGTGGTTTTTTGTTGTTCGTTTGTTGAAGTGGGTTTGTGGATGTTGGAGACATAGATCGACGCCGTGTGGGTGGATGCTATTTGCCCGTCATCTTCATTATCATCATCGAGTCCAAAATAGCATTTATATTGGGATCAGTCTCTTCTCCTCATCCAAACCTTCTTCAAGAACAAAGAAGACAAAATGACATATCGGTGTCATTAGTCTCTTTTTCTTGAAATTTGTCCATCTCATGCAGCAAAATCTTACTCCCCTCACCTAACAAACCATTCAGCGAAACTTCATGTAGAACATTACTGAGTATCCAAGAAACGATGTTTGCCATCGTTGATTTTTCTAACTTTTTGGCATTTTACAATGAGTGGTATTTAGGAACCATTGTGTTTGTGTTTTTGTGGCATGATCAACGGAAGGTGCTGAGACGTTTCTCTTAATAGGATGTTTTTGGCGCGTAGTTTAGGCGGGATATTATTATAACAATAAATGCAATTAACAAAGTATCCGGTTTTGCTCAGCTTTATCTGTTAATTCTGTAATACGTCCCATCTTTCAGGCTTGGCGTTTATATTTTATGGCGTTTTACGTTTTATGGCGTTTTTTGTAGGCTAAGACCTTAACTAAAACACAAAAAAAACTACGCAGTAATAAAATTGGCGTTTTATATTTCAATGGTGTTTTATGTATGAAAGTATGTTTACCCTTTTTACCCTTAATGAAGCACGTTCTAGTAATAAAACTGATGTTATTTACGATAACGACACCGCGCCAATCTAGTCCATAGATTGTTTTGATCTGACGATCCATAACCATTCTCACCGTTCTCACACTTTTATTGTTTTCCCTAAATCCTGACCCTATATATATATATGTAGGTTTCGGTTCATTAGTGAACAACCCCCTTGATTGTGAACACTAGTGAACTAATCCTAGCCCTTGATTATCAATACACAAGTGTATACATAAGTGTAAATCAATGATCAGGATTTGATGATGAAAATACACTAGTGATTTTACTATTTGATGATGTAAATCAATGGTCAAGATTTGTTCACACAGTTCACAAATACACTAGTGTTCACTCTAGAACCCCACCCTATATATAGGGTTAGGTTCATTTGTGAACACCCCCCCTTGAAAAGTGAACTTGTAAACTAATCCTAGCCATTGATTATCAATACACATGTGTATATTAATGGCCAGGATTTGATGATGAAAATACACTAGTGTATTTTACGATGTGATGATGTAAATCAATGGCCAGGATTTGTTCACTCAGTTCACAAATACACTTGTGTTCACTCTAGATCCTTACCACACACACACACACACACACACACACACACACATATATATATATATATATATATTCTTCATGTGACTGAAATTATGCATTACATTACATATCTATATCTATAATAAAGTAAACCATTGGGGAACACATGTCACCCCTTGGTTAATCCACCTAAGCAATCCACGTGGCAAACTCTTGTGCGAGTATTGGAACAAGCATATAAGGGAAGTTTCTTACACCAAACTCTTCATTCTAACACTTAACCCTAATTATCATCATCTCTCTCTCTCTCTCTCTCTGAAGATCATCGGCGACCTCCATTCTGTCTTCAAGCACATCTTTGGTTTGAACCCTAAATCCATCAATCTCTCAAACTCTTTTCCCTTTCTTACAATCGATCTGTTATGCTCGAAGATGAAATCGTCCGTTAATGGCAGTCGCATCTTCTCCATGGGAAGAAGTAGTAACCATCAATTTCAGATGCTATTGCGGTAATTATATTCCAGTTTTCTCTTATTACTTCATATTTCAGTTTTATTAATTGTTAAAAAAGTTGTGATTTTCAAGCAAACTACAAAGAAATTAGATGTTTTGTTTGAGGTGTTACAGTTTTGAAGAACAGATCAATAGTTATTTGAAGGTGATGTATGCTATTGTGGTAATTATATTCCACGTTTTTTGCAAACAATTTCCTCGGGTATGTTTTTTTATGATTTGTTTTTTTTATCGGTTAATCATTTGCGAATGGTTGATTATTTTGAAGTTTATTTATTGATAAAATTCTAACCCTAATTTGTGTTCTTGATTTTTGTTCATGCCGATTCCTCTTCACATTTTTCTCGGTTAGGGTAGCATTGGGTCAGGTTTGGTAATTGGGGTTTTTGTTCATGGAGTTTTCTTTTCAAGGTATCAATCTGGTTCATCAATCAAAGGGGTATACTTCTCATTTGGGAAGATAATCGATTATCTCGCAGTCAATCAAGGTATGTTTGTGTTTATGTTTTTTTTACCATTACCTTTATTCCATCCATCGATTTCATGGTATTTGGTAATTTTAATTCAAATATGAAAAGAAACTGCAGCGAAACAAAGTAATGGTTTCTCAAGCCCTTTAAATTTTTTAATCAGGTTCATAGTTGTGGTTTATTTCAAGCATTGTTGACTTTTGTTTCCAGTTATATCTTATTCGATGCGTTCTATTGGTATATCAATGTGATTTTACTTTCGGAATATATGAAAAGTTCAGTGTTAGAGAATTTACTTTGAAGTGGAAAACATATTTGATGATTTTAACTCTGAAAAAGATACCATGTCGACCGATGAAGACACGAAAGATTATTAATCTAATGACCATGGCTTTCAAACCGTCAAGCAGAGGTTAAAAGATCGATCCAGGGTATGCTTTGCTTTTGATTTCAATATGATTCTGATAACATGTTGAAACATTTCAGTAAACGTAGGGAATGCAACATCTTCCCCTTCATAATGAAAATCTACCCTATCTTCCTCTGAATCAGACGCGCTTTCAACAATCACTTCATCATAATGATCAGCTTCATGAGGGTATCTAGGCTCAAAATCTTTTGCAGGTGAATGAGGAATTTCATCTTCAATGTCGAATTTAAACTTTCCATCTTCCAAGCCCAATTCCTCTAGCATTTCAGCCCGTGTTCTTCTAACCTCTACCTCTCCTTGTTGTTTACCAGATAAATAAATGACAGTAGGGTTAGAAAGAAGTACCTGATCAACAGGTTGTTTTCCAGATGATGATGCTTCATATTCAACTTCATCCTCCTGCTCATTTATTTCATTATTCATCAACTCATCCACTCTTTCTTGAACATTTGGATCTCTGATTAATAAACCCGAAGCACCTTGATCATTGTCGTCATCGTCTTTGTCATCTTTATCAGATTTGTCATCATCTTTATCATCTGATTTATCTTCATTTTCTTCATCTTCCTTATCTTCATCCTCCTCTTCTTCATCTCCAAACATTTCTATATCGGATTCTTCATCCACAATCTCACCACGAGCTATCCTTCCCTTCCTTTTTCGATCAAGGAACTTTAACAACTTTGCCACTTCTTTTGAATTGTATGGCACAGGGTAAGCATTGCCAACTAACACAAATTTGTCAGTTGTATATTCCAGCAACAGTACTTCCCTTGCTCTTCTTCTTCTTTGAATAATTTCAACTCTTCGAAGAACATTTTCAACAATAATAGGCTCAATAGGCTCACCAATAATCAAATATTCTGGTTCATTAGGTTCTTCAGCTTCAGCTTCAACCATCTCTTGATCATCTTCAACAACTTCTTGTTCTTGTTCCTCAACCACTTCAATTATTTCAACATCTGGTTGCGAAGAAGAACCTCCAACATCTGGTTGACTCGAAGATGCATCAACTACCTCAACCTCTTCAACTATTCCTTTGTTCTTTAGGTTTGCTTCTTCAGCCATTTGACGTTTACCTTCCAATCTCCTTTCATATGCTCTTATCACATCAATTTCGTCAAAAGCAGCATGAATGTTCAACTTTAAGTGGCTTTCAACTACAGCAACCAGCATCTGAAGGTGTTTATCTTTCATTACTTTATCAGCTTTCATAGCCTCCATCTCTAACTTCATTGCCTTCATTTCATTAGAAGAAGCTTCGCTCATCTCATTGAGAAGCTGATTTAATGTTTGGTTCACATTCTCCAGATCCTTTATCTTGGCATTCAAAGAAGATATCTCATGTGTTAACGAATCAAACACTTTAAAATTACCCTCGACATCATCCTTCATCTGGTTCATTCTTTTCTCCTTTTCAACCAATGCTGCAACTATTTTATTGTGAGCTTCCATCAAATCATCAATTTGACTTCTCAGCATATCACGTTCCTCCTCAGCTTTTCCTTTTTCTTTCTCCAACTTGTTAACTCTTTGAATTAGCTCTTTGACAGCTTTATCATTGAACATATCGCTTTCTCTTGGAAGATCTTCTGAGAAAATACCCGTAGCAGGACCAATATTATCAAAATCAAAGTTGAAATCTTCTTCTTTCTGATGCGGCGAACAAGGAATATTTTGTTGAACATGTTTAGGACTGGCAGCTTTGAAGCCTGTGATCTCGACGTAATCATCATCACCTGTCTTCTTTTCTGTTTCAACAACTGGGACTTATTTTGATTTCACCTCTGGTTCTTTTGGAATATCAACACTTGGAGGCTTTTCTTTTTGCACATGTTGAACTTTCTTTTCCTTCTTTATCCTTTTGTGACTCAGCTCCTGATTTCTTTGATCTGACATTTCTGGGAATTACACCAACTGGAGCTGCCTTTCGTTTCTTTCTTTGCTTCTTTGACTTTTCAGGATCATACGGAGAATCTTCTTCATCAGATCCCTTTTGTTTCTTTGAAGGTCTTTTCTTCAATTTAGCTTTTCCTCTACCAAGGGTTTCAGGAATTAGTTCAGACTCAGATTGAGTAGCTTCAGAATCTCCATCACTTGAACCACTTTGATCTTTTGTTTCTAGTTCTACCCTTGTAATCTTTTCAGCATGAACACTTGTTCCTTGAGCTTGTTGTGCTGCAATCTCTTCGTTCTTTTTCAAATAACTTTCCAAAGTTTGCTTTAACAACTCAGCACCATGTTCAATCACCACAGATGGCTCTACAACTGTCTCATCCACTAGCTTCTGCTGCGGCTCTCCAGAAGACCCTACAAGACAAACATATACAACAAGATTAGTAACATTTAAACAATATGTGATCTAATTGTCTTAATGCTCCCCCTTTCACTATACCCTTTTCTCCATCTTTTGGAATAACAACTGCAGGGGATGACTTAGGTGTCCTTTTCCTTTTTCCATCTCTAACAAACCACCACCTAGTCTTTTTCTCAACCAAGTCATTCATCTTTGAGTCTTCATTGTCTGAATCACTGTTGTCATGCCTCCACTTATCGTTTTCAGGAGCAACATATTCTTTATCTTTTATTTTGCAAATCATCTGCTTTGTTTTCACATCCTTATCTTTTGTAATTCTTCCAATTGTGACTTTATTTACAATGCTCATCTCCATCACATCATCACTGTCTTTTGGAAGATCTTTGATTTTGTCATTTAAAATCATCATGATGAATCTAGGATACATGATGTAGTTGTCTCCTCTAGCTTGGCAATTTTCCTTCATATACTCAAAAATTACTTGAGAAATGTTGTACTTTTTGTTCAACACCAAGCTTGCTATGATGTTCATGATATAATCAGCAACCTCATCATAAGCACCCTTTCTATGACCCAATGAATGCACCATACAATGCATCAAGTACCTATATGCTTTGGAGAAGCTTCTTTTGTACATCTTTCCATTTATGTACCCCGTGAAACCCATTCTGCACCACAAACCTTTTACAAGACGTTCTGACATGATTGTCGGATCATCATCAGAATCTTGTAGATCAAGAACCCTTCTAACATCTGCAACACTGAATTCAATTTCAACATCTATATCTTTTCCATTTTTGTCCTTCTTTCTTAATACAGCATGAATCTTTTTATCTGTTTCATCAAACCTTGCTGTATCCCAGAATGCTCTAACATGTGATTCATAAACCACAGTTTTATCAGACATTATTTTAGCAATTCTGCTCTCTCTCAAGAATGTTGCCATCTTTTCTACAACAGTACCAGCTGTCGATTCAGTATCAAGTGCACAAGGTATATTATGACCCTTGTCCTTTTCTTTTCCTCGTCCCTGCAAGAATATTCAGAATAAATCACTTGAACAAGAATAAAGGCATAAGGATGAAAATTTTGAAAAATTTTCTAACACTTAGAATTTCTATGTGATAACACTACAGAATTGACTGGCCTGTTCGATCGAGGAGCATTGCTGTTCGATCGGCTGGAAATGAATAGAGTGACAATGCCTGTTCGATCGGTTGGACTAGCCGATCGGCTGGCAATTCATGTCAAAGAAGTTCTTACAAATGGTGTCCGATCGGCTAGCAAATGCTCTTCGATCGGCTGACAAACTTATGCACAGAAATCTAGGTGAAGAAAGAATACTATCCCTTCAACAAGTAATGTTGCTCGATTGGCTAGCATATGCTTTTCAATAGGTTAGCAATTCCTATTCGATCGGCTGGTCCAGCCGATCGGCTGGCACATTGCTGTTCGATCGGCTGGTCTAGCCGATCAGCTGGCAATGCTGTCATGCTGTTCGATCGGCTAGCAATTGCTGTTCGATCGGCTGGTCTAGCCTATCGGCTGGCAATGCTATGATCAAACAGTTTTCATCAAAGGATTCTAACACACAGATTTCATAGCAATCATTTGGCATAAATTTCAAGGCAACAATATAAACACATGATCTTCATTGCTGCTCGATCGGCTGGTCTAGCCGATCGGCTGGCAAATGTCACAGAATCGGCTAAGAAAAAAACACTATCAGATGTATCAAAAATTTCATCATCAAAAACACAAATTAAGCACATATCTAGAATCCTAAGGATGTCGCGATCAAATCCCTATGCTTATTTCTTTCTAAAACATCCTACACAGTGTCCAATTTCTCAAAATAAGTGCCGACTGCCGTAATCAACTAATGTCAGATCTAGCATATTCAAACAAGATTTTTCAAAAATTGAAACGGTAAACATGTAGATCTTGTCATTGCGATCAAAACCATGTAATCAGATTTCATCATAAACTCCTAAATCTTTCTAATCTAAGTTCAAAGGTCCGACTGATGAAGAACATGAAGAACAGAAAGAATTTCAAAGATTTGAAGATGAATCACATACCTTTGCCATTGAAGATGATGAGCAAACCAACAAATCAATGATATGTTGCAAAGAGAATCAAATAATTAGTGAAAAACAGTGAATCGGCTGAGAGAGTTCTTGTTCGATCAAAGTGTGTAAACGTACAAATGAAGCAAGAACTACTATTTATAGGGTGGTAATGGAACGACTAGGCTGTTCGATCGGCTGGTCCAGCCGATCGGCTGGCCTGTTCGATCCAAGGCACTTTGACTTTCAAGCCGATTTGACTTTTTGACCTTTTTCACATTATCAGTGTTCGAGAAATCCACTTAAGTATCTAGGTCCAAGTTAATGAACCTAGGTACTTAATTTGTCTACGAAGTTCAACTTAATGACCTTGGTTGACCCGAAGCAAAGACAAACCAATATCCAAGAATTTGACAAATCTGAATGATTTTGGCTCTGAATCTGATCAAAACTTGTACGAATCTGCGCGTTTGATCTTCGCAACCGAGAACCTGCTCTGATACCACTTGTAGGTCCGGTTTTCGCTCCGAATCAATTGTGTAACGAACGTTCGATGTGCGGAATCCGTGAACGTGCGTGACCGAACACACGAGAACGTACAAATGACGTGATTCTATTGATATGATGTCGTGTACAAATCCGTGAATCACGTAGAGAGACTTTCTCTCTCTAGACTTTCTCTCTCTAAGATTCCCTCCCTAAATCTCCAAATGAGCCAAAAGTCCTAAATCTAAACCCTAAGGCTCCTATTTATAGGCACAAGGTTATAAGGGATTTCCCCTTATTTACAATAATGCCACCTTGCCTATTTCTTACAAATTACAATATAAAGCCTATTTTACTTCTATTTCAGCTACGGTTCTGATTGACGAAGGCGATAGACATTCTGCACTAACAGAATCCCCCTTGGATATTGCCGCAGTCAATCTATAGTCAAACTCGTAGCAACTTGATTTTCTCTCTCTCTCTCTGAGTCTTCTTGAAGGTTTGACGGTTTCAGCAACCATCAACTCCCTCTTTCTCAAACAGAATCCCCGTGGATCTGTTTACGAGCTTCCGTTGCTCCCCCTCTCGCTTAGACTCTTTTTCTTCAGGCTCCCCCTTTCGTCAAGCTTCCGTGCTTTTGGGATCAACACCTGGATTTCCATATACAAGCTCTTCCAGGAACGATACCTGGCTCCTTACACGCTTCCGTTTGCGTTGAGCTCGTCTTCAGACTCCCCCTTAGACTCAGCTGTCGGGATCGTAGTCTGGCTTTCACCGATTCACAAGTTCAGGATCAATTCCTGGCTTTGTTCTGCATCTGCTCAGGATTTGAAACCTGGTTAACCTGCACATCCTCTACCTCAACATAAGTTTCACAAATTTATAACACTTAGATTTAAGAAACTTATTGGTAGAAATCATTCATTCATTAATCTGTAAAGTTACATCAAGTTCAAATGAATGACCTTGATTAACTATCCACACAAACTTTCAAAAAACATTTATATATAACATTCAAAGTTTTCAACAAACTCTCCCAATTCTGTTCATCATGTTTAGCACTCAGAATTTTGAATATCGGCTCTTCAACATCAGCTGTCGAAAATCTTTTTGTATTTTCAAAATTTTTTATGCTAAAACACTCCAAAAATCTTTTTGGATTTTTGTTTTTGAATGAAATGCAGTAAAGAAATATTTACAATCAATATTTTTGTGAGTTTGTGTAAAAGGATCATATCAGTTTATGAGACAAATCACTAGCACCGTTAAGCTTTAATCATTTTAAGTTCTAAACGATTCACATAGATTGACGATATAGTTGACCTCTTAAACTCAATCTAAAAACTTTCGAAATGCTTACTGATACGTTAAGGTATATTAATTTTGCACTAAGTTCTATGGACCCCACGATCTTAGCATATCCCCTCATCATGCAATACACTAACTCAAGTAATGCCTTTAAACTTTCATCAACTGTGATATGTGCGAAAACAAAGCAGAATGTTTAAACATTAACAATCAGATCGATACTTCCGTATACGTAGAGAAAGTCCAATGTTTAAACAAAATAAGAAAATAAAACAAGTTGAAGTTGTTTAGGCTTTAACCACCAGGTCGATACCCCCGTATACGCAGAGGTGATCCAAAGCTTAAACGAAACACCAAAGAAAATAAAGCAGAACGTTTTAGGCAATAACATCCAGGTCGATACTCACGTATACGCAGAGGATGTCCAATGCTTAAACAAAATAAAGAAATAAAACAAGTTTAAATCTTTGCAAAATGAAATGCACAATCACAGTGACTTTTCAGCAAGTTGTGAAAGTTCACAAACTGACCGGTTTTTATGCTCTTTTAGCATTCAGCGATTACTGAGTAGGTACACAATCACGAAGAACAAAACTAAGTACTATGCTTTCAACCATGTTTCCCACTAGAACTAGGCCTTTTCATTTATGTTTGTATCGTTATCGCAAATCTACTAGTCTAGCTGAGCCTATCGTCACATCATTAGTGAAATCATTTATCACATTTGACATTTCATTTCTTTAGCATGCTGTGATAGTCCACTGATTTGCTATCATTTCCTCTTTTCTCAACAAAACTCATTTTGATTTTTTTAATGTTTTTGGCTTTTTCTGGTTTTATCATGTTTTTGTATTTTCAAATTTTCAAAATTTCTAAAAATTTTCTTCCTCCCCCTAAAATCAAAATATGTTTCAATTTTGATTTTTTGGGAAAATTTGAAAACAATAGACTGTACAAATAACATGACAAACTGATGAGAATTGCCTCAATTCGCCATCCACTTGGCATAAACAATCAGAACTCTCCCTGACAACAAACTATTTTCCCATTTAGATTTCAAAACACTTAAGTTTGTTTTAATCAAAATGGTTTTTTTGGAAAATAAGTTTTGTTTGTCTTTTCAGAAACTTGGGGTTCTTTCATCACATTGTTCTCGTATCACTATTTGAAAATTTAACATTTTTAGGTTCTTTCAACAATACCACTTGGTAAGAAAGTTAAATCAAGTACCACTTAATGTCCTTGATTAACTTCTTGAAAGATCGAAATATCACAGTTACCAACCTGTGAATTTCTCAACAAAAATGCCGATTCCTACTCCCCACTTACCAACCTAGGAGTTCCGGGAAGTCAGGTTTTTCATTTAAACAGATTCACCCAAGCCTGGCCAGCCTTGGGTGATTTTGACAATTTTACCTCAAAACTTGGCTCTTCTGGTTTTGACGAACCAGAATCATTGCCTGAATGTGGCTTGTCTGACTTTGATGAGTCAGATTCATCGCCAACACGTGGCTCTTTTGCTTCCGAAGAAACAAATTCATTGCCAGGAACTTTTTCTTTCTTTTTTAACCTGCCTGTCCTCAGATTTGTATCTGATGAACTCAGTTTGCTTGATTTGTCAGTCTTTGATGAGCAAACTGGATTATCATAACTCTTTTCTGATTTTCTTGTTGTATCCGAGGACAAGATCCTTTCGAGATACTCTCTCGCCTTCTTCCTTTTCTTTCTCAGTTTGTCTTTCTGCCCTTGTGAAAGCTTCACTTTCTTTTCTTGAATTTTAGGTTCTTGAACCTTCTGTTCTTTGGGCTTGACATTGCCTGGTTTCTTTGCCAATTTTTGAGAATCAGCCCTCGATCTTTCCTTTGATCTCATGGGGCAATCTCTTGCAATATGGCCTCTGATTTGGCATTCATAACACCTTCTCGTCTCAAACCACTGACTTTGGCAGTTAACAGCAATGTGTCCTTGATAGCCACAAGTGTAACACACTCTGTTATCATACCTCTTCTCACTTTCATATCGTACACCATTTTTATACCACACACTTAGATCATAACATTGATTTGCCTTGTGGTAATCATGACTTCTCCTTTTTCTATCATCACGAAGATTTATCTCTGAAGAATCTTCATTCCATCTTTTCCCATAAGCTTGATTTGACTTTTGAGCACTGTGGTCAAACCTGCACCACTTATTACCAACTTTTTGTGAGTTTTGATTTTTAAATTTCTGTGATTTTTTATTGTGATTGGATGATTGATCTGATGAGCTTTTATTTTCTTTTTGAAATTTTCGATTTATTATCTTTTTGTTTCTGTTCCACATTCTTCTTTACAGGATTTTGCGTTGAGCATTCACCTTTCTCAGTAGAATGTAAAACAATATTTTTAAACATTTCATTTAATTTCAAAAATGTTTTTCTTTTTTCTTCTTTTTCTTTTTCATCATCAGATTTGTCATCACAATCTTCAATTTTGACTTTGTCAAAATTTGTGACATTGTCACTTATTGGAACTGAATTGATCGGTTTTGGACAAGGATAATTCAATAATTCTGAAGAAATCACAAAACCTTTCAATTTCTTTTCAAGCTCTTCAATGTTATTTCGAGCACATTCAGCTTCCTTTTCAAGTCGAATAATCGTCTGACGATGGGAATTTATTACCTTTTGCTTTTCAATATTGTTCTTGCTAAAAACAGATCTCCCATCGTCAAGAATCTTTATTTGACTTTGAAATTCTTTTTCAATTTTTAATTTTTCATTTTCAAAACTTTCAAATTTTTTCTTTCAAAGTTTTGTTTTCTGATGTCAAACTGTTCAAACCACTCAACAGTTTGACATTTTCAGACTTCAATTTCTCACACATTTCTCGCATTTCAAGAATCTGTTTATTATCAGATTCTTTTTCATCCTTCAAGCTTTTGATTTCCAATGTTAAACTCTCCACATCCTTCAAGAATTTAACATTGTCTGCTGCAGATTTTTCGCATTTTGAGCATACAACTTCACATTTTGAAGTTTCATCTTTCTTGGATTCTTCAATCTTTGACGTTCTTGCAAGAAAAATTTTAACCATATCTGCAGGATTCAAATCTTTATTTAAAAAATAACCTCTCTTGTAATCATATTTCATCCTACTTCTTTCATTAAGACCATTTATAATTCTTTTGATTATTTCAAAAATCACATCCAAACTTATATTTTCTGAATTTCTTTCTAATTCCACTATCAACTCTTTCTTTTTCTTCTCAATTTCACAATTTTGTGTTCTAAGCTCTCTGATGAAATCACCTGGACTAAATTTTGAGAACCTAGAATCCTTTTTCACCTTACACACAAATTCATCCCACTCTAAAGGTAATGCATCTGCAAACTTAGATTTCTGTTCAGCGTCTGATATCGTTACGTAATGCATTCTCAAACCTTTAAGTAAATTATCATATCGCTTTTCCAGATCATTAAATTTCTCATGTTTCCTACGCATAAAATATTTAAATCTTTCAACCACGACCTCCTTTGACTCAAGATAACAACCACTATACCAATTGTTTGATCTTTCAAGTTTAATGTTTTCTTGTTCGTCAAACATTTTTATCACAAATTCTTCGTTAAGTGACTTGATTTAAAAATTATTTTTCGCTCAAATCCCGCACAATTGCTCCTTGTAAATCACCTTGAATCACCTGCAAACACACAATCAAATGATCAGTTTAAACACTTATCAAACAGCTGAATCCGACGGGATGTCGATCAATCGGACAATATGCTGGTCGATCGGTCAGGGATGCTGTTCGATCGGTCGGGAACGCTGTTCGATTAAAATCACTACACGACAAATGTTATTCAATCACGTTGACTTCTTTTGACCTCTTCAAAGATTTTAACTTTCAAAAAACAAATCTCGTGCAATCTGAATTAACAAGCTGGCTGATTACACTAAAACAACAAAGAATTTGATCACTTTACATTGATTGGACCAATTATTACACTATGCCAACAAAACAAAAAAATTGATCACTTGAAAGAAATTTAAGGCTAGAGGGTATGGTGATGGTCCTCCAAGGGAGGATGATCTGCCACGTAGGCGCCACATCATAGTCCTCTCAAGAATGGTCCATCCCACAAAACTAGAGGGCATGGAGGATGGTCCTAGTCATAGTCCTCCCCACCACTTTTATATATATATATATATATATATATATATATATATATTTTAAAGAGCTAGCAAATCATAGAAATTAAACTATAAACTAAAGTATAAGCCAAAAAAATAAAAGCTAGGCCAAACACTCCCTAATGGATCGAATATGCAACCCAAGCTAGGCCAAACACCCCAAAAAAATAAAAGCTAGGCCCAATAAACCCAACCCATTTCCACCCGCTTTAAATAAATCTAGGGTTTCAGCATCAAAACACCGTTCTCCTCTTCATCTCTGCAACTTGTATTATCTTCTCCACCAATTGAAATGGTATTGCTTCCTTCATGCGATTTTTTTTTTTATTAATGGCTACTTTTCAGATGGGGCCCCACATGTTTGGTCCGTCGCAAACGGCAACATTCGGACGATGAGGACGGGACGGAGGGGGGCCGGCGTGGTGTGCCGCGCGTCGCCGAACCAAGACGGGCTGGGAGACGGTACCATACCGTCCAGCCTAATAGTGATTGGACCAAAATTTGAGTGGATGCCTTTGACTTTTGATAATGAGCCGACTTATGACAATTGACAGATTGTGTAAGATGTGAACTTTTATTCAAAGAAACGTGATTGGACCGAAAGTATTAGTGGGTCGGTGCAAGTAATTAATCTTTGATATGATTGGGGTGAATCTTGTTCATGCAAACTGATAACATATCACATGCACATGTTTTAGATTAAAAATGATGGCTGTCAATCGTGATGTTCAACTTTATCTCATTGGGCCTTTGTATTACTTGTGACACATATTGCAGAATATTGACTTTAAGTGACGTGAATTGTGCAAGTGTCAGTCGATCAAACAGTGATGTGTAATAACCTGATTTGCTAAACGAACGGTTAGAGTTGACAAGTCAACTCATTTAAAAATGTGTCAGAGGAACGAACATGCCACTTATCGGTAAGAGTTTATATTTGCTGTTTGATTGGTTGACTAAGGCGGTGAATCGAACAGGATTTGCTGTTCGATCGGCTACACCAGCCGATCAAGTAACAATAAATGCTGCTGTTCGATCGGCTATGCCAGCCGATCCAATGTTTCACCTATGATTGCTGTTCGATCGGCTATGCCAGTCGATTCAGTAACACCTAAGACTGCTTTGCTGTTCGATCGGCTACGCCAGCTGATCCAAGTTGCTGGCCGATCGAAGTTGATAGCCGATCGAAGTTGCTGGCCGATCGAAGTTGCTAGCCGATCGAGTGGCTGGTTCGATCGAACAGAAGTTTTTGCTAGCCGATCGAGTATGCTACTCGATCAAAATCACTTTACGACAAAAGCTTTTGATTGAACGGATGACATAAATGGCTTCACATGCAAACAAGATGAATCACACTTTTTAATCTCATCATATTGTAATGGCCGACAAATAAACCAAAGACTTGAGTTTAATAGGGCCGCAAATGTAAGTGACTGACAAACTATTATCTGTTTATCACATGCAGATCTTGATATCAACAATTAAAATTGGCCGACAATACTTATTTAACACACACTGTGATTGGGCCTTTCAATGTGAAGTCACATGAGTTGTCGATGGCTTCTCATGCAATACCAATTGCAATTAATGAAAGCAGATAATGGTTGACTTAAGTGATTTAAAAAAGATGAGGTGTTATAAGACTATTTGCTGACCGAATGGTTAAAGTTGACAAGTCAACTACTTTAATGAATGGCAGTGATGTAAAGGAACAGTTAGAGATGTCGGCCGATCGATTGGGCTAGCCGATCGGCTGGGCTAGCGGATCGGCTGACATCCATCTTCAACATCAACAGTGAACATGTTCAACAACTTTTTCGAACACAAAATTTCAGATTTCTCTCAAACGGCTTGGAATTTAGATCTGAAAATTTGTAGGCTTGTAGATCTGATAGTTTCGCACAACATATCCAAAAATCAGCAATTTTCAACCGTGAAAACCTGTTCAATTTGTCAAAATTCAGTCAAAAACATGAAGAACAAGTAAAAATAAGAAGAATTTGACAAATCTGAATGATTTTTGCTCTGAATCTGATCAAAACTTGTACGAATCTGCGCGTTTGATCTTCGCAACCGAGAACCTGCTCTGATACCACTTGTAGGTCCGGTTTTCGCTCTGAATCGATTGCGTATCGACACGTTCGACGTGCGGAATCAGTGAACGTGCGTGACCGAACACACGAGAATGTACTAATGACGTGATTCTATTTATGATGTGACGAATACAAGCTCCATGAATCATGTTTTGCCACTTTCTCTCTCTAGTTTCTCTCTCTAAGCACCTAGCTCTTCAAGCTCTAATGTGACAAAAGTCCTAAATCTAAACCCTAAGGCTCCTATTTAGAGGCACAAGGTTATAAGGGATTTCCCCTTATTTATAATAATGCCACCTTGCCTATTTCTTACAAATTACAATATAAAGCCTATTCTACTTCTATTTCAGCTACGGTTCTGATTGACGAAGGCGATAGACATTCTGCACTAACAAAAGAAAAAAACCAAGGAGATCTTGTCGAAACAAGTTGTTTAAATCGCCAAACAGGCTACAGAGCATGAAAGTTTTATCACAAAGGTACATAAATACATGTATATAAATACAAATCTCTTTGTTGTTTCTTCAGTGTGTACAAAACTATATTTTTAATATTTGCATTTTTGTATCATGATAATTGACATCACAAGTCAAAAACTGACCATCTCTGAGGGTTTCTGTATTGGACTAACATCAACATCTATCTCTAATTTTTTTTTTCTCTTTGTGGCTTGTAGGTTAGTCATTTTATGGGTGTCTTTGCATTTGGACGTTTTTGCTTTATTTTGGGTACAAGTGAGTAATATTATATAATGTGGGTAAAGTTTTTTACAAATAATCTTAACATACTAAACATACAAATTGAAGGAAAACTCAAAAAGACAAGGTGGCATTTTTGTAATTATCAATAACTATCCAAGTTACTCTACAACTATACCTAAAAAAACCTAACCATTCCCCCCACCCCCAAAAAAAACCTAAACCCCCCCCCCACCCCCCAAAAACCTAAAAAAACCTAACCCCCCCCCCACCCCCAAAAACCTAAAAAAAAACCTAACCCCCCCCCCCCCCCCAACCCAAGCTAAAATGCTAAAAACTAAACCCCCCAAAAACCTAAAAAAATCTAAAAAAATAAAAAAAAAACACGCAAATTATTTTATTTTATTTTTTTAACATTTTTTATTAAAAAATCGCTACTTTTAGTAGCAGCCAAAATTTTTTTTTTTTTTTTTTTTTTTTTTTTTTTTTGCTAACGAAATGTAGTGATTTTTTAATAAAAAATGTTAAAAAAAATTTGTGTTTTTTTAGGTATTTTTGGTTGTAACTTTGATAGTTTGTGGTAATTACAAAAATGCCACCTTTTCTTTTTGGGTTTTCCTTCAATTTGTATGTTTAGTATGTTAAGATTATTTGTATTTGATCTTTTGCCTATATAATGCCTTCTTCATATACCATTATGAAATTTTCGAGCAAGTTGTTTGTTAATCTCACAGTTGGTCCAACTTCATTTCAGGGCCACAAGATATCCGATATGTGTACTGTTTATTCTATATTACGTTTATTCTACTTCGGTGGATTTATTATCGGTACAAGAAGTTGCATTATTATCTGCTGGTAAGTTTTAAGTTCACCTGATATCAATATTTTTGCATATAGTAATAAAATTCCCTACCTAACTTTGTTTAATATGCTATGTAGGATTTTTGCTATTATGCCAACACCATCTTCTTGATCATGCTTTTATTTTATCCAAAAAATGAAAAGCTTTTCATGGTTTGCTTCTCCTTTGCAGAGATAACTATATGTTTCTTTACTTTGCATGTCTTTTAGTAACTAATCCGTTTATCATCATCTCGACTGTTTGTTCTTCTATAGGGTCCACTAGCATGGGCATAAATTGTTTGGCGTTGTAGTTTAGTCTTTAGTTGTCGCAACCCCCGACCCCTACCCCGGGAGCGGGTGCTGCGAGGACAGTATCAGTGGTATCGATGTTTATTAATTTAGCAGTGGAATACATCAGAACCGTAGTTAGGAAATATGTTTATCAGAGTAAAACACCAACTTTTTCTAATAATAATTTATTGGGATAAAACCCAAGTTCACTTGACAATACATTTGTAGGGATAAACCCTAATTATTGAAAAAAAAAACTTATTCTTTATTTAGGTAACTTTTATAGCCACTTTTCCAAGCCTTCAGTGCTCTCTAGCTGGCTTCTATTTGGCTTTCAAATTGTGTTACCTAAAACGTGTTTTGAAAATATTTTATTAGCAAGAAATGCTGGCAAGTACATTCCATTTTGGTAAAGCATCAGTTGTTTACACATTACAGTATTAAGGGTGATTACAATGTTTATATCTACACAATTACCCGGTCAGTACGTGTCACTCGACGGATCTGTGACTATGGTCATATCACACATTGGATACCCGTGCCCAATTGTGAAGGTTATCAAGTACTGTATACAAACCCTATAATACTGGTAGCAATTGTTGAATTACAAAAACTTAATCACTATAATTGTATTTGAAAATATTTGAGGTTTTGGTAAAACATTTTGACTCACAAAAAACGTACTCTCAAATATTGAGAAAAAGTGAATGTACTTACATTGTTGACTTAGGTGATACTACTATGGCTTCCTGGTGATTCTCCTGGTTAGTATCTATTAAAATTAAACAATGCACACGTGTTAGTAAAATAACCCAATTCACTTTAACCGCACAACTCGAGACAGAATTCCAATGACTGAGTCGGGCAGAGCCGACATGCATTACGGAATCCTAGATCAATCGGGTTTACACACGAGACAGAATTCCAATGACTGAGTCGGGCAGAGCCGACATGCATCACGGAATCCTAAATCGATAGTGTAGGGTAATAGTAGGGTTATAATACTTACAACGAGGCAGAGCTTCGCTTTATAGTGGGTATTATTTCTCGAGAGTTTTAGCTTACTAGTGATCAGAGGAAAGAAAGAAATTTGAACGAAAACAAATGAGCTCGTTCACCCTATTTATAGGGCTGGTTGCACACTCCGCCGCGCCCCGCGATGCCCCAGGCTAAGCCTGTCGCGGGCTGTGAGAGCCTAAAAGGCGGCACTAGCTTAGTCTAGTCAGCAGGCTAAACGTGACATGCATAGGACACGTGGCTCAATGCCTTGTCTGACAAGTCCAGTTCGTCGCGCCCCTCGAAGGAACTTGCTTCGTCTGTCGCGGGCCGCGAGCGACACAAGAATTTTGTTTTTCTTGATATTCACAAGTACCAAGGTATTTCGGGTCCGTTTCTCATATACGGGGTATACTTAGGAACGTTTAAGGGTGTCCAAAATTATTTTTAGGAGGGTTGTTATATCCTCCCCACCTTGTTTTGGATCTCGTCCTCAAGATCTACTGGAAACAGGTATGGGTATTTCCTTAACATCTCTGACTCGAGTTCCCAATGTATTCTGGTCCTCTCTTGGAATCCCATTTTACTTTGACCAGAACTAGTCTCTTGTGTTTGAGGTTCTTGATCTTTCTATCTTCAATCTGAATGGGTTTCCCAATAAACTTATGTTTCTCATTTACCTCTATTTCCTTTAGAGATATCCCTAACGATTCGTCTACTAAACACTTTTTGAGATTTCATACATGAAACACATCATGTATTCCTGCCATTTCCTCTGGCAGTTGTAGCTGATAGGCTACAGGTCCTATTTTTCTAATAATCTCAAAAGGTCCAAGATACCTGGGGCATAGCTTTCCTCTTTTAACGAATCTGACTACTGCCTTCCATGGAGAAACTTTTACTAGTACCTTATCTCCTACTTGGAATTCTAAAGGTTTTCGTCTGTTATCCGCATAACTCTTTTAACGATCTCGTGTTTTTTTTAGTCTTTCATTGACTTGAATTATCTTATCTGTTGTTTCTTGCACTATCTCTGGTACAGATAATTGTTTTTCTCCAATTTCTGCCTAACAGACTGGAGTTCTGCACTTTCATCCATAAAGTGCTTCAAATGGTGCAGCATTAATGCTAGTATGGTGGTTGTTATTTTAGGAAAATTCTATTAATGGTAAATGGTCGTCCCAATTTCCTCCAAAATCAATTACACAGGCTCTAAACATATCTTCCATCGTCTGAATTGTCCTTTCGCTTTGTCCGTCCGTCTGTGGATGATAAGATGTGCTTAGATTTAACCTGGTTCCCATTGCTTTTTGGAAACTTGTCCAAAAATGAGAAGTGAAGCGGCTATCTCTATCAGACACAATAGATAAAGGAATTCCATGTAATGAAACTATTTCATTTACATATAGCTTGGCTAACTGTTCCATACTGAAAGTTTCCTTCATGGGTAAGTGTAACAACCCGCACCTTCGTGCTTGTTACTCTCATCCCACTCGTTACGCCTAGCACCAGAGATTCGGATCATAATGTAAGTATATCGCTTACAACGCTACTTCGCATATATCGCATACTTTCAACACGCTATATCGCACATCACAACGCACACACTAACGCTAACGATGACATCGCGTGAGCGCTTAAACTACTCCCCTCGCTTGTCGTGATGCAACGCAAATGCTAACGCTAACGATGACATCGCGTGAGTACTTAAGCTGCTCCCCCCGATCATCGTGATGTGACGCAAACTCGAAACACAATTACTTATGCCATGACCTGTTTTATATATATAATAATATCTGAGTATAAAACATGTCTAAACGCGCACTCGCTAGCACGTGCAACTCAATTTATCACACTAAAACGCAACCTAACACGATACTACTTATCCCGCTATAACGCTTAAAGTATCCACAATGCTTATAGCAACAAAACACGCCGAACGAAACGAAAGTTGGAAAACTAACAAACGAAATCGGGCTATCCGAATGGACATCCGATCGAATGGACTTCTGTCCGGATGACCATCCGCTCGGAGGACCATTCGACCGGAAGCCATCTGACCCATTTGACCGCCTTAACTTTCGTCATTTCCTATAAATAGGGCCGTTGTGTCTCATTTCAACACTTTGGTTCTCTCATCCGATCACTCACTCCCAAGTCACTTTCAGTCACTTTTCATCACGATTCAAGACAATTTCGTAAGTATTTCTCCTCAAATCTTGTATAGTCTTCATCACTAAACACTTTTACATCATTTTCTCCATCAAAATCAGAGCCATAACTATAGGGAATTAGGAAAGACACGACCTAGACCGGGTTTTGATGTCTTAGAAATTGACCTAGTCTATAGTCTAAGTACCAACAGACTGGCTTCGTGCGAACCCAGTAGAGGTTTGGTACAAGCCTACTTTTGATGCTCTCATTCGAACTCGCAAAAGAAACTACATCTTCGTACGTACTTTTGACAAACTTTAAACTAACATAACTTTTGACTCGAGCGTCCGATTTAGCCCATTCTTTTTCCTACACATCCGTAACAAAATTACCGACGCACCTATCTTAACCGTTCAGTCAAAAATTGAATGTATGGTTGGGGACCAGTAAATGCACAATATATTCGTTTGACCCATATAGTTTTTGTACTAATTTAACTAGTAACAACTTAAGACGACAAGGCGTATTTACCCCAACTTCAGAGGCTTACGACCACTGGCGTTTCATTACCACACTTGTGGCTTCACGCTCTTGTGATCCGTCTTCGCCAAATGTCAATCAAAAATAAAGTTTTATTACTACTAACCAATTATTTGACCCGTTTGGCTCATTTACAGAATCCTCCGTTTTTAATGACTACCAACCGCATTCTAGTCTATTTACGACTCATTAAATCAATAGCAAACAATATTACTTCAACTAATATCAACCTTTATATCAAAACACGATTATGAACAATTAACATATCTAGTTTACGTATTGTAACATAACAAGTTACATACCTTCAAAGCACGCCCTTCAAACGCAAGTCGCCACCGGCTTGTCCACTTGACGCTCTGGTATCTTTTCCTATAGAGTTCAATCACAACCCATTTAGAACTCTTTTCATAACATGTAACGCATAACTTGTCGAAATTTACAAATACACGTTTTAACCCAATTTTTCAGTTTTAAAGCCTTCTTTTAGGCATTTTTACAAACACTTCAAAGGCCGAATTTTATACACTTTATTATCATGTTCATGGCTTGTTATTTAGCCGATTTTAACATCAATTAACATGTTCATATCAATTTTCGCATCTACAACATCAGAATTTACTTATTAAAATTCAAATTACACTAGAACAACTATCAATTTCTAATGTTTAGCATGTTCATACAAAAACCCACTTATCACCTTCAAGGGTGATCATGAATTCACAAGAATTAGACCTAATTTCATCATATACTTGTCTAGGGTTTACTCCTAGACACTACAATGTTCCTATTTCATCATATAACGAAGATGCAACCATCTAATTCGAATTCTCTAGGTTTGCTCAGAAATTCAACTAGAGATTTCACATGAAATTTACATACCTCATGACTCCTTTTTCAGTGGAGATCACTAATTCGTACAGGGATTTTGATTTAGACTTGATTTGGACCTTCAATTTGAGAGATTTGTGAGAAGTTAGGGTTTGAAGGGGAGCTCTATGTCCCCCCCTGTGTTTCTGTCAAACTCAGCACACACAAGTGTGTGTTTGAGTTTTGATTTTTATGTTTAATTGTCATTAGTTTCGTTTTAAATGCTTTTGGCCCCTCAATTATCATTTAGTTCTAATCTTTAGTGTGTTAACCCACTTTTAAGTCACTACATGACTTTTATTTAACTAGGTTATTTTTAATCCTAGTTAGTTCACTTGATTATTTATCGACACTATATTCTAAAATAATTGATTTAAAATTTTCGGGGTGTTACAAGTCCACCCCCCTTAAAAGGGTTTCGTTCTCGAAACCGGAAATACGTACCAAATAATGCCGGGTAGAGACGCCGCATCTCCTCTTCGAACTCCCATGTAGTGTCCGAACCCTTCCTATGCTCCCGTTTAATCTTAACTTGATCAATTCTCTTATTTCGCAAGTCTTTAACCTTTCTGTTGGATCTGAGTTTCCTTTTGATTGTATTTTTGTTTGTAAAATAAGATGGACAATGGATGAGTTGTGCAGCGGAATTAAAATGATAACAAACTTTGTATACAATCAAATGAGAGTAATACTTTAATCAAACATCTTTACACAAAGAACCAAATGATAGAATTTATTTCAAACACGATTACAATGATGATGTATGAATGCAAACTCCCCCTCAGCCAGAGCTCAGTAGTTTGTTCGTGCAAAGAAGACGAATGATGTGAAGAGCTAATAGAACAGTACAAAGTACTGTACTATTTATAAGCACTTGCAAACTACTGAGCATCTTTAGCTGACGTCACCATGAAAGTGACATCTAACCTCCTAACAAACTCTAACCTCTGATCTATACAGACACTGCTTGTGTTAACTACTGCTATTACATTCTATTACATAACAGACTATAGAACATCTGCTGCAACCTTCTACTGCTGTGAACCCAGCAGCACTTATCCGGATCAGCAGTGCTTGACTCAAGGCAGTAGATTGAATCAGCAGGACTTGAGTCTTCATCAGATCTTTAATTGAGCAGCAGTTATCGATCAGCAGTTAGTAAGATCAGCAGATAGGAGGTCATCAGTTGTTGTAATCACTTTCAAGGGGAGAGATATGTATATCAGCATCTGCTTATTCTGAATCCACTGAGCTAATCCAGTTTTGGCTTTACATTATCTGTTCCTCTGATAGAGTTCAATCCCAACAATCTCCCCCTGGAACAGATAATGCCAAAACTCTTCATTATTGTGGATATTTTATTGCCTCATCAACAGCTCCCTTATCTGGCCTTTAAATTGCAATTCAAAGTTAAGGGCATCTGTATCTTCATCATCCCTGCTAAGTGGAAGATCAAGGAGATCCTGCAAATCTTCAAGACTCAGGCCAAGAGCTTGTTCCCTTGATATTATCTTCACTTCTCCACCAGACCCGAGCAAAGTCAATACGCGGGTCTGTTTGTCAGTTGCCCACTTTTGTATTTTTGAGCCTGGTGGGTTTCTTGGGAGATGCTTATTTGCAGAAGTATTTGGAGAGGCTGGCCGGTTCATCACTAGCTGAGCAGTGGTAGCAGAGTTTTCCTGTTCAAGTTCTTCTTTTAACGTTCTTAACAAGCCTTCTTTTAAGACAGCATTTCCAGCAAGAATTTCTTGAACAGTTTCAGCTCCAAACTGGCTTTGTGTCCTTCTTTTGTAGATGGCAGTACCAGCTGGAGCAGTGGCTCTCCTGGTTTGCAGCTTTGATGGTCCTTTTGAAACCGCTGCTTCAGGGTAGTTAGGTTTTTGAGGGATTTTAGGATCTTTCTTCCTTAATTCCTCCAACCTTTTGTAGGTTGACCTGACCACATCTTCTTTCCATCTAGCAACTTGTCTTTTGGTGCCAAATTCAGCAACAACCAATTCTTCTTTCATTCTTTTTAGTTCCAACTGCTTTTCAGGTACATTCTTTTTGAACTTTGCCCAATCAGGAGGAGTGTGAGTGACTTTCCTTTTTATCATAACTTGAATTCTGGCTGATTCAGCTTCAAGCTATGGGATAGTCCACTCTTTGTACATGTGTCTCTCTCCTTTGTATTTCTTGTAAAACATAATGCTTTCAATGTAGTCTTTCTTCAGAGATTCAGCTGCTCTTTCAGAAATTTGTTGACTGACATTTTTAGCAAAACGTTCTAGGGAATTGACTTGTGTAAGCAGATATTGGTAGTATCTTGAAACTTCTTTTTCAGATTTCCCTTGTGAGTTTCTTTGTGAGATATCCTCTGCTTGTTTGGCCTTTATCTTCAAATATTCATCAATGTTTTTGGGCCATGGATATCCTTTGATTGAGGGCAAACTCCTTTTGGCAGGGTCATCCTCAGTATATAAGGATTTTATCTCTTCTCTGACAGCTTCTAGTTCAAGAGGAAATTGAACACCTGCAGGAGGTAAAGGTTTGTGCATAGGAACAGAAGAAAGTGGAACTGGCTTTGGTATATTGACAAGAGCTAAAGGTTTTGAAGATGTTTGGGGTGGTGAAGTGACATCATCTTTAGGAGTTAGCCTCCTCCTCTTTATTTGAGGAGGGACTGATGATGTTTTGGATGGAAAGATGGTTGTAGTGGCAGTGGTTTGTGATAGACTAACAGCTGTTGAAACAACTGGTGTTCCAACCACTGTTGTCTTTACAACAGATGTTTTAACATCTGCTGTCTTCTGCCTTTTGACAGGAGGTGATTGTGATTTTGGTGGTGATGGTGGTAAAGCAGTAGATGAAGTGTGTGTTGAGGTGGTGTGTGTTGAAGTGATGTCAGATGTTGAAACTACTGAGGTACCAACAGCAGTTGATACAACAGAGGTTACGACACCTGTTTTGGAAGGTGGTTTTTGAACAGACTTTGAACGCCTGACCGGAATGGATTTGGGTAGCCTTACTTTTCTAGTAGGCTGCTTCTTTTCATCAAAAAGATTTTCATCATCTCTTGAACCTGAAGTACCCTGATCCGGATAATCCACCTTGGCTTTCTTTTTGGCCTCTCTATCCCTTTTTACACATGCAAGTGCTTCTGCAAGTGCATTTGTAGTCACATCAATTTTCTTACTCCCATCTGGCAAAGGGATTTGCTTGGTCATATTTGAATTTT
Organism: Helianthus annuus; assembly: GCF_002127325.2. Taxonomy (NCBI): domain Eukaryota; kingdom Viridiplantae; phylum Streptophyta; class Magnoliopsida; order Asterales; family Asteraceae; genus Helianthus; species Helianthus annuus. The sequence goes on from NC_035437.2 coordinate 122,366,784, forward strand.
CTGGTGCAAGGTAAAGACCATCAGTTATTCCCTTTCTTCTCCATTCTTGAATTTTCTCCCCCTTTTTGGCATTATCTTCAGGGAGGTGATCAATGAAAAATACTGGTGGAGGAGCAGTGCCAGTGGAGTGCAGGATCTGAGCTTTGAGAGCCTTTAGATCAGCCTGAGTGTCTTTGAACCTAGACTCCATAGCATTTCTCAGCTGTTGAACATGTTTTTCATGTTGCTGATCTGCTAATTGTGCCTGATGATGGAGATAAGGTTAAAAGAGATTCCAGAGCTCATTTGTAGCAGGTGCTTGTTGTAGAGCAGATGCTTGAGGTGGAACAGCAGTTGATTGTACCTTTTGTACTTGTAGCAACTGTTGGAGCATATCTTTCAGCTCTGCAACAGAGTTATCAAGTTTTTCAACACGATCCGTCAATTTCTGGTACTTTAAATCATCACCCAATTTAATGGGATCATCTGATTTCCCACTAACAGTGATTTTATCAGTGGCAGATGTAGGGAATTTATTCCAAACACTAACCACTGATGCCCCTTTTTCTTGGTACTGGGGTCTTCTTCCTTCAACACTTGACAACCTTTTGATGATGCCAGTTGGATATATAAATCCACTGGTGGTTGGCAGAGGTGCTATGTAAGGAATTGCCTCCAAGGAAGTCTTATTAATGAAACCACTGCCCAACTGTAAACCTGTAGGTTCAACAGTTGTAGTGGCTGCTTCACTTGGATTACCACAAAGAGTTACTTGTAACTCAATGGGTGTAACCTCCTCAGGCGTTGTTGGTGGGTTAGCAATGGATGATACAGCAGGCTTAGTCATTTGTTGAGGTATATTCTCATTGACAGGCGATTGAGAAGGACTGGATAGTGCCTGGTTCAAGTCAATTGCATCCAACAGTAGTTGTGTTTTTGGTGGAATTGAGGATGTGATGGTGGGTTTAGAAAGCGGAGTTGCTCCGGACATTGAGCTGTGGATGATGGAGACAAGTGTATCCAGAGCATCATGATGTGGTGGCCCTTTGTGTACAATCTGTCCTTTTTGTGAAGAAGCAGGAGGAGTTATGGTTATGGGTTGAGATATTTGTACCAACTGCTGTGAGGAAGAAGCAGCAGTGGTTTCTAGTGACATTTGTGTTGTCACAGGCATTAACTCTAGTATCTCATCTGCTAGAGTTGCCTTTTTGATTGGTTTGGAGGGTTTTTGATTTTTCTTTTTGGACGGCCTTTTTGGTTTGGTAGGTGTGGGTTTCAAAACAGTTGTTCTGCTGCTTTGATCACCTAGAGCAGTAGGCTCAGCAGCAGATACCTGAGGAGCAGTGGTAGCTGCTAAAGTCTGCTCAAGTACCCCTGCTTGTGTTTTGCAAGGTGCTAACATACGTGAAAATGTTTCAGATGTTAGACAGTTTATTGCAGTTATTTCACCTTGGTTTATTAGAGGCAAATCATCCTTACTGAATTTCTTTTGAAAATAATAGCTTAAAAACCTTGGAAACAGTAAAAATGATTCGCTTTCAACATTATTAACCAAATCTTTAAAGATTTCCCGAGAATAGTTATAATTTTCTTCTTGTATCGCATATCCCAGATTTTGAATCTTTATAGGGATCTCATTGAAAGAAGTGGTTTTGTTTGAAACACATACTAGGAGGGTATGAAATAAAAATCTTGGTGCAGGAGGAAAATAACCTTTTTCTAAAGTTAATTTCGTCATCATTGTGGCTTCATACCCTCTTTCAATGAAGTCAATTTGCAACTCGTTTTTGGTGAAGGAAGTTTTACCTGCCTGGTCATCGAGTTGAAAGACTTCGGAGATGGATTGTGGTGTAATGTGGACAGCTTTACCCTTTATGGAAGATTTGATTGCAGTGACAATGTCTCCTTGTTTTTCAAGGGTTGCATTCTTCCAAAACTCCCTTTGGGTTGCCAAGTAGATGGGTGCGTCGGCGGTGAGCAAAGTTTTGTACTTTGATTTTGCCATGATGGTGATAATGGAATCGAAAACATCTGTGGTTCCTGGTTTTGTGAGAAGACCCAGAAGATTGTGAGATTTTTTGAATGGAAGTTCAGTGGTAGTTGCCTTTTGAGAGGCTGTTTTCGATGATTTTGATGAGGGTTTTGCAGATGACTTCGATTTTGTCATTTTTGAAACGATTGATCGAAGAAATTTTGTGAGAGATGGAAAGAAAAACTGCTTTGAGAAGAGAATTTTTATGAATTCAATTCGACAGTAAAACCCTGTTTGGATGGTGAGTGGGGAGTTTTATAGGAGAGATAGTGAATGCTGACGTGGCAGCCGTTACAAAAAGTCTGACTGCTATGTACTGCCCACGTGACAACCACTGGTGAAAATGAAGGACAGTACTTTTGGTGAAAGCAACGGATGAAAGCAGTGGAAAGGGGGCAGTGGATGATTTTTTACTATCAGTGGATAGCATATCAGTGGATTATCAAGGAATGAGAGAACAGAGGTTGCCTTTCAGCAATGGGCAGACCTTTTTGAAGTAGAGCATACTTTTGAACAATCAGTGGTTATGGCAGACTTTTAAGGATTTTAATGAAATTTTCATTTTTAAGCTATTTTTAAGGATGGATTTTTGATTTTCTGAAAACATTTTGTTGCTTTTATTCATAGAAAAACAAGATATTGCTTGTTATTCCATGTTCAGCATCCCAATCCTAGAGACCAGACTTTCAAAAGTGGCTGTATCAAGTGCTTTTGTGAGCACATCTGCCAGCTGGTCTTTAGTTGGGACATGATGCAGAGAAATCAAACCTTTTTCATAGCAATCCCTCACAAAGTGATGTCTGATGTCGATGTGTTTGGTGGTAGAATGAGAAACTGGATTTTTGATGATATTTTCTGCTGCCTGGCTATCCAGCACAAGTGTTGTCTTTAAGGCAGTGATACCAAAATCCAGTAACTGATTTTGAAGCCACAGGAGTTGGGCTGTACAGCTTGCAGCAGCAATGTATTCAGCCTCAGCAGTGGATGTTGAAACTGCTGCTTGCTTTTTGCTTTGCCAAGAAACTAAGCAATCACCTAGAAACTGGCACCCTCCTGAAGTGGACTTCCTTGTTGTGTGACAACCAGCAAAGTCACTGTCTGAAAAACCTGAAAGCTTGATATTCCCATTAGCTGGATACCAGATACCAAGTGTGGGAGCACCTTTTATGTATCTGAGAATCCTTTTTACAGCAATGAGATTAGATTTTCTGGGAGCTGATTGACTTCTTGCACAGACACATGTTGCAAACATGATGTCTGGCCTAGATGCAGTTAGGTACAATAAAGACCCAATCATGCTTCTAAAAAGTGTTTGGTCAATCAGCTCATCCTTTTCATCAGACATGACCAGCTTATTTGTGGCCATGGGTGTGCTGCATGGTTTACAATCATTCATATCAAATTTGGTTAAAATTTCTTTAGCATATTTGCTTTGATGAATGAAAGTTCCATTTTGCATTTGCTGTACTTGGAGACCAAGAAAGCATTGCAGCTCACCCATTGCACTCATTTCAAACTCAGCTGTCATGAGTTCTCTAAACTCTTCACACATTTTGGTACATGTGCTTCCAAACATAATGTCATCCACATAAATTTGGACGATCATTAAATCTTTCCCTCTCCATTTAAGAAACAGTGTTTTATCAATGGTACCTCTTTTGAAACCATTTGAGAGAAGAAAGTTGGAAAGAGTTTCATACCAGGCTCTAGGTGCTTGTTTCAGGCCATACAAGGCTTTGTTTAGCCTGTAGACATGATCAGGATAAAATGGATCCTGAAAGCCTGGAGGTTGACATACATATACCTCTTCTTGCAATGTACCATAGAGGAAAGCACTTTTGATATCCATCTGAAACACCTTCATGTTGTGGTTGACAGCAAAGGCCAGGAAAAGTCTGATAGCTTCCAATCTTGCAACTGGGGCGAATGTTTCATCATAATCAATCCCCTCTTCCTGTCTGTAACCTTGAACCACAAGCCTGGCTTTGTTCTTGACAACAATGCCCCTTTCATCTGTTTTGTTCTTGAAGACCCACTTTGTGCCAATGGGACTGACCTCTTTTGGCAGTGGTACAAGCTCCCATACTTGTTGTCTCTTGAACTGTTGGAGCTCCTCTTGCATGGCTTCTACCCAGCTGTTGTCTTTTAGTGCCTCTTGGTACTTGACTGGCTGATGGAGTGATAGAAAACCAGCAAAAAGACAAATGTTTTGGGTTTGGCTTCTTGTGAGCACCCCTTCATTGATGTTGCCAATGATTTGATCAGGTGGATGAGATCTCAAGAAGATTAAATCTCCTTGGTATGGTATGATGGCATTTGTTGGTGAAGGCTGCAAATGTGTATCATCTGAGCTAACCACTGCTGGTGACTTTGATGACCCAGCAGTGGCTTCAAAAGGTGGTGGAATGGGTGGTAATGGAGTGGACCACTGCTGACTTTTATCCACTGTTTGAGGACTTTTGTCAGCAGTAGTTGAGGATATGGAAGCAGTGGTGGATGGGCTACTTTGATCAACAACTGTTGATGTAGCAGTGGTTGAGCTTTCACAGATGTTTTGAACAACTGATGCTTTCCCTTTGGTGGCAGACCTTTGAGGGATGATGACTTCATACCCATAGTCTGGTGTTGTATCCTCTGATGGACCTGCACTGTTAGTCTTGACAGCAGTATTTTCAAAAGTGAATTTTTCAAGATCAAACAGTTCAGCAGGATTTGCTGGGATTTTCATTGATGAAAGTTCATTGAACTTTACATCCAAAGTCTCCTCCACTACCTTGGTCTGTGCATTGAACACTTTGTAGGCCTTGGCAGTGGTTGAGTATCCCAGAAAATAACCACAATCAATTTTGGCTGCAAATTTTGAAATGGAATCTTTTAAGTTCAAAATAAAGCATGGGCAGCCAAATACCTTGAAGTATGAGATCAGTGGTTTGATTTTATACAGAATTTCATAGGCAGTCTTTTTGTGCTTGGGATTGATTAAAACTCTGTTCTGAACATAGCAAGCAGTGTTTACTGCCTCTGCCCAGAAAGTTAATGGCAAACCTGAATCTGCAAGCATGGTTCTGGCAGCCTCAATCAAAGTTCTGTTCTTTCTTTCAACAACCCCATTTTGCTCTGGTGTTCTAGGGATACTATACTGCCTTACAATCCCTTTCTTCACACAGAAGGCATCCAACTCCCTATTTTTAAATTCTGTGCCATTGTCACTCCTAAAGCTTTTCACTGGAAGATCAAATTGCTTTTCAACCTGTGTCACAAAGTCTTGCAAAATACCTGCAGGTTCATCTTTAGAGTGCAAAAAGAAAGTCCATGTAAACCTAGAAAAGTCATCAACTATAACTAAACAGTATCTTTTCTTTTTGAGGCTCATGACTTGAACTGGGCCAAACAAATCCATGTGCAGCATTTGCAAGCACTGGGTTGTTTTGGACTCCTCAATGGACTTGTAGGAACTTTTATGCTGTTTTCCTTTTAAACAGGAAATGCAATGTTCAGGACATGAAAACAATTTTTGTGGAAGGCCTCTCACCAAACCATTTTTTGAAATTTCTGTTATTGTCTTAAGATTTGTGTGTCCCAGTCTTTTGTGCCAAAGTTCTGTCTCTTTGTTAGAGGCAGCTGAGAACAGACAGGCATCAGCTCTGGGACACTCTTTAGACATGTCAACAATATAAACATTGCCACTTCTTTGAGCAACAAGTTTTGTTTGACCATTTTTAATTATTGCTTCAATCTTTTTGACCATTTCTGGTCCAACAATCTTACAACAATCTTTTGTGAAGAATGACCCAAACCCTTTGTCACTCATTTGAGACACACTCAGAAGGTTGAATTTTAGATTGTCTATTAGATTGACATTTTCAAATTTTACATTGCCAGATTGCAATGTGCCAGACCCCAGAACTTTCCCTTTACTATTATTTCCAAAGGATATATCACCCCCACCATGGATTTTAAAGTCTTTCAGGAGGGCTTTACATCCTGTCATGTGCCTGGAGCCTCCACTATCTACATACCATAGACTATCAAAGCATGCAGAAGCTCCCTGCACATGAAGTAAAAGGATTAGTTCATTAAGGACTCCAAAGCCAACAGGGCTTTGGATGGGGTCTCAACAGTGTCTGGTATGGATGCCGTGTGATGGGCAGTGGTTAAGTCAGGGGTTTGGACAGTTTTAGTACTGTTTCTTGCTAACCACTGTTGGGGGTCTTGCCCAATCAACTGCTGGTAACCGAAAGGATGCCTATTCACTCTGGGTTTAGAGGGCTTTTTGTAGACCTCATAAACGTGTGGAATCCTTTGGTAAGACTGTTTTTCCTTGCCCTTTCTGAATTGATTGGCATGAGGTGCATCAGTAACCTGAACATCTCTTTTGACAGATGTTTGGTTCAGCTGTTTTGTGACAGCTGTTTGAACTGGCACAAACAGTGGTTGTTTCTTTGTGAACCTGACAGATGGTGAAGGTGCTGATGAACTCAAGGATGTTTTAGCCATGTACTCATTCTTCTTTTCATTGAAGTTTTTGAGGTACACACATGCCTGAGTTTTATGGTTTGTTTTACCACAAACACTGCAACTTTCAGCTGAAGTAGTGACACTTGTTTTGGTTAAGTCATAAGCTTTCAGATGGAAACAATCTTTTGTTAGATGGTTCCTCTTCTCACAGAATTCACAAAACAAGTTATCAATTTTCTCTTTCTTCTTCCTCTTTTCAGACTCCTTTGTAGCAGAGGTTTTGACCACTGCTGGAATATCCTTAAGAGGAATGACTTTAGCTTTTGGAGCCTTAACACCATCAGTTGATGTAAAGTCCATTGGCTTGAAATTTTCAAGGATATCACACTCATCAGACCATCTTGGTTTAAATTGATGATTTTCAATCTCCTCAAATGCAGAGGGGCCCATTGGTCTGTCAAGTGTGATTTTGTTACCAAGTTTGTCAGTGATTTTCACTTCTTGGCCATCCTTGTTTGTTGGGATGAACTCAGTAGTTACATCAGTGGTTGAAACAGATTTTTCAAAAGCAGTGTTTTCATCATCATGTTTTCTATAACCAACCCCAAATTTTACATTGCTTTTTATCTGTTTCTCAAGCATAACCTCATACCCTTTGCATGATTCCACCCATCTTTCACAAGTGATCTGGGTGGATTCTAACTCCTTTTTGCAAACTTGGTATTTTTCTACCATAGTTTGGAGTTGGGTTTTGGTTATGCTTTGCTCTTCTTTCAAACTGCTAATCTCTTTTTCCTTTTCAGTCAACTTGTTTTTAAGTTTTTTTAAAGATCTTTCAAATTTGACTTCATCAGTTAAGATTTTGTTCCTAAGGTTTTCATTCACCTCTTTGATGTTAGCAAAAGCAATAATGCAATTGTCAGAACATAGTTTTTCTAGAACTTGAGGTGATACCTTGGCAGCAGCCATCATTGCACAATCACATTTAGGATTCTCTTCCTCATCAGCTCTCTCTTCTTCCTCACCAGCCTTTTCATCTTTCTTGTCTTCTTCAGACCATAGATCTGTCATTGGTTCAATCAGGGTACCTGAACTTTCTCCCAGCAGTACTTCATCAGTCACAGCAGTAACCACTGCTTCAGTCACCTCTTCCACTGTTTCAACCTTCAGCTGTTCCTCCTCAGATTCAACCCCTTCCTGTATTGACTCTAATGCCATCAAACAAAATTCATTGTGAGAAGAATCATTTGAAGCATATAGTGCAAAATTTTCATCATTAAGATTTTCAGGCATACTGCTCCAGTCAACAAACTCTTGACTAAAGAAACTTTGTTGTTCAGGTTGTGTAGCTACTGGAGCAGTAGTTTGAGGGGCAGATTGCACTTGTGCCTGGGGAGCAGGGGTTTGAACATATTGGATCTGTGGAGCAGCTATTTGGACATAATGCACTGGCATAGGGGCAACAGCATAGTGAGCAGTGTTCACATGTGCTGCTGGGGCATATTGGGCATAGTGCACAGTGTTTTGATTTTGAGGTCTAGGATTTGAACTAGGGTGAGTGACTATGGGACCAGTTGTTTGACTCCTACATTCCCTAGCAAAGTGTCCCAACCTGTTACACTTGTAACACTTGATTTTCGATTTATCCAACCCAACCCTTAGGTTCCCATGAAGACCTGGAAATTTTCTCCCAGTTCTCTTATAAAACTTGCTAGTTCTAACACTTAGCAAGGCCAGTTGGTGCAGGATGTCCATTTCCTCTAGGTCAGTGGGGTCGAAATGCTGTAAATCAGTGAGTTCAAACCTTAAATTGTCTGACATCTGGTTTTCATTTGCAGTGAATGCATAACCTGTAGAGTGAGGATCAGGGTTGTTAAAGTTTGCACCAGCAGTTATGTCAATGAAGTGATCATAACCCTGATCCTTACCACTACCACCAGATTCTTCTTGACCCAGAAGAGCAGTGTTACCGAATGAATAATCATCAACGGTTTTCCCTGACTCTTGTAACTTCCTTTTCTGGTTCAACTCCCTCTCAAAGGTCAGGAGTCGACCATGGAGTTGGGTCAAGGTCAGATCCTTGAACTTAGGTGCAGTTTTGGTGACAATAGCTATTGTGTCCCATTTTTCTGGCAGTGATCTGAGGAACCTGCTATTTTGAGTCGAGTTTGTAAACGTGACATTAACAAGCCTCAGTTCACTAATGAGACAGCTGAAACGCTCAAATTGTTGAGTCAGTGATTCACCTTTAACATGACAAAATGTTTCATACTGTTGGTTCAGGATTTCCCTATTGTTTTCTAAGACCTCTTCGGTACCTCCAAACTGTTCCTTAAGTGCGTCCCACAACTCTTTGGCACTGTTAAAATGTAACAGTCCAACATATATTTCGTTGGGGAGCGCTGATGCAACAATACTAAATGCTTTAGCATCCAGTTCAAATTTTTGATAATCCGTTTCAGTATAATTTTCAACAGGTTTAGGAACTTGTTTTTTAGCATCTTCAGCGCTTGGCACTGTAGGAACATGAGGACCAAAGATAACAGACTTCCAACAACCTGTGCTTTGTTGAGCGAGGATGTGACCCATCCTCCTCTGCCAGATGTTGTACTCATTTCTTTTTAGCATAGGTGGTTTAAAGAGCGAGCCAATGTTGTTTTTATCGTCCTGAGATTGTGACGTCATTCTTGTTGTTTTACAGGTATTGAGAAATCAACTATAATGGTGATTAATCCTTACTCTGTTTTTCAACGACGAACAAACGATCAGTATCAACTGTTTTGCGCTGAACTATTTACGTCAAAATGATTGTTAAATCAAATTTGACTATTCTAGCTCTGATACCAATTGTTGGATCTGAGTTTCCTTTTGATTGTATTTTTGTTTGTAAAAAAAGATGGAAAATGGATGAGTTGTGCAGCGGAATTAAAATGATAACAAACTTTGTATACAATCAAATGAGAGTAATACTTTAATCAAACATCTTTACACAAAGAACCGAATGATTGAATTTATTTCAAACACGATTACAATGATGATGTATGAATGCAAACTCCCCCTCAGCCAGAGCTCAGTAGTTTGTTCGTGCAAAGAAGACGAATGATGTGAAGAGCTAATAGAACAGTACAAAGTACTGTACTATTTATAAGCACTTGCAAACTACTGAGCATCTTTAGCTGACGTCACCATGAAAGTGACATCTAACCTCCTAACAAACTCTAACCTCTGATCTATACAGACACTACTTGTGTTAACTACTGCTATTACATTCTATTACATAACACACTATAGAACATCTGCTGCAACCTTCTACTGCTGTGAACCCAGCAGCACTTATCCGGATCAGCAGTGCTTGACTCAAGGTAGTAGATTGAATCAGCAGGACTTGAGTCTTCATCAGATCTTTAATTGAGCAGTAGTTATCGGTCAGCAGTTAGTAAGATCAGCAGATAGGAGGTCATTAGTTGTTGTAATCACTTTCAAGGGGAGAGATATGTATATCAGCATCTGCTTATTCTGAATCCACTGAGCTGATCCAGTTTTGGCTTTACATTATCTGTTCCTCTGATAGGGTTCAATCCCAACACTTTCGAACTAGAATCTCTAATGGTTTTACTGCGTAATTAAGGCTATTACCCACCTCGATATCATCGTAATGGATATAAGCCGTTTCCTCCGCTAGACATTTTCGCAGTTTTGACACATGAAATGTGCCATGTATTCCACTCAATTCTTCTAGTAACTCAAGGCGATACGCTACCTTACCGATTCGTTCAATGATTTTTAATGGCCCGATAAATCTCGGGCTTAGTTTCCCCCTCTTCCTGAATCGGATTACTCCTTTCCATGGGGAAACCTTTAGCATAACCATGTCGCCTACCTGAAATTCAATCGGTTTTCGTCTTTTGTCGGCATAACACTTTTGCCTATCTTGGGCCGCTTTCAAATGAGCTCGCACCACATCGATTTTCTTGTTAGTGGCTTGGACAACTTCTTTATGGGCTAGTTCACGTGGACCCACTTCACCCCATCATACCGGGGTTCTACATTTCCTACCTTACAACATCTCATAAGGGGCCATGCCAATGCTGGCATGGTAACTATTGTTATAAGAAAACTCTGCTAATGGCAAATACACGTCCCAACTGCCCCCAAAATCGATAATACACGCTCTCAGCATATCCTCCAGGGTCTGTATTGTTCTTTCACTCTGCCCATCCGTCTGAGGATGGTATGCGGTTCTGATAAATAGTTTTGTTCCCATCTGTTCTTGAAATTCTCTCTAGAATTTTGAAGTAAACCGGGTATCTCTGTTCGATACAATAGATACCGGTACCCCGTGACGTGCCACTATCTCATTTGTGTATACTTCCGACATCTTTTCCGAAGTATAAGTCTCAGGTATGGGAATAAAGTGAGCACTCTTCGTTAATCTATCCACGACCATCCATATAGCATCGAATCCCCGACTCGTTCTAGGCAGTTTGGTCAACAGGTCCATAGTGATATGTTCCCCTTTCCAAACCGGGATTTCCAATGGTTGCAGATTTCCATATGGTTTCTGGTGTTCCGCCTTGACTTGCAAACAAGTCAAGCATTTCTCAACATACTTTACTACATCTCTCTTCATTTCGGGCCACCAATAGTTTTCCTTTAAATCATTGTACATCTTGGTTGCACCCGGATGAATAGAATAACGGGCTAAATGAGCTTCATTGAGTAGAAGCGTTTTGACCCCGCAGGAGTTTGGGACCCATATTCTTCCAAAACGAGTCTTCATCCCGTCGCTACCATCCGCCAAATCCTTCAGCTGACCGACTATCCTTTCCTTTTTCAGGTTTTCTTCTTTCACCGCCTCACTTGTGCTTCTCAGATTAGTTCAAGTAAACCCGAGGTTACAACAAGCTGCATCGGCCTCACTCGTATTGGGACATAATCCGATTTCCTGCTCAAAGCATCCGCCACAACATTTGCCCTTCCGGGGTGGTAATGTATTTCACAGTCGTAATCCTTTACTGTGTCTAACCACCGCCTTTGTCGCATATTTAACTCCTTCTGATCGAAGAAGTATTTTAAACTCTTGTAGTCGGTGAATATGGTGCACTTTACCCCATATAAATAGTGCCTCCATATTTTTAACGCAAACACCACCGCCGCCAATTCGAGATCGTGCGTGGGATATTTCTTTTCATGCATTTTTAATTGCCTCGAGGCATAAGCTATAATCTTTCCTCATTGCATTAAAACACATCCAAGCCCCGAAAGTGAGGCATCTGAATAAACCACCAAGTCTTCGACTCCGTCCGGCAACGTTAATACCGGAGCTTGGGTTAACTTTTCTTTTAGCGTTTGGAATGCTCTTTCTTGTTCGACACCCTAAATAAACTTCTCTTTCCGAGTTAACTTAGTTAGCGGCGACGCAATCTTGGAGAAATCTTGAATGAATCTCCTGTAGTATCTCGGAAGCCCTAAGAAACTTCTAATCTCTGAAGGATTCTTCGGAGAGCTCCATTTCGACACAGCCTCTATCTTTGTCGGATCCACCAATATTCCATCGGCACTTATGATGTGGCCGAGGAATTGCACCTCTCGTAACCAGAAGGCGCACTTTGAGAATTTTGCATATAACTTTTCTCGCCTGAGTGTCTCTAACACCTCTTGTAAATGACGTGCATGATCTACTTCACTTTTCGAGTATACCAGAATGTCGTCGATAAACACGATTACCGACTTATCTAACATTGGCTTGCAAACCCGGTTCATGAGGTCCATGAAAGCCGCGGTGTGTTGGTGCACTACATCTGTTGATTTTGTCTTGGATCAAGTCTTAGTCTTAGAATGTTAGATTAGGGCACATTGTACGAAAAAATAGGAGGTATAGTGTGTTTATTGAAGAGGTTTCGCTTATAGTGACATAGGTAGAGGTTCCGCTTATATGTCATCATATAGTTCCGCTTGAATGTCACTTGGAGGTTTCGCTTGTATGACATGTATACTGAAGCGAAACCCCAACCCTATATAAGGGTCACATAAGCGAAACCACATAGTAGTGGTTGTAGGGAAATTGTGTAACGGCGAAGCCCTGCCGAATCGTCTCCAGAGCTTGTAACTTGTTATAAAGAGTAATAAACAGAGACAAATTAGTGAAATCAAGCTAAACAAAGACTGGATCAATGAATTCTGCCTCTGATTCAGTCTGAGCACTCTTCTGATAGACTCGTCAGGTTGTTTAACGATCCTACATGTGGTATCAGAGCTCAAGAGGAAGAGTTCTTACTGTTTAGTTCGTTTTCGCTCAAAAATTCTGATTTCTACACCTTCTTTCATCAGTTCAGGGAGTTTTATCGATCAAAATTGGATCAAAATTTCACAGATTGTGTATTATAGGACACTAACAAACCCTGGAAAGTTTTGGACCAAAATACGGATTAAAAATGGGTTAAACTATCTTCGGACTAGGTTTCGCTTATTCGGACAATTTGTAGTTCCGCTTATATGACCACCTAGGTTCCGCTTTTGTGACACTAAAATCAGATAGTTTCGCTCCAAATGTCAAGTGGTTCCGCTTGAAAGGTTCGCTTCAAGTGACAATTTGGAGGATCGCTTGTAAGATTCGTTTGTGAGGTTCCGCTTCAAGGGTCATTTGTTGGAGTTCCGCTTGAGGGTTCGCTTGAACAGACATTGTTGTTCCGCTTATACGTACATCAATGTTTCGCTTGTCTGTTCTTTGGAGTTTCGCTTATCAGGACACCTCAAGGTTTCGCTTATAGTGCAACATTTGGGATTTCGTTTTTGTGACATTTTGAGAGAAAGATTTGTCGAGATTATTTGAAACATGGCAGAAATGTTTGATGAAAAGGAGAATGAGTTTGTTGAAAGGCTAAATAGATATGGTTGGAATCATATGAGTCTGTATGACCAAGATGATAAGTATATTTGGACTCTTAGACTTGAAAGGTTTGCTTGCCAGCAGAATGAGAGCTTGAAAGAGATGAAAAAAAGATTTTATTACTTGATGGACAAGTTAAAATCGTTTGGAATAAATTTGACAGATACTGAAAAGATATCAAAGTTGGAAGAAGCTTTACCTGCCGAATGGGATGATGTTCTAAAGAAATTAAAACAAAAGCCTAAATTCTCGAAATTACATCCAACTGATTTCATCAATAAACTTCAAAAACATAGTTATGAAAATTCTGATAAGAAGAAAATATTGATGAATAAAATCAAAGAACATTTAGATGAACTGAATTTGGGAAATCTAGATAAAATCAATTTGGATGTAATTACTGAGATTAATAAAAGAATTTGTATATGTTTTGCTGCAAAACAAAACATGAAGTATGATTATAAGAGAGGATGTTATATTGATGAAAATTTAAAACCTCTTGACTTTGTTAAAATTGTTTGTGCAGGAACATACAAGACAGAGATAAAGGAAATGTCAAAGAATGAGGAATATGTGAAGAATGAATCTTCAAGTTCTGAAACAGTGTGTTTCAAGTGTAACAGCTTTAAGACTGACAATGACAAACTCTTGAAGAATGCGGAAAGTTTGGCATTGGAGATCAAGAAGTTGAACGATGAAAAACAAGCTGATGATAAGCAGATTCTTATTCTGAAAGAAAATTGTGAGAAGTTAAAAACTGAAAATGACAAACTGTTGGGTGGTTTGAACAGTTTGAAATCTGAAAACAAAAGTGAGAAAGAAAAAGCAAAAGTTTTGGAAGAAAAGATTAAAAGTTTTGAAATTGAAAAAACAAGAATTTCAAAAGAATTTCAAAATCAAATGAAGATTCTTGAAGATGGGAGAGATGTGTTTAGCAAAAACAACATTGAAAAACAAAAAATGATAAATTCCCATGTTCAGAAAATTATAAAATTGGAAAAGGAAGGTGAAAGTGCTCAAAAGAAAATCAAAGAGTTAGAAAAAGATCTTGAAAGCAACAAGAAATCCTCAGAAAATGAAGATTTCTGGATAAATCTTGAGAACAAGAATTTGAAAGCTAATGAAACGAAATTTCAAGAACAGATAAAAGTTTTGGAAAATGAAAAGACTGTTCTTGAAAACATGAAAAATGAGAATGATACATCAATCAAGTCTCATCTTGAAAGGATATCTCAGCTTGAAAATGAAGCTGAAAATTCAAGAAACAAGATCGATGAACTTGAGAAGAAATTGATAGGTTTTGTGACTGCATCAGACAGTTTGAATTTTCCTTGTCCAAAACCAATCAATTCAGTTCCAATAAGTGATGATGTCACAAATTTTGACAAAGTCAAAATTGAAGATTGCGATGAGAAATCTGATGATGAAATTGAAAAGATTGAAAAACAAAAATTGTTTTTGAAATTAAAAGAAAATTTTCAGAAAACTGTTCTACAATCGACTGAAAAGGGAGAATGCTCTAAGCAAAAACCTTTGAAGAAGAAAGTGGAACAGAAACAAAAAATTAAAAATGAGAAAAATATTGAAAAAGATAATAAAAGCTCATCAGATCGATCATCCAATCAAAATCAAAAATTACAAAAAGTAAAAAATGATAATTCAAAAATTGTTGGTAATAAGTGGTGCAGGTTGGACCACAGTGCTCAAAAGCCAAATCCAGCAAACATGAGGAAGGAATATCACCAAGCCAGACAATGCTATGATCTGAGCGTTTGGTGTGAAGGTGGTACATGGTACGATAACAGAGTGTGTTACCGATGCGGTTATCAAGGACACATTGCTGTTAACTGCCAGAATTGGAGTTAAGAGACCAGAAGATGCTATAATTGTCAAATTAGAGGTCACATTGCCAGAGATTGCCCAAGGAGATCGAATGATAGATTGAGGGCTAAGTCTCAGAAATTGGCAAAGATTCCAGTCAAAGTCAAGCTCCATGAACAGAAGGTTCTAAAACCTAAAGTTCAAGAACAGACAATTCAAGAAAAGAAAGTTAAACTTTCACAGGGGCAGAAAGACAGACTGAGGAAAAAGAGGAAGAAGGCGAGAGAGTATCTCGAGAAGATTTTATCCTTGGGTTCATATGTTGGTAAAAATAATAGTTCTGATGAATCGACTCCCTCGATTGCAAAGTCAAGCAAGACGAATTCGTCGGATACAAATCTGAGGACAAAAGAAGAAGAAGAAAGGTGTCGGCGATGAATCTGGCTCATCTAAGTCAGACAAGCCACACTCAGGCAATGATTCTGGTTCGTTAAAGCCAGAGGAGCCATTGGTTTAACAATGGATGATGCAAACTTTCCATCATTGTTGAACAAGAATTTGAAATCACCCAAGGACCGTCAGGCTTGGGTGAATTTATTCAAATAGAAAAACCTGACTTGCCGGAGTTCCCAGGTTGGTAAAAGTGGAACATGAATCGGCACATTTCTTGAGGAATTTCACTCTGGTGATTTTTCGCCTTACATGTGGTTAATCAAGGTCATTAGTTTGAACTTGAATTAACTATCATTGGTAAACAACGTGATGAGTTAATCCCCAATTTTACAAGTGGTAAAATCAACAAAACTTATTTTCCGGAAAAACCATTCTGATTAAAACAAACTTGAATGTTTTGAAATCATTATGGGAAAATAGTTTGTTGTGAGGGGGAGTTCTGATTGTTTATGCCAGGTGGATGGAGAATTGAAATGATTCGATATCATGTTGTCAAACTTTGTACAGTCTGTTTCAAATTTTCTCCGAAAATCAAAATTGAAACACATTTTGATTTTAGGGGGAGTAAAATTTAAAAAAATTAGAAAATTTGAAAATGTCAAAAACATCAAAAAAATAAAAAATGAGTTTTGATGCGAATAAGGGGAAATGATAGTACATCAGCTAGACTGGCACAGTACGCTAAAGATTTGTATGGTATAAATGCAATTAAGCAGTCTCGCTAAAGATGTGTCGATAGGTTTTCACAGATTAGTAGATCAGTTTGGGATATAAACATAAATTTCACTTACGTTTACGTGGGGAACACCTCCAGGATATATAGGTAACCCCTGAAGTCCTGTTTGAAAGGTCCCGTATTCTGAGATACTAGGTCTTTATGCTCAGTGATATCTGGGGTATTATCCCGGGACTTCTGCTGTATGGAAGTACTGACCTAGTACCCGGATAATACTTTCTGCAAAAGCTTTGAAATATAAGCTCACCCTCAGCATGCTGATGAAACAATAAAATTGATAGTCGCTGTTGTTGAAAACAAAAGATCCTCTAAAGGGGACACACCTTAAAGTCGAAGCCTTCATCTCTCTGCGTATACAGAAGTATCGACCTGAGCTCTCACGGCCCTCGCACATAACCCCTTAACAGATATCAGCTGTGGTATACTCACCTGTAAGACTGAATACTGGGGTCTGGATACAGGAGTATATACTGAGGTGGGACACATGTAAATGTTTAAGTTCTAAAACACTAATTCTGTATCCTGAACAGGTTGAACATTTTGTGAGAATTTAAGTGGATCAGAATATCGGCAATCTATGCGAATTGTTTAAAAGCTTAAAATGATTTAACAGCTTAACGGTGCTAGTGTTTAGTCAGCAGCTGATATGATCTTCTTGCACGAACTCACAAAAATATGTTTGTATATATTTCATTTCTGCATTTAATTTTTGTTATTGCATTTATGTTTCATTTTAAAAAAAAAAAATCAAAAAGATTTTTGACAACTGATGTTGGAGAGCTGATATTCAAAATCTCAAAGGATAAACATGATGATCAGAGGTTTGTTTAAATTGGTTTGAAGTGCTTAATCAGATTTTGGGAAGATTAATAGGTTTTAAATGAGAAAATTTCTTGAATATTCTTAAATGATTAGTTGATCCATTAAGTTGAATCACAATTGTGTTTGTTTATGATAGAGTGTCTGAGTTGTGCAGGTTTCTGATACTGTTGTTACGGAAAGCAAGGAGATACATCAGAACCTGAGAAGAAGTTTATATTGATAAAGCCAGGAGTTGATTTCAATGGTGATAACGAATTCCAGACGGCGATCCCAGCATGATGATAGGGGGAGTCTGATGAAAGTTAGAGCCAGAGAAAGATCCGGGTACATGATTCCAGGAAGAAGTTCCTGAAGAAGACCGATCAAAATTTGAAGAATTGTCATGTTGAAGACTCTCACTAAAGACTCCGTCAACATCCAAGGGGGAGTTTGTTAGTGCAGTTGTCTGTCGACTACATCTTTGTTTAAGTTTTAGATAGAGAGAGATAAGCCCAGAGACTGATCAAGACTGAAGAAGTGCAGATATGAAGTTGCAAAAGACTTGATGAATGACTCCATCAACATCTGAGGGGGAGTCTGTTGGTACACTACATCTGTTGATTTCGTCTTGGATCAAGTCTTAGTCTTAGAATGTTAGATTAGGGCATATTGTACGAGAAAATAGGAGGTATAGTGTGTTTATTGAAGAGGTTTTGCTTATAGTGACATAGGTAGAGGTTCCGCTTATATGTCATCATATAGTTCCGCTTGAATGTCACTTGGAGGTTTCGCTTGTATGACATGTATACTGAAGCGAAACCCCAACCCTATATAAGGGTCACATAAGCGAAACCACAGAGTAGCGGTAGTAGTGAAGTTGTGTAACGGCGAAGCCCTGCCGAATCGTCTCCAGAGCTTGTAACTTGTTAATAAGTGCAATAAACAGAGACAAATTAGTGAAATCAAGCTAAACAAAGACAGAATCAATGAATTTCGACTCTGATTCTGTTTGAACACTCTTCTGATCGACTCGTCAGGTCGTCTAACGATCCTACACGGGGCATTCGTTAGCCCGAATGACATCACGAGGAACTCGTAATGTCCGTATCTCGTGCGGAAAGCCGTCTTTGGTACATCCTCTTCTTTGACCTTTAATTGGTGATATCCCGATCTAAGGTCGATTTTCGAAAACCAATTCGCCCCTTGTAATTGGTCAAATAGATCGTCTATTCTCGGAAGCGGGTATCGATTCTTTACCTTGACTTTGTTTAACTCCCGGTAATCAATACACATTCGCATGCTTCCGTCTTTCTTTTTCACAAATAGTACCGGCGCGCCCAAAGGAGACACACTCGGCCTTATAAATCCTTTGTCGAGCAAGTCTTTAATTTGCGACATCAATTCTTGTAATTCCGACGCTGCGAGTCGGTATGGTGCTTTAGCTACGGGTTTCGCGCCCGGAACCAATTCGATTCCTAACTCTACCTCCCGTTCGGGCGGTATCCCTGGTAGATCTTCCGGAAACACATCTTCGAAGTCATGTACTACCGGCACGTCTCCAATCTTCAGTGATTCTTTCTCGGGTTCGTTAGCGTATATCATAAACGCCCTACATCCATGCTTCATGAGCTTGTGAGCTTTCAACATCGAGCATATTATAGGATTGCCTCCTTTCTCGCCATAGATGGTGATGTGTTTTCCGCTCGGAGATGTTAGCTTTATCTCCTTACGGAAACACACAACCTTTGCGTGGTGTCGAGATAGCCAATCCATCCCAACAACTACTTGGAACTCTCCAATCGACATCGGGATTAGATCTATCAAGTATTCCTCATCATCGATACTTAATTTGCAGCTTTGACAAATATCACAAACTATGAAACTTTTGTTGTCCCCTATTTCGACTTCTAAGGGCACAGATAATTTCGTCAATACAAATGAAGGATGTCGAATAAATACATGTGAAATAAAGGATTTATTCGCACCCGTATCAAATAACACACGTGTAGGAATCGAGTTTATTGCGAATATACCTGAGACCACATCGGGTTCTGTTTTCGCTTCAGCCGCTGTAAGTTGGAAGGACCTGGCCTTTACCTTTGGAGCTTCTGTTGGAGATTCTTTAGCGTCTTTCTTTCCAACTAAGTCTGGGCATTCAGACTTTTTGTGGTCGGGCTGATAGCATTTGTAACAAACCGAGACTTTACTCGGACATAGATATGCCGTGTGCCCCATTTTCCCGCATATAGGACACGGTTTGTCCTTGAAATGGCACTCACCCTTGTGCCCCTTTCCACATACTTTGCAACTTGGTGACCCACCCTTTGCATCCGTTTTCTTTGTCAATTCAGCCGTTCGAGCCTTCTTTGTAGGGCTTGGATTCACATCATGTGCCCTTCGCTCGCCCCTCTCGATTTGTTTCTTCAACTCGATTTCCCGCTCCCGGGCGGTGTTGATAATTTCCGTGAGGGTTTCATACTTTGAGGGAGTCATGAACTCCCGGTATTCAGCGCTCAACATGTTGTAATAGTAATATATCTTCTGCTATTCAGTGGTGACTAACACGTCACAGAATCTCAGCTTATCCATAAAGATGCCCGTGATTTTATCAATTGTTTCACCCCTCTGTCGTAACTGGATGAACTCCTCCTTGATCCTGTTAATGACTGCCTTGGGACTATGACATTTAAGGAATGGCACCTTAAACTCATCCCATGTTATGACCCTTGCTGCTTCGGCTCCTATCTCCTTCTTTTTATTGTCCCACCAATCGTTGGCTTGACCCCTCAACTGACTCATTCCGTAAGCAACAAAATCACTCACGTCACAGTGGGTCCTTTCAAACACCCCTTCGACATCACTTAACCATCTCTGGCATATTATCGGGTCGACCTCCCCGTTGTAGATTGGCGGTTTACATGCCATAAACTCTTTGTACAAACATCCTTTACGTTCTCTCGATTTCTCTTTCGTAAGGTTGACACTATCCTCCAACCTTTTGACTCGTTCTTCGACTAATGATAACACAGTGTTTTGAATTTTGTCTATGAACCCGGATAGACTACCCTCAATTGCCTTTCCCACTTCTTCGGCAATGATTTCTTTCATTTGTTCGGTGCTGGTCGGCACTGGATCATTGCCATTCCTTTCCGTCATCTTGAAACTGAAATGTTTACTTTAATTATTAAACATTTCATTTATAACTTAGCTTTATTTATTTTGGTTTAGCCAAGTGCGTAACTTGCTTTGACCGTTCTTATTTAGTGCACCTTCTGGGTTTGAGTGTGGTAACACACCCTTCCCGTGCACTTAAATTTTTATTTCTTTTACTTACATAAGATAAGATCTACTAACATAAATAATTAATCCTTACCGGACGATCGATCAAGCTTGAACCGAACACTTTGTTGACAACCTTGAGCTCTGATTACCAACTTGTAACACTCCACTCATTTTTTTTATAATAATTTAACATAAACTAAGCATTTGTAAACCAAAACTTCGATTTACATATCAAACATAAGGAAATTTTCATAGAGTTAACATTTTAGATAAGTACTACTAGTTTAACAACCCCAAAACAAGTATTTAAGTGTTAACTACATAGACATTGTTTTAAACATATTTAAGTAATCGCAGAAGCTTCAAAATATCGTGTTCAGTTCTTGTAATCGTGCTTGATCTCCATCCGGAGTAAGTCCATCATCACCTATGGTCAAAACCACGTAAATGATTAGTTTTGACACCTTAAAATCAAGTATAAACAAGTTACATGGTTAAACAATGAGAAACAAACAAAAATTTCAACTGATTGGGGCGGTCGTGCCCCGCGACCGAGATGGCATCAGCCGTCGCGTCGCGCGACAGTGAGATCGTTTTGCCGTGGCGTGGCGCGAGCACATGTTTTTGACAGTAGGGTCGTTAACTGGAACTGCATATCAGCCCAGCATCACTATTTTTCATTGACAAACATTAAACTAGCATAACTTTTGACTCGAGCGTCCAATTTAGCCGATTCTTTTTCCTACGCATCCGTAATAAAATTACCGACGCACCTATCTTAACCGTTCAGTCAAAAATTGAATGTACGGTTGGGGACCAGTAAATGCACAATATATTCGTTTGACCCATATAGTTTTTGTACTAATTTAACTAGTAACAACTTAAGACGACAAGGCGTATTTACCCCAACTTCCGAGGCTTACGACCACTGGCGTTTCGTTACCACACTTGTGGCTTCATGCTCTTGTGATCCGTCTTCACCAAATGTCAATCAAAAACAAAGTTTTATTACTACAAACCAATTATTTGACCCGTTTTGCTCATTTACAGAATCCTCCGTTTTTAATGACTACCAAACGCATTCTAGTCTATTTACGACTCATTAAATCAATAGCAAACAATATCACTTCAACTAATATCAACCTTTATATCAAAACACGATTATGAACAGTTAACATATCTAGTTTACGTATTGTAACATGACAAGTTACATACCTTCAAAGCACACCCTTCAAACGCAAGTCGCCACCGGCTTGTCCACTTGACGCTCTGGTATCTTTTCCTATAGAGTTCAATCACAACCCCTTTAGAACTCTTTTCATAACATGTAACGCATAACTTGCCGAAATTTACAAATACGCGTTTTAACCCAATTTTTCAGTTTTAAAGCCTTCTTTTAGGCATTTTTACAAACACTTCAAAGGCAGAATTTTATACCCTTTATTATCATGTTCATGGCTTGTTATTTAGCCGATTATAACATCAATTAACATGTTCATATCAATTTTCGCATCTACAACATCAGAATTTACTTATTAAAATTCAAATTACACTAGAACAAATATCAATTTCTAGTGTTTATCATGTTCATACAAAAACCCACTTATCAACTTCAAAGTTGATCATGAATTCACAAGAATTAGACCTAATTTCATCATATACTTGTCTAGGGTTTACTCCTAGACACTACAATGTTCCTATTTCATCATATAACGAACATGCAATCATCTAATTCGAATTCTCTAGGTTTGCTCAGAAATTCAACTAGAGATTTCTCATGAAATTTACATACCTCGTGACTCCTTTTTCAGTGGAGATCACTAATTCGTACTCAGATTTTGATTTAGACTTGATTTGGACCTTCAATTTGAGAGATTTGTGAGAAGTTAGAGTTTGAAGGGGAGCTCTATGTCGCCCCCTGTGTTTCTGTCGAACTCAGCACACACAAGTGTGTGTTTGAGTTTTGATTTATATGTTTAATTGTAATTAGTTTCGTTTTAAACACTTTTGGCCCCTCAATTATCATTTAGTTCTAATCTTTAGTGTGTTAACCCACTTTTAAGTCACTACAAGACTTTTATTTAACTAGGTTATTTTTAATCCTAGTTAGTTCACTTGATTATTTACCGACACTATGTTCTAAAATAATTGATTTAAAATTTTCGGGTGTTACACGATTCTCGACGAAAACTCTTATGTATATACTTGTTCTATCGCTCGATATCGCCACAATATGCGATGTTGACTCTCGCCCTCTCTCTCTCTCTCTCTCTCTCTCGTTCTCTCTCTCTCTCTCTCTCTCTCTCTCTCTCTCTCTCTCGTTCTTGCACTTAGTCTAAGTTTGCACACACAGACTATAATACTAGCTCTATATACTATGTCACGATATAATGTGTTTACCCTCACTATGCGTCCTTGAAACAAGTTACGATAAACGTGCAAGGAACGACTTAATCACGGGTGCACACGAGATTATTTTGGTCAGTGCACGGAGATCGTAGTAAGTTCTAATGATGCCATAACATTAAAAGCATGGTTAAGCGTGGTGGATACGCCGCTGCTACTTCCTATATATAAGCGTCTTAACCATGTCGACAAAGTGTGACACGTATTCACGGGACGGAGGCGTGTGGTTGAAGCATGGTGGATACGCCGCTGGTACTTCCTATATATAAGTGTTTTGCCATGCTAACCAATTTCTCGTGAAGAAAGTGCCATGCAGAGTGGAACGTTATTAGACCTCGTATACAATTGAGACTATTTTCAACACGCTAAACTCATTCGCAAGGCGTACCATCTCATCGTAACTCAAACGTGTCATCGCTAGACTTTTCGTAAGTCTACACGCACGCAATCACACCTTCGCTGGAATCTAACTCGCAATCGCTTAAACGCTTAACACACGTTTCAATCTCAACGCTTCGATACTCGCATCGCTTTTCTCTCTTATCGCTTATCACTTAACGCTCATTGTGCATCGCTTATCACTTACCGCATTTCGCTTTTCGCTTTTCAATTTTTGCTTATAGTTGTTCGCTTATCGCGCATCGCTGTTCGCTGTTCGTTTATCGATTATCGCCTATCGTTGTTCACCCATCGCTTATCGCGTATCGCTGATCGATTTTCATCCAACGCTCGCCGCATGACGATCGCCATTTATCGCTGATTGCTTATCGCTTTTCGCTTTACGCATATCGCTTTTTGCTCATCGCGTGTCGCGCGTCGCTTATCGCGTACCGCTTTTTGCTTATCGCTCGTTGCCTGTCGCTTAACGTTTTTCCCCTACCGCCCCTCGCTCTTCGCACTCCACACTCGCACTACTTCGATGCTTCAATCGCTGACTCGTTCGCGCACACTCGAATCACTAAACTGAGTTCGTAAAATGACTTCATCGCTCAATTTACTCAATCTCCCTCCCGAACTTGGTCCAACCACTAATCACTTGGACCAAGGATGCTAATCTATCCGTACCATATCGACACACATAACATTGTTTCACGGGACAGAGGAAATAAGGCTAAAACATGGTGGATACTTCTTTTTTTAAGTGTTTTAGCCATATTAACAAACTTCCTGGAAAGGTGCCATGTGGGGGTCGACGCTAATTAAACTTTTTGTACTGTTAAAAAACCTTTTGTAAAAGCAAAATTTTTCTTGCAAACTTTTTGGGAATAAATGGAAATTTTCTGAAAAACAAAACTCTCTTGTAACGTTGGTTTAACAATTCTCAGGTTAATACCACGTCATAAGAAACTTTTCGTAAATTAAGTTTTCCATAAGATCTTTTGATAACTCAACAAAACCTTTTCGGCAAAGCTAGTGTGAACATCGACTCAGTTCAACGCCACATCGTATGAAAAATTTTCCTAAAACCCAATTCTTCCTTAAAATATTTTTGGATCGCTAACTCGCGCATTATCAACCCTTAGTCAAACGAATCGCCTTACCCAATGCTTCCCTATGTTACCGAGACGCTCTCACTCGTCAATCCTAGATCAATTAATCCCTCACTCTTCGCTTACCTTAACGCTTATTCGCCACTTATTCGAGTCAATGCTCGCTACTCGCTCTCGTATCAATTCTCGCAACCCTCCTTGTTGATTAATTGTGGGACGAAATTTCCTAAAAGCAGGGGAGACTGTAACAACCCGCACCTTCGTGCTTATTACTCTCGTCACACTCGTTACGCCTAGCACCAGAGATTCGGATCATAATGTAACTATATCGCTTACAACGCCACTCCACATATATCACATACTTTCAACACGCTATATCGCACATAAAAACGCACACACTAACGCTAACAATGACATCGCGTGAGCGCTTAAACTACTCCCCTCGCTTATCGTGATGTAACGCAAACGCTAACGCTAACGCTAACGATGACATCGCGTGAGTACTTAAACTGCTCCCCCCGATCGTCGTGATGCGACGCAAACGCTAACACAAACTCGAAACGCAATTACTTATGCTTTGACCTGTTATACATATATAATAATAATAATAATAATAATAATAATAATAATAATAATAATAATAATAATAATAATAATAATAATAATAATAATAATAATAATAATAATAATAATAATATCTGAGTATTAAACATGTCTAAATGCGCACCCGCTGGCACGCGCAACTCAATTTATCGCACTGAAACGCAACCCAACACGATACTACGTATCCTGCTATAACGCTTAAAGTATCCACAATGCTTAACACAACAAAACACGTCGAACGAAACGAAAGTTGGAAAACTAACAAAAGAAATCGGGCTGTCCAAATGGACATCCGATCGAATACCATCCGCTCGGATGGCCATCCGATCGGATGATCATTCGACCGGAAGCCATCCGACCCATTCGATCGCCTTAACTTTCATCATTGCCTATAAATAGGGTCGTTATGTCTCATTTCAACACTTTGGTTCTCTCATCCGATCACTCGCTCCCAAGTCACTTTTAGTCACTTTTCATCACGATTCAAGACAATTTCGTAAGTATTTCTCCTCAAATCTTGTACAATCTCCATCACTAAACACTTTTACATCATTTTCTCCATCAAAATCACTGGTTTACTTCTTGAAATCGTCTGATTTGGACATCTTGAAGGTGGTTTTCACTTGGTTTCTTATGCAAACTGTAGTGTGACGTCACCTCATCAAGAATAGTTCAGATCTAAAGGATTTCCAAACAATTTAACACGAATCTCGACAAAAACTCAACATCCTCAACTGTTTTTAAACTTTTCTTCAACTTTCTTCAAACTTTCCTACAAAACCCGATGGAATCTAGACTCATTCACTCTCTACTCACTTCATAGCTGAGAGTCGGCTTGAAAACAGATTTCCACCGGAGATATGACCTACTAACGGTTCAGAACTGAAATTCCATCGAAGGTCAGTGAATCTGATCGAATGGGGTGATTCCCATCCGATCGAATGAGCTGGGCCTTAGCGTGTTTTCCGTCATTTGACACACCGTCACGCCGTCTCCATTAACACTCAAAAACTTTTACTTAGAAATTTTACAAAGTTTACAAAACAACAAGTTACCCACTCGAATGATCATCCGATCGGATGACCATCTGATCGAATGACCATTCGACCAGGTGAACTGACCGTTATATTATTCCATCTTCAAAACGATTTGGTCACACTTCAAACTACCAAACTCTCGATCGAATGGCCATCCATCCGGATGACCATCCGACTGGATGACTTGTTTTAATACTACAACAAAAACTTCAAAAGCTTTGAAACGATTTACAAACACCCACATTTCATTCGAATGGCCATCCGTTTGAATGGTCATTCGCTCTGATGACCATCCGCTCGGATGACCATCCGATCGAATGGATGTTCATCCGTTCGACTCACCGTTCGACACTTGACTCATCCAACACACTGTATACACGATGTTCAACGCTTACGCTACTGTTCTATGCTCAGGCAAACTCCAATGTGCTCCCAATCAATCCAATCAAGTTGTGTTTACTTGTTAAACACCTACTGTGAGTATACTTGACCCCCTTTTAAACGCTTTAAACGTACTTTGGGGTGTAACATATGTTCCTATCGAAAACGCACTTATCAAAATGCAGTCTATTCTCTAAACTATTATCAAATGCGAGTAACTGACGTACATATTTACACGTGATGCTTAATACATATGTGCTAGGACTCTTACTCGCGACGTCCCACCTTAGCTAGTATGGTACTATAGTTGGACTCACGCCTGACGGGGTCTAGTTAAGGAAATCACGCCCTTTTTGGGATCCCCGTCGCAGTCATCGAGTGACTTAGCTGGTAGTATTTGTCTTGTAGTGTGTATGTTGTGTATCTCGTTTATATATGTGGAAATTCGCAGCGCTTTTTATCTACTTTATACTATTTCAAACCTGTATACTCGCCAATACTTTCTGCATTGACATTATTTTAATGTATGTTGCGGGTTAATCGCAAACTATCTCGAAATCAAGCTAGGAAGTCTAGAAATTCACAATAAATCTAGGTTGTCGGATTTATATTGCTTGAGAGAACATGAAATCTGTATGACTATTTACTGATATATTGTTTATTAGTATGGGATAATGAACGCATTAAATATTGTCACTAAATAGTTTTTATGGATTCTCTTGAGCAATCTGATTCGCCTAGTGCCGCGCCCTGATGATTCCGCCATCGGTTGGGTTGTTACAGTAAGAAATGAGCAGATTTGGTTAATCTGTTTACAATCACCCATATTGTATCATTTCCTTTTCTTGTTTTGGGTAATTTGGTAACAAAGTCCATTGTTATCAATTCCCATTTCCATATTGGCATTTCTGACTGTTGCAATAATCCTGAGGGTTTCTGATGCTCAGCTTTAACTTGTGAACAAGTTAGACATTTAGCAACATAATTTGGTGTATCCTTTTTCATTCCTATCAACCAGAAATTCTTCCTTAGATCTTGATACATCTTATCACTTCCGGGATGTATCGTATATTTAGACTTATGAGCTTCTTCTAGAATTCTATAGTGTAGGTTTCCTTGTTTAGGTATACATCGTTTTCTGATGGAACTTCCAAATTCCATCTGTTCCTTGTTCTAATTCCTTAATCATTCCTTTTAAATTTTCAGCATCGTCCTTGATTGTTGTTTTCTGTATTTCTCTGATTTGCTCATTTAAATCTACTTGTAGATTTAATTTGATAGAACGTACTCGTTTCGGCTTTTCATGATACTTTCGACTTAAAGCATCAGCTACTACATTAGCTTTCCTAGCATGATACTAGATATCACAATCATAATCACTAAGAACTTCCATCCAGCGTCTCTATCTCATATTTAATTATTTTTGCCCAAAAATATACCTTAAACTCTTATGATCGGTGAAGACAACAAATTTATTTCCATATAAATAGTGTCTCCAAATCTTAATGGCAAAAACTATGGCTCGTAACTTTAGATCATGGGTTGTGTAATCCTCTTCATGTTTCTTAAGTTGTCTAGAGACATAAGCTATAACCTTTTGACGTTGAATCAACACACATCCATATCCTAACTTAGACGCATCACAATAGACTATAAAGTCTTCAGTTCCTTCTGGTAATGCGAGTATGGGTGCGTTCGTTAACCTTTGCTTAAGAATCTTAAAAGCTTCTTACTGTTTCGGTCCCCATTCAAACTTAACTGATTTACAGGTCAGTTTAGTTAATAGAATGGCCATTCTAGAGAAATCTCGGATAAACCGTCTATAATATCCTGCCAGTCCAAGAAAACTTCTTACCTCCGTTGGTGATTCAGGGACTTTCCACTTAGTAATCGCCTCGATCTTTGTTGGATCCACATGAATTCCTTCATGATTAATCAGATGTCCAAGGAATTGCACTTCTTGTAACCAAAACTCACATTTTGAGAATTTAGCATAAAGCTTCTCTTTTCTCAACAATGTCAAAAGTGTATGCAGATGCGTTGCATGTTCCTCTTTACTCTTAGAGTAAATTAGAATATCATCTATAAAGACAACTATGAATTTATCCAGGTATGGTTTACATATCTTGTTCATCATGTCCATAAATGCGTCTAGGGCATTGGTCAAACCAAATGGCATGACGGTAAATTCATGGTGACCATATCTCGTTCTGAAAGCAGTTTTAGGAATGTCCTCTTCCTGTACTTTCAGTTGATGATATCCTGAGCGTAAGTCGTTCTAAGACAAGAATCGAGCTCCTTGAAGTTGATCGAACATATCATCGATTCTCGGTAGTGGGTACCGATTCTTAATCGTGACCTTGTTCAATTCTTGATAATCAATGCACATACGCATTGATCGATCTTTCTTCTTAACAAATAACACCGGCGCTCCCCCCGGTGACGAGCTTGGTTGTATAAAACCTTTGTCAAGAAGTTCGTCCAGTTGTTTCCTCAATTCCTGCATCTCCGTTGATGCTAATCGATATGGTGCTTTGGCAATCGCTGCCGTTCTTGGTATTGGGTGAATTCTAAATTCAACCTCTTTATCTGGCGGTAATCCAGGTAACTCTTCTGGAAAGACGTCTAAGAATTTAGATATTACAGGAATATCTTTTAATACTTTACCTTTAGTATTAATGATTACAGAAATCATATATATTATTCCTCCCTTCCTTTCATAACTTGCAGCTTTCATTACAGAGATAATTTTTTGTCAATCGGGTTAGCTTATCTCCTTTGATTGTGATCATTCACCACTTAGTGTACTTAAGTGTACTGACTTTTGATCACGTGAAATACTGGCACAATTGGCTAACAACCAATCTATTCCTAATACGACATCAAAACCAGCCAGATTCATTGGGTAAAGGTTAGCAAAGAAATGATGTTCAAGATTTCTATTCTTGCTCCCTACAAGATTTCACTTATCTTAACGGATTCTCCGTTTGCTGTCTCTACCAGACAATCTTGTTGAAGTTTGACTAAGGGTTGGTCAAGAAATTTGTAGAAAGAAGTATTGATAAAGCTTTGGTTTGCACCAGAGTCAAACAATACTTTGGCAAGTATGTTATTAACTAAGAACGTACCGGCAATCACATCCGGAATCATCTTGGCTTCCTCAGCTGTCAGAACAAAGGCTCTTGCATTCTTCTTAGGAGCTTCAGTTGTCTTAGCCTTGTTGGTCGTGGCTAGAGCTAGTTTCGGACAGTTCAGTTTGATGTGACCAGCTTCTCCACAATTGTAGCATATTCTGGCATTAGCCTTTCTCATACAATCTTCTTCCTTATGTCCTGGGTACTTGCAAAAGTTGCAGGACACAGCACACTTCCCTGAGTGCTTCTTTTTACAAAACTTACAGTAAGGTGCTGAAGGACCTGTCCCTTTTCCTTGGTAAGAATTACCATAGCGAAATTCCTGGGTAAGTTTTTGAGCTAGGTTCTTTCTCTGGTTTTCCTATTGTGTTGTACCAATTCATCAGTCAGGGTATTGGCTAGTTCTGCAGCTTCTTCTATGGTTTGTGGTCTAGCTGCCTTGACTACGTGTCTAATCTCACTAATTAATCCTCAAATATAATGGGAGATTAACACTGGTTCAGGTGAGGCTAAGGTTGGCACTATCCTAGCATATTCGAAGAATATGGTACTGTAACCTTAGCAGTCTATCCCAGTCATTTTGGGATTTAAGAACTTATTGGCGATTTGTTCCTTCTCATTAGGAGGACAGAATTTTCTTTCAACCATTTCCTTAAAGTTGATCCACTCCATATTATAAACTCTGTCACTTCCCCTAGACTGGAGAATAGTATTTCACCATTCTAAGGCTGCATTTCTTAAAAGATTAGAAGCAAATATAATCCTATCTTCATCTGCACATTTACTTATTTTATGACTGCTTCTGTCTTTTCTATCCAACGTAAGGCTGCAATGGCTCCTTCATTGCCTGAGAATTCTATTGGTTTACAAGCCAAGAATTCTTTAAAAGAACCGTAAGAAGCGGTTCTTCTTCTTTTAGGAATTGGAGCTTGGATAATGGGTCCGTTATCGTTCACACTGTGACTTGGTTCAGAGTGTTGACGTTGACTTCCATTTGCAGATTTATTATTTTCTGCTTTCTTAACAGTCTTGATAATATAAGGCATAGCATCTATAATTCCTTGTGCTACTATATGTTGGATGGCACTGTTATCTATCTGGTTTCTGTTATTCTCATTCTTCTGGTTTTCCTGATTTACTTCGTTGTTCATCTGAATTGGGAATAATTAGTAGGTATTAATTATTGTAGAATAAGGATAATATAATTACTTATATACAATCACACAAATAAGTTGGTCAAAAACGTCGATCATTGCGACTTTTACTCTTTTCTATATATACATATATGTATCAGTTACATACTACAATTGGAAATCAAATATACTAGTAGTTATGCATCCGTATCTATATATATATATATATATATATATATTTTCAAAATCAAAATTACATAAATATCTAGGCATGATTTTAAGTGCCATTCATCCAGTATTGCATTTCTCGCTCATCATATTTCCAAACTAGTTTCTCCCCTATCTGTCGAATTCTATTCCCCTCATTCACTAAATCTTCTCCATACTGATGGAGTTCCTGCACATGTTTTCTACTCATTGGTGGGTCTAATGATTCAGGTTGAGGTACGGGTTCCTCGTAAGGTTCTACGCTATTCATCTCGAAAAATGTTCTATCAGTATCCTTCCACGGATCACGTTCTAAAGGTATTGGTTCGTTGGGAGTATATAGGGTTGAGTACAACCTATTATCGTCAAACCATGGATCATATTGTAAAGGTTGTGGGGTAGGGATTCTAGGTAACTCGTTGGGGTCAAATGCAGGTATTGGGAACTGGTTTGCTTGGTTAGGTTCTTGCATTTGTTGGTCTGGGAACAAAGGTAACAGTGGCGGTTCGGCTACTTAATTTAGGTTAGCATCTACTGATGTAGTGGCTAACATGTGGAAATTGGCTAGGTGTCTATCTAGTTCCTCCTCCCAAGGTGGCCTATTTGCTGTTTCCTGAATCTGTGCATTTGTTTCCCTATTAGCCCTGACTATGGCTCTCTATTGTTGTAACTTCTTCATTCTCTTTCTTCTCTCATGTACTCCTCTATTAAACCAACCTCTTTTCTTAGTAGTAAAGGGTTCCTCCGACTGTGCTGATGCGTGTCAGTGTGTATATATTTTAGGTGTATATTTTAAGCCCTTTTTACACTTTTTAGCCAAGTTTTAAATTTATAAACACGATATTCACTAACACTAAACACACATATGGGCAAGTGCACCCATCGTGGACGTAGTATAGTGTTGGTAAGACACCGAGGTCGTCCAAGGACACAAGAGCTTTTAGTACCGGTTTATCCTCAACGTCTAACCAAATCAAAATGTAAGAAAAAAGGTTCTTAAACTAGAAAAATAAAACTAATAAAATGCTGAAAATAAAATAAAAATAAAAACAGATAGACAAGATGAATCACTTGGATCCGACTCGTGTGTAGTGTAACCTTTGATTATTTTTGCACTTTTGCACTTGTTTAAGAGATTATCTTAGTTATTGTAGTAGGCCCCTCTTTTGAAGGCGAAGTTACCCTCAACTCAGTAGTTTGAGTCAGCAAGAATACAATCCTAAAGGGTCGGATTATTGAAAGATAATTAATTAAGTTATTAATGCATAATGTGGTAGGCCCCTCTTTTGAAGGTGACGTTACCCTCGGCTAAGTAGTCTGAGTCAGCAGGGATACAGTCCTAAGTAGTCGGGTTAAAGTTTTAATAGTAGTTTAACTTATGAGGGGATCAAAGAGCTTGTACCCCCGCCATCCAATACCGTTGGGTATTGAAGGAGGTCCTACTAAATTTGACCCAGGTCCTTTGCAGGATCTATACACTGAACAATGGCAAGACTCTTACCAAACCGTTCCCTTAACCCCCGACCAGGTAGCCAACATACCTACATATAGACCGTGGAGATATGCATGGTGAAAATCTTTTATTTTATATAGACAGTAAAATAATGCCAAGACACCACGGACAAACGATAAAGAAGAATCACCTTCAACATAAGAAACTAGTAATTAAAGTCATTAATACAAAACCAATTAAAAAGTGCAAAAGATTAAAAATAAAAAGTATTACACTAAACACTTGTCTTCACTAAGTGATGTAAGAGACTTAGGCAAACATGGCCTTTGATTGTCAAGAACTCTTACGATCAATCTTGGATCCCAAAACGACTCACACACTCTATGATGGACAATGGATGATGGTGGTGGATGATGATGTTGTGATGGTGGTGGATGGTGGGTGAAGTGTGAGAGAGGTGGTGCGCCAAGGGATGAGTTGCAAGAGCTCCAAGCACTCCTATATATAGGCTGAACAGAAGCTCGGGCACGGCCCCGTGCCCATCCGACTCTCTCTCTTCATTAATTGAAATTTCATTAAATGCTGTTTGCATTAGTTGACCACGCCTCCGTGTCCGCTGAGCACGACCCCGTGTGCAGAAGCATATCTGTACTATTGAGATTTTCCTGGATTTAGCGAATCTTATAGTTGACCACGGCCCCGTGTCCGCTAAGCACAGCCCCGTGGTGGGCAATAGAAGCTTCTACCACTTTGTCTTTTCTGCTGACACTTGGGCACGCCCCCGTGCTCACTGAGCACGGGGCGTGTTCAGGCTTCTGTCTTCTTGTTTTGCTTGGGAAGATGCTTGTCAGGAGGTCGGGCACGCCACGTTTGTTCCTTTTCTTGTATTTATGTTAGATTTAGCTGCCTTTTTGCTTCTTTTGTTAATTTGAGCTCATTTAATCCTGAAAATACAAAAGGAAGACAAAAGCACACTTTTTCCAACATTAGTACTAAAAAAGGGTTAGTTTGATGCCACAATTGATGTAATTTATATGTTGCATTTTGTGCACATCAAATACCCCCACACTTGAATCTTTGCTTGTCCTCAAGCAAAACTCGTTATAATGTGGCTTTTTCACTCCCAAATGGAATGGGTAGAAGAGAAGGTTTTTGGACTTGTTATAGAGTGTCGGGATTCCCAAGATTCTTTATTAAGTTTTATTTTTATTTATTTATAATCCTATTCGTCATGATTTATTAAAAACGTTTCATAAAATAAATTACTTATTAGGGCATAACATGCCTTTTTAAAACTCCATTTATATACAAGTTCACATACCTCACGGGGGATCACTCAACACTCGGCCGAAGGTGTATTTTTTTAGTGAATCACTCGAGAGCAGTATGGAAATTACTCCTACCATAAGCTTGCCAAGCAATCAATCCTCCTCCTTTTTGTTGGTGCATCCGTCTGTCGACTACGTCTTGTATCGAGTCTTGTGTTGTATAGGATAGAACAGGGCATGAAAATCAAGAATCTTGTATTAGAGGTGATTTCGCTCATGTGTCAAAGTCCTGATTTCGCTCTTATGACATGATAATACTGATTTCGCTCATATGGCAAGTTTGTAATTTCGCCCTTATGTACATGGTATGTAAAAGCGAAATCAGTAAACCTATAAATAGGGTATCATGAGCGAAATCTAACACATAGTTCTAGGTGTTGTCTTCCGGTAAGCCACGAAGTGCTGCCGAAGTGTTGTCAGAGCTTGTAATCGTTATCAAGATCAATACAACAACAGTTATAAGTGAATCTAGCTGAAATTGCACCAAGACATTAGTTTCCGCCTCTTGTTTTGGATAGGAATTCTTCTGATCGACTCAATCAGGGCCGAAAACGATCCTACAAGTGGTATCAGAGCTCAGGAGGAAGAGTTCTTGCCATTTCAGCTGCATATTCTGATTTTCTACACCTTCTTTGTCATTTTTGAAAATTTTTCACGGTAAAACCAGCTCAATTTCACACACAGCACTCGTAATCATGCATTAATAAACCCTTGAAAGTTTCAAAGCTAAAATCGACCTAAAACTTAGTATTTTTGAAGTTTCGCTCGTAGTGACTTGTGCAAAAAGTGACGTCATGCCTGATTTCGCTCATGGATCATAGGTGATTTCGCTTTTAAGGATATAAAGATCTTATTTCGCTCCTGGAACATAGCTGATTTCACTTTTGAGAAACAAAAGATCTAATTTCGCTTATAGGAAACTCCCTGATTTCGCTCTTGTGGACCAGTAAATCAGATTTCGCTCTTGTGGACATTCAAGTGTGATTTCGCTCCAACGACTAAGTGTGATTTCGCTCATAAGTACACACTACATCTGATTTCACTCAAAGATCGATCTGGGATTTCGCTCCAAGGTCAATTTTGCCTAAGCTTGGAAATTTGTGAATTTTTGATATTTGAACAATGGACAACGAATTTTATAACGCTTTTGCTAGTCCGATTACAATCACACAGAATGCTTTACTTGAAAATGAAACCGGGACGTCTCAGAAACCGCCTAAACTCATGGATATTGATGATTACAATGCATGGTTCGAACGGTTTGGAAATTGGGTTGAGGCGTATCATTTGGATGCGTGGGAACACACTGAAGAGCCGTATGTTAGACCCACACGAAATAATACTCAGTTAACAATTAGAGAAATGAGTACTGAAGATAAAAAGAAATATAGGGATGAGAAATTGATGGGGAGTCTGCTTCAACAAGCGATAAAAGAAGATATTTTGATACTGCTTCAACATGATGGAACTGTTTATTCAATTTGGATAGAATTGGAAGCAAAATTTGTTGGAAGTGATGATATGCTCAAAAACAAAATGTCTCTCATGAAGAAAGAATTTGATTTGTTTCGTGGTTTGAAATCCGAGAACACCAAGCAAATTATCGAGAGATATTGTAACTTGGTGAGAAATATGTCGAAACTTGGTATTAAAAAGGATACTGATGAATTGATTGAAAAACTTGCAGATGCGCTACCTCATGAAATCTGGGGAACGTTTCTGATGATGCTGAGATCTAACAGAAAAGACTATAAAAGTATGACACTGGGAGATTTCATCAAACACCTGGAAGCTCAAGAGATGGAACAGAGGAAGATCGCCAGGATGAAGAACTATGATGGAGAACAGGACATCAGCTTGTACTACAAGAGTGGTGTTACTGGAACAACAAATCATTCTCCAAAAATTGAAACTGCTTTCAGTGTGAAAGATTCTTCTGAGGGATCAAGCAGCACAAGATTTTCATCATTCGATCCAAACATTTCTGCAACAAAGAACGGAAGAAAACTTCAATGCAATATTGTATTAAATCCTGAAAGTGATCAAGATTATTCTGAAGAAGTAGCTAAAAATCAAATGTCTTTGTTGGGAATGGTGTTGGAATCCTATAGTTTTTGTGGCCGGAAAGATCGGTAATCCAATGCTCACGAAAGAGGATTACGATCAAATCGATGCTGAGGAAATGGAATTGATGGATATTAAATGGTGCATGGCCAGTGTGTTGAGAAGAGCCAAAAAGTTTAAACAAATTACAGGCCGAGATGATTTTCGTGAGGCTCATGTTTCTCCTTTAGGTTTTGATAAATCTAAAGTTACTTGTTTCCGTTGCAGGGAAAAGGGGCATTTCAAGAGGGAGTGCACAAATCGAGAAGCAAGTGGAGCTCAGAACCCTTTCGGAAACAACGATTATCACAAAAAGGCGATCTATCATCAAATCACACCACAAGCATCGCATCAGGCACAAACTGCACACGGGAGAGATGTGATTGAAGGATCAAAAAGAGCATGTCTAGTTAATCAGGGCAAATATGATAATTTTATCTGGGATAAATATCTTCCAACAAACAGCAAAGTGTATTTGGCAGAACAAGATGATGAAAAACTGGCTGAAGGTTTCTGTTGGGGCAATTTTTGCCCAGATCAAGAATTCATGGCCAAAGAGATATCCAAAGACACTTCAAATGTTAAAGCTTTCATTGCAAATGCCTACGATCTGAAATGGGCAGAAAAGTGCAGAAAATTCATGGAAGCTGTAGAGGAAAAACGAAGAAAGCTTGAAGAAGAGGAAGAAGAGGAAGAGAGATTAAAAGCTGAAGCTGAAGCCGAGAAAAAGAGAAGAGCTGAATTTTTACGATCAAATAGAACAGTCAAGGATGTTCCTGAATTTGAAGTCAAAGTTGATGCAGAACCTGTCAAAGTTCCTGAAAAGTGCATGAACTGTGATTCTTTAATCAAGCAGAACAATGAGTTGCTGCATAACATAAACAGATTGAAAGAATCCTATGATACAATGAACAGAGAAATCAACAAATATACTGATTCAAACGGTGAACAAGTTGTGGCAATGAATACACTGAAGAGAGCTTACATAGGACAGCTTGATAATGTGAATTTTCACATAAAGAAGTGTGCTGAACTAGAATTGAAGCTGGAAACACAAATAATCGAAACTGAAAGAGTCAACAAGTTATTAGAAAGTTACTCATGTTCTACTTTTGTTGTTGACAGGATTTATCCGATTGTGGAGAATTTGAAGACTTTTGATGAAGTAAAGACTTCAGAAGAAGAGAAATCCGTGACAAAAGATGAAGATAAAGTGAATATTTCTGGTAAGAAACCAAGTGTGGTCTACAATAAATATCCGCCTCTGGTCGAAAATGGATATTCACCTCGAAATCCGAATTCCGAAAGAGTCGAAAAGGCAATAAACTTACAATGGGAGTCTGGGCCGTCGGATAACTTGCCAGAAAATATTAATGTCACATACACGTCATCCGACACAGATCATGAGTCAAAGTTGATAAAAAGTGTGGTCGATCAGGTGTTAGATAAAGATGACATAGAGGAGTCAAAACCGGAGTCCAAATCCAAGTCAAAGTCTGAGTCCGATACGTCAAAGTCAACAGTCATAAAGGACAAACGGGTTTATGATAAAGAGTTTTTGCTATCAAAATCTAATTTGAATGATGAATCATTCAAAGTGGCATATACTTTGAAAGATTCTGACAAATTATATTCTGATGAAGCTTTTCCAATAAGAAGTGTCAGATTTGAAATGATTCAAAAGGTTTTCAAAATTACAGAAATTAATATTTCTGAAATAAAAGATTTAAATCTTATTGGAAAACCTAAACAATACACTTCAAGAGAACAACAAAGAATTAACAAGAAAATGGGTTACAATTGTGGTTACAGTTTCCAAAAGAAACCAAACCATAATCGTAATTTCAAAAAGAAAGGTCTTGGTTTTATTCAACCGAAAAATTATAAAAATGAAAAAGTTTATAAACCAAAAACTGTGTTTGTTTCAGGGAAAACATCAAAGGCTGAGAAAGAACAAATGTTCAGAAAGCAGACGAATCAAGAATTCCTTGCCAAGAAGCAAGAAGAACTTAAGAAGAATGTTGTTCAAAAGAAGATTGAAAAGAGAACCTGTTTTCAGTGTAAAACTGTTGGTCATGTTGCTAGGAATTGTCCGAAGACATTCAAACCAAAACAGGAAGTCTCTGGTAAACTGAAAGAGAAGGTTGTCGAGAAAACTGAACTTTCAACCCGAAAGTTTACTGGCATTGAAAATTCAACCTTTGAAAAGGGAGAATGTTCAAAGAGTGCTTTGAAAAGAAAAGAAAATGTAAAAAATCAGAAATGGGTTGTGAAAGGTTCAGGTAACAATTCTGGTGATGAATCTGATTCCACAAAATCAGAGGAGCCACGTGTTGAGAAAAAGAGTGAAAGATCTGTTCCAACTATGAATGATGAAAATTTTCCACCTTTGCGTGCTGAAAATTTTATGAAGAAAGTTGGAAAAGTTGAAATTTCAAATCAATTTTATTCTGACAAGAAGAAATTTGATGTTGAAAAGACTTTCAACGGAAATGTGAAACGTATCTTTGGACAAATGGTCAATGGTAAGGCCAAAAGTGTCAAAGAATTTTATGCTTCTAAAAGACGTGTTCACAAATCTGTTGAAAGAAAAGATGAAGAAGAAGATGTTGTTACACCCAAGGACGGTCAGGCGTGGGTGGATATATTTTTCAAAGAATAAAAACCTGACCTGCCGGAGCTCCCAAGTTGGTAATCGCGGAGCATGAATCGGCATCATTCTTTAAAATACTTATAAAATGTTTTTTTTTTAAACAGGACTTGCCGGAACTCCCAGGTCTGTAAGCGAGGAGTAGGAATCGGCACCTTGAGAATTCAACCAACAGATGGTAATTGGTTGAAAAACAGGTTTGATATGTTTGTTTGTTGTTTGTACAAGTGGTTCAGAATTTGAACCAGGTTGATACTACAAGTGGTTAATCAAGGTTATTAAATTGAACTTGAGTTAACTATCATTCAAAAGATTGGTAAAACAATGTGATGATTTGATCCCCAAACTTTACAAGTGGTAAAATCAACAAAACTTATTTTCCGGAAAAACCATTTTGATTAAAACAAACGTGAGTGTTTTGAAATCATTATGGGAAAATAGTTAGTTGTGAGGGGGGAGTTCTGATTGTTTATGCCAAACGGATGGAGAATTGAGGTGATTCATATCAGTTGTCATGTTTTGTACAGTTTGTTTTCAATTTAGTTAAATGTTTTTGAATTTTAGGGGGAGTAAGAAATTTTCAGAAATTCCAAAAACATTAGAAAATTTGAAAAGGCCAAAAACTTGATAAAATTGAAAAATGAGTTTTTGTTGCTTAAAAGAGGAAATAATAGTACATCAGTGGACTATCACAGCACGCTAAAGAAATGTAAAGTCAAAATGTGATAAACAATCTCGCTGCAGATGTGTTAGTAGGTTTTTACACATTTAGTAAACTGTAACGAGATATAAACCTAAATTCAAACTTGCTTATTCTGTGGGTTAATAGCTTCTTGGATATATAGGTAACCCCTGAAATCTTGTTTGAAAGGTCCCTTATTCTGAGATACTAGGTCCTTATGCTCAGTGATATCTGGGGTATTATCCTGGGACTTCTGCTGTATGGAAGTACTGACCTAGTCCCCGGATAATGCTTTCCGCAAAAAGCTTGAAACATAGCTACGCCCTCAGCAAGCTGATGAAACAATAAAATTGATAAT
This sequence comes from Helianthus annuus, assembly GCF_002127325.2. Lineage (NCBI taxonomy): Eukaryota > Viridiplantae > Streptophyta > Magnoliopsida > Asterales > Asteraceae > Helianthus > Helianthus annuus. Next base: position 122,406,200 of record NC_035437.2, read on the forward strand.
CACTGATGTTGTAATCAAAAGATCCTCTAAAGGGGACACACCGAAAAGTCAAAGTCGTCATCTCTTTGCGTATACGGAAGTATCGACCTGAGCTCTCACGGCCCTCGCAATTTTACCCCTTTACAGATATCATCTGCGGTATACTCACCTGTAGGACTGAATATTGGGATCTGGATACGGGAGTATATTCAAGAGGTGGGACACACGAATAAGTCTAAGTAATTAAAACACTAATTGCGTATCTCGAAACAGTTGAAAATTGTGTGAAAATTTAAGAGGACAAACATATTGACAATCTAGGTGAATTGTTTAGAACTTAGAATGTAATCTAGCTTAACGGTGTTAGTGATTTATCTCAAAACTGATATGATCCTCTTGCACGAACTCACAAAAATATTGTCTGTAAATATTTCGTTTCTGCATTTACTTTCTTTCAGAAAATCCAAAAAGATTTTAGTGTGTTTTAGCATAAATTTTGAAAAATTCAAAAAGATTTTCGACAGCTAGTGTTGAAAAGCTGATTTTCAAAATTTCAAGTGCTAAACATGAAGAACAGGTTTGGGAGAGAGTATGTGAACTTGTTAAGTTTGCTTGATAAGAGCTAGGAAAAGATCCTGAATGTAAAATCATTACTGTAGTTTCTTGCAAAAGTTTCTAAAAGTTTGAAGGTTTAATCTTTAAAGAAACTTATGTGTTGGGTAGAGATTATGCAGGTAAACTTGAGCCAGGTGACGATACTGAACTGAAAAAGAGCCTGATAATGATCTTGGAATGAATCTCGAAGCTGTGAATTCCAGACTAGGATCCCATCAGAATGAGAGGGGGAGTCTGAAGACACCGTGATAAAGCAAAGAAAGCCAGTATTAATTCTGGATTTGCTGATGCTGATGAAGTTCAACGATTCAACATCCGAGAGAGAGGAGTTTGTTGATGATAAAGATAGAGAATGAGGATTCTTGCAATAACAAATACTTCAGAGGAAGATTGAAGACTGATAAAGACTGAAGGTTGACAATCGAAGACTCAACACTGAAGACTCCGTCAACATCCGAGGGGGAGTTTGTTGGTGCATCCGTCTGTCGACTACGTCTTGTATCGAGTCTTGTATTGTATAGGATAGAACAGGGCACGAAAATCAAGAATCTTGTATTAGAGGTGATTTCGCTCATGTGTCAAAGTCCTGATTTCGCTCTTATGACATGATAATACTGATTTCGCTCATATGGCAAGTTTGTAATTTCGCCCTTATGTACATGGTATGTAAAAGCGAAATCAGTAAACCTATAAATAGGGTATCATGAGCGAAATCTAACACATAGTTCTAGGTGTTGTCTTCCGGTAAGCCACGAAGTGCTGCCGAAGTGTTGTCAGAGCTTGTAATCGTTATCAAGATCAATACAACAACAGTTATAAGTGAATCCAGCTGAAATTGCACCAAGACATTAGTTTCCGCCTCTTGTTTTGGATAGGAATTCTTCTGATTGACTCAATCAGGGCCGAAAACGATCGTACACTTTTTAACTATATACCTTTGTAAAGGTGGGTGGTTGGGTTAGTGGTTAGAAAAAGGGCGAAAAGCGTAAAAAGCATTGGTTTTTTTTAAACACTTTTTATTTTTCACAATTTTATTTTTATTTTGATGAACCATTTCTTTTAAACAAGGTTAATTTTGATGAACTTGTTTGTTTATTTGGTTTCATCATATATATATATATATATATATATATATATATATTTTAGAAGTTATAAGAAAAACCGAGCTTTGTTACTAAAAGAAAGGGTTAAAATAAAAAGGTTTAGGTGGGTAAAAAGGGTGATTGTTTTGGGTTAAGAAATGAAAAGGTTTAGGCTCAAAGGGGTTAACTAGGGGGATTTTGGGTAGGTGGTAAAAAAATGAAAAATAATGGTGTAAAAAGAAAAAAAAGAGTTAGTCCTAATGCCTCCATCATTTACTTACTCGGGTTTAATTGGTAAGGACCGGGAATGCATTGTTGTGGCAAGTTCTAGAGTCATACGAACCAAGCGGCTATTCACACAAGAAACGAAAAATGAGCATTTAGTGTAAAGATATGTATTTGTATGCTCAATAAAGGCTCAAAACTCACTTTTGTGGGAATGGGTTTTTATGTGATCAAGTATATATAATCAAATTTTAACTAAGCTTGTCATGTCGTTTCATAATTTTCTTATGTTGGTTCTTTTTATCACGACGCTATCGGTTGTAAACTTGTAAAAATATAACCTTTTTTTAGAACTTGAAATTCCCAACTTAAACTTAAACTTAGACAAGTAAGAAAATGAAAAACAAATTTGAAAAAATTTGGGGTGATTAGCGGTTCCAGTAGAGTTTTGTGTAAGGCTTGTTGATTAGCACTTGCAAGATTCAAAGTTTTAGCATCCCCCCACACTTAAATTACACATTGTCCTCAATGTGTCCCAAAAATAAGTTTTTAGGTTGATTGAATGTGTAAAAGGGTGTTAAAAGCAAAACTTTATGTTGCTGGCACTCTGGACACGGCCCCGTGGTGTCCGGGCACGGCCCCGTGTTCAGGTGCCAGTGACAAAATTTAGTAAAGAGAAACAGAAGCCTGGACACGGGGGCGTGTTCAGTGAACACGGCCCGTGTCCAGTTACCTGAACTGGGTGTTTTCTGCAGATTGTGCAGCACGAGGCCGTGTTGGGCGGACACGGCCCGTGCTGATCTCACTGTAATGAAGAATTTTTTGTCGGATGGCCCTGTTTTCGTGCATGGGGTTATGTTTCTCGTTTCCCTTGTTGTCCTTTACCATCCCGAGTGTGTTTTATTCCTGCAAATTAAAATTAAACTAAAAATTAATCTAAGCTAAACTAAGGATAGTTCCGCGAAATGCCTCCGTGGTGCGCCACGTTTATAAGGGTCCTTGGCTAAACCCAAAGTGAGGTCATATATTTTTCGAGCGGGATGTTTTGCATCCCATGTGGCACCGTCGGAGAGCATCATCCAAACTCGAATCAATGACCTTCATGTAGTTGACCGGGTCATCGTCCTCTACTCTCTTCCCAACCCCAAACTTCACTTCCTTATCCCCAAACTTCAAAGTAAGTGTTCCGTCATTCATGTCTACCACTGCTTGCGCGGTGGCTAGAAATGGCCTCCCTAGTATGAGGGGGACTTCGGTGTCCTCTTTCATATCTAGTATGACAAAGTCGGCCGGGTAGACGAAATTGTCGACTTTGACCAACAGATTTTCAGCGACATCTTGCGGGTATTTGACGGATCTGTCGGCAAGTTGTATACTCATCTTGGTAGGGCTTGTTTTTCCTAGGCCGAGTCGTTTGAACATTGATGCAGGCATGAGGTTAATGCTAGCCCCAAGGTCGGCTAGTGCATTACGAACGGGGGATTCCCCGATCGAGCAAGGAATTGTGAAGCTTCCAGGATCAATCTTCTTTTGTGAGAGTTTGTTGAGTACGAGGGCGGAGCATTCTTCGCCTAAGTTAACTAATTGCAATGATTCAATTTTCCTTTTATGAGTGAGGAAGTCCCTCATGAATTTTGAGTATTTAGGCATTTGAGTTAGGGCTTCGATAAAAGGAATATTAACATGCAATTGTTTTAGTAGATTTTTGAACTCATTGGTCTTTTAACGAATTAACCTACCGGGGTATGGAACCGGAGGAGCCTTGGTAGGCTCTTGAATTAGAGGAGAAGCCTTCTCTTGTTGGGGCGGTGTTGTGCTTCCCTCAGTTGGCGGTGGTGGAGCTTCTTCGGAACCCACGGTACGGTCTCTTAATGATGGACTTGTGCTTTTGGGTTTGTTTCGGTATTACTTGGTAATGCGCCTTGTGGTCTCTCAGAGAAATTTTGAGCTAATTGATTTATTTGTTTTTCAATGTTTTGTATACTAGCTTGTTGATTTCTAAAATTCGATTCCAATTGTTGAAATCGATCCGAGTTTTTCTTTTCAGTGTCGGAGATGAGGCGAGATACGGTATCTTCAAGCCTTTCTCGTCCACCTTGTTGTTGAGGGAAATTTTGTGACTCATTTCTTGGTTGTTGAAAGTTTGTTCGTTGGTTTAGGTTTTGTTGGTTGCTACTACTGCCGGGTTCTCTCCAACCAAGGTTAGGGTGGTTACGCCATCCTTGGTTGTAGGTACCCGTTGGAGGACCAGACGGCCTAGGTCTATTATCAATGTAGTTTACCGACTCGGGTTGATCATCTGTTTCTTTCATACAACTCCAACTTTCATGTGGCCCACCACAACCTTCACAAGCCATAACCGAGACAGTTTTTGTCATTTCTAACTTTTTGATTTTTGAAGAAAGGGCCTCGATTTGGGCTTGTAAAGAAGTGCTTTCATCAACCTTATGGGCGCCCGGGGCAATAGATTTATTGCCTCGGGGAGTGTGCCACTGAAAATTGGTTTGAGCAATTTCCTCAATTTGATTGTATATTTCATGTGGGCGGCGATTACCTAAAAGTCCCCCGGAGCTAGAGTCAAGTATTTGTCTTGTGTGTGGCAACAACCCACTGTAGAAAGTGGATACTTGTTGCCATACTGCAAGACCGTGATGAGGACACTTTCGCAATAACTCCTTGAACCTTTCCCAAGTTTCATATAAGGATTCCCCATCCTCTTGTGAATATGTATTAATTTCAGTCATTAATTTAGCCGTTTTAGCGGGAGGGAAATACTTATATAGAAACTTTTGGGCTAGTTCATCCCAGGTGTTGACCGAACCAACTGGGAGGGCTTTGAGCCAAGCTTTTGCTTGGTCTTTTAGTGAAAATGGAAACATTCGAAGGCGGATGGCGTCATTTGATGCTCCATTGATCCGAAAGGTATCACATATTTCTAAGAAATTAGTAATATGTAGATGGGGATCGTCGTCCGCAAGCCCATGGAAGGTTGTGGAGTTTTGAAGCATTTGTATCAAATGTGGCCGAAGTTCGAAGTTGTTAGCTTCGACATTCGGTACATTGATAGCGGCGCCGAGATTACCCACGGTGGGTCGTAGGTAATCCATGAGGGTACGTTGGTCCGCCATTGGAAGTGGGTCTCCCGAAACCTTCTCTTGGTTTTTAGCTTTAAATCTTTTTCTGAGAAAGCGTTCGGGTTCTTCTAGAGGTTCCTTTATGTCTCTACTAGAACTGGAGCTTATACACTACGTAGAAAGTTCAGATGTGGTGTCTGGTTCCAAGTCCTGCAATAAAAACAGAAAAGAATGTTGGTCAGGAAGTTCACCTCGGCCCCGTGGTCAGTGAACACGGCCCGTGGTCGGAGGTACAGCGATTGTTTTCCGGATCCCTGTTACTGGAAAGTTGGACACGGCCCCGTGGTGCACCGACACGGCCCCGTGTTCAGCTCTCTGTAACTCGGAAAATAAAAACTGCCAGTGACACTGCTAGGCACGGCCCATGTCTGACCAGGCACGGCCCGTGCTGAGCTCTGCAGAAACTGAAAAATTAAGAAAATCCTAAAAAAAATAAAAATAAAATAAAAAAATGATTAGGCCGCTGATTCCTAACTTTCTTAAAATCCTTGTGTCCCCGGCAACGGCGCCAAAAACTTGATGCGTGTCAGTGTGTATATATTTTAGGTGTATATTTTAAGCCCTTTTTACACTTTTTAGCCAAGTTTTAAATTTATAAACACGATATTCACTAACACTAAACATACATATGGGCAAGTGCACCCATCATGGACGTAGTATAGTGTTGGTAAGATACCGAGGTCGTCCAAGTGTTAGGATCTGAGTTTGGATTGATTGTGATTTGTGTTTGAATTTAGATGGACAAATGAAAGAGTAGTGCATCGGAATTTAATGGAACCAAACTTTTCACAATCAAACAGAAGAAATGCTATCAATCATACATTTTCTAACACTGAATCAAATGATTAAATTTATTTTTAAACTCTGATTACAATGTGTGAATGATATGCAAACTCCCCCTCAGCCTGAGCTTAGTGTTTGTTCGTGCAGAAAGAAGATGGTGAATGAGCTTAACAGAACAGTACAGAGTACTGTTCTATTTATAGGCACTTGCAAACCTCTGAGCATCTAAGCTGACGTCACCATGAAAGTGACATCTAACCTCCTAACAAACTCTAACAACTGATCAATACAAATACTGCTTATGCTAACTACTGATATTACATTACAATGCATAAACCAAATATAAACTGCTGCTGCATCCTTCCACTGCTGTGAGCCCAGCAGATGTTGTCATGATCAGCAGTGCTTGATCCAAGGCAGTAGATTGAGCAGCAGAGCTTTAGTTCTTCTATCAGACTTTGTCTTGGTCAGTAGTTGTAGGTCAGCAGATTGCATGATCAGCGGATAGGAGGTCAGCAGATGTTGAAACCACTTTCAAGGGGAGAGACTTGCAACCAAACATCTGTTTATTTTGAATCTACTGTTGTGATCCAGTTTTGGCTTTTATTATCTGTTCCTTTGGTAGGGTTCAATCCCATCAATCTCCCCCTGGAACAGATAATGCCAAAACTCTCCATTATTGTAGATTTTTATTGCCTCAACAACAGTTCCCTTATTTGCCCTTTGAATTGTAGTTCGAAGGTTAAGGCATCTGTATCATCTTCATCCCTGCTATGTGGAAGATCAAGGAGATCCTGCAAATCTTCAAGTCTTAGGCCAAGAGCTTGTTCCCTTGTAAATTTCTTCACTTCGCCATCTGCCCTGACCATAGTCAATACGTGGTTCTGTTTGTCAGTTTTCCACTCTTGTATTTTTAGGCGAGATGGGTTTCTTGGGAGATTTTTATTTGTTGAGGAGTTTGGTGAGGCTGGCCTATTCATAACTGGCTGAGCAGTATGTGCAGATTTTTCCAGTTCAAATTCTTCTTTCAACATTACCAACGCACCCGTTTGCAAAATGGCTTTTCCAGTAAGAATTTCTTGAACTGTTTCAGAACCTAACTGGCTTTGTCTCCTTCTTTTGTAGATGGCAGTACCAGCAGGAGCAGTGATTCTTTTGAGATGTGGCTTTGATGATCCTTTCGAAACCTCTGCTTTGGAGTAGTCAGGCTTTTGTGGAGCTTTTGGATATTTCTTCCTTAGCTCTTCCAAACTCTTGTAGGTGGCCCTGACCCTCGCTTCTCCCCACTTAGACACAGAGTTCTTTGACCCATATTCAGCAATTATCAGCTCCTCTTTCATTCTCTTCAGCTCTAAAGCTTTATCAGCTTCAACCCTTTTGAATTTTTCTGGGGGAGTCTGCTTGACTTTATTTTTGATCCTTTCATGAATCCTGGCTACTTCCTTTTCAAGCTCAGGAATAGTCCAGTTTCTGCACATGTGCTTCTCCCCCTTGTATGTCTTGTAGGTCATGATGTTTTCAATGTAGTCTTTTCTCAAGGACTCATCTGCCTTTTCTAAGATTTGCTGACATACATTATTTGCAAACTGTTCCAAAGCTTTGACCTGTGTAAGTAGAAACTGATAGTTTTCTTGATACTCTCTATCAGATTTCCCTTATTTGTTTTTGATTGAGATATCCTCTACTTGCTTGGCCTTGATTTTCAAGTATTCTTCAATATTGGTTGGCCTGGGATATCCTTCAATCGATGGCAAACTCCTTTTGGCAGGGTCATCCTCATAGTAGAAGGACTTAATATCTTCTCTGACTGTTACAAGTTCAAGAGGAAATTGAACACCTGCAGGAGGTAAGGGTTTGTATAGTTGAGCTAAAGAAAAAGGAATGGGTTTTGAAACTGTGACAAGTGCTTGGGATTTTGAAGCTTTTGGTGGTGGAGATGGAGAATCATCATCTGATATGACAACCCTTTTCCTTTTTATTTTAGGAAGGGCAGATGATGTTTTAGGTGGATCAGTGGTTTGTGTTTGACTAACAGCTGTTGAAACAACTGGTGTTTCAACCACTGTTGTCATTACAGCAGATGTTTTGTCATCTGCTGTCTTCTACTTTAGGACAGGGACAGATGGTGATGGTAAGGCAGTGGTGGTGGTGTGTGTTGAAGTGGTGTGTGTTTAAATGGGAGCAGTTGTTGTAACAACTGTTTGGGTGGAGGTTTGATGTAGGTGGCTTTTGGACAGTGTTTTTGGAGAGTGCTTTGAAAGGCTGGATGGTGTGGATTTGGGTTTCCTTACTTTTCTAGTAAGCTTTCCTTTTGGAATCGGATTTTGATCATCCTTTTCACCAGAACAACCCTGCGCATTCAGCTTCATGAAAGCTTTCTTCTCCTCATTCCACCTTGACAAGGCCTTTGCCATTCTATCCCTTTTTACACTTATGACAGCATCATCAAGTGCATTCCGGGTAACATCAACCTTTTTACTACCATCTGGCAAAGGAATATCTCTGAGCATTTCACCTGTTGTTGTATCAAGATACAGCCCATTATCAATCCCCTTCTTTACCCACTCCTTAATTTTCTCCCCCTTTTTGGCATTATCTGCAGGGAGGTCATCAATATAAAGTACAGTCGGAGGAGCAGTGCCGGTGGTTGTTTGCAATTGGGCCTTAAGAGCCTTGATGTCATCATTTGTATCCCGGAACGTAGATTCCATTGCCTTTTTGAGCTCTTGAACATGTTTTTCATGTTGTTGCTCGGCCAATTGAAATTGTTGATGGAGAAAAGGTTGAAAGAGGTTCCAGAGCTCATTTGTAACATCTGCTGGTGGTGGAGCAGGTGTTTGAGATGGAACAGCAGTGGGTGGTACCTTTTGAATTGTTAACAACTGTTGCAGCATTTCTTTAATTTCTGCAACAGATGTGTCCAATTTTTCAACACGTGCCGTCAATTCTTGGTACTTTAAACCATCACCCAATTTAATGGGATCATCTGATTTCCCACTAGCAGTGGTTTTATCAGAAGTTGAGGTAGGGAGTGTACTCCAAACATAACCAACTGATGCCCTTTTTTCTTGGTACTGGGGTCTTCTTCCTTCAACACTTGATAATCTTTTGATGTTACCAGTGGTTAGTACAAACTCACTCAGATAACAGAGGTGTTATAGAAGGAATTGCCTCCAAGGAAGTCTTATTGATATAACCACTGTCCAAGTGTAAACCTGTAGGTTCAACATTTGTAGTGGCTGCTTCGCTTGGAATACCACCAAGAGTTACTTGTAACTCAAGGGGTGTAACCTCCTCAGGTTGTGTTGGTGGGTTAGCAGAGATTGATACATCAAGCCCAGTCTCTTGTTGAGGTATTTTCTCATAAACAGGTGATTGAGAAGGACTGGTTTGTGCTAGGTTCAAATCAATTGCATCCAACAGTAGTTTGGTGTTTGGTGGAAATGGGGATGTGAGGGTAGGCTTAGAAAGCGGAATTACCCCGGGTATTGGGCTGTTGTAACACCTCGAAAAATTTCGTCCAATAATGTCTTGACACGTGTCATAAGGTTCCGGTATGTGAAAACAAACTTTGGAAGGACTAAAAGTGACAAACAGTGAAAACTATGGAACGTAAGGGTCCAAAGTGTCAACAATGGATAAATGGACTCTATGATAACCCTACATAATGTTCATAACCTTAAACGGGTGGTTCATGGATCATACGAAGCGGAAAATGCCCAAAAGTGAGAAATTACAAACTATAGGGGCCAAAAGTGTCAACATGTTGAATTTATACCTCTGAGTGAACTTTTGGCAGACCCGAAGCTTTATAATGCTAAAATATACTCACTAGAACATGTGGTAAAAATTTCGTGAAGTTTCGATAACGTATGAGAAAGTTATGGCCAAAACCGTACTTGAGGGACTAAAAGCGTCAACGTCGAATTTCATGGCTTTTCGGTTGAGCGCAAAGTTATCCGAGGACATTACCATGTTGGTAAATGTCCCAAGGTTCTTAAAAACCAGATTCGAGGGTTTACGAGTCAAGATAAATAACCAAATCGTCGTAACCGAAGTACAGGGACCAAAACTGCAACAAATGGGCGAAGTTTGGAACTGCAGACCCCAGGCGCCCGCCTGAGGCCTTACGCGGGCCGCGACCCAGCGCCCAGCTCCGGTTTTCGCGAACAGCAGCGATTTGGGTCCGAATTTGTGTGCATTCCAGCTGTTTTCACCTCTCTTAAGCTCCAATAAACATCCATGCATGCCTATGACTACAGTGAGCTACCCACAACCTCTGAATTTCTCCTTAAATCAGATCAAAAGCTCATTTTACTAAACACTTGTGTTGTAAACAAGAACTCCCAAATTTGCAAAAGCTCTCAAGGACTTCTGGAGCATTTCTGAACGTCAAGGCAGCCTCTAAGGGCTTACTAAGCTTCAATAGGACCTTTGTAAGCTTCTATATCATCCTATAATTCGTTCTAGCATAGATTAATTGCTAAAAGTCAAACTGTTGTTCTTATACTTTGACTTTCTGATTAAACGAGTTTTACTCAGTCATTTCTCAAATTGAAACCACATATATGTTGGTATTTATGTGGGAAACAAACCCTCAAAAGGGTATTCTCTGATTCCCACTTTATGCATGCTAAATGTCGAGTCAAACTTGTTTCTAAAAAGTCAACAGAAATGGTTTTTGCAAAAATAAGCTTAAATGATAATGTAAAGGACATGCAATCTGTTTGATCATCATAAACAACTTATAATACATGTAAGAATATGTTTTATCATAATAAACTCGACAAATCTTTAGTATAGATACGAATCGGAACCGAAAGTCTTGTAAAACGACTATTTCGTAGACTATCGATTCGGATTCGTACATGCATGTTTGAGATCTGTATTGGAAAGTATTTTTGACCATTTTTATTTTGGTAAAACTCTCTGGAATTTTGTTGCTTGAGTCTATACTTAGCCGATTCATTTGCATGTTTCCGATTTATGCTTAAAGTTGACTATTTTGCCCTTTTTGATATAAAACGTGATTTTTGGAAAAGTGAAAGAGTAGAAATCTTTATTTCTAAATTATAAACTTGCACCGAAAATTTGAGATCAGTTGGTGGTCCAGAATTTGAGTTATGGCCGATATCGTAAAACTATATCTTAAAGTTACATAAACGGCGCATTTCGCGTATAACCCATTTCTGGCCACGTTTTGATACAAAACTTTTTACCCACTGATGTTATATAATATTTTGGGATTTTTGATGGTTTTTATTTAATTTTTGGCTGGTCATATCTTAGATCGCTTAGTTATTTCGGTTTATGTCGGTTTTGACCGTTTAAGCCATAAAATGAGTTTTATGCATTCTTTTGACCCGAAACCTTTTCCTACTGATTTTACATGTTAAATAAATTATTTTAAGTATTCTGGAAATATAAAAATCCCAGATTTATTTTGAAAACCCGGAAACGGCGTTAAATCGCATTTTAAGCATTTTTAGCGCATAGTAAGCGTTATACTCATTTTAAACATATAAGACTTATACCTACTGATGTAATTAGCATATTTTCATATAATAACAGTAAGTATAAGTATATGAACTCAGGTTTCCAGTTTTGGCAGTTTTAGCCCTTGTGAAATTACTAAAATACCCCTACGGTGCATAGTTTGATTTTAAATGCTAAGTTGGGTATATGGGTCATACCCTACTGTTATAACATGTTAAATGAAGTATATTTACTGTATAAACCAGACCCGAAACTCAGATTTCTAATTTGACTCTTTTATAATCTTTTAAATGACCAAAATGCCCTTATAAGGCATAAATTGAGTTTAAAATTATTCCGGGCAATATAGAACATAACTTACTGATATTGTATCATATTTAAAGCATATTATCTCAGGGAACTTGCATTTGACTCTTTTGGCTACCCGTAACGCCCTTTTTGCGTTCGGTTCGTTTTACGTAACTAGTTTGCGTAAATTGACCGAAACGGGTCAAACGTTATCATTTTTATCTCAAAATCCAGAATGTATTTAGTATACCCATATTATACAAGTATTCAAACTTGTCGGGTCTAAATCACATTCTATCCGGTCTTTCGCTTAATCGTGCGTAAACCGTATCATCCTTAAAACTAACCGGTCAAAGCTTAGGCTTAAATAAAAGACCCGTTAGGAATCTAATAGGTTAATTATAAACCTTTGTTCCAGATTAGGAGGCCCAGTAAAAGCTACCAACACTTATCATTTGTGACTTATACTTGCTCAGGTAAATACATTTTTGACTTATTTTCCCTATACGGGCTTGGGGTACGGTATTTAAAATACCGCTTGATCGAGCGCATAAATCCTGCGCCCTATGGGTGTACAGTCTTGAATAGTTTGTGCGACTCGTTTAAACAGTCTTGTTCTTACTTTAGGCTTTGGGGGGTTATTGACCGTGTCCCGGATATCCTTGGCATTATCTTACGAGATGGCCACGACCAGAGCACGGGGTGTAGGCGTACACCCGGCGTGTATAACTCTTTAATGTGGTGTGTCATTTAATCTTTAGCCCGGACAGCAGATCCCGGGCCACCAAATGTACGAGTAACATGTAATTCGTTCACAAGTTTATATTGCATAATTATCCCAAGTTAATAAAAATATTTATGCCTTGTGCATTTAAATCAATTTTCAATCATTTTCAAAATGAGTCAGTCGATTTGTATTTACCAGTGTAAACTGACGTATTTTCCCAAAAGGTTAAGTGCAGGTACTATACGAACTAGGCTGGCTGTTTCCTAAGAGCGTCCACTATAGTCTCGCAAGCTCGGACGACAAATAACTGTTGAACAATTTTATCTGATTTTTATTTGATCCGCCTGTGGATCCGTTTCAACTACTTATGATGTTATTATTACATTTAATTAAAGTTGAAATGTATCTATTCTGCTTCCGCTGTGCATTATTATATTGTGTTGTTTGTCTATGACGATGCCAACCACGTCACTGTACCCCACACCGGGCCCACCGGTGACACGTGGAGATCGGGGTGTGACAGCTGTGGAGGATGGAAACGAATGCTTCCAAAGCCTCATGATGTGGTGACCCTGTTTGTACAACCTGTTCTTTTTGTGAAGAGACATGAGGAGTTTCAGGTATGGGTGGAGATATTTCCACCAACTGCTGTGAGGAAGTAACAGCAGTGGTTTGTTGTGAGTTTTGTGCAATCACAGGCAGTTGCTCTGGTATCTCATCCTCCAGAGTTGCCTTTTTGATGGGTTTGGTGGGTTTTTGATTTTTCTTTTTCTGTGGCTGTTTGGTGATTTTAGGTGTGGGTTTCAAGACAGTTGTTTGACTGCCTTGATCACCTTGAGCAGTGGGCTCAGCAGCAGATACCTGAGGAGCAGTATTTGCTGCTAAAATCTGCTCAGGCACCTCTGCTCGTGTTTTACAAGGTGTTGACATTCTTGAAAAAGTTTCAGCAGTTAAGTTGTTCATTTGAAAAGAGTCACCTTGGTTTATTACCGCAATATGATCCTTACTGAACTTTTTCTCAAAATAATAACTTAAAAATCTTGGGAACAGTAAGAATGATTTTGTTTCAATTCAACATTTTTAACCAAATCATTGAAAATTACCTTGGAGTAGTTAAGATTTTCGCCTTGTAAAATAGCATACCCCAAGTTTTGAATTTTCACTGGTATTTCATTAAAAGAAGTGGTTTTGTTTGAAACACACATGAGAAGGGTATGAAATAAAAATCTGGTTGCAGAAGGGAAGAAACATTTTTCTAAGGTATCCCTTCGCATCATTGTGTCTGCATACCCTCTCTCAATGAAGTCAATTTTTAACTCGTTTTTAGGGAAAGAGTCTTTACCTTGCAGATCATCGAGTTGAAAGACTTCAGATATGGATTGCGGTGTTATTCGGACTGCTTTCTTCTGCAGAGAAGAGTTAATGGCTATGACATCTTTTCCTTGTTTTTCAAGGATACAATTTTTCCAAAACTCTCTCTGAGTTTGCAGGTAAATTGGTGCATCAGCGGTCAACAAAGTTTTGTACTTTGAAGCATTGATAATATCGAGGATGGAATCAAATGTATCGATATTGCCGGGTTTTGTGAGAAGACCCAGTAGATTGTGAGACGGTTTGTGTGGGATGTCGGTGGAGGTAGCCTTTTGAGAGGCACCTTTTGAAACGGAAGATTTCAATTTTGTCATTTTGAAGATGAAGATCGAAGATGAGATTGTAGAGTGATTTGAAGAAATGTGATGAAAACTGCTTTGAGAAGAGAATTTTTGAGAATTCAATTCGACAGTGAAACCTTGTTTGGGTGTAGAAAGGGGGTTTTATAGAGGAAGAGTGAATGCTGACGTGGCAGCAGTTACAAAACGTCTGACCACTAAGTACTGTCCGCATGTCATCCCCTGGTGAAGTGAAGGACGGTACTTTTGAACAGTACTTTTTGTGAAAACAACTGGTGAAAGCAGTAGTTACAATGGGAATGGAGGACAGTGGATGCTTTTCACTATCAGTAGATAGCTCAGCAGTGGATGCAACACTGATTATGATCATCAGTGGTTACCAAGAAAAAAAAATGAGAACAGGGGATGACTTGCAGCAGTGGACAGACTTTTGTAGTAGCACAGACTTTTGAACCCAATCAGTGGTTATGGCAGACTTTTAGGATTATAATGAAAAATTCATTTTTAGCTATTTTTAAGGATGGATTTTTGATTTTCTGAAAACATTTTGATGCTTTTATTCATAGAAAAACAGGATTTTGCCTGTTATTCCATGTTGAGCATACCAATTCTAGAGATCAAGCTTTCAAAGGTAGATGTGTCTAATGCTTTGGTTAGCACATCTGCCAGCTGATCCTTAGTTGGAACATGATGCAGAGAAATCAAACCTTTTTCATAGCAATCCCTCACAAAGTGATGTCTGATGTCGATATGTTTAGTGGTTGAATGGGAAACTGGATTTTTGATGATATTTTCTGCTGCCTGGCTGTCCAACATGAGTGGTGTCTTCAAGGCAGTGATACCAAAATCCAGTAACTGATTCTGAAGCCAGAGCAGTTGGGCTGTATAGCTGGCAGCAACTATGTATTCTGCCTCAGCAGTGGATGTGGAAACAGCTGCTTGCTTTTTGCTTTGCCAAGACACTAAGCAATTGCCTAGGAATTGGCACCCTCCTGAAGTGGACTTCCTTGTTTTATCACATCCAGCAAAGTCACTATCTGAAAAACCTGAAAGCTCAATTTTACCATCAGCTGGATACTAGATACCAAGTGTGGGAGCACCTCACTTGGTATCACCTTTGAGGTATCTGAATATCCTTTCTACAGCAATAAGGTTTGACTTTCTAGGGGCTGATTGAGATCTTGCACAGACACATGTTGCAAACATGATATCTGGTCTAGATGCAGTTAGGTACAATAAAGACCCAATCATGCTTCTATATAAGGTCTGATCAACCAAATCATCCTTGTCTTCAGACATGACCAATTTATTGGTTGCAATGGGTGTACTACATGGCTTACAATCATCCATATCAAATTTCTTTAAGAGCTCTTTGGCATATTTGCCTTGATGGATGAAAGTTCCATTTTGCAGCTGCCTTACTTGGAGACCAAGAAAGCACTGAAGTTCACCCATTGCACTCATTTCAAACTCAGCTGTCATGAGTTGTCTGAACTCTTCACACATTTTATTACATGTGCTTCCAAAAATGATGTCATCCACATAAATCTGGACAATCATCAAATCCTTCCCTCTCCATTTTAAAAACAGTGTTTTATCAATCCTGCCTCTGGTGAAACCAATGGAAAGTAAAAAGGTGGAAAGAGTTTCATACCAGGCTCTGGGTGCTTGTTTCAAGCCATACAAAGCTTTGTTTAGCTTGTAGACATGATCTGGATAAAATGGATCCTCAAAACCTGGAGGTTGACAGACATATACCTCTTCCTGAATCTTACCATAGAGGAATGCACATTTTATATCCATTTGATACACCTTGATATTGTGGTTGACAGCAAAGGCCAGAAAGAGTCTGATTGCTTCAAGTTGTAACACCTCGAAATTTTGCGCCCAATAATGTATTGACACGTGTCTTGAGTTTACACGTGGTATTAAATACAGAATAAAGGACTAAAGTTGATAAAACATGGAAAGTATGTAATTCGAGGGTTAAAAATGTCAACGAGGGATGAATACACTGTACAGTAACCCTAAATGATGCTCGTACCTTCAAACGGATAAATCATGGATCGTACGGAACGAAATGCGGAAGGAAGTGAGAGATTACAAACTACAGGGGTTGATTGTGTCAACATGTTTAAGTGACACCTCTGAGTGACCCTTTAACATACCTGAGGCTTTGTAACAGTAAATTACGCTCACTAGAATATACGATATAAATTTCGCGAAGTTCCGTTTTAAAACAAGAAAGTTATGATCAATTCCGTATGCAAGGGGTTAGAAGCGTCAACAATGAAAGATAAGGTTTTTCGGATAGTAATTAAACTAACTGGGGACTTAACGGCGCGGGTAAAAGTCACGAGGCCCTTATTCGTAAATAATCGAGGCCCAAATCGCAAAGTTACCCCTTCGAAACCGAAAGGTCAGGCTAATAATGGCAAAAGATTTGAAAATCTTGAATTACAGGCCTCAGGCGGCCCGCCTTAGAGAAACAAGGAAGCTTATGCGGGCCGCGAGCCATGTGAAGATCCGGTTCCTGACATAAGGATTCAGGCGGCCCGCGTGAGCCTAGCCTAATCCTTAATGCGGGCCGTGTCAAGGTGCCAGATGCAGAAAACATGCACAGATTCACTGTTTGATCTTTTAACCGACTTTGGGTGCAATTATGGCAGCATGGGCGCCCCCTACATGTCCCCTAACACTCAGGGACAGCTGCTGATCATCCATGAGCAATGATAGACTTAGTTGTGATGATCTTATGCACAATTTTTCACTATAAAAGGCAATGTAATGCACACAATTGAAACACACCTCAAACCTGCTTTCTTGACCACTTCTGGAGCTCAAGAGCATTCTTCTAACATCTCTGGTCGTGCACCAAGCTTCTGTAAGTATGCCTAACCCTTTGTGGCTTAGTTTTTGCTTAGTTATAGCCTAAAAGTCAATCCGTCGTAATTAACGATTGACTTGGCGATAAATCACAAATGGTCCAGTGGTTTGTCGAATCAAAAGTAGTTATATGTTGGTAATCATGTGGGCATTAAACCCCTAAAAGGGCACCCTCTGATTCCCACTCTAACTAGTCCGAATGTCGAGTCAAACTTGCTTAGAAAAAGTCAACATAACGCTATTTTGCAATTTTAAGCATAATCAGTAATGTAGATGGCGTGTAATCTGTTTTAACACTCATATAACATGATAATAAGTATATTAACTAGTCTAAGCTTGTTTGATCCGACCATTTACTGTTTTGACCCGGTTCGGAACCGAAAGTCGCAAAACTTTGACTTTTGCTATGACTTCAGTTCTGACCCGTTATGGTATGATTTAGATATGCCTTAAGACTCTCTTAGGACCAGGTTACATGATGGTATAACCCTCTGTGACCGGTTCATTGTTTGTCCAAGTCTTTAGCACAATTCCGTTAAATGCTTAAAAGTTGACCGTAACGCCCTTTTCAATTTAAAACGAGAATTTTTGACATGTGAAAGGACAATAACCTTAGTCACTGATTTCTAAGCAGGTCCCTAAAATTTCACGTCAATCCGAGGTCTAGAATGGGAGTTATGCTAAATAGCGCAATTACGAAAACTTTAGTAATTAAATGGCGCAATTAGCATAACGCCTATCTAAGCCCAAATTTCGACACCAAACCTTTTACCCACCGATGTAAAATAATATTTCGAGATTTTTAAAGATTTTTAATGATTTTTAACCTGCTCATAACCTGCGGTTATGGCATCGGTTTGGTAAATACCGAATATACCCTTTTCGAGCATAACTTGAGTTCTACAAAGTATTTTGACCCGATTCCAGTTGCTACTGATTTTAAATAATAAATAGAGTATTTTGGACTTTATAAACTGATCGGAAAACTCAGATTTTCTGTAGAACTCAGAAACCTCTTTTATGATCTTTAAAATGACCGAAAAACCCCTACGGGGCACATATTGGATTAAAACTAGTTACGGGCATTATGGAAGGTATCCTACTGATACCACAACCTCTTTAAAGCATATTGACTTAGGAAACTTGTGTAGGACTCTTACGGTTAACCGTTACGCTTTATGCGCGCACGGTTCGGCTTATGTAACTAGTTTACATAAACTAGCCAAAACAGGTCAAACCTTATTGTTTTAACCTCAAAATCCAGAGTGTGATTATATTACCCATATAAAACAAGTCTTTAAACTTGTTGGGTCCAAATCACATTCCATTCCTGGTTTTCGCCTTTCACGCGATTAAACCGTAAATATCCTTTGAAACCAACCGGTCTAGCTAAGGCTACATTAAAGACCCGTTAGGATTCTAATAGGTTGTTATAAACCTTCGTTCCAGAATAGGAGACCAGTAAAAGATACTTGCATTTATTTGATTGAGGATATTACTTGCAAAGGTAAATACTTTTAACTTATTTTCCGTTATACGGGCTTGGGTTACGGTATTTAAAATACCGCTTGGTCGGGCAATTGACCCCAACTCATTAGTAGTTGGGTATTATCAATGTGACCCATTTAAAAACTTGTTTTGTTGGCTTTACGCCTTTGGGAGCTTAATGACCATGTCCCGGATATCCTTGGCATCATTTTACGAAATGGCCACGACCCCGACACACGGGTGTAGGCGTACACCCGTAATGTGTCTATATTATTAAAGGTATAACCGTTGGTTTTCCCGCCACGGATTTATGCTTTGTGGCGTGTCTATTAACCTTAAACCCGGCACGACCCGGGCGACCGAACGCATAGTGAACATGTAATTCTTTTACAAGATTTAATTATAAATTATCCCAAGTTATAAAGAGTTTGTGCCTTGTGCATTCAAATCAATTTTATTAAACATTTTACAAAAGTGTCGGTTGAATGTATTTACCAGTGTAAACTGACGTATTTTCCCCAAAAAGATTAAACGCAGGTTCTAAGCGTAATTGGCTGGATATTTCTCCTTAGCATCAATAAGGAGTCTCGCAAGCTTAAGATGCCTACGTCTGTTGAACAATACTTATAGTTTATTTTGATCCCCTGTGGATTATATTTCGATAATTGTGATACTTTGATATTACATTCAAAGGTTGAAATATATTTATCTTTATGCTTCCGCTGTGCATTTATATATTGTGTGGTTTGACTATATTATTGCCAACTACGTCACGGTAATCCCCTACCGGGCCCACCGGTGATACACGTGGAAATCGGGGTGTGACAGGTTGGTAACAGAGCCAACGTTGAGTGAATTAAACACTATCCTTATGTGTTTAATCTCAATGACACAATTGCACATACTTGAGTCTAGACAAGAACATAGGACAAATTCGAATTGTTATTCCAGTTTGTCTTTTATTGTTTATTGTGATTTAAAGATTTGTTAAGCAGGAAATATGCCACCAGCAATTAGAAGAGGAGGAAGAGGCAAAGGGCCGATCACTACTCACAATGATCACGAGGCCGGACCTTCGAACATGCGAGCTCCTTCCAGTACAAGGAGTGAAGAACCTCAGAGACGTAGAAGAAACCTCTTTGAACCTGCAAGACATTCTACCTCGCACAGTTCGACACCTTCATACCGTCACTCGTTTGGACCAAATTCGGAAAACGATCCCAGTAACCCTCAACCTTCGTTTATACCTCTCCAGCGATCTGCTTCGCACCGTTCCTATGGCGATCCTACTCCTTTCTTTCAAGGCTGATTTAACCCGGCTGATTACGTCCAAGAACCAATAGGTTATAACCCTTTAGAGCCTGAAGACCATTTCTCTGAAGATAATGCGGTAGATATGGATGAAGACACAGATTGTGACAACTCGAGTTTCTGACTTTCACTTTCGCATTAAATGCGCGTTGACTTTGACTGTTTAGTTGTCTGGATTGTGGACTTGAAATTGTACGCGTTGTGTTTTAATGAAATGTATTGTCGTGTTGCTTATATGTGGTTACTTGCTGTGGTAGAATATAATATTAGAAATACTATTAAAACACTTAGTCTAGATCGAAGCATGATATGCAGATCGAAGGATCTCGAAACATATCCTTCGACCAAGGACTTTACCCTTCGACATCCTTCGGCCACGAAACATATCCTTCGACTGGAATTCAGATCCTTCGGCCCAGTCTTTCAGATGGGCTTGGCCCATTTCTGTAATACGTATTTATACATGAATGCACGTAGTCGATTGTCATTTTTCTTAACCCTAGAGCTATTTCACTGTGACGGCAAACCAGAAACCACCGGAAACCTTTGCGTGACCAAACCCTCATCTCGGTTAGTAAATCTATTTGATTTGATCGTTCGTTCCTCTGCGTATGTGCTCACGTGTCGTGTGTTTTGATTGTTGATGTAATCTGAAATTTATGTTAAATATTAGGGTTCTTGTTACGATATTGAGGATATAGATTTCCCATAGGATTGTTGTTGTTGGATATATATATATATGATTCTATGTGAAACTCGTTACGGTTGAATACTGATTTATGAGTGCCGTTAATCTGGAATTGGCCATTATTTTTGTTAGTGTCGATATGGTGTGTTAGTCGGTTTTGGGATACGTTTAAACTAGGGTTCATGCTAGACAATGATTTCAGGATGATTGCGTTGTGATGAGATGTGCTAAATGAATTCTGATGATTGTTAATGATGATGATGGCTGCAGACGATTAGGGTTTCTGTTTCTGTGAAAACGTAACTGATTGTGAAAACGTAACTGATTGTGTCGAAAGATACTTGTCTACTCGAAACATAGTTATTGTCGAAAGATACTTATTGTCGAAACATAGATGTGACCGAAAGATGCTTGACCTTCGAACCATAGTAGTGTTGACCGAAGGATAACTTTGACCGAAAGATGTTAGTATACGAAACATAGTTGAGACCGAAAGATAACTGTTTGACCGAAAGATGACACATGAACCGAAAGGTGGATGTGCGTCGAAAGATATTGTAGGATTATAGACATCCTTCGAAAGATAATGGGTTATAACATATTTCGAAGGATGGTAGGTATACTTGAATTATTTGACATGCCATGCTAGATGATGAATGTTTACATTTGTATTTGTGTGACACTCGAATTGCATGCGTATCATTGTGAACATGAACTGATTCGTTATACGTGCATACGATAGGACGTGATTAATTATTTGTGAGTGCATAGCCTAGCATACCGAGCAAACCAAGGTGAGTTCACACGAGCCAAGGCATGGGTTCCCAGGGTGGGAATGGGTTGGATGATTACTTGTGCATACTTTGGTATTATAACGAACGATTAAACTGTTGATGCTTACGAACTGCCTTCGCACACACCCTGGTCGGTAAAGACTATGGTCGCGAACAAACTACTCAACTGCCTTCGCACACACCCTGGTCGGTAAAGACTATGGTCGCGAATTGATTAACCGCCTTCGCACACACCCTGGTCGGTAAAGACTATGGTCGCGAACTATTCGAACCTAATCTTCGCACACCTGCCTGGGAGGCCGCGATGGAACTAATCATATGGAACGTAACGATTAAACCATTACCCACACTATACGATATTGAACTTTAAACTGTGAACTCGCTCAACTAGTTTGTTGATTATCTGCTGCATGCCTTGCAGGACCTTAGGTACTTATGGAGCTTGCACTGGAGGAGCGGGACGTTGTGGGCAGTGGATTACGAACGCTATGTTTAAACATTTCGAATAATTGAACTTATGGTTTACTTGGGTTATTTACTTATGCTTCCGCTACTGATACTATGATTGTTTTGAAACATCAATTGTATTGAATGAGGTTTTACGAACTACTTTATTTATGTTATGCTATGTTCAATATGATTGATGGCTTGATCCTGGTCATGTCACGCCTCCAAGCGGTGGTACTCCGCGTGTGGGATTTTGGGGGTGTGACAGATTGGTATCAGAGCCATTGGTTATAGAGAACTTGGTTTTAATATGGAAAAACGTTTTTATTAAAACTAGACTATAACCAGAACAGTGCTCTCAACGATCCACAACGACGCTTCGCTCCACGTGCAAGACTCAACTTCCTAGGTAATAAGGTTTATGTTTATTGCCTACATGCTAGAATTTGCATAGAACTTTGCTCGTAGTATGCTTACATTACTTTGCTCACTACTTGTTATTGCTTAAGAACACCTATGTGCTTACACTCTTCTGTCATCGCACTATTCGCGAACCTTTCTCACTTATGATTGCCTTTGATGTGAAGATCAATGGCCGCACGAATTACCATGACTCAAGCCCAGCTAGAGGCTCTCGTTGCTGCGGCAGTTGCAGCCGCCCAAGCAGGTAGTATACCCTGCAGTATAGACACTAGGATCTTTAGATCCTACATTAATTCTCGTACTTAACTTTGCCCTATTCGTACACAATAGGTCAACCCGCTCAGCAACAACCTGGGTGCACCTTCAAGAATTTCATGGACTGTCGTCCTAGCTCGTTCAGTGGCACGGAGGGGGCAGTTGGACTCCTCCACTGGTTTGAAAAGCTCGAGTCGGTTTTCGAAATGTGTGAATGCCCTGAGGCTCGCAGGGTGAAGTTCGCCACTGGCACACTTGAAGGGATTGCGCTCACTTGGTGGAACGCACAAGTGCAGATCTTAGGGTTGGCAGCTGCTAACGCCACACCCTGGAATGATTTCAAAGAACTGATCAAGAGGGAATACTGCACTAGAGAAGACATTCACAAGTTGGAGGACGAGTTGTATAACTTAAAAATGGTGGGTTCGGAAATCGAAGCTTACACCAAGAGATCGAATGAGTTGGCTGTGTTATGTCCAACTATGGTGGACCCTCCATACAAGCGTATTGAGTTGTATCTCAAAGGTTTGGCACCAGAAATACAGAGCCACGTTACCTCGGCTAACCTCAACAACATCCAGGAAATACAGCGTCTCGCTCATCGCATCACCGATCAGGCAGTGGATCAGAATAAACTGCCAAAGCGTGTCGGCGCTACTGCTACAGCTGCTACTTCAGTCACTCCAACTGCTGCTACTTCTGCCACACCCAGCGAGAATAAAAGAAAGTGGGACGGGGATTCCAGCAGGGGATCAGCGTCTGTTCAGTCCCAAACTCAGCACCGTCGCACCAACGATTACCAGAGTCCGAGTCAGCAATCATCGGGCAGTCAGGGACATAGTGGTTATAAGGGAAATCACCCGTGGTGTAACAGGTGCAACAAACACCACAGTGGAAGATGTCGCAGGAGTCAATGTCAAAGATGTCACAAGCCGGGTCATGAGGCTAAAGATTGTAGAAGCTCGCGTCCAGCAAACCAGCACCAGCAACTTCCACCGCCAGCTCCACAGAATCAGCAGCAGCAGCCACAGCGTGGAAACCGGGGGTGTTTCCAGTGCGGGGCTGAAGGTCACTACAAACGCGATTGCCCTCAGTTGAACCAGAATCGCAATAACAACAACAACCAGGGCAACGGGAATAACAACAATAATCAGAACAACGGGGGAAACAACAACAACGGCAATGAAGCTCGTGGTCGTGCATTCGTACTAGGTCGAGGCGACGCAGTGAATGATCCTAATGTGGTTATGGGTAAGTTTCTTCTCGACGATATTTATGTTACTGTCCTATTTGATTCGGGTGCTGATACAAGCTATATGTCATTGAAAATGAGTAAATTATTAAAACGTACACCAACACCTCTAGACACCAAACACGTCGTAGAACTAGCCAATGGTAAAAGTGTAGAAGCCGCACATATAGTCAAGGGTTGTAGTATTGTTCTAGCGGGTCAGACTTTCCCGATTGATCTCATACCCATAGTTTTGGGTAGTTTCGACGTCGTCATCGGTATGGATTGGTTATCCCAACATCATGCGGAGATCTTATGCAAAGAAAAGGTTATTCGTATTCCTCGCTCCAGTCAAGAACCTCTCGAAGTACAAGGTGACAAGAGTGGTGCTGTGGTTGGCATCATCTCTTACTTAAAGGCGCAGAAATGATTACGAAAGGGACATACTGCCATTCTGGCACTTGTCACTGACGCATCAACAAAGGAAAAGAAGCTGGAGGATATACCAGTTGTGCGTGATTTTCCTCAAGTGTTTCCTGAAGATTTACCTGGTTTACCTCCTCATCGTCAAGTTGAGTTTCAGATTGAGTTAGCTCCAGGAGCAGCACCAATAGCCCGCGCACCGTATCGTTTAGCTTCAACCGAACTGGAAGAACTGTCGAAGCAGCTACAAGAGCTCTTGGAAAAGGGCTTTATTCGTCCAAGCTCTTCGCCTTGGGGAGCTCCAGTGTTATTTGTAAAGAAGAAAGACGGTACGTTCAGGATGTGCATCGACTACCGTGAACTCAACAAGGTGACGGTGAAGAACCGTTATCCTCTTCCGCGCATAGATGACCTATTCGACCAGTTGCAAGGGTCGTGTTACTATTCCAAGATTGATTTAAGGTCAGGGTATCATCAGCTGAGAGTCCGGGATGAGGACGTCTCCAAAACCGCTTTCAGAACTCGCTACGGTCATTACGAGTTTCTTGTCATGCCATTCGGGCTTACGAACGCGCCTGCAGTCTTCATGGATCTTATGAACAGGGTGTGCAAACCGTATCTTGATAAATTCGTTATCGTTTTCATCGACGACATTTTGATTTACTCCAAGAGTCAGGAGGAGCACGAGCAGCACTTACGTCTTATCTTGGAACTTCTTCGAAAGGAGCAACTGTACGCAAAGTTTTCAAAATGCGACTTCTGGCTTCGTGAAGTCCACTTCTTAGGCCATGTGGTGAACAAGGATGGGATTCATGTCGATCCATCCAAGGTTGATTCGATCAGAAACTGGCCAGCACCACGTACACCGACAGAAATACGCCAATTCTTGGGTTTGGCGGGTTACTACAGGCGATTTATTAAAGACTTCTCAAAGGTCGCGCAACCACTTACTATGCTAACACAGAAAGGTGTCGTTTACAGATGGGGTAATACGCAAGAGACCGCTTTTCAGTACTTAAAGGATAGGCTTTGCAGCGCACCTATTCTCTCATTGCCAGAGGGCACGGATGACTTCGTGGTTTATTGTGACGCATCAATACAGGGTCTGGGTTGCGTATTGATGCAGCGGGATAAAGTGATAGCCTACGCTTCTCGGCAACTCAAGGTTCATGAACGGAATTATACGACGCATGATTTAGAGCTGGGAGCTGTTGTTTTCGCGCTTAAGATATGGCGACACTACCTGTACGGTACCAGGTGCACGATTTACACCGATCACAGGAGTCTCGAGCATATTCTTAAGCAAAAGGATTTGAATATGCGTCAACGGAGATGGGTTGAACTTCTAAACGACTATGAATGCGCCATCAAGTATCGTCCAGGCAAGGCCAATGTTGTGGCTGATGCCCTCAGT
Organism: Helianthus annuus; assembly: GCF_002127325.2. Taxonomy (NCBI): domain Eukaryota; kingdom Viridiplantae; phylum Streptophyta; class Magnoliopsida; order Asterales; family Asteraceae; genus Helianthus; species Helianthus annuus. Next base: position 122,431,559 of record NC_035437.2, read on the forward strand.
CGGAAAGACTCTCTACCTAAGCGCGTGCGAGCGCTACAGCTTACTATTCAGTCCAGTCTTCCTGCACAGATACGAGCTGCTCAGTTAGAAGCACTGAAACCCGAAAACGTTAAAGCTGAAGCCTTACGCGGCTCAAGGCAACGCATGGAACAAAAGGAAGACGGCGCCTACTATGTAACGGGGCGTATTTGGGTCCCACTTTATGGCGGTTTACGCGAACTTGTAATGGATGAAGCTCACAAGTCTCGCTACTCGGTACATCCAGGGTCGGATAAAATGTACCACGACATCAGCACTACTTATTGGTGGCCTAGTATGAAGGCTCACATCGCTACGTACGTTGGTAAATGCTTAACCTGTGCGAGAGTCAAGGTTGAATATCAGAAACCAGCAGGTCTACTTCAGCAGCCCAAGATACCGCAGTGGAAATGGGAAGAAATTTCCATGGATTTCGTTACGGGCTTACCTAGATCCCAGCGTGGGAATGACACTATTTGGGTGATCGTTGATCGACTCACAAAGTCTGCTCACTTCTTGGCTATCAAAGAAACGGATAAGTTTTCTACTTTAGCAGACATTTACTTGAAAGAAGTTGTTTCGAGGCACGGGGTGCCCACCTCTATTATTTCGGATCGCGATGCACGATTCACGTCAGAGCTTTGGCAAGCGATGCACAAATCTTTCGGCTCACGGTTAGACATGAGCACAGCTTATCACCCTCAGACGGATGGGCAGTCTGAGCGAACTATTCAAACTCTAGAAGACATGCTTCGAGCGTGTGTTATCGATTTCGGCAACGGCTGGGAAAAGCACCTCCCTTTGGTGGAGTTCTCGTACAATAACAGTTACCATACCAGCATTCAAGCCGCTCCATTCGAGGCATTGTACGGACGTAAATGCCGGTCACCTCTCTGTTGGGCAGAGGTGGGGGATAGTCAGATTACGGGTCCAGATATTGTAGTGGACGCCACAGAAAAGATTGCACAGATACGACAACGCATGGCGGCAGCACGCGACCGTCAGAAAGCCTACGCGGACAAGCGTAGAAAGCCATTGGAATTTGAGGTCGGAGACCGGGTTTTATTGAAAGTTTCACCCTGGAAGGGTGTGGTTCGATTTGGTAAACGAGGCAAACTGAATCCGCGGTACGTCGGACCATTCGAAATCTTAGAAAAGATTGGCAAAGTAGCCTACAGATTAAAACTACCAGCTGAACTCGGTGCAGTTCACAATGTATTTCACGTGTCGAATCTGAAGAAATGCCTATCAGATGAGACCCTTATAGTTCCTTTTAAGGAACTCACTATCGACGAGCGGTTGCAGTTCGTCGAGGAACCAGTTGAAATCACGGACCGGGATGTTAAGGTCCTCAAACACAAGAGAATCCCTCTTGTTCGAGTTCGTTGGAACTCCCAGCGTGGCCCAGAGTATACATGGGAACGCGAAGACCAGATGAAAGAAAAGTACCCCCAGCTATTCGAAACCAATGCATCCACTTCTGAGGCTGAAGCTACTACTACTGAATTTCGGGACGAAATTCCAAATCAACGGGGGGATGATGTGACACCCCAGGAAAACCAGTGAACGATGTAACTTACCTAGCTTCCTCAGTGAGTGCGTACCAAATTTCGGGACGAAATTTCTTTTAAGTTGGGGATAATGTGACAACTCGAGTTTCTGACTTTCACTTTCGCATTAAATGCGCGTTGACTTTGACTGTTTAGTTGTCTGGATTGTGGACTTGAAATTGTACGCGTTGTGTTTTAATGAAATGTATTGTCGTGTTGCTTATATGTGGTTACTTGCTGTGGTAGAATATAATATTAGAAATACTATTAAAACACTTAGTCTAGATCGAAGCATGATATGCAGATCGAAGGATCTCGAAACATATCCTTCGACCAAGGACTTTACCCTTCGACATCCTTCGGCCACGAAACATATCCTTCGACTGGAATTCAGATCCTTCGGCCCAGTCTTTCAGATGGGCTTGGCCCATTTCTGTAATACGTATTTATACATGAATGCACGTAGTCGATTGTCATTTTTCTTAACCCTAGAGCTATTTCACTGTGACGGCAAACCAGAAACCACCGGAAACCTTTGCGTGACCAAACCCTCATCTCGGTTAGTAAATCTATTTGATTTGATCGTTCGTTCCTCTGCGTATGTGCTCACGTGTCGTGTGTTTTGATTGTTGATGTAATCTGAAATTTATGTTAAATATTAGGGTTCTTGTTACGATATTGAGGATATAGATTTCCCATAGGATTGTTGTTGTTGGATATATATATATATGATTCTATGTGAAACTCGTTACGGTTGAATACTGATTTATGAGTGCCGTTAATCTGGAATTGGCCATTATTTTTGTTAGTGTCGATATGGTGTGTTAGTCGGTTTTGGGATACGTTTAAACTAGGGTTCATGCTAGACAATGATTTCAGGATGATTGCGTTGTGATGAGATGTGCTAAATGAATTCTGATGATTGTTAATGATGATGATGGCTGCAGACGATTAGGGTTTCTGTTTCTGTGAAAACGTAACTGATTGTGAAAACGTAACTGATTGTGTCGAAAGATACTTGTCTACTCGAAACATAGTTATTGTCGAAAGATACTTATTGTCGAAACATAGATGTGACCGAAAGATGCTTGACCTTCGAACCATAGTAGTGTTGACCGAAGGATAACTTTGACCGAAAGATGTTAGTATACGAAACATAGTTGAGACCGAAAGATAACTGTTTGACCGAAAGATGACACATGAACCGAAAGGTGGATGTGCGTCGAAAGATATTGTAGGATTATAGACATCCTTCGAAAGATAATGGGTTATAACATATTTCGAAGGATGGTAGGTATACTTGAATTATTTGACATGCCATGCTAGATGATGAATGTTTACATTTGTATTTGTGTGACACTCGAATTGCATGCGTATCATTGTGAACATGAACTGATTCGTTATACGTGCATACGATAGGACGTGATTAATTATTTGTGAGTGCATAGCCTAGCATACCGAGCAAACCAAGGTGAGTTCACACGAGCCAAGGCATGGGTTCCCAGGGTGGGAATGGGTTGGATGATTACTTGTGCATACTTTGGTATTATAACGAACGATTAAACTGTTGATGCTTACGAACTGCCTTCGCACACACCCTGGTCGGTAAAGACTATGGTCGCGAACAAACTACTCAACTGCCTTCGCACACACCCTGGTCGGTAAAGACTATGGTCGCGAATTGATTAACCGCCTTCGCACACACCCTGGTCGGTAAAGACTATGGTCGCGAACTATTCGAACCTAATCTTCGCACACCTGCCTGGGAGGCCGCGATGGAACTAATCATATGGAACGTAACGATTAAACCATTACCCACACTATACGATATTGAACTTTAAACTGTGAACTCGCTCAACTAGTTTGTTGATTATCTGCTGCATGCCTTGCAGGACCTTAGGTACTTATGGAGCTTGCACTGGAGGAGCGGGACGTTGTGGGCAGTGGATTACGAACGCTATGTTTAAACATTTCGAATAATTGAACTTATGGTTTACTTGGGTTATTTACTTATGCTTCCGCTACTGATACTATGATTGTTTTGAAACATCAATTGTATTGAATGAGGTTTTACGAACTACTTTATTTATGTTATGCTATGTTCAATATGATTGATGGCTTGATCCTGGTCATGTCACGCCTCCAAGCGGTGGTACTCCGCGTGTGGGATTTTGGGGGTGTGACGATCCCATAGAACCTGCATGTAACAACCCGCACTTTCGTGCGTTGTTACTACTCGATACACTCGTTACGCCTAGCACCAGAGATTCACATCATAATGTAACTATATCAGATATGTCGCTAAATCGAAGTATGATCGAATAATTACGCATATTCTATCGCTATTACAAACCTATTTACATAAATTATAACACTCACGATGATGTTGAGTGAGGGCTTAATCTACCCTCCTCGATAAACGTGAGGTGTCAAAACGTAAACAAGCAACGCTAACAAAGACTATCGGGTGAGTACCATGTCTCCAGCCATCATGACGATGACGGCAACACGAGCAAGTAGTGCCCCGATAATCATTGTGGCACATCACATCGAAGAACGCACTCGAAGGCACGCGTAACTCGATCATCGCACCGAGTATTGTTTATATAGATACGTATATACGGCCTCTTTGTGAGTAATTATGGTAAATAATTAAATAATGATATAAATATACGAAAATATGGCCCAAACAGTCGAAAACGCGCCAAAAACGAGGACTAAAGGCCTCCGTACGGACGGGCCAGCCAAACGGCTGGGCCAGTCGATCGGACGGGCCAGCCGATCGGCTGGCCGCCCGATCGAACGGGCCAGCCGATCGGCTGGGCCGGCCGATCGGACAGAACAGCCAACCGGCTGGGCCGCCCAATCGAACGGACCAGCCGATCGGCTGGGCCGTCCGATCGAACAGGCCAGCCGAACGGCTGGGCCGGCCGACCGAACGGGCCAGCCGATCCTGCCCGCCTTTCCTCCTTTTCTCTCCTTCCTTGCCTATAAATACCCCCTCTTCACCCCCCAAACACTTGTTGTTGCTGCTACCACTCGACCAAGACATTCCAGCCCCTTAATCTTCCGATTTCTCGCGATTCTTGTAAGTTTTCCACTCGAATCTTGTACTTCCTTGATCGATATGCATTCTTCCATCTTTCTACCTTTGGATTCTCGACTTTTAATCGTGAAATCAACGGATTTGGAGTGTTTTAGGGTGTTGTCATCATGGAGTTCTTCAAGAGTGATGTCATCCCATGAAGAACAACCCAGATCCGAATGGTTTCCATATGATTTTGCATAACCTCGTCTAAATCTATGGTTTCAAATCAAGAAGTTACAGATTTGAGATGTTCTAGGGGGTCATCATAAAGTTCTTATGAACTTCAAGTGTTGGCCTCATTCCACCAAGAACAACTCAGATCTAAGAACTTCCGCAAGAATAATCAAGGTGTTCACATCAGATCTATACATAAAAACGGTGGAAACAGAGCTTAGACCGACCTTCTACTCATTCCTAGTGTCGTGTTGGTCAAGGATCTGATTCCTGCCGAAGAGACGACGGGTTTCGGGTTAAACACGGAAAAACCGCCAAGAACGGCCAGTTCTGATGAAACGGGGTGATTCCCGGCCGTTAGAACAGGTCGGAATTGATGGGATTTCAGTTGTTCAACACGTCACAACAACGTCCCGACCAAAACCACCGAAAAACACGCGAAATCGTTGAAAAACAGCTGGACAGGCTGGCCGATCGAGCGGCCCAGTCGATCGAGCGGCCCAGCCGATCGAACGGCCCACTCAATCGAACGGCCCACTCGATCGAGCAGCCCGGCCGATCGAGCGGTCCATCCGAATGGGCCAGTTCCAATCCAATTTTCGTCCAATTTCATGTAATTCGATACCGTTTAACGCGTAACCCAATACTCATGTAATTAGTCTGAAATCAGGACATTCTCAGGCATCATCCCGTCAATCCAACCGAATACGCACTGTGGGTATACTTGACCCCTTTTTATCGAATTTTGGGTGTAACATACGTTCCTTATAAATCGAACTTATCAAACGAATGATTCAAATTGTCAATCTATCACTTGCGAATAACTGTTTGCATAGATATACGTGATGCTAGTTTCCTGTATGCTAGGACTTATACTCGTGACGTCCCACCCAGACTAGTATAGTACTATTGCGCCCGACGGGGTCTAGTTATGCCATCGAAGAGTCGAGCATCGAGGACTTAGCTGGTAGTATCAGTTTTGTGAGTATATATGTCGTGTATTACGTTTATGCATATGGAAATTCGCAGCACTTTTAATCTATTATTCTATTACATATCAAACCTGTATACTCGCCAATACTTTTGTATTGACATTATTTTAACGTATGTTGCAGGATTAGTCGAAGTCTACATCAAATCAAGCTAGGAAGTCTAGAAACTCACCTAAACTCTAGGTTGACGGATTTGAATTGTTCGAGAGGACAAGAAATCTGTGATAACTTACATGATTGTATTGTTTGTTAGTATGGGATGACAAATGTAATGAATATTATCGCAATATAGTTGTTATGGATTCTCTTGAGCAATCTGATTCGCCTAGTGTCGCGCCCCGATGATTCCGCCATCGGTTGGGGTGTGACAGATTGGTATCAGAGCCATAACTATAGGGAATTAGGCAAGACTCGACCTAGTCCGGGTCGACGTCTTAGAGAATGGCCTAGTCTATAGTCTAAGCACCCACAGGCCGCCTCGTACGAACCCAGTAGGGTTTGTATTGCGCCTACCTGATGCTTCTGATCGAAATTTCAAGAACTATGACTTTGTGTGAACCCCGCATACTACAACTTCACACGAAGAAGCCTTTCCTAAGGCCGGAATACTACTTAGCCTTTCCTAAGGCGGACATAATGCACATGTTTTCGAAAATACTCGCATCTCACAACCGAGCGATCCAGTCGAGACCAGGTGTGAAAACCAGTAACTCTCGATAGGATTGCTCACTCAGCGCATTTTGCTAGCACGAGAATCTTTCGTTGAGTCAGGAATGACATCCATACCTTGACGAAAGCCTCCTTTTCGAAATTCTAGTGGAGCTCTCGGATTCATTCGATGAGCGTAACCACAAATTGGGAACGAAACCGTTAAGTCAGGGGTGAAACCCGTACCTTAATGAACCGTTCCACTCCCTAAAATATTTTTCAAAAAGCTCTCACCAGGGACTCGACCATCACAATGACTCGAGCCACGCGATGACTTGGAGGATGAATGCCATGAGCTGCATCCCAGTGGAAGCATAAACCCCCAGAGTCAACGCGTGTGCACGAACTTGTTGGGTGTGATTGAGTTACCTTGGATAGTCGACGCCTAAACACCCGAGGCACTCTGAGCATTTTACTAAGCCTACAACTCGATGGATTTTACAATTTAATGAACTCAGTTACGTTTTATGTGTTTAACTGCGATTATCAATTTTCGCTTCCTATTTTACAAAACGCACCACTCGCACAGCCATCGCAATCCAAAACAAAGACCGAATGATCGCAACAAAACTAATGTCCAAATGTCTGATTCCCCTCGCAATCCCTCCCTTAACGCGTCCTCGCGCATTCTAAAACGTAATATATGTGTGTGTAAGTATGAACTACAACTATCTATATCTAAGTACAATCAAGACATTGTGTGAAAATCTAGGAAGTTCGTGTCTCCTATGTGGCTCCTATGTAAAGTCTATTTATATTGCACATTACAAGTTTCGATCGCACTCAATCGCATCGTAAACCCGAAATCATTATGATCGAATCTCATTCCGAATCTCTCTCTGTCTAGATGCCTTCCAATAACTCTATCTCGAAACGAATAGCTAGGCGAAGAGCCAAACGAAGTGCCGATAAGAGGATTGCCTCGATTGTGACCAAGGAAGTGGTCAAGCTCATTCCTCAAATTGTCGCTCAAGTGCACTCTCTCAGCAACGCTCGAGCCACGAAGGACTCTAAGACGGAAGAGCCGCAATCTACTTTCCTCTACAAACACTTCAAAGCCTGTGACCCGATGGAGTTCACAGGAGAAGGAGGTGCGACCCAACTGCTCCAGTGGTTCGATTCTATCGAAGTCACTCTTCGACAAAGTGGGTGTCCCGATAGTTTCCGTACTACTTGTGCTACCAGGGTATTTCAATCACGAGCACTCGACTGGTGAACCGCCGAACGCAACAAACGTGGGATCTCCGCAACATACGCCCTCTCATGGGACGAGCTGAAGGAACTCATGAAGAAAGAGTATTGTCCTCCTCACGTAGTCCAGAAACTAGAAAACGAATTTTGGGAAATCAAGCAAACCGAAGGTGACAATGCTGGCTATACATCAAGGTTCAAGCAGCTTAGTGCAATCTGCCCAAGTCAAGTTGACACTCAAAGGAAAGCCATCGCGAAGTACCTCCGCAGCTTACCTGAGAGTGTGGGTGATTTTGTCGAAGCTGCGAGACCAACTACCATCGAAGAAGCCTACCGTTAAGCTGCAGAAATCAACAGCAAACGAGTCTTGGACGGGTCCTTCTCCAAGAAGCCTGTCAAACAAGCTCATCAAGCAATCATCATCAACTCATCCGACGATTCCTCTGGAGAATCGGACGAGGAATCATCCGACTACTCCTCTGAAGGTTCCTCTAAGGATCGCTCCGACAATGTCTCTGTCAAATCATCAGGCGAATCCGACAACGACACTGCATCATCTCAGGAAGCGCAACCTAGCCGCAAATGAAAGACCGTGAGCCCAGACTCTTCAACAGTCGGACTGCCGCAACCCGAACCTCTCCGATCAGTCCCAGTTCAACCGAAACGTGCTTACAATGGGCCTTATCCCCTGTGTTTCGCGTGCACGTATCATCACCCGCTAGAAGCAAATTGTCGCTATTGCACAAATTGCAACTGGTATGGTCATCACACACAGCACTTCCGCGCAGGACCACAACTCTAGAGGAAGTCAGCAACACCCACAGTCTCCGCAGGTGTCCTCCACAGCAACGTTATTTTGCTTTTAATATTGTTACAATAATACGACTCACCACTATTGTTTTCGTTTATGTGTGGAACTTATTTCATCTATCGTCAAATGTGGATTCTATTTCTCCTATGCTCGAGCACCGTCTAAACGCTAAGCACTATGTACTATATAATGTATTTTACCCTTACAACACTCTTAGAATGAGGTACGATGTACGTGCAAGGAACAACTAATCGCGGGTGCACACGGGATTATTTTGGTCAGTGCACGTAGATCGTAGTGAAGTTCTAATGGTGCCATAACGTCTAAAAGCATGATCAAGGGTCTTGGCCATGTCAACAAAGCGTGACACCAAAGCACGGGGCATAAGTAGTAGGGGTAACGCAAGGTGTGCTTCACCATACTACCGAAGCTTCGTGAAGAAAGTGCCATGTGGAGTTGGACGTTATTAGACCTATTATATTATAATGGTTATTTTCGACACGATACAAATCGATCGCAAGGCGTAACAAAACTAAATCGCATCACTGCGGGACTTCTCGTAAGTCTGCGTACGCAACGCAATTGCCACATCGATGGACTTGGGTAAGTTCACCCCGAAGAGCAATTGGAGCAACGTAAAACTGGTCGTAAGTCTAGAACGCAACTCAATCGCAGTTTTGCTAAATCTATCTCGCAATCAGGTCACTCGATATATGGCTCGAAATCGCAATCGTATCTGGTGTTTATCTCGCAATCTCTAACGCTGGTTATTGACTATTGTGTGAACTTCTATCGCCTGGTGTGGATCTCTTATTATGGATCGCTAGACGAGTACCGAAAATCACTCGCCGCTTTTCGCTTTAACGCCTTTCGCGCCTATTTCACCGACTCGATACTCTCATCGCGTGTCGCTATCACTCATCAATACCCGTGCTATCTGTGTTATGTTAGCATGCACGACCTTGTTTCACGAGACAAAACTAATAGGGTCGAAACATGGTGGTGTTTCAACCATATTAGCAGACTTTCGTGGAAAAAGGCCATGTGGGCTACCATTAGTTACTGATTGTGGTGTATTCAATTCAATCGAATCGCATATCGCTCGCAACGCAACAATCGTTACGTATCTTTTACTTGGGGACGAATTGCTTATCGCTATTCACATCATTGTTCATCGCTTGGAAGTCATCGCAGTTGTGTAAAATTAGGGTACCTGACATCGCTTCACCGGACAAAACTAATATGGGAAACGTGGTGTTTTCCTTATTAACAACTCTTGTGGAAACATGCCATGTGGGTTTTATGTGGGATCGAATCAAGGTCGCATTAATCGAATCAAAAATCGTGTCATTCGCTATCGCTTATCAATCGTCATCTAACCCAGCATACCATATCAATGTTTCGTATGATCGAACTACTCGCACTCGCTATCTATGCCTGGTTTGCATTCGACTCACTTCTATTCAAGACTCGGTCTAGCACCCTATCGCTTGGACTGAGGGATCGAAATTCTATCTGTGTCTTATCGGCACGCGTGACACCGCCTCACGAAACAGAGGTAATATGGGTAAAACATGGTGGATACGCCGCTGGTACTTCCTATATATAAGTGTTTTAATCATATTAACAAACTCTCATGGGAAAGTGCCACGTGGGGCCCGATATAAATTAATTTTCCGTATTATTATTGAAAACCAATTTTTATAAATATTTTAATAAAACCGTTGGACAAGTGAAATTTCCTTACAACCTGGAGGAAAACATCGAATCAGTTTAGCTCCGTGCCCAATGGAAGTTTCGTAAGTCCAGTTTTTCCTTAAGACTTTTGCAATGACAAAAAGAAATCTTCCCGAAAACGATGGTTCGACAATCGAGTTCCAGCTCGAACCCACGTTGTAGGAAAATTTTCTTAAAACTACTTTTACCACCAAATTCTTTTAAACTGTGTAACTCGAAATCTTTTATTAAACTAACAAAAAGCCTTTTTACAACGCTAAAGGTGGGCATCAACACCATTAACGCTACGGTGCGAAGAAATTTTCATGAACATGTTCTCCTACTTCATCGACTTTTCAATGGTTTAAAACGTTATGGAATCGCTCATGTGTGTGTTATCGCTTATGGTTATTCGAATCGTATCCTCTCACCGCACTCGCACGTCGAATCTTAATCGATCACTCGCTAGAACTAGACGCTTTTAGTCGCTACTCTCATTCGCATCAACTCTTACGACCCTACTAATGGATTAATTTCGGGACAAAATTTCCTAAAGGAGGGGAGACTGTAACAACCCGCACTTTCGTGCGTTGTTACTACTCGATACACTCGTTACGCCTAGCACCAGAGATTCAGATCATAATGTAACTATATCAGATATGTCGCTAAATCGAAGTATGATCGAACAATTACGCATATTCTATCGCTATTAAAAACCTATTTACATAAATTATAACACTCACGATGATGTTGAGTGAGGGCTTAATCTACCCTCCTCGATAACCGTGAGGTGTCAAAACGTAAACAAGCAACGCTAACAAAGACTAACGGGTGAGTACCATGTCTCCAACCATCATGACGATGATGGCAACACGAGCAAGTAGTGCCCCGATAATCATTGTGGCACATCACATCGAAGAACGCACTCGAAGGCACGCGTAACTCGATCATCACACCGAGTATTGGTTATATAGATACGTATATACGGCCTCTTTGTGTGTAATTATGGTAAATAATTAAATAATGATATAAATATACGAAAATATGGCCCAAACAGTCGAAAACGCGCCAAAAACGAGGACTAAAGGCCTCCGTACGGACGGGCCAGCCAAATGGCTGGGCCAGTCGATCGGACGGGCCAGCCGATCGGCTGGGCTGGCCGATCGGACAGAACAGCCAACCGGCTGGGCCGCCCAATCGAACGGACCAGCCGATCGGCTGGGCCGTCCGATCGGACAGGCCAGCCGAACGGCTGGGCCGGTCGACCGAACGGGCCAGCAGATCCTGCCCGCCTTTCCTCCTTTTCTCTCCTTCCTTGCCTATAAATACCCCCTCTTCACCCCCAAACACTTGTTGTTGCTGCTACCACTCGACCAAGACATTCCAGCCCCTTAATCTTTCGATTTCTCACGATTCTTGTAAGTTTTCCACTCGAATCTTGTGTGGACATCTATCTATGTATTTGGTCCCTGCGTGGACTTGTTTTCTGTAAACCTCTGCGTAGGTATTTAATTATTTAAAAGTCCCGTTTAGGGTAGTGTGTAACCATTATTATGATTAATGGAATATATGTTATAAATTTCATTTTGTTATTATATACAATGAAACAAAGATCATTCCTTTTAAATTAATCTGCCTAAATAAAGAATCTTAATAGTGAAACCTAGCCTGGTGTCGTTATAAGACCCGGCCAAGATGGTAAGACTTAATTAAAAGATTCAGATTCCAGTTAACCTCTGTAAACACGTTAACATCCTTGGCAGATGTGATTCGTTAAAATCACACGCGTCATTCTTATATACGAATCCATTAAGGGATTCCAAGACCGAAATTAATGATTCATAAATCATGGGCTAATCGTCAATAAAGATGATCATTTATCAAACATCCATTAAGTGATGTAGTGCCTACGGGCCATACTTATTGTCATATAAGACAAAAGATAGTGGTAGTCTATGACTCCCTGTCAGAAAAGGTAAAAGGACTACGGTTCAAACCTCCATGCCTTGATTCTCTGTAATCCCGGCTTATATTATAAAACGTCCCTGTGACTAGGCTTTTGTGCCACTAACTATATTATTTGTAAATAGGATAAGTTACATTCAAATCCTAAACAACAGTGAGTAACAAATTAACCCAATATGGTCTTTGTCATTATCTTCTGTAGCAGATTCGAGTTACAATGGCTGAACCAAGTGGAACTAATAGTCATTCGAAAGAAGATGACAATGATAACGCTCAGATTCATTTAACGGGCGCTGAACTAAAAGCTTTGGTAGACAACGCTGTCAAGGCAGCCTTGGATCGACAGTATGAAGAATACACCGAGTCCCGAAGCAGAACCCTATCTACACCATACTCAAAGCCAAAAACCCACTCTAAATCTCACAGCAAACCACCCTCGACTCCGTCTAAGCCTAAGAAGGACGACGATGGACACTCATCCAATGAGAATAGTGTCCACCCTAAGAAGAAAGTGGTCGATGATGCACCTCGCGCCAAGGGTTGCACGTATAAGTATTTCGTATCATGCAAACCCCGAGATTTTACTGGGGAAAAGGGCGCGGTGGATTGTATGACCTGGTTAGACGAGATGGACACCGTGGTGGACATCAGTGGCTGTGCAGAGAGAGACTTGGTGAAGTTTGTTTCACAGTCGTTCAAGGGTGAAGCCCTAGCGTGGTGGAGATCTTTGGTTCAAGCCACTGGGAAGGCTGTTTTATATAGCATGACATGGGAGGAATTTATGGCTCTCATCAAGGAAAATTACTGCCCTCAGCACGAGGTTGAAAAGATCGAGTCTGATTTCTTATCGTTGGTCATGAAGAACCTAGATTGCCAGGCATACCTCACGACTTTCAACACTCTGTCGAGATTGGTTCCGTATCTTGTAACACCGGAACCCAAACGGATTTTGCGCTTCATTGGGGGTTTGGCCCCAGAAATAAAGGCTAGCGTAAAGGCTTCTAGGCCTGCCACCTTCAGGTCTGTGGCAGATATATCTCTGTCTCTCACGCTAGATGCAGTGAGGCAGAGGTCGTTGAGGAATGCTGATAGTGAGAAGAGGAAACGTGAGGATGATGATTCACGTAGATCCAGCAAGAAGCATCGAGGCAATCGTGACCACAAGAAGGGGTCAGAGAACAAGAGAAATGACCGACAATCAGGCGACAAGCCCTTGTGCAAGGTTTGTCAGAAGCACCACTTTGGAAGGTGCAGGTTTGAGAAGAAATCCCCACCAAAGCCGTGTGGGATATGCAAGTCCTTGGAGCATAGGACTCTTGAGTGCAAGAAACTCAAGGATGCAACTTGTTACAGTTGCAACGAGAAGGGGCATATCAAGACGAACTGCCCGAAGTTAGTGAAGAAGGCTGATGATGGGAAGAAGACCAATGCGAGGGTCTTTCAGATGGATGTTAAAGAGGCTATCCAGAACGACAATATCATAACCGGTACGTTCCTTATCAATGATGTTTTCGCAAGAGTCTTATTTGATTCTGGAGCAGATAAATCCTTTGTGGATGATAAGTTCTGCGAGTTATTAAAATTGCCTGTTAAAACCTTGAATGTAAAATATGAAGTAGAACTAGCCGATGGGACTATGGGGACAGTTTCAACTGTTTTAGATGGATGTGTTATATCCATTAGGAATCACTCATTTCCTTTATCCCTATTACCCTTTAAACTCGCTGGTTTCGACGTAGTGTTGGGTATGGATTGGTTATCGCATAACCAAGCCCAAATCGTGTGCAACCAAAAACAAGTGGTAATCAAGACTCCGTCTGGAGAACCACTTACCATCCAAGGAGATACTCGACATGGATTGCCTGCGCATATATCTATGCTAAAGGCATCCAAATGTTTGAAGAAAGGATGTGTCATTTATATGGCACAGGTAATCATTGGTGAGGAGAAACCCAGAATTGAAGACATCCCAGTCATCTCTGATTATCCTGAAGTTTTTCCAGAGGAACTGCCTGGTTTGCCACCAGACAGACAAGTAGAATTCAGTATCGACATCATTCTAGGAGCCGCACCTATCGTGAGAGCACCTTATAGATTGGCACCCACAGAAATGAAAGAATTGAGGACACAGTTAGATGATCTGCTGGCCAAGGGTTTTGTTAGACCAAGTTCATCTCCTTGGGGAGCGCCAATCCTGTTCGTCAAAAAGAAAGATGGTTCGATGCGTCTATGTATCGATTACCATGAGCTGAACAAAGTGACGATCAAGAATAGGTATCCTTTGCCTAGGATCGACGATCTGTTCGATCAGCTGCAAGGAGCGAGCTACTTCTCAAAGATTGAGCTAAGGTCAGGGTACCATCAATTGAAGGTCAAGGATGAAGACGTGCATAAAACTGCATTTAAGACTCGATATGGTTATTTCGAGTTCCTAGTGATGCCTTTTGGGCTCACCAATGCACCGGCCGCATTCATGGATCTCATGAATCGCGTTTGCAAGCCTTAATTGGATAAATTTGTCATTGTCTTCATCAATGACATCCTTATCTACTCGAAGAGTCAAGCTGACCACGAAAAGCATCTTCGATGTATTCTCAAACTGCTTCATCAAGAAAAGCTTTATGCCAAGTTCTCTAAATGTGACTTTTGCCTACGAGAAGTCCAGTTCCTTGGACATGTAGTCAGCGAGCGTGGTATCCAGGTGGATCCCGCTAAAGTTGAAGCCGTTATGAACTGGCAGGAGCCGAAGACACCTACTGAGATTCGCAGTTTCCTAGGTCTAGCAGGATACTACAGACGCTTCATCGAAAACTTTTCAAGAATTGCTGCACCCCTAACTTCTTTAACTAGAAAGAAAATAAAGTTCGATTGGGGCCCTAAGCAGCAGGAAGCTTTTGATATCCTCAAGCAAAAGCTGAGCAATGATCCAGTGTTGACATTGCCAGACGGAATGGAAGAATTTGTCGTATATTGTGATGCATCGCACACTGGTATGGGTTGTGTGCTTATGCAGAGGGGCAAGGTGATTGCTTATGCTTCGCGACAATTGAAAGTGCATGAAAAGAACTACACCACCCACGACCTGGAGTTGGGTGCCGTTGTATTTGCACTAAAACTTTGGAGGCATTACCTTTATGGCATTAAATTTGTGATCGATTCTAATCACAAAAGCCTCCAACACCTGTTCAATCAGAAAGATCTGAATATGAGGCAGCGACGCTGGATGGAAACTCTGAACGACTATAACTGTGAATTAAGATACCATCCAGGCAAGGCCAATGTAGTCGCAGATGCCTTGAGCAGGAAAGAGAGAGTGAAACCGATAAGAATCAATGCCAAGAGCATTGAAATCAAAAACAGTCTGAACGAACGATTGTTAGCTGCACAGAAAGAAGCTGTGTTAGAAGCTAACTATCCAAACGAAAAGCTAGGGGTAACCGAGGAGCAGTTATCTTGTGGCAAGGACGGAATTTTAAGATTAAATGGGAGGATATGGGTTCCTGTTTATGGAGGTCTTCGTGACGTTATCCTCCAGGAAGCCCACAGTTCCCGATATTCCGTTCATCCTGGTGCTGATAAAATGTACCAGGACTTAAAGGCAAATTTCTGGTGGATAGGCTTGAAGAAGTCTATAGCCACCTATGTAGCAAGGTGCTTGACTTGTGCACAAGTAAAAGCCGAGCATCAGAAGCCGTCCGGCTTGCTACAACAGCCTGAACTTCCCGAGTGGAAATGGGAAATGGTGACGATGGACTTCATCACCAAATTACCAAAAACAAAGAAGGGAAACGATACAATCTGGGTAATAGTTGATAGACTGACCAAGTCAGCACATTTCCTACCCATAAAGGAGACTCATAGCTCCGATATATTAGCCCAGTTGTTTGTAGACAAGATTGTAGCCCTTCATGGAGTGCCTGTGTCTATCATCTCTGATAGGGATACCAGATACACATCACACTTTTGGAGAAGCTTCCAACAATCTTTGGGTTCACGTTTGAATTTTAGTACGGCTTACCACCCTCAGACTGATGGACAGAGTGAGCGTACAATCCAGACGTTAGAAGACATGCTTCGTGCATGTGCAATCGACTTAGGTGGCAGTTGGGATAACCACCTACCACTAGTCGAATTCTCCTATAACAATAGCTACCATACAAGCATTAAGGCTGCACCTTTTGAAGCTTTATATGGTAGAAAATGTAGAACGCCCGTTTGTTGGGCAGAAGTTGGAGATGTCCAAATGACAGGACCTCACATAATTTTTGAAACCACGGACAAGATTGTCCAAATTCGCGATCGATTGAAAGCTGCCCGAGACAGGCAGAAGAGCTACGCAGATTTAAAGCGTAAGCCTTTCAATTTCGAAGTAGGCGACAAGGTATTACTTAAGGTATCACCCTGGAAGGGGGTGATGCGATTCGGTAAGAAAGGCAAACTAAGCCCGAGATATATTGGACCTTTCGAGGTAATCGAACGTGTCGGATCGGTTGCCTACAAATTAAACTTACCGGAAGAGCTCAGTGGTATCCACATTGTGTTCCACATCTGTAACCTGAAGAAGTGTTTCGCTGACGAATCACTGATTATACCGCATACAGATGTACACATCGATGAGAGCTTAAAATTCGTCGAGAAACCTGTGTCGATCGAGGATCGACAGGTTAAGAAACTTTGCAGGAAGTATATACCAATAGTGAAAGTGAAATGGGATGCCCGTAGAGGTCCCGAGTACACGTGGGAGGTTGAGTCCACGATGAAGGAGAAGTACCCTCATCTATTCCAATAAATCTCGAGGTCGAGATTTCTTTTAAGGGGGTGAGGATGTAACACCTCGAAATTTTGCGTCCAATAATGTATTGACACGTGTCTTGAGTTTACACGTGGTATTAAATACAGAATAATGGACTAAAGTTGACAAAACATGGAAAGTATGTAATTCGAGGGTTAAAAATGTCAACGAGGGATGAATACACTGTACAGTAACCCTAAATGATGCTCGTACCTTCAAACGGATAAATCATGGATCGTACGGAACGAAATGCGAAAGGAAGTGAGAGATTACAAACTACAGGGGTTGATTGTGTCAACATGTTTAAGTGACACCTCTGAGTGACCCTTTAACATACCCGAGGCTTTGTAACAGTAAATTACGCTCACTAGAATATACGATATAAATTTCGCGAAGTTCTGTTTTAAAACGAGAAAGTTATGATCAATTCCGTATGCAAGGGGTTAGAAGCGTTAACAATGAAAGATAAGGCTTTTCGGATAGTAATTAAACTAACCGGGGACTTAACGGCGCGGGTAAAAGCCACGAGGCCGTTATTCGTAAATAATCAAGGCCCAAATCGCAAAGTTACCCCTTCGAAACCGAAAGGTCAGGCTAATAATGGCAAAAGATTTGAAAATCTTGAATTACAGGCCTCAGGCGGCCCGCGTTAGAGAAACAAGGAAGCTTATGCGGGCCGCGAGCCATGTGAAGATCCGGTTCCTGACATATGGATTCAGGCGGCCCGCGTGAGCCTAGCCTGATCCTTAATGCGGGCCGCGTCAAGGTGCCAGATGCAGAAAACATGCACAGATTCACTGTTTGATCTTTTAACCGACTTTAGGTGCAATTATGGCAGCATGGGCGCCCCCTACATGTCCCCTAACACTCAGGGACAGCTGCTGATCATCCATGAGCAATGATAGACTTAGTTGTGATAATCTTATGCACAATTTTTCACTATAAAAGGCAATGTAATGCACACAATTGAAACACACCTCAAACCTGCTTTCTTGACCACTTCTGGAGCTCAAGAGCATTCTTCTAACATCTCTGGTTAGCACCAAGCTTCTGTAAGTATGCCTAACCCTTTGTGGCTTAGTTTTTGCTTAGTTATAGCCTAAAAGTCAATCCGTCGTAATTAATGATTGACTTGGCGATAAATCACAAATGGTCCAGTGGTTTGTCGAATCAAAAGTAGTTATATGTGGGTAATCATGTGGGCATTAAACCCCTAAAAGGGCACCCTCTGATTCTCACTCTAACTAGTCCGAATGTCGAGTCAAACTTGCTTAGAAAAAGTCAACAGAACGCTATTTTGCGATTTTAAGCATAATCAGTAATGTAGATGGCGTGTAATCTATTTTAACACTCATATAACATGATAATAAGTATATTAACTAGTCTAAGCTTGTTTGATCCGACCATTCACTGTTTTGACCCGGTTCGGAACCGAAAGTCGCAAAACTTTGACTTTTGCTTTGACTTCAGTTCTGACCCGTTATGGTATGATTTAGATATGCCTTAGGACTCTCTTAGGACCAGGTTACATGATGGTATAACCCTCTGTGACCGGTTCGTTGTTTGTCCAAGTCTTTAGCACAATTCCGTTAAATGCTTAAAAGTTGACCGTAACGCCCTTTTCAATTTAAAACGAGAATTTTTTATATGTGAAAGGACAATAACCTTAGTCACTGATTTCTAAGCATGTCCCTAAAATTTCACGTCAATCCGAGGTCTAGAATGGGAGTTATGCTAAATAGCGCAATTACGAAAACTTTAGTAATTAAATGGCGCAATTAGCATAACGCCTATCTAAACCCAAATTTCGACACCAAACCTTTTACCCACCGATGTAAAATAATATTTCGAGATTTTTAAAGATTTTTAATGATTTTTAACCTGCTCATCACCTGCGGTTATGGCATCGGTTTGGTAAATACCGAATATACCTTTTTCGAGCATAACTTGAGTTCTACAAAGTATTTTGACCCGATTCCAGTTGCTACTGATTTTAAATAATAAATAGAGTATTTTGGACTTTATAAACTGATCGGAAAACTCAGATTTCCTGTAGAACTCAGAAACCTCTTTTATGATCTTTAAAATGACCGAAAAACCCCTACGGGGCACATATTGGATTAAAACTCGTTACGGGCATTATGGAAGGTATCCTACTGATACCACAACCTCTTTAAAGCATATTGACTTAGGAAACTTGTGTAGGACTCTTACGGTTAACCGTTACGCCTTATGTGCGCACGGTTCGGCTTATGTAACTAGTTTACATAAACTAGCCAAAACGGGTCAAACCTTATTGTTTTGACCTCAAAATCCAGAGTGTGATTATATTACCCATATAAAACAAGTCTTCAAACTTGTTGGGTCCGAATCACATTCCATTCCCGGTTTTCGCCTTTCACGCGATTAAACCGTAAATATCCTTTGAAACCAACCGGTCTAGCTAAGGCTACATTAAAGACCCGTTAGGATTCTAATAGGTTGTTATAAACCTTCGTTCCAGAATAGAAGACCAGTAAAAGATACTTGCATTTATTTGATTGAGGATATTACTTGCAAAGGTAAATACTTTTAACTTATTTTCCGTTATACGGGCTTGGGTTACGGTATTTAAAATACCGCTTGGTCGGGAAATTGACCCCAACTCATTAGTAGTTGGGTATTATCAATGTGACCCATTTAAAAACTTGTTTTGTTGGCTTTACGCCTTTGGGAGCTTAATGACCATGTCCCGGATATCCTTGGCATCATTTTACGAAATGGCCACGACCCCGACACACGGGTGTAGGCGTACACCCGTAATGTGTCTATATTATTAAAGGTATAACCGTTGGTTTTCCCGCCATGGCTTTATGCTTTGTGGCGTGTCTATTAACCTTAAACCCGGCACGACCCGGGCGACCGAACGCATAGTGAACATGTAATTCTTTTACAAGATTTAATTATAAATTATCCCAAGTTATAAAGAGTTTGTGCCTTGTGCATTCAAATCAATTTTATTAAACATTTTACAAAAGTGTCGGTTGAATGTATTTACCAGTGTAAACTGACGTATTTTCCCCAAAAAGATTAAATGCAGGTTCTAAGCGTAAGTGGCTGGATATTTCTCCTTAGCATCAATAAGGAGTCTCGCAAGCTTAAGATGCCTACGTCTGTTGAACAATACTTATAGTTTATTTTGATCCCCTGTGAATTATATTTCGATAATTGTGATACTTTGATATTACATTCAAAGGTTGAAATATATTTATCTTTATGCTTCTGCTGTGCATTTATATATTGTGTGGTTTGACTATATTGTTGCCAACTACGTCACGGTAATCCCCTACCGGGCCCATCGGTGATACACGTGGAAATCGGGGTGTGACACAAGTCTTGCAACAGGAGCAAAAGTTTCATCATAATCAATTCCCTCTTCTTGTCTGTAGCCTTGAACCACAAGCCTGGCTTTGTTCTTGACAACAATACCCCTTTCATCAGTTTTGTTTTTGAAGACCCACTTTGTGCCAATAGGACTTACATTCTCTGGCAGTGGTACAAGCTCCCATACTTGTTGTCTTCTGAACTGTTGGAGTTGTTCTTGCATGGCCTCTACCCAGCTGTTGTCTTTCAGTGCCTCTTGGTACTTGACTGGCTGATGGAGTGATAGAAAGCCAGCAAAAAAGACAAATGTTTTGGGACTGCTTTCTTGTGAGCACCCCTTTCATTGATGTTGCCAATGATTTGATCTGGTGGATGAGATTTCAAGAAGATTAGCTCTCCTTGGTAGGGAATGATGGCATTTTGTGGTGAAGGCTGCAGATGTGTATCATCTGAGCGAACCACTGCTGGTGACTTTGATGACCTAGCAGTGGCTTCAAAAGGTGGAGGCATTGGAGGTAAAGGTGTGAACATCTGCTGACTTTGATCCACTGTTTGAGGACTTTTGTCAACAGTGTTTGATGAGGTGGAAGCAGTGGTTAAGGGGCTACTTTGGTCAACAACTGTTGAGGTAGCAGTGGTTGAGCTTTGACAACTGTTTTGAACAACTGATGCTTCCCCTCTTGAGGCAGACTTTTGAGGAATGATGATTTCATATCCATAGTCTGGTGATGAATCCTCTGATGGACCTGCAGTGTTAGTCTTGACAGCAGTATTTTCAAAGGTGAATTTTTCAAGATCAAACAATTCTGCAGGATTTGCAAGGATTTTCAGTGATGAAAGTTCATTGAACTTTACATTCAAAGTCTCTTCCACTGCTTTGGTCCGTGTATTAAACACTTTGTAGGCCTTAGCAGTGGATGAGTATCCCAAGTGATATCCCATATCGATTTTGGCTGCAAATTTTGAGATAGAATCTTTTAAGTTCAAAATGAAACATGGGCAACCAAAAACTTTGAAATATGAGATTAATGGCTTTATTTTATACAGAATTTCATAAGCAGTCTTTTTGTGCCTAGAGTTGATTAACACTCTGTTTTGGACATAGCAAGCAGTGTTTACTACCTCTGCCCAAAAAGTTAATGGCAAACCTGAATCTGCAAGCATGGTTCTGGCAGCCTCAATCAATGTTCTGTTTTTTCTTTCAACAACTCCATTCTGCTCTGGTGTTCTAGGGATGCTGTACTGCCTTACAATCCCTTTCTTCACACAGAAGGCATCCAACTCCTTATTTTTGAATTTTGTGCCATTGTCACTCCTGAAGACTTTTACTGGAAGGTCAAATTGCTTTTCAACCTGTATCACAAAGTCTTGCAAAATGCCTGCAGTCTCATCTTTAGAGTGTAAAAAGAAGGTCCATGTAAACCTAGAGAAGTCATCAACAATAACCAAACAATATCTTTTCTTTTTGAGACTCATGACTTGCACTGGGCCAAACAAATCCATGTGCAGCATCTACAAGCACTGGGTTGTTTTGGACTCTTCAATGGACTTAAAAGAGCTCTTGTGTTGTTTTCCTTTTAAACAGGAAACATAGTGTTCAGGACATGAAAACATTTTTTGTGGCAAGCCTCTTACTAAGCCATTTTTTGAAATTTCATTGATTGTTTTGAGATTTGTGTGTCCCAGTCTTTTGTGCCATAGCTCTGTCTCTTTGTTAGAGGCAGCTGAGAACAGACAGGCATCAGCTCTGGAACACTCACTTGACATGTCAACAACATAAACATTGCCACTTCTTTGAGCAACAAGTTTTGTTGAGCCTTTCTTGATTATTGCTTCAATCTTACTAACCATTTCTGGTCCGACAATCCTACAACAATCCTTTGTGAAGAATGATCCAAACACTTTATCACTCATTTGAGACACACTCAGGAGGTTGAATTTCAGATTATCAATAAGATTGACATTTTCAAATTTTACATTTTTAGACTTTACAGTACCAGACCCCAGAACCTTTCCCTTACTATTATTACCAAAGGATATATCACCCCCTCCATGGATTTTGAAATCTTAAAGAAGGGCTTTACATCCTGTCATGTGCCTGGAGCCTCCACTATCTACATACCAAAGACTATCTAAGCATGCAGAAGCTCCCTGCACATGAAGTAAAGGATTAGTTCAAAAAAGTTTCCAAAGCCAACAGGGCTTTGGATGGGGTCTCAACAGTGTCTGGGATGGAGGCAGATGCATGGACAGTGGTTAGCTCAGGGGTTTGTACATTTTTGGTAATGTATTTCTCTAACCACTGTTGGGGGTCTTGACCTATCATCTGTTGATAACCAAAACGATGCCTGTTCACTTTTGGTTTAGAGGGCTTTTTGTAAGTCTCATAAACGTGTGGAATCCTTTGGTATGATGCTTTTTCCTTGCCTTTTCTGAATTGATTGGCTGGAGGTGCATCTGTCACCTGTACATCCCTTTGAACAGATGTTTGGTTCAGCTGTTTTGTGACAGCAGTTTGGACAGGGATGAACAATGGTTGTTTCTTGGTGAACTTAACAGATGATGCTGATGAACTTAAGGATGTTTTTGCAGTGTACTCTTTCTTCTTTTCATCAAAGTTTTTGAGATACACACATTCCTTAGTTTTGTGGTTATTTTTACCACAGATGGTGTAGCTGGCAGCAAGTGAAATATTGCTTGTTTTGTTTATATCATATGCTTTTAGATGAAAACAATCTTTTGTTAGATGATTCTTCTTTTCACAGAATTCACAAAACAAGTTTTTGATCTTTTCTTCCTTTTCTCAGATTCCTTTGCAACAGAGTTTTGAACCTCTGTTGGGATATCTTTGATAGGAATGACTCTTGCTTTTGGAGCTTTGACACCATCAGTGGTTGTGAAATCCATTGGTTTGAAATTTTCAAGGATATCACACTCATCAGACCATGTGGGTTTAAATTGGTATTTCTCAATTTCCTCAAAAGTTGAGGATCCCACAGATCTTTTCAGAGTAATTTTGTTACCAAGTTTGTCAGTTATTTTAACCTCTTGGCCATTTTTGTTGGTTGGTATGATTTCAGAAGAAACAGCTTGCATTGTAGCAGTGCTTGAAATGTCATCATATTTTCTATGACCTATACCAAACTTGACATTGCTTTTAAGTTGTTTCTCAAGCATAACCTCATACCCTTTGCAAGACTCCACCCACCTTTCACAGGTGATCTGGGTAGACTCTAACTCCTTTTTGCAAACTTGGTATTTTTCTACCATAGTTTGGAGTTGAGTTTTGGTTATGCTTTGTTCTTCTTTCAAACTGCTGATCTCTTTATCTTTTTTAGTCAATTTGTTTTTCAGTTCTTTCAATGAATTTTCAAATTTGACCTCATCAGACAAGATTTTATCTCTAAGGTTTTCATTCACCTCTTTAATGTTAGCAAATGCAATAATACAGTTGTCTGAACACAGTTTTTCAAGAACTTGAGGTGATACCTTAGCAGCAGCCATCATGGCACAATCACATCGATGATTATCTTCTTCATCAGCTAGCTCTTCTTCATCACCAGCTTCCTTTGGTTCTTCTTCCTCTTTGTCTTCTTTGGATCAGGGGTCGGTCAGTGGTTCAATCAGGATTTCTGAATTTTCTTCCAGCAGTAGCTCACCAGCAACTGCAGTAACCACTGCTTCAGCAACTTCCTCCACTGTTTCAGCATGCTGCTCCAATCAACAAAGCCTTGTGTGAAAAAGCTTTGCTGATCTGGTTGTGTCACAGTTGGTGCAGTTGTTTGAGGTGCAGCAGGTTGCACTTGTGCCTGAGGGACAGGGTTTTGAACATACTGAATTTGTGGAACAGTGGTTTGAACATAATGCACCGGCACAGGGGTTGCAGCATAATGAGCAGTGTTAACATGTGCTGCAGGGGCATATTGGGTATAGTGCACAGTGTTTTGTTGTTGTGGTCTAGGATTTGTGCTAGGGTGAGTTATTATGGGGCCAGTAGTTTGACTCCTACATTCTCTAGCAAAGTGACCTAGCCTACTACACTTGTAACACTTGATTTTAGATTTATCCAACCCCACCCTTAAATTTCCATGAAGCGCTGGAAATTTTCTCCCTGTTCTTTTATAGAACTTGCTTGTTCTTACACTAAGCAAGGCCAACTGATGCAATATGTCCATCTCCTCTAAGTCAGTGGGATCAAAATGTTGCAAATCATTCAGCTCAAAACACAAATTATCTGACATCTGGTTCTCAGTATTTGCTGTGAAAGCATAATTTGTAGAGTGAGAATCAGAGTTGACGAAGTTTCCCCCAGCTGTTATGTCAATAAAATGATCATAACTCTGATCCTTACTACTACTGCCAGATTCTTCCTGACCAAACAGAGCTGTGATGCCGAATGAATAATCATCAGCAACTTTACCAGACTCTTGCAACCTCCTTTTTTGGTTCAACTCCCTTTCGTAGGTCAGGAGTCTACCATGGAGTTGGGTCAGGGTCAGATCTTTGAATTCAGCTGAATTCCTGGTGACAAAAACGATTGTGTCCCATTTTTCTGGCAGTGATCTAAGGAACCTGCTATTTTGGGTTGCATTTGGAAATGTAACCATAACAAGCCTTAGTTCACTGATGAGACAGCTGAAACGTTCAAATTGTTGGGTTAGTGATTCCCCTTTGATGTGACAAAACGTTTCATACTGCTAATTCAGAATTTCCCTATTGTTTTCGATAACCTCCTATGTTCCTCCGAACTGTTCCTTCAATGCATCCCACAATTCTTTTGCACTGTCACAATGTAACAGTCCAGCATAGATTTCGTTGGGGAGTGCAGAGGCTATGATGCTAAACGCTTTGGCATCCAGTTCAAACTTCTGAAAATCCAATTCAGTGTAATTTTCAGATGGTTTAGGAACGGATTTTTTGGCGTCCTCTGCGCTTGGCACCATAGGAACATGAGGACCGAAAACGACAGACCTCCAACATCCAGTGTTTTGTTGAGCGAGGATGTGACGCATCCTTCGCTCCCAGATGTTGTACTCATTTCTTTTCAGCATAGGTGGTTTAAACAAAGAGCCAATGTTATTTTTATCATCTTGAGATTGCGACATCTTTCCGGTTGTTTTACAGGTACTGATTAATCAACTTTATCGGTGATTAAACCTTACTCTGTTTTTCAACACAACGAACAAACGATCAGTATCAACAATTTTGAGCTGAACTATTTACGTCAAAATGATTGTTAGATCAAGTTTGACTGTCCTTGCTCTGATACCAATTGTTAGGATCTGAGTTTGGATTGATTGTGATTTGTGTTTGAATTTAGATGGACGAATGAAAGAGTAGTGAAGCGGAATTTAATGGAACCAAACTTTTCACAATCAAACAGAAGAACTGCTATCAATCATACATTTTCTAACACTGAATCAAATGATTAAATTTATTTTTAAACTCTGATTACAATGTGTGTATGATATGCAAACTCCCCCTCAGCCTGAGCTCAGTGTTTGTTCGTGCAGAAAGAAGATGGTGAATGAGCTTAACAGAACAGTACAGAGTACTGTTCTATTTATACGCACTTGCAAACCTCTGAGCATCTAAGCTGACGTCACCATGAAAGTGACATCTAACCTCCTAACAAACTCTAACAACTGATCTATACAAATATTGCTTATGCTAACTACTGATATTACATTACAATGCATAAACCAAATATAAACTGCTGCTGCATCCTTCCACTGCTGTGAGCCCAGCAGATGTTGTCATGATCAGCAGTGCTTGATCCAAGGCAGTAGATTGAGCAGCAGAGCTTTAGTTCTTCTATCACACTTTGTCTTGGTCAGTAGTTGTAGGTCAGCAGATTGCATGATCAGCGGATAGGAGGTCAGCAGATGTTGAAACCACTTTCAAGGGGAGAGACTTGCAACCAAACATCTGTTTATTTTGAATCTACTGTTGTGATCCAGTTTTGGCTTTTATTATCTGTTCCTTTGGTAGGGCTCAATCCCATCACCAAGGACACAAGAGCTTTTAGTACCGGTTTATCCTCAACGTCTAATCAAATCAAAATGTTAGAAAAAAGGTTTTTAAACTAGAAAAATAAAACTAACTAAAATGCTGAAAATACAATAAAAATAAAAACAGATAGACAAGATGAATCACTTGGATCCGACTCGTGTGTAGAGTAACCTTTGATTATTTTCGCACTTTTGCACTTGTTTAAGAGATTATCTTAGTTATTGTAGTAGGCCCCTCTTTTGAAGGCGACGTTACCCTCAACCCAGTAGTTTGAGTCAGCAAGGATACAATCCTAAAGGGTCGGATTATTGAAAGATAATTAATTAAGTTATTAATGCATAATGTGGTAGGCCCCTCATTTGAAGGTGACGTTACCCTAGGCTAAGTAGTCTGAGTCAGCAGGGATACATTCCTAAGTAGCCAGGTTAAAGTTTTAATAGTAGTTTAACTTATGAGGGGATCAAAGAGTTTGGACCCCCGCCATCCAATACCATTGGGTATTGAAGGAGGTCCTACTAAATTCGACCCAGGTCCTTTGCAGGATCTATACACTGAACAATGGCAAGACTCTTACCAAACCGTTCCCTTAACCCCCGACCAGGTAGCCAACATACCTCCATATAGACCGTGGAGATATGAATGGTGAAAATCTTTTATTTTATATAGACAGTAAAATAATGCCAAGACACCACGGACAAACGATAAGGAAGAATTACCTTCAACATAAGAAACTAGTAATTAAAGTCATTAATACAAAATCAATTAAAAAGTGCAAAAGATTAAAAATAAAAAGTATTACACTAAACACTTGTCTTCACCAAGTGATGTAAGAGACTTAGGCAAACATGGCCTTTGATTGTCAAGAACTCTTACGATCAATCTTGGATCCCGAGACGACTCACACACTCTATGATGGACAATGGATGATGGTGGTGGATGATGGTGGTGGGTGGTGGGTGAAGTGTGAGAGAGGTGGTGTGCCAAGGGATGAGTTGCAAGAGCTCCAAGCACTCCTATTTATAGGCTGAACAGAAGCTCGGGCACGGCCTCGTGTCCACTGGGCACGGCCCCATGCCCATCCGACTCTCTCTCTTCATTAATTGCAATTTCATTAAATGTTATCTGCATTAGTTGACCATGCCCCCGTGTCCGCTGAGCACGACCCCGTGTGCAGAAGCATATATGTACTATTGAGATTTGCCTGGATTTAGCGAATCTTATAGTTGACCACGACCCCGTGTCCGCTGAGCACGGCCCCGTGGTGGGCAATAGAAGCTTCTACCACTTTTTCTTTTCTGCTGACACTTGGGCACGCCCCCGTGCTCACTGAGCACGGGGCGTGTTCAAGCTTCTGTCTTCTTGTTTTGCTTGGGAAGATGCTTGTCGGGAGGTCGGGCATGCCACATTTGTTCCTTTTCTTGTATTTATGTTAGATTTAGCTGCCTTTTTGCTTCTTTTGTTAATTTGAGCTCATTTAATCCTGAAAATACAAAAGGAAGACAAAAGCACACTTTTTCCAACATTAGTACTAAAAAAGGGTTAGTTTTATACCATATTTGATGTAATTTATATGTTGCATTTTGTGCACATCAGTGCCTTAAATAAAAAAATCCCTTCTTCGGTATCGGCTGAGTATCCTGAGGGATTAGGTTGAGATGATGTTCCCTCATCTTTTGGTGAACTATCTAAATGACGATAAGCGTCCAAACTTCCTTGCTCAGTCATACTGTAAACTAACAAATAGTCAAATAACACAAAACACATAATCACATAAGTTATTTCCTAACACAGAATTTAAAATTTAAGTGTCAGCTGAACACTTCCTTGGCTTAAACCAGTGGCTGTAGCTCTGATACCACTCTCTGTCACAGCCCCCGACCCCTACCCCGGGAGCGGGTGCCGCGAGGACAGTATCAGTGGTATCGATGTTTATTAATTTAGCAGCGGAATACATCAGGACCGTAGCTAGGAAATATGTTTATAAGAGTAAAACACCAACTTTTTATAATAATAATTTATTAGAATAAAACCCAAGTTCATTTGATAATACATTTGTAGGGATAAACCCTAATTAATGAAAACAAAAACTTCTTCTTTATTTACGTAACTTTTATAGCCACTTTTCCAAGCCTTCAGTGCTCTCTAGCTGGCTTCTATTTGGCTTTCACATTGTGTTACCTGAAACGCGTTTTGAAAATATTTTATCAGCAAGAAATACTAGCAAGTACATTCCATTTTGGTAAAGCATCAGTTGTTTACACATTACAGTATTAAGGGTGATTACAATGTTTATATCTACATAATTACTCGGCCAGTACGTGTCACTCGACGGATCTGTGACTATGGTCATATCACACATTGGATACCTGTGCCCAATTGTGAAGGTTATCAAGTACTGTATACAAACCCCATAATAGTTGTAGCAATTGTAGAATTACAAAAACTTAATCACTGTAATTGTATTTGAAAATATTTGAGGTTTTGTTAAAACATTTTGACTCACAAAAACGTACTTTCAAATATTGAGAAAAAGTAAATGTACTTACATTGTTGATTCCTGGTGATTCTCCTGGTTAGTATCTATTAAAATTAAATAATGCACATGTGTTAGTAAAATAACCCAATTCACATTAACCGTACAACACGAGACAGAATTCCAATGACTAAGTCGGGCAGAGCCGACATGCATTACGGAATCCTAGATCAATCGGGTGTACACACGAGATAGATTTCCGATGACTGAGTCGGGCAGAGCCGACATGCATTATGGAATCCTAAATCGATCATGTAAGGTAATAGCAGGGTTATAATACTTACAACGAGGCAGAGCTTTGCTTTATAGTGGGTATTATTTCTCGAGAGTTTTAGCTTACTAGTGATCAGAGGAAAGAAAAAAAATTTGAACGAAAACAAATGAGCTCGTTCACCCTATTTATAGGGTTGGTCGCACACTCCGTCGCGCCCCGCGACGCCCCAAGCTAAGCCTGTCGTGGGCCGCGAGAGCCTAAAAGGCGGCACTAGCTTAGTCTAGTCAGCAGGCTAGACTTGACACGCATAGGACACGTGGCGCAATACCTTGTCCGACAAGTCCAGGCGTCGCGCCCCACGAAGGAACTTCCTTCATCTGTCGCGAGCCGCGAGCGACACAAGAATTTTGTTTTTCTTGATATTCACAAGTACCAAGGTATTTTGGGTCCGTTTCTCATATACGGGGTATACTTAGGAACGTTTAGGGGTGTCCAAATTTATTTTTAGGAGGGTTGTTATATTAGTTCCGTGGACAAACTTGTAAGCGTCCTTATATATCTTTTACCAGGTGAGTTGATAGTGATACACAGTTTCTTTGGAGCTGTTATCGGTAATATTAATTGCCAAGTGTCAAACGTGCACTAACATTAGCGCCATCTTTTTTGGGTAATTTACAGGTGTGGTGTTTTTTACTATAAGATGGTGGGACCCTGCCTTCTTTGAAGCAATGCACCCAGAAGGAACTGCACGTAGGGCCTCATGGCCTTATGTTGGAGACAGATCATTTTTCTGGCAATGGTTATTTATGGTCCCGTTAATTTCTTATAGCCTTTGCCAAGCTCTTTATTTTCTCATTGTCAATGTTCTTCGAAGACAGAGATTATTAAGGGATACTGAAATCATGACTATGAATTAACGTTAAAAGTTGATGTTATGTTGTGATCGTTGAAACTTTTTGTTAACACTAGAGTTTAGTTCCAGTTGACTTTGCAAAGTGTAATTAGGAGGTGAAGAAACACTAGATAAATGGTCGGAACCGAGATATCTAGGGGGTTTGAATCCGCATAAAAGGTTAGTTCTCTCTCAATTGATTCAGTTGCAGCCGAGTTCCTTCTCCGGTGATTCTGCAAAACAGAGCACCGTTAGCCTCGTCAAGGGGAGAAGAGGGTTCTCTCCTTCACCCGACTCCGGTGTGAGAATAAGTATTGGTAACGGAGAAGATAAGTATTTGAGTAGTGAAAATGTGTTCTGAGTTTATACCTGAAGAGTTCTCCTATTTATAACCGGGAGTTTGGGAAGGAAAATCTGTTACTGAAAAGATGACGGAAGATGCTAACGCCGTAGCGGTTATTTTTCCTTCCCTTAAGTCCTTTTAATCCTTGTTAAGTTGCTTTAATCCTGATGTGAATGCACACGGATCGTGACTTGATCTATGGTTGGGGAATTGCCACGTGGAAAGTGGTTTAAATGGAGATCATTCTCCAATTACATGCTATCGTTGTGATTTCAGGACGTTTGTGATAATGACACGTGTCCAGACGGTTATAACCGTCTGAGTGGTGCACGATCGTATTCCTTCTAGAAGATTACTGCTGTAATCTGGTGTGACACCTTTATGGTGTGCATACAGCTGCATAAATCCCAAGTCTGGGTAAAATGGTATCCAAGTTTAGATATTTGGGCGGAAGTATTGTTCTTAGGGTTTTTAACCCTTTGCCAATGGAAAGTGGCGCAAGGACTTTATGCTTTCCTTTAGGCGCGCGACTATCGCTTGTTGATCTCTTTCTTCCTTTTGTAAGACCAATGCGCGGCCGCACAAGGTTGAAGGGTTGAAAGGCCAGTTGGTGGTATGGTCCCGTATCCTTTTTATGAGGTTTTTGGGACCTTACCCCTTCAAGTCCCCCCAGTCTAGTGTTGTACTTATGCAAATAAGTGGAGCACTGGACTTGAGAGAGAAATGTTTTTTGGGCGCGAAAAATGAGGAATCTTCTATGAGAAGATTTAATTTTGTTTGGAGGTTCTGGAAATCTTTTGACTTTAGGGGATGGTACAGCTAGGTCTGTATGACAGGCTGACACTGTCAGGTATATGCCACTATCCGTGTTTTTCACGCGCGTGTGCAGACGCGTGTGTACTTTTCTGCTGTTTTTGGGGACTGTGATACCCAGAAAAGTCGCTGTGACAGTTACCAATGCTATTTATTGCGATAAGTATATAACGTTTGGGTAACCTCTTTGTGCCATCATTGTTTTGTTGAAAACTTTTCCCCTTCTTTTCTTTTATTGAAAATCCCCTATTCCCCTTCTTATGTCAACCGGAGAACATCAAGAAGGTCTTACCGAAGAGATGTCGACTGAACTTCCACCGTTGAAGTGGTCAAGAGCGTCTTTTGACGGTTTAGTTCAAAATTTCAAGTTTCCAGAAAGTTGGGGCGCTCTGTTCCCTGAAGAGGGACAGACAGCGGCAGATGCCCCAGCCGGGTATATTACCCTTTTTTGGGATTTTTTCTGTGATGGCA
Organism: Helianthus annuus; assembly: GCF_002127325.2. Classification (NCBI taxonomy): domain Eukaryota; kingdom Viridiplantae; phylum Streptophyta; class Magnoliopsida; order Asterales; family Asteraceae; genus Helianthus; species Helianthus annuus. Next base: position 122,463,205 of record NC_035437.2, read on the forward strand.
ACTTTCGTTTGCCTGTAACGAAGTTCTTTCTTGAAATTCTTGAGTTTTACAATATTCATCTTTCTCAACTGCATCCTATTGGCATGGTCAGGGTTCGACATTTTGAGTTTGTGTGTCGGACTATGCATATTGAGCCGACCGTTTCCCGATTTAGGGTTTTCCATCAAATGCATTGTACCCAGGGGTTCTATTCGTTTGTTCAGAGAGCTTCTGCAAAGAAAATTTTTCTTCATCCCCCAAAATCTTTCCATGATTGGAAGCAAAAATTCTTCTTTATTAAGGCCGGAGTGATTCCGGTGAGGATGGTTTTAAGGGGGAAAGAAGATGTTCCCGTTGAAACACTCCGGACCCCTTCTGATGAAACTTGGTATCAAGATTTGAAGGAAATTCCTAACATTATTTTGCTGGAGAGAGCCCTTGTTGGGGCTGGTATGAGCTTGAATTGGAAGATGGACCGAGACGACAAGCCTGTGTATACAGAGGGAGGTCATGGTATGGTTGGGTTCACCCCCTTTCTTCTCTCTCTCTTTTTTTTTTTTTTTTTTTTTGAGTATGCTCTCCTTTTGTTTTTTACAGTTGTTGCTTTGTATGTTGTTGCATATAAGAGAGAAGGAGGAAAGATGGGTACCATTAAGAAAAAGCCTGATGAAGAGCTTTGGTATGATCGTATTGCGAGGAATTTTTCTCTTCCGCGGGACGCGGATTTGTCTGAACAGCCTGCTGCTGGTATAGGTAAGATTGTGCGTACTGTTTGTTTTTACTTTTTATTTGCGCGTTTGAGTGAATTGTTCTTTGCGCTTTATAGGTGAGTTGTCAAATTTGGGCGTAGGCCCTGAGAAGAAAAGACGTGCAACGACTAGTAACGTTGCGCCAAAGAAGAGCGATGCTGAGAAGACTCAATCTTCTAAAGCTAAAAATGTTGGGGAGAAGAAAGGTATGCGCCATTCTTCTGACAAGTGTGGTTATGTGGTGGTTTCTGATACTTTGGAGGGTCTTGCGCCTGCAGTTACTATTAGGCGACCGAAACCAGAACCGAAGGATTCTGCTGATATTCCTCCATCCAACCCAGAAGATCCAATTGATTTGGAATCCAACCCTGAGCATTTGGTGCGAAGGGGGGCGAACAAAAGGAAACAAACTGATACTGATGCGGAAGATCAACCTCCTAAAAAGGTTCAGAGAAAGAAAATTACCCGAAGAGGGAATCTTGATGCCTTTGTTACGGAATCTGTTCCCGGTAAGTAACATCTTCCCTTATTTTCTTTTTGTGGATTATATCCTTATGGATTTTTTATTTTTACAGCAGTTCCTGTTGCTCCAACTCCCACGAACGTGCAAACCGTGGTGAATGAAGAACTTCCTCCTACCCCTCCACATGCTTCTGTTGCTGATCAGTTGAACCCTACAGAGGGTGCAGATGATGGTGTGGAGAAGACTGTTGAAACTGAGAGGCCTGCTGATGCTGGCCTAGATGTGGTGAATGATGCTAATAATCCTTCGGCCCCTGAGGTGATTGTTCAAGACCTGGGGGGAGGAGCAACTGAGAAAACTCCTACTTCTTCTCCTACAAATGCTATGCCGGAGCATGTTGAGAAGGTGACGGTTGAAGAGCAAGATTCGTCTGCTGGTGTTAGTAAACAATCTCCCATCCGCCCAGAGGAAACTTTGGGAGATTATTACTACCGGAGTTATTCGGAGAAGGATGCTGCTGACCTTCACGCCCCCGTTTGGAATCTGAAGAAGGGAGACACTTTCGTGGACTGGCATGTGTGCCAGGATTGGCTGCAGGGGATACTTCCATCTGGGGAGGTCAAGTTTCAGGAAAACCGGTCTTGTGAGCAGGCCTATCAGTCTTATGTTGCTGAGACTGCTTCTCATGTGTCTACCACCCACCGTATTGTTCGTGAGTGGTATAATATGCATAAAGAGCAGAAATCTTTCATGGCGGCTCAGAAGAAATTTTCAAATGATGAGAAACGTCTGGCTCAATTGATGGCTAAATTAAAAGATGATCAAGCCAAGTTTGAGGCTGAGCGCAAGACTGAGGAATGGTCTGTTGCTGGTTGGAAGAGAAGGGCCGAAGCTGAAGCTGCTCTCCTTTCTGAAGAACGTAAAAAGTGGAAGAAAATTTGCGAAAAAGATAATGCTGAGAAAGCTAACCTTCGCACTATTATTAGTAACCTCAAGGCTGAGGTTGAAAAGCTGAAGAATCAGGATGCGGAGGTAGAAAGATTGAAAAAGGAGAAAGCTGATGCAGAGGCTGCGTTGGCGGAGGCGCGTTCTCATAGGGAACGAAGTGAGCAACGGGAGGTACAAGCTTTAACCACTCTTGCCATTAGAGATAAAGAACTAGAGGAACTTACTGCTTTGGTTTCTGACCAGGAACAACTGAAGAAAGACCTGGAGCTCGCGCGTTCCGAGTATATTGAAACCTCCCGCCGTTTGACTGAGGTTGAAGAGAAATTGGAGAATTCATAAACGGCGCGGGTCACAGTGGAAAGCGAGCTTGAGCCTTTAAAGAGTGACATGGCCTGGTTGAAGGATCGCGGGATTGCTTGTGTAAGTTCCTTTCCTTTTTTATTGTGAACTCATATGTGCGCTTGCTTTTTCTCTTCTTTTTTTTTTTACCAATTTCGCTTGACTTCATAGGTTGCTGAATCTGTATTAAACTCTAAAGATCTGGATAAAACTGTTGCTGAATTGGTGGTTGCTGCGCGGCGGGATGGATATGCGCAAGGCTATGCGGAATGTTCCTATCATGTGAATGACGCGCTGAAGGTTAACTGGGATGATAGCAAGTCCGCTGCTTTCGGCGTAGATACTGCCGCTGCGCTTGCTTCTCTGAAGGCAGAGTTTAATAACTTACAACTTCCAGTTATGGAGTTGATAAATGTGGCGCTGCAGTCGGATGATCCGGTAACGCAGCTTAAAGAAATCTTCCCTGATGAGGATGAAGATTTAGAGTAGGGTGAAATTGTTTTTGAACAATTTGTGTTTCCCCCCTTTTCTCTCTTTTTTTTTTGTGTGTGGGATGTAGATCCTTGTTTTGTTGCGCTTGTTTGTGTAAAACTCGAAACACTGTCGTGTTTGAATCTCTTCAGGGCGTATTTGTACGCTGATGGTAATATGTTTCTATTTGTTTGAATGACTTTACAATATTTGCATGAGTACAATTGCTTTTACTTAAGTAAGGCGAATAAAGTTGGTATGAAGCTCATGTGTGAAGCTTATGGTCGTTTGTGAGGTAATCACTGACCGCGTATGGAGCTTATTTTATACTACCATAATGTTTTTGCGCTTACTAAAAAGAAATTGCATGCATTTTGTAAACACAAATGACAGAAACTTTGTAATTTTATTCATGGATAAAGCTCAGAGGCGTTACAAAGTCTTTAATAATTAGATGGAACTTAACTTACTCCCTGATAGTTTCGCCATATTTGATGTTTTTTCCTGCGGGGAACTCTACAGAGTCCCTTAAGTCTTTGCCGCTTGCTGGAGGTTTCTTCTCCCCGGGTAATCTGCTTTATCTCCTTGCGCATATTCTGGAGTAGATGCGCGAACTCCCCATTTTTGAGGGCTTTCTCTATTTCGGTGCGCAAGGAAATGCAGTTGTTTGTGGTGTGCCCAGTGTCCTTATGATATTCACAATATTGCGCCAGGTCTTGGCCACGTTTACTCTTCATCGGGATTGGCGGTTTGAACTGATAGTCCTCGGTACTCAGCACCTCCGCCGGGGTCTTTGTTAGGGGGGGTCCACTGCCTCTCCCTATTTTCATGCTTGTTTTCTCTTTGAGCAGAGAGTTTGTTAATTGTTGTGCGAGCATCTTCAGAGGAGCGGCTTCCGGATGACTCGCGCCATGATTTTTTGAACCTTCGCTCGCCCGTTGCACTTAAATCTGTGGGCCTGCTGTGCGGTGGTGGTGGCCTATTTGTAGTAAGGTTTTTCTCCGTCTGCGCATAAACCTTGGCCGCCGCCATTATCTTTTCCCAACTCTTGGGAAGGCCCTCTGTCCCGGATAATACTTTGACCATGTCGTCACATCTAACCGCGTACTTAAACTGAGCACGGATTAGCTGTTCGTGAACACCACCGATCTCCAACACTTCTTTATTATATCTGGTTATAAAATCTTCCAGATTCTCGTCATCTCGACGCCATATGTTCATGACATCGGATGTATCCCGCATGGAACGCCTTTGCTGGCTGAAGTGTGTTAAGAATTTTTGGCGCAGGTCTTTCCATGACTCGATTTGCCCCGTCGGTAGGTTATCAAACCAGATTCGTGCTGGCCCAATTAACGTTTGAACAAACAAATGACACCAAAGCGGAAGAGTCCAACCGCCAACCAACCCTGCGCTGGTGAAGACTCTCAGATGATCGTCGGGGTCAGTTAACCCATTGAATTTCCCGATGTTGGATGGTAATTTTGCCCTTTCTAACGGAGCCAGAGCTATTTCCAGTATAAACTTCGAGTTTTCCGCTGCTTCTGCAGGGCGGTAAACTAAGTCATAGTTATGCTCTGTGTAACACCTCGAAAAATTTCGCCCAATAATGTATTGACACGTGTCATAAAGTTCCGGTATGTGAAAACATACTTTAGAGGGACTAAAAGTGACAAACAGTGAAAACTATGGAACGTAAGGGTCCAAAGTGTCAATAATGGATAAATAGACTCTATGATAACCCTACATAATGTTTATAACCTTAAACGGATGGTTCATGGTTCATACGACGCAGAAATTGCACATAAGTGAAGTATTGCAAACTATAGGGGCCAAAAGTGTCAACATGTTGAATTTATACCTCTGAGTGAACTTTTGGCAGACCCGAAGCTTTATAATGCTAAAATATACTCACTAGAATATGTGGTAAAAATTTCGTGAAGTTTCGTCAACGTATGAGAAAGTTATGGCCAAAACCGTACTTGAGGGACTAAAAGCGTCAACGTCGAATTTCATGGCTTTTCGGTTGAGCGCAAAGTTATCCGAGGACATTACCATGTTGGTAAATGTCCTAAGGTTCTTAAAAACCAAGTTTGGGGGTTTACGAGTCAAAATAAGCAGCCGAAACATCGCGTGTAAGGACAGGGACCAAATCTGCCAATGTTTGAAAGTTTCTGGGCCTGCAGACCCCAGGCGACCCGCCTGGGAATCCTTAGGCGGGCCGCGTGAGACTATCAGAAGCAAAATTTCGCGAAAATTGCAATTCTGGTCCGAATTTGAAGTGCATAACAGCTCATGGCACCTCCAAAAGCTCCAATAAACACCCTTGCATGCCTATGGCAATAGTAACCTATCCTCAAGCCTCTCAATCCACCTTTAAATCAGATCAAAACCCCATTTCTTGGCATTTCCTTTTGTGATCAAGAACACTCTCATCTTGCAAAACTCTCTCAAGCATTTCTGGAGCATTTCTGATCATCAAGGCAGCATCCTAGTGTTCACTAAGCACCTATAGGACCTTTGTAAGCTTCCAATTCGTTCTCTAATCCGTTCTTGCTTTGATTATTGCTAAAAGTCAAACTGTTTGTTCATAAGCTTTGACTTTCTGATTAAACGGATTTCTTTCAGTCATTTCTCGAATTGAAACCACACTTATGTGGGTAATTATGTGGGAAACAAACCCTCAAAAGGGTGTTCTCTTATTCCCACTATATGCATGTTAATTGTCGAGTCAAACTTGTTCTAAAAAGTCAACAGAAGTTGTTTTTGGCAAAATAAGCTTAAATGGTAATGTAGATAACATGCAATCTGTTTGATCATCATAAATAACTTATTATACATATAAGAATGTGTTTTATCATCATCAACTCGACAATCTATAGTATAAATACGAATCGGAACCGAAAGTCTTGTAAAACGACTATTTCGTGGACTATCAATTCGGATTCGTACATGCATGTTTGAGATCTGTATTGGAGAGTATTTTGAACCATTTTTATTTTGGTAAAACTTTCTGGAATTTTTGTTGATTGAGTCTATACTTAGCCGATTCAAATGCATGTTTCCGATTTATACATAAAGTTGACTATTTTGCCCTTTTTGAGATAAAATGTGATTTTTGGAAAAGTGAAAGAGTAGAAATCTTTATTTCTAATATATAAACTTGCACCGAAAATTTCGGATCAGTTGGTGGTCCAGATTTTGAGTTATGGCCATTAGCGTAAAACTATATCTTAAAGTTACATAAACGGCCCTTTTCGCGTATAACCCATTTCTGGCCACGTTTGATATAAAACTTTTTACCCACTGATGTATTATAATATTTTGGGGATTTTTGATGATTTTTAATTAATTTTTGGCTGAACGAATCTTAGATCGCTTAGTTATTTCGGGTTATGACGGTTTTGACCGTTTAAGCCATAAAATGAGTTTTATACATTCTTTTGACCCGAAACCTTTTCCTACTGTTTTTATTTGTTGAATAAAGTATTTTAAGTATTCTGGAAATATAAAAATCTCAGCTTTTCTTTGAAAACCCGAAAACGCCCTTAAATCGCATTTTTAGCGTTTTAAGCGCATAGTAAGCGTTATACTCGCTTTAAACATATAAGACTTATACCTACTGATGTAATTAGTATATTTTCATATAATAACAGTAAGTATAAATGTTTTAACTCAGATTTCCAGTTTGGCATTTTTAGCCCTTGTGAAATTACTAAAATACCCCTACGGTGCATAGTTTGATTTTAAATGATGAGTTTGGTATATGGGTCATACCCTACTGTTATAATATGTTAAATGAAGTATATTTACTGTATAAATCAGACCCGTAACTCAGATTTCCAATTTGACTCTTTTATAATCTTTTAAATGACCAAAATGCCCTTATGAGGTGTAAATTGAGTTTAGAATTATTCCGGGCAATATAGAACATAACTTACTGATATTATGTCATATTTAAGGCATAATTATCTCAGGGAACTTGCATTTGACTTATTTGGCTACCCGTAACGCCCTTTTTGCGTTCGGTTCGGGTTACGTAACTAGTTTGCGTAAATTGACCGAAACGGGTCAAACGTTATCATTTTTATCTCAAAATCCAGGATGTATTTAGTATACCCATATTATACAAGTATTCAAGCTTGTCGGGTCTAAATCACATTCCATCCGGTCTTTCGCTTAATCGTGCGTTGAACCGCATACTTCCTTAAAACTAACCGGTCTAAGCTTAGGCTTAATTAAAGACCCGTTAGTATTCTAATTGGTTATTTATACCATCGTTCCAGACTAGAGTTTTCCAGTAAATTGTACCTACGCTTACTTAGGGATACGGCTGAGTTATTATTCTTGCTATTTAAGACAGGAGCTAGCTCAGGTAAATACTTTTAACTTATTTTCCCTTATGCGGGCTTGGGATACGGTATTATAAAAATACCGCTTGGTCGAGTGTAGAAACTGTTTAATCGGAGATGATTAAATTGCATAATCCCGTTTTAATCTGTGTTGATTGATAACAAATAACATTGGGGGTTAATGACCGTGTCCTGGATATCCTTGGCTCATTTTAAAAATTGAATGGCCACGACGTAAGCACAAGGTGTAGGCAGAACACCTCCTGTTGCATATGTATAACGTATACTCACTCGTGAGATTATCTTCTTGTGAGATTATATTTGTGGTGTGTCGATTAATCTTGTCCGGCTTGTATTGTATAATCACCGGCCCTAAATGTTGGACAACCATGTAAATCGGATACAAGATTTTTATTAACAAAATTGTCCCAAGTATAAAGATTAATTTTGCCTCTGTGCATTTTAATCAATGTGTCAAGATATTTTGTGCCGTTTGCACTCAAATTACTTTTCAAACTCTTTTTCCAAAATGAGTCAGTTAATTGTATTTACCAGTGTAAACTGACGTATTTTTCCAAAAGGTTAAGTGACAGGTACTATGCGTAATTGGCTGGGAGCTCGGGGCGTCACTAGGGAATCTTGCAAGTCCTAGATGCCTCAAGTCTATTGAACAGTTATCTTTTATTGATCCGCCTGTGGATCCTTTACCTTCCGTTGTAATACTTTAACATTACTTATATTCGGAATGTAATATATCTATCTTTTGCTTCCGCTGTGCATTTATATATTGTGTTGTTTGTCTATGATGACGCCAACTACGTCACTATGCTCCCCACCGGGCCCACCGGTGACACGTGGAAAATTGGGGTGTGACAGGTTGGTATCAGAGCCAACATTGAGTGAATTAAACACTAGCTTTTGTGTTTAATCTCAATGACACAATTGCACATTCCTAAATCTTCTGAGTCTAGACTTAACATAGGAATACTCCCGATTCTAATCTGGAATTTACTGCTTCCGATTATTTTTATTGGATACGTCGCCAAGCGAAGAAGCCGTAATAGGAGTTCTCCACACCGGAGCCCGAGATGCTGAGTCTTGTACCGCGGCTAAAATGGAACGAACATCCAAGGAGAAAGCATTCAGAAATAAGATGAAGAAGGAACTCCTTTTACTGAAAATCGTTTTCCTTATTAGTCCTTATAAGGACATAATTATCTTTTAATGCCTACGGGCCAAATTTATTTAAAACATCCATTAGTGATGTAGTGCCTACGGGCCAAACTTATTAAATATCCATTAGTGATGTAGTGCCTGCGGGCCAAACTTATTAAACATCCAATAGTGATGTAGCGCCTACGGGCCATACTAATTGTCATATAAGACAGAAGGCAGTGGTGGTCTATGACTCCCTGTCAAGAAAAGGTAATGAACTTGATTCACACCTAAATGCCTTGGTCCCAGACGATCATGGCTTATAAATTAAACTTGTCCGCGTGACTAAGCCTTTTGTGCTATTACTAAATGCCTTGATCCCAGACGATCATGGCTTATAAATTAAACTTGTCCGCGTGACTAAGCCTTTTGTGCTATTACTAAATGCCTTGATCCCAGACGATCATGGCTTATAAATTAAACTTGTCCGCGTGACTAAGCCTTTTGTGCTATTACTAAATGCCTCGATCCCAGACGATCATGGCTTATAAATTAAACTTGTCTACGCGACTAGGCCATTTGTGCTATTATTAACTTATAAATTAGGATTTATGATAAAATCCTGAATAAAATAAATATCCTTCCTTCCCTGCCAGTAGGCATTTTTAAAAAGAATCTTAAAGGTGAAATCTAGCCTACGCGGCCAAGATGGTGAAACCTACCCAAGGGATTCAGATCCTTGTTAACGCCTAAGAACGTGTTAGCACTCCTGACAAATGTGATTCGATAAAATCACAACAATCAAACTTATATTGGATTCTTCCAATTCTCTTATCTAGCCTAGTGATTTAGAAATCATGGCTTGTGTCATCCTATAAGATGATCACATTATAAACATCCGATAGTGATGAAGTGCCTCCGGGCTAAACTGGTTGTCCGATAAGACAACGACGGTGGTGGTCTTTGACCTCCTGTCTAAAAGTGTTGGACCAGGTCCAAGCATAACAGTCGGTAGGATCCATACGATCTCGACTAATAGCATCTGAGAAGATAATCATATTATAACCAACCCTCAAGAGGGGAACGCCCAAGGGCTATGCCTATTGTCCTAAAGGACAAAAGACAGTTGAAGTCTACAACTCCCTGTCAATAGAAGGTAATGAACGTGATTCGAACCTTAAATGCCTCGATTCTCTGAAATCATGGCTTACAAAAAAAAAAATTTCGAACTGTCCTTGTGACTAGGCCTTATGCGCCACTTTAATATCCTTAATGTTTTATAACTAGGATAAATCATAATGGAAAATACTAATTAAATATAAATAACAAGTTAACCAATATGGTTTATATTACCATGGTTGATAAATCGTCAAGGATGATGATTCCATAACAATCTCTGAATAAATCATTGTTAATAATTATGTAGCAATCAAGCTACATGGCTGGATTAGATGAAGTTAACAGTCGTTTGAAGGAGAGCAACGATACTACCGGAATTAATGTAACTGAAGCAGAGCTGCAGGCAATAATAGCTTATGCTGTTACTCGAGCTCTCGATCGACAGAATGATGAATCAAATGATACCCACTCCAAGACTCTATCTATGGCTCGTAGTAAGCCCCCTCCTGAAACACATGAGTCAAGGAAGGACGATGACCATAACTTGTCAAATCAAAGGAGTGTTCCGTCTAGACAAGTTGTGTTTCATCAAGAGGCACCAGTTAAGACCTGTTCATATAAATATTTTATCTCCTGCAAGCCCAGAGACTTTACAGGAGAAAATGGGGCCATCGATTGCATGACATGGCTCGATGAGATGGACGCTGTTGTCGACATCAGCGGTTGTGCGGAGCAAGATGTTGTGAAGTTTGTTTCACAATCATTTAAAGGAGAAGCGTTGGCATGGTGGAGATCATTGCTCCAAGCCACGGGGAAAGTTCTACTCTACAACTTATCTTGGGGTCAATTTGTTGCTTTAGTCAAGGAAAACTATTGCCCTCAGCATGAAGTAGAAAAGATAGAATCAGACTTCTTGACTTTGGTCATGGAAAATTTGAGTTGTTCGGCATATGTGACAAGTTTCAACACTATGTCCCGCCTAGTTCCTTATCTAGTCACCCCTGAACCTAAACGCATAGCGCGTTTCATTGGAGGCCTAGCACCAGAGATAAAAGGAAATGTTAAAGCATCTAGGCCAACCACATATAGGTCCGCGGTGGACTTATCCTTATCTCTCACCTTAGATGCAATCAGACTTAAGTCTGTTAAGGCTTCTGGCGAGAGAAGAAGAGAAAGAGAGGAGGAAAACTCTCATCAAATGAACAAGAAGAAGAAGGGAAGCTCGGAGCATGGGAAAGATTCCGAGTTGAGGAAGAACTCGAGTCAGCCTGATAACAGACCCAAATGCAATAACTGCAAAAAGCAGCATTTTGGAAAATGTACAATAGACCCACGCGCTAAATTGTGTGGAATTTGCAAGACCAAGGGCCACAAAACCTTAGATTGCAAGGGGTTAAAGAACGCCACATGCTACAACTGTAACGAGGAAGGGCACATCAAAACCAACTGCCCAAAGCTTATAAAGAAGCCTGAGAGGCCAGGAAAAACAAATGCATGAGTCTTCCGGATGAATGCCAGGAAGGATAACTATATAGCAGGTACTTTTCCTTATCAAGCAGTTTATGCAGAAATTTAATTGATACTGACACATGTGATTCAATAATGAAAGATCACTGTTGAGAACTGTTGTCTCCGTCTTAGTAGGACTTCGGTCATTTTATACGAAGAAGGAACTGGCCGATGATACTTTAAAAAAATGCTTCAACAAACCTTAGATGGATATTTTATATCTAAATAGGAATCACTCTTTTCTGATATTCCTATGGCAAGCTTTCAAGCTCCCTAAATTCTTTAATATAATAAAGACAGATGTGACGTTTTGATCCTCTGTCAGAAAGGTAATGGACTAGGTCCAAACCTTTAATGCCATTGATGGTCTTTCGCGACCTAGGCTAAGTAATATTAATATATTTTAAATAACGTTCATTAAGAATGTTAGTGCTATAATAGTCTGTATAAGTGATTGACACCATGGTTAGTATATATTAAGGCCATCAGAGTGAAAAATAGCAGCTGTTGGATTTCAACTAAGAAATTGTTTTATTGGTATTAGGAACCAATATCGAGTATGGCAAACTCGGGTAAGATAACAGTCAATCGCGCCATGGATGACGCGACGCATGCTAATGATGCTGAAATTGTAAACCTTAGAATTTCCAAAGATGTTCTTCAAAATATGATAGACGCAGCCGTTGGAAAAGCTGTGAAGAAGGCTGTGAAAAAGTTAAAGGAGCCCCATGCTGCTCAGTCCAAGTTTTATCTAGGACCACATTTCCTTGCTCTTAAGGAGGATCTCGTTCATGCCTCGAATGCAAAGGATGAACTAAAAAGGAAAAGGGAGGTAGATAACTCCCAGAGTTCTAAGAAAAAGAACAAACAAAAGTCTGACAAGAAACCAGTATGTAAGACCTGCAAGAAGCGCCATTATGGGAAATGCAGGCTCAAACTAAGATCCAAATCACAGCCCAGGGTTTGTGGGATCTGCAAGTCTAAGGGACATAAAGCATTGGACTGTAAGGACATGAAGAATGCAGTTTGTTTTGGCTGTAATGAGAAAGGCCACATCAAGACTACGTGCCCTAAATATGTCAAAGGAAATGCGGCGGAGGAAGTAAAGCCAAAAATTGAAAGCGCTTAAAGATGCCTAAGCTGGCCCATAAATGATGACATCAGGTACAATTCCTTGTCATTTTATCCGTAATTTAAATGCTAAGAGTTTTTATTTTGGTTCTGATACCAGTAAATCCTTCGTAAACTATAAGTATATCAAATTTTTTAAAAAACTCTTCATAAGGACTCCATATATTAAATATGAGGCATAAATTACCAATGGAATCTTTAATGACCTCTCTCGCATCCTCGGAGAAAATCCTTTCATAAGAATCTGGAGTACCTTTCCCCAGAAAGAGTACGACAATATATATTATATATTTTATTTTATTATTTTTTTCTCATTGTTTTCTATCGTCTGCGAATGCCAAACTATGTTGATAAGAGTACCATATGAGGATTTGCGTATCCTAGTGCGTCCCATAGATTACTTCCATGCCTGATCAGTATGGAGGTTTAATGCATGGGATCCCCGAAGATATCCCAATAGTCATATAGTACTAAAGTCGACTAGTAGTATTCAAAGAAGATATCCTATATAAAAATGCCCTTATAAGTATCTCTACTTAGGGCATCTTTGCAATGGTAAAGGGAATGTGTCATTTATCTGACACCGACAGCAATAGGTGAGCCAAAGCCTGAGAGTACGGAAATCTCTCACATCTTTATGTGTCATAATTAGCTTCCTTATAAGAATTACCATGTTCACCTCTTGAGAGGCAAGTAGGGTTAAGATCTATATCCCATTTCAGGTTATTATATTATGAAACCTTCAAGGTAGCTAGTACCATCATTGGAAGAATCGAAACCCCAAATAAGTAAGTTTTAAAATAAAGGATTCATATAGCCTAACTCGATATCCTGAAGAAATCGGCATTGTTAATTAAGAAAGAAGGTTCATTCTGCTGATGCATTGAATACCACAACCCAAATTAAGCAACAATTAAGAATTTCCATCAGCTGCCCAGGATCGTCGATTGTTCGACTAACTGTGAGAATTAACTATCCCTTAAGATTAGTTTTAAGTAATGGTTGGAAGAACCATCTCACATTAAGACAAGCATTTCTATAATAGTGATGTATAAGTATCAAGGCTACTCCTTTGGGGACCTTGCTTAGATGGAATGTTAATTATCTATTGCTAAATAGAAGACTGGTAAGTCCAATCATCCGGTCTGATAGTTGCCTTGGAAACAACGAATAAGATCAGGCAAATCCATGATCATCTGTAAGATTGCCAGTTTTGGCAGAAAAATCAAAGAGTTGTGAAAATAGCAACCCTCCTAAGTCCTTGTTAAGAAATAAGGTTCATCAAAGACATCACTCTGGAAGGGTGTGCCAAACTAATAAGTATCAGACTAGTTAAACTCTGATTTTATATAAAAATCATTCGAAGGAATCGAATGTATCATAGATCATATAACTTATGAGCTAAAAGCTTATTTAAGGAGCTTGGTGGAACTCGCAATGTATTACACCCTAAGGATTAAGGGATATGTTTCGCCAATAAGTCAAGAAGCACTATCACATAACGGTTGGAAGACTTGTGATATAATGATAAACCCGTATCGAATACGGATCCATGGCGCAAAGATTTTCACGTCGAAGTAGGTGAAAAAGTGTTACTTAAGGTATCACCTTGGAAAGGTGTGATGCGATTTGGGAAAGAAAGGCAAGCTAAGCCCGAGGTACATAGGCCTTTCGAGATAATCGAACGTGTCGGGGCAGTTGCTTACAAGTTAAACTTGCCTGAAGAACTTAGCGCTATTCGTAATAAGTCCCACATCTGTAATTTGAAGAAGTGTTTCGCTGACGAATCACTGGTGATACCGCATACAGATATACACATAGACGAGAGTCTGAAGTTTGTGGAAAAACCTTTGTCGATTGAGGATCGACAAGTGAAGAAGCTTCGAAGGAAGCACGTGCCTATTGTTAAGGTCAAATGGGATGCCCGTAGAGGACCCGAATTCACGTGGGAAGTGGAATCCACGATGAAAGAGAAATATCCTCATTTATTTCAGTAAATCTCGAGGTCGAGATTTCTTTTAAGGGGGTGAGGATGTAACACCTCGAAAAATTTCGCCCAATAATGTATTGACACGTGTCATAAAGTTCCGGTATGTGAAAACATACTTTAGAGGGACTAAAAGTGACAAACAGTGAAAACTATGGAACGTAAGGGTCCAAAGTGTCAATAATGGATAAATAGACTCTATGATAACCCTACATAATGTTTATAACCTTAAACGGATGGTTCATGGTTCATACGACGCAGAAATTGCACATAAGTGAAGTATTGCAAACTATAGGGGCCAAAAGTGTCAACATGTTGAATTTATACCTCTGAGTGAACTTTTGGCAGACCCGAAGCTTTATAATGCTAAAATATACTCACTAGAATATGTGGTAAAAATTTCGTGAAGTTTCGTCAACGTATGAGAAAGTTATGGCCAAAACCGTACTTGAGGGACTAAAAGCGTCAACGTCGAATTTCATGGCTTTTCGGTTGAGCGCAAAGTTATCCGAGGACATTACCATGTTGGTAAATGTCCTAAGGTTCTTAAAAACCAAGTTTGGGGGTTTACGAGTCAAAATAAGCAGCCGAAACATCGCGTGTAAGGACAGGGACCAAATCTGCCAATGTTTGAAAGTTTCTGGGCCTGCAGACCCCAGGCGACCCGCCTGGGAATCCTTAGGCGGGCCGCGTGAGACTATCAGAAGCAAAATTTCGCGAAAATTGCAATTCTGGTCCGAATTTGAAGTGCATAACAGCTCATGGCACCTCCAAAAGCTCCAATAAACACCCTTGCATGCCTATGGCAATAGTAACCTATCCTCAAGCCTCTCAATCCACCTTTAAATCAGATCAAAACCCCATTTCTTGGCATTTCCTTTTGTGATCAAGAACACTCTCATCTTGCAAAACTCTCTCAAGCATTTCTGGAGCATTTCTGATCATCAAGGCAGCATCCTAGTGTTCACTAAGCACCTATAGGACCTTTGTAAGCTTCCAATTCGTTCTCTAATCCGTTCTTGCTTTGATTATTGCTAAAAGTCAAACTGTTTGTTCATAAGCTTTGACTTTCTGATTAAACGGATTTCTTTCAGTCATTTCTCGAATTGAAACCACACTTATGTGGGTAATTATGTGGGAAACAAACCCTCAAAAGGGTGTTCTCTGATTCCCACTATATGCATGTTAATTGTCGAGTCAAACTTGTTCTAAAAAGTCAACAGAAGTTGTTTTTGGCAAAATAAGCTTAAATGGTAATGTAGATAACATGCAATCTGTTTGATCATCATAAATAACTTATTATACATATAAGAATGTGTTTTATCATCATCAACTCGACAATCTATAGTATAAATACGAATCGGAACCGAAAGTCTTGTAAAACGACTATTTCGTGGACTATCAATTCGGATTCGTACATGCATGTTTGAGATCTGTATTGGAGAGTATTTTGAACCATTTTTATTTTGGTAAAACTTTCTGGAATTTTTGTTGATTGAGTCTATACTTAGCCGATTCAAATGCATGTTTCCGATTTATACATAAAGTTGACTATTTTGCCCTTTTTGAGATAAAATGTGATTTTTGGAAAAGTGAAAGAGTAGAAATCTTTATTTCTAATATATAAACTTGCACCGAAAATTTCGGATCAGTTGGTGGTCCAGATTTTGAGTTATGGCCATTAGCGTAAAACTATATCTTAAAGTTACATAAACGGCCCTTTTCGCGTATAACCCATTTCTGGCCACGTTTGATATAAAACTTTTTACCCACTGATGTATTATAATATTTTGGGGATTTTTGATGATTTTTAATTAATTTTTGGCTGAACGAATCTTAGATCGCTTAGTTATTTCGGGTTATGACGGTTTTGACCGTTTAAGCCATAAAATGAGTTTTATACATTCTTTTGACCCGAAACCTTTTCCTACTGTTTTTATTTGTTGAATAAAGTATTTTAAGTATTCTGGAAATATAAAAATCTCAGCTTTTCTTTGAAAACCCGAAAACGCCCTTAAATCGCATTTTTAGCGTTTTAAGCGCATAGTAAGCGTTATACTCGCTTTAAACATATAAGACTTATACCTACTGATGTAATTAGTATATTTTCATATAATAACAGTAAGTATAAATGTTTTAACTCAGATTTCCAGTTTGGCATTTTTAGCCCTTGTGAAATTACTAAAATACCCCTACGGTGCATAGTTTGATTTTAAATGATGAGTTTGGTATATGGGTCATACCCTACTGTTATAATATGTTAAATGAAGTATATTTACTGTATAAATCAGACCCGTAACTCAGATTTCCAATTTGACTCTTTTATAATCTTTTAAATGACCAAAATGCCCTTATGAGGTGTAAATTGAGTTTAGAATTATTCCGGGCAATATAGAACATAACTTACTGATATTATGTCATATTTAAGGCATAATTATCTCAGGGAACTTGCATTTGACTTATTTGGCTACCCGTAACGCCCTTTTTGCGTTCGGTTCGGGTTACGTAACTAGTTTGCGTAAATTGACCGAAACGGGTCAAACGTTATCATTTTTATCTCAAAATCCAGGATGTATTTAGTATACCCATATTATACAAGTATTCAAGCTTGTCGGGTCTAAATCACATTCCATCCGGTCTTTCGCTTAATCGTGCGTTGAACCGCATACTTCCTTAAAACTAACCGGTCTAAGCTTAGGCTTAATTAAAGACCCGTTAGTATTCTAATTGGTTATTTATACCATCGTTCCAGACTAGAGTTTTCCAGTAAATTGTACCTACGCTTACTTAGGGATACGGCTGAGTTATTATTCTTGCTATTTAAGACAGGAGCTAGCTCAGGTAAATACTTTTAACTTATTTTCCCTTATGCGGGCTTGGGATACGGTATTATAAAAATACCGCTTGGTCGGGTGTAGAAACTGTTTAATCGGAGATGATTAAATTGCATAATCCCGTTTTAATCTGTGTTGATTGATAACAAATAACATTGGGGGTTAATGACCGTGTCCTGGATATCCTTGGCTCATTTTAAAAATTGAATGGCCACGACGTAAGCACAAGGTGTAGGCAGAACACCTCCTGTTGCATATGTATAACGTATACTCACTCGTGAGATTATCTTCTTGTGAGATTATATTTGTGGTGTGTCGATTAATCTTGTCCGGCTTGTATTGTATAATCACCGGCCCTAAATGTTGGACAACCATGTAAATCGGATACAAGATTTTTATTAACAAAATTGTCCCAAGTATAAAGATTAATTTTGCCTCTGTGCATTTTAATCAATGTGTCAAGATATTTTGTGCCGTTTGCACTCAAATTACTTTTCAAACTCTTTTTCCAAAATGAGTCAGTTAATTGTATTTACCAGTGTAAACTGACGTATTTTTCCAAAAGGTTAAGTGACAGGTACTATGCGTAATTGGCTGGGAGCTCGGGGCGTCACTAGGGAATCTTGCAAGTCCTAGATGCCTCAAGTCTATTGAACAGTTATCTTTTATTGATCCGCCTGTGGATCCTTTACCTTCCGTTGTAATACTTTAACATTACTTATATTCGGAATGTAATATATCTATCTTTTGCTTCCGCTGTGCATTTATATATTGTGTTGTTTGTCTATGATGACGCCAACTACGTCACTATGCTCCCCACCGGGCCCACCGGTGACACGTGGAAAATTGGGGTGTGACAGGTTGGTATCAGAGCCAACATTGAGTGAATTAAACACTAGCTTTTGTGTTTAATCTCAATGACACAATTGCACATTCCTAAATCTTCTGAGTCTAGACTTAACATAGGAATACTCCCGATTCTAATCTGGAATTTACTGCTTCCGATTATTTTTATTGGATACGTCGCCAAGCGAAGAAGCCGTAATAGGAGTTCTCTGCCTCAGGGTTGTAAACCGCTCGAGGCCTGGATTTGTTAGAGTTTGGGTGTAGTCTGTTGAATACGCTAGTGTTTGCACTCAAACGATATGTTTGATCGGATTCATCAGTGTGGGCATCCCATTGGGAACCCAACCTATCATGAACCGATTGCCTTTGACGAGGCTGTGACTCATGGTGTTGTCTCTGGTAGCTGTTTGTACCATCATAGGTTGATTCTTCTCGCTGGGAAGCATGAGCTCTAGATCCTGGCCTTCGTGATTGTGTTACGGGAGCAGTTTGAGCACACAACTGCGTGTACACTGCATTTAATGCCCTTTGTGACCGGACATACCATGATATCGGAGTTTCTCCCGGTGGTAAAATTGATTGAGCGGGATTTGTGGGAAATACCCCTGGAGTAACAGGGTTATTTGCTCCATTAGATTGAACCTCATTATCGTCTGAGGCCTCTTCTACCATCCCTTCTACTGGTAAATTGTTTCCGACATTTGGTCGAGGACCAGGCTGTCGGTGAGAAGATGAATTTTCTGCCATGTGTAAAAACAGAAAAATAAGATGAACTGAATCGAAACGAGATAGAAACTAGAAAAACTGAGAAAACGGTGGGCGCCAATGAAGAAACACTAGATAAATGGTCGGAACCGAGATATCTAGGGGGTTTGAATCCGCATAAAAGGTTAGTTCTCTCTCAATTGATTCAGTTGCAGCCGAGTTCCTTCTCCGGTGATTCTGCAAATCAAAGCACCGTTAGCCTCGTCAAGGGGAGAAGAGGGTTCTCTCCTTGACCCGACTCCGATGTGAGAATAAGTATTGGTAACGGAGAAGATAAGTATTTGAGTAGTGAAAATGTGTTCTGAGTTTATACCTGAAGAGTTCTCCTATTTATAACCGGGAGTTTGGGAGGGAAAATCTGTTATTGAAAAGATGACGGAAGATGCTAACGCCGTAGCGGTTATTTTTCCTTCCGTTAAGTCCTTTTAATCCTTGTTAAGTTGCTTTGATCCTGATGTGAATGCACATGGATCGTGACTTGATCTATGGTTGGGGAATTGCCACGTGGAAAGTGGTTTAAATGGAGATCATTCTCCAATTACATGCTATCGTTGTGATTTCAGGACGTTTGTGATAATGACACGTGTCCAGACGGTTATAACCGTCTGAGTGGTGCACGATCGTATTCCTTCTAGAAGATTACTGCTGTAATCTGGTGTGACACCTTTATGGTGTGCATACAGCTGCATAAATCCCAAGTCTGGGTAAAATGGTATCCAAGTTTAGATATTTGGGCGGAAGTATTGTTCTTAGGGTTTTTAACCCTTTGCCAATGGAAAGCGGCGCAAGGACTTTATGCTTTCCTTTAGGCGCGCGACTATCGCTTGTTGATCTCTTTCTTCCTTTTGTAAGACCAATGCGCGGCCGCACAAGGTTGAAGGGTTGAAAGGCCAGTTGGTGGTATGGTCCCGTATCCTTTTTATGAGGTTTTTGGGACCTTACCCCTTCAGGAGGTGAAACTTAAATAAATGCATCATACATGTTATGGGATGTGTATTATAACCTTACTTGGTTGCATGATTATGAATTAACGTTAAGCCACTTAATTAGTCACCAAAGAGTCGTCGGGTCAACTTGTTCTAAGTTAATCAAGCATGTGAGTCTTTTCTAAAACATTAAAGCAACAACGTTGTTTGGATTAGTTGGATTTTGAAAACCAACATGAACATACACTCATAGGTATTGCATGTAACAGGGAGTGGTTAGCTAGGCATCTATTTCATGTCTTTGCACATCTCGGATTTTTTTGCAAACAGTGAGTTTCACTACTACTTAAACTTTTATGTTTCTAGAAGGAAACACAAGCACACTTAGTTAATGTAGTTCCTTTATATCACTTGTGTATGAAACACACTCAATATCACTAAATTCCTTACACTGAACCGTTAATAGGGGATGGCAAGGTAATATTTGATAGTGTTACACACACCATGCTAGGAGCCGAGCATGAAAAATTGACCTATCTCAATTGCCACCTTTATGATAGACGTGGTGGATGGCACTGAAACACAACAGTCAGCTTTGGTTCCCTTGTTTAGTAACTTGAAAATAGGCTAGCTACCTAATTGATATAATTGAATTGTAAATTTTCTAAAACAGAACTTGATTATTTAAAACTTGTGAATTCACCAACTTTATCTTGACCCACTCTAGTATGTTTTCACACAGGTTGCTAAGGCTGGTAACTTGGATTGTTGCATTGCATTGCGCATTGGAGTGTTATTAAGGTTATTTAAACTATTTCTTTAATATAATAAAAAATGTTGGGATTTGCTATGTTTGGCACTTAATACTTTAGCTTCCGTTTTTTAACTTAGACTTTGGTTGTTTATTTTTACATCTGTTAAAACCTTTTCACTTTTCATGTTGAATATGGTATTTGGTTATTTTCTTTTATAATAAATGTTCAACATGACTAGTGGCTGGATCCTGGTTTGTCACACGCATCGCCTAGTAAAACCCAGCCAGTGGAATTTGAGGGTGTGACAAGAGGGGGGGTCTTCTCTTAACCGGGCTCTGGTGTGAGAATAAGTAATTGTTCTTTATAAAGAGAAGCAGTGTGAGTGTGTGTTTAGGGCAAAAGTTGGAATCCTTAAACCTTAGATAGAGGTTGATATTTATAGCTGAAGGGTTAGAGAAGGAGATATGTTGATGGGACCTTACGCTAGACGTCGCTTTCAAGGAATATCCATTTGGTCACCTTTTACACGACAAATAGTGTCTACAGTGGAGGGAGCATCGTGATTGGTTACATATCACCTGCCAAATGTACTTGTTGCCGCCTCTGTCATCAGCCCTTAGTGGAGATCATGGAGTAGTGAACGACGCGTTCTGATTGACTACACGTCACTGTCCTTTTTTAATGTTTGTCCCGTGCATGATTGACCATTGTGGGGATTGTCTGGGGCAGAGCCTGGCGCACGCTGATTGGTTGTTTGTCAATGCCACTTGTAATGGCTATACTTTGTGAGTTTTCATGGTTGCGCGTCCGCAAGAGTATCCTACGCGGTAACCTTGGATACAATCGATTGTTTTGAAAACTAAGGGGTAGGTATGATTCTACGCGGGCATAGCTTGCATGGATTTAAGATCATACCCTTCATTATATGATAAATTACTTGAGCTTCGTGTTAAATAATATATATATATATATATATATATATATATATATATATATAGTTGACTTGAAGTTAAGTACAGCCAACTTGAATACAATTTCTATGATTAGTAAATACAATTTATTTGTTACACAAAACCTTGAGTACAATTTTTTGAAATAGTAAATACAATTTAAATTGAATGGCAAATACAAATTAATGCGTCAATAATAACTATTACTTGAGGTATAGGTTCAAAAAGCTCGTTAAAAAAGAGCTCGGCAGCTCATGGCTTTATAGCTTAGTGGCATCTTGGTGGTGGGATAAGGCTTTGGGATCAATAGGTCCTGGGTTCGATTCCCACAAGGGGGGTTTTCCCATGTTTATTGGGTTTCCTCCTGAATTGGTGTGGCATTATGCCTAGTGGAGATGGATATGATCGGGTGGTTCCTCTGGTGGCACGATGATACTCCAGTAGTTCGTCAGTGATCCAAATTTGCCGTTCAAAAAAAAAGTGCTCAGCTCGTGAGTTCGCCAACTCAAATTATTTTATTTTATGTAGATTAACTTTAATTTTAGTTGTTACAATAAAATATATGGGATAGGTTGAAGTGTTAAAATTTTAAGTTTAACTAATCAATATCGTATAAATATATGAAAAAATAAAGAAAAAGTACACGTATTTTAATATGTCTTTCAGTCTTTAAAAATTTTAGAAAAATAAAAATAATACATGTAGTTTGAAGGGGTAAGGTCCCAAAAACCTCATAAAAAGGATATGGGACCATACCACCAACTGGCCTTTCAACCCTTCAACCTTGCGCGGCCGCGCATTGGTCTTACAAAAGGAAGAAAGAGATCAACAAGCGATAGTCGCGCGCCTAAAGGAAAGCATAAAATCCTTGCGACGCTTTCCATTGGCAAAGGGTTAAAAACCCTAAGAACAATACTTCCGCCCAAATATCTAAAACTTGGATACCATTTTACCCAGACTTGGGATTTATGCAGCTGTATGCACACCGTAAGGTGTCACACCAGATTACAGCAGTAATCTTCTAGAAGGAAAATGATCGTGCACCACCCAGACGGTTATAACCGTCTAGACACGTGTCATTACCACAAACGTCCTGAAATCACAAGGATAGCATGTAATTGGAGAATGATCTCCACTTAAACCACTTTCCACGTGGCAATTCCCCAACTATAGATCAAGTCACGATCCGTGTGCATTCACATCAGGATCCAAGCAACTTAACAAAGATTAAAAGGACTTAACGGAAGGAAAAATAACTGCTACGGCGTTAGCATCTTCCGTTATCTTTTCAATAACAGATTTTCCCTCCCAAACTCCCGGTTATAAATAGGAGAACCCTTCAGGTATAAACTCAGAACACATTTTCACTACTCAAATACTTATCTTCTCCGTTACCAATACTTATTCTCACACCGGATTCGGGTGAAGGAGAGAACCCTCTTCTCCCCTTGACGAGGCTAACGGTGCTCTGTTTTGCAGAATCACCGGAGAAGGAACCCGGCTGCAACTGAATCAATTGAGAGAGAACTAACCTTTTATGTGGATTCAAACCCCCTAGATATCTCGGTTCCGACCATTTATCTAGTGTTTCTTCATTGGCGCCCACCGTTTTGTCAGTTTTTCTAGTTTCTATCTCGTTTCGATTCAGTTTCATCTCATTTTTCTGTTTTTGCACATGGCAGAAAATTCATCTTCTCACCGACAGCCTGGTCCTCGACCAAACGTCGGAAATAATCTCCAAATAAAAGGATTTCCAGAACATGGGGTTAGCAGATGCCAAACTGCTTTAAACGC
This sequence comes from Helianthus annuus, assembly GCF_002127325.2. Taxonomy (NCBI): domain Eukaryota; kingdom Viridiplantae; phylum Streptophyta; class Magnoliopsida; order Asterales; family Asteraceae; genus Helianthus; species Helianthus annuus. The sequence continues at coordinate 122,486,274 of NC_035437.2, forward strand.
AATCACCAGATCTGACTCCCCAAACATCAGATCTGGAGAAAGAATCAACACTACAGAATTGGACCTAGTAGCCCCACCTTGGGGAAACGTCCAATCCAGCCAGTACAAAGATAGCAGTCATCAGAAACAAATACACATGGTTCAAGGAGGACCGTCACGAAGATCAAATAAGCGAAGCTATGATCAACACTGGAGAGAACAGCAAGTCGTGTTCCCTGTTGTTCCTGGGGGCCCTCAGGAAGAACGACCAGTGATTATCACTGGTATTTTTGGTCATTACCGAACGGACTATATGTTCATAGATCCAGGTAGCTCGATGGACATCATATATGAACAGTGCTTTAAGCAGCTTGATCCGGGAGATAAAGCACGTTTAGAACCGGTCGATTTTCCCCTCACCGGATTCTGTAATGAAGCTGTTTTCCCGTTAGGGCAAATCGTTTTCCCGGTGACCTTATCAGATGGCAAACACTCACGAACAGTTACAGTAAATTTCATGGTCATACCAGCAACATCACGACATGACATTTTACTCGGGAGAAGGTCACAAAGAGGATTCAGCATGATCACTTCCATTCCACACGCAGCTTGTGGATTTCCGACAGAAACCGGAGTCGCAATTCTCTATTCAAGCAAAGAAGTCATGTCCGTAGATGATGAACCACCAGCAAAGGCAGTCAAAACTTCAGCACCAAACGAACCAGAGAAATGGGTTCTGAATAATGAATACCCAGATCAAACCATTCTGCTAGGACAAGCCATGTCACCAACAATACGAATACAGCTGAAAAGGTTGTTGTCTAACAACAAAGATATATTCGCCTGGTGTCCAGCAGACATGACTGGAGTTCCACGCGACATCGCGCAACATTGTTTAAACATCAAACCATCAGTCGACCCGGTTGTTCAGGGGAGGCGTAGCTTCAGTGAAGAAAAAGCAAAAGCGATGGATGAGCAAGTAACAGAGTTACTCAACGCGGGGATCTTGCGCAAAGTGAAATACCATACATGGGTTGCCAATCCAGTCATGGTACAAAAACATAACGGCGGGTGGAGAATGTGTGTCGACTTCAAAGACCTCAACAAAGCATGCCCTAGAGACTGCTACGCGCTCCCAGAGATAGACAAGAAAGTCAATTCTTTAGCATCATTCAGATGGAAATGCTTTCTCGACTGTTATAAGGGTTATCACCAGGTCCAGATGAAAGAAGAGGACGAAGAAAAAACCGCATTCCGCACAGATAAAGGCATACACTGCTACACAAAAATGTCGTTTGGGTTGCGCAACGTAGGTGCAACGTATCAACGCCTAATGGACACAATTTTTAGCGAGGATATTGGCAAAACTGTCGAAGTATACATGGATGACCTCGTCATCATGAGCCATGAGGAAGAGACAATGCTCAACAATATCCAGCGCACATTCGATTCCTTACGAAGCGTAAACTTAAAGTTAAACCTGACAAAATGCTCCTTCGGCATGGAAGAAGGAAAGTTTTTGGGTTTCATAGTTACAAAAGACGGTTTTAAGGTTAATCCAGAGAAGGTGCAGACCATTCAGCTAATGCCATCACCGGCAACAGTCAAGGAGATGCAAAGGCTCGCCGGGCGACTGGCAGCTCTGAATAGATTTTTGGCTAATCATGCGGCAAAATCTTATCCATTTATCAGTATGCTGCGAAACTGCGGAAAGAAAACTCCTTTTCAATGGACACCTGAAGCAGAAGCAGCATTCAAACAAATGAAAGAATATTTAATCCAGTTACCAACACTGACTGCGCCAAAAGAAAAAGAACCATTAATCTTATATCTGTCAGCCGCGGAGGTAGCAGTAGGCGCAGTATTAATGGTAGAGCGGGAAAATATCCAGACTCCAATCTACTACATCAGCAAAATGCTCACCGGCCCTGAAACTCGTTACTCAATGATAGAAAAACTGGTTCTAGCGCTAGTACACGCATCCAGACGTTTGCGCAGGTATTTTTCAGGCCATGTCATCACAGTACTGACAAATTATCATTTGGGCCAAATCTTGTCAAAACCCGACGTAGCGGGGAGATTAGCTAAATGGGCCATCGAGCTAGGAGGCTACAACATTTTTTACAAACCAAGACCAGCAATCAAAGGACAAGTTCTAGCAGACTTCGCCACTGAAGTTCCCGTTGATAAAGTACAAGAATGTGAGGCAATCCAGAACCCGACGCCTGTTTTTGACGACAGAGTCTGGACCTTACACACCGATGGTGCTTCCAATGACGACGGAGCAGGAGCAGGTCTCCGATTAGTCAGCACGGATAATCACGAACTCACATATGCTATCCGTTTAGATTTCCAAAGTACCAACAATGAAGCAGAATACGAAGCATTTTTAGCAGGTCTTCGTCTAGCACTCAAGATGGGGGCAAAAAACCTTGAAGCCAACGTCGACTCAAAACTAGTAGCTGAACAAGTTAACGGTCGTTATGACGCAAAGGGCGAAGCTATGGCGTTGTACCTTGAACAAGCACGGATGTTAATCAATCAATTTCAGACATTCAAAGTCAATCACATAAACAGAAGAGAGAACAAACATGCTGACGCGCTAAGCAAGTTAGCTGCTACCAGCTTTAAACACTTAGCAAAGGAAGTGCGCATAGAGGTACTATCCAATCCTTCCATTCACCTGAAACAAGTAAGTGTCATAGAGATGGGAAATCCGTCCTGGATGTCTCCAATTATTTTGTACCTTCAACACGGAAAACTCCCGGAAGGAAAGGCAGAAGCCCGAAAAATACAGCACAAGGCAATAAACTACGAGATGGCGGATGGCATCCTTTATCGGAAATCATTCATAGGTCCATTACTACGTTGTGTCGATAAAACGGACGCTCAGTATCTGGTCAGAGAAATCCAAGAGGGATTATGCGGGATACACGCAGGACCGCGCATGGTCGTGGCAAAAATAATGAGCGTCGGATACTACTGGCCAGGAATGCACATGGACGCAGTTGATCTATTAGAAGACGCGAGGCATGTCAACGCCATGCACCAAAGACACTTCGACCCAAAAATCCGCTAATTCCCGTTACTTCCGCATGGCCATTCCAACAGTGGGGCATCGATCTCGTTGGCCCATTTCCCGATGCGCCAGGTGCAGTAAAATTCATCATCGTTGCGATGGATTACTTCACAAAATGGGTGGAAGCTAAAGCTTTGGCCTCAACAACAGCAATGGTAATCCGCAAATTTATATGGGAACATATCATTTGCAGATTCGGGTTACCATTGCGCATTATTTCTGATAATGGTACAAACTTTGCCGCGGAAGACCTTCAAAAATGGTTCAAAGAAATGAACATTGAGCACAGCTTCGCCTCCGTCGCGCATCCTCAAGCAAATGGCCAGGTAGAAAGCATAAACAAACAAATCGTTGACGGTATAAAAGCGCGACTTGGGACAGCGCGCAGAGGGTGGGTTGACGAACTTCCCAGCATCCTCTAGGCGCATCGAACAATGCCAAAGACTAGCACCGGAGAAACTCCGTTCAGTCTAGTCTATGGGTCAGAGGCCGTCATTCCAGCTGAAGTAGGCCTACCTTCACCACGCATGTTGGCTATGGAAAAACAGAACAATGAACAAGAACAAAGGCTGGATTTGGATCTTCTGGAAGAAAGGCGCGAGAACGCGGCCATAGCAGAAGCAAGGTACAAATCCAAGCTAGAGAAATATTAAAACGCGCGTGTGCGTATTTGCACCTTTGTCCCCGGAGATTTTGTCTTGCGCGACAACGAGGCTTCAAACGCCGAAAAACCCGGGAAATTAGCGCCAAGGTGGGAAGGACCGTACGTCATTAACGAAGTCTTAGGCAAGGGAGCATATACCCTAAAAAGGGTCGATGGGACTCTAGTTCCCCGCACCTGGAACGCGCAACAGTTGCGCAGGTGTTACATGTGAACCAAGCCTACAAATCGAAAAGAACATACAGGCAATGTATTTCCTTATCTTATCTTGTATCACGAGCCTTGCGCTCTTATCAATACAAATATCACTTTTGCTTACATCACTGTTTATTACAAATTGCATGAAATTTCTTCGGTTCGCGCGAAAACGATATGGTCAAACATTGTACACCTCATGAACAGTCTAAAAACAAACAAGCTGTTGACAAACGTTCACACATGAGCACAATACCATCCCTCATTCGCCTTACCTATTCAAAAGTAATTATACACATGCAACATATTGTAATCCACATATATACGAATCATAGCAATGATCTTCAAAAAAGTATATCATAATATACATTATCAAAAAAGTGTAACATGAACACTTAACAAGATCATAACAATGATCTTCAAAAATCCTGTCCAATACCCAAAAGCTTACAACAAAAAAGCATTAACAAAGGACAGAGACAGGCCCTAGGCTTGAATACCTAATCAGCACCAGAACCAACAGTGGACACCTGCCTACTCCGACGAATCCTCTGACGTCGATACACCAACCGACATCCCCCTCTCTGAAGCATCGGAAACCGGGTCGTCAACCCATCAACATCCAATACAATATCAGCACCAGCAGTAACGTTAGTGTGATGAGGGACCTTGCAGTCGGAATCAGCAACTGCAGGGGAAGTAGGCTCGATCAGTTTCTTCACTGGTGCAATGATGAGAGGTGGTGAACGAGAAAGAAGAACGAGACCTTCGGCAGCATCGTACACTCTAAAGGCATCTAGCAGGAGACGAGTGTGGTAAGAACGTTTCATCTTCTTTGACAAAAATTAACTAAGAAGATCAAGTGTCTCAAACATACATATATATAAAGAGAGCTCAAACTTCGAGAAACGAAAAATCCATCATTAACTGTCAGAATTGTCACATCCAAACGGCGCTACAGGAACTCGGGTAACTTCTTCATTAATGAAGCCTGACAAAGCGCCATTACAAATCTCAAGACCAATGAGGAAAATATCCACTTACTGACAGGTGACGTCATTACATTACATGACAGGGCATGATTACAAATCACATTTTTTCTTTTTATATATACAAAAAAAAAGAGAAGAAAAAAAATTATTACAAAATTCAATCTTCTCACAGCAGATTTCTCATTTTTTCGCACCCAAAAAGACATTTCTCTCTCCTAAGTCCAGTGCTCCACTTATTCGCATAAGTACAACACTAGACTGGGGGGACTTGAAGGGGTAAGGTCCCAAAAACCTCATAAAAAGGATATGGGACCATACCACCAACTGGCCTTTCAACCCTTCAACCTTGCGCGGCCGGCATTGGTCTTACAAAAGGAAGAAAGAGATCAACAAGCGATAGTCGCGCGCCTAAAGGAAAGCATAAAATCCTTGCGACGCTTTCCATTGGCAAAGGGTTAAAAACCCTAAGAACAATACTTCCGCCCAAATATCTAAAACTTGGATACCATTTTACCCAGACTTGGGATTTATGTAGCTGTATGCACACCGTAAGGTGTCACACCAGATTACAGCAGTAATCTTCTAGAAGGAAAATGATCGTGCACCACCCAGACGGTTATAACCGTCTGGACACGTGTCATTACCACAAACGTCCTGAAATCACAACGATAGCATGTAATTGGAGAATGATCTCCACTTAAACCACTTTCCACGTGGCAATTCCCCAACCATAGATCAAGTCACGATCCGTGTGCATTCACATCAGGATCCAAGCAACTTAACAAAGATTAAAAGGACTTAACGGAAGGAAAAATAACCGCTACGGCGTTAGCATCTTCCGTTATCTTTTCAATAACAGATTTTCCCTCCCAAACTCCCGGTTATAAATAGGAGAACCCTTCAGGTATAAACTCAGAACACATTTTCACTACTCAAATACTTATCTTCTCCGTTACCAATACTTATTCTCACACCGGATTCGGGTCAAGGAGAGAACCCTCTTCTCCCCTTGACGAGGCTAACGGTGCTCTGTTTTGCAGAATCACCGGAGAAGGAACTCGGCTGCAACTGAATCAATTGAGAGAGAACTAACCTTTTATGCGGATTCAAACCCCCTAGATATCTCGGTTCCGACCATTTATCTAGTGTTTCTTCATAGTTATATGTGTAATTATTTTTTTTGTTTTTTAAGTTATCAATATTTGTAAAAACAAATTTACGGAGCCTAGCTCGAGCTTGACTTTTCAGCTCGTTTAAGGTCTAGAGTTTAGGATTTAGTCACGATTAAATAAAGTTTTCTTGTGATCCCTTCCCTATATATATGTGTTTATATATATGAAAGAGATTGTTAGAAAACTTTTAGAAAATCACTTTTAACAATATTTTTTCATTTTTATTTTTTTGATTCCGTCTCTCTCTCTCTCTATCTATCTATCTATCTATCTATATATATATATATATATATATATATATATATATATATATATATATATATATGGGAGGGATTATAAAAAGATCTTCTTTGTGAGAAATTTATATCTAACCACTTCTAAACCCTAAACTCTAAACCCCAATCCCCAAACCCTAAGGTTAGTCTCATTTGTCTTTTTTTTCCTAAACAAACACTAAATGTGTGAGAGAAATCTCTCTCCACATCCCTCACCGTTTTTGCATTATTACAGCTTCTCTATTGCCGGAAAAAACATTCATGTCACCTCCTTTTCAACCTCCTCTCTCCAGGTTCATGTTTTTCTGGTGCCTAGCGAGTTTATGCTTATGGGATGGCAAACAAAAAGAAGCCACCACCCCCGCCACCCTCTAGGGTTCAACCTCATATCTGCAAAGCCCTATCACGGCCATCATCTCTAGCGGGTGATGATGATACCACTCCAGAAGTGTATCTTAGGGGGCATACAACTTTTGTGCAAGTGGTGAAAGACAGACTAAGATCTGAGATGGCCAATAATGATGATGATCTTCGTAGCCGGAATCTGAGATGTGGTACGTGTTCTGATAGTTTAAAGGGTTTATGGTTGGGGACGATAATAGTCACAGATTCCTTATAGGATTCTACGAGCTTTGTTCCATCTACAAAACCTAGGATCTGTTCTTTGAATAATGCTAACGTGTCGGAGCGTGCACGGATTTTTAATGTATTTTTTAGTACCTTTTTAACTTTTAATAATCCTTTAAATTTATAAAACACGATATAGAATTATCACTCTCTACAACACGCTAGGGCAAGTGCACCCATCGTTGGCGTAGTATAGTGATAGTAAGATACCGAGGTCGTCCATAGACACAAGAGCTTTTAATACCGGTTTATCGTCAACGTCTAATCGACCCAAATTTTGAGAAAAAGAGTTTTAAACATGTAAACTAAAGAAAGAAAATAAAAGAAACAAATAACAAGATAGAATCACTTGGCTCCGACTAATCTTTTATGTATATTTTGATGATTTCTTCACTTTGGGGTTTTAAGAGATTATCTTAGTTATAGTGGCATGTCCCTCTTTTGGAGACAACGCTACCCTCGGCCATATTGGTCCGAGTCAGCAGGGATACAGTCCCGCAAGGTCGGATTATTGAAAGACAATTAAGCAAGTTATTAATTCAAAAGGTTGGATTATTGAAAGATACAGTCCCGCAAGGCCGGTTTAAAGTTTTAATAGTAGTTTGTTTATAAGGGATTACAAGTCGTTCATACTTCCCCCATTTGATAATATCTGCCTCAAGGGAAGTCCTAATAAGCTTGAATCAGGCCCTCGCATGATCTACACATTAAACGAGGCAAGAATTTTACCCAAACCCCCTTCCAGGCAGTTAACACGCTTTATATAGACCGTAAAGACACGAATGATTGAATCAACAAAACATGAAGAATGATAGAATAAAATTCACCTCCAATATAAAAAACTAGTTATTAAAGTCATTAATACATACCCAATTAAAAAGTGACCAAAGGTTGGAAATCAAAAGTAATACACAAAAGATTTCGTCTTCACCCACCAAGTGATGTAAGAGATTAGCCAAGCATGGCCCAAAGTTTGACAAAAGCTCTTACTATCAATCTTGGATCACGAGACTACTCTAACTAAAATGGTGGAAGAAGATTTTATTGTGGTGATGGAAGTGAGAGAAATGGTTTGCCAAGGGATGCATTGCAAGTGAGCCAAACACCTCTATTTATAGTTGGAAACAGGAGACTCACACGACCTCGTGCTTGGTGGGCACAGCCCCGTGTCCTTCATCTTCTCTGTCTTCATTTAATGCTCTTATCAGCTCTTCTACACACATGACCACGTGTGTCAACGGCACGGCCCCGTGGCCTCTGTACTTGTTGTACGAACCAAGATATGCAAAACCTGAGAGTTGACCATGGCCCGTGCTGAGGTGACACGGCCGCGTGTCCCTTGTCGTTTTCTGTTTATCTTTATTCTCTAAGGAATCTTGACTGGGGCACGGCCCATGCCTAGTAGGCACGGCCCCATGTTGGGCTTCTGACTTGTTGCTTTTATTCTTGGGGTGAAGCTTGGAGGGTCGGTACAATGTGTCAACTTCCTTTCTTCGTCTTTTATGTTGGTTTTTGTCATTAATTTGCTCCTTTTGCTTATTTGAGCTTATTTTATCCTGAAAATCAAAAGTAAACAAAGATACGTACTTTTTCCAACATTGTACTGAAAAGGGTTGTTTTTATACCGTATTTGATACAATTTATATGTTACATTTTGTGCATATAAAATACCCCCACACTTGAATCTTTGCTTTTCCTCAAGCAAAACTCTTATATAATTGCTTACACTCCCAAATAAAATGGGTAGAAGAGAAGTTTTGGGTCTTGTGTATAGAGTGTCAGGAATCCAAGTTCATTATTTATTCTTCCTTTTATTTTATTTACAATCCTATTCGACATGATTTTATTTAGAACTTTATAAGAAAAATAAATATTTTTAAGCATAACATATATTTAAAATTTCATCAAGCTATATATACATTCACATACCTCACAAGTGGTCACTCAACACTCGGCCGAAATGTATAAGTGAAACGCTTGGTCCCGGTATGGAACTTACTCTTACCATAAGCTTGACAATCAATCAAACCTCCTCCTTTTTAACTTAATCTTTGTAAATATCAAGAGGACTTTGAAAGGGTGGGTTTTCGGTTATGGGTAGGGTAGTTTTATTGAAAGTGGCTAAAAGACTAAAAAGTCGGTTTCTTTTAAAAATTTTATTTCGTGACTTTATGAACTAAGTAAGTGCTTTTTAAGCAATAGATTTGCTTATTTATTTCAAGCACTTAAAGAATAGTTTTTTTTTTTTTTACATAAGCCTTAGTCACATAATTTTTGTGTTTTTCAAAGGAACCAATTTTTACTAAAATAAAAGGTGTAAAGATAAAAATATGGTTTTTGGGTGATCGTGTGTTGTGGGTTTTGAAATGAAAAGGTTTAGGCTCAAAAGGGTTAACTAGAGGGGCTTTTTTTGTGTTTTTGGGAGATAAAGAGAAAAAGAACAAGACTTCATTTTGGTCGGAATCGAAGTGAATCCGCATGATATGTGACGACGGGGGTAGCCCAAGGTCAAATAAAATGACTAATATGCAAGAGCTTAAAAGGTTGAAAGGTTCATCGGATGAAAAGCTGTAAAGTGAGGAAAGCGAGGAACAGTAATCAGTCACATCTGAGGACTCACCTCACCAACTCACGCCCACAAACTCAGAGCAGGTCTGCACAAGTACACTCTATTAACCAGGGGTCCAAAGCCTTCAACCCCAAAAGGGGAAACCCTCCATTGCAAACAGGTTTCGCTAGTCTTGTATATGCCATTTCAGGAGATGTCTTCCCCTATAAGAAGACAACTCATTTTCACTTCTGGGACATTCCGAAACACAGAGATTCCTTAATCTCTGGTCATTCAAAGAGTACTTGATCACTTCCAAGTTACTCTTCATCACATTCAACACACACTCATTCTATTTGCTTTCTTTTCTGGATTCGAGCTTGCCTCGAAGAAGGAACTTCAAAGCAAATAACAATTACATACTAGTGAACCTCCTTCCACGTTTTGCAAACGTGGAGGGACCCCGCGACCTGCGTTAGGCAAAACTGAACCCTTCAGCTCTTTTGCCTAACCAACTCAGCTACCATCCTTGGTCTCGTGTTTGTTGCATCAACAAGTTGGCGCCCACCGTGGGGCTACGCCGCTGTTTCTTCTCAAAAAAGACCTAGTAGTGTAGCTCCTTTCACTCAAAACCACCATGTCAGAAAGTGGATCCCCGGGAGAGGTGAACCAGATCCCTAACACCTCCACCCCGGGTAGTGGCCTAGCTCACACAACTATAACAACACCGTTTTCAACTCCGGGGAGTACACCCGAGTTCCTTACCTTCAACACACCAACCCCATCCAGATCTGGGGCTCCGTCTCCCAACGTTGGTGTGTCGGACACCCCGGCACGTGTTGAACTTACCCCCGAGGGGGTCGCTAATAACTTCCTCGAGTTAAGGTCACTTCTTAACCAGCATGTGAATAGAGAAAGGGAAAAGGGGGTAAGGATTCGTCTAGATTACGACGAACCTGAGCCAACGTTGTCTCCTGGGCCACCCCTACCACCCTTTGTTACAAGAGGTGAGGCTGGTCCCAGTAACCCTTCAAACCCTCATCCTTATCTATCCACTATGACAAACCCAACTGTTCATCCTATTCTCTCTTCCCAACCAATTGCTAGTGGCACTCCCCTGGGACACGAGTTAACACTTGATCAACTCCTACAGTCCCCGGTGACCAGCTGTCCTGCTTCTCTAACCACCACGTGGGAGCAAGCTCTGTCCGTGCTCCCTTTAGCACGAAGTACTGTTACTAGCACCCCTCTCGGGGTAAACTGCTCAGTTGGTCCAGCAAGCCTTCAGGGTTTCAATCTCATACCTAACATGATGTCACAGATGATGGCCAACTTCCCATGGCAACACTTCATCAATCAAGTGCTGGCCACCCAGGGAAACCATGGCAATAACAACAATGTAGGTATAAGACCTGAAGAAGACTTGGCCAAACCTTACAAGCCAAGTAACCTTTCCTGCTTCTCAAGGCAGATAGCTGACTATGATTTTCAGTGAAAGATCAAGATGCCAGCCCACATCAGAACGTATGATGGGACCGAAGATCCCGAAGATCATCTCCAGATCTTCACTGGTGCCGCTCGAATAGAAAAATGGTCAAATGCTGAATGTTGCCTAATGTTCATGCAGACTCTTGTTGGATCCGCCAGAATCTGGTTCAACGACCTACCTGCTCAAAGCATTCGAAGCTTCGACGATCTCAGCAGAGGTTTTCTGGCAAACTTCTCCCAACAAAGGCGATACGTTAAGGACGCAACAGTAATCTTCCAGATAAAACAACGCGATGATGAAAGCCTTCGAGCATTCATTGAACGGTACAAGAAAGAAGGGTTAACCTATGTAGGGGCTGACGAGAAAATGAGAGTGGCCGGTTTTATGAACGCCATAACCTCCAAATATCTCACACGAGATTTCAACAAATCTCTACCCAAAACCTTGGAGGAAGCCCTTGAAAGGGCCGAAGCTCACATTCGGGGAGAGGAAGCTGTGGATATCAAAGAACAAAGGAAAAGGGGGTCTGGCTGGCGAAGCAGTAGCCCAGCCAGAAAGAGAGGAAACTTTAACTCTTACGACAGACGCCCAAAGGGTTCAGACCCTCGAAGGGTTGAAGGACGAAACCCTTCAGGCAGAGATAAAGGCATGAGTTTCACTCCCCTCACCAAAACCCCTCAAGAAATCCTGGAACGGAAGAAGTCAAGCAAAACTTTAGACCTCCCAGGCCCCTCCCCAAGAGTCGAAAAAATGAGAACTCCACGCAATTCTGTGAGTTCCATGAAGAAAAGGGACATCACACCAATGATTGCTTCCAACTGAAAAAGAGGATCGAAGAGGCTGTTAAGTCAGGAGAGCTCGCTCATTTGGTAAAAGGGGTTCGAGACAAAATGGCTGAAGGCAAAGGGAAGGAAGTAAACATGGTGTATTCTGATGAAAAGGTTCCTTACAAGAAGCGACGGTTGGAAGATTGGGAACTTCAATGTGTCTGCTTCCCCCCAACAAGGAAGAACCCACTTCCTGGTCCCCTTGTGGTTGAAGCCACCGTGGGCACATTACAAACATGTAAAGCATACATAGACACGGGAGCAGCCACAGAAATCATGTTTGAGAAATTTTTCAACCAATTAAGCGATGAGGAACGTTCAAGGCTTCAACCCTCTGGAACCTCCATAAAAGGTATCGCCGATATAACCTTGAAGCCTTTGGGGCAGATAACCCTTGATGTTTGTTTCAAGGAAGGATCAAAAGAAAGAACCCGACCACTGACCTTCGTGGTTATCAACATCCCTTCCAACTATGACGTAATCATAGGGAGGCCTAGACAATGTGCATTCTACATGGCAGTGTCTATCGGCCATGGCACAGTCAAATTTCCTACTGAAAGAGGGATTGCAACCCTTCAACCCTCTCAGGAAGCTTACCTGATCGAGGGTGAAAGTTCAAACGATGAAAAAGACAAGCAAGGGTTAGTCATCAACCCTAAATACCCTGAGCAACGAATAAGGGTCAACCCCAACCTTTCCCAAGAGACTCTTTCATACCTTGAAAAGCTGCTGAAGCATCACAGTGATGTGTTCGCCTGGTCTCCTGAAGATATGACTGGAATCCCTCGAAACATTGCTGAACACGAGTTAATAATACCACCAAACGTCAAGCCGGTGGTTCAAAAGAAAAGAAGCCTGGCACCCGAGAGAAGCTTGGCAGCTTGCCAAGAGGTTGAAAAGCTTGTATCAGCTGGCATTCTCCGAGAGGTCAAGTACCAATCATGGATTGCAAATCCTGTTATGGTCAGAAAACCCGACAACTCTTGGAGAATGTGTATAGATTTTAAAGATCTTAACAAGGCTTGTCCCAAAGATTGCTACCCGCTCCCGGAAATTGATCTCAAGGTTGATTCCCTCACGGGGTATCCGTTTAAATGTTTTCTTGATGCATACAGAGGTTATCACCAAATCCTCATGAAGAAGGAGGATGAAGAAAAGACAGCTTTCCACACAGACAAGGGCATTTTTTGTTACCAAAAGATGCCTTTTGGCCTCAAAAACGCAGGTGCCACCTATCAGCGACTCGTTGATAAGGCCTTTGAAGACCAAATCGGTAGAAACATGGAGGCATATGTCGATGACTTGGTGATTAAGAGCAAAACGGAGTACCAAATGCTTGATGATATCCAAGAAACTTTCAAAAACCTTAGAAAGATCAACATGAAGCTCAACCCGGAAAAATGCTCGTTTGGATTCGATGAAGGAAAATTCCTGGGGCACATCGTTGGAAAGCAAAGTATCAAAGCCAACCCTAACAAGGTAAAAGCTGTCCTTGAAGCTAAACCACCGAGAACCAAGAAGGAGGTTGAAAGCTTAAACGGGAAGCTCGCAGCCTTGAAGCGTTTTACCTCAAAACTGGCCGAAAGGTCTCTACCATTCTACAAAACGCTCAAGAACTGCTCAGATAAAAAAGATTTCAGATGGACCGATGAAGCTGAAGAAGCTTTCAATCAAATGAAGCAGCACTTAGCTTCCCTACCTGATATCGCAGCACCAGAAACTGGGGAGCTCATATCGGTGTACCTTTCAGTTGCCGACGAAGCCATCAGTGCAGTTCTCACTATCGAAAGAGACAAGGCTCAGGTACCCGTTTATTTTTTCAGCAAAACTCTAAAACTAGCTGAAACTAAATATCCTCCCCTTGAAAAACTCACTCTAGCCCTGGTTCAAACAGTCAGAAGGCTTAGAAGATACTTCCAAGCACATCCTATACAAGTGGTCACTGACCAACCTGTCAAGAATGTGCTTGAAAAACCTGAGAACTCGGGAAGGTTGGCAAAATGGGCAGTGGAACTAGGTGAACATAACATCACCTACGTCCCACGAAAAGCCATTAAAGCTCAAGTCCTGGCTGACTTCCTAGTTGAAGTCCCAAACCAAACAATTGAAGAAGTAAACACCACAACCGCTGAACCCTCCAACCCTGAAGCCTGGAAATTATTCACTGACCGGGCTTCAAGCGTTGAAGGGTCAGGAGCTAGTTTAGTCCTAATCAACCCTGAGGGGCTAGAATTCACGTATGCTCTCCGTTTTAATTTTCAGACCACCAATAACGAGGCCGAATATGAAGCACTGATCGCTGGTCTACGGCTGGCCAAAGAAATGAAAGTCAAAAAGCTTGAAGTGTTCACTGATTCACTACTAGTATCAAGCCAAGTTAATGACAGCTATGTCGCCAAGAAGCCCAACATGAGAAGGTACAAAGAAAAATCCAAGGAGTTAATGAACACCTTTCAGACATGCAACATCAAACAGATTCCAAGGTCCCAAAACAAAAAGGCCGATGCCTTGAGCAAACTGGCATCTCTCACGTTCGCCCACCTCACGAAAAAGGTGTTGGTTGAAGTGTTAAAGGCCCGGTCGATTGATGAATTGGAAGTACAAGATGTAGTCACCGAGGAAGATCCAAATTAGATGACTCCTATCAAAAAATTCCTTCAAGACAATGAACTACCTAATGATCAAACAGAAGCCGAAAGGGTAAAGATCAAAGCAAGACAATATGTGTTGCAAGGAGAAACTCTCTATAAAAAAGGTTACCTTGCACCCTTGCTAAGATGTGTGGGCCCTAAACAAAGCAAGTATTTGGTTAAGGAAGTGCATGAAGGAATATGTGGAGCTCATTTTGGAGCTAGGTCGGTAGTTGCAAAGCTCATGAACCTTGGATATTTCTGGCCATCAATGCATCGTGACACCGTTGAGCAGCTGAAGAAATGTGATGCCTGTCAAATCCATTCCCCAATACCAAAAAGTCCCAAACATGACCTGGTTCCCATAACCTCGGCATGGCCATTCCATAAATGGGGGATGGACATTGTCGGGCCATTCCCTCCAAGCAAAGGGGGAGTAAAATTCCTATTGGTAGCGATTGACTACTTCAGCAAATGGCCAGAGGTTAAACCCCTTGCCAAGATCACAGGAAAGCAAGTCATAGACTTTGTTTGGGAAAATATCATCTGCCGCTATGGGCTGCCAGGGGTAATTGTCACCGATAATGGGAAACAATTTGCCGAGAAACCCTTCAGCCTTTGGTGCAAAGAATACAGGATCAACCAAATCTTCAGCTCAGTGGCTTACCCGCAGTCAAACGGCCAAGTTGAAAGGACCAACAGAAGCATAGTGGAAGGCATCAAAACAAGATTGGGGAGGTATGAAAGTAACTGGCTTGAAGAATTGCCTAGCTTTTTATGGGTAATCAGAACAACAGAAAAAGCAAGTCACAAGAAAACACCTTACAGCTTGGTATTTGGATCCGAGGCCGTAATCCCGGCTGAAATAGGAGTTGTAACCCAACGAGTTGTCAACATGGATCCCGAAGTAAACCAGCAAGAGACCATGTTGAACTTACAACTCCTAGAGGAGGCCCTAGATCAAGCAGCAATACAAGAAGCCAAATACAAGCAAAAGATGGAAGCCTACTACAACAAGAAGGTCAAGAACGAACGATTCAGGCCAGGGGATCTAGTCCTCAGAAACAACGAAGCTAGCAAAAAAGAAAATCAAGGGAAGCTAGGCCCAAAATGGGAAGGTCCATACACCATCCTAGAAGCACACAAGGGCGGGTCCTATAAGCTGGGAGATCTAGAAGGCAAAAGGCTTCCAAGGCACTGGAACGGAAAAACCCTGAGAAAGTTTTATGTTTAGAAAGTTTGGTTTGTATCAAAACAAAAACCTTTTGTAAAAGCAGATACTGCTTGAATGAATGAAGTCATTTTATCAAACTTGTCTTTCTATCCTAATATCAGGTTGAGAACCTAGCAAAAAACTCCATGGCAAGGGCCATGTAAGGGGATGAGCTCCCAGGCCATATCGCTCAATAGGTTCAAGGGTTGAATGGACCTATATAAGGGGTGAGTTCCTAGATCAATACAACTCCATGAGATTTATTAAGAAAAAAACAATAATGTCTCATAGACAGGTTTGAACAGCCTACACCAATCGTTCCTTAAGTCTTAGAAACATAATCAACAAATAGACTTACGAAATCAACTAAAACTGCAAAGAAATAAGGAAAAGGATAGATACTACGTCTGGATGTTAATAAACACTAAGGTAAAGTGTCTGCAGCACGAAACCCTTTAAAGTGTAAAAAACATAAAGACAAAGTAAACAAAGACAAGGCAAGAAAATAAAAATAACTGACAAGAATAAACAAACTTATCAATTAAACATGCAAACCAAACCAGAAGCTACCAAGGTTTCAAGCCAACGGAAAATAAGCTCGAAAGGTTAAAGGCTTCAACCCATTAACAACTGCACAAAAAGGCTTGAAGGGTTGAAACCCCACAAAACAAACCAAGCAAAATAAGTAAACAAACATAACACCAACAACATAGCAACCATCATACCATAATTAGGAAGGCCATAAAAGACCTTCAGAAGGAAGTCAAAGCAAGTCCTAGTAACTTGCAAATAAAACTAGTGTTCAATGGCCATACAGGCCTAACCAACCACAGGAACCTTAAGGGTTCCTAAAAACCTAATATTGTTTAAAACATTACAGACATTAAGTGTTTGCTAAGAAAGCTACGAATAAACATCAGTTATCAGAAGGCTTGGAACCTTCAACCTTAGACTTCTTGGCTTTCTTAGCCTTCTTCGCCTTAGCACCTTCATCAACACCAACCGCAGAGGTCTCTAAACCAGCATCTTTTGAAGCATCAGGCAAACTTGAGAGGGTATCATCGCTATCCCCAGAATAAGACCTCTTCCTTGACAGGGAACCCAAAACCTCAGCACAAACTTTCTCATTCAACCCCTCAGGCTTCAATTCCTGTAAAACAGATAAAGGCTTACCAAAGCAAGATGATACTTCATGAATGTAAGGGTAGGTTAGCCTCTCCATCTGCTCAACAGAAGCCTTGAAGATATCAGAAGCCTCGGGGCGAAACATAGGTGACTTCTCCAAGGGTTGTCCGGACTCATGAAGCTTGTAGCCAGCAGTAAGGCCTTGATGTTTCCCCAGGTTCAAAAGCTTAGTGTAAACATCACCAAGGGCAGAGTTAAACTCCTTGGAATGTAAAAGATAAGTGACAACCTGCTGGAAACCATGCTCAATCAACCACTGATTGTCCGCAGTCACTTGGCCAACCGAAGCTTTCAACCCTTCCTTTTCTTCACGAAAAGCCTGCTGCTGGACAGCCAAGGCCTCTCGGTCAGCCTTTAGCTTCAGCAAGTTAGCCTCAAAGCTCTTCCTCAGATCACCCATCTCAATATCATGCATCTTCTTCAAATCATTAACCTCCTTCTGCCACGCTGCTTCCTTCTCTGCAAACCCAGCTATTTCCTTCTTCATTGATGCCAGGGAGGATTTCATCTTATCCTTCTTCTTGGAGAAGTCCTCATATTCCTGCATCCTTTGGCGAAAGCGAGTAATCCCTTAAGGAAGCATAGCAGCAAGGTTACAGGTGGTTAAAACCATGCGAGACAACATAAAGTCATCATCCATCTCAGCAATGGTTTCACGCACAGAAGGAGGAGCAAGATGACTAAGAGCATCCTCACAAACAGCAGCATCCTTGAAGGTGTCATCATTCTTCACTAGCCAAGCAGGCACATAAGTACCTTCAGGGTTCAACCCTTCAACGTCCCTGCTTGAAGATTCCTGAACAGGGACAACCTTCTTGCCTCGAACCTTCTTACCATGAACAACCAACTCCTTGTCCTTCTCAACACCTACTTCAACTTGATCCTCCGAAACTTCAATATCATCAGTCAAATCCACTGGCTCAGTAGAAGTGGATTGAGGACCAGCAAACGACGAGAAGATCGGCGAGTTGAAGACTTGGAAGCATTAGACTTGGTAAAACCCTTAACGTTGGCAACACTAGCATAACCCGTACCCTCAAACCTTTGCTCGGAAGTCCTAACCACAACATTCTCACCCGGAACAGACGGGGCATCCTCAAACACAACATCGGACGTGTCGTCACTCTTGATAAAGTCCAAAGCAGACATAACTGATAAAAACAAAACAAAAGAAAATAAGGCATAAGCAAATTAAAATAAGAAAAGGCATAAGGGAAAAAATGCATACCAATGCCATTTCTCATTAACACCGGATCCTGATCGGCTTTTCCCCAAATATTACTAACCCCTAAAAGCACTAACAAATGTTCGGGAAAGGGACGAACCCTCGAAGGGCACCCCCGAATGGCTGAAAGAAAAGCATCGTTCAACTCTGATTCAGAAGGCTCCGGATCATTAAGAACAGCATCCGGATGCCTCCACACCATTTTGAAAGGAACGATAGATTCAGAAACCCAGAAAAATCGATCCTTCCAGGACCCAAGCGTTGTAACCATGGATGAAATAAGACAAGTATCAACCTTTGATGTCTCAAAGGTGAACCAATCACCATTTTTGGCTAAACGAAAAAAACCTCCGAAAGAGCAACAAAGAGGGATCATACCCAAGAGCACGACACAACATTTCAAAGTGCAAAACCCTAGCCATCCCCTTCGGATGAACTTGCCCAAAAGAAACGCGATAATACTCAAGCAAGTTCAAAATGAAAAATGAAAAAGGGTAACGAAGATTAGACCATTGAAAATGACGACAATACAAGGCAATCGAACCAGGGTTTGGTTTGTCAACAGGAACATCGCAAGCAGGGGCAGTTGGGTTAAATTTTTTATCAATACCATACTCCAAACAAAACAAGTCTACTTCCTCTTGTGTCATTCGAGAGAATGACTTTGCTAAATCTTTAAGAGCACCCATTTTTGAAGAAAGTAAAAACGAAAATGGAGAAGAAAACTAACCTGAAGGAAGAAACTTGGAATGATTGTGAGTAAAATGAAGAAGTTCTACAAGTATAAAATAAATATGATTTTAAAACAGGGGTAATAAAGGTAAATAAATGGCTCCTGCAAAACCGCCGCCTGACACACATCAATCAAATCAACTGTCAATCGTTTAAAATTCAAAATTCAAAAAGTAACTGCCTCAAGCCTTTCAAGCCTCCAAGCAACGAACCCTTGAAACCTTTAAAACATATGCATAAAAGTCAGAAGTCTTTGAGCATACTACTCCAAAAACCTCTGACTTGGGGGGCTGACGACGGGGGTAGCCCAAGGTCAAATAAAATGACTAATATGCAAGAGCTTAAAAGGTTGAAAGGTTCATCGGATGAAAAGCTGTAAAGTGAGAAAAGCGAGGAACAGTAATCAGTCACATCTGAGGACTCACCTCACCAACTCACGCCCACAAACTCAGAGCAGGTCTGCACAAGTACACTCTATTAACCAGGGGTCCAAAGCCTTCAACCCCAAAAGGGGAAACCCTCCATTGCAAACAGGTTTCGCTAGTCTTGTATATGCCATTTCAGGAGATGTCTTCCCCTATAAGAAGACAACTCATTTTCACTTCTGGGACATTCCGAAACACAGAGATTCCTTAATCTCTGGTCATTCAAAGAGTACTTGATCACTTCCAAGTTACTCTTCATCACATTCAACACACACTCATTCTATTTGCTTTCTTTTCTGGATTCGAGCTTGCCTCGAAGAAGGAACTTCAAAGCAAATAACAATTACATACTAGTGAACCTCCTTCCACGTTTTGCAAACGTGGAGGGACCTCGCGGCCTGCGTTAGGCAAAACTGAACCCTTCAGCCCTTTTGCCTAACCAACTCAGCTACCATCCTTGGTCTCGTGTTTGTTGCATCAACAATATGCGTTTGTCATTGTGTTGTGCTGCCTCCATTATCTCCACCTGTTTATTATAGTGTACTCCAAACCATTCCCTGCGAAGTGCAGCCATGGGTGGTCTTGGAAAGCCCTGCAAAACAAAAAAAATTCATCAAAATGCGGAGAAAATGAAGAAAAATTAATTCTGACCTGCTGCAAACTAGAGGCACGGGGCATGCCTTAGAGACACGGGACATGCCTCGGGTCTAACAGTCCCAGTTTTCCTAACCCGATTTGGTCAAAAATATTTTTCGTGATGTCATAAAAACCTCGGAAAATCAAAACCCCATTGTCGATTTTTCCATATCATGACTCGTTTCATCAAGATCTAGCCTAAAGTGGTTCAAATGAGTCATGAACAAATCAACGAAATCTAGCCTATGAGACGTCTGAGTATTAGGTCAGATAAGTAGTCGCCACATTTTTTTTAATTTATATGTCACACCCCGACTCGCAGCGGAATGATACGGGGGCATGATTGATTGCTCAAAGCTTATAATTACTATTTAAAAGTAGAAGTATTTAAAGCATCAATATTAAATTGTCACACATAACATAGAATTCAAATATTAATATGAATTACAAATTCAAATAATTAAAAGCAACATGTCATAGCCAGTTTATTACTAAGGCAGACTTACATGTCTTCAACTCAAAATCTGCCCACCCATGTGTACCTGTATCACACATAAAAGAGTTTTTTGTCAACAAACATGTTGGTGAATAGATTCGGTTTTTATTTAAAAATGTTTTTTGTTTCATTATTTTTAGAAAAAAATATTTTATAACATGCATTATCAAATGTGAAACTAGGTCTTTAAATATAACAAGAATTCAACACATATCTCATAAGCAACACAAACATAATAACATTAGTAACCATAAACACATAGAGATTCAAGCCCCGAAAGGCGAATCTGCGAAACAATGATGGCGATACCAAATTCAACCCATGCCCATGGGGAACGGTCAGCCAGGTGGATCCACGCGAAATCTATGACACAAAGCGAGTAACATATAGATACACATATTGAGAAACAAAGATACATAGCAACATCAGACACGTAGCGACACATCAAATGGCATGTTAAAATTAGAAATAATAAATTTAAAGTAAACGCAAAATACACCCCAAAAGATTTAATGACAAAATTGGGGAAAAAGATTCAAATCTACTCACTGATTACGTTCCTACTTAGTTTTGTGAAACACCGCACAATTTTGGGAAAACTCGAAATACGAATAATCACCCTAATATATATAAAGTAAAGGGGAAGGATCCACTAAAAAGTGGATTTTGCCTAAGTAGCCTAAGAAGGATTGTGATGATGACATGTGGCACTCCTAATAAGTAGGAATGAAGGGCATTTTGGTCCTTATAAATAGGAGTGAAAATGACATGTGGCACCCCTTTTGTTTTTTAAAAATACAACAAAAAAAAATCTAGTACAAAAAAATCTAGCATAAAAAATCTAGTACAAAAAATATAGCACAAAAAATGTAGTACAAAAAAATATAGTACAAAAAAATCTAGTACAAAAAATATAGCACGAAAAAATTCAGCAAAAAATGTAGTATAAAAAATCCAGCACAAAAAATTTAGCACAAAAATATAGTACAAAAATCCAGCACAAAAAATGTTATACGACATAGAAATACAACACATTTTAGTGGGTTTTTTTAGTTTTCATATTTTATATAGCAATATGGTACTCAAATTAAAGATAAAAACACGTTCGATTTTACGGTGAAATTTTTATGAAAAAATAATGTCGTATAAAAAAGTTATGAAAGTTTAAAAAATGGGGGTGGAATATGCATGTGCCTTGCATGTGGAAAAAGAAATTCTAAAAATAGGATTTTCCCAAGATACCCTTGCACTCCTCCTTTCTCCTACACTTTCATCTTCACCATTTATTTAAAAAATGAATGGTTAAGATTCTTTGTCATCCTACTTAGGCAAAATAAACTTTTTATTTGATCTTAACTGATAAAGTAAATACTAAATATCTCGTAAGATAAATAACCTAAGTAATATGTAAGACATAATATTGTTATTTATAATTTACTATATACTTTTAGGATTTCTACACCAAACCTTAAACTTTAATAATTATGCTTAACTATCTTTTGTCACATAAAAATATAATAAAATTCCTAATTCCATAACCAATGTTTATATCATGCTAAATTTAACCTAAATGAGAGACGAATCTTAATTTTTAAGTTTTGATGGTAAATATGTATGTACTTATGTACACATAAAGTACATTTTAGTTCACCAATTGTTAACCATCTAAAAAAACAATCACTCTCTCTCTCTCTGACGGAAAACTCAAAGGTCACCGGAATTCGCTGAGACTGCTCGACGATGAAGACAGAGACCGATTAGTGTGTGTGGTTTAATCGATTTGCTTAATGGTAGCAGTCTAGATATAACCGTCCATCCTAATTAGTTTTCTTGAATCATCCATTCGCGTCTTGGGTCTCTACCGGTGATTCTTACCCGTTTGGATGGAGAGGGAAGAAGGAGAGTGTTCAGAAGGGAGAAGTAATCAGCCAAGGATCAGGGAGAGTAACCAAATGGTTGACAGAAACAACCAGGAATCTGAGAAGCAATACACAAGGAAAGATGCTACGACTTTTTATATCTCTAATATACATCCAAAAGTATCAGATAGCGAGTTCTGGATTGAGTGTAGGAACTATGGACATCTGGTGGATGCATATATAGCAAGGAAAAGAGACAAATGGGGAAAATGCTTTGGCTTCCTGAGGTTTGTAAACATAAAAGACGGGGAAAAGATGGCGAAGTCGCTGAACAACATTGAATTCTACGGATGGAGAGTAAAAGCTAAGGTGGCAAGGTTTGTTAAGATAGAGAAAAAATCTGCGGTAAGAAGAAAACTAATTTGGGACAGAAAAGAGGAAGCTGAAACAAAAGTTATGAACGTAACGGAAATTGAAGATCGATCGAGAATCAAGGAAGGTATGTCATATGCAGATTCAGTAAGGGGTATAAGATCACAGGCGAAGGAGTATGAAGTAATGAGATTCACAAACGAATCAGAAGCCTTCAAGGAATGGAAAAACAAAGCGTGACTGTGTGAATTTCATAGTATTAATCACCTGAAGAATGCAGATAAATGTGTTATGGATCTGAGGATTGAAAAAGGTGTGATGAGATATCTAGGTGGACTCAAAGTACTCATAACGTTCAGTAATGTAGAAGACATGGTACCGCTAGCTAGCAAGAAAGAGGAACGATGGAAGGATTGGTTTCACACAATGGGGATATGGAAAGGACAGTTATTACCATATCAGAGAATAGCATGGTTAAAAATTAGAGGGGCTCCAATTCAGTTATGGATGGGTGAAGTTATGAACGTAATTGCAGGGAAATTCGGAAGAATTGTTCAAAGTTCGGAAGCAGATAAGTATGATTTAAACCTACAAGTTGACGTGGTAGGTATAGTGGTCGATCATGGCTCATGTATAAACGAAACAGTTCATCTACAATGGAAGGAACAATTATGCAAAGTATGGGTGTCGGAGGTTAAGGAAAATTGGATTCCTGAGTGTATCAGCAACAGGAGAACAATAGTTAGTGAGATAAGGAAGGTTGCAGTTGAAAACAATCTTTACGAAAATGAAGATGAGGAGAATGGTAACAGTCCAATCAGCCCGCCGGAAAAAATGGTGATTGATAAGAAGAACAGTGAAACAAACTCGCCGGAAAAGGTGGTAGATCAAACGTCTGAGAATCAGGCAGTGGGGGAGACAAACGAAACGTCGAAAGAGCAACGGGAAACGGAAAAGACTGGCGGCGGAAATCCCATGGGAAACGACGCCATATTTAACAAGGGGGTGATTCCAACGTGTCGGGAATAAATGAACAGGTAATAGTGGGAGAACAAAGTCAACGCGGTGGGGACAAGCAGACTAATAATGTTGGATCAGAAACATGTGGACCAGATAATATACCCCCTGTTGGGCCGTCGAAAACCCAAATGAAAAAAAGAAAGAGGAATAGTCTTGCAAAAATGAAGGCCCAAATTCTAAAACCCAATTCAAAAATCAACAAAGGAAAGGTTCCAGACTTAAGCGTGGAGGTGCCAGACGTATCTACAATACATCACCGTTAGAAATTTCCAGTAAAAATAAAAAGGAAAAGTAGAAAGAAAGGGAGGGTGCAGGAAATCTATGACGAAATATTTAATGAAGGTGTGGGAGGATCGGTACCGGAAGATGGATTTAACTCCGATTGGGAGGTGGACTCGAGGTCAGAAGAAACTTTAGTTGAAGATACACAGAATCTAGAAGAATTACCGGTGGAACAACAGCAATCGAAATTAAATTATGAGATCAGTATGACGAAGGAAATTGGGAAAAGTATTCGGATAGATCTCGAAGGTAAGGAAGACTTACTTAGGAAAACAATCGAGGAAGAACAGGCGGATGTTGGTCTACAATGAATTTTGGGACTTATAATATTAAAGGGGCAGGTGGGGTGGGGAAAGCTAAGGCAGTAAGAGGGTTGATATCGAAGTTTGGATTAAACTTTATAGCGATACAGGAAACACAGTTCAGCGATTTACCGGAAAGAATAATCAAAAGATTTTGGGATAACACACCAGTGGAGTATGTTAAAGTGAATGCGAGTGGGAGATCTGGGGGATTGCTATCGATGTGGAGTATAGGTGCTTTTAAAAAAGAATTAGAGGTGACTAATCAAAACTTTATTTTAGTAAAAGGCAAAGTAACAGGTGAACAAGAAGACATGGTGGTGGTGAATGTCTATGCCTCAACAAACCAAAGCAATAGAAGACAATTATGGAACGAATTATTGGAGCTGAAGCAAACAATCCAAGGAAGATGGATCCTACTAGGAGATTTCAATGAGGTACGTTATCCTGAGGATAGATTTAATTCCCAGTTTGATGCGGGGGGAGCATTGTGTTTTAATAACTTTATTATGAATGCCGGGTTACAAGAATATAATATGGGTGGAAGGAGATTCACATTTATGTCGGGAGACGGTAGAAATCTAAGCAAAATTGATAGAGTATTAGTATGTGGGGAATTTATTATGAGATGGCCGGATGCAACTTTGTTGGCTCTAAATAGAGACGTGTCAGATCACTGCCCATTGGTTTTAACAACAATCGGTAACAATTTCGGTCCAGGCCCTTTTCGGGTTTTTCACAGTTGGATGGAGGTCAACGGTTTTGACGAAGCAATCAAAAAGGGCTTAAATGTGTCTTGTGAATCAAATTTTAAAGATGAGTGTATGGCGACCAAACTCAAAGCTATAAAAGAGGAATTAAAAAAGTGGAGAAATAGTGAGAAAGCGAAGGAAGAAGAACAGTTGGCTATCGCTAACGAAAATATTCTGAAATTAGAGACAGTGGCGGAGTCGAGATCGCTTACTGACCAGGAGATTGAAAGTTGGCAAGGATATAAGAAAACGGTGAAAGAATGGCAAATAGCAAAAACAAAGGACCTGATTCAACAATCAAGAGTAAAATGGATTGCATTGGGTGATGAGAATTCGACGTTTTTTCACGCGGTGGTAAACAGCCACAAGATGAGAAACAAGGTGAATGGATTATGGATAGATGGGGTATGGGTCACAGAAGCTAACGTAATCAAGGAGAGGTTTATGCTAGCTTTCAAGGAAAAGTTCAAAGAACCGATTCATACAAGACCAAGAATAGGCATGGAAGGTTTTAAAAGATTGTCGGACAACGAGAGCTCGAATCTCGTAGAACAATTTAAGGAAGAGGAAGTAAAAAAAGCAGTGTGGGAGTGCGGTGGAGACAAGGCCCCGGGTCCTGATGGAATAACTTTTTCAGTAATAAAAAAATATTGGGATGAGTTGAAACCGACAATCATGAGGGTGATGCAACAATTTTTTGTACATGGCTCGATTCATCATTCTTGTAGCTCATCATTTATCGCACTTATCCCAAAGGTAAATGATCCGCTTGTGTTTTCCGATTTTCGCCCCATTTCGCTAATCGGGGTAGTTAACAAAATTATATCAAAGGTGCTGGCTAACCGGGTAAAACTAGTCTTAAATAGCGTTGTCTCAAATTCTCAATCGGCCTTTATATCGGGCCGGAACATTATAGATGGGCCGCTTATAATTAATGAAGTGGTTGGGTGGGCGAAAAAAATGAAAAAAAATATCTTTGTATTCAAGGCGGATATCGAGAAGGCCTATGATACGTTAAATTGGAAATTTCTTATTTCTGTTTTAACACATATGGGCTTCCCCTCGAAATGGAAAAATTGGGTAATGGGACTACTTTATTGTGGGAGAGGATCAATTTTAATAAACGGAGCACCAACCGGCGAATTCCAATACAAAAGAGGGTTGAGGCAAGGGGATCCTCTTTCCCCGTTTCTTTTTATAATGGCGATGGAGGCACTACACGTAATGATGGTTAATGCCGAAGCATCGGGGCTATTCTCGGGAGTAAAGTTACCAAGGAATGAGATAACAATAACCCACTTATTATTTGCGGATGATTCTATTTTCGTGGGAGAATGGGAGGATAGTAACATACAGAATTTGAGATGGATACTAAGATGTTTTTACCTAGTGTCCGGATTAAAAGTAAACCCAAAGAAAAGTCAGATTTTTGGGATAGGTGTTGACGAAGAAGAGATTGTCTCTAAGGCGAATAGCTTTGGGTTCAAACCGGGTAAATTCCCATTCACGTACCTGGGGTTGAAAGTAGGAGCGAACATGAACCGAATTCAAAACTGGAAGGAAGTAATAGATACATTCAACAGGAGATTATCAAACTGGAAAGCAAAGCTGTTATCTTTCGCTGGAAGGGCAATATTGGTGAAATCGGTACTCGGCTCGTTACCTAACTATTTTCTTTCTTTGTATAAATGTCCGATTGCAGTAATAAAAGTCTTAGAAGGTATAAGGAGGAAATTTCTTTGGGGGGGGGTAATAACACGAACAGTAAGATGAGGTGGATTAAATGGGAAAAAATTGTAGCTTCCAAAAAGTTTGGGGGGTTGGGCATAGGAAGTATTAGAGATTTAAACCTAGCGTTATTGGTTAAATGGTGGTGGCGACTGAAATCGGAACCGCAACAGCTGTGGGCTGAAGTTATAGGTTCAATCCATAACAATAAAAAAAGAATCACAACTGTTCCATTGAAAACCGGTTATACAGGGGTTTGGAAAAATATAGTAGAAATTAGAAAAGATATGAGTAAAAGGGGAGTAATAATCGAAAAGAACCTCACAAGCAAAGTAGGTGTCGGCGATAAAACTATGTTCTGGATTGATGTATGGCTGGGTGAAGTGGCATTAAGAGAAAGGTTCCCTTTACTTTATGATATAGCAAAAATCAAAAGAGCTAGAGTAGAAGAGTGCTACAAACGAAATAATGGGGGCATCATATGGGATTGGGCTTGGTCGAGAATTCCAACATCAGAAGATGAAAGGTCACAAGCTACTGAATTAATGGGTCTATTACACCAGTTCCGGGTGACGGAAGATAAAGACAGATGGGTCTGGGGTGAAGATAAAGAAACGGGTTTCTCGGTGAAAAGCGTTCGAAACACGTTGGGAAAAGACATAAATTTAAATGTAGTAGCGGATAATTATTTCTGGAACAATTGGGCTGCACAGAAATGCAGCATGTTCGTTTGGAGAGCTTTGAAAGGGAGGATACCGACGGCAACTCAGTTAAGAGAAAAAGGAGTTCCGATTCCATCAGACTTATGTAGAATGTGTGACCGGGACCAAGAAACACCGGACCATGTCCTCGTCAATTGCAGAGAAGTTAAAGAAGTTTGGAATCAAATTGGATTATGGGTCAAAGCACCTTCAATCGTTCAGCAGGAGACTCTAGGGGAGATTTTCAGTGCACTTGAGGAACAAAGCTGGCCGAAGAAAAGAAAAAAGGCGGTACATGCAATTTTTGTATTGACAACATGGATCATCTGGAAGAAACGGAACGAAAAAGTTTTTCAAGGGAGAAACGGTGTAGTGTTCAAAATAATAGAAGAAATAAAAGAAGAATCGTTTTTATGGATGAAACATAAGTCGAAGGTGCAATTATCTTCCTGAGAGAGTTGGGTGTATTTTTCTTGGTTCAGTTAGTAGGAGTATTTATATTACTGTAAGATGTTGATTGTTGATTTTGTTTAAATCTTGATGTACTGTATGGCTTCCATAGCTCCTTGCTATTGGGCCGGTTTTTGTTTGATGAATAAAGTTCCGTGTTGCTATTAAAAAAAACTTATGTACACATATTTTTGTAGATTTGGATAATATCAATTTTATAAAAAGAATCCATCATGAAACTATAATTGTGTCAAAAATCACATTTTCAATATTTCAACAGTTTATTATTTAAAACACCAATTATAGGTTAATTATTTCATCTACAAAGTTATAGTTCAAAAATCATAAAATCTATGACATCTCTAAGTCTCGAGCTTATCATAAAAATTAGAAAACGATGAAATTCATGATGTCTAGTTTAGCTGTTTTCATATTTTATAAAATTCCTTCATCTTTGCAATAAAAATTCATAATAGAGTCAAACGAATCATAATAATTCCTAAATATTCACTAAACTAATCTAATATAGTGATGAACAAAACCCTAAGATCAATTAATCAAAAAGTAAGCCTAAGACTAAAAGCCTTAAGTTCACAAATTTTACCACAAAGCCCCTCCATTTGTACTTTAGTTAATATCATGCACTAACTTAGTTAAGTTGATTTATTTCAAAATCAAACTTTACTTACGTTAAAACTAACCTAGTTAAATGATTTATTTAAAAAACTCGTAGAGTTTAACTAATTTTATTTAAAAATTAACGTTTTCAATTCTGGTTTAATTTATACGAATGCGTAACTCCATTAACATAAAACAAATATAAAATTCTCTTTTTTATTAAACTTCACAGGTATTTAGTTTACAATACGGGTCGGGTTTCAGGGATCCGTTTTTTGACGGATGTTACATTATGCTTAACCCGTTTCTCGGTTTTTCCCAGTAATGAGAAGGGTAGTTACCTTTTGTTTCCCTTTGATAATATTTTTCTTTTCGTTTCTCGGTTATTATGCCCATCTCTATTTGAGGTGTGCAATCATGATGGGCCTAGCTTAAAAGATGGCACAGTTGATCAAAAAGATGGGGTGTCCCGTGTCCATACAAAATATGGAGTCGGGTCAACATAATGGATCGAATCAACAAACGGAGCTAGCCATTCATGGGTCTAATGCTGATGTAGCTATTGGGTCGGATCAATTAGATGGATTGAATGATGAAACATTGAATGCAGATGGGCCTATTGATGTCGAGACCCATATTGAAGTTGAAATGGATGAATTTGATTTAGTTGGGCCGACTAAAGCCCAAGATGCATAATTGAAAGAAAATGTTGAAGTTGGGCCGCAAGGTAATCAACTAGTTATGGAAGGTTTAGGTGATGGGCCTATTTATGATGTTGGGCCTGTGATGGCCAACATGGCCCACAGGCAAAGCCCAGTTATGTAGGCTCGTACATCTCCCTCCAACCAACGATCCTATGGGGCAGATTGTAAATTGGATCCGAGATAAATGGGCTTAAGCCCAATATGGAGTATGATGATGTGATATAGGGACTCGCTGGAAGTGTTTATGGTTTACTTATCCGACTCTGGCTATACACCCAATTTCTTGGTCCTCTTCTCCAAGGGCCGAATGCTTGCTTTGTAGGCGTTCTGTCCGTCGCACCATACCCCACTTATCATGGGCGCAGCAAAGTGGGGGCCGGGGGATGCCCGACCCCCCGAACTTTTCGCTCAGTAGTGTCCGGTATGTAGTTTTCGTATAGAATTTTTTAGGTATATACGTTTTCAACCCCCCGGTTTTATAAATTTTTAGGTATAATTTTAGGTCCAGTGACTTCCTACCCCGGTCGGAAATCTCAAGCTTCGTCACTGCCACTTGTTACAAGCTTCAACGCCCTAAAGACTAGACATTTCAAATCAAAATTGACTTTACAAAAGTCAAATTCATTACAATAACATATGGATATCAAACCGAAGATCGATTACTAGTTCTTATTTCTTTGACTTTTCAAGTTTTCTCCTTCCTCCAAAACCAACGGGTTTACGATCTTTTTCGTTTCCATGATCAGCCGAATCATCTTCGACATAAATGATGCCCGGCTCATCACCATTGTCAATGCTCTCTACATCATCGTCGTCGTCATCCTCATCTTCATCATACTCATCATCATCATCGTCGTCGTCGTCGTCATCCATGTCACCACGAAGCGTGTGGAACTCCGGTGGCGGTATGCATTCCTCTGTGATAGCGTTGTCCTGTTTCATGACGAGGTGTCGGATGACTCTTTCATCTTTATCTAGCATACTCTTGAATTCATTGATCCATTTTGCTTCAATTTCAAAGTTCATCAGGATGTAATGTGCACTTTTCGCTTTTTGTATTTTGTAAGCCAGCCTCCGAAGCCCCCAATCGCTGAATCTGTGAACTCGACCCTTTTTCTCACTTAGAAACTCTGCACGTAGAGGTCAACAAAACGTATCATTCAGTCAACCCTACCATACTGATACGAATGTAGTGTCAAGAAGTTTACGCTTAGTGATACTGAAGCAGCAGTTTCAACCCGTTTATATATGAAATGGGTCAACTCAGTCTGTGTTTTATTGATAATGGGTCATACGAGTTAGTATAGAAAAATTAACCAAAAATGGAAGGGTCAATGGTTGCCAACATGGCTTGAAATGCTTATGATGTCCAAATCTGTCTTAAAAAACCCATTATTTTATAATTTAAATAAAGTTTTTATAGTGATATTATATACACCAAGAAAAAGAGAAAAATCCAATGCTGATTCGATGCAGAAATCATGTGTTTTGACTCTTAAAAGTCAAAAATTACAGCCAGCGTAATTATTTGAGATTATATCTGATAGATTTTGCGGTATGCGCATATAATGTATATATGTGTGGGCGCTCGGGGGGGCAAAAGTGAAAGTGCACTAATTTTAACGTTATTTTACTAATTTCGTGAAAATAACGTTAAAAGAGGGGGATGGTTAATCATGCATCATGTGGTAGCGCTGATAGCCGAAAGACAAGGGGGTACATGCACTAATCGGCAGTTGTCTCAATTGCTGAGTGTTATGTGCCTTATGTCCAAGGCTTGATGCAAAACTACTATCGAACCGAGGGTCTCACTGGAAGCAGCCTCTTTATTCCTACGGGTAGAGGTAAGGTTGTCTACATCTTACCCTCCTCAGACCCTACCTTAGCTTTGCTATTGGTGGGATTTACTGAGTATGATGATGATGATGATCTGATAGATTTCATATATGAGTAGGTAAATCTAAATACTGAGTACTAATGGGACACAGAATCACCTTGAATTTTTTGATTTACTTTCTCAACTTCTTCTTCAAATTTTTCATGGATTAGATAGACCACTTCATAGTGACGATCTACAAATAAATTACCACAAAAAAAAAAAAAAAATATTAGTTTGAGCAAAAAACCGAGAACTATATCAGAAGTCAAAAAGTACAATAAGTACCATGCATGGATAGCAAATTGGTGTCATAATCATAACAGAACATTATTGGAATATAAATCAAACAAAATCTAGTCGAAGGAAGTCAACTATGATGAAAGATGAACAGAGTATTATATAAGCACGGTTTTAGTTTGACATTTTTGTTATAAAAAGAATATTACAGCCAATCTAGTCAAGCACTTACGAACGGGTCGATTCAGGTTGTGCTTATCTTAAGCGGGTCAATTAAAGATTTAAGCTAAAAAGAGAACAGGTCAAACTGGTCAAGTATACAACCTCATAAAAAGTTTTATTTAAAAATTTGGATGATCAATGTAATCATATTGTTTTTTCCGACATAATTTTAACACATTAACCATTCATAACCAAAAAAAATAATTGAAAAAAAAGACCATTGACAACAAGGTGTGACTGTTGGTCAGCCGAACCCAACCAGGCCCATTTCAACACCGACTAAAAAAATTGTTGTTTTCAACCAAAACCTGTATTGACTCGTGACGTAATACGACCATCTTGCTACCTATAATAATTTATAGCTGGTAATTAAGACTAGGAAGAGCGAAAGTGAAGGTAGCATACTTTGTTCGGCATCCAAGTCGCTTTCCAGCATAAGATTTAGAGCTTCATAGAGTTCCTCTACAAGTAAAGAAAGATTACAATCAGTTCCAGATTCACAACAACATGTAGAATAAACATACAAATTTAAACTGAGAAACTAAAAGATATAGAACACGAGCTAGTCAATATATAAAGTCAAACCATCTTTTTGGCTTACGTTCTTCGGCGTCCGCAAATTCTGGAAGAAGTTTACCGTCTTCCTGCACTACTTTCTGAAATACAAGTAATGCACAGGTTAATAGGAAAACTTCAAACTAAAAAAAAAAAAAAAAAAAATTTATATTGAACGTGATATTTACGTGCCATATCAATTGCTTAAAAGTAAAAACGAATTAACCCAAAGAACATATTAGTGCATACACATACATACTGGTAAATTTGGCACAAGACATCTGTACCTATTACTTTGAATGTGATACACAAGACGGTTATATAACCGCCTCTGTTTTTCTCTCCCACTACTTCTGGTTATCTTTTATACACTACGTAAGGTGTATTATGTGGTTCTTGCGGTTCTTCACATACTATTGGTTTTGAAATGAATGTGCTATGTATCATCATCATACTCAGTAAATCCCACTAATAGCAAAGCTAAGGTAGGGTCTGAGGAGGGTAAGATGTAGACAGCCTTACCTCTACCCCGTAG
Organism: Helianthus annuus; assembly: GCF_002127325.2. Taxonomy (NCBI): domain Eukaryota; kingdom Viridiplantae; phylum Streptophyta; class Magnoliopsida; order Asterales; family Asteraceae; genus Helianthus; species Helianthus annuus. Next base: position 122,518,876 of record NC_035437.2, read on the forward strand.
GAATAGAGAGGCTGCTTCCAGTGAGACCCCCGGCTCGATAATTGAATAGGCACACATACATTTAAAGCTAAAAAAGTGTTGCATATCAACCCAAAGATGATTTCCTAATGACTTTAAGATGTGATTTCAATAGTGGTTTTCATGACATGAAGAATCAAAACCATATAAGGAGGTGATTAAAGATAACTACAAAAATCGCATGAACACTTGTCAGGGCGGGTCCTGAGAATTCAGGTGCCCTGTCCAAGCCCGGAAAAACATACCTCTTAGGCCTTAACGAAATATTTGACGTAAACTATCTTTTTAAACAACGATTAAAGTTATAGCAATAAATCATGCAATTACCAAAATGACAAAATCATAATACTCGAATGAGTGAATAACATGCCGTAATAGGCTAATAGCTAACCGATTTTTTCTTTTTAAATGCGCCCTCGGAAAACACATGCCCGGGCCGGTGGTCCTCCCCGCCCACCCTCGGGGCCTCCCATGACACTTGTACATATTGGTTTAGCTAGGCGGTACAATTCTCACCTTAAAATTAGTTATGTATTAAATACGCCCTTAGTAATTTACATGTATTATCAACTTCTATGAATCCTGGTTATTTAGCCTAAACCCTAAAGCCTAACATAAAATAATTATTTGAACCAAATACATTCAAAAACCATATTATAAATGTTATTGCTACGTAATTTTTGTTGAAAGTTCATGATAACTAGATTGCTTACAAATTCAGCCAGCATGGGTTAGTTAACAATTAAGGGGTTGTTTGTTTACCTCTTAATGAGGCTCTGAATGGTTCAGACCTCTTACTGACCTCTTACTGGTTCAGCATCTTAATGATTCGAATTGTTTGTTTCGCGAGTAAATGTCTGAATGGTTCAAACATTTGCATCTGAATGGTTAAGCATTAAACTGAGTCTCAATGGTTAAGACCTCTAATCTGAATTGGTCAGACGTTTGCCTCTGAACTGTCAAGCATTATACTAGCTCTTAATGGTTCAGACCTCTTACTGGTTCAGCACTTAATAGTTCAGGCCTCTTACTGATTCAGCACTTAACCATTCAGAAGTTGCCAAACAGCCCCTAAACATTATACATGAGCTCCATGTTACGGCCGGTGTATTCGATACCGGTACCCACTTTTCTCATTTTTCAATACCGGTACTTTCGGTACTGGTACCGAACGGGTAGCGTGCTCATCCCAATTAATAGTATATAAATAAATAATATAGTACATGATTTTATCATAAACCAATGTCCAACTTTATAAGCTAAAAATACAAGTTTTAATGCCTAACAACGTTACAAATTAATAGTATATAAATAAATATAAATAATGTCTTGGTAATTATCTATAATTCTATATCAAAATCTAGAAAATTATAAAACACACTACCAACACACACTCAAGAACAATAATCCATAAAAATTCAATCCAACAAAATCCCATCTCCAGAAAACAAAAATAATCACAAAAACTATAAACAAAATTGAGGAAGAAAAAAGGATTATACCTCTTTCAGCAAAACTGATTCAGGAAAAATACCAGTGGTTTCATCTGGTTTGGCTACAAAGCTGTGTCTATCTTGTTTCTTCTTGTCAGAATTGTTATTTTTCTTGGCGGCCATAACGACTGATTTTCTGAGGGTAAAGGGAGCATTTTGTGAAGAAATTGGGAAAGATAGAGTGAACCCATTTGAGGATAGTGAATTTGAGTTGTGGGTTCTGTGTAAAAGGGCAGCAATTGGTGAAGAAGATGAAGATGAGGGTGATGATAGAACCAGAGACTCCATTGAAGTTGAGGTTTAAGAAACCCTTTTTGTTGGAAAGATAACGATGCGACCCGAGATTTAAGACACCGGTTGTAAAGTGATGTGAGGTAAAAAAATTTAAATTACGTAAAGAAAATATATTTGCAATAATTTGGTTTCAAAAAAGGCTTTTATTAAGCTTAGCAATAAAACCTAGGTCAAGAGTATATGTAATGCACCGCTACATCGCCTTGGGAGGCTATGGCGTCCCATAGCGCTGGCCTATATTAATACAGAAGGCGCTATGGTGGATAAAAATAGAGTTCCTGTGACCATTTTTGCGGCGTGAAGTCTGCACAATCTTTCCCCCACTCACACACATATATATACATACATATGTATATATAATTGAAGGGGTTATATAACCCCCTTACCACTACACCCTCTTGTGATATAAAGCCCCTCTCTTAGGCATTTTCACCACTAGTCCCATAACGCTCTCAAATGGGGCTTTATGACTACGCATGGCCTAATAAGAGCATTTACATCCCTTCTACCGAACATTCATAGTATTTCATACCCCTCCCACCAAATTAGTTGTACAAAATAAATATAAAGGGTAAGAAAGATTTTAGTCCATTAATCTTATATTTGAAGAGTTAATATTAGTTTCAAAGAAAAGAAAAGAGTGGAAGGGCATAAAGTGAATCATATATTTATTTATTTTATTTCTCTACATGCAAGACACATGTCAATTCCCTCACCCCAATCAATTTAAAATGGCTATAACTTTTTTCATACGACATTTTTTTTAAAAAAATCACTATAATAACGAGCGTTTTTTATCTTTAATATGAATATGAATATGATATTGCTATATAAAAATAAAATATTTTTTTCATGTTTGCTGGGTTTTCTTTGCATTATGTTAAACAGTGGCGAAGCTTAGGATTTCCGACCGGGGGGGGGGGAGGGGGTCGAAAACGTATATACCCAAAAATTTCTATACGAAAGCTACATACATAACACTACTGAGCGAAAAGTTTAAGGGGTCGGCCGCCCCCTCCGGCCCTTTCTAACCTTCGCCGTTGATGTTAAAGGTTCTGGTCATTGTGTCTTTCAACTGGGTTTTAGTCATTACGTTTTTACTCTAGTTTCTATACATTGTGTTATCAGATATATCGACGTAAATTTTATTCGGAAATATTTTGGTAATTGTGTTGTAGTTGATGTGAGAAAATTAAGAAAGACAAAGAAAAACAAACAAAAAGTCAAAAGTTGAAATCATTCTTCACAAAGTTTGGTAATTGTGTAATAGTTAAGTACATGTCTTTAATGAAGAGATCCAACTATTATATTCACAAAACAATTTACATTTTATAAGAAGAATGAAAAATAATACAAGGAGGAACACGAGAAACTAATTTTGTCTAACATTTCCTCGCAAGCGGACTAGTGGCGGGCAAAAACGAAGACGATCATATGAAAAATAATACAAGGAGGAACACGAGAAACTAATTTTGTCTAACATTTCCTCGCAAGCGGAATAGTGGCGGGCAAAAACGAAGACGGTCATGAAAGAATTCAAACTGTGATTGACCTGAGTGGTGTATACAAATAATGATAGATTTTAGCCGGTTTTTTACACTGGTTCAAGTTTTAAATTTAAAAAACACGATAAGATAAGATACGATCACTTTTTACTTCACGCTAGGGCAAGTGTACCAATCGTAGGCGTCATATAGTGATGGCAAGATATCAAGGTCGTCTAATAATACAAGAGCTCTTGGTGTTATCGACGTCTAGTCAAGCCAATATAAGAGTGAGGGGCTGTTTGGTAGCCTCTGAATGGTCATTAAGAGGCTACCTCTTAATGAAACCATTAAGAATTTAACCAATGTGAAGGTAGAAGAATGTGACATGTGATGATTTATCATTCAGATGTTACCTATTAACCATTCAGACTTGAGGTTACCTCTTATTCATTCAGAGGTTTGAAACCATTAAGAGGTAACATCTGAATGATCATTAAGAGGCTACCAAACAGCCCCTGACTTGTGTTGTTTTTATAAAAGAAAACATAAAAATAAATAAATATAAGATGGTTTTGAAATCAATTTTAAGAAAAGGGGTGTTCTGGCTTTTACTATCTTTGATGTTTTGTTAACTAAGTTTTGTCATGGATTACAAGAGCTCACTTTAAACGACCATTGTACGTTTTTGGAGGGTTATTCCGAATACACTGTGGGTGATGTGTGTGTTTTAGGTATGCTAGTTTTAGTAACTTTAGCACAATTAAGTAAGTTAATTTAATAACTTTGAACATGTTTATCTAGTTTTAAATTTATAAAAATGATTTTTATTTATACTATAGTCGTGATCCCTCTTATGGTTCCATAAGAGATATATATGTTGTTCGGTAACAATTTCGTCGGTCTCATTACTTTGTCGGATTACCCAAACCCCCGTTAATTAACCTTTCTTAACTTTAAACCCCCTCCCCCCTCCACCCCATCCCACCCCACCCCACCCCACCCCACCAATTGGACCTGGTCCATTATCAGAAACCTCCCTAAGGATCTTGATGTAATATCTAAAGCCATTTATTACCCCATGATCCGGTTCGATACCAAAAGCTTGTCACCTGAATCTGATTCACCCAAAAAACCCTTAGTAAGATTTGGTTCAATACCAGAAGCTTACATCGGGTCTGATTAAGGGAACCAGAAGTCGTACGCACACCTGGTCAAGTTAAGTTAGATTTGACTAATTTAGTTAAATTAAGTTGTTAAGTTAATTTAGTCTTAAAGTAGCTAAGTGATCCTGTGACAAGATAATGAACCAAGAATTAGTAAAAGATAAACACACTTGATAAAATAAAATAATAGATTAAACATAATTAACTAATCCAAGAGTTTGAGAAGACATATAGATTATAACCATGTGAGATCTTAACACTTTTACCCATCGCGACTACTAATCTTGCACGATGATCAAGCTCAAGTGTAGTGTGTGTAAAGTGTGTCTCTCAACTCTCATTTATTACATATTTAGTGAACGAAACTATTTGGTGCCTTATTTAAGTAAAAAAGGTAGAAGAGGGAGGTATTAGAATCCTCTAGGGAGAATCTGGTCAGACCTAAGAAACCTCCCAATAAATTGCACACTTTGGAATGAAGACTTGGGGTGCTATTTATTGGCAAGCTGGCAGCAGGTATGCATGACCGTGCCAATTATATGCACGCTCGTGCATAGTACTTTGGGGGACACATGTACAACTTCTCAAAGGGGTATGTCGGGTAATTTTGGGAATGCATAGCCATGCATCTAATATGTACGGTCGTGCATGGACAGCGGGTCGGGTAATACTGGATCTAGTGTAACGTTCCGTGTTTTCATACTTCCTATTTTTAGAAAGCTTGTATTCGTATTCAACTTCCGTCCTTGTAATCCGAGACTTTTGATGATAATGGAAATTTTATACCATACTTGTTTATTCATGCATACACAATACACAAGCAATCACGAATACGTGCATTTTTATACAAAGCCGAGACATCCATTATGTTTACTTTATGTTCTAAATGTTAATCATACATGTCATACACATTACACATGCTTATATACCCTTTAAAACCCAAGAATCATGTTTAACATCTAACTTATTGCATAAATAACAAGTTAACCAAGTAAAGGGGCCTAAATGTGATTTTTTTACTTCTGGGGAGTCCTTACGGACAGCGAGACCCCCCCCCCCTGTGGTCCGCAAGGGAGGTCTGGAGGCCTAATACCCCATTATAAATACACATCCTCCCCACCATCTAAAACGTTCAACACTCCTTAATCTCCCCCTTTATTACTTTCATTTTTCCAGTATTCTATCTCTCACGCTTTCCTTTTTTAAAATCTTTTTTTCCTAATATGCAGAACATGAAGCTCACTTGCATTGCATCGTTAAAGACAGAGATAAATACCACCAGTGGTACTATCTTGGATGCAATAAATGGTGAAAGAAAGTATTGGAAAGAGGACACACACTAGTGTGTCTGCAACACGGCAAGGAGCCAAGGACAACAGCATAAACATAGGCGCAACTCCTAATATTAAACATTTAAGTGTAATATTGACATCTCCTTGAAATAAACTTTCAAAAACCAGAATTTTTATTCCCAGTGTTGTGTCAATGCAATAATTGACGACTGCACTGACTTGGAGTCTGTCGTGTATTATTTGATAAAGCAATGGTGTCACTTCTTTAGACTGAATGGACCAATATGGTTACTAACAAGGGTTTGCTTTTCCAACTGGATTTTATTCCAAAGATGTGATCTTAGAGCTCACCTATAATTAGTATACCATCAGTGGGAACTTTGCTTTCTCTTACAATCAACACATCTTTAAAATGACTACTAGTAGTGGCAAAACTTCCATGACCCCACCACCAACTCCATCCCCGGGTACACCTGCAGTAAAGCAAATCAAAAGACAAATACAATCCTCATGTATGTGCTAAACACTTCCATCAACAACATTTTTTTAATCAAAACAATATAAAATCTAATCCGACTTGCTCCTTTTTTTTAGAAAAAAAAAAAACTCCCGACGAAGTACTTGGTAATGAGGTACATGCAAGTTAACCTTAACCTTTATTTCTGGCCACTGTAGGTGGCTTTGTGTTAATGACAATGTCACGTTTTGATTGATATATTTCTCTTTTTTTTTTCCACTTCATACTTGTATTCTTAGAGTTGATCTACACGGTGATGGTTGCAAACACAAAGTGAAGAAACTTCTTCAAAGAATTGATGGTATTCTCTTTTTCAGATGTTCCTTTCATTAAAAAAAAAAAGAAAAGAAATTATGTCTTTGACTTTTGAAGTCAAAGAATACTTTTTGGTTTAAAAAATGGTATGGATGTAATATTAGAAGGAAAAAAATGGTTCATATACAACTAGGTGTTGAATATGGTACAATAGGGAAGAACTTCTTGGTGTAGGTATGGGTGGGATATGAAGGTCAAGATTTGTCGGGTTTGACTACACATGTTCAAGAAATGGGACGGTGATGAATTCTTAAGTTCGGTTAGCCTAACAAACTAGAGCGGGTAGTTTCATTCAAGTGTATAAATGTGATAGCAAGTTTTGTATCATCAATGTGGGCATAATAGAAGAATATTAGATTGATTTAGCTTTGTGAAACTGGTTAGAGCGGGTAAACATGATAAGCTTGGTCAAACAAGTCACCTGAAACTAAGAAGCATGACCAAAGCCAAAATCACCAAAATAAAAAAGGTTCGTGTATTGTGATGGTGGCATGATGGTTAGGATGGTGAGTGACGATTGTAACAGTTGACGTTGGTTATGAGTTGGATATCTTTTTGTATTTTTTGTTCGAACAGATTTGAAGTTTGTTAGACTATCTTTGCTTAGGTTGTATTGGAGTTACCTATTATTTTTTTTTCTGTTTTCGCGTGGTGATTGTGTTGGTAGATATAAGGATTTGTAACTGGCTTCTTGGTTGTTGGTTATTAGTAAAAGGGCTATTAACTGTAAACATGTTGGTAGCATTCTGATTAAGCTTTTGGTTTACCAATCCTCTTGACACCAACTTTATTTTCAATTGACAGGTGTGTTCGAGTACAGTCCTGATTGTGAAGATTACTATTCGCTTTACTCATGAGGTTTGTCTTACTATCTTATGTTTGTCATGTGTGTGTTGTGTATCTGTTTATGTTTGCCTTTACATTTAGTTGTAGTATGTTTTTAGTTCATCCGGATCTTAAAAAGAAAGCAACTTGCGCAACTGTGTTCTTGAGGGTGTTGTTAAGAAGGAAGTGGCTTGAAGCTGTCATCAGTTGTAGGTTTAGAAGAACATGTTTGTTGTCTATATCACTATATGTACGTTTTTGTTAAATCTTGTTGGCATGTTTTTTTTTCAAGGATTTGAATTTTTTTTTATTGCTTGAGTTGGTATTTTGTTGAAGGTCCTTGAAGATTTTATTGTTGTAATGTTTGTTTTGTTTATGACAGTTTTGGCTCCTTGAACAAAAGAAAATAAACAAAGAGGTATAGGATTGACACCTGCATTGTTTTGCGTTTAAACTTGGTTGATTTGAAAAGGATTGTCAAGACATCATTTATGATTTATTCATATACGTTGTGGCTCAATTAATTTGAAAAGGATTGTCAAGATATAGTTTATGATGCTAATAAGGTAGTGGTGGAGTGGTTGGGGAAAAACTTGGTGTTTCGTGTGACCCAGGTTCGACTCCCGCTCTCTCTATTATTTTCTGCAGCATCCAGGTGAAGGGCGAATACGGATGGCGCCGGTTCGTCTTGGATGGGAGGCGAGGTTTTACAGATTATTCCACTGTTGTGCCTTGGGGCGGGTGGAGGTTGGGTTTCCGCACATCTGAGAGAGCCAAGGGGCTGGCGGTGGCCGAGTAGTTGACCTTGGCCACAGCGCACGATGTCACGGTGGTTGGCATGTTGTTCCTTGTCGTTCAAAAAAAAGACATGGTTTATGATGGGCTTAATTTGTATGCCCCACCGCAACGCGATGGGCCTCTAATCTAGTTAATACTAAAGTTAGGTTTGCGTTCAAAATAGATGGTTGTTTAGTTTTCATTATATATATAATTATGAATACAAATTCTTATTCTTATTATCTTATACTAGAAAAAAGTTACCCACCTTTGCCCTTTTAATGAATGAAATATCCGTTATTTACATCTTGGCCCGTTTATATAACATGTTGGGTTGAGTTATAATACAAAGTATTTAAAAATAAGAAGGGTAAGAAGCCATCAGAGAGTGACAAGTGTCCTAGGAGAAATTAAATGGAAAGGGTAATTTTGTCTACAAGAGTAAAGAGAATATGCACATGCAAGTCACATGTTATTTCCCCCCAAATTTTTAAATGTCCGTAACTTTTTTATACATCATTTGTTTTTTAGAAAAATTATACCATAAAATCGAGCGTTTTTTTATCTTTAATATGAGTACCATATTGTTATATTTTTCAAAAAAAATTCAAAAACCCAGTTGTATATTACACAATGGACATGATGTAAAACACAATGTAAAATAGATCAAAAACACAATTAATGACAACAGATAAAGACACAATGGACAACATACTAAAACACAATGACCATAACGTATAACACAATGGCGATGACATATAACACAATAAGTATCAGACTAAATAAAAACACAATTGATGACAACAGATAAAAGACACAATTAATGACAGCAGATAAAAGACACAATGGAGAGCAGATAAAGACACAATGAAAAACAAACTAAAAACACAATACACAACAAACTAAAACACAATAAACAAAGATAATTAAAAAAATTGAACAAATTATTAAAACACAATGGACAACATATTAAAACACAATGAATAACATATTAAACACAATGACCTGAACTAATAACACAATTTATAGAAACCCCAGATATAACATCATCTTCATTGTGTCATATATTGTGTTATAGGTTATTATAAAAACGCAATGGACAGAACCTAAATTAACATTGTGTTATAGGTTTTGATATTAACACAATGGACATGATGTAAAACACATTGTAAAGTAGATCAAAAATACAATCAATGACAACAGACAAAGACACAATGAACAACATACTAAAACACAATGACCATAACGTATAACACAATGGCGATAGCATATAACACAATAAGTATCAGACTAAATAAAAACACAATTGATGGCAACAGATAAAAGACACAATTAATGACAACAGATAAAAGGCACAATGGAGAGCAGATGAAGACACAATGGAAAACAAACTAAAAACACAATACATAACAAACTAAAACACAATGAACAAAGATAATAAAAAAATTGAACAAATTATTAAAACACAATGGTCAACATATTAAAATACAATAATTAACATATTAAACACAATGACCTGAACTAATAACACAATTTATAGAAAACCCAGATATAACACTATCTTCATTGTGTTATATGTTCTTATAAAAACGCAATGGATAGAACCCAAATTTACATTGTGTTATAAGTTTTGATAATAACACAATGTATAGAAACTTTACTGACCAAAACCGAGTTAAAAGACACAATAACCTGAACCTTTAACACAATGCAAAAAAAACCCAGTAAAAATGAAATTTTTTATTTTATTTTTATATGATAATATGGTACTCATATTAAAGATAAAAAAACGCTCGATATTATGGTGAATTTTTTTTTTTTTAAAAAAAATGTCGTATGAAAAAGTTATGGACGTTTTAAATCGATGGGGGAATTGGCATGTGTCTTGCCTGTGGAGAGAGAAAATCCATAAATATAGGATTCCCTTTATACCCTTTTATTATCTGCTTTTCCCTACAACTAATCTCAACCCTCCAAATTTAAGATCAATGGATTAAAATCCTTCTTACCCTTCTTATTTATTTTATCCTTTGTATTTGATCCTAACCCATATTATCATTTGTAAAAACTACGCTAAATTCGAAAACTAAATATTGAAAAGAGTAAAGTACAATTTACGTCTGTGGGTTTACACCTACTAACACGTTCCGTCCCCATTTTGAAAAATTCAACACTCCGGTCACTGTGGTTGTCGATTGCTCGCAATCAGGTCACTCTCACTAACTGACCGTTTGGAAATAAGTGAAAAGACCAAAATAACCCCACATCTTTAGTTACCATTGACGTTCCTAAACGTATAAGTTATACATTCCCTACATATTCAAAAATCTTTCCTAATCTAGTAACTAACCATCGTTTATCATTAATTAATCAACAATATGAAGTTAATAACAGTTAGTAAAGCCCGCATTAAGACATCTAAGTACAATTGCACTCTGTTTTACCTTTAGAACTCGAAAGGTTTGACCTGCAGAATTTGAAATGGGTTGGGCTATTAGAACTTGATTTGGGTTTTAAGTTTACAAGTTGAATTAGGATTGACATTCGCAATTGCAACTGACTTGTAGTGGCATAATTTAAATTACCTTCAATTACTCACAGGTTTGACCATCTATTCTGGTCAACAGGTCATGGCTACCAAAGTTAAGTTATAAGTCATGGCTGCCAACTTGATCTGCCTTCAAATACAAACAGGTTTGAACATTGTATCATCCCTATTTATAACTCTCCTAAATCCTACAAATCCCTGAACAAGCTAAGTCCTTAATTATAACAGCCTTGACTTATTCCCTGGTCAAATCCATTGTCAAGTTATAACCAATGCCTACCACACAGCCCTTAGTATAAGTCTTATAACCAAAGTGTATCATCCCTGTTTAAAATTCACCTAAATCTTACAAATCCCTGATCAAGAAAACGCCTTGATAATCACAGCCTTGACTTATTCCCAGCTCAAATCCATGTTGAAGTTATAAGCAATGCCTACCACACAACCCTTTTTGTAAGTCTTGTACCAAATTGTATAATCATTGTTCTATATATAACTAACTCACATTATGCATAACTCTCTGAAATACTATAAATTCTCGATCAAGTTAAGGTCTTATAACCAAATTGTATAATCCCTTACAGGTAAATGAAAAGGTTTATCTACTGTCCTATACATTTTCATTCTAATCTCCAAACAGATCCCTGGTAAAAAAAACAATAGACGGGCATTCAATAGTAAGCATAGTTAAATAAGGATCATTGTTAAAGATAATTAGTCCTACTACATTGTCTTGTCCCAAAACATGGGGTGCGATCACTAATCCGACATTCCCAAAAGTTGATCAACCCAAGTAACCCACTTCAACTGTTATAGGCCAAAGTGATCATGAACGACAAAAAACCCAAAAATGACCAGGGCCAAACTTAGCAACATCAATAGTTATAGTTAGACTATTAGATATGCATCATATATGTACTGTGTACATATGTACATGAAAAGCAGCTGGAAGCCTTCACAGGCGACGAGCGAAACAGAGCTCTACTCGAAACCTCCCCCCGGTCCTCATCAGGACCCTGTATTGGATCCTAATGTGACGCCCTGTCACCTGGACCCTAAATCCCACTAGAATTGCTAGAAAAGGAAAGCACATTTCAGGTATTGATCACAGACAAAACACGAATCGAATGACCAAATGAAACTTCGAATACAAAATTAAGACAATGTGGTACCCATAACGTGGAATGTGATCAAAAGAACATCGTATTATCTCATCGTTGACCTGATTAATGATGATCAGAGCTCACAGTGGACGGAAATGTGTAATCGTCGGTGGGGTTTTCACTTCGAGAGGATTTTGGAGACGAGGGATAGGAATGTTGCTTACATCATTAAGTTAAAGGATTAAATATGTAGGCGCCTTTTTCAAATTTAGGGAAATGACACTTTTGCCCTCCACGACGTTAACTAAATGAACGGTCAACTAACGGTCGTTAGTAGGAGGGATCTGATTGCAAGCAATCGAGAACCACAGGGACCGGAGTGTTGAATTTTTCAAAATAGGGACAGAATGTTTAAGTGGGTGTAAACCCCATGAACGTAAATTGTACTTTACTCTCTAGAAAGAGTTAAATGCCATTTTAGTCCCTGTGGTTTGGTCTATTTTGCTAGTTTAGTACAAATGTTTCATTTTTCGCTTGTGGATCCAAAAAGGTTTCACCTTTGCCATTTTAGTCCACTAGGTTAGCTTCATCTATTTTTTCTGTTAACGAGAAGGGCAATTCAGTCATTTTATATTTAATTCTGTTAACTAGAAGGCAATTCAGCCATATAAAATGACCGAATTGCCCTTCTCGTTAACAGAAAAAATGGATGAAGTTAACCCAGTGGATTAAAATGGCTACGGTGAAACCTTTGGACTAAACTGGCAAAATGACTCAAACCACAGGGACTAAAATGGCATTTAACTCCTCTAGAAAATTATATAACATCTAGTGGTCATTTGCATTAGTTAAAATAGGCATGGGATCAAATACAAACTCTTATGTTTGTAAGAACCATAAGAACCAATACATAAATGACAAGTGTTATTCAATTAATAATTAGTTTAGGGGTAATTTAGACATTTTGAACCTATTTATTTAAAACTAATTAAAATTAATTATCATATTATCCCTAAATCTATGCAGATTAATTCAAACCAATATTTGAATTTTTGTAACATATTCAGATCAAACCAACCTGCAGGAACCACCAATACAAAAAAACATAAGCACACCCTCATAAACGACATTAGCACAATCAAAAAAGGAACTTCCATTATCAACGACCTTAGCACAATCAAAAAACGACATTAGCACAGTCAAATAACGACATTAGCACAATAAAAAAAAGCAACTTCCATTATCAACGACATTAGCACAATAAAAAAACGACATTAGCACAATCAAATAACGACATTAGCACAATCAAAAAACAACATTAGCACAATCAAATAACGACATTAGCACTCTCTTAACACCACCGTCTGGGCTCCCGACGGTAACACCAACAAAAAAACATTAGCACAATAAAAATATGACATTCCAACGAATTTATTTCTAAATAGGCTCCTAATAACAACACAATAGGAAAAAAATAACAAATACTATTACATAACTAGCAAAATTTTATTTTTTCTAATTTTATAGACAACACATATTGTTCTATACTAGCACAATTTCATTTTTTTTTTTAATTTTATGAACACGTACTAGCACAATTTCATAATTATTACATAATTAGCACAATTTCGTTTTTTTTATTTTATAAACAACACATATTGTTACAAACTAGCACAATTTCATATTTTTGTTTTAATTTTGTAAATAACACATACTATTGCATAACTAGTAGAAAACAAATTTATTTATAAATAGGCTCCCAATAACAACATAAAAGGAAAAAAAATAACAACACATAAGAATTACATAATAAAATAAGAACATATGTATAGATTTAAAATTAACACAATACATTTTCATATTAGCACATTCCAAATATGTAACTAGCACAATTATAAAACATCTTTCTGTAACTTTTTTAAAAGTCATTTTTATAAATAAAAAAAAAAGTATAGCAATAGGGTACTCATATTAAAGATAAAAAATTACTTGATTTTATGGTATAATTTTTTTCCAAAGTTAATGAAATATATAAAAGTTATTTTAGTTTAAAAAACTTGGTGGAATTAGTATTTTATGGGAAATGATTAAATGACTAAAATACCCTAACTTGTTAGTATTAATTATTAATTATAAGGGTTTTATTTGTAATCAATATCAACCCTTAATTTAAACTATCAATGGCTCATATCTGTTCTTACGGTTCTTACAGTTAGCGCTGTTTGTATAGGATCTCAACCCAGTTAAAATATACTGCATATATCATACAATAGTGGTCATCTGCATTAGTTAAAAATATACTGCAGATCATACATACAACAGCATCCCCCTATTAGTAGCTACTTTCAAAACAGTCCCATCATTCCTGCTTTATATAACTTCCAAGCCATGCTCCATTAATAAAGTCTTGATGTGGCCTCAAATATGCATGTTGAAATTCAACCACACTATCTGTAGCCCAAAAATAAACCTCATACTTGAAGTTCATAGTTGTGCGGATTTGCCCGATGCACCACCCGTTAACAACCCAAGCATCAACTGCATCGCCCGGTTTAAACTGATAAGCCTGTTGGATTATAGGCGGTGAAGGCCTTATGCACGACACATCCACCTCTTCAACATGTTCAGGCCCGTTCCTCGGTTTTAGTGTTCGATATCCCACCAAATACTTTTTGCTAGAAACTCGCTCGAGAATTACCGCAGGGTACCAAGTACTCAGAAACCTTCCTGCGCCATGTGCTATTTCTACATTCAGTCCACATAAAAGATCCATCATTAATTTTCTTCTACCTGTTTGTAACTTCATTTTTTCAAGTCTAGGATTTTCAGCAACTTTTGGTCTCTGCAACCCAAATAATTAAAAAAGAAATGGTCAATTTGGGTTTAGATTATTATAACTCTTAACGGGTCACGGGTAAAAAAAATATTATTAAAAAAATAAACTATTGGGTAAAAATCAAAACAAGTGAAGCTAGGAATGCCTATTACCCAAAACTAGATCATATAATCACCTCAAAAACCAACTTGGGATATCAAACACTCGATATATAATTTTAATACTTTCAAAATAACTTCAACTGCTATTTATTATATTTACTAAGATTATATGTTAAGAGTTAAGTTCCCGTGAAAATAAAATAAACGTACGAAACGTACGAATTGAATGAAAAGTCAAAAAAGTGGCGGTGGCTTTTTGGTAAGTATCAGCAACTTCAAAATTAATTTTGAGCTTCTGTAGAGTAATTTTGTAAAAGTTCATGTAGAGTAATTTTGGTCGTGTAGGGTAATTATCAAAATTGTAGGGTAATTATCAAAATTACACTAACCCCCCCCCCCCCCCCCTCTAAAAAAATAAAAACCTAAAAAAAACTAAACAATTGTAAAAGTTCATGTAGAGTAATTTTGGTCGTGTAGGGTAATTATCAAAATTGTAGGGTAATTATCAAAATTACACTAACCCCCCCCCCCTCCCAAACTAAAAGCTAAAAACTAAACCATAAAGTTAAACCCCATAACTAAATGCTAACAAAATTACTCTACAAGACATTTTCCAAAATTACTCTACAGAAGTCAAAATTACTCTACTAGAGTAATTTGATAATTACCCTACATTTCCCAAAATTACTCTAGATGCTCAAAATTACTCTACAAATGCTCAAAATTACTCTACAGATGCTTAAAATTACTCTACAAGACACTTTTTGCTTTTTCCCCAGTAATTTTGAAGTTGCTGATAATTACCAAAATGACACCGCCACTTTTTTGCTTTTCCCCCAATGCGTATGTTTCGTACATTAATTTTATTTTTATTTGATCCTTTACCTATATGTTAATATGTTATATATTAATATACTTAGGTAAACACATTCAGGTAATCAGGTGGGTATCACTTAAGATCATACCTGTCCCAAGCCCGCGGAAATTAAAAAACTAGTCCTATAACCTAGATCTCTTTACATATATTTATCAGAAAGTATAGAATCGTAATTATAATAGTATTTTTGTAATCATATCCAATATGTTAATCATTAATCTTAAAGTTATGGTAAAAAGGTGTTGGTGGGTCAACCCAACCTACCCGGACTAGTTTTGATTCACACTAAAAGTTACCACTTACCATATTTAACTTTCTACCCAACCCGACCGGTTTCCAGTTTCCACCTCTAACGATAAAGTTCTTAATATTTAAATTCTGAATGTAAAACGTACCGAAAAAGAAGCAACCCACTTGTCGTTGATCAATTCTTGATGGGATCTTAGGTCCAAATGATGCAACTCAAGTTCCTCATTGGTTGTCCAGAAGAAGACAACGTACTTTAAATTAGCAAGAACTTTTGTAACAGCACCCACCCACCATCCATCATGATACCATGCATCCACTTCTTCAAGCATGTTAAAACGATGTTCTCGACGGATTATTGGTGGAAGCGGCCTAATGTTTGAAACATGAACCATTTCAACAAGCGGTTGCATCTGGTCATCTGTTGTCAGTGTGTCGTATTGCACCAGAAATTTGGCTTCGCCTACCGTTCCGATAACTGTGGCAACATACCTTGCACCATGGTAACCTTCTTCGTAGGATCTAGCCTCCACTCGAGCACCCTTTTGGAAGATAGCAGCTTTTGAATTCTGTTTACTACATATAATTCTCAACTTTGTTGGCTTTGGGGATTGCAAAACCAATTCATCAGTTGACTTTTCCTACAGTGAAATAAAGATTTAATATTGCAATTAGTATCATATGTTAGCAAATTAAACCCTCTCCATTCCTTTATACAATCAATAGCAAAATCCCGATTAGAGTACATAATAACAAATCATGTTACATAATAAATTCTTACGGTTTCTTTATAACTACACAAAATTGTATGACTCTTTCACTTAGGACTCTGTTTTGTGCATAGTTGTTAATGGCGAATAGCGACAAATAGCGATAAGGTACCTATATGCTACATAGCGAATAGCGATAAATAGCGGGTGGGGATAAACAGCGAGCGGCTATTTTATAAATAGCGATACATTAGATTTTTTTTTAAATTTATATGTATATTATATCAAAATACCCTAGTATATATGCTATTATACATGTATATTTAACAAAAAACTAAATTCTAACTATTTTATAGCTATATTTAATTGTTATTTATATTAAAAAAAATGTCGCTATCATCGCTATCTACCATTTCAACCGTAATATCGAGCCTAGACCTATACGCTATGTAGTGCGCTATGCGATCGCTATGCTCGCTATTGACAACTATGGTTTTGTGAGTCGAATTCATCCCTTATAGATACAAAATCACGTCTTAACACACAATGCTAATGTACATTTGGATCATCATAAAGAAAAAAACCAACACACTTGTTTAAAATGCACATATCTTGTGAAATCATTAGAAAATTCGACTCGTCACCCCCTTAAATCAGGTGAAAACTAGATGAACCAACATTCTAAGTGTGCAAAAGCGCCGATATCATATAATTTTTTAGATCATTTATGATAATAACACGTAGGGGGTACGTTTATCAACACCCGTTAACATTACAAATTATTAAAAACTATACATTTATGTCAACAAGTTAATTAATGACCTACAAAACATTAATATAATAAAAATTACATGTAGTACAACATGATCATAAGTTTATTCATAATAACTACCTGCTGTGAATCAAAACCAGAAGCAGTAGAACAACAAACCCTAACATTCCGATTCTCCACCACAACCTCCACCGCACCACCAACCACCACCGTACACCTACCATCCTCCACCACCTCCTTCACCACCGCTCTCCGCCACCCGCAGCCGTACAGCACCTCCACCTCTTCCCCAACCACAAACCGCCGGTGCGGCTCCGGCGGCGGAACCCGGCGTATGACGCCGGCGGTTACGCTGACGTAATCTTTGATCTTCTTCCTTTTTCGTGTCCCGTTCTTACGGTCCTTTTCGACGAATAATGTTGTGAACTTGACGTGCAGGGTGCCGGAGGGAGATGGTGAGTCGATTACGGTTGCCGGAAACCATGCCGGAGTGGTGTTGGTGGTGGTGGTTCTGAGGATTTCGAGTTTGTCACCTTTGTTGAAGGTGGACATTAAAACCCTAGGAGAGAGAAAGTTGAAGTTGGTTGATTTTGATGAAATTAGATTGTAGAGGTGAGGTGGTATAGTGGTGATTCATTCAATGTGTTAAAAACCGGTTTTTAAGTCATACCGGGTTGGGCTCTAAAATGGTTCAACCGGTTGAACCGGGTTGTATCGGGTGGTTGAACCGGGTTACTAGTTAACCCTATAAATTCCATAAAATACCAATTCATCTCAAAAAACAATCAAATCTCAACTTGGATTTATGTAACTGATCATAATTTTATCTAAAAACAACTATTTTTATTGTAAACTATTAAGCATTTTAAGAATATTGCATTGTACGAGGTGAGTAACAGTTTTAACAGCGATGAAATATTGGAATAGAAAACACTATGTTAATTACCAGAAATATGGAAGATCAATATTACCTTAATATCGTATTTTATTAAAATTAAGAAATCAAATCTTAAGATAATGCAAACCGGTTCAACGGTTTGAACCGGTAGAACCGGATTTACCGCCGGTACATAAGACATACCGTATTCGGGTTTTACCGGCCTTTATCGTACCGGACTCGTGTCCGATATCCGGTTTAACCGGTATAACCGGCCGGTTCATACCGGTATTTAAAACATTGGATTCATTCATACGGCAGTGGCAAGTTTTGGTGATTGTGGGTGGAGAGGTTTCTTAAAATTGATGTTGGAATTGTGGGTCCGGGTTAACGTGTGTTTGTTTTTTTATAATAAGCACCTCCTCACTTCTTATGTCTGTTCAGTGTATACTAACCTTTAGTCTGCAACGTGTTTGTTTTTTAAATAGATTTCACTAAAAAGGGTCTTCAAGACCTCTTCCTCAAGCAAACGTGGACTAGTGTCTTCAAGGGTCTTCTATTCTCTTCCTTCCTCTCTGCTCTTTCAAAACAAATAACCCTAGCATCCATCCAGCCGACACCTTTATTGATCTCCACCTCCATCGCCGCCGAAGCTCATCTCCATCGATCTCCACCTCCATCCAGTCGACACCTCCATCGATCTCCATCTCCACCTCCGTCGAAGCTTGCTTTTTGCCGCTACACCACACCATACATCATCTTCTCTCTTCACAACTTGCTTTTAGGGTTCTAATCTTGCTTAAATCTTGCTCGGTTAAAACCCTAACCATCGCAGCTTCTCTGTTTTTTTTTTTTTTTTTTTTTTTGTAAAGGGTTACCCCGGTGAATTTTATACCAACCAAAACCAAATAAAACAAGTGAAAGGCAAAAAACCCCTCAGTTCTCAAGTATGACATGCCATACCAGAGTCAACAAAGCAACCCCCACAACAGGTAAACACATACATAGACTAGACAAGATGAAAAATCATCACCAAACATCAAAAAACACAATTAACTATTAGCCACAATAGTCATCAGCAACCAAGAGACCACGAGGCAGAGCCCACTCTTGCAAAACTTGTATCGTGCTTGAAGATGTCTTGAATCTCATAGAATGAAGTTTCAACCGCACCGTCGAAAGAATGACTTCGACCAATAAGCTAGACTTTCTTTTCTTGGATGAAAACAACCTTCTATTTCTTTCTTCCCATACAAAGTAAGCTGATGCACTCACAACTATCTTTGTTATAACATGTTTAGCTATATCCGATGCAGAAATCCCCAACAAATATTGAAAAATTGAGTTCCAATCATCACTTATATCAGCCATACCTGCTTTTCCTTTCACACCATTCCAAACTTCCTTGGAATAACTACACTCGAAGAACAGATGGTCGTGCGAGTCCGGACAAGATGAACACAACGAGCAACACATAAGATTAAGGGGCTGTTTGGTAGCCTCTTAATGACCATTCAGATGCTACCTCTTAATGGTTTAAAACCTCTGAATGAATAAGAGGTAACCACAAGTCTGAATGGTTAAGAGTTAACCTCTGAATGGTAAATCATCACATGTCACATTCTTCTACCTTCTCATTGGTAAAATTCTTAATGGTTCCATTAAGAGGTAGCCTCTTAATGACCATTCAGAGGCTACCAAACAGCCCCTAAAGTTTGCATTACCCGGAGAGTTCCATCTACTGATAATATCTTGATTCTTCAACTTTTTGCACCAGAAGCCACATTAGAAACGAGTGGCGGGGTATAGCCTGCGGAAACCAAGCGAGCTTGGCCCAAGAAACCTCATTCTGCTTGAACCGAATGGCATCCCAAGCCGTCGCTGTGTTAAACTCCACACTTTGACCTGAACTTGTTTTCCATTCCAGTCTATCTTGTCTCGTCTGATCTATTGTAACAATCTGAAGCTGAGCAAGAGCAGGATATCGAGCCGTCCACACGTCTGGCCAAAGCCATTCTCCATATTCACAAACCTCCGCCAATTTAGTAGTCATACTGAACCCGACATTAGCTATCATCCTCGGAGTAATCATTCTCGCTATCGGACATATGTCATCCCATTTGTCAAACCAAGCAAAAGTTCTCATACCATTTCCCACGTTTATCCATATATGATCTCTAAGTAAATGTCTAAGCCCAAGCATTTTCCTCCCTTCCAACCAGAATATCCCAAAAACTTCTACTACGAATACGATACGAGTGGATCCATTTGACCCATAAGGATTCTCGAAGAGATAGCAAACTCCATATGTGATTGACCATGAGAGCATTATTCATATCTCCGACTCTTCTCACACCTAGTCCACCTTCACACTTTGGCAAGCACACAGACTTCCACTTAACTTTAGCTTTACCTCTAATGTTATTACCTTGGGCCCAAAGAAAACGTCGCATCCTATCCTCAATCTCATGAATAATACGCTTCGGAAGGATAAACACCGAAGCCTAATATACATGCATCGAAGAGAGGACCGATCTAATCAGCTGCAACCTCCCCGCAAACGACAAACATTTGTTTTTCCAATCAGTAATGCGAGACTCTAAGCTTTCAATAAGTCTTTTACAATGTAACGCCCGGCTCTTTTGTACTTTCCATTTATAGAAAGTTTTGTTCGTATTTCTATTTTTGGAAACTTTGTATTCTTGTAATCGTTCCCTTCTTTGTAATCATTGTCAAACCGAGACTTGGATCATTAATGAAGCTTGTATTTTGTTACGTTTATGTTATTCACACTCTATGTATGCTCGTATGTTCGACTTCGTGAATCAATCAATGTTTAATCGTGATTCTTGGAAACTATGTGCGAAACTTGTAATTAATCTAAACTTATGCATGAAACGTATTTTGAACGAGAACGACACTTGATTTGATACTTATACGCATAATTATACTTGGTTTATACTCCTCGTACTTGGGTTTACCTTAAAATATGCTTTTGTGGCAAGAATGGTCCTTAAAACACCTTAAAACATCAATTACACAACTATAGGGGCTAAAATGTAATAAAAACAAACTTGTTTCCGAACCCCAAAGGGCTCGCGGCCCGCGTTAACTTGCCTGGATATCCCAGGCGGGCCGCATGAGGCCCAGGTCTGCAGAACATATGGACAGTCGCGACCAGCTTCACTTTTTGGGCGGGATTTCATGTTTAAACCGAGTTTTGGCACTTGTAAACACCTATAATCAACCCTAATCACCTCCCTATAAGTATCCAAGGTCCTCCAAACACTTGGACACTTTCATCACACTCAAATCTCTCAAAAACACTCTCAAGTTCCAGCAAGAATCTGCATTTTCGGACAGATTCACACTCTTGCACTAAACTTGGTATAACTTGCTCATTTCTTAACGAAATTACTTGATTCTTCTTCCTACTTGCTTGGTTAATCATGGAGTTTGATTCCTTGACTTCTCCTTGGAGAAATCAGACCTGGAATTGCTCTGAAATTGACCAAAAACTTTCTGTTTTGTTACATACTTGTTTAAACTTCATCCAACTTGTGTCTAACACATCTCACACCAATGTCCTAATGCTTACAACCCCTCTTATGGTTGGTTAAGCTTAAAAACATGGTTGAGACACTTAAATCAGAGGATTAAACCTCATAAACTTTCTGTTTTGTTAGGGTATTTAACCCACAAGTCAGTCAAGTTTAGACTTTGATGAATGAGTGATTGTGGAACAACTTGGGTTGTTCCAACATAAAATCCTCACATGATTTGATGATTTCTATTAGCTTAGATTATTTACATACTCATATTAACCCTAGTTCGTGACCCTCCTTGGTTGTCTTTACATCAAGTGAAGTGGTGAACATTCAAGGGGTCCCTAAATGGAAGCATGTTCTTCCTACCCCATACATGACATTCATGAATGACTCGAGGTGCCTAAACGAAGATCTTAATCTTCTACCTCCTACTTGAAATATTGAACTTAATAATATTTAATACTTAAATATATATATACACACATTCGAACCTTTAATATTAAACTTGTGTTTATATGTTAAAGTAGTAGAATGACGTCTAAGGCTTAACACTCCAAATATGATTCTAATGGGCTTACTACCCATGAAATACAATATAACCCTAGTGGTTACGTAGTTTCATATAAGAGTATAAGTTAAAGATGATTATTTTGATATCATACTTTATGTTATGTTAAACTCCAAATTTATAATCTTCCGTTATACGCCAAACTCACACACCTACGTTTCCTTGTGTAGAAGGACTAGGTGCTCCAACTTAATCCATCCACCAAACTCGCTCGCGGGATTTCAAGTGGGAAAGCTTGCAACCACCGTGAGTATACTCGAACCCATTTTTACTTTTAAACACTTTGGGTGCAACATGTATTCTATATTAAACACACTTGACACTTGAAACTTATTTGAAACATGCTCCATCCATTTAAACATGAAACATGAAACTTGTGATACTTGAGACTATTTTGTGCTATGTGAACGTTTAATCCCTGTGTGTAGTTCCGCCTTAACAATAGTAGCGCTATAGGGGTAATGCACCTGTCACACCCCAACCAATGGCGGAAACATCGGGATGAGACGAAGTGTGAAGATTGCTAGAGACATCATAACGCTATTTGTGACAATATTTAGAAAATCCAAATTTCATTTCATTTCATAACTTCAAATAGTCAACATTACAAGAAATTCAAATACAACAAGTTTAACGAAACAACATGATAACATAACAAAATTTGATACAACATATTAAACCCTAACGTCTATATGTGTATCTAGGCATCAACGCTATTTCTTTTCTTAGCATCGTCCTCATCAACCTGTAACATGTTTAAAATAATTCAATGCAAAAGCAAAGGCGAGTATACAAGTTTGGTACATACATAGCATAAGATAAAAGTGTGAACAATTCCTCATAGCAAGCATGCGATTCAAGATAAACATTAAATATGGCATGTGTATAACATATCAAACCAAGAAAACGCAACTTGCTCATGACATAACCAAAGTTTCAGTAGAGGCGGGTCGTTAATCCTATAGCGCTACATATGTCAAGGTTTGGCTCGTACGAAGTTAATGATAAGTTCAACACATAAGAATCACCCAAATTTAAAGTATCAAGTCATCACATATACAAGCATGTTATAGGAATGTTCATGTGTTTAGACAAAAGTTCATGTGTAAGTTTCAATAGGTAAACATGTTACACCCCAAAAGTAGTAAAAGTAAAAAGGGGAAAAGTACGAGTATACTCACAAAGTTTGCATATGTTTTCCGATTATCCAATTGTTGACGAGTAGAGATTTAGAGTCCGAATGTATAAAGGTTAAGGTTCAAGTATGTTTAGAGTCGAGATTCGGTGTTTAAAACAACATAAAAATAAGATATGAGAATAACATGGAAAATAATCATTTAGTACATATGATGCTTGTTCTTGACACTAGGAAACTCGAAGGAGTTTAGATGTTTTCATGGAACAAGGTTCCATTAGAATCGTGACAAGTTATCATAGTCTAGGATGATGTAATCTAGTACCCCGACATATGAACACTAGTTCATCATCAAAGATTCGATTATTCGAATAATATATTTAGGTTATATAATATATGTCCAATAGTTCAAGCATGAGGTAGAAGATTAAAATCTTCATTTTGGTACCTCTAAATGTCATAGAAGTCATGTAGGAGGTAGGAAGATCAAGTCTTCCATTTAGGCACCTCTATGTGTTCACCACTACACTTGATGTAAAAAAAACAACCAAGGAGGGTCATGAACATACAATAAAGAATAAGAAATATACACACTAACTAAGAGAAATCATCAAATCATGTGAGGATTGTATGTTTGGACAACCCAAGTTGTTCCATAATCACTCATGTATCAAAGACAAAGTTTGACATGACTTGTGGGTTAAAAACCCTAAACGAAACACCAAGTTTATGAGGTTTAATCCTCTGATTTTATATGTCTCAACCTTGTTTTTAAGCTTAACCAACCATGGGATAAGTTGTAAGCATTAGGACATAGGTATGAGATGTGTTAGACACAAGTTGCATAGGTTTAAACAAGTTTTTGATGAACATAAAAACAAACAGAAAGTTTCTGGACTATTTCGGGGCATTTCCAGGTCTGATTTCTCCAAGGAGAAGTCTAGGAATCGAACCCCATGATTATACAAGCAAGTAGGAAAAAGAATCGAGTGAATCGGATAAGAATTGAGTGAGTTATGCTCATTTTCGTGAAGGGGTGTCAATCTACTCGAACCCTTGCTTTCAGCTACGGTTTGGTGGATGTTTTGTGAGTTTTTAGGGTTGTAAAAGTGGTAGGGAGGCTGGTTATAAGGGGTATTTATAGGGGGAAGGATTAGGGTTTCAATGGGTTGGGCTTTGGAAGTGTTTAGAAGGGGTTACACCTTGAAACTAGCCCACAAAACCCAACTATATGGGCTGAATTTTGCTGAATTGGGGCTGCCATATTTCTTTATTTTTTTTATTTTTTTAAAACATTATAATGAGTAATTTTGTTAGTTAAGTTGTGTAATAATGTGCAACAATGTTTCCCCTAACTTGTAACAAGGTGAAATATGAAATAAAACATGATTTAACTAGGTAAAAAGTGTAATGTACAAGTTTTATTTACGAAGCAAGTTCCGTATTTTACAACGATTACAATGAAAGAATGGTTATAAGAACACAAGATTTCCAAAGTTAGAATTTCACGTAAGGTTTCTAAATGTAGGAAGTTTGAAAACGCAGGGCGTTACAGTCTCCCCTCCTTTAGGAAATTTCGTCCCGAAATTTATTCAAGAGGAAGGCTTGAAAGAGTTTTTGGCATAAAGGTGATCATTAAGAATTGAAACTTGGGAAGTTTGAAAGTTTTGAAAAGTACCAAATTTTGGAGAACGTCAAGGTAGATTTGCAAGGGGAAGTTTTTAAGGATAGTATAAAAAAAATCATACTTTCGTAAAACCTGTTTATTGAGAGGAACGAAAAGGTTTGTTACTTTAAATAAAGCAATAGAGGTATACTAAGTATAGTTTCACAAGAATCAAGAATAGGGAGGCTATTTTATAGGTAACGAGGTAAGTTAGGACTCAAATGTTTAAACAAGCTGGATTGCGAACGAGTTTTGTATAAAATAATACGAGTATAGAATGAACGAATGACTCTTAAAGAGTACAAGTATGTGAATAGCATAAGTGTTGGATAGATGAACGTAGTGTGTTAAGGATGAAGTCTCGTCATGAATAATCGGATATAATGCGTTTGTGAGTTGCGTGAAGTTGTATTAGGTCCAAAAGGTCTGCAACACACTGAATTTCTCATGGCACGTTTTACGAAAGTTTGGTAACATGGTGAAAACACTTATATATAGGAAGTACCAGCGGCGTATCCACCATGTTTTAACCACATTACGTCCGTTTCGTTACTTGGGGTCATGTTACGTTCCGTGTCTTACCATACACAGTAGTACACTCTATGGTTCTCATACGCCTATCACTATAATCCCGTGTGCACCCGCGATTATACTGATTGTCGCATGATCCACATAGCTTGTACTAGTTATGTATGAATCAAGGTATACATGAATTTGAAAATAAGAATGTGTACGTAGAAGAATGTCGTATGTAAGCATGTTTATGTTTAAGCATGTATGGGACCCACGTAAGCGAATCCCTCGGATTACGCTCGCGTATAGGTACGAATGTACGAATCATGAGTAAGGATGAAAGTATGAGCATAAGTTTAAGTATGAATACGCATGTATGTATGAGCATAAACATAAAACGTGTAAGTAGTATGTGTACAAGCAGAAGCGTAAAACGTATAAGTAGTATGTGTATGAGTACAAGCATAAAACGTATGAACATAGGTGTAGGTATGAAAAATAAATATTGCGTATATGGTGTACGTTGAGACATTGCGGAGAAAAAAAAGGTTAAGTATGTAGATACGAACGATATAAATGATGTTATCGCGAGATATCGACTAAAATGTGTATGATGATGTGCATGTATAGTTGTTTAAACAAAACGTTGAGTTTGTCGAATCAAAATTAGATTGAGCTTGGTTTGAAAGGTAGAATATAGTTTGTATATGTAAAGGAACATAAAGTACTCATTGGTCATGCTTAACGTATTTCGTAATGATTGAAATGCTACTTTTGTTTAAGAAAAAGGAGTCCACGTATGTTGAAAATTGTCGGTCCCCATGAAGTCTTCTAGCCCACGTGTTTTGAAATTTGGATGACGAGTTAAGCGTTGTAGAGAAGGTTTTTTTTTTTTTTTTTTTTTTTTTAAATAACGGGTTTGTTTCATTTGCATCAATACATGAAAATTTTGGACTTTGAAAGTTCTTGTGAAAACGTCGACCCTTAGAAAAGAAATTTAGTAAAAGGGACTTAGTGATTGTTTAAAAAAATAAATTTAACAAATGATTTATTGATGTTGAAAAGAGTATTTGGTAAAACGATCATATAACATCCATGAGATCTTATAAGTAATTGAGAAAGGTTAGGTTGATTTCGATTAAGAATGGAAGTCTCTAGTATGATGATATAATGTGAGCGTATTTTAGTTAATAAGTCGGATATGAAGTTCATGGGCAAGAGATTCATTAGACCGATTAATTGATAGGTAGCATTTCATAAGGTTTTGAAATTCGTGAAATAAAATGTTTTAAGACCTGATTAAGAATCTCGTGTATATGATTTGAGTGAAAATGGATGGTAGAATAAGAAGTACGTTTGATAAACAATGTATTTTGAAATCGGTATAAGTAGGTATTTTGAATAATGATAAATGATTTAGGTATAAAACATGATCGGGTTTGCATAATAAAATATTTTGAAAGAGGAGTTTTGGTAACGGTCACCTAAGTAAGGGAATCACCCCTAACTCGTTGGTGAGGTCGTTTTAGGGGAAGAGGGGTGGAGTCAATCGTCAAGGTAAGGAAGTCACTCCAATCTCGATGATACATCTCCACTAGTTGTTACAAGGAATATGAATTTAAATTATATGAAAATCATGCATATATAAGTGTATCGAAAAGGTTCGATATGTTGTGCGTGTGAAAAGAGAAATCAAAGGTAAACTCGAGGTTGAAAGATTGCATCGTATAAAATAAACAATAGAAACACATGTTTGACCAAAGTTTGGAGTGTTCCAAACGGAACTTTGACTAACCAAAGTGGTCGAAAAGTCTTCTAAATTTGAGGAGCATGCTTTGGCCTAATAGGTAAAATACTCTCGCCGACAAGTCGGTTAACGGTATTTACCCTTCCGGTTACTACATGTCCCAAATCAATCGAAATTTTGAGACTTGGCGGGATTTATAAAAAAAATATCAAGGAGTGGAACTGGTCGACAAGGTGTGGGTTTCACCCCTAACTTGACGATTTCGTATCCTAAGTGTGGTTGGTACTCGTCGGGTCAAAATTTAAATTTCGACATGTTGACGAGGGTCCACTAGAATTTGAAATTTGAGATTTGCCATTTAGATGTGGATTTCACTCTTAGCTCAATGGCGATATCTCGTGTAAAAAGAAGAATAAATAGATTGAGAGTCGTTCACTAAATTGTGGGTTTCACGCCTATTTTGGTGAATTCGTCTCATTTGTACAATATGAGTGTTGTCGGATTTAGAATAATCGAGTAAAATGCATGAGGGAAGTGTGTGTTGAAGGAAATACACAAGCAAGTATATCAACACATAAGAAAGCATATCAAGAATGGTACTTAAATAATGAAATGATAAAACAAGTATTAACACATAGAGAAATATGTCAAGAGTAACACATAAAGAATCGAACAACGAAATAAGTGTTAACACATAATAGAACAAGCTTTAATGCGTACGAATTACATGTCAAATATTACACATGAGTAACATACATGTTTAAATGAGCATAAATAAGTAACAAATAAGGTATCATGTAGTAGTCCAAGCAAAGCATACGAATAAGGCTCTAAAACTATAGACTAGGTGAAAGCATTCCTACTTTTCCTAATTCCCTATAGTTATGGCTCTGATACCAATCTGTCACACCCCAACCAATGGCGGAAACATCGGGATGAGACGAAGTGTGAAGATTGCTAGAGACATCATAACGCTATTTGTGACAATATTTAGAAAATCCAAATTTCATTTCATTTCATAACTTCAAATAGTCAACATTACAAGAAATTCAAATACAACAAGTTTAACGAAACAACATGATAACATAACAAAATTTGATACAACATATTAAACCCTAACGTCTATATGTGTATCTAGGCATCAACGCTATTTCTTTTCTTAGCATCGTCCTCATCAACCTGTAACATGTTTAAAATAATTCAATGCAAAAGCAAAGGCGAGTATACAAGTTTGGTACATACATAGCATAAGATAAAAGTGTACGTGTAAGAATGTAATATGTAAGCAAGTCCATGCTTAAGTATGTATGGGACCCACGTAAGCAAATCCCTCGGATTACACTCGCGTACAGGTACAAATGTATGAATTATGAGTATGAATGAAAGTATGAGCATAAGTTTAAGTATGAATATACATGTATGTATGAGCATAAACATGAAACGTGTAAGTAGTATGTGTATAAGTATAAGCATAAAACGTATAAATATAAGTGTAACGAAGTTGTACAAGTGTAAATGAAAACATAAAATGCCTAAATCATGAATATGAATGTAGTATAAACATGAATGTAAGTGCAACGTAAATGTATAATTGTGAGTGTATGTATAAACGTGAAACGTATGAATTTTGAATCATGAGTATAACATAAATGTGTAAGTGTGAACATAAGTAAAGGCATAAAATGTATAATTATGGATGTAGGAAATAATGATTTTGTTTATAGTATAAATCGAAATGCACGAGTCTACGCGCGTAAAACATTAAATGTTTTGAGTATGAAAGAAAAAAAAACGAGTGACGCGCGTGAGATTGTTGTGACTAAAACGCGTAAAATGATATGCATATATAGTTGTTTGCGCAAAACGTGAAGTTAAAATAGATTGGATTGTCACGAAATATAGACTCTAGTTTGTGAATGTAAAGGGAGTATAAAACGTCTATTGGTTACGTGGAAAGTACTTTGTAAAGGAATGGAATGCTACTACGGTTTTAAAAGAGTTTAAATAAGTTGAAAATTAGTCGGTTCTTATGAAGTTTCCTTGCCCACGTGTTTTGAATTTAACTGACGTGTCGAGTGAGGTTTTGAAAAAGTTCTAGAGATTAATAAGTTTGCATCGTTTTAAGTAACTTTGTGTTAGAAAATTTTGAAACTTACAACTTCTTGTGGAAACGTTGGTCCTTAGAAAAAGGAATTTGGCACATGAACTTAGTGATTGTTGAAAAATGTTTCATTGGTTTAAAAAAGGAATTTTAGTAAATGATTGAATAATATTGGTAATATTTTATAGGTGTGTGCGAAAAAGTTGATTTGATTCTCAAATAACAATCTCTAGTTTAATGGTGTGAGAGGAGCGTGTTTTAATGTTTACGTTGATTGGTGAATTTGTAGGCATCGGATTTATTAAACCGACTAGGCTGACAAGTAGTGTTTCGTGAATTTTTGAAAATCGAGGAACACGCGTTTATGGTAACATTTAAATTTTTTTGTGTATGCGAGTGATGTGAAAATATATTATAGAATAAGAGGTACGTTTAAATAAATGAAACATTTTGAAATACATGATAAATGATTTAGGTATAAACATGATCGTGTTTACATAATATAGCCTATTAAAAGAAAGCGTTGGTAACGATCACCTAGGTAAGGGAATCACCCCTAACTCGTTGGTGAGGTCGTTGTAAGGTGAGAAATAAAGTGGAGTTAATCGTCAAGGTAAGGAAATCACTCCTATCTCGATGATATGTCTCCACTCATTACAAAAGTGTAAATAAAATTACGTGAAAATATGCATGCAAATAATGTATAATTGTATGAAAAGTAATAGCATGATGCATGCGCAAAAGTGAAATCTCAAAATGGTTCAAAATTGACAAAAGATCGAAAATAATAAAGCGTGAGTTTGATAAAAGGAAACTCGGATGGTTCCAAAACGGAACGTTGACTAACCAAAGAGGTCGAAGAGTCTTTTGAATTTGAGAAACATGTTTTGGCCTAATAGATGGAATACTCTCGCCGATATCTCGGTTAATGGTATTCACCCTTCCAGTTACTACATGTTCCCAATCCATCGAAAATTCGAGATCTGGCGGGATTTTTCAAAATCACGGAGCGGAACTAGTCGACAAGGTGCGGGTTTCACCCCTAACTTGACGATTTCGTACCCTATGTGTGGTTGGCACTCATCGAGTCAAAATTTAATTTCGACACATTGACGAGCGTCCACTAGAATTTAAATTTGAAATTTCCGTTAAGATGTGGATTTCACTCCTAACTTAATGGTGAATTTCGTGCAAAAAATAGATTCAAGCGGGGTGAGAGTCGTTTACCAAATTGTGGGTTTCACGCCTATTTTGGTAAACTCGTCTCGTTCGTATAGTATGAGTGTTTTCGAGTTCAAGAAAAAAAATCGAGTAAAATGCCTTGGAAAAAGGCGTATGTTAAAGGAAATAACGAACAAGTATAAGCACATAAAAGGCATGTTGAGAATAACACACAAAAAGTAGATCAATAAATCAAAGTATCGACACATAGTAAACAAGTATTGACACATAAGAATAACAATTCAAGTATTAACACAAAAGCGACTTATATGTTTAAAAGTCAAGGCGAATAAATGAGAAGCGAGTAAAGTAGCATGCAAGTAGTTTCAAGCAATACACGAGAATAAAGCTCTAAAACTATAGACTAGGTTAAAGCATTCCTACTTTTCCTAATTCCCTATAGTTATGGCTCTGATACCAATCTGTCACACCCCAACCAATGGCGGAAACATCGGGATGAGACGAAGTGTGAAGATTGCTCGAGACATCATAACGCTATTTGTGACAATAATTTAATAATCCAAATTTCATTTCCAAACTTCAAGTAGTCATCAATACAAGATCCCAAATAACAACAAGTTTAATCAAAATAACAAACCAACATAACCAAAATTCGATACAACATATTAAACCTAACGTCTAAGGTGTGTATCTAGGCATCGTGCTACCTCTTTCATTTCATCACCATCAACCTGTAACATGTTTAAAACACAATTCAATGCAAAAGCAAAGGCGAGTATACAAGTTTGGTACATACATAGCATAAGATAAAAGTGTGAACAATCCCTCATAGCAAGCATGCGATTCAAGATAAACATTAAATATGGCATGTGTCTAACATATCAAACCAAGAAAACGCAACTTGCTCATGACATAACCAAAGTTTCAGTAGAGGCGGGTCGTTAATCCTATAGCGCTACATATGTCACGGTTAGGCTCGTACGAAGTTAATGATAAGTTCAACACATAAGAATCACCCAAGTTTAAAGTATCAAGCCATCACGTATACAAGCACGTTATAGGAATGTTCACGTGTTTAAGCAAAATGTTCATGTGTAAGTTTTTGATAAGTAAACATGTTACACCCCAAAAGTGGTAAAAGTAAAAAGGGGGAAATACGAGTATACTCACATAATTGCTAAGTCTTCCGATTATCCAAGTGTTGACGAGTGTACGAGATTAGGAGGAAGGAAAACCGAAGTCTCGAGATTATGAGTTGTTACGATTGCGACTCCTAGTAAAATAACGCACGAGTAAAGATTGGAACAATTCAAGAGTACGAACGAGAGAGAGTTTAGCCTAGATATTTAGAATATCACGATCTTATTATTATTTAATAGTTAAATAAATTAATTTATTTAGATAATTTATCTCAATATTAACCTTTAATGTTATAAAAGGGATTATAATGAACTGTTTATTATTTTAGAAGTTTATAATAAATTAGAAAAGAATATTTATTTCATAAATTTACGGTTTATAAAGATTCTTACAAGGAAAGAATTTTAGATGAAAACTCGTTTAATTAATAATGGATTTAAAGATTAAAAGGTTTTAAAAGAACTTTTAAAGGAATAGAAATTATAAAGGTTTTATTTTGAAACAAAAGGAAAAAGAAAAAGGATTTTAAAACTTAAAATCTCAAAAGTGGCCAAAATAAGTATACATTTATAATTATCGTTATAAAAATTATTTGAATCCGATATGTTTGGTTTTATAATTAAACGCGTTATCGTTTTCACGGATTTTTACGAAAAACGGGCAGAGTTTCCTCTGTTTTTGGACAATCCCGACATTACATGTTGTCGTTATAAGTTCAAAATTCAACAATTAATCAACAATTATAATGAATGTACATAAGGACGTGCCAAAACAAAATATAATTAGTTACTAATTATATCGATTCGAGTTCATTTTACATAAGTAATACATATTTAAAAACATAAAAGTGACAAGATTCGCGTAGTTCAATTTTTTTTTACCAAGCCTCGCACCGACAGTTAACCGGGTTTGACTGTTTGACCAGCTTTGACCCGAACTTTGACTAAATCCAAATCGGACCGTGACCCGAGCCGTCATCTAAAACAATGAAATTCGACCCGCACGGAATCAAGACCCGAAACAGGAACCAACCGGCTGAAAGCTGAACTGGAATAACCAATCGAACCAAACCAAAATGAAATTCAAGACGGGAACTCGTTTGAAATGAAACTGATGTTTAAGTGTAAAAGAAAGAAAAAGAGCTCAGGACTCTTACCGGAACCGAAACGGCCGTGATGGCCTGGTGTCGAGTGAACCGGAGCCGTGCCCAACTTGAACCCGCTGACTGACTCATAACCACTTCCATTGCCACCATCATCGGTTCCATCAGAACCAAAACTGAACCCAAATCGGAATCAGAACTAAATCAGAGCCTTAACTCGACTGGAACCCAACTCGAGCCGCGCACCACCATCGCTGCATCCGTCGCCCACCGCCGGAGTGTTGTCGTTTGCCGTCGATACCCGCCGCCGCTACCGACGTCGTCACTCCTTCTCCGTTCTCTCTCTCTCTCTCTCTCTCCGTCACGACACTCGCTCGTCTCCTCTCTCGCGATAGAGTTCAGGCGGCTGTGGATGAGGTGAGGGTGTGCGTGAGTGGCCGGAATAACGACCGGCATTGCTCCGGTTCGTCACCGGAGGTGAAAGAACGAGGGGGGAAGATGAAGGGGGTTACCGGTTATGGTGGTGAAGATGTTTAGGGTTCACTATCTTGAAGAAGAAGAAGTAGAAGGAAGGGGGATGGGGTCTGGTGTGAATTCTTGGAATAGCAGACAATGAAAGAACATAAGGGGATAGTGAAGGTTAGGGTTGTTTGTGTGTGACTGCACATATAAATGAGAGGCATTAGGGTTCTAACATTTCAGTGTTAGAAAAAGCCAATATAGTCCCTGTGGTTTAATTAATCCAAGTTTATGTTATAATAATTTCAAAGAACCAACTTCATCGTTAAACTAACTAGGTTAGTTTACTAACTTTAAAATTTTAACGAGACTAACTTGATTAAAAAAAATAAATAAATAAATAAATAAATAAACTTTTTAAGTTGTAAAATTAATTAATCTAATTAATTAAACAATGAAAAGTTAACCATATTTATAACGAATTAAAATGGAGATAAAAGATTTCCGACGATACGACGTATTATGATTTTGCAAGAGGCAAGCTTCAAAAAAAAAAAGATTTTTAAGACTCGATTTCTAAATTAGGAAAGTCATGAAAACGCGGAGCGTTACATCCCCCATTTGTAGTCGAGGGGTATTGTTAGGAGGAGACATATTAACCTCCCGTGAAACTTTGGGTTAGGTACTTTAACGCATTGGAAACTTGGGCTATCACTTGGACTGCGTAAACTAGCATGGCTTAAACTATTTTATTATGTTCATGTTGGATATGAGTTTTTATTCTATTATGCTATGTAAACAAACTTGTATACTCGCTCTTTGCTTTTGCATTGAAACTCTATTTTAATACATGTTGCAGGTTGATTATTGAAGTATGGTTGATTGACGAAACAAGTTTAGGGTGGCTAGATACACACCAAAATTTATCTATCTTTTGTTGTT
This sequence comes from Helianthus annuus, assembly GCF_002127325.2. NCBI lineage: Eukaryota > Viridiplantae > Streptophyta > Magnoliopsida > Asterales > Asteraceae > Helianthus > Helianthus annuus. Next base: position 122,553,230 of record NC_035437.2, read on the forward strand.
ATGTCATTTGTTGAACAATGTTGTTATTTCCTTTTGAATATTGTATAACATCTAGTTTTGAAATGAAATTTGAATTTAACTAAATATTATCACATAGTGTTATGACGTCTCTAGCAATCTTTACACACTTCGTCTCATCCCGATGTTTCCGCCATCGGTTGGGGAGTGACATACAATCTTTATAATGCAACCGAGTGGATATCAAAGGAGCCCCAAGATACCGAACAGGCAGTTCGCCCTCCTCAAATTGCGTGATACTCTTAATCTGCGCCTTCACCCCATTCGACACATTCCCAAAATACACTATGCTCTTCGACATGCTTGGCACAAGCCCCGACATATTTTTTGAATAAGTTTAACGCATCCATGACAACTCTAGCTGATCTATGATCCCCTCTAGCGAATAGAAAAAGATCATCCGCAAAGCATAGATTTATGATTCTTAGTTTATCACATTTAGGGTCTGTTTGGTATGGCGTAATGGAATAGACGGGTGAATGGAATGTACGAGGTAATGGAATGGAAGATGTAATGGAATGGATCATTACCATTCCATGTCTTGTTTGGTTACCATGTGAGAATGAAATGAATCATTACTTTGTGTTGTTTGGTAGGAAAGAATAGACGAAGGAATAAAATCGGTGATGAGTGACGGTAGTCGGTGGTGGTGATAGGTGGCAATGGCAGCGATGGTCGAAGGTGGTGGCGGTGGGTGGCGGCGATGGGTGGCGGCGGTGGGTGGTGGCGGGGGGCAGAGGTAGGTGGTGGCGACAACAATGGTGGTGGGTGACGGGGACGATGGCGACGGCGGAAGTGGGTGACGGCGGCGACAGTAGTCACGGCTGTAGGCAGTAGTGGTGTCGCCCGTGAGTGAGTTATTAAAACCAATAAGAATAATAATAATAATGGTAAAAAAATAATAATAAAAATATTAATAATAATAATAATAATAACAACAACAACAACAATATCTTTCCATTCCTTGAAGGAATGAAAAAAAAACACCACCTTACCAAGGAATGAAAATTATTATATTTGGAAGGTTTACATTCCTTGTGGAATGCTCCATTCCATTACCACTTGACAACCAAACATGTTTCTTTTCATTCCAATAGAATGATCCATTCCATTCCGCCTTCTATTCCTTCTTACCAAACGCTACCTTATTGTGAAACCTGTATTCCGCCGATAAATCCACCTGCTTCTGAAGGATGAGAGAAAGCACTTCCATAACTAACGTAAACAATTCTCTGTTCTGCACAAATCTTGCCACATTGTAAGTTTCACATGAAATCCAGTGTTGTTGTTAAAAGTTTGCAGTTAGGAATAATTAACATGTGTTATGATGAATTGATTACGTGAGTTAAAAACCAAACAGTCTTCTTCTTGCAGACTGCAGAGGTTTGGTCCACCTCTTCAGCTGCAGATGTCTGCAGATATGGTCCGCAGAATGCAGACGTTTTACCTCTGAAAAAACAAACAGCACCTAAATGAATATGAAGATATTCAAGAAAGAGTGAATTTCTCGGATGGTACATGTGGTTTGCCATTTTTCCACATTTAGTCTTCATCTTTTCAAAATAATATGTTTGTTTCTTTTGGTTTGGCTATTTGTTACTCGGATAGTCCTTTACGTGGATGGCAGTTAGTTTGTTCAGTTAAGTTAGCGAGAAATTACTAAATTACCCTTAATTTTGATAATAACAATAATATATAAAACACCCATGTCTCTCTCTCTCTCTGCACATGGAGAAGCTCTGAAATTCATGAAGGGGATTTCATCCCTATGCAAACCATTGCTTATCCCTTTCATGAATTTCAGAGCTTCTCCATGACTGTCCCCCTGAGGATCCTTGATCCTGAAAGACATTGGGTCCTTGGGTAGGTCTGTACTGGAGGCCTGGATGTGTGATCCATATGTCCTTGAACTCTGAATGAGGATCCTTAATTGTTGAAGTAGGATCCTTGAACTGGAAACATCTCCATATATCCTTCCGAGCGGAGGGAGGATCCTTGAGGCTGGGTTGTCGCCCCTGATCCTTAGGGGTTAATTTTTATAACTATGGATCCTTAGGGGTTAATTTTATAACTATGGATCACATATCCTTAGATTGGCCTGGATCCTTAGGGTCCTTAACAGATGGTGCAGGAAAGTCTGAGGATCACGTATCCTTATTTATTATTTACATTGGGGATGGTTCAAATGAAAACCACTTTTATTGTGAAAACTCGAAAACTAACTAAAAAAGCCTAAAAAAACCTAAAAAACATACAAATTTTTTTTTTACAATTTTTTTTTTAGAAAAATCGCTACTTTTTATATATGGAAAAAAAAATTTCAAAAAAAAAAAAAAAAATTGGTTGTACTACACATGTGCACTAATACGGAAAGCCTAAACCACTTAACCCAACCCCCACCGACACCCCCCAAAAACCTAAACCCCCCACCCCCCCCCCCCCAAAAAAAAAAACCTAAATTCACCCTCCCACCAAAAGCCTAACCCCTCCCCCCCCCCCCAAAACCTAAACTCCCCCACCCCCACCCTCCCGAAAACCTAAAACTAAACCCTAAACATAAACCCGAAAAAAACCTAACCCCCCCACCCCCACCCCCCAAAAACCTAAACCCCCCTCCCCCCCCCACCCAAAAACCTAATCCTAATCCTAAACCTCCAAAAAAACTAACCCTAAAAGCTAAACTAGACTCAAAAAGCTAATTTTAAGCATGTAATGCACATTGTAGTACATGTTATATTGCACATGTGCACTACTATAATAATAGTATTGAAAACAAGACGACACCATAAATCTTTTTTTATGTCATAAAAAATATGCTCGAATATACTTGAATGAAAGATAAGAAAATTTGTGATCTTATGGTGCCATTTTTGTTTTAAAATGATAACGTATGGAGAAATGGGAAATGTTTGAAAAGTTATATATTTTTTTGTTCCAATTTTACCCCTCCTTCATTAAAAGTCTTCCCCCCTCCTTTTTAGTGGGTTTTAGTTAGTTTTCTAGTTTTCACAATAACTAGTGGTTTTCATTTGAACCTTCCCCTATTTACATTAACTAACAATTGTATTCTTGTTTAAAACTTGTATTCGCAGGAGTATAATGAATTGAACTTGGTCAATGCTGGAATATCGGGGAATATGCTCTCCATTTCGCACGAGTTGGAGGCATGTTGCCGTTATGGGGTGAACGTGGGAGCTTCCTTCATTTTCGCTTAGTTAGTTTCTAGCTAATTTAGAATGTATATGAGGGATATTGAGCTTGATTAGACATACACTTGAACATTTTGCTACTCTCGGAAAACTACTCTCAAACACTTACACTAGAACTCAGTTGTAACGAGCTTAATATCATCCGAAGTTGTAATTTAGAACTCAGTTTTCACTATCCGAGGTTTTTTGTGCCGGAGATCCATAAAAGATCAAGGGCTTTTTCCTCGTACACATCATCGTGTTTCATCATTCTCTACATTTCATATTTGATCATACACCTGTTTATCATTCAAGCACACTACCTCATAAAATCAGATTTGATTACATTATCCTTAGCTTGATTTTTGACCAAAACAATAATATATATTTAGTTTAGATAAATCGAGGTCATATATTCAAAGTCTATATTTTCAGTTTGCATAAACTGTCTGCACCAATGGTTCACTGTACTCCTCCAGGTCTTCTTCACCTTTCTTCCTCCTGAAGGGAAGAAGTCGGGTGATAAATCTTGAAAATCGGCTAATCGGGTCTTGTAGTCCGTCCATCTCGTAATGTCCAAACCGCCAATCCCGTTCGACATATGCTCGCCAAATTGGTTCATCAAGGCCTCCTGTTGATACGTGCATTCAATTTGAATACAGATCAATAAAGCAGGTAACACAAAGTGTTTGGTGAGAAAATAATGATTCTTGAAAACCTTAATACATTATCCTATGTTTCTTTCTATAGCGTCGATACTATAAAAGACCAACATCCTTTCGTATTTTGTACGAAAAAGTTCCTCAACCTAATATTAGTTTCATTAACTCGTGTTAAATAAGATGAGGGCATTGATTACCTGCATACAAACCAACATCCTTTCGTATTTTGTACGAAAAAGTTCCTCAACCTAATATTAGTTTCATTAACTCGTGTTAAATAAGATGAGGGCATTGATTACCTGCATACATTAACCCGTGTTTGTTTGTTGCACGGTAAAAAGGTCTTGTTTTCTTCTCTCGTGCGGCTTTCTGAAGTTCATTCCACGCTTTGTTTCTGTCTTCCCGTGTAACTTTACCAGAAGTAACTACCTGATGTATTTTCAAGATGACAGCCAAGTCATCAAAATGATTAAAAAAAAAGAAATACAACTCAAAACGCGTAACACATTGTAATGACAGGATTTTGCCTTTGAGAACAGATGGTATGATGGACGTGGGACCCGTGCAAGATCATTGAAACGATCGACTGCCACAAGCCCAAACTTGGGGCCATATCCATCTGCCCACTCCCAGTTGTCGGAAATGGTCCAAAAAAAGTACCCGAGCACTCGAACACCCTGCATGGTTAGCATTCAACATCCAAGTTATCTAGAGAGTCAAACTTTGACTTATATAAAATTTTAATCTGTAACTAAATGGATTAAAGTTATAACATAAATACCATCATCATGGCTCCATAAATTGCAAGTAGATGTTCTAATATGTACGGTTTCCTTATCAAATCTGTCTCATCAGAGACACCATTTTCAGTGATAATAAAAGGAATTTTAAGGTGTTTGTATCTTTCATGATAGTGCAACAAAGCTCGAAACAAGCCATCTGGATATACTCCACGTCCCGATTCACTGTATTCGTCATTCTCAACTAATTTTAGTCCAGCACCGCAGACTACTTCCTAAGAAGAGAAACATCAGAAAAACAAATAAACGTTGCATACATCATTTTTTATTCGTAGCATTTGACTTATAATACACAAATTGATAGAAACAGATATATATTTTATAAACGAGTAAAAAAAGTTAAATGAAATATGAAAATGAATATAGCAAATGTACCTGACCATAGTAATTTATTCCGATGAAGTCCACTTTATGAGATATATCATCCATAAAAGGAAAAAGACTCAAAGAGTTACCCAGTGAAACCGCAGCAATATCAAAGAGGCCATACGGGCGCATGAAAGAAACATGGTGGGCAACTCCCACTATCGGGTTTAACAATACACTGCAACATTGTCAAACCCAGATAAAACGCACATATTTTGTTGAATATAACAAATTATATAAATTCAATGATGATGGTTTTAAAGAATAACCTTTGTTCATGGATGTAATCATACGCCTGACAATGAGCAACAGCAATCCAATGCATAGACTGATTAAAAACGCCAGTCGGTAGAGCAGAAGTAGCAGCCTCCAACATGTCAGGATGACCGCCAGGCCAAGAACCAGCACAGTAAGTCAACATACAGAAAACATGAGGCTCGTTAAACGTGACCCAATAGTCCACGAGCTCAAAAAAATTGTCAACAACCACCCTGCAACATATTTTTCAGTAAAACATCACCCAAAATCCTGATTTAATAATGTTTAATGGTTTGTTGTTTGATGTAAACTAACCTAGTAAAGTCCATAAAATAGTTTACGGTTTTCTCTAACTTCCATCCCCCATAATCTCCGGCCCATGGAGGTAGTGAGTGATGGAACAAAGTTAGCATAACCTTCATATTATAATATTGAACTCTACTGATGATCCATCTATACCGCTCCAGTGCTGCATAATTAATCTTACAGAGACCAATTCAACTCCAGAAAAAATGGAGAAAAGAGAAGATTAAAAAAAAAGAGGCTCTACACATTGATCAAAACAAATTTGGGTTACATTGGGTCATTTTTAGTACAGGATGGCTCAGGTTGACCCGCAAACATTTTTGTCCATTTTTAAGGAAAATAAAGTGTTCCCGTCGATCATAAAAAGAATATATTAGAATAATAATACAAATCCTTTGATTTATGAGGTTGTATACATTAAGAGTTAACTTTTTTTTTGTAACACGTTAAGGTTCTGCAATTTCGATTTTGTAACACCTTTTGAGTATTAAGGCTAACTGCCGTTAATTAATGGAAAAATTAAGGGTATTTTAGTCATTTTACACTAATTTAACATAAAAATTAACGGCAGATAGCCTTAATACTCAAAGGTGTTACAAAATTGAAACCTAAACCTGTTACAAATAAAATTAGTACTCAAAGGTGTTAATTTCAATAAACCACAAGGCCTATCTGTGTAACTAACTCATACATTAATGATACACTTAGGATGACCTTTAATCTATTTCACTTGTTTGACCCATTTCCCTTTTTAGCGAAACTGTTTTTATTTGGACAAAAACCAACCCAAATGCAAGTCAAAATTACCACCTGTACATTGTAGCAGCAATCATCTTAAGAAAACAATAAGTGCATTGCACACATATTATACTGCTTACTGATTCTTTAAGACCATTGACCGGTTCCTTCGGCATAATTCTGGTCCAATCTACGCCCATTCTGAAGACCTTAACACCAGTATCTCTAGCCAACTTTAATTCCGTATCAGGATCAGACCAAAACCTTAATCTTTCCTCCCTAAAAACATCAAAACCATATAACGTAATGAATTAGCCTACTTATATAACGATTTAACAAAAGCTCATTGGACAAAAGTTTTCAGGCTTACGGGTTTGGAACGTTGTGCCATGCAGCTACATTATGCGGTTCTTCTTCACTAGGTGTGGATATTTCCTCTTCAATATATTTCACAAGCCCTCTAATTTTGGCTTCCATTGCTACCCTAAGAGGCTTCTTTTTCTTTAATGGTGTGGGAGCTTGCTGGGATCCACCATCACCAGCTGCAGAACCCATGATTGCATCGGTTGTTTTACCCTCTGCGGTAGAATCTTGTGTATTGACAGAATCGTCTTGTGCAAACTGAAGCCAAGCGTCATTGAGCCTGTCTTCAACATGTGCTGGTGCTGTTGCCAATCCGAAAAAGAAATCTTCCTCCTCTTCTGTAGAGGATTATATCAAACGAAATTAGAAATGAGCAAATTACCAACTTGTTGCTACGGAAATGTGCCCGATCATCAAATTGTGAACAAAGTACAAAATGAATACAGTCTGTAAGTTATATTCAATTAAGTAAGCTCAACCACATGATTCAAAGCATAAATGGAACAAGTAAATAGACATGTGAGGAGTGTTGTGGGGTGGAGGTAGTTAGATATGCCATTTTCACATTGATATCTTCATGTCACAGTTTCTCTTACAATTTAGGACTTGTAAAATCAAATTTAAATAATCAGTTTCATACTAGTTGGAACAAAAATGGCCTTTAGAGGTAGACATAAATCTATACCTAAGAGCATTCATAGTTGATTCTTCATCTCCATCTCTATTAGTATACTAAAAATCACTATCTTTTCTCTTTTCTTTTCAATTAAATAATATTTTTCTACTTTTATCATTACATTTTCTCTTTCCTCCACTTATAGGAGGTGAACAGTGTTTTCCCGAATTTACAGATGAACATGAATATTTTCTCTCTTCTTCTCTCACAACCACTCTATATAACATAGAGGACCACTCACATAAATATAGAGGATCAAATGTGAATGCTCTAATAAATAAGTAAATGGTTACACCATATGTTGATACTTTTCTGGCTTCTCGTATTTCACCCTTCGTATTGTATTTCTTAATTTAAAAAAAAAAATCAATTAAAAAAAAGCAACACTAATTAAACATACCTTATCTCAAAATGTCTTATTTTACTCCTTCGTATTATTTTTTATTACTAAAAGTACCACTTACGTAGTTTGAATCATATCTTATCTCAAAATATCCTTTTATAATTCTTAAATAATACATTTATTCAATTCGTATGATACGCGCGTTTCTCGAATATAATTACTAGCATACACTTGTCATATTTATTATTTTCAAAACAACATCATAAATGATAAATCCACTACTTAAATCACTCAAAAACATAAACTATAACCTCAATGCAATCTCAATCATCTTCATAACATAATCAACTAACCACAAATCAAACTTAAACACAACCTGAAAAACTCAAATATACCAAAATGTAATTCCGTTGACGAACGAACAGTTGAAAACAATCACTATTTCAATAAATTAGGGTTTCAGAACGAGAATAAAGAGTTTACCGTCATCGGAATCGGAGCAATTGACGTTAAAGATAGCGAGAGTATCGGAAGTTTCGTCGATCGGAGAGTCAAACGGAGCGAGATTTCTTTTCCGGTAACGGGAGAAGGAGAAGGCGTTAGCGGCGACGGTGATGGATGCTAGAACTCCGGCGAGCTTCGTGGCGGTTATAATGAGAGATACTGGAGCCATTAAAGCCGGAGGATTTTCCGGCGAAAAAGATACGTGACACGTGGATATTGTGTTATCTAGCGTTTTACATGCTTACGTTTCTACTTGATCAAAAATGTCATCCAGAATGCGTTACTTTATCTACTTTTTTTTCTTATTTGTATTTATTTCAATAAATTATCTATATTTATATTTTTACTTTTATAAATATATGTGGATATTGTATTCTACTTAATCAAAATGTTATCTAGAATGTGTTACTTTATCTTTTTTTTTTCTTATTTATAATTATTTCAATAAAATTATCTATATTTATATTTTTTAGTTTTATAAATATATAGTTGATTACCATATTAGTTAAACAAATAAGGTGGATCGTGTATTTCTAAGATTTCATGTAGTGGGTTGGTACTTATTATCATGTCAGCTTACAAAGGGGCGTCAAACACCCCCTTTGAATGGACGCGTTAAGGGCTCAAGTATGAGTATGGTCTGGAATATGTGGATGTACTTTGGGCTAATGAAAATAAAACACATGTCACGAGGTGTTGCCCTATAACAAAGGGTCATGATTAATGAGAACCTAAAATAAGGTGAGAATTGTGGTTGGTTAATTGGTTGAAATTATGAACTTGAAGACGACTAATGTGTTTATTTTTTTGTCAAGAAACATAATCATAACTAGGGTACACTTAAACGTTTAACTCGAACATGACTTATGTAACTTATTTATCTAAATGAGTTAAACGGTTGACGTGTGAGCGGTTTGTTAATGAGGTATTATCAATTTGTAAACGGATTAAGTCAACGCAGGTTGGCTAAGTTGAAAGAAATTAGTTAACCGGTTTGTAAATATCTACGGTTGATCTTATAGAATTTGCATTTTTGTTATTTAATTATAGACACGTGGATGGTCAAGTTAAAAGGGTTAACTAAAAGTATTAGACATCACCATCCAAAACCTAATAAATGTGATTTAGGTTTGTCACCCTTAAACGAATCTATATATATATATATATATATATATAAACATGATAAATAAGGGCTTATGTGTCATGTTATGAGGGCTTGGAAAATGAGGTGGCATCACCTCATGCATTCTTGAAATTGGTTTTGGCTCTAAAAATTCGGGTCTTTTTTTTCCTTTAAACGGGCAGACACGGGATCCATATTATGACCCGTGTATTTAATAGTTCTAAAACCCTAAATCTGCCACCGTCGCTTCTCTTCGTCTTCGTGCCCTGAAACCTTCCTTCATTTTGTTGAAACTTGAATCAGTTACCCTAGGTTTAGATCATTCATTTTGTTGATTTTTCTTGAAACCCTTATTCCAGATCATCCATTATGGGCCAGATCTGTTTCTTTTTGCTGCTCTTGATAACCCTAAACTTCATTTTCCCCCAAAATTACAGGTTCATTATTTCATCATCGGTATAGTGTAGGAGATAATGCATTTTTATTCGCCAATATTTTTGGTCCCTTGAACAATCCCAGGTTAGTAATGTGTGTGTTTCTCATTTCTTTCACTTTAATCTGTGAAAATGCCATGTGAGAAATCATGAAGAGTCTAATTTTGAAGAACGAAAGTGAAAAACCGACACATGAGTTAAACAACGAAAAAGGTGAGTCCGATAATGTTAAAATTCATGAAGAGTCTAATTTTGAAGAAATTATTCTCTTGTCACCTACTTTCGAAAATCATTGTTTAGTAACCCCTCATGCCAAGTTTTTAAAAGAGTTAAACACTAGTGCTAAAATCAAAGACTTAGTAAGTGTTAAGTTAACTAATGATCAAACCTCGCTAATAAAAGAAGACCCTTTTGAAATTAACATTACACCGGTTCCATGTTTTTTTCAAAATTCATTTATTAGCAATATCACCATTGATAAAGATCTTTGTGTTAACATAATGCCTAACTACATTTTTGAAAAATTAAGTATTAGTGATTTTACTCCACTTCAAATTCCCATTTTTCTATCCGATCGACAAGTGATAAAATCAATCGGTGTAGTTGAAGATGTTTTGGTTCAAACAAATCAATTGATAGTCCCAACCGACTTCGTCATTCTTGATGACACCCCACTAGTCTTGGGAAAACCTTTTGTACAAACTCATAAAGCTTTGAAAAACCGGAAATTCAACAATCTACCTCTTCAGTTAGGGGCATTCAAAAGGAGCATAGACCTTGAGCGTTCAATGAAATATACTTTTGGCAATAATGACCCCCTAATTGAAGATGAAGCTGAACCACCCGATACGACTAACGAAGAAGACCACTTTGTCGAAGAAGAAATAGCCATAGAACAAACCTTTAAGGTTCTTAATTTAGATGAGCCACAAAATAAGGTGTCTTCTAAAGACCCACCCATTGAGCTCAAAGAACTTCCTGAAGGTTTGGAATATGCTTTTCTAGGCAAAGATGGTAGTTTACCTGTAATTATTTCATCTAAATTAAGTAACGTAGAAAAAGAGAAATTAATTAGCCTACTTAAAAAACACAAAAACGCGATCGCTTGGAAGCTTGTAGATATTAAAGGAATAAGCCCTTCCATGTGCACGCACAAAATTTTAATGAATGATGACTACAAAACGGTAATTCAACCACAACGAAGAGTGAACCCCAATGTTCAAGAAGTGGTTAAGAATGAAGTCATCAAACTGCTTGACGCCGGACTAATCTACCCTATCTCCGATAGCCCGTGGGTAAGTCCCGTTCAAGTAGTCCCAAAGAAAGGAGGTATGACGGTAATAACTAATGAGAAAAATGAATTAATACCAACAAGAACCGTCACAGGATGGAGAGTTTGTATAGATTATAGGCGATTAAATGAAGCAACAAGGAAAGACCACTTTCCTTTACCCTTCATTGATCAAATGTTAGAAAGATTATCCGGTCATAAATTTTATTGTTTCTTAGATGGTTTTTCAGGTTACTTTCAAATACCGATAGCACCAGAAGACCAAGAGAAAACGACTTTCACATGTCCCTACGGAACTTTCGCATATCGACGCATGCCATTCGATCTATGTAATGCGCCTGCAACATTCCAACGTTGTATGGTGGCCATTTTCCATAATATGATAGAAAAGACAATGGAAGTCTTCATGGACGACTTTTCCATCTTTGGAGACTCATATGACCAATGCCTCGATAATCTTGAACGAATGCTATCCCGATGTGAGGAAACTAACCTCGCCCTTAACTGGGAAAAATGCCATTTCATGGTAACAGAGGGAATAGTACTCGGTCACAAAATCTCAAGGGAAGGAATGGAAGTTGATCGAGCAAAAATAGAAACTATTTCTCGATTACCTCCTCCATCCTCCGTACAAGCAATCAGAAGTTTCCTAGGACATGCCGGATTTTATAGAAGGTTTATCAAGGACTTTTCAAAAATTTCAAGGCCTCTAACAAAATTACTTGAAAAAGATGCACCCTTCATCTTTGACAAGGAATGCAATCAAGCATTTCTAACCCTCAAGGAAATGCTAGTCAATGCACCTATCATGATAGCGCCAGATTGGAAATTTCCTTTCGAAATCATGTGTGATGCAAGTGACTTTGCTGTTGGAGCAGTCTTGGGACAAAGAAAAGAAAAGCATTTCCACCCAATTTATTATGCTAGTAAAACTCTTAATGATGCACACGAAAATTATACAACTACAGAAAAAGAATTACTAGCAGTGGTATTTGCTTTTGATAAATTTCGTTCTTATATTGTTCTTTCTAAAACAATAGTCTATACAGACCATACAGCCATCAGGTACCTCTTCAAGAAACAAGACGCAAAACCCCGTTTGATCAGATGGATTCTACTCCTCCAAGAATTCAACATCGAAATCAAGGACAAAAGAGGAGCAGAAAACACTGCTGCAGATCATCTCTCACGCTTAGAAGACCCAGCTTTGGAAACAACCAGAGACGAGCAAATCAACGAGAAATTTCCCACGGAATCCTTGGAAATGATGGAGAGTAGACAAGAGCCATGGTATGCCGACTATGCTAATTTCCTAGCTAGCGGTATAGTCACCAAAGGATGGCCACATCATCAAAGAAAGAAATTCTTTGCTGATGTAAAGCATTACTTTTGGGAAGACCCCTATCTTTTCAAAATGTGTGCCGACCAGCTCATCCGAAGGTGTGTCCATGGTAATGAAGCACGAAGAATTCTCCGTCATTGTCATGAAGGTCCATACGGAGGACATCATGGTGCCGCAAGTACCGCACGAAAGGTATTTGATTCAGGATTTTACTGGCCAACCATTTACAAGGATGCACAAAACCTTGTAAAGACATGTGATGCCTGCCAAAGATCAGGTAATATCTCTTCCAAAAACTAAATGCCTCAAAATGGCATTCTCGTCTGTGAAATCTTTGATGTGTGGGGACTCGATTTCATGGGACCTTTCCCACCTTCAAAAGGAAACAAATATATACTTGTGGCAGTCGATTACTTGTCTAAATGGGCGGAGGCCGAGGCTCTTCCAACAAATGATGGAAGAGTAGTGGTAAAATTTTTGAAAAAACTGTTTTCTCGCTTCGGGACACCAAAGGCTTTAATAAGTGATAGAGGTACCCATTTTTGCAATCATCAACTCGAAAAAATATTAACAAGGTATGGGGTCTATCACCGGGTCTCAACAGCATATCACCCTCAAACAAATGGGCAAGCCGAAGTGACTAATCGAGGTTTAAAACGAATACTTGAAAAAACCGTAGGAATAAATAAAAAAGAATGGGCCGACAAATTAGACGACGCTTTATGGGCTTTTCGAACTGCTTATAAAACCACTATAGGCACAACCCCATATAAACTTGTCTATGGAAAAAGTTGTCACTTGCCAGTAGAAATAGCTCACAAAGCCTACTGGGCAATAAAAAACGTGAACTTAGATTTAGAAAATGCCGGTAAAAATCGATTTTGTCAAATAAATGAATTAGACGAGCTAAGGAATTATGCATATTCTAACTCCGAAATTTATAAAGAAAGAATGAAAAATCTACATGATAAATATATTAAATCTAATGAATTTCGGGTAGGAGATCAGGTTCTATTGTTTAATTCACGACTTCGATTATTTCCTGGTAAGCTAAAATCTAGGTGGTCAGGACCTTTTTCCGTCACCCATGTTTTTCCACACGGTGCAGTAGAAATTAAAACTCGAAATGGGATACCATTTAAAGTCAATGGCCAACGGCTAAAACTCTACCGAGGATCCATTGAGGATGAGGAAGAGGAGATCTCACTTCAAACGGTTAACGAATAAACTCATACCCGACATGTTACAGGTAAGTGTACGTTTAAAAACCGGTAATTCTTCTAGCCATTTTCGGAAATAAGGGGCATGCACACAAGCACAAAAAAAAAAAAGAATTCAAAAAACTTTGCTCGGCACGGGGCCGTGTCCGCTGAACACGGGGCCGTGTCGAGGCAACTGTCGGGATAAAACCCTCTTTTCCTATCAGTTACATCATTCCACACGCCCCGTATAGCCGAAAACGCTCTAGTTCCAGGCGATTTTCCGCAGTTTTCCGACGTCACTACCAAGTTTAACAACATCAAGGTATGATTCTATCATCTTTAGTAGTTAGATTAGTTACTTGCATGTAGTTAAAACATCAAAAATTGGGAAAAAATCTAGGGTTCTTCATGTTCATCCGGATCGAACTCAAAATTTTTGATGGAATTTGTTAGTAGTAGTTTAGATTAGTATAGTAGGAAGTAAATAAACATGTATTGTTGATAGATTCGTTCGATTTCCAACTAAAACCCCAAACCCTTGTTCTTGAACCGAAAAACACGAAATTGAAAGGGTAAACGGTTTGTTTTGGGAAAAACGACACTTAGGGTTTCATTTTCGGGGGAAACCGCTACTATTGGGCTAAAAATTTTCAGGTTTTCGAAACCGGGACGAAAAATGAACTTTTTGGGTTACAGACACCTGGACACGGGGCCGTGTCCATCCCACTGTTTGCAGTTTCACTCCAAATATCCTTGTTTCATACTAACTTTTGATGTATTCTTTCAGATGTCAAAATTCACGAGGTTCAACGCAAGCGAACTTGACGCTAGGGCACGGTATGAGATACTACAAACAAGACCGGAGGAGTACCCTAGGCGGGCATGTACCGACTTGTTGACCATGGTGAATCAACTTGACCGATTCAACAACATCGTGAGAGGTCCTCTGGCAGTTGCATTGAACACCCGGCTTCGGTCGGTGCATCAATGCACAATGGAGTTTTACAGTACTTTCATTTTCAACTCGAGGTGTGACCCGTTTGACAATGAGGGGGTCACATTCCGATGTGGAGGGACCACGTACTCAATCTCCATGGCACAGTTTGGATCTATCATAGGGCTATATGGTGAAGAGGAATCGGGGAATGAAGAGAATACTGGGGGGCTACGAGACTTGGATGAAACCGAACGCCAAGCCGCATGGGCTCAAATAGGTGAAGGAATCTACAACCCTAGCAGCACCAAAAGCACCAAACTGAGGGACCCGCTATACCGCTACATTCACAGGCTCCTCACTTACTCGCTGAACCAGCGCCACGACAGTAGTGGCGTTGTAGGGTTGAAAGATTTGGTTGTCCTTCACTGCATCCACAACCAAAAGCCTCTCGATGTTCCATACCTCCTACTGCGAAACATGCATCTCAACCGCCTTGCTAGAGCTCCAACACCTATCTTCTTTGGGGGATGGGTGTACCGTCTTTTCAAGCACTTCACGAACATCCCAAGGTCCTTTCAAAGAAGTCCATGGTCGGGACGAGTCGATTACCACATTTGCCGAGCCATGAACTTGCTTTATGAGGCGGAAGACGAGACGGTGAGCTTTCAAAGGACGCAAGGCTATGCATGGAACCCGCAGGAGGCTCTAGTTCTTCATGCACCACCTCCCCATTATCAGTACCAACCCCATGGCGATCCGGGTCAATCCTCCTCTCAAGGAGGCGGTTTTCCTAACTTTCAAAGTTTACATGATCTTTTGCAGGAAAACCTCATGTGCACCAGGAACACCTACAATCTCACCAACAACACATACCACCGGGTTGGAGCTATCGAGCGCAACATTAACGATATACAAGATGATATCGGTAGCATCCGGGAGTACATGGCGGGGCATGGGGGTGGAGGTGATGGTAGCGATGAAGACACGGAGTAGGAGGCTTGAAGGAACAAGGGGCAGGTTGGTGATAAGCCCACAGGTTTAAGTACCCTTCTCTATCGAACAATTTACGGCCTGCGTGCCGCTTGTTGAATAATTTACTTTCTTTAACTGTTTTTTTTTATCTTCGTTTTATTTTTACTTTATGCTTGGAGACAATTAACGTTGGTAATTTAGGATGGTTTATGTTTGTTTGGTGTGGTATTGAGTGATTAAACAGGTACAATGCAAGGGTTAGAGTGCTAAACATTAGCACTTGCAGCCCCAAAATGGAGAAACCGGGAGACAAAACCTGTTTTTCAGGCTCACAGACTGTCCACACGGGGACGTGTCCAGCCGACACGCCCCCGTGTTCATCTCCCAGACCTGCTGTTTGGTTACTGACCTGCAATTATTTGCCAGACACGAGGCCGTGTCCACCCAACACGCCCCCGTGTTCAACTTCTGTAAGTTTTCATTACTGGCAATTCGCCACGGGGCCGTGTCCAGTTGACACGGGGCCGTGTCCAGGATGCCAGTAACATAAATCTTTGCTTTTTAACCTACTTTTACACATTCTAATCAATCAAAAACCTTATTTTTGGGCACATTGAGGACAATGTGTAATTTAAGTGTGGGGGGATGCTAAAACCTTGAATTTTGCAAATCCTAAATACAAGCCTTACACAAAACTCTATTGGAACCGCTAAACACCCCAAATTTTTTCAAAAAACTTTTTCATTTTTTTCATTCACTTGTCTTAGTTTAATTTGGGAATAACAAGTTCTAAAAAGGTTATATTTTTACAAATTTACAACCGATAGCGTCGTGATAACAAAGAACCAACATAAGAAAATTACGAAACGGCATAACAAGTCTAGTTAAAAATTCGATTATATATACTTGATCACATTAAAAACCCATTCCCACAAAAGTGAGTTTTGAGCCTTTATTGAGCATAAAAATACACATATTTAGACTAAATGCTCATTTTTCGTTTCTTGTGTGAATAGCCGCTTGGTTCTTACAACTCTAGAACTTGCCACGACAATACATTCCCGGTCCTTACCAACTTAAACCCAAGTAAGTAAGTGATGGAGGCATTAGGACTAACCATATTTTTCTTTCTAAACCATTATTTTTCAATTTTTTTTTACCACCTACCCAAAATCCCCATAGATAGCCCCTTTGAGCCTAAACCTTTCATTTCATTACCCCAAAACTCTTTTTACCCACCAAAAAAAAAAAAAACCCTTTTTTATCTTCCACCCTTTATTTTAGTAACAAGCTCGGTTTTTCGTAAACTCGCCTTTTTATGTGATGAAAAAAAAACGATGATGAAGTCAAAAACAAACAAAAGCTATATAAAAGCTTGTTTGGAGAAATACTTCAAAAATAAAAAAATCACTAAAAACAAGGTATGTCACGGAAACCGACGCTTTTTACGATTTTCGCCCTTTTTTCTAACTAACCCAACCGACCACCTTTAACCCAAGCCTAACCCTTCACCCCAAAAGTCCTCTTGATATTTACAAAGGTAAAAAGTTAAAAAGGAGGAGGATTGATTGCTTGGCAAGCCTATGGAAGGCGTAAGTTCCATACCGCTCACGAGTGATTCACTAAAAAAATCTACACCTTCGGCCGAGTGTTGAGTGATCTCCCACGAGGTATGTGAACTTGTATATAAATGGAATTTTAATAAGGCATGCTATGCCCGAATAAGTAATTTATCTTATGAAACGTTCAAAGTAAATCATAACGAATAGGATTGTAAATAAATAAAAATAAAACTTACAAGGACCTTGGATTCCCGACACTCTAGGACAAGCTAAAAACTTTCTCTTCTACCTATTCCATTTGGGAGTGTAAGCCACATTTAAAGAGTTTTGCTTGAGGACAAGCAAAAGTTCAAGTGTGGGGGTATTTGATGTGTGTAAAATGCAACATATAAATCACATCAATTAAGGCATAAAACTAACCCTTTTTAAGTACTAATGTTGGAAAAAGAGTGTTTTTGTCTTTCTTTTGTATTTTCAGGATGAAATGAGCTCAAAATCACAAAAGAAGCAAAAAGACAACTAATTCTAGCATAAATACAAGAAAAGGAATAAAAGTAGACTGCTCGGGCCCTCAACGGCACCCCCCAAGGCAAAGAAGAGAAAACAGAAGACTGAACACGCCCCGTGTCCAGCGAACACGGGGCCGTGCCCAAGAAGCAGCAGAAAAGACAAACTAGTAGAAGCTTCCATTGCCCACCACGGGGCCGTGTCCAGCGGGCACGGGGGCGTGGTGAAAGTACAGCAGGCGCATTAATTGTAATTGCGAATTAATGAAGAGAGAGAGTGTCAGACGGGCACGGGGGCGTGTCCAGCGGACACGGGGCCGTGCCCAGCCTTCTGTTCAGCCTATAAATAGGGGTGCTTGGTTTCATTCCATCTCATCCCTTGGCACACCACCTCTCTCACACTTCATCCACCACCCACCACCACCATAACACCATCATCCACCACCATCATCCATTGTCCATCGTAGAGTGTGTGAGTCGTCTCGGGATCCAAGATTGATCGTAAGAGTTCTTGACAATCAAGGCCATGTTTGCCTAAGTCTCTTACATCACTTGGTGAAGACAAGTGTTTAGTATAATACTTTTTATTTTTAATCTTTTGCACTTTTTATTTGACAATCAGCATTTAGTTAGTTTTATTCTCTTAGTTTAAAAATCTCTTTTCTAACATTTTGATTTGATTAGACGTTGAGGATAAACCGGTATTAAAAGCTCTTGTGTCCTTGGACGACCTCGGTATCTTACCAACACTATACTACGTCCACGATGGGTGCACTTGCCCATATGTGTGTTTAGTGTTAGTAAATATCGTGTTTTATAAATTTAAAACTTGGCTAAAAGTGTAAAAAGGGCTTAAATATACATCTAAAATATAACACACTTCACGCACATCAAATATACGTTTAAGTTTGTGAATGAGGCCGACAATTTCAACGACGTAATCATTGAAGTGGGTTCAGATGATTCTGATGAAGATACACTGTTTCATTATTCTGGTATGGATGATGATTTCCCTACCTTCAATGAATTGTTCCAATCTTACAATGAAGATGAAGTAAGGAGGAAAGTAGTTGAGAAGATAGCTACTGAGGGTGTTCCTAAAACGGTATCAAAAGAAGATCTCTTAGAGGAAAGGAAAAGATGGTTCAAAGTTATGACTAAAGAGAGGAAATTTAAAAGGCCGCTACAATTCTTCACTGATCATCCTGATAAATATCTTGGTGACATTCTGTCGTGGGGTTATGTTAGTGCATGCATCTGTCGACTTCGTCTTGTATCGTGTCTTAGTCTTAGAATGTTAGATTAGGGCCCATTGTACGAGATTTCCCGACATGTCCATATGTGGGAAACCACATGTCCATATGTGGGAAACCACATGTCCGTATGTGGGAAACCTTATGGATAGTTTCGCTTATGTGTACATGTCCGTATGTGGGAAACCTTATGGATAGTTCCGCTTATATGGACATGAGAGGTTCCGCTTATATGTACGTGTACATATGAGCGAAACCACCAACACTATATATAGGGTCTTGAGCGAAATCATTTGTAACGTTCTTGTTTTCCATACCGAGGTGCTGCCGGTGTGAGATTTGGTTGTAAACACTGTTATATCAATCAAAAGTGTGATTTAAGTGAAGATCTAGTTGTTTCTACGTCAGGTACTTGTTTTCCGCACCTGTATCTGATCAAAACTCCTCTGATAGACTCGTTCGGGTCAGAATTCGATCCTACAAGTGGTATCAGAGCTTCAGGAGGAGGAGTTCTAAAGAGATTTGCTGGATTTCATCATAAATTCTTACTTCTACACATTCTTTGAACGAGATTTTACGGTCGAAATTCGCTTAAAATTTCACAGATTGTGTGTTATTGATCATAGACAAATCCCTGAAAGTTTGGCTTTGAAATTCAAATTAAAAATGGACTAAAATTGGATCTGATTAGGTTTCGCTTATACGTACACTCAGTAGTTTCGCTCATTTGACCATCAGGTTTCGCTTATGTGACACCCCTAAGTGACTAGTTTCGCTCCAAAGGACCTCCTAAGTGACTAGTTTCGCTCCAAAGGACCTCCCAAGTGACTAGTTTCGCTCATAAGGTCATTAAGTTTCGCTCATTTGGACATCCAACTGTTTCGCTCATTTGAACATTAAACTGTTTCGCTCATTTGGACATCCAACTGTTTCGCTCATTTGAACATTAAACTGTTTCGCTCATTTGGACATCTAACTGTTTCGCTCATTTGAACATCCATCTAATTTCGCTCTTAGGACATAAAAATTGAGATTTCGCTCTTGTGTCAGTGCTCATTTCACTTCAGAGACACATATCGAGGTGGTTTCGCTCCAACGGTCCAATCATCATATGTTTTTACATGATGTCAGCCACAAGATTTTAACAGAATTCATGTGCTTTAAAGATCACCGGCCTACTTAAAGTTCATCGGTCCAATTAGCAAAATGTTGTAAGACTTGTCATGTGACTTTATGTGTTTGTCGACCACATTAAAATTTGTCGGTTTATTAAAGTCAAAGAAAAGATTGCATATGAGGTTGTTAGGTGTGCATGTGATTCAAAGTGTGCGGCCCAAATTAGTCACGTGAAAGTTGTGTCAGGGTCCATCAATTGTTGTCGGCCTATTCATATGAACTGTTTTGCAGTCCAATCATGACAACCCTTGGTTTTTGATTTGATAAAGTAATTGGCCCAATCATTATACACGTCGTCAGCACATTACATCGGCCCAATCACAGTTAAAGGCTGTATTGTTTGTCGGCCATTCATTGTTTGTCAAATGACAAATTTTATCAGGCTGCTCATGTGATTGTGTACATTAAAGGCCCAATAAAAAAATTAAAACAAGTGTAAATGTTGTCGGTTAAGTAAATTGAGAGGCTCAATAGAAATTGAGGGATTTGTCAGCTTTTGCCGTATATACAAATTGGTCCAATTGTTTAAAAAGGTTGTTAGCCCACTATAACAGAACGACCCAATCATTGAATTGCATGTGAAAGTGTCAAGTACATTTGATTCATGTGATCTAAAAGTTTGGTCCAATCAGCAATCAGTTTGCATGTGGGTTTGAAATACAATACAATTCAAAGGTCCAAGTCTTATGGTTTGATCATTCAAAGGTCCAGTCCACTTAAACTTTGAACCAGTTCGTTTGGAAGTCGAACAAGTTGTTTGGAAGTCCAAGTGGTGTTTTTGTGAACCAGGTCGTTTGAAAAGGTCGCTTGATTTCAGTTTAGATTGCTTGAAACTGTACCAGTTCGTACGGTTTGGAGTTCACAATTGTCAAAAGTTCATCAGGTCGTTCGAAAGTCCATCAGTTCGCACGTAGTGAGTCTGGTTGTTTAAAATTGATCCGAGTCATAGCAGTTCTCACGGTTTGCCAATTTAAACCTCAGTCCGCACAGAATATTCATCAGTTCGAGTGATTCAATTCGCACATAGTATTAGTTTGATTCAGTTGCTTTGATAAATGTTTTAAAGTGATTGTGTTTTGTTTGTTTGTGTGTCGTCAGGTGATACAGGTGTTTTACAAGGTGAACCAGTTAATTTGAAAGCTTGTTTGAAAAATTCTTAGATACCGAAACATGGATTCTGAATTCTACAATGCATTTGCTACAACCCCGACTAGTCCATCCGACATTACTAAGACCATGACAATGGAGATTGAAACCGGAACAATGCAAAAACCTCCGAAACTTATGGGAATTGAGGATTATCACGGATGGAAGAAACGGTTTGAGAATTGGGTTCAGGCGAATCATCTAAAAGCTTGGGAGAGCATCGAAACTAAATATGAGAGGCCAAAGAATTCAATGGGAGTATAAACCTAAAAATCAAACTTGCTTATTCTGTGGGTTAACAAAACTGCTTGAATATATAGGTAACCCCTGAAATCTTGTTTGAAAGGTCCCTTATTGTGAGATACTAGGTCTTTATGCTCAGTGATATCTGGGGTATTATCCCGGGACTTCTGCTGAATGGAAGTTCTGACCTAGTCCCCGGATAATGCTTTCCGCAAATGCTTGAAACATAGCATCGCCCTCAGCAAGCTGATGAAACAATAAAATTGATAGTCGCTGTTGTTGAAATCAAAAAGATCATCTAAAGGGGACACACCGAAAAGTCGAAGCCGTCATCTCTCTGCGTATACGGAAGTATCGACCTGAGCTCTCACGGCCCTCGCATTTAACCCCTTTACAGATATCATCTGTGGTATACTCACCTGTAAGACTGAATATTGGGATCTGGATACGGGAGTATATTCAAGAAGTGGGACACACGGATAAGTTCAAGTTATTAAAACATTAACATCGTATCTCAGATCAGTTAAACTTTGTGTGAAAATTTAAGTGGACAAATGTACTGGCAATCTAGGTGAATTGTTTAAAACTTAAAATGAAATATAGCTTAACGGTGTTGGTGACTTGTCTCAAAAACTGATATGATCCTCTTACACGAACTCACAAAAATATTGTTTGTAAATATTTCTTTACTGCATTTCATGTTTCTTTATTATAAAATCCAAAAAGATTTTCAGTGTGTTTTAGCATAAAGTTTAAAAAATCCAAAAAGATTTTTGACAACTGATATTGAAAAGCTGATTTTCAAAATTCTAAGTGCTAAACATGATGAGTATAATTTGAGGGAGAGTTTGTGTTTACAACTGATTATTTTTATCAAACCTTCAAGTGGTTCATCAGATTGAAAAATCATTTTGTTTAAGTTTTGAAGGAGAGTCTGAGTTAGTGATAGTTTATATGTTTGAAATATGTATATGAGAGAAACTTACTTTGAGGTAGAGTTTTTGCAGGATAAAGATGTGCCAGGTTATTCGTTCCTGAGATCTGAGCTAGATGAGAGCCAGGTTCCGATACCTGAGGACTCTGATTGGAGGTAGCCAGACAACGATCTTGGAACATGAAGAGCCAGGCTGATTGATACTGAAAAGCTGTGAGATGTAAAGCCAGACAACGATCCTAAAGCTGATGATGCTGATGAACTGAAGAAATGCCAGCATATCGCAAGGGGGAGTCTGAAGACCTGCAAGAAAAGATTGAGATATTGAAGCCCAGAGACAGATCAAGACTGAAGATGCGAAGATCCGACACTTAAGACTCGTCAACATCTGAGGGGGAGTCTGTTAGTGCATGCATCTGTCGACTTCGTCTTGTATCGTGTGTTAGTCTTAGAATGTTAGATTAGGGCTCATTGTACGAGATTTCCCGACATGTCCATATGTGGGAAACCACATGTCCATATGTGGGAAACCACATGTCCGTATGTGGGAAACCTTATGGATAGTTCCGCTTATGTGTACATGTCCGTATGTGGGAAACCTTATGGATAGTTCCGCTTATATGGACATGAGAGGTTCCGCTTATATGTACGTGTACATATGAGCGAAACCACCAACACTATATATAGGGTCTTGAGCGAAATCATTTGTAACGTTCTTGTTTTCCATACCGAGGTGCTGCCGGTGTGAGATTTGGTTGTAAACACTGTTATATCAATCAAAAGTGTGATTTAAGTGAAGATCTAGCTGTTTCTACGTCAGGTACTTGTTTTCCGCACCTGTATCTGATCAAAACTCCTCTGATAGACTCGTTCGGGTCAGAATTCGATCCTACAAGTTCCTAGGAGGATCTGAAGGTTTACGCTATCAGGAGAGAGTTCTGGGTGCAATACTTTAAATTCCTATCAGATATCAAAACTTTGCCTTGGTGGGATGTGGAGGAACTTGTGCAAACAAAGAACATCAAGCAATATTACTATGGTCCTGAAGTTAAATGTCACGAGCAGAATCTGTGGGATTACATTAAGCTGCAAGGTAAGTCCAACTTTTTAGATTAGAAGCCACATAAGCCAAAGCAGATCGTGAAAGTTGATCCTGTCACTAGCGAGAAGGACATAACGCTAAAGATCAGACTTCCTAGATGTTTAAAGAATATGCCTTTGCGCGCAATGGAACAATATTTTTATAAAGATTCTAAAGGCTGGATCTATAACCAAAGTACTGCTGAAGCGGTGATCACGTTGTTTGATGCAAAGACAGGAGATTGTAGATGCATACACGTGTTAGATCCCATGTGGTTGGTGAATTGCTCTCAGAAAGACATTGAATGCTTGTTCTTCAACAAGATCGTCTACAACGAACCTGATAAGGTACAAGCTCAATAGTATCAAAAGTTGGTGAATGTATGCTTTGCCAAAGACATAAATTCTGGAAGATACTGGGAGTCGAAATTCAGAGATCTTGAGCTTGAAGAATTCTTAAAGACCGAGCATAAAAGTGAAAGAATGAAAGAGATTAAAGCTAAAGCTGCTCAAAGGGGAAGATGGAAGTTAGCATGGCCTGAAACTGATCAGACACCTATTGAATCTCAAGAAAATAAGATTCCAAGGTGGTCTAAAGCGAAACATGGTGATCTAGAGTACAGGAAATGGTGGATTAACACTGGAAGACCTCTTAGGAAGAAAATGTTGGAAGAAAGGAAGGAAGAGAGGAGGAGGAAACCAAGAGATAGAAGACGCAACAGGAAGGCTCGTTAAAGGCTATACAGGAAGAAAGACTACAGCTACATCCAAGGGGGAGTCTGTAGATGCATAATGTCTGTAGTTTTCGTCTGTATTTAGTCTATTTTGTCCTAGTTGTTGTCGTTGTATAGTTTTGTATATGTTATATATTGAATCCAGGACGAAACAGAAGTTAACATGTTTTGTAAAGTCCATCCGGACGGATGGAGTCCATCCGATCGGATGGACATGCTCACCCGGATGGATTGTGGTTTCTCTCGGATGGAGTGCGCCTATAAATAGGGTGTCCTGGTTCTCATTTGAGACATTCAGTTCTGACTCCTGAGGCTAAGCTCTTTCAATTTCTCACCGGAACCTTGTACGATTCAACATATTATATGAGAATGTATGCTTTGAACTGTGTCTACGTTGTTGTTCTTACTCCTACAGCGCAATTGGATTACGCACAATCGTAGTGATCGCAGATCTGACCTGAGCGAGTTCATTCGAGCCGAATTCCCGGTCCTCACAAAAATACCAGTAAAACGACAGGTAGTTATTGAATCTAACTAAACGCCAAAAAAATCTTAGACACCAAAAATGAAGCAGTATTGTGACACACGCATAGGGGAAAAGAAGATTAAAAAGATAAAAAAGCCCCTCCCACCCTGATTATATCCCGCGCCACGTGTTCGATCAGGATGCGTTCTCACCGTTCTCACACTTTTAGGCGTTTTCTCCTTATCCCTTATATATATATATATATATATATAGGTAAAGGTTCCCGTAAAAAAGGTTTTTTTGTGAGAAAGGTAAGAAAGAATCTACATCATTAGATCTTTGATCTAATGGTTGAGATCATAATTGCAAAATTGTAAATAATGTTTACTATTAAATATATTAATTTTATAGATTAAGGGTATATAAGTAAATTTAACATTTTTAAATTAAGAAACTAACATTAATGCACATGTAACTTCCCCCCGTCTTTTTTAAACGTCAATAACTTTTTATACGTAACCTTTTTTTTATAAAAATTACACCATAATAACGAGCATTTTTTATCTTTAATATGAGTACCTTATTGCTATACTTATATAGAGAAAAAAATATGTTTCGATCAGATGTTTAGTCCATGAATGGTGTTATATACTTACTGAATGGTGTTATATACTTGTTGAATGGTGTTATATACTTGCTGAATGGTGTTATATACATACTTGCTGAATGGTGTTATATACTTACTGAGTAGTGTAATATACTTGCTGAATGGTGTTATATACTTGCTGAATGGTGTTATGTCACACCCCAACCGATGGCGGAAACATCGGAGTGAGACGAAATAGATTGCAAGATACTTCATAACACTATTTGTGACGATATTTAATTCAACCGATTTCATTTCATAGATAAATTGTCAAAACATTACAAGAATTCAAATAACAACGTTGTTCAAACATGATAATAACAAAATTGTAACACCCCAAAATATGTAATTTATTTATATTACTTGAAAGCCTAGTCATGTTATATTTTAACCTAGTATGTTAGTAACTTATTAGAAGGAAGTTAAATGATAAATAAACAAACTAAGAAAGTTAAGGGGCTAAACTTGTTAAAAAGAATAAAGTTTTAATTAAAACAAATAAAAGGAAAATTGAAAACACAAAACACACTACTGGTGTGATGGTGGGATCGATCAAGAAGGGGGGAGCCAAGAACAAACCCTAATTTTCAGAAATTCACAAGATTAGGAAGGAATTAAGGGCTTAAATTGATGCATGAGCTCTAATCTTTAACTATCTAAGCTTGTTCAACTCAAGGTAAGTCGAAATTTCTGATTTGACGATTTGTAGAAAGTGGGTTTTAACCCAATCATGAAATCATGTGAAAATCTTGTGTAATTTGAGTTAGGAATTCGTACTAGACTGAGGATTTTGTATAATTTTGATTGTTTGAATGATTAGGGTTCATACCCACTTGTTGTAGGAAGAAGATGAAAATGATGATTTATAATGATATGTTTATGAAATGTTAATTGATACATAATCTGATTGTGAAAGGGGAATTTAGATTAGCTAGATGTGTAGGATGAAAGAAAGTCATGAACTTGATTGATTCTTGTTAGATTAGAAGGTGAATAAGTAGGGTTATGCCAAAAATACTTGTACCTTGTGCTTTGATGATAACATGCACATCAAGTGTTTGACAAAATGCCTCAATGAAAATGCTAGTCATATAAGCTATAAATCTTGTATGAATTTAACATGTTTATGAAGTATGAGCAAGTTGTATGATGTTTTATTGATATGTGTAAATGAGTATGAAACATGAATTAAAAGAATGAATGTTTATATGTAGGCGTTAAGGAAGAAAGTTCAAGTCAAGGGAAGCCGCAAGGGAATCAAGACCGAGGTACGTTACTTGTACAATTTGGGTTTACTTTAGATATGTGTTTGTCCGTAATTGTATTAAATTGTATCAAGCAAGGTTAAGATATGTGATTGGACCTTTCTCTTGAATGGGTCGGATAATGAAATTGTAAGACTAGAAAGATGGGTATGAAGTTTCGTTGGAACTCACTACCGTGTAAGTATGAAAGAATGTAGCTTAGTATAAGATTTGTATGTCCCGTTTATTTTAAGTTCGTAAGGTAATTTCTTGAGTAAAGAAGGAACCCTCGTTCTAATATGTTTTGATGTTGTGATCATGTAGGTAAATCTCATGTCTAGTTATCAAGCTTGCCCGGATCGAACACACCTCAAGCCCGTCAAGCGCTCCGCATTTTGTATAAAGTCGCTGTCAAATTACCTAGTTACTTATGTTTGTGTTTTGTACTTAAACTAGTTTGGTTATGGTTGTCTTTTGAAAAGTTGTCGTAGGTGCATACATACTTATGGTTTTCGAAACTAAGGATAGGTCATCTTTTATTGTGTATGTCATGTCTTTGAATGTTTGTGTATAGTTGAATGAAGTTTGTTTATGAAAAACAGGGTATCGCCCGTTTACCAACGGGTCATGCCCAAATTTTGTTAGAAAAGTATGTTGTCATTTATTAAATTTTAAAGGAAAAATTATGGTCGTTACAAAAATTGATACAACACATTAAACCTGATGAAACAATGGTTAACCGGGCAGGGTTAACTCACTGGTCTCGTCAAGAAGGGTTAATCCCTTCCTCTCGAGGATCGCTGGCTGGATCACCGGTGGGTCGATCTCCTGCACAAGGAAACAAACCGTGATTCGTAACAAGGAGGATAGGGTGGGGGGTGCTCCTTGTTACCACTCTCCGGTATGAGAATCAGTAGTCTGCTTGGGAAGCAAAGTATGATAGTAGTAGCAGTGAGAGAGTTGTGAAGAGATACCTTAAACCTGGTTTGGGGTTGGTATTTATAGCCGAGGAGTGAAGGAGGAGGTGGATGGATAGACTGACGGCATGCTGCACCTTTGCAGGTGTGTCAGACATGACGGCATGCTGCACCTTTGCTTACGTAGTCCTGACAGGCGGCTGCCATTGGTGCTACTTGCTATGTGGTGTCAGTCCCACTTGATGAGTAGACAGGGTGCGGTGCAAGCCGCATCGCTGTTTGCGGTAACTGTAGACGTTCCCGCGTCATACTCTTTGATCAAGAAATACGCGAGATGCGGTGTCAGGCGCATCGTCGTCTGTGGTGACTGCTGCTATTACCCAGCTTCTCTGTATTGATAGAAGTGTTCACTGGATGTGGTGCCAGGCCGCATCGCTGTGAATACTTCCGTTTTCATACACCAGATGCGGTGCCAGCCGCATCGCTATATCGTTCTCATATTCCAGGTAAGTCCTCCTCCATCACTGGACAGATTGGATTCAACCACTGTATCGATGCGTTCCCGCACGGACATAAGTAGGTTGTTAGCTAGTGGGGGTTTTGATAAGGGTAATGATCACTCGCGGTCGATGCTGACGCGAGATCTGGGACCATACCCCTTCAAGTCCCCCCAGTCTAGTGTTGCTGCCATATGCAAGTTGCATGTGGGAGGAGTACTGGACTATGGTGTTTAGAAGGTAGTTTGGAGTCTGGAGAAGATCCTAGGCCATGTAGATGGTCTTTGCTCTTTGTAAATCAAGCTGGAGGTCTGGAAGGGTCATTTGATGCCTCTTCCGTACCGGTGAGAATGTTTCGTCTGATGCGAAATTCTCAGCCTCGGGTTGGGTGCCACCTGTTGGTGTGTCGAACCAACCTTGAGACCTTGCTGGGCGTATGCACAAACTTCGAACCAATCTCTGAGATGGTGGTTGAAGGTGTGCACAAATTTCGAACCAACCTTTGAGGTGGTGAATGAAGAAGAGAGTGTTCCTCTGTCCTTCCAATTAGCTCTCTAGTAACCGCACGTCCTTTGTGGTTACCTCGTTGCTTGACATTGTTGGCCACGGTTGTGTGAACAATGTTGGGTACTTGCGTCATTGTTGGCCATGTTTGGTCGAACAATGTGAATCTGGATAATGGTTAAATAAACATAGTCATAGGCATGGTAATGCCCACCATTGTTTATTCTATCCGTCTTACAAGTAGGGTAACAAAGTCATAAGCAGACTTGTTACCGCTGTTCGGCCGCTTGTTGTTCGACGAGATCTTGTATGATCATTGGGGATCTCGTCCGCACCTCTTCCTTAGCCACCTTCCTTCACGCTCCAATACCGAGGAGTTTTCCTTGAAGTAGCTTCGTTCATCTATGTGATGACTTAGTTGTGGCTCTTCCGTAGCAACCATTTGCGGAACTATGGGTGTGTCCGCAGCGACTCATGAGTGTCTGCGGTTTTGTCACCCCATACTCGCTTGAAACGGGTGTGTTGCTCGGATGTGGCTCTTAAAGGATCAGGAGTCAGGGTTGCTGATGTGCGTGCGCGTACATTCCCTTCATTCTTCTTGTTGAAGAAGTTGTTTATGCACCCTCTGTGGTTGTGAACCGGATATGAGGGATTTGAAGCTTGAAGAGAATGAAGGCAATGCGGTTTACCTGTTTCTGAGATGCGGTTCAGTCCAAAGAACAACGCTGGTTCTGAGTATCTGACACACCTGTACGGGCTCGTGTGTGTCATCTCCGCATATTCCACTTGTGCTCGTGGGTATGTGCGGACATGTTTATACCCCCTTAACCATGGAAAGATATAATTTTTTGGCTATTTTATGGGGTATGTAAAAAAAACGACATGCGGTATGGGTTATGGTGCGGTATGCCAGAGAAACCGCATGCCGCTTGTGTTTGGATAATGTTGTCGCTTTTTGTAGTATATGTGGCTGAGCGCACGTGTGAGTTGGTGGAAGTTGGTGAGATTTTCTGGCATGTGCTGAAATGAAAGGACACTTGCACTGCCCGAGGTCATTAAATGCACTGTAGCAGGAGTGTAAACGTCTCTTTTGTCAGGCGCGTGGGCGGCCACGTGCGCGTGATAATCGTCAGCGGAAACGTCGCTTGACACGTGGTGCCGCATAATTCCCTCTTTTTGGACGTGATGATTCAGTTTCCATGCTGCATTTATTGCGGTGAGTATATAAGGGGAAACCGTTCGTGGTTTCCCCTCACTTGTTCAAAATTTCAAAATTCTGGTGAGAGAAAAAGTTTCCTCTGTCTTCTCCGATAAGATTTTCTGAAATTCCAGTGAGGTAGTTTGAGTTTTTAGTACTCATTTTCTTCTACATTTCTGATGGCTGAACCATCAAACCCACACAATGTGGAGGGTGAAAACCCTGAACAGCCGGTAGTGGCGGCTGATGAAGACGAAAGCGATGATGGCGGTGCCCCTGGTGGTGGGTTACCGGTGCTGAGGTGGACGAAGGGTGGTTTTAAGACCCTAATGACCACCGTACAAATGGCGTCGGATTGGGATGCCACCTACCCACAAGAGGGTGATACCGGTGCCGATGCTCCGGCTGGCTATATCACCCTGTGGGCTGATTTTTTCACCGAAGGCAACCTTCGATTGCTGGTGACGGTGTTCGTTGCTGAGGTGTTAGAGTACTATCATCTCCATATTTCCCAACTAAGTCCGTTTGGGATGTTCCGGATTAAGAACTTTGAATACACCTTTCGTGCCCATGGATTGGACATTACCGTTGAGAATTTCCGGCGGTTTTACCAGTTAACGGTAAACACCGGATTTTTTCTTTTAATCAACGTCATGGGAGTCTGAAGTTGATGACACCTCCCAAGGGTGTCTCAAAGTGGAAGACGAAGTTTTTTTACGTCAAAGCCTGTGCGTCTACGCCCATATGACTTTCCGGGACGTAAATGTGGGCGTTACCGATGAGGATATTCCTGTTGCCACCATGAAGAATGTGGATTGGTTCTCTAGGCTGCGGCCTATTGAACTCAAGAAGTTAGACAACAACCAGTTGTGGGTGTTGCGGATGATGCTTAGTAGGCCGGATAGGAAGGCAAGGCCCGTTCTGTGGGAAAAGAGTGGCGGTAAGCCTGTTACTCTTGATTATTTTCCTTGCTTCTTTATCCCTTTAGTAATGTGTATGTGTTTTATCAGTGAATGCGGTTGGCCTGTGGAGTATGTTTGAGCCCGATTTTGAAGGTAAAGTTGAGCTGATTCTGTGTGATGTGCGGGAAGGTTTTAATCTGGAGATTGTTGGCAACTTCCGCGTTCCCACACGTGCTGTGATCAATGCACCTGTGCCAGAAGGCAAAGGTATTTTCTAAGTTGCTCTTGTTTTCAAAGTTCACCTTTGTAACTTGTTTGCTTGATTGTTTTAATGCAGGTATTCTTGGGGATCTGGGGAAGTTTGAAAAGCGTATCCCCAAGAAACACGTGGAGAAGAAGCAAGTGAAGAAAACCGCGCAGGGTCACGGTAAGGAGAAGACTGAGGGTTCAGCCGCCCCTCCCTTGGTGTCACAGGCCGCAGGTACCTATCGTTCTTGTTACCGCAGATATACCGATTACGTGGTAGTATCTGACACCCTTGAGGGTTTGGGTGTTCCAGGTAGTGGTGCGGCTGTGGGTGGAACCGCTGCGGGTTCTACTGTTGCCGGTAAAAAGAGGGAACCGGAGCAGACAACTGCTGGTGGTGGTGAATTGAAACGTCGGAAGCTACAGTCTAAAAGGGCTGCTCCGACGCAAAAGAAGTCTGCGGTCGCTGCTGGTAAGTATAACTTTTGCAAGTGTTTTGTAAACACAACTTGTTTATTAATAGTTTTTGCCTTCTTTGTATTGCAGAACCACAAGATGCAGGATTTTCTTTCTTTGATGCTCCTTTGTCTCCCTCGC
The DNA here is from genome assembly GCF_002127325.2 of Helianthus annuus. NCBI lineage: Eukaryota > Viridiplantae > Streptophyta > Magnoliopsida > Asterales > Asteraceae > Helianthus > Helianthus annuus. The sequence continues at coordinate 122,584,604 of NC_035437.2, forward strand.
ATACCACAGCTGCGGATGCGGGGGTACCAAAGGTAGGGATGAGATTTTTTACCGAAATACCGGTACCATACCGGTACCGTACCGATGCCGTACCGTACCGATCATAAACGGTACCGGTACCGGTATCGGTAATAGATTTATCGAAATTCGTTATCGGTAAAAAGCGGTATCGGTACCGGTATTTTTCGGTAAATACCGGTATTAATACCGAATTTAATAGTCATCCGTAAAAAGCATGGAATCCATTGAAGTAAGTTGATTTTTTAATGGTTTGGTTATAAATTATCAATATATCTTTTCTTATTTTAGATTTTTAACATCTTTGTGTTTGGTTGTATAAGGAGACGACACTATTGTTAAAGAAACCCCTTTTATCGAACTTGATGGTGACTCGGAATTGGGTAAAAGTCGAACCCATGGTTGTTTAATATGTTTCCCTTTTTTTTTACATTCATCTATATATTACTCTAGTTTAGTTAGTAATGGATGGATAGGTTGCACATTATATTTTTTAGGTAAAAAAATGGATGACACCAAAGCGGTACCAATGTGGTAAAGTACCGACCGGTACCGATACCGGTACCGAATCTACAAATACGGTATGGTAATCGGTATCTACATTTCCTCAATTTCGGTAACGGTATTTACGGTATCGGTACCGATACGGTACCGGTATCGTACCGATCTCATCCCTAACCAAAGGAGCCTGCGGCACCTTTTGTTAAGGTGGTTCCTGATCCCACCGTGCAGGTGGAGAAAACGGTGGAGAAGACTGCGTCCCAGATTTTTGATACTGTGGATTCCTCCAACAATCTGATCAGTCCAAATGATGGTGAAGGGTTGGACTTGAGGTTTTCTGATGTTGGACCACAAAAATCTGGGGCTGGATCGCAGAAGTCTCCAACTGCTGAGAAGGTTTCTGGTTCCGCGTCCGGGGGTGCGGGTTATGAAGGACCTCCAATTCAGCCTGGAGAGTCTGAGTTGGAATATTACTACCGTACGTACACCCCGGATCGGAGTACGTGTTATCATCGACCCCCTGGACTGTTATGCAGGGGGATGATATTTCTAATGATCTTTCTGCATGCAAGGAAATTCTGGGTGGTCTGGGCACCCCATTTGAAGCTGAACGTGCCCGTTACGCACCCCGTGAGCTGCGCATCAACCAATTTTCTACCATGTTAGTGGGAAGTTCCATAGTGGCAAACGCCATTCTGGAAGATTACAAGGTGCTAGGCCGCAGGGAGGAGGAAGCTGCTCGCTTGCGGGCCGAAGCGGAAGAGTTGGTGAAGGCTGCTCGTGCGGGTGCGGAGCAGCTTGAAAGGGATAGAGCTGCTTTTGAGAAGCAGAAACAGACCGCAGAGTGGGCTACAACTGCTGAGCTAAAACAGGTTCGTACTCTTGCCAAGTTACTTTCTGAGGAGCGCAAGAGTTGGTGAGAAACTCTTTCTAGTGAGCGTAAGTCATGGAAAGAATCTTGGGCCAAGGTGAATGAAACACTGTTTCGTGTTCGTCAGGAGCTGACGAATGCCAAGGCAGCGAATGCTGCTTTGGGCAAAGAGAAGGCTGCGGGCGAGGTGATTGCGGTTAAAGCCCAACAGGCGGAGGCCCGGGCTGTAAAGGCGCTTGAAAAGGCCAAAGAAGCGGGGGCTCTTGCTGCAAAGGCCCTTGAAGAGGCCAAAGAGAGGGAGAGCCGTGCTTCTAAGGCTCTTCAAGAGGCGAATGCTGAGCGCACCCGTTTGAATCAGGTTGTTGGCAGCCTTCAGGTATGATTTGTTTTTCTTGTTTTATTTTTCCTCCTGCCCTTTGAGAATGTTTACTGATTTCGTGTAAACTGTTTCTTGCTTTTGAAAGGCCGAGGTTCAGACCCAGGAGGTCAAGGTTGCGGACCTCACGGCCCGCGTGACTGTAGCGGAAGAGCGGGCAAATGCGGCTGTCGAGGCCAGAGATGCCTTGACCTCTTCGTTTAACCAGCTTGAGGCTGACCGTGAATGGACGCGGAGTCACGGTATTTCACATGTAAGTATCCCGTGCCTTTGTATTTACTCGGATTAGCATGTGAATCTTATTGTTCTTTTGTTGCAGATTGTTCAAGCTATCATGGATGCGCCTGAGACCGCAACTGGCATAGACTTGATCAAGCAACGTGCTCGTGAAGCTGGTTTTAAAGCTGGTTATAGTCGATGTATCAGACATATAAACATCATGTCCAAAGGCGGTTATACTGACGAACGGTACGGGTTCCGTGATGTGGACACCGAAGCGCTTCTTGATGCGGCCGTTGCCTCCTTTTATGACATGTCTCTCTCTTGTGTGGAGAAGCTGGACGAATGTTTAGAGGCCGCGGATTATGTAGACCGGTTGCGGATGCTATATGCCGACGCAGAAGAGGAAAATCCTACTGGTGGCGGCCAAGATGGCGCGAGTACCAGTGGTACAAAATAGGACTTAGGTTGGCCTGTGTGCCCCTTTTTTGTTTTCCTCTTGTATATGTTAGAAACTTTATGTAAATCCATTATACACCGCGTGGGTGCCTGAATTTTTTGGATATAAAGTTTGTTGTTCAATTTGTACAAGTGTTTTTACTTCTTGCATGATTGAACGTGTGTATGCGGGACTCTACCCATTGTGAATGGGGTTGAGTATACTCCATACCGTTGTCGTATGAGTATGCGTCAATTCCATTGCTTGCCTTGTTAGGTTTTAGGAATTGTGCAAGTTTTGTAAAAACTTGTCCGGAACTCTACCCATTGTGAATGGGGTTGAGTATGCTCGATGCCTTTGTCGTATGAGTATTGGGTCAATTCCATTGGTCGCCTTATTAGGGTTTAGAAATTGTGTAAGTTTTGTAAAAACTTATCTATCCAGCCGGTGGGACACTTAACATTCTGCCTGCTGGCCTATTACAATATTTGTGTGTGGTTGGCACTTTGTGTGGGTATCGCGAATGAAGATTTTGCCAATCTGTTTTTACGGATACCGCAAAGTGGAACACGCATTTGTAATAGTAGTAACAAACAATATTGCATTGAATTGCTCGTTTATTTATTTGCAAATGGCCTACGGCCCGATAGGTTACATGAAAATGTAAAAACATGGCTTACATGTAACAGCGTCTAAGCTGTTGTGCATTCCATGTACGTGCGATAGGTTCGCCTTCTAACATTTGTAACTTATACGCGCCTTTGCCCAAGACCTCATTGATGAGGTAGGGTCCTTCCCACTTGGGGGCAAGTTTTCCTGGGCGTTCAGCATTAGATGCTTCGTTGTCGCGGAGGACGTAGTCTCCCGGGTTGAAAGTACAAACGCGGACGCGTGAGTTGTAGTACTTTTCAAGTTTGGATTTGTACTTGGCCTCGTTGATGGCAGCGTTTTCACGCCTTTCTTCCAAGAGGTCCAAGTCAATCCTGCGTTCCATACTGTTGTCTATTTTTTCAATAGCCAATATTCTGGGTGAAGGGATGCCTACTTCCGCGGGGATCACTGCTTCTGAGCCATAAACTAAGCTGAAAGGTGTTTCCCCATTGCTCGTTTTTGGGCTTGTGCGGTGAGCCCATAAGATACTTGGGAGTTCATCGACCCAGCCACGCCTGGCTGTTCCCAACCTTGCTTTGATGCCTTCAACTAGACTTTTGTTGATACTCTCAACCTGGCCATTCCCTTCCGGATGCGCCACAGATGAGAATATATGTTCAATGTGTAGTTCTTCTAGCCATTTTTGAAATTCATCGGCAGCAAAGTTGGTGCCGTTATCGGTAACGATGCACATTGGTAGACCGAAACGGCAGATGATGTGTTCCCAAATGAATTTCCTTGTTAACATAGCAGTGGTTGAGGCGAGCGGTTTCGCCTCTACCCATTTTGTGAAGTAATCAATCGCTACTATGATAAATTTGACCGCACCTGGTGCGTCTGGGAAGGGTCCGACCACGTCGATTGCCCATTTCTGAAAGGGCCATGCGGTGGTGACCGGGACCAAGTTGTTCTTGGGGCGCAAAGTTTTTGGAGCATGTCGTTGACAGTTAATACATTTGCGCAACTCTTTGACGGCGTCCAGGTGCATGCCGGGCCAGTAATACCCAGCATTCATGATCTTGGCCACTACCATGCGTGGTCCTGCGTGTATGCCACACATTCCCTCGTGTATCTCTCTGATGAGGTATTTGGCATCCTGGGGGTTGACGCATCCTAGGAGTAGCCCAAGGTATGATTTACGGTATAAGATACCGTCTCCCGTTTGATAATGGCACGCTTTGTATTGTAGCTTGTGTGCCTCTGACTTGTTTTCGGGAGTTACACCTGATTGTAAATATGCAATAATTGGTGTCATCCAAGATGTTGTGCCGTATTGGATGACATTGACCTGGCGCAAGGGTACCCAAGGATTCTGCAGAATTTCGATGCGTATCTCCTTTGCCAGGTGTTGGAAGATGGTGGATGCAAGTTTTGAGAGTGCATCTGCGGATTTGTTTTCACTTCTGTTGATATGTCGGATATTGAATGAAGTGAACTTTGATGTTAGTTGCAGGGCTTGCTCGAGGTAGAGGATCATGATATCCCCCTTTGTGGCATAGTCGCCGCGTATCTGCCCTGCAACCAACAAAGAGTCGACGTGTGCTTCCAAATGTTGCACGCCGAGTTTGACTGCTAAACGTAGTCCTGCCAGTAGAGCCTCATATTCTGCCTCGTTATTTGTGCTTTTGAAATCGAGGCGGATTGCATATGTAAGTTCTTGGCCATCAGGGCTGACGAGTCGCAGACCTGCGCCTGCACCTTCCTCGTTAGAGGCACCATCAGTAAAAAGTGCCCAAGTTTCCGAGGAAGATGGTGCTGGCGTTGGATTTTGTGCTTTTTCGCATTCTTGAATGCGATTGGCCGGTACCTCGGCAGCGAAATCAGCTAAGACTTGGCCTTTAATCGCGGGGCGCGGTTTATAGTTCAGCGTGTGAGCGCCCAGCTCGATTGCCCATTTCGCTAATCTCCCAGAAATGTCAGGTTTGGATAGGATCGGGCCGATCCTGTAATTGGTTAGCACCGTGATGACATGGTTTGCGAAGTAGCGTCGCAACCGTCTTGATGCGTGCACTAGTGCTAATACCAATTTCTCCATTATTGAATATCTTGTCTCTGGGTCGTTGAGCATCTTGCTGATGTAATAGATGGGCGTTTGAACCGCCTCCCACTCCACTATCAGTACCGCACCTACCGCGTTGTCTACCGCAGATAAGTATAATATGAGTGGTTCATCCTTGCGTGGTGCGGTTAGAGTTGGGAGTTGTATCAAACACTCCTTCATTTCCCAGAAAGCATTTTCGGCCTCTGCGGTACACTGGAATTGTTCTTTCTTTAAACAGTTCCGCAGGGTCTTGATGAAAGGATATGACTTAGCTGCATGGTTGGCTAAGAATCTATTTAGTGCGGCTAGCCTGCCGGCCAGTCGTTGCATTTCTTTCATCGTTGAAAGCGACGGCATGCGCTCGATCACCTGAACCTTTTCCGGGTTTACCTTGAATCCATCTTTGGTTACGATGTATCCAAGGAATTTGCCTTCTTCCTTTCCAAACGAGCATTTCCCTGGATTGAGCTTTATGTTAACGCTTCGCAGAGTTTGGAATGTTCGTTCAATATCAGTGAGCATGGTATCTTCCTCCATGCTCATGACGACTAGATCGTCCATGTAGATTTCGACACTTTTGCTTATTTGCCCGCGGAAAGTGTCGTTCATCAGTTTTTGATAGGTTGCGCCCGCGTTGTGCAACCCAAACGGCATTTTTGTATAACGGTAATTCCCGGTGGGAGTGCGGAATGTCGTTTTGTCTTCATCCTCGACTGCCATCTGTACTTGGTGGTAGCCTTTATAACAATCGAGGAAACACTTCCATCTGAAAGGTGCGAGGTTATCGACTTTTTCGTCGATTTCTAGAAGTGCGTAACAATCCTTGGGACAGGCTTTGTTTCTCTACCATGACTGGATTGGATAACCAAGTCTGGTATTTAACTTCCCGCAGGATGCCTGCGGAGAGCAGTTCTTCCACCTGCTCATGTATCGTCTGGTTTTTAGCGGATCCAAGGTGGCGTTGGCCTTGGATCACCGGCTTAATACCTGGCATGGTATTTAAGCAATGTTGCGCGATTTCACGCGGGACCCCAGTCATGTCTGCAGGTGTCCACGCGAAAATGTCTTGATTCCTGAAGAGAAGCTGCTTCAGGTGCGCTTTGGTGTTAGCGGACAAGGCGTGGCCCAACGTAACCTTTTGTTCTGGGTATCTCGCGTTGAGAACCCATTTTTCCGGTTGGTTGTTGGGGGTAGGCCTTGCTATCTTGTTCGGACGCATTTCGTCCGACATCATGACGTCTCTGCGTGCATAGATTATCGTGACCCCCGTTTCGGTTGGGAAACCGATAGCAGAGTGGGGTACGGATGTAATCATATTGAAATCACCCTGGGATTCTCTCCCAAGGAGTACGTCATATTTGGAAGTATGAGGTAAAACCATGAAGCTTACCTCTTCTGTTCGTGTGTGCCTTCCGCTGGTAAGGCGCACAGGAACGTAATTTAGCCTAGGGGAAAGACAGTTTCCCCTGCGAACCCGGCCAACGGGTAATCCACTGCTTGCAACCGATCTTTATCCTCCTGATCGAACTGGTTGAAGCATTGCTCATAGATGATATCGGAAGTACTGCCCGGGTCGATGAATAGACGCTCGGTGCAGTAATGAGCCAGTTGGCCTGTAATAACGACGGCGCGTCTATCGCGCGGGCCGCCTCGGACTTTTGGAAAGACGACTTGCTCGTCTTTCCAGTCATTGTCCGGTCTTCTCGCGGCCTTGCGCGGCCTACCTTTTCCTCCGTTGATCATGTGGGTTGAGGCCACATACATGGTCCTCTTTCCTGAGGAGGTGCCTTCGCCATGAGGGGTGATGCGCTTGGTGGGTTTCTGCCCACCTGCCAAAAGATGTTGCAGCTTCCCCTCTTTTAAGGCTCACTCAATCTCCAGCCGGAGACTGATGTAGTTGTTTGTGGTGTGGCCCGAGTCCATGTGATACTCACAATAGAGAGTGAGATCTTGATTTTTCTTGTACTTCATTGGTTGGGCCGGTCGCAAGAGCTGTGCGTCCGTAAGAAGGACTTCGCTTGGCGACACAGTGATCTCGGTCCAGTTGCGGTCCCGAGAATCTTTCTTTGACCCGCGGTTGTCCCGTTGGGGATTGTGGTTCCTTGAGTCAAACAGGTTGGTCCGCGGGAAGTATGGTTTGGAAATGCTGTCGCGATTTACAACGTCCCGGTTGCGTTTATTGTTACGCTTGGACCCCTGGTGGGAGGTTTCGGCTTGGGGCTGTGCTTTTGCCATATGCGGTTCAAGGGACCGCTGTGTCCGGGCATATGTCTTGACTGCGGCCATGACATCTTCCCATTTTTTAGGCAAGCCCTCCTTGCCAGAGATGGCCATAACCATCTGCTTGTCCCTGACGGCTTTGATGAAATGGTTCCGTGCCATTTGGTCTGCCACGTCACCTATTTCTAGGCACTCTTTACTGTATCGGACGACGAATGCTTCTAGAGATTCATCGTCCCTGAGCCAGATATTTATGACGTCTAACGAATCACGTTTGTGACGTCGTTGCTGGCTGAAATGAGCGAGGAACTTCGCATGCAAGTCCTCGAATGAGGCCAGTGACGCCACTGGCAAAGAATCGAGCCAAGCCCTGGCCAGACCTGTGAGGATCTGGGGGGAAAAAATTGCACCAAGTGGGTTCATCCCACTGGCCGTTGCATCCCCGCCCATGAAAACGTTCATGTGGTCGTCCGGGTCGGACGAACCGTTGTATTTCCCAACGTTGAATGGGAATTTTGTTGTGGTGACATGGGCGTGGGCAATTCGCGGGGCGAATTTGGAGTTTTCGGCCGCAGCTTTCGGCCTGTAGGGTTGGTTCTCAGGGCGCTTTGCAGCCCTAAGGTATGTGTTGCGTGGATGAGTGGGAGGGATATAGTTGCGTCCTCCCCGTCTGCTGCTGGTGTCATGTGAATCCCCGCAATATGTATGGTCGTCCGGGTCGGTACGGCCATAACCTTCATACTGGGCAGCGGTCCCAGCCGGCTATGGATGCCGGAACTGTGGTGGACTGTGGATTGCTGCCTGTTACCGCCTTGGGGGCTCAGGCGGCTTTGTATTGGGCCCCTGGTGCAGGACCCATATGAGGAATCGTCCTTATTTATTGTGCGAACCTCACAGTAAGAGGATCTGCGGTCCTCACGCCTGCTTCTGGAGGCTGGACGTGAGTGTGCCTGTCGTCATATTGTAAAATACGACCCGCAGGTGTGTGCGGTGCCGGGGTAGGCCCGGCTTGTATTTGCGCTTCAGCGCAAGCTCGGTTATATGTTGCTGCCAGCAGGGCGGCCTGCTGGTCATACCAGGTGTGAGGGTCCATGTCCGGAGGGATCACAGATGCGTACTGTGATAAGTTGTGTCCGAACGTTAGGGATGGACCCCTTTGCGTTGACGTGCCAATATGGCCCGGATTTAGGTCCGGGGGAGCAGTCCCCGCATTTCCTGGGTTGGTGGGGAGTAGATTATCCCCGGTAGTGTTGTTTTGATGATCAGTCATGATCTTTTGAGAGGGGGAAGGATGGTTGAAAAAGTGCTAAGAGTAGCGGTGGGCGCCAATGATGAAACAATGGTTAACCGGGCAGGGTTAACTCACTGGTCTCGTCAAGAAGGGTTAATCCTTTCCTCTCGAGGATCGCTAGCTGGATCACCGGTGGGTCGATCTCCTGCACAAGGAAACAAACCGTGACTCGTAACAAGGATGATGGGGTTGGGGGTGCTCCTCGTTACCACTCTCCAGCGTGAGAATCAGTAGTCTGCTTGGGAAGCAAAGTATGATAGTAGTAGTAGTAGTGAGAGAGTTGTGAAGAGATACCTCAAACCTGGTTTGGGGTTGGTATTTATAGCCGAGGAGTGAAGGAGGAGGTGGATGGATAGACTGACGGCATGCTGCACCTTTGCAGGTGTGTCAGACATGTCGGCCGGGGAGGCGACGCCACGTCAGTCTGCTGCTTACGTAGTCCTGACAGGCGGCTACCATTGGTGCTACTTGCTCTGTGGTGTCAGTCCCAATTGATGAGTAGACAGGGTGCGGTGCAAGCCGCATCGCTGTTTGCGGTAACTGTAGACGTTCCCGCGTCATACTCTTTGATCAAGAAATACGCGAGATGCGGTGTCAGGCCGCATCGTCGTCTGTGGTGACTGCTGCTATTACCCAGCTTCTCTGTATTGATAGAAGTGTTCACTGGATGTGGTGCCAGGCCGCATCGCTGTGAATACTTCCGTTTTCATACACCAGATGCGGTGCCAGCCGCATCGCTATACCGTTCTCATATTCCAGGTAAGTCCTCCTCCATCACTAGACAGATTGGATTCAACCACTGTGTCGATGCGTTCCCGCACGGACATAAGTAGGTTGTTAGCGGTTTTGATAAGGGTAATGGTTACTCGCGGTCGATGCTGACGCGAGATCTGGGACCATACCCCTTCAAAACCTAAACGTCTAAGTGAGTATCTAGGCATCTTTGCTAGTCCGTTTTCATAGCATCATCATGATCCTTAACATGTAACATGTTTAAAATACAATTCAATGCAAAAGCAAAGGCAAGTATACAAGTTTATGAATAAGTATAAGTATAAAGTTTAAAAAACGAATCCACATGACAACTTAGTTTATACAAGATCAACCTAACATGGCATGCAATATTTCTAGCTAATCCTCTGTTTACGCAAGAAAGTTTAGTTAATTCGACATGACCACAAGTTTAAGGGGGTGGTGTGTTACTCCTATAGCGCTATACATGTCAAATGGAGGCTCGTGAAAGCTAATGACTAAAACATATCACATAAGTATGGTCCACGTAAGCATCAAGTATCACAACATAGTATTCACGTATAAGGATTATTTTCGTGCATTGCATAAAGAATAAGTTTAAGTGTGTTTTAATAAGATAACATGTTACACCCCAAAAAGTGGTAAACATAAAAAGGGGATTGCGAGTATACTCACAAATTTGCATATGCTTTCCGATTATCCAATGTGACGAAGTTGATGAGGTTAGAAGGTTGAATATGTTCGTTTAGGGATTTAGGAAGTTAAAACACAAGAATATATGTATTCGAAAGTAATCATCCTTTAACACCAAGTACTTGTTCTTGACACTATGAAACCTCAAGGGTTAATGTTTTCAGGAGTAGTATACTCATTAGAATCATAACAAGTCTTAGGTCTTGGATAATGTATTCTAATACTTCGACGAATGAACACAAGTCCACCATCAAGAGTTCGAATAGTAAATATATGTATAAGTATTATATGTATTATTTAGTCCTATAATCAAGCATGAGGTAGAAGATTAATCTTCATTTAGGTACCTCTATTGTGTCATAGAATTCATGTTGGAGGTAGGAAGAACAAGCTTCCATTTAGGTACCTCTTATGGTTCACCACTACTCTTGATGTAAAACATACAAGGAGGGTCATGAATTAATGTCAATACAAGAATAAGAAACAACTATGCTAAGAGAAATCATCAAGTAATGTGGGGATTCTATGTTGGACAATCCAAGTTGGTCCATAATCACACCTTCATCAAGCTTGAAGCTTGAACATGACTTGTGAGTTAAAAACCCTAAATAAAACAGAAAGTATTTGAGGATTAACCTCTGATTTTGTATGTCTCAGCCCCGTTTTTAAGCTTAACTAACCATAGAAGTGGTTATAAGCATAAGGACGTGGGTTTGAGTGAGTTAAACTCAAGTTTGCACAAGTATAAACAATGTTTAGTAAAGATGAATGAAAACATTGAACTTTGGAGCCTTTTTTCCGGAGTTCCAGGGACTTATTTACTGTGCAAAAACCCATGGAATCGAAGCTAAGGTCGATCCAAGCACATAGGAAAAAGAATGGACTAAATCGGACAAGTATTGAGTGAGCTATGCTCACTTTAGTGAAGGCTGAACAAACTACTCGAACCTGTGATTTCGGCTGCGTTTTTGGTTGATTTGGGAGTGATTAGAGTGTTGCAAAAGTGGCAGGGAGGCTGAGATTAAGTTGTATTTATAGGGGGAAGGATTAGGGTTAAGTTGGATTGGCATTAAATACAAGTAGTTGGTTATTTAATTAAGAAAAAAAGAAAGTTAAATGCTATTGAAGTCCGGATCGCTGCTTGGCAGCTTGTTCCTTTTTGTTATTTTGTTATTTCTTTCTAACAATATAAGACACATATTATAGTACATGATAATTTATGATAATTTATGATATGTAATGCTAATTCAAACATGAAAGATGGTCAAAAAGCAAAACTATCCCTTAATAACAAAAAGATTGGTTGATTGCTATTTACTTCGGCAGCAATCTGCCAGCCCTTCTTTACATATATATATTTTTTTGAGTGTCATATATATATATATATATATATATATATATATATATATATATAGGGTAAGGATAGTGTAAAAAGGGCCTAAAATGTGAGAAATGTATTATAACATTATATATAATAGTATATAACACCATATAAACACCGTATAACACTATGTAACACCATATAATACCATATAACAAATATAACACTATAGTTTGTCTGATAGCATGTCTATGATAGATGTATAGTGTTATATTTGTTATATAATGTTATATAGTGTTATATTTCTCACACTTTAAGCACTTTTTACAGGATCCTCTTCATATATATATATATATATATATATATATATATATATATATATATATATATATATATATATTTATAGGGAGCCGCTAGAATGAAAACCACCCCGAGTTGTAAGAACCGCGAGAACTACACCCCACGGGTGGGCGTTCACCATGATTTTTTTTTACAACTAGATGTGTGTATTATAAACACAGCCGTAAAAAAAAATTTGAACGTCGCGGCCGAGGGGTAGTTTTTTACACCACAAGTTTGGTGTTTTTAATTTTTTTTTCTTTTTTCTTTTTTTTTCACCAAACTTATGGTGTAAAAAACTACCCCCTCGGCCGCGGCGTTTAATTTTTTTTTTTTTACGGCTGTGTTTATAATACACACATCTAATTGTAAAAAAAAATCATGGTGAACGCCCACCCGTGGGGTGTAGTTCTCGCGGTTCTTACAACTCGGGGTGGTTTTCATTTTAGCGGCTCCCTATATATATATATATATATATATATATATATATATATATATATATATATATTATATATTAGTGGAGCACAACTTCTATTTAGGATTATAAAAATAAAAAATGGAAGTTGAAACACATCAAAAAGAGCATTTAATCAGCCCTACATTGATCGAACATGTAGCTGTTCATGTTTTCTTTTATATTATTTTTTTTAACAAGTTAATATGTAAGTTAGCTATTTAATATATTATGTCATCTTAATTTATCATATGCTAACAACTAAATCAAATATGGAACTAAATACCAATTAATTGAAAGTATTAGTTAAAGAAAAGACAACTAAAGTAGCCATGAGGCTTACGAACAGAAGGTTCTAAGCAACCTTAATATTATTTATTTATTAATTTTTCTTTTGTTTTTTGCAATGTGATATACATAACAACATCAACTACACATTGATGTTTAAGATATTATTATTATTATTATTATTATTATTATTATTATTATTATTATTATTATTATTATTATTATTATTAACCACGTATTTGATAGGTAACAAGCATGTATAAGTTATGGGTACCAGTATGACAAGTATCGGTCGCGCGTATGCATTAGAGATTGGTAACGTATAACCCAAGTATTGCAGCACGTATAAGCATGCACAAATATGTAACTTGTATGAAATAACGAATTTTATTATGATCAAACTCTCAGATTTACAACAATGCAACGGAAGACAATTACAAGGAATACAAGTTTCCAAAAATGGAAATACAAGACAAACTTTCTAATTAAGGAAAGTACGAAGAAGCAGGGCGTTACATGTTATATAGTTGCTGAATGGTGTTATATACTTACTGAATGGTGTTATATATTTGCTGAAAGGTGTTATATACTTACTGAATGGTGTTATATACTTGCTGAATGGTTTTTATAGAGATCTTTTAAAAAAAGCCAGTTCCTATAATTAAGGTGGCGGTTATCGGAAGTTTTTAATTAATTGAATTAATGATAAAATTACTTGTTTACCCTTTTGAATTAATTTAGATTTAGGACACATGTCATTTCCACAATATTTCTCACCTTTCTCACACTTTTAACCTTTTTTACAATAACCTTACCCTATATATATATATATATATATATATAGGATAAGGATCATTACAGAACACTAATTATTGCAAGAACAAAAAGAACAACTCTAAATCACTAAACTCTGGAATTTAAGGTTCATGTTTCTTAATTTTTATGTTTCTTACATTCATATGTGTATTATATATATATATATATATATATATATATATATATATATATATATATATATATATATATATATATAAATCATATATTTTTCCCTACACATAATCTACACACATGTAGGTAATTTAGCCTACTCATAACCTACATGCGTGTAGGTTATTTAAAAACTGAAGATTTTTCATATTTTCTTTTAAATTCTAGTGTGAGAAACAATAAATCTTACATTTATAATATTTTCATTTACTTTTAAGGTTTTTAGGATTGAAAAAATGAGTGATTCATTTTGTTCTGCGTGTTCTCGCAATATTTAGTGTTCTGCATAGAACCTTCCCCTATATATATATATATAAACGGGATCAGGAGAAAACGACAAAAAGTGTGAGAACGGTGAGAACGCATCCTGGTCGAACACGTGGCGTGGGGCTTGATCAGGGACCGAGGGTTTTTTTGTCTTTTTAGTATTCTTCTCCTTTCACGGTTTTCGCGTTTGAGAAGCTTCTTTATTTTTTGCGTGCAAATTAATTTTGGCGTTTTGTAGATTTATTAATTATTTGGTGTTTATTGTTTTTTTCTCAGATTTCTTATCTTTGAGGTAATTCTTTTTGTGTCACATAGTTAATATTTTGGCGTTATGGCTTGTTCCATGTTTTTTTGGCGTTTTGTATCTTTTTGTTAATAATTCATTACCATAGATTAATATTTCAAAAAATTACAATAAGTCGAAAATCAAAATAATCTAATAGTCTTCCGTAGGTGGGATTACATCGGAGATGTACCCATCGCTTTGTTCTTCACTTTCTTGAGATTCTTCATCATCAAATTTCATTTTTACGTATAACGCCATTAGCTCGTCTCTTCTTTGCTGCAGCCTATTCAAGAATATTACTGCATCCTTGGATTTTGGATCATTTGAAGGTGTTAAATCACAGAGTTGTTCAGTGATAGATAGCAACCTTGTCTTCAACATTTCTTCCATTGGTCTTGAATATTGCACCCCGTTTTCGTAAGTTACTTCAAGTGTTCCTTCTTCCTCATACAATACCCAACTCCTAAGTTTTGGTATTTGTGTATCTACAATATCATCATCATCATCTTCATTATCTTCTGCTGGAAACTTTCTCTCCAGTCTTCTTATTACAGTTCTTTTTCTTTCACAATCGTTGTCTCTTGGAACCCCAAGGGCCAGGATATCCTTTTGAATATTTTCATTCATTCCCATCATGGCTTTTATTGTTCTTACCTTAACCCTTCTCCTGTCAGCGAACTTTATGATAAATCTTTTTTCTTTCCTTTCAAACCTCCATGCAATAACCTTAGCCACTTTTAAATTTTTTGGCGTTTTGGAGAATATGTGGCGTTTTAGTTTTTTTGGCATGTTTGAACTTGGGTTCTGATGGTCTTCTTTTATATTGACTTTTTTTTCCCGCGTATGTCAGGTAATTATGGCGTTTTAAAAAGATAAATAAATTTAATATAATAAATGTTAGTAATTATGTTTTCCGTCGTTTCATTTTACTGTTTTTTGCAGTTTGCCGTGTTTTGTTTTAAGACTCAATTGTTTTAATGGTGTAACACGTCAAATCTTTTGACGGCTGTAATTATGGCGTTTTGTTTTCCAATGGCGGTTAGATAACTATTGGACTTCTTTTGTTTTATATTCTTTTGCACATTTTTTCACTCTTTTTTTATAATATTAGTTGTTCAAATTAATTTTATTATAGTTTGGTAGTTTATTTGGGGGCTTTTGTATGGCATTATGGTGTTTTACACGTATTTGCTAATTTTGGCGTTTTATTATATTTTTCGTTATAGCATTAATATTATTTTTGTTGTTTATTAACTGACATTACAAAACAAACAATAGACAAAGAAAATTAAAAAAAAGTAAAAAAAAAAAAAAACAAAGTAGAAGCAATTTATTATTTTAAATCTTCAGTGTCATCAGTCTCTTTTTTTTTAACTACAAGAAATGTGACAAATAAATGGCGTTTTGGGTTTGGCGTTGTTTATTTTCGTTGTTCATGTGTTGAATTGTCTTTGTTGATGTTTGAGTCATAGAGCGACCCCCTGTGAGTGGATGCTATCTACCACTGGTATAGATCTATTCTTATCATCCAAACCTTCTTCAGGAACAAAGATGACAATATGACATATAGGTGTCATCAGTCCCTCTTTTTTCAATTTTGTCCATCTCATGCAGCAAAATTTTTTTCTTCACCCGCGTAAAAAATCATTAAATGAAGCTTCATGCAGAACTTTACTGAGGATCAAAGAAAAAGATGTTTTTGCTGTCGTTGTATTTTTTGGCGTTTTACATTGAGTTGTAAATTTTTTTAGCAACCACTGTGTGTTTTTTTTGTGTTTTTTTGGTGTGATAAACGGATTGTGGTGAGGCGTTTCTATTTATAGAATTTTTTTGACGCGTAGGTTAGGCGGGATGTTATTTTTATAACACAAAATGTAAATAACATTTATTCGGATGTACAGTTTGGCATTATATATAATGGCGTTTCGTATTTTATGGCGTTTTTGTAGCCAGAGAGCTTAAATAAAAACACAGAAAAAAGCACCCAGTGATAAAATTGGCGTTTTGTATTTATTTGGCGTTTTATTTTCAATGGCGTTTTATGTGAGGAATAGTTTTTTTTTTTTACTTTTTTACCCTTAATGACGCGCGTCCACGTAATAAAATTGGTGTTATTTACTAAAATGCCACCGCGCCAATCTAGTCCATAGATTGTTTGATCGGACGATCCATAAGCGTTCTCTCCGTTCTCACACTTTTGAGGGTTTTCTCTAAATCCTGACCCTATATATATATATATATATATATATATGTATATAGGACTGCTAAAATGAAAACCACCTCCAGTTGTAAGAACCATGAGAACTACACCGTACGGGGCGAGTTGGACCAAATTTTTTTTCATAAACATAGATGCTTGTATTATAAACACATTTGTAAAAAAAATTCAAAAAAAAAAAAAAAACAATGTCGTGTGTGTAGTTTTGAGCACCACAAGTTTGTGTTTACGGGTACCGTACACAAACTTGTGGTGCTCAAAACTACACACATGACATTGTGTTTTTGAATTTTTTTTTTACAAATGTGTTTATAATACACGCATCTACTTTATGAAAAAACTTTTTGGTCCATCTCGCCCCGGATCAAAAAGTTCTCATGGTTCTTACAACTGGAGGTGGTTTTCATTTTAGCGGTCCCCTATATATATATATATATATATATATATATATATATATATATATATAAAACTTATAAGTTGTTCACATTTACGATGCGTCTTATCTATTTACAACTTCATTACAACTAGTTTTCCAATCCTACATCCATTTACGATTCGTTAAACATATTTATAACTTGAGTACAACCCATTTACAACCTGACAACCATGTTCACTTGACAACCAATATTACCCTTTCCGATAAACTTGCTACACATGTCGTGTTAGTGTTACATGTTTTTAAATGTGTCGTAGTTAGAGTTGATGTATTTGCTGACACCATGTGTACGCACGTACTTATATGTAAGGGTGTACAGGGTTCAGTTATTAGCATTAACTGTAACCGAAGTTATCGGTTAGCCGGTTCAGTTAATTCGGTTAATTTGTTGGTTTTGGTTCGTTAGGTTAATTTTGGTTAACAACCAAATCAAACAAGAGCTAAATTTTTTGCTTAGAAATACATGTAATGGAGGTATAAATACATGAAATAGATGTATGAATACATGAAATGAATGTATAAATATATGAAATGGAGATTTAACTACATAAAATGGAGGTATATATACATGAGATGGAGGTATAAATCAGTGTTGTAAAAATCGCGACTAGTCGGCGATTAATCGCTAGTCGGCCAGTAACTGCGTAATTTTTCGTTAATCAGTCCATTAATCGCTAGCCGGGCCTAGTCGGACCTAGTCGGCCGGCCAAACATCGGCGATTCCGGCTAGATTCTGGCAAAAAACCTGTATATTCCGGCCAAAACCTCTAAATTTCGGCAATTTTCCAACTAAACCATGTGAATTCCAATAATTAATCTATTATAATTAAAAAAATGAGTTGAGTAAGAGTTAAAACCTAGCTACTTAAAATATACACCTATAAAAATGTGTATATGTATTCCGGCCAAAACCTCTAAATTTCGGCGATTTTCCAACTAAACCATGTGAATTCCAACAATTAATCTTGTATAACTAAAAGAATGAGTTGAGTAAGAGTTAAAACCTAACTACTTAAAATATTTACCTATAAAATGTGTATATGTATACATAAAACTGAAAATTACATATAAAAACCCGATCCGATTAATTTGAGTAGTCACTAGTCTCCGCCTCACTGACCGACTAGCGACTAGCGAGTTTTCCAACCTTGGTATAAATATATGAAATGTAGGTAATGAGGTATATATACATGAAATGAAAGTATAAAACATGAAATGGAGGTATAAAATCTAGAAATATATGAAAATATAAATGGTTCGATTCAATTAATTTTGGTTAACCGATGGTAAAAAAAGGTAACTGATAACCGAGTTTCGGTTACTTCGGTTTTGGTTTATTTAGGTTTGATTTTGTCGGTTTTTGGTTCGGTTTCGATTAACGAATCAGTTATTGCACACCCCTACTTACATGTGTCGTGTTTGGATTCCGATCTACCAACCCGTCAAGTAAATTTTGGCAAACCAAATGCCAAACCTACTATTCTACGAATTCTATATGATTTTCATTACCTTTTTTGTGTGGGCATAGCATTGCTCCTAAACAACAGTGGGCTTACGGCCCAGTTAATAAACTCAAAGCCTCATAGAGAGGATTAGCCTCAAAGCCTCATATAGAGGATTAGCATCATTGCTCTGGGTTTGGTGATTCTCGCTTCTTGTTGGGCTGCTTCTTGATGACTTAGGGGCCGTTTGTTTAGCTCTTAACGAGGCTCTTAATGGTTCAAATATCTTACTGATTCAGCACTTAATGGTTCGGATTGTTTGTTTCACGAGCATATGTCTAAATGATTCAGACATTTGTCTCTGAATGGTTAAGCATTATATTGAGTCTGAATGGTTAAGACATCTTTTCTGAATTTGTCAGACATTTGCATCTGAACGGTTAAGCATTATACTGTTTCTTAATGGTTTTATACCTCTCTTACTGGTTCGGCACTTAATGGTTCAGACATCTTACTGGCTCAATACTTACCTATTCAGAAGTTGCCGAACCCTTAATGTCTTAGTGGCATTGGTCATTGTCTGGTCATCTTAGTTTTCCATTTACTAAGAAGAATATAGTTTTTATAAATATAAATAAAATATTATATGAGATAAGATATAAGTATAAAAGTCAAATTCACTTGGTCAAATGATCTTTCATTGGTATATTATTTATATAAGACAGTAAAATTATTTTGTATTTATTATGATATTATATATCTTATATAACTGTTTTTTAGTTTTAGTTTAGTTTTATTTTTTTAGTCAAAGAACATGTCTTAAATCCTTGAATTGGAAATATAAAAAAGACATATTTAACATCATGTAAGTTTTTAAGAAAATATATGAAATTATATCATACATTTATGTATTTATGAACCGAACTTTCAATTGATTTGGGTACTTGAGAGTAGAGATAGGATTGGTACAGTACTCATATAAATACTGGTACTGAAAATATCAATACCAAATCCAAACAAAATTTGGTACCAATACCGTAAGTATCGAATACCGAAATCAATAAAACATGGTTCCGATACATATACCAAACAAGCAAAATTGGTACGGGTACCGGTACGATACGAGAGAGACTATACCGGTATTGGAAAAAAAATCTCTATCCTTACTTGGGAGCTACATGAAATATTGGATCCCATTGCATTTCAATTGAATGAGTCTTATAAAAACCGTATAGATTTTTGTTAATGAAAGACAATATTAACTGAACAACTACTTCAAACGGGCATGGGACAACAAACGGTACTAAAATACATACGTATGTTTTATGCATGTACCTACGTATGGGCATATGCTACTAAAAACAAATAAAATTATGATACCATTTAATGATTCATAAAAGGCTAAAAGTTTAGGAATGAAACATAGAAGAAAGAAGACAAATATAAAATGGCGAGTCACATGAGGCATAGAAATGTTATGGTAATCATTGCTTGTTCAGGAATTTATGAGTATGAAACCAATGCCTATTTTGTAAGGGTCAACCTGCATTCATACAAAACAAGAAAAATAATGAGGTGATCTGTAGAGCATTAAACTTGATTTCCACTACCTCATCAAGTGTGCTTCAATAAATTATATATATATATTTTTTTTAAATATAGATGTTAAACTGGAAATACTAGAAGTGTCTATTGTGTTAGATTGACGAGTTTTGGGTTAGTTGGTTAAATAGTTTAACCTTAAATATGACCCATAATTTTATTTGTATTAAAAACATTAACCCGTATATACGTAAAATCCATAACCTAAACATGACTAATTTAACCTATTTATATGTCTAAATGACTAACTGCGCCAACATGTTGCGAGTAGTAATCAGCTTGTAAACATGTTAACAGGTTGGTGGATTGTAAAACTAGGATTAAACGGGTCAAACAACATATCTACTTATGCAATTTAAATGAAAAACCCTTTTAATTAATTAGCAAAACCTGACACGACCTATTTTATTAAACGGATTAGCTATGAGAATTAAAAACCGAATTATTTTGTGTTGTGTCAAAAATGGGTATAGAGACTGAAATTTACAAGTTAATCATAATCTTCATGTATGTTGTTTTGGTTATTTTTATATATAGATATAAAAAAAGAGCACATTTTTTAAGAAAAAGAAAATATTTTCTGTGCTTTTCATTTTTACTTTTTACAATTTAACGAAAGTTAAAGATGGACCACTTTGTAATAATATTCTACGAAGATGACAATATATTTTCAGATTTTTGTTCTTTTTCTTAACCCTCGCTTCAACCACACATCTAATATAACCTACATTGATGGTTTAGTACTTCAATGCAATTTAATTGTACTTTAGTTAAATATTTCAAAAAGCATTGTAATGAAAAAAAAAGTATACGGTTTTGGTGATAATATATTATATGATTCAACACATAACACAAATATAATTAGGTCTTAGATTGATTAGTCTAGCCTATCTAAAAAAGTACGAGTTATAATAAAACTAAACGGGTCAACTTGATATGTAATTGAGTTAAATGAGTCATGTATGGGTCATGCGATTTTAAATGCGTCAAGGTTATGATTGACGTCATTGGCAAAAAGAAATATACGGGTTGTATCCGCTGGTCTTCTATCCCTTTTCTAAAAACCCTAACAATGTGCAATTTTTGCGGTTTCTTTACAATCAAATTACTTGTTGCGAAGAAAAATACGATTGAGCCTAGCATCTCACTATTAGAAAAAGGGACAATTTCCTACAGAAATTTCCTACACAATTTTTTTGTCACAGATTACTACACTTTTATGACGAATTTCCTACAAAAAATAATTTCAAGATTTTGTTAATTTTTGATGCATCCATGACGAAAAATAAGAAAACCCTAATTAATTGACAGTTGCGTAACAAATCTATCGGAAATAACCTACAAAACAAAAAAAATAAGGGAAAATGATATCGTTTCCTACACATTTATGACGAAAATTAAGAAAACCCTAATTAATTGACAGTTGCGTCACAAATCTGTCGGAAATAAAGGTTAATTATTATTTTTTACCGAAAAAATATTTATGTAAGCCAAAAAAATAAGGGAAAGTAATATCGTTTCCTACAGATTTATGACGAAATATTTATTTTTTAATTAACTTAAACCATCCGTCGGAATTCCGTCACAACTTGTGACAAGTTTTTGACAAAAAATAAGAAAATCCTAATTAATTGATAGTTGCGTCACAGGTCTGTCACAAATAATCTACAAAAGTTTAAATAATAATAAAACTAGTATATAATAATTATAAAATAAACATATTCCTATACATTTATGACAAAATGCTTATTTTTAAATATAATTGTCACAAAGGCGTAGAAAACAATCCATGTATGAATACAATTTCCTACGCATTTATGACAAAATGCTTAAATCCATTGCAAGTTGTGACACATTTCTTACGACATTTAAGGATTTGTCACAAATGTGTTAGAAACAACTAGGAAAATTGGTGTAAGAAGTTTCACATTTTCTAGTAGTGTCTAAGGAATGAATACAAATGAATACAACAAAACAAATGGACAAGTCTACTAAGGTTGTGGGGTATGGGGCGGGGGTTTGGGCGGGGGTTGGGGGAAAACGCCCAAGCCACCACCCCGGGTGGGCTTGGGTTGGGGCGTGGCCCTTGGGGTTTGGGTTTCAAGCCGGGCGTGGGGCGGTCTTGACAACCTGACATGGCGGGCTCTCAATGGCCAAACCAAAATAATCGTTGGGCTAGCCGTTGGCCAACGGCTATGTTAAAAAAATTATTTTTTCACTATAAAACTCACATTTTTCTTCCATTTTTTACCACATTCAACCACATCTTCTATAATCATCTTCAATTCTCCTTCTACAAAACGAAAAAATGCATCCTTATGACCGTGCTTATGACCTGAATAACCCGTATGCATTCAAAGAAAATAATCCTAGCCCACCAACCAATCGTCCAATGCATCGTCCATTTTTCATACACTCTTCTATGCCCGTTGAAGCGAGTTATGCATCGTATCTTGGGAATCGTTTGTATACTAACTTCCCACACACCGACGATTCGATACCTACCCCGTTTACACAATCGCCCATCAACCTTTCACCAACCTCCATCGACCTTTCACAAACCGAAACCGTCCCCGAAACTCAACCACCCAACGATGCTCCTTCCGCATCGAAACCCATCAAAAAGAGAAGTCATAAGAAAAAAACCGAGGCGGATAAAGTACTTGAAACCGTCAAACGAAAACAACAAAAATGGGTCGTTGCTGAAGAAGTTGCATTGGCGAGGGCTTGGTGTCAACAATCTCAACATCCAAGTTTAGGTATTCTTAAACTTTGTTTTTATTAATGGTTATTTTTTATATAACTTTGTAATATATTAAATTTTGTTTTTATTAAAATAGGAAATTCTCAATATCGAACCGCCCTGTGGAAAGCGGTTAGTAGAGTATTCCATGAAGAATTGGGAAGGGAGGCTTATCGTGAAAACGATAGCTTATCCTCGAAGTGGAGCGAGATTAGCGGCCAACTTACAAAATATAGTGGTTTTTTTTTTAAATAAAGCAAAGCAAAACCCAAAAAGTGGTGAAACCGAAGCCGACATTGTGACAAATGCATTGGTCACATTCAAATCAAATGTGGGGACTGACTTCCGTTTCATGCATTGTTGGGAGATTTGTAAGTTCCATCCAAAGTGGACGAATATCCCCATTGGTAGCGAAAGTAACACGTCTTCCAAAAGGTCAAGGGCCTCGTCCCAAGCCCAATCTGATGCACGAGATCAAGAGTTTGAGGACCTTTTGGATGATTCGCGAAGCCCAAACCGACCTGAGTATGGAAAAGATGTCGCAAAAAGGCGTGCTCAAAAATCAAGATCTGGTACGGCATCGCCTTTAGCTGGGAGTTCGGGCTCGCGTAGGGGAATATACAACGATCAGTTGGATGACATTTCATGCAAGTTGAATACATTTAACGTATTCCAACAACAAAGGGCCATTCGAAGGAGCAAAGAAGCTAGAGATGCCGCTAGAGATGCCCAGAAACAAAAACGGGATGATTTGAAATTTCTATCCCAGCCCATTGATCACCTAGAGGGTGACGAGTTACAACTAGTCTTGGAGATGAGAGGAGATAAAAAAACAAATATAAACGTTAGGATTTTTTTTTTGTAATTTTCCTTATTTAAAAATATTAAAAAAATTAAATTTGTTGTTTTAAAAGATATTTAAATAGCCCAGCGGGTCAGCCCAGCGAAGCCCACCAAACCCACGCCCCACCATACCGTGTTGAATGTGGGTCAGCCCATGTCTGCCCCCCAAGCTACGTGTCAACTCATGCCCCAACCCAAACCCAACCCCCACCCCACCATACCCCACGATCTAACATAGGTTAAGCACAATTCCAACAAAATATCTTTTAAGAACTTTATTTCCATATGATTTTTTCTTATGAGCTTCGAAAATCAAAACTAGCTCTTTTTTATGATTTATAAGTAGTAAAAGTAAAATTTAGGCGTCCTACTTTGTATAAGAAAACACAAGTAGTTTCAAGAGGCAAGTTTACATAAAATTTACTTACTACAACAAAACCAATGTTCGGAGAGATTCCCATTAATTGTAGGAAACTTGGCGATTAGGGTAATGGTGTCAGGCGTCTGCCTGACACTCCCTTATTGGTCCAATTAATTTATAATTTTATCCCCGTTTTAAAATTACGATTTTCCCATCAGTTTAAAATTATGTATTTACCCACAGTCAAAAATAAAATTACGCTTTTGCTCCCAAATAAAATTTTCACTTTTACTCTCGGTTAAAAATTACGGTTTTGCCTGTTTAAAGTTACAATTTTGCCATTAGTTTCAAATGGGGGAATTGTACCAGGCAACTGCTTGACACTCCCCCATTGGACCAAGCAGTTTATTATTTTATACTCACTTTAAAATTATGGTTTTGCCACCAGTTTAAAATTACGTTTTCGCCCCCAACTCAAAATAAAATTATGATTTTGCCTCAGCTCAAAATTACGATTTTGCCTACGGTTCAAAATTACGATTTTGGCCGTTGCACAAAATTACGTCTTTGCCCCCCATTTTAAAATAAAAATATGTTTCCCTTAGCTAAAAATTACGATTTTGCCCTCTGTTAAAAATTATCATTTTGCTCTGAGCTCAAAATTACGGTCTTTTCATCGTTTTAGTTTTTTTTTCTAGCAAAACTATACGACTGTTTTTTTTAATTGGTTGAGAATTATTCGACCATCGCCCCGCAACACGAGCGGGGCATCAACTAGTTATATACATAAAAATACAGTAGAAACTCTATAAAATAATACACTTGGGACCACCAAAATTTATTAATTAAAAGAGTTATTAATTAATCGATAAATTAATAATTATTAATTTATATATCTTAAAGATGTGAAAAAAACAACAATGACAGACGAGATTCGAAGAGCATTATGCAAGCACAACAAGGATAATCCAAGTCTCACCCAAAAGCAATTGAAAAAAAAACGAATCTATTAAAGCAGCAATCACATTGAACAATTTCTTGTTGAGCTATGAGAAAACAACACCAGAAGTTCTTTCCATGCCAAGGAAAATTAGAGACGAGATTCAAGGGGAAATTGATTTCAACAAAAAAAAAAAAGACAATTGAGTAATTTTTCAAGAAACCTTCATAAATCATTCATGTAATATGCTATATATAAGGAATTATTAATTTATATTTTATATGGGGTTTAAAGAAATTATCAAAAATGTATTATCTTATAATTTTAGCGAATTATTAATTTAACACCCTATCCCCGAGTCGGGACCGGCAAAAAATATTATCTTAGAGAGTTTATTAAATAATCGAGTATTAATTTATCGAGTTTCTACTGTAGAAAGAAGTTAAGCTTAATGAAACAACCCGCACTTCAAAAGCATGATGAAAATTCTTTAGCGTGAAGGTAAGATGGTTTACTCATAGAGTTTTAGAAATGTCAAAATATCAAAACATTATCACCACGAGAAGACGGGTGTGTCTAATATGACGGGAGAGGAAAAGTAAAATGTGTTTAGAAGAGTGACAAGAGTTGTGAAGCGAAAAAAGAGAGTTTGGTTGTCTATGAAAGGAGGTCTGTCAGGCCGACACATATGTGCGCAAACGTAAACAAGGTAGCGATAGAGAGATGATCTTAGTTTAATGCTATTGAGACTTATTAATGATAAGTTTCTATAGAATTTATTAAGTTGTAGAATTAAACTAAAACCATCTCTTCATCGCTATAATATATATCTTACATTTGTTAAATTTTAACAAAATAATAGTTTATTATTATTTTGTAAAGATTAAAAAAAGATGAGATGTATATTGTATAATAGTTTTAGGACGGCAATATAATGATAAATGGAGAGAAAAAGGTGCAAAGTTTGACCGTATCTTAGAAGACCGTGAGTGCGAAGGGAACATTTAGCCCGCAAGTCCACAACAGTTCCAATTCCCCACGCCCACATATTCCATGTGTTTTACAATTTAACAACTCTTTGGCACCGCCTAACACATTTGTTTTAAGTAAACCACAAATATCAATGGTGTTAAAACTAATAAGACATACAAAAATATAATCCTTTTTTAAATATACATGAAAAACATACTAACCTTAGCCACGTGTCATAACATAACATAACATTAGTATGTTGCTGACTAGTTTAAAACTTTTTGTGTCTACGAGCCGTTTTTGAGTGTCTACGAACACCACATGCATAAAATTTTTTCCTTACTATATTTATAGATAGGTTAGGCCAGCATATGTCACCGGTGGAGTATCGTACTATCCTTAAGTATCACATCAGGATTCCTTTATTTCCAGTTGATGAGATATGCCCTATTTGTCATAAGGCGTGTTTAGATTCTTTTGGGGAGCATGCAGTTCATTGTAGAGAGTTCCCGGGGGTTAAGTACCGACATGATTTGGTTAGGGATGTTCTTTTTGACATATTTAGACGCGCTGGCATTTCTGCCAAGAAAGAGGCACACGTTAATTTCTTGTCTGACCCATTGCAAGGGAGATCTACCTTTAGAACAACCGACATTTTGGTCTTTGGATGGGTAGGAGGAAAACATGCATGTGTGGATCTAACAGGGGTTTCCCCGTTTGTGGGCTTAGGGGGTAGTGCTTTTACGGTGGGTCAGGCCGCTTTAAAGGCTGTTTCGAGCAAAGTGACCAAATACGAGAAAGCGTGCCTTGACGACCAGCACATGTTTATGTCATATGCTTTTGATACTTTTGGTTTGCTGGTGCCAGAGGCTGTGGACCTACTTAACTCAATTCAAATAATGTTATCATCCCGAGATCTATGGACATAGTTTTTAAATGACTTAGTTTTGCTATTTAAAAAGAGGTAGTGACGTAGCTTATACCCCATTTACCATCTATCTTGATGTAAATTTATAATACCTGAGCTTTTTATACTAACTTTAAAATTGGGTTGAACTTAGGGCATCTTTGATAGGATTATTTATATGGGCTAACTTATGAATATTTATATATGTCAACTCCTGGAACTTTAAACTTATTAATATACGCCCAAACGTTTTCATATAGGCTTTTTATTCGATATGAGCCGATAGTTAACTTATATCAACTCAAACTTGGCTTGATAACTATACGGGCTAGCTTGCTCAATATACTTTGAATGAGCTTCTTGTTAAGCTAATTGTTAAGTGAGTTTTAAGTCATGAGTTATTTAAAGAATCCTTTTTCATCTAAGATGGTCAAGAGGTTGAATACTCATCATTTGTTTTTTATTGTTATTTTTTTTTGGTAGAGTTGCTTTCTTAATCCTTACACAATATATACAATCTTACTGAACGATTGATAAATTTAAAAATTATCATTCATTAACATTAACGACAGAAAAATTTCAGAAGAATGGGAGGCAAATGGGCAACAAGTTGTGCCCTTATTAAACATTGAAGAAACATTACACAATATATTCACCCTTGATACATAATGGTTATTTAAAGAAAAAATATATTTTTCTTACGGTTTAGAACTGAAGTTCGTTTAGTAGTAAATGTGACGAGTACAGGTGTAACTAAGTTGTGTCAATTTTTCGATCTACTTGAGATCAATTGTAGAGTACTTAAATGGACTCGATTTCAATTGAGTTGATCTCAAACTCAAGCTACTCAAGTATACTGTCGATTCAAGTATTTAAGGTAAGAAATAGGTTACAATATTAATAAAATTATATAAATTAAAATACTAAAGAGACTCTTTTTATACATTTTGAGAAATTATAGTACACGTACCATGAATAAATCTAAACGAAATAATCTGTATCATACATCACATGTATACAAATCCATTCAAACCACACTCTTCCTACAAAGTATGAATCACATCTTCTTGTACAATCCTTTGCGTAGTCTTCAACAAAATCTTTTTGTGGTCTCCTTTGATGTAAGAAAGAACAAATGGGTGTTGACGGTTATGGATGAGACACGTGTTCAACACGCTTCTCTTAAAACAGATTTCTCACCTCTACTAAAGAAGACACGTCTGTCTTACGGGGTACAACGGGCGAACCGGTTTGTACTGCTGGAAATGACCAAGCGCCCGAGGTTACACCGGATAAAATTATAATGTTAGTGGAAAAATGAAGATACAAAGGTGATGGAATCGAGTAGAGAAAACTTATCTCTCTAAATACCCAATACATGGGTCTTCAAATATCTCTAAGTACTCTTCTCATTTTTCTTCTAAAATTCACGTTGTACTTTTCTTCTTGTAATTAGCTAGTTTCATCAAGTTAGGCACATAGCCTACTTTTGCATGTAAGAGACATGATGTAGAGAAGAGTTTTACTTAATTAGAAATTTTATTAGAGATATGAACTCTAATAAAAACTAATAAATTGCATAAAAATCTTACTTAAGAGTTTATCATCCATATAAAGAGTCTAGTAAATTATTATAATTTCACTAAATTAATATCTATTCACATTATCCAAATTTCTAACATTTAAAAGTTCAGATTGCAACATGATACTTGTACTATCAAAGCGAGTTGAGTCAATCAGAGCATGAAAGTCTCAAGTGAAGTCTAGCGAAGTTGAATCAAGTTGAGTAATACTAACGTTTGTTGTTGTTGTTGTATTGTTATTGTTATTGTTATTATTGTTGTTATTATGTTATTATTGTTGTTATTATTGTTGGTATTATTGTTATTATTATTATTATTATTATTATTATTATTATTATTATTATTATTATTTGAACGGTTAACAAATCAATCCCGAACACTCTTGGGGCACCCACTGGACAAACGGAGTACTACGAGAGTAACCCGAGTCGTCCACCACCAATTCCAACTTAAAGAACATAATGACTTTATACAAAATTTATATATAGGTTAAGCTTTGGAATTTCTGGATAAAACAGAATCTATTTATAATCCCGGCTACTTCACGATACAAGAAATCCACAACTAGTTAACTTTTGACAAAAATTACAAGATTGGATTAAAGGTTGTCGAAAACTATATAATTCATTTTTATAATAACTTAGTTGAGGATTCAAGGCAATGTTTAGTTTATCACCTTTAAGAACACCAAGGAAGGGTGTTGGACGTTTCAATAAAGGCAAACTAGAATTTAAATAAATATTGTTATCAAAGAAGTTTGTGTTGCAACCATTTTGGTTACTTGAGTTGTTTGTATTCCAGAATACAATTAATAAAACGAATATTATCCTTAAGGGGGTAATAATATACTTATTGATGTATCTCCTTTTTATCTAAACTACATATATTAACGTTTGTTGATTAGTTCTATAAATATAAACAGAAATAACCACGTAGCAAAAAACGTGTAAAGAGGAGCAAGCAAAAGTCAATGAAAGTCGATAGATGAAAACAATAGAGTTTCCAAAATATAAGAAGTGATATAAATAAATTATATAAAAATGCATTTCTCATCCCGTCTCTAGAAAAAAAAAACTATTCTAATAGTAAGTATTATAAATTGATATTAATCAGGGTTGTTTAAGTAGCTATAGTACATCAGAGTATTAAAAACTCAAGTTGTTTTGGGTCGAGGTCACTGGTTCTTAAAAAGGTTGGAGCCTATATCTAATTGTAGATAACTAACTTGTATATTTACTCGAACTCGGTTGGTATGTATAAATTGTAGGAACTAGATTCACTTTTTATAAAATATAATTACAAAATATATAATAACGAGACTCTCGTTATTCATAGGAAATATCATAGTACACCGGTTGCAATAACTAAATAAAAAGAATATAAAATATAATTATAGATACCAATCTTGATTCAAGCCGCATCTCTGGTGGGTCCTTCACGCACACTTGGTTGAGGCACGTGTTCAACACGTTTCCATTAAAACAGATTTCACACCTCTACTAAAGACAACGCGTCTGTCTCCTAGGGTACAACAGCCGAAGCAGTCTGTACTGCCGGAGATGGCTCACGCGCCCAAGGTTACATCCGGTAATTGTAGTGTTTGAACTCATGTGGTGGAAAACAAGTAGAGAGTACTCATCTCTCTAGTTGGTCTTCAAGTGTTCATCCTCCTTCTAGTATTCTTCATGTATCAAGCAATACCATATTCTTGTTGTTACAAAAGAAGCACTTAGCCTACTATTTGTACAAGACTTAAGGATTAGTGAAAGGTTTCACTTAATTAGTCACTTAATTAGAGACTTAAAGACTCTAATAAAACTAATTAAATGTCATCAAGAAACTCTACTCAAGAGTTTCTCTTTTATTTACCACATGAAGATTCTAAATAATATTTATAATTTCATTAAATTATAAATATATTAAATATCCATTCACCAAATTTCCAACAAAAATTAACTCATATACATTCTTATATATTACAAGTTTGGGGTTGTAACTATGTTCATATAAAGGTCTCAAACATGAATCATTACGACGAGGATAGGATGTTCACGGACGGTCATATAAGCCGAATGCTAGGTACTAGTTTACATAATAATTGTTATACTATGTATGATAATGATGTGCATAGTTATTTATTTGTCTATGCTATGTGTTTATGGCGGTAATATGATACATGATAGTAGATAGCTAGGGCAGTGACGTGTGGTAGATGATTAATAACACTTGATTAACGTTATTAACACTTGATTAACGTTATTAATGATTTACATAAACTCTTTTGTTATGGTTGTCACATGTCATGCAATATATTTGTCTTGTGATTTACGATTAGATATATTCAAATGGGTGTCTTGTGAAGGTTTGTGTATAGTTTGAAACTTTGCTTGAATATGTCACAAGTTAGCTAAGTAATCGATAGACACATTATGCTTGATTGTGTGGTTACGAAGATTGAATATTTATGTGCTTTGTGATAAGCTATGTAAGTTGGGTTATTGTTAAGAAACTTCGTCAACGCATTGTAGGGATTGGATGTGCAGGTGTATAACTAATAAGGAACCCGAAAGTAGAATTACTTGCGTGTCTCAGTCACTTATTATATTATAGTAATGGAGAGAATGTGTTGGTTAATGAAGACCTAGTGTCTGGTATCAATGAAGACTCTACGAAGGAATCTTTGAGCGATTAATGTTCCATTGGTTAGGAACGAATCACATAACATGGAAGATTTGGTGGGATTATGCGTAGAAGACTTAAGTGTGGAAAGCTTCCGATTGATCCATCAAGAGTTGATAAATGAGATGCATAACACAGTGCAATAAACGTCTTGCCAAGATAGAGCCAACCATAAGGAAGTTGACTTTCAGCGAGCTAAAAAGGAGTTGATTAGGACTAAGGTGGTATTGATAGAAACCGAAATTGAGTTTAGTTGGATCCAAGAGAGACCTAGATGGAGTGAAGCTCTAAACCTAGAATGGATGGAAGATGTAGCCTTTGGCACATTAAGAATGGTAAGAATAACAAAGCTGATAGCTAGTGAGCCTAAGATGTTGGATTTGCAAACGAAGCATCAATGCAAGCAATGACGAAAAGGTTCCTAGTAGCCATAAATCATGGTGGTAAAGGCCTCAAAGCTACTTAGGACTAGAGAAGTTAAAGGAAGGAATGAGGTTAAGAGATCGGTGGTGGTTGTATAATGGCAAGCTCAAATAGGTCATGTGAGGACGATTGGCTATCATTATTTTGGCTAGCCATTGACTATAAATATGAGTTATGTGCTAAGATAACTAACAATTTTATTAATGTGTGACACGTTTTAAGCTAGCTTGTAACCAAACGTGTCCTATGTTTTATGGACTAGCCTAGGTAGATTAATATTGTGGCATGTGGTATAATGAAAGTTAATAAGGATGTGTTACATGGTTTGATTAGTTCTATACCTGTGGTTAATCATAATATAAGATGGGAAGAATTGGATAGGGTTTTACTTGAAAGATTAGAAGAAAGTTCAAGGTGTTACATGTAACTTTGGGTTAGTAAACTCTAAGGGGACATGGATGGTCTTTAAATGATTATAAATTCTACTACATTTATATTTGGCTCATTTGGATGAGTTTTTGTAGAAAATTTCAAGAGAGAGGGAGAGAAAGAGAGAGAGAGGAGAGAAGAAATATGGGAGAAAAAGGTGAAAATCGAGACCTAGAGGACAACCGCTAAATGAGTGGGTTCGTTCGTGTGTGAGGCTGGTTGAACCAAGGAAACAAACTAGGACTCGACAAGCATTAAGGTGAGTTCTTAGTCTCTTATATTTAAATGTTTATAAATTGTTTTGGGGTTGAACAGGTGCAAAGGTGGAATGGTTGTGAAAGAAAGTTGAAAAATGTAGCACAAATTATACGTTAAGGAACTCGAGGTCATGTTATTGGAGGTTGTTTTGAATAAAGATGATTATGACAAGTCCTTATGATATAACAAGCCTTGTTCTTTGTGGGGAGAAATAGTTAATTATGTGGGTGAAGCTTCTAGCTCTAGTATATGTGTTAAGACCTTGAAAGTGTGATTTCATATGATGTTGAAGTGTGTGTGATATCCATGGTTCTATAAGAATGATGGAACTTTCATGTGGGAATAAGATGTGTGGTCACGTCTTAGGATAATCATACATGTTAATGGATTCATCAAGTAATGGGATATGCCATGGGAAAATGGTACAATTAAGTGTTAGGAAAATCATGCAAGAATATGAATTTGATTATAAAAAAGAGTATGTTGTAATGGATTACACAAGAGATAATATTTATTATATGCACACACAAAGAGTCAAGATACATGTAAATTAGTTATGAAGTCAATTATTATGATGCGATGAACATGAGTCATCTATGATAATGACTATTAGGGTTTTTACACCACAAACGAAATTAAAACCAACCATGGTTCTTATATGGCAATGATGGAAATTAAAAAGCTAGATACAATTAGTTAAGGTGTTGGTGGTGGTGACAATGGTGGGAGGTCGCACATAGAAGGAAAAGAGAGAGGGAGGCTACGACTTCTTTTATATAAAACTAGTGCAACCGAAAAACCACCTTAAATCGTATATTTATAATCCTTTTACCTTTTTAAAACCCTAATTAGAAAACTTGGCTAAAAGTTAACTTTTAACTTAAGCCTATTGAGTTAATAAGTAGTCCAACTATTTAACTAATCAGACTTTTATGTTGGTTTATTAAATTAATTAAACTCATTTATTGATTAACCGATAGTGCATAAATCATACTAATATATTATTAATTATATATTTAGGTTCAAATAAGAACCTAGGGTCCAATTGAGAACTTAGAGAACCAAATCTAGCCATCCATTTTTTTTGTTTGATCAAAAGGGTGTACATGTCATTCCTAACATAAAATCTGCATCAAAGATAAGTTACCAGTTTCATATTAACTAATTTTGCTACAAAATCGTAATTCTGATTCCTTTATTCCATCCAATCCTGATTTGCCCTTCATCGATCAAATCACCCTCTTTGCTATACACTGATTCAATCTTCGCATCTAACATCGTTTCAAGAATTCAAAATCGTAAGATTGTGTCCATTATGATTTTGTAGATTTTTCAGATAGAATCATCGAAAATGAATTCAATACTTAGGGGCTGTTTGACAACCTCTGCGTCATTAAGTGTTGAGCCATTAAGAGGTCTGATAGGGTAAGAAACTCTGAATCAGTAAAAGGACTAACTTGGCTTAGCCTGATTGCTTGGTGGTGGTGGGTCAAGGAAGTGGTGCGTGAGTAGTCGGCTGAGTCTTATGAAAACGTGTGAATGGTTAAATGGGGTAATTTTGCATTCAACATCATTTTGTAACTTAATGGTTAAGAGGCTTACTGACTGATTCAGAGTTATCATGTCACTGACTCATTCTTTTGATCAACTTTTAAATCAGGCGTACTATCCTTAGTGACATTACCACTTCTTAAGGTAATGGCTTTCACTTAGGCTTTTTCTTTATCCAGATCTTTAGTAGCTAGCTGCGTAAGGACTCTCTCAATGTTTTGAATTATGGTTCTATGTTATGTTAATTTTGATCTTGTTGTTCATTCGCTCCCCATTCTCCTGAATAAAGTCCATAAAAACATCATGTAGATTGGCTTTTCTCTCTCTAGGCCGGAATGCTCCATCTTGCGAATAAACAATTGGAAAAGAATTTCTATTATCTCTCTAACTTATTCTAGGCTTTCCCTTGTCAGCACCATATTGGTACCTAAACTGGTCACCTACGAAATCAACTTCTTCGGTTTGCATAGCAATAAGACGCTACCTTAAGAAGTCGTTACGCAGTTCCACACAAATACAGGTTTGATTCTAGGCCGCTGCATCTTGGCCTACTGAGTTAGCTCCTACCCTCTCACCCCTAAACCTTAGTCTCTGACGCAGGGGGGACCTATGGGGGGATGCCTCCACAATCATCGGGGCGATGGTGGTGGGCCGGTTAGCGTGTTCGGTAATACACGTTTTCCACACATTTAGTAGCATGAGATCCTCCACAAGTATTGCATATTTCTTGTTTAGACATAAGCTTCTCAACTTGTGAAGTAAGTGCTTCAACTTGGGCTGTAAGCATTGTATTTAATTCAACACTGTGAACCTTAGCCTTCCTTTAAGACTTGGAATCTGTCCAAGATGGGTAATCATTCACAGAAGTATTCTCAATGAGAGCATGAGAAGCAGTAGAGATTAAATCAAAGCATACTCCCCCAACTACTGTAATGCAGTTTTGCTTGGATGGAACACAAAAACCATTATAAAAAGCATCCATAAGCATCCATGGCTCCGTACCATGATGAGGGCAATTCCTTTGCAACTCATTGTATGGATCCCTACGCGTTTGAAAAGCTTTCATCATCTTCTTGCTTAAAAGCATATATCCACGATTGGTTTAGATAGGGAAAAGAATTTATGAAGGAATTTTTCAGCCATGTCTACTCATGTAGTGACAGAAATAGGTGCGAAAGAACTGAGCCAAGAAAGGGCTTTTCCTATAAGTGAAAAGGGAAACAAATGAAGTCTCACTGCATCATCAGTTACATCTTGGATTTTGAATGTATCGCAGAGTTCAAGAAAGAATTAATGTGATCATTAGGGTCTTCCACTGCAGGTTTATTGTATGACACGACCGTTGAATCATCGAAATAATTTGAGGCGGGATGGTAAAGTTATTCGCCCTTACCCTTGGTCTAATGATGTTATTCCGAATCACGTCAGCAGAGGAACGTACATGCTCCAAAATGGTTCACTCCGCCGCCATCCTTAAGTTAAGTCTAGCGCATTAAAGTACTAAGGCTAAACACACAAGTAGCAGGAAAGAACGAAACAAATAAAACTAAATGGTTAAACTATTATTCTTAGGCGAATATCAAATCATGACATGTCCCCGACAACGATGCAAAAAACTTGGTGTGCTTAGATAGTAACAAATAAATTGAAATCAAACACAGACAAGTTCTAAGGTAAAAAACCAAATAACTACTAATTACACACGTGGAAGACAAACGTACCTATCAGAATATAGTATAGTTCAGGTAAGTTACCGAGTATCAATCCTAAGACATTAAAACTATTAACTTTAACCCTGTCAATAATATCTAACCCCCGTGACTTTGAATTATGAAATGATGAGAAAAACAAAATACTGAAAATGAGTTGTAGAAATCAAATATAAGAAAGAAAAGAAAAATGCCTGGATAGTCCATGTGGTTTGCTCAGATTTCACCAATAGTCCCTACACTTCTAAAATTACAGATAGTCCCCAACTTTTTCACACTCATTCACGGATAGTCCCTGAAGAGGATTGAGGTTAGTTTTTTCAGTTAAGTGGGTGTGAAATGACCTAAATACCCTTAGTGTTACATAAATAACTAAAAAGTTAAAACAAATATAATTAATATTTAAAAATTTATGTGGGATCCACCACCCACCCACCCTCATCTTCCTCCCAAATCTTCACCACCTCCACCTTTCACCACCACCATCTCACACCGCCGGAAAAACGCCACCACCTCACCCTCCCACCATCATCTTCAACCTCATCCACCACTGCCACCATCACCCTCCACCTCGTCCCCCAAAACCCTTCAACCCAACCCCTTTTTCCGCCAATAAACCTCCTGAAACAAACCTCAACCCAACCCCCAAATCCATAATATTTCACAAAACACCTCCTAGTCCCTTCTAGGCTTCTACAAAATATCTTATATATCAACCAAACACCTAATTTACACACTCCTCTTAAATCTGCTTTTCTAGTTCGGGTTTCCATGAGGCGGCTGCAAATATCTCAAAACAAGATGGCCAGTTATTCAATCTAATAATACATATGTTTGTATAATCATTATGCTTATTTTTATGTTTGTACATACTCGTATGAAAAATAAATTATTTGGAATCACAATTTATAAATTTTTAATGTTGTTTCGTAGTGGATATATTGTAGGTTTTACCAAACGGTGTTGATTTGCTGAATCCACCAGCTGAATTGGAAAAGAGGAAGCATAAGCTCAAGCGTCTCATGTAGTCTCCTAATTTGTTCTCCCAAATCCCTTCACAATATTTCATAATAGACCACATGAATTCGTCACTAACCCGTCATTTATTTAAATTTGGGGGGGGGGGGGTTGGGTTGAGGTTTGTTTCAGGAGGTTTAATGACGGAAAAAGGGGTTGGGTTGAAGGGTGTTGCGGGACGAAGTGGAGGGTGATGGTGACAGTGGTGGATGAGGTTGAAAATGATGGTGGGAAGTTGAGGTGGTGGTGGTGAAAGGTGGAGGTGGTGAGGATGGAGGAAGATGAAGAGGGTGGGGTGGGTGGTGGGTCCCACATAAATTTTTAAATATTAACTATATTTGTTTTAACTTTTTTTTTATTTATTTAACAGTAAGGATATTTTGGTTATTTCACACCCACTTAACTGAAAAACTAACCTCCATTCGCTTCAGGGACTATCCAAGAACGAGTGTGCAAAAGTTGGGGACTATAGCTGTAATTCCAGAAGTGTAGGGACTACAGGAGAAATCTGAGTAAACCCATGGACTATCCGTGTATTTTTCTTTTAGAAAGAATAACCAATTAGTATCAGACTCCTCGTAATACTTTGCAAGGTCTTTCGATTATTGATTTACAAAAAACTCATTATAGTAAAAACTATTAGTGAGGTGTGAAGTGTTAAAAAGTCATTACCCTAATAGGTTGACCACATGACCCCAATACTTAAGCTACAGACACAAATAATTATGTGGTTTTAAGTAACTAAGTAATTTATAAATCCCTTTTGATTTAGAGCCTCTTTATTGTTTAGTTCCACAGTTTCAAAAACTAAGCGATTTACTCTATATGTGACTCAATTTTAAGCAAATTCTAACTAAGTTCCAAACTCTATTTATCAACTTCTTCCCATCGGTGACCCATATGCATTACCAACCCTTGAACAAGTCTATCTATTACCTACTAAGTTCCAAGCCCTAGATTAACGATCGATATATCAAACATATTAAACATGCATAACCTCATAGAAAGATCTAGATTACCCACATAAACATTTCATAAATAAAATCATTCAACTTCATAAAGTACTAAGATTTATACTACCTAACCGACTATAAGGCGGTTAGATAGCCAAACACATAACTAAAACACAAGATTTCATCGAATACATGATAAAAATTAGGGAAAACAATATATATATATAAAGGTTCTAACTTAGTAAGAATCAATAGATTGATCTCCTGTATGCTAGATCTTTACATTCTCTCTTCCTTGGATCTTCTAGATTGATTGAAAACCTTGTACAATCATTTTCACCCTTTCAGTCATCTAACTTCGCAACATAGGGTTTCTTGGACGTCTTATTCTATTTATAGGGTCCACTTTGGTTTCGGGTCAGGCACGACCCATACGCTCTAACCGGGTATGGCCCGTACCCTTCCACATTAGCAACTGAGACCACTAAGGTTTCACTTCTAATGGCGGTTCATCCTAACTCCAAACATTACGACCCGTACTCCACTGATCCGTACGACTCGTATCGAAGTCGGTCTAATGATTTTCTGATTTCTTTAGTTAAGCTCGTATTTTGACCTGGAAATTTCTCTTTTGAACTAGGAACCTACAAAATACCAATAATCAAACATTTAACCAAGTTAAGGTAAAATTTCATTAAATATGTACTAGGGGGGATTAGACAGTAAAAAATATGTTGTCTTTTGATGAGGTATGACCCGATCCGGTCAACCTGGGCAAGTCAAATCATCCAGGTTAATAATATAACATGACCTATTCCTGAATATTCTAATGCAAGATACCGATAGCATAACTACCAAATATCCGAAATGTTGGGAAGATCTGCACGATCTTCTAGTCATGGGCGCACCCCATGAAAACCATAATGCCGAATAAAGGGGAAACCCTAAAAGGACCAAACAATATAAATAGGAGAAGACATTGAGGTAATATTCATTCACTCTAACCTAATTTCTATAGCACTTCACCAATTAACCTATACTTATTTTCAAGCCGGAGGGTGGTTACAGGGTTCCCCCATATTCCTGTAATGAGTCCTAGCGGTGTTCTCTTTTGCAGATTATGGCTCAGATCATTACCATCACGAGCATTCACCGAAGAGACGTTCTCTAGGTTTACGTTTCTACATCTTTCAATCACAACAAGTATCCCCACACTTACACATTGATTGTCCCTAAGCAATCAATTTATTTAAACTTTGGCATTTTTAACCAATTGCATAAAATTCTTCTTCCAAGACCAATGCTATTTCTAAATCACAAACCCAATCCCCAAGACTAACAAAGGTAAGATATTAACAACCTTAACAAGTCATTTTAATGTTACATTCAGAAAAACCAAAAACCACTTTAGTTTCGATCAGTCCACCCATATAGAACACCTATGCAGTACATATCCCTCACAACATATAACCCTCTTGGCTGATTTCTGAATCTAGTATAAGATGTGCTAATAAATACTAAATAAACTCACAACCTAGCTATAACTACCACCCTCATAGGTTTGTATGTAAATCAATAGCCTATGTCAACAAATAAGTCTAACAAATCATAAGGACTTTTATGGGTTTTTGCATTTAATTGTAATTATGCGATATACACATTTGAATACCTTGAACCACAATAAAAGGCCTGCATATATTTTATGGCTGCCAACTTGTTGTACATATGTGTATACTTGACCCTACATGTTTGGTATCCACGTTTAACAATTAAATCTTATATTTTACGTTTGCCAACTAGTTATACATTACCCTACTTGTTTGGTATACACAATTAACAATTAAATGTTAAATAATTAGTTATTGAAGACGGTTGGGTATTACACTAGACTGTTTCTACTTATGTGTTTTTTTGTACGATAGTACAAGCATATATGTTTGATAACTTAACAATGATTAGGCATTGGATTTGTTGAATGGCCCTACTCCAAAACACGTACGAATGCCGAATGATTTGAAATAAAAATAATTTAAGAGTAAATAACAAAAAGTAACATATGTTTTTAAGAAGTTACATTTTCAATGTAGGTGGTAAACTTAAAAGTACGTAAAAACACCAAAAAATGAAATTTGAAACAAAAATCAAAGTTTAATATAAGTTATTTAAATAAAAGATATATAAGTTTAACCTTCACTCTTTTCATCTGCCATTTCTTTTTGGTGACCATCATCTAATGTCTCTTCCATTACAGGCAAACCCTTTTTGAGCAAACAATTTCTAAAATCATGGCCCCTAACCATTGCATTATAAAAAATTCACTTTCTTTTAGGCTTCTTGCTCTTTTTTCTTGCCTTTTCTCCTAGATCAATTGTTCTTTTGTGTTTTCCACACCCTTTGTTACGGATGCCTTTTGGTGTCATATATAAAATCGATTCTGGTTAAGTATGTGATGTGAATTCTTTGATAACAACACCTTTGTTGTTAAATGAAGGCTCAAATGGATTTTTTTTGAAAATCTTATTCTTGATAGCTTGAACTTGCGGAATTGAAATAGCATGGAACCCAGTGCTTCCAGATAGATCAGTTCATCACTAACGCATCTTCTAACTATATAACATGTAAACCTAAAAATATAATTAGAAAACAATATACATAAATGACCATCAACACACTGTATTTGCATCATCATATTCAGTTTTACGCATACATGTTCGCATGAAAAAATATGTATGCATACACACTTACACATATAACAAACAACACTTCAAATTTGAGTAGTCACATATTCATAATAAAACTATACACATTTGCATACATAGTTAGATGTATAACCACAAATCCTGCTTAAGAGAGTATACAGATATGTACCATTCGAGTATACATAATGATACAAATATGTGTATAATAAAAGTATACACACTATTACACATTTTCTTTTACCACTTTACCATTGTACATATATACAAAGTATACATATATGTATAGTCCAATTGTAGACAACTACACACATTTGTTTAAAACACAATTGGATAATAAGAATTAAAAAAACCCAAATTTTTAACATACAAAACCCTAATCATTAGCATGCAACCACAATTATACATAGTTGTTGAACACACAATCGAATAACATAACTGAACTGCATGACTGAAAGCAAATGAACACACGTCGCTTGTACATTTTGCCATTTACAAAGTGATGAACATAAATGTAACATTGCGTAAATCTAACAAATACTGTTGTTCCTACACCATAACATGTCAATAAAATCAAACCTTTTGATGCGATTCTGTTTCAGTGTATATCAACACTCCTTAACTTCAAAGAAAAAATCGACAGAACAAGATTTCTGGTAACCTTTAAGGATTTGATTTTAAAAAATATGAGTTTTATTTGATATGGCATCCTTTTGGGGATCAGATTTTCAAAGGAAATGATTATTCCAAAGTTTCAATATATTTATGCTTAACTTACCAATTATGCCTTTTTCATTAAAAATTAAATTAAATATGATGTACTAATAATTACATTAATGTCATTAATTTAAAATCCATAATCTCCAAAATAAGAGTTCATTTGGTTCTCAATATTGGGTAGGTTCTCTTATGATCCATACACTTTAGTTAAATATATAAATAATTACTTATACAATCTCAATATCTCATTATACAAATAACTAATAAATCATTTTATTAAACAAGTAAATGTGTATTCTGAATGTAGTTTATTCATATGACAATAGTTATTATTATCTCAAATAATCAATTATTATTCTGAATATTATATCTCACAATTTTTTTTTAATTTTATTGGACGTTTATACCTTTTTAAATTAGTCAATCATTTGTGTTATTCGTTGTGTGACCCTTAAAGATCAACTTCGCTAGCAATATAAACTAACTTCATACTTAGGAATACAAGATCCGACATTATCGTGGAGTCATTGATGATGAAGTTATGCATGATGATATGATAGTCATGAGTCATCTATCATAATGCTATAGTCCTGGGTACGTATGATCGTATATGGAGTCTTCCATGAGAAATGTCAAGGATGTGTGACAAGGTGGACATACGAATAAGTATATATTTGTGTGATGTCATGGGTCGACTAGATAACTAGCTATGATAGATAAGTGATGTAAATAATTATTAAGAATAAACTATTTTTGTGAGGTGCACACATGACTATTGTTGTGAGGAGTGTGTACAAGTTAGGAAATGTTTGACATCTATAGGATATTACGAATTATGAATTTGTTGTATAAATACGTTTCATTATAAGAACTTGTATACGAGAATTTGGGTGCAAACATGTAGAAGAACGTGTATCTTAATACATACGATTAAATGAAGTTATATAAAGATGTTATTGGATTTGTTTCAACAACATAATTAAGGTTGCATAATAGGAGACGACTGAGATAAAGGGCACTATATGATGAGGCGACCAGATGGACTTAGGGGGTGTTTGGGAATGCTTATTTTAGTGACTTATTAACTTATTGACTTTTTGAAAAGTTAAAAAATGTTTGGATGAAACTATTTTGTGGTTGGGGGGGGGGGGGGAGTCAATAAGTCACTCCATTGTGACTTATTAACTTTTCCAAAAAGTTATAAGTTGTTTTGAAAAGCTAAACCAAACATGCCCTTAGTGGTGGAAAGTACAGTGAACCCGTGGACATGAAAGTTTGACATGATCAGTGTGCCCAAAAGTTTGTCAAAGCTGACCTTCGGACATAAGAGTTGGACCCGATTAGTAAGAACCCAAGTGAGAGGGTTTACTGCGTTGACTAGCTCGCGTAGATATGATTGGTATGTTCGTTTAATTATTATTTTATGTGTAAATTTAGGAAGCTATAAATACTAAAATAATGAGACAAATGTCTTGTAAATGTGAAATTAGGGATTTAGCAGCGTAAGCTGACTTGTTTTAACATAGATTTCAGGTGAGTTCAATTGTTAGTGATGTGGTATATCCGGATTATCTCATGTGTGTATATGCGACATCCTAGGGATTTTTATGATTTCATTTATACATATTCTGATAGTTTTATTTGTAACTATGGTCATGGGAAATATAAGTCTTTAGATGTGTACATAAAGGTCTTCCACTATGTAATGTAAATATCCAATCAAATATTCTCAAAGTTTTAGACTGTAGTTGAACCACCAACCACGACATACAAATAAAGCATTGTATTGGATACTCTAATTGGTATTGTTGTTGCGATTTATAGGTCTAGAACAAGCCAAATAGGGTCAAGTACATGACCAGTGCATCAAATTCCAAATCAAAAGATATGGAAGACTCATTGAATAAAAAATAAGAGGGCAAATAAAAATAAAGCCAAATAACAAAAGCAACATTTACCGGATGTCAAGGTCCGGAATTCAAGCATTTTATTACAAAAGTTGGGAATCTAAAGTGCATTCAACGCCAAGATATGAAACATGTATTCATTACTAAAGGACCAAAAAACAAAAGATCTAAAATGCTACTAACACCTATCACCTTACCAAGATTCAAACATAAATCTTTATATAGCCACTCCATAATATTAATTGAATGATACATAACATAACACATATAACTCATGTATTATAAGCTCATACGGAGGGTTGTATAAGTATCTATTACTAAAATAAATGAAAAAAAAAAAAAAACATGAAACTAAAATCTAACTAGGTTGGTTGACCATGGGGGCCGCAATTCGGTTGACATAAGCTCCGCAGGAGAAGAGGGTCCGTTGCAAACACTTATTTTCCTGGGCCTTTTGGTCCTGTCAATGTCAGATTTTACATGAACCATCCTTCTCCCCTCTTATATATATAACCCTCTACTATCTCTATTCTCTCTACCTCTCTCTCTCTCTCTCTAAATCCCATCTTTCTCTCTCTCTAGTCCTGGCTGCAGGTTTCATGGCTCTAGCCGACGTACTTGGAACACCCGGTATGATCTTTGTTTCTGTTTTGTAACTTTCAAACCAATGAATCTTTGATCAACAGACCATCGGCTGTCAAACTTATAACTTTTAAACAAGATAAAGTGGAATATGATGTATAACATAATTAAGACCGTTTCATCTAATGAAGACTTATCTAATTTGACACCATGCTTGCCGGCCTGTGGTGGAACGAGTGGCAGATTCGTTTCGTGGTGCCGGCTATCCTTCGTTTCTTCCATATGGTTTTCCTGTGTGCATCTGCATTTCTTTTGTCTTTCTCCTTGGATATTATGGTTCTAGAAAGATATTGACATCAAGAAGTGTATTTTTGACATGTAAAGTGTTCAATTTAATTGATTTTAATTTAATTGGTTATTACATCTGTATCTAGTACAATATATTGTGATATATGGGTCTTGAATTTGTAAGCATATAATTTCTGGATTTGTTTAAAAATGTTTCTTTTCAATTGTTGATATCAAAATTAGGGCTTTTTATTTTATGTATAGATGTTTTATTTAGTGCTTACAAAATTTTGACCTGTTAGATCTAGTGTTGAATTCCACAGTATTTGTCAAGTCTTCCTATTACTATATTGATCTTAAATTCTGTATATTATGTAGCAGGGAGAAGATATGAAGTTTCAAATCCTATGAATGTTGACGCGGATCATGGCGGCGCCTTTGGCATAGTCATGAAGGGTATAGAGGACGAGGGGGAGAAGAAGAAGGCGGTGCTTGTTTGTTGTTGATGAATTTGGCGCTATCCTTACCTGAGCTTTTACCTTGATCTTTCTTTCTTTCTTTATTATATTTTTTGATTTGTTGCCTTTTTTTCTTTTTGTGATTCTTATTTTCTTGACCTTGTAAGACCTTTTCTTGACCTTGTAAGACCCGGTGATATGTTATGTGTCTTAAGCGTTTACTATCGCCTAGATCTTAACTCATCACATAGTCTTAAAAGGTCACTCTACTATTTTCTTCCCTCCCACCCAACCTAGGTTCTCCTTCCTTGTCTATCCCTTCTGAGCTATTTCGTCCTGTTACTAAGAGACACTTAAAGTGTTTGTTCCAACTTTGATGTAGTTGGTGGAAACAAACCTTAGTGTCTCTTCTTTATTAGACAAAAAGAGACTATAATTCTTCATCTCCATCAACAAACGCAATGCCGAATCTTCAATTTATGTCAAAAATGCATCCTAACGCGTCTTGGGTTGCGGCGACGATTTGAAAGAGAAAAGAAGAGTGAAGATT
Organism: Helianthus annuus; assembly: GCF_002127325.2. NCBI lineage: Eukaryota > Viridiplantae > Streptophyta > Magnoliopsida > Asterales > Asteraceae > Helianthus > Helianthus annuus. The sequence goes on from NC_035437.2 coordinate 122,628,886, forward strand.
GTAACATATATATTCAAGATCTAAGTCAAATTCATCCTTTATTTATTTTCTTTCCATTATACAATGAAATGTTATATTATAAGGTTCTATTTAAGTGAAAAAAATTAAGATGCCAATGATTTTTTTGTGTATATTTTAGTGCTTTCAGCTTACGGTAATCTATTTGGTCAGTGCAAGTGCTTCAGTCTCTCTCCAAAACACAAACAACCACACCCACATGTGTGTGTGGCAGTAATTATTCTGGTAGGGCATCGATGCTAGATTGGATTATTAGGGCAGAAATCTCTAGAGGTTCAGTCTTAAGATATGTTTGTTTAAAAATTAACAAGAATAACACAATTGTATTATATTAGAAATATTTTACTGATTATAGTTGGAACAAGCAATTTACCCCCCTCGTACTTTTGAATACATGAATTCTGAAAATAAGTTTTATTTATCCTTCCACCTTTATTACAGATGTATGTTTTCAAGTCACTGACGTCTTATATACATGAATAATACATATGTTATATAAACTATGATATATACTTGATATTGAATTGTTTTTTTTTTTTTTTTTTTTTTTTTTTTTAAAATTTAGTTTGGGGGTAATAGATATAGAACGAGCAAGTAGTACATCTTAGTTGCAAATTATATACGAACCGTCCATCATACCAATTTTTATATCTATCTAAATTAACGTACTTTTTTTATTTGTACGATGTAGAAACTTGTTTGTTATAAGCCTAAATTTCTTATAAAATACAGTATTTGTTAATATGAGAAAATGTGTATTAGATCACGTATTGTCAAGCCGTCTTGACAGGCATCCTAACGCGTTCTTGAGATCCCAAAAGACCAGCCTTCTTTTCGTGTATGATTGGGATTAATTGGTTTCATTCAGTTTTATTCAAATGAGAAGGGCAACCAACTCTCGACTAGCGTGGTGTTGAGAAGTCAAGTAACTCTTCTTGCACAGTTGCACACACCATTCCCACAATGTTTTGTTTTAAAGACGCATTCTGCTATTGCTAGTAGACACTTCAGGAGTTGCATTTGCATTTTTTTCCTTACAAATTTAATACCTTCCAAAGTTGCTTAAGAAAAATGGGATTTCAGGTTTTCTTGGGAATTCATTTATTTGAAGTTGATCAATGTAGTTTTTAAAGTTTCTATTAAATGTCGGATGGTTTTGAAGATTTGAGGATGATCAAGCAATAGGGAAAATGCGTTAAACCAACACGAATTGCGATTTTTAACATTGAAATGGAGAAGCTGCAATGATGATTTCAAGTTTGTTAATTCTTGTGAAGATTGCAACATAGCTGACCAGATGATCGTGGCAAGAACCACGTGAATGAATTGCCAAAGTTGTTTTTTTTTTTTTTTTTTTTTTTTTTTTTTTTTTTTTTTAAAAAAACCTAAAGCATTAGTTAAGGGGGAGTCTGTTGACGCATGTGAGATGACATCGACAGACATGTGACTAAAGTTGCAGCATATTAAGCATATTTTTCAGTTTTGAAAGATTCGACATCAACGGAAAGGGGAATTTGTTAATGCAAATTTGTGTGTCTTTTACTTGCGAATAGGCTAGATAGAGTGTGTATTGTATATGTATATGTTAGATAGATGTAACACATGAGTCTTTGGGAAATTTATATCGGTGATTTTAAGTGTATTAATATTTATAACAAAATATGTGAATAACAATATATAAATCAAAAGGTTACATGTTCAAATAAAAAAATATTTCAAAAATTGATATTTATTCTTTAATATTATAAACATAGTATTCATTTGGTTCTCGTCGTCCAAGGTATCTCCTTGAAAAATAGTGGAAATCCAACAATAATCGGTAAAAATTATTGAAAATCGGTGAGAAAAACAACAAAAAATCTGACTTGAGCGAGTTAGACCAACTAGCTTCGAGTTGGACCAATTCTGAGTAATGTTAACAGAGTTGAAAAAAACTTCCTCGGCGCCTTACTGAGTATCGATACTCGGCTGCCTAGACCAATTTCTACATCGGGTGTGGTAGGCTGAGGTCTTTGATTTGGATAGGTTACAATGGTGCAGAGTTTTTACTTTGATTTCTACACTCCCTAGCAAAATGACCTTCATGTTGGATTTGTCTAAACCCAATTTTTCTAGCAAAATGACCTTCATGTTGGATTTGTGTAAACCCACTTTTTCCCTTCTTTGTAGACTAGGAAATTTTCTACATGTCTTCTTGTAAAATTTGTTGATCCTAACAGTCAACAAGGCCAAATAATGCAAGATATCCATTTTCTCTAAATCAATAAAATCAGTATGATGCAAATTTTTCATGATGAATGGCAAATTGTGAGACATATGGTTTGTGGATTTCATTACACATAGTAAAAGCTTGTTGGGATGGAAATGACCGAGAATTAAATCAGAAGTGATGTCAATGTAATGATCATAATCCTGATTGTGTTTTGTGCAAGAGATTCATGACTCAAAAGTTATGTGTTATCAGGAGTGTAATCATCACTTGTTTTCCTAGTGTTTTGTAACTTCTTTTTCTTGTTAACTTCTCTTGTAAACGTTAATAGTTATCCATGAAGTTGAGTCAAGGTGAGTTGTTTCAATCGAGGTGAAGTTCTCAAAACAATTGCATAAGTATCCCATTTCTTAGGAAGAGATTTGAGAAACCTATTGTTCGAGGCATTTTTTAAACAGGTTTGTTCAACTAGTTTCGATTTACTGATTAGAGAAGCGAGCATTTCAAATTATTGAGATAGTGATCCTCCTTTGAGATGACATAACGATTCATATTTTTGTGCAAGGATTTCCCTATTGTTTTCATTTACTTCAAAGGTTAGCACCAAATTACACTTTAAGAGCATCCCATAACTCTTTTGCTGTTGTTCAATGGAGCAAACCAACATAGATTTCCTTCGGAATTCCCATTGCTAACATAGCAAATACCTTGGCACCCAATTCCAATTTCTAGAAATCTTGCTTAGGGTGATTTTTGGCTTCTTTGAGGACCTCTGTCTTCTCATCTTCAACATCGACAATCATTGGAGTAAATGGTCCATACATAATAAAGTGTCAACATCCAATGTGTTGATGCAGAATAAAATGAGTCATCCTCCTTTTCCAAATCTTGTACACATGATAACCAGAATACGTGGATCAGTCAACGATTGGTCTTATGAGGATCATGAGAAATCGACATGGTTAATGACATTTTGACGAAATTAGAAAAACATAGTATAAATTGGGTTTTTGAAAATTAGTTGTGATTTCTTAGAGAATTGATGCAACAATGAATTGTGATATCGGTAAATAAGTTAGAACTTTGGTCTAAATATGCAGTTAAATCGAATTCAGAGAACTTAATTTTGATACCAATTGTTAGGATTCGAGGGTGTGTTTTAGATGTGGGAAAATGTATATTTTTAAATTGAAAACAAGTTATAAATTGGAATCACTAACTAAACCACACACAATCGACAAGTGTACCGGTCGTAATGTAGTAAGTAAGTCTGGATATCGAATCACGGACGCTATGCTGCAAACTTTCGATAATAGACCTCTATCGACTCCTAGCCTATTTTTAAGAGATTGGATTTGTTTTTATCAAACAACTTCAAGCAAATATAGAAGAAAACAACGGAAAGAGGAATGACGGGGAAAAACTGGAAATGACTAAATTCGAAGAACTATCAGATGTGAGAAGGTAAACTACCTAGGAAAGGAATCCTACTAGTAAACTTACAACTCTTGGAATTGGATAACTGATTGACTACCAGAATCTATGGATACGACTAGCTTTGGAATCACTAAGGTATGCTAGATGTCCTCCCAGTCTTACTAACACAACTAAACGAATCCTAAGGGACGTATAAAGCTCACCAATATGTGGTTTAACGATCAACAAAATGTATATCTGTATTATCGTGGTGGTATGATTTCCAATACTCCATCACTAAAGATCGGAACAGCTTTCAGTGCAGACAATACCAATGAAACACCAAAAGGCACTCAGAGTGGTGGATAATCATCTGGAGATGGATATTCGGGATCTGGTTCGAACACACAATCTTCAATTGCTTCGAATACTCATTGTTAGTGCATTACGTCTATTGACTTCGTCTTGTATCATGTAATAGAATAGAATAGGATATCTAGTGCACGAGGTTCGAGAAACGAAACTTGGTGGATAAGCAAGTAGTTCCGCTTATATGGAAAATGTCCATAAAAGCGAAACCACTAGCGTGTAGTTCCGCTTATATGGACATGTCCATATAAGCGAAACCTCCACATCTATATAAGGTGCACTGTTTCGTTTATTCGGCACGATGGTTCCTGAAATTGTAACGAAGTGCTGCCAAGATTTGTCCAGGTTGTAATCATTGTTAATATCAATCAAAGTGACAGATTGTATAGTATCAAGCTGTTTAGATGTCCGTTTCTCTAATTCCGCCTTTGAACCGGACTTAAAGTTCTTCTGATCGACTCATTCAGGGTCTACAATGATCCAACAAGTGGTATCAGAGCACAGGAAGAAGAGCTTAGCTTGATATCATTCTTATTCTGACTTCTACACCTTCTTTTTTCATTTCAGAAAGTTTCCATGGTTAAAATCGACCAAATTTTTCACAGGATGTGTATTAGTGGATAATAACAAACCCTTGAAAGTTTGAAGCTGAAATTCGGATTAAAAATGGACAAAATGACCTTCAGATATGGTTCCGCTTATTTGGACATTGTATGGTTTCGCTTATAGATCCATATAGTTCCGCTCCAGTGAACAAAATCTCAAAGGGTTTCGCTTCTGTGACACTAGTTTCGCTCCAAATTACATAGTTCCGCTCATAGGTTCCGCTTGAACGGACAATTGACTTTCGGTTGAACGTACAATTGACAGTTCCGCTTATACGTCACTGATAGTTTCGCTTATCCGGACTTTTTGGTTTCGCTTATTGTGACACTTTCGCTTATACGAACAAACCAGTTTCGCTTATTTGTCCAAGGCAGTTCCGATTATTGGTCAAAACAGTGTTCGCTTATTTGTCCAACCAGTTTAGCTCATTAGTCAACTTGGGTTTCGCTCATACATTCGATCTAATTTAGCCCGTGTGTCATATTTTCACTCGAAAGTGAACATTTCCATATCGGGATCATTTCGTGTCAATCAAGTGTCAGTTGGTTTCAGTTTGTTTGATATTAGGGCTGTAAACGAACCGAACGTTCAGCGAATAGTTCGTGAACCGTTCGGCGGGAAGTTTGTTTATGTTCGTTCGATAAGCTTAACGAACGAACACGAACAAAAAATTTCGTTCGATAAGCTTAACGAACGAACATGAACAAAGGTCTCGTTCGTTTGACTGCGTTCGTGAACGTTCGGTAATATGTTCGTTCGTGTTCGGTTTTTTATGTTTATTTTTCTAAAAGTTTTTAATGTTTTATTAATTTTTTACTTCCCCCATAAGTATTATTTCCCTCTCTTTTTGTTTACCTTTCCCACCTTTTTTTTACTTTCCCGTCTAATTCTTACACTTCACTACTTCAGTACACTAATTATATTAAAAAATTAGTAAAAACTAATAACACATGTGGCCTTAACTATGCCTTTTTTTAATTTTCAAAATTAATGTTCATTTGTGTCCGTTTGCGTTCGTGGTTAGTGTTCACGAACTGTTCACGAACAACCAAAATTCCTTAATGAACGAACACGAACACAAACTTCTGTTCGTCATGTGTTCGCGAACAGTTCACGAACATCCAAATTTCCTTAACGAACGGACACGAACATAGCCTTGTTCGTGTTCGTTCGGTTCGTTTACAGCCCTATTTGATATTGATTGTACTGATTGTTTGTATTTGTTTGTTGTCCAGGTTTGAAGATTAAAGTGAGAGATTCAAGAAACATTTTAAAGATGTCGGATTTTGGAGAAGAGTTTTACAACACGTTTTATAACGCGTTTACTTCAGAAGATATACCAATTACTCCGAAGAATGCTACTAAAGTGATATCAGAAAGTTTGAGTTACGACAATGTGTATGGAAATCATCAGAGACCACCAAAGCTCATGAATATCGAAGATTATCACTGGTGGTATGAAAGGTTTGAAAATTGGGTGCAAGCTTATGCGTATGATAGCTGGATTTGTTTGACTTTGGGATATGTAAAACAATTAAATGAAAGACGTGAACTGATCACACTGAAAGATTTCACAGCAGATGATAAGAGAGAACATTTAGCAGAATTGAGAATGAAAACTCTACTTCAACAATCTATCAGAGAGGATATTTTTTCACTGCTTCAGTATGGTGAAACATCTAAGTCAATTTGGGAAGCGTTAAAATTGAAAGCTGAAGGAGGGAATGATATCAAGAAAAACAAAATATCGTTGTTGAAAAAAGAGTTTGACATGTTTAGCTGCATGAAGAATGAAACAGTTCGTCAAATGATTGAATGATTTTGTCATCTAAAGATTGAGCTGGAGAGATTTGAAATTAAAAAGGAGAGAGAGGAAATGGTAGATAAACTTGTTGAAGCTTTACCACATGAAGATGATTGGAAAACATATGTGATTGTGTTGAAAAATGATGCTAACTTTGATAGATTGTCATTAGATGAGTTGATAGAAAAAATAGAGGGGCATGATCTGTTGATTCAAAAACAAAATAAGATGTCAAGTTCTAACTATCAACAAAATGTTGGTTTGTACTATCGAAGAGGGTTGATACAAAACAATGAATCTCCAAGGATCAAAACAGGTTTTATGGCAGAAAAGACCAATGATTCACCAAAGAATACATCGTCAAGTTATGATCCGGGATATCATGCATCATCTGCATCTGGATCATCAAATTCAAATTCCAACATTGATTGGAAGAATTCTCCATTGTTGAACACTGAATTTGCTCAACAGCATATGAGCTTTTTAGCTTCCATTCTGGTATCTTACGAAGGTTTAATTGCAGGAAAGATCGGAAATCCTAACATGACAAAAGAGGATTACGATCAGGTGGATCCAGAAGAAATGGAACTCATGGATATTCGCTGGTGCATGGCGAGTGTCATTCGAAGAGCTCAACGATTCATGGAGATCACTGGCAGAAGATGTTTGGAAGGACCTGAAATGAAGATGGGTTTTGACAAAAACAAGGTTACTTGCTTCAAGTGTAAGGAAAAATGTCACTTCAGGAGAGAATGTCCAAACAACAGAGTTGATGAAAGTGTAAATCTGTTTCATGAGGACTATTACAAAAAGGCTATCTATCACAAGAACAACGAATAGTCAACCAGAAAGCAAATTGATGGAGGATCATCCAAAGAAAAGAGAGCTGCTTTATCATTTTGTGATCATAATGTGGATAGTATAGATGATGATTATGAAAGATCTGTACAATCTATAGTTCAAAACTATGATTGGGAAAAATGTTTGAAAGAGTCAGAAGGACCCAGTTTCATAATCTATGATGATGAAGGTTATGATTGGAGTCAACATGATGAAGAGGTTGCCAAAGTGAAAGTTAAAGCAATGACTGCTGAAGTAACACTTACTCGTGAAGAAAGACATACACGTATGAGATTGGATGATGTATATGATGCTTACAAAGAAGCAACACTAGCAGGCAGGTGGAGCAAAGAAAAAGAATGCTATGTTGACCCTCAAGGAAATCCAACGGTTGCTCCGAAGACAGTTGATCTTGATGCATTAGTTGCAGCCATACCTACTGTGAGTGTTTGGTGCAAAGGTCTTAGGGAGATTCCAAGGTACAAAGAGCAAGTTGAAGAAGGTATTTGAAAGGTGATATTTGCTAGTCTGGAAAAGAAAAAGAAGAAGACAGTTGAAGAAATTGTGACTGTGAGTGAGAAGATGGTGAATGAATTGAAAAAGGTTGAAGAGAAAGCTGAGGAAGTTGTTGAAGAGAAAATGCAAGTGGCTGAGGAAGATCAGATTCAGAAAGTAGAAGAAACCACAGTGCCAGTCACTGAGGTAGTTATTCAAATTGATACTTCTGATAAAATTGATAATGAAGCTGAACAACAATGCAAGAAATGCATGGAAACATGCAGTGCTTGTAATGAGAAAGATGAAAAACTCAACAACAGAGATATTGAATTTACTAAAATAGATAAATTTTTCAAAGAAAAATGTCATGAGATGATTGAAAATGAAAAGTTTTTGAAACAAGAAAATGAAAAATTGAAACAAAAATGTGATGATCTTGAAACAGAAAACAAGGTATTAAAAGAAAAGTGTTCAGCTGTTTGCAACGAATGTGTTTCAAAAGACATCAAAATTCAAGAGTTGCAAAAAGAATATGATGTAATGAAATTGTCATATGATACTATAAAAGAAGCATATGAAACTTTAAAAAGTAAAGTCAAAAGTCTAGATGATAGATTGTGTGCTTGTCAAAGAAACACTAAATTTCTTGAAGCTAGATTTGAAGATAAACAAAGAGTGTTAAACCAATATATTGATGATGTTGCTAAACTTAAACAAGAATTGGCAGACAAAGAAAAGTTGGTCAATAAATTACAAAGCTATCATTCATCTTCATATATTCTGGAATGTATTCTCAACATCACACCCGATGAGAAAGAGTCTGAAAAGAACAAAAAGGGAATAGGGTCTGAATACCATTAAGTTCCACCACCGTTGGAGAATAATTATACATTCTATGATGGCGAAAAAGTGGAAAAAGTAATCAACATGGTTGATCAGTTACCCGATAACATCGATGTGACTTATACCAAATCTGATGATATCAGTGATTCAGAGGTGGTAGGTAAGGTTGTTGAAAGTGTTTTCAAAGAAGAGTCGGTTGATACAGGTAAAACTGAATCACAATATGAAAATGAGGGAAATTTTCATGATGGATATCTGAAAAACACAAAATCTGAGAAAAATTTGAATGATGATTCAAAGGGATTGGTTTATACCATGATTGGATCAGACAAATTGTTCTTAGATGTTGTATTCCCGAATCAGAATGTGATTTCAGAAAAGGTTGACAAAGTTTTCAAAATGGTTGAGATTGAGAAGTCTGAGATTTCAAAGTTTGTTGGTAAAAGTCGTAAAGGTTCGTATAACAAACCTGGTTTCAAAAAGAAAAACATGAAGGCTGGTTTGGGTTATAAGAAGAAATAGAATCGAAAGAAAAATGAAGTGCCAAATTATCAGGCTAAATTGAGTTTTGTTCAAGGAAACAGTTTAGCTGAAGAAAAAGAACTCAAAATGAGACAGTCTAATGCTGAGTTTGAGGCACAAAAGAAAAAGCAACAACCACAGGTCAAAGATATGTCCATGAGAACATGTTTCAAATGTGATCAAAAAGGACATCTTGTACGCAAGTGTCCAAATCTAAAACCTGTGGATGTCGATTAAAAGAAGATTGATACTGAGAAACAAAAATCTGAGAATATGAGACAAAGGTCAACAAGATTTGATTCCAAAACAAACTTGGAGGTACAACACAAACAAGTTTGCTTCAAATCAAAATTGGAAATCACACCCGAACATGTTTGATTCAAGACAGACCTGGTATTCTCATACACCCAGATTTAGAACAACACAAAGTTGGAAAACATCAGTTGATATGACAAAACCCCAACAGTTTTGGAAACCAAAAGTTGTTCAAAATCAAAGTGATCAAAAAGAAAAACATTTTTACAAACGAGGAACACCAAAAAGTCAGACATGGTCTGTTAAGAAATATGTTGGTTTGGTAAAAGATGAGAAAGCTGAAGTTAAAATTGGAAAAGTTTTTGTGAAAAATGATAAAGAACTTCCAGCATTGAATGAAAGTTATTGTGTTGAAATGCCTAAGGTCCATCAGACCTGGGCTAAATTGTTCAAGTAATTCAATTAGTTCAATGTGCAGGTGCTCAAGAATTCTGAAGATTGTAAGATTGGAGGTTGGAGCAGCCTGGCACACCAAGAGGAGGAGAAGGCTGCTGGACCCTATGTTGGTTGAAACAGGGAGATTATTAGTGTTTCTGTACATAAATAAACAAATATTTCAAAAACTCTAAAAAAATAGAAAAATGAAAATAAAAAATATGTGTTGATTGAATACGCCGAAACCCTCACGGCTGAACAAACATGATTACATTCACCAGATTGAAAAACGGTTTTCAAACTGTAAAAATCAATGTGTTGTAAATCATGGGGGTACTTTATGTTAGTTTTTCTGTAATTCGGTACACGAGAAGCAGAAAATGGATGGCGAGACAAAGCTATCAGTATCGTGTTGTCAAATTTTCTTTTAATGGTTTTGCATTTTAGGGGGAGAAAAATTGTCAGAAAATACAAAAACATTAGAAAATTTGAAAAAAAACCAAAAACATGATAAAATTAAAAAATTGAGTTTTGTGTAAAAAGAGAAAATGATAGTACATCAGTAGACAGTTACAGTATGCTAAAGAAATGTAGTGATTAAATAGCGTTAAACAGTCTCACAGATGATATGTCGATAGGTTTTTATACACTTAGTAAACTTTTCGGGATATAAACCTAAAATCAAACTTGCTTATTTCGTGGGGAACACTACTTGGATATATAGGTAACCCCTGAAATCTTGTTTGGAAGGTCCCATATTCTAAGATACTAGGTCTTTATACTCAGTGATATCTGGGGTATTATTCCGGGACTTCTGCTGTATGGAAGTACTGACCTAGTCCCCTAATAATACTTTCCGCAAATGCTTGAAACACAACATCGCCCTCAGCAAGCTGATGAAACAATAAAAGATAGTCGCTGCTGTTGTAATTAAAAGATCCTCTAAAGGGGACACACCGAAAAGTCGAAGCCGTCATCTCTCTGCGTATACGGAAGTATCGACCTGAGCTCAAACGGCCCTCGCATTTAACCCCTTACAGATATCATTTGTGGTATACTCACCTGTAAGACTGAATATCTGGGATTCTGGATACGGGAGTATATTCAAGAGGTGGGACACATGAATAAGTTTAAGTCTTAAAACATCTAATTCGTATCCTGAATCAGTTGAAATTTGTATAAAAATTTAAGTGGATTAGTATATCGACAATCGAAGTGAATTGTTTAATACTGAGTATGATTTAAAGCTTAACGGTACTTGTGACTTGTCAAAACTGATATGATTCTCTGACGCATACTCAAACAAAAATATTGTCTGTAAATTTGTTTGTACATATTTCTTTACTGCTTTAAATTTTCAGAAAATCCAAAAAGATTTTGATTTCTGCTTTATTTTCGACAATCGATATCTGAAATGCTGAGTTTCAAAATCTTAGTAAGCTGATTGTGTTTCTGAAAATAAAACAAGTTCATTAATTTGAAACTTGATATTAAAATCAAAAATTTCAAAAACAGTTTGTGATATCTCCAAGGTCATTAACTTGAACTTGGATGATAAACTGTGAGGGAGTTGCTTTCTTTAACACTGCCATATCTATAGTGTATGTTGATAGGGGGAGTGGATTAGAGAATTTATTTGTTAGATTTTAAAATGTTGTTACTTATATAGTGATTGAGTGATTGCAGGATAAGAAAGATACCAGATTACGATCCTGGAAGTAGTGTCTAAGGGGGAGTCTGAAGACAAGCTGGAAGTAAGGAAGAGCTTGTAGCTGGAAAGCTAGGTGTCGATCCCTAAAAAGCACGAAAGCTTGACGTAAGGGGGAGCCTGCTGATGATGAAGATGCTGATGATGAAGCTGTTGATGATAAAGCCAGTGATGAGATTCTGGTATAACATTAAAAGAGAGAAGCTGATTAAAGACAAAGATTGAAAGATGCTTACATTGTTACAGTTTGTTTGAGAAGGCAAAATGATCAAGACTGAAGAAGGTGTCATAACAGAGAATGGTCACTAAAGACTTCGTCAATATCCGAGGGGGAGTCTGTTAGTGCATTACGTCTATTGACTTCGTCTTGTATCATGTAATAGAATAGAATAGGATATCTAGTGCACGAGGTTCGAGAAACGAAACTTGGTGGATAAGCAAGTAGTTCCGCTTATATGGACATGTCCATATAAGCGAAACCTCCACATCTATATAAGGTGCACTGTTTCGTTTATTCGGCACGATGGTTCATGAAATTGTAACGAAGTGCTGCCAAGATTTGTCCAGGTTCTAATCATTGTTAATATCAATCAAAGTGACAGATTGTATAGTATCAAGCTGTTTAGATGTCCGTTTCTCTGATTCCGCCTTTGAACGGACTTAAAGTTCTTCTGATCGACTCATTCAGGGTCTACAACGACCCCACACTCATCAAAGTCACAATTCCAACCCGAACGTGGTTCAATGCAATATTGCAGTCAACCTGAACAACACACAGAGTTTTAGTGCAGAAACCACAAAGCAACATATGGTTTTTCTGGCATCTATCCTTGAATCCTATGATAGTCTAGTTGCGGGCAAAATAGGAAACCCGAACATGACGAAAGAGGATTACGACCAGATCGACCCGAAAGAAATGGAGTTGATCGACATAAGGTGGCGTATGGCGAGTGTGATACGTAGAGCCCAACGGTTTATGGTCCACTATTAATTTTGTTTTGTTTCCTAATCTGCAGTTCATGACCCTCTAACTTTTCTATCAACCAATCTACACTCATTTTCTTGGTTGCAACACCGTTTTTCAGGATCATAACATAATACTGCCAATCATTTTCATTCGGGAGTGCTTCAAGCAACTTTTCAATGATCTCTTCATTGTCTTTTCTTATATCAAACCTTTTGAGTTCCAGCTTCAGATGACAAAACCTCTCGATCATTTGACGTACATTCTCTCCTTTCATACACATGAACCGGTCGAACTCTTTCTTCAGTAAAGATTTTTTGTTCTTGACTATCTCATCCCCACCAGTATACTTCTTTCGTAGAGCTTCCCACAAGCTTTTGATGTATCATCATACTGAAGCTGTGATATGATATCATCTTTGACAGACTGATGAATCAGTGCGATAGCCTTTTGTTCACTAGAGAAAAGATCTATATCACTCTTGCCCAAATCTGTAAATGGTATACTCAGAACTGTATATCCTTTCTGAATTGATTTCCAGCTCTCATACGCGTAAGCTTTCAACCAGTTCTTGAATCTGCCCTTCCACCTGATGTAATATTCAGTATTCATGAGCTTTGGTGGTGACGTGCGTGCTGGTGTCTATACTTTTAGTATATTTTTAGATCTTTTTAATCACCGATTTCAAGGTTTAAATTTATAAAAACGATATTCTACTATCACTCTACACACACGCTTGGGCAAGTATACCCATCGTAGATGTAGTATAGTGATGGAAAGATACCGAGGTCGTCCAAGGACACAAGAGCTTTTAATACTGGCTTATCGTCAACGTCTAATCGATCCAAAATTTGAAAAAAGATTTTTAAACTAATAAAAAGATCAAAACAGAAAATAAAATAAAATAAAAAACAGATAGACAAGAAAGAATCACTTGGATCCGACTTATCTTTCATGTACCTTTTTGTTGATTTCCGCACTTTGCGCATTTTAAGAGATTATCTTAGTTATAGTAGTAGGCCCCTCTTGTGAAGGCGACGTTACCCTCAACCTAGTGGTTTGAGTCAGCTCCCACTAGGTCGGAATCTTGAAAGATAATTTAGTAAGTTATTAATGCAAAATGTGATGGGCCCACTTCCAGGCAGCGGTCACCCTCAACCCGTTGGTCTGAGTCAACAGGGATACAGTCCTCGCGAGGTTGGTTTAAAGTTTCAATAGTAGTTTATGAATAAGGGGTTCAAGCAGTTTCTTACTCTCAGTCGGGCCAGTCATTCCCGACCAATCCATGGAGTAGTACTAAACTTGAACCAGGTTCTCGCAGGATCTATACACTGAACGAGACATAGAATTACCCAACCACCCTTCTAACCCCCTTCCAAGTAGTCAACGTGCTTTATATAGACCGTAAAGACACGAATATGTGAATAAACGACATATGACGAATGGTTAAGTAGATTCGCCTTCAAGATAAAAAACTAATTATTAAAGTCATTAATGCATACCCAATTAAAAAGTTGCCAAAGATTGGAAATCATAAAAGAAATACATAAAAGATATGTCTTCACCAAGTGATGTAAGAATTTAGTTAAGCATGGCCTTTGTTTGACAAAGATTCTTACTATCAATCTTGGATCCCGAGACTACACACACACACTCTAAAAGATGGAAAATGGATGATGGTGGTGGATGATGGTGTTGTAGTGGTGGTGGAGTGGTGGCAAGTGAGAGAGAAATGGTTTGCCAAGGGATAGTTTGAAGGGGAACCAAGCACTTCTATTTATAGCTGAAATCAGAAGCTCCACCATGGCCCGTGCCCGCCTGGCACGGCCCCGCGGTCATTTTTCTCTCTCTTCCTCATTAACTGCTTGTCAGTTCTTGTACTAACACGGCCCTGGCCAAAGTACTTGCTGTACTATCGCAGATTCCGAAAATCTTTGAGTTGACCATGCCCCGTGCTGGCTTAGCACGGCCCCGTGTTGGCTGCCAGTTTTGTCTTTTGAAGTTGTCTTTTCTTCTACACAACATCCACCTTCAAACACCGCCCGTGTCTGGTTGCAACCCCGTGTCAAGTCGTTTGTTCTTGCCATTTTGTGGTTTGGATGTGAATCGGGCATGGCGAGTTGCGTCAATTCCTCCTCCTTTTTTTTACATTTATGTTGGTTTTTGCTGTCTTTTTGCTCCTTTTGCACATTTAAGCTCTTTTAATGCTTAAAATTAAAAAAGGAACGAAAACACAAGCTTTTTCCAACATTAGTACTAGAAAAGGGTTGCTTTTACGCCATATTTGATATAATTTATATGTTACATTTTAATCACATCAGTGGTTTCTGGTACGTGCCGTATGCGTTATCAACATTCAATGTTTTAGAAATAACACTCGTCATGTTTTTCGGATTGGAAGTTGTAGCGAATGCTTCCGAAGTTGTAAATGCGTCAAAGAGATCGTTATAAAACTCGTTTTCCATGATAATCAACATTCAGATATTTGAAGAATACTTGTAAAAGTCAAACCTTGGTCAAATCAAGATTGAGGGATACAAACACAGTCTATTCGTACGAATCTAGAATTGTTGATTCGCACGGATCAAGCAAAATTCTACTAAACGGACTTTAAACAATGCGTTTGTATGAATCAAGTTGATTCACTCGAATGGACTCAGATCTTTCAAAAACCTGCTTTTAGCTGATTCGAACAGATCAGAAATGCTGATCCGTAATTATGCAATTCTGACTTGTAAAAATCACAACTATTTAAGTGGATTCATACGGATCGACTATGTTGATTCGTTCAGATCTACTATGCAAACACCCAAGTTGTGTTTTTCATGTTTTTTTTTCAAGATTTTTAGGTGAATTAGGTCAAATTTTGATCTGAATTTTTAGAGGATTGATTAAAAACTAGTTTCACACAACATATAAAAAATTTAGCCAAATTTGTCCATGACTTCATCGTGAATTTTGAGTTTAAAGTCTGAGAAAGCTAAGAAAAAGAAGAATGAGTAGAAATGTGAAGAATGCAGATTCAAATTGGCTTGAATCCTGAAGTAATTTCTGGTATCAAGTGATTTTCATCTTCGAATCTGGTCTCCAAGCTCTGATACCACTTTGAGGACCGTTTTCGTCTCGATGTACGCTCCGACTGACTTCCTAGATCCTACTATCACGTGCGGAATCCGTGTAATAGGTAGACATGATCACAAAGATACCGTGGAAAGGTCTTTTCATTGATTAGAAACACTTTAAAGACCCTGGAAAAGATTTCACAGAGTTTCCCTTCTATTGTCAAAGTTTTTTTCAAATGAAGACCCCAACACCTCTATATATAGACCCTGTAGATCCGTACGAACCTGGAGGTGTGGATCTTGCTGATCTATACGAACCAACATATTGTCCATCCGTACGAATGGACTCCATTCGTATGAAAGAACTATTACATCAAAATACCTTATAGTTTGTAACGGATTACATACAATTATATACACTACATGATAAACTAAGACTCGATACAAGACGGAAGCTACAGACATATGCACTCACAATTCTGGTAGACCTCTTGATCAATCTGACCCTTTAATAACAACATCAAGTGTGTCTTCTGCTGGTTTGGTAGCAGGAACATCTATTGTTCCACCTTTGCCCACTAAAATACCACTCATTTCACAAGAACAACTTGACACTATGCTGAACAGTGTCATAAAAGTTGTAGCAGATAATTCAACCAAAAAAACCAAAGTCACCAGTGGAAGCTAAACTAGATATGTTGCTTGAAGAATTGAGAAGCCAAAAATCTGATATGAAAGCCTTATTAGATTCAGTAGAAGCAATTAAAAGCCAAACAGAAAAGAATACTGAAACTCTAAGAAGCATGCAGCAGCCACCAGAAAGCTCTTCAGAAAATGACAGATTCACAGCTGAATTCAAGAAAGTTTTTGAAGAAATGGAAAGTATCAAGACACAAGTGAAGGAAGCTGTAGAAACTAGAGGAGCTTCAAGTTCTGGTGAGATTCTAGAAGAAATTAGCAGCTTAAGAGCAAGTAACAACAGTTTATCAGTTGCTCTTGAAAAGCTAGTACAAGAATGGGCAACACACAGAAAGAACAAGTTAAATGAATTTTGAGAAGGTGCATGAGGAAAAAAAGAAAAATGCTCAACTCATGAGTGATGTACACTCTCTTTTCTAGCGAATGCATTACAATGTTGCCAGACTGGCAAACATAGACATTCACGAGTTAAGAGCCCCCATTCTAAAAGAAGCTTCACATTTGGAAAGACCAAAGATCACCAGTACAACACAGCCAAAACCAGTCACTCCACCAAGTCAATCCGGGCCTACACCAATGGAGCCCCCACCACCAGTATCAAGGTCGGAGATTCTTAAAAGGTTTGAAACCTCTCCTATCATCATATCTAATATAAGCAGTGATCCCTCACAGGACAAAGAAAAGCAGAAATTACCACTAAGAAGGACCTCATCTGGTGAAACTGCTTTTAGTGAGTCCTTGAACCTCTCGGAGAAATGAAAATGGGAAGAATCTGCAACATCTTCGAAAAGACCAAAGATAGTGCAAGTAAAGGATTCAGCAGGGAATGTCACTTTAGTACAGAAAATTGATAGAGAAGACATGATGTTTCCTGAAAATAAACTTAAAGAGTTCTATTGGTCTGAACAAGATAAAGTAGATAGACCACTGAGTCCTATGAGCAGGGACTTAAGATTGGAAAGACTTGAAAGAGGAGAATGCAATATTCACAGAATTCAAACTAATCCGGTGGTGAGAGTCAGAAAAGTGGATCCCTTTACTACACTAAATGGAGTAACTGGAATCCATGAGCAGAAAAAGTACACCTTGATCAGGAGAAATGGAGAAGAAGAGGTAATCACAGATGATGATTTAGCAGATAGGCTCCATCCAATAGACCTAACCATGCTAAAAAAGTCCTTTGATCAAGAAAAAGGAAACACAAGGTTTATTAGGAGAGCTCTACATAGCATCTCAAAAGCTGGAGAAAAGTTATTCACATGAATAGCCTTAACTGATTTTGATCTCTGCATCAATTATGATCACGTCACCAACAGAAAAGTGCTCATGTCCTCTCCTAAAAACAATCCCAACAGAACTACAAGGAGAAGCCTGAACATGAGTTATCTTTGAAGAACCACGACTTTCTGTTGTTTTCAGAGATCATGAAGAAAAGAAGGGTCTCTTTAGGGTTGATGAAATATGCAAGTACTCAAACTAGACCCTCGAATACATAAAAGATTGCATGAACAAGAAACAGGAGCAACTTAAAGCAAAGGGACATGACAAGGAGGTGCTGAGAACAAAGATTGATGAAATCATCAATGAATTGATTCAAGCAAGAACTTGGTACAAAGCAATGTTCAAGGAATGCAACAAGATGATTGACTTCAAGAAAAGACTGAAGGATGGTGTAGCATACTTCAAGGAATGCAACACATGGTACTAAAGTTTCATTATATGACATTGTTTTACAATACACAGAATACAAGTATTTGTTTTTAATTTAAAGAAGTCTAAGGCCCGAGTCCGTTCCTATGTGTAGCACACTTAAATAATCATCGCACGTGTTAACACCTGAAACATATGTGAAAATGAAAGGTCAACAATAAATTTGGTGAGTGACAAAGATTTTGTTGGCCAAATTAATGGCAAAAAGGTTTGGTATTGCAATGCTTTGACAACTACATGATTTGTCAAATGAAAATAGAGTTTTGAAGCCAATATATGTCAAAAAGTTTAGTATTGCAATACATTGTTTTGATAATAAAACTTGTGACAAAAATGTTTTGTAAATGGAAATATGATTAATACCAAGTAATTTTATGTTATTGTAAGGTGTACTTTGTTATTTGTTTCTCTTGTACTTTGTCTCGTTATAACACAGAATCATCAAGTGATTTTGGATAATGTTGCGAAGGGTAATATGATAAGAACACTTATATATAGGAAGTACCAGCGGCGTATCCACCATGCCCTTATCGTATTACACCCGCCTCGTTATCCTAGATCACTCTAGATTATATGTTATAACACCACCCAACACATAAACACATAGCATAGAATTTGACTAAGGACTTGTGGAAGTACTCTTAGAAATCCAATCAAGGATTTATAATAGTACTTTGAGTACCCTTTAAGGATCTAACTATTTATATAGGAAGATACTACAAGGATTTGGCATTTGTACTTTGTTTCATCAAAACCTAAATTCCTAAAGTGATTTGGATAACGCTACGATGAGTAATACAATAAGAGCACTTATATATAGGAAGTACCAACGGCGTATCCACCATGCTCTTATCGTACTACACTCATTTCATTATCTAAATCACTTACACAACTCTACACATAATTATACGTTGAAAAGTACTCTTAGAAATGTAATCAAGGATTCAAAATTATACTTTAAGCATCCTTTAAGGATCTAACTATTAATATAGGAAGATCCTACAAGGATTTGGCATTTGTTTCATTGTTTTGTCTCATACGTACTCTTAGAAATCCAATCAAGGATTAAAATAGTACTTTAAGTATCCTCTAAGAATCTAACTATTAATATAGAAAGATCCTACAAGGACTTGGCATTTGTTTCTTGTTTTGACTCATAAATTAAATACACAAAAAACACCTTAGTAAACATATATGCCATACATATTATTTGAGAAAACGATTAACACATATGAATCACCCCAAAACATTTGGAAAACGTAAAAGAGGGAAACTATGTACTCACACTTTTGCATAGATGTCTTATCCAAACGTGTATGCTAAATTATGCTAAATTGTTATGTAGTTAGTGTGTATCATGACTTAAATGGAAGAACAGATAGAATGAGGTTTATTAACCAAATGAGTGAAGGATCTCGTGTCATATGGTTTGTTAAACTTTACATTCTGATTTGGAAGCATCTGAAGGTGTTTTGACCCGTTACGACTTGTTAAAGTGGTTTACGTCACTTTAACAGGTCGTATGTGTTACTACGGGTCCGGATGGTCGAATGTGTCCTATGACGAGTCCGATATGTCAAAACATGTTTACTAATGTTGTATGATCAGTTTATAAGTCAAAAACAATGATCATATATGTTTAAAACTATTTTATGTGAAAAAGGGCATTTTAGACATTTTAAAAATATTTAAAGTTGACTCGCCATTTGACTAACTAAACGACATGACCATAAGGTATAACCTCAGAGGGTTATTTCCTATATTACTATGGTCATATAAATGGCTTGGTTGAATCCTAAGGGTGACCAAATGGGTCGGATTCGAAAGTCAAAGTAGAAGTCAAACTACTCGACTCTGACTAGGAATAAGCGCTAAACTAGAAATGACGAGTTAGACATGTTAGAACATGTCTAATAATGTTATCAAACTGATTTGGTGTCAAAACTTTAAGTTTTAATACCCGAAAATACTTTCGTTGTAAAATGCATTTTTAGACATTTTTTACCTTTATTTCGTAAAAATTTGACTCGTCATTTCGCTTACTAAACGTGATGATCAGAGGGTGTAATCGCGAGGGATTAACACCTTCATTATTATGATCACGTTGCAAAGTTCAGTTTGATCTTTGAATTGACCAAAATGGTCAGAATCGAAAGTCAAACAAAAGTCAATTTGTTTGACTTTTGGCTCCAAACTAGCCAAAATAATGAAAAAGACTAGGGAAGAACACTTACTTGTGTTCAAGATAAGCTTAGAACGTCAGTATGAGGCCTCTATAAGCAGAAGCAAGCTCCAATAGAAGAGAGAAAGAAATATTGAATGGTGCAAGTTGAAATGGCTCAAGATCAACTCTATTTATACTTGCATCAAGTTCGTGAGATCATGCCATGTGTTGGCAATAATCTCTAGATGTTAAGAAGTGTCTAATGAGGTGTTTGAACCAGAGAAATGGTGACAAATTCGGTGCTAGGTTGCAGAAGATGAGTATAGATGGCAGAACTTGATGAATAAGCAAAATTTTGCTACTTGGCACCCCTTATGGATCGTATGGCTTTAGGTCTTACGGTCCATAAGGGCTTCTGATAAATAAAATTTCCATTTTTGGCATATTTGGCCCCTAGACTTGTATTATCAGCTTTTTGACATTTTTAATCCCTCTAACTTGTTGCTTAAGCTATATGAAGGGTATTTAGGGTATGCGTAACTTATATCTTTGTCTCGGAATGTACGCTATGTTAAATTGATTATTTTTAAATATTGGTTAACGAAATACTTCTGAAAGAAATAGAAAAGTTTTGAAAGCTCGAAATTTCACGGGGGTTACAGTAGTGAGGTCTTAAATTAATAAAGAGAATGTGGAAAGAGAGTGAATAGTGAGATGATATGGCAAAAAAGTTTACAAGAATTTTGATCTTTCATTGAAGATGGTCTAATATCACGAGGTAGTCGTTAGTTATTAAAAAATAGGTATAAGAAGATGGAAAACACATTTATTAAGTCCCATCAAGTGATAAACTATTTTTTTTAAAGTAAACTTCACTAGAAATGGCACACATCAGGATGACCAACCAAAACACATTACATAATTACAAATTTACACCATTTTTCCTAAGTGATCGTTTTAATCCTAAACCTGTTTTTGAACCAGAGGAAACTGACCGTCTTTACTTCGCTTTAAATGTTTTCAATTCTAACCCGTTTGTTGTTGAATTTGAGATCATTCCTAGCGCCAAGTACTCCAGCCCCTAACCCTTATAGTTTCGACTAAAGCTTCTTTCTTTCAAACACAGAATTTAATTATTTAACCCCGAACCAAAAATCGTGTCGAGCCAATGCCTCCAAAGCACGCACCATGTAGTCATAATAATAACTTCCAACTTTAATATTCTCTCTTTCGTAAAACTAGACGAGCCCAACAAGAAAGCCAAATCTGTAGAACCTAGTGAAAAAGGGAAATTCAACTAAAGCCAATGAGCCTCAAACTTCCCAGTTCTAGTAGCCAACTCACAATTACCAAAAACATGATCAGACCTTTTAGTAATTCTGGAACAAAAAGACTATTGTGACAAGCCGAACTTTCAAGGTTAGTGTCGTCTAACCTCGTAACTTTTAATCTGGTATTATTCCTGTTACACTACGTTTTTTTATCACACGTTACGGTGAATGCTTGCTATTTGTTATTGTTAAACATTAACGTAAACGAGAATCATTGTTCGTATATTTGGACCTTAGATTATACTTGGGCCGCATCTTCACACATACACCTTGCATTGGACTTTGCATTGGGTCGGCTAATGTGAGTCCATACACACACACCGGCTAATGTGAGTCCATGTACACACACCCGAAGCCGATGTGGGCTACCTATTCACGTTTTGTCCTGGTTAAGCCCAAGAGGATTATTAGATTGGGGCCGGCTAGGGGTTTAGCTTAAATACACACACAGGTCACGTAAACATGATAACACAAATATATCTCAAACTCTAGCACATCATCTATCTATCCATCTATCTTCGGTGATCAACAGTGGATGCACCCCCCCTCGAGATAACATCTTGTTCGGTCAAAATCTTGGTTAGTGGTTCTTATCAGTGACATCGATATTTGTATGATATTGTTTATTTGAGATACTGAATGAGATTAATGATTAATTATAGATGTTTGTCGATGTTGTGTTCCTGTGTATGTGAAATCTTATAAACCGTAATCTTGTGTGTGAATTATAGGATTTTTGGTTTGTAAATTAGATGATAATCAAATGATGTAAATAAGGTACCATGTAGTCGACCCTGATATCATTATGTTCAGACTATATATATAAATTGGTGATGTTTTAAGCATGATAGTTGGTTAGGGTGGATTATATTGCTTAGAGTTACGACAGTAAAAAGAATAACATGTTGTGTTGTGTTGAAATTAATAAGCATGCTAGATGAATCTTTAATCAGAATGGTTATGGACGGTCTACTAATACTCGATGCATTAGGTGCTAATTGTTGTGTATACTGTTTGAATCGAGTGTGGTTGGTTAAGGAAGGGTTGTGGGAATCGGCTTGTGGACATAAGGGTTAACTTGGGTTTATTATTATAAGTGGGAATGGTAATATTATATCAAATTATATTATGTGTTTATTGAATCATAGGAATCTGTGAGTTATGTATTCATGTTTCGCCTAAGAGTCACATAATGCATCTTAAGGCAATAAAAAGATTAGTATAAAGGGGGATTGTTGTGAAAAGATTGGGTTATGTTGGGAATGGGTTGTTTACCAGATTCACGGACAATTTAAATGGGCCACATAGTATCACCGGGCTATTAGTTGGGCCGCACGGCCCGCACACACACCCTTTGTGGGTTGGTTATTAATGGGCTGCATGTTCTGGACGAAATAAACAGTTTAATGGGCTGCCAAAATGTTGAAGTCTTGTAGGTGTGTGGTACGAAGCTAATTGTGACTCGATGCGTGTTGTGTTTTACGTGAACTTGTGCATTTGCTTAATTGTAAACCAGACTGCTTGATATGTGCTATGGGAAAATACGAAAAGTGTGACGTAGGTATACTTATGACTTGAACACTTGTTGTAACTTGGGTGATATTACGTACCCTACTTGTTCATTACTTGTACACGACTGATTTATGATGGTAACCATACTAGGATTGGGTCGACCAAACTGATAAACAAGATATTTAATCTTACCGAGCAAACCACAGGTGAGTTCACTACTCTTGAGCATGCGTCCCGGTGGTTGGGACAGTCAGTGGGTATCCGAGGGATAAGTCTTTTGGGAAAAACGGGAATATTGGATAATAATCTCACTCTATCACTCTTAAGTCCCATCTTTTGTTACCAGGGTATTGGTTAGTAGCGCTACTTAGGTTTGGCACCCTCACCCCGTACCGGAGAGGACGGGTGTGAACTAATGACCCAGTCATGCCCAGTGTTTTGATAGGAGCACTGGGGAACGGGCAAAACATACATTAGGAGCTGTCTTGTTCAGTATCGAGATATTATCAATATTACTTTTGCATTTGTTAATGAACTAGAATAAACACTTAGTAACTAACGTTTTTTGAAAAAGCTGTGAACTCACCAGCGTTGTCTGATACACTTGTTGCATGCTCGCAGGTCCTTAGATGTCTTGGATTTGGAACTTGCTGTTTGGAGTAGCTGGAGTGGTCATGGGTTGACTGGTGGGATTCATATGATTGAATTATTGATATTATACATTGTTTTGAAACAGTTTAACTTTGGGTTACTATTTGCTTCCGCTGAACATATTGGTTTTCATTTAAACTCGTTGATGGTATTTTTCATTAATAATTGAGAATCTTATTTTGAAACTTGTATGGGGTCAATGTAATTAGTGGCTCGTTGTTGGTACGTCACATGCCTAACAGGGACACTCCCTAGGTGGTATTTTGGGTGTGTGACAGTTTGGTATCAGAGCCACTGGTTATAGTGAACTTGGTTTTAAAACGTTTTTATAAAACCAGACTATAACTGAACAGTTCCGAAATCGACCATGACACTCAGCTCCAGACTGCAAGGTCCGTTTCTCGTTTACTATTGCATAGCATATCTAGTGTTTGCTTATGAATAACATCACACGTGAATACACACTTGGCACTACAATATGAGTTTCTATATTACCAACCCATGTTATGTGTGACGTTTCTTGAACATCGTGAACGAATCAGGGATACACATGGATCCTGCAAAGGTTGATGCTGTCAGGAATTGGGCGGTACCAAAGAATCCTTCGGAGGTGCGACAATTTCTTGGTCTTGCCAGGTACTTTCGAAGGTTCGTCAAGGATTTCTCGAAGATCGCTCAACCTCTTACCTCGTTAACGCAGAAAGGTGTTGTGTATTCTTGGGGATCAAAACAGGAGGATGCCTTCCAACTTTTGAAACAGAAACTCTTCACTGCACCAATCTTGTCGCTACCTGAAGGCACCGAGGATTTTGTGGTTTATTGTGATGCTTCCATTCAGGGTCTTGGTTGCGTGCTGATGCAACGCAACAATGTGATAGCCTATGCTTCTCGACAGTTGAAGGTTCATGAAAGGAATTACATGACTCAGGATTTAGAATTGGGGGTTATGGTTTTCGCGTTGAAGATCTGGAGGCACTATCTGTACGGTACCAAATGCACCATCTACACTGATCACAGAAGCCTTCAGCATATCTTCGACGAGAAGGTGATGAATATGCGACAGCGTCGCTGGGTAGAACTACTGAACGACTATGATTGCGCCATCAAGTATCACCCCGCTAAAGCTAACGTTGTAGCTGATGCACTTAGCCGAAAGGAGATGAAGCCTAAGCGTGTTTGCGCTCTACAACTTACTATGGTTTACCTGCTCAGATTCGTTCCGCTCAGATCGAGGCATTGAAAGAAGTGAACATCAAGGCTGAATACCTGCGAGGCATGGAAAAGTGATTGGTGGAGAGATCTGACGGCATTCATTACTTTATGGAGCGAGTATGGGTTCCTTTGTATGGTAATCTTCGAGAGCTTGTGATGGACAAAGCGCACAAGTCTCGGTATTCTGTTCACCCGGGCTTAGACAAAATGTATCAGGATCTCAGGGTTATGTATTGGTGGCCAAAGATGAAGGCTCACATAGCGACATACGTGAGTAAGTGTTTGACTTGTGCTAAAGTCAAAGTGGAGTATCAGAAACCCTCGGGTCTACTTCAGCAGCCAGAGATACCCACGTGGAAATGGGAGCAGATTGCTATGGATTTCATCACAGGTTTACCGAGAACTCAGGCCGGAAACGATACTATTTGGGTGGTTGTTGATCGTCTCACGAAGTCAGCGCATTTTCTGGCAATCAAGTAAACAGAAAAGTTCTCACAGCTGGCAGCGGTTTATCTTAAAGAAGTGGTTTCTAGGCACGGGGTGCCAACTTCTATCATCTCAGATCGAGATCCACGTTTCATTTCTGATTTATGGCAATCAATGCATAAGTCGTTCGGTTCGCGTCTCGATATGAGTACTGCTTATAACCCACAGAGCGTACTATTCAGACACTTGAAGCCATGTTGCGTGCATGTGTGATTGATTTTGGGAAAGGGTGGGAGAAACATTTGTCGTTGATAGAGTTCTCCTACAACAACAACTACCACACTAGTATTCAGGCAGCTCCATTCGAGGCACTGTACGGGCGAAAGTGTCGTTTTCCCCTTTGTTGGGCTGAGGTGGGTGACAGCCAGATCACAGGTCCTGAGCTTGTACTTGAAACTTCAGAAAAGATTGTCTAGATCAGAAACCGTATGGCAGCAACGCGTGATCGTCAAAAAAGCTACGCTGACAAGCGTAGGAAACCGTTGGAGTTTGCGGTAGGTGATCGAGTTA
The DNA here is from genome assembly GCF_002127325.2 of Helianthus annuus. Classification (NCBI taxonomy): domain Eukaryota; kingdom Viridiplantae; phylum Streptophyta; class Magnoliopsida; order Asterales; family Asteraceae; genus Helianthus; species Helianthus annuus. Next base: position 122,654,710 of record NC_035437.2, read on the forward strand.
TGTTGAAAGTTTTACCGTGGAAGGGTGTTGTACGCTTTGGGAAACATGGCAAGCTTAATCCGCGTTACGTTGGGCCATTTAAAATCCTGGAACGGATCGGTAAGGTGGCCTACAAGCTTGAGTTACCTCCTGAGTTGGGTAATGTTCACGATGTCTTCCATGTTTCACAATTGAAGAAGTGTTTGTCTGATGAAACACTGATTGTGCCGTTTCAAGAGCTCAAGATTGACGACAAGTTGCAGTTTGTCGAGGAGCCTATAGAGATAATGGACCAGGAGGTCAAGGTGCGTAAACATAGTCGTATTCCGATTGTGAGAGTTCGTTGGAACTCAAGACGTGGACCGGAGTTCACGTGGGAGCACGAGGATCAGATGAAGCTCAAATATCCTCAACTTTTTCCTAATGATCAATCTAATTCGGGTACTACTGGTGAATTTTGGGACGAAATTCCTCTTCAAGTTGGGGATGATGTGGTGCCTGGGGAAAACCTGCAACAATCTTGATCTATCACTTCATTCCTCTGTGCATATTTGTCAAATTTCGGGACGAAATTTCTTTCAAGTTGGGGATGTTGTGACAACCCGAACTTTCAAGGTTAGTGTCGTCCAACCTCGTAACTTTTAATATGGTATTATTCCTGTTACACTACGTTTTTTTTATCACACGTTACGGTGAATGCTTGCTATTTGTTATTGTTAAACCTTAACGTAAACGAGAATCATTGTTCGTATGTTTGGACCTTAAATTATACTTGGGCCGCATCTTCACACATAGTTTTGGCACCCTCACCCCGTACCGGAGAGGACGGGTGTGAACTAATGACCCAGTCATGCCCAGTGTTTTGATAGGAGCACTGGGGAACAGGCAAAACATACATCAGGAGCCGTCTTGTTCAGTATCGAGATATTATCAATATTACTTTTGCATTTGTTAATGAACTGGAATAAACACTTAGTAACTAACGTTTTCGAAAAAGCTGTGAACTCACCAGCATTGTATGATACACTTGTTGCATGCTCACAGGTCCTTAGATGTCTTGGATTTGGAACTTGCTGTTTGGAGTAGCTGGAGTGATCATGGGTCGACTGAAGGGATTCATATGATTGAATTATTGATATTATACATTGTTTTGAAACAGTTTAACTTTGGGTTACTATTTGCTTCCGCTGAACATGTTGGTTTTCATTTAAACTCGTTGATGGTATTTTTCATTAATAATTGAGAATCTTATTTCGAAACTTGTATGGGTTCAATGTAATTAGTGGCTCGTTGTTGGTACGTCACATGCCTAACAGGGACATTCCCTAGGTGGTATTTTGGGGGTGTGACAACTATAAAATGGAGGGGATATCCATACCACAGTTGCTCAAATTAGTCTTATTCTTGGTAAGTAGCAGATAGCAAATTCTACAAGCCAAAATATTCACTTTCCGACGCACAAAACCAATTCCATCTAGTCGCAATGACACCCTTCGGAAGAACGCGAAGATCATTAAAAGTTCAAACCGAATTAACTGAAAATACACTCTCCATATCGATTGCCTAATTCCAACCATCCGAATTTGTATTTAGTGATACCTATTGAAGAGTATCATATATCCATTAACTGAGACTCCTCCTTGCCTCCCTCATCAAATGTCGCTAAGCCAACTTGAATAAATAAGTTGATGTTTGCAACAACATGTTTCAGGTATATGATAACATAGAGTGCTCTCATTTTCATCCTGTCAATATGAAACGTCATGGATTTACTCAACCTTACTCTGCTTTAACATATAGTTATAAAAACACTAAAGAGTCAAAGACGAAAGGCAACATAGATGCAGCCAAAGCTATTTACTCTAAATGATTACATAATGAAAAGAAGAAAACAATTTACAAAACCGAATGGCCTAATCTCCAAAATGTTATTAATTAACTATAAATTATGTATGCTATGTTTTTTAACGGAAAACAATACTTTTATACCACACCAAAAGTTTATACAGAAATGGTTAGTAAGCTACTAAGGCAACCACTCATTACATCATCACCCTAATATAGATTAGAACTAAAACAAAAACCTCAATTAAACATAATATACTACTGGTCTCGATACTTCAAATCACACCCAATCTGTCCATTCCGTGTTTTCCCTTTTCGCCCTGTCTTTGATCCACACAAATGTAATTGCCTGCATCTCCCCGGAAACTGCATCAACGTTCACCCATTTCCCACCAAAGATTTTTTCGTTTCGTGCTCTCCATAAACCCCAACAAGTTCCTAATATAATTGTTTGGATAAATTTCCTTTTTGAGGTATTAATCATCACGTTTTTATGAAATTCTAGCAACTCTTTCGTAGATGCCGCATTAATCGCTAATATTTTACACTATGAGCAAACCTTCTGCCATATCGTCATTGCCACAGAACAGCCCGTAAAGAGATGATCCGCATTTTCTTCATGTTCTCCACATAATTTGCAAGTCGGTGTACCTGGAAGCATACCTCTTCTTTTTAGTCCGATCAAAGTTGGTAAACGGTCTTGTATACCTTGCCACCCAAAAAAATTAATTATTTTTGGTACCCACTTAGCCCACATGTACGTGTAATATGGAACCGCAAATCTGTTTAGGATCGCTCGAACTGATGTAACCGAGAACAAACCATCACTGGCTGCCACCCATATCCACTTGTCCACACGGTTCTCCAGTCTAACCACTTTAGCTATACTCTCTATGCTGCAACTGATTGTGTTATGTACCTACACTTGGATCACTTCTCCACTCAAATTGTGCCAACCGATCTTCAACTTTTGCCCTTTTATGTCTTTCTAAACTAAGTAGTTTCGGAAACAAAACCTTCAACGGCCCATCCCCCACCCACCAGTCCATCCAAAATCGTACATCTTTCCCATTCCCCACTTCGGCTTTTATCATTTTATCAACACTCAGGTCGTATTTTTCAAGTTCATTTCCCATCCTAGCAATATTATTACATGTCCCCGATATGCCCTCCTTTACCGGTATGGACGATGACGAATGTACATGTAAGTGTAATGCATTGATAGTTCTCCCCCACAACGAGTCTTTCTCGTGTTTGAAGCACCACCACCACTTTAGTAACAAACTCGTATTCATATCTTTGAGTGACCCCAACCCGAGCTCCCTTTTCCCAACCGGACCAATAGTTTTTTTCCCAACGAACCCATGCTGGTTTAGACTTATCATCATTACCCCCCCCCCCCAAAAAAAAAACCTTCTCATAAGAGCCTCCAACTTATCCAAAAACACCTTGCGGTACTTTAAATACGAAGAAAAAAATACAAAGGAAGGCTGCTATCTAGTGTTGCTTTCAATAGAGTTACCCTTCCACCCGCCGAAAGCATCTTGGATTTCCACAAGGTCAACTGAGCTTTGAAACAGTCTAGTACACCATTCCAATGCCGGATTTGATTCATGTTTGAGCCCACGACAATTCCAAGATACTTACATGGGAATTTCTCAACTTTACAATTTACTAACGAAGCCGTTTGATTTACCGAGTTTTCCCCCACTCCCACCCCAAAAGGATTTGATTTTTTATGACTAAGTTTTAACCCCGAAATGAGGTGAAAGCACCTCATTAAGTGGATAATGTTTGAAATTGTTTTTCCTTCCCACTCTCCCATAAATACAATGTCACACCCTAACCGATGGCGAAAACATCGGAGTGAGATGAAAACAAGATTGCTCGAGACATTATAACACTAACTGTGTCAATATTTAATTAATTCAAATTGCATAAATACTAGAATGTAATACATTGTTCAAAACCAAATACATCAAGTATCAACAAACATCATAAAGCAAAAATATAAGTTTATTTCTTTAAGGTGAGTATCTATGTCCACCCTAATGAGTTTCTTCGTATCGTCAACTAGCGACCTGCAACATGTATGTCACACCCCTATTTTCCACGTGTCACCGGTGAGCCCGGTGGGGGTTCCGTGACGTAGTTGATATCGTCATAGTCAAACAATACAAAATATAAATGCACAGCGGAAGCAAAAAGATAGATTTATTTCAACCAAATAAAATTGTAATATCAAGTATCACAAACAGTTGAAATAGATCCACAGGCGGATCAAAACAAAGAGGAAACTTTTATTCAACAGACTTCATGCATCCTAAGCTTGCGAGACTTTTATTGATGCTAAGGAGTGGCCAGCCTATTACGCGTAGTACCTGAACTTAGCCTTTTTGGAAAATACGTCAGTTTACACTGGTAAATACAATTTAACTGACTCATTTTCAAAGGGTTTTAAATTGATTTGAATGCCCGCGGCACAAAACTTTTTATAACTTGGGATAATTATTTGCTTATAATCTTGTAAAAGAATTACATGTTTGTTATGCGTTCAGTTGTCCGGGTCATGCCGGGTTAAAGATTAATAGACATACCACTTAGTATAGTTCTGCCGCGAGACTTCTCTCGTACCGACGATTATTCTTTATTGATTTGAATGCACTACGGGTGTACGCCTACACCCGTGTGCTAAGGTCGTGGCCATTCTTTGAATGATGCCAAGGATATCCGGGACATGGTCATTAAACCCCTAAAGGCGTTAAACAAACAAAACAACATTTTCAAACGGGTCATTTTGACAACACTTAACCACCAACTGGTTAAGGTCAATTACCCGACCAAGCGGTATTTTATATACCGTACCCCAAGCCCGTATAAGGGAAAATAAACTAAATGTATTTACCTGAGCTAAATATAAATTTAATCCCAGCCGTATCAAATCAGCAAGTACAGATAGCTTTTACTGGGCTCCTATATAATGGTCCTAAGTAGGATTAGGGACTTAAGAGAAACTTGATTGCTGTCCAGAGAAGCTCCAGAGATGCTTGAGTAATTTGTAGGTGAGCAAGTCCTAAGTTCACAACTTCAAGCTCTTATATAGTGAACTACAATGCACAAGATCTTGCCAAGGAAGTCTACAAATGTTGTGAGATGATCCCAGGTGCCCCTATGTGGCTATATACTGCCTATCAAGCCCCTGATTTCGAAAACCATGCTAATAAGGAGGTGCAACAGGCTGAACAGACAGCTGTCCAAAACCTGCTACCAGCGACAGGCTTACGAATCTCATGCCATCCTTTTCAGTTGGGGGTCCCTTTGCTCAGCCTTTGCATGCTTTGCATGCCCTTACATCATTTTAGCTTCTTGTGTCAAGTTTTGGAAATGTCGGAAGTATAAGGACATGACATTTATTCAAGTTCAATTCACTTAGTCAAGAATCAAATTCTTAATTGTAGTAGTAACATTTTAAAGAACCCACTTTCCGTATAAGGATGGAAGTTATCTATTTAGGAACAACCGGTTAACATATTAGACGTTTATCATAACGATTTAAGGTCTTGGGATTTATAACTTGGGTCGTTCAGAGGTATTTTAATAACATAACGCCCTTTTTAAATCCTACCCTACATCCTTATTTAATCTGGGTTCCTGACACGTTTGTCTTTCAGGACACGTGTCTTTATTTTATTGGACATGAATTTTCGAGGTGTTACATCCTCACCCCCTTAAAAGAAATATCGACCTCGAGATTTACGGGAACAATTGAGGGTATTTTTCTTTCATTGTGGACTCTAACTCCCACGTATACTCGGGACCTCTGCGGGCATCCCATTTCACCTTGACAATAGGCACAAACTTCCTTCGTAGTTTCTTTACCTGTCGATCCTCAATCGACACAGGTTTTTCCACAAATTTTAAGCCCTCGTCTATGTGCACATCTGTGTGTGGTATGACTAGTGATTCATCAGCTAGACATTTCTTCAGATTGCAGATGTGGAATACATTATGAATACCACTGAGCTCTTCTGGTAAGTTTAACTTATAAGCCACTGACCCTACACATTCGATGATCTCGAATGGTCCTATATACCTCGGGCTTAACTTACCTTTCTTGCCGAATCGCATTACCCCTTTCCAAGGTGATACTTTGAGCAAAATTTTATCAACAACCTCAAACTTGAGGGGTCTTCGCCTTTTATCAGCATAGCTCTTCTGCCGATCCCGGGCAGCTTTTAGGCGGTCGCGAATCTGGACAATCTTGTCTGTCATCTCAAAGAATATATCAGGACCTGATAATTGATTGTCTCCTACTTCTGCCCAACAGATGGGCATTCTGCACTTCCTACCATATACTGCCTCAAAAGGTGCACCCTGAATGCTGGTATGGTAGCTATTGTTGTAGGAGAATTCGACCAAAGGTAGGTGCTTATCCCAGCTACCTCCTAAATCAATCACACATGCACGTAGCATGTCTTCCAAGGTTGGATGGTACGCTCACTCTGCCCATCCGTCTGAGGATGGTAAGCCGTAATAAAATTTAATTGCGTACCCAGAGACTGTTGGAAACTTTTCCAAAAATGCGACGTATATCTGGTATCTCTGTCTGAGATAATAGCCACCGGTACTCCATGCAGAGATAAGATTTTATCAACATACAATTGGGCTAACATATCAGAGCTATAAGTCTCCTTAATGGGTAGAAAATGTGCTGACTTAGTCAGTCTATCAGCTATGACCCATATTGTATCATTTCCCTTCTTTGTCTTAGGCAACTTGGTAATGAAATCCATTGTTACCATTTCCCATTTCCAAGTAGGAATCTCAGGCTGTTGTAGCAAACCTGACGGCTTCTGATGTTCAGCCTTGACTTGAGCACACGTCAGACATTTAGCTACATAGGCAGCTATAGACTTCTTCAAGCCTATCCACCAATAGTTTGCCTTTAAATCCTGGTACATCTTATCATCTCCAGGATGAACGGAATATTTGGAACTATGGGCTTCCTTGAGGATAACATCCTGAAGTCCTCCATAAATAGGAACCCATATTCTTCCATTTAACCTTAAGATTCCGTCCTTGCCATAGGATAAATGTTCTTTAGTTACTCCTAACTTTTCCTCAGGATAATTAGCTTCTAGCACAACTTCCTTCTATGCAGCTAACAATCTTTCATTCAGATTACTCTTTATCTCAATGCGCTTGGCATTGATCCTTAGAGGCTTCACTCTTTCCTTTCTACTTAAGGCATCTGCGACTACGTTGGCCTTGCCTGGATGATATCTTATCTAACAATCATAATCATTCAAAGTTTCCATCCAGCGACGCTGCCTCATGTTCAAATCCTTCTGATTGAACAGATGCTAAAGGCTTTTGTGATCAGAATAGATCACACACTTAGTTCCATACAGATAATGCCTCCACAGTTTTAGTGCATAATGCCTCCACAGTTTTAGTGCGAATACAACGGCATCGAGCTCCAAGTCATGGGTGGTGTAATTCTTCTCATGCACTTTTAATTGTCGTGAAGCATTGGCAATGACCTTGCCTTTTTGCATAAGCACACACCCCATTCCGGTGTGTGATGCATCACAATATACTACAAACTCTTCAATTCCTTCAGGTAACGTTAGCACTGGAGCGTTACTTAGCTTCTGCTTCAAGATATCAAAGGATTCTTGCTGCTTAGGCCCCCAATTGAACTTGCTATTCTTGCGAGTGAGAAGAGTCAGGGGTGCTGCAATTCCTGAGAAGATTTCAATAAAGCGTCTGTAGTATCCTGCCAATCCCAGGAAACTACGAATCTCCGTAGGTGTCTTTGGCTCTTACCAATTCATAATAGCTTCAATTTTCGCGGGATCCACTTGGATACCACATTCACTCACAACATGTCCAAGAAACTGGACTTCACGAAGCCAAAATTCACACTTAGAAAATTTGGCATAGAGCTTTTCTTGATGAAGCAACTTCAGGATACATCTAAGATGTTTCTCATGGTCAGCTTGACTCTTTGAGTAGATGAGAATGTCATCGATGAAGACGATGAAAAATTTATCCAAATAAGGTTTACAAACGCGATTCATGAGATCCGTGAATGCGGCAGGTGCATTAGTGAGCCCAAAAGGCATCACTAGGAACTCGTAATGACCATAACGAGTCCTGAATGCAGTCTTATGTACATCTTCATCTTTAAACTTCAATTGATGATAGCCTGACCTCAGATCTATCTTGGAGAAGTAGCTTGCTCCTTGTAGCTGATCGAACAAATCGTCGATCCTGGGCAAAGGATACATGTTCTTGATAGTGACCTTGTTGGGATTGAACCCTACCAAAGGAACAGATAATGAAAGCCAAAACTGGATCAGGGCAGTGGATCCAGAATAAACAGATGTTTGATTACAAGTCTCTCCCCTTGAAAGTGGTTTCAACATCTGCTGACCTCCTATCTGCTGATCATGCAAACTGCTGACCTACAACTGCTGATCAAGTTAAGGACTGATTGAAGAACTAAAGCTCTGCTTCTCAATCTACTGCCATGGTTCAAGCACTGCTGATCATGACAAGTACTGCTGGGTTCACAGCAGTGGAAGGATGCAGCAGCAATTTATATTTGCTTTATGTATTGAAATGTAATATCAGTAGTTAGCATAGCAGTGTTTGTATAGATCAGAGGTTAGAGTTTGTTAGGAGGTTAGATGTCACTTTCATGGTGACGTCAGCTTAGATGCTCGGTGGTTTGCAAGTGCCTATAAATAGAACAGTACTCTGTACTGTTCTGTTTAGCTCTTTCACCATCTTCTTTCTGCACGAACAAACACTGAGCTCGGGCTGAGGGGGAGTTTGCATATCATACATACATTGTAATCGGAGTTTAAAATTAAATTTAATCATTTGATTCAGTGGTGAAAATGTATGATTTAAAGCATTTCTTCTGTTTGATTGTGAAAAGTTTGCTTCCATTTAAATTCCGCTGCACTACTCTTTCATTTGTTCATCTAAATTCAAACACAAATCACAAGCAATCCAAACTCAGATCCTAACAATTGGTATCAGAGCTTGGACAGTCAAATTTGATTTAACAATCATTTTGACGTAAATAGTTCAGCTCAAATCAACTGATCGTTTGTTCGGTTTGTTGAAAAACAGCAAGGTTTAATCACCGATAAAGTTGATTAATTAGTGCCTGTAAAACAACAAGAAAGATGTCGCAATCACAAGATGATAAAAATAACATTGGCTCTTTGTTTAAACCACCTATGCTTAAAAGAAATGAGTACAACATCTGGGAGCGAAGGATGAGTCACATCCTCGCTCAACAAAACACTGGATGTTGGAGGTCTGTCGTTTTCGGTCCTCATGTTCCTATGGTGCCAAGCGCAGAGGACACTAAAAAGTTCGTTCCTAAACCAACTGAAAATTACACTGAATTGGATTTTCAGAAGTTCGAACTTGATGCCAAAGCGTTTAGCATCATAGCCTCTGCACTACCCAACGAAATCTATGCTGGGCTGTTACATTGTAACAGTGCCAAAGAATTGTGGGATGCATTGAAGGAACAATTCGGAGGAACGGAAGAGGTTATTGAAAACAACAGGGAAATTCTGAATCAGCAGTATGAAACATTTTGTCATATCAAAGGAGAGTCACTAACCCAACAATTTGAACGTTTCAGTTGTCTCATCAGTGAACTAAGACTTGTTAAGGTTACATTTCCGAATGCAACCCAAAATAGCAGGTTCCTTAGATCACTGCCAGAAAAATGGGACACAATTGTTTTTGTCACCAGAAATTCAGCTGAATTCAAAGATCTGACCCTGACCCAACTCCATGGTAGACTCCTGACCTATGAAAGGGAGTTAAACCAGAAAAGGAAGTTGCAAGAGTCTGGTAAAGTTGCTGATGACTATTCATTTTGCAGCACAGCTCTGTTTGGTCAGGAAGAATCTGGTAGCAGCAGTAAGGATCAGAGTTATGATCACTTTATTAATATAACCGCTGGGGGTAATTTTAACAACTCTGATTCTCACTCTGCAAATTATGCTTTCACTACAAATACTGAAAACCAGATGTCAGACAATCTGTGTTTTGAGCTAAATGATTTGCAACATTTTGATCCCACTGACTTAGAAGAGATGGACATCTTGCATCAATTGGCTTTGCTTAGTGTTAGAACAAGCAAATTCTACAAAAGAACAGGGAGAAAATTCCCAGGGCTTCATGGGAATTTAAGGGTGGGGTTGGATAAGTCGAAAATCAAGTGTTACAAGTGTAATAGGCTGGGTCACTTTGCTAGGGAATGTAGGAGTCAAACCACTGGTCCCATAATTACTCACCTTGGCTCAAACCCTAGACCGCAACAACAAAACACTGTGCACTATACCCAATATTCCCCTGCAGCACATGTTAACACTTCTCATTAGGCTGCAACCCCTGTGCCTGTGCATTATGTTCAAACCACTGTTCCACAAATTCAGTATGTTCAAACCCCTGTTCCTCAGGCACAAGTGCAACCTGTTGCACCTCAACCAGCTGCTCCAACAGTGGCACAACCAGATCAGCAAAGCTTTTTCACACAAGGCTTTGTTGATTGGAGCAGCATGCCTGATGAACTTGGTGATGAAAATTTTGCTCTCTATGCTTCTAATGATGCTTTGATGAATTTTGTTTGATGGCATTAGATTCAATACCAGAAGGGGTTGAAACTGAAAGAGAATAGCTAAGTGCTGAAACAGTGGATGAAGTTGCTGAAGCAGTGGTTACTGCAGTTGCTGGTGAACTACTGCTGGAAGAAAATTCAGAAACCCTGATTGAACCACTGACCGACCCTTGGTCCAAAGATGGCAAAGAGAAAGAAGATTTGAAGAAAGCTGGTGAGGAAGAAGAGAGAGCTGATGAAGAAGAAGATCATCAATGTGATTGTGCCATGATGGCTGCTGCTAAGGTATCACCTCAAGTTCTTGAAAAACTGTGTTCAGACAATTGTATTATTGCATTTGCTAACATTAAAGAGGTGAATGAAAATCTTAGGGATAAAATCTTGTCTGATGAGGTCAAATTTGAAAAGTCATTAAAAGAACTTAGAAACAAATTGGCTGAAAAGGATAAAGAAATCAGCAGCTTAAAAGAAGAACAAAGCATAACCAAAACTCAACTCCAAACTATGGTAGAAACATACCAAGTTTGCAAAAAGGAGTTAGAGTCTACACAGATCACCTGTGAAAGATGGGTAGACTCTTGTAAAGGGTATGAGGTTATGCTTGAGAAACAGCTTAAAAGCAATGTCAAGTTTGGTATATGTCACACCCCCAAAATCCCACACGCGGAGTACCACCGCTTGGGAGCGTGACATGACCAGGATCTTAACCACCAATCATATTGAACATGTAATATAGTTAAGTATAGCGGAAGCATTTAAGTAAACCCAAACATAATTAATAATATGTGAAATATCCTAAGTGTTCAAATAGCATTCACGATCCTTTGCCCACAACGACCTGCTCCTCCCTGTGCAAGCTCCATAAAGTACCTAAGCCCCTGCAAGGCATGCAGCAAATAATCAACAACTAGTTGAGCGAGTTCACAGAAAGTAAGTTCATAACAGTAGTATGTAAGTTCATCTAGTGGTGAGAGATTCTCACGATTATCCTTAGTAATGGGGGATTCCCATTATGGTACTTACTAGACTAGTGCAACCATGTGTTCTTCTTAAACCGAGAACAGGAATACGTACAGGGTCACGCAGGATTTACGTGACGTGCCCTTCCCCGAGGACAGTGGTACGCGTGGGGGCTACGTAGGCTTTACGCAGCGTGTCCTTCCGACCCGGAAGACAGTAGAAGGTATTGGGTTACGCAGGATTTACGTAACGTGTCCTCCCGACCCGGGAGACAAATGGTAATTACTGGGTTACGTAGGCTTTACGTAACGTGTCCTGACTATCCTGAGGACGATGGTCTATAGTCTAGTGATTGCGTAAGTACGAGTAATCATATCATATCAACATTCCAACCCAATTCCCAACCCGGGAATCCCATGCCTTGGCTTTGTGAACTCACCTTGGTTTGCTCGGCAGATACACAATTAAAAGACTCTTGAACTAAGGGTGGTCAACCACGTCCTAACAGGGTTACCACACAAGTCAGGTTCGGTTCGAGTAATGCACGTACAGTTCATACAAGTTAACACGTTAATAATCACGTATTGATCATGGCAACATCTTAGCAGTCAAGTAATGTCAAGAAGCCCAAATAATCATAACAGATCAACTACACCTACTCGGCCCAATAAATAACATATAAATGGCATTGTGCGATTCATACGGATTGTGAAATTAGGATTGGGCTTGAGGCCCAGCAGTTAAACAGTTTTACACTTTGTGCGACTGGGCATGTCTTGTGCGTCCCATTGGGGTTGTGCGACCCGTCCAGCCCAACCCAGCATACCCTCGGCCCAAATAGTAACATATAACAGTTATGAAATTCATAATACTTGTGCGATCCAGCTACTTACCCAGCCCAACATTTCATCCGGCCCAAACAATCAAATAACCCTTTAACATATACGGCCCAAATAACGAAACAGTCAACTTGTGCGATTTATGTGAGCTTGTGCGACTGGGCCAGCTTGTACGATCCGTTAACATTGTGCGACTGGGTACTTGGGCTGTCCGGCCCAATTCAGTTTGTGCGTTCGAGATTGGGATTGGGCCTAAAGTCCTTGTGCGATCAAGAACACCTTGTGCGACCAGGTGCCTTTGTGCGACGGATCTGCTTGTATGTGTGGGCATCTTGTGCGAACAAGATGCTTTGTGCGATTAGTGAACAATTTCCGAGATTCATGCTGTTCGGTTACAACCTATTATCGGTTTACATAGTTTCCATATTTTTGACAATCATCAATTAACACTAAACCCACAATTCAGTTAACAATATGTCGATCAAACAGAACAATTACAACAATAATTCACATGAACCCTAATCTTAACATATGAACAAAACCAGAACAATTTTATGAACATAAGCCACAACATCCAACCTCAAACATACAAGATTTGCAAGCTTTCACATTGGCTACGGTTACTAATCATACAGCCGATTAACAAATTTCCAATCAATTACCATCATACAATACTCATCCGAATCCTATCGCAGCCGGATGTATATATACTCATTCATCCGATTCTAAGTTACGATCTTAACATCATCATCACATACAATCAAACAATCCGAATAAACATGAAATCACGCATAAACAACATGTCATCTATCAATACAAACAACAATCATACTAACCGGATTATGAATAGAAACAAGGTGATCCGAGTAGGAGATGCTCTTGCCGTCGGGTTCCAAGCAAACGAGAGAGAGAAAAGGAGTCTAGGGTTGTTGTGTGTATTGTGTTATGTTAACAAATGAGAATTCCCCATCCCCAACTATGGGTTTACACGGCTAAGAGGAGTGGGCCGTAACCCATACCGGGCTGCCCATGAGTCCCGAAAACAAGCTAAACGGCCCAAAGGCTTGTGCGAGTGATGTGTATGTTGTGCGATCCTATACATACATACATATGATATAAACTATGCACGTATCATTCATTCAATTATATAATCAAGTTCACATAAGTACGTAACATCGTAACATTCATTAACTCAAAGTGTCATATAGGTACGTAACGCTACAAAAGTGAGTCTAAAGTTCGAGTTGTCACATTATCCCCAACTAATTGGAAATTTCGTCCCGAAATTTGGTATGCACTCACTGAGGAAGCTAGGTAAACTGTATTGTTCACTGATTTTCCTGGGGTGTCACATCCTCCCCCCGTTGATCTGGAATTTCGTCCCGAAATTCCGAAGTAGTAGCTTCAGCCTCAGTAGTGGTTGCATTGGTTCCGAATAACTGGGGGTACTTTTCTGTCATCCTGTCTTCGCGTTCCCAGGTATACTCTGGGCCACGTTTGGAGTTCCAACGTACTCGAACAAGAGGGATTCTCTTGTTTTTGAGGACCTTCACATCCCGGTCCGTGATTTCAACTGGCTCCTCGACGAACTGCAACCGCTCGTCGATAGTGAGTTCCTTAAAAGGAATGATGAGGGTTTCATCTGATAGGCACTTCTTTAGGTTTGACACATGAAAGACATTGTGAACTGCCCCGAGTTCAGCTGGTAGGTTCAATCTGTAGGCTACCTTGCCAATCTTTTCTATGATTTCGAATGGTCCGACGTATCGCGGATTCAGTTTGCCCCGTTTGCCAAAACGAACCACACCCTTCCAGGGTGAGACTTTCAATAAAACCCGGTCCCCGACCTGAAATTCCAAAGGCTTTCTACGCTTGTCCGCGTAGGCTTTCTGACGGTCGCGTGCTGCCGCCATGCGTTGTCGTATCTGTGCAATCTTTTCTGTGGCGTCCACTACAATCTCTGGACCCGTGATCTGACTATCCCCCACCTCTGCCCAACAGAGAGGTGACCGACATTTACGCCCGTACAATGCCTCGAATGGAGCGGCTTGAATGCTGGTGTGATAGCTGTTATTGTATGAGAACTCCACCAAAGGGAGATGCTTTTCCCAGCCGTTGCCGAAATCGATGACGCATGCCCGAAGCATGTCTTCTAGAGTTTGGATCGTTCGCTCAGACTGCCCATCCGTCTGAGGATGATATGCTGTGCTCATGTCTAATCGTGAGCCGAAAGATTTGTGCATTGCTTGCCAAAGTTCTGACGTGAATCGTGCGTCGCGATCCGAAATGATGGATGTGGGCACCCCGTGCCTCGAAACAACTTCTTTAAGATAGACGTCTGCGAGAGTGGAGAACTTATCCGTTTCCTTTATAGCTAGGAAGTGTGCAGACTTGGTGAGTCGATCCACGATCACCCATATAGTGTCATTCCCACGCTGGGATCTAGGTAGGCCTGTAACAAAATCCATGGAAATTTCTTCCCATTTCCATTGAGGTATCTTAGGCTGCTGAAGTAGGCCAGCTGGTTTCTGATATTCAACCTTGACTCTCGCACAGGTCAAGCATTTTCCAACGTACGTAGCAATGTGGGCCTTCATACTAGGCCACCAGTATGTAGTACTGATGTCGTGGTACATTTTGTCCGACCCTGGATGTACCGAATAGCGAGACTTGTGAGCTTCATCCATTACAAGTTCGCGTAGACCGCCATAAAGTGGGACCCAAATACGCCCCGTTACATAGTAGGCGCCGTCTGCCTTCTGTTCTAATCGTTGTCGTGAGCCGCGTAAGGCTTCAGCCTTGACGTTTTCGGGTTTCAATGCTTCTACATGAGCATCTTGTATCTGTGCAGGAAGGCTAGACTGAATCGTAAGCTGTAGTGCTCGCACGCGCCGAGGTAAGGTGTCTTTCCGACTAAGGGCATCAGCCACAACATTGGCTTTGCCTGGATGGTACTTGATAGCGCATTCGTAATCGTTCAGTAACTCGACCCATCGTCGTTGACGCATGTTCAAACCCTTCTGCTTAAGAATATGCTCGAGACTCATGTGATCGGTGTAAATCGTGCACCTGGTACCGTACAGGTAGTGTCGCCATATCTTAAGCGCGAAAACAACAGCTCCCAGCTCTAAATCGTGCGTCGTGTAGTTCCGTTCATGAATCTTAAGTTGGCGTGAAGCGTAAGCAATAACCTTGTCGCGCTGCATTAACACACATCCAAGTCCCCGAATGGATGCATCATAATAAACCACGAAGTCATCTGTGCCCTCTGGCAGAGAGAGGATAGGTGCGCTGCAAAGTCTATCCTTTAAGTGCTGAACAGCAGTCTCCTGGGGCTCTCCCCAGCGATAGGTGACACCCTTCTGTGTCAGTAGTGTAAGTGGTTGCGCGATCTTGGAGAAGTCTTTGATAAACCGTCTGTAGTAACCTGCCAAGCCCAAGAATTGGCGTATTTCTGTTGGCGTTCATGGCGTAGGCCAGTTCCTGATCGAGTCTACCTTGGATGGATCGACATGGATCCCATCCTTGTTCACTACGTGGCCTAGAAAATGGACTTCACGAAGCCAGAAGTCGCATTTTGAAAACTTAGCGTACAGCTGTTCCTTCCGAAGGAGTTCCAAAATAAGGCGTAGATGCTGCTCGTGTTCCTCCTGACTCTTGGAGTAAATCAGAATGTCGTCGATGAAGACAATGACGGACTTGTCAAGATAGGGTTTGCACAGCCTGTTCATAAGATCCATAAATACGGCAGGCGCGTTCGTTAACCCGAACGGCATGACAAGAAACTCGTAGTGGCCATAACGAGTTCTGAATGCGGTTTTGGAGACGTCCTCATCCCGGACTCTCAGCTGATGATAACCAGACCTCAAGTCTATCTTCGAATAGTAACACGACCCTTGCAACTGGTCGAATAAGTCGTCGATGCGCGGAAGAGGATAACGGTTCTTCACCGTTACCTTGTTGAGTTCACGGTAGTCGATGCACATTCTGAACGTACCGTCTTTCTTTTTCACAAATAGTACTGGAGCTCCCCAAGGCGAAGAGCTTGGACGAATGAAGCCCTTTTCCAAGAGCTCTTGTAGCTGCTTTGACAGTTCTTCCAATTCTGATGGAGCTAGACGATATGGTGCGCGAGCTATGGGTGCTGCTCCCGGAGCGAGCTCGATTTGAAATTCGACCTGACGATGAGGCGGTAAGCCAGGTAAGTCTTCAGGAAACACCTGAGGGTAATCACGTACAATTGGAATATCCTCCAATTTCTTTTCCTTTGCTGAGGCGTCTGTAACGAGTGCCAGAATGGCAGCGTGCCCCTTTCGTAAACATTTCTGAGCCTTCAAGAAAGAGATGATGCCAACTACAGCACCACTCTTGTCACCTTGGACTTCAAGTGGTTCTTGACCAGAACGAGGAATACGAATTATCTTCTCGCTGCATAAGATTTCTGCCTGGTGTTGGGATAACCAATCCATCCCAATCACGACGTCGAAGCTACCCAATACTATGGGAATGAGATCTATAGAGAAAGCTTGACCAGCTAAGATAAGATTACAACCCTGAACTACGTGCGTGGCTTCTAGACTTTTACCGTTAGCTAGCTCTACTACATGTTTGGTGGGTAAAAGTGTTGGTGCACGTTTTAGCAGTTGACACATTTTCACAGACATATAGCTTGTATCCGCACCCGAATCAAACAAAACAGTAACGTAAATATTGTCGAGGAGAAACTTACCCATAACTACGTTGGGATCGTTCACTGCGTCGCCTCGACCTAGCACAAAAGCGCGTCCCCTAGCCTCGTTGCCATTGTTGTTGTTGTTTCCACCGTTGTTGTTCCCGTTGCCCTGGTTATTGTTGTTGCGATTCTGGTTCAACTGAGGGCAGTCGCGTTTGAAATGACCTTCAGCCCCACACTGGAAACATCCCCGGTTTCCACGCTGTGGCTGCTGTTGCTGATTCTGGTTCTGGTTCTGCGGAGCTGGTAGTTGAGGTTGCTGGTTTTGATTTGAAGGACGTGGGCTCCTACAGTCTTTGGCCTCGTGCCCCATCTTGAGACACCTTTGGCAACGACCCTTGCTGCATGGGCCGCTATGGTGCCTGTTGCAATTGTGACACTTGGGGTGAAATCCCTGATATCTTCCCCGTCTATGACCACCAGAGGATTGCTGACTGGGACTCTGGTAGTGGTCAGTCTTCTGTTGTTGAGCTTGAGACTGAACAGATGCTGAACCTTTACTAGAATCTCCATCCCACTTTCTTTTGCTGTCACCAGTAGTAGCAGGAGTAGCTGAAGGAGTGACTGTAGCAGTAGCGCTGACACGCTTAGGCAGCTTATTCTGATCCACTGCCTGGTCGGTGATGCGATGAGCGAGGCGCTGAATTTCCTGAATGTTGTCGAGATTAGCCGATGTGACATGGCTCTGGATTTCTGGCGCCAATCCCTTGAGATACATCTCAATGCGCTTGTATGGAGGGTCCACCATAGTTGGACACAGAACGGCCAGCTCATTCGACCGTTTAGTATACGCTTCGATCTCTGATCCAACCATTTTCAAATTATACAGCTCGTCTTCCAACTTGTGAATATCTTCACGTGTACAATACTCCCTCTTGATAAGTTCCTTAAAATCGTTCCAGGGTGTGGCGTTAGCAGCTGCCAACCCCAGAATTTGCACCTGCGCGTTCCACCAGGTTAGCGCGATTCCTTCCAAGGTGCCGGTTGCATACTTAACCTTGCGAGCCTCAGGGCACTCGTACATTTCGAATACTGACTCTAGCTTTTCAAACCAATGGAGGAGTCCCACTGCCCCCTCTGTGCCGCTGAAGGTACTTGGACGACAGTCCATTAAGTTCTTAAAGGTGCAAACTTGCTGCGCTGGTTGACCTATTGTGTACGAATAGGACGAGATTAAATACGAGAGTTAATGCAGGATCTAAGGATCCTAGTATGAGTCTATACTGCAGGGTATACTACCTGCTTGAGCAGCTGCAAGTGCCGCAGCAACTTGAGCTTGAACGAGAGCCTCTAGCTGGGCTTGTGTCATGTTAATTCTTCCAGACATGATCTTCATAGTAAAAAGTAACGTGAGTGAGAGTGGTTCGCGAGTAGGGTGATGACAGAAAAGCGTAAGCACGTAGGGATTCTCATGCTATAATATCATGTGTATCTAAACGTAATGCGAGCAAAGTTCTAAACAGTTCTAGCAAACAGGCAATAAACATAAACCTTATTACCTAGGATGTCGAGTCTTGCACGTAGAGCGAAACGTCGTTGTGGATCGTTGAGAGCACTGTTCTGGTTATAGTCTGGTTTTAATAAAAACGTTTTCCCATATTAAAACCAAGTTCTCTATAACCAATGGCTCTGATACCAATCTGTCACACCCCCAAAATCCCACACGCGGAGTACCACCGCTTGGGAGCGTGACATGACCAGGATCTTAACCACCAATCATATTGAACATGTAATATAGTTAAGTATAGCGGAAGCATTTAAGTAAACCCAAACATAATTAATAATATGTGAAATATCCTAAGTGTTCAAAT
Organism: Helianthus annuus; assembly: GCF_002127325.2. NCBI lineage: Eukaryota > Viridiplantae > Streptophyta > Magnoliopsida > Asterales > Asteraceae > Helianthus > Helianthus annuus. Next base: position 122,673,532 of record NC_035437.2, read on the forward strand.
AGCATTCACGATCCTTTGCCCACAACGACCTGCTCCTCCCTGTGCAAGCTCCATAAAGTACCTAAGCCCCTGCAAGGCATGCAGCAAATAATCAACAACTAGTTGAGCGAGTTCACAGAAAGTAAGTTCGTAACAGTAGTATGTAAGTTCATCTAGTGGTGAGAGATTCTCACGATTATCCTTAGTAATGGGGGATTCCCATTATGGTACTTACTAGACTAGTGCAACCATGTGTTCTTCTTAAACCGAGAACAGGAATACGTACAGGGTCACACAGGATTTACGTGACGTGCCCTTCCCCGAGGACAGTGGTACGCGTGGGGGCTACGTAGGCTTTACGCAGCGTGTCCTTCCGACCCGGAAGACAGTAGAAGGTATTGGGTTACGCAGGATTTACGTAACGTGTCCTCCCGACCCGGGAGACAAATGGTAATTACTGGGTTACGTAGGCTTTACGTAACGTGTCCTGACTATCCTGAGGACGATGGTCTATAGTCTAGTGATTGCGTAAGTACGAGTAATCATATCATATCAACATTCCAACCCAATTCCCAACCCGGGAATCCCATGCCTTGGCTGTGTGAACTCACCTTGGTTTGCTCGGCAGATACACAATTAAAAGACTCTTGAACTAAGGGTGGTCAACCACGTCCTAACAGGGTTACCACACAAGTCAGGTTCGGTTCGAGTAATGCACGTACAGTTCATACAAGTTAACACGTTAATAATCACGTATTGATCATGGCAACATCTTAGCAGTCAAGTAATGTCAAGAAGCCCAAATAATCATAACAGATCAACTACACCTACTCGGCCCAATAAATAACATATAAATGGCATTGTGCGATTCATACGGATTGTGAAATTAGGATTGGGCTTGAGGCCCAGCAGTTAAACAGTTTTACACTTTGTGCGACTGGGCATGTCTTGTGCGTCCCATTGGGGTTGTGCGACCCGTCCAGCCCAACCCAGCATACCCTCGGCCCAAATAGTAACATATAACAGTTATGAAATTCATAATACTTGTGCGATCCAGCTACTTACCCAGCCCAACATTTCATCCGGCCCAAACAATCAAATAACCCTTTAACATATACGGCCCAAATAACGAAACAGTCAACTTGTGCGATTTATGTGAGCTTGTGCGACTGGGCCAGCTTGTACGATCCGTTAACATTGTGCGACTGGGTACTTGGGCTGTCCGGCCCAATTCAGTTTGTGCGTTCGAGATTGGGATTGGGCCTAAAGTCCTTGTGCGATCAAGAACACCTTGTGCGACCAGGTGCCTTTGTGCGACGGATCTGCTTGTATGTGTGGGCATCTTGTGCGAACAAGATGCTTTGTGCGATTAGTGAACAATTTCCGAGATTCATGCTGTCCGGTTACAACCTATTATCGGTTTACATAGTTTCCATATTTTTGACAATCATCAATTAACACTAAACCCACAATTCAGTTAACAATATGTCGATCAAACAGAACAATTACAACAATAATTCACATGAACCCTAATCTTAACATATGAACAAAACCAGAACAATTTTATGAACATAAGCCACAAGATCCAACCTCAAACATACAAGATTTGCAAGCTTTCACATTGGCTACGGTTACTAATCATACAGCCGATTAACAAATTTCCAATCAATTACCATCATACAATACTCATCCGAATCCTATCGCAGCCGGATGTATATATACTCATTCATCCGATTCTAAGTTACGATCTTAACATCATCATCACATACAATCAAACAATCCGAATAAACATGAAATCACGCATAAACAACATGTCATCTATCAATATAAACAACAATCATACTAACCGGATTATGAATAGAAACAAGGTGATCCGAGTAGGAGATGCTCTTGCCGTCGGGTTCCAAGCAAACGAGAGAGAGAAAAGGAGTCTAGGGTTGTTGTGTGTATTGTGTTATGTTAACAAATGAGAATTCCCCATCCCCAACTATGGGTTTACACGGCTAAGAGGAGTGGGCCGTAACCCATACCGGGCTGCCCATGAGTCCCGAAAACAAGCTAAACGGCCCAAAGGCTTGTGCGAGTGATGTGTATGTTGTGCGATCCTATACATACATACATATGATATAAACTATGCACGTATCATTCATTCAATTATATAATCAAGTTCACATAAGTACGTAACATCGTAACATTCATTAACTCAAAGTGTCATATAGGTACGTAACGCTACATCAAAGTGAGTCTAAAGTTCGAGTTGTCACAGTATAGGACATAGAAAATATGATGATCTTGTAAACACTGCTGCAATACAAGCTGTTTCTGCTTAAATCATACCAACCAACAAAAGTGGCCAAGAAGTTAAAATAACTGACAAACTTGGTGACAAAATTACTCTGGAAAGATCTGTGGGATCTTCAACTTTTGAAGAAATTGAGAAATACCAATTTAAACCCACATGGTCTGATGAGTGTGATATCCTTGAAAATTTCAAACCAATGGATTTCACAACCACTGATGGTGTCAAAGCTCCAAAAGCAAAGGTCATTCCTATCAAAGATATCCCAACAGAGGTTCAAAACTCTGTTGCAAAGGAATCTGAGAAAAGGAAGAAAAAGGAAAAAATCAAAAACTTGTTTTGTGAATTCTGTGAAAAGAAGAATCATCTAACAAAAGATTGTTTTCATCTAAAAACATATGATATCAACAAAACAAGCATCATTTTACCTGCTGAAAGCTGCACCATCTGTGGTAAAGATAATCACAAAACTCAAGAATGTGTGTATCTCAAAAACTTTGACATAAAAAAATGAATACACTGCAAAAACATCCTTGAGTCCATCAACATCATCTGTCAAGTTCACCAAGAAACAACCACTGTTTGTCCCTGTCCAAACAGCTGTCACAAAACAGCTGAACCAAAAATCTGTCCAAAGAGATGTACAGGTGACTGATGCACCCCCTGCCAATCAATTCAGAAAAGGCAAGGAAAAAGCATCATACCAAAGGATTCCACATGTTTATGAGGCTTACAAAAAGCCCTCTAAACCAAGAGTGAACAGACATCCTTTTGGTTATCAACAGATGATAGGCCAAGACCCCCAACAGTGGTTAGAGAAAAACATTCTCAAAAATGTTCAAACCCCTGTGCTAACCACTGTCCATGCATCTGCCTCCATCCCAGACACTGTTGAGACCCCCTCCAAAGCCCTGTTGGCTTTGGAGACCTCTATGAACTAATCCTTTTACTTCATGTGCAGGGAGCTTCTGCATGCTTAGATAGTCTTTGGTATGTAGATAGTGGAGGCTCCAGGCACATGACAGGATGTAAAGCCCTTCTTCAAGATTTCAAAATTCATGGAGGGGGTGATATATCCTTTGGTAATAATAGTAAGGGAAAAGTTCTGGGTCTGGTACAGTAAAGTTTGGAAATGTAAAATTTGAAAATGTCAATCTTATTGATAATCTGAAATTCAACCTCCTGAGTGTATCTCAAATGAGTGATAAAGGGTTTGGATCATTCTTCACAAAGGATTGTTGGACCAGAAATGGTTAGTAAGATTGAAGCAATAATCAAGAAAGGCTCAACAAAACTTGTTGCTCAAAGAAGTGGCAATGTTTATGTTGTTGACATGTTAAGAGAGTGTCCCAGAGCTGATGCCTGTCTGTTCTCAGCTGCCTCTAACAAAGACACAGAGCTATGGCGCAAAAGACTGGGACACACAAATCTCAAAACAATCAATGAAATTTCAAAAAATGGCTTAGTAAGAGGCTTACCACAAAAAATGTTTTCATGTCCTGAACACTGTGTTTCCTGTTTAAAAGGAAAACAGCATAAGAGCTCTTTTAAGTCCATTGAAGAATCCAAAACAACCCAGTGTTTGCAAATGCTGCACATGGATTTGTTTGGCCCAGTGCAAGTCATGAGTCTCAAAAAGAAAAGATATTGCTTGGTTATTGTTGATGACTTCTCTAGGTTTACATGGACCTTCTTTTTACACTCAAAAGATGAGACTGCATGCATTTTGCAAGACTTTGTGATACAGGTTGAAAAGCAATTTGACCTTCCAGTAAAAGTCTTCAGGAGTGACAATGGCACATAATTCAAAAATAAGGAGTTGGATGCCTTCTGTGTGAAGAAAGGGATTGTAAGGCAGTACAACATCCCTAGAACACCAGAGCAAAATGGGGTTGTTGAAAGAAAGAACAGGACATTGATTGAGGCTGCCAGAACCATGCTTGCAGATTCAGGTTTGCCATTAACTTTTTGGGCAGAGGCAGTAAACACTGCTTGCTATGTCCAAAACAGAGTTTTGATCAACCCCAGGCACAAAAAGACTGCTTATGAAATTCTGTATAAAATAAAGCCATTAATCTCATATTTCAAAGTTTTTGGTTGCCCATGTTTCATTTTAAACTTAAAAGATTCTATCTCAAAGTTTGCAACCAAAATTGATATGGGATATCACCTGGGATACTCAACAACTGCTAAGGCCTACAAAGTGTTTAATACACGGACCAAAGCAGTGGAAGAGACTTTGAATGTAAAGTTCAATGAACTTTCATCAATGAAAATCCCTGCAAATCCTGCAGAATTGTTTGATCTTGAAAAATTCACTTTTGAAAATACTGCCGTCAAGACTAACAATGCAGGTACATCAGAAGATTCATCACCAGACTATGGATATGAGATCATCATTCCTCAAAAGTCTGCTTCAACAGGGAGAGCATCAGTTGTTCAAAACAGTTGTCAAAGCTCAACCACTACTACCTCAACAGTTGTTGACCAAAGTAGCCCTTTAACCACTGCTTCCACCTCATCAAACACTGCTGACAAAAGTCCTCAAACAGTGGATCAAAGTCAGCAGGTGTCCACACCTTTACCCCCAATGCCACCACCTTTTGAAGCCACTGCTGAGTCATCAAAGTCTCCAGCAGTGGTTAGCTCAGATGATACATATCTGCAGCCTTCACCACTTAATGCCATTATTCCATACCAAGGAGAGCTAATCTTCTTGAAATATCATCCACCAGATCAAATCATTGGCAACATCAATGAAGGGGTGCTCACAAGAAAGCAGTCCCAAAACATTTGTCTTTTTGCAGGTTTTTTATCACTCCATCAGCCAGTCAAGTACCAAGAGGCACTGAAAGACAACAGCTGGGTAGAAGCTATGCAAGAGGAGCTCCAACAGTTTAGAAGACAACAAGTATGGGAGCTTGTTCCATTGCCAGAGGGTATGAGTCCTATTGGCACAAAATGGGTCTTCAAAAATAAAACTGATGAAAGGGGTATTGTTGTCAAGAATAAAGCCAGGCTTGTGGTTCAAGGTTTCAGACAAGAAGAGGGCATTGATTATGATGAAACATTTGCCCCTGTAGCAAGACTTGAAGCTATCAGACTCTTTCTGGCCTTTGCTGTCAACCACAACATCAAGGTGTATCAAATGGATATCAAATGTGCTTTCCTCTATGGTAAGATTCAAGAGGAGGTTTATGTTTGTCAACCTCCAGGTTTTGAGGATCCATTTAATCCAGATCATGTCTACAAGCTAAATAAAGCTTTGTATGGCCTGAAACAAGCACCAAGAGCCTGGTATGAAACTCTGTCCGCCTTTTTACTTTCCATTGGTTTCACCAGAGGCAGGATTGATAAAACATTGTTTTTAAAATGGAGAGGAAAGGATTTGATGATTGTCCAGATTTATGTGGATGATATCATTTTTGGAAGCACATGTAATAAAATGTGTGAGGAGTTCAGACAACTCATGACAGCTGAGTTTGAAATGAGTGCAATGGGTGAACTCCAGTGCTTTCTTGGTCTCCAAGTAAGGCAACTGCAAAATGGTACTTTCATCCATCAAGGCAAATATGCCAAAGAACTTTTAAAGAAATTTGATATGGATGATTGTAAGCCATGTAGTACACCCATTGCAACCAATAAATTGGTCATGTCTGAAGAAAATGATGATTTGGTTGATCAGACCTTATATAGAAGTATGATTGGGTCTTTATTGTACCTAACTGCATCTAGACCAGATATCATGTTTGCAACATGTGTCTGTGCAAGATCCTAATCAGCCCCTAGAAACTCAAACCTTATTGCTGTAAAAAGGATATTCAGATACCTCAAAGGTGCTCCCACACTTGGTATCTGGTATCCAGCTGATGGTAAAATTAAGCTTTCAGGTTTTTCAGATAGTGAATTTGCTGGATGTGATAAAACAAGGAAGTCCACTTCAGGAGGGTGCCAATTCCTAGGAAATTGCTTAGTATCTTGGCAAAGCAAAAAGCAAGCAGCTGTTTCCACATCCACTGCTGAGGCAGAATACATAGCTGCTGCAAGCTGTACAGCCCAACTGCTCTGGCTTCAAAATCAGTTACTGGATTTTGGTATCACTGCCTTGAAGACACCACTTATGTTGGACAGCCAAGCAGCGGAAAATATCATCAAAAATCCAGTTTCCCATTCAACCACCAAACACATCGACATTAGACATCACTTTGTGAGGGATTGCTATGAAAAAGGTTTGATTTCTTTGCATCATGTTCCAACTAAGGATTAGCTGGCAGATGTGCTAACCAAAGCATTAGACACATCCACCTTTGAAAGCTTGATCTCTAGGATTGGCACGCTCAACATGGAATAACAGGCAAAATCCTGTTTTTCTATGAATAAAAGCATTAAAATGTTTTCAGAAAATCAAAAATCCATCCTTAAAAATAGCTAAAAATGAATTTTTCATTAAAATCCTAAAAGTCTGCCATACCACTGATGGGTTCAAAAGTCTGTGCTACTACAAAAGTCTGTCCACTGCTGAAAGTCATCCCCTGTTCTCATTTTCCTTTGATAACCACTGATGGTCATAATCAGTGTTGTATCCACTGCTGAGCTATCTACTGATAGTGAAAAGCATCCACTGTCCTCCATTATCATCACAACTACTGCCTTCACCAGTTGTTTTCACAAACTGTACTGTTCAAAAGTATTGTCCTTCACATCACCAGGGGATGGCATGCGGACAGTACTTAGTGGTCAGACCTTTTGTAACTGCTGCCACGTCAGCATTCACTTTTCATCAATAAAACCCCCTTTCAAAACCCAAACAGGGTTTCACTGTCGAATTGAATTCTTAAAAAAATTCTCTTCTCAAAGCAGTTTCCAATCCAGTCCATCAAATTTCTCCACATTCTCATCTTCGATTCTCATCCTCAAAATGACAAAATCGAAATCATCCACAAAATCTTCCAAAGGGGCCTCTCAAAAGGCTACCTCCACCGAAATCCCACACAAACCGTCTCATAATCTACTGAGTCTTCTCACAAAACCCGGCACCATCGATACATTTGACTCCATCCTTGATATTATCAACGCATCAAAGTACAAAACTTTATTAACCGTTGATGCACCCATTTACCTGCAAACTCAGAGAGAGTTTTGGAAAAATTGTACCCTTGAAAAACAAGGAGAAAATGTCATAGCCATTAACTCTACTCTGAAGAAGAAAGTAGTCCGAATAACACCGCAATCTATCTCTGAGGTCTTTCAGCTCGCTGATCAGGAAGGTACAGATTCTTCCCTAAAAACGAGTTAAAAATTGACTTCATTGAGCGAGTGTATGCAGACACAATGATGAAGAGGGATACCTTAGAAAAAGGCTTCTTCCTTCCTACAACAAGATTTTTATTCCATACCCTCCTCGTGTGTGTTTCAAATAAAACCACTTCTTTTAATGAAATACCACTGAAGATTCAAAACTTGGGATATGCTATTTTACAAGGAGAAAACTTTAACTATTCCAAGGTAATCTTCAATGATTTGGTTAAAAATGTTGAAACAAAATCATTCTTACTGTTTCCAAGATTTTTAAGTTATTATTTTGAGAAAAAATTCAGTAAGAATGATATTGCGGTAATAAATCAAGGTAACCCTTTTCAAATAAAAAGCTTAACTTCTGAAACATTTACAAGAATGTCAACACCTTGCAAAACACAAGCAGAGGTGCCTGAGCAGATTTTAGCAGCAAACACTGCTCCTCAGGTATCTGCTGCTGAGCCCACTGCTCAAGGTGATCAAGGTAGCCAAACAATTGCCTTGAAACCCACACCTAAAATCACCAAAAAAACACAGAAAAAGAAAAATCAAAAACCCCCAAAACCCATCAAAAAGGCAACTCTGGAGGATGAGATACCAGAGCAACTGCCTGTGACAGCACAAAAGTCACAACAAACCACTGCTGCTACTTCCTCACAGCAGTTGGTAAAAATATCTCAAACCTTAGCCGAAACTCCTCCTGTCTCTTCACAAAAAGAACAGGTTGTACACATAGGGTCACCACATCATGATGCTCTGGAAGCACTCGTTTCCATCATCCACAACCCAATACCCGGGGCAATTCCGCTTTCTAAACCTACCTTCACATCCCCATTTCCCCCAAACACAAAACTACTGTTGGATGCAATTGATTTGAACCTAGCACAAATCAGTCCTTCTCACTCACCTGTTCATGAGAAAATACCTCAACATGAGACTGGGCTTGATGTATCAATCTTTTCTAACCCACCAACACAACCTGAGGAGGTTACACCCCTTGAGTTACAAGTAACTCTTGGTGGTATTCCAAGTGAAGCAGCCACTACAAGTGTTGAACCTACAGGTTTACACTTGGACAGTGGTTACATCAATAAGACTTCCTTGGAGGCAATTCCTTCCATAAAACCTCTGTTATCTGCTAGTGAGTTTATATTAACCAGTGGTTCCATCAAAAGATTATCAAGTGTTGAAGGAAGAAGACCCCAGTACCAAGAAAAAGGGGCATCAATCGTTGATGTTTGGAGTACACTCCCTACCTCAACTTCTCATAAAACCACTGCTAGTGGGAAATCAGATGATCCCATTAAATTGGGTGATGGTTTAAAGTACCAAGAATTGATGGACATAGTTGAAAAACTGGATACCACTGTTGCAGAAATCAAAGACATGCTGCATCAGTTGTTGATAGTTCAAATGGTACAATCCACTGCTGTTCCATCTCAAGCACCTGCTCCACCACCAGCAGATGTTACAAATGAGCTCTGGAATCTTTTTCAACCATTTCTCCACCAACAACACCAGATGGCTGAGCAGCAGCATGAAAAACATGTTCAAGAGCTCAAAAATGTAATGGAGTCTAGGTACAAAGATACAAAGGATGACATTAAGGCTCTCAAGGCCCATCTGTTGACAACCACTGGCACCGCTCCTCCAACAGTTCTCTTCATTGATGAAATCCCCTCAGATAATGCCAAAAAGGGGGAGAAAATTAAGGAGTAGATAAAGAAAGGGATTGATAATGGGCTATATCTTGATACAGAAAAAGATGCAATGCTCAGAGAAATTCCCTTGCCAGATGGAAGAAAGAAGGTTGATGTGACCCAGAATGCACTTGATGATAGTATCATAAGTGTAAAAAGGGATAGAGCGGCAAAGGATCTGTCAAGGTGGGATGAGGAGAAGAGAGCTTTCATGAAGCTGAATGAACAGGGTTGTTCTGGTGAAAAGGATGATCAAAATCCTGTTCCAAAAAGAAATCTTACTAGAAAAGTAAGGAAACCCAAATCCACACCATCCAGTTTTCAAAAGCATACTCCAAAACCATCATCCAAAAGCACCAACATCAAACCTCCACCCAAACAGCTGTTGCAACCTCTGTTGTACCAACATCTGCTGGTACCACAGTTGTTACAACAACTGCTCTCACTTCAACACACACCACTTCAACACACACCACTACCACTGCCTTATCACCACCAAAAACAACATCTCTACCATCACTTCCTGCCATAAAGCAGAAGACATCAGATGTTATAACATCTGCTGTAATGACAACAGTGGTTGAAACACCAGTTGTTTCAAGAGCTGTTAGTCAGTCACAAACCACTGCCACTCAAATCACTTCCACTAATCCACCGAAAACATCATCTGCTAAAACGCCCAAATATCTCATTCGACCAACAACATAAAATTTCTTACAATTTTACAAAATTTTGACATGACCCGTGCGTAGTAAGTACTTTTCTCCCTGTTTTTAACAATACCAATATAATTATTACTACGATACTTTCCAACAAAGCAAAGGTTAAGACTATATAAGGTTCACCATGAACGTTTAGTACAAACTACACAAAAGTTTAGTATTCAAACTTCTTACTAACACTAGACACATACTAATTAACATTTACTAGACAAAAGGGTAAGTTAACCCATCAAACGACAACTTGGACCAGAAGCGCATAAGGTCGACATAACGTGTGTGTGTTCGGTCCGGATGCGCCGCAATCAAGCAAGGGATTTACCTATCATTCATAACAACAACATTGTTAGTTCATAATACATAGTAATTTAAAATCCTTTAATTACCTGTCATTGTTAGACCCGTTAACATGACATGTTACCTTATTAACATCCTTGCTTCCATACAAAACATCCAACTTATCACTTTCCGACCCATTTGTAATGAATCGCTACATAACATGCTTTCCAATATACTTACATCCTTTGACCCGTTATGTACATTTACAACAAATCCATAGTACCAAATACTACTATTCATAAAACTACATTTAAGGTAAATAAAGCTCATATGAACTTACCGCGATCTTGGGATGCTTGTGCCTTTGAGTGACTTGCGCCTTCTTCCTTCTTTGTGCCTATATGTCATCATCTCGTACTTTAGCTTTCTTAAACATTAATTTCACAATCCTTATAGTATGTTATGGCGTTTACTAATCACATACATCATTATCATGAGAAAGTTGCATCATCTTAACAAGTATTCATGCAAAAGCCATAACTAAACTCACTTAGGCATTTTGTCAAACACATGGTGTGCATATCACTAGATTAACATAATGTACAAGCATTTTAAGCACAACTTCGATAGTTCACTCTTTGAGTAACATAAACATCCTACTATGTTAAAATCTATCATTCAAATCATGAGCATATAGTTCTAAATCAATTATTCATAACAATTTCATAAATCAACCATCAAATTAACATACAAAACTTCACAATTGTTAAACATTACTTGACATGCAAGTGGGTTTTGCCCTAACCTTGTTTATATTCAAATTTTAGCATCTAATGATATCTAGATCTTCCTAGCAACCATTAATCTTACTGAATTTTGTATTACATTCACGAATTACACAAAACCCACATAATCAAACATCATCAAATCACAAAAATTTGATTTACTTGAAGTCAAGAACACTTAGATAATCAAGATTCTTAGGTCATGCATTCGATTCTTCAATAATCTAGCTTTCAATTGAGGGAATTTAGTGATTTAGGGTTTTGTGAGGGAAGGAGTCCCCTCCTGGCTTCTCACGATCGCAGACCACACCAGACTTGTCTGGTTTCTTTTTTTGTCATGTTTTAATTCCATATTTACATATCTAGTCCCCCATCTTTTAAGCCCCATTCACTTTTCTCATTTCTAATTACTAACTTGGTAAATTAATGCATATATGGGGTTTTTTTTGATTTGTTAAATGGTACAAATCTTAATAATGTTCTAAATTTCGTATTTACCCTTTCTTTTCGTCAATGTTTTGTGACGAAGCATTAAAACTCGTTACACACGAAATTTGGGGTGTTACAAGTCTACCCCCTTTAAGATGGTTTCGTCCCCGAAACCAGAATACATACCGAATAACTCTGGGTAGTGCTTTAGCATATCATCCTCCGCTTCCCATGTGAGATCCGATCCCTTCCGATGTTGCCATTGAACCAACACTTGTCGAACGGATTTGTTGCGGAGTTGTTTTACTTTGAAATCTTTTATTGCTACAGGCCTTTCAACATAATTCAATTTTTCATCTACTTCAATATCGTCTAAAGGCACATATGCAGTCTCAACTGCGAGACATTTTCGCAACTGTGACACGTGAAAGGTGTTATGCATCCCATCCAACGCGGGTGGTAATTCTAACCGATATGCCACCGCCCCGACCCGGGCGAGTATTTTGAATGGCCCAATGTATCGAGGACCTAGCTTCCCGTGTTTACGAAAACGGATTATTCCTTTCCATGGAGAGACATTTAATAACACATGATCTCCTACTTGAAATTCTATTGGTCGCTTTCGTCGATCCGCATAAGATTTTTGTCTATCTTGCGCTGCTTTTATTCTTGACCTAACCATATCAATCTTTTCATTCGTCTTGGTCACTACTTCTTTTGACGCGATCTCTCGTTGACCCACTTCCCCCCAACAAACTGGGTACCTACATTTCCTTCCATAAAGCATTTCGTAGGGGGCCATTCTTATGCTGTTATGATAACTATTATTATATGAGAACTCTACCAAAGGTAGATGATCATCCCAGCTTCCTCCAAAATCCATAACATACGCCCTTAACATATCGACTAATGTTTGAATAGTTCGTTCTGACTGACCATCGGTTTGCGGATGGTAGGCGGTGCTAATATGTAAATGGGTCCCCAATTCTTCATGAAACTTCCTCCAATAACGAGATGTGAACCGGGTGTCCCGATCGGATCACCGAAACCCCATGTCGGGATATAATCTCGTTCATATAGACTTCCGCCATCTTTTCTGAGTTATAATTTTCCCGAATGGGTAGGAAATGTGCGCTTTTGGTCAGTCGGTCAACGACTACCCATATTGCATCGTGCCCTTTTTATGTCTTGGGAAGCTTAGTTACCAAATCCATCGTTACATGTTCCCACTTCCTCACCGGGATCTCCAAGGGTTGCAATTTTCCATACGGCTTTTGGTGTTCGGCCTTTACTTGAGAACATGTCAAACATTTCGCAACATATTTGACAATGTCTCTTTTCATCCCCGGCCACCAATAATTCATTCTCAAGTCTCGATACATCTTTGTAGCCCCCAGATAACGGAGTATCGAGACTTGTGAGCCTCATTCAACAGTAATTCTTTCACATCACAATACCGAGGTATCCAAATTCGATTGTACCTCATTTTCATACCATTTGCATTCTTTTCCAATTCATGAATAAACCCTTTCATCCTTTCTTTCTTTGAGTCGTCAGCTTTTAAAGATTTTGTTTGAGCATCTCGAATGTCATCAAGGAGTTTAGGGGTGACTACCATCTTCATGGATTTTACCCGAATCAGGGGTGGGTATTCCTTTCGACTAAGTGCGTCCGCCACTATATTAGCCTTCCCGGGATGATAATAAATGTCACAATCGTAATCCTTAATGAGTTCCAACCATCTTCGTTGCCTCATATTGAGATCTTTCTGTTCGAAAAAAATATTTGAGGCTTTTATGATCCGAGAAGATAGTACATTTCACCCCATAAAGGTAGTGCCTCCATATTTTCAAAGCAAACACGACTGCCGCCAATTCTAGATCATGAGTTGGGTAATTGTTTTCATGCTGCTTGAGTTTTCTTGAGGCATAAGCAATGACCTTACCCTTTTGCATTAATACGCAACCTAAACCTTGGTGGGAGGCGTCAGTATATACTACTAATTCATCCGTTCCATCCGGTAGTGTCAACACCGGAGAATTTGAGAGCTTTTCTTTTAAAGTCTGAAACGCCTTTTCTTGTTCTTCGCCCCATATAAACTTTTCATTCTTCTTTGTTAACTTCGTCATAGGAGAGGCTATCTTGGAGAAATCTTGGATAAATCTTCTGTAGTACCCAGCCAAGCCTAGAAAACTTTTTATTTCGCTTGGATTCTTCGGGGGTACCCAATTCATTACCGCATCTACCTTGGACGGATCCACATGAACACCATCCACATCGATCACATGACCCAAAAATTGTACCTCTCTAAGCCAAAAGGCACACTTTGAGAACTTTGCATATAACTTTTCCTTGCGAAGCGTCTCTAATACATCACGTAAATGGGAAGCATGCTCTGCTTCACTGCGGGAGTATATTAGAATATCGTCGATGAAAACAATTACATACTTATCAAGCATAGGTCAGCACACCCGATTCATTAAATCCATAAACGCAGCTGGTGCGTTCGTCAACTCAAAGGACATTACTAAAAACTCGTAATGCCCGTACCGTGTTCGAAACGCAGTTTTCGGCACATCTTCTTCTCGCACACGCAGTTGGTGATATCCCGACCGCAAATCAATTTTTGAAAACCAACTTGCCCCTTGTAGCTGGTCAAATAGGTCATCAATTCTGGGCAATGGGTATCGATTCTTCACCGTTAACTTGTTCAACTCTCGATAGTCGATGCACATTCGCATCGAACCATCTTTCTTCTTCACAAATAATATGGGTGCTCCCCATGGTGAAACACTTGGTTTAATAAAACCCTTATCGAGCAACTCCTGAAGTTGCGTCATCAATTCTTTCATTTCGGTTGGGGCCAACCGATAAGGAGCTTTAGCTACCGGTTTTGCACCCGGGTTAAGCTCTATTTTGAATTCTACTTCTCGTTCAGGTGGAAGCCCTGGTAGGTCTTCTGGAAACACATGCGGATATTCATTCACCACGTTCACATCTTCCAGCTTTGGGACACCTCGATTAGTGTCAATCACATAAGATAGATAAGCTCTACCCCCGTTCCTCACATGTTTGACAGCTTTGATTATAGAACATAATTTCGACTTGATGACCCTTTCCCCTTGAACACTTACCCGTTCCCCCCCCCCCCCCGAGGTTACTACATGAATGACTTTCTTTTCACATTGAATTTCAGCGTGGTTTTGGGCTAGCCAATCCATTCCTACAACTACTTTAAATTCCCCCATGTACATTGGAACAAGATCTATACTAAATTCCTCATCTTCGATTAATATCTTACAGTTTTTGCAAATATCATGCAACAAATAGCTTTTACTATCAGCAACTTCGACCTCTAAGGGTGTTAACATCTTTTCAAGCTTAAACGATGGGTGAGCTAGCAATTCATTAGAAATGAACGACCTACTAGCCCCGGAATCAAATAAAACATTCATAGGCATAGAATTAACCAAGAATATACCTGAAACCACATCCGGGCTAGCTTTAGCTTCATCCGAGGTTAACTGAAACATCCTCCCGCGAGCCTTGGGGGGCTCATCCTTCTTTCCATCTCTCTTTGCCCCTTGTTGGAGTTTCGGACATTCCGCTTTAATGTGTCCCGTTTCATTGCAATTATAACACGCCTTTGGGTTTTCGGGGCACCTATAAAACGGATGTCCCTCTCGTCCACATTTGTAGCATCCCTTCTTTCCCGACAAACATTCACCCGAATGATGCTTCCCACACGTCTTGCAAGTCGGAATTTCACTACTTGCTTTCCCCTTCTTGCTTTGGTCTTGATATCTTGCCTTTTTCGATGGGCTTGCATTGGTAGGCTTCTCCGCTACCCTTTTCTCTCCCCGTTCAACCTGTCTTTTTATCTCAATTTCTCTGTCTCTTGCCCATTCAATTAATTCATTTAACGTTGCACACTTGGAGGGATTTACAAATTCCCGATATTCAGCCTTTAACATAGCATGGTAACGTATAATCCTTTGCCTCTCAGTCCCCGCTATCTCCTCACAGAACTTCACCCTCTCAAGTAACTTGTTTGTTATCTCGTCAATCGTTTCATCCTTTTGTCTGAGACGTAAGAAGTCTTCCTGGATCTTATCAATTGCGGATTGTGGACTATAATATTTCAGAAATGACTCCTTGAATTCTTGCCATGTTAACGACTGTACTTTATCATCCCCCAATTCCTTCGAGTATGCGTCCCACCAATCTTTTGCTTGGAGTTGTAGGAGGCCCGTGGCAAACATTACTTGATCCTCCACTTCACTTCTACTTCGTGTAAACACGGCTTCGGTACTTGAAATCCACCTTTGACAAGCTATCGGATCAACTTCCCCTTTGTATGGTAAGGGGTTACATGCCATGAACTCTTTGTACGTGCATCTCCGAATGCTTTTCTTCACTTGCAATTCACTAATCATTTCTTTCAATTCTTCCACCTTGGATGTTACCGAGGTATTAACTATCTCCAATACTTGTCCTTCAACTTCTTGAGCTAGTCGGGGTACACTAGCCTCTATTGCTTTCTTTACTTCTTCTACAATCATAACTCTTATTTCATTTCGGCGTGCTTCGTCGTCCTCATTCACATTCACCATATCAGCCATCTACATAAAACATTCGTTACATTCATTAGATTTAATTTCATACTTGCCACCATTATGTTTTAACATCGTTTTATCATGACACATTCCATTCATTATTCATACTTCATGCCTTGTCGTCATTGACGATCGTATCGTGTCATTCTTACTTTAGACATTCATTCATTCTTTTCGTCATAACCAAGTTAATAATACGTAGCTCTCATTCTTTTCCAATACGTAAAAGAAATCACTCGTGACTAAATCATACTTAAGATTTCTATGGAAACTCAACGTTCCCGACGATCTACATCATAGTATTCCTTCTCCCTTATACCTTGATATTACTTTTCTTAACATTTAGGACCGCATTATATCGTTCTTAATACCTTCTGTATGAATAAAACAATAAACATAACAATATACTTTAAAAAGGGCTGAAAATGACCTCCACCGTAAGCTACGGTGGCTACCGTAGCTTACGGTGGCCCTTTTTCCTTTACGGTCTTGGGCTACTGTTTTACGGTAGCCACTTTCTCCCAGGTGCTACCGTAAGCTACGGTACCACCGTAACTTACGGTAGTGCCCAGCGTACTATTATTGATTTTTCATGTTTTTCTACCCATTTTTGACCCGTATCAACCCCCAAACGGATCTGATTCATCCTATATCTTCCCACTACATCTCGTAATCATTTAATAACGTTCCGCAACTAATTATATTGTAATGCAAAATCATTTCATAACGTAATCATTTAAAACACTTACTTGCTTTGCGCCACGGATCGAACACAAACTTCTCCCGAGCTTTCAGTTTGAGTTCAAGCACTTGATGCTTAAATCCCTCAAACCCAGGCTCTGATACCAACTTAAAACGCCCAAATATCTCATTCGACCAACAACATAAAATTTCTTACAATTTTACAAAATTTTGACATGACCCGTTCGTAGTAAGTACTTTTCTCCCTGTTTTTAACAATACCAATATAATTATTACTACGATACTTTCCAACAAAGCAAAGGTTAAGACTATATAAGGTTCACCATGAACGTTTTGTACAAACTACACAAAAGTTTAGTATTCAAACTTCTTACTAACACTAGACACATACTAATTAACATTTACTAGACATAAGGGTAAGTTAACCCAGCAAACGACAACTTGGACCGGAAGCGCATAAGGTCGACATAACGTGTGTGTGTTCGGTCCGGATGCGCCGCAATCAAGCAAGGGATTTACCTATCATTCATAACAACAACATTGTTAGTTCATAATACATAGTAATTTAAAATCCTTAAATTACCTATCATTGTTCGACCCGTTAACATGACATGTTACCTTATTAACATCCTTGCTTCCATTCGAAACATCCAACTTATCACTTTCCGACCCATTTGTAATGAATCGCTATATAACATGCTTTCCAATATACTTATATCCTTTGACCCGTTATGTACATTTACAACAAATCCATAGTACCAAATACTACTATTAATAAAACTACATTTAAGGTAAATAAAGCTCATATGAACTTACCGCGATCTTGGGATGCTTGTGCCTTTGAGTGACTTGCGCCTTCTTCCTTTGTGCCTATATGTCATCATCTCGTACTTTAGCTTTCTTAAACATTAATTTCACAATCCTTATAGTATGTTATGGCGTTTACTAATCACATACATCATTATCATGAGAAAGTTGCATCATCTTAACAAGTATTCATGCAAAAGCCATAACTAAACTCACTTAGGCATTTTGTCAAACACATGGTGTGCAAATCACTAGATTAACATAATGTACAAGCATTTTAAGCACAACTTCCATAGTTCACTCTTTGAGTAACATAAACATCCTACTATGTTAAAATCTATCATTCAAATCATGAGCATATAGTTCTAAATCAATTATTCATAACAATTTCATAAATCAACCATCAAATTAACATACAAAACTTCACAATTGTTAAACATTACTTGACATGCAAGTGGGTTTTGCCCTAACCTTGTTTATATTCAAATTTTAGCATCTAATGATATCTAGATCTTCCTAGCAACCATTAATCTTACTGAATTTTTTATTACATTCACGAATTACACAAAACCCACATAATCAAACATCATCAAATCACAAAAATTTGACTTACTTGAGGTCAAGAACACTTAGATAATCAAGATTCTTAGGTCATGCATTCGATTCTTCAATAATCTAGCTTTCAATTGAGGGAATTTAGTGATTTAGGGTTTTGTGAGGGAAGGAGTCCCCTCCTGGCTTCTCACGATCGTGGACCACACCAGACTTGTCTGGTTTCTTTTTTGTCATGTTTTAGTTCCATATTTACATATCTAGTCCCCCATCTTTTATGCCCCATTCACTTTTCTCATTTCTAATTACTAACTTGGTAAATTAATGCATATATGGGTTTTTTTTTTTGATTTGTTAAATGGTACAAATCTTAATAATGTTCTAAATTTCATATTTACCCTTTCTTTTCGTCAGTGTTTTGTGACGAAGCATTAAAACTCGTTACACACGAAATTTGGGGTGTTACATTTGCCTCTCATAAAATAAAAAGGAGAAGGGTTATCATATCAGATGATGATTCTCCATCACCACCACCAACAGCTTCAAAATCCCAAGCACTTGTCACAGTTTCAAAACCCATTCCTCTCTCTTCAACTCAAATTCAAAAGCCATTACCTCCTGCAGGTGTTGTGTTTCCTTTAGAACTCATAGCAGTTAGAGATGAAATCAAATCTTTCTACTATCAGGACAACCCTGCCAAAAGGAGCTTACCTTCAGTTAGAGGATATCCTAGGCCAAATAACATTGAAGAATACTTGGAAATCAAAGCCAAGCAAGCAGAGGATATTGCTAACAAAAACAAACAAGGGAAATCTGATAGGGAATTTCAGCAAAACTATCAGTTTCTCCTTACACAGGTCAGATCAATGGAACAATTTGCCAAAAATGTTAGTCAACAAATTTCAGAAAGGGCAGATGAGACCCTAAGAAAAGACTACATTGAAAATATCATGACCTACAAGAAATACAAGGGGGAGAAACACATGTATAAAAACTGGACCATTCATGAGCTTGAAAAAGAAGTAGCCAGGACTCATGAAATGATCAAAGATAATGTCCAGCAGACTCCCCCTAAAAAATTCAAACAGGTTGAAGCTGACAAAGCCTTAGAGCTGAAGAGAATGAAAGAGGAGCTGATAATTGCTGAATATGGGTCAAAGAACTCTGTGTCAAAGTGGGGAGAAGCTAGGGTCAGGGCCACCTATAAAAGGTTGGAGGAGCTCAGGAAAAAAGATCCAACTGCTCCACAAAAACCTGACTATTCCAAAGTAGAGGTTTCAAAAAGACCACCAAAGCTGCAAGCCAAACGAACCACTGCTCCTGCTGGTGCTGCTATCTACAAAAGAAGGAGTCAAAGCCAGTTGGGCGCTGAAACAGTTCAAGATTTAATTGCCGGAAGTGACATTGTGAAAAAGGGCATTATTCTAATGTTGAAAGAAGAATCTGAACTGGAATAATCTGCAAGTACTGCTCAGCCAGTCATGAACAGGCCAGCATCACCAAATTCCTCTACAAATAAAAATCTCCCAAGAAACCCATCAGGCTCAAAAATACAAAAGTGGAAAACTGATAAACAGACCCACGTATTGACTATGATCAGGTCTGATGGCGAAGTGAAGAAATTAACAAGGGAACAAGCTCTTGGCCTGAGTCTTGAAGATTTGCAGGATCTCCTTGATCTTCCACTTAGCAGTGATGATGATAATACAGATGCCTTAACTTTTGAATTGCAATTCAAAGGGCAGATAAGGGAACTGTTGTTGAGGCAATAAAGATCTACAATAATGAAGAGTTTTGGCATTATCTGTTCCAAGGGGAGATTGTTGGGATTGAACCCTACCAAAGAAACAGATAATGAAAGCCAAAACTGGATCAGGGCAGTGGATCCAGAATAAACAGATGTTTGATTACAAGTCTCTCCCCTTGAAAGTGGTTTCAACATCTGCTGACCTCCTATCTGCTGATCATGCAAACTACTGACCTACAACTGCTGATCAAGTTAAGGACTGATTGAAGAACTAAAGCTCTGCTGCTCAATCTACTGCCATGGTTCAAGCACTGCTGATCATGACAAGTACTGCTGGGTTCACAGCGGTGGAAGGATGCAGCAGCAGTTTATATTTGCTTTATGTATTGAAATGTAATATCAGTAGTTAGCATAGTAGTGTTTGTATAGATCAGAGGTTAGAGTTTGTTAGGAGGTTAGATGTCACTTTCATGGTGACTTCAGCTTAGATGCTCAGTGGTTTGCAAGTGCCTATAAATAGAACAGTACTCTGTACTGTTCTGTTTAGCTCTTTCACCATCTTCTTTCTGCACGAACAAACACTGAGCTCGGGCTGAGGGGGAGTTTGCATATCATACATACATTGTAATCGGAGTTTAAAATTAAATTTAATCATTTGATTCAGTGGTGAAAATGTATGATTGAAAGCATTTCTTCTGTTTGATTGTGAAAAGTTTGCTTCCATTTAAATTCCACTGCACTACTCTTTCATTTGTTCATCTAAATTCAAACACAAATCACAATCAATCCAAACTCAGATCTTAACAGACCTTATTAAGCTCACGGTAATTGATGCACAGGCGCATCGAACCATCTTTCTTCTTAACGAACAAGATTGGTGCTCCCCATGGAGACGAACTAGGTCTGATGAAACCTTTGGCTAGCAAATCATCTAACTGCGTCCTTAATTCCTTCATCTCTGTTGGCGCTAATCTATAAGGTGCTCTAGCCACAGGTGCAGCTCCGGGGATGATGTCAATCCTGAATTCCACCTGTCTATCTGGTGGCAAACCAGGTAGTTCTTCCGGGAAAACTTCAGGGTATTCAGAAATGATGGGAATATCTTCGATCTTGGGCTTCTTCTAGTCAATGGTTACCTGTGCCATATAAATGACACATCCCTTCTTCAGACATCCGGATGCCTTGAGCATAGCCATTTGCTCAGGCAATCCGTGTTGGGTATCTCCCTGAATAGTAAGTGGTTCACCAGATGGAGTCTTGATCACCACTTGTTTCTTGTTGCACAGAATCTGGGCTTGGTTATGCGATAACCAATCCATACCTTTCACTATATCAAAGCCTGCTAGCTTAAAAGGTAACAAGGACAAAGGAAAAGAGTGGTTCCTAATGGATAGGACACACCCATCTAATACAGTCGAAGCTGTTTCTATGGTTCCATCAGCTAATTCCACTTCATATTTCACACTTAGGGTCTTAACAGGTAATCTTAATAACTCACAAAACTTATTATCTACAAAGGATTTATCTGCTCCAGAATCAAAAAGTATCCTTGCATAGATATCATTAACAAGGAAGGTACCTGTTATCACGTTGTCGTTTTGAATGGCTTCCTGAGCATTCATCTGGAAGACCCTAGCGTTGGTCTTCTTTCCTTCCTCAGCCTTCTTTGCAAGCTTTGGGTAGTTGGTCCTAAGATGCCCCTTCTCATTACAGTTATAGCACGTGGCATCCTTGATTTTCTTACAATCCAATGCCTTGTGGTCTAATGACTTGCAAATCCCACACGCTTTCGGCTGGGACTGGGACATCGACTTATACCTGCACCTCCCAAAATGGTGCTTCTTACAAACTTTGCACCTGGGTTTATCACCCGTCTGTTGATCACCTTTCTTGGATCCCGACCCTTTCTTGTGGTCGTTGTTTCCCTTGCGCTTCTTATCTGAGTGTCGTGAACCGTCATCTTCGCGTTTCCTTTTCTCGGCATCCGCATTTCTCAGCGATCTCTGTCTAACTGCGTCCAGCGTGAGGGACAGAGATATGTCAGCTGCTGATCTGAATGTAGCGGGCTGAGAGGCCTTGACACGTGCTTTTATTTCCGGGGCCAGACCCCCAATGAAACGGGCTATCCTTTTAGGTTCCGGTGTCACAAGGTAAGGAACTAACCTTGACAGGGTATTAAAGCTCGTGAGATAAGCCTGGCAATCCAGGTTTTTCATAACCAGTGATAGAAAATCAGATTCTATCTTT
Organism: Helianthus annuus; assembly: GCF_002127325.2. Lineage (NCBI taxonomy): Eukaryota > Viridiplantae > Streptophyta > Magnoliopsida > Asterales > Asteraceae > Helianthus > Helianthus annuus. Next base: position 122,695,688 of record NC_035437.2, read on the forward strand.
TCAACCTCGTGCTGAGGGCAGTAATTCTCTTTGATGAGGGTAACAAATTGTTCCGAAGACATGTTGTACAAATGTACCTTTCCGGTGGCCTGAATCAACGATCTCCACCATGTTAGGGCTTCACCCTTAAATGACTGGGACACAAACTTTACAACGTCCCTTTCAGCACAACCACTAATGTCCACTACGGTGTCCATCTCGTCCAGCCAAGTCATGCAATCCACTGCCCCTTTCTCCCCAGTAAAATCTCGGGGTTTACAAGACACAAAGTATTTATACGTACAGGACTTGGTACGTGGTGCATCATCAAACACTATCTTCTTGGGTGGAACACTGTTATGGTTTGAGGAGTGTCTATCATCATCTTTCTTAGACTCATCTTTCTTAGATGGCGGCTTGCTGTGAGCCTCCGAGTGAGTCTTAGACTTGGTGTGCTGTGTAGACAGGGTCCTACTTCGAGTCCTAGAAGACTCACTGTTTTGTCGATCCAAAGCCCTTGTAACATCATTATCAACTAGTGCTTGCAGCTCTGCACCAGTAAGCTGTATCTTGGAGTTATCGTGGTTTTCCACCGGGTGACTATTCACTTCATCCGACCTAGCCATGCAGCTTCAATTGCTACATATAGAAAATAATAGGCAAGGTTTTATTTAGAGGTTTTTACAATATTTTATGATTTATTAACCATGGTTTTAATAGCCATTTCTGGTTAATTTGTTAATCATTTATTTATTCAGGACCTTTATTATAATCCTATTTCACATTTTAATATTAGCATAAAATTCTAGTCCCAAGGACGGTTTATAACCAGGATTTTCACAGAATCGAGGTATTTGGGTCTGAATCACAGTTCAATACCCTTTCTAGACAGTGAGTTGTAGACTTCTACTGTCTCTTAGTCCCAGAGGACGTTAATTATTACCCGTAGGCACTTCATCCTTAAGGGATGGTCATATAATTACAGGGAAATTTAAATTAACCCAATTTAAAGATGGCATGTGTTATTTTTACTGCATCACAATTTGCCTAACATGTTAACATACTTACAGATGTTAACAAAATTTGGAATCCTTTGGGCAGGTTCTACCATCTTGGCCATGTCTATAATGACGCGTGGCTAGGTTTTACCCCTAAGATTCTCTTTTAATATTAAACGCAGAACAATCCTAATCTGAGATATTAATGATGGATTTGATATTAATTATGGATCTGAGATATTAATTATGGATCTGAGTCTAATTATGGAGATACCATCTTGGCCTTGTCTTAAAAATGACACAAGGCTAGGTCTTGTCCCTTTTTAGATTTTGCCATTTTATAACAATGGTAGATCTTTAATAGGAAGGTTATTTTCATTTTTACTTTGTGTTTTAAGTTTATGAATATACTTAATAATAAACAAATATGAAAATTTAAATTCAACCATTCCGTTACTAAAATTTAACAAGTACATCATTTACCCTAAACGGGACTTTCTACAAATAACTTGCCCGCGCAGGGGCGAAATACAAACAAACAAACCCACGCAGGGGTTAACTAAAATACATGCCCACGCAGGGGCAGAATACTAAAAGACAAGCCCACGTAGGAGCTGAGTACAGAAACAAAAAGTCCACGCAGGGACTGGATTACAACCAAATAAAATAATAAACAAAGGTCTTCAATTACCCCTTCTCTTGGTCTTCCCCTTGAGTAGGTCTGACAGACCTTTGAAGAAGCCTTGACGTTCTCTGCGGTCTTCTCGAACCTCCTGCTCAACTTGGTTCAACCTATCGAGAACCTCTTGTTGGCGTTCTGGTGGAATCAGTTGCGGCTGCGGCGGCTGATACAGAGGTTGAGGAGGTGGCGGACGCTGGTACCCATAAGTTGGGTAACCAGTGGTCCAAAGACCACCATAGGGTCCATCTGGGTGACGAACATTGTAGTCCAATGCCTCCTGGTATGGGTCCACATTGGCATAGTCGTACTGGGTATGAGCCGGCTGCTCAAAAGGGTTATACGCCGCTGAACCGGCGTAGGCAGGGATTGGGTTATCAAAACCCAATGGTGGCGCCATAGGTGCAGAGTTTATCTCTGGGATGGGGTTTGATGGACCCCCCATCTGTGGGTCTTTTTCTTCTTGGAGTGGCGGATAATGACTGCCACTCGAGGGCTGGGGAGTGCTGATGCGGACTCCTCCTCGCACGGACATCCGTGCGTTTGACCTCCTCCGCCTCGGTGGCTCCGGAGGCGGTTGCTGCTCCACTGGTGGTGGTGGTGGCGGAGTGACTGCCACAAATCGGGAATCCTTGGAAGGATCCTGTTGCTGTTGCTGCTGGTGCTGCTGCTGCTGCTGCTGGTACGGAGACGAGTGTTCGAATGGGGTAAAATACCAGTCCCACTGGTTGAACCTCGCCTGGTAGCTGTCAGGACCACGGTAAGTTGATCCATGAAAAGATGACCTATTGGAGATTTCGATGGGGTGGTTCGGGGTCCCGGTTGTAGGCTCCACGGGATCCGTATCTTCATCCATGTCATTTTCTCCCGAGAAGTGATCCTCGGGTCCTAGTGGGTTAAAACCCACGGGTTCTTGAATGAAATTAGCCGGGTTGAACCGGCTTTGCAAAGCAGGGGTAGGGTCACCAAAAGAATGGTGCGAGTTTGACCGCTGCAAGGGTATGAAAGAAGGTGGAGGGTTGTCGGGCTCGTTTTCGGATTGTGGCCCGAAAGAATGCAAATAGGACGGTGAGGAACTTAAGGAGACTGATCGCCTCCCAGGTTCAACGTAAACCCTCCACGGCTCCTGAGGGCTAGTGCTCATTGTGATCGATGGTGTACGCCGGTGCGAAGGCCCGGCTTCATGGTCATGGCCCGTAACTAGGCCCTTGCCTCTTCCTCTCAAAAACCTTGGCGGCATTCTTAACCTTCAAACATAAGCAAAGGTACAACAACAAATATATAATAAAATAAAGACCAATTAAAACAAAACGAAACAGAGTTTGTCCTATGTTCTTTGTCTAGACTCGGAACTCGAGGAATGTGCATTTATTTAACTGAGATTAAACACAAAAGGCTAGTGTTTAATTCACTCAGCGTTGGCTCTGATACCAACCTGTCACACCCCTATTTTCCACGTGTCACCGGTGGGCCCGGTGGGGGTTCCGTGACGTAGTTGATATCGTCATAGTCAAACAATACAAAATATAAATGCACAACGTAAGCAAAAAGATAGATTTATTTCAACCAAATAAAATTGTAATATCAAGTATCACAAACAGCTGAAATAGATCCACAGGCGGATCAAAACAAAGAGGAAACTTTTATTCGACAGACTTCATGCATCCTAAGCTTGCGAGACTTTTATTGATGCTAAGGAGTGGCCAGGCGTAGTACCTGCACTTAGCCTTTTTGGTAAATACGTCAGTTTACACTGGTAAATACAATTTAACTGACTCATTTTGAAAGGTTTTAAAATTTATTTGAATGCCCGCGGCACAAAACTTTTTATAACTTGGGATAATTATTTGCTTATAATCTTGTAAAAGAATTACATGTTTGTTATGCGTTCAGTTGTTCGGGTCGTGCCGAGTTAAAGATTAATAGACACACCACTTAGTATAGTTCTGTCGCGAGACTTCTCTCTTACTGACGATTATACTTTATTGATTTGAATGCACCACGGGTGTACGCCTACACCCGTGTGCTAAGGTCGTGGCCATTCTTTGAATGATGCCAAGGATATCCGGGACATGGTCATTAAACCCCCAAAGGCGTTAAACAAACAAAACAACATTTTCAAACGGGTCATTTTGACAACACTTAACCACCAACTGGTTAAGGTCAATTACCCGACCAAGCGGTATTTTATATACCGTACCCCAAGCCCGTATAAGGGAAAATAAGCTAAATGTATTTACCTGAGCTAAATATAAATTTAATCCCAGCGGTATCAAATCAGCAAGTACAGATAGCTTTTACTGGGCTCCTATATAATGGTCCTAAGTAGGATTAGGGACTTAAGAGAAACTTGATTGCTGCCCAGAGAAGCTCCAGAGATGCTTGAGTAATTTGTAAGTGAGCAACTCCTAAGTTCACAACTTCAAGCTCTTATATAGTGAACTACAATGCACAAGATCTTGCCAAGGAAGTCTACAAATGTTGTGATATGATCCCAGGTGCCCCTATGTGGCTATATACTGCCTATCAAGCCCCTGATTTCGAAAACCATGCTAATAAGGCGGTGCAACAGGCTGAACAGGAAGCTGTCCAAAACCTCCTGCCAGCGACAGGCTTACGGACCGTAAGCCAAGCTCCTTGCGGTCCGTATCCATCTCTTACGGACCGTAATTTTAGGTGGTTGCGGTCCGTAACCGACCCTGATCTGATGCACCCAGATATGCTCCTTGCGGACCGTAAGCTTAAAGCCATACGGTCCATAACGGATGGCCAGAAGCCAAAATATTTGCAAACTTCCAAGTATTGACCATGCAACTTTGAAACTCTGAATCTCATGCCATCCTTTTCAGTTGGGGGTCCCTTTGCTCAGCCTTTGCATGCTTTGCATGCCCTTACATCATTTTGGCTTCTTGTGTCAAGTTTTGGAAATGTCGGAAGTATAAGGACATGACATTTATTCAAGTTCAATTCTCTTAGTCAAGAATCAAATTCTTAATTGTAGTAGTAACATTTTAAAGAACCCACTTTCCGTATAAGGATGGAAGTTATCTATTTAGGAACAACCGGTTAACATATTAGACGTTTATCATAACGATTTAAGGTCTTGGGATTTATAACTTGGGTCGTTCAGAGGTATTTTAATAACATAACGCCCTTTTTAAATCCTACCCTACATCCTTATTTAATCCGGGTTCCTGACACGTTTGTCTTTCAGGACACGTGTCTTTATTTTATTGGACATGAATTTTCGGGGTGTTATAATGTATTAAAATATGATCAACAAAAGTTGGCGAGTATACAAGTTTGATAACATAGCATAATAGTAAAAAGAGTTCGCTCATATCCAACATGATAAAATATATATCCTATTACTAACATACTACACAAGTGTAAGCTATATGTCAAACCAAAGTTTAACGCAATCGTGATTACTAAACAAAGTCAAAACGAAGATGGTGTAACATAGTTTACTTAACAATACCACTAGAATATGGGTGGGGCGTTAGTCCTATGGCGCTATAATTGTTAAGGTAGGCTTGCAAAGTTAATGAGCATATAGACATAAGTATACATAGCATGCGAGATTAACAAGTATAAACAAGTCTCATGTTAAAAGTGGATAGAGTGTGATCTGTAACAAGTTTAAGTGTAATTGTGTATTTTTTTATAATTATACATGTTGCACCCAAAGTGTATAAATTGAAAATGGGATCGAGTATACTCACGGTTTTGCATAGCATTTCACGAAACCGGGAGTCGTTTAGTTGAGGGTTGGTACACCGAGGTCACCCTGTAATTGGTAAACGAAGGTGTGAGTATTCTGATGTGATGGAGTGTGTGGGCCAGACTTTAAAATACGAAATATACAAAATAAATCAAATACAGGACCCTTCGTGCGAAGGGGATGCCCTTCATGCGAATGAGGCATCCATTCGTGCGAATGGACATGTCGTGTGCGGATTTGTGAGTAAAACTTTATTTGTAACTGATTAAACATCGTGCAGTGATAATGATTGTCCTTAAAAGTAAAAAAGTCAATAAATCTCTAAACAGTCAAATGAGGTGGTGGAACTAGGTTGGAAAGCTAAGGCTCCCACAGTTCACACTAACGTCACAACTCAGATTCTTCCATATTGAGGATGGTGAATCTGAGGTGACTTCAACATTCGAAGTACTGATGAACTTGGATCGAACAGAAAGGGAATAAAAAACGTAAACACGTGAAACAGTCCCTTCGTGTGAAGGGTGTAAACTTGTCCAAAATGACAGTTTGATTCATTTGAAAACAGTCCACACTTTGGCAGAAATTAACCTTAACGCAAACCCACAACTATGAACTGAGTTGTGAGCCCAGTGGGTACCAGATTTGTAGGATCGTGTAATGACCTGAATGATTCGTTAAGAGAAGTTTTACTTTGTTTCAGAGGCGGAAACTAAGAAACAAAGGTAGAAACAGCTTAATCTTCACTTTAAACACTGATTAGATTGATATAATCACAATTACAATCAGTCTTCACACCGGCAGCACTTCGATATGGAATTCGACAATCGTTACAACTGATTTCGCTCCTAGTCTATTTATAGTAGCCTAATTCCGCTTGAAACACACAAGTCTCAGTTCAAGCGAAATCAGAAAGATGGTGATTCCGCTTGAAAGTGACCTATGTCATTTCAAGCGGAATTAACTTCCCAAGCGAAATCACAACTTTTACAATCTAAAACTTTCTGTTTTCTCGATCTACGTGCCTAGATCTAACCTATCTAGTCTAAGACTCGATACAAGACAAAGTCGACAGATGTATGCACTAACAGACTCCCCCTCAGATGTTGACGAGTCTCACGTGTCGAGTCTTTGCAACTTCAGTCTCTATCAGTCTCTGGGCTTCAATCTCTATCAAACAGCATCAAAAGACTCCCCCTAACAATGTGCTGGCATTCCTTAAGTTCAGCAGCATCATCTGCTTCAGGATCGTAATCTGACTCATATCCCAAGATCACCTAGCTCTATTCTTCAATTCAGAATTCTTAGACATCGGAATCCTGGCTTTCACAGGTTCAAGATCGTATCCTGGCTCAATCTTTGTCCACTGAGTCTTCAGGTATCGGAACCTGGCTCTTTAAAACACAAGCTTCTCAGGAATGATCGACATGGCTCTACTAACACTCAGCTTTGACGTTGTTCCAAGATCGTCACCTGGCTCACGTTCAGCTCAGGTTATATGCACAATCTCTACCTCACCATAAATTCCTCATTTAATTCTCAATATGAATGCATTAACTCAAACTCTCCCTCAATTCTAAACAAACCTCTGATGAACCACATGTGATGTGTGTAAAATGCAACATATAAATTACATCAAATGAGGCATAAAACTAACCCTTTTTAAGTACTAATGTTGGAAAAAGAGTGTTTTTGTCTTCCTTTTGTATTTTCAGGATTAAATGAGCTCAAATTCACAAAAGAAGCAAAAAGACAGCTAAATCTAACATAAATACAAGAAAACGAACATAAGTGGATTGCCCAACCCCTCAACAGCATCCTCCCAAGCAAAATAGAGAAGGCAGAAGACTGAACACGCCTCGTGCTCAGCCAGCACGGGGCCGTGCCCAAGAAGCAACAGAAAAGACAAACCTATAGAAGCTTCTATTGCCCACCACGGGGCCGTGTCCAGCGGACACGGGGGCGTGGCGAAAGTACAGCAGGCGCATTAATTGTAATTGCGAATTACAATTAATGAAGAGAGAGAGTGTGTCAGACAGGCACGGGGGCGTGTCCAGCGGACACGGGGCCGTGCCCAGCCTTCTGTTCAGCCTATAAATAGGAGTGCTTGGTTTCATTGCAACTCATCCCTTGGCACACCACCTCTCTCACACTTCATCCACCACCCACCACCATCACAACACCATCATCCACCACCATCATCCATTGTCCATCATAAAGTGTGTGAGTCGTCTCGGGATCCAAGATTGATCGTAAGAGTTCTTGACAATGAAGGCCATGTTTGCCTAAGTCTCTTACATCACTTGGTGAAGACAAGTGTTTAGTATAATACTTTTTATTTTTAATCTTTTGCACTTTTTATTTGGTTTTGTATTAATGACTTTAATAACTAGTTGCTTATGTTGAAGGTGATCTTTCCTTATCGTTTGTCCGTGGTGTCTTGGCATTATTTTACTGTCTATATAAAATAAAAGATTTTCACCATTCATATCTCCACGGTCTATATGGAGGTATGTTGGCTACCTGGTCAGGGGTTAAGGGAACGGTTTGGTAAGGGTCTTGCCCTTGTTCAGCGTTTAGAGGTCCTGCAAGGGACCTGGGTCAAATTTAGTAGGATCTCCTTCAATGCCCATAGGTATTGGATGGCGGGGATCCAAACTCTTTGACCCCCTCGTAAGTTAACTACTATTAATACTATAACCCGGCTATTTAGGACTGTATCCCTGCTGACTCAGACTACTTAGTCGAGGGTAACGTCACCGCCAAAAGCGGGGCCTACCATAATTTGCATTAATAACTTAATTCATTATCTTCCAATAATCCAACCCTTTAGGATTGTATCCTTGTTGACTCAAACTACTGGGTTGAGAGTAACGTCGCCTTCAAAAGAGGGGCCTACTACAATAACTAAGATAATCTCTTAAACAAGTGCAAAAGTGCGAAAATAATCAAAGGTTATACTAATACACGAGTCGGATCCAAGTGATTCATATTGTCTATCTGTTTTTATTTTATTTTTATTTTTCAGCATTTAGTTAGTTTTTATTTTCTTAGTTTAAAAACCTTTTCTAACATTTTGATTTGATTAGACGTTGAGGATAAACCGGTACTAAAAGCTCTTGTGTCCTTGGACGACCTCGGTATCTTACCAACACTATACTACGTCCACGATGGGTGCACTTGCCCATATGTGTGTTTAGTGTTAGTAAATATCGTGTTTTATAAATTTAAAACTTGGCTAAAAGTGTAAAAAGGGCTTAAAATATACATAAAAATTATATTACACTACACGCGCATCAAGTTTTTTGGCGCCGCTGCCGGGGACACAAGGATTTTAAGAAAGTTAGGAATCAACGGCCTAATCATATTTTTATTTTTCTTTTTTATTTTTAGGATTTTCTTAGTTTTTCAGCTTCTGCAGGGCTCAGCACGGGTCGTGCCTGGTCGGACACGGGTCATGCCCAGCATTGTTACTTGCAGTTTTTAGTTTTCCAAGTTACAGAAGGCTGACCACGGGGCCGTGTCGGTGCAACACGGGGCCGTGTCCAACTCTCCAGTAACTGGGATCTGGAAAACAATCACTGTAACTCCGACCACGGGTCGTGTTCACTGAGCACGGGGCCGTGGTGAACCTTCTGACCAGCATTCTTTTCTGTTTTTATTGCAGGACTTGGAACCAGACGCCACCCCTACGTAGTGTATGAGCTCCAGTTCTAATAAGGACATAAAAGAACCTCTAGAAGAACCCGAACGCTTTCTCAGAAAAAGACTAAAAGCCAAGAACCAAAAGAAAGTTTCGGGGAATCCACTTCCAATGGCGGACCAACGTACCCTCATGGATTATCTACGACCCACCATAGGTAACCTAGGCGCCGCTATCAATGCACCGAATGTTGAAGCCAATAACTTCGAACTTCGGCCGCATTTGATACAAATGCTCCAAAACTCCGCAACCTTCCATGGGCTTGCGGACGAGGATCCCCATCTACATATTACTAATTTCTTAGAAATATGTGATACCTTTCGGATCAATGGAGCATCAAATGACGCCATCCGCCTTCTAATGTTTCCTTTCTCGCTAAAAGACCGAGCAAAAGCTTGGCTCAATGCCCTCCCAGTTGGATCGGTAAACACCTGGGATGAACTAGCCCAAAATTTTCTATATAAGTATTTCCCTCCAGCTAAAACGGCTAAATTAATGACTGAAATTAATACATATTCGCAAGAGGACGGGGAATCCTTATATGAAACTTGGGAAAGGTTCAAGGAGCTATTGCGAAAGTGTCCACATCACGGCCTTGCGATATGGCAACAAGTATCCACCTTCTATAATTGGTTGTTGCCACACACAAGGCAGACACTTGACTCTAGCTCCGGGGGACTTTTAGGTAATCGCCGCCCGCATGAAATATATAACCAAATTGAGGAAATTGCTCAAACCAATTTTCAGTGGCACACTCCCCGAGGCAATAAATCTATTGCCCCGGGCGCCCATAAGGTTGATGAAAGCACTTCTTTACAAGCCCAAATCGAGGCTCTTTCTTCAAAAATAAAAAAATTGGAAATGACAAAAACAGTCTCGGTTATGGCTTGTGAAGGGTGTGGTGGGCCACATGAAAATTGGAGTTGTATGAAAGAAACAGACGATCAACAAGAGTCGGTAAGCTACATTGACAATAGACCTAGGCCGTCGGGTCCTCCAACGGGCACTTACAACCAAGGATGGCGAAACCACCCTAACCTTGGTTGGAGAGAGCCCGGCAATAGTAGTAACCAACAAACCCAACGAACAAACTTTCAACAACCAAGAAATGAGTCACAAAATTTCACTCAACAACAAGGTGGACGAGAAAGGCTTGAAGATACTGTATCTCGCCTCATTTCCGACACTGAAAAGAAAAACTCGGAAAGGTTTCTACAATTAGAATCAAATTTTAGAAACCAACAAGCTAGTATTCAAAACATAGAAAAACAATTAAATCAACTAGCTCAAAATTTTTCCGAGAGACCACAAGGTGCATTACCAAGCAATACCGAAACAAACCCAAAAGCGCAAGTTCATCTCATCACGTTACGAAACCGCACCGTGGGGCCTACGGAAGCACCACCGCCGACAGAAGAGACTATACCCCCACCTCTGCAGGAGAAGAACTCCCCTCCATCATCAGAGCCTACCAAGGCTCCTCGAAAATGTCCTAGTAAAAGTAAACAAATTTGTCTATCCGGCCGATTTTGTCATACTCGATATGGAAGAAGACACCGAAGTCCCCCTCATACTAGGGAGACCATTTCTCGCCACCGCATAAGCAGTGGTAGACATGAATGACGGAACGCTCACCCTAAGGTACGGAGATGATGAAGTAAAATTCGGGGTTGGGAAGAGAATAGAGGACGACGACCCGGTCAACTACATGAAGGTTATTGATTCGAGTTTGGATGCTGCTCTCCGACGGTGCAACATGGGATGCCAAACATCCCACTCAGAAAATATATAACCTCACATTGGGTCTAGCTAAGGACCCTTATAAACGTGGCGCACCACGGAGGCATTCCGCGGAACTATCCTTAGTTTAGTTTAATCTTCTAGTTTTAATTTGCAGGAATAAAACACACTCATGGTGGTAAAGGATGAAAAGGGAAACGAGAAACATGACCCCATGCACAAGAACAAGGCAACCCGACATCAATTTCTCCGATACAGTAGGTTCAACACGGGCCGTGTCCAACCAACACGGCCCCGTGCTGAACCCCCTGCAGAAAAATGCCCAGTTCAGGTAACTGGACACGGGCCGTGTTCAGCAGACACGCCCCCGTGTCCAGGCTTCTGTTTCTTTTCTTTAATTTTCGTTACTGGCACTTGAACACGGGGCCGTGTCCAGACTACCAGTAACATAAATCTTTGCTTTTAAACACCATATTACACATCTAATCAACCTAAAAATTTATTTTTGGGACACATTGAGGACAATGTGTAATTTAAGTGTGGGGGGATGCTAAAACCTTGAAATTTTGCAAGTCCTAAAAACAAGCCTTACACAAAACTCTATTGGAACCGCTAATCACCCCAATTTTTTTTCAAAAATTTCCATATTTTTTTACTTGTCTAAAGTTTAAGTTGTGAATTCTAAGATTAATAAGGTTATATTTTTACAAATTTACAACCAATAGCGTCGTGATAAAAAGAACCAACATAAGAAAATTATGAAACGGGCATAACAAGCTTAGTTAAAATTTGATTATATATACTTGATCACATAGAAAAACCCATTCCCACAAAAAGTGAGTTTTGAGCCTTTATTGAACATACAAATATACATCTTTAGACTAAATGCTCATTTTTCGTTTCTTGTGTGAATAGCCGCTTGGTTCTTACGACTCTAGAACTTGCCACAATGATTCATTCCCGGTCCTTACCAACTTAAACCCAAGTAAGTAAATGATGGAGGCATTAGGACTAACCCTTTTTTCTTTCTACACCATTATTTTTCAATTTTTTTTACCACCTACCCAAAATCCCCCTAGTTAACCCCTTTGAGCCTAAACCTTTCATTTCTTTACCCTAAAACCTTTTTACCCACCAGAAACCTTTTTTATTTTTACCCTTTATTTTAGTAACAAGCTCGGTTTTCGTGTGACTAAAAAAATGATGAAGTTTGAAATAAACAAACAAAGCTCTTAAAACAAAAGCTTGTTTGAAGAAATACTTCGAAATAAAAAGTCACTAAAAGCAAAGTGTTTTACGAAAACCGACGCTTTTTACGCTTTTCGCCCTTTTCTACTAACCACTAACTCATTCACCCACCTTTAGCCCAAGCCTTTACCCCAAAAGTCCTCTTGATATTTACAAAGGTAACGAGTTAAAAAGGAGGAGGATTGATTGCTTGGCAAGCTTATGGTAGGAATAAGTTCCATGCTGCTCTCGAGTGATTCACTCAAAATACACCTTCGGCCGAGTGTGAGTGATTTCTCCCGTGAGGTATGTGAACTTGTATATAAATGGAATTTTAAAAAGGCATGTTATGCCCAAGTAAGTAATTTCTCCTATGAAACGTTCTAAACAAATCATAACGAATAGGATTGTAAATAAATAAAAAAATAAAACCCAAAAAAAATCTTGGATTCTCGACACTCTATGACAAGCCAAAACCTTCTCTTCTACCCATTCCATTTGGGAGTGTAAGCCACATATTAAAGAGTTTTGCTTGAGGACAAGCAAAAGTTCAAGTGTGGGGGTATTTGATGTGTGTAAAATGCAACATATAAATTACATCAAATGAGGCATAAAACTAACCCTTTTTAAGTACTAATGTTGGAAAAGGAGTGTTTTTGTCTTCCTTTTTTATTTTCAGGATTAAATGAGCTCAAATTCACAAAAGAAGCAAAAAGACAGCTAAATCTAACATAAATACAACAAAAGGAACATAAGTGGATTCCCCACCCCTCAACAGCATCCTCCCAAGCAAAATAGAGAAGGCAGAAGACTGAACACGCCCCGTGCTTAGCCAGCACGGGGCCGTGCCCAAGAAGCAGCCGAAAAGACAAACCTATAGAAGCTTCTATTGCCCACCACGGGGCCGTGTCCAGCGGACACGGGGGCGTGGCGAAAGTACAGCAGGCGCATTAATTGTAATTGCGAATTACAATAATGAAGAGAGAGAGTGTTAGACAGGCACGGGGGCGTGTCCAACGGACACGGGGCCGTGCCCAGCCTTCTGTTCAGCCTATAAATAGGAGTGCTTGGTTTCAGTGCAACTCATCCCTTGGCACACCACCTCTCTCACACTTCATCCACCACCCACCACCATCACAACACCATCATCCACCACCATCATCCATTGTCCATCATAGAGTGTGTGAGTCGTCTCGGGATCCAAGATTGATCGTAAGAGTTCTTGACAATCAAGGCCATGTTTGCCTAAGTCTCTTACATCACTTGGTGAAGACAAGTGTTTAGTATAATACTTTTTATTTTTAATCTTTTGCACTTTTTATTTGGTTTTGTATTAATGACTTTAATAACTAGTTGCTTATGTTGAAGGTGATCTTTCCTTATCGTTTGTCCGTGGTGTCTTGGCATTATTTTACTGTCTATATAAAATAAAAGATTTTCACCATTCATATCTCCACGGTCTATATGGAGGTATGTTGGCTACCTGGTCGGGGGTTAAGGGAACGGTTTGGTAAGGGTCTTGCCCTTTGTTCAGCGTTTAGAGGTCCTGCAAGGGACCTGGGTCAAATTTAGTAGGATCTCCTTCAATGCCCATAGGTATTGGATGGCGGGGATCCAAACTCTTTGACCCCTTCATAAGTTAACTACTATTAATACTATAACCCGGCTATTTAGGAATGTATCCCTGCTGACTCAGACTACTTAGTCGAGGGCAACGTCACCGCCAAAAGCGGGGCCTACCATAATTTGCATTAATAACTTAATTCATTATCTTCCAATAATCCAACCCTTTAGGATTGTATCCTTGCTGACTCAAACTACTGGGTTGAGGGTAACGTCGCCTTCAAAAGAGGGGCCTACTACAATAACTAAGATAATCTCTTAAACAAGTGCAAAAGTGCGAAAATAATCAAAGGTTATACTAATACACGAGTCGGATCCAAGTGATTCATCTTGTCTATCTGTTTTTATTTTATTTTTATTTTTCAGCATTTAGTTAGTTTTTATTTTCTTAGTTTAAAAACCTTTTCGAACACTTTGATTTGATTAGACGTTGAGGATAAACCGGTACTGAAAGCTCTTGTGTCCTTGGATGACCTCGGTATCTTACCAACACTATACTACGTCCACGATGGGTGCACTTGCCCATATGTGTGTTTAGTGTTAGTAAATATCGTGTTTTATAAATTTAAAACTTGGCTAAAAGTGTAAAAAGGGCTTAAAATATACATCAAAAATATATTACACTACACGCGCATCAACATGTAAATTTGTTTAAAAACACATTCATTTAAGAACAAACTCTCCCTCACAAATTGGTCATCATGCTTAGCACTCGGAATTTTGAAAATCAGCTTTTCAATATCAATTGTCGAAAATCTTTTTGAATTTTTCAAAATTTATGCTAAAACACACTAAAAATGTTTTTGGATTTTTGAAATAAGAGAAATGTAATGAAGTAAAGAAATATTTACAGACACTATTTTTGTGAGTTTGTGTAAGAGGATCATATCAGCATATGAGACAAATCACGAACACCGTTAAGCTTCATTTCATTTTAAGTTTTAAACAATTCACCTAGATTGTCAGTATATTGGTCCACTTAAATTTTCACACAAAGTTCAACTGTTTCGAGATACGATATTAATGTCTTAAAGACTTAAACTTATTCGTGTGTCCCACTACTTGAATATACTCCCGTATCCAGATCCCAATATTCAGTCTTACAGGTGAGTATACCACAGATGATATCTGTAAAGGGGTTAGATGCGAAACCGTGAGAGCTCGGGTCAGAACTTCCGTTCAGCAGAGAGATGACGGCTCGACTTTTGGTGTGTCCCCTTTAGAGGATCTTTTTTTTTTCAACAACAATGACTATCAATTTTATTGTTTCATCAATTTGCTGAGGGCGGCGCTATGTTTCAAGCATTTGCAGAAAATATTATACGGGGACTAGGTCAAAATTTCCATTTAGCAAAAGTCCCGGGATAATACCCCAGATATCACTGAGTACAAAAACCTAATATCTCAGAAAGAGGGACCTTTCAAACAAGATTTCGGGGGTTACCCATATATCCAAGAAATGTTACCCATGAAATAAGCACGTTTGAAAATTTAGGTTTATATCTCGTCACAATCTACTAAATATGCAAAAACCTACTGGCATATCCGCAGTGAGATTGTTTATCACATTTTACTTTACATTTCTTTAGCATGTTGTGACAGTCCACTAATGTACTATCATTTCCTCTTTTTGACAACAAAACTCGATTTTCATTTTATCATGTTTTGGCTTTTTCAAATTTTCTAATGTTTTTGGATTTTCTGAAATTTCTTACTCCCCCTAAAATGCAAACACATTTTAAAGAAAGTTTGAAAAACAAACTAAGCTACTGGCCCACTTAAAAAAATGAAAACAAACTATACAAATAAAATGGCATCACTCTTGTTATGATAGTTTTTTGTGTAAAAGTTTTAAAGTTGAAAAATTTTTACAGGTGAAGGACTATGCCGGAGCTTCCAGGTTGGTAAGTGCGAAGCAGGAATCGGCATCTTGATTGGTAAAATGGTTTGTGTAGATGTTTGTTCCTACAAGTGGTATCAGAGCACAGGAGGAAGAGTTCTTACTGTTTAGCTCGTTTTCGCTGGAAAATTCTGATTTCTACACCTTCTTTTCTATTTTGAACTTGATTTCACGGTTAAAATCGGACAAATTTTTCACAGGATGTGCGGAATAGAGTTTTAACAAACCCTTGAAAGTTTGAGATCAAAATTCGGCCTAAAACTGACAAAAATGGAAAGAAAACCTGATTCCGCTTGAACAAGTAGTTTGTGATTCCGCTTGAAAAAGTGTGAAATTTCAAGCGAAATTAGGTGTTCTGGCTGAAAACTGCTGATTCCGCTCGAAAAGTAAAGTAATTACAAGCGAAATAGCTGATTCCGCTCGAGTGACACTTGATTCCGCTTGAGTTAGTGTTTGATTTCGCTTGAGTTGGGGTTCCGCTTGAAAAATCACTTTAATCCCGCTTGAGATTTTAGATTTCGCTTGAAACTGTATTTTTGTTATTCTGCTTGAAACATTAAAACATTTATTTCGCTTGAAAGTGTTTTGTGTGAAATTTGTCGGGTCTGATTTGGAAAATGGAAATGATGTTTGATGAAAATGAAAATGAAAATTATTATTTTGAAAGATTTAACAATTGGAATCGAGGGTTTATAGATGATAGTTATAGAAATGTGAAAAAGGATGGTTGGGTCAAAAGGTTTAAATATTTTGTGTGTTTGAAAAATGAAACATTGGATGATCTAGAAAACTAATATAGAGTCTTACTTGGTTACTAAAAAGATCATGAGATATTTTTATCAGATGCTGAAAAGATAGAAAAGTTTGCAGATGCATTACTTAATGAATGGAGTGAATTTTTGAAAAATATGGGAAAGGATTCAAGTTTTTCAAAATTACATCTAAAGGAATTCATCGGCAAACTTAAAACTCACAACTATGAAATGTATAAAAGGAAGAAAGAATTGATTGAAAAAGTAAGAATGAATCTAGATGAAATGAATTTAGATGTGATAAATGAAATAAACAGAAGAATCAATGTGTGTTGGAAAGCAAAAAGAGACTTGAAATATGATTACAAGAGGGGTTGTTATATTGATGAGAAACTGAACCCTCTTGATTTCGTTAAAATCTTTTATGCAGGTACATACAAAACAAAAGAAGATCAAGTTCCAAAGAATGACGAATCTGTGAAGACTGTATCCTCAAGTTCTGAATCAGTGTGCTCTAAATGTGATCAACTTGAAACTAACAATGGCAAACTCTTGAAGGATGCGGAAAGTTTGACATTGGAAGTCAAGAAGTTGAAAAATGAGAAGCAAACTGAAGATAAACAGATTCTTATTTTGCAGGGAAATTGTGAAAAACTGAAATCTGAAAATGTTAAACTGTTAAGTGACTTGAACAGTTTGACATTAGAAAACAAGGTTTTGAAAGAGAAAGAAAAGAAGTTTGAAAGCAAAAAAGAAATCTTCAGAAAATGAAGATTTCTGGATAAAACTTGAAAACAAAAATCTGAAAGCAAATGAAACAAAATTTCAAGAACAGATAAAAGTTTTGAAAAATGAAAAGTCTGTTCTTGAAAACATTAAGTTTGAAAATGAAAAGTCAATCAAGTCTCATTTTGAAAGAATATCTCAGTTTGAAAATGAAGCTGAGAATTCAAGAGCTAAAATTGATGAGCTTGAAAAGAAATTGAAAGGTTTTGTGACCTCATCAGAATTCCTGAATCATCCTTGTCCAAAACCGATCAATTCAGTTCCAATAAGTGACAATGTCACAAATTTTGACAAAGTCAAAATTGAAGATTGTGATGAAAAATCTGATGATGAAAATGAAAAAATTAAAAAAAGGAAATTATTTTTGAATTTAAAAGAAAAGTTTCAGAAAACTGTTCTGCAATCAACTGAAAAGGGAGAATGCTCTAAGCAAAAACCTTTGAAGAAGAAAGCGGAACAGAAGCAAAAAGTTAAAAATGAGAAAATTGTTCAAAAAGAAAATAAAAGTTCATCAGATCAATCATCCAATCAAAATCAAAAGCTATAAAAAATAAAAAATCAAAACTCAAAAATAGTTGGTGATGAGTGGTGCAGGTTTGACCACAGTGCTTCAAAGCCAAATCCAGTTTTCAGGATAAGTGATGATTACCACAAAGCCAGACAATGTTATGATTTGAGCGTTTGGTGTGAAAGTGGCGAATGGTACGATAACAGAGTGTGCTACACTTGTGGTATTCAAGGACATATTGCTGTTAACTGCAAGAATCAGTGGTTTGAGACGAGGAGATGCTATAACTGTCAAATCAAAGGTCACATTGGCAGAGATTGCCCAGTGAGATCAATGGAAATATCGAGGGCTGAATCTCAGAAAAAGATGAAGAAATCAGTCAAGGTCGAAGAAAAGCCCAAAGAACAGAAGGTGAAAGAACAGAAAGTGAAGCTTTCACAAGGGCAGAAAGACCGACTAAGAAAGAAAAGAAAGAAAGCTCGAGAGTACCTTGAAAGGATTTTGTCCTCGGATACAACAAGAAAATCAGAGAAGAGTTCTTATAAATCGTCTTGCTCTCCAAAGAATGACAAATAAAGCAAAACGAATTCATCAGATGCAAATCTGAGGACAGAATGGAGTGTAAAGAAAGGAAAAGTTCCTGGTGATGAATTTGTTTCTTCTGAAACAAAAGAACCAGTTGTTGGCAATGATCTTGATTCATCAAAGTTAAAGGAGCCATGTTCAGGTAATGAATCTGGTTTGTCAAAACCAGAGGAGCCATTGGTTGAGGTAAAAAGTGGTGATTCCAGTTTGACAATGAATGATGAAAATTTTCCATCATTGTCAAAAGAAATTTCAAAAGCACCCAAGGACCATCAGGCTTGGGTGAAACTGTTTAAATGAAAAACCTGACTTGCCGGAACTCCCAGGTTGGTAAGTGTGGAGTAGGAATCGGCACATTTCTTCAGAAATTCACTTCAGTGATATTTCGATCGTCAAGTGGTTAATCAAGGACATTAAATTGTACTTGATTTTCTACAAGTGGTGTTGAGGTTTAAAACCGGAAATGATAAATCTTTCATATGTTTGAGGAGAACAAAGTGATGAAATGACCCCGAACCTACAAATGATTGGTTAACAAACTAATTTTTTGGAAAAACCATTTTGATTAAAACAAACTTAAGTGTTTTGAAATCACAATGAGAGAATAGTTTGTTGTAAGGGGGAGTTCTGATTGTTTACGCCATATGGATGGAGAATTGAAGTAATTCTCATCAAGTTGTCATGTTTGTACAGTTTGTTTCAAATTTTCCCAGAAAATCAAAATTGAAATATATTTTGATTTTAGGGGGAGTAAAATTTAAAAAAAAAATTTGAAAATTTGAAAATGTCAAAAACATTGAAAAATTCAAAAATGAGTTTTGTTGATACAAGAGGAAATGATAGAAAATCAGTAGACTACCACAGCATGCTAAAGAAATGTAATGACAAAAGTGGTAAATAATCTCACTAAGGATGTGACAATAGGCTCAGCTAGACTAGTAGATTTGCAATAACGATACAAACATAAAGAAAAAGCCTAGTTCTAGTGGAAAACATGATTGAAAGCATAGTACTTAGTTTTGTCCTTCTTGATTGTGTGCCTACTCAGTAATTGCTGAATGCCAAAAAGCTTAAAAACTGGGTAAGTTTATGAAGATTTCACAACTTTGCTAAAAATGACACTGTGATTGTGTATTTCTTTTGCAAAGATTTAAACTTGTTTTATTTCTTTATTTTGTTTAAGCATTGGACATCCTCTGCGTATACGTGAGTATCGACCTGGATGTTAGTGCCTAAACGTTCTGCTTTATTTTCTTAGGTGTTTTGTTTAAGCTTTGGATCACCTCTGCGTATACGTGAGTATCGACCTGGTGGTTAAAGCCTAAACAATTTCAACTTGTTTTATTTTCTTTATTTTGTTTAAACATTGGACTTTCTCTGCGTATACGGAAGTATCGACCTGATTGTTAATGTTTAAACATTCTGCGTTATTTTCGCACAAATCACAGTTGATCAAAGTTTAAAGGCATTACTTGAGTTAGTGTATTACATGATGAGGGGATATGCTGAGATTGTGGGGTCCATAAGAATTTAGTGCAAAATTAATATACATTAAACGTATCGGTAAGCATTTCGAAAGTTTTTAGATTGAGTTTAAGTGGATCACAATATCATCAATCTATGTGAATCATTTAGAACTGAAAATGTAATCAAGCTTAATGGTGCTTGTGATGTGTCCCAAAACTGATATGATCCTCTTTTACAAACTCACAAAAAGAGTGTTTGTACATATTTCATTTCTGCATTTAAATTTCTGTTAGTCTGAAAAATCCAAAAAGATTTTCAACAACTGATGATGAAGAGCTGTTTTTCAAAATTCAAAGGCAAAACATGACGAACTGATGGTTTGGACAAAAGTGTTTGAATTGAAAATTTTGAAATGTTTAGATGATTCATTAATTTGAATCAGAATTTAGAATGTTTCAAATTTTTGATAAGCTTTTAAATGAGAAAATTTGCTTATAAGTGTTTTGAGATGTGTGTAGGTGAAAGAAAGGTTTCTGATCCTGTTGCTACGGAAAGCCAGGAGATGCATCAGAACTGATTGTACAGTGCACGTAAAACGAAAAAGTGAGAATCAAGGGTGATTCCGCTTGAAATGACATATGGTCATTTCAAGCGAAATCACATAAACAACTGATTCCGCTCCAAATGTATAGAACAGATTCCGCTCCAAATGAATGTTGAGATTCCGCTTGAAATGAACAATCATGTTCAAGCGGAATCAGCAAGTGTATATATAGAGGTAGTCTGAGCGGAATCAAGCAGTTGTTCAGTTGTGTTTTTCTGACGCCGAGGTGCTGTCGAGGTGTCTCCAAGCCTGTAATCACGTTTTGATATATACAAGAGACTGTAATTAGTATTTTCAGTGTTTAACAAGCTAAACAAAGACTGAATCAATGAATTCCGCCTCTGATTCAGTCTGAGCACTCTTCTGATCGACTCATTAGGTCAATACACAATCCTACAAGATTCCACCAAGTTTCGTAACAGAAAATAAAACAAAGTGCAAGAACAATTTTTAAATCAAAGTTTGCAAATCTTAGTTTGAATCTCATAAGTGGTGAGGTTTAAGTAGCAGTTTTCCATGGTAAACTCGTGAAAACCATCCAAGAGATGTGTCAAACAAGATGTTTTGAAGAAAAGGTTAAAGAAATGAAATGGAGATGCAAGAAATGTAAAGGAAATGAAAGAAATATTACTGAAATGCTTGTGTTCGCAAAAGGAGTTTCAGAGTGTCTGAGAGTGTCTTGGGCGACTGGGAAAGTGAAATGAGTGAGGTTAGGCGCTTATTTATAGGATGAAGTGGGACTTGGAACGAATGGGAGTTCAGGCAAATGATCATTGTGGCGAACTGATCATGCGCACGAAGGGAGAAGGCCCCTTCGTGCGAAGGGTGTTATCCCTTTGCACAAAGGTTCAAGTTCGGTTATGTTCGTATTTTAGTCGGGTTTCGATGTAACAAGCATCGTCGTGTATTGTACAAGTATAAAACATGTATAATGGTGTTTAAGACATTGATTTTTAGTATGAACATGTAAATAAGTCTCATATGTACAACATAAAGGTGAATAAAATATCTGAATTTCATTATGATCAATCGTCTCGGATTACAAAGTTGAAAAGATATAGGATACAACACAAGTACAATTTTCTAAAAATAGAATTACAACAATACTTCCTAAATGAGGAAAGTACAGAAATGCGAGGCGTTACACACAACATGATTCGCGTACATCATATGTGTGATTACCGGACCGTTATTTGGTAGAGAGATACCCTTTATACTCCCTAAAGATAGCGCTTTATTCATAAATCTCGTTAACGCTTCCATGGCAAAAATAAAATGTAACACCCCAAAACCCGAATATTTATATTCGTTAAATGTTATGATATGGTACATCAAGAAATAAATGACTAGGTTATTTAACCTAGTTATGAGTATGGTAGAAACAACTAAAGGATGAGAGTTGTGGCAATTATAATGAGTGGCAAACTTGAGGGACTAAAATGGGATAACTGAAAGTTGAATTTATAAAAAAAAATAATACACGTATACACACACACGATGGTGTGTTCAAGAAGAGCCAGGAGCTCCATGGAAGCTCACAAACCCTAACCATGAAGATCACCAAATTGAAGGGTTAATTGTAGCTCAAATTCAAGAAGAAACATAGATTAATGATCACCTTCACAAGGGGATCGCAAGCTATTTCTTAAAAGTTTGATTGGTGATTATGCACGAAGTGGGTTATGTTGTAAATCACGAATTTGTATGAAATTGAGTATGAGTATGTGTTAGAATCATCACTTGGAACATGGGTTATGCATAGTTTGGGCTAATTTGATGTTTAGAGATGAAACCCGTTGATTATGGTGATGATAACGACTTGAATGGTCACCCATGTCCAATTCTTGCTTAATATTGATGTATTTTAAGTTGTATGATGGATTCTTATTAGAGGAATTGAAAGAAATGTGATACTAGTATGTTTGATGTTTATGCATGAATGATTTATGTTGATTAGAAGGAGGAATTTGTTGAATTATGAATGAGAATAGAAGGATATGCATGAACTAGTTGTACACTATGCTTAGGAGGTAGTACACACATGAAAAGTATGATGAAATTATGAAGAACTTAAGATTAGATCACTTCTAAGTGATTAACAATGTAGCTATGAAGTGGGTTTTTGATGATATGATGAAAATGATAATATGCTTACATTAATGATGTTTGAAATCGATTATGTGTGAGAATGTTTAAAGAAAAATCGAATATGAATTTATAGGTTAACATGTTATAAGGTTGAATGACGATTCTAATATAAGATCCGTGTGATGAAATCGTCGTGATGAATGATGTATAAGCTAACTATATTGAGAATGCTATATGATAGTTGATGCTTGGTAAGCGGCATGGAAGCTTGGGAAAGAAGCGGGTTAAATGGGACTTATGCGCACGGGAAGCATATTCGGATGCTATGTAAGTAAAGCTTACACCCCTTTTTGTAGAATATCTATTCGATGTATAGACTACGAACATGGTAATTAAATATGTGAATTATGATGTTCCGACAAGTTATGGTATGGGTCGGAACATGTGTTTATGTTAAGAAACTAAGTTTGATGGTCAAAAAAGGGTAAAAAGGGTATTATGGTAATTTTTATTATGAGATAACGAAGGATAAGTTACAAGGATGGGTTAAGGAATAACGAAAATTCCGCAAGGATAAAATGGACATCTAGACTTAACGGGTTAAATAGTGAAGACATTACTATATGGTGATACTGACTAATGAATTGTTTTGTTAAGTATTATGCCTTCACAGGATGAATAGCAAAAGGAATTATGTTGCTATTACTTAGTCGTTTAGCGCATGAAGTATTAAAACGGGTCATAGCTTTGATCCGAGCCAGGTATGTACGATTAGGGTTGTAGTTAAGTCGTGGGATTAGTCAAATGTTTAAGGAAGTCCTTTGTAGTAAAGGATGGATCAAAGTTGACAAAAACGCCCTTGATGAGTAAATCGGGCAAACGGTCTTAAAAAGTTTATTAGAAACAAGCTCTTTGATTTAATGAATGTTTTGGAAAAGTAGGAAAGCGAGAAGTATGATTTTCGTAAATCAAGGACATTAAAATGCACAAATGCCCTTAACGGGTCAAAATAAGCTTTTGAGCGAAAATGAGTTTAAGAGAATGCAAGACATCCGAGAATCTAATTTTTATGATAGACGTCATTGATAATATTAGGTTCGTAAGAAATTTTGGTCAAATAAACGAGTTATGTTGATAAATGCATGAACGAGTCAAAATTTGGAAAAAGGGTAATAAGCTGAAGGCTTAAAAGTCATAAATTTCGGTAGTCCAAATATTGGATTTTCACTCCATGTGATGGAGAATTAAATTACGGTCGCGTAGGAAAATGAATCGGATAAAACGGATCCAAAACGAGAAAGTTATGCTCGTTTCCGTGAAATCGAGTCGTGCTGAGAATTATACAGCACCAGCTGCAACATTCTGTCAAAACTAGGCCGTGGCGTAGCGCGACGGGGAAGGCCCCAGGCCGTGGCGCTACGCGACGGGGGTCAGTTTCGCGAAAATTGTTTATTTTAACTGTTGATGCATTGCGAACCCGTCTGGACCGTTTTTAAACGCGTATAAGCTAAGAATGATTAGTTTATTCCTTGTTTTAGGGAAAGTAGATACGTATGTATGTATGTATGTATGTATGTATGTATGTATGTATGTATGTATGTATGTATGTATGTATGTATGTATGTATGTATGTATGTATGTATGTATGTATGTATGTATGTATGTATGTATGTATGTATTGTATGTATGTATGTATGTATGTATGTATGTATGTATGTATGTATGTATGTATGTATGTATGTATGTATGTATGTATGTATGTATGTATGTATGTATGTATGTATGTATGTATGTATGTATGTATGTATGTATGTATGTATGTATGTATGTATGTATGTATGTATGTATGTATGTATGTATGTATGTATGTATGTATGTATGTATGTATGTATGTATGTATGTATGTATGTATGTATGTATGTATGTATGTATGTATGTATGTATGTATGTATGTATGTATGTATGTATGTATGTATGTATGTATGTATGTATGTATGTATGTATGTATGTATGTATGTATGTATGTATGTATGTATGTATGTATGTATGTATGTATGTATGTATGTATGTATGTATGTATGTATGTATGTATGTATGTATGTATGTATGTATGTATGTATGTATGTATGTATGTATGTATGTATGTATGTATGTATGTATGTATGTATGTATGTATGTATGTATGTATGTATGTATGTATGTATGTATGTATGTATGTATGTCTGTATGTATGTATGTATGAATATAAGTGGTATGTATGAATGAATGTATATGTGTATGTATGCAAGGTGGTATATATGAGCGTATGCACGTATGTAGGCATGCGTGAAGATATGAATGTATGTATGTATGTAAGTGTGTATGTAGGTAGTATGTGTATGTATATATATATATCCAAGTGAGTATGTACGAATGTGTGCACGTATGTAGGGTTGTGTGAAGGCATGTAATAGGTATGTATGTAGGCATGTATGCATGTATGTATGTAGGTATGCACGTATGT
Organism: Helianthus annuus; assembly: GCF_002127325.2. Classification (NCBI taxonomy): domain Eukaryota; kingdom Viridiplantae; phylum Streptophyta; class Magnoliopsida; order Asterales; family Asteraceae; genus Helianthus; species Helianthus annuus. The sequence continues at coordinate 122,720,551 of NC_035437.2, forward strand.
AGGCACGTACGTATGAATGTAGGTACGTATGTTTGTAAGTAGCTATGTGTGAACGGATGCATATATGTAAGTATGTATGAAACTATATGCGCATGTATTCAATGAAATTGAGTATTGACGATAATAATAGCGTGCCTTGTGAACGAAGTGTAACGCAGGTACAACGAGAAAGTCTCACCATGGATTGTATGACTAAATGGAAAGTTGGGATGTAAAGAGTTAACGAAACGAAACGAAATGTAAACGTGAATAAATATTGTATGTTTATAGTGCGTACTAATATTATGAATTTTATGTGGTGAGCGTAGGTAGTACGAGTCATGAGGATCATCAAGGATTAGAGATCGAGGATCGAGTCACAAGACAGATTGTACGGGAACGATGGTGTATGAAATATAGAAAACTCATGTTACGTTTTTTAATTGTAAATGAGTCGATTGATGACTTCCTGTGAAAAAGTTGTGTTAAAATGAAATTTTAAGTAAGACAAGATATTTATAAGGTAAGAAATTTTATGGCATGAATTTCCGCGACGACTTTTGTAAAATACGAATTAGGGTCTTACATAAAAGGAGACAATGGGTCACCTTGACGAACCCTCCTATAACATTGAAATTCTAGAGTTGGTGACCCGTTCATTAAAACCAATGCCCTTGAGGATACCAAAATACCCCTTACCCATTTCCTCCACACTATTGGGAAACCAATTTGTTGAAGCACTCTATCAATAAATTCCCAGTTTATTGAATCATACGCCTTTTCAATACCAATTTTTAGAACAAAAGCTTTCTTTTTTGATTTTTTTCGCCCACGCGATCACTTCGTTCAAAATTAATGGTCCATCTAAAATATTTCGGTTAGATAAAAACCCCGTTGGCATTCCGATACAATTGACCCCATCACCCCTTTAAGTCAATTTGCCAAGACCCTTGAAATTATCTTGAAAATACACCCAATTAGACTAATTGGCCTATAATAATTGAAAGAAGTAGGGTCAGTACCTTTTGGTATTAATACCAAAAATGATGAACTACAACCTCGGTTAAGTGTGCCATCGTTGTAAAAAGCGTCCATTATTTTACCAAAATCAACTTTTAGTTTTTCCCAAAAATGTTTTATAAACCCAAAATTAAATCCTCTAGACCTGGTGCTTTATCGCCATCACAATCCCACACCGCCTTTTTTTATTTCAGTCAGACTAAACGGTGCAACCAAACCATCCACCTCAACGCTTGAAAGTCGTTTTAAGTTGGAATCAAAAAATCGGGTCTATGTTGTAAGGGTTCCCTAAATTTAAAAGCAAAGAATTTTCGGGCTTCCATTTTTTATTTTTTCTAGATCCATTATCCAAACCCCATTTATAAGCACCCCGTTTATTCTATTATCTATATTGTTCTTATTAAAGAGGCCATGAAAAAAACACTATATTTTCAACCCCTTCCACCGCCCATTTGACACTCGAATTTTGTTTTAGTTCACTCGCCTTTGTTATTAAAAACTCATGCAATTATTTTTTACTTTCCACCCACGATTGATTTTCTGATTCACTAAGCGCTCGTTATTCCATTACCCCCTCCAGATCCTTTATTCTTGTTTGAGCTTGTTTTCTCAAAGTGTTTTGTTTATCACGTTCCAAACTTAACCACCCCTTAATACTCTTTTTAATCAATTTAAGCTTATCAATCAATACCAAATCCGGGAGCCCTACAAACACCGAATCCTGTATTGCCTGATTACCACCCTATCCAAACCCTCCCTTCCAATCCAAGAATTATAAAAACGAAAGGGAATGGAACCAAAATTACATACCGATGTCGACACTGTGATAGGATTATGGTCTGACTCACATCTCGGGAGCACCATTACTGTTGCGTTCGGCCATCGATTTCAGAAAGACGTCGACACCAAAAATTTTTCTAGCTTGCTTAGCTTATCTCCCGCACCAGATATCCTTGTAAATTTTCTACCATCCATTGGATATTCCAATACCCGTTATCTTCGATAAAATCATTAGAGACTTACGCACACCTTGGGACAAACTACATATTCAAACGCTCTTCCGGTCTTCGTACTGCATTAAAATCTCCCATAACTACACACAGATCATCCATTGTCCCAAAAAGCTCGGATATGTAACTCCAAAATGCCCGCTAACATTAGTCTATTTTTATCCTTTTCGACTTTCTCTATTTTGATTATATCGTATTGGTTTCTTACGCCAAGGTTTTATCATAATCATACCATTTCTTAAAAACAGGAACATATTTTCAGGAATCCTAATATTATTTATGAAACCAAAGCCACTCTTTTGTGTGTGAATCCTAATATTAGTTTATGAAACCAAAGCCACTGTTTTTATATAATGATGCTGACATGTTCCCGATGACTCTTTTTAACAAAAATATTCAATATTTTCAGTTTTAAAATTGTTTTATAGAAATATAATATTACACTGCTGCTAGTAAATTATAGTATCTTACCCTAATTTATTCTGTATAAATGTATATTATCATACCCTAAAACTAAGTTTAATGTAAAAATTAAAAACTTTAACAGTTTTAACTATAAAGTTCAAGTTTCACTATTATTGCATTATTACGAAATTATCATAGTTATTTAAAACTAAGTTGAATAAAAAAAATAAAACTTTGTTATTATTTAATATATCATTTTCTAGTTAACCTAAACTAGTGAGCATAGTTAAAAGATAGATAGTAACAAGTTTCTAATGTTAATTGTTTTTTTTTTTCTTGATTATAATCGTACCATAGGAAATTATACCATATAATGTTTTGGAGTAATACTATAAAATTAACATATTTTTCTATCATATATAAAAACCGTCGTTCAACTCATTTTTGTGTATTAAATAATCTATATATAATCTAAAATTTAGTTACATGTTCTATTTTAAAATCAACATTTATGATGTTTTAAATACAGTATTTAAAATAATATTGATTAAAATAGTATTTATGCTTATGGTACAATACAAAATGAGGTTAGTTTAAGGGTAAAATTGTCTTTTTAGCACCATCCAATATTAATAATTTATTAGATTAAATAATAATTTAATGGGCAATACATTTATGAATCTAAATAATGATAGGTGTAACTCACTTTTAAAGTCATGTAACTACACTTTTAAGATACTTTAGGGCTAGAATTGAGAAATCCTTCTCTAGCATTTAAGATCGAGAATCACAATTGTCTCTTTTCCTATCTAAATGTTTAGACATGTGTAAAAAAATAAAAAAATAAATAAATAAAAAATCTCCTTCCCTTCTTACTTTAGCACCAATTTGTATGTTTATATCACTTGAAAATGTACTATACTTTGAATTTGAATTATTTTTTTCTTATATATAGATTAAAAATTAAGGGTTGATACATAACAAAACGCACAATATTTGTCAAATCCACGTTAAAGTAATTACAATTATGTGTGTAAAACTACATAATTAACCCTGGGTGGCGGCGGGTCGAGGACTCGAGAGGAGATTATTTTCGTAAAATGCAGAAGTGGGAACACTTAAAAACGAGGGAAATGATTTGGTCAATAACTGTCATCCTTACTTGTAGTTGTAAGAATTATGAACGAAAGGAATTTAAATCGTTTAGTTTGCCATTGAAAAATTGATTCCATTCAAAACAACTTATTGAAAATTTAAAATATTAATTTAATTATAGTAACCTACGTTATCATCATCTTTGTAATAAAAGCCATATTATGAGAGCCATAGCATTTGAGTTATATTTCCAAATGCATTTGACATTATTGTCGTCAATCAGTTTCGGTGGAACTTTTGACGTTGTTTAAATACCGCCATCAAGTCATAACTGTTATCACTACTAAACCAAATATATAAATCGATCCGGCCACACAAAACGCTCACTTCGGTGCTATCCGTTTCACTTCTGCCACCGGAGTTATCTTGATCGAACAACACCGTTTGATACAACGCCGCCGCCATAAAACACTTTTTCGATTGCTTGGTGGCCATCTCCGTCATAGCACACTGTCTCTACAAGAATAGTTTCATTCAACGATTAAGGTATCTAAATTAAACCCCGATTTCTGATTTTGGTATCGTTTCGATTGTTTCGGCGACTAAAGTTTTTCACAATTTAGAATCTGCTTTATATTGAGAATAGACCCGAATGTACTATCAATGGAGCATATATCGTCAGAAGTTTAAAAGCATAGAAAAACACTTGAATCAAGTAGACCGTAGCGTTAGATTGTAAACTTTTTTGAACCTGAATTAATCTATCATCCTCAGGCAATTCAATCGTTTCTTTTCCTCCTGCAATTGAACCATCTACGTTTGGAGGCCATGAAATAGTGAGAACAAAGAGAAGGGAGAGATCGTAGACCTCTGGCGACCGATGATTTTTCCGATCATTGGGATTTGGCACGAGCACGAAGATGATGTCGGAGCAATGATTTAGACGGCGGTGTGATCATTGGCAAGGTTTCCGACCATGGGATTTTTGAGCGGTATGTATCTACTGCCTCCGTTCAGACGAAATTGAAGGGTCCTTCCACATCCCCTCATTGCCCTGGGTTTTAATTCCTATTTGGATGCCAAAATTGAAGCGTGTGTGATTAGGGCTTAGGTGGCACTGGTGGTTCACATGAAAACTCAGTCAATCGAATTCAGGTAACCTTCCTCACATCTAATCTGTTTTTTTAATTGTTAGTACGACTGATCAAGACGATTAGTGATCGAGTTTATGGGTTCGGGTTGCACGAATGGATATCGGGTGCGGCATGGGTGGATGCTAATAACCCGAGACTTCATCGAATTCCTGTAACCTTCCTAACATCTAATCTGTATTCTTAAATGTTAGTACGACTGATCAAGAGGATTTGTGATCGAGTTCTAGGGTTTTGAACAATGTACACATCGAAGGTTAAATATTCTCATTGATTGATATATTGAGTATGTGTGTCTGCAATTTGTGGAATGTGTTTAAACTTGAATATGTATTTGGATCAAAATTGAGTTCTGATGTTAGTTTTCAAATTACAGCCACGCAAGGGCATTCATTTGACATTGGAGTATCATTGCTGCTGGTATGACAACTAAAATGTGAGTCTTTGTGCTAGGTACAATTGTTTTCCTTTCAAAATCCATTTAATGACATTATCATATTGTTATCGATTATTCTGCCACCTCACAGGGACATGGTCATCTATCGAAGTCATCATAGGTGAAGTTGGGTTCGTCTTGGTAGAGCGGTTCGGGCTTCGATCAAAGTTGGTCCACCATCTAAATCAAATAAGAATGAAAGAAAGGTAATTTAGATATAATAAGGCTTCTTCTAGAAAGGGGAGCAAATGTAAACAAGCGCACCTGCCGCAACGAGCGGTTCGGGCTTCGATCAAAGTTGGGCAACAGAAAAGGAGCTTCTATTTTGGCTATTAAAGAGTCTTGCAAGTAATTCTTTTTATGTCTTTTTTATTTCAGCTTATTTTAACTGTTGATGAGTTGTTGAAATATTTAGTGGAGGTGACAAGGGACCACCAGCCACTACATCATATCTTTTGTTCTTAGTTCTTATATAGGGTTTTACTCCTACAGTGTATGTTATGAAACTAACGTGACCTGCCCAAAGTTACATATCTTTACCCGAGTTTTGTTTTGACCCATTATACAAATTGGCTTCTTTACTTTATGTGTCTGTTTGTGATTGAGCCAGTGAAGCAAGTGAGGAAAACAGAAGCCATGTTAAGGGAAAGGATGTTGTAAACCTATTAGTAAACGCATATGCTTGGTGGACTTCTTTTACTTCCTGCTTACATATTGTGTAATTAGCCAACTGAAACAAAAATGGTTATCTTGAGTTTTCAAATCTGGCATGTAGGAGGTTTTATACACCATTGTGGTTGTAGTTGTGGTGAATAAAGACCCCAAGCAATCTTTTGGTGATGGGATTGGGGATGACGGTGGCATGTATTAGGAAAAGTTTGGTCTATGTGTTATCCAATAAGATAGGAAGGCGTGCGAGAGTTTATGCGTTTTTCCTTTTTCTGTTTCATTTTTTTTCTTGGAAGACATCTTTTTTCACTTCTTTTTTGCCGGCAAGTTTTGCCAAGGAAACAACTTGTGGTCCATGGTTTAATAAAGTTTAAGCATGCCCCTTTGTAGGCATATTGTCTTACATGTTATGCACCGGCCGTGTCAAACGTCTTACCACGAACAAACAATAGTTATTATGCATGCCGTGCATCGCACGGGCTTTCCCCCTAGTAAATTTTAAAAACTTAATCAATATGTGTAATAACGGTTATTAAAGGTTCAACTCATTTCGTTTTTACTACCGTAATAAATGTACATACATATGATATGGATAATTTTTTTATAAACTAGCATGAGTTTTATTTAAAGAGTATTGAAGTACCACGAATATTAAAAAGTTTATGGTTGTCGGTATTTGTGGTTAATAAGAGTATTTAAAGGTAAATTAGCCTTGCCCTATATATAATGTTCTAAAACACGCTTTTAAAGACCGAGTAGTTCTGAGTACTCTCAACTCCAATTAAAAAACGTCATGCCTTTATAAAAAGGGTGAGGGCTGGGGCCGGAGCTGGGTCCAATTGGAAAAAGTGTTAAGGCGTTTCTTCCCTTAGGGTCAAAAGTTCAAGCTCCACTGAAAACCAATTTAGTATAATTTAAGCCGTTAATATATATATATATATATATATATATTAGGTTCATTTGTGAACAACTCCCTTGATAGTGAATTGTGTGAACTAATCCTAGCCTTTGATTATCAATACACAAGTGTAAATCAATGGCCAGAATTTGATGATAAAAATACACTAGTGTATTTTACGATTTGATGATGTAAATTAATGGTCATGTTTATATATATATATATATATATAGGGGAAGGATATATAGAAACCCACTTTAATTTAGAAAACCCGGGAAACCCAAAGCTCCCGATGTTTTTTTTTTTCTTGAAAACATTTACACATGTTATATACATGTTTTTAAGGGTTTTGGGCAAAAAAATCAAAAAAGCGCCGAGTAGATATTTTAAAAAAAAAATAAACAAGTTTTGGTGTAACACATGTTACATTCATCTGACATATTTGTAACATGTGTTAGACCAAAACTTGTTTATTTTTTTTAAAAATATCTACTTGGCGCTTTTTTGATTTTTTTTGCCCAAAACCCTTAAAAACATGTATATAACATGTGTAAATTTTTTCAAGAAAAAAAAACATCGGGAGCTTTGAGTTTCCCGGGTTTTCTAAATTAAAGTGGGTTTTCTATAGATACTTACATTATATATATATATATATATATATATATAGGGTGGGGTTCTAGAGTGAATACTAGTGTATTTGCGAACTAGATGAACAAATCCTGGCCATTGATCTACACACGTCTATGGCCAGAATCTCATCATCAAATCGTAAAATACACTAGTGTATTTCAACATCAAATCATAGCCATTGATCTACACACGTGTGTGGTCAGGATTAGTTCACTCAGTTCGCAAGCTACACTAGTGTTCACTCTTAAACCTAATCCTATCCTATAAGTATATATATATATATATATATATATATATAGGGAGAGGATCATGAGAAAACTAGATATAAATGAGAAAACTAGAAAACTAACTAAAATCCACTAAAAGGGAGAGGGAGGGAGACTTTTAATGAAGGAGGGGGGACTTTTAATGAAGGAGGGGTAAAATTGGAACAAAAAATATATAAATTTTCAAACATTTCCCATTTCTCCATACGTTATCATTTTAAAACAAAAATGGCACCATAAGATCACAAATTTTCTTATCTTTCATTCAAGTATATTCGAGCATATTTTTTATGACATAAAAAAAGATTTATGGTGTCGTCTTGTTTTCTACACTATTATTATAGTAGTGCACATGTGCAATGTAACATGTACTACAATTGCATTACATGCTTAAAATTAGCTTTTTGAGTCTAGTTTAACTTTTAGGGTTAGTTTTTTTGGAGGTTTAGGATTAGGATTAGGTTTTTGGGTGTGGGGGGAGGGGGGTTTAGGTTTTTTTTGGGGGTGGGGGGGGTGGGGGGTTTAGGTTTTTTTTCGGGTTTATGTTTAGGGTTTAGTTTTAGGTTTTTGGGGGGTGGGGGGTGGGGGGGTTTAGGTTTTTGGGGGGTGGAGGGTGGGAGGGTTTAGGTTTTTGGGGGGTGGGGGAGGGGGGTTTAGGTTTTTTGGGGGGGGGGGGGGTGGGGGGTTTAGGTTTTTTTCGGGTTTATGTTTAGGGTTTAGTTTTAGGTTTTTGGGGGGTGGGGGTGGGGGGGGGGGTTTAGGTTTTTGGGGGGTGGGGGGTGGGGGGGTTAGGCTTTTGGTGGGAGGGTGAATTTAGGTTTTGGGGGGTGGGGGTGGGGGGGGGTTAGGTTTTTGGGGGGTGTCGGTGGGTGGTGGGTTAAGTGGTTTAGGCTTTCCGTATTAGTGCACATGTGCAGTACAACAAAATTTTTTTTTTTTTTTTTTTTTTTGAAAATTTTTTTCCATACATATAAAGTAGCGATTTTTTATTAAAAAATTGTAAAAAAAAAAAAAAAAATTTGGTATTTTTTTTGGTTTTTTTTAGGTTTTTTTAGTTAGTTTTTTGGTTTTCTCATTTAAACTAGTTTTCTCATGATCCATCCCCTATATATATATATATATATATAGGGGAAAGATAAATCGAAAACCCATGTGAGTTGAGAAAACCCAAATAAACCCTATGTAACATTTTTTTTTTCTAAAAAAAATAGGGAATGTAATATAAATGTACACGGACCTATTTATGAAAAAAAAATGTAAAAAACGCTTACTATTTTTTTAAAAAAAATGTTGAAATTTTGTATGTTACATTTTTTTGGACATATATATTATGTAACCTGAAATTTTGTAACATTTAAAAAAAAAAACTACTTGGTGTTTTTTTGTGTTTCTTTTTTAAAAATGTTCAAATATATGTATATTACATTTCCTATTTTTTTTAGAAATGTTTCTTGAGTTTACATGGTTTTTTTTACAAAAGTTTTCTGAGTTTTCTCAACTCAAGTGGGGTTTTCGATTTATCCTTCCCCTATATATATATATATAGGGAGCCGCTAGAATGAGAACCACCTCGAGTTGTAAGAACCGCGAGAACTACACCCCACGGAGCGCCGTTCGCCGCGATTTTTTTTTACAAGTAGATGTGTGCATTATAAACACGGCCGTAAAAAATGACGGCGAACGGCGCTCCGTAGGGTGTACTTTTTTACACCTCAAGTTTGGTGGAAAAAAAAAGAAAAAAAATTAAAAAACACCAAACTTGAGGTGTAAAAAAGTACACCCCACGGAGCGCCGTTCGCCGTGATTTTTTACGGCCGTGTTTATAATGCACACATCTACTTGTAAAAAAAAATCGCGGCGAACGGCGCTCCGTGGGGTGTAGTTCTCGCGGTTCTTACAACTCGGGGTGGTTCTCATTCTAGCAGCCCCCTATATATATATATATATATATATATATATATATATATATATATATATATATATATATAGTGGGAGTTGGCTAGAAAGCCTAAGTTTCCTAGAAAGTCTAGGAAGCAATAGGGATGTGACATGTGGCTTTTAGTTTTTTTAATTAAAAATGGCATGATGGTAATTTGATTATTAATTTAATTTTGGAATATTATATATCCTAAACTAAATATCCAGCTATTTATGGAAACACATATCTCTTTGACTATTTCAAATCATTACGATTTCAAAAGGGCGGTTACTTTAAATTACGAAGTTCAAATCATTAACAATTTCTTCATGTTGTATTTTATCAGTTACTGGGTTTATCACAATGTGTTTTAGCAGTTACTGGTTTCAGTTACTGTTTCATCACAATATGTTTTATCAATTACTGGTTGATATGATTTTTGGCATTCTTGATGTTGTGTTTTATCAGTTACTGGTTCACGTTGTGTTTTATCAGTTACTGGTTTCATCACAATGTGTTTTAGCAGTTACTGGTTTCAGTTACTGTTTCATCACAATGTGTTTTATCAGTTACTGGTTGATATGATTTTTTGCATTCATGATGTTGTGTTTTATCAATTACCGGTTTCATCACAATGTGTTATACTAGTTATGATTCATGAATGGCATGTTCTTTTGTATTTTATCTACTGTTTCATCACAATATGTTTTATCAGTTATTGGTTGATGTGATTTTGGCATTCTTGATGTTGTGTTCTATCAATTACTAGTTTCATCACAATGTGTTTTATCAGTTATTGGTTCCAGTTACTGTTTCATCACAATGTGTTTTATCAGTTACTGGTTGACATGATTTGGCATTCTTGATGTTGTGTTTTATCAGTTACTGGTTCACGTTGTGTTTTATCAGTTGGCATTCTTGATGATGTGTTTTAGCAGTGAGTCACTAGTTGGTCACATTGTGTTTTATCGCTAAAACACACTACTATGAACATATCTAGATCTGATTTATCATTATTTTTTGTATAATTTGGTGTTTTCAAAAGTGAGGGATTAGAGAGAGAGAGAAAAATTGCGACATTTTTTGAGGTGGTTTATGATTTATAGTTATTTCCTTATTTAAAACAACTTAAATGACACATTTACCCTCAATCAATTAAATTAGCCTATTTTAAAGACACGTATATTATCAAAGTGCCACAAAAATGATCTCAACCATTAAACACACTCATCTGATGGCCCAGATCGCTTCCTACACTTTTTAGGAAAAACACACTTTTCGCAGGATCCCCACTCTCTCTCTCTCTCTCTCTCTCTCTCTCTCAAATGTGAGGGATTAGAGAGAGAGAGAGAGTTAGGTTAACGTACAAGAGCCCTTACCCTACATTACGTACGTGATCATCTCAGCCGCCAGATCTTCTTCCCACATTAAAATCGCATGTTGGTTTTTTGTAACAATTTCGCATGTTGGTTTTTTAACATGTGATTTCATCAAAATTAACACATGCGAAATTGTTACAAAAACCAACATGCGATATCATCAAAATTGTCACATGCGATTTCATCCATACTATTTTACAACATGCGATTTCACATCGCGTACATAAGCTTACGTAGCGTACGTTAAGCCATTTTGTACAATACACTTTTTCTATAGAGTAAATTACAAGTTTTGTCCTTTATGTTTACATCAAATTTCAGGTGTTGTTCTTTAGCGCAAAAGTTGACAGGCGATGTCCTTTACCTTTCAAAATCTTGCACGTTTTGTCCTTTAGGCAAAACCCAGTTAGATTTTTTAGTTAAATCTAGTCATATGCAAGGCACATGAGGGTACTATTGTAATTTCACTTCCAAGGACTATATTGTAAGATAAACTATCAAGGGGCTATTTTGTAAAAATAAAACAAAATAATTTAAAATATTATTTTTATAACCATATATATAAATATATTTCTGAAATAGCAATTAGCAACCACCTATCACCACAATCCTCCGCCTACACCACCACCCTTCACCGCCACCACTACCACCCTTCATCATCCACAAGCCACCACCACTTCGGCAACCACCACCTACAACCGCCCCAAAAACATTTGGCCCTTTCACCTTCACAATTCTTCAATATCTCATTGTGTATTCTGGCCTTTCCACTACCTTCACAATTAGGAAAGCTTATAATATGCAACATCTGGAACTTTGACCAAGTTGTTTAAATTTATTGGTTCTGCATCTTCTTCCCAATTATGTTCAAAAGTAGACATGGTGCTTCTTCTTCCCAAAAATCCAAATCAACACCCTCAAAATCCCCAAAACCAAAAAAACCCAAAAAATCTATTCCGGCCATCGAGTCTCCGGCCACCACCACCTGCAATCGCCAGTAACACCACCTCAACCGCCACACCTAACCCACCACCACAACCACCCCTTCACTCACCGTCGCCCCTGACCCACTACCACAACCACCCGCCATCACCTAACACCACAGCCACCTCCATCCAGTTGTTAGAGAGAGAGAAAGAAAAGAGTGAGAGAGAGAGATACAGACTGGCCAACCTGGTGCGCCGCCATGAACTACCACAAAGAGTGATGGCCAACCTATTGGTAGAGATAAGAGAGAGGGAGGTACTTTCAGATCAAGAGAGAGAGGGAGTGTGTGAGAGTTTATATATATATTTTTTATTTTTAAGTTTAATGCAGAATAGCCTCTTGATATAATTTATCTTACAAAATAGTCCTTGAGAGGTGAAATTACAATAGTACCCTCATGTGCCTTGCACATGACTAGATTTAACTAGAAAATCTATCTGGGTTTGGCCTAAGGACAAAACGTGCAAGATTTTGAAAGGTAAAGGACACCGCCTGTCAACTTTTGCGCTAAAGGACAGCGCCTGAAATTTGATATAAACATAAAGGACAAAACTTGTAATTTGCTCTTTTCTATATATATATATATATATATATATATATATATATATATATATATATATATATATATATATATATAGATAGTATTAGGTACAAGAGTGAAGACTAGTGTATTTGCGAACTGAGCAAACTAATCTTGGCCATAGACGTGTGTAAATCAATAACTAGGATTTGATAATGAAAGACACTAGTATATTTTACGATTTGATGATGAAATCCTAGCCATACACGTGTGTAAGTCAATGGTCAGGATTAGTTCACTGAGTTCATAAATACACTAGTTATAATGATTTGGGCTATAATATGTGGGCTAATTAAATATTTTATTTGGGCTATATAAATAAAAAAAAATTAAAACCGGGGGATTGAAAACGTATATACCTAATTTTTTTTATAAAACCGGGGGTCAAAAACGTATATACCTACAAAATCCTATAAGAAACTTACATATATAACACTACTGACCGAAAAATTTAGGGAGTCAGGAGCCCCCCTCGCCCTTAAATCCTACGCCCCTGTACTAGTATTCACTTTAGAGTCTCATCCTATATATATATATATATATATATATATATATATATATATATGGGGATGGTTCAAATGAAAACCACTTTTAACGCGAAAACTCGAAAACTAACTAAAAAAAGCCTAAAAAACACACAAAAATTTTTTTTTTTTTTTTCAATTTTTTTAATAAAAATCGCTAGTTTTTATATATAAAAAAAACTTTTTTTCAAAAAAAAAAAAAAAAAAAAAAAAAATTTGTGTAGTGCACATGTGTAATAATACACATGTGTAGTACACAGACACATGTGCAGTATTACACATGTGCACTACACAAAAAAATTTTTTTTTTTTTTTTTTTTTTAAATTTTTTTTTTTTAATAAAAAAACCTGCGAAAATTTGATTGAAAAAAAAATTTTTAAAAAAAAAATTTTTTTGCATGTTTTTTTGGCTTTTTTTAATTAGTTTTCGAGTTTTCGCGTTAACTAGTGGTTTTCATTTGAACCTTCCCCTATATATATATATATATATATATATATATAAAATTGCAGTGTGGGGAGGGTTGAGGAGAAACACATAAAGAAAACAAAGAAGGAAAGAACACTCATAATGATTTGCTTCAGTTATAAATATCACTTGAACCTTTTTGTATTTTTGCAAGGAAAAAGAGGAAAGTCACAAGAAAGATATTTTCTTAAATATTTCTTTTGAAATTATTGCATTAACATGATTTTCAGCAAGGAAAAAGAGGAATGTCACAAGAATGATATTTTCTTAAATATTTCTTTTGAAATTATTGCATTAACATGATTTTCATTTTGAATTCAATTTTGTTTGAATACGTGGCAAAATATATTAACATATATATGTTATTGATTTTTTTGAAAGGCATATATATGTTATTGATGATTAAAGCATATAGTGCAAAAGTTAAATAATCCGTATAAACATCACCAACCATTTGTTAGGTTTCCATGGAACAAATAGCTTGTTGACTTTTTTAGTTATTTTTTTCATATGAAATCAAAGTATCACTAATACCCATATGAACTACTAACTAGAGTAAATTACATCAATAATAATTAGATTAAAATTAAGAATATAACCTGTATACACGAAAATATAATACTGTTGCTAAGAGAGAATCGGGTTATAACTATTTTTTGAGAAAAAACTAAAATACTTTTATGTTATCAAGTAATAATCTTTTATGTTATTTGAAAAGATTTTAAGTATGTTTCTATATTATTCTTCAAAAAAGAAGTCATGCTAATAATAATATTTTTAACTACTTCTGAAGTTAATTGAAGAATATACGTTAACTGGATTTTTTTTTTTAAAGCAAAACTTCATTAAACACAAAACCAACCTGAAGACTAGGTGGCAAACAATGACGCTACATAATTACAAAATTACAACAATTTTTCTAAGACAAGTTTTCTAATTTCGACCTGCTCTTGACCCAAAGATATCCTATGGACCGTACTTCAATAAAGATATCGGCTATGTTAACTTGTCTATCTTAAAAAATGAGACCATTTCTAGCTTTCCAAATGCACCAACAAGTAATAATAAGGATGCCATGAAGGACCTCTTTACTCGCCCCATTAAAATTGTTCTCCTTCATCCCGAGGTTATTAAGAATCCCCAGCAAGTCGCAAAACATGAACGCAAAAATCTGAGGAACTTTACATCACACACTTATTTGGGACCAAATAGGGATGACAATGGGTCGGGTTTGGGATGGGTTTAGGTAATCCGAATCCCAAACCCGGTTAGATATGCTTGTCCCAAACCCGTCCCAAAACCCATCGGGTTTCTAGCGGGTAAATACCCATCTGGTATCGGGTATACCCGCGGGTTTCGGGTAAACCCGTTAATTTTAAAAGATTACTTGTTGGGTATACTCATCTCAAAACCCATTGGGTATCTATCAGATAACTATTAACCGGTTACATTTTGTATTGGTATCATAAAAAAATATATATATATCAAATAACTACAATATATACGGAATAGAATATCTATATGTGTAAAAAATGGATGTATCATATATATACATATTTAATAATATAAAAGAAATTATATCGGGTATACAATCGGGTAAACGGGTACACTTTATCGGGTAATTGGGTCGGGTAAACGGGTATATCACTAAATCTCATACCCGTCCCAAACCCGCGGAAAAAATAAAGACTATTCCCAAACCCGTCCCAAATCCGATTAACCGACCTTAAACCCATCCCAAATGTGTCGGGTTTTGGGTTTACCCAGCGGGTTCGGGGTTGATTACCATCCCTAGGACCAAACGATTGAGGCGGCCATGCGTGAAGAAAAAAGGTGCTCAACAGTTTCATCATGTGATAAAACTATGGTATATAACATTTGGTAGGTCTGTGCTCTAGTTCCCCTTGCTTCATAAACCCCATTTAGTTAAATATTGTTGCCCATCTTCTGACATAAAAGAGGAGCATTGAAAGTATCCAAGTGATTAGATCGAAGCTAATTAACAAGGAAAATGATATCTTCTATAAGTAGATATTACTGATGCATATCTGGTGTGACAGTGGATGAATAACAGTTTATGCGCTTATTGGTGGCGCACTTGATTTGTCGAGATTACAGAGCATTACCAAAATGACAAGAATCCTATAAGAGTTCCTATTGGTTACAAGTCGTCAGGATACGCATGTTACTGCCCCATCTCTTAGCATGAGGGACAGATTTGTCGAGATAACAGGGCATTACCAAAATGACAAGAATCCCATAAGAGTTCCTCTTAGTTACAAGTCGAAAGGATCTGGATCTCGTATGAATTATTTGGAGTTTTTATGTTACGTGACATTTTTATTTTGACATGACTGAATATTTATACTTATAATAGTTCTCATAAGCTTTGGACAATTATCTCGCTCCGATCGATAATCCGATGCGGGACGGGGTGTAACAAAGTCAATCTTTAAAAATACGTCAGTTTTCACTGGAAAATACAGTTAACAAACACATTTATAAAACATTTAATAATCATAGGACAAGTATCTTGATTTACCAGTTTTACATGCTTGTCAAATTCAGGAACTAGTACAGAACTAGTCTTTGATCAATATACACACCATTTTTTGTGACTGTCAGGTGTATGCCTACACCCCGCACTTAGGGGCCATTGCAATAAATGAATCGGGGAACCCAGATACGCTATTATCAACCCCCATATGCTTTGTGTTAATCAAGCAATACGTTTTAAATCGAATTATCACCTAGTCAGCATTTAGCTCCTTGTGTGATACAAGAACCAAGGGGTTTTATACTATATCCCAAGTTTTAGTAAAACAAATTAAAGGTACTAGCAGTCCACGCCCGGCTTGCGGTACGCGCATACAATGTATATATGTGTCGGCGCTCGGGGGGGGGGGGGGAGTGAAAGTGCACTAATTTTAACGTTATTTTACTAATTTTGTGAAAATAACGTTTAAAGAGGGGGATGGTTAATCATGCATCATGTGGCGGTGTTGATAGCCGAAATACAAGGGAGTACATGCACTAATTGGCCTTTGTCTTAATTGTTGAGTGTTATGTGCCTTATGTCCAAGGCTTGATGCAAAACTACTATCGAGCTGGGGGTCTCAGTGGAAGCAGCCTCTATATTCCTACGGGGTAGAGGTAAGGCTGTCTACATCTTACTCTCCTCAGACCCTACCTTACCTTTGCTATATGTGGGATTTACTGAGTATGATGATGATGATGATGACCTGTACTAGCAGTCGAACACATGGTATTCTGTTCGTAGTACCGCCAAATCCAAAGTTTATTGGCTTACAATGCAATTTCTAGAGGGCTCTATAATCCAGAGAAAATGGAAATAATATCTATGTGAATCGTGTTTACAGATCATTATAAGTCATTAACACTTGATCCGTTAACGTGGATTTAAATACACTTTCGTTAGATTAAACGGTGAACGGTTAGGATTATAACCATACGAGTGAGGAGTCTCGTATAATATGATTTGTTAACCTTGTATTTTGATTTGAAAAGGTTTTGACCCGTTACGACTTGTTTATATTGTTTAAACCATGTTAACTAGTCATATGCATATATACGGGTTCGGACAGGAAAACGGGTTTTTGAAAAGTCGAACATGATAAAATATATTCTTGTCACATTTACAAACTGCTTTGATATATAAAATATCACATTACCTTCGTTATAAATAATTCTTTGGTAAATATATATTTTTAACAAAGTTGAGTTTGACTTTTATCAAATTTATGTTTGACTTGTCAATTTGAATCACTTAGATGTGATAATCATGAGACATAAATGAAGGGTTTTATTCCCAACATTATGAAGACTTTTTAGATAAATTTAATTTTAAATTAGTTGACCAAAGTGACCAGAAATTAAGGTCAAACTGAATGGTCAAAGTGTTTGAAATTAACGATACTCGGATGGAATTAAGCTATGAAACTAATTACAAATAAAAGAGCTTATGAGAAGGGACTTACCAACTTCAGAAGATGACCTCAAAAAACCAGAAGGGAAGCTTGGAAGAGCAGAGAGTAGAAGTTCACACAAGACTCTTAAAGTGAAGACTGTTTGTTTGAGTTTGGGGTGAATACTAGGGTCACAAGAGCTGCTATTTATAGCAATGGTTAAGGCATGATAAACGCCCAATTTTTGACATTTAATAAATAACATAACCTTCATACCAATTTGAGAAAAAATTTGACATGACCCATTCGTAAAGAAGACGATTTCCTGCTTTTTAACATAAACAATCAAAATACATTCTACGACACTTACAAAACATACTAAGATTTAGAACCTTACACATTTCATCAAAACATTAAATCCGAACTATTCAAAACAAAGTTTAAACTTCAAACTACTACTATTATCCTAGTTACTAGTTAAACATTTACTACACAAAATGGTAATTTGACCCATTCAAAATAACAACTTGAACCGGAAGCGCATAAAGTCGACATTGTGTGTGTGTTCGGTCCGAGCGCGCCGAAATTAAACAAGGGATTTACCTATCATTTATAACAACAAAACATTTGTTAGTCGTAATACATAATAATTCGAATCCTTTAATTACCTATCATTATTCGACCCGTTAACATGACGTGTTACTTTACTAACATGTTTACTTCCATTCGGAAACATCCAAGATACCACTTTCCGACTCATTTATAATGAATCGCTACATACCATACATTTCAACATACTTACATCATTTGACCCGTTATGAACAAGTCAATTCCTAAACATTCCATCAATCATTCTACTTATCATTCCAACCCATTTAGACGGGTCATTTCATATTCACTACAACATCATCTATTGAACATTTCTCAATATAAGCTCTTTGCATCTAATCATTCATGATCCATAATGGAAATTTACACTAATTCATAGTACCAAATATTTTCATTCATAAATCTACTAATAGAGTAAATAAAGTTCATATGAACCTACCGCGATCTTGAGATGCTTGTGACTTCAAGTGACTTGTGCCTTCTTCCTTCTTTGTTCCTATACATCACAACTTTATATACTTAGCTTTCGAAAATTTCATTATTCTCGTATTCTTTGTCGTATAATATGACGTTTATGAACCATATGCATTCACACCATAATCATATTTCATCAACTTAGCTAATTTTCATACAAAATCACAATTTCATTAACTTAGACATTTCATCGAACATATGGCGTGCGTACATTCTAATAAGCATGATGTACAAGTGTTTATAACACATTCATCCTAAATTTATCAAATAGATCAACCAATTTCCTTCAAAATCAACAATCATAACTATATTACATATGATTCATATCAAGTTATTCATCTTAACACTTATTTAACATGAATTTAACATCAACATTACACAATTCTTCCATAAACTTTACTAATTTTTCACTACCTTAAATAATCTCAAGTGGGTTTTACCCCAACTACTAGTATAATCGAAATAACACATAATATAACTCCTATTTGTTCATATCATTCAACATCTAGATTCAATTTCATACAAACATCATAAATCATACATAACCCACTTCATCAAATATTAACAAATCATGAAATTAAACCTACTAGATGTCAAGAACACTTAGATAGTCGAAGTTATTGGCTCATGCATTTGAAAAATCCTTGATTCCCCTTTTCAATTTGATGGAATTAGTATGTTAGGGTTTTGAGGGTGAAAACTTTCTCTTGGCCTCTCTCACGATCGCACACATACACACACATACTTGGCATTTTTTTGTTAAATGTTTTAATTACACACTTTTCATTTTAACCCCCTCATCTATTAGAACATGACACTTTCCTCATAATTACATACTAACTTAATAAACTTTCATGCCTATTTATAAGATTTTAGATTTGTCAAATGCTATAAACCTTAATAATGGTAAAAATTCATGTTTACCATTTCTTTTCGCTAAAGTATTGCGATTAAACATTATAACATGTCATACGAAATTTGAGGTGTTACAAGTCTACCCCCTTAAAGAAGGTTTCGTCCCCGAAACCAGAATACATACCGAATAACTCTGGGTAGTGCTTTCGCATATCATCCTCCGCTTCCCACGTGAGATCCGATCCTTTCCGGTGTTGCCATTGAACCAACACTTGTCAAACGGATTTGTTGCGGAGTTGCTTCACTTTAAAATCTTTTATTGCAACGGGCCTTTCAACATAACTCAACTTCTCATCCACTTCAATATCATCCATAGGCACGTATGCCGTCTCATCCGCTAGGCACTTCCGCAGTTGCGATACATGAAAAGTATTATGAATTCCATCCAACGCGGGTGGTAATTCTAACTGGTACGCCACCGCCCCGACCCGAGTGAGTATTTTAAATGGTCCGATGCATCGAGGACCTAGCTTCCCACATTTACGAAAACGAATTATCCCTTTCCATGGAGAGACTTTTAGTAAGACATAATCTCCCACTTGGAACTCAATTGGTCACCTTCGCCGATCTGCATAAGACTTTTGTCTATCTTGGGCTGCTTTTATTCTTGATCTAACCATATAAATCTTCTCATTCATTTCGGCTACGACATCCTTTGACGCGATTTCGCGTTGACCCACTTCCCCCCAACAAACCGGGGTTCTACATTTCCTTCCATAGAGCATTTTGTAAGGGGCCATTTTTATGTTGTTATGATAACTATTATTATATGAAAACTCTACCAAAGGTAGATGATCATCCCAACTTCCTCCGAAATCCATAACACACGCCCTTAGCATATCAACCAATGTTTGGATAGTTCGTTCCGACTGACCATCGGTTTGTGGATGGTAGGCGGTGCTTATATGTAACTGGGTCCCCAATTCTTCGTGGAATTTTCTCCAATAACGAGATGTGAACCGGGTATCCCGGTCGGACACTATGGACACCGGAACCCCATGTCGAGATATAATTTTATTCGTATAAACTTCCGCCATCTTTTCCGAATTATAGGTTTCCCGGATGGGTAAGAAATGTGCACTTTTGGTTAGTCGGTCAACGACTACCCAAATAGCATCGTGCCCCTTCCTTGTCTTAGGAAGTTTAGTCACCAAATCCATCGTTACATGTTCCCACTTCCACACCGGTATCTCCAATGGTTGCAACTTTCCATACGGCCTTTGGTGTTCGGCCTTTACTTGAGAACATGTCAAACACTTAGTAACATACTTGACAATGTCTCTTTTCATTCCCGGCCACCAATAATTCATCCTCAAGACTTGTGAGCCTCATTCAATAGTAATTCTTTCACATCACATTCCCGAGGTATCCAGATTCGGTCATACCTCATTTTCATACCATTTGCATTCTCTTCCAATTCATGAATAAATCCTTTCGTCCTTTCTTTCTTCGAGTCGTCGGCATTTAAAGATTTAGTTTGAGCTTCTCGAATTTCATCAAGGAGTTTAGAAGTGACTACCATCTTCATAGATTTTACCCGAATTGGGGGCGGGTACTCCTTTCGACTTAGAGCGTCCGCCACTACATTAGCCTTCCCGGGATGGTAATGAATGTCAGAATCGTAATCCTTAATGAGTTCCAACCATCTTCGTTGCCTCATATTAAGATCTTTCTGCTCGAAAAAATATTTGAGGCTTTTATGATCCGAGTAAATAGTACATTTCACCCCATATAGGTAGTGCCTCCATATCTTCAAGGCAAATACAACCGCCGCCAATTCTAGATCATGAGTTGGGTAATTGTTTTCATGCTGCTTGAGTTTTCTTGAAGCATAAGCAACGACTTTACCCTTTTGCATTAACACGCAACCTAAACCTTGGTGGGAGGCGTCAGTATACACTACCAAATCATCCTTTCCATCCGGTAATGTCAACACCGGAGAATTTGAGAGCTTTTCCTTCAAAGTCTAAAACGCCTTCTCTTGTTCTTTGCCCCCATATAAACTTTTCATTCTTCTTTGTTAATTTCGTCATGGGCGAGGCTATCTTGGAGAAATCCTGGATAAATCTTCTGTAATACCCAGCCAAGCCTAGAAAACTTTTTATTTCGCTTGGATTCTTCGGGGGTACCCAATTCATTACCGTATCTACTTTGGACCGGTCCACATGGACACCATCCGCATCGATTACAAGACCCAAAAATTGTACCTCTCTAAGACAAAAGGCACACTTTGAGAACTTTGCATATAACTTTTCCTTGCGAAGCGTTTCCAATACATCACGTAAGTGGGAAACATGCTCTGCTTCACTTCGGCAGTATATTAGTATATCATCAATAAAAACGATTACATACTTATCAAGCATAGGTCGGCACACCCGATTCATTAAATCCATAAACACAGCTGGTGTGTTCGTTAGCCCAAAGGACATTACTAAAAACTCGTAATGTCCATACCATGTTCGAAACGCAGTCTTCGGCACATCTTCTTCTCGTACACGCAGTTGGTGATAACACGACCTCAGGTCAGTCTTCGAAAACCAACATGCTCCCTGAAGCTGATCAAATAGGTCATCAATTCTAGGCAACAGGTAACGATTCTTCACCGTTAACTTGTTCAACTCTCGATAGTCGATGCACATTCGCATCGAACCATCTTTCTTCTTCACGAATAATACGGGCGCTCCCCATGGTGATACACTTGGTTTAATAAAACCTTTATCGAGCAACTCTTGGAGTTGCATCATCAATTCTTTCATTTCGGTTGGGGCCAACCGATAAGGAGCTTTGGCTATCGGTTTAGCACCCGGGTTAAGCTCTATCTTGAATTCTACTTCCCGCTCGGGCGGAAGCCCCGGTAAATATTCCGAAAACACATCCGGATATTCGTTCACTACATTCACATCTTCAAGCTTTGGAACACCTCGATTGGTGTCAATCACATAAGATAGATACGCCTTAGCTCCGTTCTTCACATGTTTGACGGCTTTGATTATAGAACACAATTTCGACTTGATGACCTTATCTTCTTGAACAGTTACCAGTTCCCCCCCCCCCCCGAGGTTACTACATGAATGACTTTCTTTTCGCATTGAATTTCAGCGTGGTTTTGGGCTAGCCAATCCATTTCTACAACTACTTTAAATTCCCCCATGTACATCGGGACAAGATCTATACTAAGTTCCTCGTCTTCGATTAAGATCTTTCAATTTCTACAAATATCATGTAATAAATAGCTTTTACTATCAGCAACTTCCACTTCTAAGGGTACTAACATCTTTTCAAGCTTAAACGATGGATGAACTAACAATTCATTAGAAATGAACGATCTACTAGCCCCAGAATCAAATAAAACATTCATAGGCATAGAATTAACTAAGAATATACCTGAAACCACATCCGGGCTAGTCTTAGCTTCATCCGAGGTTAACTGGAACATCCTCCCACGAGCCTTGGAAGACTCATCCGTCTTTCCATCTTTCTTTGCCCCTTGTTGGAGTTTCGGACATTTCGCTTTAATGTGCCCTGTTTGATTACAATTGTAACACGCTTTTGAATTTTCGGGGCACCTATAATACGGATGTCCCTCTTGCCCACATTTGTAGCATCCTTTCTTTCCCAACAAACATTCACCAGAATGATGTTTCCGATGTTAGTACATTCATCTGTCGACTTCGTCTTGTATCAAGCCTTAGACTAGATAGAAGAGAACAGGAACTGGAGTTTTTCACCGGAAAGATACTCGAACCTGTTTCAAATGCAATGAAGTTCGTCATATTGCATCAATTTGTTCTCAAATGACAAAACCAAAACAGGGAGTATCTGAAAAACTGAAAGGAAAAGTTGTCAATGATGAACTACCAACTGAACAATTTAAAATTTTTGAAAATTCTACTCATGAAGTTGATGAATGTTCAAAGAAAATTTTTTACAAAAAGAAAGCCAAGGACAACCAAGTGTGGGTTGTTAAGAAGGGTGATGAGAAAGTCGGCGATGAATCTGATTCCACAAAATCAGTGGAGCCACAAATTGAAGTAGTTGAGGAAAAGTTAGTATTTTTAGAAGATGATGTTGAGATTCCATCTTTTGAAAATAGTAAGCAAAAAGTTGGTAAGGTTGAGATCTCAAATCAATTCTTTTCTGATAAGAAGGAATTTGATATTGAGAAAACTTTCAATGGGAATGTTAAGAAAATTTTTGGGAAAATGGTCAAGGGAAAGGCCAAAGGGGTTAAAGATTTTTATGCAACAAAGAAAGCAACTTTTAACCCAACTGAACAAGAGCTAAAAGAGCTAAAAACACCCAAGGTAGGTAAGACTTGGTGGAAATTCTTTTCCCTTGAAAATTAAGACTATGCCGGAGATCCCAAGTTTGTAATCGTGGATCAGGAATCGGCATCATTCATGTTTAAATAGATTGTGAGAATTACTTTTCATGTGGTAAATTTTTACAGGTGAAGGTCTATGCCGGAGCTTCCAGGTTGGTAAGTGCGAAACAGGAATCGGCATCTTGATTGGTAAAATGGTTTGTGTAGAGATTTATTCCTACATGTGATTAAATGTTGTGGATATTTTTTCAAGTGGTACAGAGGTTTAATGGTGCATACTTGCAAGTGGTAAATCAGGGACATTAAATTGTACTTGATTTACTACAATTGGTTAAAAATGAACAATATGATGAACCAGTCCCTACAAGTGGTTAAAACAAACTTATTATCCAGAAAAATCATTTTGATTAAAAAAAACTTAAGTGTTTTGAAATCTTAATGAGAAAATAGTTTGTTGAAAGGGGGAGTTCTGATTGTTTATGCCTAGTGAATGGCGAATTGAAGCAATTCGATATCAGTTGTCATTTTATTTGTATAGTTTGTTTTCAAATTTTTTTAAGTGGGTCAGAAGCTTAGTTTGTTTTTCAAAATTTCTTAATGTGTTTGCATTTTAGGGGGAGTAGAAAATTTCAGAAAATCCAAAAACATTAGACAATTTGAAAAAGCAAAAAATATGATAAAATTCAAAAACGAGTTTTGTTGAGAAAAAGAGGAAATGATAGTACATCAGTAGACTGTCACAACATGCTAAAGAAATGGAAAGTATAAATGTGGTAAACAATCTCACTGATGATGTGCCAGTAGGTTTTTGCACATTTAGTAAATTGTGACGAGATATAAACCTAAATTCAAACTTGCTTATTTTGTGGGTAACAATTTCTTGGATATATGGGTAACCCCCGAAATCTTGTTTGAAAGGTCCCTCTTTCTGAGATATTAGGTCTTTATACTCAGTGATATCTGGGGTATTATCCCAAGACTTTTGTTGAATGGAAATTCTGACCTAGTCCCCGTATAACACTTTCCGCAAATGCTTGAAAAAGCGCCGCCATCAGCAAATTGATGAAACAATAAAATTGATAGTCATTGCTGTTGTAACAAAAGATCCTCTAAAGGGGACACACCTAAAGTCAAACCGTCATCTCTCTGCTGAACGGAAGTTCTGACCTGAGCTCTCTCGGTTTCGCACCTAACCCCTTTACAGATATCATCTGTGGTATATTCACCTGTAAGACTGAATATTGAGATCTGGATACGGGAGTATATTCAAGTAGTGGGACACGCGAATAAGTTTTAGTTCTTAAGACTTTAATATCGTATCTCGGTTCAGTTGAACTTTGTGTGAAAATTTAAGTGGACCAATATACTGAAAATCTAGGTGAATTGTTTAAAACTTAAAATGAAATGAAGGTTAACGGTGTTAGTGATTTGTCTCATATACTGATATGATCCTCTTGCACAAACTCACAAAAATAGTATCTGTAAATATTTCTTTACTGCATTATATTTCTCTTATTTCAAAAATCCAAAAAGATTTTTAGTGTGTTTTAGTATAAATTTTGAAAAATTCAAAAAGATTTTCGACAATTGGTATAGAAAAGCTGATTTTCTAAATTTCGAGTGCTAAACATGATGACCAATTTGTGAGGGGGAGTTTTGTTCTTAAATGAATGTATTTTTAAACAAATTTACATGTGGTTCATCAGAGATCTGTTTTTGATTTGAGAAAGAGTTTGAGTTAATACATACATATTGAGATTAAATAAGGAATTTATTGTGAGGTAAAGATTGTGCAGATAACCTGAGCAGGAAGAGAGCCAGGTGACGATCTTGGAACAACGTCAAAGCTGAGTGTTAGTAAAGCCAGGTCGATTGATCCTGAGAAGCTTGGAGCTTAAAGAGTCAGGTTCCTATACCTGAGAACTCAATGGACAAAGTTTGAGCCAGGCAACGATTTGAACCCGTGAAAGCCAGATGTCGATCCTAAAGCAGATGATGCTGATGAACTTAAGGAATGCCAGCACATTGTTAGGGGGAGTCTGTTGATGAAGATTGAAAGAGTGAAGCCCAGAGACTGATAAAGACTGAAGTTGCGAAGACTCGACACGTACGACTCATCAACATCTGAGGGGGAGTCTGTTAGTACATTCATCTATCGACTTCGTCTTGTATCAAGCCTTAGACTAGATAGAATAGATCAGGGCTCGTAGATTGAGAAAATAGGAGAGTTAGTAGCTGATTTCGCTTGAATGTGCATTTGTGAGAGATTCCGCTTGAAACAGTTTCAAGCGAAATCAACATCTTGTGATTCCGCTTGAAGTCATTCCAAGCGGAACCCCTATAGCTATAAATAGGTGAAGTCCGAGCGAAATCAGATATAGTTGAACAATCCTTGTATTCTATACCGAGGTGCTGCCGGTGTGAAGACTGATTGTAATTGCTGTTATTTCAATCTAATCAGTGTTTAAAGTGAAGATTAAGCTGTGCCTAAGTCTATTTCTTGTTTTCCGCACCTGGAATAGATTAAAACTCCTCTGAACGACTCATTCGGGTCATCTACACGATCCTACATCCCGCATGTCTTGCAAGTCGAGATTCCACTACTTGTCTTCCCTTTCCGATTTTGATCTTGATATCTTGCCTTTTTTGATGGGTTTGGGTTGGTAGTCTTCTCCGCCACCCTTTTCTCCCCCCGTTCAACTTGCCTTCTTAACTCAATTTCCCTATCTCTTGCCCAGTCGATTAACTCATTCAACGTTTCACACTTGGAGGGATTTACAAACACACGATATTCAGCCTTTAACATAGCATGATAACGTAAAATTCTCAACCTCTCAGTCCCCGCTATTTCCCCATAAAACTTCACCTTGTCAAGGAACTTATTCGTTATTTCGTCAATCGTTTCATCCTTTCGTCGAAGACGTAAGAAGTCTTCTTGAATCTTATCAGTTGCGGATTGTGGGCTATGATATTTCAGAAATGGCTCCTTGAACTCTTGCCACGTTAATGTTTGTACTTTATCATCCCCCAATTCCTTCGAATATGCGTCCCACCAATCCTTTGCTTGGAGTTGTAGGAGGCCCGTAGCGAACATCACTTGATCCTCCACTTCACATCTACTTCTCACAAAAACGGCCTCGGTGCTTGAAATCCATCTTTGACAGGTTATCGGATCAATTTCCCCTTTATATGGCAAGGGGTTATATGCCATAAATTCCTTATATGTGCACCTTCAAGTGCTTTTCTTCATTTTCAATTCATTGATCATTTCCTTTAGCTCTTCAACTTTGGACATCACTAATTTGTTGTGTACTCCCAACACTTGCCCTTCAACTTCTTGAGCTAGCCGAGGAATACTAGCCTCTATTACCTTCCCTACTTCTTCCACAATTCTTTCGTTTATTGCTTCATGTTGAGCCGCTATATCATCATTCACGTTTACATTATACGCCATCTACGTAAAACATTTATCTCATTCATTAGATTTTCTTTTCATACATCTCTTCACCATATTTGAACTTATTTTGGCATGTTTCATTAAAGTAACAATACATACTTTATACATTATCGTCCATGACGATCATGCCGTATCGCGTAGATCAAGACCTTTGATCGCAACAATTTACCTTTTCATCCTTTCATATACATATATACTTTCCCTCATCTTTCTTAATATCAAAATTTCCCTTAAACGTTGATTACTAGGCTTTAATAACTGTTTAAAACATGTCCCGTATTCAAAACTGTGACACCCCAGGAAAAACCAGTGAACGATTGAACTTACCTAGATTCCTCAGTGAGTGCGTACCAAATTTCGGGACGAAATTTCTTTTTAGTTGGGGATAATGTGACAACTCGAACTTTAGACCTATCATTGTGTAACATATGTGAACTTGATTGACTAAGTGAACGATTATTAAATGTTATGTGATGAGTGTTTTAATGATTGTGTACATAATACGTTATGTGTTGTATGTATATAAGTTACACGAAAACCGAACCGCACAACACTAGCTCAACCGCACAAGCCAATTGGGCCTTACACTTGCATGCGGACCATTAGAGGCAGCCGAGTTGGGCTCGGCCCACTCCACTTTCACGCAAACAAACACCCTTAGGGTGTTGTTCTCTCAATTGTTACAAACATAACACACACACAAGTTCACAAAACCCTAGTTTCCTCTCTCTCTCTCCCTCACGAACTCGCGGCAGCCGGATCTTGTATCCCGAAGACCTTCTCGTTCGTTGGTTGGAGCACCAAATTCCAATCGGTTAGTGTTGCTTGTTATGTTGTTATCATTCTGTTATGTGATCGATTAGGGTTTTATGCTAGTAAGTACGTTGCTACGGTTGTAATCATGATTGAATTTATGTGCTTGAAATATAACCGGATTAATGGTCTAGGTTGCTTGATGATTGTTTATGATCCATCGGCTATTACGGATTGTAGTTGGGTGATCGTTTATGATGTTGTTCTTGATATTGGGATCACATGTATGCTTGATAATGCTCATACGATTGGATTGCATGATCTAGAGTAGAACCGAAGGCATAGAAATCGGTTGAGATATAGTATAAGTTAGTTGAATGTTAATGTTTGGATTTGATGTTCATGCTATGTTCAAGTCTAGGGTTCATGAGAGTTCATATGGATTAAAGGATAATTGCCATTGTTTGATCGATTCTATGCTAAACAAATAATTGGAAACTTGTTAATTGATAATTGTGAATAAGGAAACTTGATAAATGTTGTAACCGATTTAGCATGATTTTCGGAAAGTTTAAACCAATCGCACAAGTCTTGCATGAACCACACGAGACCAATAAGGGACGAACCGCACAAGTTGTTGATCTGATCGCACAATCCGGTCACACAAAGTCAGTCGCACAAGACCACTAGGATCGCATAAGTTGTGATGTTGGGCCGGGTGTACAGTTTGGGCTGGACTAGCTCGATCGCACAACCCAAACCGACCGCACAAGTCTGTCTAGATCGCACAAGACTTGTGTTGTCTCATTTGGGCCGGGCAGCCCAACCTCTAATCGCACAATCCAATTCGGATCACACAAGGCTTTAGTTTGGGCCGAGACCTTTATGTTAGACTTTTTATTTGGGCCGTATATGTTGAACTGTTTGCTTATATGTTGGGCCGATTACATTGGGCTAATGATTTAATCGCACATGTATGATTCCATTATACTCTTGACTGTTTACGTGCTACATGTTGCTATGATTCATACGTGCATTACTAGAACCAAACCTGACACGCGTGGTAACCCTGTTAGGACGTGGTTGACCACTGTTAGTTCAAGAACCCTCTTCTTTGTGTATCTGCCGAGCAATCCAAGGTGAGTTCACACAGCCAGGGCATGGGGTTCCCAGGGTGGGAATGGGATTGGATGATTATTCGTGCGTACATAGTTAATGGAACCTAATGATATGGTCCTCAGGGTGAGGATGGTAAATGATAAGATACAGCTTGACTAGTATACCTACTTGAACTGATCTTCGCACACACGCCAAGGGTTGGCTGCGATATTATGACTGATCTTCGCACACATGCCTTAGGGAGGCTGCGAACTATACATACTAAACTTCGCATACATGCCAGGGTGGCCAGCGATACAAATATACATAGTCTAGAATACTTGAGAACTTTCCTTAATCTTCGCATACATGCCTAGAGGGCTGCGATGGAAACCAATACTATACATGAACAACGAACGAACTTATACGATATATGATTACATGAACGAACGCAATGCTTGCTATACCATTTCTATTACTGAACTTACTTTCTGTGAACTCGCTCAACTAGTTGTTGACTCTCTGCTGCATGCCTTGCAGGACCTTAGGTACTTAAGGAGCTTGCACAAGGAGGAGCAGGTCGTTGTGGGCAAATGGATCGTGATTACTTATGTCATTTCATACGTTAATACTTATGATTGGGTTTTTACATTAATGCTTCCGCTATACTTAACTATATTACATGTTCAATATGATTGGTGGTTAAGATCCTGGTCAGTCACGCTCCCAAGCGGTGGTACTCCGCGTGTGGGATTTTGGGGGTGTGACAGATTGGTATCAGAGCCATTGGTTATAGAGAACTTGGTTTTAATATGGGAAAACGTTTTTATTAAAGCCAGACAATAACCAGAACAGTGCTCTCAACGATCCACAACGACGCTTCGCTCCACGTGCAAGACTCGGCATCCTAGGTAATAAGGTTTATGTTTATTGCCTGTTTGCTAGAACTGCTTAGAACTTTGCTTGCGTTACGTTTAGATACACATGACTTTATTACATGAGAATACCTACGTGCTTACACTTTTCTGTCATCGCCCTACTCGCGAACCACTCTCACTTACGTTACTTTTACTATGAAGATCATGTCTGGACGAATCAACATGACACAAGCCCAGCTAGAGGCTCTCGTTCAAGCTCAAGTTGCTGCGGCACTTGCAGCAGCTCAAGCAGGTAGTATATCCTGTAGTCATAACTTACACTAGGATCTTTAGATCCTACACTCCTAAACTAGCCCTTGTATTTAAACTTTGCCCCATTCGTACACAATAGGTCAACCAGCGCAGCAGCAAGTTTGCACCTTTAAGAACTTCATGGACTGTCGTCCAAGTACTTTCAGCGGCACAGAGGGGGCAGTGGGACTCCTCCACTGGTTTGAAAAGCTCGAATCTGTGTTCGAGATGTGTGAATGCCCTGAGGCTCGCAGGGTGAAATACGCCACTGGCACGCTAGAAGGAATAGCACTAACTTGGTGGAACGCCCAAATTCAGATCTTAGGGTTGGCAGCTGCTAACGCCATACCCTGGAACGACTTTAAGGAACTCATTAAGAGGGAATACTGCACACGTGATGACATCCACAAGTTGGAGAACGAGCTTTATCACTTGAAAATGACGGGGTCAGAGATTGAAGCCTATACGAAACGGTCAAACGAACTGGCCATTCTGTGTCCAACTATGGTGGATCCTCCAGTGAAGCGCATTGAGTTGTATCTCAAGGGACTTGCGCCAGAAATCCAGAGCCATGTTACATCGGCAAACCTCGACAACATCCAAGACATCCAGCGTCTTGCTCATCGACTCACAGATCAGGCAGTAGAGCAGAACAAGCTGCCTAAACGCGTCAGTGCAACTACTACTCCAGCTGCTACTTCTGCTACACCCAACGACAACAAACGGAAATGGGATGGGGATTCCAGCAGGGGATCAGTTTCCGTTCAGTCTCAAGCACAGCAGCGCAGGACGAACGACTACCAGAATTCGAGTCAGCAATCATCTGGCAGTCAGGGGCAGGGGGGATACCGGGGAGTTCACCCACTATGTGACAAGTGTAACAGGCACCACAGTGGAAGGTGTCGCAAAGAACGTTGTCAGAGATGTCTCAAGCTAGGGCACGAAGCCAAAGATTGCAGGAGTTCACGACCTGCGAACCAGAATCAGCAACTTCCGCCACCGGTTCCTCAAAACCCACAGCAGCAGCAGCCACAGCGTGGAAACCGGGGATGTTTCCAGTGTGGGGCTGAAGGTCATTACAAACGCGATTGCCCTCAGTTGAACCAGAATCAGAACCACAACAATAACCAGGGCAACGGGAACAACAACAACAACGGGGGAAACAACAACAACAATGGCAACGAGGCAAGAGGTCGAGCTTTCGTGTTAGGACGAGGAGACGTAATGAACGATATTTGAACTTATAACTTATTTTGGGTTTTCATTATTATGTTTTCGCTACTCAAACAAAGTTTAGTTTGAACATCAATCGTATTGGGTTTTATGAATTATTTTAGCTACTACACTTTATGTTTAACATGATATGATGGATGGTTTGATATTATTGAACGCACCTGCCGTATTTAAGGACCTTATGAACAGGGTGTGCAAACCCTACCTAGACAAGTTCGTCATAGTATTCATCGACGACATTCTGATTTACTCCAAGAGTCAGGAGGAACACGAGCAGCATCTACGCCTTAGTTTGGAACTCCTACGGAAGGAAAAGCTGTACGCTAAACTTTCGAAATGTGACTTCTGGCTTCGTGAAGCCCACTTTCTAGGCCACGTTGTGAACAAGGATGGGATCCATGTTGATCCATCTAAGGTAGACTCGATCAGGAACTGGCCTGCACCACGTACTCCAACGGAAATACGCCAATTCTTGGGTTTGGCGGGTTACTACAGACGGTTTATTAAAGACTTTTCAAAGATTGCTCAGCCGCTTACGCTACTGACACAGAAGAGTGTCACCTATCGCTGGGGAGAGCCTCAGGAGACTGCTTTTCAGCACCTAAATGATAGACTTTGCGGTGCACCTATCCTCTCTTTGCCAGAGGGCACAGATGACTTTGTGGTTTATTGTGATGCATCCATTCGGGGACTTGGATGTGTGTTAATGCAGCGCGACAAGGTTATTGCTTATGCTTCGCGCCAACTTAAGATTCACGAACGGAACTACACGACGCACGATTTAGAGCTGGGAGCTGTTGTTTTCGCGCATAAGATATGGCGAAACTACCTGTACGGTACCAGGTGCACGATTTACACCGATCACGGGAGTCTCAAGCATACCCTTAAGCAGAAGGATTTGAACATGCGTCAACGGCGATGGGTCGAACTACTTAACGATTACGAATGCGCTATCAAGTACCATCCAGGCAAAGCCAATGTTGTGGCTGACGCCCTCAGTCGGAAAGACACTTTACCTCGGCGCGTGCGAGCGCTACAGCTTACGATTCAGTCTAGCCTTCCTGCACAGATACGAGATGCTCAGGTAGAAGCATTGAAACCCGAAAACGTCAGGGCTGAAGCCTTACGCGGCTCACGACAACGATTAGAACAGAAGGCAGACGGCGCCTACTATGTAACGGGGCGTATTTGGGTCCCATTGTACGGCGGTCTACGCGAACTTGTGATGGATGAAGCTCACAAGTCTCGTTACTCGGTACATCCAGTGTCGGACAAAATGTGCCACGACATCAGAACTACTTATTGGTGGCCTAGCATGAAGGCCCACATCGCTACGTACGTTGGAAAGTGCTTGACCTGTGCGAGAGTCAAGGTCGAATACCAGAAACCAGCGGGCCTACTGCAGCAGCCTAAGATACCGCAATGGAAATGGGAAGAAATTTCCATGGATTTCGTTACAGGCCTACCTAGATCCCAGCGTGGGAATGATACTATATGGGTGATCGTGGATCGACTCACCAAGTCTACACACTTCCTGGCTATAAAGGAAACGGATAAGTTCTCCACTCTCGCAGACGTCTATCTTAAAGAAGTTGTTTCGAGGCACGGGGTGCCCACCACCATCATTTCGGATCGCGATGCACAGTTCACGTCAGAGCTATGGCAAGCAATGCGCAAATCTTTCGGCTCACGGTTAGACATGAGCACAGCATACCATCCTCAGACAGATGGGCAGTCTGAGCGTACGATCCAAACTCTTGAAGACATGCTTAGGGCATGCGTTATCGATTTCGGCAACGGCTGGGAAAAGCATCTCCCTTTGGTGGAATACTCATATAATAACAGTTATCACACCAGCATACAAGCCGCTCCATTCGAGGCATTGTACGGGCGTAAATGCCGGTCACCTCTCTGTTGGGCAGATTACGGGTCCAGAGACCGTAGTGGACGCCACAGAAAAGATTGCACAGATACGACAGCGCATGGCGGCAGCACGCGACCGTCAGAAAGCCTACGCGGACAAGCGTAGAAAGCCTTTGGAATTTCAGGTCGGGGACCGGGTATTACTTAAAGTCTCACCCTGGAAGGGTGTGGTACGTTTTGGCAAACGGGGCAAACTAAATCCACGGTATGTCGGACCATTCGAGATCATAGAACGAATAGGCAGGGTAGCCTATAGATTGAACCTACCAGCTGAACTCGGGGCAGTTCACAATGTCTTTCACGTGTCGAATCTGAAAAAGTGCCTATCAGATGAGACCCTTATCATTCCTTTTAAAGAACTCACTATCGACGAGCGGTTGCAGTTCGTCGAGGAACCAGTTAAAATCACGGACCGGGATGTGAAGGTCCTCACAAACAAGAGAATCCCTCTTGTTCGAGTACGTTGGAACTCCAAACGTGGCCCAGAGTACACCTGGGAACGCGAAGACAGGATGACAGAAAAGTACCCCTAGTTATTCGGAACCAATGCAACCACTACTGAGGCTGAAGCTACTACTTCGGAATTTCGGGACGAAATTCCAGATCAACGGGGGGAGGATGTGACACCCCAGGAAAAACCAGTGAACGATTGAACTTACCTAGCTTCCTCAGTGAGTGCGTACCAAATTTCGGGACGAAATTTCTTTTTAGTTGGGGATAATGTGACAACTCGAACTTTAGACCTATCATTGTGTAACATATGTGAACTTGATTGACTAAGTGAACGATTATTAAATGTTATGTGATGAGTGTTTTAATGATTGTGTACATAATACGTTATGTGTTGTATGTATATAAGTTACACGAAAACCGAACCGCACAACACTAGCTCAACCGCACAAGCCAATTGGGCCTTACACTTGCATGCGGACCATTAGAGGCAGCCGAGTTGGGCTCGGCCCACTCCACTTTCACGCAAACAAACACCCTTAGGGTGTTGTTCTCTCAATTGTTACAAACATAACACACACACAAGTTCACAAAACCCTAGTTTCCTCTCTCTCTCTCCCTCACGAACTCGCGGCAGCCGGATCTTGTATCCCGAAGACCTTCTCGTTCGTTGGTTGGAGCACCAAATTCCAATCGGTTAGTGTTGCTTGTTATGTTGTTCTCATTCTGTTATGTGATCGATTAGGGTTTTATGCTAGTAAGTATGTTGCTACGGTTGTAATCATGATTGAATTTATGTGCTTGAAATATAACCGGATTAATGGTCTAGGTTGCTTGATGATTGTTTATGATCCATCGGCTATTACGGATTGTAGTTGGGTGATCGTTTATGATGTTGTTCTTGATATTGGGATCACATGTATGCTTGATAATGCTCATACGATTGGATTGCATGATCTAGAGTAGAACCGAAGGCATAGAAATCGGTTGAGATATAGTATAAGTTGGTTGAATGTTAATGTTTGGATTTGATGTTCATGCTATGTTCAAGTCTAGGGTTCATGAGAGTTCATATGGATTAAAGGATAATTGCCATTGTTTGATCGATTCTATGCTAAACAAATAATTGGAAACTTGTTAATTGATAATTGTGAATAAGGAAACTTGATAAATGTTGTAACCGATTTAGCATGATTTTCGGAAAGTTTAAACCAATCGCACAAGTCTTGCATGAACCACACGAGACCAATAAGGGACGAACCGCACAAGTTGTTGATCTGATCGCACAATCCGGTCACACAAAGTCAGTCGCACAAGACCACTAGGATCGCATAAGTTGTGATGTTGGGCCGGGTGTACAGTTTGGGCTGGACTAGCTCGATCGCACAACCCAAACCGACCGCACAAGTCTGTCTAGATCGCACAAGACTTGTTGTAGGTCCCTCGGAGGTTGAGGATAAACCTATTCCTTGTTATGTTCAACACTCTAGCAAGTGCGGAATCCAAGCTAGAGTGCAAACCGTAGTTTAGATGAAAGCAAAGATTACAAAGAGAAAGAGTAGACAAGCAAAGTATCAAAGTTTTCTCTTGTATTTCAGTGGACACGGTTACAGACCTTGACCAAACTGAAATGCTCTCTTACAAGACTTGGGTTCACACACAAAAGCTCTCAACAACTTACACACACTTACACAGAACTTCTGCTTGAAGTGAAACCCTCATGGGATATATATACCCATAATAGACAACCATGCACGAAGGATCAGGTATTCTGGTTGAAGGATCATCTATCGACCAGAAATACCATCGAAGGATATCGAAGGATCCAAACATACTTCGAAGGATTGTATATCCTTCGAGGTCCATAAAGATCCATCGAAAGACATCTTTCGAAGTCATCGAAGGATACATAACATCCTTCGATGACATCCTTCGAAACACATTATCTTTCAAACACTAAGTGTGGATGCTTGGCCAAGTCAAACCAGGAGGATGGTTGACTTGGTCAAACACACATTCCAACACATAAACAACATAACAAAGACGTAAACACAATAGACAAAAGACATCGTTTTATACATTACAAAATACAGACAAAGTACAGACACAAAGTGCACCAACAAACTCCCCCTTGGCTGTAGCTTTGT
Organism: Helianthus annuus; assembly: GCF_002127325.2. Taxonomy (NCBI): domain Eukaryota; kingdom Viridiplantae; phylum Streptophyta; class Magnoliopsida; order Asterales; family Asteraceae; genus Helianthus; species Helianthus annuus. The sequence continues at coordinate 122,756,442 of NC_035437.2, forward strand.
CTCGGTCTTCGTGTCTTAAGTCTCTGACGTCCTTTCCACGGTTAGATGATGTGATGACCATGCACTTCCTGCGTTCACCAGCAGATTGAAGCAGTATCGGGCCATCCTTTGAAACTTCATAGCTTGATCTCGATCCTGAACTAAGTAGTTGATTTCATGATCCTTCAAAACAATGATATCCGATCTGGACATATTCGTAATCCACATCGGATCGATTATCCTGAAGTTCTCCGAATTATCTCTGAATAAGATCACAGCCTCACCAGTATCCGCATCATAAACCCAGCAGCGGAAATTTCCAAGAAAGTCGGTCTTCATTTTCAGTAACGGAATCTTCTTCATCACCTTAGGAGGATCGTATACTAAACGATAACGAGCGGTGTTAGTCTCTGGATCAAGTGTGAACCTGATCTGCTCGTACCTTGGAAACTGAGGCTTGTATAGAGGATCCTTCCAACCCAATCTTCTCTCTAACCTGATTTTCTTCGCGAATAGATCCACCATCTGTTCTTTAGCTCGATTGATTACATCTAACTGAGCCAACACTGCCACATCATAATATGGAAGTGTGAGAATACTAAGGAGAGTTCTGAAATATTGAAGACCCGTTTCTCTTTTCACAACCATGCAGTGCAGATCTTTGACAAACATCCAGCTAATAATCCGACCCCGAGCCTGATTTTTCTCCAGCATCATATAGTTAGCCTGTTCCAACGGAGCGAGCGGAGGAGGATTCCTAGCAAGGAAATCCGCTCGCCATTCATTAACTGTTTTCTCACGGCTTTCCTGAGCTGATGGCGAATCAGAAGAAAGATTGGCGAACTCTTCAGCCTTATCAGCAACAAAGTCATCATCAAGGGCATTCACCTCCGCATTGTCCTTTCCAACATACACAGGACGTTCAGGATCAGAACTGATGAAGATTTCTTCAATTGAGGAGAAATCAGTTTGATCCTGTACCAGCGGAGTAGCATCAATCATACACACAGCAACTTCATCCAAATCAGTCAAAATCGAAATCTGTTCATCAGTCATCTCAGAAATAAACTCTCCCTCTTCCAGCAGTTCACCCGTCACAGGATGATGTTTCTGAGCACTTGAAGATTCAGGGAGATCTGTAGTAAATGTTTCCGGTTCCAGGCTGATCTGTTCAGGGTTTACAGACATTTCCAGTGTTTCAGTCTGCTCAGTTGGGCCTGTAGAAGCTGTAGGAGGAGCAGACGGAGTATCTTGAGGAGTACCAGATCCACCTGCAGCACCGGATGCAGTTGCACCGGAGCCTGAGGCTGTTGTTTGATCTGGATTAGCAGCATCATCATCCTGATCATCCTCACGTCTTGGGAGAACTATCCCTAAGGTTTTGCACCTCTCGCTCCACAATGTACCAACCTGTTTATACACCCTACCAAAGTTTGTATGCATTGGTTTGAAGGCTTCCATCAGTCTATCATCACGACTGCTAACCTTTTCCCTTAATGCCTTCGCCTGAGTTTCCAAGTTAGTACTATGCCTCTTCATGATTTCCACCTCCCTATCTCATGCCCTATTTGCCTCTTTTAACCTTTCGATTTCCTCAGCCTGTTCCTTGATCTTAACATTCTGAGCTTCAACAATTTTACATAGCTGGTTGTGTGCCACTGCATCTTGTTTTCGCAGGACACGATATTCTTCAATAGTTCTTGTGTGTCTACCAACTATATCACCCAATTCACTGATTTGTTCAATCAGGAATTGTACCTTGTCAGCTTCAGAAAATCCAGACAAGGTTTCTGCCAGAGATGGCCTTAAAGGCTCAGGTCTTGAAGAACCAGACTGACCAGCCTGACCCGAAGCACCTGTAGGACCAGTAATAGTGAGAGGGGTTCGAGCATGTGTACCTGAGGTGGGAGTTGCAGACGGCTGTTGATCAACAGTCGCCGTGCGCGTCCCAGAAGACCTCTGAGGAGACGCCATTAGCTCCAGCGTCTCTTTTTCAGTAAATTGATCACCAGAAGAAGGAACCTGCTGCTCAGGAGCAGATGAAGGCTGAACAGAAACAGGAACAGAGGTGTCATCAGCAGTTTTCTTCGATGAACGAACACCCTGTCGTTTTGCCTTCCTCTTCTTACGAAAACCTGGAGAAGTAAGCGTATAATCTTCATCATCCTTATCGGAGTCTCCAGTATCACCCGTCTTCTTAATATGTATCAACCGAGGGTTCCCGCATCTATCAAACACTTTCATCATCCCAGGGGGAGGAGGATTATCATCCTCAGACGAAGAATCACCATCACCTGAACCTCCTTCCTCTTCGGAAGATGAACTGCTTTCATCAATAAGCTTTCTCGCCTCATCTATCTTGCCCTTTCCTTTGTCAGTCGCAACCGAACCAGACTGACCAGCAACATTACCAGCACCACCATCACCACCAGAAACAATATGAACATCAGGATCAACAGACATATCCTGAACCTCTTCAGCAGCCACATTTATATCAACCTCAGTACTAGCTGTTGCACCAGAACTGCCAGCAGACCTTCTAGTTGCCTTGATTCCATGTTTAGCTGTGAGTTGCTCATCAGCCATAGCAATTAACGCTGGTTCTTCATTATCAGAAACACTTCCTTCACGACGCCATCTGTGATTCTGTGGAGCCTCATAGTCAGGAGCATTAAGATGACCAATCAGTTTCCTATTCGGATCCGATCCCTTGTAAACCCCCATAGACTTGACGATTAGCAGTGTGCGATCGTTCATCGGATTCACAGGAAGCACATCTGCCTCTGCTTTAGCAAGATCAGGAATCTGATCATCTATCATCATTTGCAGAAACCGAGGGTATAACCAAAACTTGGTGTTAGTTCACTGTGTATCTGACGGAAGTGGCCTCCGAGTGTTCTCCTTCAGATTATTGAAGATACACCGAGAAATGTTGAACGGCTTGTTCAGAATCAGCGCCGTAAACAATCCCGTCAAATCGATAGGAGACAGATCATACCCAGAGCGCTTGTTGCTTAGGCAATGAATGAGAATGTGCAGAAGGAACTTATATCGAAGCGGCAGGAACTTCTTGTTGATTTGATTGGCAAGAACGTTCTGGCTGTACTTAATTCTCAACAATAACCCACGCTGACACTGTAGCTCTATAGACGTTGGGTCTTCAGATTGATCACCAAGCCGCAGGCGTTCTCTGATGGAGTTTTCAGTAATAACCACGGGCCTTTCAGCGACTGCTGCCCTGATCACTTCTTTATTATCCACCGTTTCAACCACAGTTGTATTCCAGAATGCCTTGATGTATGACTGATAGGCGACATGCTGTGTCGTGATAGCGTAATTAATGCGTGCCCTGTGAAGATATTCCATGATGCCAGCAAACTCCGGACTGATGCTTCCTACCGGTTGTAAATATGCCGCCATATTATGTCTAGATTCAGACATAGCTTCCAGCTCTGATTTCACCTTCTTGGTTGGTTTGGCCCGTTCCTTTTTCGCTGCCTTTGGTGCCATTTCTGCACATCACATTGACACGTAATAAGTAAGGGTCAAACAGTCAATCATTGGAATTCCACACTTAGAAAATTTTCAATTTCTTGAAAATATTCTAAGTGTTGAACTCTTCGAAGGATCCATATATCCATCGAAGGATTGAAACAAAGCACGAAAGATGGAAACCAGTTCGAAGGATAATGATCAAGCTCGAAAGATGACAATCTGATTGAAAGATGATAAATGGTTCGAAGGATGTCACTTTCCCCGAAGGATAACAACCATATCGAAAGATCATCTTTCGAAGAATCAAGGAATTTGAAAGATGTCTTGATCCTTCGAAGGTTGATCACATCGAAGGATGATCCTTCGTGAAATCTAACATCATTCGAGATTCACCTCGAAGGATGCTGTTTAGCACATCTATCGAGGTGCTGAGTCATCATCATCCTTCGTTTTGATCTCCGGCATCACTGTTCAAAGACAAGATTTTCCGGTGGGTTCTAGGTTTTCCGGTGATTTGTTTTTCATGTGGTTTTAGTTGTGGTTTTTTTTTATGGCAAACAAGGACAACATCACAAACCATTTAAAACACCATTAACCTTTTAACTCAAACCGAATCATGAACACAAACCCAAACATCAAACTTAACCGAAAACCCTAACATCCCCTGTTTTAAACCAAACCAAACACCCTGTCATCAATATCCAATCCAAACAAATTCAACACGCACAATCAGATACAAGATTATCACATGAATATCAACAACTATCACTGATTCAAAAACAAAACATTCAGATTCTAAAAAGAACATTAATGTATAAAGAATATGATCAATGACATGCTTATGATGATTTTGTTTTGATGTTTGTTAACAGATTAAAACATAATCATCCTACCAAGTATCTTATGAGAATCCTGATGTTAACAAGTGATTTTGAAAATTTGGGCAGAGTTTCGAGAGAAATGAGAGGGTTTTGAGATGGGTTTTTGAAACTGTTAAGTGTGAATGAAGAAGAAGATGCCTTTTTATACCATCACCTCGAAAGTCCAACCGCCTCGAAGGATTAAACCATTCGAAAAATGAACAGTTTTCTCGAAGGATTACTTTTTGTTCGAAGGATCCATATATGGTTCGAAGGATCCAGATATTTGAAGGATCTGGATCGAAGGATGCCAGATATTTTGGAATCCTTCGAAAGATATCCTTCGATCTAAAACCATCTTTCAAGGGGTCTGGTCAACTCGAAGGATCACTTGGTCAAATCCTTCGTTGACCCAGCATCTTTCGACAGTTGACTTTCATTGACTTTCTGACCATCTGATCTTTCGAGGGCCATTGCTTCCTCGAAGGATCAGATTTCCCACCAACACTTTGGATTTTTAGGGAATTTCCAATTTACACCTTTCAAATTTTGAGGTTTTTCAATAATGACCATTTTGAAAGTTGTCCGTTATGAAGTTCTGCAAAGGTTAGTTTTATGAAGTATCTCGGCTTGTCAGGTATCGGATCGAGCACCAACATCAGTTAATCAAAAATAATGTTAAATTGAAAATCTTTTTGGATTTTGTGGTTTGATAAAATAAAAGGCAACAATTTTAAAATCCTTTGAATGTTATCAAACGACATCACCGCTAATGTCGTGCTGATATGCACCAAACGACAAAAACTGTTTAAAATTAAAGCAGTAAATTAAGCAGTAAGTAAATATGTACAAACACAACAATATTTTTGCGAGTTTCTGACGAAGAGAATCATATCAGCTTGCGGTCTTTTGTCAAAACACACTTCCTTTTAAAATTCTTTTACAGAAGCGGATAAGTATTCTACCACAATTACCGATATTGTTGTCCACTTAAACTCAACGATCAGGTGTAATCATAATACAATGAGATACGTTTAAGGTATGATTTATACTTACCGACCGGTGTTCATCCACTCACGACACATTCCCGTATCAAGGTATGCACGAGAGTTTATCTTACTGGGGAGTATACCATTTATCATCCGTTTTTAACGTATATATTTACAATGTGAACAAGTCACTTATTTGAGTTTGAAAACAAGCCCTATGTGATAGAATCACTTATTGATGAGGAACTTGATTTTCGATGCATGAGGGCACAGGAGCAAGTCCGTGAACAGGTCAGTACTTCCGTACAGCAGAGAGACGAACTTGACTCCCGGATAAATGTGATATTTTATCACTTATTTGATGGACATGTGATTGTTTATCACTTATTGAGGTCGAATGCAGTATGAGATATGTACACGTATGTATGGTATCATGGAAGAACTTAGACTTTGTCTTTTATAGAAACAACCATGATACCCAGATGATAAACAGCATAAACCCCGAATATCTCAGAACCTCGGCAATCTATCAAACGAAATTTCGGTACCAAGACCATATGCCAATGAGCGGTTCCCACGCGGTTTTCAGTCTGTTATGTTTATATCTCCTGCATACTTTAAAATGATCGTGAGTCTACCGGTACATCATTAGTAGAGCTACTTATCATTTTCTTTTTCTTTTGATTTCTGGAAACATGTTTCAACCGACCTCTGATGTAATATCATTTTCTCTTATATTACCAAGAAACTCATTTTTGTTTTTCTATTGTTTTTGTGTTTTTCTGAATTTTCTCCCCCTTAAATGCAGAAAGTAAATAAAATAAAGACATATTTTTGTATTTTTGTGATTTTTCAATGTTTTTGTATTTTTCTTGAAACTTTCTCCCCCTAAAATTCAAAAATAAAGTGAAGTAAAAATATTTTTGGATTTTTGGTTTTTAGAAAAATATTTACAAAAACGATTTCCTGATGTCGGTTACTCTTGCTTCACCTTAATGCCGTTTACCAAAAGTAAATAATCAAATCTTGATTTATCAAATGCTTTGGTAAAAAGGTCGGCACGTTGGTGGTCGGTATGAATATGAACCACATCGATAAGTCTCTTTTCAAAGCAATCACGTATGAAGTGATATTTAATATCGATGTGCTTCGTTTTCGAATGCTGTACAGGATTTCTAGTGATCTGTAAGGCAGCCTCATTATCAACATAAATAGGAGTAGTTAGGAATTCAAAACCATAGTCCTGCATCTGTTGTTGGATCCATAGAACCTGGGAGCAGCAACTAGACGCAGCAATGTATTCTGCTTCACATGTTGACGTGGCCACACATGTCTGCTTCTTGCATTGCCAAGTGACTAGGCGATTGCCTAAGAACTGACATCCTGCTGTAGTTGATTTTCCATCTTTCTTGCAGCCGCCGAAATCAGAATCACTGAAAGCTTTGAGATCGAAGTTATCATCCTTAGGGTACCATAACCCGGTGTCAGGGTAACCCTTTAGATAACGAAAGATCCTTTTGACAGCAGCATAGTGAGAGACCTTCGGATTCGCTTGATACCTAGCGAGAAGACAAGTTGGATACATAATGTCGGGTCTTGATGCGGTGAGATACATTAAGGATCCAATCATAGCACGATAAAGTGAAGAATCCACCGCATCCCCTTCTTCATCCGGAGTAATGCCGTGATTCTGCGGAAGAGGAGTAGAAATTGGCTTCGTATCGGACATCTGGAACCGGCTCAAGATGTCTCCGACGTACTTGGTTTGATGAATAAAAATTCCAGATTCGGACTGATTAACTTGCAAACCCAAGAAGAACGTCATTTCACCCATTGCACTCATCTCGAATCGATCTTGCATCACCTTTTCGAATTCTTTGCATAACTTATCATCGGTAGAACCAAAGATAATATCATCGACATACACTTGTACCAACAGAAGATCTTCACCTTTTTCTTTGATGAAGAGGGTACAGTCGATCAAACCTCGTCGAAAACCATTGCTGAGCAGATAGGTAGACAACGTTTCATACCAAGCCCGAGGTGCTTGATGAAGACCATATAACGCCTTGTTAAGTAGTAAAACCCTGTCAGGATGTAATGGATCTTCAAACCCCGGTGGTTGCTCGACATATACTTCCTCTTCGACTACTCCGTGTAGAAAAGCACTTTTAACATCCATCTGGTACACCTTGAATTTCTTGAAGGATGCGTAGGCTAGAAAGATTCTAATAGCCTCCAGACGAGCAACAGGTGCATACACTTCATTGTAGTCAATACCTTCGATCTGACTGAAGCCTTGAACCACTAACCTTGCCTTGTTTCGGACAACAATCCCACGGTCGTCCTTTTTGCACTTAAACACCCAGCGAGTTCCGATCTTTTTGTAGTTGTCGGGCCTATCAACCAATTTCCATACGCCCAACTTCTCAAACTGCTGAAGTTCTTCTTGCATGGCTTCCACCCAGGAATCATCTTTCAATGCCTCCTTCCAAGATTTAGGCTCTTCTTGGCTAACATAGCAGGCGAAAGACCAATCATTTTGTTGTCCCGATTCTCGTATCTCAGCATACAAGCCAGCATTTTCGTTGTTTCTGATTTGATTTCTTGTCCTTACACCACTGAGAACATCACCTATTATATTCTGCTGAGGATGAATGTTATGAATTCGGGTTTCAGTAACTTGAGGAACTTCAACATTTGACCTCAAGTTAGTGATATTTAAATTCCCGATATCATTCTGAAGCTGGTGAGTTGTAGAAGATGATGCATTTTCTTCTTGGATAATTGGCGCAGACACTGGATCCGTTGCTTCTGAAGTACCTTGAACCGGACGCAGTGCTTCACCATCATTTGCATCAACATACTCCTCATCTTCCGATGACAAATTGTAATCGACAGCATCATTAAACACCTCATTTGAAGCGAGATTGTTGACAGAAGAAGATGCTTGTGAGTCAACAATGATTGGACGAGCTAACTGAGAGCCAGTCGCATTCTCACTTTCAGACAACATTTGAGCAATTGCATTGTCATCATCAAATGTCGGCAGATTGAATGAATCGAAAAGACCATCATAATCGAACATCCATGGATCTCCAGAAGGCTTCGGAGGATTAGAATATCTTTGAACTCTTACTTCACCCCATTCTTCAATCCTTTTGGTAGTCAGATTCCATACTCGCAGATTAGGAGTAGCATACCCAAGGAAGTAACCTTCGATAGCTTTTGCACCAAACTTCCCATCAGGCTCAATCATGGTACATGGTGCACCAAAAGGTTCTAGATATTCCAAATCAGGAGTCTTCTTGTGTAGGAGTTCGAAACACGTTTTTCCATGTCTTTTCACTGTGAGAACCCTGTTTAACGTGTAGCAAGCCGAGGCAACAGCTTCAGTCCAAAATCGAACTGGAAGCTGAGACTCAACCAACATGGTTCTTGCAGTCTCAATTAAGGTTCTGTTCTTTCTTTCAGCGACTCCATTTTGTTGTGGCGTGTACCGAGAGCTGTATTCATGAAGGATTCCTTTTGCAGTGCAAAACTCATCCATAACCCTGTTTTTGAACTCGGTACCGTTGTCGCTTCGAATTCGCCTCACCTTTAGATTATACAGATTTTCCAACAGGGTGATCAAATTCTTTAGAATTTCTGGAGTCTCACTCTTGTGGACCATGAAGTCAACCCATGAAAATCTTGAGTAGTCATCAGTAACTACCAAGCAGAAAACTTCTCCGTGCACACTCTTGTGTTTGACTGGGCCGAAAAGATCCATATGCAAACGCTCGAGTGGCATGTTGACAGTGTTAACCTTCTTCAATGGATGAGATTTCTTGGTCTGCTTTCCCTTTTGACATGGCACACAGACATCTTGAAGTTGAAAGTTCTTCACATTGACACCTCTCACCAAGTTGTTTTTGACAAGGTGATTCATTTTTCTGAGGTGAATATGACCCATCCGTCTGTGCCAAGAGATCGTCTCCTTTTCAGTGGCTTTTGAAATGAAGCAAGTAACTTGTTTTGACTGAGTTATTGCTTGGCTCATATCAAGGACATACAAATCATTAACTCTTGGTGCTGATAAGAGAATCCATTCAGCGGGAATCTTGAATCCTGGCTTCAGCACATAACAACCGGCATCATCAAAATGCACGGTGAACTTCTTGTCGCAGATTTGAGAAACACTCAAGAGATTGTGATCCAATTGCTTCACATAATTGATCTTGTCGAAACTCACAATCCCATTAGAGATCATTCCCTCGCCGGTGATATAACCTCCCTTGTCGCCAGCAAATGCAACATATCCTCCTCTTATACTTCGAACATCAAAGAGAAGACGATAGTCGCCAGTCATGTGCCTGGAAGCCCCACTATCAACAATCCAAAGACTATTAATAGTTCCTCCTGGAGCCGCCTGCACATGCAATTAACACATCAGTTTGAGAGGGGGACCCAAGCCTTTGTGGACTTGGGTCGTCCTTGATCATCAAGGAAAGTGATCTCAATCACTTGATGATTAGGAAATAAAACCTCTGGTGCTCCCCCTGACTTAATTACCTGTTTTTGTCTCCAAGCTTGTTGTCCTGTACCAGCATTTGTTTTAATTGTTTTTGTATTTACTGGTTTTACACTTGTAGGTTTAGCTTGTACAGGTTTTTCATCCTTGACCTCTGATTTTAAGGCCTTCTCAATTACCTTTTTGTTCTTTTGTTTTACCTTCTTTTCCCTTTCTTTCAAGACACGTGGGTCTTGTTTCGGGGAAACCGGTTGTTTTTGGTAATTGGTTTCTTGGGGAGCACTTGTTTTTCCTTTCAATTTTTGCAAGTATGGGCAGTATCTTACAATGTGCCCAACTGTTCCACATTCAAAACACATTCTCCGCTCTACAAACCTAGGAGAAACGTGTTGATGACCAGACGAAGAACCAGATACTGAACTTTGTGATCTAGATGTGCTTGGACCTAAGTCACATCCATTGGTGTGTTGGGTATAATTGTTCTCATCATTTCTCTTTAAAATTCTAACTTGTTTTACAAATTCAATGTTAGATTTATTTTGAAATGTTTCAAGTTTGTCCGTACCCTTTGATCCAACAAAGTTCACTTTCTGTTCTCTTTTCTTAGCCTGAGCTCTTTTGTTTTGCACCCTTTGAACCTTAGGTTGCTCAACCTTAGATTGTTGAATTTTAGGTTGTGCAGCCTTAGGTTGAGGAGCCTTAGACTGCTCAACTTTAGGTTGTTGAACCCTTGGTTGTTCAGTCTTAGGCTGCTGAGCCTTTGGTGCTTGAGCATTCTTGTTTTGAGCCCTCTTTTCTTGTACCTGGCCCTTACCCTTTCCAGAATTCACTTGTTGTTTTCGCTCAACTGGCAGTTTTTGGTTTCCGTATTGTTTTCTAATTAGCTCACACGGAATTGGTTCACATTGAGTGACCGTCACTTTGTTACCTTTGTTTCCCAAAAACTTATCAGTTCGTCCTTCAAAAATTTTCTCAATTAAATCTTGATTTACATTTTTGATTGGAAAATCTCTGTCAGAATAAATTTTGCTGTCTCCCTTGAGCGTATACAACAAGTTATTCTTTTCACTGCTAGGTACACTGGGCTTCATTGCCTTTGGTGTTTCAGCCTTAGTCGGTTTCACTGGTGGATCACACAAGATGTGATTCTCAATTGGAATGTCTGGTGTAACCGAGTTAGGCTGTGGTTTCTCATTTTCTTCAGATTCATCGTCCGAAGACTCAGCATCCTCAATAATCGGAGGACTCTGTTCCTTAACAGACGATGAATTTTTCACATTCTCAGATTCAGATTGCCCCGAGGATGATGTACCAGTTGTGAACCCGAGGCCTGCTGCAAAGTCATCTAGACCGAGTGGCACAGTAGGTTCAAAACGGGGCATATCCTCGTCATTAGGCGACTTGGAGTAATTGTGATTCATCGGGGGAGGACATGATTTGTAACCAATACATTTTGTATCCCCCTTTTTCCTTTGGACATCAATAATGTGATCCAAAACATAGCGGGAATTGGAATAGCTTTCCAATTTCTGCTTGATTGTTTCACATTCACATCTAGCTGTAGCTAACTCTACCATTTGTTTCTCAATTGTGTCAATCAAATTATTATTAGCATGTTGTTTTCTCAAAACAGCCTTTTGAAGTTCAGAAACATCATGTTTTAATGACGCAATTGTTGCTTTTAACTCCTTTTCATTTCTTGTTAAAAACAAGTTAGCCTCAGTTGCTTTAGAAAGATCAACAACCAATTCTTGATTGTGTTTGTGTGTGATTTCAAAAAGACTTTCCTTTTCTGCATATTCTAGACATTTAGCACATTCAACAGCAGCAGAAATAGAGTCAGATTTAGAATCACATACCTGAGAGGTTTGTCCTTCAACATGAGCCATGAAGGCTGTATGAAAAGAAAAAGATCCATCTTCAGAGAAAAATTGAGAAAGCTTCTCAGAAGTTCCAGCAGCTTTCTGGCAAAGAATAGATCTTCTCTTGCATAATGCTTCAGCATCAGCCAATAGCTCATCAACCTCCAGATCTAAAGCCTCACTTGATAGATCACCAGCATCAAATGATTCCCCATCCATACTTCCACTATAACCCGAGCTATCTTCATCTTCTGAAGATTCACCAGCAGACACGGGTTCTTCAACCTTTTCAACCACCTTAGCATAACATGCTGTTCCACCATTTCCTCCTTCACCAAGCTGAAGATTCCAGTTGCAAATCTCATCAGCTTGAACAACTAATCCTCTGTGGGGATTAGAGTTTGTGGTTCCAGATGTATTTCCTCCCACGGGAACTATTTGTCTGTCAGAATTGTTCTGTTGCTGCTGAGGCTGTCTCTGATTCCTAAAAGGATTCTGATTGCCTTGCTTAGGTGGCTTCTGACATTCCCGCTTGAAATGACCCTTTTCACCACAGTTAAAGCAGGTGACAGCATTCTTATCAAAACCATACTTGGTGTTGTTGTTGCTTTCCAAGTTGGTTCTCCCCGTTCTCTCCATAAACTCTTTAGCTCTACGTATAGCACTAGCAAGAGCCCACTTTATATCCATCATCTCAAACTCTTCTTTATCAACCTGCTGATAATCTTCGTTGGTTAGGTTGATATTTCCAATCTGACCCGCAACCAACCCACAGTAGGCGCTAACCAAGGTGTTCAACATCTCCATATGTTCCTTGGCTATCTCAACACTGACTTTTGAAAAATTGGAAGTATCCAATCTGACAGTGTTCGGATTGGAAGTAGCTTGAAAGCTTGAAGAACTTCCATAAAATCCCTGCTGTTGTGGTTGTTGCTGTTGAGCTCTGTTAGGATCCAAGAAAGGCGGTGGAGTGAATTGTTGAGCTGTCTGTTGTTGTTGTTGTTGAGAAGAAGAATCTGGTCTTGAATACATCATTGTGTATGCTGAAGGATCAAATTGATTTGCTGTTGAAGGTCCGGTGTTGGAGATGAACGCTGTTTGAAGCTTAGCATGCTGAGAAGCTGGCTTTTCTCCAGTAATACCACCTGCAATCCCAAAATACATCTCTGGATTCTGAGGAGTGATTGTTCTTTTCGCCTTGAGCTTTTCTTCAACATCTTTGTTTTCCAATTTCTGTATTAGCTCATAAATGGTAATTGTATCCAGAACACCGTTTTCTTTGAGAATCTCAAGATAACTGCTCCACTTTGCTGGTAAGGCATCAGCAAATCTCTTCACCATATCTTGTGGAGTGGCAGAGACTTTGAAGGCAAACATTTCACTCAACAGATGGTGAAATCTTGTAGACAACTCTGCTAGACCTTCATTCTCCATGCAGGTAAAACCTTCAAACTCTTTCTTTAGCAGCTCCTGCTTGATCTTCCTTGATTGAGCATTTCCTTCACACCTTAACGTGAGCATATCCCACAAACTTTTGGTAGTCGTACAGTAGACGAATTGGTGGTATATATCTCTGTGAAGAGCCTGAGTGAGAATCATAAATGCTTTCTTTTCCAATTCAAACTTCTTCTTATCTTCGTCAGACAGTGTGCTGTAAGTTTCTGGATTTGATCCTGCAACTTCCAACTCATTTTCAAATGAAGTGAAGAAACACATCCATAGATCTTGACCTTGCCCCTGAACATAAGTTCTCAGCCTTTCTTTCCACCATCCCCAATCATTAATGTGATTAAGCTTTGGCGGTTTCGTGCTTGTACCAGTTTCACTATCGTTCTGCATCATTGCTTGAATGCTGTTGCTTTGATTGGTGACCAATGCCCATTGATTTGCAGTTATCATTGCAGCTTGAGTTGGGGCAATAGCCTGCATCCATGCAGTTTTGTTGAACTCTGGCGCAGATTGCGTGGTTGATGATTGCGTAGATGATGACTGTGGAGTCAAGGTTGTTGTAGTCCACGCAGAAGGATCCCATTGACCGTTTGTTCCCATTTTATAATTAATATATTAGATGAAAATTAACTTTAGAAAAATTGATTTTCACAAACTATGTTAAAAATTTCGAAGGATAACAAACAGCCAAAGGATGTAGGATCGAAAGACCTGAAATTCACAACTGTTAAGTCTAAACAAATAAGACTCGAAGGATGCACGAAAGATGACACTTGTTCGAAGGATCAACGGTGTTCGAAGGATCACTGTTGAGATTCGAACAATAACCTCGAAAGATAACTTTGAAAGATTCACCTACACGAAGGATCCTTATCTTTCGAAATGAACAGTAACTCGAAGGATGTATCTTTCGAAAAGATTCCTTGACTCGAAGGATAACTCACTGACTTCGAAGGATGTTCGAAGGATGGTTATCTTTCGAATCTCCTTGATCGAAGGATGATCTTTCGAGCTCGAAAGGTATCTTTCGAAGGTCTGACACACTGACAGAAAGGACGACAGGTTGGTGAAAAGGTGATGTGGTTGGTGACCAACTTTCGGCAAAGGGGATGATCTGACAACAACTTTTCACCAAGTCAGATTTGACTTTGAAAATAATGCCCAAAAAGGAAGCTTCTTATCCACACCAAGCAACCGGAGTTTGACCGGAATATTGGCCGGAAAACACAAACCTTTTCAAACAAGATTTTTTAAGTTACCCAAACCTTCCCGTAACACACCCGGTTAGTTTAGAACACGTTTTTATGGTTAAAAATGCAAGAAACACACTAAAAACGGGTGCTAAACCAAGAAAGTTTTTGTCCAAACACAACCAAAGTCTTGCACAAACCCGGTTTTAACAAGGAAAAGAGCCACGGCTCTGATACCACTTGTAGGTCCCTCGGAGGTTGAGGATAAACCTATTCCTTGTTATGTTCAACACTCTAGCAAGTGCGGAATCCAAGCAAGAGTGCAAACCGTAGTTTAGATGAAAGCAAAGATTACAAAAAGAAAGAGTAGACAAGCAAAGTATCAAAGTTTTCTCTTGTATTTCAGTGGACACGGTTACAGACCTTGACCAAACTGAAATGCTCTCTTACAAGACTTGGGTTCACACACAAAAGCTCTCAACAACTTACACACACTTACACAGAACTTCTGCTTGAAGTGAAACCCTCATGGGATATATACCCATAACAGACAACCATGCACGAAGGATCAGGTATTCTGGTCGAAGGATCATCTATCGACCAGAAATACCATCGAAGGATATCGAAGGATCCAAACATACTTCGAAGGATTGTATATCCTTCGAGGTCCATAAAGATCCATCGAAAGACATCTTTCGAAGTCATCGAAGGATACATAACATCCTTCGATGACATCCTTCGAAACACATTATCTTTCAAACACTAAGTGTGGATGCTTGGCCAAGTCAAACCAGGAGGATGGTTGACTTGGTCAAACACACATTCCAACACATAAACAACATAACAAAGACGTAAACACAACAGACAAAAGACATCGTTTTATACATTACAAAATACAGACAAAGTACAGACACAAAGTGCACCAACACTTGTGTTGTCTCATTTGGGCCGGGCAGCCCAACCTCTAATCGCACAATCCAATTCGGATCACACAAGGCTTTAGTTTGGGCCGAGACCTTTATGTTGGACTTTTTATTTGGGCCGTATATGTTAAACTGTTTGCTTATATGTTGGGCCGATTACATTGGGCTAATGATTTAATCGCACATGTATGATTCCATTATACTCTTGACTGTTTACGTGCTACGTGTTGCTATGATTCATACGTGCATTACTAGAACCAAACCTGACACGCGTGGTAACCCTGTTAGGACGTGGTTGACCACTGTTAGTTCAAGAACCCTCTTCTTTGTGTATCTGCCGAGCAACCCAAGGTGAGTTCACACAGCCATGGCATGGGGTTCCCAGGGTGGGAATGGGATTGGATGATTATTCGTGCGTACATAGTTAATGGAACCTAATGATATGGTCCTCAGGGTGAGGATGGTAAATGATAAGATACAGCTAGACTAGTATACCTACTTGAACTGATCTTCGCACACACGCCAAGGGTTGGCTGCGATATTATGACTGATCTTCGCACACATGCCTTAGGGAGGCTGCGAACTATACATACTAAACTTCGCATACATGCCAGGGTGGCCAGCGATACAAATATACATAGTCTAGAATACTTGAGAACTTTCCTTAATCTTCGCATACATGCCTAGAGGGCTGCGATGGAAACCAATACTATACATGAACAACGAACGAACTTATACGATATATGATTACATGAACGAACGCAATGCTTGCTATACCATTTCTATTACTGAACTTACTTTCTGTGAACTCGCTCAACTAGTTGTTGACTCTCTGCTGCATGCCTTGCAGGACCTTAGGTACTTAAGGAGCTTGCACAAGGAGGAGCAGGTCGTTGTGGGCAAATGGATCGTGATTACTTATGTCATTTCATACGTTAATACTTATGATTGGGTTTTTACATTAATGCTTCCGCTATACTTAACTATATTACATGTTCAATATGATTGGTGGTTAAGATCCTGGTCAGTCACGCTCCCAAGCGGTGGTACTCCGCGTGTGGGATTTTGGGGGTGTGACAAAAACAAACAAAATAAAAATTTTTGCCAGCATTAGGGGTCGTCGCGACCCGCGATAGCTTAAGAGTTATCTGTCGCGGCCCGCGACTGCTGTCGCGTAACACGACGCCGATTCAGGTTGGGTGTCGCGCGGCGCGACGCCTCCTTTTTCACAGACTGTTCGTTCTGGGTTGCTGCAGATACCCAGCTCCAAAATTTTTCCAACATTAAATCTTTAAAACTTCATATCTTTAGTTCTACTAGTCTGTTTTACTCGATTCTTTTTCCTATGTGTCCGTAATTTAATTGCGGACCCGTTTAGCATTTTCGTTTGCCATAAAATTCGGTTTAAAAGCACATAACCTATACATCCCTTTCTACTTCTAACTATAAGCATAATCAAATTAATAATTTACTTACTTGCATAGCGCTGCGGAACGAACACACCTTCATACGAGCTTTTGGTTTGAGTTCAAGCATTTTGAGCTAATACTTGAATCTCTCAAACCTCAGCTCTGATACCAACTTGAAACGCCCAACTTTTGACATTTAATAAATAACATAAACTTTATACCAATTTTAGAAAAATATTGACATGACCTATTCGTAAAGAAGACGATTTCCTGCTTTCTAACATAAACAACCAAAATACATTCTACGACACTTACAAAACATACTAAGATTTAGAACCTTACACATTTCATCAAAACATTAAATCCGAACTATTCAAAACAAAGTTTAAATTTCAAACTACTACTATTATCCTAGTTACTAGTTAAACATTTACTACACAAAAAGGTAATTTGACCCATTCAAAATAGCAACTTGAACCGGAAGCGCATAAAGTCGACATTGTGTGTGTGTTTGGTCCGAGCGCGCCGAAATTAAACATGGGATTTACCTATCATTCATAACAACAAAACATTTGTTAGTCGTAATACATAATAATTCGAATCCTTTAATTACCTATCATTATTCGACCCGTTAACATGACGTGTTACTTTACTAACATGTTTACTTCCATTCGGAAACATCCAACATACCACTTTTCGACTCATTTATAATGAATCAATACATACCATACATTTCAACATACTTACATCATTTGACCCATTATGAACAAGTCAATTCCTAAACATTCCATCAACGCGATCGTTTTTGCGTTCGTTACGACTTCCGTCTTAATTAACCGAACAACGCGATCGTACGACCAAACGAACCGACATCCGAGATGTTTTTTAACATATTTTGAGTTCCCTATACTTTAACTTCATTTTAGAGCCTTGAAATGAGGTTAACGGGGCTTAAACGTGTTAAAAATGAGTCAAAATGCAAGGTTCTGAAGTGCAGGGACCAAAAATGCAAATCTGCCAAAGTGGCCTAGGCGGCCCGCGTAAGATTGAGTCTGGGGCTACGCAGCCCGTGCCAGACTTGCAGACAGAAACAATGAATCTGGTCCAAAATTGAGGTTTTGATGGTTTTCAATGCTTGTTTTGGGATACCATCTGCTAGAAATTGATGGTTTAACATGTCCCCTAGTATTTGTAAACCACTAACCCACATGTATGGCCAAGATAATTCCCCCTTTACCAAGAAATGATCCTAACGGTGAACCGAAAACTATAAATAGCATGTCCCTCATTCCATTTTCCTCACATTTGATCTGAGATTTCTCTAAGTTGTTGTGATTATTCACTTCATACCTGAGAATACTTAGAATCAAATCTATTTGGACCCTTTGTAAGTCCTCTTTCGTTCTTTTATGCGTTTTTAGCATGAAAGTCAAACTTTGTTTGACTTTCTGCATTGACCAGTTTATGGTCAACACGAAGTTCGTTTGAACTTCGCAACGTGATCGTAATCACGATGGTTATAGTCCTTAGTGACTATACCTACTGATTACCACGTTGACTAGGCGTAGTGACGAGTCGTAGTTTCGGTCAAAATACGCATTTAAGCGTATTTTGCAACCAAACTACTCTTGGTATCAAAACACTTTGTTTTGATATCAAAACCTGTTTTCTAACTTAGGTAAGCATGTTTTAACATGCTTAGCTCGTCACTTTTAGTTTTGTGCTTGTTTAGAGTCGTAAGTCAAGCGGTCTAAACCGCCGCTTAGACCTTTGAACTCGACCCGTTTGGTCGATCATTAGGATCCGACCAAGCATGTTTAGTGACCATAGTTGCATAGGGAATAACCTTCCGAGGTTATACCTTATGGTCACCTAGTTTAAGTAGTTGTATGATAGGTAGTTTATATGCCTTAGGTAATTTACCAAAATGCCCTTTTCATGCATAATTGGATTTTAAGCATATGTAACCTAACTTTTGTCACCTAAACTGATTATGCAACATATTTAAACATGTTTAGGCATATAATACTTGTCATAGGACTAGTTAGACATCTCGAACGCATTTTACGCGAACGACGCGTTAAAGTAGCGTAAGCTACCTAAACGGGTCGTAACGGGTCGAAAGCACTTAGGTTAGGTTCTGATTTAGAATGTAGGCTTTGTTAAACCATATCACATGAGTTCCTACACTCATTTGGTTTACAAGACCTCATTCTGTACGATCATCCGATTTAGGTGTCGATTTATTTACTAGTGATTCGATTATTAGGTGCTGCTTGAGTTTCCTTGGTTTGATTGAGCTTGTTGAGTTCTTTAGATTGAGGATACTTTGCACTTTGATGTGAGTACATAGTTCCCCTATTTTACTGTTTTCAATTGTTTTGGGGTGATTCATATGTATTAAAACGATTTCGATATTTTAACAATGTTTTCAAAAACGATTAAGATGGTTTATATTAAACTAATAACGATTTCGATAAAGTGAACGAACTTGTTGGTTGTAATTACATAACGAATGAAATTCATTAATTTTGGCCGAACCGACCAGTCTTAGGTTATGGTACCATATGATCTGACAAATCCCGTTATCAGACTACACCCATGGTTATGTGTGGGGGGTTATGTAGGTAACGACCGAATATGATGATAGTTAACTTACCCTTTGGTGGTTTGTTAATGCAAGAAGCGAGATAGTCAAGTCACGAAGGTTTGAATGTTATTAACGAGACGACCATAAGTAGTTTCACAATTAAAACGAATACGATTTTGGGACGAGTTAAAGATTTGAGACGACTTAAACGAGATAAACGATTTGGATAAACGATTGGTTTTGGGTAGTGATTAGATATTGGGACGGGTGTAGCATGATAAAAGCATGGTAGATACCCCGCTGGTACATCTTATATATAAGTGCTTTTATCATATTACATTTTGTGTCATTATTTAGTTCACTAGGGAAACGATTTTGAAACGATATCACACAACAAGGTTTTCGAAATGATATAAACCATACGAGTTTTATTAACGAGTTTTTACGATATGTTTACGAGTTGGTTTACTAAAACAAATGTTTTGGGGTTAAGAATCATGGCTACGAGATTTTATATACTATAACCATCTTGATTTGAGTTGGTTAATTTATGTTGCAATACACTTTTCAAAACGAGGTTTGCACTTTTGACTCTTGTAGTCTAATATAGTACTGCAACATATAAACGACGCATGAATCTGAAACTCTCCTAAAACCTATGTACTCGCCAGCATTTCTTTACTGACTTTATTTTTACATATGTTTCAGGTGGTGTTGCATGATGTTGATTGCTAGGAAGCGTGTTCACTTAGGATCTGGACGAGGCCTTAGTGACATAAAAACAATAATAGACGATATGTAATTTGTTTGTTTGGTTTTAAGACAATGTAATTTACTTAACAAATCAATAAAACGAAACTTTTTGTATCCATGGTTGTGAAACAATAATTCTGTTACAACACCCCCTGACGTTTCCACCACGGTTTGTTGTTTTAACGTGGTCGAGGTGTGACAATTTACTTAATTATGAAGATGGTTTTAAGACATGTGCCACTTAGAATTTCATCGAGAATAACCGGGTGTTACATTGTTGCAAAGAAATAACACAAAATCTTAAAAAACACCAAAGCTACTCTTCACTTATGTCCGCTCTCGAAGACCGTGTAGATCTTTGTTTAATTACTAACTACTTGCATGTCGATGCATAGAGTCCGAGTTATTTACAATTCTGACATTGCCTTTCTTTCTCCCTCATTTTCTTTTCTGTCTTTTTGATAGCATCCGCATGTTTGGATTTCAATTGTTTACGAGATCCAGATCCTTTCGACTTGTAACCAAGAGGAACTCTTATGGGATTCTTGTCATTTTGGTAATGCCCTGTTATCTCGCCAAATCTGTCCCTCATGCTAAGAGCTAGGGCAGCAACATGCATATCCTGAACCTTCTTCATGTAGGATTGAACATGATCCTTGTACAATGCAAGCTCCGCCTTGTTGCTCGATAAGCAATACATAGAATACTCAGTCGCAAAAATAATTTATCGCATCATACCTTAAACATCGGTATCAAGCTCAGTTGAAAAATCATGGCTCATTGTGTAATTAGACGAACAATTTGGCGCAACATCATTACACCATCTATGATGAATATATTGTTTTGGAAATTCCCTAATGTCCATGTTTCTCAAAACATAGAAGACGTGCCTATATAACATTCCAAACTGCTCAAAACGCTCGCAGAAAAAACTGCTGGTGCAATCAGATTTTCGGAACATAACCTGAAAAACGCCATGATATAGTTAGAATAACACCATCAATACTCAAAAGCATGCATGAAGGAAAAGGTTGATATAATTTAAAACACCGTTATTTAATCAGAAAAAAAACATGCAGACTTTTGGGTAAAAATGACTAAAACGCCATGACTAGTAAAAATGCCATTTACCTTAAATAATGACAAACATGGCTGCTGGAAATCATTTATGAAAAACTTAACGAACCCATCGGGATGATCTTCATAAGTGACAAACATGACTTAGCTTATATATCTAGAAAGCTGGTTTTGGTGTATATCTCCGAAGCTTGGTTCTCCAAAACTTTATAACTACTTTTCAATTTGCGTCGTTTGTATCGCGTCTCATGGTCATTTTTCTGACGTGTATGACGTTGTGCTTCTATTGCAGTTTCATAATGAGTCATAAACTTCACAAGAGTGGATTTTGAATTGCATACTTGACCAAAGAAATGGTTTTCACTCTCAGACCTTGATGTCGTACGCATAAGACCCGACAAACATTCCATCCTACAGAATGTAGGGATCCATGATTCCCTAAGAGCAAAAATGTCGGATCACCAGTCGTTATCAGCTAAATTGAACTCTTTAATAACATTTTCCAATTCGGATTCAAACTCTTCGGGTGTGAGTGCATCGGTCTAAACAACACCTCATATACGTACTTTAAAGTTGGTGTAATTGCATAGCTTTAAACCCACATACATAACACAAAAGCACCACCGAAAAAATACAAGATAATAAATCACTGATAAAAAATATCCTAAAAACATTATTGTTGTAAAAAACGCCAACCATTCTAAAACGCCACAAACTGGAAAAAAGCAAAAATGCATTATTACCGCTAGTAAAAAGTTTGGGCATCATGTGCCACATATATAACCTACGCCCGGTATCAACAAATACAACGGAAATAGCCTTTTCCATTGTTGGATCTTGGTTATCGACAACTTTTGGTTGATCACCGAAAACTTTTATAAAAATCTCAACAGCCATATATATATATATATCAGTCATATCTGACGCCAATAATATAGCAACGAATGTGACATTGTTGTGGTGGTTATCTATACAAGTAAAAGTTACAACCACCATAGAGTATCTGCAAAAAACACCACACAAAATGGTGAAAACGCCAACAATTTGAAAAATGAAAACACCAAAAGGATATAATTTATTCTAGTTCATACTTGTTAGATCGGTAGGTGGCGTCAAATGAAACCACATCACCAAACACATGATAATCACGTTTACATTGATCGTCACACCAAAACAACCCCTTCAAACGATTCTCATCATCTATGAAGTAATCGTACGAAAAAATAGGTTGTGGCTGTTTCTTTTCATGAAGGTGTCTCACTACCATGTCTGCATCATATTCCTTAATGAACAAATTAATTTGCCTCTTGTAACTTTATTTGCACCAAGATCTTCAAACCTCCAAAAATAGTCTTCATAACATTAAACGCCTTAACAGGATCCAAATTCAGCTTAGACATGCTATGTATAACTGTAACATCTCATATAACTGAATCAATTTATAATGCGATACGTGTCCAAGTTCTCCATTTGATTCTGATTTGTGGAAGGAGATTGACCAAATATGTCAAAAAGGGGATGGAAACAAAGTACAAGGACTAAAGTAGCAAAAATGCCAAAAATCAGCTTCTGCAAGTCCTTTACGGACCATAAGGTATTCCCCTTACGGACTGTAAGGGGTTCAAACTTGTAAGGCTGTGGAACACCCCTTACAGACCCTAAGGCTCCTCTTAGGTCCGTAAGAGGTGCCCAGTGACAGAAAGATGGCAGCTGGCCTGCCATTGGTGCTACACTACCACTTATCCGTGAATTTGCCACCATTGCACCTCCTGGTGACACCTTAGGTGCCACTAATCAGCTTCTAATCAGTTTGGCTAACACATGTCATAATTTGAGAGCATTATGATGAGTATAAACACCCCTCATGGTGTACATTCAAAGTCACACCTTCTCAATTCACTTTATATCTTACTTGGAGCTTCTTGTAACAACTCCCAAAATACCTTACAAAGGACCCCTGATCGAAACCCCGGACTTGTAAGGCGTAACCCAGTACGAAAAACAAAGAAATCAATAACATGACTCTCCGGAGACACGTGGGGGATACCCCTACATCTTTTGCGACACGCGGGGGAGTGCAAGGACATGTGTGACTCGAGCGCGATGTGTGGCAAGCCTATACGTACGACGAGGCTAGTCTAGCCCTACTTGATCATCATCGTGACACTCATGAGCTTCCCTTGTGCCTTCCGCGATGCGCCGGGGATGCCCATTTGGGCTATATAATGAGCAGTGTGGGACAGAAGTTCCTGTTCAAAATCGATCGAATTTCACGATAACCTTCTCTCTTGTTTTGCTGTTTCTTTACCCGAAGCCCCTAAACCCCGAAACTCTGCCCAGTTATCAGGGTAATAACTCTAATCACTGATAAGGTACTGTATCCGATCGATTGAAACTGATTCAATGGATGTTTAAGTGATGCCGGTATACGGCTATACTTTGTGATGCGTTTGTAGCGTTATATGTCTTTGTTGATATTTTTACCCCTTTTTAACACATTAGTCAAGTTTTAAATTTATAAAACACGATATTTTACTAACACTAAGCACACATATGGGCAAGTGCACCCATCGTGAGCGTAGTATAGCGTTGGTAAGATACCGAGGTCGTCCAAGGACACAAGAGCTTTTAGTACCGGTTTATCCTCAACGTCTAATCAAATCAAAATTTTTAGAAAAGGTTTTAAACATGAAAAATAAGAACTAAAAATGCTGAAAAATAAAAATAAAATAAAACAGATAGACAAGATGAATCACTTGGATCTGACTCGCCTTTAATGTAACCTTTGATGATTTCCGCACTTTTGCACTTTTTAAGAGATTATCTTAGTTATAGTAGTAGGCCCCTCTTTTGAAGGTGAAGTTACCCTCAACCCAGTGGTTTGAGTTTGTAAGGATACAATCCCAAAGGGTCGGAATATTGAAAGATAATTAATTAAGTTATTAATGCGTAATGTGGTAGGCCCCTCTTTTGAAGGCGACGTTACCCTCGGCTAAGTGGTTTGAGTCAGCAGGGATACAATCCCAAGTAGCCGGGTTAATGTATTAATAGTAGTTTACATATGAGGGGATCAAGCCATTCGCACCCCCGCCATCCAATACCAGTGGGTATTGAATGAGGTCCTAGTAAACTTGACCCAGGTCCTTGCAGGATCTATACACTGAACAAGGCAAGAACCTTACCAAACCATTCCCTTAACCCCCGACCAGGTAGCCAACATATCTCTATATAGACTGTAGAGATATGAATGGTGAAAATCTTTTATTTTATATAGACAGTAAAATAACGCCAAGACACCACGGACAAATGATAAGGAAGTTTCACCTTCAACATAAGAAACTAGTTATTAATGTCATTAACACAAAACCAAATAAAAAGTGCAAAAAGATTAAAAATCAAAAGTATTACATTAAATGCTTGTCTTCACCAAGTGATGTAAGAGACTTAGGCAAACATGGCCTTTGATTGTCAAGAACTCTTACTATCAATCTTGGATCCTGAGACTACTACACACACTCTAAGGTGGATGATGAATGATGGTGGTGGATGTGGGTGTTGTAGTGGTGGTGAAGTGGGAGAGAGGTGGTTTGCCATGGGATGCCTTTGAAGTGAACCAAGCACCTCTATTTATAGCCCGGACACGGCCCCGTGGCCATCCTCTTTCTCTTTCTTCATTAATTACAATTGTTTGCATTAGGCCCCATACGCCCCTGTGTTCGCTGGGCACGGCCCCGTGTGTAGAAGCGTATCTGTACTATCAAGATTTGCAAGATTCTGCGAATCTTAGCGTTGACCACGACCCGTGTTGAGCTGGGCACGCCCCCGTGCTGGGAATAGAAGCTTCTATAACTTTGTCACTTTCTGCAGACACCTGGCCAAGCCCCCGTGTCCGCTGGGCACGGGGCCGTGGTCAGCCTTCTGTTTCTTGTATTTGCTTGGGAAGATGTCGTCGAGGGGTCGGGCATGCCACGTTTATTCCTTTTCTTTGTATTTATGTTAGATTTTGCTGCATATTTGTTCCTTTTGTTCAATTAAGCTCATTTGGTCCTGAAAATACAAAAGGAAGACAAAAGCAGACTTTTTCCAACATTAGTACTAAAAAGGGTTAGTTTTACGCCTCATTTGATGTAATTTATATGTTGCATTTTACACACATCACTTTGTCATTCGTTGTGGGTTTTGATCTCATGATTATCGTTACAGTTGAATTGAGTTAATACGCTAATACGTGTGCATTATATGTTTAATTAGGTATACAAGCATTAAACCAGTAGGGCGATACCGTCAACCTTAAATCTGCAATGTGAGTCATTCTTTCTTTTTATCAAAATGCTTTGCAAAACCTTAAATGTTTTCAGTTATACTTACGGTGATTAAGTCTTTGTAATGTGAAGTTACTGCTAGTATGTGGGGTTTTGTATACATTACTTAGTCCAAGGTACTATTGAATGACAGGATCGAATAGTGATATGACGACAAGTACATTGCTTGGCCTAGTAACAATACTGATTTAAGTAAATGACAAATATAAGCAAATGTAAAAACTCTTGATACTGTAATTATAACAAATGTGTTTTTGAACAACGGAATGAACTCACTAGTATTTTTCGCAGACTAAATGTTTCTAAAACGCGTTTCAGGTGATTTACTATGAAGTGAAGAAAAGTGTTGTGAAGCACTTCAGCTTAAATAAGTGGCTATGTAAACCTGAATAAAACGTGTTTTGGTAATAAAGGGTTTCCCAGAGAAATTCCTTTATGTAAATACGGGTTTTACCCCACAACTTATTAAATGAAAATTTGGTGTTTTGAAACTCTGATATTTTCCTAACACCCGATCCTGAAAGGCTTTCCGCTGCAAAATTAATAAACACCAGTATCATTTGTGTCTGCCTCACAGCTCCCGAATCGGGGTACGGGTTCGGGGGCCGTGACAGAAGGTGGTATCAGAGCCACTGGTTTAAGCTAATTAAGTATTGTGAAAATACTTAAATTTAGTAGTCAGGAATTTGATTAAATGCTTCTGTGAAATCTGTGATACTAATCAAATATTATATATTCGATTTTTGGAGTTCGTGTTTTCATTGTTTTTTACTAACAGTATGAGCGATAAAGACCTAGCTGATGCATTCCAAAATATATATGTTAATCCAACAGATATGGAGACAGCTGAAAGTCAATCCGGATACCAAGCCGAGGCTGATAAACTAATGGTTTTCCAAGCACAACCACAACCAAAAGCACCACCGAAGAAAAGAAAGAGAATACTAGAGTGGAAAAGAGGAAGGAAGAAGAAACCAGCTGCACCAAAGACAAAAAGACCGGTACAACCAAAATGAAAAGAGGTTGTAGGAGAAAGTTCGGATCAAGCCCCAATGCCACTCACATGGGAAGAGTTAGATCGAATATTGGCCAACTATGAACTATTCAGGCCGACGTCAAAAGAAATACACCTGAACATGCAAGTGCAACCTAAGATGCCGATGAACCTAGAGCCAATAATACCCGAACCAGCAATCCCTCAGCAACCACTCCAAAACCCAGTAGAGGAGTGGTGGACAAATGATTGGGTATTCCAGAATTTGATGAATAATCCCAATCCATACTACCCACAATACGAACCAGCACCTGCGGGGTTTCCACCAATGAACCCGTAGAATGTAGCAGAACTTTGCCATTACGGCGAAGAACTCATAGATGCACGAAGTAGGATCCGAAATGTGGGTGAAAATCTCGTCTGGAAATACGAATAGAGAGAGTTCAACTTTTGAAGAAGAGAACTAACTTTATGTTAAACGTTGTGTAAAAAAATTAATATTTAATCCAAAAATAAAATTATTTTGAATTAAGAGAGATGGAGAAGATAATTATGCAATTTAAGAAAACTATCAAAATTAAAAGTGTAACTGAAATTCAATGATTAAAATAAAGATTTAAAACTAATTTATTGCATAATTACAATCCTACCCTTAATAACTAAAAAGGAAATCAATGGTCCTGATTAGTTTACACAGTTCACTATGAAAATGTTGTTCACAAATGAACCTAATCCTATATACATAAGGGAGCCGCTAAAATAGAAACCACCTTCAGTTGCGAAAACCACGAGAACCACTCACCACCAATCAGAATATGCCACATACACTATTATTTTAAAAACAAAGGGTTATTTTGGTAATTTACTATACATGTCATTTCATCTTTGTCTCTTTCTCTTTTTAAAGTTGCAGACTCTCTCTCTTCAAGCAAAAACAATTTGAAACTCTCATCTCTTTTCTCTCTCTTTCATCAGATGAAGAATTCATCAAATGTTCATCATCTTCATCTGAGTACACAGATCAAGTTACCGGCACCACACCCCACACCGGCGACCCCCCCCCAAACACCACACCCACACCGGCGCCCCGCTCGTTTCTCCGGAAACCCCCAAACACCACACCCACACCAGTGACGTTACTGGAAACCCCCAAACACCACACCCACACCAACGACGTTACCCACAACTCCCAAACACCACATCCACACTGGCGCCCCCTCGTTTTCCGATGAGGCGAAGATGATGTTCTCTCCCTCTTATCTCTCATGGCGACATGATATGGCGACGTTCTTCGGAGGCGGAGGCGGCGGTGAATGATCGGTGAAGGGGTAGGTTGAAGGGGTGGGTTGAAGGGGTGGTTGTTGTTGCGAGTGCCACCACCTAACACCACTGTAAGCCGCCGTCAGAACCGGCCTTGCCGGAAAAGCGCCGGCTGATGTGTGTAAAATGCAACATATAAATTACATCAAATGAGGCATAAAACTAACCCTTTTTAAGTACTAATGTTGGAAAAAGTGTGTTTTTGTCTTCCTTTTGTATTTTCAGGATTAAATGAGCTCAAATTAACAAAAGAAGCAAAAAGGCAGCTAAATCTAACATAAATACAAGAAAAGGAACAAAAGTGGATTGCCCGACCCCTCGACAGCATCCTCCCAAGCAAAACAGAGAAGGCAGAAGACTGAACACGCCCCGTGCTCAGCGAGCACGGGGCCGTGCCCAAGAAGCAACAGAAAAGACAAACCTGTAGAAGCTTCTATTGCTCACCACAGGGGCGTGCCCAAAGTACTGCAGGCGCATTAATTGTAATTGCGAATTACAATTAATGAGGAGAGATAGTGTCAGACGGGCACGGGGCCGTGCCCAGCGGACACGGGGCCGTGCCCAGGCCTCTGTTCAGCCTATAAATAGGAGTGCTTGGCTTCATTGCAACTCATCCCTTGGCACACCACCTCTCTCACACTTCATCCACCACCCACCACCATCACAACACCATTATCCACCACCATCATCCATTGTCCATCATAGAGTGTGTGAGTCGTCTCGGGATCCAAGATTGATCGTAAGAGTTCTTGACAATCAAGGCCATGTTTACTTAAGTTTCTTGCATCACTTGGTGAAGACAAGTGTTTAGTATAATAATTTTTATTTTTAATCTTTTGCACTTTTTATTTGGTTTTGTATTAATGACTTTAATAACTAGTTGCTTATGTTGAAGGTGACTTTTCCTTATCGTTTGTTCGTGGTGTCTTGGCATTATTTTACTGTCTATATAAAATAAAAGATTTTCACCATTCATATCTCCACGGTCTATATGGAGGTATGTTGGATACCTAGTCGGGGGTTAAGGGAACGGTTTGGTAAGGGTCTTGCCCTTGTTCAGCGTTTAGAAGTCCTGCAAGGGACCTGGGTCAAATTTAGTAGGATCTCCTTCAATACCCAAGGTATTGGATGGCGGGGATCCAAACTCTTTGACCCCCTCATAAGTTAACTACTATTAATACTATAACCTGGCTATTTAGGACTGTATCCCTGCTGACTCAGACTACTTAGTCGAGGGTAACGTCACCTCCAAAAGAGGGGCCTACCATAATTTGCATTAATAACTTAATTCATTATCTTACAATAATCCGACCCTTTAGGATTGTATCCTTGCTGACTCAAACTACTGGGTTGAGGGTAACGTCGCCTTCAAAAGAGGGGCCTACTACAATAACTAAGATAATCTCTTAAATAAGTGCAAAAGTGCGAAAATAATCAAAGGTTATACTAATACACGAGTCGGATCCAAGTGATTCATCTTGTCTATCTGTTTTTATTTTTATTTTATTTTTCAGCATTTAGTTAGTTTTATTTTCTTAGTTTAAAATCTTTTCTAACATTTTGATTTGATTAGATGTTGAGGATAAACCGGTACTAAAAGCTCTTGTGTCCTTGGACGACCTCGGTATCTTACCAACACCATACTACGTCCACGATGGGTTCCCTTGCCCATATGTGTGTTTAGTGTTAGTAAATATCGTGTTTTATAAATTTAAAACTTGGCTAAAAAGTGTAAAAAGGGCTTAAAATATATATCAAAAATATATAACACCTCGCACACATCAAGTTTTTGGCGCCGTTGCCGGGGATACAAGGATTTTAAGAAAGCTTAAAATCGACGGCCTAATCAGCTTTTCAAAACCTTTTTTAAACGCGCGCACATTTTTCTGCATTTTAGTTTAGTTTGCATTTACAGTAGCCTGAACACGGGGCCGTGTCCACTGAACACGCCCCCGTGCTGCATATTTTTAGTTAGATACCCAGATACAGAGCCTGAAGACGGGGCCGTGCTCATTGAACACGCCCCCGTGCTCAACGAGACCAGTAACTTTAATTAAAACGCCTAGATACAGATCCTGAACACGGGGCCGTATCCACTGAACACGGGGCCGTGTCCAGCTTCTGTTTCCGTCTTTGTTTTTGTTTTCTGGTCCCGAGACTCAGTTGTGGTCTGTTGAGTGATTCTTATGGATCAATACTCAGGAGGCTATAACTACACCTATGAGGAGGATAATTATATGAGAGACTATTGCACTAATTGTGGTAACCCGCACTCGGTACAATATTGTAACTTGTTTCAACCATCCACTTCTTACAACCACTATGAGGAGCCCAAGTACGAGCCATCAACTTCATACACATCCTATGAAGACCAAAGGTATGAACCTTCTCCCTCATACTCGTATTTTGATGAACCAAGATATGAGCCTTCATACTCATACTTTGAAGAGTCAAGATATGAGCCTCCACCTTCAGACGCTTATTATGAGGAACCATGGCGTGAACAACCCACCTCATATGAGTACTATGAAGAACAAAATTTCGACCCTTATCCATCATATGCTTATCATGAAGAACAATGGTATGAACCATCTACTTCATATGGGTATTATGAGGAACCAAGGATTGAACAACCGGATTCAAGCCATGAGGATCCCGATCCTTACTCTATCACCGACATAGCCGATAGGATAATAGAAAAACTCAAATTTATCGAAAGATGCATAAAAGAATCTCGCGCAAGGGAAGAGGAGGCCCGCGCAAGAGAAGAATTAAAAGGAAGAAACGATAAATGAGGAATTAAAAATGGAAGAACAAATAAGTGAAAAACCAACACATGAGCTAAACAACGAAAAAGGTGAGGCCGATAACATTAAAATTCAAGAAGAGTCTAATTTTGAAGAAATTAATCTCTTGTCACCTTCTTTTGAAAATCATTGTTTAGTAACCACTCATGCTAAGTTTTTAAAAGAGTTAAACACTAATACTAAAGTCGAGGAAATGGTAAGTGTTAAGTTAACTCATGATCAAACTTCACTGATAAAAGAAGATCCTTTTGAAATTAACATTACACCGGTTCCATGTTTTTTTCAAAATTCATTTATCAGTAATGTCACCATTGATAAAGATCTTTGTGTTAACATAATGCCTAATTACATTTTTGAAAAATTAAGTATTAGTGATTTTGCTCCACTTCAAATACCCATTTTTCTATCCAATCGGAGAGTAATAAAATCCATCGGTGTAGTTGAGGATGTCTTGGTTCAAACAAATCAAATGGTTATTCCAACCGACTTTGTCATCCTCAATGACGCCCCTCTCATTTTGGGAAAACCTTTTGTAAAAACTCATGAAGCTTTGAAAAACCGGAAATTTAAGAATCTACCTCTTCAGTTAGGGGCATTCAAAAGGAGCATAGATCTTGAGCGTTCAATGAAATATCCTTTTGGCAATAATGACCCCCTAATTGAAGATGAAGATGAGCCACCCAATACAACTGAAGAAGTTGACCACTTTGTTGAAGAAGAGGTCGCCATAGAACAAACTTTTAAAGTTCTTGATCTTGATGAGCCACAAAATAAGGTGTCTCCTAAAGACCCACCCCTTGAGCTCAAAGAACTTCCGAAAGGTTTGGAATATGCTTTTCTAGACAAAGATGGTAATTTACCTGTATTTATTTCGTCTAAATTAAGTAGCGTAGAAAAAGAAAAATTAGTTAATCTTCTTAAAAAACACAAAAAAACGATTGCTTGGAAGCTTGTAGATATTAAAGGAATAAATCCTTCCATGTGCACGCACAAAATTTTAATGAATGATGACTACAAAACAGTAATACAACCACAACGTAGAGTAAATCCCAATGTACAAGAAGTGGTTAAAAATGAAGTCATCAAACTACTTGACGCCGGGCTAATCTATCCTATCTCCGATAGTCCATGGGTAAGTCCCGTCCAAGTAGTCCCGAAGAAAGGAGGTATGACGGTAATAACTAATGAAAAAAATGAATTAATACCAACAAGAATCGTCACAGGATGGAGAGTTTGTATAGACTATAGACGATTAAATGAAGCAACGAGGAAAGATCACTTTCCTTTGCCCTTCGTTGATCAAATGTTAGAACGACTATCCGGTCATAAATTTTACTGTTTCTTGGATGGTTTTTCAGGTTATTTTCAAATTCCGATAGCACCCGAAGACCATGAAAAGACGACTTTGACATGCCCCTACGGAACTTTCGCCTATCGACGCATGTCGTTTGGTCTATGTAATGCACCTGCAACATTCCAATGTTGTATGGTGGCCATTTTCCATGACATGATAGAAAAGACAATGGAAGTCTTCATGGACGACTTTTCTATCTTTGGAGATTCATATGACCAATGCCTCGATAACCTTAAACGAATGCTATCCCGATGTGAGGAAACTAACCTCGCCCTTAACTGGGAAAATGTCATTTCATGGTAACAGAGGGAATAGTACTCGGTCACAAAATCTCGAGCGAAGGAATGGAGGTTGATCGAGCAAAAGTAGATACTATTTCTCGATTACCTCCGCCCTCCTCCGTTAGAGCAATCAGAAGTTTCCTAGGGCATGCCGGATTTTATAGAAGGTTTATCAAGGACTTTTCAAAAATTTCAAGACCTCTAACAAAATTACTTGAAAAAGATGCGCCTTTCATCTTTGACAAGGAGTGCAATCAAGCGTTTCTAACCCTCAAGGAAATGCTAGTCAATGCACCTATCATGATAGCACCTGATTGGAAATTTCATTTCGAAATCATGTGTGATGCAAGTGACTTTGCTGTTGGAGCAGTCTTGGGACAAAGAAAAGAAAAGCATTTCCACCCAATTTATTATGCTAGTAAAACACTTAATGATGCACAAGAAAATTACACAACTACTGAAAAAGAATTACTAGCTGTGGTATTTGCTTTTGATAAATTCCGTTCTTACCTTGTTCTTTCTAAAACTGTAGTCTATACAGATCATGCAGCTATCCGATACCTTTTTAAGAAACAAGACGCCAAACCCCGTTTGATCAGATGGATTCTACTCCTCCAAGAATTTGATATTGAAATCAAAGACAAAAGAGGAGCAGAAAACACTGCTGCAGATCATCTTTCACGCCTAGAAGACCCAGCTTTGGAGGCAACCAGGGACGAACAGATCAACGAAAAATTTCCCACAGAATCCTTGGAAATGGTGGAAAGCAGACAAGAACCATGGCATGCCGACTACGCTAATTACTTAGCTAGCGGTATAGTCACCAAAGGATGGCCACATCATCAAAGAAAGAAATTATTTGCCGATGTAAAGCATTACTTTTGGGAAGACCCTTATCTTTTCAAAATGTGTGCTGACCAACTCATCCGAAGGTGGTCCATGGTGGCGAAGCACGAAGAATTCTCCGCCATTGTCATGAAGGTCCATATGGAGGACATCATGGTGCCGCTAGTAACGCACGAAAGGTATTTGATTCAGGATTTTATTGGCCAACCATTTACAAAGATGCACAAGTTCTTGTAAAGACATGTGATGCTTGCCAAAGATCAGGTAATATTCCAAAAACGAAATGCCTCAAAATGGCATTCTCGTTTGTGAAATTTTGGATGTGTGGGGACTCGATTTCATGGGACCCTTCCCATCATCAAAAGGAAACAAATATATACTTGTGGCGGTTGATTACTTGTCTAAATGGGCCGAGGCCGAAGCTCTTCCAACAAACGATGGAAGAGTAGTGGTAAAATTTCTGAAAAAATTATTCTCTCATTTTGGAACACCAAAAGCTTTGATAAGTGATAGGGGTACCCATTTTTGCAATCATCAACTCGAAAAAATCTTAACAAGATATGGGGTCTATCACCGGGTCTCAACAGCATATCACCCTCAAACAAATGGACAAGCCGAAGTGACTAACAGAGGTTTAAAACGAATACTTGAAAAAACCGTAGGATTAAATAAAAAGGAATGGACTGATAAATTAGATGATGCTTTATGGGCTTTTCGAACTGCTTATAAAACCACTATAGGCACAACCCCATATAAGCTCATCTATGGAAAAAGTTGCCATTTGCCAGTAGAAATAGCTCACAGAGCCTACTGGGCAATAAAAAATGAAAACCTAGACTTAGAAACTGCAGGTAAAAATCGATTCTGTCAAATAAATGAATTAGACGAACTAAGGAATTTTGCATACTCTAACTCTGAAATTTATAAGGAAAGAATGAAAAATTTACACGACAAATATATTAAACCTAATGAATTTCAAGTAGGAGACCAAGTTCTGTTGTTTAATTCTCGACTTCGATTATTTCCGGGTAAACTAAAATCTAGGTGGTCAGGACCTTTTTCCATCACCCATATTTTTCCTCACGGTGCAGTAGAAATTAAAGCTCGAAATGGGATTCCATTTAAAGTCAATGGCCAACGGCTGAAATTCTATCGAGGATCCATTGAGGAGGAGGAAGAAGAGATCTCGCTTCAAACGGTCAATGAGTAAAAAGCATCCACATCATACCTAGTGTGTTACAAACAAGTGAGTATACATCGAAACCGGTAAGTCTCCTAACCATGTTTTCGGGAAAAACGAGCACTCACACGAGCACACCTTAAAAAAAATTCAAAATCTTTGCTCGGCACGGGGCGGTGTCTGCTGGACACGGGGCCGTGTCCGCTGGACACGGGGCCGTGTCGACGCAACTGTCGGGATAAAACCCTCTTTTCATAACAGTTACATCATTCCACACGCCCCGTTTCCCCGAAAAAGCTCTAGTCCGAGGCGATTTTCTGCAGATTTCGACGTTACCTCTAGATCTAACAACATCAAGATGTCGAAGTTCACAAGATTTAATGCGAATGAGCTCGATGCTAGGGCAAGATACGAGATACTTCAAACAAGACCCGAAGAGTACCCAAGGCAAGCGTGCACGGACCTATTGACCTTGGTGAACCAGCTCGACCGTTTCAACAACCTGGTTACCGGACCACTAAGGGTTGCCTTGACCACTCGGCTTCGGTCGGTGCATCAATGCACCATGGAGTTCTATAGTACTTTTACCTTCACTTCAAGGTGTGTCCCATTTGACAATGAAGGGGTTGCATTTCGATGTGGTGGGACAATGTACTCGATCTCTATGGCACAAGCCGCATGGGCCCAAATCGGTGAAGGCACTACAACCCCAGCAGCACAAAGAATACTAAGCTGAGGGATCCGCTTTATCGCTACATTCATAGGCTCCTCACTTACTCTCTAAGCCAAAGACATGACAGTAGCGGGGTTGTAGGGTTGAAAGATTTGGTAGTCCTAAACTGCATCCACAACCGGAGGGCCCTCGATGTTCCATATCTCCTGCTTCGAAACATGCATTTGAACCGTCTTGCTCGTGCACCAACCCCTATCTTCTTTGGGGGATGGGTGTACCGCATATTCAAGCACTTCACGCGCATCCCTAGGTCCTTTGAAAGGAGCCAATGGTCGGGACGAGTTGGTTATCACATTTGCCGCGCCATGAACCTAATTTATGAGGCGGAAGACGGATCAGTGAGCTTTCAAAGGATGCAAGGCCATGCATGGAACCCACAGGAAGCACTAGTCCTTCACGCTCCGCCTCCTCACTACCAATATCAACCCCATGGTGATCCAGGTCAATCCTCCTCCCAAGGAGGCGGTTTTCCTAACCTTCAAAGTTTACACGATCTTTTGCAGGAAAACCTCATGTGCACCAGGAACACCTACAACCTTGCTAACAATACATACCACCGGGTCGGAGCTATCGAACGAAACATCACCGATATACAAGACGACAACGGGAACATCCAGGAGTATATGGCGGGTCATGGGACGGAGGTGATGACAGCGATGAGGATATGGACTAGGAGGTTGGAGGAGGAGCAGGAGCGGGTTGATGGCGAGCCCACAGGTTAAGGTCCCTTTTATCTATCAAAACAATTTCCGGCCTGCGTGCCTAGTGTCAGACAATTTACTTTCCTTGACTACTTTTTATTTTCTGCTTTATTTTTCTTTTACTTTATGGTTTGGATGATTAACTATGGTAATTTAGGATGTTTGGTATTGCTTGGTATGGTGTTTAGTGATAAAACAGGTACAATTGAGGCTTAGAGTGCTAATCATTAGAACTAATAAAGCCAGTACAGGAAAACCGGAAGAAGAAACCTGTTTTACAGCCTTGCAGACTACCCACACGGGGTCGTGTCCAGCCGACACGCCCCCGTGCCCATCGCCCAGACCTACTATTTGGCAAATTTCTGCAGATTTTTGGTCAGACACGGGGTCGTACCCAGCGAACACGCCCCCGTGCTCAACTTCTGTAAGTTCTCGTTACTGGAACTTGAACACGGGGCCGTGTCCACTCAACACGGGGCCGTGTCCAGACTGCCAGTAACATAAATTTTTGCTTTTAACACCATTTTGCACATTCAATCAACCTAAAAATTTATTTTTGAGACACATTGAGGACAATGTGTAATTTAAGTGTGGGGGGGGGGGATGCTAAAACCTTGAATTTTGCAAGTCCTAATAACAAGCCTTACACAAAACTCTATTGGAACCGCTAATCACCCCAAATTTTTTTTCAAAAATTTTCATTTTTTTTACTTGTCTAAAGTTTAAGTTGGGAATTCTAAGACTATCAAGGTTATATTTTTACAAGTTTACAACCGATAGCATCGTGATAAAAAGAACCAACATAAGAAAATTATGAAACGGCATGACAAGCCTAGTTAAAATTCGATTATATATACTTTATTACATAAAAACCCATTCCCACAAAAGTGAGTTTTGAGCCTTTATTGAGCATACAAATATACATCTTTACGCTAAATGCTCATTTTTCATTTCTTGTGTGAATAGCCGCTTGGTTCTTACGACTCTAGAACTTGCCACGACAATTCATTCCCGGTCCTTACCAACTTAAACCCAAGTAAGTAAATGATGGAGGCATTAGGACTGACCCTTTTTCTTTCAACACCATTATTTTTATTTTTCTTTTCACCTACCCAAAAAACTCCCCCTAGTTAGCCCCTTTGAGCCTAAACCTTTTCATTTCTTAACCCAAAAACCCTTTTTACCCACCAAAAACCTTTTTTATTTTTACCCTTTATTTTAGTAACAAGCTCGGTTTTCGTGTGACTAAAAAAAAATTTACAATGAAGTTAGTAATAAACAAACAAAGCTCCTCAAACAAAAGCTTGTTTGAAGAAATACTTCATTAAAAATAAAAAGTCACAAAAACAAAATGTTTTACGAAAACGACGCTTTTTACGACTTTCACCCTTTTTCTACTAACCACTAACCCAATTACCCACCTTTAGCCCAAGCCTAACCCTTCACCCAAAAAGTCCTCTTGATATTTACAAAGGTATAAAGTTAAAAAGGAGGAGGATTAATTGCTTGGCAAGCTTATGGTAGGAATAAGTTCCAAGCCGCTCTCGAGTGATTCACTAAAAATACACCTTCGGCCGAGTGTGAGTGATTTCTCCCGTGAGATATGTGAACTTGTATATAACTGGAATTTTAGAAAGGTATGCTATGCCTTAATATATAATTTACCTTATGAAAAGTTTTTAATAAATCATGACGAATAATATTGTAAATAAATAAAAATAAAACCCAATAAAGATCTTGGATTCCCGACACTCTATGACAAGCCAAAACCTTCTCTTCTACCCATTCCATTTGGGAGTGTAAGCCACATATTAAAGAGTTTTGCTTGAGGACAAGCAAAAGTTCAAGTGTGGGGATATTTGATGTGTGTAAAATGTAACTTATAAATTACATAAAATGAGGCATAAAACTAACCCTTTTTAAGTACTAATGTTGGAAAAAGTGTGTTTTTGTCTTCCTTTTGTATTTTCAGGATTAAATGAGCTCAAATTAACAAAAGAAGCAAAAAGGCAGCTAAATCTAACATAAATACAAGAAAAGGAACAAAAGTGGATTGCCCGACCCCTCGACAGCATCCTCCCAAGCAAAACAGAGAAGGCAGAAGACTGAACATGCCTCGTGCTCAGCGAGCACGGGGCCGTGCCCAAGAAGCAGCAGAAAAGACAAACTTGTAGAAGCTTCTATTGCTCACCACGGGGGCGTGCCCAGTGAACACGGGGGCGTGCCCAAAGTACTGCATGCGCATTAATTGCAATTGCGAATTACAATTAATGAGGAGAGATAGTGTCAGACGGGCACGGGGCCGTGCCCAGCGGACACGGGGCCGTGCCCAGGCCTCTGTTCAGCCTATAAATAGGAGTGCTTGGCTTCATTGCAACTCATCCCTTGGCACACCACCTCTCTCACACTTCATCCACCACCCACCACCATCACAACACCATTATCCATTGTCCATCATAGAGTGTGTGAGTCGTCTCGGGATCCAAGATTGATCGTAAGAGTTCTTGACAATCAAGGCCATGTTTGCCTAAGTCTCTTACATCACTTGGTGAAGATAAGTGTTTAGTATAATACTTTTTATTTTTAATCTTTTGCACTTTTTATTTGGTTTTGTATTAATGACTTTAATAACTAGTTGCTTATGTTGAAGGTGACTTTTCCTTATCGTTTGTCCGTGGTGTCTTGGCATTATTTTACTATCTATATAAAATAAAAGATTTTCACCATTGATATCTCCACGGTCTATATGGAGGTATGTTGGCTACCTGGTCGGGGGTTAAGGGAACGGTTTGGTAAGGGTCTTGTCCTTGTTCAGCGTTTAGAGGTCCTGCAAGGGACCTGGGTCAAATTTAGTAGGATCTCCTTCAATACCCAAAGGTATTGGATGGCGGGGATCCAAACTCTTTGACTGCCTCATAAGTTAACTACTATTAATACTATAACCCGGCTATTTAGGACTGTATCCCTGCTGACTCAGACTACTTAGTCGAGGGTAACGTCACCTCCAAAAGAGGGGCCTACCATAATTTGCATTAATAACTTAATTCATTATCTTTCAATAATCTGACCCTTTAGGATTGTATCCTTGCTGACTCAAACTACTGGGTTGAGGGTAACGTCGCCTTCAAAAGAGGGGCCTACTACAATAACTAAGATAATCTCTTAAACAAGTGCAAAAGTGCGAAAATAATCAAAGGTTATACTAATACACGAGTCGGATCCAAGTGATTCATCTTGTCTATCTGTTTTTATTTTTATTTTATTTTTCAGCATTTAGTTAGTTTTATTTTCTTAGTTTAAAATCTTTTCTAACATTTTGATTTGATTAGACGTTGAGGATAAACCGATACTAAAAGCTCTTGTGTCCTTGGACGACCTCGGTATCTTACCAACACTATACTACATCCACGATGGGTGCACTTGCCCATATGTGTGTTTAGTGTTAGTAAATATCGTGTTTAATAAATTTAAAACTTGGCTAAAAAGTGTAAAAAGGGCTTAAAATATATATCAAAAATATATAACACCTCGTACACATCACCGGCAGTCCACTATAATCCGCCATCAGAAGCAGCCTTGCCGGAAAAGAGCGGTGGTCCTGGTGGTTTGGTAGGCTTTTGGATTTTTTTTGCTGGGTTTCTTTCGATTTTGGGTATGCTGGGTTTCTTTTGATTTTGGGTATGCTTTAGAGCTAAAGGGCTAAAAGGGAGTAACACTGTGCAACATGTTTGTTTGTTTTTGGTGCTGGGTTTTCCCTTGATTTGGGTATTCTTTATAAAATGGGTTTTGGGTGTTTATTAGAGATGCTTTGTGTGCTTCTGTTGGCTGGCTTCGATGTCGGTGGTGCCGGTGATTGGGTGGTGGGTAGAGGTGGTGGCGATTTTGGGGGTGGCCCAACGGTGTTGGCGGCGGTGGTGTTGGAAGTGGTGGCTGTGTGAGTGGTGGTGTCGTCGATTTCGGAGCTGGGGGCTGTGTGAGGATTGACGGCGACGGTGGTGGTGGGTTTTGACGACGACGACGGTGGTGGTGAGTCCTGGTGGTCCAGTTTGGTTGTTGTAGGGTTCATGTCTCTATTTTGTTGTGTTTGATTTGTGTTCTTGATTCTGTTGGTATTTTGGTATGTTGGGGGTTGATTTGGGTTCTTGATTCTGTTGATTTGTGTTCTTGATTATGTTGGTATTTTGTGATAACTGCAATTACGTGTATTTGATCTATTGGATTGGGCGGTGATGATGCAAAAAAAAAAAACGTATATTTTGTTAACGATGATGCGGCAAGGATGGTGGAGGGTAGGTTTTTTGAACCTGTAACCCCACTTTGCAGCCTTGATTATTGGGAACTCTGAGCCAAACCCCATTTTTTTCAAGAATCCACACATTGTTTTGATTTTTGTTGTTGGTTTTTTATATTTTTTCCCCAGTCGATGATGATAAGTTCAATCTATCCGAGATAACTACCGAGTTGTGATTTCTAGGTGCGTTCGTTTTGGGTAAAAAAGTTTTTGTAAAAAAAAGGTCTAAAACCGTAAAAAAGTTTTCGTAAAAAAAAATTGAACAAAAAAAAGTTTTTGTAAAAAAAAAAAAGTTAAAACCGTAAACTTTTTAACGTAAATTGTAAAACGTAAATCGTAAAACGTAAACTTTTTAACGTAAAACGTAAAACTTAAACTTTTTTACGTAAAACGTAAAAATGTAAACTTTTAAACGTAAAACGTAAAACGTAAATTTTTTAACGTAAAACGTAAACTTTTTAACGTAAAACGTAAACTTTTATGTAAAAACTTTTTAACGTAAAACGTTAAACTTTTTTTATGTAAATTTTAAAATGTACAAAAACAGGGCGTAAAATAAGCCGTAAAAATGGCGCGAAAAAACGGAGCGTAAAAAACAGGGCGTAAAACGGGGCGTAAAAAACGGCTCTTAAAAACGTTTTAAACAAATCTCGAAAAAAAAATTATCAAAAAATCTGATTTCAAAATGTTGTTTAATAAAAAAGACAATTAATGTAATAAGACAAAAAAGGTAATAAAAAACAATAAATCTAATAAGACAAAAAAAAAACAAATTAACTTAAATACCATTTAACATTAAAATATTAAAAATATAATAAGACAAAAAGAATTTTATAATAGTTTTAATTACTTTTAATCTCAGTCATCCATCTTTAAGATCTAACGGTTAGAAAATTGTTATCTCGGTTCTCACAACTGAAGGTAGTTTTGATTTAATGGTTGATATTTATGTTTATATATATATATATATATATATATATATATACTAGCCATTTACCCGCGCGATGCGGCGGGAGTGGTGATTTACAATAGGATACTCGTTTACTTGAAACTCGAAACCAAGCCTAAATTCGAAGCCACCCGAACATAAATTAGAGAATACACTTTTATATTGTCG
Organism: Helianthus annuus; assembly: GCF_002127325.2. Lineage (NCBI taxonomy): Eukaryota > Viridiplantae > Streptophyta > Magnoliopsida > Asterales > Asteraceae > Helianthus > Helianthus annuus. The sequence goes on from NC_035437.2 coordinate 122,797,477, forward strand.
TGAATCTCATCTTTCCTCTTGCGTTGGTTTTTGTTTGGCTAGATATGATGCATTTTTTTGAGGTAAACACACCCAAATTGGTTTAGAAATGTGGTCAATGTATGGAGTGAAAAAAATCATGTTTTGTGAAGTGCATCTCATTTCTAGTAATGGATTTTGGTATGGTCTATCAACTTTATCCAATTTGTGATGATTCTGAAGTGGCCCACGAACGCATTCATTATTATGGTACATGAGCTACGACAATTATTTCATTGTGTTATGGTCGTTGACAATTTGTGATGAGTCGGGCGATTTTTAGTACTGGTATTTTCGGTACCAGTTCCACACATCCCTATAATGTTTTCTTCTTAATCTATTATTGGTTTCTTCTTAATCAGTTAGTTAGTAGGCTAGATCGTTAGCAGTTAGTGAGGCTAGATCGGTTTTGATTTATTGGATAGTGCGGCTAGATCGTTACCAGTTAGTGATGCTCGATCAGTTTTTGTTAAGTGGCTAATGAGGCTAGTTCGGTTCCTTTAACCACTTCTTGTTAAACATCTACAAATTTTATTTCAAATTAGACAAAAAAAAACTAAAGACTCATTTTTAAACATATACACTTTTCACTACGATTTTAAACCCAAAAAAATACTTAACTTACCCCTTCTTAATTAATTAGGGCCAAAAAGCACAAGGTTTCATCATAATATCATTTTTACTTTGTTTTGGTTTTCTCATCGATGTGGGACAATAAAATTTTACTTGTCACTTCTATTATTTAAGTGAGACAACAATGAACCTCTCTTAAAATAACCCACCAATTCATTCATATATTTCTTTTAATAATCTATTTCTCATGTTCAATGGACATAATCCTAAATCACGTGATGCATAAAACTACTTTGATGTAAAGATAGCTTTTGTTGCAAAATGAATTGGGTTTGTGTCTTATTTTTTGACCTTTTTTTTTTGGATAAAGGGCAAAGCCCGGCAAACATAACATAAAACCAATGAAAAAATCAGAGGAAAAATTAGAGTCAAAGGGGATACCCCCGTATCATCCCCAAAACATACTTCGGGGACCAAAAATAAGAAATCATCCAACCTCAGTTTAGGCATACAAAAAAACCTAGCGTAACAAAAAATGACGCTAAAAATGCAACTTAACCAAAGTTGGTAAAAACCTTTACAAAAGTGCCTATCAAAACAAGGCGAACTACATCAAGGAATACCACAATAGTATAAGATATAGTTGCATCTATAAATATCCAAACTCCATTTTATATATCCATATCTCCCGGCTTTCAGCTTGCGGATAACCGTTTTTCCACATTGCACCATGGTTTGTAGCTAACCAGTGCCAACAGTGAATAACCCGGGCCAAATAGGGGCTCCCAACGGCCCAAAGAGAACCTCCAGCGAGCCTATCCAAACCGCTACACCAACATATATCCAACCCAATCTGGGCCTTCAAAAAACCCATAAACCCGAGGCCCAAAAAACAGCTATAAAGCCCGACGCTTGAGTCCAATGTGGCAGTCAAAAGGTCCATGTAACAGGTCTTCAATGTCATCACAACATGTCTGCTTCTGAGCCCAATTATAATCCACAACACCCAAACCTGGGCCTTCACGAAACACCAAAAAATACCATATTGGGCCTTACTTAGCAGCTTTAAAACCCAGAATTGGGCCTTCCATTGCAGCTGTAAAACCATACTTTGGGCCTTTCTACCCAGCGCTAAACCAGGGCCTTGGAGAGGCATTTGGGCCACGGTTTTGGCCCATAACACAGCAGGCCAAAATTGTTTAGTGTGGGACTTCATAGATAGGCATAAAGCCGAGCTTCGAAACTCACCACACACCCAACTGTACCAGTTCCCGCACCTGAACACCAGCTTTAAACCTGTCCCCAGCAGCAATAAAACAGTAATATTCACACCAGACAACGGGGGCCAAATTCGGGATGGCATAACCGGAATCCAATCACGGGGAATCCATGGGCAAACCAACAAACACGAAGCTAAAAAAACAACTGCCATACTCATTCTAGTTGACGGCCATCCCACAAACCCGGTCCAATACTCTTAAACAAACCTCGGAGCCAATTAAACAGTGGGAACCACCCTGCCCCAGCATAAACAGCACAGTGGACCAAAGATGGGCTTTCGTCTGCAATAAATAACCAGTGTTCAAGAATTCTAATTCCATAGTTATTTTTCTAATAAATTCCATAGATATTTTTCTAAAACTGATAAACGTCTTTTCATTTAATGTCAAATTGACTGGCATCATCAGATCAATTACCGTTTCATAGACATTCTTAATTTGACTTTTGAGGCAACTTTTTTAATTATTATGACTTAAAGAAAATTTTTGAACGTAACAAAAATTTTTGAACGTAAAATAAATGAGAGAATTTATCAGTTCGCCATCAAAATCATCTGAATTGAATACATGTTTCACGTACAAATGTATATTCTGTCTTAGGATTTACTACATCCTCATTGTTCTTTGGTACCATTCAAGGGATGTAGATTACACTTCTAAATCCCACTTTACCCTGCACAAACTATAATCAATAAAACACAAGCTAGTATGTAATATGCAGTTTGTTGAAAACAAACTAAAATGGTAAATACCTTAGTTGTGAAGTGAACGTATGCAAGAGGATCATGAAACTCGTTGAATGCCTTCTTGTAGAATTCATTTTATTGATCTTTTTCAACTTCCTTTGGATTCCTCGTCGGTATTTTAATCATCTAATTAACAAACTCTGAAACAAATAAGTGAGTACGATTATTATTTAAAGTATTTTAACCTACTCATATAGGTTTAGTCTCATTGACCAACTGCCAATTCAAGTATTTTTCAGTTTTACTCTTCTTTTTTTCTTCACACCCTAGAAACCAGAAGCAAACATCATAACTTTTGTTAAAGATTAAGATAATATTAATGCCATTAAGCTTAATCAGATCCGGTAGTTTACATGTGAATAAAACCATTAATATCACAATGACAATCCAGAACTTTGGATAACATGGTTTAGGAGGTTGTATCAAGGCATGAAAAATAGGCTTCTCCAAGTGCAGTCAAAGGCATAGCCGACCCGCCTTGTGTGATGCCCATTAATACATGAGATGGCACCTGCATATGCATACATAAACAAGTTATATAAAAACCTCAACTTCGAAAATGTTTATTAATTAAATTTCTGAAAAAAAAAAAAAAAAAACACCTCAGTGTCACTAACTTATAGTGAAATAGGTGTTTTGCAAGAGTCTCATGTGGCATAAATTCAGCAACAAGTAATCTTTCATCACCTTCGCAACAGCAGCCAAGCAGATTAGCTAATCTAGGGTTTCGAAGCTGGCCAACCGCTCTTGCTTCTTCCTGTTATAATACATAAATATCATTATACGATATATTTATATGAATATAAACATTCGCGTAGAAAAGAATACTTATATGTAACGTATATACCAGAAACTGCCTAGCATCAGGCCAAGCAGATCTATTAAACCGTTTGACAACAATTCTTCTTTGATTTGCCAACTTCCCTTTGTAGACCACATTAGGGGCTTTTTCTCCATGTTCAAGACACAATATTTTCGATAGAAAATCCAGATGTAGCCGTTCTTAGTTGTTCAACAGAATACTCACGAAATGCTGGCAGATCACTCACCTCACTGACCTCATTTTCTGTCAAAAATATTATAAACATAAAAACATCGAATCCGCTAATCCTATCAGACTTGTTTCCTTTTTAGTTAAATCTTTTAGCTTAACCACTTGACCCGTAAAAGATTAAACGTAGCCCATGTCAACCCGTTTGTTGATAAAAGAAATGAAACTGCAACGTCTAAAAATGAGTTTTTCACTTACCAGTATTACCAGGGTCAGCTACAACTCCGTCTTGCACGGTATCACAACACGAGCACATTCTAGAAAATTCGCAGCCCGTGATTTCAAAATAGATGTCGGTAGTTGACCTTTACTTGTAATCTTTAATTTCTCGATATAAATAGTTATAATAAAGATTCGCAAAAAAACGTACAGCTTCTTAAGGTCTCAAAATTCTGCTTTTTGTAGCATCAAAACACCTAGTAAGATGCATTGGAACACAAATTAGGGTCAACTATAAACTGTTTAAAGAACACAGTTCTTGAAAAGCTCCAAACGAAATTAAAAACAATTTTTTTTTTTAAATCCAAGCTTTTTCCTAACTTAAAAAAACCTAAAGCAACATCATTTTGTAAGCTATCGCACGATCTCACCAAATTTAATCCATATAAGTCATTAAGATTGTCAAATGTAAGATGCTCATAAAAGAAAGAACACAATACCAGTAATCAGTAAACTCCAGTTACAATCTACTGAGATACAAACTATAAAGGTTTCATAGTTTAATTCAGATTCATAAATGTATCATTCCCATAACAAAACACTTAAATTAGCATAATTATTAAAATATAAAATATGGATCACTAACCACCCAAAAACACAGATTGGTGTCGTTTTCCACATATTGCTAGTCAGTTTCTCTACAAAAGCACCATCAAGCCCTAGAACTGTTCAAACTTGTACAAGATTAGACTCAATCGTAACTATAAAACACCCAAATCATTTGCATGTTTCAATCCAGTCTAAAATCGACATCATCTGAACTAAATTAGACAAAAAACTTACCTCTTCAGCACCCATTGAAGGCTAATAGACCACTGCTTCTCGGATGGCCAAAACACGACCAAGAGAGATGAACAACTCTCCAAGGGTGACGAAAGACCGGCCAGACCTACTGAACCTTCAATTTAACGTCGATCGTCATCTTCCCTTTGATTGTTATCTTCGATTCATCTACACCACTCAGGAGAGAACGCAGATGAGAGGAAAAGTTGAGAGAAATTTGAAAATGCAGATAGAGAAATTTGGGGGAAATGTTTTGGAAGCTTTTGATCTGGCGAGTAGACAAGTACAGCTTTCAAAAGTGAATTGGGGATCATGATCCGTGTGAAGAGTAATGGATGGTTTGATCATGATCCGTGTGAAGTGATGGACGGTAGGATCATTATCAATGTGTTTTTGTTTGAGTTAGTAAGGGTAATATTGGAAAGTGAGGTTATAAATGTGTTTGTTTGTGCTTAAAAACTTGTACATTGTGCATTAAAGGTGTTTTAAGGAAATTTTTATGGACTTTAAGAAGTCCTTCTGATATGTATTATAAAGTAGTATAGATATAGATATATATATATATATATATATATATATATAGGGAGCCGCTAGAATGAGAACCACCTCGGGTTGTAAGAACTGCGAGAACTACACCCCACGGAGCGCCGTTCGCCATGATTTTTTTTTTACAAGTAGATGTGTATATTATAAACACAGCCGTAAAAAATCATGGCGAACGGCGCTCCGTGGGGTGTAGTTTTTTACACCACAAGTTTGGTGAAAAAAAAAAGAAAAAAGAAAAAAAATTAAAAAACACCAAACTTGTGGTGTAAAAAACTACACCCTATGGAGCGCCGTTCGCCATGATTTTTTACGGCTGTGTTTATAATACACACATCTACTTGTAAAAAAAATCATGGCGAACGGCGCTCCGTGGGGTGTAGTTCTCGCGGTTCTTACAACTCGGGGTGGTTCTCATTCTAGCAGCCCTATATATATATATATATATATATATATATATATATATATATATATATAGTGAAAGTGTAAAATACAATATCCCTTAACGTACAATACGTACGATATAGTGAAATCGCATGTTATAAAATAGCATGGATGAAATCGCATGTGATAATTTTGATGAAATAACATGTTAAAAAACCAACATGCGAAATTGTTATAAAAAACCAACATGCGATTTCAATGTGGGATGAAGATCTGACGGCTGAGATGATCGCGTACGTAATGTACGATAAGGGCATTTGTACGTTAACCTAACCCATATATATATATATAATGTAAGTATATATATAATATGTATATATATGTATATGGGAGCGCTAAAATAGGAAACATCCCCAGTTGTAATAACCACTCTCAACCAATCAGAACAAAGGGTATTTTGGTAATTCCCTTCAAATGTCTAATCTCCCATCTTTCTTCATTTAAAGTCTCTGAATTTTAACATACCTCTCTCCTCTCTCCTATCTCATCTCTAATTTACATCTCTCTTCTCTCATATCTCAGATTCATTCTCATCTTCATCTCTTATCTCTCAAATCTTTTAGATCCATCTTCATCTCTCAGATTCATTTTTCTTTCGCCGGCGACACCACAAACCCACCCTTCTCCGCCACCCACAACCACCCTCAAATCTCTCAGATCCATCTTCATCTCTCGGTGGTTGTTTTTTTTTTTTTTTTTTGCTACGGTGTGTCGGTGACGGTGGATGAAGGCGGTGGTGATGGGTCACCCGCACCTGTGACGGCGGCCCCCACCTTTCTCCGGCAATGGTGGTGAAGGTTTGCCGGTGAGGATTAATGGCAACGGTGGCGTTGAAGGCGATTGTTCGTTATTTTCTTTTCTACTTTTGCGATTGAACAGGTAATGGGCTGGATTTTGTTGTTCAAAATGTTCACATCTTGGGGTGGGTTTGGTTGCACATATGTTGAAGGTTCGGTGGGTTTTGGTGTTCAAAAAGTTTGGGTTTTTTTTCTGCTTGAAGTTTGGGTTTTTTTTTTCTGCTTAAAGTTTGGGTTTTCCCTTGTTTAAAGGTTGCAAAAGGGCAATGGGTTTTATAAGTTTACTAGTTTAAAATTGAATATGTTTCGTCATGCCGTTGTTTTTGTCTTGAATTAAATGTGTTTCACATGATGATTTTGTGCTTATTGGTGCCTTTTGATGGTTGGAAGCCAGGGGTTGTGTATAAAATAGTGAAGTGGTGGTTGTCTGGTAATTTTTGGCGTGTGTTCTTGATTTTTCTGGTGATTTTTTATCAGTGAACTATGTGGGTTTGATCTATTGGATTAGGTGGCGATGATGCCAAAAAAAAAACTAGATTTTTGATGACGATGGCGCGGCAAGGATGGTGAATGGTAGGTTTTTGAACATGCAACCCCACTTTGCGGCCGTTTGATTATCGGAAAATTTGAGCCAAACCCCGTTTTTTTTCGAGATAAACTTTTGTTTTGATGTTGTTGGTTTTTTATATTTTTTTGGTCAGTCGATGACGATAACAATCTATCTGAGACACCTACCAAGTTTGCGATTTCTAGGTGCGTTTGTTTTGCGTAAAAAAGTTTTTGTAAAAATAAAAAGTTAAACCGTAAACTTTTTAACGTAAAACGTAAAAAGTTTAACGTAAAACGTTAAAAGTTTAACGTAAAACGTAAAAAGTTTAACGTAAAATAGTAAAACGTAAAAAGTTTAACATAAAACGTAAAAAGTTTAACGTAAAACGTAAAAATTTTAACGAAAACGTAAAAACGTAAAAAGTAAAACGTAAAAACGTTAAAACGTAAAACGTAAAAACGTAAAAATATTAAAAAATCTGTAAAAATTTGGAATTTAAAAAGCTTTTAATAAAAAAATTCTTTAAAAAATAAAAACTAACATAATAATAAAAAAATAGTAATAAAAAACAATAAAGACAAAATTGAGTAAATTTACTAAACTAACATTTTGGATTAAAATATTAAAGACATAATAAGACAAAAAATATTTAATAATACTTTTTAATTACTTTTAGTCTCATCCATTGATCTTGAAGATCTAATGGTTGAAAAGTGGTTCTCTCGGTTCTTACAACTGGAGGTGGTTTTCATTTTAGCGCTCTCCTATATATATAGGGAGAGGATCATGAGAAAACTACATATAAATGAGAAAACTAGAAAACTAACTAAAAAACCTAAAAAAAGCCAAAAAAAACATACCAAATTTTTTTTTACAATTTTTATAAAAATTTTGCTACTTTTTATATATAAAAAAATTTTCAAAAAAAATAAAATTTGTTGTACTGCACATGTGTATTATATGTGATTATATGTGTACTAAACATGTACTACACATGTGCACTATATCCGTAATAGTGCACATGTGCAATACAACAAAAAAAAACTTTCTTTTTTATTTTTTATTTTTTTTTGAAAATTTTTTTCCATGTATAAAAACCTCTGATTTTTTTATAAAAATTTGGTATCTTTTTTTGGCTTTTTGAGTTAGTTTTTTGGTTTCTCATTTAAACTAGTTTTCTCATGATCCATCCCCTATGTATATATAGAAACGGGTTTAGGAGAAAACGCTCAAAAGTGTGAGAACGGTGAGAACGCATCCTGGCTCAACACGTGTCCCGCGACATAGAGAAAGTCGGATGGGCTTTTTTGTCTTTTCATTCTTCTTTTATTTTCCCAACGCGGTATAATATTTTATGGCGTCTAAGTTTTTTTTGGCGTTAATTGTATTTTTTAAACTTTTTGGCATTGAATTAATTGTTTTTGTGTCACATATATATTTTTTTGGCGTTATAGAGTTTTCTGGTTAATTTTTTTGGCGTTTATGGCGTTTTGTATAATAATTCACTACGAGTCTCTAATATTTGCATAAGATTACAATAAGACCAATTTTTTTTTTGGCGTTTAGTGAATTTTTTGGCGTTTAATACCCTTTTCAAGGTGTTTTGCCAGTAGCTGTTCTCCCAGTTTTCATTATTCTAGCATTTTGGTGTTTGTAGTTTTTGGCGTTTTATATAATAATGTATTTTATTTATAGAGAATTAGATAACAAATCATCATATAACTTGATATCAAAACAATAGAAAATGAAAACAAAACTAATAAAAAATGGTAATCTAATTTCTCTTCTGAATCTTCACTGTCATCAGCCTCTATCTTCTTGAATTTGTTTTTGGCGTTTTGAACCTTTTTTGAATACTTTAGCTGGATGCCAACTTTCCTTCATAAACCCCATCCTTTTCAGAAGAAGTTGCTTAGTGGCATCCTGTTTTTTGGTGTGATAGTCTTGTTTGGTGGCATGTCATTGAAGATCAACTCGTGCTTGATGCTATTTGTAATAATAGAGTCCAAAATAGCATTTTATACTTTGGTTGAACCCTTTCTTCCATACCTATAATCATCAAGAACAAAGCTCACATGATGGCATATCACTGTCATCAGTATCTTTTTATTGAATATTTGTCCATCTCATCCAGCAAAATATTATTGAGTTAACCCCCTCAGAAAAAGGATCCATTTTAGTGAAAGCTTTGGCATCTGTGGCGTTTTAAAGGGAGTGGTTTCTAGAGGATATGGCGTTTTTGTGTTTTTCTGGGTGTGATTAATTTCATTGTGTATAGACCCTTCTCTTATAGGAGTTTTTTGGCGCGTAGTTTAGGCGGGACTTTTTATTGTAATAAATGATAGTAATAAAGTAACTGTCTTTTCAGTTACTGTATTTTGTATTTACTGTGTTGATCAGCTTTTATCATTTTTATAGGTTATAGACGTCCCATCTTCTAAGTTTGGCGTTTTTTTAAATGGCCTTATGCAGACCAACATGACAAAATACAATAACGGAGTAAATAAAATATTAAGCAGGGAAAATATTTTTTGTTATTTTTGGCATTTTGTTAGGGTTAACCGTTTTTAGTATTATTTTGATGTTTTGCTAATAAAGATAGAAATATATCATTTAATTATCTTAAAAAAAGAAGATTACATAGAAGAAAAAAAAGAGGGAATAAAAAATTAAAATCCTTCATCAGAAGGTACTTTATCTGAATATTATCCATCACTTGTGTCATCTTCTTTCTCCTCGGAGTCTTCATCTTGATCTTCATCCATGTCATCACATTCACCTTCATCAGCTTCTTGTTCCTGAAGATTCTGAAGCCTCCACCTGAACATGTCTTGCATTAACTCCAATTTTGAGTCTATTTTTGTGTTGGTACAAGTGGCGTTATGCAATTCTTCCATGAAACCCAGTCGCTGCTTTGTCATGATGGTCTCTAGCTAGTAGAGTTCCTGCTCTCCGCTGTCGTATGTAACCGTCACTATGTCTGTTTCATCATCAAAACGCCATGATGTCATGACAGGGTCTGGCTTCACATCTCCTTTGATTGGTCCCAATTTGCTGGTTAATGCTTTCATAAGCATATGTGTTTCATGGCATTCGTTGTCTAGAGCGATGCCAATGGATAAGATTTGCCTCTGTATTTCTTCTTCCATCTTCAGAATTGCCCTGACCGTCTTAACATACACTCTCTTTCTGTTGTCAAAATGGAGGACGTATCGCCTGATTCCCATAGTGTATCTCTATGAAACGATTGTTGCCATTTTTGGCGTTTTGTTTAAGTTGGCGTTTTTGGTCAGCGATTTTTTTTTTTTGCAGAAAATGGATAGATTGAAGTGATTATGGAAGCTATGGTTTACGTTTGTTTATATAATGATGTTTTGGCGCGTAATTTAGGAGGGGAATTTCTTCTAATAAATGTTAATAACTAAAATTCAGTTATTTGTGTTGTTTCATCTTCCTGTAATATTCAACGCGTTTTATTTTTAGTTTTTGCGTTTTGTTTTTAATGGCGTTTTATCATTTGATGGCGTTTTGAATATGAGGGGTAAAAGACCCTTTTACCCTTAATGAAGCGCGTCCCACCTAATAATATTGATGTTATTTACGAAAACGCCACCGGGCAATCTAGTCCATGGATTGTTTTGATCGGACGATCCATAATCGTTCTCACCGTTCTCACACTTTTGACCATTTTCTCTAAATCCTGATCCTATATATATATATATAGGATTAGGTTCAAACGTGAACAAAATCCTATGCGTGAACTGCGTGAACTGATCTGGGCCCTTGATTTTGATCATCTTGAGATTTTAAGTCAATGGCATGATGGTAATTATTTGATTAATTGTTACTAATTAATTAAATGAATAAGGGTATATGTGTAATTTCTATTTTAAACTGATTGCATAAATCTCGTTCTCTCCACATTTAGGTTTCAAAATCCCACAAAACTCTTTCTCTCTCACATATCATCGTAGCAGAGGACGACGAACCCTAAAATTGATCCTCGCCGCCCGCCTCCCACCGCCACCACCACCTCTAGTCGTCGACCTTCCATCCTATCGTCATCAAACATCACCGCTCCTTCGAAGATTATTCTCCTTCCGATTTGGGCCCTCAATCGATTTTCACTCACACACAATAATCAATCAGGTACACTTCGTTCATATTATTCTTCAATTTGTTTCTGTCAAATTTTATGTGTTGTTTATTGATTTAATGGGAAAGCAGGCAGAACGTCGATCATATGCGTCCAGGCCCTGGTTCTTTCTTCATCATCACAGTAGTCAACAGAGGAGTGTAAGGTCGAAATCGAGTGAGTAAACAAGCCGATATCATCATCATCATCAACGCAGGAGGACATCATCATCATTAAGGTAAAAAAATTCTTGTTTTATTTTTTGGTTTTCGGCCTAGTAAACCTGGTATGTAATTTTCAATTGAACTAGAAAGCTTATTTTCATTTTTCATGATATGATTTCAAGCTTACTCCCTATAGGATAGGAGGATTTTGTTACTTACTGTAATCAGTAATCTCCAATTTCTTGGTAACTAATTGTTGCCTTCAAGGTGTTTGATGAAATGCCTCAGAGAATTTGAACTTTGAGAAACACACGTGAGTGTTTCCAATTGTGTTTTGTTGGGTAACTTGATTTTGGATATCTGGTTTGTACACACCCCTTTTACTATTTTGATTAAAATGTGAATAAAACATAGTTTTCCAAGGGTGAGCCACATAGCATAAATAATCAGTTTTCTTGCAGCAATTCTTCAGCTACTTCTCTCCGTCTAAATAATTAGGAATGAGCATTTTAGACGCACATCCAAACACTCCTTATGGCTGTATATATCAAACATATATAACATCTATTATATGCGAGCTATGTGACTAACGTTGTGGATATATGTAGATGCAAACACTGAATTAAAATTCTTTGTTCATAGGATTTTATGGGTTGTTTATTCATTTAATAATGTGTCAAATTTTTAACAAGAAAGTGGTTTGACTTCACCTATAAAATTACTCAGACACTAATATCAATTGCACACGACTGACACCCCTGTTTCCAGACACATCCTTGATGCGCTACAGTTATCGTCCTCAAAATTACTCAGACACTAATATCGACTTTCATTTGTTGCAGGGTTGTAATGATTTCAGTTTCTTTTCAAGTCGAAACATTAAGGTTGCAATGCCTGTTGGGAACTATACTACATCGAGCATGAAATTCAGGTACTAGTCTATTTCTAACTAGAACTACAGTTTTGATGTGTTATTTGAATGGACTATAACTATACACCGTCATTATTAGATGTGTCATTAGTTTTTTCACTGCTTTAAGGCGATGTACACATGTGTGTTCTGATTTTGCTTGTTTTTAAGGCGTTGTACACATGTGTATTCTGATTTTTACTCTAGTTTTAAGGCACTGTACACATGTGTATTCTGATTTTGCTATGTTTTTAAGGCGCTGTACACATGTGTATTCTAATTTTTGCTATGTTTTTAATGCGATGTACACATGTGTATAGCGTCTGTTTCTGTGATATCTCATTTTTTTTGTATTGCATGTGTAAAGTTGTTGATGTACACTTGTGAATTATGCAAAGTACTAATTGCTGTAAACGAGGAAAGTGGAGATGGAAGGTCGATAAGGATGATTCACGTATGAGGTCGATAAGGATTATTCACGTATGTTTGTTTGCTTGGTCGATAAGGATGATTCAGCATACAACGCGGCGAATAGTTGTAAAAGACCATGTCTTTTTTATTTTTCCTATTATGTTGCGTTTATTGTTTTCACGAAACTGGAACTTGTAATTGTATGTTTTTTTTTGGTTTGGCAAACATTATGGAAATTGTTATTTGTTTAATATAAAATAGGTTTACAAGTTTTGTTTATATGTATGTAGTATGTAGCTAATTACACATATGTACCATGTTGAGTACACATGTGTACTGTTCAATTCATATCAAAGTACACATGTATATACCGTTGAAATATGAAGGTTACGTGAATCTTAAAAATCATAATCCAAATTCTGGTGGTGAAATCTAAAAAATAAAAATGAAATAAAAGATAATGTGGATAATGAATTTAAAATAGGAAAGATGTAACTTAATTCAATTATTAAAATAATTATTTAAATCTAATTTTTTATATAATTACAATCATACCCTTAACAACTAAAAAGGAAATCAATGGTCCAGATTAGTTCACGCAGTTCACGTATGGGATTAGGTTCACGCTGGAACCCTACCCTATATATATATATATATATATAGGGTAAGGTTCATGCAAGAACCACCCTTATTGCGAGAACCACGAGAACCAATGTGAACACAAAATAAAATCTAAAAAAAATCAAAAAAGCGCTCAGAAAAAAAAAATTAATATTTTTTTTAAAAAAAATCGCTATATTTCGTTACAAAAAAAAAACAACTTTTTTTTTCGAGTAACAGTTATCCATGTATATGTGCATATGTATCATTACTTCGACAAATTCGGTAATACATTATCAGGAATAGACAATTGCACTTTAATTTACAATACCATCTGTAATATACTACTTTTTACATTATCAATATTCAAAATGCACATGTGCATCATTAGGTATAACCATGATATAACGTGTTTTGGTACAAAAAATCTGTGATTTTGAATGGAGAAGTAGGCCCATATACATGTTTTTTGGTTAGTTATATCTAGTGGTTGATGGTTTGGTTATAGTTGTCAATTTATGATGTAATATATTGATTGGATGGCATAAATGGTGTTTACATACATGTAATAAAGTGAAAATATTTGTAATGGTATTGTATTATGGATGGTATAAGGTAATGGTATTGTATTATGGATGGTAGGAGGTAATGGTAGTGTATTATGGATGGTATGATAGATGAAAGGGAAAGTGTATTCAAAGTAGTGTACCAAAACACCTTATTTCATGTAGGTAGAAACAGCTGAATCTTCACTAAAACTGCTGATTGTATTGATTATCACTCGATTACATGCAGTTCTTCACACCGGCAGCACTTCGGCATGGAATACAAGATCATCTCTATTGTTTCGCTCATGGGAACAGCTATATATAGGCCTCATGGTTTCGCTTATGTGTACATGACACATAAGCGGAACCTTTACAATGACAGAAAAGCGGAACGTCATGTCCAAATGAGCGAAACCTGTATTGATCACAAGAGAGAAACCAGTTTTGTTCTTAAGAGCGAAACTAGGGTTTGTCAGTTTAAGCGAAACCCTGATATACCCTTGGAGCGAAACTTGTGATGTATCTAAGAGCGGAACCTTATGAGCGGGACTACTGATCTACAAATGAGCGAAACCTCAACGATGCACTTGGAGCGAAACCTTCTGTGTCTTAAAAGCGAAACCTCTCAATTTAGTTGACACAAGAGTGAAACTACCAAGCATTTCAGAGCGAAACCTCTCAATTGTATGTCACACAAGTGAAACCTGATGATCAAATAAGCGAAACTATACAATGTCCGAATAAGCGAAACCTATTCGGAGGTCAATTTGGTCCATTTTTAGTTCGTATTTAGGTCTCAAACTTTCCAGTGTTTGTCAATGTCCAATAACACACATTCTGTGAAATTTTGAGCAAATTCCGACCGGTAAAATTTTCTGAATTGATGAAAGAAGGTGTAGAAATCAGAATTTTTGAGCGAAAACGAGCTAAACGGTAAGAACTCTTCCTCCTGAGCTCTGATACCACTTGTAGGAACGTTAGACGACCTAACGAGTCGATCAGAAGAGTCCTCAGACTAAATCAGAGGCGAAATTCATTGATTCAGTCTTTGTTTAGCTTGATTTCACTATTTAACGTCTCTTTTATTGATCTGCTAACAAGATACAAGCTCTGGAGACAAACTGGCAGGGCTTCGCCGTACCATACAAGATCACAACTGAACTACTCTCTAGTTTCGCTCATGTGACCCCTATATATAGGGCACATGGTTTCGCTTATGCATACATGCTCACAAGAGCGAAACCATTACATTGACAAATAAGCGAAACTAATCCTAATTACACATAAGCGAAACTATCTTAGTGTCATATGAGCGAAACTATGTCTAAAACATGATTTCTCGATTTCCGTGTATGATACAATCTGCCCTAATCTAAGACTCGAACGAAGATGTAGTCGACAGACAACTGCACCAACAGACTCCCCCTTGAATGTTGACGGAATCTTCAGTGAGAGTCTTCAAACATGACAACTCTTCAATCTCGATCGGTCTTCTTTAGGAACTCTTCCTGGAATCATGTGCCCGAATCTTTCTCTGGTTCTAACTCTTGTCAGACTCCCCCTATCATCAAGCTGGGATCGCTATCTGGAATTTGTCATCACCATTGAAATCAAATCCTGGCTTTATCAGTTTAAGCTCTTCTCAGGTTCTGATGTATCTCCTGGCTTTCCGTAGCAGCAGGATCAGAAACCTACACAACTCAAACATTCTATTACAAACCAACAAAGTTGTGATTCAACTTAATGAATCAACTAAACATTCGAGAATTTTTCTCATTTAAAAACTTATCAAAATTTGAAACATTTCAAAGCAATTAACCAGCCCATCTGTTCATCATGTTTAGCCTTTGAGATGTTGAATATCAGTTTTCCAACATCAATTGTCGAAAATCTTTTTGGATTTTTCAAATATGAAACATAAACAAAAACAAAATTTAAACGCAGAAATAAAATATGTACAAACACTATTTTTGTGAGTTCGTACAAGAGGATCATATCAGCTGCCGACTAATCACAAACACCGTTAAGCTGTTATTTCATTTTAAGCATTAAACAATTCGCGTAGATTACCGATATATTGATCCACTTAAATTCTCACAAAATGTTCAACCTGTTCGGGATACAGAATTAGTGTTTTAGAACTTAAACATTTACATGTGTCCCACCTCAGTATATACTCCCGTATCCAGACCCCAATATTCAGTCTTACAGGTGAGTATACCACAGCTGATATCTGTTAAGGGTTAGGTGCGAGGGCCGTGAGAGCTCAGGTCGATACTTCCGTATACGCAGAGAGATGACGGCTTCGACTTTAAGGTGTGTCCCCTTTAGAGGATCTTTTGTTTACAACAGCAGCGACTATCACTTTTATTGTTTCATCAGCATGCTGAGGGCGAGCTTATATTTCAAAGCTTTTTGCAGAAAGTATTATCCGGGGACTAGGTCAGTACTTCCATACAGCAGAAGTCCTGGGATAATACCCCAGATATCACTGAGTATAAAGACCTAGTATCTCAGAATACGGGACCTTTCAAACAGGATTTCAGGGGTTACCTATATATCCTGGAGGTGTTCCCCACGTAAACGCAAGTGAAAATTATTTTTATATCCTAAACTGATCTACTAATTTTGTGAAAACCTACCGGCACATCTTTAGCGAGACTGCTTAATTGCATTTATACATTACAATTCTATACCGTACTGTGCCAGTCTAGCTGATGTACTATCATTTCCCCTTATTCGCACCAAAACTCATTTTTTAATTTTTCCACTTGTACTAGCTGATACCACTTGTAGGATCGTGTTCTGACCCGATTGAGTCGTTCAGAGGCGTTCAACTACGTTTCAGGTGCGGAATTACAAGAAAT
Organism: Helianthus annuus; assembly: GCF_002127325.2. Classification (NCBI taxonomy): domain Eukaryota; kingdom Viridiplantae; phylum Streptophyta; class Magnoliopsida; order Asterales; family Asteraceae; genus Helianthus; species Helianthus annuus. The sequence goes on from NC_035437.2 coordinate 122,814,116, forward strand.
GTAGGTAGAAACAGCTGAATCTTCACTAAAACTGCTGATTGTATTGATTATCACTCGATTACATGCAGTTCTTCACACCGGCTGCACTTCAGCATGGAATACAAAATCATCTCTATTGTTTCGCTCATGGGAACAGCTATATATAGGCCTCATGGTTTCGCTTATGTGTACATGACACATAAGCGGAACCTTTACAATGACAGAAAAGCGGAACCTCATGTCCAAATTAGCGAAACCTGTAATGATCACAAGAGCGAAACCAGTTTTGTTCTTAAGAGCGAAACTAGGGTTTGTCAGTTTAAGCGAAACCCTGATATACCCTTGGAGCGAAACTTGTGATGTATCTAAGAGCGGAACCTTATGAGCGGAACTACTGATATACAAATGAGCGAAACCTCAACGATGCACTTGGAGCGAAACCTTTTGTGTCTTAAAAGCGAAACCTCTCAATTTAGTTGACACAAGAGCGAAACTACCAAGGACTTCAGAGCGAAACCTCTCAATTGTATGTCACACAAGCGAAACCTGATGATCAAATAAGCAAAACTATACAATGTCCGAATAAGAGAAACCTATTCGGAGGTTAATTTGGTCCATTTTTAGTTCGTATTTAGGTCTCAAACTTTCCAGGGTTTGTTAATGTCCAATAACACACATTCTGTGAAATTTTGAGCAAATTCCGACCAGTAAAATTTTCTGAATTGATGAAAGAAGGTGTAGAAATCAGAATTTTTGAGCGAAAACAAGCTAAACGGTAAGAACTCTTCCTCCTGAGCTCTGATACCACTTGTAGGAACGTTAGACGACCTGACGAGTCGATCAGAAGAGTGCTCAGACTAAATCAGAGGCGGAATTCATTGATTCAGTCTTTGTTTAGCTTGATTTCACTATTTAACGTCTCTTTTATTGATCTGCTAACAAGATACAAAGCTCTGGAGACAAACTGGCAGGGCTTCGCCGTACCATACACGATCACAACTGAACTACTCTCTAGTTTCGCTCATGTGACCCCTATGTATAGGGCACATGGTTTCGCTTATGCATACATGCTCACAAGAGCGAAACCGTTACATTGACAAATAAGCGAAACTAATCCTAATGACACATAAGCGAAACTATCTTAGTGTCATATGAGCGAAACTATGTCTAAAACATGATTTCTCGATTTCCGTGTATGATACAATCTGCCCTAATCTAAGACTCGAACGAAGATGTAGTCGACAGACAACTGCACCAACATAAACACTATTTTATATAGTTGGTTGAAAAATTATACCAATTAATTGGCCTATGTATGAGTGACCTGTCTAATAAAAAAAGTATATAAAAAACTTATATTATTAGACAGGTATATTACGGGTAAGTTAACTATAAGAAATATGAAGTACCTTGACGGGTTCAGGAACCGTTTACTAATTAAACTATAAAAATACATTGTATTTGAACCTACTCTGTTTTTAATGAAACTTGGTTCAAAATGTAGACAAAAATATTCTCGTTCTAATGACATATTCATTGTTTTCTAGAACATCATATTTTAGAAGTTATACGCGCCAAATAAGTGAAGCAGTTAAATTAATTATAATATATAAATTAATAAAATAATAAAAATTATATACTAACTTCACAGTTGCTTTACGTGGACTAGTAATAATAAAATAAATTTAAAATTTTAACCAAAGATTCAATTGTAATGACAAGATGGATACGCGTCTCAATTTTCAATACGTGTCTCAACTTTCAACAATTGCTGTACACTACAAGCATTCCTCTCAACTATATATGTAGTTTACCATGCAAACTTTAATTCTGCTTCTTTCCTTTCTTTCGTTCTAGTCCTTTTGTCTATTTATATATATATATATATATCTTATTTACACTATAAATAAATAAATAATAAAGCCATGTCCCGTTTTAAGTATTGTAACTCCCGATTACCGCTACCCTTTCCGATTGATCTGGAACCCATAACTCATGTCAGGACTCTGCCCGACTAAGTTCGTTGGGATTCTGTCTCGGGACAAGGTTGAATTAGGGGTACTATACTTACCACGAGTGCATTATATATTTTAATAGCCCAGAAATTATACCCAAGATTTATACCAGGAGGTTTTCTAGTTGAACCCTAATGTTACAAAGTGGGTCCATTCTTTTTTCTCACCGTTTTATTTCCTTTTTGTGATTCACCCAAAACTATTATTTATTATTTTATTTTGTCAAATAAGAAACCCTATTTGAGACCCCCAAGTAATCCTGCATAAACCCTAAAATTTCAGAACATTCAGAATCAGAATCAGGGCCCCTAAAACTCAAGGGGGGTAAACCCTTATTGAAGATTATCTTCAAAACTCGTTGTCAAAATTTAAATTTCGTTCGACGTCGACTCAGCAGGGCTACCCAGGTGACAAGCCTACTCTAGGCTAGGGGGACTTGACTCGCGACACGCGACAAGGGCCGCGAATTCTTCCGCAGCTCGCGGGAGGCTCCAAAAGTGGGTATAAATAGGGGGTCTGGGACTTGAAATCTGGTGCTAGTTCGACGTAAAATTTTGAAATATACGTTGAGTTATACGTTTATTACTACAAATACACACTAGCTCGAATTCTGCTACGATACAGGGTATTAACTCAATCGCCGCTACGATTCAATATCCGATCGACTGAAACTATCCGACAGGATGTTTAAGTGCTATCCTTTGTCATTAGTCGTGATTCCGACAGGATGTTTGAGTACCGCCCAAACTCGGGGTAGGCTCTGTCATTCGTTGTGAATCCGATGGATGTTTAAGTGATTACACTTTGTCATTCGTCGTGAGGGTTTTAATCTCGTGAGTTTATCGTAAATGCTGTATTAGTTATTTACCTAGTTTTGGGTGCATTATCGCTTAAATTAGGTTATCAGGCTTGTCCATAGGTTAAACTCTACCCCATACACTTACAATCAAAGTAGATGCTAATTCTCAGAAGAATCTGAATCATGAAGCTTGTTAATTCAATACTGCATGCTTATAATGTGAGTCATTCTCTTTTTATCAACTGTTTTACAATACTCCAAATTATTTTCCAAAGCTATAATTACAGGGATTAAGTCTTTGTAGTCTCCAATTACAGCCGGTATGTGGGGTATTGTGCACATTACTACTGTTTTTTTTATCATTTTAAGTGAACGTGCCTAAATTATGATATACACTATTAGGTAGTCAGACCTAAATAGTGATATACGTCACTTTTGGGTGAACAGACCCAACAGTGATATGACCACAGTCAAAGATCCGGTCGAGTGACAAATACTGTGGGTAGTTAGTTGATATCAGGAAACATTGTAATTGCTCTTAATATTGTAAATTATAACAAATCAGTTTTTGTATAAAACCTGAATGAACTCACTCAGTATTTCCCGCTGACAAAACCTTTTTAAAATGTGTTTCAGGTCATTACAGTAGATTGGAATAAGAGTTGGATGCGGCACCAAAAGGCATAAAAGAAGTGGCTTATTTTATTAATTAAATCAAATTAAGAAATATTGTTTTATGTAATTGGGTTTATCCCTTATTAAAGCTACCTTGGTAAAACATGGGTTTATCCCATCTATTTAATAAATAAAAATCCGGTGTTTTCTAAACTCTGATATTTTTCCTAACTCACGGTCCTGATGAAATTTCCGCTGCAATATTTTCAAAAATAACCACCGGTACCACTTGGCTGCTCACGGCTCCCGATTCCGTCGAAGGTGGGTCGGGGGTCGTGACAGTTCTCGCGGTTCTTGTAATAAAGGGTGGTTCCTAACGGATCCTTCTCCTATATATATATATATATATATATATATATATATATATATATATATATATATATATATATATATAGGGCCGCTAAAATGAAAACCACCCCAGTTAAGAGAAACACGAGAACCACTTTTCAACCATTGATCTTTGGAGATGAATGGATGAGATTAAAAGTTATAAAAACAATATTAAATTCTTTTTGTCTTATTATGTTTTTAATATTTTAATGTTAAAAGGGCAGTTTAGTAAATTTGCTTGTTTTGTCTTATTGTATATATTGTTTTAATTACTTTTTTTTGTCTTATTAAGTGCATTTTTTTTATTAAAATCAGATATTTTAATTAAAAAACATTTTAAGATCTGATTTTTTTTAGTGTTAGGATTTTTTTACAAAAAACGTTTTTTCGAGCCGGTTTTTTTACGAGCCGTTTTTTACGCCCCGTTTTTTACGTGCCGTTTTTTGCGCCCCGTTTTTATGTGCCGTTTTTACGCCCGGTTTTATACGCCGTTTTTTTACGCCTGGTTTTACACGCCGTCTTTTACGCCCGGTTTTACGCGCTGTTTTTTAGCCCTGTTTTTATGCACCGTTTTGCGCCCCCGTATTCACGCCCTGTATTTACGCGTCGTTTTATCACCCGATTTTTTTACGAGCCATTTTTTACACCCCGTTTTTACGTGCTATTTTTTACGTGCTGTTTTTTACGCATTGTTTTTTTACGCGCCGTTTTTTACGCCCCGTATTTACACGCCGTTTTTTTTACACACACATTTTTAGACTTTAAAGAGAAGAGAGAGATGATTTGATGATTTTGATTAAAGGACTATATTACCCTTTTGGTTGTCATTATCTGATTGGTGGAGAGTGGTTCTCGCGATTTTCGCAACTGGGGGTGGTTTTCATTTTAGTGGCCTCCCATATATATGGTAGGGATATTGTGCACAATGGCGGACCCAGAAATTTTTTTCATGGGGTGCGAAATTTTTTTGGTGTTGATAGTTGTTTATCTATCTAAATATAAAAAAAAAGTTTCGCTTCGGGTCGGATCGAGTTGAGTCACATACTAAAACGATTAAACCTAATCAATTTTCAAATACATAATAAAAATTCGTCATTCTTCATTAGAAATATATAATGGAAATACAATATATCTACAATCACTCTCGATGGATTTTTATTTTTGAAATCTAACCATAAGGTAATAAAATTAACAAAACTAGAAAAACCTAAGAATGATCGAACAACATTACTTTCCTCCAATGAAAACAAGATTTAGATACGTGATTAAACTCTAAATTACATAAATAATAATAAATAAAATAATAAATATAGATATTTTGAGTTAAAACAAAATAAAGTAATACAATAAAATGAATAAAAGCTTTAGAGGCTTTAGTCTTTGATCAGAAGGTTTAATGTAAAAATATAAGAAAATAGGTAAATAAAAAATGCATCACTCTCGCTACTTTGCTAGCTGTGAACTGATATATCAAAAATAGTAAATTACACAATGAACCAACGAAAATGACAAAACAATTCAAATAGAAATAAATAGTGGATTAAAATATTAGGCCTCAGTGGGCTATTATGACACCCATTGGCCCAATACTTGCATAAAATAAAACAAAAAACCTAGCCGTTTTTCCTAACCCTTCACTTCACCTTCTTCTATTTCACCTTCTTCTATGCAGACCTAACCGGAGAAAAATCTTAATGAACCAATGGGTGTCGGAAATTTTTTTTCTTGTATCTTCACTTTTCTCTATGCTCTTCCATTTTTCACTCCTTCATGGGGTGCGGCATCAAAATTTCATGGGGTGCGCTTGAGATTTTCACCGAGGATAACCCTTAAAGTTTATTTTTCAAGGGGTGCGCCCGCCCACCCACGGGTAGTAGTGGGTCCGCCCCTGATTGTGCATTAATTCAGAAGTGTGAGAAGTGTATTATAACACTATATATAACACTATATGTTAGGATCGGAGTCTGTCATGATTATACTCGGTTGTATAATTTTGACAGAACAATGAATATAAAATGAGATTAAGTGCAACGGTAATGAGAAACAAACTTTGTGAACACAATCAAAAGAGAAAATAGTTTGGTAAACAAATGCTTTTCATTAAGTTGAATGATTGAGATACAAAGCAAATGATTACAGCATGTTTACAGAACTAAGCTCCCCCTCAGCCTGATACCCCAAGGTTGGTTGCACAAGATGAAAGGATTGGACTGAAGAAGAAGAATGCACTCAGTCAATCAAATGTAATAGTACAGGGTACTGCTCCATTTATAGGCAAACCAAACCACTGAAGCATTTCAGCTGACGTCACCATGATAGTGACATCTAACAAACTAACAACCTATAAACACTGTTCTAAACAAACTACTAATGTGTAACATCTGATTATAAGTACAAAACAAGAGATAACAACTGCTTCACATTCCACTGTTGTAGCCTGAGCACTAATGTTGAGCTTCAGTTCTTTCTTCAAAGGTGATCAGTCTTTGAAAGGGCAGTGCTTGTGTCTTCAGCAGTACTTAGGAAACAGCAGTAGATAGAGCAACAGTGTTTGTCTTTAGCAGTCTTTAGAATCTCATCAGTGTTTGGTTCATCAGTTGTTATAGTGAGCAGTACTTATGATCCATCAGCTGTTAGAATACCACTGTCAAGGGGAAAACTAAGTGTAAACCGCTGTTTATTTTGAGTCCACTGTTGTGATCCGGTTTTGGCTTTCATTATCTGTTCCTCTAGTAGGGTTCAATCTCAACAATCTCCCCCTGGAACAGATAATGCCAAAACCCTTCATTATTCTGGACCTTTATTCCTCATCAGAAGTTCCTTAGCTTGTTCTTTAAATTCTTCTTCAAAATTCTTGGAACTCAGGTCATCTTCATCCCTACACAATTTAAGTTCAAGGAGATCTTGCAAATCTTCAACACTAAGGCCTAGTGCTTCTTTCCTTGATATGTACTTCACTTCACCATTGGTTCTGACCAGAGTCAATACGTGGGTCTTTTGATCAGATATCCACTTTAGTATTTTTAAACCTAATGGGTTTCTTGGGAGAGATTTATTCTTTGATGAGTTTGGAGATGATGGCCTTGTGAACACTTGCAGACTTTCAGACATTCTTTTGAAGGCCATCTCAATGACATTGTTAGCAGCAGCTATGTCTTCTGCAGTCTCTTTTCCGATCAGCTCTTACCTTTCAAAGTCTGTCATGACTGTCGAAGTGTTTGGTGATGCAGGCTTCGTTAATACCTTTTTAAAAAGGTTCTGAATCTTTGTTGAGTTCTCTTCTTTTAGACCCATTTTCATGATGGCATCATTGAAGTACTCAGCTTCCTTTTTTTTGACCTCTTCTTCAGACAGTTGTTTTCCTTCTTCTTGGTTTGTCACAAGAGTAGGATTGTCTGCTGATTTGAACATTGTTCTGAGGTTTTCTATCTGCTGTTCAAGCTTCATCATTTGTTCATGCTTCTTTGAAGTGCTTGAAACAGTTATCTTTCTTTTCTTCAGCCTTTCATAGGCTTCATCAGTCTGTTGTTTTGACCATTTTGCTATGGCATCAGCAGTGTCTACTTTAGCATCTACCAGTTCCTGTTTCCTCTTTTTATATTCAGAAGTAAGATCAGCAATTAGCTTTTTATATTTGTTCCAGTTTGAAGCTGTCTTCTTCTTACTTGGATCACCTTTAATCCTTTCAATCCTGTTTGCTTCATGCTTCAGAGCCACTATTGGCCATTCTTCAAATTGGTTTTCTTCAGCTGGATAGAATTTTTCTTTCATGATATATGCAATAAGTTCTTTTCTTATCGCCTTTCTTTGATCTGTCTTTTCTTTGCTCAGAACTTGTGCATAATCTTCCATCAGCTTAACTTTTGTAAGTAGGAACTCCAATCTTTTAGAAATGGCTTCATCACCCTGATCTTTACATTCGAGTTTAGCTCGAATCTTTGCTTGCCTGGCTTTCATTTCAAGATATTCATCCATGTCTTCTGGAACTATGAAGCCTATGAGAGAAGGAAATTTTCTTTTTGAAGAATCATCCTCGGTGTAGAATTGTTTCATCTCATTCTTTACAGCATCTAGTTCCAATGGATATTTTGCAGCAATAGGATCAAATTTTTCATCGGTGGCTTGAGTTGTTTCTCTTTTTCTTTTGTAAAGCTTTGTGGATGAAAAGGATTTTGCTTGTGACATAGGAATGGTGAGAGCAGTTGTGGATGATTGACTAACAGCAGTTGAAACAACTGGTGTTTCAACCGCTGTTGTCATTACAACTACTGATGTATCAGCAGATGTCTTCTGCTTTTGAGCAGGGGTTGTGATGGCAGTTGTTTGAGTTGTGATAAGTGGCTGACTAACAGTAGTTGGAACAACAGGTGTTTCAACCACTGTTGTCATTACAACAGATGTTGTAACATCTGTTGTGTTCTGCTTTTTGGCAGGAGGTGATGATGGGGTGGCTGTTTTTGATGGTGATGATGGTTTTGGTGCTGTAGACACAGATGGTGGTGGAGCAGTAGTTGTGGTGGTGTGTGGTGATGTGGTGTGTGTTGATACGACTGTTTTGGTTTGGCTACTTTCTGGCTCAACATATATACCATCATCAATTCCCTTTTTCTTCCACTTGATCTTCTCCCCCTTTTTGGCATTATCTGAGAAGGGTTCGTTCATGAAGAGAACAGTGGAGGGAACTTTTCCAGAGGCACTTTGAATGTGAGCTTTGATATCTGCTTGGGTATCTTTGAATCTTGATTGCACCATATTTGTCAGCTTTTGAACATGTATAGCATGCTGCTGATCTGCCATCTGCTTTTGTCTTTCCAGCAGTGGTTGGAACATGTTCCATAACTCATTTGCAGCAGGTGCCTGTTGAGCAGGTGCTTGAGCTGGAGGAGCAGCGGATTGGGCTTTCTGAGCTTTTAACAGCTGCTGCACCATCTCCTTTGTTTCAGCAACTGAGGTTTCCAGGTTTTCAACCCTGCCCGTCAATTCCTGGTATTTTGAATCATCACCTGAATTAACAGGATCATCTAAATCCCCACCAGCAGTGGTTTTACCAATGTATGACTTAGGAACAGAGTCCCAAAAATCAGCCATTGATGCCCCTTGTTCTTGGTACTGGGGACTTCTTTCTTTAGCACTTGATAACCTTTTGATGTTGCCAGTAGTTAAAACAATCTCACTGGTAGTTCTCAGTGGTGCTATTGAAGAAATTGCCTTCAAGGGAGTCTTATGAATGTAACCACTGTCCAAATGCAAACCAGTGGGTTCAACATTTGTAGTGGCTGCTCCACTTGAACTACTGACAGGAATTACTTGTAATTCCTGCAATGTAACCTCCTTAGTTGTTGTTGGGATGACAGAGATATCAACATCAGACCCAGTCACTTGTGGGAGTATACTCTCAGTGATAGGTGTTTGAGAGGAACTGGTTTGTGTCTGAGTAATACCAACTGTATGCAACAAGGGTATCATGGATTGTGGTAATATGGAGGGTGAGGGTGAAGGTGTAGAAAGAGACATGTCCTTGGGATTAGGACTGTGGAAGATGGATCCGAGTGGGTCCAGAGCTTCATATTGTGGGGTCCCTGTGCTTACAACCTGATCCTTTTTGTGAGGATGCAGGAGGAGTTTGAGGCAAGGGTTGAGATCTTTCTTCCATCTGCTGTGAGGAAGTAGCAGCAGTGGTTATTGGTGACTTTTGTGCTGTCACTGGCATTGACTCTGGGATCTCATCTTCCAGAGGTGCCTTTGGTTTGGGTTTGGTGGGCTTTCTGGATGTTTTTTTTTTGGTCTTTTTAGTGGTGGCAAGTGTGGGTTTCAAAACAGTGGGTGTGCTGCTTTGATCACCTGGAGCAGTGGGCTCAGCAGCAGATACATGAGGAGCAGTTTCATCTGCTAAATTCTGCTCAGGTACCTCTGCTTTTGTTTTTATTGGTGCCAACATTCTAGAGAATGTTTCAGGTGTTAAACAGTTTATTTTAAAAGAAGCACCTTGTTTGGGCAATTCTGCATCTTCCTTTACAATTTTTTGTTCAAAATAGTAGCTTAAAAATCTTGGAAAGAGCAGAAATGCTTTATTATCAACGTTTTTCACCAAATCATCAAATATTTCCTGTGAATAATTAAAATTTTCGTTGTTTAAAATTGCATACCCCAGGCATTGAATTTTTGATGGTATTTCATTAAAAGACGTTGTTTTATTAGAAGCACACATCAATAGAGTGTGAAACAAAAATCTGGGTGCAGAAGGGAAATAACCCTTTTGTAATGTATCCCTTTTTGGTTGCTCTGATATCAATTGTTAGGATCGAAGGCTGTCATGATTGTACTCGTTTGTATAATTTTGACAGAACAATGAATATAAAATGAGGGGTATGATTACAACATGTTTACAGAACTAAGCTCCCCCTCAGCCTGATACCCCAAGGTTGGTTGCACAAGATGAAAGGATTGGACTGAAGAAGAAGAATCCACTCAGTCAATCAAATGTAACAGTACAGGGTACTGCTCCATTTATAGGCAAATCAAACCACTGAAGCATCTCAGCTGACGTCACCATGATAGTGACATCTAACAAACTAACAACCTATAAACACTGTTCTAAACAAACTAGTGATGTGTAACATCTGATTATAAGTACAAAACAAGAGATAACAACTGCTTCACGTTCCACTGTTGTAGCCTGAGCACTGATGTTGAGCTTCAGTGCTTTCTTCAAAGGTGATCAGTCTTTGAAAGGGCAGTGCTTGTGTCTTCAGCAGTACTTAGGAAACAGCAGTAGATAGAGCAACAGTGTTTGTCTTTAGCAGTCTTTAGAATCTCATCAGTGTTTGGTTCATCAGTTGTTATAGTGAGCAGTACTTATGATCCATCAGCTGTTAGAATATCACTATCAAGAGGAAAACTAAGTGTAAACCGCTGTTTATTTTGAGTCCACTGTTGTGATCCGGTTTTGGCTTTCATTATCTGTTCCTCTGGTAGGGTTCAATCCCAACACTATATAACACCATATAAACACCGTATAACACTATTTAACACCATATAACACCATATAACACCATATAACACTATGTAACACTATATGACACTATATAACAATATATAACACTATACATCTATCATAGACATGCTATAAGACAAAATATAGTGTTATATTTGTTATATAGTGTTATATAGTGTTACATAGTGTTATATGGTGTTACATATTGTTATACGGTGTTATATATTGTTATAATAACTTCACACACTTCTGGATTAATGTACATGATGCTCTACCTATATATATATATATGTGTGTGTGTGTGTGTGTGTATGTAGGTAGAGGATCCTGTACATTAATCCAGAAGTGTGAGAAGTGTGTTATAACACTATATAACACCATATAAACACCGTATAACAATATGTAACACCATATAACACCATGTAACACTATGTAACACTATATAACACTATATAACAAATATAACACTATAGTTTGTCTGATAGCATGTCTATGATATATGTATAGTGTTATATATTGTTATATAGTGTCATATAGTGTTACATAGTGTTATATGTTGTTATATGGTGTTACATAGTGTTATACGGTGTTTATATGGTGTTATATAGTGTTATATATAGTGTTATAATACACTTCTTACACTTCTCATACTGCTGAATTAATGTACATTATCCCTACCCTATGTATGTATATGTATTGAATATTTTGGTTCATTCCAAGGAAGAATTTACAGAGACAAGAGGCTCATGATTTCTGGCGATCGGTAACGTGGTGTTTGAAGATTATCAATTTTATGTAAAAAAGAACATCAAAACTCAAAAGAACACTAAATAGATACTCTTTGATGATAATTGATAAGCATATAATTGTTTTAAATATAAATATTATCTTAGAATAACTACAAACAAATAAAGCTTATTGAAGAAAACGAGATTTTGATAAAACTGTATATTATACAAAGTGGTAAAAGTTGTTTTGTAATACGTAGATGGATCATTTAGGATAAATAATTTCTTATATATTGTTGATAAAAAAGATAAGTATATCAAACAAGTTCAAAACAGTATAAAGGGCATGGAAATATATTAAGGTGTTTTTTTTTTCTTGAAGTTTGACAACTTATCTTGATTTGGTTAATATGAATCCAAAGTTGCATGTCATGGCCCATGGGCGTCGAAATTTCACTAAGAAGTGATTAAAAAAATGATGTTAATGAAAATGACTTATATTACGTTAAAACTTAGTTGTAAACTCTTTAAATAACGATAAGATTTAACATGTTACTATATAATTGCTTAATATATTTAATTTGTTTTTAAATGCAGTTATTGCATATCAACTTTTATTTACTACTCATGTCACTTTCAATTTGGTAAAAGAAAAAGTTTTCTAAGTTAAAAAAAAATACTTCATCTAACAACTACAGAGGAAAAACTTAATGCATTAGCATTAAAGCTATATATCTATTAGAAAAATATATTTTAGAGGAGACTGGGTACACATACTTGATCAAATAAAATTCACAAAAGCTATATATCTATTAGAAAAATATATTTTAGCTAATCCATCTTAAGCTTCGTGATAACCAATATCTTATATTTTGATCTGTTTTGTCTAAAACTATTTATTTATGTTTTAATATGTCGTAGTGATACAAGATGTAGAGGCATGAGTGAAAATGATTCAAACATGTAGGTCATACCCTCCTAAATTCATGGATGTGAAGTTTGAAAATGAGTAGATGTTTACTTTTTCAACTCAAAATTGAGTGTTTAGGGTTATTTAGAGACACTTGGACCATGAATGCACCCACAGCATATCACCTTTAGGTAACATACTAACATGGCCAAATAATTGACCATGAAGAGATTTTCACTTTGGTTGATTTGAATAATGCACCAAGAGATGTAAAAATGAAGGGTGAGGACCCTCCTTTCAATTTCGGCTCACAACATTTGTTTGGTGAAAATGAATTGGCTTGTGTAAGAAATTTATGAAAAAAATACTTCCTCAAGTAATTTTCATAATATTAAGATTAAATTTTAAAAGAAAATTATAAGCTTTAGAGAATTATTTAGCTTTAAATTTTAAAAGAAAATTATGAGCTTTAGAGAATTATTATATTACAAAGTGAAACTTAAATTAAGAAGAGGTACAATAATATAATTTAGTAACAAATTGAGTAACCATATTCCCGGTAAAAACACATGCTAATTACACGATGCTATCATAGAGCTAAAAAGGTAATGTCGTATGGTACGGTACCTACCTCTAGGTCTAGTGATGAAACCTTATCCTTTTGTTCTAGAAGTAAATATTACGAAATCACAGGTTTATAAACGGTGATCTGGTGGTGTAGCTAACTCATTAATTTAAGGGTATCTTGAAATTTTTTTATCGTGTAATCATACAATAATAAAAAAAAACGATAATAAATAAAGTAAAACAAATATCTAACAGATTTATCCTCTTCTTTTTCCATAGCTTAAGTTCCATCACATCGTCGTCTTTTATTTCATCAAGAGTTTCTTTTTCGACCTTACAAACTATAGTATTGTTCAAATATTTCGGGCTCATTCAATTTAGAAAAACGTCTTTCAACGATTGCAGTTGCAACCGGTAAAATCAAAGCTAGCTTCACTACCCGATAAACCAAAGAACAAGGTTTCAACCATATGATGGGCAAGATCACTTATTCAATTATAATATTGTTTAGGTCTTGGGCTAGCTTTATCAATTATATTTAGAGTCTCCTTTATTTTTATTATTATTAATTTGAGCTTATTTTATCATTCGAGCTTAATTATTCTATAAGTTTTCGGGTTGTAAAATGTTTGGGACCGTAAAAAATGGGATTTTAGTAATATCAAGTATCTTATTTTTTGGTTAAGGGTACCCTCGTATTTTTTTGGGGTATCCTTTCTATAAAACAAAAAAAAAAAAAAAAAAAAAAACACTACGAACACGGAGTTGAGCCGTAGCCCGTGCTACGGCTCATTATATTATGGTTCCGCCCCTAGGTGGATCTATGCACTCACCCAAATCCAAACTAAATATACACTTCTGTGCGTATAAGAGAGTTAGAACCCGACCGAACCTTATATTAAAAAAATTATCTTCTATACGACATGTACAGATCTATCTAAACGTGTCGTGTATGTCATCTAAACCACAATGTTTAACATTCAAAAATACACTTATATTGAATTGAAACGATATAGGGTTGTATATTGAATGTTGGGATGAACACGGTACCTGTTTGGTACCGAACAGGTATTGGTACCGAAAGTACCGGTACTGAAAACCGGAGAAAAGTGGTACTGGTACCGAAAAACGGGGAAAATGAGAACCAGTACCGATACCGAATATACCTAGTATGATTCGTTATCGATACCCGGTTCCAAATGCTCATCCCTATTTCAATGTTTACCGTTTTAATATTCATCATTTCAATATTATACCGTCTGAATATTTATTGTTTTCAATATTACAAACTATAAATAAGCAACATATATATGCATATGGAAGTTGTACCATAGGTTTTGGGAGTTTTTCAAAAAAAAAATTGGATTTTTCCTTTTTTAACCCTAAAGTTTAAAGTTTTGACAATTTAAGTTTAAGGTTTCATTCTTTGATAATTTGAAACCTTTTGATTAGTTTGGTTTTTCAATTATAATTCAAAAGTTTCTATCTTTTACAATTTAACCACTTTGATTTTTTTTTTTTTACTTTTAACTCAAAGTTTTACATCATTTGCAATTTAACCCCAACATTTTTTAACATTCAACTTTGGTCCCTTATACTTTTCATTTTTCGCAAGTTTTCCGTTTAACGTTTCGTTCTAAGTTAACACGCCGCAACGTGCGTGTGCGGTTTCAACGGTTTTTCATCTATTTTTTCCCGTTTAACAGACCTTTCGCAGAGCATCTATTTCCACAGTTTGATAAGTTTGTCGCAACGCACGGGTCAAAGATCAACTTAGTTATTCTTTTTATATTTTACACACAGGTTCACGGTCATGTAAGAGACATTTGACTTTTATCTAATTTGATATATAACTAATGAATTCCCGCCGCATTGCGGCTGGTGGTAATTCTAGTTTAACTATATTAAGCAAACTATTATGAAATGGTAAGAATACAACTATAACAAACATCACATAAGCAAACAACTGAAATATAACTGTGACATATATAACATAACTTTGTACATAAATAACTAAAGATAAACTACAGCTGAATACGAAATACAAAAATAAGAATGGTCGTCATGTCTCTGCCGGCAGATGCTGATCTAGCTGCGGATCATGATCTGCAAGTGGATCCTGATGTGCATGCTGCTAATGATGAGGTGCCACAACAGGTCTGCATGCTGTCGAGGCGGTGGGAGTGGTCGGGCAAGTAGACCCCTCACGCTCTCGACGTAACTGTAACTCCTCAATCACCCACCGCATTATATCGGGTAAGCGTGCCGACCTATCGAGATAACACCTGAAAGTTTGTCCGGCTAGGGCCAACACCTGGAACAACTTGTCATTGAAACTGAGGTGGCCCGAGTGGTGGCTGCGGCTGTGGATGCGGTGGAATATCATGATTAGCAAGCTGCTACTGCGCCGTCCCGACAACGGGTGCCGGAAGTACGAGTGTGTATGCATAGGATAGTCCCCATTTAACTTAACATGGATGAATTGTGTGTATGTCGATGAGAATAATATGTTGTAAAAAGTTACTTTTACGCTTTCAAGGCACAAGTCGCCCATACAACTTGTTGAAGTTGTATCAGTATATGTCTTCTGTACGATACTTACACAATATTGACCACAAAGAAGTAAATTTCTCCCGGTCTTTGTTGGTAAAGGCTTTCTTGCAGTGTTTTAAAATATTCTAATGTATGTGAAACCTGTAGATATACTTAGAAGCGTTCGGGAATACTTTAGCACACACTTTCATTAGGGTATGGTCTCTATATGTTACAATCACACGCGGGTCCACGCACTCATCCAACATAGACTTGATCCTATTAATCACTGTAACACCTCGAAATTTTGTGTCCAATAAAGTGTTGACACGTGTCATGAGTTTACACGTGGCATTAACTATTAAATAAAGGACTAAAGTTGACAAACCTTGAAAGTATGTAAATTCGAGGGTTATAAATGTCAACGAAGGGTAAATATACTGTATAGTAACCCTAAATGATGCTTGTACCTTCAAACGAATAAATCATAGATCGTACGGAGCGAAACGCGGGAGAAAGTGAGAGATTACAAGCTACAGGGGTTAATTGTGTCAACATGTTTAATTTATACCTCTGAGTGACCCTTTGACGAACCCGAGGCTTTGTAACAGTAAAATACGCTCACTAGAATATACGATATAAATTCCGCGAAGTTCCGTTTTAAAACGAGAAAGTTATGATCAAATTCGTATGAGAGGGGTTAAAAGCGTCAACAATAAAAGTTAAGGCTTTCGGATAGAATTTAAACTAACCGGGACTTAACAATGCGGGTAAAAGGCACGAGGCCCTTAGTGGTAAATAATCGAGGGCCAAATCGCAAAGTTACCCCTTCGAAACCGAAAGGTCAGGTTAATCATTACAAAAGATTTGAAAATCTTGGAAATCAGGTCTAATGCGGGCCACGTTAAGGTTATGGGTGATTTAATGCGGGCCGCGAGCCAGCGGCTGATTCGTTTTCTGACATTAGGATTCATGCGGCCCGCGTCCGAGTTGCTGAATCCTAATGCGGGCCGCGTACGAGTCCCAGATGCAGAAACTTTGGACAAATTTAATGTTTAAGCTTGTGAACGATCATTGAGGCATTAATTGAAGCATGGGCGCCCTCTACATGTCCCCTAGCACCTTAGGACACCTGCTGATCATCCATGAGTAATCCTAGAGTGAGTTGTAATGATCTTAAGCATGGAAATTCACTATAAAAGCCAATGCATTGTGCACAACTGAAACACACCTCAAATCTGCATTCTAGTTCATCTCTGGAGCTCTAAACCATTCTTCTATCATCCCTAGTCGTGCACCAAGCTTCTGTAAGTGTGTCTACCCTTTTGTGGCTTAGTTTATGCATAGTTTTGCTTAAAAGTCAATCCATTGTAATTAACGATTGACTTTGCGATAAATCACAAATGGTCCAGTGGTTTGTCGAATCAAAGATAGTTATATGTTGGTAATCATGTGGGCTTTAAACCCCTAAAAGAGCACCCTCTGATTCCCACTCTAACTAGTCCAAATGTCGAGTCAAACGTGCTTAGAAAAAGTCAACAGAAATGCCATTTTGCGATTTAATGCATAATCAGAAATGTAGATGATGTGTAACCTGTTTAAACACTCATAAAACATGATAATAAGTATATTAACTAGTCTAAGCTTGTTTGATCCGACCATTTGCTGTTTTGACCCGGTTCGGAGCCAAAAGTCGCAAAGATTTGAATTTTGCATTGACTTCAGTTCTGACCCATTAAAGTATGAATTAGATATGCCTTAGGATTCTCTTAGGACCAGGTTACATGATGGTATAACCCTCTGTGACCGGTTCGTTGTTTGTCCGAGTCTTTTACACATTTCTGTTAAATGCTTAAAAGTTGACCGTAACGCCCTTTTTGATTTAAAACGAGAATTTCGGACATGTGAAAGAACCATAACCTTAGTTACTGATTTCTAAGCATGTCCCTAAAATTTCATGTCAATCCGAGGTCCAGAATAGGAGTTATGCTAAATAGCGCAAATTATGGAAACTTTAGTAATTAAATAGCGCAATTAGCATAACGCCTATCTAAACCCAGATTTCGACACCAAACCTTTTACACACTGATGTAAAATAATATTTTGGGATTTTTAAAGATTTTTAATTATTTTTAACCTGCTCATAACCTGCGGTTATGGCAACGGTTCGGTAAATACCGAATATACCCTTTACGGCCATAACTTGAGTTCTACAAGGTCTTTTGACCCGATTCCAGTTGCTACTGATTTTAAATAATAAATAAAGTATTTTAGACTTTATGAACTGTTCGGGAAACTCAGATTTCCTGTAGAACTCATAAACCTCTTTTATAATCTTTAAAAGACAGAAATACCCATACGGGGTATAATATGAACTTAAACTTGTTACGGGCATTATGGAAGGTATCCTACTGATACCACAACCTCTTTAAAGCATATCGACATAGGAAACGAGTGTAGGACTCTTACGGTTACCCGTTGCGCCTTTTGCGCGCACGGTTCGGCTTATGTAACTAGTTTACATAAACTAGCCGAAACGGGTCAAACCATATTGTTTTGACCCCAAAATCCAGAGTGTGATTATTATACCCATATAAAACAAGTCTTCAAACTTGTTGGGTCAAAATCACATTTCATTCCCGGTTTTCGCCTTTCACGCGATTAAACCGTAACTATCATTGAAACTGACCGGTCTAAGCTACGGCTAAATTAAAAGACCCGTTAGGATTCTAATAGGTTATATTAAACCTTCGTTCCAGAATAGGAGACCAGTAAAAGCTATTTGCAATTTATTTCGATTAAGGATTTATACTTGCAAAGGTAAAAACTTTTAACTTATTTTCCGTTATACGGGCTTGGGTTACGGTATATAGCATACCGCTTGATCGGGCATCAAATTCTCCACCGATTGAGTGGGTAATTGAATAAATTTGATCGGCTCGTTTAAATAGTCTTATTACTTAAAAGCCTTTGGGGGGTTAATGACCATGTCCCGGATATCCCTGGCATCATTTTACGAAATGGCCACGACCTAAGCGCAGAGTGTAGGCGTACACTCGTCAGTGCATAAATAGTCACTGTGGTATGTCTATTGATCTTTAAGCCGGACTTGATCCAGGCTACTGAACGCATAAGGAACATGTAATTCGTTCACAAGATTATGTATTTAAATAATTCTCCCAAGTTATAAAAGAGTTTGTGCCTTGTGCATTCAAATCAATTTTAATAACCATTTTTCAAAAGTGTCGGTTGAATGTATTTACCAGTGTAAACTGACGTATTTTCCCAAAAAGACTAAATGCAGGTACTATGCGTAATTGGCTGGATATTCTCCTTAGCATCATAAAGAGTCTCGCAAGCTTAAGATGCCTTCGTCTGTTGAACAAAACTTATATTTTTATTTGATCCCCTGTGGATACTTTTCGACTATTTATAATACATTTGATATTACAAACAATGGTTGAAATAAAATTATCTTTATGCTTCCGCTGTGCATTCATATATTGTGTGGTTTGACTATATTGTTGCCAACTACGTCACGATAATCCCCCACCGGGCCCACCGGTGAGACATGTGGAAATCGGGGTGTGACAGGTTGGTATCAGAGCCAACGTTGAGTGAATTAAACACTATCCTTATGTGACAACTCGAACTTTAGACTTGCTTTGTGTAACGCTATGTGCATATGTGAACTAAATTATATGTTTGATTGGATGAATGTTACGGTTAAATGTTTAAATGTTGCGTTATTGGACCACACAACACTACACCCGATCCATAAATCAATTGGGCCTTACTATTGTTTGCAAACCCACTCGGTCCATGTAATGGACCCGAGATCACAAACCGGCCCAAGTGAGGCTTCGGCCCACTTCTCTTATACGTATATACATGCACATATCCTTAGGGTTTTTGTTTACACAATTTGGCAACCTAGAGCACACACACAAACTCTCTTCCTCTTGCGACTCGGAACCGGCAATCACACACACACACCCTTTGAAGCTCTCGGCTCCGTTCTTGTTTTCATCTCGGTTAGTATGTTGATTATGATTGATTGTTGTTTATTGAATGTTGAGGTTTAATGTTTGTGATAACCGGTTTGCATACATAATATATATATTTCATTGTAGAGTGGAAAATTGTACGATGTTAATGTTAGGAATGGGAATCACCGGCTGCATGTACACTAATTGGTCCGAGAATATGTTGTTAATCGGCTAGGTTGCATGATAGTTAAGGATTCGGTATAAGGCTTGTATGGTAATCCGATTGCATGTTGTTTGAATGGATTGTTACTGTTCTCAATAATATGAAATTGCTATGAACATGATCTATTGTTGATATGAAACTGTTGAAATTTCTGTGATTGATCTGATTTCGAAACTGCCTTAGATGTTTGCTAGAATCACGGATAAGTCAATGCAGGAATTATGGAAATCAGTTACACACACGGTTGCGACTCAGATTGCGAGTCGAAACCTCACCGTCTCGACTCGAGACCACAAACAGCACCAGCCGAAACCACGGTTGCGAGTCCCGTTGCGACTCGTAACCAGACCATGATGAACCGAGATCTCCATTGCGACTCGCAACCAGCTGTTGCGACTCGTAACCTCCGGTTGCGACTCGAGATCTCCGTTGCGACTCGAGACCACCCTTTACACGCACACTGTTGGGCCTTCACTGTCACGGGCCCAATCTATTGAGCCCAACGATTTGAATTGTGGACTGTTTATTAATGGACTTGTATGTGTTTGCTATTTGGGCCGATTGAGAATCTGGATTGTTTTGTTATTGGGCTGCTTATGTCATTGGGCCGGGTATGAATGGACTTAGAACAATTGGATCCTCACATGCTATGTCTTATCTGTTTACGTGCGTACATGTTTGCCATGACTATACGTGATTACTATATACGTGCTATATACGAACCTGACTCGTATAATAACCATGATAGGACGTGAGTGACCATTTACTTGCTACTTATATTCCTTGTGTATCTGCCGAGCAAACCAAGGTGAGTTCACACAGCCAAGGCATGGGATTCCCGGGTTGGGAATTGGGTTGGATATGATGGATATGGAATGATTACTCGTACTTACGCATATACCAGACTATAGACCATCGTCCTCAGGTTAGTCAGGACACGTTACGTAAAACCTACGTAACCCAGTATACTTGCCATATGTCTCCCGGGTCGGGAGGACACGTTACGTAAAGCCTACGTAACCCAATACCATCTATTGGCTTCCAGGTCGGAAGGCCACGCTGCGTAAAGCCTACGTAGCCCCCACGCGTACCACTGTCCTCGGGGAAGGGCACGTCACGTAAAGCCTACGTGACCCTGTACGTTTTCCTGTTCTCGGTAAAGAAGAACACATGGTCGGAAGTTAGTCTAGTAAGTACCGTTAATGAGAAGCCCTCATTAGCCAGGATGAACATGGGAAACCCCCACCTTTAGTACGCACTAGTATGGGAAGCCCCCACTAGCTATACTTATGCATTACACTATGAACTTACTTTCTGTGAACTCGCTCAACTAGTTTGTTGATTATTTGCTGCATGCCTTGCAGGACCTTAGGTAATTTATGGAGCTTGCACAAGGAAGGAGCAGGTCGTTGTGGCAGATGGATCATGAACATTATTGAACTTATAACTTTATTTGGGTTTACTTTACATTGCTTCCGCTACTTAAAACAGTATTTGGTTTTGAAACATCAATCATGTCATGGTGACTTACGTTGATTTCTTTTTATTAAATGCTATGTTTGATATGATTGATGGCTTGATCCTGGTCAGTCACGCTCCCAAGCGGTGGTATTCCGCGGGTGGATTTTGGGGGTGTGACAGATTGGTATCAGAGCCATTGGTTATAGAGAACTTGGTTTTAATATGGGAAAACGTTTTATTAAAACCGGACTATAACCAGTACAGTGCTCTCAACGATCCACAACGACGCTTCGCTCCACGTGCAAGACTCGACACCTTAGGTAATAAGGTTTATGTTTATTGCCTGTTTGCTAGAACTGCTTAGAACTTTGCTCGCATTACGCTTAGATACACATGCTTTGATTACACGAGAACACCTATATGCCTACGCTTTTCTGTCATCGCCCTACTCGCGGACCATTCTTACGTATGCTACTTGTTACTATGAAGATCATGTCTGGAAGAATCAACATGACACAAGCCCAGCTAGAGGCTCTCGTACAAGCTCAAGTTGCTGCGGCAGTTGCAGCAGCTCAAGCAGGTAGTATATCCTGCAGTATAGGCACACTAGGATCTTTAGATCCTACATTAACTCTCGTATTTAACTTCGTCCTATTCGTACACAATAGGTCAGCCAGCGCAGCAAGTTTGCACTTTTAAGAACTTCATGGACTGTCGTCCAAACTCTTTCAGCGGCACAGAAGGAGCGGTTGGACTCCTCCACTGGTTCGAGAAGCTAGAATCAGTATTCGAAATGTGCGAGTGCCCTGAGGCTCGCAAGGTCAAGTTTGCTACTGGCACCTTGGAAGGAATCGCGCTAACCTGGTGGAACGCGCAGGTGCAAATTCTTGGGTTGGCAGCTGCTAACGCCACCCCATGGAACGATTTCAAGGAACTCATCAAGCGTGAGTATTGTACTCGTGAAGATATTCACAAGCTGGAAGACGAGCTGTATAACCTGAAAATGGTTGGATCAGAGATTGAAGCGTATACTAAACGGTCGAACGAGCTGGCCGTTCTGTGTCCTACTATGGTGGACCCTCCATACAAGCGCATTGAGTTGTATCTCAAGGGATTGGCGCCAGAAATTCAGAGCCACGTGACGTCAGCTAATCTCGAAAACATCCAGGAAATCCAGCGTCTTGCTCACCGTATCACTGATCAGGCAGTGGATCAGAATAAACTGCCCAAGCGTGTTAATGCTACTGCTAACGTCACCACCTCAGTTACTCCTGCTACAACTGGTGACAGTAAAAGAAAGTGGGATGGGGATTCCAGCAAAGGTTCAGCGATTGTTCAGCCACAAGCTCAGCAGCAGAAGATCGATCACTACCAGAGTCCTAGTCAGCAATCCTCTGGTAGTCACAGACAGAGGAGATATCAGGGTAGTCAACCCAGGTGCCACAACTGCAACAGGCATCACCACGGCCCATGTAACAAGGGTCGTTGTCAAAGGTGTCTTAAGATGGGTCACGAGGCCAAAGACTGTAGGAGTCCACGGCCTGCGAATCAGAATCAGCAACCTCAGCAACCAGCTCCACAGAACCAGCAGCAGCAGCAGCAGCCACAGCGTGGAAACCGGGGATGTTTCCAGTGTGGGGCTGAAGGTCACTTCAAACGCGATTGCCCTCAGTTAAACCAGAACCGCAACAACAACAACAACAACCAGGGCAATGGGCACAACAACGGTGGAAACAACAACAACAACGGCAATGAAGCTCGTGGTCGCGCTTTTGTGCTAGGTCGAGGCGACGCAGTGAACGATCCCAACGTTGTCATGGGTAAGTTTCTCCTCGACAATATTTACGTTACTGTTTTATTTGATTCGGGTGCGGATACAAGCTATATGTCTGTGAAAATGTGTCAACTGCTAAAACGTGCACCAACACTTTTACCCGCCAAACATGTAGTAGAGTTAGCTAACGGTAAAAGTCTAGAAGCCACGCACGTAGTTCAAGGTTGTAATCTTATCCTAGCTGGTCAAGCTTTCACTATTGATCTCATTCCCATGGTTTTGGGTAGTTTCGACGTCGTGATTGGGATGGATTGGTTATCCCAACACCAGGCAGAAATCTTATGCAGCGAAAAGGTTATTCGCATTCCTCGTTCGGGTCAGGAACCTCTAGAAGTTCAAGGCGACAAGAGTGGTGCTGTGGTTGGCATCATCTCTTTCTTGAAGGCTCAGAAGTGCTTACGTAAAGGTCACACAGCCATTTTGGCTCTCGTTACAGACGCGTCAGCAAAGGAAAAGAAATTGGAGGATATTTCAATTGTACGTGATTACCCTCAGGTGTTTCCTGAAGACTTACCAGGCTTACCGCCTCATCGTCAGGTCGAATTTCAAATCGAGCTCGCTCCAGGAGCAGCACCCATAGCTCGCGCACCATATCGTCTAGCTCCATCGGAATTGGAGGAACTGTCAAAGCAACTACAGGAACTCTTGGAAAAGGGTTTCATTCGTCCAAGCTCTTCGCCTTGGGGAGCTCCAGTACTTTTTGTGAAAAAGAAAGACGGTACGTTCAGGATGTGCATAGACTACCGTGAACTCAACAAGGTGACGGTGAAGAACCGTTATCCTCTTCCACGCATAGATGACCTATTCGACCAGTTGCAAGGGTCGTGTTACTATTCGAAGATAGATTTGAGGTCGGGGTATCATCAGCTGAGAGTCCGGGATGAGGACGTCTCCAAAACTGCATTCAGAACTCGCTACGGCCACTACGAGTTTCTTGTCATGCCGTTCGGATTAACGAACGCGCCTGCTGTATTTATGGATCTTATGAACAGGGTGTGCAAACCCTATCTTGACAAGTTCGTCATAGTATTCATCGACGACATTCTGATTTACTCCAAGAGTCAGGAGGAACACGAGCAGCATCTTCGTCTTATTTTGGAACTCCTTCGAAAGGAACAGTTGTACGCCAAGCTTTCTAAATGCGACTTCTGGCTTCGTGAAGTCCATTTCTTAGGCCACGTAGTGAACAAGGATGGGATCCATGTCGATCCATCCAAGGTAGACTCGATCAGGAACTGGCCTGCACCACGAACGCCAACGGAAATACGCCAATTCTTGGGTTTGGCAGGTTACTACAGGCGGTTTATCAAGGATTTCTCGAAGATCGCGCAACCACTTACACTACTGACACAGAAGGGTGTCACCTACCGTTGGGGCAACACGCAGGAAACTGCTTTTCAGTATCTAAAGGATAGGCTTTGCAGCGCACCTATCCTCTCATTGCCAGAGGGCACAGATGACTTCGTGGTATATTGTGATGCATCCATTCGGGGACTTGGATGTGTGTTAATGCAGCGCGACAAGGTTATCGCTTACGCCTCTCGTCAACTCAAGGTTCATGAACGCAACTACACGACGCACGATTTAGAGCTGGGAGCTGTTGTTTTCGCGCTGAAGATATGGCGACACTACCTGTACGGTACAAGGTGCACGATTTACACCGATCACAGGAGTCTCGAGCATATCCTTAAGCAGAAGGATTTGAACATGCGTCAACGAAGATGGGTTGAATTACTGAACGATTATGAATGCGCTATCAAGTACCATCCAGGCAAGGCCAATGTTGTGGCTGATGCCCTTAGTCGAAAGGACACTTTACCGAAGCGCGTGCGAGCGCTACAGCTTACGATTCAGTCTAGCCTTCCAGCACAGATACGAAATGCTCAGGTAGAAGCACTGAAGCCTGAAAACGTCAAGGCTGAAGCCTTACGCGGCTCACGACAACAGATGGAACAGAAGGCAGACGGCGCCTATTATGTAACGGGCCGGATTTGGGTCCCTCTCTATGGCGGTTTACGCGAACTTGTAATGGATGAAGCTCACAAGTCTCGCTATTCGGTACATCCAGGGTCGGATAAAATGTACCACGATATCAGCACTACTTATTGGTGGCCTAGTATGAAGGCCCACATCGCTACGTACGTTGGAAAATGCTTGACCTGTGCAAGAGTCAAGGTCGAATATCAGAAACCAGCAGGGCTACTTCAGCAGCCTAAGATACCACAGTGGAAATGGGAAGAAATTTCCATGGATTTCGTTACAGGCCTACCTAGATCCCAGCGTGGGAACGATACAATATGGGTCATAGTTGATCGACTCACTAAGTCTGCACACTTCCTGCCGATTAAGGAAACGGACAAGTTCTCCACTCTCGCAGACGTCTATCTTAAAGAAGTTGTCTCGAGGCACGGGGTGCCCACATCGATCATTTCGGATCGCGATGCACGATTCACGTCAGAACTATGGCAAGCAATGCATAAATCCTTTGGCTCACGATTAGACATGAGCACAGCATATCATCCTCAGACGGATGGGCAGTCTGAGCGTACGATCCAAACTCTTGAAGACATGCTTCGGGCATGCGTTATCGATTTCGGCAACGGCTGGGAAAAGCACCTCCCTTTAGTGGAGTTTTCTTACAATAACAGTTACCATACCAGCATTCAAGCCGCACCATTCGAGGCATTGTACGGGCGTAAATGCCGGTCACCTCTCTGTTGGGCAGAGGTGGGGGATAGTCAGATCACGGGTCCAGAGATTGTAGTGGACGCCACAGAAAAGATTGCACAGATACGACAACGCATGGCGGCAGCACGCGACCGTCAGAAAGCCTACGCGGACAAGCGTAGAAAGCCATTGGAATTTGAGGTCGGGGACCGGGTTTTATTGAAAGTCTCACCCTGGAAGGGTGTGGTTCGTTTTGGCAAACGGGGCAAACTGAATCCGCGGTACGTCGGACCATTCGAAATCATAGAAAAGATTGGCAAGGTAGCCTACAAGTTGAACCTACCAGCTGAACTCGGGGCAGTTCACAATGTCTTTCATGTATCGAACCTAAAGAAGTGCCTATCAGATGAAAATCTCATCATTCCTTTTAAGGAACTCACTATCGACGAGCGGTTGCAGTTCGTTGAGGAACCAGTTGAAATCACGGACCGGGATGTGAAGGTCCTCAAACACAAGAGAATTCCTCTTGTCCGAGTTCGTTGGAACTCCAAACGTGGCCCAGAGTACACCTGGGAACGCGAAGACAGGATGACAGAAAAGTACCCCCAGTTATTCGGGAACAAGGCAACCACTACTGACAGAAAAGTATGAATTAGATATGCCTTAGGATTCTCTTAGGACCAGGTTACATGATGGTATAACCCTCTGTGACCGGTTCGTTGTTTGTCCGAGTCTTTTACACATTTCTGTTAAATGCTTAAAAGTTGACCGTAACGCCCTTTTTGATTTAAAACGAGAATTTCGGACATGTGAAAGAACCATAACCTTAGTTACTGATTTCTAAGCATGTCCCTAAAATTTCATGTCAATCCGAGGTCCAGAATAGGAGTTATGCTAAATAGCGCAAATTATGGAAACTTTAGTAATTAAATAGCGCAATTAGCATAACGCCTATCTAAACCCAGATTTCGACACCAAACCTTTTACACACTGATGTAAAATAATATTTTGGGATTTTTAAAGATTTTTAATTATTTTTAACCTGCTCATAACCTGCGGTTATGGCAACGGTTCGGTAAATACCGAATATACCCTTTACGGCCATAACTTGAGTTCTACAAGGTCTTTTGACCCGATTCCAGTTGCTACTGATTTTAAATAATAAATAAAGTATTTTAGACTTTATGAACTGTTCGGGAAACTCAGATTTCCTGTAGAACTCATAAACCTCTTTTATAATCTTTAAAAGACAGAAATACCCATACGGGGTATAATATGAACTTAAACTTGTTACGGGCATTATGGAAGGTATCCTACTGATACCACAACCTCTTTAAAGCATATCGACATAGGAAACGAGTGTAGGACTCTTACGGTTACCCGTTGCGCCTTTTGCGCGCACGGTTCGGCTTATGTAACTAGTTTACATAAACTAGCCGAAACGGGTCAAACCATATTGTTTTGACCCCAAAATCCAGAGTGTGATTATTATACCCATATAAAACAAGTCTTCAAACTTGTTGGGTCAAAATCACATTTCATTCCCGGTTTTCGCCTTTCACGCGATTAAACCGTAACTATCATTGAAACTGACCGGTCTAAGCTACGGCTAAATTAAAAGACCCGTTAGGATTCTAATAGGTTATATTAAACCTTCGTTCCAGAATAGGAGACCAGTAAAAGCTATTTGCAATTTATTTCGATTAAGGATTTATACTTGCAAAGGTAAAAACTTTTAACTTATTTTCCGTTATACGGGCTTGGGTTACGGTATATAGCATACCGCTTGATCGGGCATCAAATTCTCCACCGATTGAGTGGGTAATTGAATAAATTTGATCGGCTCGTTTAAATAGTCTTATTACTTAAAAGCCTTTGGGGGGTTAATGACCATGTCCCGGATATCCCTGGCATCATTTTACGAAATGGCCACGACCTAAGCGCAGAGTGTAGGCGTACACTCGTCAGTGCATAAATAGTCACTGTGGTATGTCTATTGATCTTTAAGCCGGACTTGATCCAGGCTACTGAACGCATAAGGAACATGTAATTCGTTCACAAGATTATGTATTTAAATAATTCTCCCAAGTTATAAAAGAGTTTGTGCCTTGTGCATTCAAATCAATTTTAATAACCATTTTTCAAAAGTGTCGGTTGAATGTATTTACCAGTGTAAACTGACGTATTTTCCCAAAAAGACTAAATGCAGGTACTATGCGTAATTGGCTGGATATTCTCCTTAGCATCATAAAGAGTCTCGCAAGCTTAAGATGCCTTCGTCTGTTGAACAAAACTTATATTTTTATTTGATCCCCTGTGGATACTTTTCGACTATTTATAATACATTTGATATTACAAACAATGGTTGAAATAAAATTATCTTTATGCTTCCGCTGTGCATTCATATATTGTGTGGTTTGACTATATTGTTGCCAACTACGTCACGATAATCCCCCACCGGGCCCACCGGTGAGACATGTGGAAATCGGGGTGTGACAGGTTGGTATCAGAGCCAACGTTGAGTGAATTAAACACTATCCTTATGTGACAACTCGAACTTTAGACTTGCTTTGTGTAACGCTATGTGCATATGTGAACTAAATTATATGTTTGATTGGATGAATGTTACGGTTAAATGTTTAAATGTTGCGTTATTGGACCACACAACACTACACCCGATCCATAAATCAATTGGGCCTTACTATTGTTTGCAAACCCACTCGGTCCATGTAATGGACCCGAGATCACAAACCGGCCCAAGTGAGGCTTCGGCCCACTTCTCTTATACGTATATACATGCACATATCCTTAGGGTTTTTGTTTACACAATTTGGCAACCTAGAGCACACACACAAACTCTCTTCCTCTTGCGACTCGGAACCGGCAATCACACACACACACCCTTTGAAGCTCTCGGCTCCGTTCTTGTTTTCATCTCGGTTAGTATGTTGATTATGATTGATTGTTGTTTATTGAATGTTGAGGTTTAATGTTTGTGATAACCGGTTTGCATACATAATATATATATTTCATTGTAGAGTGGAAAATTGTACGATGTTAATGTTAGGAATGGGAATCACCGGCTGCATGTACACTAATTGGTCCGAGAATATGTTGTTAATCGGCTAGGTTGCATGATAGTTAAGGATTCGGTATAAGGCTTGTATGGTAATCCGATTGCATGTTGTTTGAATGGATTGTTACTGTTCTCAATAATATGAAATTGCTATGAACATGATCTATTGTTGATATGAAACTGTTGAAATTTCTGTGATTGATCTGATTTCGAAACTGCCTTAGATGTTTGCTAGAATCACGGATAAGTCAATGCAGGAATTATGGAAATCAGTTACACACACGGTTGCGACTCAGATTGCGAGTCGAAACCTCACCGTCTCGACTCGAGACCACAAACAGCACCAGCCGAAACCACGGTTGCGAGTCCCGTTGCGACTCGTAACCAGACCATGATGAACCGAGATCTCCATTGCGACTCGCAACCAGCTGTTGCGACTCGTAACCTCCGGTTGCGACTCGAGATCTCCGTTGCGACTCGAGACCACCCTTTACACGCACACTGTTGGGCCTTCACTGTCACGGGCCCAATCTATTGAGCCCAACGATTTGAATTGTGGACTGTTTATTAATGGACTTGTATGTGTTTGCTATTTGGGCCGATTGAGAATCTGGATTGTTTTGTTATTGGGCTGCTTATGTCATTGGGCCGGGTATGAATGGACTTAGAACAATTGGATCCTCACATGCTATGTCTTATCTGTTTACGTGCGTACATGTTTGCCATGACTATACGTGATTACTATATACGTGCTATATACGAACCTGACTCGTATAATAACCATGATAGGACGTGAGTGACCATTTACTTGCTACTTATATTCCTTGTGTATCTGCCGAGCAAACCAAGGTGAGTTCACACAGCCAAGGCATGGGATTCCCGGGTTGGGAATTGGGTTGGATATGATGGATATGGAATGATTACTCGTACTTACGCATATACCAGACTATAGACCATCGTCCTCAGGTTAGTCAGGACACGTTACGTAAAACCTACGTAACCCAGTATACTTGCCATATGTCTCCCGGGTCGGGAGGACACGTTACGTAAAGCCTACGTAACCCAATACCATCTACTGGCTTCCAGGTCGGAAGGCCACGCTGCGTAAAGCCTACGTAGCCCCCACGCGTACCACTGTCCTCGGGGAAGGGCACGTCACGTAAAGCCTACGTGACCCTGTACGTTTTCCTGTTCTCGGTAAAGAAGAACACATGGTCGGAAGTTAGTCTAGTAAGTACCGTTAATGAGAAGCCCTCATTAGCCAGGATGAACATGGGAAACCCCCACCTTTAGTACGCACTAGTATGGGAAGCCCCCACCAGCTATACTTATGCATTACACTATGAACTTACTTTCTGTGAACTCGCTCAACTAGTTTGTTGATTATTTGCTGCATGCCTTGCAGGACCTTAGGTAATTTATGGAGCTTGCACAAGGAAGGAGCAGGTCGTTGTGGCAGATGGATCATGAACATTATTGAACTTATAACTTTATTTGGGTTTACTTTACATTACTTCCGCTACTTAAAACAGTATTTGGTTTTGAAACATCAATCATGTCATGGTGACTTACGTTGATTTCTTTTTATTAAATGCTATGTTTGATATGATTGATGGCTTGATCCTGGTCAGTCACGCTCCCAAGCGGTGGTATTCCGCGGGTGGATTTTGGGGGTGTGACACCTTAAGTGTTTAATCTCAATGACACAATTGCACATACTTGAGTCTAGACAAGAACATAGGACAAATTCGAATTGTTATTCCAGTTTGTCTTTTTATTGTTTATTGTTATTTAAAGTTTTGAAAGCAGGAAATATGCCACCAGCAATCAGACGAGGAAGAGGAGGAAGAGGAAAAGGGACAATCATTACTCACAATGATCACGAGGCTGGACCTTTGAACATGAGAGCTCCTTCCAGTACGAGAAGTGAGGAACCACAGAGATGAAGAAGAAACCTCTTTGAACCTGCGAGACATTCTACCTCGCATAGCTCAACACCCTCATACCGTCATTCATTTGGACCAGATTCGGAAAATAATCCCAATAACCCTCAACCATCATTTATACCTCTCCAGCGATCTGCTTCGCACTGTTCTTATGGCGATCCTTCACCTTTCTTCGTAGGACAGTTTAACCCGGCGGATTATATCCAAGAGCCAATAGGGTATAACCCTTTAGGACCAGAGGATCACTTTTCTGAAGATAATGTCGTGGATATGGACGAGGATACAGATCCCGTCGAACCTGCAAGGGGTACTCCCAATCATCCAATCGAGATCTCTGATGGGTCATCCTTCCATGGAACACCCTATCAAGGTCCCGACAGCTACCAGGCGAGGTTTGACCAATGTAATTGGTACTTTACACCTTCACATCATTTCTCGCCTCACGACCAACAGCAACAACAGGATCCTTCTGAGGATTCGCGGTTCGTGGCAGTTACGCCACCGCCACCGATTCAACCAGTAATTCCAGATCCGCCAAGGCGTAGAAGATCAGGCGCACGGATGTCCACCCGAGGAGGGGAATTCCATTTCAGCACCCCTCGCCACTCGAGTGCGAGTCACTATCCGTCAGTGCCTGAAGAAGAACCACAATTAGGGGAACCTTCTGGTCACCCTGCAGAGGTGAATTCTGCACCAGTTGCACCACCTCCGCCACCTTTCGGATATGACAATCCGATACCAGCGTACGGCGGCTCCACGGCATACAATCCGTTTGAGCAGCCGACTCACACGCACTACAACTATAACTATGATGCCGATCCATATGTGGTAGCGGCTAATTATAATGCGCTTCATGGAACCTCTTGGAGACCAGATTACTCAGCTCATGGGTATCCAATACCTCCTAGACCTCCGGTTCAGCAACCGTCGCAGCAGCCACATTTTCCTCCACCGGAGCAAGAAGAAATACTCCACCGTTTAAACCGTGTGGAACGAGACTTCGAACAAGAACGTAAGAGTAATCGTGGATTTCTCAAGGGCCTAGCAAACCTACTAAAAGGGAGGAAGAAACGAGATCATTAGTCTCCTTATGTATTGTTGTATTTACAATTTAGTCCCTGCGTGGACATTTGTCGTATTTCAGTCCTTACGTGGACTTATCTTTTAGTCCCTGCGCGGACATATATCTTATGTATTGGTCCCTGCGTGGACTTGTTTTTCTATAAACCTCTGCGTAGGTATTTATTTATTTAAAAAGTCCCATTTAGGGCAGCGTGTAATCATATTTGAAATTTATGGAATGTTATGTTATGAATTTCAATTTTGTTATTATATATGAAATAAATCAAAAATCATTCCTTTTAAATTTAAATCTGCCTAAATAAAGAATCTTAAGAGTGAAACCTAGCCAGGTGTCTTTATAAGACCCGGCCAAGATGGTAAGACCTGATTAAAAGATTCAGATTCCAAGTTAAGCTCTGTAATCATGTTAACGTTCATGGCAGATGTGATTCGTTAAAATCGCACGCGTCATTCTTATATAAGAATCCTTTTAAGGATTCCAAAGCCCAAATTAATGATTTGTAAATCATGGGTTAAATCGTCAATAAAGATGATCATTATTAAACATCCATTAGCGATGTAGTGCCTACGAGCCAAATTTATTAAACATCCATTAGTGATGTAGTGCCTACGGGCCATAATTATTGTCATATAAGACAAAAGGCAGTGGTAGTCTATGACTCCCTGTCAGAAAAGGTAAAAGGACTACGGTTCAAACCTTCATGCCTTGATTCTCTGAAATCCCGGCTAATATTATAAAAAAAAACGTCCTCGTGACTAGGCTTTTATGCCACTAACAACATTGTTTGTAATTAGGATAGTTTATGTTCAAATCCTAAATAAAAGTGAGTAACAAATTAACCAGATATGGTCTCTGTTTACCATGGTTAATGAATTGCCATAAAAGACAATTCCATAATAAACTCCTAAATAAAACTTTTTTTCGTTATCTTCTGTAGCAGATTCAAGTTACCATGGCTAATCCAAGTGGGGAGAATAGTCATTCGAAAGAAGATGAATACGATAATGCCTAGGTTCATTTGACGGGCGCGGAATTGAAAGCGCTTGTCGACAATGCTGTTAAGGCAGCCATGGATCGACAGTACGAAGAGTATACTGAATCCCGGAGCAGAACCATATCTAAACCACACTCAAAGCCAAAAACCCACTCAAAATCTCACAGCAAACCACCGTCTAAGCCTAAAAAGGACGATGATAACCACTCATCCAATGAAAACAGTGTCCGTCCAGAAAAAGTGTATACTGATGCGTCTCGCGCTAGGGGCTGCACCTACAAGTATTTTGTATCATGCAAACCCCGAGACTTCACTTGGGAGAAAGGCGCAGTAGATTGTATGACGTGGCTAGATGAGATGGACACCGTGGTGGACATCAGTGGTTGCGCAGAGAAAGATGTGGTAAAGTTTGTTTCACAATCATTCAAGGGCAAGGCCCTGGCTTGGTGGAGGTCGTTGGTTCAGGCCTCGGGGAAGGCTGTGCTGTACAGCATGACATGGGAGGAATTCATTTCTCTCATCAAAGAGAATTATTGCCCCCAACATGAGGTTGAAAAGATCGAGACCAACTTTCTATCGTTGGTTATGACGAACCTTGACTGTCAAGCTTACCTCATGAGCTTCAACACGATGTCCCGGTTGGTTCCGTATCTGGTAACCCCGGAGCCAAAGAGAATAGCTCGTGATCACAGGTACTTTTCTCGTAAATGATATCTTTGCAAGAGTACTTTTTGATTCGGGCGCTGATAAGTCTTTCGTAGATCATAAATTTTGCAAATTGCTGAATATGCCTGTCAAAACCTTAAATGTGAATTATGAGGTAGAGCTAGCAGATGGCACCGTAGAAACCGTCTCCACTGTGTTAGATGGATGTGTGATATCCATTAAGAACCACTCTTTTCCTCTATCTCTACTTCCCTTTAAATTGGCCGGTTTTGACATAGTGCTGGGTATGGACTGGTTATCTCACAACCAGGCCCAAATCGTCTGCAACAGAAAGCAAGTGGTCATAAAGACTCCGACTGATGAATCGCTTACCATTCGGGGATATACCCAGTATGGATTGCCTGAGCAAGTGACTATGCTCAAGGCTTCAAAATGTCTAAAGAAGGGTTGTGTCATCTACATGGCACAGGTGATTTTTGATGAGCCTAAGCCGAAGATAGAAGACATTCCCGTCATTTCGGAATATCCAGAAGTTTTCCCTGAAGATCTACCTGGTTTGCCACCAGATAGGCAAGTGGAATTCAGGATCGATATCATCCCTGGAGCAGCACCTATTGCTCGAGCGCCCTACAGGCTAGCACCAACCGAAATGAAGGAGTTGAGGACCCAGCTGGATGAACTGCTAGCTAAAGGTTTCATCAAACCTAGTTCGTCTTCCTGGGGAGCACCTGTCCTGTTTGTCAAGAAGAAGGACGGATCGATGCGTCTGTGCATCGATTATCGCGAGCTTAATAAGGTCACGATAAAGAATAGATATCCCTTGCCGAGGATCGACGATTTGTTCGATCAGTTACAAGGGGCAAGTTATTTCTCAAAGATTGACTTAAGGTCAGGCTACCATCAACTGAAATCAGAGATGAAGACGTACACAAAACCGCATTTAGGACTCGTTACGGTCACTACGAGTTCCTAGTGATGCCTTTTGGGCTCACTAATGCACCGGCTGTGTTCATGGATCTCATGGATCGCGTCTGCAAGCCGTACTTAGACAAATTCGTCATCGTTTTCATCGACGACATTCTTATCTACTCTAAGAACCGAGCTGACCATGAGAAACACCTTCGCTGTATTCTCAAACTCCTACATCACGAGAAACTCTATGCCAAATTCTCTAAGTGCGAATTCTGGCTTCGAGAAGTCCAATTCTTAGGACATGTTGTCAGCGAGCGTGGTATCCAAGTGGATCCCGCTAAAGTAGAAGCTGTCTTGAATTGGCAAGAGCCAAAGACGCCTACAGAGATTCGTTGTTTCCTGGGGTTAGCAGGATACTACATGCGTTTCATTGAAAATTTTTCAAGGATTGCTGCGCCCTTAACTTCCCTGACCAAGAAGAAGGTAAATTTGTTTGGGGCCCTAAGCAGCAAGAGTCCTTTGATATTCTGAAGCAAAAGTTGAGCAACGCTCCTGTACTGATATTGCCTGAAGGTACCGAGGAGTTCGTAGTTTACTGCGACGCATCACACACTGGCATGGGATGTGTGCTCATGCAGAAAGGCAAGGTTATTGCCTATGCTTCGAGACAGTTAAAGGTGCACGAGAAGAATTACACCACCCATGACTTGGAGCTGGGTGCCGTTGTGTTCGCACTAAAGCTGTGGAGGCATTATCTGTATGGTATCAAGTTTGTGATCTATTCTGATCATAAGAGCCTTCAACATCTGTTTAATCAGAAGGAACTAAACATGAGGCAACGCCGTTGGATGGAGACTTTAAATGATTATGATTGTGAAATCAGATATCATCCCGGCAAGGCGAATGTAGTCGCTGATGCCCTGAGTAGAAAGGAAAGGGTGAAACCCATCCGAATCAATGCTAAGAGCATTGAAGTGAAGAATAATTTGATTGAAAGGTTGTTAGCTGCACAGAGAGAAGCTGTGTTGGAAGCTAACTATCCTAAAGAAAAGTTAGGAGTAACTGAGGAGCAGTTAACTCTTAGCAAGGACGGAATTTTACGATTAAATGGACGAATATGGGTTCCAATTTATGGAGGACTACGAGATGTTATCCTCCAGGAAGCCCATAGTTCCAAATATTCTGTTCACCCGGGAGCTGATAAGATGTATCAGGATCTAAAGGCAAATTATTGGTGGATAGGCTTGAAAAAGTCTGTAGCCGCTTATGTAGCCAAATGCTTGACTTGTGCGCAAGTCAAAGCTGAGCATCAAAAGCCGTCAGGCTTGCTACAACAGCCTGAACTTCCCGAATGGAAGTGGGAATGTGTAACTATGGATTTTATTACCAAGTTACCCAAGACGAGGAAAGGAAATGACACAATATGGGTTATAGTAGATAGACTGACTAAGTCAGCTCATTTCTTACCCATCAAGGAGACTTATAGCTCTGACATGTTAGCCCAGTTATACGTTGATAAGATCGTAGCCTTGCATGGCATACCTGTGTCTATTATCTCTGACCGGGATACTAGATACACGTCTCATTTCTGGAAAAGCTTCCAGCAATCTTTGGGCACACGTTTGAATTTTAGTACGGCTTACCATCCTCAGACAAACGGTCAGAGTGAGCGTACTATTCGAACGTTGGAAGACATGCTACGTGCATGTGCTATCGATTTGGGTGGTAGTTGGGATAAGAACCTACCACTAATCGAATTCTCCTACAACAATAGCTACCATACCAGCATTAAGGCTGCGCCCTTCAAGGTATTATACGGTAGAAAGTGTAGATCGCCTGTTTGTTGGGCGGAAATTGGAGATGTCCAATTATCAGGAACAAAGATAGTCTTTGAAACGACGGACAAGATTATCCAGATTCGAGACCGTCTCGAGGCTGCCCGAGATAGGCAGAAGAGTTACGCGGATCCAAAGCGTAAAGATTTTCACTTCGAAGTAGGTGAAAAAGTGTTACTTAAAGTATCACCCTGGAAGGGGGTGATGCGTTTCGGTAAGAAAGGCAAACTAAGCCCGAGATACATAGGACCTTTCGAGGTTATCGAACGTGTCGGGTCAGTTGCCTATAAGTTAAACTTACCGGAGGAGCTCAATGGAATTCACAATGTGTTCCACATCTGCAATCTGAAGAAGTGCTTCGCTGATGAATCACTGGTAATACCACATACAGATGTGCATATAGATGAGAGCTTGAAATTTGTGGAAAAACCTTTGTCGATTGAAGATCGACAGGTAAAGAAGCTTCGAAGGAAGCATGTACCTATTGTTAAGGTCAAATGGGATGCCCGTAGAGGTCCCGAATTCACGTGGGAGGTTGAATCCACGATGAAAGAGAAATACCCTTATTTGTTTCAGTAAATCTCGGGTCGAGATTTATTTTAAGGGGGTGAGGATGTAACACCTCGAAATTTTGTGTCCAATAAAGTGTTGACACGTGTCATGAGTTTACACGTTGCATTAACTATTAAATAAAGGACTAAAGTTGACAAACCTTGAAAGTATGTAAATTCGAGGGTTATAAATGTCAACGAAGGGTAAATATACTGTATAGTAACCCTAAATGATGCTCGTACCTTCAAACGAATAAATCATGGATCGTACGGAGCGAAACGCGGGAGAAAGTGAGAGAAAGCTACAGTGGTTAATTGTGTCAACATGTTTAATTTATACCTCTGAGTGACCCTTTGACGAACCCGAGGCTTTGTAACAGTAAAATACGCTCACTAGAATATACGATATAAATTCCACGAAGTTCCGTTTTAAAACGAGAAAGTTATGATCAAATTCGTATGAGAGGGGTTAAAAGCGTCAACAATAAAAGTTAAGGCTTTTCGGATAGAATTTAAACTAACCGGGGACTTAACAATGCGGGTAAAAGGCACGAGGCCCTTAGTGGTAAATAATCGAGGGCCAAATCGCAAAGTTACCCCTTCGAAACCGAAAGGTCAGGTTAATCATTACAAAAGATTAGAAAATCTTGGAAATCAGGTCTAATGCGGGCCGCGTTAAGGTTATGGGTGATTTAAGGCGGGCCGCGAGCCAGCTGCTGATTCGTTTTCTGACATTAGGATTCATGCGGCCCGCGTCCGAATTGCTGAATCCTAATGCGGGCCGCGTACGAGTCCCAGATGCAGAAACTTTGGACAGATTCAATGTTTAAGCTTGTGAACGATCATTGAGGCATTAATTGAAGCATGGGCGCCCTCTACATGTCCCCTAGCACCTTAGGACACCTGCTGATCATCCATGAGTAGTCCTAGAGTGAGTTGTAATGATCTTAAGCATGGAAATTCACTATAAAACCCAATGCATTGTGCACAATTGAAACACACCTCAAATCTGCATTCTAGTTCATCTCTGGAGCTCTAAACCATTCTTCTATCATCCCTAGTCGTGCACCAAGCTTCTGTAAGTGTGTCTACCCTTTTGTGGCTTAGTTTATGCATAGTTTAGCTTAAAAGTGAATCCGTCGTAATTAACGATTGACTTTGCGATAAATCATAAATGGTCCAGTGGTTTGTCGAATCAAAGATAGTTATATGTTGGTAATCATGTGGGCTTTAAACCCCTAAAAGGGCACCATCTGATTCCCACTCTAACTAGTCCAAATGTCGAGTCAAACGTGCTTAGAAAAAGTCAACAGAAATGCCATTTTGCGATTTAATGCATAATCAGTAATGTAGATGATGTGTAACCTGTTTAAACACTCATAAAACATGATAATAAGTATATTAACTAGTCTAAGCTTGTTTGATCCGACCATTTGCTGTTTTGACCTGGTTCGGAGCCAAAAGTCGCAAAGCTTTGACTTTTGCATTGACTTCAGTTCTGACCCGTTAAAGTATGAATTAGATATGCCTTAGGACTCTCTTAGGACCAGGTTACATGATGGTACAACCCTCTGTGACCGGTTTGTTGTTTGTCCGAGTCTTTTACACATTTCCGTTAAATGCTTAAAAGTTGACCGTAACGCCCTTTTTGATTTAAAACGAGAATTTCGGACATGTGAAAGAACCATAACCTTAGTTACTGATTTCTAAGAATGTCCCTAAAATTTCATGTCAATCCGAGGTCCAGAATAGGAGTTATGCTAAATAGCGCAAATTACGGAAACTTTAGTAATTAAATAGCGCAATTAGCATAACGCCTATCTAAACCCAGATTTCGACACCAAACCTTTTACACACTGATGTAAAATGATATTTTAGGATTTTTAAAGATTTTTAATTATTTTTAACCTGCTCATAACCTGCGGTTATGGCAACGGTTCGGTAAATACCGAATATACCCTTTACGGCCATAACTTGAGTTCTACAAGGTCTTTTGACCCGATTCCAGTTGCTACTGATTTTAAATAATAAATAAAGTATTTTAGACTTTATAAACTTTCGGGAAACTCAGATTTCCTGTAGAACTAAACCTCTTTTATAATCTTTAAAAGACAGAAATACCCCTACGGGGCATAATATGAACTTAAACTTGTTACGGGCATTATGGAAGATATCCTACTGATACCACAACCTCTTTAAAGCATATCGACATAGGAAACGAGTGTAGGACTCTTACGGTTACCCGTTGCGCCTTTTGCGCGCACGGTTCAGCTTATGTAACTAGTTTACATAAACTAGCCGAAACGGGTCAAACCATGTTGTTTTGACCCCAAAATCCAGAGTGTGATTATTATACCCATATAAAACAAGTCTTCAAACTTGTTGGGTCAAAATCACATTTCATTCCCGGTTTTCGCCTTTCACGCGATTAAACCGTAACTATCATTGAAACTGACCGGTCTAAGCTACGGCTAAATTAAAAGACCCGTTAGGATTCTAATAGGTTATATTAAACCTTCGTTCCAGAATAGGAGACCAGTAAAAGCTATTTGCAATTTATTTCGATTAAGGATTTATACTTGCAAAGGTAAATACTTTTAACTTATTTTCCGTTATACGGGCTTGGGTTACGGTATATAGCATACCGCTTGATCGGGCATCAAATTCTCCACCGATTGAGTGGGTAATTGAATAAATTTGATCGGCTCGTTTAAATAGTCTTGTTACTTAAAAGCCTTTGGGGGGTTAATGACCATGTCCCGGATATCCCTGGCATCATTTTACGAAATAGCCACGACCTAAGCGCAGAGTGTAGGCGTACACTCGTCAGTGCATAAATAGTCACTGTGGTATGTCTATTGATCTTTAAGCCGGACTTGATCCAGGCTACTGAACGCATAAGGAACATGTAATTCGTTCACAAGATTATGTATTTAAATAATTCTCCCAAGTTATAAAAGAGTTTGTGCCTTGTGCATTCAAATCAATTTTAATAACCATTTTTCAAAAGTGTCGGTTGAATGTATTTACCAGTGTAAACTGACGTATTTTCCCAAAAAGACTAAATGCAGGTACTATGCGTAATTGGCTGGATATTCTCCTTAGCATCATAAAGAGTCTCGCAAGCTTAAGATGCCTTCGTCTGTTGAACAAAACTTATATTTTTATTTGATCCCCTGTGGATACTTTTCGACTATTCGTAATACATTTGATATTACAAACAATGGTTGAAATAAAATTATCTTTATGCTTCCGCTGTGCATTCATATATTGTGTGGTTTGACTATATTGTTGCCAACTACGTCACGATAATCCCCCACCGGGCCCACCGGTGAGACACGTGGAAATCGGGGTGTGACAAGCACCAATACAAAGTTTTCTTGCCGTTCTTTACAAAGGAACACATGAACAATTGAAAACGACAAGCTGGTCGACGTCATACCCACAACTTGGAGAAATGGCATGTTGTACATGTTTTTTTGTACATCGCGTCGATCAACAACACATGTGGGAATGCACACCACATATCATATGAGTAGGGATGAACAAAGAAAATCCTTAATACAACATATGTTCTGGCTTCCTCCCAAGTGTAGTAAATGAAATAGTTAGACAACAACAGGCTTTCCAGTATCTTGTATCTGTATGGGAGCCTTACCGACTTTATGTGAGGTTCTAATATTCTACATCGCATTTTGTACGTCTTTCGGAATACGGATGCTATCGGGGTCCTAGTTCCTTAATTTCTGGTAGTTGTTGCATAGCTCCATGTTTAGAGTTGTTAGCTGCTCCGCCAACTTATATTTGCTAGGAGAATGTCTCTACACAAACCCTCCAGATGCTCAGCAGGTTCGTGGTTATGTTTCAGTTCTTTCACATCTAACCTCCAAATGTCCCGTGTGGCGCCCGAAACGCAATCTGTAGAAACAAGGAACGATTTTTTTGCTCCCAGATTTTTTCATCATGACTTTATTAAGGTGCTTACCACCACGGTCACATTCAGGCTATACCATCACGACCATTTTGCTAAGTACTTTCTTCGATCGTCGGGTCACAACGACGTACCATTTTCATTTTCCCTTCATTATGCCCAATCCTACGTTCTTTTAGATACATGTAAGCTAAACATCGATACCGTTAATATACATTTATATTATTAGTCTTATATAATTGTTTTATTATATTTATTAATTTTAATTTATAACATTTAACTAAAAACATACGTATATCATTGTCTCACATACTAAATAAATGAATGTGATACCTAGTGACGTGAGCGAGGGTGTGTATATCTTTATTATATTTTTTAGTACTTTCAATCGTTATTCAAGCTTTATATTTATAAAACACGATATGACACTATCACTCTCTACAACAAGTTATGGCAAGTGCACCCATGGTTGGCGTAGTATAGTGATGGTAAGATACAAAGAAAATCAAAAGTATACAAAGAAACTCACTTTTTCCAACATCAGTACTAAAAAGGGTTGATTTTACACCTTATTTGATATAATTTGTATGTTGCATTTGGTGCATATCACTTAGTTAGTTTCATAAGGATTTCCTGAGTTAGGGGGTTGCTCATCATGATTTGGTGGTGTGTACGGAGGTTCACCATCGTATCCTCCACCATCTAGATAGTTATGTTGCCAGTAAAAAGATTGACGCATGTGTCCGTAATCCGGATACGCTTGTTGTGCAGATAAGATGGTTCATCAATAGGGGGAGGCTCGTTCAAATCTAGCAACAATCTGTTTTGCTCACAATGAATGCTAGATCCGACCTCGTCCTCATCATTAGAATTTGAAACGCTAGGCTCCTCCTAAACAACGGTATGATAATAAAATAATAATCACAACAACAAGTAAGTTAAGTTAATAAATGTCTACAGGATGGGTTTCAGGCACCCATGACTCATTATAATATTGCCCAAAGAAATAGTTGGCATCCCAATACGATATAACTCTCGAATAGTTTTAAGAATGAAATCTTTGAAGACAACGAATGATCAAGCCTTGAAGATCAAAGATGAAACCTTTACGTGCCATTATTTGTAAAGTGAATTTTGAAAGCTCTACGACGCGTATAGACCTATACGCATCGTACAACTTTATTCATGTGACATATATACGCCACGTATGTGCCTATACATGACATATATAGTGGCACGTACAGGGATCGTATTGCCCTATACATGGGTTGTACGTGTTAGTATATACACCATGTACATGGTGTATATATGACTGATATGAAATTTGTACAGGTTGTCTAGTGTGAGAACCATTGAAACCCTACACGACACGTACAAGTTTGTATTCCTTTTCATTGTTAATACAATCATTTCTGTTTGTTTTATCTAAATCAAATTTTAGTACTAGGGGACCACTCAATCAATTTTTTTATTTTTTTATTTAAAAGTTAACAGAAAAAACAAACCCAGTTAGAGGTTTGGGTGAAAATGACAAAAGATGCTAAACGTAAAGGGCAATATGGCACAAAAAAACTTGTTTTGGATGAAACTGGCAAATAGACCCAAACCTCAGGGATGATTTTGATAATTCACTCTAAATTAATTTTAAGAAGTGAGAATAGATCAAATAATCACTTATAATAAATGTTTGGAAAATCAAAACATGTAGGGAGACAAAGAAACATAAGCATATAAAAAATGATGTTAGGTAAATTAGTCTTTCTTAACTCTAATAACACTTTATTCTCAACATCTTAATTACACTTTAATTCCCCGTCTTTAACCAAATTATGGATAATTACCTGATACTTAGACAATATCCACTTATAAAAAACTAACTACACCCACAATTTATAAATAGCCATATCTTTTTTGTAAGTTAATTTAGTTTTTTTAAATTACACCATAAACACGAGGGTAAAAAAACGATAATCGGCTTATACATTAAACTATAAAAATTCTTAACTTTTGAGGAGCATGAAATGCCCTTCCAAATGCATTATAAGATAGTATAGCTTAAAAGAACCGCACCGAACCATTTATATTTCCATATATTTCAAGCTTTTATACCTCCAGTTCAATTATTTCATATTTTATACCTCTATTTCATGTTTTTATACACTAGTTTCATGTATTTTACACCTGAATTTCATACTTGTTTTTAAACAAAAATTTTATCCCAAATTTGATTGTGACTATTAACTGAAATTATA
This sequence comes from Helianthus annuus, assembly GCF_002127325.2. NCBI lineage: Eukaryota > Viridiplantae > Streptophyta > Magnoliopsida > Asterales > Asteraceae > Helianthus > Helianthus annuus. The sequence goes on from NC_035437.2 coordinate 122,857,066, forward strand.
GAAACCGAACCAAAAACCATCAAACTAACCGAATGAACTAAACTAACCGTACCATATACATCCTAACAGTGCCCGTGTTTTCCATCGCATCCTCAAGCACTTTTCTAGTATTTATATAAACACACGTACGTGTATGTGTTTTTTTTTTTGTGTTTCTGTGCATGATTTTTTATTTTAGATAGAACTGGTACATTGTGACGAAATATTCAACCAATCAAATTCTAGAGTCATCAAGTTATCGATTTTTTTATTGTTCAAAGTGAATTCAACATAGAGAACTCGAAACTCGGGATCGGTGTAATTCAAATTTGTTTCAAACTAGTGAAATTTCCCGCGCTACGGAGCGGGGAATTCGGACGTTATCGATTCATCTCGTTTTGTAACAGGATGAGCACGGTACCCGTGCGGTACCGAACCGGTACCGAAAGTAACGGTCAGGGGCGGATTCAGGCTGGTTCATCGGGTTCTCGGGAACCAGTCGATTTGGAAAAAAACGTTTTTTTTTGTAGTGTAAACCTTGTATGATTTGAAAAAAAAAACGTTTTTTTGTAGTGTAAACCTTGTATGATTTGGAAAAAGGAACCCAGTGAAAAAACTGGCTGGATCCGCCACTGGTAACGGTATGGAAAACGGGGAAAAGTGGTACCGGTAGCGAATACACCGGTTCGGTACCAGTACCAAAACGATATCGATACCTATCGGTGTGTTACTCGTAAACACCGGTACTGTACGGGTTGGTTATAAAAATTAATTCCCTGCACTACGCGACGGGGAACTCGAACGTTATCGATTCATTTTGTTATGTAACGGGATGAGCACGGTACCTGTTCGGTACCGAAAGTACCGGTACTTAAAAAGGGGGAAAAGTGGTACCAGTACCGAATACACCGGTTCGGTACCGGTACTGATACGGTATAGGTACTTACCGATGTTTTACCTGTAAAGACCGGTACCGTAAATGGGGAAAACGAGAACAGTTCCGGTCCGGTACCGAATATACCCGGTACGGTTCGGTACCCGGTACCAAATGTTCATCCCTAATATGCACTACAATGTAGGAAGATGAAGGTATGTTAAAAAGGTTTTTGTTTTAAAAGATTTGACAGCAGGTAATAAAAAAATTTCTTTCCGACAAAAGGCTTCAAACCCGATACAATCGCTATATATTTGAATGTTCATACAATCAACTTAATTGCGAATTTTTTTCTAAATAACTTTAAGCTATACATAAAGCGGAGAAGGACAAAAAAAAAACGTAAATTTAAACAGGTAAAATCGAATTTTTTAACCGAAGGCAAAATTGCAATTTTGAGTTATGGGCAAAAACATCATTTTATTTTGAACTGAGGGGAAAAATATAATTTTGAACTCAGGCCAAAAGTGTAATTTTAAAGCGGTGATAAAATCGTAAATTGGTGGGCCAAATGGAGGAGTTCCAGGCAGTTGCCTGGAACTACTCCTCCATCTTGTGTTTGTAGTTATACACTGGGGGCAAAATCCTAATTTGACTGGGAAAGCAATGAAAAGCGATGACAAAAATGTAAATTTAATTTGAGGGCAAAATCGTAATTTACCTGGGAGGGAGAAAACAAAGCTAATGGCGAAACTCTAAATTTAAACGGGGCAAAATCGTAATTTTGAATGGAGGGGCAAAATTGTAATTTCTCACCAGAGGCAAAAGCATAATTTTATTTTAAACCGGAGGTAAAATCGTAATTTTAAACTATTGGCAAAAGCGTAATTTTAAAGCATGACAAAATCATAAATGATTTTAGCAAAAAAAAAAAAAAAGAAAAAAAGTCAAAAAGACGAAAAAAAAATTAATAAATCACTGTTCATCACATTTACAAAATGTTATAGAGTAAATTAGTATGAAAAAATACATACTGAAAATTTTAAAATACTAAATAAAAATATTACTATTATCAACAACTACAAAAAGAAGTGGCGGCACATGAAAGCTGCCTAGCACTCCCCTTTTGGCCCAACAAATTTATGATTTTATACCACTTTAAAATTACGATTTTGCCATTAGTTTAAAATTATGTTTTTGCCCCCACTTAAAAATAAATTTACGCTTTTACTCCCAGCTATATATTTCAATTTTGCCCCCGGTTCAAAATTACGATGTTGCCCCGTTTCAATTTACAGTTTTGCCATTAGTTTTTTCACTTAAAATTACGATTTCCCCATCAGTTCAAAATTATGTTTTTACCCCCACTTAAAAATAAATTTACGCTTTTGCTCCCAGCTAAAAATTTCAATTTTGCCCTCGGTTCAAAATTACGATTTTGCCCCGTATAAATTTATAATTTTGCCTTTAGTTTTTTTCTCACACCCAAGTTACGATTTTGCCCTCAACTTAAATTTACATTTTGCCCATCGTTTTTGTTTGTTTTCCTGGTGAAATTACAATTTTGCCCTCAGTGTAAAATTACAGTCGTGCCGGCAGCTTCGTGGCACTCTCCCGTTGGTCCATTCAATTTACGATTTATCCCCGAATAAAAAATATGATTTCGCCCTCAGTTAAAAATTACGGTTTTCCAATCGTTTTAGTTTTTTAGCAAAATTATAAAGGTTTTTTTAATTGGTTTACTCAATTTAATTTTTTTTCATGTCATAGAGCTGCCTAACACTCGCTCATTAGTCCTGAAAAATTACAGTTTTGCCCAGAGCCCAAAATTACGGTCTTATCATCGTTTTTGTTTTTTTTCTTAGCAAAATTATAGTAGACTTTTTTAATTGATTGAGAATTATTCGGCCATCGCCCCGCAACGCGGGCGAGGCATCAACTAGTATATATACAACTAGGTTATCACCCGGGATTGCTTACCGGGCTAAAGAAAGTTATGTATATTAAAAACTATTTATGATTAATATAAACTTAATCACGAGTTGTGAAGTTATAAGGAAACTTATAAACAGATTGACTACTAATGTGAAATCTTATGTGAAATAAAGCCTACTTATGTGGAATCTATGTGAAAAAAAAAACTGAACAACTAAAACCAAACAATCGCATCTAATGGGTTCGAAATGCCATGTTTACTAAATATGTTTGATACAACCATAACCCGAACCAACCAATTTATAAGTAATAAATGGGTTCCAAATGCTATTTTTACTAAGTAAAGTTTACACAAAAGAGCATAATATTGGATAGTTAGATGGCATACACGAAAGGGGACGAAAAAGTTTGAGAATTTCAATTCCGGTTATATCCTCCACGTCTTATAAAAGGCTGTATAATGTTTTTCCTATGTATGTTAAACATTCCTTTTTTGAAACCTACTATGTGAGCTCACTGTCAAATTTATTATTTGTGCAATGATAGATGGGATAGAATAAGAAAAAATTGACATATTACATAATAGGTTATCACTCGTAAGTTTCACAGATTAAAGCAAGTTAAAATCATACAACTACACTACAAAATCAAATATAACTGCAAGCATGGTTGAACCGGCGTCGACCTCCGCAAAACACCTGTAACCAGCTGTAGTTAGCATTACCATCACCACCCATCGAATCTAGTCAGAACCCAAACACACTTTATAGTAATGGGTCAAGTGTCTTTTTGTCAAAAATACCAATTTAAAAAGGGCGGAATGCTGGTTTTTATGCAATTTTTGCAACATTTGTATTGTGAAAAATGTAGTTTTGCAGTGTCTTTTTCTGTCAAAAAGTGCAGTTTGTGCCCGGTTTAAATTCCTTGAAAGTTCCTCCAGTTCGCTGAACCCACTTGCATCAATCTGTGCCAGGTTCCATCAAAAATCTGTGGTAAGAATACCATTTTGACCCGTTTTGCCACAATTGCTGAAGGGGTATGGTCCCAAAAGGCCGCGCAGACCTTCATTCAGATCGCGCGCAGGACCATACTCCTTATTCATCAAATTGTTTACTGCCAACCTCACGTGGGTTATGTCATCATGCATGAATCTCGCGCGAGGTCTAAACAAGAGAAAACACCAGATTCAACACTTAGCATTCTGATTATGAGCCTCCAACCACCCATACCCTGCGCAGGCTAGTTCTGTGTTAGCAAGGGCCGTGCAGGGATATGGCGCAGGGCTACTTCAGAAGACACACAAGGTACAAGTGGCAGAAGAAAAGGGCCAATCCACATCCTCCAGGCTCTGCTCAATCGTGCTCCACGATCGTCTGACGTGCAGGAGACAGAAAGTACTTAAGGACGCCTACGTGGCACCAATCACAGGGCAAAGACACATGCCCCACGATCTCCACTTACCTGCTGATGGCAGAGGGACAACAAGGCCGACAACAGTGACACGTGGCTCCAATCATGGTGCGCCAGCACCGGAGAACTTCTAGAAGCCACTAACGGTCGACACCAGCGAGACAAGGAGCATATCCACTATGTTGTCACCTTCCGGCCCAAGGCCCATCAGCCCTCATCCACTTACACCTCTCCAGTTATAAATAGAGACCTTAGTCCACAGGTTAAACATTCTATTCCCTCTACTCTCACTCATTACACACTTTAATCTCCTCAAAGCAGATACTTATTCTCACGCCAGAGTCTGGTTAAGAGGGAAACCCCCATATTCCCCTCTTAACGAGCTAACGGTGTTCTGTTTTGCAGGATTAGTGGATCATTAAGGAGCTCAGAAAGTCATAAGAAGATTAACCCTTATGGTAGAAACATAAACCAAACTAATCAACCCTAGAAATAGTTCCGTGTTTCTTCATTGGCGCCCACCGGTTTTCTACAAATCACTTTCATCTTCTTTTTCTAAGTTTTCTGAGTTGTTTTTCCATCGATCATTACTGGTCAAGGAATCATTCCTGAGTTTGGTTTTGGAGCAAACTCTAATGCAGTGTTGGGGGAGGACAATCAAAACGTCCAAGTCCAGCATGTAGAAGAAATCGGTGAAATTGAAGTAACCAACACTGAAGGACCCCGCGCGAGCATCACTTGCATCACTCAGACGGTAACCCAAGGAAACAGTGGTGCTGGACCTTCAAATCCGGCTCCACCTCAGAACATTTCGGCGCTATTAGGGCTACCTGAAGGCGAAACTCCAGCCTCTTGGTACGCCAAGCAAATTGCCACCATTAATCTTGCGTATTAATCTTTAAGCACATAGCAAGCAGTTTTACAAGCAGAACCTTCCTTGGTTACACCTCAGGGCCAGAGTCAGGGGGCGCGCCAGATACCCCCACAACAAAACCTCCAAGGAAGAAGTAACATACCTCCCCCCACAAGAAGGCCAAGCGTGCATGAGACTCGCGACACGCGGGGTGAGACAGAAAGCTATTCTGACTATCCGTCAAATGAACAATGAATGGGATGACACAGACCCAAACGACCCAACTTGGCAAGATGACGAAGGGTCTTCAGTCTTCAACTACTTACAGAGGAACCATGAATATTACAAACCAAGGCAGCACGTCGGATACAGCGAAGAGGCAGAGCGAGACTTCCGCCTCGCCTATCGACCAGCTGAAGCTGTAGAACATTCAAAGTTCATCCCAAAGATTGCTCTAGCGCCGCTATCAAGAGAAAAATTGCCTCCAACAGTTGGAAATTTAATGGGCTGACTGATCCTGATGATCACGTTAGAGTATTTACAAGCGTTGGTTGCATGGGAGGACGGAATATGCCTATGTGGTGCCATCTGTTTATCCAAACTTTCACAAGGGCTGCTCGCGCCTGGTTTGACAGCCTCCCACCAGGAAAGATCAAGTCATGGGTTGATTTTAGAACACACTTTGTAAACCACTTCAGTTAGCAAAGACGTTACCAGCACGACACAGCTGAAGTAACAGACATTTGGCGAAGGGAGAACGAAGGTTTAGAAGATTTTATTACTCGCTTTAATAAGGAGTGTTTGGAAATCGGTGGTGTAAGCGAACAGCTCATGCACGCTCACTTTAAGAAAGCCATTCGCTGTGATAGCCTCATCAGGACTATCACGGGAAAAGATGGAATGCCCAAGGAATGAGATAGGCTCATGGAAGCTGCGAAGATAATCGCGCAAACTGAAGAATCATTGGCCGGTCACAAGAACTCTTACACTTAAGATAGATTTTCCAAAGGAACCTCGCGCGATAACAACAGGCGTAACAAAGGCAAAAACCCTGGATGGAAAGCCAGCCATTCCACCGGTTATGACGAACGACCTCGATACAGAGAAGACGCGCGAGACACTATTGATCGCATTGGTTATCGGAAGGCAGTCAGGAACGAGAATCAAGAAAAACACTGGACTCCTCTCATAAAGACTCCAAAAGAAGTACTCATGACGGAGAACCATGATTTTAAGGCTCCTAGGCCTATGACGAACAAGAAGGGGCAGAACCCCAACCTGTACTGTGACTTCCACAAGGATACAGGTCATCTGACAAATGACTGTATCAGCTTAAGGCAAGAAATCGAAAAAGCATTGAAAAGTGGAAAGCTAAGCCATCTGGTAAAGAACGTGCGCAAAGAGACACGTCAGATTCAGCGCAACGATGATGGAAGAGATAAAAAGGTTAGAAGCTTGGAAACACACATGGTCAACGGACCAAGATATAGCGCAAGAGATAAAGGCAAACGACCTTTCGAACCGGCATGGCAAGAGCAACAGGTCATCTTCCCGGTAGTACGCGGGGGTCCACGCGCCACGCGCCCCGTCGTCATTACCGGTATTATTGGGCATTACGAAACAGAATACGTATTCATTGATCTGGGAAGTACAGCGGATATCATCTATGAGCAATGCTTTAATCAGTTTAACGATGAAGATAAAGCGAGACTTGAGCCAGTCGACTACCCTCTGTCAGGATTCTGCAACGAAATGGTCTTCCCACTAGGCCAAATCAGTTTCCCCGTCACGCTGTTTGATGGGAAGCATTCAAGAACAACAACTGTCAACTTCATGGTGATGCCTGTCAAATCAAGGCATGATGTTTTGATTGGGAGAGAAACCCAAGGAGAGCTGAACATGGTAACCTCCACACCCCACTCAGCTATCGGGTTTCCAACTGAGACGGGTGTGGAGATCATATATGCAAAGAAGGAGTTAACGTCGACAGAGGATGCGCGCCCATTCAAAGCGGCGAAAGTTTCAACAACTGAACCGGAAAAGTGGGTCTTAAATCGCAAATACCCATAGCAAACGGTGATGATAGGACACGCGATCTCACCTAACATCAGAACGCACCCCAAACAACTTTTGTTCAGGAATATGGACATTTTCGCCTGGACTTCGGAAGACATGACCGGTGTCCCGCACGAGGTAACCGAGCATTTTCTGAACACTTATCCCTCCGTTGAACCAAAAGTACAAAGAAGGCGCAGCCTAGGGGCGGATAAGACCATGGCAATGAATGAGCAAGTCAGTGAGCTGTTAAAAGCAGGAATCTTAAGAGAGGTGCGCTATCAGAGTTGGGTTGCAAATCTCGTGATGGTGGAGAAGTCGAACAGAGGATGGAGAATGTGCGTCGATTATACCGATCTCAACAAGGCATGCCCTAAAGACTGCTACTCTTTGCCTGAGATCGACAAAAAGATAGACTCTCTCGCACCATACAGATGGAAATGTTTTCTGGACTGCTACAAAGGTTGTCATCAAGTACAGATGAAGCTGGAGGATGAAGACAAGACAGCTTTTCGAACCGACCTCGGAATCTTCTGTTACAAAAAGATGTCGTTCGGTCTCAAAAACGTTGGCGCAATATACCAGTGCCTGATAGACAAAATCTTTGTGGAAGATATCGGGAAACACATCGAGGTTTACATTGATGAACTCGTAATTAAATGTCCTGAGGAAGACCATATGTTAAAGGATATAGAGAAGACGTTTCACTCCTTGCGAAACGTGAATATGAAATTAAATCCAGCCAAATGCTCCTTTGGTATGGAAGAAGGAAAATTCTTGGGCTTCGTGGTCACGAATGACGGCTTTAAAGTTAATTCAGAGAAAGTGCAAGCCATAGAGTAGATGCCGTCACCCTGAACAATCAAAGAAATGCAACGATTGGCCGGCCGCCTAGCCGCGCTTAATCGATTTCTATCAAACCATGCTGCAAAATAATATCCCTTTATCAGCACCCTGCGCAACTGTGTGAAGAAGCAAGAATTCAAATGGACGCCAGAAGCAGAAATCGCATTCCAACAAATGAAAGAATGTTTGATAAATCTCCCTACTCTGACCGCGCCGTTTGAAAAAGAACCATCATCCTGTATTTGTCTTCGTCGGACAAGGCACTGGGGTCGGTATTATTGGTGGAGAGGAATGGAGTTCAGACTCCAATTTATTACGTTAGTAGGGTGCTTACTGATCCAGAAACGAGATATTCCACAATGGAAAAATTGGTACTGGCGCTGCTATACGCCTCCAGAAGGCTGCGCAGATATTTTACAGGGCATGTGGTCACGGTACTCACCAACTTTCACATCGGCGCCATATTAAAAAAGCTAGAAACGTCAGGTCGCCTAGCAAAGTGGGCAATCGAACTGGGGGCCACAACATTCTCTATAGGCCGCGCCCAGCGATCAAGGGTCAAGTCCTAGCGGACTTCATCACCGAAGTCCCAGAGGACAAAATCAAATATTGTGAGATTGTCGAGACTCCCAGAGAAGACAAGTCCGATGGGTTATGGTTACTATACACTGATGGGGCCTCAATCGAGGATGGTGTTGGGGTTGGATTGCGCCTGGTTAGCCCTGAGAAACGTGAATTTACATATGCCATCAAGTTGGATTTTAAGAATACCAACAAAGAGGCAGAATATGAAGCATTTTTGGCAGGTCTGCGCCTCGCCATCAAAATGGGAGCCCAAAACATACAAAGGCGAAGTTATGACCTTGTATTTAGACCAAGCAAAAGAGTTGCTGCAAAAATTCAACTCATACAAGGTGGTGCACATTAATCACTCAGAGAACAAACCAGCGGACGCCTTGAGCAAGCTCACCTCAACTTCTTTCCAACATCTCGCCAAAGATGTACGAATCGAAGTACTAAAAATCCCGTCAGTTCTGTTGCGACAAGTAAATGTGATCGAGATAGGGCAGCCATCTTGGATGACCCCTATCATTCAGTACTTGCAATAGGGAATACTCCCTGACAACAAAGCAGAGGCAAGGAAGGTACAGAACAAGGCCCAACATTATGAGATGAATGGCGGTATCTTGTACCGAAAATCCTTCTTGAGGCCACTTCTGCGCTGTGGGGACCCCCAAGATGCTAAATACATGATCAGGGAGATTCACGAAGGAATCTGTGGCATCCATGCAGGCCCACGCATGGTTGTCGCGAAAATAATGAACGTTGGTTACTATTGGCCAGGGATGCACGTTGAAGCTGTAAAGGAATTGCGCAAATGCGACTCCTGTCAAAGGCACGCCCCGAAAACCCTGGGCCCGAAAAATGATCTCATTCCTGTGTCCACTGCATAGCCTTTCCAGCAGTAGGGAATTGATATGGTGGGATCTTTCCCTGAAGCTCCGGGAGCCGTGAAGTTCATAATTGTGGCCGTCGATTATTTCACCAAGTGGGTGGAGGCAAAAGAACTCGCTGCAACAATTGCAATGATAGTGCGCAAGTTCATCTGGGAACACATCATTTGCAGGTTTGGTCTCCCGCTCAAAATTGTAACATATAACAGCACCAACTTTGCTTCTGAAGACCTTCAAAAGTGGATGAAAGAGATGAACATCGAACACACTTTCTCATCCGTTGCTCATCCTCAGGGAAATGGACAAGTAGAAAGTGTTAACAACAGTATCGTTGAAGGGATAAAAGCCCGACTGGGCACAAAGAGAAGAGGCTGGGTAGACGAGCTCCCGAGCATCCTGTGGGCTCATCGAACCATGCCTAAAACAAGCACTGACGAAACCCCTTACAGCCTAGTCTACGGCTCAGAGGCGGTTATCCCAGCCGAAATTAGCCCGCCCTCACCGCGCTTGAAAACAGTCAATACAATCGATAACGAGGCAGAGCGTCATCTTGACTTGGATTTACTCGAAGAAAGGCGCGAAAGTGCGTGAATTAAAGAAGCCAAGTACAAGACACAGCTGAAAAGGTATTACAACGCAAGAGTGCACATTTGTACCTTCACTCCAGGAGAGTATGTCTTCAGAGACAATGAAGCTTCAAACGCTGAACGCCTAGGAAAGCTACCACCCAAATGGGAAGGCCCATACTTAATACATGAGGTGCTAGGGAAAGGGGCATACAAGTTGCACACTCTGGATGGATACATCATCCCGCGCACGTGGAACGCGCAACAACTGCGCAAGTGCTATATGTAACTACTCTCGGCCTTGCGCCTCTACTCACTCATGCTGGCCACGCGCCTTTTTTAATGTCTTATGTTGGCTAAACGCCCTTTATGTTATTTACATGCGATGTATGTTGGCCTAAGCGCCTGTTTCTTAATCAATGAAAGCATACACCTTACGTTTTCTTCTATCATGATGACTTCTATGTTACAAATGCATGTTAAACTTCTGATTAGCACGAAAACACTTCAGTAAATTACGAGCTCTTGAGTTATGCCTCCAAGGTCCTCCACGAGCATAGCGCGAGACCGGGCAGTTACACTCGCACAAGAGCCACACTTACATTTATTCGCGCTAACTTAACCAAAGTTTCTAACAACAGTGCAATAATTGTAACTGGACAAAAAAGAACAAATATAAAACATCATATTTAACATGCGCAATCGCGCAATGGCTACATAGAAGAAAACCATCATCGATTCAATCCAAAATAAGCGCGACCACGCAATGGGTTACATCTAATATCTAAAAACAAACTACAAGGCACAAAAGCCTGTCAAACCTATTCATTCATAACCATCACCATCATCGTCATGCTTGCCACCATCATCGTCATCATCATGTTTGCCACCATCACCATTGCCATCACCATTACCATCATTGCCCGCCGGTTCCTGCTCATCAAATAATTCAACAGTTTCTGGTGGGTCGAGAATAGTCTTTAGACGTTGGCACCAGTCGTCACGCTCTAGAGCCTTTGCGACCAAGTCCATCACGGGCAGTGATAGATGATTGTAAGCATTTTCAGCGCGAACCAACTCGGCATCAGCTTCATTGGTCACTGAGCAATGACTAGTGTCAAACTCTTGCCCAAACACCTCTTCAACATGTTGCGCACACTGCAGATAACCTCCACGGTGACCAACCGCGCAAGAAGCATTTATAAGAGCAGCAACAGCTCCATCTAGTTCTCCAGCATTTAAGATGGAGTTGGCCATCTATAGCAAAAGAAACAAATGAGAAATTAGTTTTAACAAATAAAGCCTAAGTTAAGAAAGAGAACAATACCAGGACTAATCCTCTGCCACGCATCCATTCAGCTTCGGAGACCAGCGTGTCAACAATGCCTTGGACCTCACCAGGCGCTCACGATACTTTTCCGAATCTGCCCGCTCCTTGACCATCGTGCGCCATTCTCGCACGATCTGGTGATTGGCGGCGCGAGTGTTAGCCTCTCCAACAACATAGGCTTGGTATAGCCCATCGTGGGTTCGCGCCCTTTGGCGGTTAACTTCACCAGGAGGGAAGGAATTTAAGAACCAGTCACGACATGCTCCAAACTCCATAAAAGTATCCTTTTTCTTTAGACCCCAGGGAGCTTAGGGGGGAGCGTTACCGCGCGTCTCTTCAGTATAAGTCTTGTAGTAAAGATCACCCACAATATCTTTAGGGCCGATGGGAGATTATGGTACAAACCCCCCAGCACCACCAGAACTTGCGCCACCTGCAGCAACAGTCTTTTCCTTGTGAAAAGCAGAGCCTGATCCCCCAGTAGTAGAGGTTACTTGAGCAGTCTGAACGGAGGCATCAACCTACGCAGGTTTAGTCAGCTTCTCAACCTCAGAACCTTTTCTTTGCTCATGAACGGGCTGGTCAAGCCCCATGATATGTACGACCTCCGGACCCTGTGTTTTTTCATGAGCAATTGTAGCAGCGGCCTCGGTCTCTTTCGCATCAGCAGTAGGCTTTTTAGCAGCCTTCTCCTTCTCCTTCTCCTTCTCCTTCTCATCAGCTTTCTTTTTCTCCTTCTCCTTCTCAACAGCCTTGTCAACAGGTTTCCCAGCAGCTTTCTCCTTCTCAGACTCTCCCCCAGCAGTCTTGAGAGGTTTGATGGTAACCTTGGGCCTCTTCTGCGCCGGTTCCTGAGGATCTATAATAACAACGCCCTTCTTTTCGGGGGTCTTCTTTTTGGCCTCTGCAAAAACGGAGTGTTAAATAGACAGAACAACAAAGAAAGCAAGGTAGTAAAGAAACTAACCAGGAGAAAATTTATACAGAGAGCGCAAGTTGCTCTACTTCCCGATCAAGGGAACTCCTCCAGCCTTCGGCGCAGTAGACACACCAGTTGTGGTCTCAGTTCTACTTCTTTTCCTGCTTACCAACTTGGTAGCAGGCTCCTCTTCCTCTTCTTCCTCCTCTTCATCATGCGCGATAGAAGACGGAGTAGCTCCAGCATCTGGGTTGCGAGAACCCACGCTCCCTGAGTTCCTTGAGCCAGCAGTTACGGTCTTCTTCTCGCCTATACGCAATAAACCTTCAAATGATTCGCTGATAATAACGTAATCTTCCAAGTTACTTTGACGAAGGCGGAGAGTACCTTTGTTAGCAACACCAGCTGTTGCGCGGCTACTTCCGCCCTTCTTGCTGGTCACCTTAGCGTCTAAGGTGATAACCTTCTTCCGTTTGGCAGGTTTTTTCTTCTTCTCTTCCGGGTCAATCCCCAAGTCGCGCGGCACACTGTCAAAGATGTTAGACCAGGAACTTAGCTCTCCGTTGGAAGATCCCACAGACTCCTCACTGGAAAGATAGACAATCTCTTTCCCAGCAGAAGTCAAAGCGTGCAAGGGACGAGGGTTAGGTATATGCGCACCTTCCGTTGCGATAGGTGGATCGGCGAAAGCACCAGCAACTGGATACATGAAGTGACCCTTAATCTCGTCATACCAATACTGCACCCCTGATTCCAGCAGGCGCGCGCCCATGGACCCACCGAATGTGGGGAAAGCAGCCTGATAAAGGCGTACCTCTACATTCAAAATTCAACAAGGTTGAGTACTATGAAGGCAGAAATAAAAATAATTAACGTAACAGCTAACCTTTGTCTTGGAACTTCAAAACCGGAACTTCCTCGCTCTCAGGTGGCCATTGATCACTCATCCGCGCCGCAATGAGGACACTTTCTCCAAATACTCGGTTAGGGGTTGTGGTGAGCTTCACGTACTAGTCATCCTTCTTAGGTATCGCCAACTCCTCCTTCTCGATCACTTCACTCCATGGACGGAAGGTCATGGCAATAGGCATCACCTCCTCGCGAATGAAGAAGAACTTCTGTTTCCAATCATGGAAATTCTTGGGTGGATTCAACAAGATCTTTTTAGCACCCCCACGGCTACCAAAAGAGTAAAAACCCATATTTTGAATTAACTGGTAAAATACCCTGAACCTTTCAACTGTGGGCTCTATGTCATGGTCTCGGCACAGGAACTCGAAGTGCCGCACTCTGACCATCCTAGGTGGATTCATCTGATATATATGGAACCCAAAATACTGAAGGATATGAGCCATAAACTCCGTGGCCGGCAACCGGAAATTGCCTTGTAGGAAGAAATCTTCGAAAAGGGTAATATACCCCGGTGGCGCATCGGCGGCCGTCTGATTCTGGCCGGGGTATCTAGCACCCTATTCCGATGGGAACCGGAATTCTCGTGTGATCTGTTCGAACAAACCTAAATCCCATTTAAGGACCGGAACAGTACTTTCTTCACCTGGATTTTCTTCTTGATGATGTTCTTCAGCCATGGATGTTCAAGCAGAAAATTTGAATACCTTCTCAGACAACTTGAAGATCTGCTACTATGTTCTTCAAGGTTTTGAAGATTCAAAGAGAATTTGAGAGCAAATAGAAGAAAAAGATGACAACAGAAGAAGAAAAGTGATCTGCCCTCAATCCTCATCGGATATATATACCCATCGCATTTAATACGATGGGTAAACGTACCGAAATCACCGCGCACGTGACCAATCAGAAGACGCCACGTAAGGCGGGATTATCGGAGTGACGGTTACCACGCGCGCGTGGGCCTCACTCGCCTTACGGAAAGCCAAACCGTCAGGGACAACTTGATGACAGTCGTGTCAGCAGTCAAATCAAACGTCGCCATCAACGACATTTGCACCAACCCGTCAGAATTCAAAATTCGAGGGTTTTCCCGCCCGAAATTTTACAAACTTCATGCAGAAGTTACTTAGACCGCGCAATGTTAATATTACACAACAAGCATGCGCGCCTACAATCAGAAGCAAAGAATCACCAGCAGCCAGCCATAATAATCGCGCCATTACAACTGTCAAACATTTACACGCGCGCGTCTGCCCGACATAAAGCAAGCAATTTTTAGCACTTTTTCTAAGTCCAGAGCTCCCACCACTCGCCTTGCGCATGGTGCAGCACTGGACTAGGGGGACTTGAAGGGGTATGGTCCCAAAAGGTCGCGCAGACGTTCATTCAGGTCGCGCGCAGGACGATACTCTGTATTCATCAAATTGTTTACTGCCAACCTCGCGCGGGTTATGTCATCATGCATGAATCTCGCGCGAGGTGTAAACAAGAGAAAACACCAGATTCAACACTTAGCATTCTGATTATGAGCCTCCAACCACCCATACGCTATGCATGCTAGTTCCGTGTTCAGCAAGGGCCGCGCAGGGATATGGTGCAGGGCTACTTCAGAAGATACACAAGGTACAACTGGCAGAAGAAAAGGGCCAATCCGCATCCTCCAGGCTCTGCTCAATCATGCTCCACGATCGTCTGACGTTCAGGAGACAGAAAGTACTTATGGACGCCTACGTGGCACCAATCACAGGGCAGAGACACCTGCCCCACGATCTCCACTTACCTGCTGATGGCAGAGGGACAACAAGGCCGACAACAGTGACACGTGGCTCCAATCACGGTGCGCCAGCACCGGAGAACATCTAGAAGCCACTAACGGTCGACACCAGCAAGACAAGAAGCATATCCACTATGTTGTTGCCTTCCAGCCCAAGGCCCATCAGCCCACATCCTCTTACACCTCTCCGGCTATAAATAGAGACCTTAGTCCACAGGTTAAACCTTCTATTCACTCTACTCTCACTATTTACACACTTTAATCTCCTCAAAGCAGATACTTATTCTCACACCGGAGTCTGGTTAAGAGGGAAACCCCCATATTCCCCTCTTAACGAGCTAACGGTGTTCTGTTTTGCAGGATTAGTGGATCATTAAGGAGCTCAGAAAGTCATAAGAAGATTAACCCTTATGGTAGAAACATAAACCAAACTAATCAACCCTAGAAATAGTTCCGTGTTTCTTCATTGGCGCCCACCGGTTTTCTACAAATCACTTTCATCTTCTTTTTCTAAGTTTTCTGAGTTGTTTTTCCATCGATCATTACTGGTCAAGGAATCATTCCTGAGTTTGGTTTTGGAGCAAACTCTAATGCAGTGTTGGGGGAGGACAATCAAAACGTCCAAGTCCAGCATGTAGAAGAAATCGGTGAAATTGAAGTAACCAGCATCTAGAAATAGTTTCGTGTTTCTTCAATTGCCTTCTTTACTTGTTTTAGGGATACATCGCTGGAAAGTAAACACGCAATGAACAGTGGATGAGCCAGTAGTCATTCCAGATTAATACCCATGCCCACCAATACATTTGAGATTTTTGCCACAATTTAACCCAAGCATCTTAATCGACATATATAACCCAAAGGATTTTTGCTTCCGAATGAGGAAAACGATTGTAAACTCATAAAGTCATTATATGCATTATAATAAGCTCTTTAGGCATAGTATAAAAAGTTAAGTAAGGTGATTACACATGTGATAAAAAATATAGAGTTGATAAGTGCACGTATTCTAAATTTATAAATAGTGTACAAAGCCATGGTATGCCTTTTATGTTTATAACAGGGAAACATACAAGAAATAAAAAAAAACTTCAAATTAACAGTGGCTATCTTTGCTTGTATTTTGTATCAATCCACACTACGTGAAGATGATCAACCAAACAAAGCATGATAATGATAAATTACAATAACATTTAAACAACTTCCACTTCAGAAACATTAATGTAAACAAAACTCTTTTTTCAATATTACAATTATTTTTTTAACGGTCAACAGAATCAATACCGAGCACTCTCTGGGCACCCACTGGACCAAACGGGGTACTCACAGAGTAACCCGAGTCCACCACCAATTCCGGGGAAAACCTGGTAACCCACCCGCCCATAGGCACGATGGTGAAATTACCGGTAAAACCGGTTTGGCTCAAGGATCGAACCTAGGTTTCCATGGGTCTCCTATCATTACCCACGAGTGCTTCACTCTCCACCAAATGGGAGTTAAACCTCTATCTCTTGAAATACAAGCCTTTCACCACTTTATCTAGAGATGATCATTGGCTAACATTATAATTAACTAATTTAAATTTCCAAAAAAAAAAAAGAAAGAAACATGAATTCATCTTTTTTAATCCCACAAACATGCATGTATCGAAATATAATCATGGTGCCTAAAGCATGCTAAACTTAAAAACAATAATAAAGAAAAAGTCCAAAAGCAACCAAAGAGATATAAAAAACCACCAAAAATTTGAGACCATTTGCATCCAAATAAACTCGTCGGACAAAATACTATACTATTTAATTGACCCCTGCATATAACTCTTTGGATATTACTAACAAATGAAGATGATCAACCCAAATGCACAAATCAGAGGGTTAACATAAAACTTGAATTTTTAAGTCAAATTAATGCAAATTCCAACAATTTTCAAAACAAAATAAACCAACATCGAAATAGAAATTAACATTGAATGTATCTTTGATACTGAGGTGACGAAAATCACCATCGACGAATCTCTATCGATGTCCCCCGCCAATTCAAAGAACTAACACACATTTGAGTTACAATCAATATAGAAGACCTATAAGCATGCCAGATGAAAAATCAAGAAAGGAAACATTACCTCAGCCCCTGCCTTTTGACGGTTTGAAGAATCAAGAGTTGCCTCAAACGATCAACTGAAAAAACGTTGTGAGTGGTGATGCAGGCGTGCAATGCCCGGTGTAGTTTTGCATTATGGTGGAGTGTTTGGTATTGTGTTTCGTTTAGCATCTGAGCACAATCAAAAGTGAGTATAATATATATACAACCACCAAATTCACTCGGTTTCAAAGAACAACTAATAAAAAGCATACTGAGTAGGACAATTATGATTACTCTACAAGTCACCAAGTTTAACCATTTCACTATAACCTAATCAACACTGTTCCCAACACATAAAATCAAACAACAAATAAAATAAAAGAAAGATAGTATGAGTTAATTAAAAGGAGACCATTGTTATAAAAATAACAATCTTCATTGTTATTAAAAATAACAATCTTCACTCTTATTTTTAATGAATTCATATTCAGGTTCCCAAACTGATGTCTCGAAGCCTAAATTATTTGGGCAATTCAGGTTCCAATTCTTCACTCTATAACAATCTAAGAGTAACCAAGCAAAACTGGAATCAGATGCAGTATACCTTAGAGAAAGTGAAAAACCAATGATCCAAGTTAAGAACACAAATAATAAGATGTGATTATGTTATTTACCAAGTTTAACCTAATCGGAGGATTCTTACTATAGATCTCAATAATCGCCAAATTGAATCACCATCATTCCGATTCATTTAGACAATCACCGCTTTAGAAATAGCCGACAATCTGCAACGGGTCGATCTGCTAATTCTTTTGTCTTCCACGTCTCAACAAAAAACAACAAAAATGACAGAGATCTGGTCGTCTTTAAGGTAGCGGAGATTTGCTCATTCTGTTAGAAATAACGCAACGATCTGACACAGCGACAGAGATCTGCAAAAGATCAAATGGTTTTGGTAACGATGGTGGAGAACATTAGGGTTTGTCATGAATAGAAAGTTAGTTAAAACAATTAAAATCAAGAGATAACTCACATACCTACTTGAATGAAGACTTGTAACCCAAAATCAGTTGTGTTGTTGGTTCCTGAAAAAAAAAAAACACACGATGGAAAATCATAATCAAGTCCATGTCTACACTATTTCAAATCATAATAATCATTTGAAAAGTAAATGAATAACACTATAAAGTCCTAATTTAAAACAAAATTAGCCATTCAGAAGTTACTAGGTTTCAAGTTTTTGCTTGTCTACAAACTTCGTCGGAATGTTTTCCATGTTCGAGAGTCCACCAGGTAGTAGCTAGCATCTTTTTCAGTTTTTGAACTCTCCCCGAACTTCTTCGATCTACCGTGTTTGCCACCCAATCCATGGTCTCGCTTTACAAATACAGTGTATTTCTTGATCATAAAGTATACATTAATGTTGAATTTTTTCTCAATTCTGGCTATTTTCTGTTACCTGGCCCGGTAAAAAATTATGAATCCGCACTGCACTAACACACATACAAAAAATGTCCTATACATTCAAATTTCTTGCAATGGAAGTAGTACTCACGGTCAGCAACTCTGAACACAATAGAAATGGAATACATAAAAAATAAATCAATAGAAAAAGAATGAATCGGAATTTATCGATATATAACACAATAAAAAGAAATTAATAAGTAGCAAACAAAATATTCATGTACAAACCTATAGATTCCACAATTGTCACAATGGAACAGACCCTTGTCAATCTGCAATAAGATAACCAAAATCAGTGAAACAGATACATACTCGTTTGATATACAACATATGTGTTCGATTTCATACATCATCATCCTAGAAGTTATAGATTTCTCATAGATATTCCCCAAATTGACTCTTCAGTTTGTGTACGTACAAGAGTAACCTGAATTACAAATAGTAATGTTCAGAAACATAAGCAATTAAATTGTTCTAGATCGAATCAATGACGCATACCGGTTATTCTGTGTCACAAACTAAACTAATCCCCTGCAACAAACATAAATCTCCATTATTTGTAACGATTAACACCTTCATACAATAATATTCATAATATCATGTTTGAGATACATTCGAGAAGAACAAAACCAATCAATGATTCGGGTTGGAGGCTATCGAGAGAAAGATGACTCGTATCTGTTGATACTATGCACGAAAATCAAATATCAATTTATATTCTGCGACACTTCAGCCTCTTTATGTTCCGGAAAACACCTTCTGTCATTCACAGAATCTATATAAATCGTATATTTCACAAAGCAAATAACAAATCCAACAAAAAGTTAATATCAACAAAACCGTAATCGTCATGAACACGTTATTAAGCATGGAATCAATAGGGTTTCCAGGTTTACCTTACCCGTCGTGATTTGGCCGGAACAATACACGCACTTTCCGATCTAAGCAGGATATCACCTGTTTTAGGGTCACCAATCAGGAACTACCCACAAAAGATACCGCTTCCTCTACCATCTCCACCCAGAACCAACCTCCATCTTGTTCACATGAATCATAATTTCACAACATTTAATCGAAGAACATGAAAATGTTTGGTTTGTTTCTTAAATCATGATTTTTGAAAAACCCGTATTCGATGAAGAAATTCTTAGACCTTCAATTTTGTTTTAACAAATAACATGACAAAGGGAGAACATATATCAAAGGAGGATTCCAAACCTGCTACTCTTCAATCTCTGTACGGCTGAAGTTTTAGGGTTTGAAAAAGGAATGAAGAAACTAAATAACGGTTTGATTGGGTATATTGTTCATTAGGGTTTGTTGATAGAATCAACGTCGGGAAGTTGAAGCAGAAGGGGGAGGATGAACAACAGGCGTGAAGGAGAAGAATGTGGCGATTGAGAGATTTAGGGTTTTTAGATGGTTTATATACCCGGGTCGATTGGATAGTAAAACGGGATCCGCGTGGAAGAAAAACACCCAGCTCATTTTCCCGCCAAAATGAATCCTGAGAAGCCCTAAGAAAGTGCCACATCGGCCCAAATCTTCTTATTTATTATATATAACTAGCGGTAAGACCCATGTGCAAACACGGGTCGTTTCTTACAAAACCATGCATAGCCCATATTGACAGAGAGTAAAAAAAATAATTAGTGCAGACTTATAAAAGAGATATACACTAATGGTCAACAGGTTTATTAGAAAACCATGCATAACATATATTGACAGAGAGTAAAAAAATAATTACTACAGACTTACAAAATTGATATAAATTAATGATCAATAGCTTTATTCAACAGCAATTCCATTATGTTGAGAGCAAACTACTTTACAAAATTACTTTAATGATAGGGTAACTTAAGATTTTGTAAAAATGTTAGTTTTTGTACTACTTTACAAATTGAACAGATATTAAGTTATTCAAAGTTCTGTTGAATACTAAATGAGATGTTGACCAAAATTGAAACAGATGTTGACCAAAAGTTAATCAGATGTTGACCAATAGTCAAACAGATGTTGGCCTTAAACAGATGTTTGGTTTAATGCCACAGATCTGTTTATGGCCAAACATCTGTTAAATCCAAATATCAGATATAGAAGGCCAAACATATGTTTAAGACAAAACATCTGTTTAAGGTGAAACATCTGTTTATGACCAAACATCTGTTTAAGCACAAACATTTATTTCTTAGAAAACCATGCATAGCCCATATTGACAGAGAGTAAAAAAATAATTAGTGCAGACTTATAAAATTGATATATACTAATGGTCAATAGGTTTATTGAACAGCAACTCTGTTATGTTGATAGCAAACTACTACTGCCTATTAACTGTTAAAAACCTTTGTTGCTTTCGAACAGACTTTACTAAAAAAATTTATCCATTGTCTACAACAGAACTTGCCAGATGGATAGATAGTAAACAAATATGCATGTTAGTCAACCTATGTTAAAAAGGTCAGTCAACAGAAATTACAAAGGTTGGTAAACAGATGTTAAGAGAATAATGTTAGAGTAAACTGCCATTTTGGTCCCTATGGTTTGGGCAGTTTTGCCATTTTTGTCACACCCCCAAAATCCACACGCGGAGTACCACGGACGTGACATGACCAGGATCAAGCCACCAATCATATTGAACATATATGTATATAGTGAACGTAAATATATATCAACCCACAATATGAAAGGTGTTCAAATAACATAGTTTAAGTAGCGGAAGCATAGTATGAAAATCCAACGTAATTATTAAGTTTTCAACTGCCATAAGTGTTTAACAAAACATCCATGATCCTTGCCCACAGCGACCGCGCCTCCCGTGCAAGCTCCATGAGTACCTAAGGTCCTGAAAGGCATGTAACAGAGAGTCAACAACTAGTTGAGCGAGTTCACATTAAGTAAGTTCATAATAGTAAGTTCGTTGCATCATCAAGTGTTGTTAACTAAGTCAATCGTATGTTCATTTAGTGGGGGCTTCCCATCAGTGTATTTACTAGACTAGATGTAACCATAAGTGTTCTTCTTAACCCGAGAACAGTAGTACGTACGAGGTTTACGTAGGTTTTACGTAAGCATCCTTCTTCACCCGAGGACTGTGGTACGCGGGGGTTTACGTAGGTTTTACGTAAGTGCCTGTCACAACCCGAGGCAGTAGTGATTATAAGTTTACGTAGGTCTTACGTAAGTGTCCTTCGCATCCTTAGGACAGTGATAAGTACAAGTATACGTAGGTTTTACGTATGGGTCCTTCGCATCCGAGGACGATGGTAGATAGTCTAGTAACAGTGTAAGTCCAAGTAATTGTCCAATCCCATTCCTTTAATCCCATTCCCTACCCACCGGGAATCCCATGCCTTGGTAAGAGTGTGAACTCACCTTGGTTTGCTCGGCAGATTACACGAAAGGTTACTTGAACTAAGAGTGGTCAACCACGTCCTAACAGGGTTACCATACAAGTCAGGTCTAGGTTCAAGTAATGCACGTATGATACATATAAGCTAACAGGTTACGAGCACATATAGATCATGGCGAATACACATCATCATGTTTAACAGTCATAACGTATTCAACTTGTGTGATTAAAAGATTGGGCTCGCACAAGCTTTATGGCATTGTGCGAGTCATCCGTTGGAGCCCAATACTACCCGGCCCAATATTAAGAAACCCAACAAAACTATAAGCATAGACACGGTCCAAATAACATTACTTGTGCGATCCGGATAGCTTGTACGATCCGTTCGACTTGTGCGATTGGAACTAGCCCAGCCCAGCATGATTATCCGGCCCAACAGTTAAGCAAACATAACAGCTTGTGCGATCCAACAGTCTTGTGCGACTGGGGACCTCTTGTGCGAATGGACCTCTTGTGCGACCAAGAGGTCTTGTGCGAATGGTCAACTAATTCTCGTGATTCATGCAATCAGTTACATCCATTCAATTAGTTTCCAAATTCCCAATTTATCAATAAACGCTAACAACTTCCAAACCAAACAGAAATCGATCAAACAAGGTTTTTAATCATTCCATTCATATGAACCCTAATGACTACATAGTCAATACATGAACAATAACTTATCAAATCCTATTATTTCGTCCGATTTCATGAATATACAGCCGATTACATGCATCCGAATCAAGATTATCATCACATAAACATCAACTCTAATTCAGTTTAAGCACCCTACACAGGTGATTCGATTTACATGAGCAGCCCCTAGTGATTTGCAATCATAAGCAATCATATAACATTCTCCAAATCATTAAACAACAATCCGAAAACAGTACATGATGATCAATTAACATCTATTCGGTTCTTAGATTAACATTATAACATCCGTTCCACATAAGCATAATCACATAAACATCATTGTTCATCATTATATACAACACTTACCATTATATCAATCATGGAATCATAACATCATGAACACTAACCGATTGAGAGGAGGATGGAATCAATGATTGATCCGAACAAGAAAAGATCTTCGATAGAGAAGGTGTGTGTTGCCGTCGAGTTCTAGAGAGAAGGAAGAGAGCTAGGGTTTGTGTGTGTAAAGTGTTTTGCAAATTATGAGGGGTATACCCTATCCCCTAAGTGTTATGCGACATAAGGGAGTGGGCCGGACCCTCATTTGGGCTGCCCAATGATCTGAATACAAGAGTGTAGCCCGAATGGGCTTGTGCGATCGGGTGAGTGTTGTGCATTTTGGGCTCGTTTATTATACAAACATTCAATACACATAACATATAATCATAACATTCAATTAATAAATTTCACGTAATTACATAACATTGCACAAAGATAGGTTCAAAATACGAGTTGTCACATTATCCCCAAGTTGAAAGAAATTTCGTCCCGAAATTTGGTACATACTCACTGAGGAAGCTAGTTAAGTTGCATGGTTTTCCTAGGGTGTCACATCCTCCCCCCGTTGATCTGGAATTTCGTCCCGAAATTCCGTGGTATCTTCAGCCTCAGTAGTGGTTGTACTATTCGCGAACAATTGGGGATACTTCTGTTTCATTTGGTCTTCGCGTTCCCAGGTGAACTCTGGGCCACGGCGGGAGTTCCAACGAACTCGAACAAGAGGTACTCTGGTGTTCTTGAGGACCTTAACATCCCGGTCCGTGATTTCAACAGGTTCCTCGACGAATCGAAACTGTTCGTCGATAGTGAGCCCCTTCAAAGGAACTATGAGGGTCTCATCTGACAGACAGTTCTTCAGATTCGACACGTGAAAGACGTTGTGAACTGCACCGAGTTCTGCTGGTAGGTTTAGTTTGTAGGCTACTTTGCCTATTCTTTCTATGATTTCGAACGGTCCGACATACCGCGGATTAGGTTTACCCCGTTTGCCAAAACGAACCACACCCTTCCAGGGTGAGACTTTGAGTAGCACTCGTTCCCCAACCTGGAACTCGAGTGGTTTCCTGCGCTTATCAGCGTAGCTTTTCTGACGGTCACGAGCCGCCGCCAGGCGTTGCCGTATCTGTGCAATCCGTTTAGTAGCATCAACTACCATTTCTGGACCTGTGATCTGACTATCACCCACCTCTGCCCAACAAAGAGGTGACCAGCATTTACGTCCGTACAATGCCTTGAATGGAGCAGCTTGGATACTGGTATGGTAACTGTTATTGTACGAGAACTCCACTAACGGGAGATGCTTTTCCCAGCTGTTGCCGAAATCAATAACACACGCCCGAAGCATGTCTTCTAGAGTCTGGATAGTGCGCTCAGACTGCCCATCCGTCTGAGGGTGGTAAGCTGTGCTCATGTCTAATCGAGAGCCAAAAGATTTGTGCATCGCTTGCCACAGTTCTAAGGTAAAACGTGCATCACGATCAGAGATAATAGAAGTCGGCACCCCGTGCCTTGAGACGACTTCCTTGAGATATACGTCTGCTAGAGTGGAGAACTTGTCCGTTTCCTTAATAGCCAGGAAGTGTGCAGACTTTGTGAGTCGGTCCACGATCACCCAAATAGTATCGTTCCCACGTTGAGATCTAGGCAGGCCAGTAACAAAGTCCATGGAAATTTCCTCCCATTTCCATTGTGGTGTCTTGGGTTGCTGAAGTAGGCCTGATGGTTTCTGGTATTCCGACTTGACTCTCGCACAAGTCAAGCACTTGCTAATGTAAGTTGCAATGTGGGCCTTCATACTAGGCCACCAATACGTAGTTCTAAGATCGTGGTACATTTTATCCGAACCTGGATGTACCGAGTAGCGAGACTTATGTGCTTCGTCCATTACAAGCTCGCGTAAGTTGCCATATAGTGGGACCCAAATACGCCCCGTTACATAATAGGCGCCGTCTTCCTTCTGTTCTAATCGTTGCCTTGAGCCACGTAAGGCTTCAGCCCTGACGTTTTCTGGTTTCAATGCTTCTACCTGAGCATCTCGTATCTGAGCAGGAAGACCAGACTGAATAGTAAGTTGTAGTGCTCGTACGCACCTAGGCATAGTATCCTTTCGACTGAGGGCGTCAGCCACAACATTGGCTTTGCCCGGATGGTACTTGATGGCACATTCGTAATCATTAAGTAGCTCGACCCACCGATGTTGACGCATGTTCAATTCCTTCTGCTTGAAGATATGCTCGAGACTCCTGTGATCGGTGTAGATAGTGCACTTGGTACCGTACAGGTAGTGTCGCCGTATCTTAAGTGCAAAAAAAAACAACAGCTCCCAGCTCTAAATCATGCGTCGTGTAGTTCCATTCGTGAACCTTGAGCTGGCGCGAAGTATAAGCAATGACCTTGTCGCGCTGCATTAACACACATCCAAGACCCTGAATGGATGCGTCGCAATAAACCACAAAATCGTCTGTGCCCTCTGGCAATGAAAGAATAGGTGCGCTGCATAATCTATCCTTTAAGTGTTGGAAAGCTGTTTCCTAAGTATTACCCCAACGACAAGTGACACCCTTCTGTGTCAGTAGTGTAAGTGGCTGAGCAATCTTTGAGAAGTCCTTGATGAACCGTCTGTAATAGCCCGCCAAACCCAAGAATTGGCATATTTCCGTTGGTGTACGCGGTGCAGGCCAGTTCCTGATCGAATCTACCTTGGATGGATCAACATGAATCCCATCCTTGTTTACTATATGGCCTAGAAAGTGGACTTCACAAAGCCAGAAGTCGCATTTCGAAAACTTGGCGTATAACTGTTCTGTTCGAAGGAGCTTCAGAATAAGTTGCAAATGCTGCTCGTGTTCCTCCTGACTCTTGGAGTAGATCAGAATGCCGTCGATGAATACAATCACAAACTTATCTAGGTAGGGTTTACACACCCTGTTCATAAGATCCATAAAGACTGCAGGCGCATTCGTTAGCCCGAATGGCATAACTAGAAACTCGTAATGGCCGTAGCGAGTTCTGAATGTTGTTTTGGAGACGTCCTCATCCCGGACTCTCAGCTCATGGTAGCCTGACCTCATATCTATCTTTGAGTAGTAGCTCGATCCTTGCAACTGATCGAACAAATCATCAATACGTGGAAGAGGATAGCGATTCTTCACTGTCACCTTGTTGAGCTCGCGATAATCAATGCACATCCTGAAGGTACCGTCCTTCTTTTTCACGAATAACACTGGAGCTCCCCAAGGCGAAGAGCTAGGACGAATAAAACCCTTATCCAAGAGTTCTTGCAGTTGCTTAGACAGTTCTTCCAGTTCTGTTGGAGCAAAGCGATACGGTGCACGAGCTATGGGTGCTGCTCCAGGAGCTAGCTCGATCTGGAATTCGACCTGGCGATGAGGCGGTAGACCAGGTAAATCTTCAGGAAACACCTGAGGAAAGTCGCGAACTACTGGAATGTCCTCCAATCTCTTCTCTTTCGTTGCTGCGTCTGTAACAAGTGCCAAAATGGCAGTGTGACCCTTTCGTAAACACTTCTGGGCCTTCAGGAAGGAGATGATGCCAACCACTGCACCACTCTTGTCGCCTTGAACTTCGAGAGGTTCTTTACTAGAACGGGGAATACGAACTATCTTCTCATTGCATAAGATCTCCGCTTGCTGTTAGGATAACCAATCCATACCAATGACGATGTCGAAACTACCCAGAGTTATAGGGATAAGATCGATGGAGAAGGTCCGACCAGCGAGGATAAGATTACAATCCTGAACTATGTGTGTGGCCTCTAGACTTTTACCGTTAGCTAACTCTACGACGTGTTTAGTGTTCAAAAGTGTGGGTGTGCGCTTGAGCATTTGACTAACTTTCAGAGACATATAACTGGTATCCGCACCCGAATCAAACAAAAAAGTAACATAAAAGTCGTCAAGAAGAAACTTACCCATAACCACATTAGGATCGTTCCTTACGTCACCCTGCCCTAGAACAAATGCACGACCCCTAGCGCCGTTGTTCCCATCATTGTTATTTCCCCCGTTGTGGTTCCCATTACCTTGATTGTTGCTGTTGTTGTTGTTGTTCTGGTTTCGGTTCAACTGGGGGCAGTGTCTCTTGAAGTGACCTTCAGCGCCACAATGAAAACATCCTTTGTTGCCCTGTTGTTGATTCTGCTGTGTTTGCTGCTGCTGCTAATTCTGAGTTACAGGCCGTGGGCTCCTACAATCCTTGGCCTCATGACCCATCTTGAGACACCTCTGGCAAGGACCTTTGTTGCACTGGCCACTGTGGTGTCTGTTACAATTGTTACACCTTGGGAGGTTTCCTCGATATCCACCCTGTCTTTGATTGCCCGAAGATTGCTGACCAGGGCTCTGATAGTTGTCAGTCTTTCGCTGCTGCACCTGAGACTGAACTGTGGCTAAACCCTTGCTTGAATTCCCCTCCCATTTTCGCTTGTTGTCACTAGGAGTAGCAGGAGTAGCAGAGGTCGTAGCGGTAGCGGTAGCAGTAGCACTGATGCGCTTAGGCAGCCTGTTCTGCTCCACTGCCTGATCCGTGAGGCGATGAGCAAGACGTTGAATGTCCTGGATATTACCATGGTTAGCCGATGTCACATGGCTCTGAATTTCTGGCGCTAGCCCCTTGAGATACAACTCGATGCGCTTGATTGGAGGGTCCACCATAGTTGGACACAAGATGGCCAGCTCGTTTGACCGCTTCGTATAAGCTTCAATTTCCGACCCTGTCATTTTCAGATGATAGAGTTCCACTTCCAACTTGTGGATGTCATCACGTGTGTAGTATTCTCATTTGATGAGTTCCTTGAAATCATTCCAAGGGGTGGCGTTAGCAGCTGCCAGCCCTAATATCTGAACTTGCGCATTCCACCAAGTTAGCGCATTTCCTTCTAGAGTACCAGTGGCGTACTTCACCCTGCGAGCCTTAGGGCATTCACACATTTCAAACACCGACTCGAGCTTTTCGAACCAATGGAGGAGTCCAACTGCTCCTTCAGTGCCACTGAACGTGCTTGGATGACAGTCCATGAAATTCTTGAAAGTGCAAACAGGTTGCTGAACGTGTTGACCTCCTGCTTGTGCGGCTGCAAGTGCCGCAGCAACTTGTTCGTTAATGAGAGCCGTCAACTGGGCTTGAGTCATGTTAACGCATCCACCCGTGATC
The DNA here is from genome assembly GCF_002127325.2 of Helianthus annuus. NCBI lineage: Eukaryota > Viridiplantae > Streptophyta > Magnoliopsida > Asterales > Asteraceae > Helianthus > Helianthus annuus. The sequence continues at coordinate 122,885,048 of NC_035437.2, forward strand.
TTCATATCCAAGGGAACATAAGTGACAGGGGTTCGCGAAAAGTGCGATGACAGAAGAGAGTAAGCACACAAGTGTTCTCGGGCAATAGTGGTTATGTGTATCTAAGCATACCATGAGCAAAGTTCTATGTAATCTAGCAAGTAGGCAATAAAACATATACCATATTACCTAGAATGTTGAGTCTTGCACGTGGAGCGAGGCGTCGTTGTGGATCGTTGAGCACTGTACGGGTTATAGTCTGGTTTTAATAAAAACGTTTTCCCCTTATTAAAACCAAGTTCTCTATAACCAATGGCTCTGATACCAATCTGTCACACCCCTAAAATCCACACGCGGAGTACCACCGCTTGGAGACGTGACATGACCAGGATCAAGCCACCAATCATATTGAACATATATGTATATAGTGAACGTAAATATATATCAACCCACAATATGAAAGGTGTTCAAATAACATAGTTTAAGTAGCGGAAGCATAGTATGAAAATCCAACGTAATTATTAAGTTTTCAATTGCCATAAGTGTTTAACAAAACATCCATGATCCTTGCCCACAACGATCGCGCCTCCCGTGCAAGCTCCATGAGTACCTAAGGTCCTGCAAGGCATGTAACAGAGAGTCAACAACTAGTTGAGCGAGTTCACACTAAGTAAGTTCGTAATAGTAAGTTCGTTGCATCAACATGTGTTTTTAACTAAGTCAATCGTAGGTTCATTTAGTGGTGGCTTCCCATGTGTGTATTTACTAGACTAGATGTAACCATAAGTGTTCTTCTTAACCCGAGAACAGTAGTACGTACGAGGTTTACGTAGGTTTTACGTAAGCGTCCTTCTTCACCCGAGGACAGTGGTACGCGGGGGTTTACGTAGGTTTTATGTAAGTGCCTGTCACAACCCGAGGCAGTAGTGATTATAAGTTTACGTAGGTCTTACGTAAGTGTCCTTCGCATCCTTAGGACAGTGATAAGTACAAGTATACGTAGGTTTTACGTATGGGTCCTTCGCATCCGAGGACGATGGTAGATAGTCTAGTAACAATGTAAGTCCAAGTAATTGTCCAATCCCATTCCTTTAATCCCATTCCCTACCCACTGGGAATCCCATGCCTTGGTAAGAGTGTGAACTCACCTTGGTTTGCTCGGCAGATTACACGAAAGGTTACTTGAACTAAGAGTGGTCAACCACGTCCTAAGAGGGTTACCATACAAGTCAGGTCTAGGTTCAAGTAATGCACGTATGATACATATAAGCTAACAGGTTACGAGCACGTATAGATCATGGCGAATACACATCATCACGTTTAACAGTCATAACGTATTCAACTTGTGTGATTAAAAGATTGGGCTCGCACAAGCTTAATGGCCTTGTGCGAGTCATCCGTTGGAGCCCAATACTACCCGGCCCAATATTAAGAAACCCAACAAAACTATAAGCATAGACACGGTCCAAATAACATGACTTGTGCGATCCGGATAGCTTGTATGATCCGTTTGACTTGTGCGATTGGAACTAGCCCAGCCCAGCATGATTATCCGGCCCAACAGTTAAGCAAACATAACAGCTTGTGCGATCCAACATTCTTGCGCGACTGGGGACCTCTTGTGCGAATGGACCTCTTGTGCGACCAAGAGGTCTTGTGCGAATGGTCAACTAATTCTCGTGATTCATCCAATCAGTTACATCCATTCAATTAGTTTCCAAATTCCCAATTTATCAATAAATGCTAACAACTTCCAAACCAAACAGAAATCGATCAAACAAGGTTTTTAATCATTCCATTCATATGAACCCTAATGACTACATAGTCAATACATGAACAATAACTTATCAAATCCTATTATTTGGTCCGATTTCATGAATATACAGCCGATTACATGCATCTGAATCAAGATTATCATCACATAAACATCAACTCTAATTCGGTTTAAGCACCCTACATAGGTGATTCGATCTACATGAGCAGCCCCTATTGATTTGCAATCATAAGCAATCATATAACATTCTCCAAATCATTAAACAACAGTCCGAAAACAGCACATGATGATCAATTAACATCTATTCGGTTCTTAGATTAACATTATAACATCCGCTCCACATAAGCATAATCACATAAACATCATTGTTCATCATAATATACAACACTTAACCATTATATCAATCATGGAATCATAACATCATGAACACTAACCGATTGAGAGGAGGATGGAATCAATGGTTGATCCGAACAAGAAAAGATCTTCGATAGAGAAGGTGTGTGTTGTCGTCGAGTTCTAGAGAGAAGGAAGGGAGCTAGGGTTTGTGTGTGTAAAGTGTTTTGCAAATTATGAGGGGTATACCCTATCCCCTAAGTATTATGCGACATAAGGGAGTGGGCCGAACCCTCATTTGGGCTGCCCATTGATCCGAATACAAGAGTGTAGCCCGAATGGGCTTGTGCGATCGGGTGAGTGTTGTGCGTTTTGGGCTCGTTTATTATACAGACATTCAATTCACATAACATATAATCATAACATTCAATTAATAAATTTCATGTAATTACATAACGTTGCACAAAGATAGGTTCAAAATACGAGTTGTCACAATTTTAGTCCAAATCTCAAACTTTTTAAATCTGAGTCCCCGTGGTTTGCATTTTGTTGCCATTTTAGTCCAAATCTCAAAAGCTCTCATTTTTTACTGTTCTAAGATCCCTTTTTTTTGTCTTTATCTGCAGGGGTAGTTTTGTCCATTTAATTTTCATTAAAACAATTTCTTTATTAAAAAACCCCACAAGTTCCCAGTTACAACAAAACCCTAAAATTAACTTCAGCCGCCATCTCGTCTTCTTTTTTTCCTATGAAACAATGTATCCGGACAACAATCAGACGAAGATACAAGTGAAAACAATCAGACAATCAGGAAGATGGAGGTCCGATACAGGAAGATGGAGGTGGTGGTCGCTGGAGACGATGATGATGACGATGAAAAAGACTGATGATGGACGCAACAGTTGTCGGAGAATGCGGTGGTCGGAGTGGTGGTTATGATGCTGCGACGGTGAAGGTGATGGTGGCCGGAGGACTCGTCGGAGAAGATGAAAATAGATGGTGATTATGAAAGTTGCAGGTTAATGAGATTGATGAAGACGGTAATGGTGAACGTTGAAGATGAAGAGTTCGGAGATGGTTCGATGACCGGAGATGATGACGGACGGTGATAGAACGGTGAAATGTGTTACAGGTTCCGGTGATCGGTGGTATGAGTTCGCGTCGGAGAACAGTGATCGGTGAACGATGAACGATGATGAATATTAAGTGTTCTCAGTGAGGTTGAGGCTCCACAAGTGCAAACCACCATTGTCGTTGCTTCGATCTAGTGTGGGTTAGGGTTTTTTTGGGTTGATCTCTTGTTAGGGTTTCCGCTTGGGAGATTGAAGATGATGATGCAATTGGGAATTAATATGGGGGTATTTATATTTGTGGGGTTTTTTAATACAGAAATTGTTTTAATGAAAATTAAATGGATAAAACTACCCCTGCAGATAAATACAAAAAAGGGATGTTGGAACAGTAAAAAATGAGAGTTTTTGAGATTTGGACTAAAATGGCAACAAAATGCAAACCACAGGGACCCAGATTTAAAAAGTTTGAGATTTGGACTAAAATGGCAAAACTGCCCAAACCACAAGGACCAAAATGGCAGTTTACTCATAATGTTATTAACAAAGAATTTAGTACTCTCATTAAAAATGAGAGCTGCAAACACGAGTCGTTTCTTATACAACCATGCATAACACATATTAATAGAACATATAGATACGTGCATAGATATTGTACCAAAACGTGTTATCTATTATAGCTAAAAGACAACTATAAACATAGATTATCGGTTAACATATCAATTACATACAATTTAACTGTTTGCCTAAAAAGACAATATAAACTGTTTATAGACATACGTACTTCATAGAATTTGAATACAACTTAAAGTTCAACAAACGTTAACTACAAAAACACAATCACCTGCCTCAACAACTTTCAGCAAAATTAAATCAAGGAATCAGCAGATTTTAGAAATCAGCTTTTCTTTATTCTCTCATCAACATTTCCCGGATTTGCCCTTTGAATTGGAGCTCAAAATCCAAAGAATCAGTATCATCTTCGTCCCTATCAAGCTGAAGGTTAAAAAGATCTTGGAGGTCAACTGGATTCAGACCAAGTGCATTCTCCCTTGATATCTTTTCAACACTACCATCAGACTTCATCAAAGTCAATTCATGGGTCTGTTTGTCAGACTTCCACTTTAGTATTTTTGGGTCTGGTGGGTTTCTTGGGAGAAGTTTTATTTGAGAGGAGTTTGGCGATTGAGGCATGCTTGCCAACTTCTGAAGTGTCACACCCCCAAAATCCACCATGCGGAGTACCACCGCTTGGAGGCGTGACGTGACCAGGATCGAGCCACCAATCATATCGAACAACATAATTAAGTAAATAATACACAATACGATTGGTGACCAAAAGGAGGTAAACCGATTTTAGTTTAACAGCGGAAGCATAAAACATAAGTTCAAAACATAGTCCATAGTTCATAAGTTTAAAGTCCAAAACGTAGGTTTAATAAGTTCATAAAGTCTATTTATTAAATACGGGACATATCAGTCCGTACACCACAACGACTCCCTCCTCGTGCAAGCTCCAAGCAGTTAGCGACCTGTAAGGCATGTAACAACGAGTCAACAACAAAGTTGAGTGAGTTCACGTTTGGTTGTTTAGTTTTAAGTTGTTTTCCGAAAACGTGGTTTGTCTTTCGTTGGCGTAATTGCCGTGGGGGTTACCCCGTAGTTGAAAGAAAGTTTAACCAGTTCATTCTTTATTATCCATACCCTGTTCATGATTAGTGGGGGCTTCCCCATGTAAACCACTAGACCGTATGATATCGACTACTACGCAAGTAAGTTGTGCCCTACATCAGTGTCTATCATCACTGATGGTTTGCCATAGTCCATTAGTACACGCCCGTCCGACTGGCACGGTGTGAGGTTTGTTAAACCTAATAGCGCTATTAACTAATGACCCGCTCGCCATTGGCCTCGGCGATTAAGTCGATATAAAATGAGGGACTTATGATAGAGTTTTGTCTAGTAAGTTTTAAGGTTGTTGTCCTACCCAAGGAGGACGAACGTGCGTAGTTCTACCCAAGGAGAATACGCAGGAGTAATATTGGCATCCTACCCAAGGAGGATGGCCGTACATATCCTACCCAAGGAGGATATGTAGATTTAGTTTTAAATTCTTTAACCCATTCCCAAACCACCGGGAATCCCATGCCTTAGAAAGTGTGTGAACTCACCTCGGTTTGCTCGGTTAGATTCTCAAATATAGCTAACAGTCAAGGTCTGTCAATCACGTCCTAGTATGATTTACCAGTTAGTCATTTAGTGGTTTTCAAATAGAACACAAAGTTCCTACACGTATCTATCACACAAAATGCATCACCGTAACGGCTTATGCCCATCTAAGTTTCCCATCCATTCCCCACTCAAAATCAAACATACGATAATGCACATAACATATATAACATGTTAGATCATTCACGGATAGCATACTCGACATTTAGACACGCAAGGTCACAACTTATATCAATTCAACATTAATATTCAAAACCGGCAGTTTTCGGTCGTCTTAATAAAATAGTTAAATTATTCCAAAAATTTCCAAATTTTTACAAGATGTCTTAAAAGTTCCATGTTTTATTGTGTAAAAATATCGGGGTCCGGTTCACTACCAATATTTTATAACAATTCATATTCCGGACTGAACTCAGATTTATGAATTTCTGACCACAGTCCACGGAACAATTCATTAAAAATTCATCGAGTGTCCGATTTACGAAATTCCAGTGGGGTAATTACACATGCATCGGTTGTCATCTACTGTACAAATTTCATGGTCCGATTCATCACAAAACTCAGGTTATGACTGAAAGTACGACACCCATTTATTGCTGTCAAAATTCAGCTTAAGTTGCTGTTACAATTTAACACTTTAAAAATAGTAAACGAAGTCCAAAAATTACGATTCCGGTGCCATTAGAACCGTATTTCATAATATCACATTTTAGACTTAAAATATCAGTTTTTCGTTAGGTTTATGACTTGTTTACAGCCAACTGAAGTTGGCTGTAAAACTTGGACAGATTCTGATTTTTAGTGTTTAACCTTCTAAATCGTGTTCGATCGATACCGTTAACAAGTTTAGTATTCACAACAACATCAAACATTAATATTATCCAGCAATACTTCAGATCATCAACCAATAATCATAATCACACAAGATCTACATGCTTTACACTAATATTCATTCATTAACCACCTTGTTCATCATTTTAGTAGACTTTTAGATTTGGATCTTGTATGTTCATAAGTTTTAACCGACTAATCTCTTATTAACCACATCAAACATGAACAAGAAGTTGATTAGAAGCACTTACAACTAGCACAAGGCTAGGGAAGATCAAAGGCGTAAAAGTGGTGGATAAAAGCAAGATAACGAGGTCCTTCGCCTCCCGTTAGCTCCAAGACTCCTTATGCGTGACCCGAAAGACTTGTGTATGCTTGGAATGAGGAGATCAAGAGCCGAAAATGGATGTAGTGGCAAGGGGGTGTTCGGCCGTGAGCTAGGGAGGAGAGGAGAGAAAGAGAGTTTTGGTGGAATGGTGGTATTTATAAGATCTTCCATATAGCATATTCCTAGCATATTCCAAGCATATTCCTAGCATATTCCTAGCATATTCCTAGCATATTCCTAGCATATTCCTTAGGATATTCCTTAGCATATTCCTTAGCATATTCCTTAGCATATTCCTTAGCATTCCTTAGGATATTAACAAATACGTGTAAGCATAACACAGATATCAGAAAGCAGTTAAGTAATTCCACACAGTCGTTAGACACTTTAATTATCATTAATAATTTGTACGGAATACATGGGATTTTGAGGGTTGTCACATGAAGTGTTTCAGCAACTTGAGCTTGTAATTTCAATGAAGCATCATCCAATCCATATCGTAACTGATTTTTGATAGACTCTTTTCTGTGCTCAGCATACCTATTTTCATCTTCCTCATCCATCAGTTGTTGTCTTTTTCTTTGGTTCAAGGCAGCAATGGATACATCTGCTGATGAGAACAGCTTTTTAGATGTAACGGTCTGCCGACGTTTCCTTATCGTTTCACCTTTGTATACTGGCTTTTTAGGAAGGGATGAATATGTCTTTCTTCGCTCTTCTAACCTACTGTAAGCTAGATCAATAGACTGCTTAGTCCATTTTCCAATATGTCTAGCAGTCCCAGCCTTAGCTGCTACAAGTTCTGCCTTCATGCTCTTATACTTCAAAGCTTCATCCACTTCAACCTTTTTGTATTGTTTCCAGTTGGGAGCAGATTTTGGCATTTGAGGATCTTTATTCATCTTTTAAATTCTGTTAACTTCCTCATTAAGAGCCTCAAGGGGCCAGTCTTTGAAATCAGATCTGTAGGCTTCGTAGGGCTTGGTTTCCATGATAGTGTTCAAGAACTCATTTCTTAATGTCTTTTCTAGCTCAGCATTTGGTGACAGATTTGACATATTCTTACTCAGGTCTCTAGCAAAATCTTCCAGCTTCTTCACTTCACCAAGCCAATGTTGCATGCGAGCTGATAAATTGTCTTCTAGCTCTTTACATTCTTCATTTGCTTTATCTTCTGCTTGCTTGCCCTTGAGCTTCAGATATTCATAAATATTCTTTGGAGTTTCAAATCCCTGAAGAGATGGGAAGGTTCTTTTCGATGGATCATCCTCTGTGTAAAATTGAGTCATTTCATCTTGAACAGCAGTTCCAGAGGGAAAGTTACTGCCAATGGGTTGATCTTTGTTGATGAAGGTAGGACGAATGGTTTAGGTGAACTTTGAATAAACGGAGTAGCTGATACCGGAATTGGTGCGGGTATATCTTCCTTCTCTTCTTCATACACCATGAATTTTCTCTTTCTTGTGTAAACAGATTTTGGAGAAGGAGGAGTTAGGGAAGAAAAAGGTGCCATGACTGTAAGGGTTGATTGTGATGGAAATTGGAATTGTTTAGAATCAGTGGATTGACTAACAACTGTTGAAACAACTGGTGTCTCAACCGCTGTTGTCTTAACATATGCTGAAAACAACTGGTGTCTCAACCGTTGTTGTCTTAACATATGCTGAAACATTTGTTGCATCAGCAATTGTTTCAGTCGAGGTTAACAGTGGTGATGAGGATTTTGTATTCTGCTTTTTGACAGGTGGTTTTTGTGGTGAGAGTTTTGTTTTAGGTGTATCAGAATCTGACTTCTTAGGTTCAGCAGTGGTTTTGAGTTTCGCAGCAGTGGTTGGGTTTTCTGGTGGTGATTCGTTATCTTTCTATGATTTTCTACTATTTGAAGTTCTAATGTTGAGCACTTCATCTTCCTTTTTTGTATGCTTCCTCCTCTATTTTCGTTCAATCTCTTTATCTGTCTGTTTGTTAATGGAATCATCAATTCCCTTTTTGTTACCAGTATCAGATTTTCCAGGAGATTTTGCAGAAGTTTTCTTGGCAGCCTTTGGATTTTGTTTTGGCTGATTCCTTGGTGTTGGTTTGCCAAAGTTTTTCATGGAATCCTTTTCCCTCTTATCAGCATCATCTTCATCTTCTTTTTCAAACACATGTGTAGGGGTAGTACCAGTTAACTTTACAATGCATTCTTTTATGCCCTTGATGTCAGCCTGTGTGTCTTTGTATCTTGCTTCAACCATAACTCTAATTAGCTTCATGTGGGAATTAAGTTGAATCTCAGCCAGTTCCCTTTGAGCTGCAAGAATGGGTTGTACCGAATTCCAAAGCTCTTGGCATAACTGCTGATGAGAAGGTCGACTTTTGAAAGCATCCACCAACTGCTTCAATTGATCTTTCATATCAGCAACAGTTGTTTCCAAGTTAGATATCCTGTCCATCAAATCCTGGTATTTTAATCCATCACCTAACTTAATAGGATCATCTGAATTCCCACCAGAGGTGGTTGTATCTGCTTTTGAAAGAGGAGGTATCTCCAAATTTTCATTAGCAGATGCCCCTTGTTCTTGGTTCCGGGGACTTCCCTCTGCATCAGTAGTTACCTTAGTGGTCTCACCCATGGTTAACTTGAACTCACCAGTGGATACCTTGATAGACTCAGCAGTGGTTGCCTTCAAGGGAGTCTGACTGATGAAACTACTGTGCAAATGGAAATCAGTGGATTTGACATTTGTAGTAGCTGCTCCACTTGAAATACCATCAAGAATTTGCTGAAATTCAAGAGGTGTGGCCTCCTCAACTATTTCTGGGTTAGGTAATTGAAAAGGTTCAGACATAGCTATTGTTGAAGTTAAACTCTCAGTAAACTGTTCGTGAGAGGGATTGTTATCACTGTGAATGTCAATAGCTTGAAGCAGTGTTACAAACTTTGGTGGAATGGAAGATGAAGGGATTGCTGTCGAAAGAGACATTGCCGCGGGAGAAGGGCTTTTAAGTATACTCTCATATGAGGGTATGACATCATATTGTGGTGTCCCTGTGAATACAACATGTTCCTTTTGTGATGAATCATGAGGAGTTTGGTTTATGGGTTGAGATCTTTCCACATGTTGTGAGGAAGTAGCAACAGTGGTTTGTAGTGACATCTGTGTTGTCACGGGGTTAACCTCTGGGACCTCATCTTCCTGAAGACCCGTTTTGCTGGTTTCGGTGGGCTTTTTGGATTTTGTTTTGGTCTTTTTAAGTTTTGTTGGTGGGGGTTTCACAGCAGTGGTTGTAGTGCTGTGATCACCAAGAGCAGTGGGCTCAAGAACAGACGTTTGAGGAGCAGTTGTAGACTCATCTAAAATTTCCTCATTCCCCTTTGCTTCATTTTTGAAAACATCTGACTATTTAGCCATAAGGCGAGTAAAAGTTAGACTATTCATTTTAATAGTTTCACCTTTTTCAAAAGCTTTTTGAGAAACATGTTTTTGCAGGTAGTAGCTTAATAGTCTAGGAAACATAAGAAAACCAGCAGTTTTCGCCTTTTCATTAGCAGCAGCTTTCCCCTTTTTAATAACAGCAGTTTTGCCCTTTTTAATAGCAGCAATTTTGCCCTCTTTAATGTTATTTAAATTTGCAACCAAATCAGCAAACAGTGCTTGGGAGTAGTTAAAATCAGTATTTGTCAAAATTGCATACCCCAATGACTGAATTTTCAAAGGTATTTCGTTAAAAGAAGTAGTTTTATTTGAGAGACAGATTAAGAGAGTATGGAATAGAAATTTCATCGGTGGTGAAAAATTACTTTTAAACATAGTTGCCTTTTTGAACTCTCTATCATATCCCCTCCCCTTCAAGTATGTTTGAATCTCATTTTTCGGCAAAGAGGTCTTACCTGCCAAGTCGTATACCTCAAATGTTGTTGATATGGTACTGGGGGTAATCGCAAACGATTCACCTCCGACTTTTGAAGTTATACTTACAGCCACATTGTTTTGTTCTTCAATATTCACATTAGCCCAAAAATCACGAAGCGTCTCTTGGAAAATGGGTGCGTCGGCGGTAAGAATGACCTTATATTTTGATGATGTAAGAATATCAATCATCGAATGATATAGAGTATTGTTCTCGGTTTTCTCAAAAATAGCAGCGTAGTTATGCGACTTTTTCATCACCAAAGTCATGATTGGAATTGAAAGTTGCGAGAGGTTGACGAACAAGTGTTGAAGAAGAAGGTGGAAACCTTACTGCTGAATTTTGAACTCCAGACGAAAGTAAAACCTATGTTTGGGGATGAAACAACGGTTTATAAAGTGAAAAGGTGAATGCTGACGTGTCAGAAGTTAGAAAGATCTGATGGCTAACATCTGTCTACGTCACAACCTCTGCTCTGATAATGGTTGACCGTTGTTGCAGAAACCACTGTTGGCCAACAACAGATGTTAAGAGAACAGACAATTATTCACAATACCCTTCAACAACATTTGGAAACCACTGTTGGGCAACAACAGATCTTATACAACAATAGTAACTTAGCAGTCCTTTCAACAGACTTTTAATATAAACGAATAAATTGATATTAAATATCAGCAGCCATTTAATGCAAAACATTTAAATAATAAATTTTCATGTGAAAAATATAAAATTAAATATCAAGAAACTGAAAGGACAAATTTTAAACCTCTACCATAAAGAAATATAAAAAAAATATCTTCCATTAAAGACCAACAATAATCTACATGGCAAACAATGGTAAATCAACAGTTGAGCAATAACAGATGTTCAGAAATGTTGAGCAGTGGTAAATCAATAGCAGTAAAAAACCTCGTCATTTAAAGACGTTGAGCAATAACAGAATGTTCAGAATTCTATTGTGTTAATCATTGACAATTCTTTGGAAACTACTGTTGGGAATAACAGATGTTCGCACCAGTAGCAACTGTGAGATGCAATAACAGTTGACCAATAACAGTTGTTCAGCACTGTTGAGCAGGGGTAAATCAACAGCGGTAAAAACATCTTCATTTAAAAACGTTGCGCAATAACAGATGTTCAGAACTTCTATAAAGTTAATCATTGACAATTCTTTCGAAACTGCTGTTGGAAATAATAGATGTTCGCACCAGAGAGCAAATGTCCCTTGCAATAACAGTTGACCAATAACAGTTGTTCAGCACTGTTGAGCAGTGGTAAATCAACAGCGGTAAAAACGTCTTCATTTAAAGACGTTGAGCAATAACAGATGTTCAGAACTTCTATAAAGTTAATCATTGACAATCCTTTAGAAACCGCTAATGAGAATGACAGATGTCGCCAACAGACAATACCTTTAAACATGTTGATAAATCTTTTGTTAAACAGATGCTGACAACAATAGCAACTCAACATTTACAATAGCAGATATCAACACTAACAACTGTTGATGCTCAAATCAGTAAAAATAAAATGCTCTACAAAGATCAACGATTACATTAAGAACTGAAAAACGAAATATAATAATCTTCAGCTCTTGAACAGTAGTCCTATCCTCATATACTTGATCCTCAACTTCCTTGAAAAAGCAATACTTTAAATCATAAGAGACCTACAGAAGGATATAATGACATTTTTAACTTGTATATTTCTCCAACTCCGATGTAAAAGAAGGATATAATGGTAGTAAAACGTGATGAAAAGCTTCTGCACTGTTTTTGAATTCCGAAGTGCAGAAAGACATCACCAAAACAGCTCTTCAGCTCCTCAGTTCTTGAACAGTAGCCCTATCTTCATGTAAAAGAAGGATATCATAATCGTAGTAAAATGTTAAATATCAATAAACCGAAAGAACAAAAATAAAATTAGAAAAAAAAAACAGATTCTCATAATTACCATTAAGTTCTTCATTTATCATAAAGAAGTACTCCACTTTCTGCACTTCAGACTTCAAAAAGAGTACAAAAGAACTTCCCACTGCTCGCTTGGAAAAAAAATAAGCTGAAATATATCAACACCTTAAAATAAATAATATCAACATAATCAACAGTTTAAAAGAAACCACAAACCTAAAATAACCCGCAAAGCCAAGGTCAAAGGCGAGTGTGTGAAACAGAGCTACCATGAAACAACGATGTTGGAACAATGATACTGGAACAATGACACTGGAACAAAGAACTGCATCTGAAGATTAACCGACTCAATCATGAGAGCTATGCATTTAAGTAAGAGAGATATGATCGCAAATATAAAGTAGAGAGATAAATTGAAATTTGAATGTGGAGCCAAATTCATATGTAGATATGAGCGAGAGAGATTTGAATGTGGAGTCAGATAATTATATCTTATTAATAGGATTAGAATTAGAATATATATGGTTTGAATTTTGAATATGGAGCCAGAATTCTGAATTTTGAACATGAGAAGAGGTTTTTTGAATTTTGAATTAAAATCAGTACTTTAATATAAACGATCAAGGCAGACCTTTGAGTAGTAATCAGACCAAAGCAGTGGTTTGATGTGCGCCAACTTTGAATTATAAAGTCTTTTAATATTAGGCTTTATGATGTAATAATGAGATAAGAAAAGCCTTGTTGGACACCCTCTCAAGCTGACACATCAGCTTTTCTTATGTCACTTGGATTTCTCCTTTTATAGAAAGTATAGATAGATTCAAGTAGATCTTAGGAACATTGTATATATTGGACAGTAAAAGAATGTTAATTACGGTTCTGCCATTACTTTGAATATTAGGAGTAAGAGGGCCGGCCACAAATCCTTACGGCGGATTCACGGCGGCGCACCAGCGGCGGTTCTATTTCCATGGTCCAGATGGTGTACGAGGTCGACCGGTGGCGGAAACTGGAACTAGGGTTCCGGGCAGTTATCATATGACAGCAACGGTCGTGTTCTGACCAACAGCCCTGTTCCGATGAGTTTCCTTATCTCTCCTTGTGTTGAGGGTTTAAGCCGGCGATGATGGCGGGGCCGAGCCGTGTTTTCTTGGCGACCGTTATGACGACGTGTGCGTCTGAGCATTATGGTTTGTGGGCAAGATGAGGCCATCTCAGAGGAGATGGTTTTTAGGGGTGGTATCATTCCTCTGATTGAATCGAAGTATAATTTTCACTTTACAAGTCAAAATCCTTCTTTGTGGCCGATGATGTACCTCATATTTCAATAACCCCTGTGTTCCATCTGTAAAGCTGCTCCGTTAGTTCGATATCAATTTTGTTGAGTGCTTCATTTGAGGTTATAACACATTTGCGAATCAGGTTGTTACTATTAAAAGTCTATTAGACCTCAATTTTGATACTTATGAAAATCTTATATTAGTTTACTGGAAGTTTTGAACCACAACAATTTGCAATATTTATAATATTTGATAATTCTTGATCAGATTTCATGTCAATGGAAGGATTGTTGTTAATTTCATATAACATTAGCAAGAAATTGTGACCTATATATAATATATGGGAATCTTCTGTGAGTACCCTAAAAGTCTTTCTTGAAGAAACTGTGTTTATTTTGACTTATGGACTTGCAGTGTTTTCTATGCATTTTTGTTTCAATTTTTGTTATAATCTGTTAAATTTGGTGTGCATAACTATGGATGTATTGCATTTTTTTGTTAATCCAGTTACAACTTTGATGATGAACTTTGATTTGTCCAGTGTATATGAACAGCGTTTGAGAAAAGTCTTCTATTCCTGCAGGCTCACTAAATCGGTTTAACCCACTACTTTTCCGGAAGTCATATATGGGTTTGTCGAGATATCTCCTCTCTCTTTGCTGAGGGTTTTAGTTGGTGGTGATGGAGGGATGCTACTTGGCCTGCCAACTTCTTTTGCAGCTATGGCTCACTCTACTTGACCAACTCGATTATACAATTCATGTCGGTATAAGTGTAAGTAGTCTTTGCTTTATGCCGGGTCGCTGTATTAGTTCACGTATGTCTTTGCCTGTGTTTTATGTCATGTGGCGGTATAAACTCGTGTTTTTTCTTTAAGATTTGTACTAATTTTGATCGTCATTTGCTTACTACTTAGTACGGTTATACCACCCGTAATGCGGGGCTTAAATACTAGTTCTATATAATAACAATTGATGAAGGATGTCAGTTAGCTTAGCGAACGAACACGAACACAAGTCTCGTTTGTTCGACTGCGTTCGTGAACGTTCGGACATTCTCTGATTTTTTGGGGATAATTATGTCTAAGTTAGTTAAACTTTATTCGTCGTTTGGTGGTGTGGTAGACTTCTTATGTTTTGATTTATCATTTGATGGTCGTATTTAACTACTTATATCCAATGTTTAAGGATAACAATGTTTTCATTTTTTTTTCAAGTTAAATGTTCGTTTGCGTTCATTTTTATTTGCTTCCGTTTATTTGTGTTTGAGACCAGTGTTCACGAACTGTTCGTGAATAATTGAATTCCCTTAATGAACGAACACGAACATAAACTTATGTTCGTGTAGGATCGAGAAACGACCTGATGAGTCGATCAGAAGAGTGCTCAGACTGAATCAGAGGCGGAATTCATTGATTCAGTCTTTGTTTAGCTTGATTTCACTATTAATTGTCTCTTGTATTGATCAGAAAGCTGTTACAGATGCAGAAACACTTCGACGGAGCTTCGCCGTCGGAAACAAGACTACCACTCTGTGATTTCGCTCATGACACCTATATATAGTGCTGAGATTTCGCCCCAAGGGACACAAGGTCCACATGAGCGAAATCAGACATAACCAAATAAGCGAAATCACCTTAAATGACACAATAAGGGAAATCAAGTTGTTGATGATTTCGCTCATATGACAAGGTGTCACTATGAGCGAAATCAACACTAAAATATGTTTTCTTGATTTCCGTGCACTATACAAACAATCCTAACCTAAGACTCGAACGAAGATGTAGTCGACAAACAACTGCACCAACAGACTCCCCCTTGAATGTTGACGGAATCTTCAGTGAGAGTCTTCAACATGACGACTCTTTTATCTTGATCGGTCTTCTTCAGGAACTCTTCCTGGAATCATGTACCCGGATCTTTCTCTGGTTCTAACTTTCGTCAGACTCCCCCTTGCATCAAGCTGGGATCGCTGTCTGGAATTTTGTTATCACCTTTGAAATCAAATCCTGGCTTTTTCAGTTTAAGCTCTTCTCATGTTCTGAATCGCATCCTGGCCTTCCGAAGCAACAGGATCAGAAACCTACACAACTCAAACACACAATTATAACAAACAATATTGTGATTCAACTAAATGAATCAACTAAACATTTTAAAACAATTAACCAAACCATCTGTTCATCATGTTTAGCCTTTGAAATTTTGAATATCAGCTTTTCAACATCAGTTGTCGAAAATCTTTTTGTATTTTTCAAAAAATATGAAACATAAATGCAATAATAGAAATTTAAATGCAGAAATGAAATATGTACAAACATATTTTTGTGAATTTGCGAAAGAGCATCATATCAGATTTTAGACACATCACAAACACCGTTAAGCTTTTAATCATTTTAAGTTCTAAACGATTCACGTTGATTGATGACATAGTTGTCCTCTTAAACTCAATCTAAAAACTTTCGAAATGCTTACTGATACGTTAAGGTATATTAATTTTGCACTAAATTCTTATGGACCCCACGATCTCAGCATATCCCCTCATCATGCAATACACTGACTCAAGTAATGCCTTTAAACTTTGATCAATTGTGATTTGTGCGAAAACAAAGCAGAATGTTTAAACATTAACAATCAGGTCGATACTTCCGTATACGCAGAGAAAGTCCAATGTTTTAACAAAATAAGAAAATAAAAAAAGTTGAAGTTGTTTAGGCTTTAATCACCAGGTCGATACTTCCGTATACGCAGAGGAGATCCAAAGCTTAAACGAAACACCAAAGAAAATAAAGCAGAATGTTTAGGCAATAACATCCAGGTCGATACTCACGTATACGCAGAGGATGTCCAATGCTTAAACAAAATAAAGAAATAAAACAAGTTTAAATCTTTGCAAAATGAAATGCACAATCACAGTGTCATTTTTAGTGAAGTTGTGAAAGCTCACAAACTTAACCAGTTTTTATGCTTTTGGCATTCAGCCATTACTGAGCAGGAACACAATCAAGAAGGACAAAACTAAGTACTACGCTTTTGATCATGTTTTCCACCAGAACTAGACTTTTTCTTTATGTTTGTATCATTATTGCAAATCTACTAGTCTAGCTGAGCCTATCGTCACATCATTAGTGAGACCGTTTATCACTTTTAGACTTTACATTTCTTTTGCATGTTGTGATAGTCCACTGATTTTCTATCATTTCCTCTTGTTTCAGCAAAACCCATTTTTAAATTTTTCAATGTTTTTGACATTTTCAAATTTTCAAATTTTTTTTTTTAAATTTTTACTCCCCCTAAAATCAAAATATGTTTCAATTTTGATTTTCTGGGAAAATTTGAAACAAACTGTACAAACTTGACAACTTGATAAGAATCACATCAACTCTCCATCCACCTGTCGTAAACAATCAGAACTCCCCCTCACAACAAACTATTTTCCCATTATGATTTCAAAACACTGAAGTTTGTTTTAATCAAAATGGTTTTTTCGGAAAAATTAGTTTGTTTACCAATCATTTATAGGTTTGAGGTCACTTCATCACATTGTTTTTCTTCATACACATGACAGATTTTACAATTTCAGTTTTAGATCTCAAACATCACATGTAGAAAATCAAGTACAACTTAATGTCCTTGATTAACCACTTGTAGGTCGAAATATCACAGTTACCAACCTGTGAATTTCTCAAGAAAAATGCCGATTCATGTTCCACGCTTACCAACCTGGGAACTCCGGCAAGTCAGGTTTTTCTATTTAAACAGATTCACCCAAGCCTGACGATCCTTGGGTGATTTTGAATTCTTTTTCAACAATGGTGGAAAATTTGCATCATCCATTGGCAAACCCGAATTCTCCTTTTTTACCTCAACACCAGGCTCCTCTGGTTTTGACGAACCAGTATTATTGCCTGCACATGGCTTGTCTGACTTTGACCTGTCAGATTCATTGCCTGAAGGTGGCTTGTCTGACTTTGACACGTCAGATTCATCGCCGACCATTTTCTTCTTCTTTTTTTCTTCTTTCGTCCTCAGATTTGTATCCGATGAATTCGTCTTGCTTGACTTTGCCATCAACGGAGTTGATTCATCAGAACTCTTATTCTTATCAACAAATGAACCTGAGGACAAAATCTTCTCGAGATACTCTCTCCCCTTCTTCCTCTTCTTTCTTAGTCTGTCTTTTTGCCCTTGAGAAAGCTTCACTTTCGTTTCTTGAACTTTAGGTTCTTGAACCTTTTGTTCTTTGGGCTTGACGTTGACTGGCATCTTTGCCAATTTCTGAGAATTAGCCCTCAATCTTTCATTTCATCTCCTTGGGAAATCTCTGGCAATGTGACCTCTGATTTGACAATTATAGCATCTTCTCATCACATAGCTCCAATTCTGGCAGTTAACAGCAATGTGTCCTTGATACCCGCATTTGTAACACACTCTGTTATCATACCAATCACCATTTTCACACCGGATGCTCATATCATAGCATTGTTTGGCTTGGTGATATTCCGTCCTCATGTTTGCTGGATTTGGCTTTTGAGCACTGTGGTCCGACCTGCACCACTTATTGCCAACAATTTTTGAATTATCATTTTTTACTTTTTGTAATTTTTGATTTTGATTGGATGATCGATCTGATGAGCTGTTATTTTCTTTTTGTACATTTTTCAAATTTTTATCTTTTTGTTTCTGTTCCACTTTCTTCTTCAAAGGTTTTTGCTTAGAGCATTCTCCCTTTTCAGTCGATTGTAGAACAGTTTTCTGAGATTTATCTTTTAATTAAAAACAATTTTTGTTTTTCAATTTTTTCATTTTTATCATCAGATTTCTCATCGCAATCTTCAATTTTGACTTTTCAAAATTTGTGACATCGTCACTTATTGGAACAGAATTGATCGGTTTCGGACAGGGAAAATTCAAACTATCTGATGAAGTCACAAAACCTTTCAATTTCTTTTCAAGTTCATCAATCTTGTTTCTTGAATTCTCAGCTTCATTTTCAAGCTGAGATATTCTCTGAAGATGAGACTTGATTAATTTTTCATTCTCAATCTTAATGTTTTCAAGAACATATTTTTCATTTTCCAAAACTTTTAGCTCTTCTTGAAATTTTGTTTCATTTTCTTTCAGATTTTTGTTCTCCAGTTTTATCCAGAAATCTTCATTTTCTGAAGATTTCTTTTTGCTTTCAAGGTCTTTTTCTTTCTTTTTCAAAACCTGGTTTTCTGATATTAAACTGTTTAAGTTATTTAACAGTTTAACATTCTCAGATTTTCAACTTCTCACAATTTCCCTGTAAATCCAGAATCTGATTTTCATCAGTTTGCTTCTCATCTTTCAGCTTCTTGACCTCCGATGTCAAACTTTCCGCATCCTTCAAGAGTTTGTCATTATCAGTCTTAAAATTGTCACATTTGGAGCATACTGATTCAGAATTTGAAGATTCATTCTTCACAGATTCTTCATTCTTTGGAGCTTGCTCTTTCTCTTTCTGGAATGTTCCTACACAAAAAAATTTAACAAAATCAAGAGGATTCGCATTCTTATCAATATAACAACCCCTCTTAATGTCATAGTTCATGACATTTTTTGCCGCAAGACACACACATATTCTTTTATCTATTTCAACAATTATATTCAAACTTATGTTCTCTAGGTTTCTTTTTATTTTGTCCATCAATTCTCTTTTCCTTTTATCATTCTCATAACTGTGTGTTTTGAGTTTTTTTAAGAGCTCTGATGGACGTAATTTTGATAACCCAGAGAAACCAGAATTCAATTTTAGATTTTTCAAAATATGATCCCATTCTGCAGGTAATGCATTTGCAAGCTTTGATACTTTTTCAACATCTGTCAACTGTATCTCATATATTTTCAATTTGTCCAGTAAATAGTTAAATCTGCTTTCCATCTCCTCCAATGTCTCATTCTTTTTACACAGAAAATTTTCAAGCCGCATAATCCACATCCTTTTATCATCCTGTTCATAACTGCTATACCAACCATATCCATCATTTAATCTTCCAATAAACTCATTCTCCTTTTTTGTCAAACTTTTCTGCCATATTTCAAATAATCCCGACAAGTTTTCTAAACGAAATTTGAGTTTTCAAGTGGAAAACTCTTTGGAGTGAAATTACTTGTTGAGCCTCCTTGGATCAAAATAACCAAATTTCAGTCTTAAGAACGAAATCCTAATATACCACAAAAGCGAAATCACCAGATTGCCCTTAAAAGCGAAATAGCAAATTATATGTCACTGGAGCGAAATCATCAGCTTGTATGAGCGAAATCAGACACTTGTGACACTGGAGCGAAATTACAGTGGTCCTTTAAGCGAAATCCCAAGAAATGTAACCAAGAGCGAAATCCCAAAGTATTTTGAAGCGAAATCCTTCAGCTTATGTGACCTAGGAGCGAAATCAGATGGTAACAATAAGCGAAATCAGACTGTTCATAAGCGAAATCAGAATTTGTCCGTATGAGCGAAATCTGATCGGAGGTTAATTTGATCCATTTTTAGTCCGAATTTCAGTATGAAACTTTCACGGATTTGTCCATGCCCAATTGTCTATGGTCTGTGAAATTTTGAGAGAAATTTGACCGTTAAAACTCAAACTGGTGAAGAAAGAAGGAGTAGAAATCAGAATATTCCAGCGAAAACGAGCTAAACGGTAAGAAGTCTTCCTCCTGAGCTCTGATACCACTTGTAGGATCGAGAAACGACCTGACGAGTCGATCAGAAGAGTGCTCAGACTGAATCAGAGGCGGAATTCATTAATTCAGTCTTTGTTTAGCTTGATTTCACTATTAATTGTCTCTTGTATTGATCAGAAAGCTGTTACAGATGCGGAAACACTTCGACGGAGCTTCGCCGTCGGAAACAAGACTACCACTCTGTGATTTCGCTCATGACACCTATATATAGTGCTGATATTTCGCCCCAAAGGACACAAGGTCCACATGAGCGAAATCAGACATAACCAAATAAGCGAAATCACCTTAAATGACACAATAAGCGAAATCAAGTTGTTGATGATTTCGCTCATATGACCAGGTGTCACTATGAGCGAAATCAACACTAAAATATGTTTTCTTGATTTCCGTGCACTGTACAAACAATCCTAACCTAAGACTCGAACGAAGATGTAGTCGACAGACAACTGCACCAACAGTTCGGTATGTGTTCGTGAACAGTTCGCGAACATGTTAATTTCCTTAACGAACGAACACAAACATGGCCTTGTTCGTGTTCGTTCGGTTCGTTTACTACTGTGTGCTTCACTTTTAGATAGGGATGGTGGGATTACCTTAAATATTAAAATATCAAATATTTTTATATTATTCTACATATACAAAAAGAAGTTGAGGGAATAGTGTCAGACAGCTTGTCTGGCACTCCCCTATTGGACCAAATCAATTTTTAATTTAATTTTATTCCTAGCTTAAAATTACGGTTTCGTCCTTTGTTTAAAATTACGTTTTCGCTCTAATTCAAAATAAAAGTATACTTTTGTCCTGGCTAAAAATTTACGCTTTTGCCTTCAGTTCAAAAACTCATTTCTAATTCTATTCCCAGTTTAAATTTACGGTTTTGCCCTCCGTCTAAAATTACGCTTTTGCCCCCCGTTCAAAATAAAAATATGTTTTTGCGCCTAGCTCAAAATTACGATTTTGCCCCCCAACTCAAATTTACGTTTTTGCCCACAGTTCAAAATAAAATTATGTTTTTTCCCCATAGCTCAAAATTATGATTTTGTCCTCAGCATATACAGAAAGGAGTTGAGGGAATAGTGTCAGACAACTTGTCTGGCACTCCCCTATTGGACCAACCAATTTTTTATTTAATTTTATTCCTAGCTTAAAATTACAGTTTCGTCGTTTGTTTAAAATTACGTTTTCGCCCCTAATTCAAAATAAAATTATATTTTTGCCCTGGCTCAAAATTTACGCTTTTGCCCTCAGTTCAAAAACCCATTTCTAATTCTATTCCCAGTTTAAATTTACGGTTTCGCCCTCCGTCTAAAATTACGCTTTCGCCCCCCCCCCCAAATAAAAATATGTTTTTGCTCCTAGATCAAAATTACGATTTTGCCTCCAACTCAAATTTACGTTTTTGCCCACAGTTCAAAATAAAATTATGTTTTTCCCCATAGCTCAAAATTATGATTTTGCCCTCAATTTAAAATTATGATTTCGCCCACAGTTCAAAATATTTTTACGATTTTGCCCTCTGTTCAAAATTATGATTTTGCTCCCATTTCAAAAATTACGATTTCTCCCCAGTTAAAAATTATGATCTTGCCATCATTTTACTTTTTTTTGTGTGCAAAACTATAGTACTGTTTTATTTTCCTTGGTTGATTCAGTGTAACTTTTATTGTGTCATGCAGTTGTCTAACACTCGCTCATTGGTCCTGATAAATTAGTATTTTACCCCCAGCTCAAAATTACAGACCTGTTATTGTTTTAATTTTTTTTTAGCAAAACTATGGTACTGTATTCGTTTAATTGGTTATCTCGATATATTTTTTTAGATCGTGTTATAAGTAGTATGTACAAGTAACCTAAATACATGCATACATGTTATGAAACTAAGAAATATTTGATTTAACCCCGCAACGCGGGCGGGCATAGGTGTAATTTTTATTCGTCCAGGCATGCCTGGTACATGCTCATTTGTCCTGAAAAATTACAACTTTGCTCCAAGTTTAAAATTATTGTCTTTCCATTGTTTTAGTTATTTTTAGTAAAAGTATGGTAGTGTTTTTGTTTAATTGGTTGACTCGATGTAATTTTTTTTGAGATCGTGTTTTGAGTAGTATGTACAAATAACCGAAACACAGACATACATTTTATGAGAGAGAAATTTTCAGCTTATTGCCCCGCAACGCGGGCGGGGCAAAAACTAGTTATATATAAATAGAAGAGTTATCAGAATTCTATTCCTAATCGAATGCTGCTGGTTCGATTCGAACCAGAATACAAATCTAAATTTGATATGGTTCGAGTTTTAGGGTTTCGAGGCCATTCTAGTACATGACAACCCTGCGCTATGACCATGGCCAATGTCGAAGTAAAATCAAAATATCAAATGTCCTTCAACTGGGCCTTTAAAATGTTATATTGGACCTTTGTTGAGAAACCACACAAGGAGTTTAGACAAGGAATTTATGTTCGAACTCCATGTACAAAGCCCAAACAATTATTTAATTCTCTCATTTATGCCGTGTCTTATTAAACAATATATGTACTTACCATCAGAATCAAATGTTATTTTGGAATCAGGGGCGGATCTACTTAAAGATCGGGCGGATCTACTTAAAGATCGGATTCTTAGGAACCCATTTGATTTGAAATTCTTAGTAAAAGCGTATACAGAAAATATAGCAGGAACCCATAAATAAATTATGGGTGAACCCATTACAAAATGAATGTAGCGTTCCAGTGGTCGAGCTTCTCTTTTCTAAGCAAGAAGCCTCGAGTTCGATTGTGGATTCTCTTCTCTTGATTTATCTATTTGCTCCCTTTAGTTGAAGATGGGTGAAACCATTATACATGAACTTTTTATAATATGGTGAAAAGATGATAGAATAAAGATAATAATTTGTTGAGTTAAATGCTTGGTTAGTCCCTGTGGTTTGCAAAAATTTCACACTTGGTCTCATTGGTTTACTAATTACACTCGTGGTCCCAAAACTTGTCAAAAGTGCACTCGCTTGGTCCCCAGCCCTAACTTAAGTTAAATTTCTCTATTAAAACCCCTCACGTGCTTATCACGTGAGGGTAATTTGGTCTTTTCACCTTGATTTGATGTCTACTTTTGCAATTGCACAGTATAGTCCCTGGATGTCAGTTGATATTTATGGTTTTCCCTCTCATTTCTTCTCATCTCTCTCACACTAACACCAAGAAACCCTCCCGTCTCTTCACTTTCTCTGCAAAATCTAGGCGATTGAAGAAATAATCAGCCGTATAGGATCGATCGAACAGAATGGGTTGGTACATTAGGGACGAGTATGATGATTTCACTCCAGATCGTGATTACAGTAAGTTTTTTTGTATGATTGTGCTAAAGTTCAAACATTTAGCGATTTTGAAGTGTCTAATAGTGTTTTGCCTGTTTTTTTTTTTTTTTTTTTTGTTATGATTTTTGAACAGAAGGAAACCCTAGTTTGTTTTCTGCAAAAATCTTCTATGGTGGATTTTTTAGGAGGGTTCCAAGCAGAAGGTATCTACAAGGAAGGTCAGTGTATGTGGATTACATCGACATTGATGAGTTTTCTGTTCATGAAGTTGATTGGATGATGCGAGAACTAAAGTTGTTGAAAGAAAAGGTGCCACTTTTTTATCATTTTCAAATACCAGGTAGAGATTTAGATACTGGTTTGGTAGCTTTACGGTGTGATGCTAATGTTCGTAACTTGTCAAAATATGTGGGTGAAAATAAGTTAATCAACTTTTACATTGAACAAGGAATATCTATGGTTGATACTTATTTAAAATCACCTGAGGGATCTAAGGTTGTTATTGAGGAATTAGCAGAGGAAAACCAGGAGATTGTTGGTGTTAAACAAAACAAAAAAAAGTTGGTACCTAGAAGGAGATTGATGCTTGAGTATGTTGAAGGGTCCTCTAGTGCTAATAAGAATACAAGTAATATAGAGATTGAGACTGATAATGTAGTAGGTAACAATGATAATGCAGTAGGTAAAAATGATAATCCAGTAGTTAACAATGATAATCCAGTAGGTAACAATGATAATCCAGTTGGTAACAATGATAATATAGGGATTGAGACTGATAATGCAAAAGAGGGTACATGGGTAGATGGTTTTAACTTTGATGACATTGATTTTTCTGGAGAATTCCCAAACAATGAGGGTCATAAGGATAATGAGGGTGAGGGTAATATGGAGGCTAAGGATGAGGGTGGTAGTGAGGATGAGGGTGGTAGTGAGGCTGACTGTTCTCATCAAAGTGAGAATGAGGGTGATGATTCAGAAGACAGTGACTACATAGTTGACAATGATTATGAGGTGGAAGAAATGGAAGTTGATATGAGGGACTTCAATGTTTTTGTAGATGAGGATGAAGAATATGTGGGCAGCCGTAATTCTGGCATTGATGATGATGTTAGAAATGAAGTGGATTATGAAAACGAAATTGATGACAACCTTAGCTATGAATCATTTGATAGCTTAACAGATGAATCAATGGAAGATTTTGAAACAAGTAGGAGCCAAAAGCTAAGGGAAATCAGGAATAAACAAAAGGTTAGCATTTGTTTACTTAACTGTTTATTATTTATGTAAACATTTGTCAAAATATTTACTTAACTGTTTAAACAGGGAAAGAGTAGGATGCATGAAGCAAGGTTTTACTTGGGTCAACAATTTGGATCTGCAAAGGAGGTTAAAGAACAAGTTAGGAGGCATGCCGTTCTTACCAAAAGGGAGTTGTCATTTTTGAGAAATGACAAGGCTAGGATTAGAGTAGTATGTGAAGGGAACGTCCCAGTTTACAAGAAAGGTGATGGGTTTGTGAAACAAGTACCCAAGAAGGGCAATAAGGGAAATCTGTTGGGCCCAAGCCCAATGAACCTACTGTTGGGCCCAGGTCCAGGGAATCTTTCAGTGGGTCTCAAAAGTCAAAAAAGGTACTCACTGCCAATGCCATATTCTGTAGAAAAAGAAAAGAAAGATTAGACAAAGTAATTTGTCCATTTATGTTGTATGTTGCTAAAGAGAAAGATGAAGTGGAAACTTGGACAGTGAAAACTCACAAGTCGGAACACACCAGTCTGCAAACTAGAGAAAGCCATCACCTCACAGCAAAGTTCATGGCTAAGGAGCCTGCTGTGAAGAGATTGGTTGAATGTAACAAAGACATCTCTGTGAGGACCATCCAAGAAGAGCTGGCAAGGAAGTATGAATTAAGGGTTTCAAGGATGAAAGCATTTAGGGCAAAGTCTCTTGCTTCAAAAGAAGTTCAAGGTGACAACAAGGAACAATATTCAAGGTTAAGGGATTACATAATGGAGCTTCAAAGTGCAAATCCAGACACAACAGTGCACATTGAAGTTGAGTCTGAACCCAACCCAGATTCTCCAACAAGGGTGTTCAAGAGAATTTACATCTGCTTGGGTCCACTGAAGCTAGGTTTCAAGGAATGTGGGAGGGACATACTAGGCTTAGATGGGGCTTTCTTGAAGGGTTCACAACAAGGTCAGGTATTAGTTGCAGTAGGCTTGGATTCCAACAATGGACTCTATCCACTGGCCTATGCAATTGCAGAAGCAGAGAACAAGGATTCCTGGACATGGTTTCTAGAATGTCTCAAAGATGATCTAGCATTACAAAACAACTCAAGGTTTACCTTCATTTCTGATAGACAAAAGGTTAGCCTATGCAATTTCTAATCCACTGTTTATAATTATTGGTTTGAATTTTAACATGTTTACTTTTTTGGGTGTTAATTTTAGGGCCTTATTCCTGCACTTGAAAAGGTATTCCCTGCTGCAGAACACAGGTTCTGCCTTAGGCATATTCACCAAAATATGAAGTTAAAATGGAGGGGCAAAGGCTTTAAAGATTGCTTATGGGCATGTGCAACTGCCAGAACAGGTAACTTGTTGATTCATTAGTTAGGTAAAGATTGTTATGCCTTTATTGACTCATGTTCTTGTGTAATAGTACCCGAGTTTAGGGAAAAAAATGGAAGAGTTAAAGAAGTTCAATGAGGAAGCATACAACTGGTTGGCACAAATTCCACCAAAGCATTGGTCTAGATCTCACTTCACAGGTAATATGCACAAACACTAGACCACATCTCAAATTAAGCACAAATTTATTTATCATTTTAAACATTGCTTTATTGGTTATCAATGTGTAGGTTGGGCACAATCTGATGTTCTACTGAACAATATGTGCGAAGTTTTAAATGCTAAAATTGTTGAAGGGAGGGAAAAGCCAATCATTTCATGCTTGGAATATCTTAGGGAGTATTTGATGAAGAGAATAGTCAATGTGATGAAGGTGCAACATTAGTGTAAGGGCCCCCTCACACCAAAGATAACAGAGATTTTAGATGAGATCAAGAAGGCTGCAGCCCAATGCACTGTGAAATGGTGTGGTGATAATAGGTGGCAGGTACAAGGGACTCTTGGGCAGTATGTTGTGAATGTCGAACAAAAGGTTTGCACATGTAGGAGGTGGGAAATTTCTGGAATACCATGTAAGCATGCTGTAGCTGTTAACTGGGATATGGCTGCACACAAACAACAGGTTGGGCCACCTGAGGATTGGGTCCATCCATGCTACTATCTGGACACTTGGAAAAAGGCTTATTCCTACAAGGTTGGTCCCATCAATGGTCCCAAACTCTAGCCAATATCACCAGTTCCAACAACATTGACCCCTCCACTTCACCACAAACAGGCTGGCAGGCCAAAGAAAAAGAGGAGAAGAGACCAAGTGGAGGTTGAAGATGCCATGGAGAAGAAAGGTAAGCTGACAAGAAAGGGTGGGACTATAACCTGTAAGAAATGCAATGTGAAGGGGCATAATTCAAGAAGCTGTAAGGAGCCAAAGAAAGGAAAGGCAACTGAAGGTGGTTCTGCAAATGATGAGGTAGCTGCTGTTGGTTCTGCTGGTGGTTCTGCAGCTGAAGAATAGGTTGGATGCTTTTGAAGGGCTGCATTTATATTATCTTTTGGTTATGTTAATCAGCCGTAGGCTATAAACAATACATTGGTCATATTTTGGTTGTCTATTATGGCATGTTTAACTATTGTGGCTTATGTTTATGCCACTATTTTGGTTGTCTATTATGTTTGACATGTTCATCAGTATGCTTATGTCCATTTTGGTTGTCTTTATTATGGTTGTTGAGTGTCTTTATTATGGTTGCTTGGGTAATCAGCAATGGCAGGTAATAAATAGCTTTAGCAGTGGAGTGTGTTTATTATGGTTGTTGTGTCTTTATTAAATAGGTTTGTTGTGTCTTTATTAGGTTTGTTGGTATTAAATGGTCATCCGTATCGCTTTTGCACTTTATTAACAATGGTCATCCGTATTGCTTTTGCAATGGTCATCCGTATCGCTATTGCGCTTTATTAACAATACCTTTGAACACCCAAAATCGACCAATTTCATTCAAGTAGTATTTGGTCAAATTACATAATTCACAATAACATTACACTCAAGCTAACAACATTGCAAACTGTAACCCTAACAGAAACAACAGTACTAAAATCAGCTTGTTCTTCCATCTTAGTTCAGTCCGAAGTTCATCCCTTTCTTGATCCGCCCTGTTTCTTGCTCGAAGTAGCCCTGGAATGATGCGAACAGCTCGCGGGCACATTGGCGGGTCAACCCAACCAACAAATCTAGGACACGTGACATCCTGTCACATCAAACAATTCAAAAATTCGAACCAAATACAACATCGATTAATGAAAGCTATTGCTTACCGGTGATGGACATGAATAGAATCGACGTCCTGGGTTGTTGTCGGCCCATGATGTTCGAACAATGACTAACCTTCCACATCGACAGGTTGCCATCTTCTATGGTTCCAGGAGAAACATGGGAGAGAGGAAATCTAGGGTTCCATGAAGAAGACGGTCGTTAGTATTGAGGGAAAAGAGAAGATAAGGTCGTTTTTATAATGGGCTCGAGGTGAAAAGACCAAATTACCCTCATGTGATTAGCACGTGAGGGGTTTTAACAGAGAAATTTAACTTAAGTTAGGGCTGGGGACCAAGCGAGTGCATTTTTGACAAGTTTTGGGACCACGAGTGTAATTAGTAAACCATTGGGACCAAGTGTGAATTTTTTGCAAACCACAGGGACCAACCAAGCATTTAACTCTAATTTGTTTTATAAGTACGGTCCCTAAGGTAGGCTGTTTGACAGCTTCTGAATGGTTAAGTGCTGAACCAGTAAGAGGCGTGAACCATTAAGTGATAAACCAGTAAGAGGTCTGAACCATTAAAAGTCAGTATAATGCTTAACCGTTTAGAGACAAATGACTCACCAATTCAGATTGAGTTCTTAACCATTCGGACTCAGTATAATGCTTAACCATTCAGAGGCAAATGTCTGAACCATTCAGACATCTGCCTGCGAAACAAACAGTCTGAACCATTAAGTGTTGAACCAATAAGAACCCCATTAAAAGGTAAACAAACAGCCCCTAAGTATATGAAGATGTTGATCAGTAACCAAATCCTATAGTACATGTTATTATAAGCAGTGGCGGACCCAGGATTTTTGGACAATGGGGTCCCATTTTTCCGGTGTTCAAATTTTTTGGATCGGTCGTTGTTCGGGTCGGGTCAAGAAACATAATAGAAAACAATATCATAACTAAACTACAAGTTTCATTTACTACACATTCATTTACTACACATTCAGCTATTAAAATACCCAATTTTAAAGTCAAGTTTAAAAAAAACCCAAAAAACCCAATTTTAAAGTCAAGTTTAAAAAAAACAAAGAGTAAACTGCCATTTTGGTCCCTATGGTTTGGGCACTTTTGCCATTTTAGACCAAATCTCAAACTTTTTAAATCTGGGTCCCTGTGGTTTCACTTTTATTGCCATTTTAGTCCAAAAGTGAAATTTGACCAGATTCCCTAAATTAAACCCCCCTGTTTTGTCCTTTTCCTCAGGGGTAATTTTGTCATTTTCGTTTTATTATAACTGGTTATTAATTAAATTAACCCTATAAAAGCATAACCTTCTTCATCTCCCCAAAATCCCAAACCCTAATTCTTGCTAACAACAACGAATCTTCACCTTAAACAAGAACACCTCAAACAATCTTGCCACCACCTCCTCCTTCACCGCCACCACCGTCACCCTCACCACCACCGTCACCCTCACCACCACCTCCGTGCTCACCCCCACCATCCCCACCACATTACTCTTCGCCACCGCCACCTCTAAAGCAATCACCGCTTCCACCACCACATTCATCTCCGCCACCTCCACCGCATTATTCATCCCCACGTTACTCTTAGATCCGGACTGCTATTTCTGAACTGCCACCGATCAATCCGACTTTCTTCTTGCAACCGGAGCACCGATTCACCACGTGCCGCTTGAAACCGTTGCCGGCTCTTGCTCACCGGATCCGTCGTCTGTAGGCTCCGATTCTTGCAACCGGAGCACCGATTCTTGCAAGATATGGTCGTTTGTGGCTGAGATATTGATCGGAGGTGACGTCAGCGTTGTTCTTCAGATCCGATCTATGGTCGTTTGTGGCTGCGATATTGATCGGATGTGAGCATAAGGATAAGGTATCAAGAACCTTGAGCCCATTTCTTCTTTCTCTCTCTTCTGATGAGCCGTGGCTGGTTGGGATGAGAGAGAGAGGTTTGGTCAAAGATGGAATGGTTTGACTTTGATATCTAGTGATGTTCAAAATGTTGTGGTTGGATACTGAAACTCAAAATTTGCAGATGTATTAGGGTTTGTGTTAGGGTATTTGGGGAAGATGATGTCCTTTTATAGTGTCAAGGTTGATTAATTAAGTTTTATATATATAATGCTTAAAATGACCAAAATACCCCTGAACAAAAGGACAAAACAAGCAGGTTGCAACAGTCAAAATAGGGGTTTTTTGGATTTGGACTAAAATGACAATAAAAGTGAAACCACAGGGACCCAGATTTAAAAAGTTTGAGATTTGGACTAAAATGGCAAAAGTGCCCAAACCACAGGGACCAAAATGGCAGTTTACTCAAAAACAAAAGAAACAGGTATTGAACCCGAGACCTTTTGAATGTAAACAAGAGATTTTACCAATGCACCAGGCTCACTCTCATTGTTATGTGGTCTAACTAAATTATTTTATGGGGTCCATAGAAAATTATATATACTGTTTCTACTACTTTTTATTAAAAGATTGGAGTCCGGGGACCCCGTTCCGCTTAACGTGGGTCCGCCCCTGATTATAAGTACGAAGCCTAAGTATATGAACATGATGATCAGTAACCAAATCCTATAGTACAAGTTAGTTTTGAACAGGTTCAATTTTTAAGTTGGATGTTAAGTATACCCAAACTTTATACTTGTTTTAACTGGTGATTAACGTAGGGATGGACTTTTTTTGCTAAATACCCGTACTCGTACCGTACCCGTACCTGTATCCATACCGATTTTAGGTATTTGGTATATATATCGGTACCCAGTTTTATTGATTTTGGTATTCGGTACTTTCGGTATTGGTACGGGTACGGGTAAAAACGGGTACTGGTACCGAATTTTATGTATACCTTCAAAAGTTTTTTTGTATTATGTTTGATTTCGTATTATGATATTTATAGTGTATTCGTATTGATTTTACCTATATGGTACCTGTATCGTGTTGGTACTCGTACTAATTTTACCTATTTGGTACTCGTACTATATTGGTACTCGTGTCAATTTTACCTATTTAGTACTCGTACACGTGCTCAAAAACTAAATAAAAACAAAATGGTACCAAAGCGGGTACTGTACCGAAAATACCCGTACTCGTACCTATATATTTGGTACGATATTTGGTACCCAGTTTTGTTCAAATTCGGTACCGATATTTTCGGTACGAGTACGGGTATGGGTACGGGTACTGTACCCAGTTTAATCATTAACGTGTAATTTATAAAACAGTAAGCTATGATTTGGATAAGAGTTGTTTATTTTTTATACTTAAACTAATATCAGTTTGATTTTTGATTCATTGTTTTACACTCTTAGTTTGATTTTTTAAATATGAAACTTTGAATCATCATTTCAATTAGTTTATTCTCAATTAGACAATATTTTTTATCTGCATCTACTTGTAAACTAAAGTTTGACTCAGATTCATATTAATGGTGAGATTAGCTACATGATTTAGTCACATTTACTTGACGATTATGAGCAGCAAAGTAGGTGATATTTGAGCTAGTTTCTTTCATCTTTGTTTAACTCAATATACTATACGATGGAATTTGATATGATCTGGTTACTTGTGGTTTATAGTTTTTATAGGATAGTTATGTAACATGAACTTGTGATTTTTTTTTGAACGGTGACTTTCTTTTTGAGTGACCCAATGTCACACCGCCTAAACGGCGGTCCTAGCTAAGATCTACCCAGACTATGTTGTCTTAACCGGGCCCGCATTGTGTTGGTCAGACTTGGTTAAAGCGTTTCCTCGGAAACCGTACTGCCTCCACATGAGATGTCTCGCTGAAGTAACAGCCGGATGAAAACCGTGGTGCGGCTCAGGATCGAACCCCCCTCGATGGGTTTGTCACCATCATTGCCCAGTATCCACCCCAGTATGACACAAATGGGAATTGAACTTGAGTTTTTATTGGAAAACCCAAGTCTCCTACCAATAGGCCACAAGTGAGGGGATAACATGAACTTGTGATTTGACATTAACTTTAGGTCTTTAGTGATTTTAGTTTTTTTTTTTTTTTTTTAACTTCAAATTAAGGACTAATGCTAATGGTGAAGATAGGCGAAAAACAAGTTGTGCTACAACTTGAAATAAACATGCGTTATGCATGTTATGCTTAGTCAAACAATGTTAATTAAAGTTAATATGTTTAAATATATTAGTGTTTTTTTTTTCATAATCACTGATTGTAAATTTTGTAATACTTTTTATTAAGATATAATCTAATATCTACGATTGTACCTTTTACACTATACTGACAAATTAACATGTCTGGTAACAAACTCTGCCTTACATCTAGTTATTTTCAAAAAAGTATTGTTTATTAGGTGTTCTGTTCCTTTTCATATTATTAAAAAGCATAATATCAATAATGTTTGGTAATATTAGCAAGGGTGTTTAAAAGACCTGTATGTGAGTTTTCCTAAAACAAAAATCGAAACACGTATTGTTTTAAAAATAGGAAAAATTTCGCAGAATAGTAACCAAGTTTTAAAAGTGTTCTAATTAGGTAACTGGTGTCGTTTTTGTCACAATTAGATAGCTTAACATTCAAATCGAGCCATGTCTTTTTTTCCACGTGTTAAGAAAAAAATGGTGCATAAGATGCTGGGGTCGAATTATTTTAATATATGAAATTATATTTATTAAAAATAAAAACCATTTAATTACATTAAAAATTAAAAAAAAAAACAAGTTACAATCCACGTCATCACTCGACGTTAGCATCAAATAAAAGAGAAAAAAGAAACAAAAATCCACATCACTACGGTTAACAAAAATCCAGGTCCGGATGGTTTTAATTTTCGGTTCATAAAGCGATTCTGGAATCTTTTTGAAGATGATTTTATTAATATTATGATGGAGTTTCACGCTACGGGTAATATCAGTTATGGTTGCGGGTCTTCTTTTATTACGTTGATTCCTAAGGTGGGTTCTTCCGTGGGGCTTAGAGATTATAGGCCGATTACCCTTGTTGGGGTGGTTAGTAAGGTAATTTCTAAAATCCTTACGAACCGTCTCAAAAAGGTGATGGGTCAAGTCATTTCAGAGACTCAATCGGCTTTCTTGTCTAACCGTTTCATTCTTGATGGGCCGTTAATGCTTAATGAAATTTTGGAGTGGTTAAAGAAGAGAAAGAAAAAGGATTTTTTTGCTAAAAATAGATTTCGAGAAGGCCTACGATAATGTCAATTGGAACTTCTTGATTTCTATTTTGTCTCAGATGGGATTTCATCCGTTGTGGTGTGAATGGGTTAAAGGTATTTGTTATTCTTCTAGAGCCGCGGTTTTGGTTAATGGATCCCCGACTTTTGACTTTCGTTGTGAAAAGGGCCTCCGTCAAGGAGACCCACTGTCTCCCTTCTTGTTTTTTATTGTGATGGAAGCTCTTTCGTGGCTTTTAAAGAAAGCTAAGACTATTGGAGCTTTTAAGGGTATTAGTTTTGCAGATGATGACGAAGAGGATTTAACCCACCTTTTTTATGCCGATGACGCTCTCATTCTAGGGGAGTGGTCTAGAGATAATATTACCAGTGTTGCTAGGATTCTCCGCATTTTTTATCTGTGCTCGGGCTTGCGTATTAATTTACACAAGTCAAATATTTTCGGTGTGGGGGTGGATGACCACGAAGTGGATAGCATGATGGACCTCTTGGGATGTAAGAGAGGTAGTTTCCCTTTACCTATCTTGGCATCCAAGTAGCGGCGAAGATGAATTGGATTAGGAGTTGGGATCCGGTGGTCGAAGTGGTTCGAAATCGTCTCGTGTCTTGGAAAGCTAGGATTTTGTCTATAGGCGGCCGTCTAATTCTAATAAGGTCGGTTCCTTGAAAGTTTGCCAGTTTATTATTTATCCTTGTATAAAGCTCCCAAGGCGGTGACCGATTCTATTGAGGCCATTATGAGGCGATTCCTTTGGGCGGGTACGAGTGATGATAAAAAAATTTCGTGGGTGGCTTGGGACGTGGTGACTACTCCTAAAAATAGGGGGGGTTAGGTGTGTCCAAATTGCAAGAGGTGAATGATGCTCTTTTATTAAAATGGACATGGAGATTTAAGAATGAGGGTAGTTGCTTGTGGAAGAAAATTATTTTGGGGTGCCATGGTTCGAGTAGACCTTGGGCTTTGCTTCCTTGTTTGGCGTCGTCTAGCGGGTGTTGGAAGTACATTGTCAAAGTGGGCGAGTCAAAGAACCAAGATGGTATGTCTCTGAATTCTTTTTTCATTGGGGATGTAGGAGATGGGAGCTCTTTAAACTTTTGGAGCGATAGATGGCTGCGTGAAGCCCCTTTGCGTGTGGTTTATCCACACCTTTTTAGATTAGAAAGATGCAAATGGGTTTCGGTTTCCCAGCGAGTCGTTTTGGAAAATAACACGAAGGTTTTACATTGGGATTGGCGTGCGGCTCCTTCCACGCATGAGGAGATTTCCGAGTTATATAGTCTTCTCAATGATATCTATGAGTTCCAATGGAGAGGTGGTCAAGATCGCTGGACTTGGAGCCCCGAAAAAGATGGTATGTTCTCAGTCTCTTCGGCCAATAAACTTTTGGCAAACTATGTAGCGAGCGCTAATAATTATATGATTGATTGGAAGAGTTGGGTTCCGCTAAAATGCAAAATTTCGGTATGGAGGGCAGCTCGAAATAGGCTGCCTACTATTGCCGAGCTTATTAAACGTGGAGTGCCGATCCAAGATTCAAATTGTGTTTTTTGCCAAGGGGAAATGAAAACTTCTTTACATCTTTTCATTGGGTGTGCTTTATCTCAAGAAGTGTGGAGCAGAGTAGAGAGGTGGTGCCGGCTTCGTCAAGGGTTTGCTTTTGATGTCTTGGATTTCCTTCAGTTACCGGATACTCAGGTGTCATCGAAAACCACAGGATACATCTTAAGAGGCATTGTATAGACTTCTATTTGGGTGCTTTGGAATGAACGTAAACGATCAGATTTTCAACAACAAACAAAGGAGACCGGCAGAGATTGTGGAAAACATCAAATCTACGACTTTCTTTTGGTTTCGTAATAGGTCTAGATGTAAAGATGTCGACTGGAAAAAGTGGTTTACATGTCCCATGGATTGATGATTTGTAGTTTGTGTTCTCGTAGGTCCTTGCTTTGAGGGCTCTTCGAGTTGTGGTTAATGAAGTTTTCTTTTCAAAAAAAAAAAAAAAAACTATGAAATAGATGAAAAAACACTTAATTTTAATGAATAATGAATGTTGAGTGAATTGATTGGAACACTTTTGAAACTTGAATAACCTAATTGGAACACTTAATCAGTGGTGTATGTTTTATTAAAAAACTGATTAAGAAACGTGGTTATCCACATTTAGATCGGAACATATCCACAAAAGATAATTAAAAGCCACTAAATCTTCATTTATAAGAAATAAAACGTGCAACTTGAAATCGCAACTTGGAATTTGTTTAACTCGTATACTAAATAAATATTATTACAATAAAAGGGCAGATTTCTTATATTTATGTTGAGAGTCAAGTCATTGGTTTTTTAAGCGTAACACGGTAATACCAAACCACTAACAACTTAAGTATTACACATAATTATTGTTTATTGACCTAAATCCCAAATATCTTATCATCTGACATATTCTGGTAGTTAACTAATTCTTGTAGTGGCTGCTTCAACGACCGTATTTTGTTTATTATATTCTATGTTATATATTTTGTTTTACTATAGTTGGCTTTTTCAACACTAAGTTAAAAATTTACATATTCAATTTCATAAATGCCACTAAGAGTTGTACAGTGGTATAATAGGTGATAAAAAGGAGTAATCAAAACTCATGTGAGAAGGAAACGTAGGTTTTTTTTTTTTTTTTTTTTTTTTTTTTTTTTTTTTTTTGTGTATGATATGACACTTCTCTATCACTCAAGTTAGTTTTCTATTTTTTTTTAACGGGCAACATAATCAATTCCAAGCATTCTCAGGACACCTACTGTACCGAACGGAGTACTCCGAGACTAACTCAAGTCCACCACCAATTCCAGGGAAACCCCGGCAACCCACCCGCCCGTAGGCACAACGTTGAAATTACCTGTAAAACCTGTTTGCCTCAAGGATCGAACCCAAGTTTCCCTGGGTATCCTATCACTGTCCACCAGTGTCTCACTCTGCACCAAGTGATAGTTGAAATTGTATCTCCCAATAAAAATACAAGTCTCCCACCACTTGATCTAAAGATACACAACACATAAAAACAAATACTTCTCTCCCCTCTTTCCTTACTCGTCTCTTCTAGTCACATTCACAATTATGCAAACACAAAATATCTGTCTCTCCTCCATGTCAGCCACCTAAAATCATCTAAGAACACACTTATTGTGGGTGCTCGTAACATTATGTATGTTATCAAACTAACAAGTACGCACATATGTGTGTGGGGGTTGAATACATAACTAGAAATAATCTGAGAACTGATGTGCGTAAGTGTGTATATGTTTTAGGTATATATTTTAAGCCTTTTTTACACTTTTAGCCAAGTTTTAAATTTATAAAACACGATATTTACTAACACTAAACACACATATGGGCAAGTGCACCCATCGTGGACGTAGTACAGTTTTGGTAAGATACCGAGGTCGTCCAAGGACACAAGAGCTTTTAGTACCGGTTTATCCTCAACGTCTAATCAAATCAAAATGTTAGAAAAAAGATTTTAAACTAAAAAAATAAAACTAACTAAAATGCTGAAAAAGTAAAATAAAAATAAAAACAGAAAGTTTTAATAGTAGTTTAACTTATTAGGGGATCAAAGAGTTTGGACCCCAACCATCCAATACCTTTGGGTATTGAAGGAGATCCTACTAAATTTGACCCAGGTCCTTTGCAGGATCTATACACTGAACAATGGCAAGACTCTTACCAAACCGTTCCCTTAACCCCCGACCAGGTAGCCAACATACCTCCATATAGACCGTGGAGATATGAATGGTGAAATTTTTTTATTTTATATAGACAGTAAAATAATGCCAAGACACCATGGACAAACGATAAGGAAGAATCACCTTTAACATAAGAAACTAGTAATTAAAGTCATTAATACAAAACCAATTAAAAAATGCAAAAGATTAAAAATAAATAGTATTACACTAAACACTTGTCTTCACCAAGTGATGTAAGAGACTTAGGCAAACATGGCCTTTGATTGTCAAGAACTCTTACGATCAATCTTGGATCCCGAGACGACTCACACACTCTATGATGGACAATGGATGATGGTGGTGGATGATGGTGTTATGGTGGTGGTGGGTGGTGGGTGAAGTGTGAGAGAGGTGGTGTGCCAAGGGATGAGTTGCAAGAGCTCTAAACACTCCTATTTATAGGCTGAACAGAAGCTCGGGCACGGCCTCGTGCCCGCTGGGCACAGCCCCGTGTCCATCTGACACACTCTCTCTTCATTAATTGTAATTCGCAATTACAATAAATGCGCCTGCAGCAACTTGACCACGCCCCCTTGTCCGCTGGGCACGGCCCCGTGGTGGGCAGTAGAAGCTTCTATAGGTTTGTCTTTTCTGCTGCTTCTTGGGCATGGCCCCGTGCTCGCTGAGCACGGGGCGTGTTCAGTCTTCTGTCTTCTCTGTTTTGCTTGGGAAGATCCTGTCGGGGGGTCGGGCATATCACTTTTGTTCATTTTCTTGTATTTATGTTAGATCTTGCTGTCTTTTTGCTTCTTTTGTTATTTTGAGCTCATTTAATCCTGAAAATACAAAAGGAAGACAAAAGCACACTTTTTCCAACATTAGTACTAAAAAAGGGTTAGTTTTAAGCCACAATTGATGTAATTTATATGTTGCATTTTGTGCACATCAAATAACCCCACACTTGAATCTTTGCTTGTCCTCAAGCAAAACTCTTTATAATGTGGCTTTATTCACTCCCAAATGGAATGGGTAGAAGAAAAGGTTTTTGGGCTTGTCATAGAGTGTCGGGAATTCCAAGATTATTTAGGTTTTATTTTTATTTATTTACAATCCTATTCGTCATGATTTATTAAAAACGTTTCATAAGATAAATTATTTATTAGGGCATAACATACCTCTTTAAAATTCCATTTATATATAAGTTCACATACCTTACGGGGGAATCACTCAACACTCGGCAGAAGGTGTATTTTTAGTGAATCACTCGAGAGCGGCATGGAACTTACTCCTACCATAAGCTTGCCAAGCAATCAATCCTCCTCCTTTTTAACTATATACCTTTGTAAATATCAAGAGGACTTTTTGGGTGAAGGGTTAGGCTTGGGCTAAAGGTGGGTGATTGGGTTAGTGGTTAGTAAAAAGGGTGAAAAGCGTAACAAACGTCGGTTTTTGAAAGACTTTTTTTTTCGTATTTTTATTTTATTTTGATGAACCACTTGTTTCAAACAAAGTTATTTTTGATGAACTTGTTTGTTTGTTTGGTTTCATCAAAATATATATATTTGATAAGGAATAGTCATTAGAAAACCGAATGTTGTTACTAAAATAAAGGGTTAAAAATAAAAAGGTTTAGGTGGGTAAAAAGGGTGATGGTTTTGGGTTAAGAAATGAAAAGGTTTAGGCTTAAAGGGGTTAACTAGGGGGATTTTGGGTAGGTGGTAAAAAAAATGAAAAATAATGGTGTAGAAAGAAAAAGGGTTAGTCCTAATGCCTCCATCATTTACTTACTCGGGTTTAAGTTGGTAAGGACCGGGAATGTATTGTTGTGGCAATTTCTAGAGTCGTACGAACCAAGCGGCTATTCACACAAGAAACGAAAAATGAGCATTTAGTGTAAAGATATATATTTGTATGCTCGTTAAAGGCTCAAAACTCACTTTTGTGGGAAAGGGGTTTTTAAGTGATCAAGTATATATAATCAAATTTTAACTAAGTTTGTCATGCCTTTTCGTAATTTTCTTATGTTGGTTCTTTTTATCACGACGCTATCGGTTGTAAACTTGTAAAAATATAACCTTGTTAGAACTTGAATTCCCAACTTAAACTTAGACAAGTAAAAAAAATGAAAATTTTTGAAAAAATTTGGGGTGATTAGCGGTTCCAATAGAGTTTTGTGTAAGGCTTGTTATTAGGACTTGCAAGATTCAAGGTTTTAGCATCCCTCACACTTAAATTACACATTGTCCTCAATGTGTCCCAAAAATAAGTTTTTAGGTTGATTGAATGTGTAAAATGGTGTTAAAGGCAAAATTTTATGTTACTGGCACCCTGGACACAGCCCCGTGGTGACCGAGCACGGCCCCGTGTTCAAGTGCCAGTGACAAAAATTAAAGAAAAGAAACAGAAGCCTGGACACGGGGGTGTGTTCAGTGAACACGGCTCGTGTCCAGTTACTTGAACTGGGCAATTTTCTGCAGGATGTACAGCACGGGGCCGTGTTGGGCGGACACGGCCCGTGCTGAGCTTACTGTAATGAAGAAATTGTTGTCGGATGGCCCTGTTTTCGTGCATGGGGCTATGTTTCTCGTTTCCCTTATTATCCTTCACCATCTCGAGTGTGTTTTATTCCTGCAAATTAAAATTAAACTAAAAGATTAAACTAAACTAAGGATAGTTCCGCGGAATGCCTCCATGGTGCGCCACGTTTATAAGGGTCCTTGGCTAGACCCAAGGTGAGGTTATATGTTTTCCGAGTGGGATGTTTTGCATCCCATGTTGCACTGTCGGAGAGCATCATCCAAACTCGAATCAATAACCTTCATGTAATCGACCGGGTCATCGTCTTCTATTCTCTTCCCAACCCCGAACTTTACTTCCTTATCCCCATATTTTAAAGTGAGTGTTCCGTCATTCATGTCTACCACTGCTTGCGCGGTGGCTAGAAATGACCTCCCTAGTATGAGGGGGACTTTGGTGTCTTCTTCCATATCTAGTATGACAAAGTCGGCCGGGTAGACGAAATTGTCGACTTTGACCAATAGATTTTCAGTGACACCTTGCGGGTATTTGATGGATCTATCAGCAAGTTGTATACTCATCTTGGTAGGGCTTGTTTTTCCTAGGCCGAGTCGTTTGAACATTGATGCGGGCATGAGGT
Source organism: Helianthus annuus (assembly GCF_002127325.2). NCBI lineage: Eukaryota > Viridiplantae > Streptophyta > Magnoliopsida > Asterales > Asteraceae > Helianthus > Helianthus annuus. The sequence goes on from NC_035437.2 coordinate 122,925,143, forward strand.
TAATGCTAGCCCCAAGGTCGGCTAGTGCATTACGAATGGGGGAATCCCCGATCGAGCAAGGAATTGTGAAGCTTCCGGGATCAATCTTCTTTTGGGTAAGTTTGTTGAGTACGAGGGCGGAGCATTCTTCGCCTAGGTTAAATAATTGCAATGATTCAATTTTCATTTTATGAGTGAGGAAGTCCCTCATGAATTTTGAGTATTTAGGCATTTGAGTTAAGACTTCTATGAAAGGAATATTAACATGCAATTGTTTTAGCAGACTTTCGAATTTTGCGAATTGCTCATTGGTCTTTTGACGAATCAACCTACCGGGGTATGGAACCGGAGGAGCCTTGGTGGGCTCTTGAAATAGAGGAGAAGCCTTATCTTGTTGGGGTGGGGTTGTGCTTTCCTCGGTTGGTGGCGGCGGAGCTTCCACGGGACCCACGGTACGGTTTCTTAGTGTTATGAGATGAACTTGAGCTTTTGGGTTTGTTTCGGTATTACTTGGTAACGCGCCTTGTGGTCTCTCGGAGAAATTTTGGGCTAGTTGATTTAATTGTTTTTCAATGTTTTGTATACTAGCTTCTTGATTTCTAAAATTCGATTCCAATTGTTGAAATCGATCCGAGTTTTTCTTTTCAGTGTCGGAGATGAGGCGAGATACGGTATCTTCAAGCCTCTCTCGTCCACCTTGTTGTTGAAGGAAATTTTGTGACTCGTTTCTTGGTTGTTGAAAGTTTGTTCGTTGGTTTGGGTTTTGTTGGTTACTACTATTGCCGGGTTCTCTGCAACCAAGGTTAGGGTGGTTACGCCATCCTTGGTTGTAGGTACTCGTTGGAGGACCCGACGGCCTAGGTCTATTATCAATGTAGTTTACCGATTCTGGTTGATCGTCTGTTTCTTTCATACAACTCCAATTTTCATGTGGCCCACCACACCCTTCACAGGCCATAATCGAGACCGGTTTTGCCATTTCTAACTTTTTTAATTTTTGAAGAAAGGGCCTCGATTTGGGCTTGTAAAGAAGTGCTTTCATCAACCTTATGGGCGCCCGGGGCAATAGATTTATTACCTTGGGGAGTGTGCCACTGAAAATTGTTTTGAGCAATTTCCTCAATTTGATTATATATTTCATGTGGGCGGCGGTTACCTAAAAGTCCCCCGGAGCTAGAGTCAAGTGTTTGTCTTGTGTGTGGCAACAACCCATTATAGAAAGTGGATACTTGTTGCCATATCGCAAGACCATGACGAGGACACTTTCGCAATAGCTCCTTGAACCTTTCCCAAGTTTCATATAAGGATTCCCCGTCCTCTTGTGAATATGTATTAATTTCAGTCATTAATTTAGCCGTTTTAGCGGGAGGGAAATACTTATATAGAAATTTTTGGGATAGTTCATCCCAGGTGTTTACCGATCCAACTGGGAGGGCGTTGAGCCAAGCTTTTGCTCGGTCCTTTAGTGAAAAAGGAAACATTCTGAGGCGGATGGCGTCATTTGATGCTCCATTGATCCGAAAGGTATCACATATTTCTAAGAAATTAGTAATATGTAGATGGGGATCCTCATCCGCAAGCCCATGGAAGGTTGCGGAGTTTTGAAGCATTTGTATCAAATGTGGCCGAAGTTTGAAGTTATTGGCTTCGACATTCGGTGTATTGATAGCGGCGCCGAGATTACCTACGGTGGGTCGTAGGTAATCCATGAGGGTACGTTGGTCCGCCATTGGAAGTGGTTCCCCCGAAACTCTCTCTTGGTTTTTAGCTTTAAGTCTTTTTCTGAGAAAGCGTTCGGGTTCTTCTAGGGGTTCTTTTATGTCTTTATTAGAACTGGAGCTCATACACTACGTAGAAGTTTCAGATGTGGCGTTTGGTTCCATGTCCTGCAATAAAAACAGAAAAGAACGTTGGTCAGAAAGTTCACCACGGCCCCGTGCTCAGTGAACACGACCCGTGGTCGGAGATACAGCGATTGTTTTCCGGATCCCTCTTACTGGAAAGTTGGACACGGCCCCGTGTTGCACCGACACGGCCCCATGCTCAGCCCTCTGTAACTCGGAAAATAAAAACTGCCAGTGATACTGCTGGGCACGGCCCGTGTCCGACCAAGCACGGCCCGTGCTGAGCTCTGCAGAAGCTGAAAAATTAAGAAAATCCTAAAAAACTAAAAAGAAAATAAAAAAAATTATTAGACCGTTGATTCCTAACTTTCTTAAAATCCTTATGTCCCCGGCAGCGGCGCCAAAAACTTGATGTGCGTAAGTGTGTATATGTTTTAGGTATATATTTTAAGCCCTTTTTACACTTTTAGCCAAGTTTTAAATTTATAAAACACGATATTTACTAACACTAAAGACACATATGGGCAAGTGCACCCATCGTGGACGTAGTATAGTGTTGGTAAGATACCGAGGTCATCTAAGGACACAAGAGCTTTTAGTACCGATTTATCCTCAACGTCTAATCAAATCAGAATGTTAGAAAAAAGATTTTAAACTAAGAAAATAAAACTAACTAAAATGCCGAAAAAGTAAAATAAAAATAAAAACAGATAGACAAGATGAATCACTTGGATCCGACTCGTGTGTTAGTGTAACCTTTGATTATTTTCGCACTTTTGCACTTGTTTAAGAGATTATCTTAGTTATTGTAGTAGGCCCCTCTTTTGAAGGCGATGTTACTCTCAACCCAGTAGTTTGAGTCAGCAAGGATACAATCCTAAAGTGTCGGATTATTGAAAGATAATTAATTAAGTTATTAATGCATAATGTGGTAGGCCCCTCTTTTGAAGGCGATGTTACCCTCAGCTAAGTAGTCTGAGTCAGCAGGGATACAGTCCTAAGTAGCTGGGTTAAAGTTTTAATAGTAGTTTAACTTATGAGGGGATCAAAGAGTTTGGACCCTCGCCATCCAATACCTTTGGGTATTGAAGGAGATCCTACTAAATTTGACCCAGGTCCTTTGCAGGATCTATACACTGAACAATGGCAAGACTCTTACCAAAACGTTCCCTTAACCCCCGACCAGGTAGGCAACATACCTCCATATAGACCGTGGAGATATGAATGGTGAAATTTTTTTATTTTATATAGACAGTAAAATAATGCCAAGACACCACGGACAAACAATAAGGAAGAATCACCTTCAACATAAGAAACTAGTAATTAAAGTCATTAATACAAAACCAATTAAAAAGTGCAAAAGATTAAAAATAATAAGTATTATACTAAACACTTGTCTTCACCAAGTGATGTAAGAGACTTAGGCAAACATGGCCTTTGATTGTCAAGAACTCTTACGATCAATCTGGGATCCCGAGACGACTCACACACTCTATGATGGACAATGGATGATGGTGGTGGATGATGGTGTTATGATGGTGGTGGGTGGTGGGTGAAGTGTGAGAGAGGTGGTGTGCCAAGGGATGAGTTGTAAGAGCTCCAAACACTCCTATTTATAGGCTAAACAGAAGCTCGGGCACGGCCCCATGCCCGCTGGGCACGGCCCCGTGTCCATCTGACACACTCTCTCTTCATTAATTGTAATTCGCAATTACAATAAATGCGCCTGCAGCAACTTGACCACGCCCCCTTGTCCGCTGGGCACGGCCCCGTGGTGGGCAGTAGAAGCTTCTATAGGTTTGTCTTTTCTGCTGCTTCTTGGGCATGGCCCCGTGCTCGCTGAGCACGGGGCGTGTTCAGTCTTCTGTCTTCTCTGTTTTGCTTGGGAAGATGCTGCCGGGGGTCGGGCATATCACTTTTGTTCCTTTTCTTGTATTTATGTTAGATTTTGCTGTCTTTTTGCTTCTTTTGTTATTTTGAGCTCATTTAATCCTGAAAATACAAAAGGAAGACAAAAGCACACTTTTTCCAACATTAGTACTAAAAAAGGGTTAGTTTTAAGCCACAATTGATGTAATTTATATGTTGCATTTTGTGCACATCAAGAACCAAGCGGAAACATTTATTTATTTGTATATTTCTCTAATAATACTCATAACATGTCATGTGAATGTAGTTAAATGGATTATCAAAGAGCATCTAGCCCATTGGTATAATGGTGTTGAAACGGTTTCCTTTTAAAGTGGTGAGGGTTTAAGTCCTATTGTAGACAATTGGTATAGAATTATAGATTTATGTTGCCGCTGAAAAGACTTAAACAAAAATATGTGTATATTTGCAAATAATTTTATATGTATTCATATATTATAACTATATATACACGTCTAAATTCATTGTAAACATACGGAGTGGGGCGTGGTTTTTGCCGTGAAAGCCTCAACCACGCTCAAAAGATGGCTACAATTTAAGGAATGTGTTTAGTGACGGCATCAGATTCCTAATTGATGGAGAAAGGTCTGGTGGCAAGAAAAGCTGCTTCTAGAAGGTTGTCAAGTGTTTTCGCTCGACGAGTGTGAGATATCACATTGTTCGAGGAACCCTAGATGCTGTCGGAGTAAAGGATCGTCAACAAGGGCGTTCTAGTGCGTTGTAGATTCTTATCCAAGACTCATATCATTTAATGATGCCATGTGAATCGTGATGTGAAAGATTTATAGACGGGGTTAACCATTTGGATAATATATCCACATCTTGATTGAAAGGAATTCCTAAGAATCCAACGAACAAAGTAAATAGATTGGTATGAATTTTGTAAAGATGCAGTTTTTTCAGTCAGTATAGCCTGTTTCAGAATATATATAGCATTTTTTATATAAACCTGTTTATTCATCTTTTCAAAATTTGGACTTAATTAATTCATTTGTTAAAATGGGTCCTAAGAGAATTTTTTCTGACAAAATAAAAAATGCTATATATGATTGGTCATATAATCGGGGTTACATAGATGCCTTTTATGGAACATTCTTAACTGCGGGGGTGCGAAAATTGGCCGAATTTACTTAATACGGTGGGTGGCGTGGTGGTGAGGGCATGGGATTCTTCATCGGCGTAGAGGGCTATTGGGTGGTGAGTGGCGGCTCTTGATTGGTGGGTATTGTTTGGGTTGTTTTGTTTGGTTCTTGTTTAATTCTTTTTATAAACACACCATTTTCACGCCCTCACACTCCATGCTTTTTTTACCACGTCCCCCTGCTGATGTGGCTGACACGTGACGCTTAATGCCCCCTCTTCATGCCGTCCCACTCCGTATAGTCTAATTCTCTGATCTATACATGTGTACATACTTATTGTTGGGTTTATAATCACTAGAAATGTTGATGCAAAACTCCAAGTAATTGCTTTTGATGACAATAATACTGATCTAAGAGTTAAGACTAACAATGTTGACTTTTGGAAGTTGCTAACGAAAAATGTTGATGTTGATGATCTTAAGAGTTGGCATCGAGGATGATAAAGTAGAGAAGTTTCTACCGAGGAAAGTTGATGATACCGATAGAAAACACTTGTTACAATGTCAACTTGTTACTATTGAAGACTCGTTATAGAAAAAGTTGCTACAAAGGATTACTTGTTTCTACTGAAGACGTGATTCTACCCAGTGATGGCTTTTACTAATAACACAACTTATTGACAATATAGATTGTTACCGATAAAAAGTAAAGGTCAAGTTGTTACTGACGTACCATCTTTGTGCAAGTTACTATTGAAATGTAACTTGATACTCATCATTAAAGAGCTACTGTTGTGCAACTTTATGCTGATGGAGTAGGTATTGATATACAGAAGTTACAAGTCACTAAGAGATGATATTCTTGTCACATCAGTATTGGTATACAAGGAAGGCTTAAGAAAATCATCTACACTGGACATTGAAATATCTTTAATTGGCTTCAAGAATAACGTTACTAGAACTGTTTATATTGTTAGTTGTATTTGACATTATAACATCAATCGATTGATGATGAACCATATTAAAATACGTTAAGATAGAAGACACTCTTATCTTTCTGTTTGTGTGTGTGTTCGATTTGTTCTTTATCGTTCTTCAATGAAAACAATACTTTATAAGACTTAATTCGATTAAACTCGTTCTTTAGCAGTTTAAGTAAGAAAGTATTAAGCTTAATAATCTTATCTCATATCATCCTCAAAAGTCAATACAATACAATCCTCTCTCAATATATATACATATATATATATATATAGGAGAATGGAATCAAACTATAACTGTCCAAATAAACTGGATAACTAACTACAAACTAGATAACTAACTGCTCCTGTAATATACACTCTAATATGCCCCCTCAAGCTGAACGGGGAACATCCACGTAAAGCTTGGACCGCAGAGTGTCAAAACGAACCCCAGACAATCCTTTGGTCAAGAGATCTGCAATCTGAAGTGTAGTGGAGACATACCGAACATGTAGAGTACCCGCCAAAACCATGTCACAAATAAAATGCAAGTCAATCTCCAAGTGTTTAGTGCGCACATGAAACACCGGGTTGACTGCCAGATACGTAGCTCCAATATTGCCACACCAAAGAGATGGTGGACAAGTCATCGTAATATGTAACTCATGCAATATAGATGTAATCTATCGTAACTCAGCAGCTGTATGAGCAAGAGCACGGTACTCAGCCTCAGTACTCAACCTAGCAACCGTATGCTGTTTCTTGGAACTCCAACTGATGAGGTTGGGGCCAAGAAAAAAACTATAACCTGTGGTAGATCGTTGATCATCGGGACACCCAGCACAGTCAGCATCACTATAAGCATGTAAATCAACACAAGTAGATCGACGTATACATAGCCCATGATAGATGGTACCCTTATGATACCGCAAATCCGCTTGACAGCAACCCAGTGTCGATCAGTAGGTGTCTGAAGAAACTGTGACACCTTACTGACCTCATAAGCAATCTCTGGTCGTGTCAACATAAGATACTATAATGCACTAACTGTGCTCCGATACATAATAGGGTCAGATAAAGGATCACCAGTATGTCGAGAAAACTGTCTACCAGAAGAGACTAGAGTAGATAATGGACGACAATCCGCAAGACCAGTGCGATGTAGTAAATCAAGTAAGTAGCGCTTCTGAGATAAGTGTAAAACATCCTCAGAAAATGTGGCCTGAATACCAAGAAAATATGACAAATGTCCCAAATCTTTGAGTGTAAAACAAGAATGTAAGCGCCCAATCAAGCCAGTAACAAAATCATAAGAGCTCCCAGTGATAATGATGTCATCAACATAAATCAAGACATCACAGAGTATCAAATCCCGACTGTAAACAAAAAGAGATACATCTGATAGACACTACGTAAAACCATCAGCAAGCAGAGTGGTGGATAGCTTGGAAAACCAAGCTCTAGGAGCCTGCTTTTTGCCATAAAGAGCCTTCTGTAGACGGCAAACATAATGTGGTCTAGATGAGTGAACAAAGCCTGGGGGCTGGGTCATGTACATAGTCTTAGAAAGATCCCCATGTAAGAATGCATTGTTGACATCAACCTGATCAATAGACCATCCTCGAGAGAAAGCGACTGGAAGAACTAGACGAATAGTAGTAGGTTTGACTACAGGACTAAAAGTCTAAGTGTAGTCAATACCCTCAGTCTGATGAAAACCCTTGGCAACAAGCCGAGCTTTATAACGACTCACCAATCCATCAGGATTATGTTTAATCCTGTAAACCCACTTACAACCAACAATGTTGGCGTCGGTAGGAGCCTGAACCAGACGCCAAGTCTGGTTGGGATGAAGAGCATCAATCTCAGCATGCGTCACATCCCACCAAACAGAATATTGCTGAACCTGTCGAAATGTGGAAGGCTCAGTGGTGGGAGTCGTAGAGACATGAAAAAGAACATGATCGGGAAAATGACACGGTTGCCGTGTATGATCACGAGATCGTGTAACCATCGGGTGAGTCGGAACAGGAGGATGAGGAGGGGGAGGGGGAGAAGGTGAAGGAATACAAGGAGTGGTAATATCCGGAGAAGATGAAGAAGGAATAATAGGAGGAGATGAAGAGAAATAAGAAGAAACAGAAGTCGGAAGCGAAGGAGGAGTAATGAAGAAAGGAATAGAATCTGAAGAAGCTGTGCGAGTAGTAGAAGTCCTTGGAATATCAAAAATCGACTCATGGAATCGAACATGTCGAGAAGTATACGTACGAGACGTATGAGGATCATAACAGAGATAACCGAGATGAGATGGAGCATAGCCAACAAAAATACAAGGAGTAGACTTGGGTGAAAGTTTATCTGCTCGAGTATCAGCTATAAACGGATAACACAAACATCCAAAAGTAGGAAGAAGAGAATAATCAAAACAAGATCCAGATAGAACCTCATAAGGAGATGAGTGATGAAGAACCGGTGATGGTAACCAATTAATGAGGAAAGCAGCAGTGGCATATGCATCATACCATAATTTCTTTGGTAACCAAGCATGAAACAATAAAGCTCGAGCTACCACAGAAAGATGGCGGTTTTTCCGCTCAGCAACCCCATTATATTGGGAAGTATAGGGACATAAAATGCGATAAGCAATGCGAGAATCTAAAAGAAAACGAGCCATAGAACCACGAATGAGCTCAGGAGCACCATCACACGGAACGTGTTTAATGGTATAGGAGAACAGGTTCCCAACAAGCGGTTTGAAATGCCGAAAGCAATCGACCACTTAAGAATGACAAGTTAAAGGATATATCCATGTAAATCGACTAAAATCATGAATGAAAGTAATGAAATATCGGTATCCATCTCTAGACATCACTGGCGAGACACCCCAAATATCACAATGTACAATATGTAAAGTTAAAGTAGAATGGGATACAACTTGTAACAACCCGACTTTTTGAAATCAAAGTACAAGTCAAAGTCAATGTCAAAGTCAAAGTCAAAGGAAGAAAAGATTGCTAATTCGATCTGTCATTCCTTACTTAATTATTACTTGTACTCTTTTTGACTCGATATTCGATATCTAGTTTATGTTATTTTAGTTGTATTATGTGAAGTAACAATGCAATAAACGCTATTAAACGCTAATCTATTTAACGCTAATCTCATCGCAATCGCATCGCAACTTGAATCGCAGATCTGGATATTGTTTTACGTGTGTGTGCTATTATGTGTTACTTGTGCATGATTATTATATGTTTTGAGGCGATTAATCGCAAACGCAACCACAACTATATCACAACGCAATCTCATCGCGAACTGGAAACGCAAGGTTAATTATGTTTTTGTATGTTAGTTATGTTATTCTTGTAAGTTTTCATCTCAAATCTTGTACTTCCTTGATCTACACACACTTTCTCATCAATTTCACCATCAAATCTCAACTTTTAACCATGAAATCCATTTGATTTGGGCTGTTATTGAGTGACGTCATCGCGGGTTTGTATGAACACCGGAGCATGACTTCATTTCCCCAAGAACAACTTAGATCTGAAGGATTTCCACAATGTTTAAAAGCTGATTTCACCTGAATCTAAACATACTTCAAATGTTTCAAACTTTCTTTAACATTCTTAACTTTTCACATCAAACCGATAAAATCTGAGCTTGTTCAGGCCTTCTACTCATTCTCTAGTGAAGTGTCGGTCTGAGAACAGGTTTCTATCAAAGAGACAACCGATTTACGGGTTGAACATGAACAACTGTCATGAACAACAAAACCTTCTAACTTAACGGATTTTACAAGTTTTCAAATGAATAGGTCGCTGAACGGATTGCCGTCCGATCGAATCACCATCCGATTGAACGACAATCCGAACGGATGACTTGTGGTTTTCAACACTTAAACTTTCACAAAATTTCAAAGAGTAACAGTTCCAAAGAGCAGTCATCTGATCATACGACCATCCGATCGAATGACTATCCTACTAGGGGACTTGGATCTTTGAAACATCTTACTCGAACAGATCGCCATCCGAGCGAACGGCCATCCGTCCGGATGACTGTTCGACCGGACGACCTGATATGTAGAGATACTTCTCACTTTTTAAAATGATACAACGAAAACTTCAAGGTTCCCATCATATACAAACACATCCATCCCAAACGGACGACCCTCCGACCGAATGGCCATCCGTCCGGATGACCATCCGTCCAGAAGGTCATCCGATCGGATTACCCTTCGTCATATATTCCACCAACACGATGTTTAACGCACCGGTCATCGCTTATGCTATCATTCTGTAATCAGGCTAATCTCTCAAGCGCTCCCTTCAATCCAAGCTTGTGTTTATTTATTTAAACATGAACTGTGAGTATACTCGAACCCTTTTTGCTTTACGCACTTTTGGGTGTTACATACGTTACCTATTTCAAATCACAAACGACACACAACACAACCAATTTTATACGCTAACCATTCTTGCATGTTATACGAGTTACTCGATGAATGCCTGTATGTTATGTTTACATAGTGATTGATGCCTGACACCTTAGCAACGATAGTACTATAGTTTGGACTCAGCACCTGTCGTGGACAGGGGTTGTTAAGGGTTTTACTTCACTTGTCACGGTGGTGATATATGTTGTGCATTCTACAACTCGCAATCATGTCTATGCATATTTCATTGTCAATAGCTTACATGCTTCACTTTTCAACATGTTACATGCTGGTTATGCGTAAATCGCTTTCGCTACTATAATACTATTATACTTGTATACTCACCTTTACACAATGTGTATTGATCTATTTTAACGTATGTGACAGGTGTTTAGGATGTTGTGTTATGCCTTGCTTTTGTGGAATCGAGCTAGGGGAGTCTAGAAACGAACTAAATAATTTATGAGTTGTCGGAACAGTTTTTATCTGTCTTTGAGAACAATTTGTCTGTAATAACTGTGTTACTTTATATGTTACGGTATGGGACGTAGTGATTAAATATTTGGTAATTATAGTTGTTATGGAATCTCTTGGATAATCTGTTTCGCTCAGTGCCTCTCCCCAATGTTTCCGCCATCGGTTGGGGTGTGACACAACTGATGTAAAAGGCAATCTAGTCGATTTTGCAACACTACAAGCACTATAATGTATGTGTGTGATTTTGTTTGTCAGATGTAAAAACGAACATCTAGACAAAACATCATCAGACGGATGACCCAATCGAGAATGCCAAGTCTCACGAGAAATAGAAGTGAAAGCATCAAGTGAATATAACTGATGCGGACTACCACACATATGACGAAGGAGCTGTCCATCAAGAGTCTGAATGGACAGTCCAAGGTATGAGAAAATAACAGCTATAGGATGATCAATCACTAATTGCGTGATCGATAACAGGTTCTTGGCTAAGCCAGAACCACACAAACATGTCTAAGAGTAAGAGTACGACCGGATAAATGAAGCAAAACAGTACCAATGTGAGAAATAGTAAGAGCCATACCATTGCCTACAACAACTTGCTCAGAACCAGTGTAGGGAGCAGCGTCAAATATAATAGAAAAATCAGCAGTCATATGCGCAGTGGCACCAGAATCGGGTATCCAAGAATCCACGTGCTCGCAAATGCTAGATAAATCAGCAGTTAAACCAAAATGTGGTGTACTCAACCTAGCAACCGTATGCTGTTTCTTGGAACTCCAACTGATGAGGTTGGGGCCAAGAAAAAAACTATAACATGTGGTAGATCGTTGATCATCGGGACACCCAGCACAGTCAGCATCACTATAAGCATGTAAATCAACACAAGTAGATCGACGTATACATAGCCCATGATAGATGGTACCCTTATGATACCGCAAATCCGCTTGACAGCAACCCAGTGTCGATCAGTAGGTGTCTGAAGAAACTGTGACACCTTACTGACCTCATAAGCAATCTCTGGCGTGTCAACATAAGATACTATAATGCACTAACTGTGCTCCGATACATAATAGGGTCAGATAAAGGATCACCAGTATGTCGAGAAAACTGTCTACCAGAAGAGACTAGAGTAGATAATGGACGACAATCCGCAAGACCAGTGCGATGTAGTAAATCAAGTAAGTAGCGCTTCTGAGATAAGTGTAAAACATCCTCAGAAAATGTGGCCTGAATACCAAGAAAATATGACAAATGTCCCAAATCTTTGAGTGTAAAACAAGAATGTAAGCGCCCAATCAAGCCAGTAACAAAATCATAAGAGCTCCCAGTGATAATGATGTCATCAACATAAATCAAGACATCACAGAGTATCAAATCCCGACTGTAAACAAAAAGAGATACATCTGATAGACACTACGTAAAACCATCAGCAAGCAGAGTGGTGGATAGCTTGGAAAACCAAGCTCTAGGAGCCTGCTTTTTGCCATAAAGAGCCTTCTGTAGACGGCAAACATAATGTGGTCTAGATGAGTGAACAAAGCCTGGGGGCTGGGTCATGTACATAGTCTTAGAAAGATCCCCATGTAAGAATGCATTGTTGACATCAACCTGATCAATAGACCATCCTCGAGAGAAAGCGACTGGAAGAACTAGACGAATAGTAGTAGGTTTGACTACAGGACTAAAAGTCTAAGTGTAGTCAATACCCTCAGTCTGATGAAAACCCTTGGCAACAAGCCGAGCTTTATAACGACTCACCAATCCATCAGGATTATGTTTAATCCTGTAAACCCACTTACAACCAACAATGTTGGCGTCGGTAGGAGCCTGAACCAGACGCCAAGTCTGGTTGGGATGAAGAGCATCAATCTCAGCACGCGTCACATCCCACCAAACAGAATATTGCTGAACCTGTCGAAATGTGGAAGGCTCAGTGGTGGGAGTCGTAGAGACATGAAAAAGAACATGATCGGGAAAATGACACGGTTGCCGTGTATGATCACGAGATCGTGTAACCATCGGGTGAGTCGGAACAGGAGGATGAGGAGGGGGAGGGGGAGAAGGTGAAGGAATACAAGGAGTGGTAATATCCGGAGAAGATGAAGAAGGAATAATAGGAGGAGATGAAGAGAAATAAGAAGAAACAGAAGTCGGAAGCGAAGGAGGAGTAATGAAGAAAGGAATAGAATCTGAAGAAGCTGTGCGAGTAGTAGAAGTCCTTGGAATATCAAAAATCGACTCATGGAATCGAACATGTCGAGAAGTATACGTACGAGACGTATGAGGATCATAACAGAGATAACCGAGATGAGATGGAGCATAGCCAACAAAAATACAAGGAGTAGACTTGGGTGAAAGTTTATCTGCTCGAGTATCAGCTATAAACGGATAACACAAACATCCAAAAGTAGGAAGAAGAGAATAATCAAAACAAGATCCAGATAGAACCTCATAAGGAGATGAGTGATGAAGAACCGGTGATGGTAACCAATTAATGAGGAAAGCAGCAGTGGCATATGCATCATACCATAATTTCTTTGGTAACCAAGCATGAAACAATAAAGCTCGAGCTACCACAGAAAGATGGCGGTTTTTCCGCTCAGCAACCCCATTATATTGGGAAGTATAGGGACATAAAATGCGATAAGCAATGCGAGAATCTAAAAGAAAACGAGCCATAGAACCACGAATGAGCTCAGGAGCACCATCACACGGAACGTGTTTAATGGTATAGGAGAACAGGTTCCCAACAAGCGGTTTGAAATGCCGAAAGCAATCGACCACTTAAGAATGACAAGTTAAAGGATATATCCATGTAAATCGACTAAAATCATGAATGAAAGTAATGAAATATCAGTATCCATCTCTAGACATCACTGGCGAGACACCCCAAATATCACAATGTACAATATGTAAAGTTAAAGTAGAATGGGATACAACTTGTAACAACCCGACTTTTTGAAATCAAAGTACAAGTCAAAGTCAATGTCAAAGTCAAAGTCAAAGGAAGAAAAGATTGCTAATTCGATCTGTCATTCCTTACTTAATTATTACTTGTACTCTTTTTGACTCGATATTCGATACTCTAGTTTATGTTATTTTAGTTGTATTATGTGAAGTAACAATGCAATAAACGCTATTAAACGCTAATCTATTTAACGCTAATCTCATCGCAATCGCATCGCAACTTGAATCGCAGATCTGGATATTGTTTTACGTGTGTGTGCTATTATGTGTTACTTGTGCATGATTATTATATGTTTTGAGGCGATTAATCGCAAACGCAACCACAACTATATCACAACGCAATCTCATCGCGAACTGGAAACGCAAGGTTAATTATGTTTTTGTATGTTAGTTATGTTATTCTTGTAAGTTTTCATCTCAAATCTTGTACTTCCTTGATCTACACACACTTTCTCATCAATTTCACCATCAAATCTCAACTTTTAACCATGAAATCCATCTGATTTGGGCTGTTATTGAGTGACGTCATCGCGGGTTTGTATGAACACCGGAGCATGACTTCATTTCCCCAAGAACAACTTAGATCTGAAGGATTTCCACAATGTTTAAAAGCTGATTTCACCTGAATCTAAACATACTTCAAATGTTTCAAACTTTCTTCAACATTCTTAACTTTTCACATCAAACCGATAAAATCTGAGCTTGTTCAGGCCTTCTACTCATTCTCTAGTGAAGTGTCGGTCTGAGAACAGGTTTCTATCAAAGAGACAACCGATTTACGGGTTGAACATGAACAACTGTCATGAACAACAAAACCTTCTAACTTAACGGATTTTACAAGTTTTCAAATGAACAGGTCGCTGAACGGATTGCCGTCCGATCGAATCACCATCCGATTGAACGACAATCCGAACGGATGACTTGTGGTTTTCAACACTTAAACTTTCACAAAATTTCAAAGAGTAACAGTTCCAAAGAGCAGTCATCTGATCATACGACCATCCGATCGAATGACTATCCTACTAGGGGACTTGGATCTTTGAAACATCTTACTCGAACAGATCGCCATCCGAGCGAACGGCCATCCGTCCGGATGACTGTTCGACCGGACGACCTGATATGTAGAGATACTTCTCACTTTTTAAAATGATACAACGAAAACTTCAAGGTTCCCATCATATACAAACACATCCATCCCAAACGGACGACCCTCCGACCGAATGGCCATCCGTCCGGATGACCATCCGTCCAGAAGGTCATCCGATCGGATTACCCTTCGTCATATATTCCACCAACACGATGTTTAACGCACCGGTCATCGCTTATGCTATCATTCTGTAATCAGGCTAATCTCTCAAGCGCTCCCTTCAATCCAAGCTTGTGTTTATTTATTTAAACATGAACTGTGAGTATACTCGAACCCTTTTTGCTTTACGCACTTTTGGGTGTTACATACGTTACCTATTTCAAATCACAAACGACACACAACACAACCAATTTTATACGCTAACCATTCTTGCATGTTATACGAGTTACTCGATGAATGCCTGTATGTTATGTTTACATAGTGATTGATGCCTGACACCTTAGCAACGATAGTACTATAGTTTGGACTCAGCACCTGTCGTGGACAGGGGTTGTTAAGGGTTTTACTTCACTTGTCACGGTGGTGATATATGTTGTGCATTCTACAACTCGCAATCATGTCTATGCATATTTCATTGTCAATAGCTTACATGCTTCACTTTTCAACATGTTACATGCTGGTTATGCGTAAATCGCTTTCGCTACTATAATACTATTATACTTGTATACTCACCTTTACACAATGTGTATTGATCTATTTTAACGTATGTGACAGGTGTTTAGGATGTTGTGTTATGCCTTGCTTTTGTGGAATCGAGCTAGGGGAGTCTAGAAACGAACTAAATAATTTATGAGTTGTCGGAACAGTTTTTATCTGTCTTTGAGAACAATTTGTCTGTAATAACTGTGTTACTTTATATGTTACGGTATGGGACGTAGTGATTAAATATTTGGTAATTATAGTTGTTATGGAATCTCTTGGATAATCTGTTTCGCTCAGTGCCTCTCCCCAATGTTTCCGCCATCGGTTGGGGTGTGACACAACTGATGTAAAAGGCAATCTAGTCGATTTTGCAACACTACAAGCACTATAATGTATGTGTGTGATTTTGTTTGTCAGATGTAAAAACGAACATCTAGACAAAACATCATCAGACGGATGACCCAATCGAGAATGCCAAGTCTCACGAGAAATAGAAGTGAAAGCATCAAGTGAATATAACTGATGCGGACTACCACACATATGACGAAGGAGCTGTCCATCAAGAGTCTGAATGGACAGTCCAAGGTATGAGAAAATAACAGCTATAGGATGATCAATCACTAATTGTGTGATCGATAACAGGTTCTTGGCTAAGCCAGAACCACACAAACATGTCTAAGAGTAAGAGTACGACCGGATAAATGAAGCAAAACAGTACCAATGTGAGAAATAGTAAGAGCCATACCATTGCCTACAACAACTTGCTCAGAACCAGTGTAGGGAGCAGCGTCAAATATAATAGAAAAATCAGCAGTCATATGCGCTGTGGCACCAGAATCGGGTATCCAAGAATCCACGTGCTCGCAAATGCTAGATAAATCAGCAGTTAAACCAAAATGTGGTGTACCCGTCCGGCCAGCTCAATAAGGAAAATGTGTAGGCCCAAATCCCGAAGCATGAGATGGCCCAACTGAGTAAGGCCCAATAAAGCTCTGAGAAGACATAAATGATTTTGGGCCTGAGCCCAAAATACTATTCTGATTCATTGAAACGTGAAATGCAGCTGGAGAATAAACCCCAAATGAGGAAACTCTAGATCCTTCCAAATTAGTAGAGAAGTTTTGTTGACCATCATAAGCGTCATTCTACCATTGTAAATTCTATTTATCTCCAGGCTCTATGTTTGTCACAAACATTTGTTGGTGAAAGAATTCATCAAGTTTCTGCCATAGCTCTGAGGTCGATTCAATATCACACGCAAGATGAATCAATGAAGGTGAGAGGTTACCTGTGATAAAAGCAAACACAATCGCATCGATCGGTTCTAGATATCTCTTGATTCAGCATCAATTGGCGGTGTAATCTTTTCGTCCAGAAACTTTAGAAGACCTAAAGTCTTCAAAATAGTGAGAGTTTGATGTTTCCAATTCAAGAAGTTCTCATTGTCAAGTTTAATTGGAAGATTGTAGTTCAAATTAGATAAAGATCACTCAAAGTTGATGTTGCAACAGATTGAATGGTAGAATTTTTTGTAGCCATTGAAGAAATATAACAGAGTATGAGACATAAGTAGACCTGAGAATCCAAAGCATGATTCAGATCTAAAAAATACAGAATTAGAATAAAAGATCAGAGGTAGAAGATTCTTCGGTGAAGAAGAAGATTCGCCGGAGAAGATGAAGCTTCGCCGGAGAAAATAAAGATCACAGGTCATAAAAGCAAAGCTTGCTCTGATACCATGTAAGAAAGTATTAAGCTCAATAATCTCATCTCATATCATCATCAAAAGTCAATACAATACAATCCTCTCTCAATATATATATATATATATATATATATATATATATATATATATATATATATATATATATATATAGAGGGTAAGGTTCATGCGAGAACCACCTTTATTGCGACAACCGCGAGAACCAATGTGAACACAACCTAAAATAGCTAAAAAAACCTAACCCACCCCCCCCCCAAAAAAAAAAAAAACCTAAACCCCCCTTCCCTACCCCCCAAAAACCTAACCCCCCCCCAAGCTAAAATGCTAAAAATTAAACCCAAAAAAAACCTAAAAAAATCTAAAAAAAAATCTAAAAAAATCAAAAAAACACACAATTTTTTTTTTTAATATTTTGTAAGTTAAAAATCGCTACTTTTAGTAGCCAAAAAAAAAAATTTTGCGATTTTTTTATAAAAAATATTAAAAACAAAAAATTTTTGTGTGTTTTTTAGCTATTTTTAGGTATTTTTGGTTGTGTTCACATTGATTCTCACGGTTCTCGCAATAAAGGATGATTCCTAACGGATCTTTGTCATATATATATATATGAGAATGGAATCAAACTATAACTGTCTAAACAAACTGGATGACTAACTACAAACTAGATAACTAGCTACTCCTGTAATATACACTCTAATAGTTTATCTAACCTTTGTTATTTATGAACCAACCTTAGCAGCTGAGTGTGGGTCAACTATAGCTTGACATGAATCTTAAACTAGCGAAAGCAACTATTCTTTAAACACTCTGAAAACTTGAGTTCTAATACAGCTCGTTTACACATTAAGCTCGCTCATGGCTCCAAACCTAGGAGAAATTGTAACAAAATTTACGTTTACCAAATTAACTTGAATATAACTTAAATAAAGAGAGAATATAAAGATGTAACAAGAAAATCAAATATCTTTCTTCATGGAAACACGTCCACTTTATCACAAATAGATCAACGTCACTGATACATAATATGTGGGCAAATTAATTGATTTGATTCAAGCCAGAGATGAGATTCA
Source organism: Helianthus annuus (assembly GCF_002127325.2). Classification (NCBI taxonomy): domain Eukaryota; kingdom Viridiplantae; phylum Streptophyta; class Magnoliopsida; order Asterales; family Asteraceae; genus Helianthus; species Helianthus annuus. Next base: position 122,943,402 of record NC_035437.2, read on the forward strand.
AGTGAAATAGATTCAACTACCAATCAGGTGTAGTTGTTTCATAGATGTGACGTTCTACATGGGCTGTGATGTTGTCTGAATTAAAAGTATTAATTTAATAATATTGAGCACACTTAAGTGCGTTAACTAAATAACTTGTTATCATATAAGTTAAGTTTGTGATCTTTATAAATTTCTAGATGTCAAATATATTTCTTTTGGAATGTTGATTTCAACATGTATTATAGAGTAATATATAAAAATTAGTTTTCCTTCAAATATAAAATAACGCATGAACTTGTTCTCTAAATTTATAACATAAATAGATTGTGAAATTTATAATGGATTACATGATCTATAAAATTAATGTTTAAACATAATCATAAGAAAGAAGTGATTTTTGAAATATTGAAGTTGGATTTTTATTAAAAAGACATGGGATATGTAATACTATAAAATGTATTTTTTTTCATGTTTCTATATTTTAAGTTTCATAATTAGTAATTTATATGTAAAATTTATCTTTTGGATATAGTTACATATAGATGTTGATATTGGACTTAATATATATTTTTAGTGACTAATCATCTTAATATATTTTCTTAGTGACTAATGATATTAATATATATTATATTGACTAATGGGATTAACATATTTTTAGTAGCTAATAAGATTAATAAATAAAAGACATGGGATATGTAATACTATAAAATGTATTTTTTTTCATGTTTCTATATTTTAAGTTTCATAATTAGTAATTTATATGTAAAATTTATCTTTTGGATAGAGTTACATATAGATGTTGATATTGGACTTAATATATATTCTTAGTGACTAACGATCTTAATATATATTCTAGTAACTAATGGGATTAACATATTTTTAGTAGCTAATGAGATTAATAAATATATTTTATGGTTGACAGTATTAGTAGGTCACAAAATTGTTTGGTCACATTTAATTATTAAATAGTTGATGTTGGTTTAGATTGATAATTTTATTTAGTCAAATGCCATATGTATAGGATGTGTTTATTTCATTTTATATAGTTTTGGTGTTGGTTATTTATTATTTTGGTGTCGTGTTTCTTTCTTTATGGTGATTTTCGTCTTTTGGATCTTTCCTCGTATATTCGTGTGCTTTTTGCTAAGGTTTTGATGGAACACAAACTATGATCTATCTTTTTCCCCTTTTTATCACTTAAACATTTTGGGGTGTATGATGTGTCTCATTTCTATAGTTTTCTATCTAAAGCAAATACATGCAAAATCGATGTGTCATTATGTGTTTCGCACTTATGTTTCTATTGTTTCTAGTATCTATTGTTGCATATACGTGTATCTATGTGTTTACTCACTTTGTGTCACAGGTTTCTATTATGGACCCACGACTGACCGGTTCCCCACGGCCATGGGTTGAACTTGGTATCGCCACCATTTAGATTCGCTTTCGGGGCTTGAATCTCATTGTGTCTATTGTTTCTATTATCTTTGTTTCACATTATATGTTATGGTTGTGGAGTTGTGGTAATTATGATTATTATGAGTTCTATGGTTACAACATTTACACTTGAGGATGCATGTTAATTTATTTTATAAATAAAAACAATAAGGAAAAAATACTTTATTTTAAACTTAGATCTATTCACCAACATTACGTTGACCGAAAAAAATCTTTTTACACATGATACATGTACATAAGGTTGACACTTAGGATGTGCCTTAGTAATAATATGGACAATTGTTTATGGTTTTTTGTCGTTTGGATATTATTTGAATTTTTGTTGGATATTTCTATGATTATGTGTGACAATTTAATTTGGATGCTTTAAATATCTAAACTTTATAATAGTGTCCTAAGCTATGAACAATCCTCATGCCCCGTACCATATCTACTACGAGTCGAGATGTGAGATATGCGCTAATGAAACTAAACGAATGAGATCTATTCGCTAAGGAACACGTAGCGAATGACACTCAACAGACAACCTATGACATTTGGGAATTCGTTGAGTTTTTCTGATGTGTTTCTTGCTGGAAAATCGATAAAACGCTTGATACCTTGAATTAACCTATGAATTTTACACCATTTGATTCAGAAACTCATTTCAATCAATCCTATTCGATCAATTTTAGCATTCAAACACTTTTAAACAAAAATTAAATTGAAAATTAGATAGAGATTTAGAAAACATTACACAATCCATTCTCTTTTTTTATCAGTTTAAGCTCAAATTCCACTGTAAACGTATTAAATTTTGTCGATATATAATCGAGCTTTAAGATCAGATACCAGTTGAAAATCCTTTAACACGAATCGATTATAATGATTCTACGTATGTCTATACACATATGTATGCAGAATATATATATGGAGTTAGGGTAAAATGAAAATCTATACGAGTTGTGAAAACTTAGAGAACTCGGCCTTCCGAAAGGTTTTTTTCAAGAAATTTTTTTTACCAAAAATCCTAAAAAAGTCAACTTTTTCAAAAACTAGTTTTTTTTTTCATTTACGGCAGCCGTAAATGCTGTAAAAAGTGATGTCATGCTTATATCATCACCTTTTTACAGCTGCTGTAAGGGGCCGGAAAACATCATTTCGAAAAAATTTTTATATATATTTTTTACGGCAGTCTTTCTAAACATTTTAATCTAGAGGTGTGAAAAAAAATAGGGGCAAAACTCGCACGAGAAGGATGAGTTCTATAAGTTCTCACAACTCGGAGTGGTTTTCCCTTGATCTTGATCTTCTAGATATGTATACTCGACATGAATATCAAAGGTAAATAAATGGTTTCGGTTCTGTTATCTTCACAAAACACAATTACAATTCACACACACACCTAGGCTCTAAGAATTGGATCTGTGAAAGTCCTAAGTGAAAATGAATGAATGAGCCAGTTTATATAGACGAGTTGCCATTCTTTAGGAGTTCTCTAGCGAATGGCTCCATTCGTCCACCCCATTCGCTAGATAACACTTAGCAAATGGATACATTCGCTAACCAGGTGTGTGTAAAATTCAACCTACTACAATCTTTCTAGAGACTTTCCGTACCCCTATACATTCAAAACATGACACCTACATGGCTATAGACATTTATGGACCAACACAAGACTAACATTGTTTGACAAAAAGACATGTTTAGTCTAACAAATGGACAAATCTATAATATACCAATACCAATACCTGTTTATCGAGAGCACTCTCTCAATGTTTACGTTCCATTTGCAATAATGTATAGATTCAGTTTTGGTCTTCGTCTTGGACAAAGTGCTATCAACTTTTGATAGTCAATTATAAAAATGTATTTTGTATTACAGCTTCTTCATGATTAATTTAAGAGGCAAAATACAATTTGTTGTTGATTACATCATATTTAATCACATGAACATGGGTTAAGTGTCTGGCTAACTTAGTTGACACATAATCAACTATCCAACTTCTACAAAGTTGGAAGCTTCACTAAGTGTCTACGCTCATAGTTCCTAAAGCTGACTAAGAGAAACTTGACTAATATAACTAATACCTATTCGGTTTTTAAATACTTCGATAATTAAAACGGCAAGGAGGCAACCAACGATCATGGACGGCCAGAGAACGGGAATTACAAAATTTTACGTGGCAAGACTACCGGAAAGATGCAGCTCGAAAGATTTAAGAGAGGTCCTAGGTGTCTTTGGGATAATTGAAGGTGTGTACGTGGCAAGGAAAAGAAACAAACAGGGACTTCGCATTGGATTTGTCAGTTTCAAAGGGGTGAAGAATGCGGCCGATATAGAAAAGAATATGCAGAACATGTGGATGGGTAGTTATAAATTGTTTATCAACACAACAAAATTTGCCAAGGAAAATGAACTAGGAAAAGATAACAGGGATATGAAGGGTAAATCTCATGATCAATTCAGCATCAAAACCAATGGCGACAAGGAACAGGGAGGGAGATTCTATTATATCGTAACCGGAGGAAAATCTTACGCCAATTCTTTGACTGGCAAGAACAATCAAATTCAACGTCGAAAGAGGTGTCGATTTCAGAATATGCTTATGCGTATACGGATTTACACAGAAAGGCAATTATTGGTAAGACGAAGGACCTTTGGAATCTAAGAAAATTAGACATTCTTCTTAAGGAAGCTAATTTCGGTGAAGCGATAATCAAATACCTTGGAGGTTTGTCAGTTTTAATCGTCTTTAAGACTTTTGTCGAGCCCGACAGGTTCAGATCTGAGTACCAGGCTTCGGGTGGTTCTCTGATGTGGAAATTTGGAATGGTCAAACGGTTGCGTTCGAGAGGATCGCTTGGCTGAACATACGTGGAGTACCGCTTCATTTATCCGGGAACGAGACCTTTGACTTCGTGGGAAGATGCTTCGGAAAAATTCTGCACGCTTCGCAACGACAACCGGAGGATAACCTGTTAACCTCGGACAATGTTTATGTTTTGACATATTCAATAGAGAGGATAGAAGAGGTGGTTAATATCATAGAGAAAGGTAAAAGGTTCAAGATTCTAGTCGAAGAAGAAAGAGGAGACTGGATTCTGGATTCTGGATTCGATTAAGAATCAGGGAGACCAGTCTGTAGAAGAGGATGTTTCTGTACCGGACTTAAACATGACTGGAGAAAACATGGAGATAAACTGCAATTTGTCAGAAAACGGCAACTCTTTGTCGGACACAAAAGAGACGGGGGAAATATCGTCGTCAACATCTGGAGGTTCGGTTAATGATAATGTTTTCGGGGATGACTCTTCGCTGGAAGCCGGCAATCAGCCGGTCGGAGATGCCAGTAATGGAGGGACAGTTGTCTCCGGTGAATTCGGAAAGACATGAGACTTTAATGTGGGGGAGAACTTCGATGCGAACAATGGTGGTAATGAACTTATTGGACAACAGAAATCGGAGGAGGTGGGGAATTTATTTTCTACATATTCGAGCAAGGAGAAGGTTAATAATGATAGGGTTTTTGGGGAAGGAGAAAAGGGACCATTAAGGGATATTTTTTCAAGGGCAGATGAATTTTTTAGTGGTCCAGTAAATGTGGGCTTTCAAGTGGATTTAAATCCTTTTGGATCTAAGAAAGGGTACAAGGGTAACAGAAAAGTTAGAAATAAGACAAACACAATTGAGGAAACTAGTAGACTTATAAGGCCCAGGAAGAGGATGAGACAAAATGACCCTTTCGACCTCAATGAAATGATTGGAATTCAGGAGGACTGTGTATCGACCGAAGAACAGGATTTCATAGAGATTGCAAAAACAGGGAAGGAAGGAATTTTTGAGAATGGTCAGAAAGGAACAAATATTGATAGAGAGGATCACATGGAGGGAGACAGAAACGAATTAAGGACAAAAGATTTAAATATACTACCGAATGAAGAGGACGACAGCTTAAACATAGAGACACACGTTACGAGCACTTTGGGAGGAGCGATTGGTGTTGAACTTCAGCAGCATGAACAAATGATCAAAGATGCTATTAGGGAAGAAGGAATCCAAAATGTTTTTAGATGAATTTTCTTTCTTTGAACATTAGAGGGTTAGGGGATGGGGGGAAAAATAAAGCGAGTTGGGTTAAAAATTTAAAAAAAAGAGAACAGGATTGATTTCATTGCTCTTCAAGAAACTCAGTTTAATGACATTTCAGGTATCGTTTTCGAGAAAAATACTGGGGAGCAGGCAAGTTCGAGATGGATCACGTGCCATCATCAGGAAGATCGGGAGGGATTGTTAGCTTATGGGACCCTAATGTTTTAAAGGTACATGATTCTATCAAACACTCTAATTTTCTTTTAACTTTGGGGGGTTTTGAAGGGGAGCAATAAACCTATCAACATCATCAATGTTTACGCACCGCAAAAGGTTCACCAATAGAAAACGCTTTGGGATGATATAGGGGGGTTATTGGGTAATTTTTCGGGGTGGTGGGTTATTTTGGGAGATTTTAATGCGGTGCGCTTCATGGAAGAAAGGAGGAATTCCAAATTTAATAAAGTTTGTGCTTCCAATTTTAATAATTTCATCAATGATTATGGTTTGAGAGGGTACGAAATGAAAGGTAGGAAATTCACTTATCATATGGATAGTGGCAACAAGCAAAGCAAGATAGACAGAGTTCTGGTTAGTCAATATTTTTTTTTCTGAATGGCCTGTGGCATGTTTGAGAACTCTTCTGAGGCTTCATTCGGACCGTCATCCTCTAGTTCTGACATGCTCATACAAAAACTTTGGTCCTAAGCCGTTTAGATTTTTTAACTCTTGGTTGGAACGAAAGGATTCTGATGGGGTGGTTCTAAAGGCGAGTGAATTTTTTATCGGGGAGGGAGAACCGGACGTTATTTTAATGAATGAAATTAAAAAGATTAGGGAAGAAATTTTAAAGTGGAAAAAGGAGGTCTTATCCAAGGACGGGGAAAAAGAAAGGATTCTAAAGGAGGAGCTTGATAACCTGGACGAACGGTCGGGAGTTAGGGAATTAACAGAAGAGGAGGAGTGGATAAAAGCGGAATATATGAAAGATTTAAAGGAGTTGGAAGAATATAAAAATAAAGATCTCAAACAAAGAGTTAGAATTAAGTGGGACCTGGAGGGAGATGAAAATTCGGCGTTTTTTCATGGTTACATAAATAGTAGACGGGCATCCAACAAGATTCCCGGGCTTATGATAGATGGTGTTTGGACGACTAAACCTTCCTTAGTCAAAAAAGAGATAACAAGATTCTTCAAAATGGCTTTCAAGGAAAAATCTTACAATAAACCGAAACTTATTTGTAACAACATCAGGAGACTTGCGGAAGAGGATGCGACATCCTTGACGGTTCCTTTTAGGATCGATGAGATCAAAAAAGCAGTTTTCGATTGTGGTGCTGACAAATCTCTGGGGCCAGACGGTTTTAACTTCAATTTTATAAAAAGGTACTGGAATTCATTTGAAAATGAGTTTTTTAACATGATGTCTGCTTTTTACACCAAAGGATCTATCACGAAAGGCTGCAACTCTTCTTTCATAACTTTTATTCCTAAAAACAAGGATCCGATGGGGATGAGAGACTATCGTCCGATAAACTTGATTGGGGTGATTAGCAAAACTATTTCTATGGTTCTTGTTAATCGTCTCAGAAAGGTTATTGGCTCAATTATCTCGGAGAATCAAACGGCTTTCCTTAAAGGCAGGTATATTCTTGACAGTCCGTTAATATTAAATGAGATCATCACCTGGATTAAAAAGGACAAGAAAAAGGCTTTTCTTTTAAAAATTGATTTTGGGAAGTCTTATGACAATGTTTGTTGGAGTTTTCTCCTAGACATCATGGGGCAGATGGGTTTTCCTGATATCTGGCATAAATGGGTTGAAGGGATCTTAGCTTCGGCTAGATCAGCGGTTTTAGTGAATGGATCTCCCACCTACGAATTTAATTGTTCCAAAGGGATCAGACAGGGAGATCCGTTATCTCCGTTTCTGTTTCTTTTGGTTATGGAAGCCCTGTCTTGCATTTTTTGCAAAGCAGGGCTCGAAGGGTTTTTTTAAAGGTATTCAAACGCCTAATAATGGTCTGATCATATCTCACCTTTTTATGCTGATGATGCTCTGATTTTTTGAGAGTGGGATAGGGGTAACGTAACGAATGTGGCTAGGTGTCTTAGAATTTTTTACTTAGTGTCTGGTTTAAAGATTAATATGCACAAATTGAATTTATACGGGTTGGGGGTGGAAAATTGTGATATCGGGGAGATGGATAAGGTTATTGGGTGCAACACGGATAACATACCGCTTTCATATTTGGGTATAAAGGTGGGAGCCAATATGAATAGAATTAGTAATTGGGACCCTATTGTAGAGATTTTCGATAAAAGGCTATGGGTTGGAAAGCTAAAACCATGTCTATAGGGGGAGGCTTATTGTGATTAAGTTGGTTTTAGAGAGTCTCCATATTTATTACTTCTCTTTATATAAAGCTCTGGTAGGTATTATTAAGACTCTCGAAGCTAAAATGATAAAGTTTCTTTGGGCGGGTACGGGTGAAAATAACAAAATGATTTCGGTGGCTTGGGATTGGCTCACTTGGCCTAGGAAAAAGAGGGGTTTGGGTATTAACAGACTTAAAGATGTAAATGAGGCTTTTCTTGTTAAATCGGGATGGAGATACAAGGTTGAAAATCAAAATCTTTGGAGGAAAGTGGTGGAAGCATACCATAGCAGAGCCGGCCCAACATTATTGGAGACACTAAGCGAACTAAAAAAGTTGGGGCCCTTTCAGAAAAATATAAACTCTCATCCTTTACCCGGGCTTGGGACAAACAATAAATTAAGAACTTTATAATTGGTGTAGTTATTTTTTTTCTTTTAAGTTATATCAGGTGTATAAAATTCCAAAAGTAAATCTAATCTCAGTATGAAAAAATATCTAAGTATCAACAAACTGAAAACAAATTCACATATTCACAAATTGCAAACACATTCACAATATGGTTCACAGATTCACAAATTGCTAACAAATTCACAATAGGAAGTACAACAGTAAAAAATTACTTAGAAAATATTAGGGCCTAGTTGTGTACCTATAAAGGTTTAAGGCTCCAGTAGAAAGAACAAAAGAACAGCAAGAGCAGAATGTTAGAAATAAGCCTCCCAAGTTCCACCTTTGACCTCTGATTAATCGATTCCGAAATCAGAAGGGATTTTCAAATCAAAACTCAGTTCCAAGCCAGCCAAATCGAGAAATCGAAACTGAGTTCCAACCCAACCCAGCCTAATCGACAAAACCAAACCCAGTTACAAGCCAGCCAAATCAAGAAATCGAAGATATCAAAACTGATTTAATGTTTATCAAAACTGAATTCGTTTGTAGGATCGGCCGACAAATCGAAGAACTGAAGAAGATATATATGTAAAAAAGAAAAAAAAGTCGTTAATAAATTACTTACCGTTACAGACGATTCATGTTGCGCCTGTTCGGATACTCTCATTCTGAATCTGCAGTCGCTTTTTAACCTTTCGTTCTTCAATGCAATTTGTGTAGTTTGTGTTTGGATACCTTTTTTGGACAGGCCTTATCTTATGGGCTGTTTACTATAAAACTCAAAATGGGCCTAGTATACAAAAAACCTACAACAAATTTGGAGGCCTTTCAATTTGGGTGGCCCTAGGCATGTGCCTAGAGTCGGAAGCCCATTGGGCCAGCCCTGTACCATAGTAAAATATCAAAAAAGTTTTCTTCCTCTTAATGGTAAATATGAGGGTTGTTGGAAAAACATAGTAAATCTGATCTACAAAATTAAATTAAATGGTAAGGGTTTAATTCATTTGATTAAAGGTAAGGTGGGGAATGGAGAATATATACGTTTTTGGATTGACACATGGGTGGACGATATTTCCACCTCGTGGAATGATGGCCACATCTGTTCAGTTTGGAATTGTGTAAAAATTGCAGGATCGTGGATAGAATTGATACGAGACATGGAAGTGGTGATTTCTTTTAGAATTGGGCAAGACAACCGGAGTCTGATATAGAGCTAAAGGAATGGCAGGAATGTCAAGATGTCATAAACATGGTGAGATTGTCCAATAAAAAAGATGCATGGATATGGAACGTTAACAATCAGGAAGCATTCTCGGTTAAATCTGTGAAAATGGAGATAATTTCGGACAAGGGAAATAGTAACCTTCCTAAATTCGAATGGTGCAAATGGGTCCCCCTCAAATGCAATATTATGGTGTGGATAGGGTAATTTGGATAGGTTGGCAACCAGAGTTAATTTGAGAAAAAGAAACGTGGATTTAAATTTGGTGATGTGTCCCTTCTGCGAAGAATATGAGGAAACAACGGATCATTTATTCACTGCGTGTTTGGTGACTATTAGGGTTTGGGCGGTAGTTGTTACGGCCCCCGGCCCGGGGTGACCCGGTCCAGAAGCCGCGGGACAGAAACCCGTGGTATTGATTATTTAATCTGGCAGCGGAAATATCTGACAGGATCTTTTAAACTGAAAATGCCCCAAGTATTTTATTTCACAATTTGGGAAAAACCTCATAATTTACAATAAAGGAAATTTCACGAAGAATTCCCTGGTTTTACAAAACGGTTTATTTATTTATTTTATTGAGCCACCTCTTCAAGCTTTTAGTGCTACCTAGCACTTTTCCTTGATTCACGGTAAGTCACCTGAAACAAGTTTAAAAAGAATTTTATCAGCAGGGAAATACTAGCGAGTCATTTAATTTGCACGAAACACACATTGTTATAAATTTACAGCATTAAGGGTTTTTATATTTGCCCCTATCATATAATTAACTGGTTCAGCTGTCACTCGACCGAATCTATGACTGTGGACATATCACTAGTTAGGCTCGCCCACCTAACAGTGATAAATCGTTAGTAGTATTGTGCACAAAACCCCCACATACTGCCAGTAATTAAAGATTAGCAAAGACTTAATCACTGCAAAATATAACTGGAAAATATTTAGGGTTTTGTAAAGCAATTTGATAAAAAGAGAATGACTCACATTGCAAGTTTAACTGGACAGAACCTTGCCTACTGATTTAACCTTGTAACCTAATTTAAATAATAATGCATACGAAACTAGGTCAGTAACTTAATACAACATTTACGATAAGCTCACGAAATCAAAACCCTCACGACGAATGACAAAGTATAGCCCGAATTCGGGCAGCACTTAAACATCCATCGGATCGGTTTCAATCGATCGGACATTGTATCGTAGCAGTGATCGAGTTAATACCCTGTATCGTAGCAGCGTTTTCCTACTTTAAACTTGATTTTCAAACAGAATAAGTGTGATTTTGAAAGTTTTCTCGAGCACAGACGACCAGGCCATGCACAGGCAATTTATAGCAAAATTTAAGATTTTACGCGGCCCGCGTAAACCTTAATAAGATCTTACGCGGCCCGCAAGGGCCACCTAGTCTACAACTAGGGCTACCGTGTCACAGGTAGGGTTGCCACGTGTGCGACACATGGCCTGGAACGCTTATCCGGTCAACTTTAATTTCACACGGCCCGCGTAAGCCTAAGCTTACGTTTTACACGGCCCGCATGAAACTCAAAATTCATGTTTTCTTGGTTTTTCATGCCCATTAGGGTTTCCGGGGTCCGGGTTTTCACTTACGAGTCGTTTTGGGACATTTTTGCAGGTCCTTACATCCTCCCCACCTTATTTAAAATCTCATCCTTGAGATTTACTGAAATAAGTGAGGATACTTTCGCTTCATTTCTGATTCCAGCTCCCAGGTGTACTCAGGTCCTCTTTTTGAATCCCACTTAACCTTGACCAGTACTAGTCTTTTGTGCTTGAGAAACTTGACCTTTCTGTCTTCTATTTGAAGTGGTTTCTCAACAAATTTTAGCTTTTCATTTACCTCTATGTCTTGAAGAGGTACTACCAGGGATTCGTCAGATAGACATTTCTTGAGGTTAGATACATGAAATACGTCATGTACTCCGGCTAACTCTTCTGGTAGTTGTAAGCGATAGGCAACTGGTCCTATTTGCTGAATTACTGGGAATGGTCCTATGTACCTTGGACTTAGCTTTCCTTTCTTACCAAAGTGGACTACCCCTTTCTAAGGAGAAACTTTTAAGAGTACCTTGTCTCCAACTTGAAATTCAGTGGCTTGCGTCGATTGTCTGCATAACTTTTCTAGTGATCTCGAGCCGTTTTTAGTCTTTCCCTGATTTGAGTGATTTTGTCAGTGGTTTCTTGCACAATTTCGGGACCTGATAACTGACTTTCTCCTATTTCTGCCCAGCAAACTGGAGTTCTACACTTTCGTCCATACAGTGCTTCGAATGGGGCAGCTTCGGTACTTGCATGATAACTATTGTTATAAATGATAACTATTGTTATAGGAGAATTCAATTAAGGGTATGTGGTTATCCCAGTTTCCACCAAATTCGATTACACATGCCCTGAGCATGTCTTCCAGGGTTTGGATCGTCCTTTCACTTTGTCCGTCTGTTTGGGGATGGTATGTAGTGCTTAAGTTCAGCCTAGTCCCCATGGCTTCTTGGAAACTTGTCCAGAAATGTGAAGTGAAACGACTATCTCTATCCGATACTATGGACAGTGGAACTCCATGTAAGGATACTACTTCGTCTACGTATAATTTGGCTAATCTTTCCATGCTGAAAGTTTCCTTCATGGGTAGAAAATGAGCTGATTTGGTTAATCGATCCACAATTACCCAAATCGCGTCATTACCTTTCCTAGTTTTAGGTAACTTAGTAACAAAATCCATTGTTATTAGTTCCCATTTCCATACAGGCATTTCTAATTATTGGAGTAACCCTGAAGGTTTCTGGTGCTCTACCTTAACTTGTGAACAGGTCAGACACTTAGATACATATCTAGCTATGTCCTTTTTCATTCCTATCCACCAGAAATTATTCCTTAAATCTTGGTACATCTTGTTGCTTCCAGGGTGCATGGTATATATAGACTTATGGGCTTCCTCTAGAATCTTATCTCTTAAATTTCCTTGCTTAGGTACCCAAACCCTTTTCTTGTGGAATCTCCAAATTCCATCGGTTCCTTGCTCTAGTTCCTTTATCCTTCCTTTCATTCCTTCAGCATCATCCTTGATTGCTATTGCTTGAACATTCTTCAATTTTTCCATTAAATCTAATTGAAGATTTAATCTAAGAGCACGAACTCGCTTTTGCTTTTCATGATATTTACGACTTAGGGCATCTGCGACTACATTTGCTTTTCTTTCGTGATATTGAATATCACAGTCATAATCACTTAAAATTTCCATCCATCTCCGTCGTCTCATGTTTAATTCTTTTTGCCCAAATATGTATCTTAAGCTCTTATGATCTGTATAAACAGTAAACTTACTTCCATACAAGTAATGCCTCCAAATTTTAAGGGCAAAAATGATTGCTCCTAAATCTAAGTCGTGAGTCATATAATTTTCCTCGTGCTTTTTCAATTGCCTTGAAGCATATGCAATTACCTTTTTGCGTTGCATTAGCACACATCCTAATCCTAGCTTAGAAGCATCACAGTAAACATCAAAATTTTCTGTTCCTTCGGGTAATGCTAGAATTAGGGCGTTTGTTAACTTCTGCTTTAAAACCTTAAAAGCTTCTTCTTGCTTAGGTCCCCATTCAAACTTAACTGTTTTACAGGTTAGCTTGGTTAATGGCACAGCCATCTTAGAAAAATCTTTAATGAACCGTCTACAGTACCCAGCTAATCCTAGAAAACTTCTAACTTATGCGGCTGACTGCGGAACCTTCCATTTGGTGATTGCTTCTATTTTGGAGGGATCTACGTGAATACCTTCGTGATTCACCATATGTCCTAAAAATTGCACCTCCTGAAGCCAAAATTCACACTTTAAGAATTTCGCGTAAAGCTTTTCTTTTCTTAGCAGGGTTAAGAGTGTTCGTAAATGCTCACAATGCTCCTCCTGACTTTTGGAATAAATAAGTATACCGTCAATGAAGACAATCACAAGTTTATCCAAGTATGGTTTACAAATTCGATTCATCATGTCCATAAATGCTGCAGGAGCATTTGTTAATCCAAATGGCATAACTATAAACTCGTAATGACCATACCTAGTTCTAAAAGCGGTTTTAGGTATGTCTTCCTCTTGTACCTTCAATTGATGATATCTGGAGCATAAGTTTATCTTAGAAAAGTATCTAGCTCCTTGCAATTGATCAAAAAGATCATCAATCCTAGGTAATGGGTATCGATTCTTAATTGTAACCTTATTCAATTCCCTATAATCAATACACATTCGCATTGAACCATCTTTCTTCTTTACAAACAGCACTGGTGCTCCCCAAGGGGGACGAACTAGGTTGTACAAACCCTTTGCTTAATAATTCATCTAACTGCTTTTTCAATTCTAGCATTTCGATGGGTGCTAACCGATAGGGTGCCTTGGCTATGGGTGTAGTTCCAGGAATTAGATGAATTCTAAATTCTACTTCCCTATCCGGAGGTAATCCTGGTAACTCTTCCGGAAATACATCCAGGTATTCTGATACTACAGGAATTTCCTTAAGTTCCTTACCCTTAGTGCTAATGATTACCGAAATCATATACACTATTCCTTGCTTTCGTTCATAACTAGCAGCTTTCATTACTGAAATGAACTTTAAGGGTTTGCGCTGCTTATCTCCTGTAATCATAATTATTTCTCCTGATGGAATATGAATTTCTATGGAATTCTTATCACAGAGGATTCGAGCATGGTTGGTTACTAACCAATCCATTCATAATACAACATCAAATCCAGCTAAATTCATAGGTAACATGTTTGCAGAAAATTTATGACCTGCCAGTTCTATATTTCCTTTTTGCAAAACCGTATCTATGTTGACAGAATTTCCATCTGCCGTTTCTACCGAATAAATTTGCTTAAGTCTGGTTAAAGGTAGATTAAGAGCTTGGCAGAACGAAGTATTTATAAAACTTTGGTTTGCACCAGAGTCAAATAATACTTTCGCATAAACGTTGTGAACTAGGAACGTACCCGCTATTACGTCCGGAATCAGATCTGCTTCTTGGGTTGTCAGCTGAAAGGCTCTTACATTTTTCTTAGTAGTCTCTTCGGCAAGTTTGGCTTTATTGTTAGCTGGTTTGACCAATTTAGGACATTCTGGTCTGAAATGCCCAGCTTCTCCACAGTTATAGCAGACCTTTAATTTCTTCTTGCATTCCTCCTCCCGATGGCCCGAAATTTTGCAGAAATTACAACTTTCTCCACATTTTTCAAAATGTTTCTTTTTGCAATTTCCGCAAAATGGCGGGGTGGAAGAGGACCCAGTTCCCTTTTTCTTGAAGTTGCTATTATTACCCACATGAAATCCTTGGGTAATCCTTTGAGCTAACTCCTTTTTCCTGTTTTCTTCTCGCGTACGCACCAGCCCGTCAGTCAGAGTGTTGGCTAACTCCACTGCATCGTCAATTGTATGGGGCCTTGCAGCTTTGACGATGTCTCGAATTTCGCTAATTAAACCCCAAATATAGCGAGAAATAAGTACCGGTTATGGCGAAGCCAAAGTTGGTACAATTCGGGCATATTCGAAGAATTTTGAAGTATACCCTCTACTGTCCACATCTACCATCCGGTGGCTCAGGAATTTATTCGCCATTTGTTCCTTTTCATATTCAGGGCAGAATTTCCTTTCCACCAGTTGCTTAAATTCTTCCCAGTTCATGGCATAAGCCATGTCACTTCCTTTGGCTTACAACACCGTGTTCCACCATTCTAATGCCTCTTCCTTGAAAAGGTGAGAAGCATACATGACTTTATCTTCCTCGGCGCATTTACTTATTTTAATTATTGCTTCTGTTTTCTCTAACCAACGCAGTGCAACAGTCTCCCCTTCATTGCCTGCAAATTCAACTGGTTTACAGGCAAGAAATTCCTTATAAGTGCAACAGGTGTTGCAACTTTCATTTTCTTGAGTATTGGGGCTTGAATCACATTATTATCATTGTTGTTGCCTCCATTTACACTGTTGCTAAAATTATCGTCGTGTGTACGTTTACTGGGGTTGGCTTGCGAAGGTTCAACGAGACTTTTAACAGCAGCGACGATTGCCGGGATAGCATTGGGTATTCCCTAAGCGAAATTGCTTTCTATATCTTGTCGATTTAGAAAGTGATCCTCATTATTATGTTCCGATTGATTAACTTCATTAACTGGTTGGTTTTCCGCGTTTTCCATCTGAATAATAATTAACAATATAATTATAATTTATTGTCACCAAATGATTAACAATCAAACATAATGAAGCAATCACACATATAAACACGTATAGCCAAAATTGTCGACTTTGCGACTTTTATATTTTATATATTTTAGTATGCATCCATACACTAGTTATCTTATAAAAGTTTTATTTTAAGTTATTTTAAGTGATTATATTTTTATTATTTATTATTATTTTATTATTATTAAACACATAACCACACCACCCTGCAACCACAACCAACTAGCGTCTCAGAAACGACGCTCCCTCTCGTCGTATTTCCATGAGAGCTGTTCCCCCACTTCTCGGATTCGATTTCCTGCATCCACCAGCTCCTCGCCATAGTGGCGGAGTTCAACCAAGTTCTCAGTGCTCAAAGGTGGGTTTGGTGCAGGTTCAGGGTCAAACTGGGGGAAAAAGGTATTAGGGTTATTTAAGAGATTCTGAAATTGCCAGTCAGTGGTCCACCATTCTTCCAGCTCTCTTTGTAGAGGTCGGGGATTGACAATGGGATCTGGGATAGCAGGCTCTAGATTAACTAGAAGTTGTGATTCAACTGGGTAATTGAAGAGGTTTTCACCGGCAGGTCCGATGAGGTCACTAAGTGCCAGTTTACGATCCAGCTCCTCCTCCGATGGCATTTCCCGGGCTTGCCCGGAACTTTCCCCAATCTCTTTTTCTTTCCCCTTATCCTTCGGATCCTCAGTTCGGATCCTCAGTCTTTATAACTTTCTGTACTGCTGGTTTCTTCCTACGCATATGTTTTGGTCAAAAATTACCGAAGCAATTTAGTGATCAAATTAGTTAAGTGAGGTAGTGTGCTAAGAAAGTGTGTTGAAAATATTCAAGTTAAGTTGTTTGCTAAAACAGTTTAAAGATACGGCTCAGGATATAGAGCTGTATTTATGATCAAACAATGAGCAAAACAGTAAAGGGTGACACAGGATATACGACGAAAGCCCTTGATCAATCTAGATCGCCGGGACAAAACCTCGGGATCTGACAATCGCAGCTGCCTTGTTCTTCTATTACTTCAAATATCAGGATACAGTGCAGGATATGATGCGGATCAACTAAGTGTTACAACGAGATCTGAGTACAAGTGTTGGTGTGTTGTGATTGCTAGTAGCTAGAGAGCAAAGTGTGCGAAAGTGAGTGAGTGCCTTAATTTGATCCGATCATACTATTTAGAGTTAAACGAAAACAACTAACTATCCTAATAAACCGGGATGCCTCGAATATTCCCCAAGTGAACGTTGCAGTCCTGGTCTTTCGGGTTCAACGTCTTTAATCTAACTGATTTGCCCGAGTCTTGGGGGGAAGAACTCTTCTTGAACGTTGGAGACTTACACCTCCTAATCTGCACGTGATTAATTCAGTTAATACCAGGATATCGTAGCAGGATGTTACCAATATCCTGATCCGGTATCCTGATCACAACTAAACAACCAAAGTCAGAATATTAGTCAGGATATATGCTCAGAAAATAGCCAATAACAATTGTCCCCAAAATATATCTGTCGGTATACCAATCCAACGAATATATTTTAAAACTTTATCTCGCAAACCGAGGTTATTAAATTAAAACGACGGTCAAGATAGCACTATGTAACTCCCAACGCACTTTTTACTCGATGGATATCTATTACGCCCCTATATCTTCTCTCTTCTTGTTTGATAACCAGATACCATCAACGGAATCTCCAGGTAATCACTTATCCCTTCCTCATTTCCTGTTAATATTATTTTTTCTCCAATGGCCACTAGATTCCATTCCCAAACCGGTGAATCGTCGGACTCCTTCGTTCAGCAAAATCTTCTCAAAAATCCCGAGAAGGAGATCTGCGCTTTTGATAACGCAGACATTGCGGCGTTGAGAGCTTCCGGCGCGTTCCCCGATGGCACGATTTTTACACCATTTGATCGAACAATTCGATCAGATGTTTCTTCTGCCGATTGGGTCTGTTTTACGGCATACCCTTTTTCGCTAGGTCTTCGGTACCCATTTCCTGAGTTCATGATGCAATTCTTTCGAACTACTAGTATTTCCTTTGCCCAAACCATGCCCATGGTTTGGAGAGTATTGATCGTGCTCAACCAAATCAAAAACCTCCATTATCCCAACCTCTGCATCGAGGATATGCCAATTACTTACCGTCTACAATCACATGGTTCCAGTCGGTTCCTGCTCTTTTCAACTTCCAGTAAACCCCTTGTCCTTAAGGCCACCAAAAACGAGGATGGATGGCAACGCAAGTTTTTCTTCGTCAAACGGGACTCCATCCATGAGGGTGCTAGTCCTCCGGTGGAGTGGTTAACCACCGGTAGGATCATGAATATCCCCATATACTTCCAGACTTTTATCCTCTGCTAATATCTTTTTATTTGATTTTTTGCAGTGAACTTTAAGGAAGTCGCTCCCCCTACTACGGAATCAGAAAAAAGAATTAAAGTAGTTTACCAGTTACCGGCAGGTGACAGGAGTTTTACCACATACGTCCCAAGTTCCAGTCAATATTCATCATCTGAAATGTCTGGTAAGAATTACTTCGAAAATGACTTATTAGTGTAATACAATATAATGAAGAGTAATAAGGATGTAGGACTTTTCCCTCTATGCAGCACCAGCCAAGATCCCTGAGGTTTTCGACCTTGATGAGCTGGACAGTTATTCCGATCACGTCCAGATCAAGAAGGAGCCCAGTCCTAAGGCCACGGCCTCATCCAAGCCCAGCAGCTCCAAGGCCATCACCATTCCCAAGCCTTCGCCAGCTACTAAGCCTCGGAGTTCAAGTTCTCGCAAAAGGAAAGAGCCTGATTCACCTGTCATCTCTGATACATTCCCCTATGAGAATCATGGGTTCATTGAGGCAAGCGGATTCATGACTTCTTTTCTCAACCAGGTTTGTATCCTTGAGCTATATCATGCACCTCATGCTGGTTATAAGTAGTTATTAAAACCAATACCTGTTCTCTTATTTTGCAGGGTCTCGAACGTCTGGTTCATTTATATCAAGAATCCTGTGGGCTCAACAAGACGCTCGAGTCCAAGTTGCAGAAAGCCGAGGTCACCATCTCCGATCAGGGCATGATTGCAGCCGCAAAATCTCGGCATTACGAGGACAAATTCAAGGCTATGACCCAAGAACACCAGGCCGCCCTCAACAAAGCCACTCTTGCGGCCCAAGCCGATCTTGACGCTGCCCATGCTCAACACGAACGGGATATAATCAGCTACCGGGATAGCCTTAAAAGTTCCGTCGTTACTTCCCTTCTTCAGGCCAGGTTAAAGATGGCCCACGAAGCCAAGGCATTGGGCTTCGAATGCCCCTCTTGGGATGTCAATGCTTGGGAGGCAAAGCTAAGGAGTCTCGGCAGTAGTCCTGTTAAACCCGCAGCTGAAGGATCCTCAAAGGCGCTTGAAAAACCAACTGGTGCTGAGAGGGATGTTAAGGCTGATCCTGAGACTGATGCTATCGAAAATGCCATGAACGAAGAAGGCGCTGCTTCCTAAAACTTATATTCCTTAAATTTGAGAGTTACGTTTGTTTGAACAATTTTATTTTTTGTCCTTTAAACAATTCGATAACCAAAGGTGGATGGGTCCTAGGTTTTAGGACGAAGCCTTTGGTTATCGGCTAGTATCGTCTATTTTAAACAATACCACCTTTTGACCTATTTGCTGTTCTTTGTAATTTTTTGTTATGCATAGCTTAGTTTAAACTTGAGTATCCCAAAATTGGTGCCATCATCCTTTGAAAATATCTTGACCAGAATACTAAGCCGATATCCCGTGAAGACTTTCGTCAAACAGGACTTTTCAAAATTGAAATAATTTAGACAAAGTCTTCAAAGAATAGTTTATTTTCCAAAATCTCAAATAATTTAAATAAAGTTCTTAAAGGAAAAAGATAGTTTACTTAGAATTTATAAACCTTGTTTTGATAACACATTCAACTCTGATTTTTAAATCCAAGTATTGTATCCCAAATATTCTAACCAAGTATCCTGAATCATATTCCGAGAATATATTTTGAGAATATATCCTAATCCGGATATGTATAAGCCTGAATAACTTATGTAAGATTCATAAAGGAAAGATCATACAAGGAATAAAGTGTAACCCTAGTACCAAACTTCAATCCTTCTTGCAACTTCTTCCACTAAGATGTCCCCAGTCTTAGTACACTAGGTTCAAATTTGATTCTTTGAGCCTTACATAACCGCCTTAGGAGGAATGTCCCCTGTGCACGAAATCTTTGAACACTTAGAAAATTTTTGAATTCAAGTTTAACTGCATAGACAGTTCTTGTGTCACCGGGCTAAAACCCGAAAACATTCTGGAGATAAATCCTTAGTATCTTGGGGAAAATCCCATAGGTATCCTGGGGAAAATCCCAAATTTTCATGCGCTACAGGCGGGGGTGTATAAACTCCAAGACTTAGAAAGGTGACAACCTTTAAACCTTTGAGAGTATGAAAATACCCTTTCGCGAGAGAGGGTGATCAATCCTCATATACCTTGAGGATCCAGGATATAGCCAACAGTGACGAAATTGTCAGCCACTTTTACATGAACTGGTCCCGCCACCTTGAACTATCCCTGGATAACTTGCACTCCAGGCGGGGTGTTTAAACCCAATTCGAGATAAAGGTGAATACCTTTAAACCTGTGAAGGGATCAGGATCCCTTAAACGTGAGAGAGGGGGCCAATCCTCTAATCTTTCGAAGTATCCTGAGTGCGTATCCTGGAGCTATATCCCGAAGCATATACTGCAAAACAATTGTAAGCTAAGGTGGGTGTTAGCCTGGCTAACACCCCTCTGATGCTTAAGTCAGTAATGGGTTCGAAACAATAAATAATATTAAAATTTAATAAAAGAGATAGAATCCATACCATTCTGAGTTAGAATTTAAATTCTAAACTCACTTGAAATAGAGCTTTAGATGTATAGCATTCCAGGATCTTGGTAGCATGTCCCCTTCTATATTCTTGAGTCGGTATGCTCCTTTTCCTGATTCTGATTCAATCTCGTAGGGTCCTTCCCATTTCGGAGACAACTTTCCATTGGCAGGATTAGTAGTATTCTGAAAAGCCTTTCTTAATACCCAATCTCCAACCTGGAACCTTCTAGTCCTTATATTCTTGTTATATGCTTTAGATATCCTTTGTTGATATGCTGCCATCCTTAGCCTTTCTGCATCTCTTGTCTCATCAATAGTATCCAACTCCTGGCAGAGGACTTCAGGATTCTTCTCAGGATCCCAGAGGCTGGATCTTGCTGTAGGTATTACCATTTCTGTCGGGATCACCGCCTCTGCTCCAAATACCAAGGAAAATGGGGTTTGGCCGGTTGCATTTTTCACCGTTGTTCTATCAGCCCATAAAACAAAGGGTAATTCTTCTGCCCATCTTCCTTTTTTAGTTCCCAGTCTCTTTTTCAGGTTGTTGACAATTATCTTGTTTGAGGATTCTGCTTGTCCATTTGCTTGACGATGTACTGGTGTGGATGTGATCATTTTGATTCCCCAACTCTTGCAAAAGTCAGTAGTCCTTTTACTTATGAATTGAGATCCATTGTCACAAATTATTTCAGCTGGTACACCAAACCTAGTCAGGATATTCCTTTTTATGAAGGATACCACTTCCTGATCTCTGACTTGAACAAATGCTTCAGCTTCAACCCACTTAGAGAAATAATCAGTCATTGCCAACATGAAGACCTTTCCTCCTGGAGCTTTTGGCAATTTTCCTACTATATCCATTCCCCATTTCATGAACGGCCAAGGGGAAACAATAGGATACAGTGGTTCAGCAGGCTGATGTAATATATTACTATGTCTTTGACATGCGTCACACTTTCGAGCATATTCTGCAGCATCTTTCCTCATGGTTGGCCAATAATATCCTGTTCTTAATACTTTTGAGAATAACGACCTGCCCCCAGTGTGGTTACCACAATCCCCTTCGTGTATATCCTGAAGCACTTCTTTGGTTTCGGGATCTTCCAAGCACCTCAGGTATGGACCTGCACGAGATTTCTTATATAAAACATTATTTATAATAGTGAATCGTGATACCTTCATCCTAAAGGCCTTAGGATTCTCATCCTTTGGGATGTGTCATTCCTTGAGATATCTTATGATTGGAGCCGTCCAGGATTTAGGATCCTCTTTAGGACACTCAGCACCAGGATCCTGAACACTCACTACTTCCTTATCCTGAGGATCCATCGCAGGATACAGGATATGTGATATCGGTATTTGGGTCCCTTCTGGTATCCTGACTGATGATCCCAGATTTGCCAAGGCATCAGCTTCAGCATTATCCTCTCTTGGTACCTGTTCAAGTGTAAAAACATTGAAATATCCTACTAATTTTTTGACAAGTTCAAGATATTCAGCCAATTTTTCACCTTTTAATGCATAAGATCCATTAAAATGATTAGTGATTAACAAGGAATCGACAAGTACTTGTAAACTTTTGATATTCATGCTTTTAGCCAATTCTAATCCTGCAATTAAAGCTTCATATTCTGCTTCATTATTAGTGGTAGGAAACTCACATCTAATAGCCTGGGGTAATATGTCCCCCTGTGGCGATTTTAGTAGTATACCCAAACCTATACCTCTTACATTAGATGCACCATCAGTATATAATATCCAGGATTCTAAGTTTTCTCCTAGCTGTTGTACTTCTAGGTCTACTTCATTTTAAATATCACTACTGAAATCAGCCACAAAGTCAGCTAAAGCCTGAGACTTTATGGCATTTCTAGGTTCATATACTAGATCAAAGGCACTTAATTTTACTGACCATTTGGCCATCCTGCCTGACATCTCAGGTTTCCTAAGCATATTTTTAACAGGATAGTTGGTTTTAACATGAATCCTATGTGTTTCAAAATAGTGTCTAAGTTTTGTCGATGCCATAACTAGGGCTAGTATCAATTTCTCTAAATGAGAATATCTAGTTTCAGCATTTGATAAACTTTTACTAACATAATAGACAGGATACTGCTGACCTTCATGATCCTTTACAAGGACAGCACTTACTGCATTCCCTGATACTGCGAGATATAGAGATAGTGGTTCGCCATCCTCAGGTTTCATTAACAGAGGTGCGGTTGAAAGATACTGCTTCAAATCCTACAAGGCTGTTTCATGTTTCTCTCCCCATTCGAATTTCTTATTCTTCTTGAGAATATCATAAAATTCTTTGCATTTTTCCAAGGATCTTGAGATAAATCTATTCAATGCTTGTAGGATCGTTTTCTGACCCGAATGAGTCGATCAGAAGAGTTTTTGCTCGATACGAAAGGCGGAAACAGACTTATCAAGTCAATTCAGCTTGCAATTCTCTTTAAACTGTCTTTTGATTGATTTGACAAACAATTACAGCGAGTAGACACTTCGGCAGCAGTTCGGTACTGAAACCAGAAAGTTACAAATGACAAGGCACCTCAAGTATTTATAGGCCATGGTATTTCGTGCGAAACACTTCATGCGAAATCAAATTCACACGAAATAGCTATTTCGTGCGAAATAGCCAAGTGATTTCGTGCGAAATGACACATTGTCATTTCGTGAGAAATAGCGATAAACACACATTTTGACATTTTTCTCGTACTACGTGCCCTGATCTATCCTTTCTAATACAAGACTCGATACAAGACGAAGTCGACAGACATATGCACCAACAGACTCCCCCTTGGATGTTGACGAAGTCTTCGGTGTCGAGTCTTCAATCTTCAGTCTTTATCAGTTTTCTCGAACTCTTCCGAAATATCTGACAATGTAAAGCATCCTCAATCTTTGCTTCTTTTCATTTCCAGGATCTCGACCTGGCTCTTATCTCACTCTAATTTTCTTGATCAGATCTTTTGATTTCTTAAGTTCATCAGTATCATCAGCACCAGAATCATAACCTGGCTCTTTACAACTTCAAACTCCCCCTTAAGTTGTGCTTGGGATCGTAGTCTGGCTTTCACAGGTTCTAGATCGTGTCCTGACTCATATCCTGCTTAGATTCTGATATCGAAACATGGCTCTCTCTAATCACGAACTTCTCAGGATTTGAAACCTTACTTACCTGCACATCCTCTACCTCAAAATAAATTTCACAAATTTAAAATTTGACAAATTTATACATCACTTACAGGCATCTATCAATCCACGAATGATTTTACAAAGTTAATCTCTGATGAACCACTTGTAAAAATAACATTTTTCATTTCAAACAAATTTCATCTCAAACAAACTCTCCCAAACCTTTTGTTCATCATGTTTAGTACTTGGAATTTTGAATATCAGCTTTTCAACATCAGTTGCCAAAAATCTTTTTGAATTTTCAAAATTTTATGCTAAAACACACTAAAATCTTTTTGGATTTTTGATTTGAAATAAATGCAGAAATATTTACAGACAATATTTTTGTGAGTTTGTGTAAGAGGATCATATCAGTTTTTGAGACAAATCACTAACACCGTTAAGCTTTAAACATTTTAAGTTCTAAACAATTTACTTAGATTGTCAGTATACTGATCCACTTAAATTTCAACACAAAGTTCAACTGTTCTGAGATACGAGATTAGTGTTTTAAGCACTTAAGCTTATTCGCGTGTCCCACCTCAGAATATACTCCCGTATCCAGACTTCTATATTCAGTCTTACAGGTGAATGTACACTAATGATATCTGTAAACAGGTATTGCGAGACCGTGAGAGCTCAGGCTAGAACTTCCGTTCGTACAAAGAGATGACGGCTCGTCTTTAGGTGTGTCCCGTTCGGGGATCTTTTCTTCAACAACACATGAATAACATTTTTCAATGTTTCATCATTTTTTATGCTGAGGGCTGGCTTTAAGATTAAAGATTTTGTAAAGTATTATATGAGGACTAGGCTATTGCTCCCGCAAAATCAAAAGTCCTGGTATAATACCCCAGATATCACCACGCACAAAGACCAAGTATGTCAGAAATAGAGAATCTTTCAAACAAGATCTCGGGAGTTACCCATATATCCGAGAGATGTTCCCCACGAGATAAGTAAGTAATGATATTTAGGTTTATATCTTGAAAACACTCTACTAAATGTGTAAAAACCTACTGACATATCCATAGTGAGATCGATTATCACATTTTTGACTTTCCAATTCTTTAGCGTGTTGTGATAGTCCACTGATGTACTATCATTTCCTCTTTTTTACAACAAAACTCTTTTTCAATTTTTCTATGTTTTTGGCTTTTTCTGGTTTTATCATATTTTTGAATTTTTCAAATTTTCTAATGTTTTTGGATTTTCTGAAATTTCTTACTCCCCCTAAAATTCAAAACATTTAATACAAATTTGAAAACAAACTATACAAGTAAAGTGACAACAGTTGTGAATTGCTTCAATTCGCCATCTACTTGGCATAAACAATCAGAATTCCCCCTTACAACAAGCTATTTTCCCATTATGATTTTAAAACACTCAAGTTTGTTTTAATCAAAATGGTTTTTCCGGAAAATAAGTTTTATTGATATTACCACTTGTAAAATTGGGGATTCATTCATCACTTTGTTCTATTCACACACTTGAAAAATTTAACAATTTTAGGTTCTACCAACAAATACCACTTGTAGGAAATCAAGTACAACTTAATGTCCTTGATTAACCACTTGAGAGTAGAAATATCACAGTTACCAACCTGTGAATTTCTCAAGAAAGATGCCGATTCCTACTCCCCAATTACCAACCTGGGAGTTCCGGCAAGTCAGGTTTTTCAGTTAAAGAGATTCTCCTAAGCCTGACAGTCCTTGGGAGTTTCCGAGTTACCAACACTCGGTTTCTTTCCTTTCATCTTCTTCTCATAATATTCCTTTACCCCTTTGACTTTCCCATCAATCATTTTTCCAAAAATATGTTTTACTTTGGGGTTAAAGGCTTTTTCAACATCAAATTCTTTCTTTTCAGAAAAGAATTGATTTGAAATCTCAATTTTACCAACTTTTTGTTTAAAATTTTCATCCATTTGAGGAACTGATTTTTCACCTTTTAATTCAACTTGTGGCTCCTTTGACTTTGTGGAATCAGATTCATCGCCTGAAAATAGCTCCTCTGATTTTGATTCAGATTTCTTAACAACCCATTTTTTGTTGTAAAGATTTGCTTTTCTCTTGTAAAACCTTTTTGAACATTCACCAACCTCAAATTTTGAGTTTTTGAAAACTATAAACGGTTTTGTTGGTGGTTCATTTTCAACCATCTTTTCTTTCATTTTAAGAGACACTCCCTATTTTGATTGGATTGCCTTTGGACAATTCCTGGCAATATGTCCAATTGTTTTGCATTGAAAACAAGTTCTTGTCTCCTTCTCATGAACAACTCCATTTTTCATTTCTTCCTGCTTCTTCGCAAGGAATTCTCTGTTTGTCTGTTTCCAGAATGCACTTTTATCCTCTTCTTCCGAGCTTGCTCCTGAAACAAATACAGTTTTTGGTTTATATGTTTTTTTATTTTTATGATTTTCTGGTGGAATAAAACCAAGACCTTTCTTTTTGAAATTACCGTTATGGTTTGGTTTCTTTCGATAACCAGAACCAGAACTGTAACCTTTTTTCTTGTTTTCTCTTTGTTGAACTCTTGAGGTGTATTTTTTTGGTTTTTGCGGAAAGATCTACATCTTTTATTTCAGAAATATTAATTTCTGTTAGTTTGAAAACCTTTTTAATCATTTCAGTTTTGACACCTCTTATTGGAAATTCTTCGTCAGAATATAATTTGTCAGAATCATTCAAAGTATATGCCACTTTGAACGTTTCATCATTCAAATTAGATTTTGATAACAGAAATTCTTTATTGTAAAATCTTTTGCCCTGTTTGACTTTTGAACTTGACATGTCGGATTCAGACTTTGACTCTGATTTTGACTCCGACTTTGACTCCTCGGTTTCATCTTTATCCAGCACCTGATCGACCACTTTCTTTATTAACTCGGACTCATGATCAGTGTCAGATGATGTAAACGTGACATTAATATTTTCTGGCAAGTTAACTAAAGGCCCAGACTCCCACTGTAAGTTGGTTGCCTTTTCGACTCTTTCTGTATTTGGATTTCGTGGCGAATATCCATTTTCAAGCGAGGGTGGACACTTGTTGTACTGACACCTTGTTTCTTACCAGAGTTTTTCACTTCAGTTTCTTCTTTTGTTTCTTCAGTTGTAACTTCTTCAAACACCTTCATGCCTTCAACGGTTGGATAAATCCTGTCAATGACATAAGAAGTACATGAGTAACTTTTTAACAATCTATTAACTCTTTCTGTTTCAATCCTTTGTGTTTCCAGTTTTTGTTCCAGAACAACACACTTCTCAATGTAATTGTTGACAACTTTCTGCTTTGTCATGAAAGCTCCTTGAAGTGTTTTCATTGCTGTTTCTTGTTCACTGCTTGATTGATTGTACTGATTCATTGCTTTGTTTAGAACATCATACGACTCTTTCAATCTGTTCATGTTATGAATCAAAGTACGGTTTTTCTTTTTCACTGCTTCACAATTTTCACATTTCAATGGAATCTTTTGTGCATCAGCTTCTGCTTCAACTTTGAAGGCTGGAACTTCTTTTACCTTTCTCTTGATCACCTGAACTTCTTCATCATCACTGCTAACTGGTTTTTTAACTTTCTTCTTTTTCTTTCGAACTTTTCCATCATCACTGTCACTTTCCTCCATCATTCTTAAATGCTCTTCCATTCTTTTTGCGTAATAATCATTATCATTATCACTATCACTATCTTCAGCAACTCGAGCAACAAAAGCTTTGGCTATTAAAACTTCTTTATCCGGACAATAAGTATCCCCACTAAAATTTTCCCAGCTAAAGCCTTCTGGTAATCTTTCATCATCTTGATCTATCAGACATGCTTTGCTATCAGCTGAAATATATTTATCCCAACTGGATCCTTTTGTTGATTTTTTATCATCTTGATTCACCATACAAGCTCTCTTTGATGACTCCTCGATTGCCTTCTTAGCATGAGCAGTTTTTGGTTCTTATTGATGTGATTGTTGAGCAACTTGATGATAAATCGCTTTTCGATAGTAGTCATTGTTGAAACGGATTTTGAGCTCCATTTGCTTCGCGGTTCGTGCACTCTCTCTTGAAGTGTCCTTTTTCCCTGCAACGAAAACAAGTAACTTTAGATTTATCAAATCCTAAAGTAGAAATATTTGCATCACGAAAGTCATCTCTTCCTGTGATCTGTTTGAATTTCTCAGCTCTTCTTAATACACTCGCCAAACACCACTTTATATCCATCAATTCCATCTCCTCAGCATCAATTTGATCGTAATCCTCTTTTTTCAGCATTGGATTCCCGATCCTTCCTGCAACTAAACTCCCATATGACTCTAATACAGTTACCAACAAAGATATATGAATTTTTGAAACTTCTTCAGAATAATTCTGATCATTTTCAAGGTTTAATGCAATGTTGCGTTGAAGAACTTTGCCTTTCTTTGTCGTTGACAAGTTTGGATCAAATGATGGATATGAAGAAAATCCCGTTTTGCTGTTTGATCCTTTAGAAGACCATCCAGATGAACTCTTAGCATTGAATGCAGTCTCAACCTTTGGTGACATGTTGGTGTTATCACTGATACCTCCTTTGTTATAAAGACCGATATCTTGTTCACCATCAAAGTCTTTCATTCTAGAAATCTTCCCTTGTTCCATCTCCTGAGCTTCAAGTTTTTCTATGAACTTACTCAGTGTTAGATTTCCAAAATCCTTTTTATTCCTCAACATCATGAGATACGTGCCCCAAGTTTCATGTGGCAACGCATCAGCCAACTTCTCAATTAATTCTTCATTATCTTTTGTAATGCTCACCCTCTTCATGTTAACTAGCAGATTGCAGTATCTTTCAATGATCTGCTTGGTGCTCTCAGTTCTCAACCACGAAATAGATCAAACTTTTTTTCAGAAGTGATTTTTTGTTCTTGATCATTTCTTTACTTCCAACAAACTTTGATTTTAATGCTTTCCAGATAGAGTACGCAGTTCCATTGTGTTGCAATAAAACCGAGATATCTTCTTTCACAGCTTGATGCAATAAACTCGTCATCATTTTTTCATCTTTGTATTTCTTTTTCTCTTCAGCACTAAGATCTTTAATTGCAATAACCTCCTCATCATCATTCATTGGTCTAACATATTTTGTTTCAACACATTCCTAAGCATCCAAGTAATTTGCTTGAACCCAATTCTCAAATCGTTCTTCCCATCCTTTATACTCCTCGATATTCATGAGCTTTGGCGGTTTTTGCATAGTGCCCGTTTCATTTTCCAACATTGCTTGCTGAGTAATGGTAATCGGAGTAGCAAACGTGTTGTAGAATTCCTCTTCCATGATTCGGTTTCACAATTCAACAAACTTTGATTGTTCAAACGAAATAGAATCCTTTCAAACGAAATGACCCTTGGTGCGAAATACCCTTTCAAGCGAAAAAACCTTGTTCAAACGAAATACCACTCTGGTGCGAAATGACTGTTTTCGTGCGAAATAACACCCTTTCAAACGAAATAGATGATTTCGTGCGAAATGGTCAAACGAAATGCCAATTTGGTGCGAAATAACTGATTTCGTACGAAATACCCTGTTGATTTCGTGCGAAAAGACTCTGAATATGCTATTTCGTGCGAAATGAAACTTTTATTTCGTACGAAATACTGCTGATGTCATCATCTCGAGCTGATTTTATCAAAATTGATCAGGTTTTAGTCCGATTTTAGATCTGAAACTTTCAAGGCTTTGTTAAAACAGTATTGCGCATATAATGTGAGAAAATCAAGTCATTTTGTCCGTGAAAACTTGTTAAATTTGAAAAAGAAGGTGTAGAAATCAAAATTTGTAGCTGAATTGGTAAGAACTCTTCCTCCTGAGCTCTGATACCACTTGTAGGATCGTTTTCTGACCCGAATGAGTCGATCAGAAGAGTTTTTGCGCGATACGAAAGGCAGAAACAGACTTATCAAGTCAATTCAGCTTGCAATTCACTTTAAAATGTCTTTCGATTGATTTCACAAAGAGTTACAACGAGTAGACACTTCGGCAGCAGTTCGGTACTGAAACCAGAAAGTTACAAATGACAAGGCACCTCAAATATTTATAGGCCATGGTATTTCGTGCGAAACACTTCATGCGAAATCAAATTCACACGAAATAGCTATTTCGTGCGAAATAGCCAAGTGATTGGTGCGAAATGACACATTGTCATTTCGTGCGAAATAGCCATAAACATACATTTTGACATTTTTCTCGTACTACGTGCCCTGATCTATCTATTCTAATACAAGACTCGATACAAGACGAAGTCGACAGACGTATGCACAAACAATGCTGCTACTCGCCCCGTTAATCGTTGAACATCCTTCATATTTGAAGGTGACTTGATATCTAGGATGGCTTTAATCTGCTCCAGGCTTGTTTCTATTCCCCTTTTAGTCACCATGTATCCTAGAAACTTTCCTGCCCCCACTCCAAAATGGCATTTAGCAGGATTCAATTTCATGTTGTACTGGTCCAGGATATCAAATGCTACCTTAATATCCTGGAGGTGATCCTCAGCCTTCTTGGATTTTACCACCATATCATCGATGTATACTTCCATGGTGTCCCCCAGTTTGTCTTTGAACATCATGTTCACCAGCCTTTGGTATGTTGCACCTGCATTTTTTAAACCAAAAGGCATAGCAGTATAACAAAATATATCTGTCAGTGTCATAAAAGCAGCATCCTCCTGATCGGAGGGTTCCATTTGGATCTGCTGAAATCCTGAAGAGGCATCCATGAAGGTTAACATCTCGTGGCCAGCGGTAGCATCCACCATTGAATCAATATAAGGTAGAGGAAACGGGTCTTTGGGACAAGCTTTATTCATGTCTGTGTAATCCACACACACTCTCCATTTCCCGTTTTTCTTTTGCACCACAACCACATTAGCCAGCCATTTGGGAAACTTCACTTCCCTAATCATCTTGCTTTTTAGTAGCCTTTCAACTTCCTCTTGGATGATCACATTTCGTTCCGGAGCAAATTTCCTTCTTTTCTGCTGGACAGGCTTGAATGACCTGTCAATACCAAGCTTATGTGTTATAATATCCTTGGAAATACCTGTCATATCCTCATGTTTCCATGCGAATGTCGAGATCATGCATTTCAAAAAGTTAGTCAATTGATTTTCAATATCCTGAGGGATATTGGTTCCTATGAGCACCGAGATATCCGGGTTATCCTGATCCAAGATAATTTTCTTTACATCCTGCTCAGAAGCCTCCACAATATCCTGGGCCCGCATCTTTAATTGTTATGCTGCATTAGGCTTGGTAGAGGATTTCATGGATGATGAGTAACACTCCTTCGCTTCTAGCTGGTCACTATCCACTTTGACAACTCCCCAAGGTGTAGGGATCTTGATGCACTGATGATAAGTCGATGGCACGGCTTTCATATCATGGATCCATGGCCTACCCAATATAATGTTATAGCAGGATAATGAGTCCATCACGCAAAAGCGTTGTATTGAATTGACCCCTTCAACATATACTGGCAATTTTATCTCCCCTACGGTATTCCTAGCTTCTCCACTGAAACCGACAAGCACAGTGGATTTCGAAGTAATATCCATCAGGGATACATTCATTCTTTTCAATGTCTCGAGCTGAATTATGTTGACGGAACTGCCGTTATCTACTAGTATCCTGGGCACAAAATGGTTAGCGACATATAATGTAATTACTAGAGCATCATGGTGAGGATCCTGAACAGTATCCCTGTCATCACTATCAAAAGTGATCACTTTACAGTTGTGAGGGTCGTCATCCTGGTCGGCTTTTCTCCTCTTTCTGACTTGACTTCCTTTGCATGCCTCTTGGCTGCGGAATATGAAGTCCCGCAAATGTCGGACCCTCCTGAGATAAAGTTAATTATTTTGGCATCTGCTGGAGGTGATGCTGCTTGTTCGGGATCGTTCTCAGGATCCTGTCCTTTATTCTTCTTTCTTCCCAAGACATCCTTCAGATATCCCTTACTCAAGAAATAACTTATTTCCTTCCTTAGAGCAATGAAATCCTCAGTGACATGTCCGAAATCCTCGTGGAAGGCACACCACTTGGATTTGTCTTTCCAATCAGCTTTCTGTTGGTTCTTTCGGGGCCATATGGCTTTGTCTCCTAAACCCTGCATTGCATACATCAATTCAGTTATATTAACAGAAAAACAATATTCAAACAACTCAGGATACTCCTCAGGATCCTCGTCTTCAACAACATTGACTTTTTTGCTATCATTTCTGCCATATGGCTTTGAGCGATACGGTTTATATGAGGATTCTAATTTCCTGTTGGTTGACTCATAGGTTGTGGATGAATTCATTCTCTCTTGCATCTTTTTATCATCCTCCAGCCGAATGTATCTTAAAGCCCTGTTACGAGCTTCGTCCAGATTCCTGCAGGGATTCATTACAAGATCCTGGTGTTAGGTCTGGATTTTTATGACCTATGATCCTTACATATGATCCTAACATGTGATCCTAACAAGTGATCCTTGTTTCTTTGGCAGATAGTGATCCTCAGAGGAGCTCCAGGATCAGGATCACGGATCATCCTAAGGATCCTCATACTAACAACTGTTCTCTTTGGATTTAATGTTATCTTGCAGGAATTACGAGTTGAATCTGGTCTTAGCAACGTAAACAAGGAATCTGTCACACTAATCTCGCACACGCATAATCAAAGATGGACGTTATGGAGAATATGGAAACTCAGCACAATTCAAGGGCGATTATTTAGGCTAAATTTATTTCTATTTCTAAAGGGGTAACGAGCTAGTAGTTAGGTGATTTGCCTAAAATAGAACCACACACACTTGTATAAATGGCACTCTTGAACATTCGGAGGACACAACACACATTTCTCACACGCTTTGGCATACGATACTATAGTGATCCTTGTACCTAGCTCGTTACCATCCGAAGTTGTAACCATTATTTGTTATATTGAAGTTTGGTGATCGGTAGTTTCCATCACCCGAGGTTTTTTATGCCGGAGATCATTCATTGATCAAGGGCTTTTTCCTCGTATAAATCCTTGTGTCACTTGTGTATTTTACATTTGAGTGATCCTTCACTTTGTTCATCATACCAAGCATCATTCCCCGTTTACATAAAGTTTGGTTGCATTATCTTTAAGTGATTTTTGACCAAAACAGTTTGGCGCCCACCGTGAGGCAATTGGTGCTTCATTCATAAGGAAATTTTTCTGTTGGTGATCATTCCGGAAGTGTTGCATGGCTTCATCGTTGAAGAATACTTCCACAGCGATGTCTGCAGTCAATTCATCTAATGGCGTTCCACCTTTGCCTCCACCACCAGCTGGATCTCAGAAAAATGCTGAGAAGAGACCAACTCCTATCTCCTCTAAACCATCATCTTCTGCTCTAACTTCTTCTGTTCCCAGTACTAGTGATATATTTACTTTGATTTTGCAGATGAGTGATCGTATGCAGCAGCAGGATGAAACTAATGACAAGATCCTCAAGGAAATCGGAGATCTCAAAAGGCAAAAGAAAACGGCAGAAGATCATTCCCCACTAATGCCCAAATCTTTGAATTTTGATACTCCGATGATTACTTCTCAGCCATCAGAGGCCCCAGACATTCAACATATGGGTGGATTAAGAGGAGTGCATTTCGGCCCAGCAGCAGTGACTCAGGCATCAGGATCATATTTCCAACCAGCAGGATCCTATACTCAGCATATGGGATCCTTCATGAACTCAGGATCCTCCTTCGTTCCAGGATTATCCCAGGTTCAAGGATCCTCCTTCGTTCCAGGATCATCCCAGGTTCAAGGATCCTCCTTCGTTCCAGGATCATCCCAGTTTCAAGGATCCTCCTTCGTTCCAGGATCATCCCAGGTTCAAGGATCCTCCTTCGTTCCAGGATTATCCCAGGTTCAAGGATCCTCCTTAGTTCCAGGATCATCCCATATTCAGGGATCCCTTCAGATACCAGGACCCTTGAAGAATTTGCAAACAGGAAGTCCAGATGTCCATCAAGGAGATTTTATTCCGATGCAGTCCATTGCTTCCACTGGTCCATCCATCATCCCAGATTCCCAGCAATATGGATTCACATCCAATGTTCCTAACTTGAACCCGATGGGAGGTAACACTTTTAATAATTCTCTTACCACTAACCATGGATTCATGCAGGATACAGGTATCAATCATGCTATGGCCAGAGAACTACAAAAACTGAAGGATATGATATCAAGTGTTCCAGGGGTAGTCAAACCTATCCCGGAGATTGCAGATGGAAGCCATAAGGTATCTCGTTTTGCACCACCAATTTGTGATGCTGAGATACCCAAAAGATTCCATATCCCTACTATGAAGCTGTATGATGGTACAACGGATCCTGAGGAACACATAGCACAATACAGGGAGAGGATGGAGATCAATCCTATTCCAGAAAGGTTAAAGGAAGCATGCCTGTGCAAGGGATTTGGATCCACTCTTACTGGATCAGCTCTTAAATGGCTGCTAAGTCTTCCCCCTTACTCTATTACTTCGTTTGCTAATTTAGTTAACTTATTCAATAATCAATTTTCTTGTAGTAGAAAATTTGAACGATTGACTAGTGATTTATATAGGATAACTCAGGGTCATAATGAATCATTAAGGGATTATATAACCAAATTTAGTAAAGAATCCTTGGACATTCCTAACTTGGATGTGGCCACAGCTGTTGAGGCCTTCAAGATGGGATTGCTTAAGGATTCATTGTTCTATGATGATCTTGTTATGACACCATGCAGGAACCTAGATGAAGTAAGAACTCGGGCACTCAGGTTCATCCGGCTAGAGGATGACAAGAGGATCCAGGAGAGACAAGTAGGATCCTCAAAACAAGAAAAGCAAGGATCCTCTTTCAAAAGCAACAAATTCAAATCCTATAACAGAACTGACAATCAGAATGTGCATGTTGTAGACCAAGAAGAGGATGATGAAGATTATCCTCCAATTTCTGAATACTGTTTTTCCGTTGATAATCATGAACTAATCCTTGCAATGCAGAATCTAGGAGAAAAGGGCAGATGGCCCAGAAAAAATGACAAAACAGTCGCAACTAAAGATAAATCAAAGTGGTGTGCATACCATGAAGATTTTGGGCATTTGACAGAGGAATGCATCGCATTACGAAAGGAGATTGGATATCTGCTGAGCAAGGGGCATTTGAAAGAATTGTTGGGAAGAAAAAAGCAAAGGACTCAGGATCCTGAAAGGATCCTTGAGAAAGCTCCAGCTCCTCCAGTAGATGCACAAGTGATCAACTTTATATCTGGAGGATCAGACATCTGTGGTACATCCTTCTCAGCAGCTAAAAGGCATGCAAAGGAAGCTAAAATGGATAACGGAGAAAGACCTATTCGAACATCGAGTGTCTCGGAAGGAAAAATCATAACCTTTGATGAGGATGATAGAATTAACATCCAGGATCCTCATCATGATAGTTTAGTTATTACCCTTTTTATTTCTAACCATTTTGTCCGCAGGATCCTTATTGACGGAGGAAGTTCGGTAAACATTATCCAGCTTGATGTTCTGAAGAAAATGGGTATCCCTGAATCAGACATCACACCAAGATCCTCCGTGCTCGTGGGATTTAGTGGCGAAACTAAGAAAACCCTGGGGGACATCAAACTCCCAATTTACGTGGAAGGATTACATAATTATCAAAAATTTTGTGTTATTGACTGTTTGTCTTGCTGCAATGTTATCCTTGGCAGGCCCTGGATACACGATATGAAGGCAGTCCCATCCACCTACCATCAATGTGTGAAGCTGTCACAGCCCCCGATCCCTATTGCCCGGGAACGGGCGGCCGTGAGCCAGTTTCGGTGGTATCACATTTATTTATCCAATTTGGCAGCGGAAATTTTCATCAGGACCGTAGTTAGGAAATATTTTAATCAGAGTAAACCACCATGTTTATAACATTAAACATATGAGTAAAAACCCAAGTTTTCAATATACACGTTTCATAGGAATAAATCCTATTTATTTAATCAAAACATCCATTTTATTCTTAGGTAACTTTATTGCCACTTTTCCAAGCCTTCAGTGCTGTCCAGCTGGCTTCTATTTGGCTTTCACATTTTGTTACCTGAAACGCGTTTTTAAAAACATTTTGTCAGTGGGAAATACTGGTGAGTGAATCCCAGTTTAATCAAGTTTAAGTAAAAACCAATTTGCAGTATTGAGGGCACATCCGCAATTACATTTGTATCCAAGACATCACAATTAACATCAGTGGTACGGTCATACTCAACTTATGGGATGTTACCACGCCAGTAACCAATTTTGTATACAAAACCCCAACATACCCACTATAATTGTATTCTTCACAAATACTCAATAACTGTCATTTGCATGGAAAGGTATTTAAGGTTTTGTAAAAACAGTTAACAAAAAGGAGATTACTCACAAAAAATGAGTACATAAAAAGAAGGATCAACTCACATTGCTGTTTTAGGTTTTTCGTAAGGGTTTCCTGGAGATAATCTATAAATTACACAAATGCACGTGTGTTAGTATAATAACCCATTTTAACATTAGTAATACCCTCCCCGAGACGGCATTCCAACGACTACGTCGGGCAGAACCACGACAGCCGTTACGGAACCCTAGATCAATCGGGCAGCGTATCTAATACGTCTCCAGGGGTTATAATACTTACATCGTAGCAGAACCTCGCTATTTTAGGGGGTATAATGCCCGGGTATAGTGTATACTACTTCAGAAATTTAGAAAGAAAGAAAGTTGTGAGCGACGAAAATCGAAAGCCCGTTGCCTTCTTATATAGGGCTGTAATTGGACTTCCTCGCGGCCCACGTGAAGTTTGGGCCGGGTCTACGCGGCCCGCGTCAATGCTAGTCAACGGACTAGCTTGCCCGGCTCATCTACTAGACTCGCCACGATGATGACACGTGGCCGCACCGGGTCACGCCACAAATTGGGTCGCTCGCGGCCCGCATCAACTAAACTGAATAGGTACGCGGCCCGCTTGGGCTTATGGTTTGACGATATCTGGTTCTCCTACTCGCGCGGCCCGCATGGACTTGAGGTGAGGCCCTACGCGGCCCGCCTCAACTTAATAATTATTGTTTTTATTTATTTTATATAGTATAATCTATCTTGGGGCTCGGTTTTCACATACGGGGTGCATATAAAGACAAGTTGATATATTTACAATATATATTAGGGTGTCAGAAATATTATGAGGATGTCGGTTTTACCAAGGGTTGTTATATCCTCCCCACCTTGTTTTAGAGCTCGTCCTCGAGATCTACTGGAACAAGTGTGGATATTTCTTTTGCATTTCTGATTCAAGTTCCCATGTGTACTCGGGTCCTCTTTTGGAGTCCCACTTTACTTTGACCAGAACCAATCTTTTATGCTTGAGATTTTTAACTTTCCTATCTTCAATTTGTAGAGGCTTCTCCACAAACTTGAGTTGCTCATTAACCTCTATATCCTTAAGAGGTACTATGAGTGATTCATCAGCTAAACACTTTTTAAGATTGGATACGTGAAACACATCATGTATTCCTGCCATTTCCTCTGGCAGTTGTAGCTGATAAGCTACAGGTCCTATTCTTTTAAGAATTTTGAAAGGTCCAATATACCTGGGACTTAGCTTTCCTCTCTTGATGAATCTTACCACTCCTTTCCAGGGAGAGACTTTCAATAACACTTTATCTCCCACTTGAAATTCTAATGGTTTGCGTCTGTTATCAGCATAACTCTTTTGGCGATCACGTGCTGTTTTCAGTCGTTCCTTGACTTGAATGATTTTATCAGTTGTTTCTTGTACTATTTCGGGTCCAGATAATTGTTTTTCCCCAATTTCTGCCCAACAGACTGGGGTTCTGCACTTTCGTCCATAAAGTGCTTCGAATGGTGCAGCATTGATACTTGTGTGATAACTGTTATTATAAGAAAATTCTATTAAAGGTAAGTGTTCGTCCCAATTACCTCCAAAATCAATTACACAAGCTCTAAGCATGTCCTCCATTGTCTGAATTGTCCTTTCACTTTGTCCGTCTGTTTGAGGATGATAAGCTGTGCTTAGATTTAACCTGGTTCCCATTGCTTTTTGGAAACTTGACCAAAAATGAGAAGTAAAACGGCTATCTCTATCAGAAACAATTGATAAAGGAATGCCATGTAATGAAACAATTTCATTTACATACAATTTGGCTAATTGTTCCATACTAAAGGTTTCCTTCATTGGTAAGAAATGAGCTGACTTGGTTAATCTATCTACAATCACCCAGATTGTATCATTACCTTTTCTTGTTTTAGGCAATTTGGTAACAAAATCCATTGTTATCAATTCCCATTTCCAAACTGGTATTTCTAATTGTTGTAACAATCCTGAGGGTTTCTGATGTTCAGCTTTAACTTGTAAGCAAGTTAAACATTTAGAAACATAAGCTGCTACATCCTTTTTCATTCCTATCCACCAGAAATTTTTCCTTAAATCCTGGTACATTTTATCACTTCCTGGATGCATCGTATATTTAGACTTATGGGCTTCTTCTAATATACGGTGACGTAAATTTCCTAATTTAGGTATCCACATTCTCTTTTTATGGAACCTCCAAATTCCATCTGTTCCTTGTTCTAATTCCTTAATCATTCCTTTTAACTTTTCAGTATCCTCCTTGATTACTGATTCTTGTGCTTTTCTAATTTGATTGTTTAAATCTACTTGTAGATTTAATTTAAGAGAACGTACCCTCTTTGGCTTTTCGTGATATTTTCGACTTAAAGCATCAGCCACCACATTGGCTTTTCCTGCATGATACTGGATATCACAATCATAATCACTAAGCAATTCCATCCAGCGTCTTTGTCTCATATTCAGCTCTTTTTGCCCGAAGACATATCTTAAACTCTTATGATCTGTGAATATGGTAAACTTACTACCATAAAGATAATGTCTCCAAATCTTAAGGGCAAAAATTATGGCTCCTAATTCCAAATCATGGGTCGAATAGTTTCCTTCATGACTCTTAAGCTGTCTAGATGCATAAGCTATAACCTTTTGGCGTTGCAATAATACGCATCCATAACCTAATTTAGAAGCGTCACAAAAGACTACAAAGTCTTCAGTTCCTTCTGGTAATGCTAGTATCGGTGCATGGGTTAATCTTTGCTTAAGGATTCTAAAGGCTTCTTCTTGTTTTGGTCCCCATTCAAACTTAACAGATTTACAGGTTAACTTAGTTAAAGGAATGGCTATTCTAGAAAAATATCGAATAAATCTTCTATAATAACCGGCCAATCCTAAGAAACTTCTAACTTCAGTTGGTGACTCTGGGGTTTTCCATTTGGTAATTGCCTCGATTTTCGTTGGATCTACATGAATTCCTTCATGATTAACTAAATGTCCGAGGAATTGTACTTGCTCTAACCAAAATTCACACTTTGAAAATTTAGCATAAAGCTTCTCTTTTCTCAATAAACTTAAAAGTAAGTGCAAGTGCTTTGCATGCTCATCTTTACTTTTAGAGTAAATTAGAATATCATCTATGAAGACAATTATGAATTTATCCAAATATGGCTTACATATTCGGTTCATCATGTCCATAAATGCGGCTGGGGCATTGGTTAAACCAAATGGCATGACAGTAAATTCATAATGACCATACCTTGTTCTGAATGCGGTTTTAGGAATATCCTCTTCCTGTACCTTTAATTGATGATATCCTGATCTTAAATCGATTTTAGAGAAAAATCGAGCTCCTTGAAGTTGATCAAACAAATCATCGATCCTCGGTAATGGGTACCGATTCTTAATCGTGACTTTGTTCAATTCACGGTAGTCAATGCACATACGCATTGATCCGTCCTTCTTTTTAACAAACAAAATCGGCGCTCCCCATGGCGATGAGCTTGGCTGTATAAATCCCTTCTCTAACAACTCGTCTAGTTGTTTCTTCAGTTCTTGCATTTCAGCGGGTGCCAAACGGTAAGGTGCTTTGGCAATCGGTGTTGTTCCTGGTAACAGCTGAATTCTGAATTCAACTTCCCTGTCTGGCGGTAGTCCTGGCAATTCTTCTGGAAAGACATCTGAAAATTGGGACACTACTGGAATGTCTTTTAATTCTTTTCCTTTAGTGTTAGTGATTATAGAAATCAAATACACTATAGATCCTTTCCTTATACAACTTGCAGTTTTCATCACAGAGATGAATTTAGTGGATCTAAAAGGTTTATCTCCTTTAATTGTGATCTTTTCACCTCTTGGTGATTTTATCTGTATTGACTTTTGATCACATAAGATATTGGCTTTATTGGCTATTAACCAATCCATTCCTAATACGACATCAAATCCTACCAGATTCATTGGGTAAAGGTTTGCAATAAATTTTTGATTAAAAATTTCTATTCTTGCTCCCTGCAAGATTTCAGAAATCTTAACAGTTTCTCCATTTGCGGTTTCCACTAGACATTCTTGTGGTAGTTTAGTTAATGATTGATTTAGGAGTTTGCAAAACGAAGTATTAATAAAACTTTGGTTTGCACCAGAGTCAAATAATACTTTAGCAAAAATATCATTAACTAAAAACGTACCAGCAATTACGTCTGGAATCATCCTGGCTTCCTCTGTAGTTAGCACGAATGCTCTGGCATTTTTAGGATTTTTGTTGGTTGCAGCTGGAGCCAATTTCGGACAGTTTGTCCTAATGTGACCTTTTTCCCCACAATTGAAACACATTCCATTACTGGATTTCTTCTTGCAATTCTCTTCCTTGTGTCCTGGGGCCTTGCAAAAATTACAGTAAGTAGAGCATCTTCCAGAATGCTTCTTTCTGCAGGCTTTGCAGTAGGGTGCAGAGGTAGAACCTACATTCCTACAATTGGAATTCCCAGAACGGAATTCTTGAGTAAGCCTTTGGGTTAGGTTTCTCCTCTGGTCTTCTTCTCTAGTACGGATTAACTCATCTGTCAAGGTATTGGCTAGTTCTACAGCTTCCTCTATGGTTTGGGGTCTAGCTGCCTTGACTACATGTCTAATTTCTCCAATTAATCCCCAGATGTAACGGGAGATTAATACCGGTTCAGGTGATGCAAGGGTAGGTACTATTCTAGCATATTCAAAGAATGTGGTAGTGTAACCCTTACTATCTACCCCGGTCATTCTTAGATTCAGAAACTTATTTGCTATCTGTTCTTTTTCATTGGGAGGGCAGAATTTCCTTTCTACCATGTTCTTGAATTCTTCCCATTCCATATTATAAATCCTATCACTTCCTCTGGATTGGAGGATAGTGTTCCACCATTCTAAGGCTGCATTTTTAAACAGATTTGAAGCAAACATTATTTTATCTTCTTCAGCACACTTGCTTATTTTCAGAACTGCCTCAGTTTTCTCTATCCAGCGTAAAGCTGCAATGGGTCCTTCATTGCCCGAGAATTCTATTGGTTTGCAGGACCAGAATTCTTTGTAAGAACAACCATGTGGCATGGTTCTTCTTCTTTTGGGAACGGGCGCTTGAAGTATGGGTCCATTGTTCACGCTGTTTTCGGGTTCAGTTGGTCGCTTACTGCTATGCTTACTTTTATTATTCGCTTCCTGAACTGTTTGAATAATAAATGGCATTGCATCTATAATTCCCTGTGCCACAATATGCTGAACGACACTATTATCCATTTGGTTTCCGTTGTTATTATTGTCCGAATTCTCATTAACCACGTTAATGTTACTCTGGTTATCGTTATTCAGATTTTCTTGATTTCCCGCGTCGGCCATCTGAATTTTAGACATTTACCAAATATTAATATCACAAATAATATTTATATATAGCCAATCACATGACACGCACTTTTTAACCAAAAGCGTCGAGCATTGCGACTTTTACTCTTTTTATATAGTATGAATCAGTATACACCAGTACAGAAATAAAAATTACAGTACCGACTGAAATGTAAAGCTACAATACTAATAGTATGCATCCGTAGTTTTTTTTTTAACACATACACACATATATTATTTTATTATTATTACTGTTTCTACCATCACCTTCACTGATATGGATTCATCCAAAAATCCATATTACGCTCATCGTATTTCCATACGAGGCGTTCTCCCACCTGTCGCATACGATCAATGCTTTCTAAAATTTCCTCCCCAAAAGTCCTAAGTTCCTGGACATTTTCTGCACTCATTGGGGGTGCAGGTTCTAGGACTGGGTTTGGAAACTGAGGTACGGGTTCCTGATACGGAGGCATAGGGGCTTGGTACGGGTATGGATTCTCTAAAATTTCCCTAACATATGCATCACTAATGTTGTAGGGATCTTGAGGATCTAACCTTGGATAAGCTCCTAAGTTGGGTATTGGCACATTTTCCTGTATTGGGTTTTGTTGCACGTAGTCCCTAACATCGTCCCACCAGGGGTCGTAATTGTTTGGGTCTAAAGGATCAGGTGCAGGTACCCTAGGTATCTCCTCCGGGTTGTACTCAGGCATTTCTATCTGGTCTTCTATTTCCATGGGTTGATCAGGATTTTGTGGTTAGGGTGCTAGCATTTGTTCCAGGTTTGGGTCGGCAGCAGTGGTTGCTAAAATATGGATATTAGCGATACCCCTATTGAGCATATCCTGATTATAAGCATCAGTTTCTCTTTTTGCTGCGGCTAACACTCGCTGTTCCTGCAACTTTTTCATTCTTTTCCTACGCTCGTGCGCTCCCCTACTGAACCATCCCCTCTTTTTCTGAGGAAATGGCTCTTCAGACTGAGCCTTAAACACAAAGATCCCTTCTTCTGTGTCAGCAGAATACCCTGAGAGGGCAGGCTGAGAAGAGGAGGTGCCTTCGCTCCTAGGCGAACCAGACAGTTGACGATAGGCGTCAGAAGGTCCTTGGTCACTCATACTGTAAACTAACAAATAGTCAGATAACACATAGCAAGAAATACAATTATACACGTATTTCCATAGTTTATTTCCTAACACTTTGAATTTTGATGTCAGCAGAACACTTCTGTGGCTGAATCAGTGGCATAGCTCTGATACCACCTTCTGTCACAGCCCCCGATCCCTATTGCCCGGGAACGGGCGGCCGTGAGCCAGTTTCGGTGGTATCACATTTATTTATCCAATTTGGCAGCGGAAATTTTCATCAGGACCGTAGTTAGGAAATATTTTAATCAGAGTAAACCACCATGTTTATAACATTAAACATATGAGTAAAAACCCAAGTTTTCAATATACACGTTTCATAGGAATAAATCCTATTTATTTAATCAAAACATCCATTTTATTCTTAGGTAACTTTATTGCCACTTTTCCAAGCCTTCAGTGCTGTCCAGCTGGCTTCTATTTGGCTTTCACATTTTGTTACCTGAAACGCGTTTTTAAAAACATTTTGTCAGTGGGAAATACTGGTGAGTGAATCCCAGTTTAATCAAGTTTAAGTAAAAACCAATTTGCAGTATTGAGGGCACATCCGCAATTACATTTGTATCCAAGACATCACAATTAACATCAGTGGTACGGTCATACTCAACTTATGGGATGTTACCACGCCAGTAACCAATTTTGTATACAAAACCCCAACATACCCACTATAATTGTATTCTTCACAAATACTCAATAACTGTCATTTGCATGGAAAGGTATTTAAGGTTTTGTAAAAACAGTTAACAAAAAGGAGATTACTCACAAAAAATGAGTACATAAAAAGAAGGATCAACTCACATTGCTGTTTTAGGTTTTTCGTAAGGGTTTCCTGGAGATAATCTATAAATTACACAAATGCACGTGTGTTAGTATAATAACCCATTTTAACATTAGTAATACCCTCCCCGAGACGGCATTCCAACGACTACGTCGGGCAGAACCACGACAGCCGTTACGGAACCCTAGATCAATCGGGCAGCGTATCTAATACGTCTCCAGGGGTTATAATACTTACATCGTAGCAGAACCTCGCTATTTTAGGGGGTATAATGCCCGGGTATAGTGTATACTACTTCAGAAATTTAGAAAGAAAGAAAGTTGTGAGCGACGAAAACCGAAAGCCCGTTGCCTTCTTATATAGGGCTGTAATTGGACTTCCTCGCGGCCCGCGTGAAGTTTGGGCCGGGTCTAC
This sequence comes from Helianthus annuus, assembly GCF_002127325.2. NCBI lineage: Eukaryota > Viridiplantae > Streptophyta > Magnoliopsida > Asterales > Asteraceae > Helianthus > Helianthus annuus. The sequence continues at coordinate 122,987,339 of NC_035437.2, forward strand.
GCGGCCCGCGTCAATGCTAGTCAACGGACTAGCTTGTCCGGCTCATCTACTAGACTCGCCACGATGATGACACGTGGCCGCACCGGGTCACGCCACAAATTGGGTCGCTCGCGGCCCGCATCAACTAAACTGAATAGGTACGCGGCCCGCTTGGGCTTATGGTTTGACGATATCTGGTTCTCCTACTCGCGCGGCCCGCATGGACTTGAGGTGAGGCCCTACGCGGCCCGCCTCAACTTAATAATTATTGTTTTTATTTATTTTATATAGTATAATCTATCTTGGGGCTCGGTTTTCACATACGGGGTGCATATAAAGACAAGTTGATATATTTACAATATATATTAGGGTGTCAGAAATATTATGAGGATGTCGGTTTTACCAAGGGTTGTTATAGAAGCTCCCTAGCCCATGGGGAATAATCAAGATCGATAGTGATCAACAGGAGGCTAAGTATTGTTACACCTCTTCAATGAAACCAGCCTCGAAACCAAGGGAGCAATAGCAATTAAAGTATCCTCCAAGGGGTGTCTTGGAGGCAAGAGAGGAGGATGTGGACGAAATCCTCTTGGATCCTGATGATCCTGAATCCAAAATCTACATCGGATCAGGGATCCTTGATAAAATGAAAGAAGACACAGTATCCTTCCTCAAAAGAAGAAAATCTACCTTTGCATGGAAACATGAGGATATGACAGGTATATCTAAGAATATTATCACTCATAAACTTGGCATTGACAGGTCAGTTAAACCAATCCATCAGAAAAGGAGGAAGTTTGCACCAGAAAGAAATGCCATTATCCAGGAAGAGGTAGAAAGATTACTACGAGCAGGTATGATCAGAGAAGTGAAGTATCCAAAATGGCTGGCCAATGTGGTTGTTGTTCAAAAGAAAAATGGAAAGTGGAGGGTATGTGTCGATTTCACTGATTTGAATAAGGCATGTCCCAAGGATCCTTTCCCATTACCCCACATTGACTCCATGGTGGAGGCAACGGCGGGTCATGAACTGTTAACCTTTATGGATGCATCATCTGGATTCCAACAAATTCAAATGGAACCATCTGACCAAGAGGATACGGCTTTTATGACCCCAACCGGTTTATATTGTTATATTGCTATGCCTTTTGGATTAAGAAATGCAGGTGCAACATATCAAAGGCTGGTGAATATGATGTTCAAAGATCAAATTGGACAAACTATGGAAGTGTACATAGACGATATGGTGGTGAAATCCAAAAGAGCTGAGGATCACCTAAGGGACTTGGAGGAAGCATTTGATATCCTTGATAATTATAACATGAAGCTTAATCCCTCAAAATGTCACTTTGGTGTTAAAGCAGGTAAATTCTTAGGATATATGGTAACCCAGAGGGGCATTGAAGCAAGCCCGGAACAAATCAAAGCGTTGGTGAATATCAAATCCCCTGCCAACGCTAAGGATGTGCAAAGGCTAACAGGCAGGATAGCAGCTCTAAACAGATTCATATCCAAATCCTCAGAAAAGTGTAAAGAATTCTATGATATCCTAAGAAAGAACAAGAAATTCGAATGAACTGAAAAGCATGAGAATGCTTTACAAGCCCTAAAAGAATACATGTCCTCAGCCCCAGCATTGATGAAACCAGAAAAAGGAGATGTGTTATCCTTATACCTTGCGGTATCCTCAAAAGCAGTAAGTGCAGTACTTGTTAAGGATCATGAAGGTACACAATATCCTGTCTATTATGTAAGTAAGAGTTTACTTGATGCTGAATCCAGGTATTCACACCTTGAAAAACTTATCCTTGCACTGATATTTGTATCTACTAAACTAAGACATTATTTTGAAACTCATGTTATTGTTGTTAGAACCAATTTCCCAATTAAGAATGTCCTCAGGAAACCAGAGATGTCCGGAAGAATGGCTAAGTGGGCAGTAAAGCTTAGTGCCCATGATATAAGATATGAGCCCAGAACAGCCATCAAATCCCAAGCATTAGCAGACTTTGTGGCTGATTTCAGTAGTGATTTACAAAAGGAAGCCGAATTAGAAGTCCAGCAGCTGGATGAAACTAAGGATCCTTGGATACTACATACTGACGGATCCTCAAATGTTAAAGGCACGGGGCTTGGTATACTACTAAAATCGCCACAGGGGGACATAATACCCCATTCCATAGCTTGTGAGTTCCAAGCCACTAATAATGAGGCTGAATATGAAGCCTTAACCGCTGGTTTGCAAATTGCTAAACATATGGGGATCAGGTATCTTGAGGTATACGTGGATTCATTGTTAATCACTAATCACTTTAATGGATCCTATGCTGTTAAAGGTGAAAAACTAACCAAATATTTAGAGATAGTCAAAGAATTGGCACTCTCCTTTGTTTCTTTCAGTTTAACACAGGTACCAAGGGAGGAAAATACAGAAGCTGATGCATTGGCCAATCTAGGATCATCTTTGAAGATCCCAGAGGATGTAAGTATCCCCATCATCCATATCCTGGCTCCTGCTATTGAAAATCAGGTGGCCATGGAAATAGAAGAAGATACTGCAATGATCCCTAGTGAGGATACTCAATCTTGTTCAGGATCATGGATCTCACCAATCATGAGATACTTACAACACGGGGAGATTCCTATGGGAGAAAATCCTAGGGCTTTCAGAATTAAGGTATCTCAATTCACAATCTTAAATAATATGCTATATAAGCGATCTCTTGCAGGACCGTATTTAAGATGTATCGAGGATCCTGAAGTTCAAGAAGTATTAAAAGACTTCCATGAAGGAGATTGTGGAAACCACACTGGGGCAGGGCATTGTTCCCAAGGATCTTAAGGACAGGATACTACTGGCCAACTATGAAAAAGGATGCTGTGGAGTATGCTAAGAAGTGTGATCCTTGTCAAAGACACAGCAATATCCTTCATCAGCCGGCTGAATTTCTACATCCTATACCATCCTCTTGGCCATTTATGAGATGGGGGATGGATATAGTTGGCAAGCTCCCTAAGGCACCTGGTGGAAAAGTATTCATGCTTGCTATGACTGACTACTTCTCCAAGTGGATAGAGGCTGAAGCTTTTGCCCAAGTCAGAGAGAAAGAAGTTATATCCTTTATTAAGAGAAACATTATAACTAGATTTGGCATTCCTTCTGAAATTGTATGTGATAATGGTTCCCAATTTATTGGGAGCAGGACCACTAACTTTTGTGACAGTTGGGGGATTAAGATGATAACATCAACACCAGTCCACCCACAAGCCAATGGTCAAGCAGAATCATCCAACAAGATCATCATCAACAATCTGAAGAAGAAACTTGGAAACAAGAAGGGAAAATGGGCAGAGGAATTGCCTTATGTGCTTTGGGCTGATAGGACAACCCCCAAGAATGCTACTGGTCAAACACCCTTCTCTTTGGTGTTTGGAGCAGAATCAGTGATCCCAACAGAAATGGTGGTTCCAACTGCTAGAACAAGTACCCGTGATCCTGAGGAGAACGATGCAAGCCTGGCTCAAGACTTGGATACTATTGAAGAAATCAGGGATCTGGCTAGGATAAAAATGGCTGGTGCTTACAACAAAAATGTCAGGATAAGGAAATTCCAAGTTGGGGATATGGTATTGAGGAAAGCATTCCAAAATACCACCAATCCTGCTGATGGGAAATTGGCACCAAAATGGGAAGGCCCTTATTTGATCGAAGCCGAAGCAGGAAAGGGGGCATATAGGTTGCTTACCATTGAGGGTAATCTGTTACCAAGAGCCTGGAATGCTGTCCACTTGAAAAAATATTTCATGTAAGCAGGATCCTTCTGGCATGAGTGATCCTTACATTGGAAGTATCCTTCAAGGATCCCTGAAGCATCAATGATCCTTACTCTGGTAATATCCTAAGCTTGAACTCTTATTTACATATCTTCTTATTTAAGGATAAGGATCATGTATCCTTCATCCTTCTCTCACGAGATTTTGAGTTCTGATAAGCTCAGGTATCCTTAGCATAATGTCGACAACCTTCAGAAGCAACTCAGATCCTTGGGCTTGTCCCCAGTTATCCTTGGGCTTGTCCCCAGTTTTCGCCTGTAGCGCACGATGATCCTGGTATAGTTCACGTCTTTGGGACCAGTACTCTCTTTAGGGGCTGATAACCTCATCGTACTGGCTATACCCAGGATCCTACGTATAATGGTAGACGTACCATACATCCGTTCCTAAGGTTTCTAACGTTTTCACATTAGCTAAGGTTTTGGCATTTTCATGTCACTAAGTTTGGATAGTCGCCAGTGAGGGCCATACTCCAGTTTACATACGATCCTTGGGCTTGTCCCCAGTTATCCTTCGGGCTTGTCCCCAGTGATCCTTTGGGCTCGTCCCCAGTTATCCTTTGGGCATGTCCCCAGTTACTAACTTATCTTTTATATTGGCTTAGTCCCAAGTTATGTCCTATTTTTCAGGTTTTCGAAGTTTAACAATTAAGGATCCTTAATCCTTATTATCCATTAAAGTTTCACTTATGGTTATCCTGATTAAAGGTTAGGATCCTAACTTGGATCCTCAGGTATGATCCTTAACTATTTTCAATTTCATTCATTATTTATTTGAATAACCCTTAGACTTTGACAACTGAACCTATGATCCTTAAAATAAACTACTTTGAAAATTTTCGATTATAGGATATTTGATCCAGGATCATATCCTAAATTTCTTAAACATAATTTGCTTAACTTTTCTTACTCAAACAAATATGTATCAAAACAATTGAAAATTAAAAGGATAACAATACGAGATAAGCCAAAAAAGATTAGAGTTATTTTATTAACAAAGGTTTAAAACCCTTCAAAGTTGTCAAAATTGCCAACCCACGTTTCTACCAGCAAAACGTGGCCCGTCCACATGGGTTGGCAAAGGGTGTCCATTGTTTGTGCGGTCATAGCATACATGAAATTAAAAGGCGGCAGGATCACAATGGCTTCATCCCCCAAACAGAGGATCCCTCCACCATTTGTAATCCTACCTATTGTCTGAAGGATCCTGGATCCTTAACCCTAAAACTATTGTTCGAATTACAGACCATAATTGTTTAAGAAAAAAAAACATCAACAACCACCAAACAAAAAAAATTGGGCTCCGGCTATGTCTAGAAGTTTCCTTCATCGCCCAATCCTGCAGCTCAATCCTTCGCTGCACCATCACCACCGGCTCCACTTGCCTCTCCACCCTGATCCTTGCCAGCGTCTCCACCCTCAAGCATCGGGATCTCCTCAGCCTCATCATCATCCTCCAACTCTGCCAGCCTCGCCTTCCAACCCTCTACATCCCACGTGCTTTTGTCGAAGGCAGGATCCTGAGCCTCCATAGCCATCTGCAGCTGGATCTTATACATGGTTATTGCAGCAGAGACCTTGGCATCCTGGGTGATCTCATGCTTCTCATAATCAAAATTGATCAGCATTTTGGCAGCATCATCCTTGGTGGCCCAGAGCTCCTTCTCAAGATCAGCAATCTTAAGATCCTTCAGCACACCCATTTGTTGGAGGTCAGCGATTTGGCGGTCCTGATCCTCGACGTGGCCAACATACGTCTCTATCTCAGCAAATTTCTGCAAGGAAAACAAGGCATAACATCAGAAACAAGTGATCCTCAAAACTGTCAGGATAACAAACAGGGGCAGTGATCCTTACCTCATTGAAGTAGTCCAGGAACTGTTGGCGGAGCAGGGGCAGACCTTGTAAATCCTCAGAGGCCTTTCTCTTCTTTCCTTTACCCCTGATAGGTGCTTTAGGGGCTGAAGCACTTGGGCTAGCAGCAGGAGTCTTCTTCCTCGCAGATTTGACATTAGTAAGATCATCAATGCCAAACTTTGAAGCAGACTTAGAGGATTTGCCAGCACCTACACAACCAAAATAAGATAAGTATTCTAATTAAACTTGAAAATCCTACATAGAATTACTTTTCAAATGAGGATACTTACTTGACATTGTGACAGAGGCAGAGGATACTTCTTGAGAATCCCGGACGGCGACCTGAAAAGTTCTTGTCTCCGGATCAAGCTTCCTAAAGGCCAAGAGTCTCTCTTTTGCAGCAGGGGTCAACCTAAGATGAGCAACGGATATAGCTGCACAATAAACAAGAAAATATTAGTGATCCTTATCTTAAGGAACAAGTTCTATGGTGATCCTTCCAGGATCCTCTATCCTACCATGGGTAGCCCACTCCTTGGGCAAATCCTTCCCATTAGGGATGGAATCTCTCCTAACAAAAAAGAATCGTCGCTTCCAGTTCGTGTCATTTTTGGTCACTTTGAAAACAGGGTGATCCTCTCCAGCTTTTCGCTTGAACAAATATCGGTGGGATCCAAAAGTTGTAAGATCATACATCTCACCCAACTCCGCCATACCAAGGTCAATCCCCTCTTGCTCAATGATCCTTTCAAGGGTGTATAACACCCTCCAGATCATCGGCATAGCCTGGATATAGCAGATGCCGGTAAGGGAGAAAAAAGATTGGGTGAATTAAGGAAAAGGATACGAATATCCTATCAAGAAAGGAGTGACCCGGAAAGCTACCCAAGTCTCAGAGATAAAATCACTCAAAGTGGTAGGACTAAAAGACTTAAAAAGGGTTTCCGCCGGGAAACAACGACGGATTTTATCGATTTGAGGGTCGGTGAAGCAACACCTCTCGGAGGGGGAATCTTTGATGATCCCTTGACCCTTTAAGGGGCTGTTCTTCTTAGGATCCTTGCAGGGGGAGTTCCGGAGCAACATCTTTTACAGAAGAATAGAAGAAGAAGAAAAACAGAGCAAGAGAGAAGAAGATGAAAAGGAGAATACCTGGTTGATCTTCTGAATACGGTTATAAAGGGAGTTGCTTTGAATTTAAATGCATTCGATCCTATCCCTATTTCTATTTATAATCATGATTGTGCAGGGCTGTCACCTCCATGACGTCAGACCGCAATGGATAGTTCCACCTTAACGGCTATATATCCGTTGAGTTAGTTATAGATAAGATTCAACAAAATATAACTCGTTTATATTACATAAATACTCCTTATATTTTGGGGGCAATTGTTAGGGCTGGATTTTTATGACCTATGATCCTTACATATGATCCTAACATGTGATCCTAACAAGTGATCCTTGTTTCTTTGGCAGATAGTGATCCTCAGAGGAGCTCCAGGATCAGGATCACAGATCATCCTAAGGATCCTCATACTAACAACTGTTCTCTTTGGATTTAATGTTATCTTGCAGGAATTACGAGTTGGATCTGGTCTTAGCAACGTAAACAAGGAATCTGTCACACTAATCTCGCACACGCATAATCAAAGATGGACGTTATGGAGAATATGGAAACTCAGCACAATTCAAGGGCGATTATTTAGGCTAAATTTACTTCTATTTCTAAAGGGGTAACGAGCTAGTAGTTAGGTGATTTGCCTAAAATAGAACCACACACACTTGTATAAATGGCACTCTTGAACATTCGGAGGACACAACACACATTTCTTACACGCTTTAGCATACGATACTATAGTGATCCTTGTACCTAGCTCGTTACCATCCGAAGTTGTAACCATTATTTGTTATATTGAAGTTTGGTGATCGGTAGTTTCCATCACCCGAGGTTTTTTATGCCGGAGATCATTCATTGATCAAGGGCTTTTTCCTCGTATAAATCCTTGTGTCACTTGTGTATTTTACATTTGAGTGATCCTTCACTTTGTTCATCATACCAAGCATCATTCCCCGTTTACATAAAGTTTGGTTGCATTATCTCTAAGTGATTTTTGACCAAAACACCTGGTAAAATTGAGAATCTTTTTGCAACCCCATTTTGAAAGCCTGCACAACTGTTGCAACATCAAGGTGCGGGATATCTAAAGATTCCCGGCTAAACTTATTCACATAATCCCTCAAGGATTCCTGGGGTCCTTGAGTTATCCTGTAAAGATCGCTGGTTAGTTTCTCAAAACTTCGGCTGCAAGAAAATTGACTATTAAATAAATTAACTAAATGAGCAAAAGAAGTAATTGAGTGAGGAGGAACGTTTAACAGCCATTTTAAGGCTGATCCTGTTAAGGTAGAGCCGAAACCCTTGCACAAGCATGCTTCTTTGAGATCCGGAGGGATAGGATTAATTTCCATCCTTTCCATATACTGGGCGATATGCTCCTCAGGATCCGTAGTTCCTTCATAGAGTTTCATGTTGGGGGTTTGAAATCTTTTTGGGATTTCAGCATCACAAATGGGATATGCAAACCGTGATATCCTGTGGCTATCATGGGACACTTCAGGAATTGGCTGAACCACCCCAGGTACGCTGGATATCATGTCCTTCAGCTTCTGGAGCTCCCTAGATAACGCTGATGTCGCACCTGCATCCTGCAAAGATCCAACACCGTTAGTGGCAAGAGTATTATTATTATTAGATACATTACCGTTCTGAGGATTTTGGCCGTATCCTGAAGCATATCCTGAGCTTCTCACAGTCGATACTCTAACTGATGAGGGTATCTCAGGAGTATGATTCTGGGAGTGGCCAGGCACAATATTTCCTCGGTTATCCTCGGTATATACTACAGAACTGAAGTTCAAAGCCCTGGGTTGTAAGGGAGTGACAGTATCTTCAGCATGCCTGCTCGAGCCAGATTTCAAGAGTTGTATCTCTCTCATCAGCATTTGATTAGTTTCCTGCTGCTGCCTCATCTGTTCCTGTACACTACCAAACAAATTTAGAATTTCCTCATTAGAAGCTAAAACAGGACCAGACCCCTGTATATTGCGAGTGGGGATAACATCCCGAGCCACATGAATTTCAGTTCCTTGGGAAGAGGCTTGAGATCTCGGAGGGGGTGGTGGAAGCACCGAACCAATTGTTGCAGAGGTTGTAGCAGACACGGTGGAAGAGCTCATGTTTGATCTTGAGGCCATTGAAAATAGTGTAGCAAAAAGTTTTGAAAATAGAAAACCAAGTAACGATTTCGCAAAAGTTTTTAGTAAAGATAGCACCACTTGCCCCACGGTGGGCGCCAAATTGTTTTGGTCAAAAATTACCGAAGCAGTTTTGTGATCAAATTAGTTAAGTGAGGTAGTGTGCTAAGAAAGTGTGTTGAAAATATTCAAGTTAAGTTGTTTGCTAAAACAGTTTAAGGATACGGCTCAGGATATAGAGCTGTATTTATGATCAAACAATGAGCAAAAAAGTAAAGGGTGACACAGGATATACGAGGAAAGCCCTTGATTAATCTAGATCGCCGGCACAAAACCTCGGGAGCTGACAATCGCAGCTGCCTTGTTCTTCTATTACTTCAAATATCAGGATACAGTGCAGGATATGATGCAGATCAACTAAGTGTTACAACGAGATCTGCGTACAAGTGTTGGTGTGTAGTGATTGCTAGTAGCTAGAGAGCAAAGTGTGCGAAAGTGAGTGAGTGCCTTAATATGATCCGATCATACCATTTATAGTTAAACGAAAACAACTAACTATCCTAATAAACAGGGATGCCTCGAATATTCCCCAAGTGAACGTTGCAGTCCTGGTCTTTCAGGTTCAACGTCTTTAATCTAACTGATTTCTTGAACGTTGGAGACTTACACCTCCTAATCTTCACGTGATTAATTCAGTTAATACCAGGATATCGTACCAGGATGTTACCAATATCCTGATCCGGTATCCTGATCACAAATAAACAACCAAACTCGGAATATTAGTCAGGATATATGCTCAGAAAATAGCCCATAACAACATACGCCTCCAGCCTACAAGTCTTCTTCTCTTTTTCATCTTTGGTTTCTCCTGCGGTTGGGCCTGGAACACCATTGGCTCTTCCGTATCAGCCTGGTAGCCAGTTAAAGTGCCGGTAGTATCCATATTGGTGCTATGGATATTAAAGTTTCGGAGTGCCTCCGACAGTTCATTCATGCTGTTAGCACACATGAAGACACACACAAATTTAAGATTTATTTGTCGTAAATTTAAGTTTTCACAAAATCACAAAATGGCAATTAGAAAATTAAGTATTTCTAAATACTTAATTGGCTTAAATTAGTGGCTCTTATACCACCTTTTTCTGTCACGGCCCACGGCCCGGGGTGACGCGGTCCAGAAGTCGCGGGACAGAAACCCGTGGTATTGATTATTTAATCTGGCAGCGGAAATATCTGACAGGATCTTTTAAACTAAAAATGCCCAATTATTTTATTTCACAATTTGGGAAAAACCCCATAATTTACAATAAAGGAAATTTCACGAATAAATCCCTGGTTTTACAAAACGGTTTATTTATTTTATTGAGCCACCTCTTCAAGCTTTTAGTGCTACCTAGCACTTTTCCTTGATTCACAGTAAGTCACCTGAAAAATGTTTAAAAAGAATTTTATCAGCAGGGAAATACTGGCGAGTCATTCAATTTGCACAAAAGACACATTGTTATAAATTTACAACATTAAGGGTTTTTATATTTGCCCCTATCATATAATTAACTGGTTCAGCTGTCACTCGACCAAATCTATGACTGTGGACATATCACTAGTTAGGCTCGCCCACCTAACAGTGATAAATCGTTAGTAGTAATGTGCACAAAACCCCCACATACTGCCAGTAGTTAAAGATTAGCAAAGACTTAATCACTACAAAATATAACTGGAAAATATTTAGGGTTTTGTAAAGCAGTTTGATAAAAAGAGAATGACTCACATTGCAAGTTTAGCCGGACAGAACCTTGCCTACTGATTTAACCTCGTAACCTAATTTAAATAATGATGCATACGAAACTAGGTCAGTAACTTAATACAACATTTACGATAAGCTCATGAAATCAAAACTCTCACGACGAATGACAAAGTATAGCCCGAATTCGGGCAGCACTTAAACATCCATCGGATCGGTTTCAATCGATCGGACATTGTATCGTAGCAGTGATCGAGTTAATACCCTGTATCATAGCAGCGTTTTCCTACTTTAAACTTGATTTTCGAACAGAATAAGTGTGATTTTGAAAGTTTTCTCGAGCACAGACGATCAGGCCATGCCATGCACAGGCAATTTATAGCAAAATTTAAGGTTTTACGCGGCCCGCGTAAACCTTAATAAGATCTTACGCGGCCCGCGAGGGCCACCTAGTCTACAACTAGGGCTACCGTGTCACAGGTAGGGTTGCCACGTGTGCGACACGTGGCCTGGAACGCTTATCCGGTCAACTTTAATTTGACGCGACCCGCGTAAGCCTAAGCTTACGTTTTACGCGGCCCGCGTGAAACTCAAAATTCATGTTTTCTTTGTTTTTCATGCACATTAGGGTTTCAGGGGTCCGGGTTTTCACTTACGAGTCGTTTTGGGACATTTTTGCAGGTCCTTACAGCAGTCAGCGCTTGGTGCAACATTCCATCGATCTTCGCCTTCGAATTCAAAGATTTATTGGATTTACATAATTCCATTCAGGTAGGGAAGAAAAGGAAAAATATTATCCTTGGAGTGATTATTATCTCGTGTTGGAGCATTTGGAGAAGTAGAAACGAGTTGGTTTTCAATCAGGTCAGTAGAAGTCCTCAAGACATTATGATAGAGATCAAGTATAGAGGTTTCGGGTGGGTCAAAAATAGATTTTCAGGCAAATATATTAGCTGGAAGGAATTGTGTAATTACCCTATGTATATGTTGTAAATTTGCTCTTTGCCCGTTTGGGTCGTGGGTGTTGTTTTGTTTGACCTTTTTCCCGTTTGGGTCGAATGTGTGTTTAAATGAAGTTTTATTTAAAAAAAATACTTCGATAATTACCATTCCAGCTTTAGCTGGGTTGTAGAGGGTTTTACCTCTTCGGGAGAAGAGCAAACTTCATTTCTTAACATAGGATAGCTTAGAGATTGTTTGATGTAATTTAAGAGTAGGGTCATTATAACATTCGCCGTTTAAAAATACTTAAACATTTCACTAAGTCTCTTAATTAACAAACACATGGTCAATAACATATTCAAAATACAAATTATATACATCATCAACAAACTTTTATAAACAGAATTGGACATTGTATAAACAGAGTTGGACAATAAATATCGGTTTTGAACCATTATATTGATAACATGTCATAAATCAAAATATCCAAAATGTTTTTTTATTAATTATTTGTTATTACTTATTTTTAATGGTGTACGGTTAGGATGTCGCTAACCGGATTAGTAGTTAGGCTACATGGTGTGGGCTTTATTATGCAAAGTCAGTGTCACCTAGGCGCCACCTCATATTGGAGAAGGGGGAGGCTTTAAAGCCTCTTCTTTTAACATCCTTGCAATAGTTTAAAGCTCCCATCATCATTACCTAATTATCATTTTTATTTAAATTTAATCATTATTTAATTTTGATATATTAATTTAAATTTAAAATTAAATAACATAAATAAAATATAAAAAAACATAATTTAAATAAAAAATACAAACCTAAAAATACTTAAAAGGTTAAACTAGAAACTAAATCTTCACTTGTCATCTCCTCCTTGTTCACGATCAAACGATAGGTACTCGGTCAAATCAGCTCGAAGGTTAAGGTGTGTGTGTGTGCCTGTCACGTATCCTTACTTGGATAACTTCCTTCTAAGCGTAGGTGAGTAGTGGGTTTGCCAGTTGGTTACCTTCATCATAACTCTTCGCACAAACGGCTCTACCCGAGTTCTCCAATATCACGTTATGTAAGATGATGCATGTACACATGACGTTTCTCATTTTACTCTATTCAAGTATCCTCGACAATTGGGCAACGATAGACCATCTCTTTTTTAATACACCGAAAGCCCGCTCAACATATTTTCTTGCCGACTCATTTTTTTCTTGTAATAATCGTTTCTCGTCATCTGGACACTAAAGAGTTCTCACCAACGTATCCTACTCCGGATAAATACCGTCGAGAAGATAATACCCATACTTATACTCCACATCATTTGTATAGAATGAAGTATTTGGTGCAACACCATCTATGACATCGTCGAAAAGACTCGAAGATTGTAAAACAGTGATATCATGGTTTGCACCGGCCATGCCAAAGTACGCATGCCAAATCTATAAATCTTGAGACGCGGCCGCTTGTAGCATTAGGGTCGGACCCTCGTGGTCACCACGATGGTGTTGCCCTTTTCCAAGCGGTTGGACATGTTGCCCACTCCCAGTGCATGCAATCAAGACGACCCGACATCTCGGGAAAACCGTGTATCCTCTGATGGGACTCGTATAAAAGTGGAACGTCGAAAGCATTCAGCATCCTCAAATATCGCATATCGAAAAATAACACCTAACATAATAAATTAATAAACTATAAATTAAAGGCAAATTGGAAAATAATAATCCCACCATTGTGAAATTGGCCAATAATAATCCCAAGTCAGGAATTAGCCACCAATAATCCCACCTCGTCCATTTTTGGAAAATAATACTCCAAATGCTGACGTGGCACTTTTGTCGTTTAGTGACTGTGGATTATTATTTTCCAAAAATGGACGAGGTGGGATTATTATTGGCTAATTCCTGACTTGGGATTATTATTGGCCAATTTCACAATGGTGGGATTATTATTTTCCAATTTGCCTAAATTAAAACAACAACAACAATAATAATAATAATAACAATAATTAAAATAATAATAAAAATAATAAAAATAAATGTAACAATTAATAATTAACAAACCTTCACATAAATTATCAAGACTATCACGATAAGTTTTATCCGACATCCTTAAATATTTGTTTTACACATCACTCGCCATGCCGTAAGGAGGTTGCCGGATTACGGCTGTACAAATTTGTATTTCAAAGAATCCAATTTTGCGACTAACACTTTCTCTTTGTGTGGCAAAAAGGATTTTGGCCCACAAGATCATAGATATTCTTAAAAACAGAGAATAACTCATACGAAACCGACACCTAAATTGTGCATCAACGGATCTCCACAAAAATAATCGTGCATTAAAAATTCATGAGCTCCTAATTGATCTCGTTCAAGATACGCTTGTCTGGTTGTAGACGATTCATTTTACATAAAAATGTTGGGGGAGAGTTTATATGTTTTAGTGAATTAGTTTGTGATTGGTGTGTGTAAATTATGGTATATATATATAATAAAGTTTCAGTTTTTTTATTCAAATCGATCGTTTACAAACGGTCATGTTGACCACCACCTCAAATTCAATGCAAAACGCTCGTTATAGGCATGGCGAAGAGTATGATGTGCCCTCCTTTGGCGCCTGGGAAATGGATTGAGGGCCGCTATGGGGCTCCATTAGGGGTGATCTGGCGGGGGTGGTATACCATACCGTTTGGTCTTAGTATCATCAAGTTAGTATTAAAATCCCCCTTGCTTAGTTTTGAACCCAAGACTTCCAAGAGAAGCAAAGCTTCTCACCTCTCCCTTGATCACTAGGCCAAATGATCATAACCTAATGCTATCAAGTTGTATTGTAAATGTGTGTATGTCAATGAAGTTGGTGGTTTTAGTTTCATGATGTACAAATATGTAAATTGGTGGTTTTAGTCTTATGATGTACAAATATGTAAATTTAAGAGAAGGATTTAAAGAGTATACAAATATGTAAATTTAAGAGTAGGATTTAAAGAGTATATATGATAGTGAAAATAATTATATGTTATGGTTATTCACTTGATGTCCTTTTATACAATTTCTTACATATATTAGTCTGTTAGGTGGTAAGATTATTGTTGAATGTCACAATAATAAAGAGTAAATTGTTTTAGGAAGGCTAACTGAAGGAGATAAGAATAGAGAATTTAAGTAAGATCATCCGTGTAATTAATATAATAGTTTACACTGTAGTTAAAATTTAGACCAGTCACTAGAGTGTAAGTAGAAAAACCATTTTCTCAAGTTTTCATTTTTTCGAACAGGAAAATAAATTTCATAACTAAAGTATTCTTCCTGTTAGTTGGTATTCTCTACTTTCATAACAAATATAATATAATTAGTGTTGTGAAACGGTTCAAAACCTGATAGAATCTAACCGAATCGAATCGAACCGGAAACTATTACACGCTGAACATAAGAATTGTAACCAGACCGTTTAAAAACCGGTTCGGTTCGATTCAGAACTGGATTAGATGATTCTCGTATAAATGGTTCTTACGAAAAACCGGTTGTCGATTAAAGTTCAAAATTAACAATTAAATCAAGGGTTAACAACTTACCTTTGAGCTTTCTTTTTTTTGGTTGTCACGTTATTTAATTGATAGTACATGTTTTAAGTTTAATTTGATTTTTGCTAAGTTAAATTAGATGTTCAAAGTTACATCAAAGTATATATTTATAGCTTTGGTATTATATGAGATAGCACATTAATTAATTTGTCTTGATGAGAGACGACACAATTTAATTATTATACTATAAATATATTTTGTTCAATCTACATCTCGAATTCTTTGCTTATGGCTAAACGTAAATGATGGTACTGAGATTACAAAGTTCTAGTGCAGAAAAGCATAAAATATTTTAAAGTTTAAACCAAATTCAGTTTTAACAGTTTGAACCGACCTGGCGGTTTCGAACTGAACCGAGAACCGTATTCACCCAAATTTAAGAACCAGAACCATACCCTAATACAAGAATACGATTTGGTTTCGGTTCTTGGGTTATAGCGGTCGGAACCTTGAATTGCTCAGCCCTAAATATAATTTGTCTATCGATAGAACCTAAAAAAAACTTAAAAAAGGAAAAGATAAATAATTAGGGGAGGGGGTGGTTCACTAGTGATAGAATTCTATCACTCACAAGCACCAATTAAGTTCCGCCATGTCATCGACCATTTTTCCATCACTCACAACCTTTTTTAGTCGGGGTGGTCATCACGCACCACCACACCCAACAATTTCCCCCAACCAACAATTACACTCACAAAACAAAAAGAATAACGCGTTGAAACTATCACGAAAATGGAATTACGTTATGCTATAACGTGTTATAGCAAGGAGGCGGGGTGGGGGAGATCAAAGTTCCACGCGTTATCAAAATTCCCGTGATGAAATAACGGGACCGCCCCGTTGGCTCTTATGGAGATTGTATAACGTGGCGTGTGGTAATTCTTCAAATATTATTATTATTATACATATTAAAGTTAAGTCTCCATGAACAGTAATAAAACATTTTTATAATATTATTATACATATTAAAGTTAAGTCTCCATAGTTATATTAGTTAATTGATTCTTATAGGACAAATATAGATTCGGTTTATTACGATACCAGTACGATATACGCACTCGGTATAGAAATTAACATATGTTTTACATCGATCAAATATGATAAAAATGAACACCGATACTAACACCGATGTTGTTCAAACGCTATCAATCGGTTGAGAGTCACGGTAGTTGTACCATTGCAGACAGTGGATAAAATGAAAAAAATGAAACTAGAAAGCATAAAAATAAGTACAAATACCGTGATATAGTGTCAGTTTATTTAAAGAGAACACAATAAAATAAATATGGATATCGAAAGCGTTAGATGTCAATTTATAGAACACAAACGAATCGAATCGAACTGAATAGAAATGATGCAACGGAACATCAGTATCTGTATCGATATTCGTTTTTAATTGTTTCTGATCGATGTAAAGTTTTCTCTTTCAATTACAATAGCGAGTATCGGTATCGTAATAAGCCAAACTAATACCAACCAAATTCCCGCCGCAAAGCGCGGAGAAATATCACTAGTTAACTATAAAAGTCATTTGTTTTTGAATTGGTATGACCATACCATCGTCAGCTGAATTCAACGTGAGTGGGTTCAAACGTTAGGTGTGAACATTACTGAACAACTCCCTCACTCCCCTTTGATTACTTCTTTATGAAACTCACTTGTTTCTAGGTCATTAAAACATTGCAAAAGTAGTTTGGTTCTCGTAGCTTGACATGTTAGGGACAAAATGTGGTCGACTAGATTTTCTAGTGTAGACTTTCTTGGACAGGAAAAAAACATAATAATTTAAACAAAGTAATTCATTGCTTCAATTATTGGTGCAACTATATCTATTATTGTTAAACTTTTGTGATGATAGAACAATTTATAAAAAAAAAAAAATACAAGTACTGTAAGCGCCTAATTTGATGCATATTTTGACAAATTAAGTGAGTTTGAATTAAAATCATTAACTAACTAAAAACTAAATGAATTATTTATTTATGTTATTATTAAATGGATCAAAATAAAGTGGTCGTCGACTCATGCGTTAAAGGTCGTATGATATATGTGAGTTACGCAAACGGAACATTCTGGTTCTGGATGTGGTGTGCCCGGTGTGTGAGTTTGGGGACGAGACGGCGGCCCACTTATTTACGGCATGTAGTTTTGCAACGACGATTTGGTCGAAGGTTAGTTCTTGGTGCAATGTTCCCTTCCCGGTGGCGTTCTCATTTAAAGATGTTGTGGAAGCTTATCGTTTTTGTGGGTTGAAAGGGAAGAATCAACTGGCGTATCAGGGCATCGTTATAATTGCTTGTTGGTTGATTTGGAAAGCTAGGAATGAGTTAGTGTTTAGTGCTAAAGTTCCGAAGGTTGAGGAGGTTTTTTGCTCCATTAGAACGCTCGGGTTCCTTTGGTTTAAGAATAGATCGAAATGTATAGATGTCTCATGGGAAGATTGGTGTAAATTTGTATAGTTGGTTTGTGTTGTTTTGGTCGCCCGTTTTTTCCGAGTTGACCAGTTTTAGTGACGCTCTTAAGACAATTATTAAAGGTTTCCTATACATGCTAGTGATTTTACTGCCATTATAATCATTTTAGTACAATGAGATTTCTTAAGAACATAGGGAAATAAGAATACGGATTTGTATAAGTTAGAAGATGCGAAGTATACGTTCGTTCATGACTATTTGTATTACATACACCAACGATCACGGATGTTTAGTGTGGTGCAACGCTCCATTGGCATGGGTTCCTAGGTGGTTGAGAGCCCTAGTGGGGGTTCAAGGGAAACGCCTCACACAGGGTCTTGGGGAAGCGCTCCTTGTGGGGATGTTGTTGCCAAGTCAATGAGTGGTGACTTTAGGGAAAACATCTTATGATATCTTACTGAAATGCTACTAGAAGTTGTTTCGATTTTGCTTGATTAATGAAAAAATACAGTGATCATCAGTTGTAATTGTAACTGATTATTAGTGGACATCATCAGTGCTAAGATACTATTGATTTGTGTCAATTTGGTTTATTGCTAAGGCTATGCGATATGGGGATGATCCTCTAAGGGAGGATGATCCGCCACATCATCGTCACATCATAGTCCTCCCAAGGATGATACATCCCTCAAATTTAGTGGAAATGGGAGGTGATCCTAGATGATCCTACCCCACCACTTTTTTATTTTTTATTTTTTTAATCTTCCACTTTTTTTTAACATTTAACAAATAAATTAACAAAATATTTTCATTAATATTAAAAAACATTACATAAACTTAAAAAAAAAACATAAACTTAAAAAAAAATCCTAATAAATTAAAAATAACATAAATTTAAAAAAATCAACCACTTTGATGCTTCTTCATGATGTCGTTTTGTAGTTTTATCAAAGTCGAACGTTTCGGCTCGGGATAACTATCGACATCCATCGTTGATATTTTCCGTTCCTTGAGCCGAATCTTTTCATCGGACAATCGGACCTTTTCGCGTAACTTTTCTCCCGCTAGGCGTGACTTTTCTTCGATGGCCCGCTCCTTCCCTTCGCCTTTTGGGCCATGACCTCGGTGTACGTTTTAAATTGTATCATAAACTCGTCCATCTTCGGGTCCACCTTTTGCTTTTCTTTCTCCTTCGCTCGCTCCTTCTTTGATTTGTCCCGGCCCGGGGGACGCTCCGCTTCATGTACGGCGTGTTCTTCTTTGTCGAACTCGGCGTCATCGTTTAAGTTTATATGACACCTCGCGTCCGATCCACCGGCGCTAAAACTACCGTATTCCGATGTCCTTTGCCGCTTCGCCATCCTCGTCGCTCATGCCGCTACGACGCCCACTTGAATATATTTTATTATATTCTTCGCAAAACTTATTGACGAACCCGTTCATTTTTCGCCACTTTGATGATACCAAGTCGATATCTCGATACGGGCCTTGGTCCATTAGCCCAAGGAACTTCGCCAAAACCGTCTTCCAAAACCCTTCACCCGTTTGATTATTACCTATAAAATATGTTACAAAAAATATGTTACAAAAAAAAACTAATTCTAAAAAATATAAACTTAAAAAATAGTTATTTTTACTAACCTTTTGTCATGTGTGTAGACGTGCCTATGTAAGCCTTCGCTAAGGCTTATTCCTCGATTGGCGTCCACGGTTTCGCCTTTGCTTTGGAAGCTTGCTTACCAACACTTGCTTGCCTTTTCTTTGTTTACCTTTTTGCGGTTGGGTTTCGGGAACAACTTCCACATCCTCGTCGGGTTCGGATCGTTCGGGTTGCGTTGGGTTCGGTTGGGGTTGAACGGGTTGCGTCGGGTTCGGTTGGAGATTAAAAGCACCTCGCATCATCAATTGTTGAAGGGCTTGACTTTGAGAGAATTGAGAGAATTGGTTCGGTGAGTGTTCGAATGCGGCAAAGGCGTTTGACGAATATTGAGAGAATTGGTTCGGTTCGATCGTCGGATAATATCCCGGAACCGAGAAAACATTCGGTTGGGTCGGGTTGTTGGGGTTGTTGAAGGGATCCATGGTAGAATATAAGTTTATAAAAGTGGAAAATGTTTTATAAAAAATAAGAGAGAGAGAGATGAATTTGGTAGATGAAAAGTGGGAAAAATGGTGTAAAAAAGGGGGGATTTATATAGTTTTAGGAGTGATTTGGGTATATTTTTGAAATTTGACCGTTTGTAATATATGGAAATTGGAAATTTTGTTTTGTTTTTTTTTTCTTTTGATTTTTAAACGGTCAAAATGCCTCAAAAGGTGGGTTTTTTTGTCTTCACATGGGTCGGCTCCAACGTCCTACACTCATCCCTGAAGACCGGGGGGAGGGGGGGGGGATCGTCGACGGTCCTGGACGGAGGGGGGATGTCCCCCATACCGCATAGCCTAACAACGGGTCATCAATGGCAACTAACCATTAGGGTTAACTAGTTACTACAAACTGGTCGTTAAAAATAAATGAGTTGCAGCTAAAGTGTTTTTGTTGAGAACATTCCGTAAATAAAATTGTCTAAATGTCTACAGTTAACAGTTGGATCATGAATGCCCAAGAAACAATGTAAGACAAGATTGCTATTGGCGTATGATCTTATATGTTCACACAGGTAATCAAGTAGGGGTTTCAAATGAATGCATCAACACTATCCAGAACCCTTTTCCTATGTAACAATTGCAGAAATAACTATTACAAAACGGTCCCAGCATATTTACCATTTATTATTTAAGGAAATAAAAAAGATATTTGAAATTTGAAATATTAAATAACAAAAAAAGGTATATTTGGCGGTTTAATATTTGTGTGATAAATCAAACCTAGGATTTTGAAAATATACTAGACATATGAAACATTGTGGATATGTATTCCGATGCATCTTGTATGTTCAAGTATGAGATAGATTAGTACAACTAGCAAAGTTGATCCTTTTAGGTCACAAAACGAATAACGCAAATTATCAATTGTTTAATGGAGTTTAAACGTCCAAGCAAATCACATATATTAATTGTTTAATGGAGTTTAAACGTCCAAGCAAATCACATATAGTAAATATAATATTTGGAGTAAAAATTGATATATTGAAATTATCATCCATGTAAATTGATTGTCATAAGATGATAATAATTATCATCCATGTAAGTTAAATGGATAAACAAACGGTACTTAGAATACTAATTTATTCCGTTTTGATGAGTAATAATATTTCGGAGGAAGGTTAACGTACATTACAGCTTAACGTACATCACGTACGACAGGTAATTACGCACGTTCATTTTTAAATCACGCACGTTATAACTCAAAAATCCAAAATCACGCATGTTGAAACACAATAATCACGCATATTGAAAACATTAATCACGCATGTTATATAACAAATCACGCACGTTGTTGTACGTGAAGTACGTTAAGCCATAATGTACGATATACTTTTTCTAATATTTCGTTTGCCATTCAAAAAAAAACTTAGAATACTAATTTATTTGTTTAATTAATTATTTATATAATTAGATTATATAATTAATTATATATATACTTAGTCGAATATATAATTAATAGAAAGTGCACATAATTAATTAGATTTAAAGTTAACTAGTTTTACTTGATATTGCGCGTTGCGGCGAAACCGAACAAATGATAATGTAAAACAAATGTGATTTGAAAATAAAGAATATTGTTTAGAAAACCAAACCATTAGAACGGTTTAGTTTATTATCGTACAATTTATAATATCAAATAAATACTTTATTTTGAGTATAACTTCGTTTTTAACAAAACTTATGACGGAATGTCAGGAAAAAAATCAAGCAAAACTATGTACTTAAGTTTTTAGAAAAAAAGTTATAAACGTAAATTATTAGAGAAGTATAAAATTAATCGATAAATTAATATATGTTCTAAACAAAGAAAATAGAATTATTAAAATATGGTAAATGAAATATATGGTTTTAAAAAGGTAAAAAAATATTAAAAATATGTTATTAAAAGTAATATAATAATAAACTATTATTATATATTAAATAAAAAAAATAAAAAGCTAATATTATTATAAAAATAAAGTTACTATTCGTCGTCCTTCATCAACAATATATATATATATAATATAATTGAAAATAAAGCATGTTGTTTAGAAAGTCAAATCATTAGAACGGTTTAGTTCATCATTGTACCATTTTATAATACCAAATAAATACTTTATTTTGAGTACAACTTCGTTTTTAACAAAACTTATAACGGAATGTCACGGAAAAAATCAAGCGCAACTACATACTTAAATTTTTAGAAAAAAATTATAAATGTAAATTATTAGAGAAGTATCAAATTAATCAATCGATAAATTAATATATGTTATAAACAAAGAAAAGAGAATTACCATATATAATAAGCAACATTTTGTTGCTTTTGTTGTTGTACCATATGCATAGGGTGTGTTTCAAAAAAAAATTGATTTTTCATTTTTAATCCAAATGTTGTTTTCTTTTTATTTTAATCCCTTTAGGTTTTTAACTTTTAACTCAAGTTTTTCATTATTTTCAATTTAATCACAACACTTTTTTATTTTTTTAACTTTCGTCTCCTATACTTTTCATCTTTTCAAGATTTTCGTTTTACGTTTCGTTTAAAATTTCGCGAGTCAACACGCCGCAACTGTGTGTCTCTGTGATTCAACGTTTTTTGTCTGTTCACGTCTATTATTCTACGTTCGAAAAGTTCATTCCAATGCGCGGGACCTTAAATCAACTTAGTTTTTTCTTTCTACGTTTTACGTCTCGGTCTAATTTCTCACCACTAACACACCACTACGGGTGATGTGTGTAAAATGCAACATATAAATTACATCAAATGAGGCATAAAACTAACCCTTTTTAAGTACTAATGTTGGAAAAAGAGTGTTTTTGTCTTCCTTTTGTATTTTCAGGATTAAATGAGCTCAAATTCACAAAAGAAGCAAAAAGACAGCTAAATCTAACATAAATACAAGAAAAGGAACATAAGTGGATTGCCCGACCCCTCAACAGCATCCTCCCAAGCAAAATAGAGAAGGCAGAAGACTGAACACGCCCCGTGCTCAGCCAGCACGGGGCCGTGCCCAAGAAGCAGCAGAAAAGACAAACCTATAGAAGCTTCTATTGCCCACCACGGGGCCGTGTCCAGTGAACACGGGGGCGTGGCGAAAGTACAGCAGGCGCATTAATTGTAATTGCGAATTACAATTAATGAAGAGAGAGAGTGTCAGACAGGCACGGGGCCGTGTCCAGCGGACACGTGGCCGTGCCCAGCCTTCTGTTCAGCCTATAAATAGGAGTGCTTGGTTTCATTGCAACTCATCCCTTGGCACACCACCTCTCTCACACTTCATCCACCACCCACCACCACCATAACACCATCATCCACCACCATCATCCATTGTCCATCATAGAGTGTGTGAGTCGTCTCGGGATCCAAGATTGATCATGAGAGTTCTTGACAATCAAAGCCATGTTTGCCTAAGTCTCTTACATCACTTGGTGAAGACAAGTGTTTAGTATAATACTTTTTATTTTTAATCTTTTGCACTTTTTATTTGGTTTTGTATTAATGACTTTAATAACTAGTTGCTTATGTTGAAGGTGATCTTTCCTTATCGTTTGTCCGTGGTGTCTTGGCATTATTTTACTGTCTATATAAAATAAAAGATTTTCACCATTCATATCTCCACGGTCTATATGGAGGTATGTTGGCTACCTGGTCGGGGGTTAAGGGAACGGTTTGGTAAGGGTCTTGCCCTTGTTCAGCGTTTAGAGGTCCTGCAAGAGACCTGGGTCAAATTTAGTAGGATCTCCTTCAATGCCCATAGGTATTGGATGGCGGGGATCCAAACTCTTTGACCCCCTCATAAGTTAACTACTATTAATACTATAACCCAGCTATTTAGGACTGTATCCCTGCTGACTCAGACTGCTTAGTCGAGGGTAACGTCACCGCCAAAAGCGGGGCCTACCATAATTTGCATTAATAACTTAATTCATTATCTTCCAATAATCCAACCCTTTAGGATTGTATCCTTGCTGACTCAAACTACTGGGTTGAGGGTAACGTCGCCTTCAAAAGAGGGGCATACTACAATAACTAAGATAATCTCTTAAACAAGTGCAAAAGTGCGAAAATAATCAAAGGTTATACTAATACACGAGTCGGATCCAAGTGATTCATCTTGTCTATCTGTTTTTATTTTATTTTTATTTTTATCTTTTAGCATTTAGTTAGTTTTTATTTTCTTAGTTTAAAAATCTTTTCTAACATTTTGATTTGATTAGACGTTGAGGATAAACTGGTACTAAAAGCTCTTGTGTCCTTGGACGACCTCGGTATCTTACCAACACTATACTACGTCCACGATGAGTGCACTTGCCCATATGTGTGTTTAGTGTTAGTAAATATCGTGTTTTATAAATTTAAAACTTGGCTAAAAGTGTAAAAAGGGCTTAAAATATACATCAAAAATATATAACACCTCGCACACATCAACGGGTGTGCGTCATTCAACGATTTTACGTATGTTTTTCATTCAGTGTTATTTTTTCTTTTACTTATTTATTTATTTTATTTTACGAGCTCTTATGTTGGTTGTGTGGCATTGGGGATACTTAGCACGATTTTACAAACGTATTTAACCTATTAACTTTTTATTAAAAATAATTAGTTTCAAGTTCACCCCTATACCTCCTTCACTTAAAAAAACCTATTTTTACGTGCATATTTTATGTACATGTTGGTATGAATTTGATTTGCTCTACGTTTTGACATAAACTTTTTTCTGGAAACGAGTCAGATCAAATATAATACTTTTTGTATAAAAAACATCTTTTATGTGCATATTTTATGTACGTTTCGGTATAAATTCGAGTTGGCGTATGTTTCAACGTAAATTTTTTTTGGGAAATGAGTGAGGTCAAGTATAATTTGTTTCAGTGCTTATTTTATGAATGTTTCGTTAATTTTGTTTCGAACCGAGTGGAGTCAAATTGTGGTTTCTTTTTTTCAAGAGTTTTAATTAATCTCTTTTGATTATACGTGTCAGCTTTTCCGTTATACCAGTTATGTTTTCTATGTGTAAGTCGAATCCTATATAATACGTTATGACTGTACGGTATAAATTTGATTTAATTTATGTTTTGATCTAATCACAATGCTTATATAGGTTACATTGAGTTCGATCAGATATGTCGAAATGCACGTTTTCATGTGGTTAACACATCACATAACGTTTAGACTAATCCATTCGACGTTTGCAATGTACCCGCGCCGCAACGCGCGCGGGTGTTATTCCTAGTTACTAAAAAATAGTAAAGGATATATATGGTTTTAAAAAGGTAAAAAATATAACAAATATGTTATTTAAAATATATATAATAAAGTATTATAATATAATAATAAAAAGCTACATATAATTATAAAAATAAAGTTACTATTCATCATCTTTCATTAATATATATATATATATATATATATATATATATATAGGGTAGGGTTATATAGAAAACCCTAAAAATTTGAGAAAATCCTAGAAAACCCAACCTCCCGACATTTTTTTTTTTGAAAAAAATAACACATGTAATATACATGTTTTCAAGAGTTTTGGGCAAAAAAAAAAAAAACAAAAAAGCGCAGAAGGAATATTTTTTAAAAAAATAAACAAGTTTCAGTGTTTTTTGTCTAACACATGTTAGTCACAAAAGTTGCTGAAATTTGTTTATTTTTTTTAAAAATAATCCTTCGGCGCTTTTTTTTTTGGCCCAAAACTCTTAAAAACATGTATATTACATGTCTTATTTTTTTCAAAAAAAAAAATGTCGGGAGGTTGGGTTTTCTAGAGTTTTCTCAAATTTTTAGGGTTTTCTCCCTAGCATTATCATATATATATATAGGGTCAGGATTTAGAGAGAACGGTGAAAAGTGTGAGAACGGTGAGAACGATTTTGGAGTTGACATGTGGCATTAATGCTAAATTACATTAAGGGGTAAAATTGTCAAAAAAACCCACACACATGAACTGAGTGTTCGAGTAAAACGCCATAAAAACACCAAATTCAGAAAAACGATATGAAAATACCCAGTTAAAACGCCATAAAACACTCAGTTCAGAAAAACGCCCTGAAAATACCTAGTTAAATCGCCATAAAAACACATAGTTCAGAAAAACGCCATAAAAATAACTTGTCTAAAACGCCATAAAAATAACTAGTCTAAAACGCCATAAAACACCCAGTTCAGAAAAACGCCATAAAACCCATTTCATTTTTTTCGAAAAATATATCAATAGTATACTCGTTGGAAAGATAAAAAAACGCTGAGTTATATGGTGTAATTTTTTTTCAAAAAATAATCACGTATAAAAAAGTTATTGGCGTTTAAATATGATGGGGGAAAATGGCATGTGATTAGCATGTGCACCCTTGTTTAGATCTTCCAGTTTTACCCCTCCTGGTAGTTATAAGGTTCCCATTATTTACAAAAATGCCACCGCATCATCTTAGCCACAAATCACAAAGATCCTATGGCTGAAAATCATGCTCATTGTTCTCACACATCAAATCGTTCTCTTCTGATCTCATTCCTATATATATATATATAGGGTCGGGATTTGGAGAAACGGTAGAAAGTGTGAGAACGGTGAGAACGCTTATGGATCGTCCGATTAAAACAATCTATGGACTAGATTGGCGCGGTGGCATTTTCATAAATAACATCAATTTTATTACGTGGACGCGCCTCATTAAGGGTAAAAGCGTCTTTACACCTCTATATCAAAACGACATAATGATGAATAAAACGCCAATGCGGACCAAATCACATCGCTATATAAACAAAAAACATCCAAGACATAAAAACACATCCCCCAAAACATGAAAACGCCATATTTTCTACTATATACCATTCAATTTACAAACGCCAAAATTCCCAAAATATCAAACACAACTACTCAAAAACGCCATATTTTCTACTATATACCGTTCATCTTAGAAAACACTCAAACATCAAAAGATTCCAAAAAGATCGACGGTTCTTTCAGATACACTATTTCCTCATTAAAATGCCAAAAATGCCAAATATCATTTCTTGTATATTCAAAATATTGTTCTACGCCAAAGTGTCGGATAATGCATTCTTCCATGAGGTGCGGTGACTCAAATAACATTTTGCTGCATGAGATGGACAAATCATAAACAAAAAGATGCTGGGGTCAGACTTATGTCATTTTCTGTGTTTTGTTCTTGATGAATATTTAAATGGCATGAAAAGACAAATGACATTACTGAGTTGTTTGAAGATATATATTCAAAAAAAAAAAAAAAAAAAACTCATGTCATTTTGCCTTTCCAAACGGCCACAAAAACACAAGCATGGCTAAGCCAAACCACCAGCGAACATGATTCAAAGAAGAAAGAGACTGACGAGAGTAAAGATTTGGAAGATGAATTGTTTTTATTTTTATTTTTTTAATTTTATTTTTCTGTTGTTTGCTATGTATTTTTTAACTTAGAATAAAAAAATACATTATCTTAATTAAACGCCAAACAGTCATAATGCATATGAAAACGCCATAAATGGAGTAAAAACGCCAAAAACTCCCAAACTATAATGAAAGTAACTTGCAGAAGTATTAATTAAAATAAAGCTAAAAATGAAAAAAAAAAAAAAAAGCCAAAACTACTTAAACCCATTCAAAAACGCCAAGCCTGAAAAGCTGAACAAAAAAAAGTAAAAATACATAGTAAAACTGAAAAGACGGCTACTTTATTAATATCATTTATTATAAATAAAATTCCGCCTAAACTACGCGCCAAAAACATCCTATAAAGAGAGACTTCTCTGCACAAACAACTTATCACAAAACCAGAAACAAACGCCATATTCTCTAGAAACCATTCACTTTAAAAACGCCAAAAAAATACTTAAAAAACCCACAGATGCAGAACCTCGATTCTGCTATATTGAGTATTGATCTGAATGAAGTTTCATTGAATGAATTCTTCTCTGAGTTGGGTATCTCTATAATCTTTTGCTGAATGAGATGGACAAATATTCAAGACAAAGAGACTAATGACACTGATATGACATCATGCCACTTTGTTCTTGATGGATATATTGATGGCATGAAGGGATCAATACATTAGAGCAGGCCTTGGTCTTCAACATGTCATCAAACAAGTATATATCCACCCACCATAAAGTATGCCACAAAAAATAAGCATCTTCTAAAGACGGCCGTTATGTAGGAAAATAAGGATCTATATAAGACATTCAAAAACAGGTTCAAAACGCCAAAAGGTTAAAGTAGAAGACGCTGATGACAGTAAAGATTTGAATGAGAAATTAGATTGTAATTTTTAATTTTTTTTTTTCATTTTCTATTGTTTGTTATGTAATTCTTTATTGTTTATCATCTAATTCTCTGCTATTTTAAAAAAAATGAGTATAAAACGTCAAAATCTACAAACACCAAAATGCCTGATAGTTTGAAAACTGTGAGAACGAATGCTAGCAAAGTACGAGGTTGCTATATAAAACGCCAAAAACGCAAACAAAGTATTACTGGAAAAATCAACACTAATTGACAGATGAAAATTGAAAGAAACATTAAAATAAAGAGACGGTATCATTTATTGCCAAAAACATCATAGTTATATTAATGTCACTACATGGAAAATTGAAAATTATTTACCTTTTCAAAACGACATAATTGCCTGTCACATTATAGGCCTGTATCCTAAATGGTAAAACACTTGATATAATAAAATCAAGAAAATTACTGATGTTTTTTAAATTAAAAGTCTGCATCCTAATCTAAAAATCAATAAAAACGCCAAAACAATACTTAAAACGCCAAAATATTTACTATAGTTCTGATCTAAAAACAATAAAAACGCCGCGTATTTAATAAACGCCAAAATAATGGAAAGCTGAAAGGACACGCGTTAATAAAAAAGAAATATGAAAGGACAAAAAAGCCCCTACGCCTTTCTCTAAGCGGCGTGACACGTGTTAGGCCAGTAAGCGTTCTCACCGTTCTCACACTTTTGAGCGTTTTCTCCTGATCCCGTTTATATATATATAATAACTAATTTTGGGCCCATGTTTTTTCATTAGGGTTTAAGATAAAAAAAGATTACAAATATATATATATATATATATATATATATATATATAAGGGTAGAGGATCGTGTATATTAATCAAATATTGTGAGAAGGGTGACAAATAATGTGGTGATGACAAGTATCCTATATCTAAATTAATTCAAAAGGGTGAATTAGTAATTTTCTATTTTTTTCAATTAATTGATTAAAAGATAACTGCCCAAAATAATCGCCACCTTTATTATAGGAATTTGAATTTAAGAATTAATCTACGAATTTGTGTCATCTCGTTCACTGGTTATTAATTCTGTAGTGTTATATAATTCTGTAGTGCAACCACCATTCAGAACTGTATAGTGTTATATATTTTTATATAGTGTTACATGGTGTTATTGGTTTTATATAATGGTTTTTGGTGTTATATAATTCTGTAGTGTTATATAATTCTGTAGTGCAACCACCAAAAAACACTATATAACACCATCAATTATTAATTCTGTAGTACAACCACCATTCAGAACTGTATAGTGTTATATATTTTTATATAGTGTTATATAGTGTTACATGGTGTTATATGGTGTTATATAGTGTTCTTTGGTTTATATAGTGTTATATGATGGATGCATAGTGTTATATAGTGTTATATGGTGTTATATGATGGATGTATAGTGTTATATGATGGATGTATAGTGTTATACATTTCTTGTAGCAGTTACATATTTCTGTATTTTTAGAATTTAGGATCGATGGAATTTAAAAGTTAAATTTGAATCACTAGAATTTAGGAGTGAATCGCTAGAATTTAGGAGAGGTTACCTAATTTGAAACATATACAAAGACACTATTACCCCTACAATTTTCAAATCAGTCCATATAATTAAAGCACAATTTATAATTTGGTCCCTATTGATCTCAACCATTAGATCAAAGATCTAATGGTTTAAAACACTTCTTACACTTCTCACATTTTAGACACTTTGTACACTACCCTATATATATGTATATAGGGA
Organism: Helianthus annuus; assembly: GCF_002127325.2. NCBI lineage: Eukaryota > Viridiplantae > Streptophyta > Magnoliopsida > Asterales > Asteraceae > Helianthus > Helianthus annuus. The sequence continues at coordinate 123,017,114 of NC_035437.2, forward strand.
TTGGGTAAAATGAGAACCATCTTAAGTTGTGAGAACTGTAGGAACCAATATTAACCATTGATCAAATGTGTTTTGTTGGATGAGATTAAAAGACAATAAACAGTGTAATGATTGTGCTTTAAGTAATGACATTTTTGTTTTTAGTGAGATAAAGGTTATTTGGTTTTTTTACTATCGCCATTAATGACTGATATCATTATTGGTTGTGTGGTACGTGCGCGACTATACATATTTTTACAATGAATTTACACACGAATTGGTTTTAAATTTATAAAAGTGATTATTACTTTTACATCAAAACACACACGGAAGAGGCAAGTGTACCCCGTCATATATGTAGTAAAGTATCGGTAAGAACCAAGTATCGATCCACGGAAATGGGCGGAGAAATAATACTAGACCTTTGTCACTAAACTATCGGTAAAAACATACGTTGTTTTGGTTTTAATTAAACTAACATAAGCATAAACAAATATTTATAAAACATAGTAAATTATATATAAATAGCCTTGCTTAATACACAACCAAAGCATGTCAACTAAGTCGGTTTTGGCACTAGAAGCATTCGGTCAATTTTCCAATTTAAGACAATTAGTATCCCTTTCGGGAATCCTAACATGACAATCATTCGGAAAGTTAAAACGATAAACACAATTTAACCACCTAAAATTGTTCTTTAACGTGCGATTGATTAATGTCTACAAAAATCTCCTAAAAATAAGTTAGTCATCCGTTAGGAGTTTTCTAACCTTACTTAATCAAGGAAAGCAACACCGATAAACACAATGCAACCATCGAGACAAGCATAAACTAGATTAAATCACAACCGAGTTCATTTTACAAATCTTGCACATAAATTCACCAAGATAGCAATTTTGGCCGAAACTACTAACTAAGCTAACAAATCATGGCAAGAATTCATAACAACACCATCTAACCCGTTAGAGTCCTTCCGTGAGGGCAAGCCTTCTTGATTAAGAATAATTGCATTTTATTAAACCACTAACCCGTTAGAGTATCATGGTGCCCACATTTTAACCAAGTTAAACTCGTTAACCAAATTAAAAGTTTACTAATAGATGATTAAATAAGCTTCATTTTGCAACTATCTTACCTAACCAAGCACCAATCATCCAACACAATTACGTATAATCAAGAAATCAATATCAATAACAAGGTTGCAAACTAATCATCAAAGATAATCATAGAAAACACTTCCAAATTTCATTACAAACATAGATTAACATACTAATAGCTATAATTAAGCAAGGGATTGTTGTGTTTTTGCCCAAAGGCTGCAATAATACATAAATATTAATCTAAATGCCTGAAACATTAGCAAAATTCTGGAAAGGTTAGAAATCCAAACCATAAACAAGCACAAGATTAAGAATCCGGATAGTAAACGAGCAAAACCGGGCAATGTGGCTTGAATCCGGGCTAAAGCTGATGCTTCCGGAGCCTGAAAATCGCCCGTGGAGCTCTCCAAAATTCCAGAGTTACTGATAGAATGGTTCTGTTCTGTTTTTATGTTTTTTCGACGTCGCACGGTCGTTCTCCGATCGCACGACCGTGCACTTTAAGCAATTGTTGGTGGTGGTCCACCATACTGCGTGATGTCACAGATCGTTGACTGGTCTTCGGACACGCACGACCGTTCTTCAATTGGCACGGCCGTTCCTCACCGAGGTCTTGTCTGCACGCTTGGTCCTTTGGTCGTTCAGTTCCGAGGTCTTGTTTGATCGACGGATCCGCACGCCCGTTCCGCATACGGCACGACCGTGCCATTTCGGGTTGGCCTTCAATGCGGAGTTGCACCCTCGTTCACTGTCGGTCTTCATGGATCATCGGATATGCACGGTCGTGCATAAGGTCGCACGACCGTGCCGCACGCCCAGGTCAGTTTTCCTAACAGAAGGTTCGCAGCTTCGTCGTTTTATCCGGAAAGTCCTCGTTTTCGCTATCATCTTGTCTGGTATGCTGTTTTAGGCCTGTAAACAAAAATGTAGATAAGTAAGTATCTGAATGACGGTTTTACGGCCGAAACCGCATAAAATAGGGGTAAAACGGGGGACTAAAATATGTGTAAATTAGCGAATATCAAATCTCCCCACACTTGAACCTTGCTTGTCCTCAAGCAAGCTGAACTAAAAAGCAATAAAAGAGAGAAACAAAAAAGAACGATAGGATCATCGGATATGCACGGTCGTGCATAAGGTCGCACGACCGTGCCGCACGCCCAGGTCAGTTTTCCTAACAGAAGGTTCGCAGCTTCGTCATTTTATCCGGAAAGTCCTCGTTTTCGCTATCATCTTGTCTGGTATGCTGTTTTAGGCCTGTAAACAAAAATGTAGATAAGTAAGTATCCGAATGACGGTTTTACGGCCGAAACCGCATAAAATAGGGGTAAAACGGGGGACTAAAATATGTGTAAATTAGCGAATATCAAATCTCCCCACACTTGAACCTTGCTTGTCCTCAAGCAAGCTGAACTAAAAAGCAATAAAAGAGAGAAACAAACAAGAACAATTTACACACTATTTTATTTAAAACTATTATAAAAGGTTAGCCGGTTTGTCGAAAGACAACATCAAAAGAATCAAACCCAACAAGCATATGCAATTATAATAGCGACAACCAAAAAGCCGTGACTTCACATTTAATTGACTCAACATGTTAATCTTCACACGACTCACAATAGTCACACACACTCGGTTTTATTTATGAAACATACATAAAATGTGTATGTGCAAACACTCAATGCCACGTCAATGAAATATGCAATATCATAAGCTTGTCATAAGATCTCGTCTCCACCAACTAACATGCGAATAAGTGTAAATCAAGAGGTCTTTACGGGTTGTAACGTTAGGCTTGGGCGAAGGGTATGGAAGTAGACATATAAAGTGGAAAAAATGGTTAAAACTCGGTTTTAGCGTTTAACTAGCAACAAACAATACAACTATACATACAAATGCCTTAAAAAGGCGACTATTGCGCAATCGAGCTTATCAACGAAATTTTAACATTTAAGCATTCAAAATTGCTCGATTTTTGTCAACTTCACCCTATTTTAGGGTGTTTTATTTTCTGTATTATTATTATTTTTTTTATTTTTTTTAGATTTTAATTAAACAATAAACTGAAACAAACGCTAGTTAAACGATTATTTTGCCCGAGTTTCAACACTAAAAAGGGGTTTAAAACATATAAAGGCTAAATTTGGCTAAGTGGGCGATAATGTGGGTAAACAAAGGTAAACGGGAAGGCTCGACATGGTTAATCCTAAAGGGTAATATAAGGTGAACGGGGAACACAACACAAAGAACAAGGTTTACACAAAGGGGTAATCTAAGTGCCTCTATCACTTTTACACAAATCCACAAGTTCATGGTCCTAACAAGCATACTAGTGACAAATTCTAAATTACACATAACATCCGGCTCACTCCTATATCCGAAATGAACAAACAAATATATAACAAATAGGCTCAAATTTGCTCACGTAACGGATGGAATGGGTAAAAGTGTGAAAACTATCATGTAAGTCTTTCTTTGTTTGTCACGCTTTCCGGTTTCCTTTTTCAAAAATATTTTGCTTGTCGAGTTTTTATCAAGTCCGAAGCTTTCTAAAACACAACCAACCGGTTTATTTATTAAAATATAAACAAAATATAAGTATTTTTGAATGATTTTTCTGATTTGATTTTTTTTTATCATAGAGGACAAACAAAGTTAACAAAGTTAACCCCCTCCCCACACTTGAACTTCACATTGTCCCAAATGCGAAACCAAAATATAGAGAAAAAGGATAATAGTACTCCCCCTTAAGATGATATCTGATGAAACGAGACTCCCAAAGCTGTGTCTGTCATATGCTCCGGTCCAAGATATGTCGGATCTGCAAGTATGTCACATGTACACCAAAACAGAACAATAACAGAATAACATAAAAACCATAATGTACATAAATACTACCAATCCAAACAAAGACATAACATAAAGTAAAGTGTTTTAAAAAAATAAAATACAATCCGAGGGTGTTTGAAATACTAGGCAAAAAGAACACCCGAAATAACAAGTACTGAAATAATAATAAAAACCACCAACGAACTACACCACCAACTCCTACTCGTCGTCACCATCATCGTCTCTCGTGAAGGAGGGGCCTGCATCACCATAACCAGGTGGGTTCCACGGTGGGAACTGTGGAGGGTGCTGAAAGTAGTCGGGATATGCATGGTGCATCTCCCCGAACAAGTATGAAAATCCGACACTCACCCCCTGGTATAAGCTCTCCTGGCTACGCCTAAGCTGATCCTGAGTGGCCCTGAGCTGATCCTGACTAGCCCGGATCTGGTCCTGGCTAGTCCTAATCTGGTCGATGTAGGTACCATGCTGCTCCTGCGTAACACGCATCTGCTGGAACTGCTGATAAAACTCAGGCCAATCCTGATGCTGGTGGTACTCATGGTGCTGCGGCTCATGTGGCGGTGTCTGGTGTGGTGGTGTGTGCGGTCCGTGCTGCTGCTCCTGCATCTCTACATCCTCTTCGTCTGCTGGAAGCGGTAACGGGTCCCAGACCTCATTGTTGAGCCCCCTCAACCTATCCCCGTGATCAGTCTCAACAATTACCCCCATCGCCTTCAACGACCTGATGTCGACATGAACCCCCTCGGTTATCAGAGTGAAACCCTGAAGCAGCTCCTCAGCCATAACGTGTTCATTATACGCTATTTCGGTCACATACTGACCGCCATGTATCTGACTGCTAGGAGTCCTCCCTGAGCACTTGACAAAGTATTCAGCCATTCGCGCAGCAAGGTTGATAGGTGCTTGCTCTACCAACGCATATAGAAAAATCAGATCTGGTGTTGGACAGTTACCAAGACTGTCCATGCGACCGCATATAGTGTGGCTAAACACATGGTGCATCACTCGCACCAGAGGGTCTCTAAGTCGCGAGGCCTTCGACATCCTCGGGTTGTAGGGGTCCCCAACGGCATTTGCAACCCAAAACGCATCCCGTGCTGCATCAGAAGGGAAGGTGAAATGCTCTGTAAAGACATTGGGATCATCCATGTCTTCTCTAGTGTAAATCCCGAGCCTCCTACCCAAACGACCAACCGACCACCTATGCCATCGACCACATAACCTGAAAGCTATCCGCTCCTTGTGGCGGAATTTGGGTCGTCGAGCAGCAACCGGCTTTTCGTAGGCATACGATGCGAAGAACTCTATGGTCAGCTCCAAGTAAACAGGTCGGTTGCAACCGACCAGATTTATAAGTGGGCGACTCATCATGTTTTCTAATCGGTCATACTGATTGAGTTCTTGCATCACCTCCCAATCCAACCATCTAGGGACTCCGAACTGCCCTCTCCGGGCCCATAATGCGTCTCGTTTTGGAATGCATAAAGCCTCACGCTCGTCGTTGGGATCGAACTGAAGGAAAGGATGATTCATCTGCACGAGGAATATAGTTGGAAATCATGGAACAGGAAAAATTTCATTCGAAAACAGCAGAACGCACAATTATGAAGGTTCTGTCAAACTGATCTGGGCGATTGGCACGGGCGTGCGGCCTGTCGCACGGTCGTGCATCACCGAGATCGAGCAAATGTGGCCGGCACATGTCGTAACCGCACGGCGTGCGACCAACGGCACGACCGTGCAATACCGGGCCAACATCAGAATCAGTGAACAGCCGGCAAGGCATGACCGTTCCACCAGGGAACGACCGTGCAACTCCGATTCTGCAGTTTTTCGAACCCCTGATCCAATAACAGCCTGATTTTTGCAAATTTCAACAAGTATTGGGCTAACAGGGGTCGGAATCTCAACCGGGTGTTCACGATATACATGATTCTTGCAAGGGCTAGGGTTTCGATTTGTTTATGAAGAGAACCCTAGAGAATCCTTGAAGAATCGGATGAATCTAGCCTAGAAAGCGAAGAAATTGAAAATCTACAAGAAGGAACATACCGTGCGAAGAGATAGGTGAAACCGTGCGAAGAAACCGTGCGATTTAAGGCAAAAACACTCTGGAACGGTCTGCAGCAGTTAGGGTTCGCGAATTGTGAATGGGGGCTGCAGATGAGGGTATTTATATTGGCAAATGACCAAACTGCCCTTAGCCAATCGCACGGTCGTGCGAGGGAACACACGGTCGTGCGTCGCCGACATTTGGCTGACCCGGCATGCTTTTCTCGGTGATGCACAGGGGGTGCGACTCACCGTTCCTGTCAGCCCGCAAACGCACGGGCGTGCGACAGGTGGCACGGCCGTGCCATATCTGCAGATCAGAATTTTCTGCAGTAAACAGTTTCAGCACCCTTTTCGGCCGTTTTTCGCCATTTTTACCATCCGCAAACTGTTTTAACAATATTACCACGTAGACCCTTCACTTGGCACGTATAAAAACTGTACAAACTAACGAAAACTACCTAACTAACCTAAATTACGCTAAAACTACTAAAACACAAAAAAGGACAATTTTACCCTTATAGCGCCAAAGACGCTCATGCTACATTTTTGTCGGCGAGTCAGTAGCGTAGACTCATGCTAAATTTTTGTCGACGAGTCGATAGCAAGACTCCAAGCTAAAACTAGAAAAATAAATCCTAAATGACGATACTACCCCTAAAGCGCAAAATACGCTCTTGCTGCATTTTTGGTCCGCGAGTCAGCAGCGTAGACTCTCTTCTCCCCACACTTATGATGTGTGCGGGGTTTGGAGTTCAATGACCTCCATCACCGACTCTGTCGGCCCGGCAACGTATAACTTCAAGCGATGGACATTTACTTTGAAAATAACGCCGTCCGCGTTCTCTATTGCAACAGTCCCATACGGAAATACCTCTTTAACCGTGTATGGGCCTGTCCAACGTGAATGAAGCTTCCTGGGAAATAAACGCAACCGCGAGTTGTAAAGAAGAACAAGATCGCCCGCTTGGAATTCCTTGTGGTCCTTCAAGCGTTTATCATGCAATCTCTTCGTGCGCTCCTTGTACAACACGGAGCTCTCATAAGCGCGTTGTCGCAACTCTTCCAATTCATGAATCTGGAGAAACCGGGCTTCACCTCCGCCTTTTAGGTCCAGATTTGCGGTTTTTAGAGCCCACATCGCTTTATGCTCCAACTCAACCGGTAAATGGCATGCCTTTCCGTACACAAGCCTAAAGGGAGTAGTCCCAATAGGCGTCTTGTAAGCCGTACGGAAAGTCCACAACGCTTCATCAAGCTTATCCGACCAATCCTTGCGGTTTGCACCTACCGACCGCTCAAGGATTCTTTTCAGCCCCCGGTTCGTGACTTCCACCTGCCCGCTTGTCTGTGGATGATAGGGCGTGGATAGACGGTGATGCACACCGTAGCGGGACAAAGCTCTCTCGAGCTGAGTATTGCAAAAATGTGTCCCTCTGTCACTGATAAGCGCTTTCGGAGCGCCGAACCGGGCAAATAAGCTTTTCAAAAATCTCACGACCACCCTGGCATCATTGGTGGGTAAGGCTTGTGCCTCCGCCCACTTCGATACATAGTCAACCGCGACCAGGATGTACTTATTACCTCGTGAGGGGGGAAATGGTCCCATGAAGTCTATCCCCCAGATATCAAAGACTTCACAAACCTGAATCCACTTCTGAGGCATTTCATCACGTGCCGATATATTTGTCGCCCTCTGGCAAGCATCGCACGCTCTAACCCAACTCTGCGCATCACGAAATATAGTTGGCCAATAAAACCCGGAATCCAACACCTTCTTGGCGGTAAAATTGGCTCCATGGTGGCCTCCGGTAGGTCCCTCGTGACAGTGGCGCAGAATATCGGTCGCCTCATTCCCTGAAACACATCTCCTAATCACCTGATCAGCACCAACCCGAAACAAGTAAGGGTCATCCCAAATGTAGTGCTTGACATCCGAAAAGAATTTCCTCTTTTGCTGGTGAGTCAACCCTTTAATCAGAATCCCGCAAGAAAGGTAGTTCGCAAGGTCAGCGAACCATGGCAACTCATCGCATATCTCAACACTCATCAAAGACTCGTGTGGGAAGTTGTCATTTATGGAATCCCAACGCGCGTCCACGATGTCTCCATGCTCTAACCGAGATAGATGGTCAGCCGCTACATTCAACGCACCCTTTTTATCTTGAATTTCAATATCAAACTCCTGCGGCAACAAGATCCACCTGATCAGACGCGGTTTGGCGTCCTGTTTGCTGAAGAGATATCGGATGGCAGCGTGATCAGTATATACAACGGTTTTCGAAAGCACCAAGTACGGTCTAAATTTGTCAAATGCGAAAACGACCGCTAAGAGCTCTTTTTCTGTCGTGGTATAATGCTCCTGAGCGTCGTGAAGAGTTTTGCTCGCATAATAGATCGGGTGAAAGTGCTTTTCTCTCTTTTGGCCAAGAACGGCCCCTATAGCGTAATCACTCGCGTCGCACATAATCTCAAACGGCAGACTCCAGTCGGGTGCAACTAAAATAGGGGCCTCAATCAACTTTTCTTGAGAAGGTCAAAGGCCCTCAAGCAATCATCTCCGAATATGAACGGAGCGTCTTTCTCCAACAAATGGGTCATGGGTCTGGCGATTTTTGAAAAATATTTGATGAATCGCCGATAGAACCCGGCATGACCGAGAAAGCTCCGTATCGCTCGCACAGAGGTGGGAGGTGGAAGTCGTGAAATGATATCCACTTTGGCTGGATCGACCTCCATACGAGCATGCGAAATCTTGTGTCCCAGAACTATGCCCTCCTTCACCATGAAGTGGCATTTCTCCCAGTTTAGGACCAGATTCGTCTCCTCACACCTCTTCAACATCTTTCTCAAATTTTCCAACCAGTGATCGAAGGAATCCCCAAATACCGAAAAATCATCCATGAAAACCTCCATGGAATCCTCGATCATGTCATGGAAAATTGCAACCATGCATCTCTGGAAGGTCGCTGGTGCATTACACAACCCAAAAGGCATCCGCCGGTAGGCGAATGTGCCGAAGGGGCATGTAAACATAGTCTTCTCCTGATCCTCAGGAGCGATAGGAATCTGAAAGTACCCAGAGAATCCGTCTAGGAAACAGTAATACAACTTCCCCGACAGACGTTCCAACATCTGGTCGATGAATGGAAGCGGGAAGTGATCCTTGCGAGTAGCATCATTGAGTTTGCGGTAGTCAATGCAAACTCGCCACCCAGTGACGGCACGGGTAGGAATTAGTTCATTCCTATCATTCGAGACTACAGTCATACCACCTTTCTTAGGTACGACCTGCACTGGACTCACCCACACAGAGTCCGAAATAGGATAAATCATGTCGGCATCCAACAACTTAATTACCTCCTTCTTCACAACGTCCTGCATATTCGGATTTAAACGCCTCTGATGCTGTGCACATGGTTTGTACTCGTCTTCCATCAGAATCTTGTGAGTACAAAAAGAAGGATTGATGCCCTTAATATCCATGATTTTCCATGCAATGGCTCTCTTATGAAGTCTCAGAACCTCGAGAAGCTGATTTTTCTCATCCTTTTTCAATGATGCCGAAATTATGACCGGTAAGCGACGCTCCTCGTCAAGAAATGCATACTCGAGATGTGGCGGGAGTTCTTTCAACTCCAAAGGCGTCGGATCCTCAACCGAAGGCTTTGCTTCCTCCTCTTTTACATGGCCAATTTCTAGAAACCTCTCCGGACTCTGGGAACCATCGTCACCAATCTGATAGACTGGCTGCTCGAAATCGTGGCCCTCCTACGTAATGCCAATCAGGTCCCCACACGACAGACGTGTGTCTGAATCAATCTCGTCAATACTACCTTGAAAATGAGAGCACACACATGCATCGACAATGTCGACGTAATAAAGCTTGTCATCGTGACATTGCGAATGCTGCATCGATCTTTTGATATCGAATGTCACGTGCTCATCATTCACTCGGAGCGTGATTTGGCCAGCTGCCACATCAACAATCGTCCTCGCTGTATTGAGGAAAGGACGTCCAAGTATCAAAGGTACCCTTGAATCTTCGTCCATGTCAAGGATAACGAAATCCACGGGGAAAACAAATTTATCGATTTTTACAAGCATGTTTTCCACAAATCCACGCGGATACTTTATTGAGCGATCTGCCAACCGAATGCTCATCCTAGTGAGTGACGGCTCACCCAGATCCAGCTTTGTAAAAACCTTATACGGCATAAGGTTGATACTCGCTCCCAAGTCAGCCAATGCATAGCTAACAGACATGTTTCCAATCAAACACGGGAGCGTAAAGCTACCAGGATCTCCCATTTTCGTGGGCAGACGGTTTTGCAGAACGGCGGAACAAGTTTCATTCATCACCACACATGATATATCCTCGAGCTTCTGTTTATTCGAGAGGATATCCTTTAGGAATTTCGCATACTTTGGCATCTGGGCCAAGGCTTCAACAAACGGTATATTGATGTGTAGTTGCTTAAACAACTCAAGGAACTTACCGTATTGCTCTTCGTTCTTCTGTTTCTTCAGCCTGCCTGGATAAGGTACTGGAGGAGTGTAATCTTTGACCGGCTCCTGGACTTGTGCTGTACTTACTGGGCGTAGCCTGGCTTGCACCTCGTCCGGTGTGTCAGTCGGGAACGCTTCAGTGATCGGTGCTGAGTCCGATATGACGGGTCCGGTAGTTTTTCCACTCCTGGTCATGACAGCATTCACATCCCTGTGTCCGCCCGGGTTTGGTTCTGTATTACCCGGAAGACCGCCTGGGGGTCTTTTGGACATCATCTGCGCCAGCTGACCAACCTGATTCTCGATATTCTGAATCGAGGCTTTCTGACTCCTCATTTCTCCCTCGTTAGCTAGAAAACGATCTTCGCTTTGTTGGTATCGTTTTTCAGAGCTAGAGAGAAGCTGAGCCATCATATCCTCCAGCTTGGAACTAGATTGAGGGGCCTGCTGCTGGGAGCTACTCCCAGTGCCCTGATTCTGGTACGAGTATGGACGCTGCTGGTAGGATTGGTTGTACTGCTGGTACTGCTGACCCTGCTGAGGCGCTGGAGCACGCTGAGTGAACCCCAATGGGTTCTGATTTCCTGTGTTCGCTCGCCACCCAAAATTTGGGTGATTTCTCCAACCGGGATTATAGGTGTTGCTGTACGGGTTGTTCTGCGGCCTTACCTGATTACTCACGAAATCTACTTCTTCGTGGCCCTCATATACGACTCCCTGAAAACATGCCCCAGGCTCGTGTGACACTCCGCACTGGTCACATCCCGAGCCAGCATGCGCAATCATCTGGGACCTGTCGAATCTCGATGCAAGAGCCGAGATTTGTGCAGTAATGGCCGTGTAATCGTCTACAGCATGAACTCCTGAGCGAGATGATGATGATGATGATCGACCTCTATCTCCTTCCCGACGCGAGCTGGATTTCAACGCAGCTTTTTCTATAATATCATACGCTTCAGTCGGCGTCTTAGTTCCAAGATCGCCTCCCGCGTTCACGTCTAATCGCTCCTGCGTATTACAGCTGAGCCCCTGATAGAACGTCAAAACCAGCTGTCGCTTGGAGAAGCCATGATGTGGCACATCAATCAACAAATCCTTGAATCTCTCCCAAGCCGCATGCAACGACTCGCCCTCGTCCTGGTGAAAGGAAACAATCCGGTTCCGTAGCTTGTTCGTTTTCTCAGGTGGGAAATATTTCTGCATAAACTGCTCCGCCAACTGATTCCAGGTCCTGATGGACCCGGCAGGAAGTGACATAAGCCAAGCTCTCGCTTTGTCACGTAATGAAAACGGAAACAACCTCAACCAAATCGCATCCTCCGAAACACCTGTAATCCTAAATGTCGAACAAATAGCAAGAAAAGCAGCGATATGCCTCCCGGGATCCTCATGCTCACGTCCGTCAAACTGTACTGAATTCTGCACCATGTTAATAATAATACTAGATCTAATTTCAAAAGTAGGTGCATCTATATTGGGCTGAAGGATACTCGGCTCCAGGCCTGCCCTTCCGGGCTGATTTGTTTCATTCAGCGGTCGGTCGTCGTCCGCCATGACGACTCTCTCCTCGTCCCCTGAGCTTTCGTCTTCAGAGATAATCACCGGCTCGTCGATTGCATTTGCTATGCGTTGTGCAATGACAAGTGACCTTTCGCGCAGCCTCTTACTTCTTCTAAGATTATGCGCTGGTTCGTCAGTAGGCTCAGCAATAGCGGGCGCGGGAGTTGAGGACATCAACCTGCAAACGAAAAACTGACACAATGAATAGTTTATTAATATTATTTTTTTTAGCTGAATAGAAACAGAATATGTATAAAAATGGGCTGAAAATTCTATAAAAATCCGAAAATGGGCCGAAATTTTTATAAAAATTAAAGCAATGAAGACAATCGATTCGGCTAGTTTAAAAACGATTTTTAAGAGCCGAAAATTCAACGAATAAATGAATAAATAAATCCGGATTAGAACAAATAAATAGAATAAAAATTTACAAGTGTACAAAAGAATCATGAAAATGAATAAATTGAATTAAAAGCATGAAATATTAACAAATAAATAATCACGAAAATATACACAAATATTAACAAGTATATACACCGATAACACAATGACTCGGGTCATTCCTTAAACTTGCCAATTCCCCGGCAGCGGCGCCAAAAACTCGGTACGTGCGCGACTATACATATTTTTACAATGAATTTACACACGAATTGGTTTTAAATTTATAAAAGTGATTATTACTTTTACATCAAAACACACACGGAAGAGGCAAGTGTACCCCGTCATATATGTAGTAAAGTATCGGTAAGAACCAAGTATCGATCCACGGAAATGGGCGGAGAAATAATACTAGACCTTTGTCGCTAAACTATCGGTAAAAACATACGTTGTTTTGGTTTTAATTAAACTAACATAAGCATAAACAAATATTTATAAAACATAGTAAATTATATATAAATAGCCTTGCTTAATACACAACCAAAGCATGTCAACTAAGTCGGTTTTGGCACTAGAAGCATTCGGTCAATTTTCCAATTTAAGACAATTAGTATCCCTTTCGGGAATCCTAACATGACAATCATTCGGAAAGTTAAAACGATAAACACAATTTAACCAACTAAAATTGTTCTTTAACATGCGATTGATTAATGTCTACAAAAATCTCCTAAAAATAAGTTAGTCATCCGTTAGGAGTTTTCTAACCTCACTTAATCAAGGAAAGTAACACCGATAAACACAATGCAACCACCGAGACAAGCATAAACTAGATTAAATCACAACCGAGTTCATTTTACATATCTTGCACATAAATTCACCAAGATAGCAATTTTGGCCGAAACTACTAACTAAGCTAACAAATCATGGCACGAATTCATAACAACACCATCTAACCCGTTAGAGTCCTTCCATGAGGGCAAGCCTTCTTGATTAACAATAATTGCATTTTATTAAACCACTAACCCGTTAGAGTATCATGGTGCCCACATTTTAACCAAGTTAAACTCGTTAACCAAATTAAAAGTTTACTAATACATGATTAAATAAGCTTCATTTTGCAACTATCTTACCTAACCAAGCACCAATCATCCAACACAATTACTTATAATCAAGAAATCAATATCAATAACAAGGTTGCAAACTAATCATCAAAGATAATCATAGAAAACACTTCCAAATTTCATTACAAACATAGATTAACATACTAATAGCTATAATTAAGCAAGGGATTGTTGTGTTTTTGCCCAAAGGCTACAATAATACATAAATATTAATCTAAATGCTTGAAACATTAGCAAAATTCTGGAAAGGTTAGAAATCCAAACCATAAACAAGCACAAGATTAAGAATCCGGATAGTAAACGAGCAAAACCGGGCAATGTGGCTTGAATCCGGGCTAAAGCTGATGCTTCCGGAGCCTGAAAATCGCCTGTGGAGCTCTCCAAAATTCCAGAGTTACTGATAGAATGGTTCTGTTCTGTTTTTATGTTTTTTCGACGTCGCACGGTCGTTCTCCGATCGCACGACCGTGCACTTTAAGCAATTATTGGTGGTGGTCCACCATACTGCGTGACGTCACAGATCGTTGACTGGTCTTCGGACACGCACGACCGTTCTTCAATTGGCACGGCCGTTCCTCACCGAGGTCTTGTCTGCACGCTTGGTCCTTTGGTCGTTCAGTTCTGAGGTCTTGTTCGTTCGTTCATTTCGGGTTGGCCTTCAATGCGGAGTTGCACCCTCGTTCACTGCCGGTCTTCATGGATCATCGGATATGCACGGTCGTGCATAAGGTCGCACGACCGTGCCGCACGCCCAGGTCAGTTTTCCTAACAGAAGGTTCGCAGCTTCGTCGTTTTATCCGGAAAGTCCTCGTTTTCGCTATCATCTTGTCTGGTATGCTGTTTTAGGCCTATAAACAAAAATGTAGATAATTAAGTATCCGAATGACGGTTTTACGGCCGAAACCGCATAAAATAGGGGTAAAACGGGGGACTAAAATATGTGTAAATTAGCGAATACCATTGTGATTTAATTAATGAGATTGTTTTTTAATAAAAAAAATTTATAAACATACAGTAAGGTCTCAGATAATTTTTTTACGTCGCGGTTTTAAATTTTTTTACGCTCCGGTTTTATACTTTTTTACACCCCGGTTTTAAATTTTTTACGCCCTAGTTTTAGACTTTTTTACGCTCCCGTTTTAAACTTTTTTTACAACCCGGTTTTAAACTTTTTTTACGCCCCAGTTTTTAACTTTTTTACGCACGGTGTTAAACTTTTTTTATGCCCCGGTTTTAAACTTTTTTTGACACCCCGGAGAAACCGATTGAATCTCATCCCTCAACCACCATCATCATCTTAACCACCCTACACAAACAATTGATACACAAGATCAAATAAACTGCTAAAAGTTTTTTTAACTGCTTATATGAGAGTTGATGTTTATATGAGAAAGTGAGCCTTAAGTTCAATTCAAAAGCACAACACAAATTTAACTATGATTGCAGCACATTTTGTAATGCCCTAACACATTTAACCTTAAAACGACGCAGCGAAAATTTCGAGCCTTTATAATCTTTAAAACCACTCACTTTAAAACACCAAAAAAGTTAGTTAAAATAACCACAGATGGCAAAGCTTTCATTGAATCGATTCTTCTCTGAGGGGTTATCTCTATAATCTTTTGCTGAATGAGATGGACAAATGTTCAAGAAAAGAAACTGATGACATAATGTCATCATGTGAGCTTTGTTCTTGATGAATATATGCATGGCATGAAGGGATCAACACAAGTGTAAAATGCTATTTTGGACTCCATTATTATAAATAGCATTCAAGCAAGAGTTGATTTTTAATGACATGCCACCAAACGAGAATATCACACCAAAACACAGGATGCCGCTAACAAGTTTCGTCTAAAAAATACGGCGTTTATGTAGGAAAGTTGGCATCTAGCTAACGTATTTAAAGGTTCAAAACGCCAAAACAAATTCAAGAAGAAGATGCTGATGACAGTGAAGATTCGGATGAGAAATTAGATTACCATTTTTTATTTTTTTTCTTTTTCATTTTATATTGTTTGTTATCAAATTATCTGCTGTTTTGTTATCTAATTCTCTACAAATAAAATACATTATTATATAAAACGCCAAAAACTACAAACACCAAAACGCTATTAGTATGAAAACTATGAGAACGGGTGCTTGCAAAGCACCTTGTCAATGTATTAAACGCCAAAAAAATTGACTAAACACCATAAAAAAACATTTGGTCCTATTGTAATCGTATGAAAATATTAATAACTCGTAGTGAATTATTATACAACGCCACAAAACGCCAAAAAAATTGACCAGAAACGTTATAACACCAAAAAAATTATCTATGTGACACAAAAACAATTAACTCAATGCCAAAATATTTAATGAATACAATTAACGCCAAAATAATCTTAGACGCCAAAAATGTTATAGCGTGTTGGGAAAATAAAAGAAGATTGAAAAGACAAAAAATCCCCCCACGCCCTGATCATATCCCGCGCCACGTGTTGGGCCAGGATGCATTCTCACCGTTCTCACACTTTTGGGCGTTTTCTCCTGATACCGTACCTATATATATATATATAGTAGGGTTCGCACGGAAAGTGTGTTTTTCCTAGAAAGTCTAGGAAGCGATCTGGTCCATCCGATTGGTGTGTTTAAGGGTTGAGATTAAATCAATGGCAATCTTGTAATATTTGAGTTTAATTAATTGATTGTTTTAAATGAGTAGGGGCAATTTTGTCAATGGTCGTGTTTTAAATCAATTAGATAACCGCCCCGTTCCTAAATTCAAGCGATTTTCCCTCTCTCTCTCTCTCTCTCTCTCCAAACCCATCTTGGAAACCCCAATCCCTACCAAAAATAACTACAATCATGGAAGAAGATAACTTTAGAAACGATGGAGAGCACCGGATCAAATTAAAACACTTCTCCATCTCCACCATCTCCGAGTTCATCATCACCATTCAAATATTGTTCTTATCATCTCCGTTTTCTTGACGATGTGTTTTAACAGCAAGCAAATTAATACAGTTGTGTTTTAGCAGCAAGCAGATTCATACAGTTGTGGTTTAGCATCCAGATTCATACAGATGTGTTTTAACAGCAAGCAGATTCATACAGTTGTGTTTTAGCATTCAGATTCATACAGATGTGTTTTAACAGCAAACAGATTCATACAGTTGTGTTTTAACAACAAGCTGATTCATACAGATGTGTTTTAACAGCAAGCAGATTCATACAGTTGTGTTTTAGCATTCAGATTCATACAGTTGTGTTTTAGCATCCAGATTCATACAGATGTGTTTTAACAGCAAGCAGATTCATACAGTTGTGTTTTAGCATTCAGATTCATACAGTTGTGTTTTAACAGCAAACAGATTCATACAGTTGTGTTTTAACAGCAAGCAGATTCATACACTTATGTTTTAGCATTCAGATTCATACAGTTGTGTTTTAACAGCAATCAGATTCATACAGTTGTGTTTTAGCATTCAGATTCATACAGTTGTGTTTTAACAGCAATCAGATCCATACACTGTGTTTTACCATCTTTATATTGTGGGATCTATAAAAAAATTGACTTTAGCCCTGTAAACTGTTAAAACACAGCACCAAGAACATGCTGATAAATTCCAGTAATCTTCTGAACAATGGAATATGCGATGTAATGTGACATGGAATTTTAGTTAATGAACACATTGACTTCCAGATTTTAATTCAAAAATAATAAAAATTCCGAAAATCATGAAATTTTAGTTAATGAAGATACATTCCAAAAATAAAATTAAAATGTGAAATTACATGATAGCCCTTCTACTTAAAATCCCTCAATGACACATGTCCAATTCTTATTCCTTCCTAGACTTTCTAGGAAAAATAGACTTTCCACCCAACTCCTACTATATATATATATATATATATATATATATATATATGGTCAGGATTTAAAGAAAACGGTGAAAAGTGTGAGAACGCTTATGGACCGTCCGATCAAAACAATCCATGGACTAGATTGCGCGGTGGCGTTTTCGTAAATAACATTAATATTATTATGTGGCGCGCTTCATTAAGGGTAAAAGGGTCTTTTACCGCTCATATTCAAAACGCCAAAAATGATAAAACGCCATACAAAAAAAACGCCATTAAAAACAAAACGCCAAAAATTAAAAATAAAACGCGTTGAATATTACAGGAAGATGAAACAACACAAATAACTAAATTTCAGTTATTAACATTTATTAGAAGAAATTCCCTCCTAAATTACACGCCAAATACATCATTATATAAACAAAGGTAAAACATAGCTTCCATAATCACTTCAATCTATCTATTTCCTGCAAAAACAATCGTTAACCAAAAACGCCAACTTAAGCAAAACGCCAAAAATGGAACAATCAGGCGATACGTCCTCCGTTTTGACAACAGAATGATGGTGTATGTTAAGACGGTCAGAGCAATTCTGAAGATGGAAGAAGAGATACAGAGGCAAATCTTATCCATTGGCATCGCTCTAGACAACGAATTTCAAGAAACGCATATGCTTATGAAAGCATTAACCAGCAAATTTGGACCAATCAAAGGAGATGTGAAGCCAGACCTTGTAATGACATCATGGCGTTTTGATGATGAAACAGACGTGGTGACGGTTACATACGACAACGGAGAGCAGGAAGTCTACTGGCTAGAGAACATCATGACAAAGCAGCGACTGGGTTTCATGGAAGAATTGCATAACGCCACTTGTGCCAACACAGAAATAGACTCAAAATTGGAGTTAATGCAAAACATGTTTAGGTGGAGGCTTCAGAATCTTCAGGAACAAGAAGCTGATGAAGGTGAATGTGATGACATGGATGAAGATCAAGATGAAGACTCCGAGGAGGAAGAAGATGACACAAGTGATGGATACTATTCAGATAAAGTACCTTCTGACGAAGGATTTTATTTTTTTTCCTCTTTTTTTTCTTCTATGTAATCTTCTTTTTTTTAAGATAATTAAATGATATATTTATATCTTTATTAGCAAAACGCCAAAATAATACTAAAAATGATTAACCCTAACAAAACGCCAAAAATAACAAAAAAAATATTTTTCCTACTTAATATTTTATTTACTTCGTTATTGTATTTTGTCATGTTGGTCTGCATAAGGCCATTTAAAAAAAAACGCCAAACATAGAAGATGGGACGTCTATAACCTATAAAACTGATAAAAGCTGATCAACACAGTAAATACAAAAATAGTAACTGAAAAGACAGTTACTTTACTACTATCATTTATTACAATAAAAAGTCCCGCCTAAACTACGCTCCAAAAAACTCCTATAAGAGAGGGGTCTATACACAATGAAATTAATCACCCAGAAAAAACACAAAAATGCCATATCCTCTAGAAACCACTCCCTTTAAAACGCCACAGATGGCAAAGCTTTCACTGAAATGGATCCTTTTTCTGAGGGGGTTAACTCAATAATATTTTGCTGAATAAGATGGATAAATATTCAAGAAAAAGAGACTGATGACAGTGATATGCCATCATGTGAGCTTTGTTCTTGATGATTATAGGCATGGAAGAAAGGGTTCAACACAAGAATAAAATGCTATTTTGGACTCCATTATTACAAATAGCATCAAGCAAGAGTTGATCTTCAATGACATGCCACCAACCAAGAATATCACACCAAAAAACAGGATGCCACTAAGCAGCTTCTTCTGAAAAAGACGGGGTTTATGAAGGAAAGTTGGCATCTAGCTAAATTATTCAAAAAAGGTTCAAAACGCCAAAAATCAAATTCAAGAAGGAAGAGGCTGATGACATTGAAGATTGGAAAGAAAAATTAGATTACCATTTTTATTTATTTTTGTTTTCATTTTATAGTGTATTGATATCAAGTTATATGTTGTTTGGTTATCTAATTCTCTATAAATAAAATACATTATTATATAAAACGCCAAAAACTACAAACACCAAAACGCTAGTAGAATGAAAACTGGGAGAACAGCAGCTGGCAAAGCACCTTTTAAAAGGGTATTAAAACGCCAAAAAATTCATTAAACGCCAAAAAGAAAAATTGGACTTATTTTAATCTTATGCGTTCTTACATGCCTCTCTCCTCATTTTGTCTCCTTTCATTTGCCTCTCTACTCTTCATTTGTTCATAAACCAGAGCTTCATCTTTATCTTCTCAGATCGCCCTCCAATCAAATTTGCAGTCGCACCCACTCCCCGTTGTACCCCTTCCTTCTCCGTCTCCGGTGGTAGCCGCCGCTGCACGGGGGGGGGGGGGGGGTTCACTCATATGTGAGCGGCGGTGGCTGATGATGTTACTGCGTTCCCTCGCTTCTCCGGCGACCCTTAGACCTGCAACTCATCTCTCATCTCCTCCAAGGAACCCAAAAGATGTTTGATCGACGGTGAGGAGGTGGTTGGTCGGCGGCGGAAGACTGTGGTGGGAGGTGGTTGGTCGGCGGTGGTGGTGGCGAATGATTGGGTGAAGGGGGTGGGTGATCTGACGGCGTCGGGGAGAGAGAGGCTGTGGGTGATCTACAACCCCATCTCCGGTGACATGTTTTGATTTTTTTTAATCTTTGTTTGAGCCCTGGATCTTGTGTGGTTTGTTTGATCTGTTAGAATGGGCAAACCAGGTGGGTTAGGGATTGTTGTGGTGGGTGAAGGGGGGTTGTTGTGTGGTTTGTTTGATCTATTAGTACTTGTTTGGTCTTGGTGTTCTTCATGTGTTCATCTTCAGATTTTTTGCTTTGTATCGTTGCATACTTGTGGTTTTGACTTTCTTGATCTTCGGGTGTCTTTTTTGGAAGTTTGAACAATGAATTATATGGGTTTGATGTTTGGATTTGGGCAGTGATGATGGAAAAAACGCATATTTTTTATGACGATGGCGCGGCAAGGATGGTGGAGGGTAGGTTTTTGAACCTGCAACCCCACTTTACAGCCTCTGATTATCGGAAAATCTGATCAAACCCCGTTTTTTACAAGAATCCAAACATGTTTTGATTTATGTTGTTGGTTTTTTTTTCCCAGTCGATGATGATAACAATCTATCTGAGACACCTACCGAGTTGCGATTTCTGGTTTTGTTCGTTTTTGTGTAAAAAAGTATTTGAAAAAAAAAGTTAAAACCGTAAACTTTTTAACGTAAAACGTAAATTTTTTAAGGGAAAATGTAAATTTTTTAACATAAAAGTTAAAACCGTAAACTTTTTAACGTAAATCGTAAACTTTTTAACGTAAAACGTAAAACGTAAAGCTTTTAACGCAAAACGTAATTTTTTAAGCGTAAAACGTAAAACGTAAAAACGTAGTAAGTTTAACGTAAAACGTAAAAAGTATAACGTAAAACGTAAAAAGTTTAACGAAAAACATAAAAACGTAAAAAGTTTAATGTAAAACGTAAAAAGTTTAACGTAAAATGTAAAACGTAAAACGTAAAAAGTTTAACGTAAAACGTAAAAAGTTTAAAAAATCTGTTAAAAATCTAAATTTAAAAAGCTTTTAATAAAAAAAATTTGTTTAAAAAATAAAACTAATATAATAATACAAAAAAAGTAATAAATATAAAAAGACAAAAAAAGAGTAATTTTACTAAACTATCCTTTTGCATTAAAATATTAAAAACATAATAAGACAAAAATTATTTAGTATTATTTTTAATTACTTTTAATCTTGTTCATCCATCTTGTTGATCTAGTGGTTAGAAAGTGGTTCTCTTGGTTCTTACAACTGGAGGTGGTTTTCATTTTACCGGTCCCCTATATATATATACTAGGTTATTACCCGAGATTACTTTCCGGGCTCGATAAAGTTACTTTTATTAAAAACTATTTATGACTAATATATAACTAAAATCATAGAAAAATAAAACCTTCGCGAAAGAAAAAGAGGTACATGATCAAAATGCAAATGCGACATGGTTATAATGTAAGCATTAAAATGAGCATTATCTTCAGAAAAAGTAGAAATCAGCAGATAGACCTCATACTTTGTTCAAACTCTAACTTCTTAAGTACTAACCTGGCCTCCAAACACAACCTTACTGATTCCATTTGATGGCTGCAAATCAATTCATCAAACAAACTAAAAACTCGGCCATGTGGCATCATCTGTTGTTTTAAAAGAAAAGAAAAAGAAAATACTATTTAGGGCTAGTTGCTGATGATTGTTAAAATGTATGTAGATCTGAGAATTATAAAAGACCTACCTCCATTTATTCTTGACCGACGGTACCTCCACAACTCTGGAACTCGATTTATTTTCATAGTAGTGGAAAGCTGGTACCATATTCTGGGAAACGTTAATTTTACCAGTTCACTTCACTGAAAAGATTATTTTGATCCGTTCACAAAAAACGACAATTTTGTTTTCTAATATGATAATTTTGAACCCTTCACTAAAAATGCCAAGATGATAATTTTTGAACCATTCACATACATCCAATCATGATAGTCTTTTGACAGAAAGACTAAGTCACAGCCAAAAGGTTTACCCCACATCAAATGACTCTAAAAAACATGTTAACTTGGTATGTAAATGTAAGTTCTTGAAATCAGTTATGAATGACAACTGAGACAAAATATAAATTGGTAAAATTATGAACAACCAAAACATAGGGTTCAACAATATAACAACAGATGATATGAATTATGTTGTAGATTAAACCTTAATCGGAGCTTAACTTCTACATGCTTGTTTACTTGGTGCAAATAACTCACTTTATACAAAAACATATAATCCACATTTTATATGTAGAGACTTATGATTGAGTGGATCTGCTGATGCATGTCTAATCTAAATTAAATACCGTAGTTGAACCCTTCTGATCATAAGCACTTCTCATTGCAGAAAATAATTCCTCTTCTTCTTGACCTACCTGGATGAAAAAAACAATCAATAACAAAATCAGAAACGGGATTCAGAAATCAGATGTATAACCGAGAAAGCCCTAAGAACTACAAGGCGTATAACCGAGAGCAGGTAAATAAAACGAAAACACATATAAAATCAGAAACGAGATTTAGAAATCAGATGTAGGTAAATCGAAACGAAAACACATATAAAATCTTCATAAGTTTTTCTTTTTCATACTCGACTATTGGATGAAACCACTGTTGGGTTAAAGAAACCACTATTGGATGAAACCACTGTTCGGTTTCACTGTTGGATGAAACCACTGTTGGGTTTCACTGTTGGATGAAACCACTTTGGGTTAAGACTCTGGTAGTTTTAACACAACAGTGGTTTCAACCATTATTTTCTCCCGAAAACATTGTTTTAGCCGAACAGTGGTTTCAAACCACAATTTTAACCCAACTGTGGTTTTAACCATAAGGAGCAAAACCGGCAACCTCTCTGATTAGGTTCCTCACAAAGTGTACTCTTTGGCTTGTTTTCTAAAGTAAGAACCAATATATAATAGAAATGACCAAAATAAACCCATTACCCAATGCCCCAATCCACCAATCTCAAACTTTTATTTAAGAAAAGTTGAATCATAACATGTTTAATGCAATAATACTAATAAATTCCTATAACCTAACCTGAGAGCAGCAGAACCAAACTAAGCAGCTAATCCAATACCGAATTCACCAATAAATCCACCTCAAACTTATTCAGATCCGCCAAAGCAGACATATCACAACCAAACGTGATCACAGCAGCTGCCAACGCAGTCAAAACCTTCAAATATACTCTATCGGTTCTTCCGGGATGGCTTTGTCCTCAAAATAAATCATCTACAACAAAACGATATTAATATATAAGTTTTAACCTATAAATTGTCTATTCGCCAACTTTTTTAGAGAATCTGATTGCCACACTTAACATCGGACCACTTGCTACTTTATAACTTTTATAACTTCAGAATATTTGAGTGACTGAATCTCACTTTTATTTCAGTCAAAGGCGTGATCGAATCAATTAGAAAATACGACTCTATCGAGAAAGCCCAATGCCACAGTCAACTGAACCCAATGTCGGGTCCTTACCAGGTTTTGAATACTATGAACGATCTTGGCCGACGATACCTCCACTAACTAACATAAAAGATTTACCACTAACTTCCTGCAAAAAACCATGTATCTTGTATACAAACATCTAAACAAATTTCTAGTCAACTTGTTTTACAGGATTGTATAAACTTAAACTACAAGAACATATGCAAAAGCTTCACACAGACAATTTCACAAACAGTTGGTATGCATTCAAAACCCTTTTACCTGCAAGTCAAACAACATCCAGAAGTAAAATCCACGCAACAAACAGATGATTAGCGACTCACCAACCTCCAATCACTCAACTTTTAAAATAAATCTTGAAACCCCAATTCAAATAAGAACCCTAGAATCTATCTACTCGATGATTCCACCCTTTGTAAGTTGAAAAGAAGAACAGATCATTGTAAAGAAAGTAAAAAAGAAAGAAAGAAAGGGTAAATTAGATGAAACATAAAACAAAGATAGATGATTCTTGTAAGTTGTAACTGTTTGTTGTTTTGTCTTTATGTAACAACTCTCACAAAAATCAATAATTAGGATGATAATTAGATAATAAGGAAACCCTAATTGAGACACCCAAGTAATTCTGCACTAACCCTAAAATTTTCAGAACAATCGGAATCAGGATCAGGGCCCCTAAAACTCAAGGGGGCAAACCCTAGTTGAACGTTTATCTAAATAAAACGTTGGGACAATCTGATTTGTCCAATTTATTGATTCAGCCAAGCTAGTCCCGAGCCTAGGCAGCCTATAATTAGACTGCTTAGCTTACGGACCGCAAAGGAAACGGCTTACGGTCCGTAAGAGAGTCACAAAAAATACTATAAATAGCCGACCTTGGGACTTGAAATAGGAACTGAAAACGACGTAAAAAGCTTCTGTGTACGTCGAGTTATTTCGAAAACAGTCCAAAAACACACACATAATCACGAGGTGCTGCCGCAATCAGGGTAATAACTCGATCGCTATTACGATTCAACGTCCGATCGATTATAACTATCAACGATTGTTTGAGTGCTGCTCAAATTGAGCTAATACTTTATTATTCATTGTGATTTCGACTTGAATGTTTGAGTGTTGTTCGAATTCGGACTATGCTCTGTCATTCGTTGTGAATCCATTGAATTATTAAGTATTGCACTTATTAATTGTTGTGAGGGTTTAATCTCGTGAATTTACGTAACTGCTGTATTAGTTACTAACCCGTTTGTGTATGTGTGCATTGTTATTAAAATTAGGTTAATCACAGGCAAATCAGTAAGGCTTAAACTCTGCTCGTAAAATCTGCAATGTGAGTCATTCTCTTTTTATCAACTGTTTTACAAAACTCCAAATTATTTTCCAAAGTTATAATTACAGGAATTAAGTCTATGTAATCACCAAAGTACAGCCGGTATGTGGGGTTTTGTATACATTACTTATTTCCCGTCACACTTGGACAACGAGTTAGCCAAGGGGTGATCTGACCACAGTCACAGACACCATTTGGACAACGAGATAGCCAATGGGTAGTCGAGTGACAAGTACTGTGGGTAGTTGGTTTGATATCAGAAACATTGTAATTCCCCTTAATACTGTAAATTATAACAAGTGTGTCGTTTTAATAAACTGAATGATTCACTCAGTATTTCCCCGCTGATAAAACCTTTTTCAAACATGTTTCAGGTGATCTGTTGTGAGAAAGGAAAAGTGCCGTGGAGCACTCTCAGCTTAGAAAAGTGGCTCAATGTAAATAAATAAAAGAAACATGTTTTGAAAAATAAAGATTTCCCTGAGAAATCACATTATTTTAAATTACGGGAATTTATCCCTAAATTATGAAACGGGCAGTTTAAATTATTGAAAGATCCTGTTTTAAAAGTCTTCCGTTGTCGCCTAAATTAAATACCACGGGATTTCTGTCCCGCGGCTCCTGAAACGGGTCAAACCGGGTCGGGGGCCGTGACAGAAATAAGGTGGTACCAGAGCCACTGTTTTAAGCTTACTGATTAAGCTCACTATTTTAAGCCTATTGAAGTAATTGAAAATTTTCTTAGGAATTTTAATTCCCATTCTGTGAATATATGCTTATTTACTGATTAATTGTTAAAATTACAGTATGGGTAAACAAAAGATTTCTGCTATTTACCGCAAATTAGATAGTACACTTAAAGAAAAGGGAACATCTTCTTCCAAATATCCCACAGATATAGAAGAAGGAATCTTTGTCCGTAGGGCAAATTATGAAAATCCTCTTACCCCAGAGAAAAGGAATTTGATTATTAGAAAGGGCAAGAGAAAAAGAAAGTCAAGAAAGTGAGATTTAATCCGGAAATTCAGGAAATTGGCAATAATCCGCCAGGGGAAAATAACTTAGATGAAAAATGGGCAAATTTGTATCTGCTCGCTACCGTAGCAGCAATTGCAAATCTGTAAATTAGTAACACTTGGAGTCTAGTAATAATACTCCCCAGTAAATAGATAAATAAATCTGAGTGTGTTCTGTTTGCTGTTATGTTGTACAAATTAGTATGCAATAAAAATGTTTGTTTGTTAAACTTTGTTCCTTAACTTAGCATTTTTGTGCATTTTGCATATATGCTACACAGCATGAGTGAGCTATCCGAGGCGTTTCAGAACCTCAACCTCTATCCCGTGCCAATTGAAGTCTCCCACAACTTCACTGGTTACGTTGCTGGCATAGAGGAACCTCTGGAATTCCAAGCTCCACCGCTGGAAAAAGCAAAACCTAAAAAGAGGAGAAGGTATGTAGGATGGAGAAAGGTGCGCAGGAGAAAACCCACAACTAAGAGACTCCCTAAAATAGAAAATCCTGTAAGCAAAGGGAAAGAAATAGAAACCGGAGAAAGTTCCAAACAAGCAGAAATAGAAATAGGAAGAGACTTAAAACAAAAAGGAATAGAGATCGGAGAAAGCTCTAAACAGCCGGAGGAGATCACATTCCAGGACGAAATAGACCGTCTACTGGCCAACTGTGATGTCATAGAACCTGTCAACAATAATCTCTTCTCTTACCCTGCCACAGCCCAATTCCCAATAAACCTAGAACCAGTTATTCCAGACCCACTAGTCCACACACGACCGTTAGGCCAAATGGAGGAATGGTGGACCAATGACTGGCAATTCCAAAATATGATCAATAGTCCCTATAGTTTTCTCCCACAGTTTGATCCAGAACCTGTCCCTAATCCGCCAATGAGCTATAAAAATTTAGCTGAACTGCGTCAGTTTGGTGAAGAACTGATAGGCACTGGGAATAGGATCAGGGAAATAGGGGAGCAGATTTCCTGGAAGTATGACGAAAGGGAGCGTCACTACTAAACTGCCAGTTAATCAAAGAATAGTGGGGAGGGTTGGAAAAGTTTGTATTATAACTAATATAGTAAATCTAACTTTGTAAAATGGGCAATAAAACAATGTAAGATAAACAGTGTGTATTGAAGCAGGTATAATCTATAAAACAGAAAAGAAGTCGAGAAAATCGACAATTTTGGGTATAGATATGTGTTGTGAGGATTTATGTGTTTATGTGTAATTGCTTTATTATATTTAACTAGCAATTATTTGACACTAATAAATTACACTTATACCAATTATCAGATGGAAAACGCTAGTAATGAACCAGTTAATGAAGAGAATCAATCTGAGCAAAATCAGGAAAACCAATACATGACTAGACAAGATATTGAAAATATCATCACTTAAGGGATAGCTAATGCTATTCCTGAAATCATGGCTGCTGTTCAGAAACCTGTTGAACCGCAACAAATCATTCCTAGTAAACGTACCCAAGAAGATAATTTTAGTCATAGTGTAAATGGAGGCGGCAATCATGGCACTCATGATCCTCAACAGGCCCCACTCCCTAAGAAAATGAAAGCTGCAACGCCTGGTTGCACTTACAAGGAATTTCTTGCTTGCAAACCCGCAGAATTTGCAGGTAACGAAGGAGCAACTGCAGTACTGCGTTGGTTAGAGAAAACCGAAGCAGTAATTGCAATAAGTAAATGTGCCAAAGAAGATCAAGTTATGTATGCGTCAAACTTGTTCAAAGAAGGGGCGTTAGAATGGTGGAACACTGTATTGCAAGCAAAAGGAAGAAGGGTGGCCTATGCAATGAATTGGGAAGAATTTAAGAGTCTGGTAGAAAGAAAATTATGTCCCGAATACGAAAAGGAACAAATGGCAAACAAGTTCCTGAGTCATCGTATGATAGGCGTAGATTGTTGAGGATACACTTCGACATTCTTCGAATATGCGAGAGTGGTACCTAACCTGGCTTCGCCAGAACCGGTACTCATATCCCGTTATATTTGGGGATTAATCGGAGAAATCCGTAACATCGTTAAAGCTGCGAGACCACGCACTATTGATGATGTTGTAGAGTTAGCTAACACCTTAACCGAAGAACTGGTGCGCACAAGAGAAGAAGATCGAAAGAAAGAATTGGCTCAAAAGATTACCCAAGGATTTCGTATGGGTAATAATAACCGCTTCAAAAGAAGAGGAACAAGGCAATCCTCATCACCTCCTGTCTGCAGAAATTGCAATAAGAAACACTATGGGCAATGCAATATAGTTTGCAACTTTTGCAAGGCAAGAGGACATCGTGAGGAGGATTGTAGGAAAAAGACCAGAATTTGCTATAACTGCGGAGAAACAGGGCATATCAAACCCGACTGCCCTAAGCTAGTCAAAACCGCAGATAATAAAGGCAAACAAGCTGAAGGGACAACCAAGAAAAATGCTCGTGCATTCCAGCTGACCACTCAAGAAGCCGAACTCATTCCAGATGTGATAGCGGGTACGTTCTTAGTGCATAACGTCTATGCAAAAGTATTATTTGACTCTGGTGCAAACCAAAGTTTTATCAATACTCCATTCTGCCAAGCTCTTAACTTACCCTTAACTACCCTTAGGCAAATTTTTACAGTCGAAACGGCAGATGGAAGTTCTATCGACATAGACAAGGTATTGCAAGAAGGAAAGATAGAACTGTTAGGCCATAAGTTTTCTGCAAACCTGTTAACTATGAATTTAGCCGGATTTGATGTAGTATTAGGAATGGATTGGTTAGTAGCCAACCATGCTCGAATCCTGTGTGATAAGAATTCCGTAGAAATCCGTACCCCCACAGGAGAAGTAATTTTAATTACATGAGATAGACTCGGAAGCCACTAAAATTCATTTCAGTAATGAAATTGGCTAGTTATTCAAGGAAACAAGAAATGGTGTATATGATTTCTGTAATCGTTAACACTAAAAGTAAGGAACTCCAGGATATCCCTATAGTTTCAGAATACCCAGATGTCTTTCCAGAAGAATTACCTGGGTTACCACCGGATAGGGAAGTAGAGTTTAGAATTCATCTAATTCCAGGTACTACACCAATAGCTAAGGCACCTTATCGATTAGCACCTACCGAAATGCTAGAATTGAAAAAGCAATTAGATGAATTACTAAGCAAAAGATTTATACAACCTAGTTCATCCCCTTGGGGTGCACCAGTATTGTTTGTGAAAAAGAAAGATGGATCGATGAGAATGTGTATTGATTATAGGGAATTGAATAAGGTTACAATTAAGAATAGATACCCACTACCTAGGATTGATGACCTTTTTGATCAATTGCAAGGAGCTAGGTATTTCTCTAAAATAGACTTAAGATCTGGATATCACCAGTTGAAAGTACAAGAAGAAGACATACCTAAAACTGCTTTCAGAACTAGGTATGGTCATTATGAGTTTACAGTCATGCCCTTGGGATTAACAAATGCTCCAGCCGCATTTATGGACATGATGAATAGAATCTGTAAACCATACTTGGATAAATTTGTAATCGTGTTCATTGACGATATACTCATTTATTCCAAAAGTCAGGAAGAACATTGTAAGCACCTGCATGCACTCTTAACCTTGTTAAGAAAAGAAAAGCTTTATGCCAAATTCTCGAAGTGTGAATTCTGGCTGCAGGAAGTACAATTTTTAGGTCATATGGTGAATCACGAAGGAATTCACGTAGATCCTGCTAAAATAGAAGCAATCACCAAATGGAAGGTCCCACGAACGGCTATGGAAATTAGAAGTTTTATAGGCTTAGCCGG
This sequence comes from Helianthus annuus, assembly GCF_002127325.2. Lineage (NCBI taxonomy): Eukaryota > Viridiplantae > Streptophyta > Magnoliopsida > Asterales > Asteraceae > Helianthus > Helianthus annuus. The sequence continues at coordinate 123,046,759 of NC_035437.2, forward strand.
ATACTACAGAAGATTTATTAAGGATTTCTCTAAGATAGTTGTACCTTTGACTAAGCTAACCTGTAAGGCAGTTAAGTTCGAATGGGGACCCAGACAAGAAGAAGCTTTTAAGATTTTAAAACACAAATTGACGAATGCTCCAATTTTAGCTTTACCTGAAGGAACAGAAGACTTTGAAGTCTACTGTGATGCTTCAAAATTAGGATACGGATGCGTGTTAATGCAACGCAAGAAGGTAATTGCGTATGCCTCTAGGCAGATGAAAAAGCACGAAGAAAATTATACGACTCATGACCTAGAGTTAGGAGCCATAATTTTTGCCCTTAAGATTTGGAGACACTATCTGTACGGAAGTAAGTTTACTATCTATACAGATCATAAAAGTTTAAGGTATATATTTGGGCAAAAAGAGTTAAATATGAGGCAAAGAAGGTGGATGGAAATCCTAAGCGATTACGACTGTGACATTCAATATCACGAAGGAAAGGCAAACGTAGTCGCAGATGCCTTAAGTCGTAAGTATCATGAAAAGCAAAAGCGAGTCCGTGCTCTTAGGTTAAATCCACAATTAGATTTAATGGAACAATTGAAGAACATTCAGGAAACGGCAATCAAGGATGATGCCGAAGGAATGAAAGGTTACCTAAAGGAACTAGAACAAGGAAAAGATGGAATTTGGAGATTCCACAAGAAACGAATTTGGGTACCTAAGCAGGGAGAATTAAGAAATAAGATTTTAGAAGAAGCTCATAAATCTAGGTACATCCAGGAAACAATAAGATGTATCAAGATTTAAGAAATAATTTCTGGTGGATAGGAATGAAAAAGGATATAGCTGAATATGTAACTTAAGTGTCTTACCTGTTCGCAAGTTAAGGCAGAACACCAGAAACCTTCAGGACTACTACAACAATTAGAAATGCCTGTATGGAAATAGGAACTCATAACAATGGACTTTGTTACTAAGTTACCCAAAACCAGAAAAGGTAATGATGCTATTTGGGTAATTGTGGATCGATTAACCAAATCAGCTCATTTTCTACCCATGAAGGAAACCTTTAGCATGGAAAGGTTAGCCAAGTTGTACGTAGACGAAGTAGTATCCTTACATGGAGTCCCATTCTCTATTGTATCAGATAGAGATAGTCGTTTCACTTCCCATTTCTGACAAGTTTCCAGGAGGCAATGGGAACCCGACTTAATTTAAGTACTGCATATCATCCTCAAACGGACGGACAAAGTGAAAGGACGATACAAACCTTAGAAGACATGCTCCGAGCATGTGTAATTGACTTTGGTGGTAATTGGGATAACCATTTACCATTAATTGAATTCTCCTATAACAATAGTTATCATTCGAGCATCGAAGCTGCTCCATTTGAAGCACTGTATGGACGCAAGTGCAGAACTCCCGTTTGTTGGGCAGAAATAGGAGAAAGTCAATTATCAGGTCCAGAAATCGTACAAGAAACTACTGACAAGATAACACAAATCAAGGAAAGATTGAAGACAGCTAGAGATCGACAGAAGAGCTATGCAGACAATCGCCGCAAGCCACTAGAATTTCAAGTAGGAGACAAAGTACTTTTAAAAGTTTCTCCTTGGAAAGGAGTGGTACGATTTGGTAAGAAAGGTAAACTGAGTCCAAGATATGTTGGACCATTCCCAGTGATCCAACGAATAGGACCAGTAGCTTATCGTTTACAACTACCAGAAGAATTAGCTGGAGTACATGATGTGTTTCATGTATCCAATCTCAAGAAATGTCTATCAGATGAATCCCTGGTAGTACCTCTTCAAGATATAGAGGTAAATGAAAAGCTGAAATTCGTAGAGAAACCCCTACAAATAGAAGACCGGAAGATCAAGTTTCTCAAACACAAGCGACTAGTACTGGTAAAAGTCAAATGGGAATCCGGGAGAGGACCAGAATACACTTGGGAACTGGAATCAGAAATGAAGCGAAAATACCCTCATCTATTTCAGTAAATCTCGAGGACGAGATTTCTCTTAAGGTGGGGAGGATGTAACAACTCTCACAAAAATCAATAATTAGGATGATAATTAGATAATAAGGAAACCCTAATTGAGACACCCAAGTAATTCTGCACTAACCCTAAAATTTTCAGAACAATCGGAATCAGGATCAGGGCCCCTAAAACTCAAGGGGGGCAAACCCTAGTTGAACGTTTATCTAAATAAAACGTTGGGACAATCTGATTTGTCCAATTTGTTGATTCAGCCAAGCTAGTCCCGAGCCTAGGCAGCCTATAATTAGACTGCTTAGCTTACGGACCGCAAAGGAAACGGCTTACGGTCCGTAAGAGAGTCCCAAAAGTTACTATAAATAGCCGACCTAGGGACTTGAAATAGGAACTGAAAACGACGTAAAAAGCTTCTGTGTACGTCGAGTTATTTCGAAAACAGTCCAAAAACACACACATAATCACGAGGTGCTGCCGCAATCAGGGTAATAACTCGATCGCTATTACGATTCAACGTCCGATCGATTATAACTATCCAACGATTGTTTGAGTGCTGCTCAAATTGAGCTAATACTTTATTATTCATTGTGATTTCGACTTGAATGTTTGAGTGCTGTTCGAATTTGGACTATGCTCTGTCATTCGTTGTGAATCCATTGAATTATTAAGTATTGCACTTATTAATTGTTGTGAAGGTTTAATCTCGTGAATTGACGTAACTGTTGTATTAGTTACTAACCCGTTTGTGTGTGTGTGCATTGTTATTAAAATTAGGTTAATCACAGGCAAATTAGTAAGGCTTAAACTCTGCTCGTAAAATCTGCAATGTGAGTCATTCTCTTTTTATCAACTGTTTTACAAAACTCCAAATTATTTTCCAAAGTTATAATTACAGGGATTAAGTCTATGTAATCACCAAAGTACAGCCGGTATGTGGGGTTTTGTATACATTACTTATTTCCTGTCACACTTGGACAACGAGTTAGCCAAGGGGTGATCTGACCACAGTCACAGACACCATTTGGACAACGAGATAGCCAATGGGTAGTTGAGTGACAAGTACTGTGGGTAGTTGGTTTGATATCAGAAACATTGTAATTCCCCTTAATACTGTAAATTATAACAAGTGTGTCGTTTTAATAAACTGAATGATTCACTCAGTATTTCCCTGCTGACAAAACCTTTTTCAAACATGTTTCAGGTGATCTGTTGTGAGCGAGGAAAAGTGCCGTGGAGCACTCTCAGCTTAGAAAAGTGGCTCAATGTAAATAAATAAAAGAAACATGTTTTGAAAAATAAAGATTTCCCTGAGAAATCACATTATTGTAAATTACGGGAATTTATCCCTAAATTATGAAACGGGCAGTTTAAATTATTGAAAGATCCTGTTTAAAAGTCTTCCGCTGTCGCCTAAATTAAATACCACGGGATTTGTGTCCCGCGGCTCCTGAAACGGGTCAAACCGGGCGGGGGCCGTGACACTTTATGTCAAGAATAAAATAGGGACCTGAGATATCAATCTAGACTCAATAAATCAGCAAAGAACCGTGTGCATCAAAGAATTTATGAAGAATAAAATAGGGAAATACTCACCAATGAAGAACTCATCATCATCGGGACTACTTTCTGGCATCGGCGCCGCCTGGGTTCTTGACAGACTCCAAAGCTGCTCACATCTGGTACTCCAAAGAATAAAATAGGGAAATACTCACCAACGAAGGAACAACAAAGGAGGAAGGCATGGCTACCACTAAGAATACTGGAAGAGGAATCGGCGGTGGTAGGGTGAGGGGAAAGATACAGGATTGTATTAGAAGGGAGAAGAGTACATGAGAAGGAGAAGAAGATTCAGACTAGGGTTTTGAAAAGGAAAAAAAGGGACGAGGGGTGTATAAAAGGGATGGAAGTTTGGTACTGTTGGGCGGGAAAATGGAATTGAGGATGCCCTAATCAAGTGACACGTAGCCCAAATAACTTTCATTTATTATATATAATAGATGTGTTTGTGTGTGTGTGTGTGTGTGTGTAAATTAACATCTCAGTATTATAATAATAGGGAGGGATCCACTAAAAAGTGAGTTTTGTCTAAGTAGCATAAGAAGGAATGTGATGATAACATGTGACACTCCTTATAAGTAAGAAAGAATGGCACTTTGGTATTGAAACATTTTGGTCCTTATAAATAGGAGTGTGAAGATGACATGTGTCTCCCCTTTTATTTTCTCAAAAATACAATGAAAATTTTGTACAAAAAACTACAGTACAAAAAATATAGCACAAAAAAATCCAGTACAAAAAAAATCTAGTACAAAGAATATATAGTATAAAAAATCCAGCACAAAAAAATCTATCACAAAAATTTAACACAACAATGTATTACAAAATCCAGCACAAAAATACTATACAATATAGAGGGTTGAGATCCTGTACAAACAGCACATTCTGTGAGAACTATAAGAACAGATCTGAGCCATCCAACTTTTAGATCAATGGTTAGCGTTGATTACCATTAAAAACCTTATATTTAATTATTTCGTTATAAGAATAGGGGTAATATAGTAAAAGTGCTATTTGAATACCCCACCAAATCTCCAAACTTATCTGTTGGTCCCCACTTTTGCGAATAACTGTACCTCTCTCTCTCCTATCTGAAACGTCGCATAAGAACATTCACAATCGTCTTCATCATCAAACGTAGAAACTGTGCAGGATCTCAACCCTGAAGAAAGAAGCAACGTGAAGAGAATATTGTGCTGATCGATCGAGGAGACTTGAAATCGTCTTCATCATCAAACACAGAAACTGTGCTATCTCCGAAATCTCTGTTAGTCCACATTTGAAGATAGAAGCAACGTGAAGAGAATAATTGTGCTGATTGATCGAGGAGACTTGAAATCAGGTAAGGGTTTTTCTTTTTGAGAATTTTGTGTGGTTCGTCTCCTGGTTCAAGTTGTTAGTTTTTTTTTTTTTTTTGGGGGGGGGGGGATGCTGCTTGCACATGATTATTTTGGGGGGGGGGGGGGGGTTCCGATTGTCGTTCATTGAATGTTTGTGCTATCAGAAGTTCAGATGATTAGTGAACTAGGCTTTGTTGAATCGACTGACATATATCGTTCATGGGATGTTTGTGCTGTCTGATGTGCTGTTGTAATGTGAGCATAGATTTAGACTGAAAATACAATAAAATCAACAGCAAAACAACAACACAACAATCAAAATAATCACCAATTGAAGTTACACCAGGTAATTTGTTATTTATTTATTTTAAAAATTGGTTTGTTTTTCAGATTCACCATCAAGTTTGACTTTTTCATTAATTTAAAGATTGAATCTAGAGAGTTCAAACTATAAATCTGTATTGTGCAATTTTTCTATACGGTTTTTTTTTTTTTTTTTGGTTTCATGGTAGTGGTTTTTCATAACTCATGTGCTGATACGTCTGGCTTATGTGCTGCTGCATAGATGATTTTGTGGTGTGTTTTCTGGTTGGTTTCATCATCATATCCAAAGTGCTGATACAAATCGCAGTGTGCTATCATCATATCCAAAGTGCCATTTTTTGTAAATATGTTTTTTTTTGTTTTCCAGCAACACCAAATGTGCTATTTGAAATTGACATGGTGATGATCGTATCGTTGACTATTAACCTTTGTTCTATGCATTATGTTTAGGTGTATCATGTTTAATCTAGTTCAATTTTTTTCATTTTATATGTAGAGCGTAGTGCTAGATATGGAACTGGAATTGTCTGGAAATCAACACGTACGGGTCAATTTATTTATATTCTAGGTGTAAATATATCTAAAAGACCACAAGTCGGTATGCGCTTTAGGACACTTGATGAAGCATGTGCGTTCTACATGTACTGAAGGAAAACCGGAAGCCAGTTGATCCAACTTTTTAGTTTTTAAGTTTTTTTTACAAGTCTTTTTTTCAAGTATTTTGTACTCGGCGTTATGGGTTTTTAATTTCAGCAAGTCTTTTGGTGTGGTTCATATTTTTTTCTATAAAACTTTATGTGCTGATTTCTGTACGTATCTTGCGTGACTAACTTTATATCAATGTGCTAACCTTATGTGCTGATTTCTGTCCAATGTGCTACCAATGTGCTATCAATGTGCTAACTTTCAATATTATGTGCTTATTGTTCAATATTATGAACTAACTTTTTTGTGTTGACCATGATATGAGACTAAACTCGTTAGAATTTGACCATGATATTGGGTTTTCCAACGTAATGGTTTAATAAGATCCTTCAACTGACGTTCCTGTGTTTGAATCCATCATAAGAAGCGATCAAAAAATATAAAATCGATGAAATCAACAATCTGCATGTAAATCGCAATTGGAAGTTCGCAGATTAAAATCTGGAATGGGAAGTTACGTATTCAATCTATGATTTCAAAATTTCCATGAATATAGGGATAATTAAAATCAGGAATTATTTAAATGAAAAAAAGGTAATACAAATAACTGAAATACCCTTATTCTATTTTTTTTAAAGACAGATGTTACAAATTGTTTGGTTCTTATAGTTCTTACAGATATTGAGGTTTGTATTTGATCTCAACTCACAATATAGAAATACAACATATTTTTTAGGTTTTTTAGTTGTAATATTTTCTATAGCATTAGGGTACTCAAATTAAGGATAAAAAAACGTTCGATTTTATGGTGAAATTTTTATAAAAAATAATGTTGTATAAAAAAGTTATACACATTTAAAAAACGGATGTGGAATATGCATGTGTCTTTCTTGCACGTAGAGAGAGAAAGTTAATAAATATAATTTTCCAAAGATACCCCTATATTCCTCTTTTTTTCTATATTCTCATTTTAACCATTGATTTGAAAAATGAAAGGCTAAGGTGCTGTTTGGAAACATCTGAATGGTTAAGTGTTGAACTAGTAAGAGGTCTGAATCATTAAGTGTTGAACCAGTAAGAGGTCTGAACCATTAAGAGCCGGTATAATGCTTAACCGTTCAGATGCAAATGTCTGACCAATTGAGATTAGAGGTCTTAACCATTCAGACTCTGTATAAATCTTAACCATTCAGAGGCAAATGTCTGAACTATTCAGACATCTGCTCGTAAAACAAACAGTCTGAACCATTAAGTGCTAGACCAGTAAAAGATCTGAACCATTAAGAGCCTCATTAAGAAGTAAACAAACAACTCGTAAGATTTCTTTTTATCCTACTTTAATAAAATAAACTTTTTATTTGATCGAACCCCGTAATAATAGATCCATGATAATCATACCCTTACCCAATATCTTTCACAGTTAAATTTTGATTTGTATATTAGGTAATGCAAACGTAAACATTAATGGTATCTTAGATATCTATTTCCATTTGTAACTAAAGCAAATTAAGGCTAAAGGGTATGGGGAGCATGAGTTGGGTCATTAATGCCACATAGGATCATTAATGGATTGTTACACCATCCCCTTCCTTCATCCACCATGGTTGGCATGGATTAAACCATGACAACCATGAACCTACTTTCCTTTTTCAATGATTCATTTTCCTTTTCTACAAAAATAAATTAAAATAGGAAGATAGTGGTTTGAGTCATGACCACACCCTTAGGGTAGTGGTTTTGAATGATGGAGTAGAAGTGAATGACATGGCGCCGATGTGGAGGATCATGGTGACCATGAGGGTCATGACCACACCCTATAGCCTAATAAATAATTAAAAACACAAATCTAGAAGTAGGACATAACATTCTTTCGTATCCTTTTTTTTAAGTTGATGGCCTACAAAACTAGGTTTCAAAAGTCATGACTTGATGTAATGCATCATTACAACTTACTAAACCATATATTATACAATAAAGTAAGTGGAACCAATTATTCACATCTCACAAGTCACAATGCACAATGCCCTGGTACTCCCAATTATGCAAACATCTTAGAGATAAGAAAATTATTGATTCTAAAAAAACATATACACACGAGCATAAATATATCATTCCCACATATATATATATATATATATATATATAAACACTATAACGCGTCATGATACATTCTAAAACCAAGATATATATTTGACTCACTTTAGTTTTAAAATTAAAGAGTCTCGTTTTGTTAGGTGAGACAACTTGACTTATGATGTTAGTTCTATAAGAGGATGTAAGAAAATTTAATTCGATGTTAATATAGATCCAACTAATAAATGAAATGATGTTACTCAAACTAAACTAGGTTAATACTAACTAAAGAAAGTAACTATGCATGAAACTAAAATATATATTCGAAGAAAAAAAAAATTATTTATAATATTTGCATAAGATACTAACCCACTCACAAGAAAAATAAGAAGAAAAAAAATGCCATTTTCTCTTATTTTCAAATCAATAAATATATATCATTTTTCTTTGCAAATAATTAAAGTTTCTACACTAATGTGTGCCTAAACTTTATCAAATAGTTGTGTTATTTCGTCACATATTGTTGAATTGTTGGTCAAGAAATAAAATGTCCTCAACATTCCACAAACTGTCGGAAAAGTCACCACCACCATTGATGCCGGACCACTGGTTGTTTTCCTCCATTGTTGCGAACTCCATCTCTCGGTTGAAGCAACCCGAGGGGCTGATTAAAGGGCCATAGAAACCGTCGCTAATTGGGTTGTTACTTTGAAAGAAATCTTGATTTTGGCTCTGAGAGATCGGATAATAACCATCAGTCAAGTCAGACACAGGTGAAACCGATGTGGTGCTTGAACTATCTTGTGTATAGCTAGGGTTAACTAGGTTGTTACCATAACCATCATAAGTGTTGGTCATTAGTGACTGGCTTGTGTTATTGTTAATATGAATATTATCCATGTTGCTTTGGTTGAGTGGGTAGGAGGTGGTGGTGGTGGTTGTTATGGTGGAGGAATCTCCGGTGACGGTGGCGGTTGTGGTGGTGGAAGCCGCCTTAATCCGCTCCGCTAACCGCGGCATCCAAAGATAACGCATGGTGTCCTTAAACTGCTTGCTGTTTACATCACATTTTAATTGTTTAGCATGTTTTTGAACTCTTGTTCTCCAGTAGTTCTTGATCTCGTTATCGGTTCTTCCGGGTAAGTGTTGTGCTATTTTTGACCATCTGGATAGTTTAAACAGAAAGTTTATTTGAATTAAGTAAACCAACAAAGAGATTTAGTGACTGAATAAGTAATGTTAGCGACGACATACCGATTGCCCCAGCGCGAATGAAGTTCAAGAATCAAGAGCTGTTCTTCTAGAGTAATATTTCCACGACGGACATCAGGACGGAGATAGTTTAGCCACCGTAATCTGCAGCTCTTTCCGGTTCTCTTGAGTCCTGTATCATTATAATCAATAAAACCATAAGATTACGTCTTGCACAAGTTAATAGATGACCATGTTAACAAGAAAGGTACTTTATTTCCCCTTTTGTCCTTTAATATTTATGAATTATCTATGCCCAACACGTTATCTGCATTGGTGTTTTGCTAATTCACTACAAGAAAATGGGATTTGCAACCGATTTTCGGTCGCAAATTCGTTGCAAAAAGTCTTTTGTGACCGAAAAGTGTCGCAAACTCTCTTGATAATTAGAGTAATCTTGTGGTTGTCGCTAAAGTGTTGCTATTAGTGTAATCAAGAAGCAAAAGGCGAAATACATACCCGCGCAACGGGCAAGAGAATTCCATCGTCCTTCACCATGATGGGCGATGTAGTTGATGAGAGCAAAATCCTCTTCAACAGTCCAAGGACCTCTTCGAAGATCATCCGTCGTCATGTTGATGTTATCATCTTCTTCACCACCACTCATGTCAATACAACTGTTGATCATGTTATATTCCATGAACCTTTCTGATGTCTTTGTCTATTGATGTATGTATATGTTTGTGTTTGTGAGAGAAAGAGTTGTTGTTATGAGGAAAAAATGGTAATTTGGAATGTGGTGGTTTTGACATTAGGGTAAGAGGGGGTATGTTTATATAGAGAGAGAATGTCGGATGTGAGAGAAAGAGGAGAGAGAGAGAGAGCCGCAATAGTAAACTTGGACACCTAAAAAGAATTAACACTCGTGGCCTCGTGGGCTGTATAGTGCTCTAAAGTCGACCTTGGGAAGTTTGACACTTTGACTTTTTGGCGTAAGAGGTAGAAACTTTGATGGCTGTTTAGAAAATGGAATGGATTAGTCCGTATATTGTTTTATTTTACTTGTTTATCCCAAAAAACTGCTTTTAAGCGTTCACATGTGTTCAGAAGTATAAAGTCATTTTTAAACTCTTTCTTACAGGGTAGTCATGGTGGAAATAAAAATGTTTTATAATTGTTGATTTATACCCAATTATTTTGATGTTAGAAACCTATATATTACATGGGCTAAATATATAATTTAATTAAGTATTGGTACATTATTAAAAGGTGTATACCTTATTGATTTAAAAGTTGTATACCTCATCGTATATATTGGGTTTTTTGAGCGAAGAGTCTCGTTAAGAGCAGTATCTGTATCTCCTAAGATAGAGGTAATTAAAGTTTGTCATCATCATCTTATCCTTTGAAGATTCTACCTTATGAGTGAGATATTAATGTGTATGCTTGTTCGTTTATTATATGTTTGTTGGGTTAATGAGAATATAGTTGACATTTGTGATACATATCAAGTTATCTAAGTTTTAAAAATGGAAGAAGATTACAACCAGCTCCCCATTATCTTCATAAAAAGGGAATGAAACTTCCCTCCCCTCTCATAGTTATTATTGACTTCCAACGGAAAGAGATAGTGAACTTCCCTCCCCTTTCGGTTGTAGCCGAAAGGCAGTAGTGACAGTGTAAACAAGGCGGCAACAGAATTAAAATGGATAACAACGTTCATTGCAGTGTAGTGCAACAACAAATGACGCTTAGTGGTAAGTGGTTGGAGCAACTAATGAATCAAAGAAACAATTGTTTGGTTCGGTGGTGATCACAAGACAACATTTTAAGGTGGTATTTGGTACAAGTAGATGGACTGCTAAAACGTGAGCAACAATATAACAAGTCAAGTGAGTATTGTATCCACCCTTTAACTATTTTTGGGATGAAATACGTGCTCGATGTTGCGGTTAATCTTAATAGTACATTGAAGATTTAATGCCTACAATGTTATGTGCATCGTGCAGTGTTCTGATTAACAAATATATCAGTTTATGATTTTATTACATGAAGAGGGATAATGTGTGTGATTTAATGTTATGAGTAATCATAAAAGTTATTTAGGAATTTATAAATATGTCAATAGTTAAGTTATTGTGTAATGTATCATTAAATGTTATGGCTCATGTTGATTTAGGATTTAAAAACAGTTTTAGAAAGAAAAAAAAAAAGAGATGTGTTAAAGGTTTTTCCCATAAAGGTAGGAAAAATGGTAATTGTTTTAGGTGCATTGGCTTTAAAAGGGTGTTGGTGGAATTGGTTGATACTAATTCAAAGGTAACACACTAGGAATGATAGACCATATGGGCTATATGACAAGATGTGAGGTACAACACTACCCTTACCGATCCATTGGCTTACACGTTCATGTGTAGGTTGAACCCCGAAACATGCCAAAGGGTCGAGAGATATTGTCAGGTATATTTAAGATTACAAGTGATATGTTTTATAACTTTTGAGGAAAAAAATTCAAAAAAACCTTTTAAATGGCCTAGTTCTCACAACTTAGGTGGTTCTCATTTTAACCCATCTATATATATATATATATATATATAGGTAGAGGATCCTGTAAAAAATGCCTAAAGTGTGAGAAGGGTAAAAAAGAATCTCAGCCATTAGATCTTTTGATCTAATAGTTGAGATCAATAGAGATCAAATTGTAAAATATTTTCATTAATTTGGACTTATTTGAAATATCTAGGGGCAATATAGTCTTTTAAACCCACTAGAAATTAGGTAATGCACATGTAACTTCCCCCCGTCTTTTTTAAACGTCAATAACTTTTTGTACGTAACTTTTTTTTAAAAAAAAAAATTACACCATAATAACGAGTGTTTTTTTATCTTTAATATGAGTACCATATTGCTATACTTATATAGAGAAAAAAATATGTTTCGATCAGATGTTTAGTCAATGAATGGTGTTATATACTTGTTGAATGGTGTTATATACATGATGAATGGTTTATAAACTTACTGAATAGTGTTATATACTTGTTGAATTGTATTATATACTTGCTGAATGATGTTATATACTTACTGAATGCTGAATGGTGTTATATACTTCCTATAATTAAGGTGACGGTTATGGAAAGTTTTTAATTAATTGAATTAATGATAAAATTACTTGTTTACCCTTTTCAATTAATTTAGATCTAATGGCTGAGATTCTTTCTTACATTTCTCACACTTTTGGTCTTTTTTACAATAACCTTACCCTATATATATATATATATATATATATATATATATATATATATATATATGAGAAGGATCCGTTAGAAACCACCCTTTATTGCGAGAAACCAATATGAACACAATCCAAAATACCTAAAAAACACATAAACTTTTTTTTATGACGAAAATTAGCGATTATAAAAAAATATTAAAAAAAACTGTATGTTTTTAGATTTTTTTAAGTTTTTAGAGGGTTTAACTTTATGGTTTAGTTTTTAGCATTTAGATTGGGTGGGGGTAGGGGTGGGGGTGGGGAGGTTTAGGTTTTTGGAGGGTGGGGGATTAGGTTTTTTTTAGGTTTTTGGTGGGTGGGGGGTTAGGGTTTTTTTTAGGTTTTTGGGGGGTTTAGCTTTATGATTTACTTTTTAGATTTAACTTGGGTATGGGAGTATAGGTTTTTTGGGGGTGGGGGTTAGGTTTTTTTAGGTTTTTGGGGGTGGGGTGGGGGTAAGGTTTTTTTTAGGTTTTGGATGGTGTAGTGGGTTTATTTTGTTGTATTCACATTGGTTCTCACAGTTTTCGCAATAAAGGTAGTTCTCGCATGAACCCTACCCTATATAAAGGAACGGGATCAGGAGAGAACGATTTGAAGTGTGAGAACAGTGAGAACGATTTTCAGCCATAGGATATTTATGATTTGTGGCTAAGATGATGCGGTGGCATTTTTGTAAATAATGGGAACCTTATAATTACCAGGAGGGGTAAAATTGGAAGATCTAAACAAGGGTGCACATGCTAATCACATGCCATTTTCCCCATCATATTTAAACGCCAATAACTTTTTTATACGTGATTATTTTTCTAAAAAAAATTACACCATAAAACTCAGCTTTTTTATCTTTCCAACGAGTATACTATTGATATACTTTTCGAAAAAATTGAAATGGGTTTTATGGCGTTTTTCTGAACTGGGTGTTTTATGGCGTTTTAGACTAGTTATTTTTATGGCGTTTTAACTAGGTATTTTCATGGCATTTTTCTGAACTGCGTGTTTTATGGCGTTTTAAACTAAGTTTTTCATGGCGTTTTTTCTGAACTGAGTGTTTTATGGCGTTTTATTTGAACACCCAGTTCATGTGTGTGGGTTTTTTTGACAATATTACCCCTTAGTGTAATTTAGCATCAATGCCACATGTCAACTCCAAAATCATTCTCACTGTTCTCACACTTTTCACCGTTCTCTCTAAATCCCTAAGCTTTTCGTAATATATACATATGTATAGTTTAAAAGTGATTATATACATACATGTATAATTCAAGATTTGACCATATACATATATGTATATGGTGAATTTTAAACTATAGATATGTGTATATTACGAAAAGCTTAGGAAAATGTGTGGTACGGAATGATTCTCAAGTTTCTCAAATAGGGTGGACTTCTCTTAGTATCTGAGCATAAAAAATATTAAAAAAAAAAAGATTTTTTTTTATTTTTTTAGATTTTTTTAGATTTTTTTAGGTTTTTTTGGGGTTTAGTTTTTAGCATTTTAGCTTGAGGTGGGGGGGTTAGGTTTTTTGGGGGTGGGGGAGGAGAGTTTAGGTTTTTTTTTTTTTTTTTTTTTTTTGGGGGGGGGGTTAGGTTTTTTTTGGGGGGGGGGGGGTTTAGGTTTTTTTTAGGGGGGGGGGGTTGGGGGTTAGGTTTTTTTAGGTTTTTTTAGCTATTTTAGGTTGTGTTCACATTCTCAAGATTCTCACAATAAGGGTGGTTCTCGCATGAGCCCCTCCCTATATATATATATATATATATATATATATAGAGAGAGAGAGAGAGAGAGCGCATCATGAGAAAACTAAATCTAAATGAGAAAACTAGAAAACTAACTAAAAAAGTCTAAAAAAACATACCAATTTTTTATAAAAAAATCGCTATTTTTTACATATAAAAAAAATTTCAAAAAAAAAAAATTGTTGTACTACACATGTGCATTATATGTGTACTACACATGTACACTGTATCCGTAATAGTGCACATGTGCAATACAACAAAAAACGAATTTATTTATTTATTTTTGGAAAAAAATTTTCCATGCATAAAAACTAGCGATTTTTTAAAAAAAAAAATGTAAAAAAAATTGGTATGTTTTTTAGACTTTTTTAGTTAGTTTTTGGTTTTTTCATTTAAACTAGTTTTCTCATGATCTATCCCTATATATATATATATATATATATATATATATATATATATATATATATATATATATATAGGGGAAGGTTTAAATGAGAACGCTAAATATTGTGAGAATCGTGAGAAAAAAATGAAAAAGCAAGAACTTGGTCAAAAACAACTCAAATTCAAAAACATTTTCTACACTTATCATTATTATTCGAATACAATGTTAGAAATTTAATTTACACGTTTAAATATACGTGAATTCGTAAATAAAGAAAATTTACACATGTGTAAGTTTGCCATTTACATATGTGTAAATCTGTTATATTTACACATGTGTAAAAAATCTAAAAAGAGTGATTTTGAAAGAAGAAATGAATTATTTAATGTTGTAAATTATTTTTTTGATGTTGTATGTTAATTACAATGAGATTTGTATTAAAAAAAATTGGTTTTGATTGGTTTTTTCATTCGTTCTCACGGTTCTCGCAATATTTGGTGTTCTCAAGATAACCCTTCTATATATATATATATATATATATATATATATATATATATATATATATATATATATATAGGGTTTGGGTTCATTTCAGAATTCTAGATAATTGCAGAACTTTCAGAACTCTTAATAAACAACCTTTTTATTTAGTTTTTTTTAGAGCACTTTTATCATTTTTCCATGCATTTTTATGATTACATACATGTTAAAACTAGTTTATCATTTTTTTAGTATGTAATTTTATGATTAGACATATGTAAACTGGTTTTTTTACATATATGTAATTAGTTGTTACACATATATACAATTTGATTATTATACATATGTAAACAACTCTTAACATGTATGTAATCATAAAAATACATATAACAAATGATAAAAGTACCCTAAATACAGAAATTTATATATAAAACAATTGTTTGTTAGGAGTTCTGAAATTATTTAAAATTCTGAAATGATCCTCAGCCTATATATATATATATATATATATATATATATATATATATATATATATATATATATATAGGGAGGGGCTCATGCGAGAACCACCCTTATTGTGAGAACCTTGAGAACCAATGCGAACACAACCTAAAATAGCTAAAAAAACCTAAAAAAACCTAACCCCCCCCCCCAACAAAGCTAAATGCTAAAAACTAAAACCCCCAAAAAACCTAAAAAAAACCCAACCCCCCCCCCCCAAGCTAAAATACTAAAAACTAAACCCCCAAAAAACCTAAAAAATCTTTAAAAAAATCTAAAAAAAAAATTTTTTAATATTTTTTATGCTCAAATCGCTACTTTTAGTGGCAAAAAAAAAATTTTTTTAAAGTTTTTTTTTTTTGCTTCGAAAAGTAGCGATTTTTATATAAAAAATATTAAAAAAAAATTTGTGTGATTTTTAGCTATTTTTAGGCATTTTTGGTGTGTTCACATTGGTTCTCGCAGTTCTCACAATAAGAGGTGGTTCTCGAATGATCTTCTCCCTATATATATATAAATATATATATATATATATATATATATATATATATATATATATAGTGTATGGTTTATTGGGGAACAGTGGAACACTAAAAAAGTGGAGATCCGGGGAACAGTTTTAAAAAATTTAACTTAACATGTTCAAAATCAATTGTTTTAAATCTTTTTTCAATGCTTCTCCTTATAAATACTTGTAGAAGCATTTTTAATAAACAAAAAAAACTAAAAATATAAAAAATAGTTAAAAAAAAGGGTAAAAAAATGTTTTTACAAAAATTATTTTTTTATTTCAAATAGTTTTTACCCATTTTTATAAGAAAAAGCGCTGAGAAAAAATTTTAAAAAATTGATTTTTTAACATGTTAAGTTAATTTTATAAGATATACATATTTTTTAAACATTTTTTATATTTTTAATTTTTGATTTCTTTTATTAAAAATGTTTCTACATGAATTTATAAGAAAAAGCGCCGAAAAAATTTAGAAAAAAAATTAATTTTAACATGTTAAGTATAATTTTTAAGAGTGTTCCCCGGTTCCTCACATTTTTTGTGTTCCCCAATGAACCTTCCCCTATATACACACACACACACACACACACACGTGTGGAGAGTTCAAATGAGAAGAATTTTTTTTGTAAAAAGTAGAAAGAAGAAGTTTCAACCAATAAGAATGTTAAATTTACTTCATTTAATATTTACATTTAATTTTAATATAAGGGTATTTTGATAAACTTTACATAGATCATTAAATTGTAATATTCCCCTTTAATAACTAACTAATTTAAATTTGTAACTCTTTTTCAAAATATATAGTTTTTCAAGTTAAAAAACAACTTAATTTAAAGTGTAAAATAAATTAAAAGGTGGTGTGTAAGATAAATTACGAGTTGTGTAGTATATATTTCGAGGTGTGTAGGATAAATTTTGACGTTTTTAGGATAAAATTCTATAATGTGTAAGGTATATGTAGGAAAATTTTGATATGTGTAGGTTTTGTAGATTATATGTAGGATAATTAATGATTAGTTGACTAATTAATTAAATTAAGAAAAATTAATAAGATAAGTTATAAATGAATTAGTATTTTACCAATATGTCATTTCTTCTTTTTCTTCTTTCAATAATTTTCTTCTCAAGTGAACCTCACCCATATATATATATAGGGGAAGGTTCAAATGAAAACCACTTTTATTGCGAAAACTCGAAAACTAACTAAAAAAAGCCTAAAAAACACACCAATTTTTTTTTACAATCTTTTTATTAAAAATCACTAGTTTTTATATATAAAAAAAACTTTTTTTTCAAAAAAATAATTATTTTGTAGTGCATATGTGTAATAATTCACATGTGTAGTACACATACATATGTGTACTATTACACATGTGCACTACAATTTTTTTTTTTTTTTGAAATTTTTTTTCATATAATTTAAAGAGCGAAATTTTTAGGTTTTTTTAGTTAGTTTTCGAGTTTTCGCGATAACTAGTGGTTTTCATTTGAACCATATATATATATAGGGGATGGTTCAAATGAAAACCACTTTTATTGTGAAAACTCGAAAACTAACTAAAAAAAGCCTAAAAAACACACAAAAAAAAATTTTTTTCAATTTTTTTTTATAAAAATCGCTAGTTTTTATATATAAAAAAAACTTTTTTTCAAAAAAAAATAGAAAAAAAAATTTTGTGTAGTGCACATGTGTAATAATACACATGTGTAGTACACATACATATGTGCAGTATTACACATGTGCACTACACAAATTTTTTTTTTTTTTAAATTTTTTTTATATTAAAAAACCTGCGAAATTTTGATTGCAAAAAAAAAAAATTTTGTATTTTTTTTGGCTTTTTTTAATTAGTTTTCGAGTTTTCACAATAACTAGTGGTTTTCATTTGAACCTTCCCTTATATATATATATAGAAAAAGTGTAAAATACAATACGGCTTAACGTACATTGCGTACGACAACGTGCGTGATTATGTGTATAACGTGCGTGATTAATGTTTTCATCTTGCGTGATTAATGTTTTCCAACATGCGTGATTTGGGTTTTTTAGTTTATAACGTGCGTGATTTTCAAATGAACGTGCGTAATTATCTGTCGTATGTGATGTACGTTAAGCCGTATTGTACGTTAACTGGCCCCTCTCTCTCTCTCTCTCTCTCTCTCTCTATATATATATATATATATATATATATATATATATATAATGTAGCACACGCTAACGACATATGCCCCTTTTATTTACCACCAATCTATAAGCATATTTTACGTGGTGTATTTAGGTAGTAACCTAATATGAGTAGTACAAGTAATATAAATGATCACAATTTAGGTGTACATGCATTTTTGAGGATATTTGTAAAGGATCTATATTAAAATTCTATAAACCGTTAACATGTCTCTAGGATGTGTACGACCCAAGTCAAAAACTAATATAAACTATCAAAGGCGGTTTATAAGATTATTACGCAAAATATTAATCAATTCTAACGCAACACACAAGCTATCCAATATAGTGTTTCAACCTGTTTTTGTTTGACTATGTTAATTGATAGAGATGTGACATTAGATATAATCTTTGAATTTGAGTCGTTGGTCAAGAACAATACAGTTTGATTTGGATTGTGTATTTGTATAAAGAAGTGGTTGATTGGTCCCCCCCACTCTCACCTCACTCTTCCCTAATTAGTTGGTTCATACATGTAACTAAATCGAAATAAACTATAAGCCTCACCATTTTGATGGTAAAAACAATGTCAAAATTTCCCATCTCATTGACCACTACTTATGATGATTTACCATGGTTGAACAAATGAACAGTGACGATTCTTACCATGGCAGAATCTTCGGTAAGGTGGTTCATGCGTCATCATTGTCTGAAGAAGCGGATGATCTCACGTTCGACCTCGTCGGAGTGTTGGTCGGGGATGGTGAGAGGATTAATCAATCCGTTACCCTTTGTTGGAACGACAAGAAATTCAAAGTTTGGGTTACTGAAGAGATGGGTGATTGGATTCCGGACTGTATCTACGGAGAGAGTGATTTGGAAGGTTTACCAGTTAAAAAGACGGGTGAGGATGGGGTCTACGTTGATAAGCCGGCGCCGGATGTTTTTTCTCGCCCACCGGAGGGGATGGAAGATCAACAGTTTGGTAACCAAACAGTCACTCATAATCAAAGGGGTTCAGGTAACAAAGAGGTGGGATCTGCTCACCTTGACCGGGGGGGGGGGGGGGGAACAAGGCAGGTGGACAAGGATCGGCTCAAGTCCCAATGGATGGTTTTAGTATTCCCATAAATCTGGAAGAAGGTGAGATCCCCGTGGCTTTTAATGTCTGTGGGCTGGAAGCTTTTAATAATATGGAACCTGGGCCGGTTAGACCTTTTAAGGCCCAAAGAAGAAACAGAAGACCAGGTTTAGCCAAAGCCCATTCTAGTAAAAGTTATGTTAGCAACTCTGGGGGGCCTACTTCAAAAAAAGAGAAGGAGATCGGATGCTCCGAGGGATGGTGGGGGCCAGCGGACCCTTGTGGGAGAGAAGATTATGGGGTGTAGATAGGGATCGAGGAACTATCGAACCATTTTGATCTCAATATTAGGGCTCTAGAGGATTATCAGACTCAATTGGATAAAGATTTTCAAGTCGCCGAGGTCACACAGGTGGGCGATGTTTCAAACACAGAGCCGATCACCGAAGGGTTGATGATGAACGATGACAGGACTAACGTTGAAATTGAGGAGACGATCACGGTAGGGTTGGAGCTGGGTGCGGATTTGCAAAAACATCGCAACATGGTCGTGGAGATGATCAGGAAAGAAAGTATTCAGTCTGGTCTACAATGAATTTCCTATCTATCAATATTAGAGGTATGGGGTCTAATGCGAAGGCTAGTTGGATTAGAGGCTTGAGGCAGGAGCTTAAGGTTAACTTCTTGGCTATCCAAGAATCCCAATTTGAGGTAATCAGTTCGGTTTTAGCTTCTAAATACTGGGGAGGGTCTAATTTTTCTATGGATTTTGTTGGAGCTTCGGGTAGATCGGGGGGGGGGGGGGTTTGTATCCTGGATCCCCAATTTTTCAAAGTTCAGGGTGTGTCAAAAAATAGGAACTTCTTACTTTTAAAGGGATGTTTGGTTGGCTGTAATCAAGATATCAATATCGCTAATATTTACGCCCCCCCCCTCCCCCACAGTGTGTCAGATAAAAAAATTTTATGGAATAATCTGCTGGAAGTTATGAGTTCAGGTTCAGGTAAATGGGTGTTTTTGGGGGATTTCAACGCAATTAGATATCCAGAGGAATGGAAGAACTCTGCCTTTGTTGGTTCGTGTGTGAAAGAATTTAACGACTTCATTGACTTGGTTGGGTTGGTTGAGTATGGCATGAAAGGCCGCAGATTCACTTTCCTTGCTCCAAACTCCAATAAGCTAAGTAATATCGATAGAGTTTTGGTTTGCAAAGATTTTTTTTGAAGCTTGGCCTGAGGCGTGTTTGAGAGCGTTACCGAGGTTACATTCGGATCATTTTCCGGTTTTCCTTGAGACCAGTCGGAATAATTTCGGTGCCAAACCCTTCAGGTTTTTTAATTCCTGGCTCGAGATGGAAGGTTTTATCGCGTTGGTGGAAAACGCGGCAGGGTCCTTTGTGAAAAATGGGGTGCGGTCAGACGTTGGTTTGGCTGAAAAATTAAGGCATTTAAAAAAACTCTATTAAAACTTGGAGAAAAGATATGATTGTCAAAGATAAGGAAGACATATCAAGGGATAAAGAGGAACTCGAGCTCTTGGACAGTGTATGCGAGGAGAGGGATCTCTCTGAAGAGGAAGTGTGGATCAAGGAGGAGTGTCTGAATAATATTTGTTAAAGGGAGCGGTTGTTGGCTTTAGATTTGAAACAATGATCTCGTTGTCGATGGGCAGTGGAGGGGGACGAAAATTCTGCTTTCTTCCATAGGCTTATCAATAATAGAAAGTGCAAGAATGGGATTCCGGGTTTGTTTATTGGAGGTGTTTGGGTCACGAACCCAAAGCGTATAAAGAAAGAGTTTTTTGGTTTTTTCAGAAATCACTTTGCGGAGAAGTATAGTGTCAGACCTGGACTTGTTTGCCCCGGGATTAAAAGGCTTTCGGGGGAGGACTCCATCAGTATCTCGGATCAGCTCTCGTCTAAGGAAATTAAGGATGCTATGTTTGAATGTGGGGCGGACAAGGCCCCGGGTCCAGACGGATTTAATTTTAAGTTTATAACGCGTTTTTGGTCGTTTCTCGAAGAAGATTTCAAGGATTTAATGTCCCACTTCTATGATACTGGTTCTATTCACAGGGGGTGCAGTTTGTCGTTTATTACACTTGTTCCCAAGATCAAAGATCCGATACGTATGAAGGACTATCGTCCGATTAACCTTATCGGGGTTATAAGTAAAGTTATTCCGAAGATTCTGGCTAATCGAATGAAAAAGGTTATTGGTAAAGTGGTTTCGATTCCCAATCGGCTTTTCTTAGGGATAGATACATACTTGATAGTCCTTTGATTCTAAGTGAGGTGTGGTCTTGGTGCAAAAAGATGGGTAAAAAGTGTTTATTTTCAAAATTTACTTTGAAAAGGCGTTTGATAATGTAAACTGGGGTTTCATGGTTGATATGATGGAACAGATGGGTTTTCCCCCTCTTTGGTGCAAGTGGGTGAAAGGGGTGCTCATCTCGGCTAGATCGTCGGTTCTGTTCAATGGTTATCCTACGTTTGAATTCCAATGACAAAAAGGTTTACGCCAAGGTGATCCGCTCTCGCATTTCCTTTTTCTTATTATTATGGAAGCTTTCTCTTGCATTATTTCTAGAGCTTGTGATATGGGGAGATTTAAGGGGGTTAAGTTGCCCAATGAAGGCCCGGTGATCTCGCACCTTCTTTATGCAGACGATGCTTTAATTATGGGGGAATGGTCGGAGGAGAACATTAGAATGATTACGAGGATCCTTCGGGTTTTTTATGCTTGCTTGGGCTTGAAAACTAATTTCCATAAATCTAATTTGTTTGGGGTTGGAGTGGAAGAGGCCGAGGTGTCTAGGTTGGCTTTGGTTCTGAGTTGCAAAAAAGGAGACTCCCCGATTAATATTTGGGCATTCCTTTAGGAGCCAATATGAATCGGGTTAAAAACTGGGACCCGGTGGTGAGGATATTCAAAAATAGGCTTGCTTCGTGGAAAGCTAATTCTCTTTCTATAGGGGGCGCGTGGTGCTAATCAAAGCGGTGCTAGAAAGTTTACCCATTTATTATTTCTCTATATTTAAAGTGCCGATTAAAGTGGTAGATAAGCTGGAATCCTTGATGAGGAATTTTTATGGGGAGGGTAGGTGGAAGTCAGAAAGATGCATTGGGTGGCGTGGGACATTGTCACTCGTCCTATAAAATCTGGACGGCTGGGTATCAGTAGTCTGAAATTGGTGAATGAAGCTCTTCTGGCGAAGTGTTGTGGAGATATAGGGTGGAAGAAGAGAGTCTTTGGAGAAGGGTCGTTCTGGCGTGTCATGGTAAAAGATGGAAATGGTCTAGTCTACCTTCCAATCCTGCTTTGATGGGAGTTTGGAAAAATATTATGTCTATGGAATCTAAAGTCTTTGGTAGGTGGGAAGCGCGTTCATTGCCATATTAAAGGGATTGTGGGTGATGGGAGTAGTATTCGGTTTTGGATTGATCATTCGTTTGGAGACGCTCCTCTTATGTTAAGATGGCCTAGGTTGTTCGCTCTTGAAAAATATAAATCGTGTTTGGTTCATGATCGGATTCCGGCAGAGGGAGGTACCGGCGTTAAAAATTGGGTGTGGATCAGACCCCCTGCTTCTTCGGATGAAGTCTCTGAGTTGGAAGATTGTTC
The DNA here is from genome assembly GCF_002127325.2 of Helianthus annuus. Classification (NCBI taxonomy): domain Eukaryota; kingdom Viridiplantae; phylum Streptophyta; class Magnoliopsida; order Asterales; family Asteraceae; genus Helianthus; species Helianthus annuus. The sequence continues at coordinate 123,069,627 of NC_035437.2, forward strand.
GAAAGAGTTGGGTGGGCTCTTTACGTCTTTGGTGAAGGATGTTTGGAAATGGAAGCCGGATGTTTCAGGTCACTTCTCCCCTAAATCGTTTAAAAAGTTGGTGATGGGCAACGTCATTGAGGAAGACGTGTTGTCGGCTAAGGGTTACGGTTGGGTCCCGGCTAAGTGCAACATCTTCGTTTGGAGGGTGGCTATGGATCGTATTCCAACTAGACAAAATTTGGGTAGAAGAAACATTAATATCGATACGTTTGATTGTGCTCTGTGCGGGGAAGCAAATGAAGACGTGGACCATATCTTCACTTCTTGTATCGTTTCGATTAGAGTATGGAATCGGGTTTGTTCTTGGATTAAGCTTCCTCCTTTTTTTGCGTTCTCCTTCAAGGATATCATTGACTATCATAAAATTGTTGGTGGGGACAAGAAGACCAAAGAGATTGTTCGTGGGATTTTTATGGTGGCAGTTTGGTGTATTTGGAAAGCTAGAAACGAAAAGATCTTCGCAAATGGTAGAGGCATAAGTAACGACATTTTTGGGGATGTAAGATCTCTAGATTTCTTTTGGTTAAAATATAGATCCAAGTATAGGGATATTGTTTGGAGAGACTGGTGTAACTATCCTTTGTATATGATGTAGTGTTTTTGGTGCGTCCTGCGCTTTTTTGGTCAGGCCGGCCTGTTCTTAATGAAGTTTTCCTTTCAAAAAAAAAAAACTATAAAACTGTCTATGCATAACCACTTTTAACTAAGTTTGAACGCAATTAATCAAGATTGGCTTTATTGACCATCATTGGTTGTGTTTTACCAAGATTGATTGTCACTTGCCAATACCAATGTTGGCACCAAATGAGCATGCTAACATGTTGGGTTATTTGAGGTTGATGTTTACCGAAATATACTAAGTTTGATGTTTTTACTGTTGAAATACGGTGTCACTCCTGAAAACGTAGTTATTTCAGAAGTTCCAGATTACATATTATTGCTGACGAATGAATAGTCACTACTGAAGTCCGCATTACTGTTGAGGTCACTTTTGCCACTGAGATCTTTGTGTTAGTAATGTGTAGAGCGTCATCCTTGTACCTGTAAAAAGACAAAGGCTTGCAGTTTCCAGACTCATGTGTTGTGTTTTCATGTATTTTACTATTTATCCAATGATCTAATAGTTTAGTAGTTAGCATGTATTTGTATGAATTAATGGTTTGTATTGATTAGATTCTAAAATGAATCTTATAGATTAACTCAAAAATTATGTCCAACATTGTTTGGTTAGTGCAAGGTCCGATTAGTTTAGTGAGACTCTCATTGTTTGTGTGTGCTTGATTGTAAACTTGAAACTCCATAGTGAATTTTATTGTTCATAAAGTTCTTGGTGCGGTCAACCTTTTCACTATTTTGTTTACTAAGTTTGTTTTCGCCTCTCTCAGTAAATCACATAAATTGTTTAGTGGTAGAACCAATCAAGACCTAACTGGATATATTAATTGTCAGACCCCCAAATTACCACCTGCGGGGTTTTACCGTGAGGCGTGTGACGTATCGGGATTTAGCCACTAATAATGTCGAAATAATAGTAAACAATATAAAACACAATCATCATGTCCAACATGAATAGTGTATATCAAATGAAACGTTTCAAACAAAGTATATGTTCAGCGGAAGCAATTGCAATTTTTTCAAACAATCAAAACCAGATTGTTTTAAAATGCATAATATTGAGAGTTCTTATCAAACAACACGACCCATGACACTTCCAGCTCTCCAGACTGCAAGTTCCAATGCACTGATGTATCTAACGACCTGTAAACATGCAAAAGAGTGTCAACATAAAGTTGGCGAGTTCACAGCTTTGTTCAACGTAAATCATGTAAATGTTTAGCTTAAAGACATGTCAATAAATAATAAACTGGGTACCGATATGAGTGATTATGTTTGTTGTGCCCTTATCAATGTCTATCGGCATTGAACCAAAATGATTAAGGTCCTTAGTTCCCCCCGGCTCCCAGCACGGTGTGAGGTTTGTCAAACCTAATAGCGCTATCAACTAATACCCCGTTGTTTCCCAGACAACTAGCTCGGTAATAAGTAGGGACTTACATGATAGAGATTGAGTTTATTCACTGGCATCGAAATTAAACTACAACATTTATTAAAAGTATTTCTCCCATGAATAATGTTTTGTCCCCCCAGGACGCATGCTTGTGAAAGAGTAGTGAACTCACCTTAGTTTGCTCGATATGTGTTAACGTGCTTCTACGCATTAATAAGTGTTAGGTCCGTTACACGTGACCTAATGTACAATAATGTGTAAGTATGTATGCAGGTAGGGTTCCGCAATACCCTAATTATCCAAACAACCCAGTGTTTACTGTGATCAGGTTATCAAGTCTAACATATAGTATCATACAATGGTTTTCTCTAGTTAGTGTCATGTAGTTTGATTTTGAGAAATTCGAACATATACATGTTGGATAAACTCGGATACATATAGTTTATTAATAAGCTCGGACATATACATGATAAACTCGGGCCAACAAAAAAGTTTAGAAAATACATACATATCTTCAGACTCATGAACTCAGACTATCTCAATTCCACACTTAGACTCGAAACCAGACATCACATATTCGGACTGACCTAAATCCTATGTAAGCTTGGAAACAATTTGGAACTCATGTAAATTCGGAACATATCATTAATTTCGGAACAGGTATAACCAATATATACAAACTCGGAATAGTTATTTAAGTTCAGAATATATATAATTATAAAATCGGAATGGTTACATAAGTTCGGACATTTATGAAACTCAGAACCCCCTTCCTTTTAAACAACTCCGGGCATGATGTATTAAGAAACTCGGAACCCTTTTTTTATTACAAACTTGGACAAACTTGTCCCACATAAATTCAGACTATTTGAAATAAACTCGGAATATCATATGCTAGGAACCTTACAACAAAACTCGGAACAATTTAAGCAAACCTCAAACTCCCTTGTTTCCTTCTAAACTCAGACGACATAGTGTTATATATATATATATATATATATATATATATATATATATATATATATATATATAACTCGGACACATCTTTTATAATCAAACTCGTGCGCATCTTTTATAATCAAACTCGGACATGGTGTATTGAGAAACTCGGACAACAACATGATATACAAATAAACTCGGACACTTACATTAATTCGGAATATATAAAACTCGGAAACTCTTATTAATTTGGAATATATATGTAAAACTCGGAAACTTTTTTCCTTCTAAACAAACCCGGAACAAGTATTTATATAATTCGGACTTTATGACTTCACAAAGTCGGACCAGTGTATTCCCGGATTAACAACGTAAAGTAACACAGAATAGGCAAAGATCACAGTTTTCAATGTAACAGTTCTACGATCAAACCCTAATCTCAACAATCAATAATGTTACGAACCAAAACAACAGTTTAGCATTTCTATTATGCCAATAGCATCACTAACATCTAGCAGCAATTACACATTCATTCAAGCATGATTAACTACACACAGGACAATTGTTTGGATATCTAGGGTTATGCATGGAATCAAAAGAACAAAGTCATCAACATATAACACAAAACACTTACCTTGGATTCAATCTATTGTTTGTTCTTGATGGGTTGAAAGATCAGAGAGTAGATGATTGTGTGTGTGATTATATAGCCAAGAATGATTAGAGAATGCAACTATCGTATGATTGAGATTTGGGGAGTTTTAGGGCTGCAGTATTTTATTATAATTTCTATATTAACCCTAAACACCCTTAACTCTAAAACTTTTACACAAAGCACACATCTTCCAGTTTGCAGTTTAAGCATATAATTCACGTATTTATCATGCAATGTATAAGTTCCATATAAACCGTCCGTTTATAATTACTATTCAAGTTAGTCACCAGTGTTCGAGAATTAACTTGTGTGTGTTCTGGTAATTCCCGGAATTACCAAAGTAGACTCATTTAACTAACCATAGTTAAATCCAGTGCTATAAATGTATGTCTAAACTAAGGGACTGTTTGTTTACCTCTTGATGAGGCTCTTACTGGTTCAGCACTTAATGGTTCAGGCTGTTTGTTTCACGAGCAGATATCTGAATGGTTCAGACATTTGCCTCTGAATGGTTAAGCATTATACAGAGTCTGAATGGTTAAGACCTCTAATCTGAATTGGTCAGACATTTGCCTCTGAACGGGTAAGCATTATGCAGGCTCTTAATGGTTCAGACCTCTTAGTGGTTCAGCACTTAATGGTTCAGACCTCTTATTGGTTCAGCACTTAACCATTCAGATGTTGCCAAACAGCCCCTAACCGTGGTTAGGTTAAAGTATTAACCTAAAATTGCGGGTTGTCACATCATCCCCAAGTTGAAAGAAATTTCGTCCCGAAATTTGGTAGGCAGTCACAGTAGAGTGAAAAGGATAAGTGAAGATGACTGTGGGTTTTCCTCGGGTACCACATCATCCCCAAGTTGAAAGGGAATACTGTCCCGAAATTCGCTAGTCATATCAGTGTTAGGTTCATCGATTTTGAATAAATGAGGATACTTGAGCATCATTTGATCCTCGCATTCCCACGTGAACTCCGGTCCACGCCTTGAGTTCCAACGAACTCTCACGATAGGTATTCGACTGTGTTTACGGATCTTGACTTCCCGGTCCATGATTTCAACAGGTTCCTCGATAAATTGCAACTTGTCATTGATTTTTAGTTCTTTTGAAAGGAACCACAAGTGTTTCATCAGACAAACACGTCTTTAAGTTAGACACATGAAAAACGTTGTGTACGCTACTGAGTTCATCAGGCAACTCAATTCTATAAGCCATTGTACCGATTCTTTCTAAAATCTTGAATGGCCCAACATAACACGGATTGAGCTTGCCTCATTTCCCAAAATGAACCACACCCTTCCAGAGTGAGACTTTCAATAAAACACGATCGCCCATGGCGAATTGCAAGGGTTTCATACGCTTGACGGCATAGCTTTTCTGGCGATCACGAGCTACCGCTATACGATTTCTGTTTTGAACAATCTTCTCAGAAGTTTCGAGTACGAGTTCTGGACCCGTGATTTGGCTGTCACCAACCTCAGCCCAACAAAGAGGAGGTCGACATTTCTATCCATACAATGACTCGAACGGAGCTGCCTAGATGCTAGATTGGTAACTATTGTTGTAGGAAAACTCTACTAAAGGCAGATGTCTTTCCCAACGTTACGGAAGTCGATAGCACATTTTGACCATCCGTTTGAGGATGATGGGTTGTGCTCATGTCTAGACGTGAGCCGAAGGATTTGTGCATAGGTTGCCACAAATCAGACGCGAAACGCGGGTCACGATCGGAGATGATGGAGGTCGGCACCCTGTGCCTAGAAACTACTTATTTCAAGTAGATGCTAGCAAGTTGTGTAAACTTGTCAGTTTCCTTAATCGCAAGGAAGTGTGCAGACTTGGTTAGACGGTCAACGATCACCCAAATGGTATTGTTTCCGTTTTGAGTTTTGGGAAAACCAGTGATTAAGGCCATGGAAATATGTTCCCATTTCCACATAGACAGTTCTGGTTGCTGAAGCAAACCAGTCGGTTTTTTATATTCCACCTTGACTTTCGCGTAAGTCAAGCATTTGCTCACATACGTCGCTATGTTAGCTTTCATGTTTGGCCACGAGTACAAAATTTTCAGATCCTGATACATCTTATTAGAACCCAGATGAATGGAGTATCGAGACTTGTGTGCTTCGTCCAATACAAGCTCTCTTAGATTTCCGTGCAAAGGGACCCATATTCGCTCCATGAAATAGCGAATACCGTCAGACTTGGTTATGAGTTGCTTCTCCATGCCCCGCATGGATTCAGCTTGAAGGTTCTCATCCTTCAATGCATCAGTTTAGGCAAAACGGATCAGGTCAGGAAGGTTAGAATGAATAGTAAGTTGTAAAGCTCGAATGCGTTTAGGTTTGGTTTCCTTCCTACTGAGGGCATCCGCTATAACATTAGCTTTGCCCGGATGATACTTGATTGCACAGTCGTAGTCGTTCAAGAGTTCAAACCAACGGCGCTGTCGCATGTTCAACTTTTTCTGATCGAAAATGTGCTGAAGGGTATTGTGATCGGTGTAAATAGTGTGTTTAGTACCGTACAAGTAATGCCTCCAGATTTTGAGTGCAAAGATTACGGCTCCCAATTCCAAATCGTGAGCCGTGTAGAAGCTTCACAGTACACCACAAAGTCATCCGTACCATCAGCTATCACCTTCTTGCGTTGCATCAAAACACACCCGAGACCTTGAATAGAAGCGTCATAGTACACCACAAAGTCATCCGTACCATCGGGTAAGGACAATACTGGTGCACTACAGAGTTTTTTTTTCAAAAGCTGAAAGGCATTCTCTTGGGTCACTTCCCACGAGTAAGTAACACCTTTCTAAGTTAAAGCGGTAACAGGTTGAGCGATTTTCGAAAATCCCTCAATGAATCTACGATATTACCCTGCAAGTCCAAGAAATTGTTGCACCTCCGTAGGAGTCTTAGGTGCCGTCCAATTCTTGATAGAATCGATTTTAGTTGGGTCAATATGTATTCCTGCCACGTTGACCACGTGACCAAGGAAGTGTACTTCCCTAATCTAAAAATCACACTTAGAGAATTACGCGTAAAGTTGCTCCTTCCTCAGGAGTTCCAAGATAAGATGCAAGTGTTGTTCGTGTTCCTCCTTTCTCTAAGAATAGATTAAGATGTCATCAATAAACACAATAACGAATTCGTTAAGATACAGTTTGCACACTCGGGTCATGAGATCCATGAAGACCGCTGGTGTGTTGGTTTACCCGAATGGCATGACCAAAAACTCGTAATGGCCGTACCGCGTTCGGAAGGCTGTTTTGGGAACATCTTCCTCTCGGACTTTCATCTGATGATAGCCCGATCTTAGATCGATTTTCGAGTAGAAACTTGACCCCTGCAGCTGGTCAAACAAGTCGTCAATACGAGGAGGAGGATAACGATTCTTGACCATCACCTTATTGAGTTCTTGATAATCAATGCACATGCGGAAAGACCCATCTTTCTTCTTCACGAATAGTGTTGGGGCTCCCCATGGCGAAGAACTAGGTCGGATAAAACCTCTATCCAACAGTTCTTGGAGTTGATTGGACAGTTCTTGCAACTCTCCCAGTGCAAGACGATAAGGAGCACGATCAATCGGAGCTGCTCCAGGTGTATCTTCGATCTGGAATTCCACCTGTCGATGTGGAGGTAGTCCTGGAAGTTCCTCGGGAAAAACATCAGAAAAGTCACGAACGACTGGAATGTCTTCGATCTTCTTCTCCTCAAGTTGATTGTCGGTAACGAGAGCTAGAATAGCTGGATGACCCTTCCGTATGCACTTCTGGGCTTTCATAGCTGAAATGATGTCAACCATAGCACCACTCTGGAGACCTTGAATAGACAGAAAATCTCCACTAGGGAAAGGGGTACGAACGATTTTCTCTTTACAGAGGATTTTGGCTCTGTGTTTGGACAACCAGTCCATACTGATGACTATATCAAAGCTACCGAGAGTAACACGGATGAGGTCAATGTCAAACACTTGACCTAAGAGATCAAGTTTGAACCCAACATGAACATGGGATGCTTCAGTCGGTTTACCGTCAACAAACTCTACGGTGTGCTTGGTTTCAAGAGGGGTTGGAGTCGTTCCTAACAGTCTACTGAATTTCAAGGACACGTAACTCAATCGGCACCAGATTCCAATAAAACAGAAGCAAAAAGACTGTTAACAGAAAACGTATCATTCACTACATTGTTATCATTCCTGGAGTCACCCGCGCCAATCGTGAATGCTCTCCCGCGAGCACCATTTCCACCATTGTTGTTATTGTTGTTGTTGTGATTCCCGGTGTTGTTGTTGTTTCCATTATTGTTGACGTTTTGGTTTAGCTGCTACCAATCCCTTTTGAAGTGACCCTCACTTTTGCACTGAAAGCAACCCTTTCGATTACCCTGCTGCTGCCTTTATTGTTATTGTTGTTGTTGTTTTGGGAACGAACCTCTAATCTTTCGCCAAATGGCACACCTTCTCACATCTCTGACATGTTCTAGTGCACTACCCATGGTGATGGTAGTTACACTTGTTACACTTCGGTTGTTTGCCATTGTACGAGCCCTGGTTCTGATTAGTAACAGGAGACTGGTTGAAGTTGCGGTTGTTATTGTTGCTGTCGGCCCTCTTCTGTTGCTGGTTGGAGTTAGAGGCTTTGTTTGAGTCATTCCACTTGCGTTTGTTGTCGGTAACACGAGCAATCACAGAGCCATGCTCCGGTAGTGTACCTCGTTCAACTTCCTGGTCGGTGATCTTATGAGCCAAATGAATGATCTACGGCAAGTTTTTGGCTATATTTATAAAAAAAATATAAGTATTTAAACTTATAATAAGTATTCATAGTTTTTGGCTAGTCGTATATGACTTTCGACGCTTAAAAACTTTAAAAATGTTAAAAGTACGCATATTTTGATGTATGCGAAAATGGGTTGTATAAGTGTGATCTGGCATGATAAGATCTGTTATGTGGATATTGGTATGTGATATGTGTAAATGATAAGCGTTAACATGATAGTTGGATATAAGACTACGCATGTGTACTTGTATGATTAAATGATGGTTTCGTTAAAAAGGCACGTTAAAATGTAACTTATTTATCGAGGATGAAAATTATACATAGGTTAACTCATGAAGTTATTGCATGTAGAGAAGCTTTTAAAATGATAAAACAAATAAGTTAGCAAGTACGTGCAATATGATGTTGATGATATGCTATGTGCTAAGTATTTGTGTAAATATATTACAAAGCGCAAATTGTAGATATATTGTATATAAATGGGTATAATAACGGATATAACTTAACAAGGGTCACCAACAAAATCGCTCAAGTTCGCAAAATCTTAAAAATATATATGTGAATACATACATACATATATATATATATATATATATATATATATATATATATATATATATATATATATATATATATATATATATATATATATATATATATATATATATATATATATATATATATATATATATATATATATACTCGCCAACATAACCAAAAATAATGACATTTTGAGAAACCACAAAGTTATGTGAAAATCATAAGTTTTAGAGAAACTTCGGTATTGTAGAATATTTGGTCAATAAATCGTTCTTACTTGAAATTAGGACGTGTCGTTCAATTTGTGTGGAAATAGTTGCTTGTTTGAAACGCACCCTGAGGTGAGTATCACTACCCCCTCTTTTTACTGTTTTATATAACGTTTTGGAGGAAGAACATGCCTTTAAACGAGTTATTACTATATTTTCGAGGAAAATATGGTTTGAAAATGAATGTGTTGTGTTTTTGAGGAAAACATGGTTTTGGAATTTGGATGATATAAAATTTGTTTTTTAGGAAAACGGGAATGGATTGAATATATGTTTATTTTGGAATGAAACAGGGATGGACAAATTTTAGTTTCGTGGAGAAACAGGGAGGACTACATCAATTTGGGTAAAAATGGTTGTATAGGTTTAAAAAGATTTAAATCTAAGTTGTGACGATCTTGCTTGATATCAAGAGGTTAGGTAACGGAATAGGCCTATGACTTTAGTGGGGACTTCGGTAATTCGTACAACACAAAAGATTAAATTTTTCAATTTAGTAGGATATATATATAGTTCATGAGGCAGGCACCATAAGTGACCCAATTTGCACTTTTCGTAATTTAGTTGTTTAATCATTAATGTCAGTATACGTAGAATTGTTGGTAGATCTATCGGGTTGACCACTCTGTCGTGACCGGTTGCTCTCTGTCAAGTCAAAACGACAAATTGGTATTATGTGATTGTCTAGTGTTGATTTGACCCTTATTGTTAATATGTAGCTCATAGGCTTTGCAACCCTTTGAATCTAAAATTTTGATGCTAGAAAGTTAATATATAAACCCTTGGAAGATGATTGAGTCGAGGGTTTTGGGAGAAACGCTTGCGACAAGAGAACTGACCCTTGTATTTTTAAAAGAAAATTTGGTTAAATTTACATGTTTGATAATATGAAAAGAAACTCTCAATGAGAAGGTTTTTCCTAAAAAGAAATTTGTGGAGAATTCACTTTTAGTTTTAAATACGTGAACTCGCCAACCATTTTGTGTTGACACTTGATTTAACGTGTTTTTTAGGTACATGAGTTCGGCTTCAGGATTGTTAGCTTGTCTTGTGTTAGTGGATGCAAACTTAAATAAACAATGTTTTGGACAAGTTTTAAAACTATCTAGGACCGTTTTGTATTAAGATCCATAAAGGGTCAATCAACTATGCCGTGGTTGTGTTTTATGTTATAAACTTTAAACGTTATATTTTAGTTAAGTTAAACGTCCAAAATAATTAATGCATTGTCCACTAAGATACTTATGGGTACCAACCTCCGTCACTATCACATTTGTATTTGCGCTGCGACGTTTTTGGGGTGTGACAAAAACCTGTCAATTTTCATGTGCTAATTGTTGCAGTAAAGGAGCATGGTTGAAGACTCAACGAGGTGAATACTCGAGTCAAAGATACTAGAAGAATACGGTTGAAGCACCCATTGAAGGCACGTTTTGAATCAAGCTTGGTACATAGAAAATTGTATTTTTATATTTATTTTCATGTAGTTTTGTAACTAATATTATAGTGTTATATTTACTATAAACGACGAGAGTATCATTATTATACACTTAAATATTATTGTTATTACTTTACTATTTAAATAAATTGTGAACTTAATTCCTACATACCACACTCCCTACTTTCATGCTTCATGTTCTTCTAAGATTTCTTTCATAGTGATTCTCCTTGTTGGTATCTTTAATATTACTTTCCTTACTCTCACTAATTTCTCCGTTGCCTCATCTCCTTTGTTACTCTAAATCCTCAATTCTCATTTCCAACCTTACAAATATCTATTTCATATTGTTCTTAAAATAAATTCAGTTTGGTATTTGAGTCTATCCCTTTATGCATTCATTTTGATTTGCTAATATGTATATGGCGTATACTTTCAGGTAATTCACCTTAGAAAGTGACAGAAAGAATGAAGCAAATCGGGCATGTCGAATTAGATATTAAAGATTCAGTTTGGTATTTACATATATAATGATCTTCTTTTGTACCATACTTTGGTCCCAAGTTGCACATGGTTTTCTTAACGTAAATTATCGTCCTAAAAAATTTATTAATTTGGATTGTTGTAAATGTTAAATCCTTAAAAAGTCTCCCACTACGTATATTATTTAAACTTTTTGGGATCATGTTATAAAATATTCTTAATCAACCAATATTGTTATAAAAAATTACAAAAAATCCATGTCTAATAAATAAATTTGTTGGTTAGTTTCGCACCGATCTTACAAGTGTCTATGTATAATAATTAGGCAGTAGAGTTCATTTTGCTCTTGTTGCTTGTCGTTATCATGTTGTTGCTGTTGAGTATATTTTTGCATTTACATGTCAAGCAATTCTTATAAGATATCACGCGAGATATATATATGATTATTAGTGCTTTGCTTCTGTTATGTCAATTCTATAAAAATGTCTCTCTTTATGATCAAGTTATTGGCCTTATCTAATCCACAGTTATATATGACATGTAAAGGGATAATGTCCTTTTCTATATTGTGGCTGTCTTTGTATGGTAAATAGATTTTGAAGGGGAATTTGAAGACCAAATTTTAGTTACTTCCTTAGCATTTTCCTACTTTTAATTATTTTTAGTTATTTCTTTGTATGGTAAATAGATTTTGAAGGGGAATCACCTTCGTTATTTCATAATTAACCTTACAAAAACTACATATCACTTGTATAGGCGAACATTTATACCCATCAACACATACATGTAAATAGATTAGAGTCGAGTCCGATTTCACCAAATATCGAGTTTTGCTCATTTATTTTAAAATAGCTCAAGTTCGACTTATTTTGATTTATACGTCTAAATCTCAAGCTGGTGAGGAGATTTTTCAAGCTAAGGCTCGCCTCAGGCTCGATCCATGTCTAATTTTTTATTTTCTTATTTTCGTAAATGTAATAGTTAGTTTCTGTGATAGCCCATGTGGTTTGCCTACATAGCACATTTAGTCCCCAAGTTTCTAAAACTACAATGGTAGTTCATGTTGAAAATTTTAGTGAAAATGGGTTTTCACTATTTGTGGGTTTATGTTTTACGTTGCGAGAGCATCATAACTATTAGTGCATTTTGAGGTGTCCGTCGATATTCGAATAGGCTAGATTGGTTATGTGTTTAATAGTGCGATTAAAGTTTGCAACTTGTTAGGCCAAATGATTGGGGTTGTAAACAATTGACTTAGGTGCTGTTTGTTTTCTTGGCCAAAAGCTCTTCTGAGCACTTATGTCTGCGTCGCGCAGACGCGCGCAGACATAAGGGTCCTGCAGCATGTTTGTTTTCTTGAAGATCTGTAGAGCTTTTACCTCTGCCTCACCTCTTCCCCAAGCAGATCCTTCCCCATTTCTTCAAACCTTTGCCAACCTCTTCTCCCTCTCTCCCTCTTCAAAACATCCATCTGCTCCAAAACCCTAGCTCCACCTCCGCCACCACCTCCACCTCCGCCACCACCTCCACCACCACCTGCCGACACCACCTCCACCACCACCTGCCGCCACCACCTCCACCTCCACCTCCGACACCACCTCCACCTCCACCTCCGCCACCACCTCCACCTCCACCTCCACCTGCCGACACCACCTCCACCTCCACCTGTCGCCACCACTTCCACCACCACATCTTCAATCAAATCAAGAACTTAATGAATCTTTAATTGGGGGTTTTAGTAAAGATCTGTAATTGAACAAAGATCAGAGGTGTGTGAAGAAAATACCTTGGAAATTGCGAAGAAAGATGGAGAATTTAGTGATCGAAACTGTTGCAAAGTTGTATTCTTTTCGTATGAATGGAAGCAATCTAACCTTGGAATTGTAGGTGAACGAATTAATTGAGTTGGGTGATGAATATCTTGTAGAGAGAGAGAGTTCAAGAGAGAGAGAACTGTTGTGTGTGTGTTGTGTGTGTGAAGTGGTTTTTGTAGAAAAAAAACAAACCCTCTTCTCCTTGCAGACTGCAGACATGTCCACCTCTTCTCTTGCAGATGCCTGCAGATGTGGTCCGCAGACTGCAGACCTTTTACCTCTGAAAAAACAAACAACACCTTAATGTTTAAATTGATTAGCCTTAATTTTTTGCCATTATATAAGCCTAATCATTTGCTATTTCTCATAACCCTTGAGTGTCGAACCTCTTAGAACCTTCATTGTCAAAATAGATTGTGTGTGAGTGAGCGCATGTGCGCGTGTGATTGTGTATAGGTTTGAGACGAGATCACAGGTATGATCTACCAGTGCATAAATGTCGATGTAAACTCTTTCGGTATAGTGAATCTATGTCGATTCCTTAACGTTTATGTACATTTTGTTGTTTATCATATCAAATTCATTCACATCGATCCAAATCATAAACTTTCAATTGGTACAAAGCCAGTACATGATCTAATATACCTCAACAATGTTATTTGATCGCCGACCTCGTGAATTTAAATGGGATTTTGAAGTTTTTGAATAAATTTTGAAATTAATGGATTTTATACATCACAAACTGATTTGAGATTGAATTTTTATTCAAAAGTGTTTTAACATCGATATTGATCAGTTAAGGTTGTATTGAATATGACTTCGAGTTCATAGGTTCTTTCAGAGTCAAATTTCATCGAGATTTTAGAGATTTAGCATTTTTCCCATCGATATTCTGGAAACCGCTCATGTGGAAACAATGTCATCGGGATTGTTCAACTCCAAATCGTTTGTGTCTAGTAGCGAATCAGCACGATTGAGTTTGATCGTTTGGAAAGTTCTCAGCGATTAAGTGTTATCGTTTGAAAGATCATTCATTGTTTGAACTTTTTAGTAATTGAGCTAATCGTTTGGAACGGTTAAGTGATTAAGCTAATCATTAGAAAAGTTAACAAACCGATCGAGTGTATCATTTGGTGTGTTTCAAGCTGATCCGTCTCATTATGTTTACTCGTGTTGTTACGAGACGCCATCTACTTCCTAAAAAACAAAAAAAAGTAATTTCAGAAAAGTTTCTTAATCAACATTTTTTCTAAAAATATTAAATAAGAGGATGATTGTTGGAAACATATTTTTGGGACGTTACTTGTTCGTTTTCTATGTCGAATTTTGTTGTTCGGGAATGCGTTGGATCAGTTCGAGATCCTTTTGTGATGATGAAGATGTGTGTTATAGAAGATTGTGGGGTAGTCACGAAAACCGAAGCATACATTAAATTTGGTGATGTGACTATTATGGGCCAAAACGTCAAATTTTCGCATTTGAAGCCAAAACGTCAAATTTTCCGCATTTTGGGATCAAAGGGGTGTGAGTTTACTAAGAATTAGGGGGAATAAAAATTCTGAAATTGCTTGGGAAATTAAGGTGTTGCTACAACATTATTTGGCTCGTTTGACAATAGGGATGAGTAAAGGTTTGCATAGTATCATAATTGTCCTTTTGTTGATCAAACAATGAAGCTCTAATGATGTAAACTTGATTCCAAGTCATAGTCCGAGTAGATTAAGGATTTTCCAAAGAGTTCCATTATTGATGGGTTGGATGTTTGATAACAAAATGGAGCTTTGACGTATTTGATGATGTTCATTGTAGTGTTCGAAGTCTCCATTAATCGTCAGTTAGATTTTGAAGATTAGAGGATCGAAACAATGGTGAAGCAGATGGGATTATAGTTGAGATGGAGAAGTTGTCATGTTTGGTTTCAAGTTTTTTAATTCTCGTGAAGATTGCAGTGTGTTAACCAGAGGATCGTGTTATTTCCATGCAGATGAATTTTGATTTGTTGGAGTTTTTGAAACAAAACTGATGACTTGTTGTAGAAAATTAAAATACCAAACTTTGATCAATTGTCGATCAGTAGAAACGCTTGATCAGACGTAAAGCTAGCCAAGGTGGAGATGATGGTAGTCAATCAAGTTTGAGTTTCTAACCAATCTGGATATGCATATTTTGAGGGGGAAGTTTGATTCAAAAGCTTTAAGAACTTGGTTTTGTTGCAAAAAAAAAAAAAAAAAAAAAATCTCGAGACATAGTTACCTAAAGCATCAATCAAGGGTGAATCTATTGACGCAACAGGATTGTCATGAACAGATACGTGTTTGAAGTTATAGCATATTCAGCACAATATTCGTCAGCAACGTCAAAGGGGAAATCTGTTAGTGCATTTTGGTGTGTCCGTTGTTGTTCGAATAAGCTAGATTTGATTTTGTGTGGAATAGTGTGATTAAGGGCAAATGATTAGACTAATTGTTTGGGGATGTAAACATTAATTGAGTTTAATGTTTAAACTGATTGGCCTTAATATTTGGTGATGTGCCATTAATTATACATATTTTTAGTGCATAATTACCACCTAATTCTACGTACTTATATGATATTCTAGCTGAAAATACAACCTAAATCGTCCCTATTTGACAAATTCAGGATTCCAAGTTCTCGGGATAAAGAGAATTGAAAAATTAGCGTAAACGAGGTAAAATCCCAAGATTCCAAAAAATCAGGAAGTTCCAGATAGGCACGGCCATGGCAGTCTATGGGCATGGTTATGCACAACACCCAGGAGCACAAAGTTAACAAGTCAACCCAAGAATGGTCAATAGAAGTCCACGATATGCGGAGGCATGGTCATGTACACCAAGGCACGCCCATGCTTAGCTAAACACAAATTGTAGAAGCTTCGAGATCTGACAAGAATGACAACTGTTCAATCCCTGTCGAGACACCGGTTCATCCACGGTCATGCATGCCTATTCACGTTTGTGCCTATAACTAAAATCTCAAATGAATGTATTGGGAAAGGACGAGAAGGAGAACCAACCATCAGGGACAAGTACTAGGCAAGGATGTGCCACCCCAGGAATGCATGTGCTCTCTTGCGTCAGATCAGCCTATAAATAGGACCCCTTGGCTGCCCATTTTCACCATCCCAATTCACCTGCTCCTCTTCCACTTTTCAAACACATACTCTCTACTCTTGAGATGTCATATAGGAGTTTGGGATCATTCCAAGAAAACACTTGTAATAGCTTAGTTTGAGAGAAAGAGAGAGAAAGAACTTGTAATCAACTACCTTTATTTAGTTGTGCTACTGGGTGATGTGCCATCAATTATACATTTTTAGTGCATAGTTACCCCCTAATTCTACGTACTTTTATGACTTTTTAGTTGAAAATACTACCTAAATCATTCCTATTTGACAAATGAAGGTTTCCAAGGTCTCGGGGTAAAGAGAAATGAAAATGAGCATTCTAGGATCGTATTCCGGTGTGTTTACACGGAAGTTTGGATAAAATACTAATTCACTAGAAATTTCGCCAGCATAACATTTTAATCGACCTGATTTTATTAGCTTCCAAAATTCACCGAAAGAGCATACATCAATAAACACCGAAAGAGAGCACAGCTCGTGTAACGCCTTGCGTTTTCATACTTTCCATATTTAGAAACCATTGCTTGAAATTCTTTTTTTTTGGAAATCTTGTATTCCTTGTAATCGTATTTCGTTGTATCGTTGTAAAATCCGAGACTTTGATCGTAATGAAACGAATATTTTATACATCGTTTATACATGTTTATACATTGATATGTGCACTCGTTTGATACATGGTTCGTAATTCGTATAAACGTAAGCTGAACTTGTAAACAATGATCGTGTATTCGTAATCCTTAAATCTTCATACATTTAAACACTTAGTTATTCGATTATAAGATTAAGTTGTATGTTTTTTTTTTCACTTGATCATACCAAACTAGAAACCATACATACTTGTTAAATTTCATGTGTTATACACACCTATGTTATTACACTTTTTGCTAAATTAGAACATGTCATTTATGCATTTTTGACCTTGTTACAAGTTACATACATACTAGACACCATGTAACACTTTATTAAACATCAAATATATACCTTCTAATGTCAAAAAAAATAAAATAAAATAAAAATTATAGGGCTGTTAACAGCCTTGCATCAGCCTACTTAATTTCCTTGTTTTGAGTCATTTAGCCCACTAAACACTTCCAAAGCCCAACCCAATGAAACCCTAATCTATCCCCTATATAACCCAAGCCTCCTCCAAGCATTTTTCACTTTCTAAACACTCTCCATTCACTCTCAAACACTCCAAACCGTAGCTGATTGCAGAAGTTCGAGCAGATTTATACCACTTCACTAAAGTGAGCATAACTCACTCAATTCTTATCCGATTCACTCGATTCTTTTTCCTACTACTTTGTATTGACCTTAGCTACGTTTCCATGGGTTTTCCCTGAAAACCAGAGCCTGGAATGTTGCCAAAAGGGCTCCAAAGTGGACTAATTTTTTTGTTCTTGTTTCAAACTTTGATAAACTTGTTTAAACTTGAGGAAACTCATCTCAAACCTATGTCCTTATGCTTATAACCACTTCTATGGTTAGTTAGGCTTAAAAACAAGGTTAACACATTCAAATTCAGAGGTATAAACCTCACAAATTTTTGTTTTGTTCAAGGGTTTTAACCCACAAGTGATGCTCAAGTTCAAGACTTGATGATTGTGTGATTTAGGATTAGCTTGGGCTAACCTACTAGAAAATCCACACATTGCTTGATGTTTTCTCATAGATTAGTTGTTCATATTCTATTGTTTCTTGTAAGTTCATGACTCTCATTGTTTTTCATAACAACAAGTGCAGTGGTGAACAATAGAGGTACCTAAATGGAAACTTTGTTCTTCCTACCTCATGTATGAATTCCATGATACTTAGAGGTGCCTAAATGAAGACTTTAGTCTTCTACCTCATGCTTGACTTATATGATGTAATATACACTATGTAATACTTATGTAACAACCAAATAATCGAACTCTTGGTGATGAACTAATGGACATTCGTCAAGCTAGTAGATTGTATCATCTTAGGCCTTGACAACTTGTCACGATTCTAATGGAACTTTGTTCCATGAAAACATTTAAACTCTTTTACAGTTTCATAGTGTCAAGAACAAGTGTCATAGGTGTTAGATGATTATTTTCATATGTTTATTTTCATGTTATTTAAACTCCAAATCCCTAGAACCATATGTAAACACCTCTTAAACTCCAAATCGAACACATTCAACTTCCTAGTCTCAACAACTTCGTCACATGGGATAATCGAAAAGCATATGCAACTTTGTGAGTACACTTGACCCATTTTCCTTTTAATACACTTTGGGTGCAACATGTTTTACTTGTTAAAATGCACGATTCACAAACATGCTTTTATTCGTTCAATCCTTATACATGCTTTGCTATGCTTGGGTTCATGCTAGAATACATACTACTTGTTAACTCGGCTTAACAATTATAGCGCTATAGGAGTAGCACACCACCCGACGGAGTTTTGTTGAGTCTTTATTCTATAACAGTCTCGCCACTTTTGTGTCGAGGGATGCTAAAAACTAGTGGACACTAGAGTTGACATATTGTTATGCATGATAGATTGACCTTGTATACCAATTGCTATGTTGGATTGAAAATACCTTTTTATACATATGCCACGAGTCTAAAACTAGTGTACTCGCCAATACCTTTGTATTGAACTATGCTTTTAAAACATGTTGCAGGTTTAGCGATGATGTTGATGATGCATGGAATCTAGTAGGATGCTTATATACACACTTTAAATTTTGTATTTTATTTGTATTGTATTTCATTATTCATGTTGTATTTGTTTCAAATCCTTGTAATTGACTCTTTAGAAATGAAATGAAAATTTATCATTTAAATACTTGTCACAAGTAGTGTTATGAAGTCTCTTGCAATCTATTTCGTCTCACTCTGATGTTTCCGCCATCGGTTGGGGTGTGACAGAATGGTATCAGAGCCATAACTATAGGGAATTAGGAAAATTGCCATGCTTTTGACCTAGTCTATAGTTAAGCACCAAAATTCGACCATACTTGCTTCACATGCTACTTTTATGAAATATCTTTACATGTTATTTTCTTGAAATGTCTCTTACGTGTTATTTTCTTAAAATGCTTTATGTGCTTATGCTTATTATTATTATTATTTTGTACATACATCTTTTACTCATTTATACTAAATTCGAAACCACTTGTAATACACAAACGAGACGACTTCACCAAAATAGGCGTGAAACCCACAATTTGGTGAAAGACTCTCAATCCACCTATTCTTTTTACACGAAATTCGCCACCAAGTTAGGAGTGAGATCCTCACATTGATGGAGAATTTCCACTTTCAAATTCTAGTGGACCCTCGTCAAAGTGTTGAAATTAACTTTTGACCCGACGAGTACCAACCACATTTAGGATACGAAATTGTCAAGTTAGGGGTGAAACCCGCACCTTGTCGACTAGTTCCACTCTTTGAATTTTTCATAAATCCCTCCAAGTGTCGAAATTTCAATTGATTTGGGACATGTAGTAACCGGAAGGGTAAATACCGTTAACCGACTTGTCGGCAAGAGTATTCCACCTATTAGGCCAAATCATGCTCCTCAAATTCGAAAGACTTTTCGACCACTTTGGTTAGTCAAAGTTCCGTTTTGGAACCATCCCAAATTTTAATCAAACATGTGTTTCTATTATTTATTTTATACGATGCAATCTTTCAAATTCGAATTTACTTTCGATATTTTCTTCTCACACACACATCATACTAAATCTTTTTCATACATTTATACCTATGCATGATTTCAAAACGTCACTCAGTTTTGTTTACATTCTTTATAACGCCAAAATGGAGACATATCATTGAGTTAGGAATGATTGCCTTACCTTGACGATTAACTCCACTCCTTCTTTTCTTAAAACGACCTCATCAACGAGTTAGGGGTGATTCCCTTACCTAGGTGATCGTTACCAAAACTTTCCTTCAAAATACTTTATCAAGCAAACACAATCATGTTTCATACCTAAATCATTTATCATTTATTGAAATTCCCACTTGTATCAATTCCAAAATACATTGTTTTATCAAACGTACTTCTTATCCTACAATCTATTTTCACATAACTCACATACACGAAATTCTTAATCATACCTTAAAACGTTTTATTTCCTGAATTTCAAAACCTTACGAAATGCTACCTATCAATTTAATCGGTCCAATGTCTGGCCCATGAACTTCATATTCAACTTAATCACTAAAACACGCACACGTTATATCATCATACTAGAGACCTCCATTCTTAATCGAAATCAAACCAACCTTTCTCAATTACTTATAAGATCTTATAGATGTTATATGATCGTTTTACCAAATACTCTTTTCAACATCAACAAATCATTTGTTAAAAATTTTAATAATCACTAAGTCCTTTTATTAAATTTCTTTTCTAAGGATCCTCGTTTTCACAAGAACCTCCTAATTTCATAATTTCTTATTTGATGAAACGAACTTACTTTTTATCGAAAACCTTTTTCCTACACCAATTTACAAAACACGTGGGCAAGAAGACTTCATGGGGACCGACCATCTTCGGATTACGTAAACTGTTTTAAAACAAAAGTAACATTTCCATTCATTACAAAATACAGTATGCTTAACCAATGAGTACCTTATATCCTCTTACATATACAAACTATATTCTACCCTTCAAATCAAGCTCAATCTAATTTTGATTCGATAAACTCAACGTTGCGTTTAAACAACTATACATGCATATCATTATACACATTTTAGTCGATATCTCGCGATAACATCATTCATGTCATTCGTATTTACATACTCAACCTTTTGAATGCTTTTATACGCTTAAATCCGCTATGTCCCAACGTACACTATATACGTAAATCTTATTATTCGTACCTACACTTATGTTTTGGTCAAAAATCACACAAGGATAATGTAACCAAACTTTATGTAAACGGGGTATGATGCTTGGTTAGCTATGAAAGTAAAGGATCACTTCCGTGATGAAAATGCAAAGACACAATGATTTATACGAGGAAAAAGCCCTTGATCAATGAATGATCTCCGGCATAAAAAACCTCGGGTGATGGCAACTACCGATCACCAACTTCAATATAACAAAAATATGATTACAACTTTGGATGATAATGAGCTGAGTACAAGGATCACTATCGCTTTTGGTGTCTAAGTGTATGAGAGTTGTGTGGTATGTTGTGTGTGTTCTTCCGAATGAGGAAGAGTGGTATTTATACATGTGTAGGTAACTTATTTTAGGTAGATAGACCACTAATCAGCTCATTACCCCTTTAGAAATAAAGATAATCTAGCCTAAATTGCTGCCCATTAATCAAGCTAAGTTTCCATATCCGGTACAACGTCTATCTCCAATTTAGCTCTTGCCATATTTGTGAAAACGCGTCCCTGGATCATGATGTGTAGGGCATATCCTGCTAGGTGTTCCTGCAAAACAATTTTATAACAAGTGGAAGTGACCGTTAGTGTAAGGATCACCATATCGTCCCATGATCCTGATCCTGAAGTCTGGCTGAGGATCACTATCTGCCAAAGAAACAAGGATCACTGGTCAGGATCACGTATAAGGATCATTTATAGTAAAATCCAGCCCCAACAATTGCCCCCAAAATATAAGGAGTTAATTGTAAATAGATGAGTTATATTTTGTTTTGAGCTTATCTCTAACGGGCGACTCCGGGTTACTAGCCGTTACATATGGACTAGCCGTTGTGATATTTACGTCACTGATGTGTCGATCCCTGCAAATCATCATTATAAATAGGAGATAGGGTTAGGATCATTTTGTATTTAAATTCGAAGTATCTCCCTTTATAACCATCATTGAAGACTCTTGATCAGGTATCATCTTCTTCTTTCTCTTCTTTGCTCTGTTCTTTCGTGCTTTTACTCTGTTTTTTGTTCAACTATGCTGCTCCGTAATTCTCCGCACAAGAGTCCCAAGAAGGAGAGTCCCTTGAAAAGCCAGGGAATTATCAAGGATTCTCCCGTGGAGAGATGCTGCTTTACTGATGTCCACATAGACAAGATTCGCCATTGTTTCCCAGCGAATGTTGTTTTCAAACCCTTTGATCCTACTGCTTTGAGCGATCTTGTCTCAGATGTCTGGGTGGCTTTTCCTGCTACTCCCTTCCTCATTGGGTATTCATATCCTTTTCCGATGTTCACCCAATCTTTCTTTTCTCTTACCGGCATCTCATATATCCAAGCTATGCCGATGATCTGGAGGGTTCTATATACCTTCGAGAGGATCATCGAGCAAGAAGGGATTGATCTGGGGATGGCAGAGCTGGCTGAGCTCTATGATCTTACTACGTTTGGATCACATCGTTATCTGCTGAAACGGAAAGCTGGAGAGGATCACCCTATTTTCAAAGTGACCAAGAATGATACCAACTGGAAACGTCGATTTTTCTTTGTTAAGAGGGATTCCATCCCGGATGGGAAGGATCTGCCCAAGGAATGGACCACTCATGGTAGGATAGAGGATCCTCGAAGGATCACTATCAGTTCTGTCTCATATGATGAGGATCACTGATGTTTTTTCTTTTTTTGTCTTTTTATGCAGCTATCTCCGTTGCTCACTTAAAGTTGACCCCTGCTGCCAAAGAGAGAGTGTTAGCTTTCAAGAAGCTTGATCCTGAAGTTCGAAGCTTCCAGATTATTATCCAAGACTCTCAAGAGATATCCTCTGCGTCTGTCACAATGTCAAGTAAGTATCCTCATAAAAAATAAGTTTTATGTGAAAGTATTTAATTTAACAAGGAGACTTATCTTGTTTTTTTGAATTGTGTAGGTGCTGGAAAATCTGCCAGGTCTGTTAAATCTGCCTCCATGTTTGGGATAAGTGACCTTGCCAATGTCACGTCTTCTAAGAAGAAGAAGGCTCCTGCTGCCAGCCCTTCAGTCTCAGCTCCTAAAGCGTCCATTCGGGGTAAGGGAAAAAAGAGGAAAGCCTCTGATGAACTCCAAGGATTCCCTCTCCTTCGTCAGCAATTTCTTGACTATGTGAACGAGGTGAGGATCACTGCCCCTGTTGGTTATCTAGTATCTTTCGAGGATCACCTGATTCCGAGCTTGTCTTTATTTCTTTTGTTTGCAGAAACTTGCTGAGATTGAAACTTATCTTGGCAATGTTGAGGACCAGGAGAGCCAGATTGCCGATCTTCAGCAAATGGGTGTGTTGAAGGATCTCAAGATAGCGGATCTTGAGAAGGAACTCCAGGCCACCAAGGATGAAGCTGCTCAGAGGCTGATTGATATGGATAATGAGAAGCAGGAGATCATCCAGGATGCCAAGGTCTCTGCCGCAACTGCTATGTACAAGATACAACTACAAATGGCTGCGGAGGCTCAGGATCCTGCCTTTGACAAGAGCTCATGGGACGTGGAGGGTTGGAAGGCAAGGTTGGCGGACCTGGAGGATGAGGATGAGACTGAGGAGATCCCCATGCTGGAAGGCGGTGATGCTGATAAGGATCAGGGTGGAGAAGCTGGTGGTGATGGAGCAGTGAAGAAGTAAGCTGCATGATTGGGCGATGATGGATATTGTTGACTAGGCCGGAGCCCAATTTTTTAGGATTGGTAGTGGTCTTTTGTGGTTGTTGATGTTTGAAACAATTATGGTTTGTAATCTCTGGACAATAGTTTCTTAGGGTTAAGGATCCTGGATCCTTTGAACAATAGGTAGGATTACACATGGTGGAGGGATCCTCTGTTTGGGGGATGAAGCCGTTGTGATCCTGCCGCCTTTTAATTTCCCTGCAATACTTTTGAACCTATTATCATGGACACCCTTTACCTACCCCAGCGGACGGGCCACGTATTGCTGGTAGAAGCTTTGGGTAGGTAATTTTGACAACTTTTTGAAAGGGTTAAAGATCCTTTTGTTTAATAAATAAAATCTTAAACTTTTGTCGCTTATCTTGTGTTATTATCCTTTTTGATTTTCAATTGTTTTGACACATGTTTGTTTGAAGAGTTGAGCAAATTATGTTTAAGAAATTTAGGATATGATCCTGGATCAAATATCCTATAATCGAAAGTTTTCAAGATAGTTTATTTTAAGGATCATAGGTTCAGTTGTCAAGGTCTAAAGGTTATTCAAATGAATAGTGAAATTAAAAGTAGTTAAGGATCATACCTGAGGATCCAAGTTTGGATCCTAACCTTTAATCGGAACAACCGTAGGTAAAACTTTAATGGATAATAAGGATTAAGGATCCTTAATCGTTTAACTTCGAAAACCTGAAAAAATGGAATATAACTTGGGACTAAGCCAATATAAAAGATAAGTTAGTAACTGGGGACAAGCCCAAAGTATAACTGAGAATGATCCCAGAGGATCACTGGGGACAAGCCCAAAGGATAACTGGGGATGATCCCGGAGGATCACTGGGGACAAGCCCAAAGGATAACTGGGGATGATCCCGGAGGATCACTGGGGACAAGCCCAAAGGATAACTGGGGATGATCCCGGAGGATCACTGGGGACAAGCCCAAAGGATAACTGGGGACAAGCCCAAAGGATCGTATGTAAACTGGAGTATGGCCCTTTCTGGCAACTATCCAAACTTAGTGACATGAAAATGTCAAAACCTTAGCTAACGTGAAAACGTTAGAAACCTTAGGAACGGATGTATGGTGCGTCCACCATTATACGTAGGATCCCAAGTATAGCCAGTACGATGAGGTCGCCAGCCCCGAAAATGGGTACTGATCCCAAAGACATGAACTATATCAAGATCATCGTGCGCTGCTGGCGGAAACTGGGGATAATCCCAAGGATAACTGGGGTTGTACCCAAGGATATGTGGTGCTTTTGGAGATCCTTGACGATTTGCTGAAGATACCTGAACTATCATAACTCAAACGATTCGTGAGAAGAGGATAAAGGATACGTGATCCTTATCCTTAGGTAAAAAATAGGAAAATATAATAGTTTCTAGGATAAGCATATTACCAGAATGAGGATCATCGATGGCACCGGGATCCTTCAAGGATACTCCAATGTAAGGATCACATGCATGAAGGATCATGTTCACATGAAATATTTCTTTAAGTGAACAGCGTTCCAAGCTCTTGGTAACAAGTTCCCTTCCATGGTTAGCAACCTGTATGCCCCCTTTCCTGCTTCAGCTTCAATCAAGTAGGGACCCTCCCATTTTGGTGCTAGTTTCCCGTCAGCAGGATTGATAGTATTTTGAAATGCTTTTCTCAACACCATTGTTAGGGCTGGATTTTTACTATGAATGATCCTTATACGTGATCCTAACCAGTGATCCTTATTTCTTTGGCAGGCAGTGATCCTCAGCCGGACCTCAGGATCAGGATCACGGGACATTGAGGTGATCCTAGTACTAACGGTCATTTTCGATTACTACAATATTATTTTGCAGGAATATCTAGCAGGATATGCCCTACATATCATGATCCAGGGACGCGCTTTTACAAATATGGCAAGAGCTGAATTGAAGATGAACGTTGTGCCGGATATGGAAACATGGCTTGATCTAAGGGCAGCAATTTAGGCTAGATTATCTTTATTTCTAAAGGGGTAATGAGCTGATTAGTGGTCTATCTACCTAAAATAAGTTACCTACACATGTATAAATACCCATCTTCCTCATTCGGAAGAACACACACAACATACGACACAACTCTCAACACTTAGACACTCAGTGATCCTTGTACTCAGCTCATTATCATCCGAAGTTGTAACTACATTTTTATTATATTGAAATTGGTGATCGGTAGTTGCCATCACCCGAGGTTTTTTATGCCGGAGATCATACATTGATCAAGGGCTTTTTCCTCGTATAAATCATTGTGTCTTTGCATATTCATCACAGAAGTGATCCTTTACTTTTATAGCTAACCAAGCATCATACCCCGTTTACATAAAGTTTGGTTACATTATCCTTGTGTGATTTTTGACCAAAACAGTTTGGCGCCCACCGTGGGGCAATTGGTGCTTCATTCATAAAGAAAATCCTTTGTTCAAAATCATTTCAAAGAGTTACATGGCTTCATCATTGAAGAACACTTCCACGACGATGTCTGCAGTCACCTCAGCACAAACCACTCTACCTCCTCCACCGGCAGGATCCCAGAGAAATGCTGAGAAGAGACCAACCCCTTCTTTCTCTAAACCTCCATCTTCTTCTGCTATGAATTCTTCTATTCCCAGTACTAGTGATGTGTTTGCTTTAATTTTGCAGATGAAGGATCGTATGCAGCGGCAGGATGAAACTAATGACAGGATCCTCAGGGAGATTGGAGATCTCAAAAGACAAAAGAAAGCGGCAGAGGATCATTCCCCACTGATGCCAAAATCCTTGAGTTTTGAGACTCCAATGGTCACCTCTCAGCCATCAGGGATCCCAGACGTACAGATCACAGGGGAGACGAGAGGATTACATCTCAAGTCAGCAGCAATGACTCAGACATCGGGCTCGTATTTTCAGCCAGCAGGATCCTATCCTCAATATATGGGATCCTTCATGAATCCGGGAGCCTATCCGGGGGCACAGCAGTTTCAAGGATCCTACTTTATTCCAGGATCGTTCCAGGGCCAAGGATCCTCCTTTGTTCCAGGATCATCCCAGGTTCAAGGATCCTCCTTCGTTCCAGGATCATCCCAGATACCAGGATCCTTACAGATGCCAGGATCCCTAAAAAGTTTGCAAGCAGGGAATCTAGATGTCCATCAAGGGGACTTCATTCCAATGCAGACCATTGCTTCCACTGGTCCCTCCGTTATTCCAGAATCCCAGCAATACGGATTCCCTAACTTGAACCCAATGGGAGGTAACACTTTAAATAATTATCCTACCACTGACCATGGATTCATGCAGGATACAGGTACCAATCACGCTATGGCCAGGGAATTACAGAAACTAAAGGACATGATCTCAAGTGTTCCAGGGGTAGTCAAGCCTATCCCAGAGATTGCAGATGGAAGCCACAAGGTATCACGCTTTGCACCACCAATTTGTGATGCAGAGGTGCCCAAAAGGTTCCATATCCCTACCATGAAGCTGTATGATGGCACGACGGATCCAGAGGAGCATATAGCACAATACAGGGAAAGGATGGAAATCAATCCTATCCCAGAAAAGTTAAAGGAAGCATGCCTATGTAAAGGATTTGGATCCACTCTAACTGGATCAGCTCTTAAGTGGCTGCTAAGTCTTCCCCCTTACTCTATTACTTCATTTGCTAATTTAGTTAATTTATTCAATAACCAATTCTCTTGTAGTAGAAAATTTGAAAAATTAACTAGTGATTTGTACAGGATAACTCAAAATAATAACGAATCATTAAGGGATTATATAACTAAATTTAGTAAAGAATCCTTGGATATTCCCAACTTGGATATGGCTACGGCTGTTGAAGCCTTCAAAATGGGACTTCTTAAGGATTCATTATTCTATGATGATCTTGTTATGACACCTTGCAGGAATTTAGATGAAGTAAGAACTCGAGCACTCAGGTTTATCCGGCTAGAGGATGACAAGAGGATCCAGGAGAGACAAGTAGGATCCTCAAAACAAGATAAGCAAGGATCCTCCTTCAAAAACAACAAGCTCAAATCCTACCATAGAAACGAGAACAAGAATGTGCATGCTGTCGACCAAGAAGAGGATGATGAAGAATATCCTCCAATCTCAGAATATTGTTTTTCCGTTGACAATCACGAACTAATCCTTGCAATGCAGAATCTAGGTGAAAAGGCTAGGTGGCCCAGGAAGAATGATAAACCATCCGGGACTAAAGACAAGTCCAAATGGTGTGCATACCATGAGGATTTCGGCCATCTAACTGAAGATTGCATAGCCTTAAGAAAAGAAATTGGATACCTGCTAAGCAAGGGGCATCTAAAGGAATTGTTGGGAAGAAAAAAGCAAAGGACCCAGGATCCTGAAAGGATCCCTGAAAAGGCTCCAGCACCTCCGGCAAATGCACAAGTGATTAACTTCATATCCGGAGGATCAGACATTTGTGGAACATCCTTCTCAGCGGCCAAAAGACATGCAAAAGAATCAAAAATGGATAATGGAGAAAGGCCTATTAGAACCTCAAGCGTCTCAGAAGGAAAGATGATAACATTTGATGAGGATGATCGCATCAACATCCAGGATCCTCATCATGATAGTTTAGTTATCACTCTCTTTATCTCTAACCATTTTGTCCGCAGGATCCTTATCGATGGAGGGAGCTCAGTGAACATAATCCAGCTTGATGTCTTGAAGAAGATGGGAATCCCAGAATCAGACATCACACCAAGATCCTCCGTGCTTGTAGGATTCAGTGGAGAAACGAAGAAAACTCTGGGGGACATCAAACTCCCAATCTACGTGGAAGGATTACATAATTACCAAAAATTTTGTGTTATTGACTGTTTATCTTGTTGCAACGTTATCCTTGGCAGGCCTTGGATACATGACATGAAAGCAGTTCCATCTACCTACCATCAATGTGTAAAGCTCCCTAGCCCATGGGGGATAATCAAGATCGACAGCGATCAGCAAGAGGCTAAGGATTGCTATACCTCATCCATGAAGCCAACCTCGAAGCCAAGGGAGCAATAGCAATTACAGTATCCTCCGAGGAACGTCTTGGAGGCAAGGGAACAAGATGTAGATGAAATCCTCTTGGATCCTAGTGATCCTGAATCAAAAATCTATATCGGATCAGGGATCCTTGGCAAAATGAAAGAAGACATGATATCCTTCCTCAAAAGAAGAAAATCCACCTTTGCTTGGAAACATGAAGATATGACAGGTATATCTAAGGATATTATTACTCACAAACTTGGCATTGACAGGTCTATCAAGCCAATCCATCAAAAAAGGAGGAAGTTTGCACCAGAAAGGAATGCCATTATCCAAGAAGAAGTAGAGAGACTACTTCGAGCAGGTATGATCAGAGAGGTAAAATATCCTAAATGGTTAGCCAATGTGGTTGTTGTCCAAAAGAAAAACGGAAAGTGGAGGGTATGTGTCGATTTCACCGATTTGAATAAGGCATGTCCCAAGGATCCTTTCCCATTACCCCACATTGACTCCATGGTGGATGCAACAGCGGGGCATGAACTGTTAACTTTTATGGATGCATCATCTGGATTCCAACAAATCCAGATGGAACCATCTGACCAAGAGGATACAGCCTTTATGACCCCAACCGGTTTATATTGTTATATTGCCATGCCTTTTGGACTAAGAAATGCAGGGGCAACATATCAAAGGCTGGTAAATATGATGTTCAAAGATCAAATTGGAAAAACTATGGAGGTGTACATAGATGATATGGTGGTCAAGTCAAAGAAAGCTGAGGATCACCTAAGGGACATGGAAGAAGCATTCGATATCCTTGATAGTTACAACATGAAACTTAATCCTTCAAAATGCCATTTTGGTGTTAAGGCAGGAAAGTTCTTAGGATACATGGTAACCCAGAGGGGCATTGAAGCAAGCCCGGAACAAATCAAAGCATTAATAAATATCAAGTCTCCTGCCAATGCCAAGGATGTTCAAAGACTAACAGGCAGGATAGCAGCTTTGAACAGGTTCATATCGAAATCCTCAGAAAAGTGCAAAGAATTCTACGATATCCTAAGGAAGAATAAGAAGTTCGAATGGACTGAGAAGCATGAAAATGCTTTACAAGCCCTAAAAGAGTATATGTCCTCAGCACCAGCATTAGCAAAACCGGAAAAAGGAGATGTGTTATCCTTATATCTGGCGGTATCCTCAACCGCTGTAAGTGCTGTCCTTGTTAAGGATCACGAAGGTACACAATATCCTATCTACTATGTAAGTAAAAGTCTACTTGATGCCGAATCCAGGTACTCACACCTCGAAAAACTCATCCTTGCATTAATCATGGCATCCACGAAGTTAAGGCATTATTTTGAAACTCATACTATTATTGTTAAAACTAATTTTCCAATTAAGAATGTCCTCAGGAAACCGGATATGTCAGGGAGAATGGCTAAGTGGGCAGTGAAGCTTAGTGCCCATGATATAAGATACGAACCAAGAACAGCCATTAAATCTCAAGCACTAGCTGACTTTGTGGCTGATTTCAGTAGTGATCTACAAAAGGAAGCAGAATTGGAGGTCCAGCAGCTGGATGAGACCAAGGATCCTTGGATCCTACACACTGACGGATCCTCAAACATCAAAGGCACAGGGCTAGGGATCCTACTAAAATCGCCACAGGGGGACATAATACCCCACTCTATAGCTTGTGAGTTCCAGGCAACTAACAATGAGGCTGAGTATGAAGCCTTAATTGCTGGCTTACAAATTGCTAAGGATATGGGGGTAAAATATCTCGAAGTATATGTAGATTCATTATTGATCACCAATCACTTTAATGGATCCTATGCTGTTAAAGGTGAAAAACTAACCAAATATTTAGAGATAGTCAAAGAATTGGCACTCTCTTTTGTTTCTTTTAGCTTAACACAGGTACCAAGGGAGGATAACACGGAAGCTGACGCATTGGCCAACCTAGGATCATCTTTGAAGATTCCAGAAGATATAAGTATCCCTATCATCCATATCCTGGCTCCTGCTATTGAAAAACAGGTGGCCATGGAAATAGAAGAGGATACTGCAATGATCCCTAGTGAAGAAGCCCAACCTAATTCAGGATCATGGATCTCACCGATCATGGGATATTTGCAACACGGGGAGATCCCGATGGGAGAAAATCCTAGAGCTTTCAGGATTAAGGTATCTCAATTCACAATTCTGAATAATGTATTATATAAGCGATCTCTTGCAGGACCATATTTGAGATGTATCGAGGATCCTGAAATTGAAGAGGTGTTGAAGGATTTCCATGAAGGAGATTGTGGAAACCACACTGGGGGCAGGGCATTATTCTCAAGGATCCTTAGAACAGGATACTACTGGCCAACCATGAAAAGGGATGCTGTAGAGTATGCTAAGAAATGTGATCCTTGCCAAAGACATAGCAATATCCTTCACCAACCAGCTGAATTACTACACCCCATACCATCCTCTTGGCCATTCATGAGATGGGGAATGGATATAGTTGGCAAGCTCCCTAAAGCACCTGGTGGAAAAGTATTTATGCTTGCCATGACTGACTATTTTTCCAAGTGGATAGAAGCTGAAGCCTTCGCTCAAGTCAGAGAAAAGGAAGTCATATCCTTCATTAAAAGAAACATTATAACCAGATTTGGCATCCCCTCTGAAATTATATGTGATAATGGTTCTCAATTCATTGGAAGGAGAACCACTAACTTTTGTGACAGTTGGGGAATCAAGATGATAACATCAACACCAGTTCATCCACAAGCCAATGGTCAAGCAGAATCATCCAACAAGATCATCATCAACAATCTGAAGAAGAAGCTAGGATCCAAGAAAGGAAAATGGGCAGAGGAGTTACCTTATGTGCTATGGGCTGATAGGACAACTCCCAAGAATGCCACTGGCCAAACACCTTTCTCTTTAGTATTTGGGGCAGAAGCAGTTATCCCAACAGAGATGGTGATCCCAACTGCTAGAACAAGTGCTCGTGATCCTGAAGAAAATGCTACAACCCTAGCTCAGGATTTGGATACTATTGAGGAAAACAGGGATCTAGCTAGGATAAGGATGGCAAGCTACCAACAAAGGATGGCTGGTGCCTACAACAAGAATGTCAGGATAAGGAAGTTCCAAGTCGGAGATATGGTGTTGAGAAAAGCATTTCAAAACACCATCAATCCTGCTGACGGGAAGCTAGCACCAAAATGGGAAGGTCCCTACTTGATTGAAGCTGAAGCAGGAAAGGGGGCATACAGGTTGCTAACCATGGAAGGAAACTTGTTACCAAGAGCCTGGAATGCTGTTCACTTAAAGAAATATTTCATGTGAACATGATCCTTCCTGCATGTGATCCTTACATTGGAATATCCTTGAAGGATCCTGGAGATATCGTTGATCCTTACACAGGTAATATGCTTATCCTAAAACTATTGCATTTTCTTACTTTTTGCCTAAGGATAAGGATCATGTATCCTTCATCCTCTACTCACAAACCATTTGAGTTATGATAGTTCAGGTATCTTCAGCATATCATCAAAGATCTTCAAAAGCATCACAGATCCTCGGGTCCAACCCCAGTTATCCTTGGGATTATCCCCAGTTTCCGCCAGCAGCGCACGATGATCCTGATATAGTTCACGTCTTTGGGATCAGTACCCACTTTCGGGGCTGGCGACCTCATCGTACTGGCTATACTTGGGATCCTACGTATAATGGTGGACGCACCATACATCCGTTCCTAAGGTTTCTAACGTTTTCACGTTAGCTAAGGTTTTGACATTTTCATGTCACTAAGTTTGGATAGTTGCCAGAAAGGGCCATACTCCAGTTTACATACGATCCTTTGGGCTTGTCCCCAGTTATCCTTTGGGCTTGTCCCCAGTTATCCTATGGGCTTGTCCCCAGTGATCCTCCGGGATCATCACCAGTTATCCTTTGGGCTTGTCCCCAGTGATCCTCCGGGATCATTCTCAGTTATCCTTTGGGCTTGTCCCCAGTTACTAACTTATCTTTTATATTGGCTTAGTCCCAAGTTATATTCCATTTTTTCAGGTTTTCGAAGTTAAACGATTAAGGATCCTTAATCCTTATTATCCATTAAAGTTTTACCTATGGTAATTTCGATTAAAGGTTAGGATCCTAACTTGGATCCTCAGGTATGATCCTTAACTACTTTTAATTTCATTATTCATTTGAATAACCTTTAGACCTTGACAACTGAACCTATGATCCTTAAAATAAACTATCTTGGAAACTTTCGATTATAGGATATTTGATCCAGGATCATATCCTAAATTTCTTAAACATAATTTGCTCAAACTTTTCAAACAAACATGTGTCAGAACAATTGAAAATCAAAAAGGATAACAACACAAGATAAGCCAGAAAGATTGAAGTTATATTATTAAACCAAAGGATCATTAACCCTTTCAAAAAAGTTGTCAAAATTACCTACCCAAAGCTTCTACCAGCAATACGTGGCCCGTCCGCTGGGGTAGGTAAAGGGTGTCCATGATAATAGGTTCAAAAGTATTGCAGGGAAATTAGAAGGCGGCAGGATCACAACGGCTTCATCCCCCAAACAGAGGATCCCTCCACCATGTGTAATCCTACCTATTGTTCAAAGGATCCAGGATCCTTAACCCTAAAAAACTATTGTCCAGAAATTACAAACCATAATTGTTCACAAACCATCAACCACAAACCACTACCAAAAACCTAAAAAATTGGGCTCCGGCTATGTCTAGAAGTTTCCATCATTGCCCAATCTTGCAGCTCAAACCTTCGCTGCACCATCACCACCAGCTCCACTCGCTTCACCATGATCCTTGCCAGCATCACCTTCCTCCAGCCTTGGGATATCCTCAGCATCCTCCTCATCATCCAAGTCTACCAGCCTTGCCTTCCAACCTTCAACATCCCATGAGCTCTTGTCAAAGGCAGGATCCTGAGCCTCCGCAGCCATTTGTAGTTGTATCTTGTACATAGCAGTTGCGGCAGAGACCTTGGCATCCTGGATGATCTCCTGCTTCTCATTATCCATGTCAATCAGCCTCTGAGCAGCTTCATCCTTGGTGGCCTGGAGTTCCTTCTCAAGATCCGCTATCTTGAGATCCTTCAACACACCCATTTGCTGAAGATCGGCAATCTGGCTCTCCTGGTCCTCAACATTGCCAATATAAGTTTCAATCTCAGCAAGTTTCTGCAAACAAAAGAAATAAAAACAAGCTCGGAATCAGGTGATCCTCGAAAGATACTAGATAACCAACAGGGGCAGTGATCCTCACCTCGTTCACATAGTCAAGAAATTGCTGACGAAGGAGAGGGAATCCCTGGAGTTCATCAGAGGTTTTCCTCTTTTTTCCCTTACCCCGAATGGACGCTTTAGGAGCTGAGACTGAAGGGCTGGCAGCAGGAGCCTTCTTTTCTTAGAAGACGTGACATTGGCAAGGTCACTTATCCCAAACATGGAGGCAGATTTAACAGACCTGGCAGACTTTCCGGCACCTACACAATTCAAAAACAAGATAAGTTCCCTTATTAAATTGAATACTTTCACATAAGACTTATTTTTTATGAGGATACTTACTTGACATTGTGGCAGATGCAGAGGATATCTCTTGAGAATCTTGGATAATAATCTGAAAGCTTCGAACTTCAGGATCAAGCTTCTTGAAAGCTAACACTCTTTCTTTGGCAGCAGGGGTCAACCTTAAGTGAGCAACGGAGATAGCTGCATAAAAAGACAAAAAAAGAAAAGACATCAGTGATCCTCATCATATGAGACAGAACTGATAGTGATCCTTCGAGGATCCTCTATCCTACCATGAGTGGCCCATTCCTTGGGCAGATCCTTCCCATCCGGGATGGAATCCCTCTTAACAAAGAAAAATCTACGTTTCCAGTTGGCATCATTCTTGGTCACTTTGAAAATGGGATGATCCTCCCCAGCTTTCCGTTTCAACAAGTACCGGTGAGAACCAAAGGTGGTGAGATCATAAAGTTCAGCTAACTCTGACATCCCCAAATCAATCCCTTCTTGCTCGATGATCCTCTCGAAGGTATATAGAACCCTCCAGATCATCGGCATAGCTTGGATATATGAGATGCCGGTAAGAGAGAAGAAAGATTGGGTGAACATCGGAAAAGGATATGAATACCCAATGAGGAAGGGAGTAGCAGGAAAAGCCACCCAGACATCTGAAACAAAATCACTCAGAGCAGTAGGATCAAAGGGTTTGAAAACAACATTCGCTGGGAAACAATGGCGAATCTTGTCTATTTGGATATCGGTAAAGCAGCATCTCTCCGTAGGAGAATCTTTGATAATCCCCTGGCTTTTCAAGGGACTATCCTTCTTAGAGCCTTTGTGCGGTGAATTCCGAAGAAGCATATTCGAGATGAAAACAGGGTAAAAGCAAGAAAGAACAGAGCAAAGAAGAAAAAGAAGAAGATGATACCTGATCAAGCCTTCGGTGACGATTATAAAGGAAGATACTTCGAATTTAAATGCAAAATGATCCTAACCCTATCTCCTATTTATAATGATGATCCGCAGGGATTGTCACATCAGTGACGTAAATATCCTAACGGCTAGTCCATGTACAACGGCTAGTAAACCGGAATCGTCCGTTAGAGATAAGCTCGAAACAAAATATAACTCATCTATTTACAATTAACTCCTTATATTTTGGGGGCAATTGTTAGGGCTGGATTTTTACTATGAATGATCCTTATACGTGATCCTAACCAGTGATCCTTATTTCTTTGGCAGGCAGTGATCCTCAGCCGGACCTCAGGATCAGGATCACGGGACATTGAGGTGATCCTAGTACTAACGGTCATTTTCGATTACTACAATATTATTTTGCAGGAATATCTAGCAGGATATGCCCTACATATCATGATCCAGGGACGCGCTTTTACAAATATGGCAAGAGCTGAATTGAAGATGAACGTTGTGCCGGATATGGAAACATGGCTTGATCTAAGGGCAGCAATTTAGGCTAGATTATCTTTATTTCTAAAGGGGTAATGAGCTGATTAGTGGTCTATCTACCTAAAATAAGTTACCTACACATGTATAAATACCCATCTTCCTCATTCGGAAGAACACACACAACATACGACACAACTCTCAACACTTAGACACTCAGTGATCCTTGTACTCAGCTCATTATCATCCGAAGTTGTAACTACATTTTTATTATATTGAAATTGGTGATCGGTAGTTGCCATCACCCGAGGTTTTTTATGCCGGAGATCATACATTGATCAAGGGCTTTTTCCTCGTATAAATCATTGTGTCTTTGCATATTCATCACAGAAGTGATCCTTTACTTTTATAGCTAACCAAGCATCATACCCCGTTTACATAAAGTTGGTTACATTATCCTTGTGTATTTTTGACCAAACAACCATATCTCCGACTTGGAACTTCCTTATCTGACATTCTTCGTTGTAGGCACCAGCCATCCTCTGTTGGTAACTTGCCATCCTTATCCTAGCTAGATCCCTGTTTTCCTCATAGTATCCAAATCCTGAGCTAGGATTGTAGCATTTTCTTCAGGATCACGAACACTGTTCTAGCAGTTGGGATCACCATCTCTGTTGGGATCACTGCTTCTGCCCCAAACTACTAAGAGAGGGTGTCTGACCGGTGGCATTCTTGGGAGTTGTCCTATCAGCCCATAGCATAAGGTAACTCTTCTGCATTTCCCTTTCTTGGATCCTAGCTTCTTCTTCAGATTGTTGACGATGATCTTGTTGGATGATTCTGCTTGACCATTGGCTTGCGGTGAACTGGTGTTGATGTGATCATCTTGATTCCCCAACTGTCACAAAAGTTAGTGGTTCTCCTTCCAATTAATTGAGAACCATTATCACATATAATTTCAGAGGGAATGCCAAATCTGGTTATAATGTTTCTTTTGATAAAGGATATAACTTCCTTCTCTCTGACTTGAGCAAAGGCTTCAGCTTCTATCCATTTGGAAAAATAGTCAGTCATGGCAAGCATAAATACTTTTCCACCAGGTGCTTTAGGAAGCTTGCCAACTATATCCATTCCCCATCTCATGAATGGCCAAGAGGATGGTATGGGGTGTAGTAATTCAGCTGGTTGGTGAAGGATATTGCTATGTCTTTGGCAAGGATCACATTTCTTAGCATACTCTATAGCATCCCTTTTCATGGTTGGCCAGTAGTATCCTGTTCTAAGGATCCTTGAGAATAATGCCCTGCCCCCAGTGTGGTTTCCACAATCTCCTTCGTGGAAGTCTCTCAACACTTCTTCAATTTCAGGATCTTCAATACATCTTAAATATGGTCCTGCAAGGGATCGTTTATATAGCACATTATTTAAGATTGCAAATTGAGATACCTTAATCCTGAAAGCTCTAGGATTTTCTCCCGTTGGAATCTCCCCATGTTGCAAGTATCTCATGATTGGTGAGATCCATGATCCTGAATAAGATTGGGCTTCTTCACTAGGGATCATTGCAGTATCCTCTTCTATTTCCATGGCCACCTGATTTTCAATAGCAGGAGCCAGGATATGGATGATAGGGATACTTATATCTTCTGGAATCTTCAAGGATGATCCTAGGTTGGCCAATGCATCAGCTTCCGTGTTATCCTCCCTTGGTACCTGTGTTAAGCTAAAAGAAACAAAAGAGAGTGCCAATTCTTTGACTATCTCTAAATATTTGGTTAGTTTTTCACCTTTAACAGCATAGGATCCGTTAAAGTGATTAGTGATCAATAATGAATCTACATATACTTTGAGATACTTTACCCCCATATCCTTAGCAATTTGTAAGCCAGCAATTAAGGCTTCATACTCAGCCTCATTGTTAGTTGCTTGGAATTCACAGGCTATGGAGTGGGGTATTATGTCCCCCTGTGGCGATTTTAGTAGGATCCCTAGCCCTGTGCCTTTGATATTTGAGGATCCGTCAGTGTGTAGGATCCAAGGATCCTTGGTCTCATCCAGCTGCTGGACCTCCAATTCTGCTTCCTTTTGTAGATCACTACTGAAATCAGCCACAAAGTCAGCTAATGCTTGAGATTTAATGGCTGTTCTTGGTTCGTATCTTATATCATGGGCACTAAGCTTCACTGCCCACTTAGCCATTCTCCCTGACATATCCGGTTTCCTGAGGACATTCTTAATTGGAAAATTAGTTTTAACAACAATAGTATGGGTTTCAAAATAATGCCTTAACTTAGTGGATGCCATGATTAATGCAAGGATAAGTTTTTCGAGGTGTGAGTACCTGGATTCGGCATCAAGTAGACTTTTACTTACATAGTAGATAGGATATTGTGTACCTTCGTGATCCTTAACAAGGACAGCACTTACAGCGGTTGAGGATACCGCTAGATATAAGGATAGCACATCTCCTTTTTCCGGTTTTGTTAATGCTGGTGCTGAGGACATATACTCTTTTAGGGCTTGTAAAGCATTCTCATGCTTCTCAGTCCATTCAAACCTCTTATTCTTCCTTAGGATATCGTAGAATTCTTTGCATTTCTCTGAGGATTTCGATATGAACCTGTTCAAAGCTGCTATCCTGCCTGTCAGTCTTTGAACATCCTTGGCATTGGCAGGAGATTTGATATTTATCAATGCTTTGATTTGTTCCGGGCTTGCTTCAATGCCCCTCTGGGTTACCATGTATCCTAAGAACTTTCCTGCCTTTACACCAAAATGACATTTTGAAGGATTAAGTTTCATGTTGTAATTATCAAGGATATCGAATGCTTCTTCCAAGTCCCTTAGGTGATCCTCAGCTTTCTTTGACTTGACCACCATATCATCTATGTACACCTCCATAGTTTTTCCAATTTGATCTTTGAACATCATATTTACCAGCCTTTGATATGTTGCACCTGCATTTCTTAGTCCAAAAGGCATGGCAATATAACAATATAAACCGGTTGGGGTCATAAAGGCTGTATCCTCTTGGTCAGATGGTTCCATCTGGATTTGTTGGAATCCAGATGATGCATCCATAAAAGTTAACAGTTCATGCCCCGCTGTTGCATCCACCATGGAGTCAATGTGGGGTAATGGGAAAGGATCCTTGGGACATGCCTTATTCAAATCGGTGAAATCGACACATACCCTCCACTTTCCGTTTTTCTTTTGGACAACAACCACATTGGCTAACCATTTAGGATACTTTACCTCTCTGATCATACCTGCTCGAAGTAGTCTCTCTACTTCTTCTTGGATAATGGCATTCCTTTCTGGTGCAAACTTCCTCCTTTTTTGATGGATTGGCTTGATAGACCTGTCAATGCCAAGTTTGTGAGTAATAATATCCTTAGATATACCTGTCATATCTTCATGTTTCCAAGCAAAGGTAGATTTTCTTCTTTTGAGGAAGGATATCATGTCTTCTTTCATCTTGCCAAGGATCCCTGATCCGATATAGATTTTCGATTCAGGATCACTAGGATCCAAGAGGATTTCATCTACATCTTGTTCCTTTGCCTCCAAGACGTTCCTCGGAGGATACTGTAATTGCTATTGCTCCCTTGGCTTCGAGGTTGGCTTCATGGCTGAGGTATAGCAATCCTTAGCTTCTTGCTGGTCACTGTCGATCTTGATTATCCCCCATGGGCTAGGGAGCTTCACACATTGATGGTAGGTAGATGGAACTGCTTTCATGTCATGTATCCAAGGCCTGCCAAGGATAACGTTGCAACAAGATAAACAGTCAATAACACAAAATTTCTGATAATTATGTAATCCTTCTACATAGATTGGGAGTTTGATGTCCCCCAGAGTTTTCTTCGTTTCTCCACTAAATCCTACAAGCACGGAGGATCTTGGTGTGATGTCTGATTCTGGGATACCCATTTTCTTCAGTACATCAAGCTGGATAATGTTCACTGAGCTTCCTCCATCGATAAGGATCCTGCGGACAAAATGGTTAGAAATAAAGAGAGTAATAACTAAGCTATCATGGTGAGGATCCTGAACATTAACGCGATCATCCTCATCAAATGTTATCATCTTCCCTTCTGAGACGCTTGAGGTTCTAATAGGCCTTTCTCCATTATCCATTTTTGATTCTTTTGCATGTCTTTTGGCCGCTGAGAAGGATGTTCCACAAATGTCTGATCCTCCGGATATGAAGTTAATCACTTGTGCGTTTGCCGGAGGTGCTGGAGCCTTTTCAGGGATCCTTTCAGGATCCTGGGTCCTTTGCTTTTTTCTCCCCAATAATTCTTTTAGATGCCCCTTGCTTAGCAGGTATCCAATTTCTTTTCTTAAGGCTATGCAATCTTCAGTTAGATGCCCGAAATCCTCATGGTATGCACACCATTTGGACTTATCCTTGGTCCCAGATGGTTTATCATTCTTCCTGGGCCATCTAGCTTTTTCACCTAGGTTCTGCATTGCAAGGATCAGTTCATGATTATCAACGGAGAAACAATATTCTGAGATTGGAGGATAATCTTCATCATCCTCTTCCTGGTCTACAGCATGCACATTCTTGTTCTCATTCCTATGGTAGGATTTGAATTTGTTGCTCTTGAAGGAGGATCCTTGCTTCTCCGGTTTTGAGGATCCTACTTGTCTTTCCTGGATCCTCTTGTCATCCTCTAGCCGGATAAACCTGAGTGCTCGAGTTCTTACTTCATCTAAATTCCTGCAAGGTGTCATAACAAGATCATCATAGAATAATGAATCCTTAAGAAGTCCCATTTTGAAGGCTTCAACAGCCGTAGCCATATCCAAGTTGGGAATATCCAAGGATTCTTTACTAAATTTAGTTATATAATCCCTTAATGATTCATTATTATTTTGAGTTATCCTGTACAAATCACTAGTTAATTTTTCAAATTTTCTACTACAAGAGAATTGGTTATTGAATAAATTAACTAAATTAGCAAATGAAGTAATAGAGTAAGGGGGAAGACTTAGCAGCCATTTGAGGGCTGATCCAGTAAGAGTAGATCCAAATCCTTTACATAGGCATGCTTCCTTCAATTTTTCTGGGATAGGATTGATCTCCATCCTTTCCCTGTATTGTGCTATATGCTCCTCTGGATCCGTTGTGCCGTCATACAACTTCATGGTAGGGATATGGAACCTTTTGGGTACCTCTGCATCACAGATTGGTGGTGCAAAGCGAGATACCTTGTGGCTCCCATCTGCAATCTCTGGGATAGGCTTGACTACCCCTGGAACACTTGAGATCATGTCCTTTAGTTTCTGTAGTTCCCTGGCCATAACATGATTGGTACCTGTATCCTGCATGAATCCATGGTTAGTGGTAGGATAATTATTTAAAGTGTTACCTCCCATTGGGTTCAAGTTAGGGAATCCATATTGCTGGGATTCTGGAACAACGGAGGGACCAGTGGAAGCAATGGTCTGCATTGGAATGAAGTCCCCTTGATGGACATCTAGACTCCCTGTTTGCAAACTTTTTAGGGATCCTGGCATCTGCAAGGATCCTGGTATCTGGGATGGTCCTGGAACGAAGGAGGATCCTTGAACCTGGGATGATCCTGGGATAAAGGAGGATCCTTGGCCCTGGAATGATCCTGGGATAAAGTAGGATCCTTGAAACTGCCGTGCCCCCGGATAGGCTCCCGGATTCATGAAGGATCCCATATATTGAGGATAGGATCCTGCTGGCTGAAAATACGAGCCCGATGTCCGAGTCATTGCTGCTGACTTGAGATGTAATCCTCTCGTCTCCCCTGTGATCTGTACGTCTGGGATCCCTGATGGCTGAGAGGTGACCATTGGAGTCTCAAAACTCAAGGATTTTGGCATCAGTGGGGAATGATCCTCTGCCGCTTTCTTTTGTCTTTTGAGATCTCCAATCTCCCTGAGGATCCTGTCATTAGTTTCATCCTGCCGCTGCATACGATCCTTCATCTGCAAAATTAAAGCAAACACATCACTAGTACTGGGAATAGAAGAATTCATAGCAGAAGAAGATGGAGGTTTAGAGAAAGAAGGGGTTGGTCTCTTCTCAGCATTTCTCTGGGATCCTGCCGGTGGAGGAGGTAGAGTGGTTTGTGCTGAGGTGACTGCAGACATCGCCGTGGAGGTGTTCTTCAATGATGAAGCCATGTAACTTTTTGAAATGATTTCGAACAAAAGATTTTCTTTATGAATGAAGCACCAATTGCCCCACGGTGGGCGCCAAACTGTTTTGGTCAAAAATCACACAAGGATAATGTAACCAAACTTTATGTAAACGGAGTATGATGCTTGGTTAGCTATGAAAGTAAAGGATCACTTCCGTGATGAAAATGCAAAGACACAATGATTTATACGAGGAAAAAGCCCTTG
Source organism: Helianthus annuus (assembly GCF_002127325.2). Taxonomy (NCBI): domain Eukaryota; kingdom Viridiplantae; phylum Streptophyta; class Magnoliopsida; order Asterales; family Asteraceae; genus Helianthus; species Helianthus annuus. Next base: position 123,111,640 of record NC_035437.2, read on the forward strand.
ATCAATGAATGATCTCCGGCATAAAAAACCTCGGGTGATGGCAACTACCGATCACCAACTTCAATATAACAAAAATATGATTACAACTTTGGATGATAATGAGCTGAGTACAAGGATCACTATCGCTTTTGGTGTCTAAGTGTATGAGAGTTGTGTGGTATGTTGTGTGTGTTCTTCCGAATGAGGAAGAGTGGTATTTATACATGTGTAGGTAACTTATTTTAGGTAGATAGACCACTAATCAGCTCATTACCCCTTTAGAAATAAAGATAATCTAGCCTAAATTGCTGCCCATTAATCAAGCTAAGTTTCCATATCCGGTACAACGTCTATCTCCAATTTAGCTCTTGCCATATTTGTGAAAACGCGTCCCTGGATCATGATGTGTAGGGCATATCCTGCTAGGTGTTCCTGCAAAACAATTTTATAACAAGTGGAAGTGACCGTTAGTGTAAGGATCACCATATCGTCCCATGATCCTGATCCTGAAGTCTGGCTGAGGATCACTATCTGCCAAAGAAACAAGGATCACTGGTCAGGATCACGTATAAGGATCATTTATAGTAAAATCCAGCCCCAACAACTTATACGCATACGTTTTATGCTTATACTTATACTCATACTACTCGTACGTTTTATGTTTATACTCATACTTATGTGCATATTCATACTTAAACATGCTCATACTTTCATTCATACTCATGATTCATACATTCGTACCCGTACGCGAGCGTAATCCGAGTGATTCGCTTATGTGGGTCCCATACATACTTAAGCATGGACTTGCTTATATACTATATTCTTATACGTACACATTCTTATTTTTAAATTATGTATACCCTGATTCATACACAACTAGTACAAGCTATGCGGATCATGCGACGATCAAAATAATATCGGGTGCACACGGGATTATAGTGATAGGCGTATGAAAACCATAGAGCGTACTAGTGTGTATGGTAAGACACGGAACGTAACATGACACCGAATAACGAGACGGACATAACATGGTCAAAACATGGTGGATACGCTGCTGGTACTTCCTATATATAAGTGTTTTCACCATGTTACCAAACTTTCGTAAAACGTGCCATGAGAAATTCAGTGTTTTGCAGACCTTTTGACCTAATACAAACTTTAAACAACTCACAAACGCATTATATCCGATCATCCATGACGAGACTTCATCTTTAACATGCTATTTTCGTCTATCCAATACTTATATCATTCATATATTTGCATTCATTTAGAGTCAATCGTTCGCCCCATACTCCTATTATTCTCCATTATCCTTTCTTTCATACGAACCCAGTTCACAATCAAGCTTGTTTAAACATTCAAATCCTAACTTATCTCATTACCTTTAAAACCGTCTTCCTATTCTTTATTCTTGTGTAAATGTACTTAGTATACCTTTAACGCTTTATTCAAAGTACCAAACCTTTTCGTTCCTCTCAATAAACAATTTTTACGAAAGTGTGATTTTTATACTATCCTTAAAACTTCCCCTGTAACTACCCCACTTTCCAACAAAATACAAACCATTTGTCAAAATCTTCCTTCTTAATACGTCCCATTTTTAATACATCTCCAATTTAAGTTATCCAAACTTGTTTAGACTCACTTTACCTATATACGCACCTACACGTTTTCAACTATGTTTGGTACCTCAAATTATTTTAGACAACGAACTCCCTTGCAAATTTACCTTGTCGTTCTCCAAAGTTTCGTACTTTTCAAACCGTTTCAAAAATTCCAAGTCTCAATTTTTGCCAAAACTTTTTAAAGTCTTCCTCTTGAATAAATTTCGGGATGAAATTTCCCAAAGGAAGGGAGACTATAACGCCCTGCGTTTTCATACTTCCATATTTAGAAACCATTGCTTGAAATTCTTTTTTTTTTTTTTTTGGAAATCTTGTATTCCTTGTAATCGTATTTCGTTGTATCGTTGTAAAATCCGAGACTTTGATCGTAATGAAACGAATATTTTATACATCGTTTATACATGTTTATACATTGATATGTGCACTCGTTTGATACATGGTTCGTAATTTGTATAAACGTAAGCTTAACTTGTAAACAATGATCGTGTATTCGTAATCCTTAAATCTTCATACATTTAAACACTTAGTTATTCGATTATAAGATTAAGTTGTATGTTTTTTTTCACTTGATCATACCAAACTATAAACCATACATACTTGTTACATTTCATGTGTTATACACACCTATGTTATCACACTTTTTGCTAAATTAAAACATGTTATTTATGCATTTTGGACCTTGTTACAAGTTACATACATACTAGACACCATGTAACACTTAATTAAACATCAAATATATACCTTCTAATGTCAAAAAAATAAAATAAAATAAAAATTATAGGGATGTTAACAGCCTTGCATCAGCCCACTTAATTTCCTTGTTTTGAGTTATTTAGCCTACTAAACACTTTCAAAGCCCAACCCAATGAAACCCTAATCCATCCCCTATATAACCCAAGCCTCCTCCAAACATTTTTCACTTTCTAAACACTCTCCATTCACTCTCAAACACTCCAAACCGTAACTGATTGCAGAAGTTCGAGCAGATTTATACCACTTCACTAAAGTGAGCATAACTCACTCAATTCTTATTCGATTCACTCGATTCTTTTTCCTACTACTTTGTATTGACCTTGATACGTTTCCATGGGTTTTCCCTGGAAAACCAGAGCCTAGAATGTTGCCAAAAAGGCTCCAAAGTGGACTGATTTTTCTGTTCTTGTTTCAAACTTTGATAAACTTGTTTAAACTTGAGGAAACTCATCTCAAACCTATGTCCTTATGCTTATAACCACTTCTATGGTTAGTTAGGCTTAAAAACAAGGTTGAGACATTCAAAATCAGAGGTATAAACCTCATAAATTTTTGTTTTTCTCAAGGGTTTTAACCCACAAGTGATGCTCAAGTTCAAGACTTGATGATTGTGTAATTTAGGATTAGCTTGGGCTAACCTACTAGAAAATCCACACATTGCTTGATGTTTTCTCATAGATTAGTTATTCATATTCTAGTGTTTCTTGTAAGTTCATGACTCTCATTGTTGTTCATAACAACAAGTGTAGTGGTGAACAATAGAGGTACCTAAATGGAAGCTTTGTTCTTCCTACCTCATGTATGAATTCCGTGATACTTAGAGGTGCCTAAATGAAGACTTTAGTCTTCTACCTCATGCTTGACTTATATGATGTAATATACACAATGTAATACTTACGTAACAACCAAATAATCGAACTCTTGGTGATGAAATAATGGACATTCGTCAAGCTAGTAGATTGTATCATCTAGGCCTTGACAACTTGTCACGATTCTAATGGAACTTTGTTCCATGAAAACATTTAAACTCTTTTACAGTTTCATAGTGTCAAGAACAAGTGTCATAGGTGTTAGATGCTTATTTTCATATGTTTATTTTTCATGTTATTTAAACTCTAAATCCCTAGAACTATATGTAAACACCTCTTAAACTCCAAATCGAACACATTCAACTTCCTAGTCTCAACAACTTCGTCACATGGGATAATCGGAAAGCATATGCAACTTTGTGAGTACACTTGACCCATTTTCCTTTTAATACACTTTGGGTGCAACATGTTTTACTTGTTAAAATGCACGATTCACAAACATGCTTTTATTCGTTCAATCAATCCTTATACATGCTTTGCTACGCTTAGGTTCATGCTAGAATACATACTACTTGTTAACTCGGCTTAACAATTATAGCGCTATAGAAATAGCACACCACCCGACGGGGTTTTGTTGAGTCTTTATTCTATGACGGTCTCGTCACTTTTGTGTCGAGGGATGCTAAATACTAGTGGACACTAGAGTTGACATATTGTTATGCATGATAGATTGACCTTGTATACCAATTGCTATGTTGGATTGAAAATACCTTTTTATACATATGCCACGAGTCTAAAACTAGTGTACTCGCCAGTACCTTTGTATTGAACTATGCTTTTAAAACATGTTGCAGGTTTAGCGATGATGTTGATGATGCATGGAATCTAGTAGGATGCTTAGATACACACTTTAAATTTTGTATTTTATTTGTATTGTATTTCATTATTCATGTTGTATTTGTTTCAAATCCTTGTAATTGACTCTTTAGAAATGAAATGAAAATTTATCATTTAAATACTTGTAACAAATAATGTTATGAAGTCTCTTGCAATCTATTTCGTCTCACTCCGATGTTTCCGCCATCGGTTGGGGTGTGACAGCTCGATCTCCTCTCAAATCCAAAAACTTATGTCCTCATGCTCATGGACCACCTATATACAGGCTAGACTCCTCCGTGAGCAGGACTCTTGCTCTCCATTTTTCACACAAATTCATACAATATTCAACACACGCTCTATCGAGTTGATTCGCACTATGACGGACACACAAAATGCACTAACAGATTTCCCCTTGTACATTACTGTCGAATCTTGATCTTCAAATATGAGAGTCGTGTTTGAATATTCTGCAACTTCAATCAAGTAATTGTAGATGTCGTCAATTTCCCCCATGATTGTTGATTCGGGCTTGCATTTGTACTAACAGATTCCTCCTGAAATGACACTTCAGATCTTTATTTGCACGATTTCTGACCCAACCCTCTTATTTGCTAAACTACAATCTTCATAAAGCATTCAAGAACTTGAAACTAAGCAATAAGCTTCTCCATTTCAACCTTAACCACATTCGCATTCGGTTTTAACGCACTCCCTGGTTGATCCTCTGATCTTCAAAACCCCAACCGGAAATTGATAGAAATTTCAAATACCACACTGGTTATCTTCAAATACGTGAATACCCACAAAAATCTGAAATCTCGTTTTCCATAATCAGCTTTATACTTATCCAACTTGAATGATTGTATAGTGTAAACAACAATCTCCACAATCATCAAATCTTCATTGAATCACAAATCATCTGGTAACACACTGTGATCTTCAAAGTATAATGATAAACATTCCTCGAAGATCAATTTTGTAGTCTTCTCCGTCAATTCTGGTGCAACGTAATCATTAGACATCATTACTCCACATGACATAACTCAATCGTCTGAAAAAATCCAAAATGTAGTCTTCTTCTTCAATCATGATAACAAATATCTAGAATTCTCCGCTAGTCCCGATAGCCACTTAATCTTCAGATGTCACTATTCCCTAACGGTTAGTTCAGAAAATAACTCATTTGCCTAGAAACTAAAAGTGCAGTAGAGGTCTCGTGTACATAATATCTTGAAAGCTCTGTGAAATCTAACGGCTCTCAGTGACTGCTCACCTGATCACAGATATTTCCAGCATATCGGTTTTTACGAAGATGAGACTTTAATTTGATCACGAACCAAAGAATCCAAACCATGTCCAACCAGCTTGACGAAGACTGATACCTCAATTTGTTTCCAAATCGAATAATACAAGATATTATGCATCACCAGTCAATTTGAGTCAGAGCCACCCGAATATTGTTGCCTCTCTGTCTGAATTTCCAAAAATGCAGGAATTTCAAAATATAACTTGAAATTTTATTGCCCCTCATTTTTGGCAAATTCTGACTTCTGTAAACTCATCTCTGAATTTCCAAGAGTTTCCCCCTCAATCTTGGCAAATTCTGGTCTCTTCAATCTTTCAAAACTCAACTATGCAAAATATTTGTCTTTTTTCTCCACAATAGTCAGTTCATCATAAAATGCGGAATTTAACTTTTTGGCCCATTAATAGTCACATCACCAATTGATAACCTTTATGAACAGGTTTCCATGACTACCCCACTAACTATCAATATTCCGTGATTTCATCATCTTCCCCCTGAGTGGACTCTCGTGTGAGCAGGACTCCTGCGCAAGCATGACACCTGCGTGAGCGTAACCCCTGCGCGTGTATGTGTTCTAAGCTTGTTCTCCTTCGCGCGTAGAAACTTTTGTGCTTCAGGTGATGCCCGAGCAGGACTCCTGCCACACCCCAACCGATGGCGGAAACATCGGGGCGTGACACTGAGCGAAACAGATTGTTCATGAGAATCCATAACAACTATTAATGACGATACTTTTAAGGTTCAATATCCCACACTATTAAACAAATAAAGCATAACAGTCATTACAAATATTCAGTCTCAAAAACAAGTTCCATTCCGACAACTCAGATTTTATTTAGTGGGTTTCTAGACTCCTAACTTGTTTGCAGCACAACATCCAATCAACCTGTCACATACGTTAAAGTAAAAGTCAATACATAAAGTAAAGGTGAGTACACAAGTTTGCATAAGAGTAGTAATAAAAACGTTTACGCATAACCAGCATGTAACACTTAACGGGTGAAGCATGTAACTATCAACATATAACTTAACCACGAGACTGCGTTGTAGAGTGTGCGCGGCACATGTTCACCGAAGCAAACACGTGAAGTAAAGTAATGTGATCCCTAGCAACCCTTGTCACACAGGTGCCGAGTCCAAACTATAGTACTATCGTTGCTAGAGGCGGTCTAGTGTAACACTGTATAAGCATAGTAACAAGCATTCAACAAATCACGTATAGTCATGCGGGAGCGGTTAGCGTTTATTAAGTGTTTGCGTTGTGTTTTTTGTTTTGATAGAGAACGTATGTAACACCCAAAAGTGCGTTAAATGAAAATGGGTTCGAGTAAACTCACAGTGTGTGTTTAGCACGTAAACACAATCTGGATTTGATTGAAGGGAGCGCGTCGGGTCAGCCTGTGCACGGAAACAGAAGCATAAGTCTTCCACAGGGCTGAATGGTTGTAAACAGAATGTTGAACGGGTTAAATGTTCAACAGTTTATCCGAACGGATGGGTCCCATCCGGATGGTTGGTCATCCGGATGGATGGTCATCCGGGCGGATGGCCATTCAGATCGTGTGCGAGTGTTTATGAACTGTGAAAATTTTCAAAGTTTTGATTTAAAGTGTTTTAACGGATTTTACTAGGGTCAGGTCATCCGAACGGATGGTCAATCAGGCGAATGATCTGTGGTTGAAGTTTTTTTTGTAAAATTTTCTATGTAAAAAGTTTAAGTTAATGGAGACGGCATGACGGCATGTCAAACAACGGAAGAATACCAAATCCAGTTCATTTGGCCGGATGGGCCCAGCCCATTCGGACAAACGCGCTGTTCTTGATGAATATTCATGTTTGACCCGTTAATCCATCCATCTCTTTGGTGGAAATCAGTCTTCGAGCCGGCTTTCGACTATGCAAAGAGTCAAGAGTCTGACTGAGTCCAGATTCCATCAATATTGTATAAAAACCAAGGAGAAGTTCAAACTAGTAGAAAAATGTTGAAATCTTTCATAACTAAGTTGAAAAGTGTGGAAATCCTTTAGACCTTGAGCCAATCTCGATTGAATGATTTTCCACAACAGGTTGCCTAAGCAAAACGAGTGGAAACCACCTTCGAGCGGTCCAAAGTAAGTGATTCCGAGAGAAAGTTAGTGTGTGCGTGTGATTTTCATGTAGAAGATGGAGTAGAAGTGAGTAGAGATGAAGATTGAAGAAGGTTTGGGGGGGAAAAGCTTACAAAATGGCCTTGAATCGCGTCTGAGACTCGGGGAGTGGATGGGAGTGTCAAAGTGTTGAAATGAGGGTGTACGACGGGTATTTATAGAGGGTGAGCGAGTGTTAAGTTGGTGCGAGTGACGGTGTCCGGATGGCCCCATCCGATCGAATGGTCATCCGGATAGATGGTCATCCGGGCGGATAGTCATCTGGGCGGATGGCCATTCGGACGACCGGGTTTGCGTTTGTTAGTTTTCTAACTTTGGTTCGTTTGTTAAGCGTTGCGTTGCGTTTTATCGAGTTGCGAGTGATCGTTTGAGCGTATAAGCCTTGCGTTGATAACCACATAACATTCTAAACAAGTAACTACACAATTAACACACATAATACAAATAATTCCGCGTTTCGAGTTGCGTTGAGTTTGCGTTGCGATAAGCGTTTAAGTAACAAGCGTTTAAATAAGTGATGCAAATTGCGATAAAATGCGTTTAGGTGGTAAGCGTTATAATAAGAGTGGTATTATGTGTTTAAAATATAGTTTAACCCACAGCGTTAATCAAATCTCAAGAGTACAAGTGTTTACGAAAGAAATGATAGTGACAGGTAACCTGCGCTCCGGAGCTGCTGTTCACATTTTTTCAATCCAAAATCTCCATTTCTTCGAATTTGATGATGAAATCACTTCCAACATGTGTAAAAATCAATTCCGAACACAATGATGTCTTCAATTTGAAATATTATCCGTGAATTGATCCAAAAATGTTGATTTTATGTCTAAAACACATAAATCATGAGCGTAGGTGATTCAATCAACTGTTAGATCGATTGAATCAGCACCGTAGCTCTGATACCAATTCTAGGATCGTATTCCGGTGTGTTTAGATGGAAGTTTGGATTAAAACTAATTCAGTAGATATTTCGACAGCATAACGTTTAAGTCGGCTGACGTGATGTCGTGGTCACAATCAAATTTAATCCAATTACTACTAAATAGATAGTGGCAAGTGGGTATCGAACACATGGAGTTTGTGGAATATGTGTTATTTCAAGATTTATCTAAGTTAACTAAAATTAAACTAATTGCAATGAAAGTAATATTCAAAAGTTGTTTTGTTTGATTTTAAAGCTAAAATTACTAATTTAATTGCAAAATGAAAGTTTGGTTTGTAAACAATTTAGAGACAAATGACCATCTTTAGTTTCCAGTTTGCTTTGACGTTTATGCTATCATTCACTAGAAAGAACTACATAGACATAGTTCATGTGTGATTACTTGTTGTGATGAAAGGGGACTAAGTACTCGGATTCCTAGAACGCGAGGTTGTTACCCGATGACCAATTAATCAATACCCAATCCTAATTCTACCCATGATATCTCGATTGCCAATAGCACCAAGAACGTATGGTTTCAAATTAGATTAACATAAGAATAAACAATTTACAAACAAGCAATCACACACCATAACAAACAAATCATAAAGACAAGTTCATTATTCTAGAAATATGAAATCCAAACATAAAGTCTTACGCAAACCTTCAACCAAAGATAGTCACCATAAGTTTAGCCACTCATGACTTGGACAATCATCATCACATACATATCAATGTTCATAAGAGTTAAAAACACTAACAAGATGTTTAGAAATTGTTTCAAGCTCTCAAGAACACCCAACATTCGCCTCTAGACTGCTGGTAACCGAATGGGATTGATTCGAAATGAAAAGACACCATAAATCCGCATTAAAAGGTGGAAGTTACACATATACGCAGGTCAGCGCCGTAAGCTATGGTGGCCACTGTAGCTTACGGTGGCTTGGAATGGCTTATGGTGGCTTTAAACTGTCATACAGTGACAATTTATGTCAGGGACCACCGTAAGCTATGCCGTTTTCGCCTACGTTCTCGTAATTTCGTCCTCTATCATGTTATCTTCTTAATTCTTCAATTCCAAAATTTTATTTTTTTTCATTTATTCTCCGTCTTTCAATCTCCAATCCAGTCGCGTCTATTCGAAGCTTTATTTCCACACTTTTAAGCCCCGAATATACCTGAAACACAAGCAACCGTAGTTATCTAATTCAAGATAAATACATGGATAAATTCGGGATTAAATTATACTTTATAACCATTAAGGGTTATCCTACGGACTACCCGTTGCTTGCCCCCAAGCAACTCGTCCAAAACTACTAATAACTCCTCAAGCGATCAACATGAATCAAGCAAACAAATGTCCTCATTTTACTAACTTTTCTTAAACCCCGAATAACACACCCATCACAATGACTCTCCTCTTGGTGACAAATAATACTAGCAAAGATAGCTAGAACACACTTAAGGCAAATGGGTAGTTGAACAATAATATGCTTGTACTCAAATCGGTCCTTCGCCTAAAGAATTTGCTAAACATGCATGCGAATCAAAGGGACTTAAAGGTTGTAACACGGCAAGGCAAATGGGTAGGAAATGGAAACACATATGCGACGTAGCTAACGATTCAACCTGGTCTTTTATTTCTAACTAAAACAAAACATAAACAACTATATACAAACTATCTCATTCATTTTTTTTATTTTTCATTGCTTTTTCTCTTTTTTTTCTTTTTTTCATATCTCTTTTTTTCTTTTTTTTTCGATTTAACAAACATAACAAACAAGCATACTAGAGCAAAATGATTATACTAATAGACCGGGTCAAATACCGGTTAATTTTTTAAGAGAAAGTAGGCACGGGTTAACAAAAGATCGACTCAAAGCTCAAATGGGCTACTAAAGTCCAAACCCCCGCCCCTCTCGCTACCATGCTCATATAAATAATTTATGAGATCCAACCCCCCAAATCCCACACTCACACTCACCAAGACGAGGATACCTAATTGCCCTTATACTTTTCACATGCATATCAAGCTAACGCCTTAAACCGCATTCAAGCACAAGTTCTAATGCACCACCACCCATTTCCACTCTCATCAAGAAAAATGTATTTTAATAAATTCAAGTAGTGGCTCAACTCTCACCAACAAAGAACAAGGGGATATGGGTTGCCGGTGTGTCATGCAATTTAATACTCAACTGTTCAATTTGGACCATTTTTCGCTTGATTTTTAAAAGATTCACAATTTTTTTAAAATTTCCTCTCATCCCCACACTTGGGATACATTGTCCCCATTGTATGGTTTTGAAGGGAAAGATCGCTCCAAACACACCAAATTTTGTTTTAAACAAAAGCAAACAAACTAACTACCAATATTTCAAAGCTAAAGAACATAACAAGACTAAGGAAAGAGTACATTGACCTGGTGAAGTTTGACACAACAGATGTTGTAGATGATCCAATTTCCTATCACCACCTTCACACAAATATCCGCACATCTTCCCCACACTTGAGTGTTTCCATGGCCCTGAAACATAGAAAACTAAAGAAATAACAAGATCAGTGAAAAACCTCGGGTTGCCTCCCGAGCAGCGCTAAGTTTTCAGGTCTTCAGCCAGACCATGCCACCCCCATTTAAGGTGGCTCAAAGAAGCGGTTCCTGCCATCTCCATCACTTGCTCGTGCCATTGAGCAAAATGCATCCGTCTCGTTTCGACTCGGTGGGTAATCAAATACACTCTTGCTTGAACCCATATATTTTTCTTCACGGTCCGGTGGGTGATTTCTTCTCATTCTTTGAAACACCTTTTCACTAAACCCGTTATCCTTCGCCTCAACAAAATCGTAACTAATCATCTTAGTCTGAACATCAAATGACAACTTACGGTTCTTTTCGGTTATGGTAATGATTCCTTCTCTACAATCAATTTGAGCATTTACCGTATAGAGAAACGGTCGACCCAAAATCACCCTTTGTTGTGACGCCATCATGGTAGTAGCATAATCTAAAACCAGAAAATCCACTGGGTATTCGAATTCTCCCAATCGAATCATAACATTCTTAACCATTCCCCGTGGACGCCTCCAACTTTCATCCACCAAACTCACCATGGTGTCTGCATCCTGAAGCGGACCAAAATCATACATATCATATAAGTCACCTGGTAGCACACTCATACTCGCCCCATAATCCAATAATGCATGGGGAATTTTTAATTTTCCCACTCGAATCGGCACAAGTGGTGCTCCATGCTCCTTGTCCGTTTCAACCTCGGCATCCCTCCCTATACCTGCACTCACTTGACAAGAAGAAGTAAGAAATGTTTCATTAATTTCATTATTAGGAACAGTGCTTACCACATTGATATTAATGCTTTTTGTGTTCTTGGGATTTATCACCGTGTCACTTGGTGATTGACCTTTTGCTTTCTTCAATAATGCCACGTCACTTGCAAGTTGACCCATTTGAGTGGTCAACGATTGAATAGCTTTGTCACGGATTTCATCTTTTTGCATGCGAACATCATCCATTTGATTTCTTCGCTGCATCTCTAGTTGCATTGCCTTGAGCATCTCCATGACCTCATTTCCACCAGAAGAACTTTGACCCGAAAACCCACTTTGATTATTGAACGGTTGGCGTGGAGCAAAGTTACCTTGACTTCCTTGAAAATTCAGGTTGGCTTGGTTTGAGGGATTTCCATATCTAAAATTTGGGTGGTTTCTCAAACCGGGGTGGTAAGTATTGGAGTTCATGTTGTAATTTCTACCACCCCCTCCTTGCCCTTGCAATGCATTCACCTCCTCATATTGCCCTTCCACTCCTTGGCAATTTTCAGCCGCATGTCCCAACTCATTACAAAGCGCACAAACATCATAAATTTGATTCGAAGTTTGAACATTACCATCATCCACCGCATGCACTTGAGTTCGGGTAATGGCCGGTCGTGCTCTCCTTGATGCTTGAGCTTTTCTTTTCGATGTGACCGCCATTTGCTCCAAAAATTCCCAATCATCATGCTCGTAGTTTGTGCCAAAAGTGCCATTTGTGATAGACATTAAGTCACGCACATCTTCGGAACATAACCCCTCATGAAATGCATTCATCAATTCCCATAGCTCTATCCCATGGTGAGGGCAATTCTTTATCATCATGTTAAACCTCTCAAATGCTTCGTGAAACATTTCACCCGTTTGTTTTTGAAAACTTCTCAAACTTTTTCTAGCATCATTTGTCTTTTGCGCGGTGAAGAATTCATCCAAAAAGATTTGTTGCATTTCTGCCCATGTATAGATAGATGCGGAAGGCAATGTATAAAACCACTTTTTCGCTTTGTCTTCTAAGGAAAATTGGAATAGCAACAATTTAACACCATCGGCTGAGAATCCTTGACCCCCAATAGTATTACAAATCGAATTGTAAGCCTATAAATGAAAATAAGGCTCCTCCGTTGCTAAACCCTTATACTTTGGCAAACTTTGTAAGGAATTGGTTCGAACTTCAAAAGTCCTTCCTTGATCATTTTGAGGGATAACTACTGCTGAAGGATTATGAGTGATCACTGGTCTAAAATGTGCTTCAATGCCTCTCGCGTGTTCTCGAAGATGTCTTCTTGGTACCCCCAACCGAACTCTTGGGCGTATAGGACCCAATGGTCTTTGAAATTGCATTCGTGGAGGCCCAAATTGTTGTGGAGGTGGTTGAAATCACGGCCCCACATGAGGTTGTTGAACTCATCTTTGCACCGGTGGACCTTGTGGTGGCAATTGTTGAGGTATGATTTATTGTTGAGAAATCCCACCAACACTTGACATTCTTTGATTTTGACCTTGAACATGGGTATACTCCCCTTGATCTCCATCACCCCCATACATGTATCCTTCTTCATCATATCCCACAAAGTCATCCTCAAACTCATCATCGAACCCATCTTGTCTTGCTCCCGAAGTATGGTGAAATTGCACTGTTGGTTGGAATGGAGTAGAATGGATAATAGATGGACCAGTTTGGTATAGGTTAGGTGGTGGTATTTGTGATGATGATGGTTGGCCGGATGTTGGGAAAATGTTGAATAAGTTGGAACAGCGGATGATGTAGGGTTGTAACTGAAGGAGTATTCAGGTTGTGTGTTCTCAGGTAAGGTAGTGTTGGTTGGTTTAATTTCTGGTGTGGTTATAGGAATGGTAGTATTTGGTGATGGTTGTGTTGAAGATGGTATAAAGGGTGGTGTAGGTTCACCCGTAGTAGGTGGTGGTGGTGGTGGTGGATTCATGTATCTGATTGGTGTAACTGGTGTAGTAGGTGTTGTTGGTGAACCACTAATTTTATTTTCTCGTAGCAAAATTCTGTTTCTTCTCAAAGTTCGTTCAATTTCTGGATCAAATGCCAATGGTGATAGCTTGTGAGAGCTCCTAGTACGCATGCACCTGTAAATACCTGCACACTAACACACCCAGCGTAAACCAGAAAAATAACAAACCTAAAAAGATAAAAAAAAATAACACACGTTGCGCACTACTCCCCGGCAACGGCGCCAAAATTTGACGTGATGTCGTGGTCACAATCAAATTTAATCCAATTACTACTAAATAGATAGTGGCAAGTGGGTATCGAACACAGGGAGTTTGTGGAATATGTGTTATTTCAAGATTTATCTAAGTTAACTAAAACTAAACTAATTGCAATGAAAGTAAAATTCAAAAGTTGGTTTGTTTGATTTTAAAGCTAAAATTACTGATTTAATTGCAAAATGAAAGTTTGGTTTGTAAACAATTTAGAGACAAATGACCATCTTTAGTTTCCGGTTTGCTTTGACGTTTATGCTATCATTCACTAGAAAGAACTACATAGACATAGTTCATGTGCGATTACTTGTTGTGATGAAAGGGAACTAAGTACTCGGATTCCTAGAACGCGAGGTTGTTACCCGATGACCAATTAATCAATACCCAATCCTAATTCTACCCATGATATCTCGATTGCCAATAGCACCAAGAACGTATGGTTTCAAATTAGATTAACATAAGAATTAACAATTTACAAACAAGCAATCACACACCATAAAAACAAATCATAAAGACAAGTTCATTATTCTAGAAATATGAAATCCAAACATAAAGTCTTACGCAAACCTTCAACCAAAGATAGTCACCATAAGTTTAGCCACTCATGACTTGGACAATCATCATCACATACATATCAATGTTCATAAGAATTAAAAACACTAACAAGATGTTTAGAAATTGTTTCAAGCTCTCAAGAACACCCAAAATTCGCCTCTAGACTGCTGGTAACCGAATGGGATTGATTCGAAATGAAAAGACACCATAAATCCGCATTAAAAGGTGGAAGGTACACATTTACGCAGGTCAGCGCCGTAAGCTACGGTGGCCACCGTAGCTTACGGTGGCTTGGAATGGCTTACGGTGGCTTTAAACTGTCATACGGTGACAATTTATGTCAGGGACCACCGTAAGCTACGCCCTCCATCGTAGGCTACGGTGGGCTTCAGCATGAAATTTTGTTTTCAGCATAACTTTTTTGTTTCAACTCCGTTTTCTTCGCCGTTTTCGCCTACGTTCTCGTAATTTCGTCCTCTATCATGTTATCTTCTTAATTCTTCAATTCCAAAATTTTATTTTTTTCATTTATTCTCCGTCTTTCAATCTCCAGTCCAGTCGCGTCTATTCGAAGCTTTATTTCCACACTTTTAAGCCCCGAATATACCTTAAACACAAGCAACCGTAGTTATCTAATTCAAGATAAATACATGGATAAATGCGGGATTAAATTATACTTTATAACCATTAAAGATTGTCCTACAGACTACCCGTCATCGGCCGGATTTTATTAGCTTCCGAAATTCACCGAAAGAGCATACATCAATAAACACTGGGAGAGAGCACAGCTCGGTCTCCTCTCAAATCCAAAAAATTATGTCCTCGTGCTCACAGACCACCTATATATAGGCTGGACTCCTTCGCAAGAAGGACTCCTTCGTTGCGTGAGCATAACTCTTGCTCTCCATTTTTCACACAAATCTATACAGTATTCAACACATGCTCTATTTAGCTGATTCGCACAGTGACGGACACACAAAATGCACTAACAAGCATAAACGAGGCAAAAATCCTAGATTCCAAGGAAATCAGCAAGTTGTCGTATAGGCACAACCATGGCAGGCTATGGGAATGGTTGTACACAACACCCAGGAGCACAGAGTTAACAAGTCAACCCAAGAATGGTCAACAAAAGTCCACGATCTGCAGAGGCATGGTTATGCACACCAAGGCACGCACATGCTTAGCTAAGACAAATCGTAGAAGCTTCAAGAACCGATAAGAATGACACATGTTTAATCCCTTTCGGGACTCCTGTCCATGCACGGTCGTGCATGCCTATTCATGCTCGTGCCTATAACTAAAATCACAAATGAATGTACCAGGAAAGGATGAGAAAGGCAACCAACTATCGTGGACAAGTACTAGGCAAGGTTGTGACACCCCAGGCACGCCCGTTCTCCCTTGCATCAGATCAGCCTATAAATAGGACCCCTTCGTTGCAGGCTATGGGAATGGTTGTACACAACACCCAGGAGCACAGAGTTAACAAGTCAACCCAAGAATGGTCAACAAAAGTCCACGATCTGCAGAGGCATGGTTATGCACACCAAGGCACGCACATGCTTAGCTAAGACAAATCGTAGAAGCTTCGAGAACCGATAAGAATAACACATGTTTAATCCCTTTCGGGACTCCTGTCCATGCACGGTCGTGCATGCCTATTCATGCTCGTGCCTATAACTAAAATCACAAATGAATGTACCAGGAAAGGATGAGAAAGGCAACCAACTATCGTGGACAAGTACTAGGCAAGGTTGTGACACCCCAGGCACGCCCGTTCTCCCTTGCATCAGATCAGCCTATAAATAGGACCCCTTCGTTGCCCATTTTCACCAACCCAATTCACCTACTCCTCTTCCACTTTACAAACACATACTCTCTGCTATTGAGAGGTCACATAGGAGTTTGGGATCATTCCAAGAAAACATTTGTAATAGCTTAGCTTTAGAGAGAGGGAAAGAAAGAACTTGTCATCAACTACCTTCATTTAGTTGTTTGATCTTACACTTGATCCATCATGATCCTTCCTATGATCATTGCTTGTGGATAATTTACTATGGCCATTTTTGGTTAAACCCGTTGTATTGTTTGGGTTGTAGACGAAGCTTGGTATGAATTAAATGTTTAATCTTTGACAAAGTGGTGTGTTATGTCTTTGATAATTCTTTCTACTCTTCTTCTTTATTAATGGGGCTTATGATCGGTTTTGGTCTTTGATCGTGTGGGTGTTTTTGAAAACCTTGAGAGGGGAAGTTTATTAGTACACTCATGGTGTGTGACAACCCATATACTAATTAGGGAAGTCCAATCAAGGAGAAGTGGTTGACCCACTTATGGAAACAGATCTTGTGATCAATCCTCGTTTATCAAGGATATCATTGTTTGCTTGCATGGTCTATATGCTAGGCTTCAATGATAAGCCAATGCATGGTTATGCGACTCGTCTAACACGGTCTATATTTTAGGCTTGGCGCAAACCAAGAGTTGGTGAACCCATGTTAAAATACTATACGTCTTTATATATTTTTATTATTATAACGCCTCATGTTAAATAAAGATCCATCGCCTTAACTAATTACAAGCGTCATTAGCAACCTATGGGGAGCCTTTGATATATCTTTGGCAATCTTTAAGTGAGATGGAGATTTGCCCTTTAGAGGATCGCAAACCATAGTGATTTGTAGAAGAAAAAAGAATAGTCTGATGTCTTTAACCCAAAATTAGGTGATTGCTCCTTAAAAGGAGTCTTCTTCTAAGGTTGGGCAATGAATTGTCTTTAAGGGGATCTAATTTTATTTTAACCTCAAAGTCATAATTTGTAAATCTAATGAAAACTCATCGGTAACCTTAGCAAGGAATCGGGCTTTTGAATTAATTAACCACACCACTTGCCAATAACCTAACTATAATTCATCCCAAGTGGAGTTGAAAACCTAAAGCAACACTCTTCGTGCTCTTGATATTCTCTACTAATTCTCTATTACTTGCTTTTATTTTATGATTTTAAATATAAATTAACAAGCAAGCAAAAGATAATTTATCGACTAGTTGGTAATTTAAAGTTGAGTAGTAAAAGTTGTATCCTTTGGGTTCGATACATGGTTCTTACATAGACTTTACTACAAACAATAGGTACACTTTCCTATTGTGCGTGTTTAGTCTAAGTAATAATCATTTCTTCTAAATTTAAAACTAGGTGAAAGTGTCTAAGAGTTATTAAGTTAACCCATCTAATCGTGCTAAGAGTTATTAAATTAACTAGACCAACACGACACGCACATCAGCTTTTTGGCGCCATTATCGGAGAATACGGCAATTTTAGAGAAAGACTTTGGACTACTAACAAGTTTATTTTTCATCTTTTCTATCTATCTTTTCTTTTCTTTTGTAAGTAGTGTATGGTCTTGCATTCCGGCTTGGTATAACTAAACCACTTGCCGAACCCGAAAGATTTCTCTATTAAAGTCTTAGAGAAAAATCTCGTCAAAATATGGCGGCACTTAATCCACCCGATCTCACCATTTCCGAATTTGCAAAGCCATCCATTGATGTTTTGGGATCTAGTATAGCTAGTCCAAAGATCGATGCCGAACAGTTTGGAATCAAGTCTCATGTCATTCACATGATACAATCATCGTGTACCTTTCATGGCCTCCCGATGAAGATCCTCATGCTCATATTGCAAATTTCCTTGAAATCTGTGATACCTTCAAGCTTCATAATGTCGCACCCGACTCCATTCATATTCGATGTTTCCTTTCTTACTAAAGGACCACGCTAAGACATGGCTAAATTCACAACAAACGGGTTCCATATCTACATGGAATGACCTTGCCCAAAAATTTCTTTTAAAATACTTCCCACCTACAAAACTAATTTTACCCAAGAAGAAGGTGAATCACTATGTGAAGCATGGGAGCGTATCAAGGACATGTTTCGAAAATGTCCTCACCATGGACTTGAAGTTTGGCGTCAAGTCTCATCCTTCTACAATGGGTTCACAAACCAATCAAGACAAACTCTTGATGCAACTACGGGAGGAATATTTGGAAACAAGAGGCCACAAGAAGCTTATGATCTCATTGAAAATATTGCCATGAATAGCTATCAATGGCATAATACAAGGGCAAACCGAGGAGGAAGACAAGGTTTATATCAAGTGGATACGGTTACTTCACTCGTAGATCAAGTCGATGCCTTCACAACTCGCCTTAACCAATTGAAGAAAGCACAAATTAATGCGGTCACTGCAGACTTTAACAACTCTTCTCAAGATGGCCAAACACCACCTTTGGAAGTAGAGTAAGTTGATTTGTCAACACCAACCACCAACAAAACAAACCCAATAGCAAGACTTACAATCTGGGTTGGCATAACCATCCTAACTTCAATTGGAAATACGAGGTGCCTTAGTGTGCATGATCGTGACGCCACATATCGTGGACTTTTGTTGACCACTATTGGATTGACTTGTAGACTTTGTGCTCATAGGTGTTGTGCACGACCATGCCCATAGCCTGCCACGATCGTGCCTATCTGGCAACTTAATGATTTCCTTGGAATCTTGGATTTTTGCCTCGTTTACGTTCGTTTTTCACTTATTTTTATCTCGAGACCTTGGAAACCTGTATTTGTTAAATAAGAATGATTTAGGTAATATTTTCAAAAAAAAAGTCATAAAAGTACCTAGAATTAGGGGATAACTATGCACTAAAAATATGTATAATTGATGGCACATCATAAACCCCACACTTAGAAATCATTTGTCCTCAAGCAATCTATCAAGTTTTTAGTTGAAAATAGTAGGTGGTCCAGAAGTCTTTGGACATTACCTACCTCCAACGAGTTACAACTTACTAACACTTTTTGGATAATGATGAATCATGACATGCCTACTAAAACATTGGTTATACATAGTTTTACACACCTCACAATGTTCACTTAACTCTTGGCTATGTTTGGGCTGAGTTTTTATGAGTGTAACACTCAAGTTAATCTGAATCCATGTATGAGTCATAGGCTTGTATGTAAGTCATATCTACACCAATCACTTAGCAAATTTTCATGAATCAAGAGGGTTTCTTTGGGTGATATGGTAAGGTATATGGTGGTTAAGTGGTGTTAAAGGTTTAGGTGGATGGTATTGGGATATAGTCAATGCTTTTCATAGAACACTAGATGATGATCCTTCTAAAGTGATTGAAATGATGTTAGTGACTCTTTTTAGGTCAGATCGTCAAGATCATTCAACAACTCTTCTTGCCTAAATTTCTTCTAATTGTAGACACTTAAACTATCCTTTCTCTTCGAACTGTTCGGCGAGTTTTAACCTAATAGCATCCAATAGGACTAGGTTCATACCTACTTCTTGTCGGAGTCGTTTCGTTTCTTCTTAGTGACACTCTTTGTGGAATTGTGGCTTTTAATGTGTGCCACTTCCTTTCTTGCTTCCCGCTATCTGATGTGCGGTTTCCCTAATTCCTCACATTTTGAAGGCTCCCCAATGAATATATATAGGGGATGGTTCGATGAGAAACACTAAAAAAGTGAGAAACAGGGGAACCATGCATTTAGCATGTTAAAAATTCAATCTAACATCTTTATATGTAAAAACTCCGAAAAAAAATTTGAAAAAAAAAATAATTTTTAGAATATTATATTGAATTTTTAAGACATAGTTAACATCTTAATTACATTGTTCCCGGCTTTTTTAGTGTTCCTTTTTGAACCTCACACTATATATATTAGGGAGAAACCCCTAGAAACTCCAACCTCCCAATTAAAAAAAAAATAACACATGTGATATACATGTTTTTAAGGGTTTCGAATAAAAAACAATCAAAAAGCATAATAAAACAAAAAAAAGTTTATGTGTAACATATGTAACAGTCACGTTACACACTGTTACATAGAAACTTTTTTTTCAAAACCTCCTGGCGGTTTTTTTTTTTTTTGTTTTTTTTTATTTATTTTTTTTTTTTTGCTTAAAACGATTAAAAACAAAAATATTACATGTGTTATTTTTTTCAAAAACAAAATTGTTTGATTGGAGTTTCCTTGGTTTCTCCCCAAACTTGGATTTTCTCTCTCTGCTTGGAGATCTTAAGAGAACACATGGTAATTGAAAACCATATGAACCATTTTAGATCACTCATTTCCTTTAAAAAAACATTAAAAAATATTTGTTAAATGCCCTCTCTCTAGGATTTTCTTTTAGTTGTACGTAATTGTAGATTATCAAACATTACATCATAATATTCCTTTAGGATTCGGTTCAAGGAGGAACCACTACCAGTTACGAGAACCATGAGAACTCTTCTCATCCAATAGAATTTTAACATATCACCTATAATCAATTTAATTTAAAAGGGTATTTTAGTCTTTTTCTCTCAATGTCACATCCTCTCTCTTATCTATAATACACATCAAATTATCATTTATGTTTGACATAACAATATCTCTCTCATTTCATCTCTTTTATACTTTTTATATTTAAAATTGGGAAAAAAATATCTTAGGTTTTAAATTCAAACACCAAAAGTATTACGTAATTTAGAAAATACAAAAATATCGAAAATGGTATCTATTTCTTTTTGCTCTATTTTCCCTAATTCTGACATAATGTTCTTTATAAAATGCAAGCTATATTTGTGTTATATGTTTATTAGAAAATACAAAGTTATTGAAAATGATATTTATTTCTTTTTCCTCTATTTTCCCTAATTCTGACATAAGGTTCTTTATAAAATGCAAGATATATTTGTGTTGTATGTTTATTGAGAATTTCTATCTTATTCGTTAACGTTTGATGACTTTGTATTACAACTTTTTTTTAAAAAAAAAAACAATTGACAACGTACGTAAAAAAGTTTTGACAACGTACGTAAAAAAAGTTTTGGCAACGTGCGTAAAAAATGTTTGACAACGTGCGTAAACATTTACACGAACTGAGTATGAGAACACCACTTTGTAAATAAATAAATAAATAAATAAATAATTGTTTTGACAACGTGCGTAAAAAAGGTTTTTTATGCCCCTGATCGCTGACCCGAGCTCCTCTAAACATCACGCGTAAATCTAATTTTCAAACGTATGTAAAAACGGCAGGCATAAAATTGTTTTCACGTATGTCTGAAAAATGTTTTTACGTAAGTTGTTGAATGTAAAATATTTTTTTTGCGCACGGTGTCGAATAAAAAAAATGTTTTTTATGCCCCTGATCGTCGGTTCGAGCTCCTCTAAATGTCACGCGTAAACCTATTTTTCAAACGTACGTAAAAACGGCACGCGTAAATGTTTAGTTTTTACTTACGTTTGAAAAATTGTTTCTCGTACGTTTGAAAAAAGTTTTTTTACGCCCCTGATCAAAGATTGAATACGTTTTCTTTTTATACATGTAATGTGATTTTTTTGTATAAAAAATCATGTGTTATAATTAGTTCCTTTTTTTAAATAGATAAATATAATTAATGTCGACATCAAGAGTAATGTAGTCTATGATGTTTGATTGTCAGTTTGACAAGTTGACATGAATAGTACACAAGTCAAATTTTCCAAAATACCCCTTTGTACTATTTATTTATTTTTAAGCAATAAAATCATTAAAAGACAAATCAAACTTAAACAATTCAATCTCAACCACTCATACATGCGAGATCTAGTGTGGATAATGGTTCCAATGGCTCTCGCATCTAAAGGTGGTTCCTATTTTACCCCATCCCTATTCCTTTATATACATATATCTATAATCATTTAAACACATTTGTACATATATGTACATTATCAAACATATATGTGTGATACTTATTTTCAATTTTAAAAACGTATGTATACATGTGTATAACTAAAAAATGACAAACGAGTGATTAGCAAAAAAATTGCCTAGAAAAAATGAGTGGTTCCAGAATGGTTCTCAGGGTTCTCAATTACCTAAGTAATTCTCACACGATCCTAATAATTGCAGAACTTACAGAAATCCTAATAAAAAATCATTCTACTAATATATTTTTATATTTAACATTGTTTAAGGGTATTTTTTATCATTTATTATGATTTCATGTGTGTTAAGTGTAGTTTTATCATTTTTTTCATATGTAATTTTATAATTACATATATGTAAATTTGTTCATTTACACATGTGTAAACTAGTTCCTTTACACATATGTAAATTAGTTATTACATATAAATAATCTAGTTTTTCATATATGTAATCATATAAATACATATAATATATCCTTAAATAATATTAAATATAAAATATATAAAAAATAATTGTTTATTAACGATTCTGAAAGTTCTGAAATATTTAGAGTTCTGAAAGGAACTCAACCCTATATATATATAGGGGAAGGTTCAAATGAAAACCACTTTTATTGTGAAAACTCAAAAACTAACTAAAAAAAGCCTAAAAACACACCAAAAAAATTTCTTTTTTTACAATTTTTATATTAAAAATCGCTATTTAAAAAAAACTTTTTTTCAAAAAAAAATTATTGTAGTACACATGTGTAATACTACACATGTGATGTGTAGTATTACACATGTGCAGTACAAATTTTTTTTTTTTTGAAAATTTTTTTTATATATATATAAAATAGCGAAAATTGGTATGCAAAAAAAATTGGTATATTTTTTTGGCTTTTTTAATTTGTTTTCGTGATAACTAGTGGTTTTCATTTGCACCTTCCCCTATATATATATATATATATATATATATATATATATATATATATATATATATAGGGGATGGTTCAAATGAAAACCACTTTTATTGTGAAAACTCGAAAACTAACTAAAAAAGCCTAAAAAATACACGAAAAAAAATTCTTTTTTTTCAAATTTTTTTATAAAAATCGTTGGTTTTTATATATAAAAAAAACACTTTTTTTCAAAAAAAAAAATTGTAGTACACATGTGTAATAATACACATGTGCAGTAGTACACATGTGCACTACACAAAAAAAAATTGTTTATATAAAAAAAACCTGCGAAATTTGGTTTGCAAAAAAAAAATTTTGTATGTTTTTTTGGCTTTTTTTAATTAGTTTTCGAGTTTTCACAATAATTAGTGGTTTTCATTTGAACCTTCCCCTATATATATATATATATAGGATTAGGTTCAAGAGTGAACACTAGTGTAGCTTGTGAACTGAGTGAACTAATCCTGGCCATACACGTGTGTAGATCAATGGCCAGGATTTGATGTTGAAATACACTAGTGTATTTTACGATTTGATGATGAGATCCTGGCCATACACGTGTGTAGATCAATGACCAGGATTTGTTTACTCAGTTTGCAAATACATTAGTGTTCACTCTAGAACCCCACCCTATATATATATATATATATATATATATATATATATATATATATATATATATATATATATATATATATGGAGCCGCTGAAATAGAAACCATCCCTAGTTGTGAGAACCACTCTACACCAATCAGAATAAGGGGTATTTTGGTCATTTCCTTCAAAATGTCTAATCTATCTCTCTCTCTTCATTTAACGTATTTAATGTCAGCAGACTTTTATATATCATCTCTCATCTCTCATCTCACTTCTCTCTCTCTCAAGCTTCTTCATTTTCTCCGGTGGTTCCGGTGGACGCTTTCGCCGCACAGGGGTTGGGTGGGTCTCTGAACCCTCAAACCCTCATCTCCCATCACTGTCACCGGCGACACCGTCACCGGTGACACCACCACCGCCGCCATTGTTTGATGGTGACCCCATCGTTTCTCCGACGATGTGGTAGGTGAAGGGGTGGGTGAGGGGAGTGTGAACCTGTGGCGCAGTCGGTGGTGGAGGAGGTGGTAGGTGAGGAACACAGTCATCATTTTCTCTCTCTTGCCCGAGATAGGGGGACCTGTCGTCTGCCCTTCTTCCGCCGCACCACCGTAACAGTGGTGGCCGGCCCCCCGTCTGCCGTTTGACGTCGCGATCAGAAGAAGAAGATGAATGATGAGCATGATATTGTGGGTTTCTCTCTCTAGAAATGGTGGGTATTGATTTGTGTTCTTGATTCTGTTGGTATTTTGGTATGTTGGGGGGTTGATTGGTGTTCTTGATTTGTGTTGTTTCGTTTTTTATGTTGGGGGTTGATCTATGTTGATTCATTTTTTATGTTGGGGGTTTGATCTGTGTTGATTTGTGTTTCTCTCTCTACAAAAAATGGTGGGTGTTGATCTGTTTTGATTCGTTTTTTGATGCTGGGGGTTGAGTTATGTTCTTGATTCTGTTGGTATTTTGGTATGTTGGGGGTTGATGTGTGTTCTTGACTTCTGTTGATTTGTATTCTTGATTCTGTGGGTTTTGATCTGTTGGATTGGGGCGATGATGATGCAAAAAAACGTATATTTTGATGACGATGGCACGGCAAGGATGGTGGAGGGTAGGTTTTTGAACCTGCAACCCCACTTTGCAGCCTCTGATTATCGGAAAATCTGAGCCAAACCCCATTTTTTTCAAGAATCCACTCATTGTTTGATTTTTGTTGTTGGTTTTTTATATTTTTTCCCGGTAGATGATGATAACAATCTATCTGAGACACCTACCGAGTTGCGATTTCTAGGTGCGTTCGTTTTCTGTAAAAAAGTTTTTGTAAAAAAAAAAGTTAAAACCGTAAACTTTTTAACGTAAAACGTAAAACGTAAATTTTTTAACGTAAAACTTAAACTTTTTAACGTAAAGCGTAAAACGTAAACTTTTTAACGTAAAATGTAAACCTTTTAACGTAAGACGTAAACTTTGTTTTGTTAAAAAAAAAATCTGAATTTAAAATGGATTTTAATAAAAAAAATTATGTTTAAAAAAAACAACTTATTAATATAATAATACAAAAAAAGTAATAAAAAATAATAAAGACAAAAAAAACAAAAAAGAGTAAATTTACTAAATTGCCCTTTTGCATTAAAATATTAAAAACATAATAAGACAAAAAGTATTTAATATTATTTTTAACTACTTTTAGGTGGTGTTTGTTTTTTTGCTAGAAGCACGTCAGAACCTCTTATGTCTGCGCTGCGCGGACCACGCGCAGACATAAGGGTCTGCAGCTTGTTTGTTTTCTCGTAGACCTTTTATTAAAAAAGGTCTAAGAGACCTCTGCTTCAAACAGACATTGAACCTTGTCTTCTAAGGTCTGCACACCTCTTCTCCCTCTTCTCACCTTCTCCTCTTCTCCCTCCAGACACCACCTCCTTTGCCACCACCTCCACCTCCGCCGCCCACCTCCACTCCGCCACCACCTCCCACCCTTGCTCCCTAAATCGTCACCATCAATCCCCAAATCCGCCAGACACCTCCATCCGCCACCACCTGCACCACCACAACCTCCTCCGACACCTCCACCTCCTCCGACACCTCCATCCACTGCCACCATCACACCTCCGACACCCATCACCTCCACCTTCAACAATCACCACCTCCACCTCTGAAATCATAACCACCACCGTCAATCCTACCGTCGATCTCTCTCTCTCTTCAGAAACCCCCCAAATCGAAGCCATGGCCGTCAATCATAACCACCACTGTTCTCTTCTCCCTCTCTCTCTCTCTCTCTCTCTCTCTCTTCAGAAACACCCAAATCGAAGCCATGGTGAAATTAGGGTTTCGTTTTTATGTTGGTTGACGGCGGCTGAAGTGGTGGTGTTTGGCTTCGTGTTGGCTGAAGTGGTGGTGGTTGGTTGTGGTGGGGGTGGACGGTGGTTGTGTTGGTAGAGGGAGGCAGAGAGATAGAGAGATCAGAGAGATGGTGTGTGTTGTGTGTGTGTGTTTAGTGTGAGAAGATGTTTTTATATATATAAAAAAACATACCCTCTTCTCCTTGCAGACTGCAGACATTTGGTCCACCTCTTCTCCTGCAGATGCCTGCAGATGTGGTCCGCAGACTGCAGACATTTTCCTGCAGAAAAAACAAACAGCACCTTAATCTTGTCCATCCATCTTGAAGATCTAATGGTTCTAAAGTGGTTCTCTCGGTTCTCACAACTAGGGGTAGTTTTTATTTTAGCGGCCCCCTATATATATACTAGGAAGGAGCCCGCGCGATGCAACGGGAAACACAAGCACTGCGAGGGTTTGCATAGTTCGATCGGTTGAGTCATTATCCTCAACTGAAGCAGAAACCCAAGTTATCGGTTAGTCTATTTTATTAACCAACTGATTTTCGGTTAATCAGTTCGGTTTATTCAGCTAGATTGATGGTTTTTGGTTCAGTTCATTTAATTGCAATTAATAGCCAAAATCAAACTTCGGCTAGAACTTTTGCTTAAAAATACATGAAATCATGGTTTTAATGTTTGAAATTGATGTATAAATACGTGAAACAGAAGTATAAATACATGAAATGGATGTATAAACTATGAAATACATGAACTTGAGATATAAAAATTATAAATATATGAAAATATAAATAGCTGGGTTGGGTTGGGGTTTGGTTCGGTTAATTTTGGTTAAGTGAGGATACAAAATAAACAAAAACCAGTTTTTGATTAATCTGTTTTCAGTTAATTCAATTTTTGGTTTATTTTGGTTCGGTTTCGTCTATTTTCGGTTTGATTTCGATTAACAATTCAATTATTGCTCACCCATAGACACTGTTATTCACGTAACATGTCAATATTTTTAATTAAAAAAACTATAGCAATATAGCGTGTGTGTATGTATGGATTATGAGAGAACCACAAACTTACTTGAGAACTTGAGAGAACCACCAACAACCAGGTAAAATTTAAAAAAAATAAAATTTATGAAAAGGTTATTAGTATAACTATAAAAAAGGCTATGTCGGTGGAGGGCTTTTTTTATATTTTTTTTTTTCCTTTTTTTTGTCTTTTCCTACCAACATTTGAGTTTTCTTTTTTTTTTCTTTTTTTCTTAATTTACGTTTTCGGCCCTTATGCTTTGTGTGTTGTTTCTTAAATACCAACTTCTTTTGCAATTTACAGTTTTCGTCAACGTTTAAACTTTACGCTTTTACCCCTTGCGCAATTTTTTTCTTCTTTTTTGTGGTTTTGTTTTTTTTACTTATAACCTTTAATTTTCAGCATTGACTCTTACAACCTCCTAACTTTCTAAATACTTTTTAATCAACTTTTACGTCTTTATTTTTATTTACGTGACAACCTTTTTACTTGTAAATACTTTTCTAATCGAGTTTCCCACTTGATTTAAGACATATGTCGACATACTTTTGTATCGGATCAAAATTCGGGTCGCCCCGCCGCGAAGCGCGGGTGTAACACCCTAGTTATAATAGAAATAATAAAAACTAAAACAGTATATGTAGATTAACAAGCTACATATGTAGGTCGTGAATGTACATATATGCAGCTCATATGGTGTATATACATATGTAGTTCATGGGTTGGGCTATATAGAAAACCCTAAATATTTAAGAAACCCGGGAAACTCAAAGCTTCCGACTTTTTTTTTTTTTTTTTGAAGAAAATAACACATGTAATATACATGTTTTTAAGAGTTTTGGGCCAAAAAAATCAAAAAAGCGCCGAAGGGTTTTTTTTTAAAAAAAAACAAATTTCAGCAACTTTCAATATTTTTTGTCTAACACATGTTAGTCAACGAAGTTTTTGGAACTTGTTTATTTTTTTTTAAAAAAAAGTACTCGGCGCTTTTTTGTTTTTTTTTTTTTTGGCCCAAAACTCTTAAAAACATGTATATTACATGTGTTATTTTTTTCAAAAAAAAAAAGTCGGGAGCTTTGAGTTTCAGAGTTTCCTAAAATTTTTAGGGTTTTTTGTCTAGCATTACCCTGTAGTTCATAAACTACATATATGTAGCCCGTCAATTTACATATATTTTTTTAATTTTCTTAAAGATTACTAACATAAAAGATAAATTAAAGATAAAAACTGTTTAGTTGAATGTGGTTCTTTCAGTTCTCAAGTAAATTTGTGTATATATGTGTATACACACTATAGGAGTGCTCGTGCGCTACGACAGGAAACACAGACACTAATAACATGTAACATGTTATATTTTTTTTTAATTAAAAAATATAGTACTGTAATATCATATTCAAATAGTATTCCTTTTTATGGTATGAAAATAAAAAAGTATTAGACCATGTCTAATATATGGTGTTTTTTTTTTTACCATGTCTAATACTATGGTGCATTATTTTTTTTATTTTTTACCATGTCTAATATATGGTGTATTTTTTTATTATTTACCTTTCTAATACATGTTGCTTCGGTTACTCTTCTCCGGTTCTTAAACATGTAAAACCAAACACAAATGATTTGGAGACTAACATGTTTCATACTTTTTTATTATTAAACTAAAGTCAACAAATAAAACTGAATACATAATCCTCTATTTATACTAAACATGAAATAATCCTAAATTTACGCAAACTCTACTTAATATAAACATATCTAATAAATAAATAATTCAAACTATTTAAATAAATAAACCATCCTATATTTATCTCGAATTCACCTGGGTTATCTTTCGCCCATACTTTCTCGATAATCCCCCAAATCTGAATTATCTCTTCAAAAACATATGTTCCCTGATTTTGCAATTTTTAAAAATGTAAAGCTTAAACTCAAGTGCTACTTAGATTCGAGCTTTTGGTGACAATTCTTGAATAATTCACAAATGGCACCAATTATTTACATCACACGGACATGAATCAAAGGTAAAAGGTATCTATGCGCACTAATCTCACGTGCCCAAACTTGTTCTGAAATCGTCCCGCAAGCCTCCTAATTGAGTTGTGGATACTTTTGAAGCATGTGCTTCAACCCTCACCTCCAATAATCAACCAAAGGAATGGCTGAAAAATAACAAGGATATAATTGTTGATGAGTCACAATAGTGTACACTTTATCAATAGTGTTTTCTTGTTTATTGCAATCTTAGTATGTTCGAATATTTTGAAGGATTATTGGATTTTAATAATCACAACCATTCGTTGTTGGTCACAAACGGTCTCAACTTAAAAACTAACCACCAGCACTAGCAGTCCCACCTATTGGCCTCCAATGGACCCTTACTAACAGAACCCTAACGCCGTTAATTTCCGGTCACCGGAAATACGTCTTTGGCCTGGAAAAAAGTTCCTAAAGGTCCAATCTAAGGTTACAAAGAGGTTTGGGACAAAAATGTTGAGTTTTCCGACCAAAAAATTGAGTTTTCCGGCCAAAAACGTTTTTCTGGCGATCGGAGACTAACGGTGTTAGGGTTCTGTTAATCAGGGTCCGTTGAAGGCCAATAATAATTGGGACTGCCAGTGGTTATTTATAAAATTGGGATTGTTAGCTGACAACGACGAATAGTTGGGACTATTAAAATCCAATGTTAAATGTATCTGTTGATTATAAAGTTAACACGTTTTAAATTTTTTTTAACTATATTAAGCATTAGACCACCCCCCCCCCCCCATCATCTTTTGTCTAATTACTTACATGTGTTTTAACTATTTTAATACACTTTAAAACAAAATTAAACGAACAATCTATAAACCGACCACTGCTGTGGACTTGGTTAGACAAGATGGGACAAGATATGGGGACAAAATGACTGCAACTTAACAAATAAATTAGCTCAAAAATCAGATTTAAAAAAAGTCATTAGAATAATTTGATTCAAACCACTATAATGCCTTCTTCATTGACCATACACGTTTTATTTCAATATATTATCAACAAAGATTCAACGAGCTATCACTGAATTTGGTTAAATAGTCAAAGTTTTGTTTTTCAAGTAGAATAAAAGTTTTTGTAAATGATATTTAAACAACTTCTTCTAGAGCACTAATTTAGTCTCTTAATTCATATTATATTATAATTATATTATATTATAATTATAATATATATTAAATCACATCATGTTATATGATAGTTTTAGAATTTTTGTTTTGACCAGAATGTTTTATATTTTTTCCAATGTTTTTATCAAGTTTCATTTTAACCACAATCTTTTCCCTTTTTTTATTTTTATTTTTTTCGCTACAATTTACACACATGGTATTCTTATTATATTATAACTTTTATCAAATTACATCATAAAAAGTATAATAGTGACTACCTGACACGTTAGGTGTTTTTTTTCAAACTATCCCCATGCGTTTATACCTCAATAGTTTAATTTTCCTTTTATAACTTTTGTTCGTTAGTTTTGTTTTTACAAAGCTTAAATGCGCGATATAATTTTATAATTTTTATATTGTGTTTCAATTTTGGTTTTTTACACATTCATATTTTGCATATATAAAATTACATAACAAAAGGTACTAAAGCAGCTACAATGTTGGGTTTTTTTACCCTATGCAATATAGATAATATACTTCTTTACCCGGTAGTTTTATTTTCCTTTTATAACTTTCGTTCGTTAGTTTTTTTTTATAAATTAAATACGTGATATAATTTTTACATTTGTTACATTTTATTTCGATTTTATTTTTTTACATATTTATATATTGCATCTTTATATTGGTCTTTGTCGTTTGGTTCGTACGCAAATTCCTCGCCACAAACGCACGCTGAGAAAATCCTAATTCCATTCAGTTATTGATATTTAGATTTTCGTAAATATTAAAATATCTAATGTGCCGGACATGATAGGAGGAGCATCATTCTACATCCCCAGTTTATTTTATTGCCATCCCTAATTAATAGAAAAGACAAAAGTTCAAATACAAATACCCTTATCATACAAAACGTACGAATAGGATGAAAAGGTAAAAAACGTAGTGGCATTTTCGTAACTATTTACTCGTAGAGTAGTTATAAAAATTACCCTACAAATGATCTTGTAGGGTAATTTTAATCTTGTGGAGTAATTTTGTAAAATGAACTTCTAGGGTAATTTTGATCTTATAAAGTAATTTTGTATAGTATCATAATTACTCTACAAATGATCTTATATGTTAATTTTGATTTTGTATGGTAATTTTGTAGAGTATCATAATTACTCTACAAATGATCGTGTAGAGTAATTTTGAATTGTATGTTGCTTGATAAACTTGAAGAGTAATTTTGATACACTTGTAGAGTAATTTTGATAATTACCATACAAGATCATTTTTCAAAATTCTCTTCAAGATCATTTGTAAAGTAATTTAGATAATTACCCTACGAGCAAATAATTACGAAAATATTATTGCGTTTTTTTTTTTTCATGTCTTTCGTATGTTTTGTACGATAAGACACTTTATAGGTGAACTTAACTCTAATAGAAAATGGGTGAATTAATAATGTTTTGTGTTTCAAAAAGCGGTATTCCAATAACTATTAGTAAATAATAAAGATCAAACAAGTTGCATAGTCGGAAACCAACATTGTTACGTAGGCTTGAATAAAAGTGTACTATAAAGAGTCATTATAGGGAACATGATCACCTTATTTAGGCTTTTAATTATGCTTTAAATTAATACAAGCGTGCGCCTAATAATTAATTATAAATCATCGTCATTATCTACACAAATGTTTATATTCAAATATGAAAAAAGAAAAAAAAATCTCACACGAAGTTATTACTTTTGTATTAATTATTATTCGTTTTCATTGCAGAATTTAATTTTTCTATAAATTCAAACGACGCGTTACCGTAGAGACCTGACGGAAATTCAATCAGTATCAGTATACGACATATACGAGACGGTAACATAGAAAAAAACGACGCAATGGTATGTTTGGCACACTGAACATAAGTTAAAATCAATGTAAATGGAAATGTGTATGCAATGTTAAAATAACATTTTGGTTGGTACCAGTTAGGTTCATTACGGCAGATATATAATATCAGCACTCGGTAGAGCGACTGAAAGAGAAAACAGAACAAAAAAGCCGTTATATACCCAAGAGGATATCTAAAACGTGTTTTACATCAATCAAGAATCATAAAAGCGAATTTCGAGAATTGTTCTGCTAATACCAATGTTGTTTGGTCTGGATTGACGGCATACCGATATTGTTGGGACGGTATTAGTATGATCCGTCACCAGTACCGACACTCGCTATAACTTATGATATTAAAAAAAAATATTCTCTTTTACGAATGTAAATCCGTTTTCAACAAAAATTATGGCAAAAAACATAAAAAGTGTATATTGGCACATTTACCAAAGTTGTTCGAACGATTCCAGTTTAATTCTTCATGGTAAAGAAAAAAAATCAATCATAATTGAGCCTTTCGATTTTGAAGAAAACTTGTATAGAAACATAGATAAAAATAAGAACCTATTTTGAATATAAGTTGTATTGAAATATAGATAGAAATAAGTACATTGCACCGATATATTCAGACGTTTGCAAACCACTACATTATATTATTAGATTAACGAAAATGGTTAACCGACATAAGTTTATTATTATGATTTTGTACTAAAATATTATAAATTTGAATTTTATTTACTTCTGCTAGCTTAACATAAACCACAATATAAAACACACCAATAATAAGATAGGATGGAGTTCATTATCCGAATATTTTGGTTAGATGCCAAAATAGTCATAGATGGAAGTCTATCAAACTGAATAAATTACATAATAAATTGCACAAATGGCATATTTTTAGATTATCACAATATCTAATACCAAGTAATTCAATGGTCATAGACTTTATGGACAAATTAAAATGGATGTAAACTGCTACAAGTTGTAAATAAAGCTCATTAAATATTAAGTTATAAAGGTTGAAATTAAGATTTTTTAATTAGTTAAATTTAAAATCTTTAAGACCAAAACACATTTCGTCTTTGACAATGTTCAAGTAAACCAAGACACTATATGTTTCAATCCAATTATATGGCGTCAGCAAAGGAAGCTTCTAAAATTATAATTAGAACATATGAATAGTTGATTATATACATGTGGCGCATGTGAAAACATTTCATGAGAGTACAACATCTTAATGCATGTGTTTGGTTTTTCTTTTTTCGGACTTTATTTATATTGTGTTATTATTATCACTAGTATTAAGCCTATGCGTTATAGTGGTTGTCATAAAACTTGTGGTAGCAATACTATACCATTGTTAGCAACCAATAACACCGAAAAAACTCGTAAAAACAAAAATAAATAAAAACAGGAAAAAATAACACCAACCGAAAAACAGACGTGATATCTTTGAATCACGCACACTCGTTGCTGAGAAATTAAACCGAAACGTAAAACACAAAAAAATAACTAAGTCCATCCAGGACCCGCGCATTGGACGAACTTGTCAAACACAGAAAAATAGATGTGACGCGACGGGACAGTAAAAAAAAAAGGTCTAAATTGCAAAAGATAAAAAACTTTGGGTTAAAAGTATAAAAAAGGTCTAAATTGCAAAATTGAAGTTATTTATAATTTTAAATAAATATAATGATAAAAATAAGTGATATCTATATATTGGTTATTAATTAATATTAATATTAAAAGAAATTTATTAAACAAATATAAATAAAAATTATGAGGTTGAAGGAGAGAATGTCATTTGTCATTATTTGAAGTCTTTTATTATAAGTTAGATTAGATTAACTTTTTACAAAATTGTTTTTCTCTTCTAAAATATAGTCTTTAATAAAGTTCTTAGTATCTCGTTGCAATATACTTATTTATATTTATATCTTGTATAAATTTTATTCAAACTCAGGTTGTAACTACTTATGTACAATTATAGCGAGTATCGGTACCGTGACGAACCGAGTTGATATCAACCAACAACATCGGTATCGGTATTGACATGGTCAGAAACAGTGAAGTTATTTATTTTAATAGTTTTCGATCGGTGTAAAATATACCGATAACAAACTGAACCAAAACCAACAACCAATATTTTTTATGGTTTCAACCTTGTAAAACACGTGTCGTTATCATTTTTGGCATATAATGCACAACTTTGCTTTTTATTGTTACATGAGACAACTATTGTATAATTATTTTTATTATTATTATTATTATTATTATTATTATTATTATTATTATTATTATTATTATTATTATTATTATGCATAACATGATGAGGAATAGTGTCATTTTGTTTTTTTTTTTTGGGTTTTTTTCATATTAAACTTTATGATTTTCAATTTTGTAACAAAATTTTAGGGTTTTAAATGAGTTTCATTTTTCTATCAGTTTTTATTTTATGTTTTTCTCGGATTTAATTGTTCTTTGTTTGTTACTTAGCATGGTGTTTGATAGTTTTGGTCCCTCGGCTTTTTTTACTCTATCCTTTCTAATACGTATCGGTGTAAATTTGACCTCGACTACGTTTTACGTCACATGGGTCATCACTTGGTGTAAAAATTCGTGTTTTTATTTAACGCTTTTTGCCGGTTTTAGTCGTCATTCGGTTACTACTTAGCACAATTTTACGTCCTCCGGATCGCAACGCGGGGGCTTAAGACTAGTTATTATTAATGGACATATGTGATATTCATTTTTATGGTTCTTTTTTAAATATAAGTCTTTTTCAATATTTCTGATCTTTTTTCATTATCGGTAGTTTATAACTTTTATTTGATGAAGTCAATATATTGTAAATATTATTTTATGTTTTGTACATATATCATATTGCTGGCGTATCTCCACTTTGTTTTATTTGTGTTAAATGATACAACTTTTGTGTAATTATTTTATTTTGTAATACATATATATCCAAATTTCTTTTTATTCAATACGAGTCGGTTTAAGTGTTTTGTTATTTTTTCGCTGTTAGTAGTTTGATCAAGTCGATATTATTGTAAACATTATTTTATGTAATTGTACATATACTGAATTCCCGTCACATGACGACTTCGATTTTTTTTGTATTACATAATGCAATTTTTGTGTAACTAAATTTCCTTATTTTGTAATGCAGATATAGGTATTTATTTTTATGTTTTTTTCCCAATACAAGTCGTTTCAAAATTTCCCATTTTTTTCACGATTTGAAGTTTGTAACTTTTATTTAATGTTTGATACATTATTTTATATCTAAATACTAATAAAAGACTCCATTAAATGCCACATGTCACTTTCTCCCTCACCTTCACAATTTACATTTATTTTATTTAAAAATATATTTTGATCCTTATCCTAATTATTATTATTATTATTATTATTATTATTATTATTATTATTATTATTATTATTACTACTAGGTTAGAACCCCGTGTATTACACGGGTTGAATAAATGTAATTTTATATATTAAATAATAAAAAAGTAATATCTTTGAGAACCCCGTGTATTGTACGGGATGAGTAAATTTAATTTTATATATTAATTAACAAAAAAATTACGTTTTTAAGAACCTCGGGTGTTATACGGGTTGTGTTATAAACATTGATTAATATTTCTGTTTACCCCTTATAAACATTTTTTTAAATAGGTTCTACACTAACTACTTTAGTTTAATAAAATAAATAAATCATTTACATTATATTAATTTATATCAAAGGGATTAGTCCAAGCGTTATGTGTTTACCATATAAAAACACACGTTTTGACGTATCCGATTGAACTCAATATATCGTATAGTTGCATTGCGATTGAATCAAAGCGTAATGTAAATCGAATTTATATCGTACAATCATAACGTATTATACGCGACCCGACTAACTCGAATTTATATCGTCAGGGCAAAAACTCTTGAGGGGGTCAAAGTGGCATTTACAAAGTTCATAAAAAGTTAAGTGGTTAAAAATTGCGTTTTCTGAACTTAAGGGCTAAGAAAGGGTAAAGATAAAATTTGATAAAGTTTTGGGATAAGAATGAAACTATAACAAAGTTATAAATATTATAAAATATTATATTATCTCCTATACAAATTGTTTAAATTTATATTAAATTTAATTTTATAATTATTTTTAATTGATATTAATTATCTATAAAAATAGATGGCTTCAATGAATGACATGTGTCCATTCATTGGTTTCTTTTATTATATAGTATAGATATAGATTATTATTATTATTATTATTATTATTATTATTTATAATATAAACTATTAAAAAAAACTTGTCTTGACCCATTTTTTGGGTAGGTGGGCCTGGACTTCAACACGCATCAACAACCAAATGGTTGTTAATTTTTTTTCTTTATAACAATTTATTTCACCTACACTATAGTTCTTTTCTAACAAGTTAGAAGTTATAATATCTAACTTTTTAAAAAGATATAAAAATACACTTTTGTTTTAATTAATTTTAATATTATTTATATCATTTTTACTCTAAATACTTATCAAACTTCATAATACTAGAAAATAAATATCATAACAAATATATTATATAATAATAAAAATATTATTATAATTTTAGCTTATCATATACCAGCTCCGCACAAATCTTATAAACAAAAAAAATCAATTGGATTTATCAGACGGAAAATTCAAAAACTAATATAATTTATATAACAAATGATATATCCATAACAATACAAATATTCAACTGTGTGATAAGATAATAATATTATTACATTTATTAATCGTAAATCACATTTTTATAAGATCATAATGTATATTTTCTCAACCCTTGTGATAAAATCATAACTTTTTAACCATTTGATCAAGATTGTATAGAAGTTTATGATTTACATTCTTTTCGATGTCCGACCTATATGATACATGGGTTTGTAGCACCTATAAATTAATATAATAGTTAATCTATTTTTTTATAGTTGACCGTGTAATACACGGGTTTATAAGCTAGCTTATAATAAAAGACTTCAAATAATGGCACATATCAAAACCTCCTCCTATAAGATTTTAAAAATATTATTCATAAATTTCAAAAAATATCTCGTGTCAACAACATATCCTTTCTATAAATCATATAAAATATATAAATCATAGATAACATGGTTTGTAAATCTTTTGAAAATTCTCAATTGAAATAATCTGCTATAACAAATATGATATATTGGTTTATCACTTCATCCATCCTACACCACCAATCTCTGTTATTATTAAATTAAATTAAGTCGTAAACAAAATATTCGATGTATAATTATAATGATAAACAATTATCATGTTAATTTTCATTGGTCAAGGCCATCACTCAAAGTAAGAAAAATGTAAAGTGTGTTATTATGTTATAACTTTATATCTTCATTTGTAAATCAGTTAAATTCGAATCAATTATAATTCCTTTTGAGAACTAGAGAAATCACTTTGAAACTACAGGCATGTCGGTTATTTTTGGTCACCGTGTTTTTTAATATACAATTAAATACTTAGTGACATTTATCTATTGTTTATTAAATTATAAAAAATTTTCTTACTTTTAATTTACCAAATAAAACATAAATCATTTGTATAATAACCATACCACCATTATTTATAATTAGTATTCATTTATAGATCAGAAATTAAGATGTAATTGTATAATACAAATCTGATCTAAATCACCATACAATTATCTTGCCACCTATTCTCATGTCCATATTCAACTAAATTTTAAAGAGATTATTTTTTTTTCAGAAGTATTATAAGTTATATTCATATTATACCTTCACATTTTGTGAAATTTGATTTGTAAGTTTTTTTTTATTGATATTTTCTTTTTTACTCAACCCGTGTAACACACGGGGTAAATAACCTACGAATTCTCATCACATCGCATGGGTATTCAAACTAGGTTAAAAACTCATGTACTATACTAGTCGAATAAATGTAATGTTATAAACTTAGTAATAAGTATTTAGAAATTATAAAAAAATAATAATTTATAGTTTTTTAATACTTTTATAATTTTAATATTATAATAATAGTTATTTTCTTTACTTTTTAACTTTAATCATTTTTTAATATCACGGGTTGGGATAAGTTTGGTGTCAACCGGTATCGAGCCAGTAATAGTATCGAAATTACCGGTACGGTCCTGTTTGGTATCGGTACATGAAGATAATTTTTTTAATACTTTTATTATTTTAATATTATAATAATAGTTATTTTCTTTACTTTTTAACTTTAATCATTTTTTAATATCAAGGGTTGGGATAAACTTGGTGTCAACCGGTATCGAGACAGTACTGGTATCGAAAATACCAATACGGGCCTGTTTGGTATCGGTACATGAAGGTAAAAACCGACACTAATACAGAAAACACCAAAAGTTGGTGCCGAATTGATATTGGAAATCTTTTGGTTCGGGAAATTCAGTGCTGCTACCCGGTACCATTTGCTCATCCATGATCACGGGTACCGTACGGACAAAAACGGTATCGTACAACTTTTTTTTGTTTATTTTCTTCAACTTTTAATTTTTCTCTTTTTAGTTTCAGGGGTAGGGATGAGCTCGGTGCCAACCGATACAGAATCGGTACTGATACCGAAAATACCGGTCACGGTACCGGTATATGAAGGTAAAAAAGGGTAGTGAACCGGTACCATGAATGCCAAACGTCGGTACCGAATTGGTACTTAAGATCTTTCGGTTCGGCAAATTTAGTATCGGTACCCAGAACCATTTGCTCATCTCTGACCACGGGTTTCATACAAACAACATCGTTACCATACAACTTTTTTGGTTGATTTTCTTTCGGTTATCTTTTAGTGTTTTTTTTCTACATTTTCTTTTTATTTTTGTCAGCAGTTCTGTTCGCAACGCGCTCGTAGTGATTTCAAAACACAGAAAGAAATAGAAGTTAATGAATAGTAATTTTAATACTATAATAATTTATAGTTTTTAATACATTTATTATTTTAATATTATAATAACTAGGTTTAAAGAAGTTCGCCGCGTTGCAGCGAACTTCTTTTATTTGTTTAGTCTGTGTTTACATGTATTTTGAAATCACTAAGAGCGTGTTGCGAACGAAACTGCTGACAAGAATAAAAAGAAAATGTATAAAATACACTAAAAGATAACCGAAAGAAAATCAACAAAAAAAAGTTGTATGGTAACGATGTTGTTCGTATGAAACCCGTGGTCAGAGATGAGCAAATTGTTCTGGATACCGGTACCAAATTTGCCGAACCGAAAAATCTTAAGTACCAATTCGGTACCGACTTTTGGCGTTCCTGGTACCGGTTCACTACCGTTTTTTACCTTCATATACCGGTACCGTAGCCGGTATCTTCGGTATCAGTGCTGATTCTGTATTGGTTGGCACCGATCTCATCCCTACTCCTGAAACTAAAAAAAAGAAAAAAATAAAAGTTGAAGAAAATCAACAAAAAAAGTTGTACGATACCGTTGTTCGTACGGTAACCATGATCAGGGATGAGCAATGTTTTAAAAACCGGTTTTTAAATCAAACCGGATTAGGCTAAAAAATGGTTCAACCAATTGAACCAGGTTGTACCGAGCGGTTCAACCGGGTTGACTAGCTAACTCTATTACAACATCAACTCAAAAGTTAATCCAAATATGCATTTTACATATTAAAAGATGATCCAAAAGTAAATCCATAATAAAAAATAATCCAAAAGATAATCGAAAATCATTCAGTTTTCCAACAAGTTATTTTAAATGAAAGTGTACGCTATGTTTAAAACATTTGAGTGTTGAATAAATCAAGTTCACGATCGCATAAAAGATGAAATTCAGTATTATCGCCATCCTCATCAACTAGAGGATAACTATTTTCGTTTAATACAATATTAAATAAGAACTTTCAGTTACGAATAATTATAATGTATAAAAATTACGTAAGATAAGTAACATATATAATAAAAATAATTAATAACCCAAACAAAAATAACCATGGGCTGGTACCGGTATTACGTTTCAAACAGGTATACCGGATTTTACCGACGGTACAAAACTTATGCCATTTCACTTATTTACCGGTGTGTTTCGTACCGGATTTACATCTGGAAACGTTAATACCGGTATAACCGGTTGGTATTTACCGGTTTTTAAAACATTGGGGATGAGCAAATGGTACCGGGTAGCAGTACTGAATTTCCTGAACCAAAAGATTTCCAATATCAATTCGGCACCAACTTTTGACGTTTTTTGTATTAGTGCCGTTTTTACCTTCATGTACTGATACCGAACAGGACCGTACAGGTATTTTCGATACCTGTACTGGTTTGATACCGGTTGACACCAAGCTTATCTCAATCCCTAATATATTAAAGTTAAAAAGTAAAGAAAATAATTATTATTATAATATTAAAATAATAAAAGTATTAAAAAAACTATGAATTATTATAATATTAAAATCACTATTCATTTCAATTCGTTTATTAATATATATATATATATAATATATTAATAATAATAATTCGTTTATTAATATATAGTAATAATAGTTATTTTCTTTACTTTTTACCTTTAATCATTTTTTTAATATCACAGGTTGGGATAAGTTTGGTGTCAACTGGTATCGAGTCAGTACTGGTATCAAAAATACCGGTACGGTCCTGTTTGATATCGGTACATGAAAGTAAAAAAAAATTAATACTTTTATTATTTTAATATGATAATAATAGTTATTTTCTTTACTTTTTAACTTTAATCATTTTCTTTAATATCACGGGTTGGGATAAGCTTGGTGTCAACCGGTATCGAGCCAGTACTGGTATCGAAAATACCGGTACGGTCCTGTTTGGTATCGGTACATGAAGGTAAAAACCGACACTAATACAGAAAACACCAAAAGTTGGTGCCGAATTGATTGGAAATCTTTTGGTTCGGGACATTCACTGTTGCTACCCGGTACCATTTGCTCATCCATGATCACGGGTACCGTACGAACAACAACGGTATCGTACAACTTTTTTTTGTTTATTTTCTTCAACTTTTAATTTTTTCCCTTTTTAGTTTCAGGGGTAGGGATGAGTTCAGTGCCAACCGATACAAAATCGGTACTGATACTGAAAATACCGGTTACGGTACCGGTATATGAAGGTAAAAAATGGTAGTGAACCGGTACGAGGAACGCCTAACGTCGGTACCGAATTGGTACTTAAGATCTTTCGGTTCGGCAAATTTGGTATCGGTACCCAGAACCATTTGCTCATCTCTGACCACGGGTTTCATATGAACAACATCGTTACCATACAACTTTTTTGGTTGATTTTCTTTCGGTTATCTTTTAGTGGTTTTTTTCTACATTTTCTTTTTATTCTTGTCAGCAGTTCCGTTCGCAACGCGCTCGTAGTGATTTCAAAACAAATGTAAACACAGACTAAATAACAAAAGAAATTCGCCGCAACGCGGCGAACTTCTTTAAACCTAATTGTGTTTATTACGAAATTGGAATACTTGTCATATATTATTACTATATATTAATAAACGAATTTAAATAAATATTATATAAAAATGTCATTTAATTTCGTTTATTACCACATTGAAATATTTGGCAGATATTTGAAAAAAAAAGTAATATAATTATGGGTGTTGCTAAATGTACCCCCTTTTTTCAAATTTTTACTGACTACACCTCCCCCCTGAAGTTTGTAAATAAAAACAAGAGTTAATTGCCAACTTGGTACATATTAGATGGCATTATACTTACTATTTGGTGGGTAATTTTAAGGTTTGGTAACGGTACGTTGTTTGATGGGGGGCACTGGCTTTTGTTTTTCGTTAGGAGCGAATTTAAAAGAGTAGAAGATGAATTAAAAACTTGGTACATATGATAATATCTGTTTATTTGACATTTTTCTATAAGGTCACAAGTATTTTAGTTTTATAAAAATTAGAGGTTTAAATAGATTTATTTTTATAAAACTGATCTATATAAACAATTGGGAATTAATTCGGTATTAATTTATAAAATTTAAAACATCCTTCGCCTTAATAGAAAAAAATTAACTTAGTTAGTGGTTTGATGAAAATTTATAAAAAATATGTGACAAAACTATTATTTTTTTCATATAAAAATTGCATGTATATTCTTTTTTATTATATATGTGACAAAATTAACTAAATAAAAGAAATTAAAAAGAGTTTGAGCACATTTGCCATTTTCGTCACTGTGGTTTATAGTTGCCATTTTCATCCAAATATCCTTTAACTTAACAGAAAAAATAAACTAAGTTAGTGGTTTGGATGAAAATGGCAAAAAGTTACAAACGTGGGGGGCAAAATGGTACAAAAGTATCATTTTGGACGAAAATGGCAAATGTACTCAAACCTGAGGGGCGATTTCGGCAATTAACTCTAAAAACAATGAACCCTTGTGTTTTCTACTTTTTTAAAATTACATAAGAAACTATCCGTATTTTTTATAGGGGTTTATCCACTTCCCATAATTTGAATACTTACCTAAACGTGTTTTGCTTTTGCATTAGAACGGCTTCATAACAAAATTCCTGTTGATTGAAAGAAAGAGATTAAGAGAGACCTTGAAAAACGATTTAGTGCAACTTTGATTTTCATCAAAAATCTAATTGATTGAGCGTTCTTGGTATGTATTCATCTTTCTCATTAATATAGTTCTTCTT
Organism: Helianthus annuus; assembly: GCF_002127325.2. Classification (NCBI taxonomy): domain Eukaryota; kingdom Viridiplantae; phylum Streptophyta; class Magnoliopsida; order Asterales; family Asteraceae; genus Helianthus; species Helianthus annuus. The sequence continues at coordinate 123,154,527 of NC_035437.2, forward strand.
CTTCTTCTTTTTTTTTTTTTTTTTTGCGGTTCAAACTTTACCACAAATCGATTTGCGGATGTCTGTAGTGGATTTACAAATAAACATAGCCTTTATAATATTTGTCGATTTGCGGATGTTTGTAGTGGATGTTTCTCATTAAAAAATGTTTGTAGTCGATTTGCGCATGAAGACTTCCTGGTATAGGGAGCTGATGAACCCTAATCCAAACCGAAGTGTACAATATGTTGGTTAACCTTTAATTGCAATTTTTTTTTAAACTTCATTTGTTACTTATGGATAAGAACCTTCTAGATGCATGTTTGGATTGATTCGAGTATGTTTCGATGAAATTGAATTGATTTTGATTGATATTCGGTTTATTTTGAATCAAGTTTGAACATTTCAGTTGGTTATAGATCATTTACGAACTGAATCGGTTGGTGTATCATTTGTGATTTCGAACAATTTTTGACTGATTTTGATTTGAGCATCAGTTCGAGATTATTCATTGTGAATAATATACAACGATTTTAGTTTGTTTAGGAAATCTTGTCATATGTCTAAAAAAATCAAACAATTTTGATCACTATTTAGGAGATCTGGATGTTATAAAAAATGCGAGTCATAGATTTTTAAAGGGTGAAATTTGAAAAGTTTTAAAATGTTTTTTCATGGAAAGGGGGGTGCAACCCCTATAATTATATCATTTACTTTGAAAAAAATGGGAAAATGTGTCACCAAGACATTCTTTTGTTATAGCAAAATACATATATATATATATTGGGAATGACAAGTGTCCCTTATCTTAATTAATTCAAAAGGGTATATTAGTAATTGTCCATTCTTATCAATTAATTGATTTCCAAAGATAACTGTCAAAAATATCAGGTGATATATTAGGGATGTGATTCGAATTCGATTTGTTCTATACATTTAATTGTTTACGGTAAGTTCTTGTTGTAGTGTTATCTTCCCCAGTCAATAGTGTTATATTATGTACATGTATCTTTAATCTCCTTTTCATAGTGTTTTATCCCCATCAATAGTGTTTTATTCTGTATAGTATCTTACAGTAAACAGATAGTGTTATATCTTTCTATAGTGTTTTATCATGTAATATACTGTTCCTTTTTCATAGTGTTTTATCCCCATCAACAGTGTTTTATTTATGTATAGTGTCTTACAGTAAACAGATAGTGTTATATCTTCCTATAGTGTTTTATCATGTAATATACTGTTCCTTTTCATAGTGTTTTATCCCCATCAACAGTGTTTTATTTATGTATAGTGTCTTACAGTAAACAGATAGTGTTATATCTTCCTATAGTGTTTTATCATGTAATATACTGTTCTTTATAGTGTTATAAAAAGTTGTTGTGAAGGAAATCGAAGAATTTATTTCAGTACGAGAAATTCGCTGATTTTTTAGGAGATTGATGGAGGTTTTGAAACAGTTACCATAAATTCGCTGATTTATAGGAGATTGATGAGGATTTTGAAACGCTTACCATATTTGAAACGTTGGAAAAGTCACTATTGCCCTTTAATTTTACATAAGATCCTTCTAATTAAAACACAATTTACATTTTATACCCTATTGATCTCAACCATTAGATCAAATATCCAATGGTTTAAAACACTTCTTACCATTCTCACATTTTAGACACTTTTTACCATATCCCTACCCTATATATATATATATAAGAAAAAAGTTATGAGACCAACCATAGTGATCCAACAAATAGGCGTTTTCTTTGCCCAATCACCCCCAATCACGCCGCGTAACCATTACGCATGGGCGTGTTTGGTGTGTTTTTGGTTTAAGCGTGTTTATAATCACGCTCTTGGGGCAAAACTTTGACCAATCACATTGAAGCTTCATTTTTTTATGGCCAATAGCTTTTTTGGTAGGTTTTTTTATTTATTTTAATTCTCTACACCCTTTTATCATAATGCCCACATCCCCACTACACCCATTTTATAAAAACGCCCAATAATGCACCTTGCTGACTGAGCTGCCACATGGCACAAAACGCCCAAGGGTGGATCTTGCCTACTACACATGGTCTAAGAAAACTCATTCTTATTAAGAAATCAACAAAACTCTATATTAGATATATGTAATATATCATATCTTACATGTATTGCGTATATGCAATGTATAATATTACATATATGTAATTTTTCATTATTACATATAGGGATTGGTGGTACACAATGTCATTAACTTAAGAAATGGAGAAAATTAGATCAAACGAATATTGATTGAACTCACTTCAACAGCTTTGAAACCGGCTTGTTGAACCTCAATCATAAACCCTAACCCGTTAACTCTAATTCCAAACCCTTGAGCTAAACCTAAAAATCTAAACTATAACCATACAGACTAAACACTAACCTAAACCCTAAAAGCTAAACCCTAAATATATTTGATTAGGGTTTTCGACATGCCGGTTCCAACAACGTTAGAATGAGTTCAGTTGAAGTTCATTTAACCCGGTTTTTTACGTTTCTTAAGTTAAGATCTATTTGTATTTGATCTTGTCTCATTGCATATATGTAGTATATCATATGTTGCATATACATAGTAGCTATTGCATATATGCAATGTGTGTGGTGTATCATATATGATTATTGCATATATGTAATATAGAGTTTTCTTAATAAGAAGAGTTTTCTCGTGATCTCTCCACATACACATATATATAGGGTAAGTGTTGGCGTGAAACCTTAATTAGGGAAAAAAAACCTTAGAAACTCCTATGTAGCATTTTTTTTAAATAACACATTTAGTATACATGTTTTTAAGGTTTTGCATCAAAAAAGAGTCAAGCCATTAAAAATAACAAGTTTCTGGGTAACAACGTAACGCATCTGTTACATATGTTACGCATACATTTTTTTAAGGAATAATAGTTTTTAATAATCCCAACTATTGTCCGTTGGCCGACAACGGTCCCAACTTTAAAAATTCCCAATGCCTTTAATGGACCATGACTAACAAAACCTTAACGCCGTTAGTCTTTGGTCGCCAGAAAAACGTTTTTGGCCGGAAAACTCAACCTTTTCGTCTTAAACCTTTTGAAACCTTATTACACACCATTAGGAACCTTTTCTAGTAAAAAAACCGAATTATTAAGGTCGCCAGAAAAACTTTTTTTTTTTTGCCGGAAAACTTCTTTTTAGCCGGAAAACTCAACTTTTTAGCCGGACAAATCAAAGTTTTTGTCCCAAACCTGTTTGTAACCATAGATCAGACTTTTAGGAACCTTTTTCCGACCAAAAATGTTTTTCCGATGACCGGATACCAACGACATTATGGTTCTGTTAGTAAGGGTCCATTGAAGGCAAATATGTGAAAAGATGGGACTGCTAGTGGAAATATTTAAAGTTGGGACCGTTGCTGGCCAACGGGCAATAGTTAGGATTATTAAAATATATTATTCCTTTTTTAAAAGGCCGATGGTTTTTTTTTTGGTGCAAAACCTTTAAAACGTGTATATTACATGTGATATCTATTATCTATTATCTATCATCTATTATCTATAATAAATGAAAATAAGTGTGGGACACGTGTCATGTTTTTATGGCTTATAGAGAATGAGGGAGAGAGTAGAGAGTAGAGAAGAAGAGTGTGTGTGTGTTTGCAGAGGTGGACGGTGATGGAGTTTGTGGAGGTGGACGGTGGTTGTGGGGGTGTGGGGGTGGATGATGGTGGTGGTGCTGGTGGCAGCAAGTGGTGGTGAGGGTGGGAGTTCTCTCTAGAGAAAGAGGGAGAGAGTAGAGAAGAGTGTGTGTGTTTTAGAGAGGACAAAGAATGTGTTTATATTTATACAATTCATTTTGCTTAGTTTATTAAAATAAATAAAATGGCTTTTTAAATAAATAAGTAAAAAGACCAATTTGCCCTTTAATTAATGGTTAAAATCAACTGGGTTAGGCATAAAAGACAAACTGTGTAAGATTTTGAAACATTAAGTACAAAATTCGTCAATTTTAAAGGCAAAGAACACCGTCTGATATTTGGTATAAAAATAAATGATAAAACTTATAATTCACTCTTTTTATATGTGTGTAGTTTTTATAGTACATATGTAATTTCTCACACACATATTTATTTAGAATTTTCTAATGAAATGGTGTCTTTAATGTGTAGTTTTTTAATAGCACGTATGTAATTTGCCACAAACATATTTATTTAGAATTTTCTAATGAAATGGTGCTTTACGCTTGAATATCAAAAGTACCTTTTTTTTTAATTTGAATGTGATTCTAGCAATTCAGAGTGGTTCTTAAGTTATCACTAGTAAATAGCTCCGCTTGCGTTGCTGTACGAGTAAATTGCAAATATTGAATGGATTTACGCAAGTACTATGTAACGCGACCGATGCGCAACGATTAAAAGGGGCTTATTATAGCTTTAAACAATTAGAAAACACACGAAACGTAGAGTAACTCGAATTTATACCATCGAATGAAAATATATTATATTTAACGACACTCGATATGGTACGTAAAAGACGTATTATACTTGCAATGACTCATTTCCCAAGATAAGTTTTTGTCTAAAAAGAGATCAACTTGAATTTATACTCATACATATATAAAAATCCGCACGTAAATTTATACCGACACGTACATACAAATTCGTACCTAATTTTTTTTCAAGTAAAAGAACGAAAAAGGGTAAAGTAGAAACTTTTAAAATTCAAGGAGAGTAGTGACAAATTAATTCTTAAAAGAAAATAGCGAACGAAAATCATTAAAGAAAATAACATGTTAAACACACATATTATATATGGTACATGGGTAAAGCTAGAATATTAGAAACATGTGGGATTAAACATTGACATTTGTAAAGCGAAGGGACTAAAATTGTAATATGGTGAAACCTTGGAAAAAAAAAACGTAAAACTAAGAGAAAAAGAGTTAGAAATGTAAACTTTGAAAGTATAGGGGATGCCAGTAAAATGAAATAGGGGCTAAAATACCATTTTGCAAAGTTGGGGGTTGGATTTATTATATTGTATAGAGTAAGGGCTAAAAATATTATTTCTTAATGTTGAGGTGGTCTTGTATTTTATTTAAAAGTGGAAGGGGTGGCCTTATATTGTAATGAAAAGGGGAGGGTCGGACTTCGTGTTTTAAGATTGTATAGAATTTTCCTATATATAAACACAATAAAATGTGTTTATGATGATTAATTTATATTTTTGTCAAAGATACATGCTATTAACGATCTGATAGAAAATTGTGTTTACGATGATGAATAAAATGTGTTTATGCATCATATATTTTGGTAGAAAAATGTTTCATTTAAACGATCTGATAGAAAATCAAATAAAGCAAGAGGAATATGTTACTTTGTAATGGTGAGATAGAAAATTAAACGATCTTTCGTAAAAGAAAGTCTTTTGAGATATACAACAAATTAATTATTTATATTAGTCAAATTTTGGTGCAAGTGTGAAGTAGCTTTAACATGTAATTAATTACTTAAAATGGTAATAGTCAAATACAAAGTCAAACCTAAACACGTTGTTGGACTTGGTTACGAAAGGAAGTCAAACCATGCAAGCTTGCTAACTTTTGGTATTTGTACACAAGCAGCTTGCATTTATACTTATAACTTATAACAGATGCATTGACATGATAATTTAAATATTTTTTTTAGAGTTATATGAAATATGTCTCCGTATACTTCGGTGGCATGAGCAATTTGCCTTTTAGATCATAAGTTTTTACAGTATGCCTCCTATGGTTTGAATCATAATCTGCACCCCTGTTCACATGAGAGTTAGTTTGACCGTTTGACTAAGGGGTAGATCTGTAATCTCCAATGTTTTTAAACCCGAACCTGTCCGGCGGGAGCCGGAAGCATCACCGGGCCGGTTCATGCATTTAACCAGTTTCAACATTGATCCGGAGGTCAAGCCGGGATCCGGGCGGTCAGGCCAGCAGTTCGTCTAGTTAAGGTCGGGCCAGTTTTTTTCATTTTCCGGCGAAAGCTCGTCTGGTTCTTAAATATAGAGAAGAAGATAACTTTAGCGTTATTAAAAGTCAAACCTATAGAGCTATTTTTAATTATTTATATGTGTCTTGGTATTTTAAAACATGGTGAAAAGTGAAAGACTAAAAAAGTCAGTACAACTGTAAACAGTTGCAATGCACATCATCATTATATATAATAAATTTCAATATTTAGTTTTTCTTTATTTTATGATGATTTTTTAAATTATTATTAATTATTAATTAACTTAAAAATCAATTCTATTTACAGATTACACTGCTATGCATCAGTTATTTATAAATGATTATATATAATTAGGAGCATTAAAGGCTAAGTGATCTCTATATTTTATATATATTTTTCTATAATTTATGACGTAACCCGGGTCTTAAATCCGGTCGGACCAGTCCGATCTTTGACCTCGTAAGGCGACTGGGTCGACCTCCGATCCGGTCCTGAAAACAGTGGTAATCTCACCACCCCTTCTTCATTATAACCCCATTTATTCATTCCACCACCACCACCCACCGCCACTGCCCTCACTACCATCATACAGTTGATTTCCAACAATAGTTTGAGTTTTGTTGATCCAGTCAGCAAATGACATACCATAAGTCACACCCTACAGCCAAACGTTTTGAGGCATCCCAGTAGTACCTTCTGCTAAATCAGTTGTACCCCCACACATCGCTTGAAGCTTTAGGTTCGTGACAGGTGGAGTAGGCATTGGATGAATCTGGGCAGTATAGTGATCCGTCAGTATAGTGGAAACCACCGTTTCCATGGGAGGCGGAACATCATTGTTGACTGATAAAGGATCCGACAAAGAGGGAACCACCGTATCCATGACATCCACTTCCATAAGAGGAATTGAATCATCATCAACCTCTTCTTATAAGATTCCCTTTTGAAAACTACTAGTTGGTTTAGTGTATATTCATCACAACTAGATACTTGACTAGTAGGTCATATATAGGTTGTGTGCATTTCACTCATTCAGTCTTAAACACAAAGTTCCAGATGTCCTAATTTAAGTATATCAAACCAAGTGATCAACCCTAATCATGTTTAGTTTCACATTACTAAATATCCTTCTTACTACTTCGTAATGAATTGACAATTAGACAGTACAAACATCATAAGCATCGCGAAGCCCGAATATGAGCACAACAGCTTACCTACTATTCTCCGTTTGGCATCAAACGGTCCACGTGCTGGATTTGAAGCATCATAAGCATCGCAGAGCCCGAATATGTAATAACTTGTTTCAACGTGTTGGATATGAACCTGCTGCGGTGCAACGATGGCAAATGGCGATAAAATGGCGGAGGATTGAAACGGGTTTAGAGCAGAAAAAAGGAGTGTGGATAAGAGGAGTTTGAGCTCCGGCACGAAGTTCTAGACGATTTCGACGAACATTCTGTTGGAGGCCACATTTTGCAAGTGAAAATTTCTGAATAGCAATGGACTCGTTTGACAATTGGAGGCCACGTTTTGCAAGTGAAAATTTGTGATTTGCTAGTGAAATTTTCCGAATATCAACAAACCCGTTGTTTTTGCTTTAATTCACGGGGACGCATACTGCAATGATAAAAAAGGTAGTTTGATCTTGTCACACTCCAACCAATGGCGGAAACATCGAAGTGAGATGAAAACGAGAGTGATCATTACTCATAACACTAAATTGCGACAAGTAATTAAATACTGAATTTCATTTCATTGCTAAAGAGTCAATTACATTGATTGAAATCAAATACAACAACTTGAAACAAAAGAATTACATTACAATAGGTATACAAAATTTAAAGTGCATTTCTAGGCATCCTACTAGATTCCATGCATCATCAACATCATCATTAACCTGCAACATGTTTTAAAAGCATAGTTCAATACAAATGTATTGGCGAGTACACTAGTTTTAGACACAAGTCATAAGTATGAAAAGTATTTCTCAAATCCAACATGGCAAATTTGGTATACAAGGTTGAACTGGCATGCATAACTAAAAGTCAAACCCGAGTGTCCACAAGAATAATGAGCATCCCTTGCCACAAAAGTGAACGAGACCGTTATGTATAATAATGTGCATCCCTCGACACCGAAGTAATCGAGACCATAAAGTATGTAACTTAACAAAACCCCATCGGGTGGTGTGCTACTCCTATAGCGCTATAATTGTTAAGGTGGGCTAGCTAAGTTAATAACAAGTAGCATGTATGTATTCTAGTATCACAACGTAAGCATATCAAATAGCATGTGTAGTGGATTGAGTGAATAAACAAGTTTGTGTATTTTGACAAGTTAAACATGTTACACCCAAAGTGTGTTAAATCAAAAAAAGGGTCAAGTATACTCACAAAATTGCTAAGTCTTCCGATTATTCATGTATTGACGAGTTAATGAGAATAGGAGAATGAATGTGTTCGGTGTTGGAGTTTATGGGGTGTTATAGACTCGGAATTAGGAATTTAAAGTAGTGAAAGTATGTATATACGAAAATAATATCTAAGTTCTAAAAGTTTGTTTATGACACCATATCAAGTGGTTTCATGGGTCCCAATTTGCCCATTGGAATCATAACAAGTACTCTAGAATCTTTGATATGTTAGCTTAGGTTTATGACGATTAATCATAGCTTGATTAACATCACAACTCAGCCATGTCTTTATATAGTTATTTATAATTTATATAGTAATAATACGTCCTAAAACTAAGTCCAACCAAGTATTAGCATGTAGCATCATGTATGTCAAGCATGGAGGTTAGTAACCTCATTATATGATTCACTACTACACACACCATCATGAAGATGGTGGGAGGGTCATGAATAACAATAAAGTAAATCTAATCTAACAAGTTATAAGAGTGTTCAAATGAAGGAGTGGGGCTATTTCGGGGTTCCATGCCCATGGATTGCCTTATTATAGCTTTTTTGATTCGTCGGGTATGCCGGCTAAGAGAACTTAGTTTGGAAAGCCAAAGCTTCCATTTGTTCACACTTCACAAGTCACAAATTCATCATATGGAAGATGATGACTTGTCCTTGTTTTCATCATTTGATTATCAAGTTTAAACCGAAAATAAGTGAGTTTTGAACTCATAACTTTGATCATAATCACCCTAATACAAACCCACAATCATCGACTTGATTGTGAGCTTGATGGGAGTAAGATTCCATCAAGTTATCAATGTAAAAATGAACATACAAGAACATGAGTACAAAACAGAAAATTTATGGCACTTTAGACCTCAAATATGGTGAGGTTTCACCTTAGATTACCCAAGTAATCTTGTGAAAACCTTCCTAGAGGTTATCCAAGTGCCAAGAAATAAGAAAAGAGTAGAAAATAGTAAAGGAAGTGAGTTAGAACTCACTTAGAAACACTTGAAGTTTATGATTATCTTCTGGAAATTTGATGTGTTTGAGAGTGTTTTGAGTGAGAGATTAGTGTTTGTAAAGTGGTAAAAGAGTGATAGAGGAGTTGGTTTTATAGTTGGGGTTTAGGGTTGAGTTAGGTGAGTCTTAATTGCAAGAAACACAACCAACAAACACACAAATGACCAATGCATGAGCTGCTAGATACTTTCTGTGGATTAGAGGGGGTGGCGGGGCGCGACGAGGAAATGGGGCCACGGTCGCGCAGTGCAACGGGTCCAATCCCGGAAACAAGTTTGATTGTTGGCAGTTCCACTCCCTTATGTCTATATATGGTATGTTTTAATGGTATAAAGTGTATTATAATGTGATTTCAAGTATAAAAGCATATAATTAAGCATAATATAAGTATATGAATCGTGATTAAGCATCGTAAGTGTCCAATGATGTATAAACACGAATGAAAGACGTATAAGTTGTGTATGTATGATACGTATTTGCAAGTTGGTCACGCGTTTACAAGAATCACGAATATGATATTAATACATAATGAATTAAAATGTATAAGATGCACGAGTATAATTTGTAAGAAAGAGTGAATTTTATTACGATCGAAGCCTCGGATTTTACAACGGTACAACGAAAGACGATTACAAGGAACACAAGTTTCCAAAAGTAGAAATACAAGACAAGCTTTCTAATTAAGGAAAGTTACGAAAAGCGAAGCGTTACAGATCTTCTCATCCAAAGTCAAACGATCAAACTGACGTCTATTTGACAGAAGGGTGTATAATGTTATAATTTTGCAAACATATGGGTGCAAAGTGAAAAAACTTATTATCCGGGAGGCAAATTGCTCTCACCTCCGAACCACATGGAGACAAATAATTTTTAATATAACCATTTCATTTTTTTCTTACATGTTTAAAATCTAAGGGGTTGTTTGTTTCAGCTCTTAATGGTTCAGACCTCTTACTGGTTTAGCACTTAATGGTTCAGACTGTTTGTTTCGCGAGCAGATGTCTGAATGGTTCAGACATTTGCCTCTAAATGCTTAAACATTATATTGAGTCTGAATGGTTAAGACTTCTTATCTGAATTGGTTAAACATTTGCCTCTGAATGGTTAAGCATTATACTGATTTTTAATGATTCAGACATCTTACTGGTTCAGCACTTATCTAGTGGCGGATCTCGAAAATCTTCGTAGCGGTAACGTTTTATAAAAAAAACGGTAACGAAATCGAAAAAGGGTCAAAAAATGTCAATTTTTTTCAAAATTACACTACTGCTGGAGCGACAAACGGTAATGGAGGCTACCCCTTCCCCTAAGGTAGGCCACCCCTGCACGTATCCATTCAGAAGTTGTCAAAGAACCCCGAACTTGATTAGGTAAAAAAAATTTGAAAAGTAATATCAATGTAAAATCACTAGAATTACAACTACAAGAGGAAGTGTAAAGTGAAATTTTGACATGAAACGACTAAAATATATTAATAAATTGTCATTTTTACAACACTGCTTATCTATCTAGCAGAAGTTGGTAAAAGGAATTAAGGAATAGTTTTAAGACTGAAAACCAACGAAGAATTTGATACTTGTATTCAACAGAACCTAATTCTTGATTTATTTCATATTTTGACATTCGAAAGTGGAGGCATATCCACTTACATTACGTGTGTTTCCATGTCACTTTAGATACATAAACCTTTGAATCACGAAGATATTTCAAAGGGAAGTTCCAAAACTATTATATACTTACTATATGCTAGTCAAATTTATTTTTCGAATCTATAATCATTACTTACGTAGGTACATATACATACATATTAATTAATTTTGGTTGGGATGGGAGGTATTGAGTTCGAGTACCAGAGATAACACGGAGTAAAAGAAATTTGACGTTAAAAAAATTAATTTAGGGACAATTTCATATATATATATATATATATATATATATATATATATATATATATATATATATATATATATATATATATATATATACCCCTACAAACTTGTAAAATATCGTATATACTCATGCAAAATTATAAATATTTATATATACTGTTACAAAGTAGTTGAAATATCATATATATACTCAATTCATTAAAAACAATTTAATAAATATCAATTTTACCTTTATTTTTCTAAAACTTTAAAATCTCATATTTGACCTTTAACTGCAAATATTATATTTACTCATTTCTAGCATAATTTATTTAGCTTCAATATTATATATGAAGTATACTTTTGTAGGGGTAAAGTAAAAATAAAAATGGATAAAAATAAATTTAAGCTAAAAATGTGTTATACAAAAATATAACGTTAAAAAATGAGTATATATGAAAACTTGAAGTTAAAAAAAATAAAGGTATAAAAATTAGTTATTAGATTGGTTTAAATAAATTGGGTGCATTTGATAATTTAACTACTTTGTAAGGGCATATATGATTTTTTTTAGTTTAGGTTGGGTGTGTATATATATATATATATATACACATATATACAAAATTTTACAAGTTTGTAACGTTATATATGAAATTAATCCATTAAGTTATATAAAGCTCAAATGAAAAGTAATATACAAGAAATGTGATCATATAATATAGTAAATTACAAAATGGTCCATGTGGCTTGTTCAAAATCTTGGATTTAGTCCTTTAGATAGCGTTAGTTTCATGAAATGTAATAGAACTGGAATTGGAATTTGTGTAGTAATTAAAATTTGATTTAGAATTTAGGTATGTTTTTTTTTTCACATAATGTAATGGTATCTAAATGTAATTGGAATGTAGATTTTCCTTCTTAAATTGTTTTTCAATTTCAATTCATATTTTATTGAAGCCAACAAAATAAGAAATAAAATCAAATTCAAATTCCATTAACATTTCATTTCATTCTATTCCATGAAACAAATGCTATCTAAAGTTTTTCTCTTGGATTTAGTTCCTATGGTTGGAGTTTTTCTCGGTCTTTGTACAAGACTAATGGGTGTTTTATGTTAAATTTCGATTTTACCTTTGGCCATGAAAAACAACCATTGCGACTATCTGTCACTAGATTATTGTTTTATTTATTATTTTTTTAAATAAATGAGTAAAAAGACTAAAATATCCTTATGTCACTTGAGTTAACAGAAAAATTTAATTAGATTATGGCTAAAGGATGTAACGTGCAACATTATGTAACATAAAGTACAAAACCTATCAATTTTAAAGGCAAAAGACACCGTCTACAATTTGGTACAAACATAAAGGACAAAACTTGTAATTTACTCTAATAATAATAATAATAATAAATTATAAATTATACAGATAATCTATCTGGTTTGTTTTTATAACCAAGGATAAAAGAGTAGTTTTACATCAATGAAAAAATTGACTTCATTAGTCATTTAGACCAACGTTGCAATAAAAACTTCAACTATGAGGATATAAATGAACACATTGTATAAGTATAGTAGTATATTTGTAGTTAATGAAAACTACTTTGTGTTTAACAGATATAATGTATTCAACGGATATGGAATCCACTAGTGACTACAACCTAGTAACACTAGTGAATGCACCATTAGAACTTCTATTGCATTCAGTGTAAATCTAGTTATGAATTAACGTTTTTCCACGTTAGTAAGAAAAGTTTCACAACGTAAAAAATTACAAGAACCAAATGAAAAAATAGTTTTCCAGTTATGAATTAACATAAAAGTTTCCACATTGTTCCCGGGCATACTCAAAAAAAAACCTTATACACCCCAAGCCCGTCCCTTGGAAAGAAAAAGGTAGCACCAAAGAAAGCAAGCTCTAACGAATGGTACCAAACTACTTTTCAAAGAGAATCTTCTTCTATCTAGAAGAGATACACATTTATTTAGTATTGGGCCATCTATAGCAGTCATATCTATTTTATCAAGTTAAACATTACACCAAGATTTTAAATCAGAAGAAAGATTTTAAGAAATGGCAGAATTATGCACTCTATCAACAACCAAGTCGGATCTAGTGTATCATAAGAGATGTGTCTTTTCTATTGATTCCTATAAGTTTAGTATTTGACTAGGTAGGAAGCTCTCTTAAGATTTTTCTGGTGTAATGCAAATTTTAGGTAAATAAATTTTAGGACCGCAAGTGGTTACTCAACGTCTCAATCATAATTGATGTTTTATTTATACCTATATAAAAGGCCCCTGACTTTGTAGTACTTTTAGGGCCTCCAAAAATGTTGGGTCGACCCTGCGGCTAGTAAAGTGGTTCTTAAGTCTTCAAATGGTTTTCAAATTGTTAGTAGTTCATATATGAACACTACCATATATATATATATATATATATATATATATATATATATATATATATATATATATATATATATATATATATATAGGGAGGGGCTCATGTGAGAACCACCCTTATTGTGAGAACCTTGAGAACCAATGTGAACACAACCTAATATAGCTAAAAAACCTAACCCCCACCCCCCCCCCCCAAAAAAAAAAAAAACCTAAACCCCCCCCCCCCAAGCTAAATGCTAAAAAAAACCTAACCCCACCCCCCTCCCCCACCCCCCAAAAACCTAAACCCCCCCCCCCCCAAGCTAAAATGCTAAAAACTAAACCCTCAAAAAACCTAAAAAAATCTAAAATTTTTTTTTTTGAATTTTTTAATATTTTTTATGTTAAAATCGCTACTTTTAGAAGCCAAAAAAATTTTTAAAAAAAAAATTTTTTTTGGCTTCAAAAAGTAGCGATTTTTTATAAAAAATATTAAAAAATTCAAAAAAAATTTTTTTTGTGTGATTTTTAGGCATTTTTGGTGTGTTCACATTGGTTCTCGCGATTCTCACAATAAGAGGTGGTTCTCGCATGATCTTCTCCCTATATATATATATATATATATATATATATATATATATATATATATATATATATATATATACATATACACACAGAGAGAGAAAGAGAGTAGGATTCCTGCGCAAAGTGTGTTTTTCCTAGAAAGTGTACGAAGCGATCTGGGCTGTCCGATGGGTGTGTTTAATGGTTAAGATCATCTTAGTGGCATTTTGGTAATATGTGTGTGATAATAATTAATTGATTTAATAGATTGGGGGTATTTTGGTCATTCCACGTGTTTTAAATCAATTAACAAATCATCAAACTAACCCACGTCCTACATTCACGCGATTTTCCCTCTCTCTAAAACACCCACTTCCGTAAACCCTAATCCATACAAAATTCGCTAGTTTCATGGATGAAGATAACAATTTCAAATAAAAATACAAGCGTAAGTTGCTATTTAACTTGTTGATTGTGTTCTATAACTCGAATTTTCATCACCTGCGTGTTTTTTTCTGGTAATTTTGATTGTAGGCAAGAGATTTAAGAAGATTGAAACAACAAAGAAGACTGATATTCCGATCTGTTCCAAAAAAACGTTCCAATCAGCCGTCGTCGACCAAAGGTGTGTTTTTTATGTATTTTTCAAAACTAGAGTTTCAAAATTGTGTTGGTTGTAATCGATCATAGTTGGCTGTTGATACCAGTGTGTTATATGGAAATACGAATTGTGTGTTTGACAATAGATTTTAGTTAAAAGGACGTTCTCTTTTACATTATTGATTTATGGAATGTTGTCTTAGGGCTAGTTTTTTTTTTCATCGGACTATGATTCATAACAGTGTGTTTTATAACTTGCTTGAATGTATTGCCGCATAAAATGTTCGAGCTTTTAAGTTATTATAATGTCACCTCAACATACAGTATGTTATATCTGTTGTTAATGATTAGTCAAGGGTTAAATATACTCATGATGCTTGTTTCATATGTAAGGTTACTTGCTGAGTTTTAATGTTAAAAGACATGTTCAAATTATATTACCTTATAATGAGTTCCTTACTTTTAATATGTGTTGTAACATAGTTTACAGCTTGGGGTAGTATGTGGTATGTGACAACACTCTTTATTATTTAGATTATTTCAGACTAAAACATGGTTGTTCATATTCGGGTGCACATGATACAAAAAACATCTTTGTAATACCTCACAATATAACACAGTAGGCTAAAACTGTAGATTAGTGCCAACTTTGATGTATATTGATGTACAAAAACTGTGGATTGAATACATATTAGTGTAAAACATAGTTGGCTAAAACTGTATGTAAACTTCTTGTTTGGTCAGCATGTATGGTGGGTGAAACACTGTTTACATGGAAAAACACACTGGGTGAACATAGTTGGGTAACATGAAGTATAAAACAACTATGGGCAGTATGTATGGGTAAAACACATTTTACCCCTGCATAAGAAACAAAAAAAAATCTAACATGAAGAATAAAACACATTAGGCCAACATGTATTGATATTTACTTTATTGTTGAATGCAGAGGGATGCCTTGTCAGCGTATTTGGAGTATCCTAATCATCCAGCCGCGAAAATGATCAAACGGACAGTGCCGATAAGATTGGAGATGCCTTGGCATACAAAACATAATGTCATTGGTTGTGGCGTCTTCTTGATGCGCCATATGGAAATGTACAAAGGCACGAGTGTGAAAACTTGGGAATATGGTTTGTCAAAAGAATGTAATGATGTCGGTGAAAGTAACACACAAACATCATAAAGAGCTTGTTGATCTTAACCATAAATATATAACGAAGATCTTACACCGTGATAAAAATAAGGTAAGGTCGTTTGTGGAGGTTGATGTGGCAAGGTATAAGAAGTTAACTGAAGACGAAAAGAAGATGCTAGATGCAGCTGCACTTGAAGCTATCCTTGCGAGGTTGGAATCCAAATAGGTAGTTTCATGAACGCCTTCAATGTGGGTTTTAGATTTTAAGGTGTTTTGGATAGTTTTTTTTTTTTTTTTTTTTTTTGTGTTTGGTTATGTTTGAACATTATTCGTAGATGGTTGATGTGTTAACAATTTGAACAATACAATCTTAGGTAACTTTTGACAAGGTTTGTAGGGAACAGTTGGTACGATGGAAACTCGTTGATTATATAATGTGTGATATAACTTTTATGAACATATTAATTGTTTTTAGAAACAAGAAAATATGCTTGTTTTTTTGTGGAAAAACTGATGAACATGTACATGGAAAAAGGTTGCATACACATTTAATTTTTAAAACGTCTGATACAAACAATTTAATGGATAAAACACATTCTACCCTGCATTAAAATGAATAAAAGCCAACATGACGAATAATCACATTTGGCTAAAATTCTAAAATGAAATAAATGGCACATGAAACAGATACATATTTATGCATGTCTATGTAAAACATATTCTACACTGCATGAAAATGAATAGAAGAGAACATGAAAAATAAAACACATTTGGGTAAAATTCTAAAATGAAATAGATACATTTATGTATGTCTGCGTAAATCACATTTTACACTGCATAAAAAAGGCTAACATGAAATAGATGAACATTTGGGTAGTAGCTAACATAGAAAAAATAAAACACTTTAATCCTGAAAAGATCCTCCAACAAACCGAAAAATAAAAGACTTTAATCCTGAAAGATCCTCCAACAAACCAAATAAATAAACCAAAACGACAAACATAAAACACAAAGTGTAGGAAGCGATCCGAGCCATCCGATGGGTGTGTTTAATGGTTGAGATAATCTATGTGGCATTTTGGTAATATGTTTGTGATAATAATTAATCAATTTAATAGATTTGGGGTATTTTGGTCATTCAACGTGTTTTAAATCAATTAACAAGCCGTTAAACATTAACCCACGTCCTACATTCATGTGATTTTCTGTCACACCCCAACCGATGGCGGAATCATCGGGGCATGGCACTGAGCGAAACAGATTGTCCAGAAGTTTCTATAACAACTATTCATACAATCCAGTTAAAGATACGTCCCATACCGTATCCCGAATAAACAAATATGTCATTACAGATAACATCCAAACAAGAAATTCCGTTCCGACAACTCAGATTCAAATATTATTACAGCAATTGTTTATCTGCTTCTAGACCCCTATTCTGTTGACTTTCTGGCTGTATTGCCAGAGGACAAGATCTACAGACAACTATGCCCCAGACGCTTGTTCTTGGCAGACAACCATTTGTTGGGGGCTACTAGAAACTTATTCTAGCCTCGCTTTCCTAGCAAATAAGCATCCTAAATACATGTTACATACGTTAAAATAAAGTCAATACATATAATGTAAAGGTGGGCATACAAGTTTGATAATAGCATATAGAGGTTGAATAGTTTACGCGTAACCAGCACGTACACAGAGGAAAACGAAGCATGTTAATTATCGACATGGATCTATCGATACCAATGACTGCGGGTTGACCGTCCGAGACGGTTCGCAATACATGATTACCACCGTAATCCATGCAAGTAATTGTCCTTAACAACCCCCGTGTGAACGGGTGCTGAGTCCAAACTATAGTACTACATCGTTAAGGCAGGTAGACAACATTCCACGTGTAAACACAATCAACAAGCATTCATTAAGTCACGTAATACATGCATATTGGTTATCGTTCAAATAGTTTGAGTAGTGTGATCGATTGTATTTTGATATAAGCAACATATGTAACACCCAAAAGTGCTAAAAGCAAAAAGGGATCGAGTATACTCACAGTGATTGATTATGGATTGAAGGGAGCGCTGAGAGTAGGGTTAGCCTGAATAGTTCGATAGCACAACAATGAGTAACGTGGAAAAACAGACAAGTGTGAAAGGATCGAATAGGCTGGTCGATCGAACGGCAGGTTCGATCGAACGGGCTGTTCGATCGGCTGGTATGTCCGTTGAACAGTCCTGTTCAATGGCCGGTAGGCTCGATCGCCTGGGCCATTCGAGTGGATTGTTTCTTCCTCTGATGTGTTTGTGTATGATGGTTTGAACTTTTTAAGTTTTCGTTGTAGTATATGAGAACAATAAAGTGTTCTTACCTTTCAGGTCGATCGATCGAACGGTCCGTTCGATCACGGTCCGTTCGATCGGCCGGCTTAACCGGTCGGCTGGGAACTTTAGAAGTGGTTCTCAACAGGGTGTCGCTCGATCGAACATCCTGTCCGATCGGCTGGCATTCCCTACTACGAACGAGTTGTAAAATCAATTGAGTGTTGAAGCATAGTATCTCATGATCCGAAGAGTAATGTTTACCAATCGAGTAGCATACTCGATCGAACATCACCTCGTCAATAGCATACTTCGTAAAGTTTGAAAAGTGTGAGACCATGTGCTAGCCGATCGGCTGGCCCGGTCGATCGGCTGGTATGTCCGATCGGCTGGGCTGTTTGAACAGCCTAGCCGTTCGGCCAGCATTTCTGACCTGGTCGGCCTTCCGTCTAACACTTGGTTGTTTGATTGTTTGTCATGCTTTTAAGGTAACTTGACGGCGAGTTAAACTGTAGAACGTGGGTTCTTACTTGTTGCACCGGTTCAGACAGGAATCACCCAAGTCCGGCCGATGAACTGCTCGGAACGGTAAGTTGACGTTTAACCCGAATCGGTGAACCTTGTACATAGAACCCGAATCTTGAACCTCTTAACTGTTAGAATGATTAGTTAGCCGGTTCAAGCTCCGTTTCTACCAGTTTTAAGGTTTCGAGTGTAAAAGGTTGAAGAAAGTTGGAAATCATTCATAAAAATGTTAAGATTCTTACAAATCTTAGTTTGTTTATGTGGAAACCGGTCAGATCTAAGCTATTCATGGTTGAGTGAGGCCAAAGTTTGGTGTTCTTCAAGAACACCATGATGACATCACCCAAGAACACTTAGATCTTGGTGATTTCACGGTTAGAAATCGAGTTTTGAAAGATAGAAAGGTGTAGAATCATGTAGTGATCAAAATCGTAGAAGAATTAGAGTGAAAACTTACCGGAGTTGAGAGAAATCTGAGAAAAGGTGAAGAAGAAGGCTGGTTCGGTCAGAGCTTTCCAAAAGTAGAAAGTGTGACAATGACAGCCCTATTTATAGGCTCCAAAAGAGAAAAGTGGCAGCCGATCGGCCAGGAGCTCCGATCGAATGGGCTGCTCGATCGGCTAGGAAGATGCTAGCCGATCGGCTGGCCTGTTCGATCAGGATGCCTCCTGTTCGATCCGCGACCCACTTTGAGTATTTCGCGACGGTTTTCGATGTTTCGATTTCGATGGACGATGATACGAATACGATAGAGTTCCTAGTCAAATTACTTTCAGTCCCAATCACTATATCCACATACAAGCATCTACATTTCGCGTTTCGTTGTCAGTTTCGATTGAGTTCGATTGCTTTTCGAGTTTCGATTCGATTTTCGTTTGATACGCTTGAATACCACACCAAACATATAAGTAAACACGCACAAGTAACACATAAGGCACACACACACGTATAATATAACACCAGAGTTCGCATAATTCGAGTCTCGAGATTGATTGATGAATCGATTAACTTGATTATTGATTGATTAACTTTATCGCATTGTTACTTCCTACTATTCACAGTCGTAAATCGGTCGCGTTGATTAAACATTCGATCATTTCACTAGACAACACTTACTCCACATAATACAAAAAGTAAATAGAAACATTAACAGTCAAAGAAGTCAAAGTTGACTTGGACTTTGACTTTGACATTCGAAAACACGGGGTGTTACATTTTCCCTCTCTCTAAAATACCCACTTCCGAAAATCCTAATCCATACCAAAATTTGGTAGTTTCATGGATGAAGATAACAAATTCGAACAAAAATACAAGCGTAAGTTGCTATTTAATCCATACAAGAAATTGTTGAAGATTGTGAAAAACGTATGTAATGTTGATTGATATTTACGTATATATACAAGTTCGTAACCACAATTCAGAAAATCATGGAGAAAATACAGTTTCTATAATCTTCTCACCAGTTAGTTAATGAAAAATAAATTCCAAAAATAAAATAAATGTCAAATTACACAAATGCCCTTGTTATTAAAAACTCTTCATGTCACATGTCACCTCCCTATTGCTATATAAAAAATAACGACGGCAGTATAGCATTTCATTCGCGGCCGTTGATCGATACAAGTGACGAATTGCAAATCGTCTTGAAAATAAACCGAACTTCGCCCGAATGGAGATTGAGTACGGGCGAAGCGGCTTAAAAACAAGCGACACAATAATACGCGCAAAACGACACTCACAAGACTCAACTATGACTCGAAACGCCCTAAACGACCCTAAAAGACGCAAAGACTAGACTTTTGACGCAAAAGACGACACTACGACCAACTAGACGCAATTTACACAAAATTTACACTATATATATATATATATATATATATATATAGCATGGTTAAAATTCCCACACTTATTGAGAAAACTCGTGAAAACCTTATGCAAAAAAAAAAAAGATATATAAAAAAATTAGGGCATGTAATATACATATTTTCAACAAAAACAAAAACAAAAAACGCCGTAGGAATTTTAAAATAAATAAATAAACAAATTTTCTATATAACAAGTGTGTAACTATAAATATATTTGTCAGTTTTATCTAAATCGGTTTGTGAGAGAGGAACCAATTTTGTTTATGAAATTGGAACCCATGGAAACTGATTTGGTTTGGTTTGTGACTGGTCCGGTTCCAAATAAGTTCTTATATCGGTTCATGTGTGTATGTGTTTATACATTAAAAAGTAAAAAACAAATACATTAATTCAACTAGATAAAATTAAACTTTTATTAATTTTCAAGTTTTTAGAAACAAGAAAATAGAAAGATAATACAAAAAAAAAACACAATTTTAATAATTCAATATTAATAATGCTTTTTTATTTCATTTATTTTTTATTAATTAGTGTTTATTCTACGCGAAACTATTGTTTATGCTATAATCGATGTGTCGTAGGCAAATTCTTCGTCAGATAGAGAATAACTTCTTCACTTAGTCACTTCTTCCTCTTGTATTCCTTCTTTAACTTCTATTTCGTCCTGGAGACTTGACTTATGTTGTATACTATTCACCACGTCCAAGCGATCCTTTAAACAAATGTGTATCACTATTGTCGTCAGAGTGAGTCTTGTTCTTCTTATCGATAAAACCCTGCCACTAAGAGAAAATGTATATTCCAAAGCTACCGTAAAAGCTTTGACAGTTAGTAAATCACAGGCCATGGTGACTAAGGTTGGAAATTGGCATTCCTTTCCATCAAGCCAAGATATCAAATCTTTCAAAGTCATCTGTAGTCATAGTAGATAAAAAGAAGTATGTTCTTATAGACCTCCCAGGCTCGCTGCTTTAGGTGTTACCCCTTTGTCGTTTAGTCGTCTAATTTCTCATGATATTAAATAAATTAAGCTTCAGGTTCTCACTTGAGCTACCGCTACTTGATCCCAATGCCATTGACAAGTATGTGCTTGTGTTAGGACTATATCTTATTACATAAATATCATACATTATGAAGACTTTGTTGTTTAAGTTTCAAATTTTGGATCATCTTTGACAAACTCAAATCTTAATTTATTTCGTCAAGTCAATTACTGTATCAACCCCTGTAACATTTAAGCACAAGTTTAAACTGGCGGCATAGGTAAACATATGTGATAGTTCGAGAAAAAAATAAATTTTCTTTCATGGATGCTATCATTTGTATAAACATCTAGTTTTTATTTTGAAATCCTTTTATCTTATTAGCAATTAAATATAATTCTTAAATTACTTTTGAACTTGTGGATTGATTAAACCCATGATATTTCTGAAGTTGGGTTTATGAAAACCTCAGGAATTTGGATATTATTCCATATATAAGTTTGCAACTTTTTTGTGCATTATCACTTGTACATTGTGCTTTGGGTGTTTTTCAAAATAAAAAGTTGATTTTTTATTTTTAACTTAAAGGTTTTACTTTTTATAATTTTAAACCTATATAATTTATTTTTTTAACTTTAACCCAAAACTTTTCATTATTTGCAATTTAACTTCACAACTTTTGTCACTTATACTTTTCATCTTTCGTAAATTTTCGTTTTACGTATAGTTCTAAATTTTTCGAGTTAATACGACGCAACGTGCATGTGTGGTTCAACGTTTTTACCTCTATTTTTCCATGTTTGACAAGTTCGTCACAACACGCATATCCTAGGTCGAGTCAGTGTTGGTGGTTGATGACGGTTGTGTGACATTAGTATTATTTGACACTGTTTTACGCCCCGCCGTAATGCGGGGTGTGCTTTACGGGGTTTTCAAAGAAAAAATGGTTATGCATATGGTTGTCGTAACGTTGGTTTTGGGGGTTTCCCAAAGAAACTGATTTTTTTTACTTTTCACCCAAAAGTATTTCATAAATTACTTTTAACTCAAAACTATTTGTTTTTTTTACTTTTAACCCAAAACTTTTTATCTTTTGCAATCTATCCTCATAACTTTTTTTACTTTCAACTTTGGTACTTTATAGTTTTCATTTTCCGTAAATTTTTCGCTTTATGCTTGGTTCTAAATTTTGTGACTTAACATATCGCAACATACGTCTTTGGTTTAACGTTTTTACATTTCGTTCTAAATTTTGCGAGTTAACACGACGCGGCGTGCGTGTGTGGTGAACGTTTTTACATCGTCTATTTTTTCCCCGTTTGACAGGTTTAACATAACGTGCGGGTTCCAGATTGACTTAGTTATAACTAAAGAATCACGATCACATTGCGGCGGATCGCAATCCTAGTTTTGAATAGTTTCCCAACCCTTGTCCGAAAACAATATAACTTGAGCATGTGATGAAATATGGTTATGAAATTTTGAAAAGTTTGCACCACCAAATTAATAATATGTGCAACAAGGAAAAAAAATCACCCTTGCAAAATGCTTTATATTTTATTTTTTATTCTTCACCAGCGATTGTATTGATTGAGGCGTTATCGAATGATGTTGAAAATATTTTGTTTTCTAGTATAAAATTTTTTATCTAATCTAACTTATAATAAATGACTCTAAATAATGCCACATGGCATTTTCTCCTTCAACTTCATAAATTTTATTTATATTTGTTTAAAAATTTTCTTTTAATATTATTCCACATATAAATAACCAACAACTTTGTGCGTATCTTTGTTGTACAATGGGCTTAGGGAGTTTTTCAAAAAAAAAACTTTGATTTTCACTTTTAACCCAAGCATTTTTATATTTTGTATTTTAACCCCTTTTAATTTTTTACTTTTAACCCAAACTTTTCCATTTTTTATAATTTAACACAACACTTTATTATTTACAACTTTGGACACCCATACTTTTTTTATCTTTCGCAAGTTTACGTTTCGTTCTAAATTTTGCAAGTTAACACGTCGTAGCGTGCATGTGAGGTTCAACGTTTTTTGCTCTATTTTTCATATTTGACAGACCCGTCACAACGTGTCCATTTTTTCCTTGTAGCGTGCATGTGAGGTTCAACGTTTTTTGCTCTATTTTTCATATTTGACAGACCCGTCGCAACGTGTCCATTTTTTCCTTTTTGACAAGTTTGCCGCAACAGGCGGGTCCTAGATCGACTAAGTTATTATTTTCTATGTTTTCCGTTTCTGGTTAATTTCTTCGCATTAACACACTGTAACGTGTGTGCGTGGTTCAACGATTTCAAATATGCTTTTCGTTCAGTGTAATTTTTCCCATTTTATATATTTTATTTTTACGATGTTGAGAGTCGATGCCGTTGTGGCATTGGTGTTACTTGGCACCGTTTTACGAACATCTTTAACCTATTAAATTTTTTACTAATATTTTGTTTCGGTTTACCCCTATACTTCCTTTACTTAAAAACTATTTTTTACGTGCATATTTTATGTACGGGTAGGTATAAATATGATTTGTTCTACATTCTGACGTAAACTTTTTTTATAGACGAGTCAGGTCAAATACAATACGTTTTCGTTTAAATAAACCATTTTTATGTGCATATTTTTATGTACGTTTTGGTATAAATTCAAGTTGTTCTACGTTTCGACGTAAACTTTTTTGGGAAATGATACAGGTCAAATATAATATTTTTCGTGTTTATTTTATGTATGTTTCGTAAAGTTTGTTTCGAACCGAGTGGAGTCAAATTATGGTTTCTTTTTCTCCCTTATTTGTCGAAAGCTCTAATTAATCCCTTTCGATTACATGTGCAGATTTTCCTTCATACCCGTTACGTTTTCTATGTATGAGTTGGGTCACATATAATACGTTATGATTGTTCGATATGAATTTGATTTACTTTACGTTTACATTGAGTTCAACCGGATACGTCGAAATGTGTGTTTTCATATGATTAATGCATCATATAACGTTTGGACCAATTCATTCGATATTTACGATGTACACGCGCCGCAACGCGGGCGGGTCTTAATCCTAGTTAATATTAATTAATAACCAATATAGATATCACTTATTTTTATCCTTATCTTTATCTAAAATTAATAAATAACTTCAATTTTGCAATTTAGACCCTTTGTTTTTTTACTTTTAACCCAAAGTTTTCCATCTTTTGCAATTTAATCCCAACTCTTTTTTATTTCAATTTTGATCCACCATACTTTTCATCTTTCCCAAGTTTTTTGTTTCATTCTAAATTTTGTGAGTTAACGCACCGCAACGTGCGTGTGGAGCTCAACATTTTTTTCGTATGTTTTTTTCCCGTTTGGCTGGCCCGTTGCGTCACATCTATTTTTCTGCGTTTGACACGTTCGTCCAACACGCGGGTCCTGGATGGACTTAGTTATTTTTTTCTATGTTTTACGTTTCGGTTTTATTTCTCAGCAATGAGCATGCGTGATTCAAAGATTTTACGCCTGCTTTTCGCTCGCGTTATTTTTTCCCGTTTTTATTTATTTTGACTTTACGAGCTTTTCCGGTGTTGGTGGTCACTGACAATGGTATAATATTGCTACTACTTAACACGGTTTTATGACAACCGCTGCAACGCAAAGGCTTAATACTAGTTACACAATATAAAATTGGAAATAAAATTTCCTTGGTATGTGGATATCCAAACAATTCAAACGCAATGATATGTTTCATCATTTACCACGTAATGAGATCTACCCAACGAGCGGTATCGCAAAGTCATGATTCCAATAAACCGTGAGTAGCTGACCAAACATCAGTAGTTAGTGTTCACACCAGTTTGTAGATTTTCAATACCATAAAGTCAAATCTTGTTTTGCATGTTTCTACATCTTCATTCAATAATGTCTAACATTATAAGTATAACGACTTACGTGTTTGTAACGAGGTTGGAGCATATCTCGAATCAACTTAGTCAAGCGAGGGTTGTCAAAGTGGTCGAACGACAAACCTTCATGAATCACGAACTTTGTCTTTCAATCTTGAACCTTATTTACGTCGTAATTAAATGTCACTTTCACTACCAATTGTTGTTGGATCACTAGACGTTCAACACCTTACAATATTTCGTCATACGATTTCTCAAAGTCATGTTTGAGTTCCCTACAAAAAGAATACCACAAATAGTTATTTAAACCAACATATGGGGGCAATATAGTCCATTAAACTTGAAAAAAATGATCCAATACATCTATAAAATAGTTTGATGCAAGAAAAAGAGACGAAGCAAGTGTGTTTTAGTGGTGTGTGCGATTTATGAATTGGATGAAATTCCCCATCGATTTTAGTATGACAATTTTGGAACTATACCTGATAAAAATCAGTAGGTATGGGAGTGTAAGTCCAATGTGACGATGGGCACCGAGGTGGACGGATTTGAGAACATGAAGAGAGGGGTAACAAGTGCTTTTATTTTACTAGTGTACTAGGTTAGAACCCCGTGTATTACACGGGTTGAATAAATGTAATTTTATATATTAAATAATAAAAACTTACATCTTTATGGACCTTGTATATTGTACGGGTTAAATAAATGTAATTTTATATATCAAATAATAAAAAAGTTATATCCTTAAAAACCATGTGTATTACACAGATTAAATAAATGTAATTTTGTATACTAAATACTAAAAACGTCGTATCTTTAAAAAAACTCGTGTATAATCAGGTTGAATAAATCTACCAAATAATAAAAAATTACATCCTTAAAAACCCCGTATATTACACGTGTTGAATAGATATAAAAAGAGTTATATCTTTAAAACTCATGTGTATTACACAGATAAAATAAATGTATTTTTGTATATTAAATACTAATAACGTCGTATCTTTAAAAAACCCGTGTATAGTTGGGTTGAAAAATCTACCAAATAATAAAAAAATTATGTCCTAAATAAATGTAGTTTTGTATATTAAATACTAAAAACGTCGTATCTTTAAAAAAACCCGTGTATAGTCGGGTTGAAAAATCTACCAAATAATAAAAAAAATTATACCATTTTGTATACCAAATAATAAAAAAAGTTATGTTTTTAAATAATTAGGATAACATTTAATATTAATTTATTATTTATATATTTAATATAAGATAAGTAGATAAGAAAGGTATTTGTTTTAAAAATATATTAAATTAACAATTTAGATTTGAGGATAATATTTTATTAAAGTATGATAAGATTTAATATTAATTTGTTATTTATTTAGGGGCTGTTTGGCTAAGCTTATTGGAATGACTTATTTACTTATTTGCTTATTTGAAAAGCAAATAAGTCATAATGGAATGACTTATTTACTTATTCCTCTCACATAATAAGCTAACCCAAACACCTTTTAACTTTTCAAAAAGTAAATAAGTAAATAAGTCACTAAAATAAGCTTAGCCAAACAGCCCCTTATTTAGATAAATATAAATTTGAGGATACCTCTTCAATGAGTGACACGTGTCCAAAAGTTGTTTTCTTTTATTATAGTAGTTAGATTAGATTAGATTAGATTAAATTTATTCTGAAAAATCTGTTAGAAGAAAAAAAAAAAGAAAAAAAAAAACTGTAGCCCAGATTTTACTAGGCCCAGCCCATTAATGTAAAATTTTGAAGAAGCCCATTCTTGATTTCTTCCTGAATGGAGATTGGATTGGATTGGATTGGAATTGCTCCATTTCATCATCCTCTGCTTTCAAACTCTCGTCTTTCTGATCGGCGGCGACCTGCTCTTTCACCGGAGAATACTCACAGTTTCAAAACTTATTCTTGCTCGATCTCAATTTAACAGGTAATCTGAAATCCTTAAAAGTGGCTGTAAACCCTAAACCCTAAATTTTATAGAAAAACATTATAAAGAAGTAGTTTTTATTTGCTTGTGGAGTTGTAGGAAAGGTGTATAGTATGTGGTGTTTGGATCAGTTTTAGCAATGTGGAGGATATGCTCAAATTAGCAGATTTTCAGGAGGAAGAGGAGGATTTGTTACTGTAAGTTTGCTTTTTTTTTTTTTAAAGTTTTGTGAAACTTATGATGTTGTTATATAGTATTGCTTTGGTGATGTTATACAGAGTTTGACATGTTCCTGATTTTTTTTGTAAATAAAAAGATCTACTTCAACAGTTTTTTTGGGAATCTTTAGGAGCTTAAAGATTTGATGTTAAAATAAAATGAAATAAAAAGAATTGTTTGATACTAAAAATGAAGATTTTTGTAAGGAAAACTCCGAAACGATAAGTGCTTGAAAGTTGAAACAGCTCTTGGTTAAAAGCTGAAGCATTGTGTTGAACAGAAGAACAGGTTTTGTTATTTTTAAACTAAAACAATCCCAAGTATTATTATGCATTATGTTGAGATCGCACTAATGGTGAACAGAAAGTCGGAAATCATCAAATTAAACCATTTTAGATCGAGTCGGTATTTGTTCCTGTTCCGGTTCCGGTTCTTTGTTGATGTGCACCCGAAAACATTACCACATCACTGCAGACTGGTTGTCGGTTGGTCTTTCTCCAAACTTATGAGAAAAGGGAACAATCCACCGACCACAAAACGACTATGAAAATTAAGGAACCAAAACCAATCATCTAAAAGAGGCATTTAAAACTTAGCTTGAGACTAAATACGGTTAGAAGTTTACACATTTAAAACTCATATTTTAGTCTCGGGGTCAGGATTGCCCTCTGTAATGAAAACTAATGTATGCAAGTAACATAAGGGTAATAGACGAAGAACCAGTGTTAGAATCGTACATTAGTTCATGTGGTAACTAGATAAAGTAGGAAAGATGTAGTAACAGGTCCTGTATTTTAAGGAACTTTTTGATCTTAACCCCTGTTTGCTCCAAACAAAGAACCGTTTTGTGTGACATAGTTGCTATTTATAATTTTTAGTCATTTGATACATACTTTGTTTCTGACACGGCCTGTTTCAGTCACATACATAATGGCCTGAACCTGTTTTGACCACCCGGACCGAATTGATATTTTCTTTAAAAGGTCCGTTATGAGGCCCGGAGCCGAGACAAAGGTGCACACATCCAGTGTCACGTACGCGGAGTGCACTAGTTGTATACACAAGCTTGGTTTTAAAAAGCGAGAGGCGCACAAAAGCGACGAGGTCTAAAATTGAGGCGCGAAGCGCAAAGCGCAAAATCGGTGGGCTTTTCGTACCCGAGGCGCAAGATGTTTATATAATTTTTTTATATATCCCATACATATCCCATAGGTTTTTAGCTTCCTTTAACCAAAATATAGCTATAAGTAAGGCTTTTATACCATTTTAATTACATGTACAAGTCAAAAAACCCAAGGTACAACATTTTTATGCAGTAAAATGCCTAAGGTACATAAGGCGCGCGCCTCAGGCCAAAAAGCCTACAAAAAAACATCAAAAAATGCGCTTTTTGGGCGCTTCCTGTAATTACACAAGGCGAGAAGCAAAAAAGCCCCAGGCCCTGCGCCTTGTTGCGCCTTGCGCCTAGGCGCGCCTAGGGCGCGCTTTTTAAAACCAAGTACACAAGTGGAAAATCTATGTTTTGGTTCACAAATAAATCATATTTTTGTATGAAGGCATGTAGCTGATAACACTAACGTTATCAAATCAACTCATAATATCTTTGTAAAAAACAAAAAAAAAATACGTTTCAGGCTTTCAGCATTGCGTAGATAATGTAGGTTTTAGGCACATAGAATTTTAAAGATAACAACTCAATTAATCTATTAAAAACACATAAACTGTAAAAACAGAAGGAAGAGAGCCCGGTACATGTGACGGTCTGATGTGAAAAAGCACGCCTCTTTGAAAAGCATTAAAAAGCACACGCCTCTCCTTGCTTCATGTGCACGTTGCGTGCTTTCTAAACACAGTTAGGTATAGTTGTTTTAGTAGGAGTCATGGAAATACTCTTGTAAACAGAACTATCATCTTCCTTTGGTAATATTGGTAGAGAAACTTCAACTGGAAATGTTGTTAATAATAATGTTGTTTTAATGTTTTAATGTTTTTATCTGTTTTGCTGCATAAAACTGTTTTAAGATGTCATGTTGTTTGTTGCTGCAGATTAGCTGTTTTGCTGCTGTTTTGAGCACCTTTTGTGGTCTGCCATTTTCAAGGTAATTATTTGTGGTGGCCTCAATTTAAAAAAGCGCGCTTGGCGCGCTTAAGCGCAAAGCGACCCTAGGCGCAAAGAGCTGCGCCCTGTGTGACACAAGGTGAGCTCTGTACAAAAAATGCACAAAAAGCGAGCTTTTTTGGAAAAAAGAAATCCCAACACTGAGGCGGGCGCTTTTTGTACTGAAGGTGTTTTTGTGCTTTATAGTGTTATACATGTAGCTAAAATGGTTGTA
The DNA here is from genome assembly GCF_002127325.2 of Helianthus annuus. Taxonomy (NCBI): domain Eukaryota; kingdom Viridiplantae; phylum Streptophyta; class Magnoliopsida; order Asterales; family Asteraceae; genus Helianthus; species Helianthus annuus. Next base: position 123,184,538 of record NC_035437.2, read on the forward strand.
CATTAAGTGATTTATACATTAAATCATATATAAACCTTATTTATCACTATATTTTGGGTTAGGGATGCTAAAAGCCTATAGGATATATATATAAAAAATATATAAGCACCTTGCGCCTCACGTACGAAAAGCCTGCCGCTTTTGCGATTTGCGCTTCGCGCTTTGATTTTAGACCTTGTCGCTTTTGTGCGCTTCATGCTTTTTTAAACCAAGTTGGTGGCCCCACGATATAATTTTGGGCTGCCAATTAGTTCATGATATCGTATCTCAGTTTCTCAGTTGTGTGACTATATAAATGGTTTTGACTTCAGGTAAAGATGAAGAGGGTGTTTAGAATATACGATATAGGAGCAGCAAAATCAGAGCTCTTGTATTCCCACCGTGGAATTGTTACACCCAAATGTCCAACGAATCCAACAAGAATACCCACTGCCACCCGATCTTTATCATCTAAAGCCATGTCAGATTTGTATGGACAGTTTGCTGATAAATGGACTTACGCTGAGGTACGAGCCAAAGAAGAACTGATCGAAAAAGTTTCTTTATTCAGAGATGAATTGATGAAGAATGTGAAAGACGAGTACACTTTTGAAAAACTGTTGGAAGTTGAAGGGTCGAATTTGTTCAAGATGTATTCTGATGGGGCTGCTTTGATTGAGCTTCTCAGGTTGTTGGAATCTTCTCCTCATTTGGCTATCAAGGTGAAAATAACTTTCATTTTCTAGTAAGTTTATAGTGTGTATGATTTAGTTCAAAGCTATTAGAATAATATTCCCAAAGAGTAAAATGCCATTTCCGTCCTTGAGGTTTGACCAGTTTTTCGACTTTCGTCAAAAGGTTTGTTTTTCCGCATCTGGATTTAAAAAGGTTTGAAATCTTGCCATTTTCATCCGACCCGTTAACTCCATCCATTTTTTAACATTAAGTCTACCTATACCTATATAAATAAATAAATGAATAAACAAACAAATAGGTAATATGAACGTTATAAAATGGATGGAGTTAACGGGTCGGATGAAAATGGCAAGATTTTAAACCTTTTGGATCCGGATGCGAAAAAACAAACCTTTGGACGAAGGTCGCAAAACCGGCCAAACCTCAGGGACGCAAATGGCTTTTTACTCTAGAAAAAATATTCCAAAATTAGTTTATCTGGAAAAGATAGTTAATTTGATTGTGCGTGATGGGATTATTGTCATAGGTTTTCGATTGGAGAAGAAAAAAAGAGAAAATGAGGCCTATGTCAACAGAAGAATACGCAAAAGGCATTAAAATTGCGGGTCGAATGAAGAACGTAGAGCTAGCCGTTGAATTTTTCATGGAAGCTACTAACAAACGGGTCAAAACTACCTCGACTTACAACGCTCTTATGGGTGCGTATATGTGCAACGGCCTAAGCGAAAAATGTCAATCGGTTTATTGCGATTTAAAGCAAGATACCAATTGTTGCCCCACGTCGGTCACATTCAACATGCTGATATCAATTTTCGGCCATAGAGTTCTTGTTGACCAAATGGAAGCCGTGTTTCAAGAAATGAAATATTACAATATTGCCCCGAATATAACCACATACAATAACATGATCGCGGGTTATCTCACTGCATGGATGTGGGATAGTATGGAGAATATTTACCGTATGATGGAAACCGGACCCGTACGCCCTAATATCAACACGCACTTACTAATGCTTCGCGGGTATGCACATTCGTGTAATTTTGAGAAAATGGAGGAGATTTATAATATGGTGGGACCTCACATTCACGAAAACCATACGACTTTGATTAGAGCTATGATATGTGCGTACTGCAAGATTCCTTATAGAAACCGAGTTAAACGAATTGAAGAACTAATGAGATTAATCCCGGAAAACGAGTACCGACCGTGGTTAAACGTGCTGCTTATTAGAGTTTATGCAGAAGAGGATATGCTTGACCAAATGGATAAGTCAATAAACGAGGCGTTTGCGCATAAGACGAGTGTAAACACCGTGAGGATCATGCGTACGATTCTTTCGACTTATATTAGGAACAACGCTGTGGACAAGCTGGCAAGGTTTGTAACTCATGCCGGAGATTCGGGGTGGAGGATCTGCCGCTCGCTGTACCATGGGTTATTGTGGATGTTCGCTTCGCAGAAACGGATAGAGGAAATGGAGCAGGTTCTTGTTGAGATGGAAAGATTTAATTACGGGTGGTCTAAACGAACGTTTTATATATTGTATAAGGCTTATTCGGAGCACGAAGAAGAATATCGACATAAGTTGTATAGGGTGTTAGGGTTGATGTGCAAGCATGGGTATGAAATTCCATTGTAGCAGATGTTTAATTTGAATGTAGAATGTGAGAACTGAGAAAGAAACCATTCGGAGCAAATTTTTGACACTGGTCGTGTGTTTTGTTATCGTACTTTTTGTCGGGTATTTGAGAAATAAACACATTCGTTAAGTTATACGTTAACGTGATCGAGGTATTACTTCGGGTCGTTTTTATCTTCGTAAGTTTGGAGCAGCAAGATTGAACTGGGAATGCAAGATACTACTCAAATAGAGTAACTCTTAGGGATGAAATAAATTGTAATTTCATTAAAGATTTTAAGTTTAAAAAGGATTGTAGAGATGTAAGAAGCTGGCTCAAGATCTACAAGGATTATATTGAATTGTTGTAATCAAATGATTTTATTAAGTTTAGTTTTACGAGGTTTAGCTGATTTGATTGTGTTTATTACTTTATATTAATAAAGTTAGTTTATTTATAGTTTTTAACTCATTAATATAAGTTAAAGAAAATTGTCTTGATTAAATAGAATCATAAGATGTTAAGAACAAGGTTAGCATCTTAACAACCATAATTATGTTTTTTTTTTTTTGGACGGCTTAGATCACCTGGGTAAGTCGCATGCCTACGCGACCAACACACCCCCGGTTCGAATCCCCCGCGCATACAGGCTTTTCAACCCCTCGCCCGAAGGCTTCGCATGTTTTGCATACCCCGTGGATCGAACTCGGAACACCCGGGCGGGAACCCATGCAAGCGTGTTAAACCCTCCCACCTCCGACCAGCTGGGCTGGCCATCATTGGCACCATAATTATGTATTTATTGTTAGTGTGTACATGATCACGACTTAATAATGCACTTATTAGTTTGATGGCAATTTTTTTTTTTTTTTTTTGAAAGGTTAACTTCATTCACAAACACTCAAGCTCGAAGACCGAGCCGGGAACCAAAACAACACTACATAATTACAAAATTACACCAATCCGACCACGAGATCGGATTATTCCTGATTCTATGTTTATACCATAAAAACCCCCAAGATCTAACTTCACTGAAAATCTCTTCTACCTTGACCTCTTTTCCCGAAAAGATAGCATTATTACGCGACAACCAAATGCACCAGCACGCCACCCGAATAATACCTTGAATGACATTCTTTGTTTCAGCCTTGTGGGAACCAGATTTGTGGACGTCCAGCAGATCACGAACCGAGAAAGCGAAAATAGGAGGAATACGACACCACGAGCTCACTTTCTGCCACAGCACCGAAGCAACCAGACAAGAAGTGAGCAAATGGACAGGAGACTCCTCTTCCGACCGGCAGAGAGGGCACAAGCCTTCACCAACCGAAATCCCCCTCTTTCGCAAAGCATCCGCAGTAGGAATTCTGCCCATTTCCGCTCTCCACACGAAAACATCACATTTGATCGGGATCCATTTGCACCACTCTAACACGAAGTTGTTATCAATCGCCACCCTTCTTTCTAGATACCGCCGAGCCGAACTAACGGAAAAACAACCCGAGTTATCGCCAAGCCACCTCCAAGAATCCGCTGTGTTAGACAACGAAATCGCAGCAATCTCCACAAGGAGAGCATTCAGCTCAGCCACTTCCTCCGGGCGGTCCGGATCGTGCTTCCATAACCAAACCCCGTGCACCCGGTCACTAACCGAACAACATTTCAAAACTTCCAGAGCAAACAAATTAGGGTAAACTTCCTTTAGCGGGACGTCTCTTAACCAAGGGTCGAGCCAGAAAAGAACTACATTGCCATTCCCGATCACCCCTTTAAACAAATCCCGGAAACGAGTACCACCCAGAAGCGGTTTAGTAAAGACCGAAGCAATGTTGTTCCATAACCCCCCCCCCCCCAACGACTTCTTGGCAGGAAGAAAGGACCACTTCGAGCCATTAGAATGAAGAGCATCGATCACATTAACCCAGAGTTTTCCTTTTTCCCGTTTATATCTCCAGCCCCATTTACTCAATAAAGCTAGGTTGAAATAACTTAGTTTACTGATGCCCAAACCACCACACCGTTTCGGCGACGCCACTTTATCCCAAGCGACCCAATGAGTTTTCTTTACCTCGGCACAACCTCCCCATAAAATTTTTTTCATCATCCCTTCAAGATCCTTGATCACTTTGATTGGCGCTTTGTAAAGAGAGAAAAAGTAGTTCGGAAGGCATTGGAGGACAGAGCGAATAAGAGTTATCCTTCCGCCTATAGATAACAAAGAGGATTTCCACAACGCGAGCCTAGACTCAAAGATATCGTAAATCTCCTTCCAATTGCTCACACGGTTCATATTAGCTCCCACTTTTAACCCCAAGTATCTAAACGGAAGCGAGTCCGGAGAACACCCAACCGCATCCGCCATCACCCCCACGTCACTATCACTCACCCCTATCCCGTAGATGTTTGATTTTCCAAGGTTAATACGCAACCCTGAGCATGCATAGAAACATCGAAGAACTCTCACAATATTCAAAGCGTTACTGACGTCCCACTTTCCCAGGATGAGAGCATCGTCTGCAAAAAAGAGATGGGAGAGGTGGGGCCCTTCATTCGGGAGACTGATCCCCGTTACAACGCCGACCTCCCTAGCCTTATCAGAAAGACAAGACAACGCCTCCATAGCCACCACGAACAGAAACGGGGAGAGAGGATCACCCTGTCTCATCCCTTTTTCACACTTGAATTCGAAGGTAGGAGACCCGTTGACCAGGACCGAGGCCCTAGCCGACGACAGCACACCCCAAACCCAGTTACACCAATGAGACCCAAAGCCCATCTGTCTAAAAACATCGATCACGAACCCCCAGTTGATGTTGTCGTATGCTTTCTCAAAATCAATTTTGAGTAAAAAAGCTTTCTTTTTGCCCTTCTTGATCCAAGAACACACCTCGTTGATAATAAGCGGACCGTCCATGATGAACCTACCACCCAAAAAAGCCGACTGAGAATCCGATATCACCGAACTGAGCACACTTTTTAACCTATTAGCGAGGATCTTAGATATCACTTTGTTGACCACTCCAACCAGGCTAATAGGTCTATAATCTGAGAGACCAACCGGTTCCCTTTTCTTAGGAATCAAAGCTATAAATGAAGATCCACACCCCAGATTAATCTTCCCCGAGACAAAAAAGGCAGCCAGAATATTGAAAAAATCATCTTCAAAAAGACTCCAGAAGTGCTTAAAAAACCGAAAATTGAACCCATCCGGCCCAAGCGACCGATCATCCCCACATTCAAACACAGCGGTCTTAATTTCTTCCGTGGTGAAAGGACCCTCCACCCTATCCGCTTCAACCCCCGAAATTTTCTTCAGGTTATGGCAAGGGAACACAGGACGGCTAGCACAATCCTCGATGAACTTCGATCTGAAAAACTTAAAAACCTCTTTCTTGACAAGCGACGGTTTAGAGACCCACTCCCCTCCTCTATTAAGGCCGTGAATCACATTGGAAGCCTTTCTGCAATTGATATACGTATGAAACAGCTTAGAGTTCTCATCCCCTTCTTTCTCCCATTGAACCCGAGATCTTTGCTTCAAGTCCATGATTTTAGCATGTTCGATTTCAGCTATAACCTTCTTATTCTCTGCCAAAATCCATTCTTCATCGACAGAAAGGTCACGAGTTTCAAGGATTGACTCAATTTCAGCCACTTCCTCCATAGCCGACTCGAGAGCCTCCCCTTCCTTTTTTCTCATGTTGTTCCTCCAAGCTTGAAGCTTGCTTCTAATAAGACCCAACTTCTGAATAAAGAACAGGTCTGGAGGGAGACCCTCCGCTGAAAAAGCCCCACAGGCATCCACCACAACCTCGTTGAAACCCTCCTTGCCCAGCCATGAATTAAAAACCCGAAACGGCCTGGCACCGAAATTCACTGACTTCGTGGAGAGAACGATGGGATTATGATCAGACCACATCCTTGGTAAAACTTGAACCCGGGCCTCCGGCCACTTGTTGAAAAACTCGATATTCACGAGGAACCTATCGAGTTTACTCAGTTTATTGCCGTTTTCCGACTGCCACGTGAAACTCCTACCCCTCATATCGTATTCAATTAAGCCAGTCTCAAAGATAAAAGAGTTAAAGTTACTAGCACAAGGATGCTTAAACGAACAATTACGTTTTTCCTCTCTATACCGGACCGCATTGAAATCGCCCCCTACAACCCAATAACCATCATAGTTGTTGATCAAAGAAGCGATCAAATCCCAAACCTCTTTCTTAGCAGCCACTCCTTGAGGGGCATAAACGTTCAGAATATTTACCGGGGCGTCATAGCCCAACATCCTGCCCCTCACAAGCAGGTAATTCCTATTTTCCACCGACTCGACCAACGTAAACACAGAAACATCCCACATACTAATCAAACCTCCCGATAAACCACTAGAGTCCACAGCCACGAAATCAAAGTTACCGGATCCCCAATATTTAGCTAAAACGGAACGCGAAACATTACACTGTTTAGATTCCTGAATGGCCAAAAAGTTGACCCCGTACTCCAACTTAATCGACTTTATCCACCCAGGCTTCATATCCCCCCCTATGCCTCTCAAATTAATAGAAAGCAGATTCATTTGGCAACCGCATTAATACCTGTAATCGTAACAGCCTCTTTGATCAATTCCGGGTGACCGCTGAGATCCACTCCAAGCCTATCCCCAACAGCTAACGTGCTTGAAACTTCCTTCTCTAGAAGATCCCCTGAAACTTTCTTCACCGAGTTCAGAGCTTCCCTAACCTCACCGACCCGAGGCGGAGCTGCACCAGTCTCCGATGCATCAGATACGACCCTTAAATTCAAATCAAACCCACCGTCGGCACCAACCTTAGACCGTTTCATCCCCCCTCCCTCGAAAACCGCTGAGGAACAGAAGCCAGTAAAACCGAAACCAGGTTCAGAAGTATCAACCTCCGGTCTGGGTCTTTTCAGCGGCCTAAAATCCACCGGCGATGAAACTTTAGACTGTTGGGAACGGGCCTTCCTCAACCTGGAGCCCAACAAAACCTTATATGTTCTTTTGCACAACTTTACCCCAAGGCCCACAGAAAAAGGATTGGGGCTAGGCCCAAAAGCACCGGAAGAAAGATCTGGGCCCACTGAAGCACAGCCTGGAATAGATTTGTCCAATTTACTAGGAGAGTTGGGACCACCATCTGACAAGCCAGCGCCGCCAACGTTACCTCTCTCCTCTACCATGTTTCCAACTTGTGCATGGGAATACGAATTATCCACCCCAGGCGACTCCTCCTCTCCCCCTTGACTCCCAACAGAATGGATCCCATCCACTTCCACGTCGCCGACCGGCGATGACTTTAGCGATGAGTCCGACTCAGAGTCCGGCACAACAACGGGATCCGCATTCAAGCAATCCGGGACCCAAGCTTCCGTTTCCTCCTCCACCCATAATCTGAAATTTTTCCCCTTCCACGCTAAACTTACCGTCTCTCCTATTCTGCCAGCTTCCCCTACTAATACCCCCACCGACACCACCGACAAATCACGGTTGTCTTCAAAGTCTTTGGGGATGTAAAGAACCTTACCATAGAGCTCCCCAACAAGAGATAACACTTCCTTATCGAGGAGATGGAGGGGGATTCCATGCAAATTTAACCATGCCACCCTCTCGAGCGGCAGAGACTGACCCTTCCAACCTTCCAATTTGGAAAACCACGGTCCCCAAATCACCCGGGCTTTAAGGAAACCCTCCATAGAGACACCGTCCAAAAACGAAATAATAGTCGACAAACCCCCCAGGTACTGGATTCTGGAAAACGGAACCTTGGCGATTCGGAGCAGCTTATCAAGGTCTACCAAAGTTTCCAGGTCCACGGTCCGGCCAACAACCGCAAAACCCACTAGATCATTGAACGCTGACAACCTGTTCGGGACAATGACCGACTTACCAGATGCTGCTGACCCACCCCCCTTCGACGCATCCGTCGGACCAGAGCAACAACCCAGCACATCCCGAAAAGATCTCCCATCCCGGGATTTGAATACAGCCCCCTTCTCCACCTGAACTGGAACAGCGGGACCGTTCTTCCTAAGCTCCTGCTGAGCGGCCGAACCAGAGTTCTCCACTGCAAATCTAGCCAAGTTTACTTTTAGCTTCGAGTCCCCCAGCTTCACCCCAGAGAGTGACTTCTCCAACACTACTCTATCCTTGACCTCAATGAAACTCACGAACCCGAACCTATTCCCCAACTTATCCCTCTTTTTAGCGACATAAGTTCCCGATATTACCCCGAAGCCTTCCAACCCCTTTCTCAACTCCCACGGTGTACAACCTTCCGGCAGGTTCGTAACAAAAAACTTCACGACGTCCTGAACACCACCACCCATGGCACCACCCGAACAACCGACACTCACCAAGCCAAGAAAACAACACTGAAACCGGCCAAAATCCTATCGCTGTCCCCCAAAACCCTCCGAAAGCAATCAAACGAATCAGAAGCTTCCTGACCCTAAAGGTGTTAATGGGATTCGAATCGATCTAGCTTAACTATACTCAGATAGCCGCGATCAATATCAGACCCACTAAGCCCCGAAGAAGACGAGGAAAGCCGCTGCGGGAACTGAGGGTAGGGGAGATAGCGTACTAAGAGAAGACGAAGCAACCGTCCCGGAGGTGTGATGGAAAGATGCGGGATCAAGATAGAATGGAAGGTACAACCGGAAGGGAACCGGGACCTCACACGCTATTCCGATGGCACTCACCTACACTCCGGCGACAGTTCAGATTCCGGTGGAGGAGAAGAAAAGTCTCGAGAGAATTTTTTGTGATATATCTAAAAGCTATCAATTTAAGTTTTCGATGGCAATTAAAATATGAATATGTGATCCAAAGATTAAATATAGTTTTCATATGTTCATCTAATGGTCAACAACAATATCGAAAATTTAAATAACCATACAAGAAAAGAGGCACACCAAACAAGACATATCTATACGATGATAAGTTATGTGTGTTTAAACGTTTAAGATGTTGTAAAACATACAACGTGTATAGGGTCATTCAGGCCGTATGACAACGTGCGTAGATTCAGTTTTGTTTAGGGGTGCCAACACACTTCATTACTTTGCAATATGTACCAATTAAGAAATGTGCACAGAAGATTTCAGTTTTGTTTTGTTTTGTTTAGGGATGCCAACTGATGTGGATCAATCCGGTTTGATAGCAAGTAGAAAGGATTCCAGAATAGAAAATAGTGACGAGTTTGGATAATAACTTTCTGCATATCTTTTATTTATATAGAAAAGGAAATACAAAAGTAAACGTTGGAAACAAATTAACAGGTCCTACTTTTATGAAAGATGAGTATTTAGTTTACCCATTATTCATTTATTCTAGCTAGGGCTGTTTACGAGTCGAACCGAATCAATCAGGCCTTTGTTTGTGCTCGGTTCGTTTACAAACCGAATCGAACCGAACCAAGCGTTTTTTCAACCGAGCCAAAGTCGAACGAGCGCCTTTCGATCCGAGTATTTTTCGAACGAACGTCGAGTGAGTATCGAGCGTCACATAACAAATAGAAAAGTGACGATGGGTTTGTTAGTTTTTAGAGTAAAGTGTAATTTTCGTCCCTAAGGTTTCGTCAAATTAGAAGACAAGTATAAATTTACAAAATAACAAGGAATAGAAAAACACTCAACTGGTTCTACCGATACCATTTGAGCGGAAAGATGCGTAAGATTAAATATATTATGTATTAATATTTAATCTATAGCTATTATAATCATTTACATTATATAGATCAAAATATATAATAATCTATTAAATAATTAGTTGGTAATTGTTGATGGACCATATTACCCTTATTAACTAATTAGGTTTCCTCCTGGGTGCTTATATAAGGAGACTTATGTGGAGGTTAAGGGGTTAGACAGTTACACCATTAGACATACCCCATAAGCATAACATCACATTCGACCTCCATCTCCATAGCCGATACCCTTTTCGGTTTAATCAGTCACCATCATCAGTCAGCACCCTAAGGAGGAACCAGATCACCTTGACAAAGATGTCGAACTCCATGTCGTCTTCTCTCACTGGATTCTCCACTGCACTGTCTGCGGTGACAGGTATGTTTTCATGTTTTCCATTATGTTTAAACAGAACTGAACCAACATGTGGCATCAGAGCATATGTTGATTAGTCAGTTCTGTTTTCGTATCCATTAATTCTGGGATTGAAATCATGAAAACAGAAATTTTTAACTCAATAAACTAACAGCCGGTTTTGAGTCGAATATGTCCACTCGAGATCACTGTTTTCGGAAAAAGGTTTATCATATGTTCATTCGAAATCAACTGGGTTATGTTTTGACCGAAATCTGTTTAGAAACTATTAAAATTCAGGTTTCGGGTTCCAGAATTTATGTTTTATTTCTTTAGGGTTCATCATGTTCTTAGGAAAATTCGAAAATTCTGTTATGTTTTGGAATGTATTTAGGATTGATGAGTGTTTTTCCATGTTTGATCGAATTTTATCTTTTAAGTTTATTCGAAAACTGTTAAAAGAAGTTATATTTTTTTCGAAATATTTTGATAAAATTAGATCATCTTAAAACAGGAAATCATATCTCATAATCCCTTAGAATTCGAATTTTAGTTATTATCACAATACAGCCGTTTACAGTGGACTTGAGACCATCAGGTTTCGACTCGAGACCTCAAGGTCTCGACTCGAAATCATAAGTGCTCTCAAAACTTTACAACTCGAGACAAAGGTCTCGAATCGAGACCATAAGGTTTCGACTCGAGACCACTGAGGTTTCGACTAAGGGCTTAAATCTTTATAACTCGAGACTGTGGTTGCAACTCGAGACTGTGGTTGCGACTCGAGACCTCATTATGAGTCGAGATCTCATAAAATATAGTAGTCGAGACCATGGTTCCGACTCGAAACAACAAGGTTGCGACTCGAGACCTCATAACTGACTCGAGATCTCATAACTCAGTCGAGACCTGACTCGAAACCTCATTATTTTAGGCTGTTTAATGTGAACTAAAATTTAGCGGGTGGTTTGCTATTAAATATTTGGTTTTGTAATTACTTAGTTAATTAATCAGAATCAGATAATGTTTTACAAAACCAAGATGGCTTAACTTGAATGAGCTTCTGATGTATCATTTCTAGCCAAAGCTGATTTGATACATCTACTTATCATTCAAGTATTACGAAAGCTATGTTGAGTGTGCATCATAAACATGAATGTCTTAATATCTGGCCAAAGCTGATTTAATTCCTTCATAGATGGCATACTCAACAAGTGCATAACTAAAGTGACTGTCTCAATATCTGGCCAAAGCTGATTTGTTACAACCACTTTGCACATATGCTTAAATGATTACACTTCTGGCCAAAGCTGATTTGTCTTCGTTTAAGTAGAATTTTTTAACTAAGTCTATTATTTTGATGTTAGTAATAGACAATATCACAGCTTCATAATGTAAAAATGGTCATTATTTATGCCTGCCTTAGTTTTACGTGCCCTTAGATCACATTAGGACTTCTTCCTTAGCATCATAACTTGCTCATCCTATTTCCACTATCAGCGCCCAATTGCGGGATTCCACCTTTGACTGGTGATAACTTTGCTGCATGGAAGGATGCTCTCATGCTTACACTTGGATTGCTGGATTTTGATTATGCTCTAAGAGAGAATAAGCCAGCGGACCTTACCACTCAAAGTACTGCTGCTGAGCAGTTAACTCATGAAAAGTGGACTAGGTGTAACCGCATGTCTCTCATGTTCATGAAGCAGTCCATAAGTAATGCAATCAGGGGAGCTATTCCTGATTCTGAAGATGCTAAAACCTACTTGGCTTCTGTGAAGACGCAGTTTAAAGGGACGTCTAAAGCACACGCTAGTACTCTTATTCTCAAGCTGGTGACGACTAAGTATGATGGGAGGAGCGGCATTCGCGAGCACATCATGATGATGAATGACATGGCCAATAAGCTGAAGGGGCTGGAAATGGAAATAAGTGATGGTTTCCTCGTTCATTTTATCATCACTTCGCTTTCTTCGTCCTTTGAAGCATTCAAGATCAGTTACAACACTCAGAAGGACAAATGGACGATGAGTGAGCTGGTCGCTATGTGCGTACAGAAGGAAGAGCGTATGAGGATGGATCGCACTACCGATGTTGCTAACTTCACTACCTCCAACTCTAAGAAGAGGAAGAACAATCATCAGAGGAAGGATGCTTCTAAAGTCCAAAGGCCCAATCCTAATACAAGTGCACCTTCCAGCTCTAAGAACTCCTTAGGCAGTATCCGCTGCAAGTTCTGTAAAAAGACAGGACAGATGCAGAAGGAATTCCCTGACTTTAAGGAGTGGCTGGCTAAGAAAGGTAACGATTATTATATGATACTTGAGTCCTATAATTTAAGTGTTCCTGCTAATTCTTGGTGGTTTGATTCTGGTTCTATGGTTCATGTTACCAATTCAACTCAGGGATTCCTTTCAATCCGGAAGCTGGAAAGAAACCAAAGAACGCTTAAGGTTGGGGATGATCGAGAATTAGAAGTGAAGGCCATTGGAACATTACAATTAGTTATGAAAACTGGTTTATGTATTAAACTTTATGATACCTTATATGTTCCTGAGGTAACTCGGAACCTTGTATCAGGACCAAAGTTAGACATGGACGGTTTTATTGTTTCCCATGGTCATTGCAAACTCTCTATCCTCTATGATTTTGTTCTTTATGGTACTGGTGTTCTGGATGGTGGTCTCTATAGATTAGAACTAGATGATGGCTTTTCCAAATCTTTGTTGTCATATAACATTAATGAATCACTCACAAAGATGAAAGAGAAACGAGACTTAGAAACTTCATCCATGTTGTGGCATCAACGTTTAAGCCACATCTCAAGAGAACGGTTAAATCGTCTCGTAAAGGATGAAGTCTTGCCTTCTCTTGATTTCTCTGATTTTGGAACATGTGTCAAATGTCTTAAAGGTAAAATGACATTAGCGAATAAGAAAGGTGCCACTAGGAGCTCTAATTTATTAGAACTCATTCATACTGACATTAGTGGTCCCTACCAAATCGCTGGCATAACAGGACATACTTCATTTATCACTTTCATTGATGATTATTCTCGTTACATGTACTTGTATCTTATCAAGGAGAAATCTGAATCTCTTACAACTTTTAAAGATTTTAAAGCTGAAGTTGAAAAGCAATTAGATCGTCAGATTAAAGTTGTGAGATCAGATAGAGGCGGTGAATATTATGGAAGACATACTGATGTGGGTCAAGCTCCTGGTCCATTTTATGATTTTTGTAAGGGCCAGGGGATTGTGAACTAATACACCATGCCTGGTACACCTCAGCAGAACGGTGTCGCTGAAAGAAGAAACCGTACCCTTATGAACATGGTGCGCAGTATGTTAGCCAACACTAATTTACCATTATTCCTCTGGACTGAAGCGTTAAAAGCAGCTGTTCATATACTCAATAGAGTTCCTTCTAAGTCTGTCCCTAAAACTCCTTATGAACTTTGGACAGGAAGGAAACCGAGTCTTAAATATATGAAAGTATGGGGCTGCATTGCTGAAGCAAAACTTTACAATCCTTTCTCAAGGAAACTTGACCTAAAACAGTTACCTGTTTCTTTATCGGGTATCCTGATAATTCTAAGGGTTATCGTTTCTATTGTCCTTCCCATGTCACCCGTATTGTTGAAACCAAGCGTGCCGCGTTCCTGGAGGATTTCAAGGTCAGTGGGAGCAGTACCAACCCTTACGAAGGATTGCAAGAAGTACAAGACGCGGGGGGAGAGACTCGTCGCTTACCATTACTCCGATTACTCCTCTTGTACCCAATGCAACTATTGTACCTGAAGCTACTGCACCAACTCCAAATTCACCTCCACAACCAGAACCTATTATACCTCATGACGAAGGCACATCAAACACTCATAACCAAGACAATGCTGAACCCGATAATCCACTCAGGAGGTCATCTAGGCAAAGAAGGCCTACTAATTGGGATGATTATGTTACCTACCTGACTGAAATGGATCCCGAAAAGCTCAATGATCCTATCTATTACAATGAAGCCATTAGCAGTGATCAGTCTTCTGAATGGAATAAAGCGATGATTGATGAGCTTGAATCCATGAAGAAAAATGACGTTTGGGATTTGGTAGAATTACCCAACGGAGTCAAACCCGTAGGATGCAAATGGGTGTTCAAAACAAAACTGGATCCGAATGGGAACGTTGAACGCTACAAAGCGAGATTGGTTGCAAAGGGCTACACTCAGAAAGAGGGAATTGATTATCAAGAGACGTTTTCACCTGTCTCTCGTAAAGATTCATTAAGGATCGTCATGGCCCTAGTAGCTCATTTTGATTTGGAGTTACATCAGATGGACGTTAAAACCGTTTTCCATAACGGAGATTTGGACGAAGATGTTTACATGAAACAACCTGAAGGCTTTAAACCTGAAGGTCAGGAGTATCTAGTTTGTAAGTTGAAGAAATCCATTTACGGGTTAAAACAAGCATCACGTCAGTGGTACCTCAAGTTTGATGAAGTCATGAAGAAGCAAGGTTTTATGAAGAATCAAGTGGATCAATGCACCTACCTCAAGATGAGTGGGAGCAACTTTACTATACTTGTCCTTTACGTAGATGATATTCTATTGGCAAGTAATAGTTTAGACATGTTGCATGAGTCGAAGCGGTTACTCTCGCATAACTTCGACATGAAGGATCTCGGAGATGCTTCTTACGTCATTGGCATCGAAATTCACCGAGATAGACACAAAGGGATCTTAGGATTGTCCCAAAGGGCTTACATAGATCGTGTCCTTACACGTTACAACATGCAACAGTGCAAACCCTCCGTCGCTCCAGTAGTTAAAGGAGATGTTTTCGGTTCATTTCAGTGTCCGACAACAGAGGTTGAGAAGGAGCAAATGAGCCAGATACCTTATGCGTCAGTAGTCGGGAGCTTGATGTATGCTCAAGTCTGTACTCGCCCAGATATCGCTTATATTGTTGGAATGCTAGGCCGTTATCAGACTAATCCTGGCCTAGATCACTGGAAAGCAGCTAAGAAGGTACTTCGATATCTGCAAGGGACGAAAGACTATAAACTGACTTATAGAAGAAGTGATCATTTAGAAGTGGTGGGCTATTCTAATTCTGACTTTGCAAAATGCAAAGATGATAAGAAATCCACTTCGAGCTATATCTTTATGTTAGCAGGCGGCCCTATCTCATGGAAGAGTCATAAACAACAGTTGACCACAACTTCCACAATGATGGTAGAGTACATTGTTGTTTATAACGCAACCTGTCATGGAATGTTGCTTAGAAATCTGATCACTGGACTCAAAATCGTTAATTCCATTTCTAGACCATTGAAGCTTTACTGTGATAATTCAGCTGCCGTTAGTTTCTCGAACAGTAACAGTTCGACTGGAGCTGGTTTATATCTCGATACAAAATATTTGTTCATACGTGAACGAGTTGAGGAAAATAATCTTTGTATCGAGTATATTAGTACTAAAGATATGCTTGCGGATCCAATGACTAAAGGTCTCCCTCCTAAGGTTTACGAAGAACATGTTCGGAATATGGGATTTAGTAAAGACCTTATTTGAGCATATTGTACTAGCTTATGTTTTATGATTAATGAAATTTCCTCAAGTTTGATTTTGTATGTCTCTTAGAATATGTTCAACCGGTATAATGGCATATAGACAAATAAAGTTACAAATCAAACAAAGGGCTTATGCGTATTTTGATCATGACGATTAGGTTTTAAATTAAGGCTATAGTATGATTAATAGGGGTCCTGAGTCGCATAATGATTCAACGGCTGTATTTCTCTGCTATAGTACTTGTTTAAGGCTAAAATGAGTGTTAACTCCTGATCAGGCTTATCTAATACTCATAGTAAATGATTACTCGGCTAAGTGGGAGAAAGTAAGATTAAATATATTATGTATTAATATTTAATCTATAGCCATTATAATCATTTATATTATATAGATCAAAATATATAATAACCTATTAAATAATTAGTTGGTAATTGTTGATGGACCATATTACCCTTATTAACTAATTAGCTTTCCTCCTGGGTGCTTATATAAGGAGACTTATGTGGAGGTTAAGGGGTTAGACAGTTACACCATTAGACATACCCCATAAGTATAACATCACATTCGACCTCCATCTCCATAGCCGATACCCTTTTCGGTTTAATCAGTCACCATCATCAGTCAGCACCCTAAGGAGGAACCAGATCACCTTGACAAAGATGTCGAACTCCATGTCGTCTTCTCTCACTGGATTCTCCACTGCACTGTCTGCGGTGACAGGTATGTTTTCATGTTTTCCATTATGTTTAAACAGAACTGAACCAACAAGATGAACCGTTAATCGATTGAAGCAGGCCTTTGATCTATGAGAAGTTTGAAATCCAATTAACCGATTGAAGCAAAACCTTAGGGAGTTGGCGTCTTGGCGACATATGATTTGAATAATGATGGTTGATGTGTGGTTTTAATTAGGATTATGTACTTCTAAATTGAATGACGGGTTGACACTTGAGTATCAATTGACGCTTAACATTTCGGTATTTGGACATTTTGATTCAATTACTCTGAGTTATTAGACAATGGATTATTGGTATGAGCCTTCAATTTTATAATTAAATGGGCTCTAGTTGGATCTTGGACCAAACATTATTAATATGCGTCTCTAGTTATTTTATTAATATATAAAATATATATATTAAAAAATAATTCAAGCCAACTGAGTCGAACCAAACTGAGCGGACCTTTGCTCATGCTCGGTTCATTTCAAACCGAACCGAGCGCCTTTTTCAATCGAGGAGAATCGAACGAGCAAATTTCGAACATTTTTCGATCGAGCATCGAACGAGTTTCGAGCAATTTAAACAACCCTAATTCTAGCAACTGAAAAGCAAAAAAGGAACGTTGGCATTTTTCCAAATAGGGGCGTTTGATTCGCGGAATGATTTGGAATTGGAATTTGTATAAGAATTAAAATTTGAAGGAATTGAATTTGGAATTTAAACATTCCAATTGGAATTGGAAATTGTTGGAATTGGAATCTCAATTCCATTTTTGTTTTGTTTAGTTGTCAAATTAATTGGGATCCATCACCCCGGTACCCACAACCACTAGTTCGGGTCGAAACGGTACGGGTCGAAGCGGTTCGATTCGAAACGGTACTGATAACTGTACGGGTCGAAACGGTCTGTGTCGAAACGGTTCGCGTCAAAACGGTTCGGGTCGAAACTGTACGGGTCGAAACGGATCGATTCGAAACGGTACAGGTCGAAACGTTTCGCGTCGAAACAGTACGCGTCGAAACGGTACCGGTCGAAATGGTACGGGTCAAAACAGTTCACGTCGAAACGGTACGGGTCGAAACGGTTCGCGTCGAAATGGTACAGGTCGATACCGTTCGCGTCAAAACGGTACGATTCGAAACTGTTCCCGTCGAAACGGTTTGGATCGAAACCAGTATGGGTCGAAACGGTACGGGTTGAAACGGTGCGGGTCGAAACGGTCGAAGATTCCATTGAATTTACTTTAATTCCTTCACATATAGAAAGGATTTTGAATTCCTTTAGTTAAAGGAATTTCAAAGAATTCATGCCTAATTCCAATTTCATTGTCAACAAATACATGAAGATTGGTATTAAAATTCCAATTCCATCAACTTCTGTGAAACAAAGATCTTAAGAGATGGAATTTAAATTCCAATTCACTTAAATTCCATTGAATTCCTGCAAACCAAACACTCCTAATTCTTTATATATATATATAGGATAATGCTCTATAAGAAACCCCATTATTTTAGAAAACTTAGCAAACTATATTTGTGGCTTACATTTAGCCACGTTGCACACATACCCTTCCTCTTACTTTTTGCAACAAGGTTATATTAGTAATTTAACATAACCACCAAGATATTTCCCCAATATGAATTGACATGTTCATTTATTGCCCATCAAATCGTATGTACCATTCACCCTCCCCACATATTTCTTTTTCAATATTTCCTTTATATCTTCTTTAGCATTCAACAGAAAAACCCCATTTCATATTATACTCCAAATTAGCAAGTAACTCCATTAATATCCATGGAGACAAATCCACCAACCTCCGAGTTAATGTCGCCGGTCCATAGTTTCCCCAACAGGTTCTTTAGCAGCGACTTCTATAATGATGAGGAATTTAATGCTCCAGGTTTGTCTATTTATGTAACTTAACTCTTCTCGAAGTTCTGTTTTTTTTTTTTTTGTCTTTTACAACTTTTTAATCGAATAATCCAACTATACTGCATGGCAATGTTCACATGTTCCGTTCGAAGCTTCTGTATACACTTATATGCCTGTTGATTGTTCGCGATCATCTGAAGTCCCTGTTAGATCACCGGATGTTGTGATCTCCAACAATTTCATGAACAGCGCTTTTCATGATGACGAGGTTATGGATAATGAACAAGGTTTGTTTTTCTATACACTGGTTTTGTACTTTTCTTCCCCAGATATGGCATAGTTCAAACATATTCTATAATGTTCACATGTAGCATCCCAAGATTCCCCTATGCAGTTCATGCCTGGTGCTGTTTCTGGATCATCTCATGGTCCTTCTCTGTTTGCTGAATCATCACGCGACCCGTTAGACGGTTGTATATATTACATGGGAGCCCACTTTATTCTCATATCACAGATTTCTAACCTTTTGTCATGCCATATATAGCAGATTCCTAACCTTTTTCGTTTTCTGATGCAGGGCCATCGAATCCATACTTCGTTTTTGATACCCCTCAGGGAACCCGTTACTGGATTCCTAACGTCGCTGATAAGTTCATACCAGTGTGTGGGAAATCTTATCCAACTTTTGCGGATGTTCTTTCCATGTATGAACTTTATGCGTTTGAAGCAGGTTTTTCTGTAAAAAAAGGGCAAACTAAAGTCTGGAATGGAATTCCCACACACAAGTATCTTCGATGCTCAAAATATGGAAAACCACAACCCAAGAGGACTTTTGACACCCTAGATGAATCTTCTCTAAAGCCCCGGAGGACCAACTTCACATGGTGTGACTGTAAGGCAAGCATTCTAGTCTCAATCTCGAATGATTCATACACAATTCTGAGTTTCAATGATATTCATAATCATGAACTTGTTGAGAGTTACAACCGTGATCTTAGCAAGATATCACGGAAGCTGTCATTCTCCACCAAACAATTCATTCACAATATGAGTCTAAACCGTATCGGACCCATGAGAGCTTATAGATGTCTTGTAGCTTTAAAATGAGGGCATCACAATGTCAATGGGACTCCGGTGGATTTTAAAAACTTTAGCCACCAGTTGCGAATTTTTATTGGTGAACGCGACACATAAGTTTTCCTCGAACGCCTACGTGAGCGCTTTGACAACCTACCCAACTTCTATTTTGATTACACTGCATCAAATGGAAAGTTGTCTTCTGTATTCTGGGCTGATGAGATTTCAAAGCTAAACTACAAAGCTTTTGGCGATGTCCTCGCCTTTGACGCAACTTACAGCACTAACAGGTTAGTCCCCCCCCCCCTTAACATGTGTTAGACCTGATCCCCAAGTATACAACCCTAACCCAAAAAGTTTTACATTTTGTTAACATCAAATCAATATTTTATTAATAGGTACAAGATGGTTTTTGTGCCATTCACGGGTGTGGATCATCATTTCCAATGTGTTACATTTGGAGCGGGTTTGATATTAACCGAGTCCATTGAATCTTATGTGTGGTTGCTTAAGGCTTTCTTGAAGGCACATGGTACTCAACCAACTCTCGTGCTGAGTGACCAAGACCCATCCATGCTACAAGTTGTTCCTATGGTCTTTACCGAATCACGACACTGTCTATGCATGTGGCATATAATGAAAAAACTACCCTCCGAGGTTAGTTTAATTTGTTAGCCCTTAACATGTGTTATTCAACATAACAGAATTTTTATATGTCTTTTCAAACTGTTTTAATCTAACACGTGTTAGTAACTCTTAACTTTTTCAGATCTCTGCGGACGTTCTTGTGACACCCCAGGAAAAACCAGTGAACGATTGAACTTACCTAGCTTCCTCAGTGAGTGCATACCAAATTTCGGGACGAAATTTCTTTTTAGTTGGGGATAATGTGACAACTCGAACTTTAGACTTACCTTGTGTAACGTATGTGAACGTGTTATGATTATACGAGCTTTGATTTAAATGAACGTTATGTTGTTTCGTGCTACGTGTGTTGTGTATATAATGTGTATGTATGTTAATGAAATCGATCGCACAACACCCACTTGACCGCACAAGGCCTTTTGGGCCACATTACCTACACTCGAACCATTAGGGCGGCCCATGTAGGAGTTCGGCCCACCCATTTTACACGATTAACACATAGGGGTGTTGTAACCATCCCTCACTTTTTATCAAATCACAACACACACAAAAAAAAAACCCTAGAAGCTCTCTCTCTTTCTCTCGTTTTGCTTGGAACCCGACGGCACAAGATCACCCTCTCGTTCGGGTTACACTTCTTTACTCGAAATCGGTTAGTGTTTTGTTTATGCTTTCGTGTTAAGTGATGTTATGATTACATGCTTAGATTAAACCGATTAGAGTTGCATGATAATAAACTAGGGCCGATTAGATTATGTTGTTATGCTTGGTCCTCGGATTGATTGTTATGATGATAAATATAATCAGATTTTGTATGAATGATAACCGGCTAGGTTGCATGCTAGTCTGATGATATGATTATGATTCGGTTTAGGTTTGTTTGATAATCCGATTATTTGTTTTGATGCTGTTATGAACATGCTAAATGATGATGATTTGAAGGTGTTATGAATATGATTGAATGCTGAATAAACGTTGATTGATCTGTTTCCGAAACTGCCTAAGTTGTTAGCTTGAATCACGGAATAATTGTTGCATGAATTATGGAAACTAGTTACACATCCGGTTGCGACATAGATTGCGAGTCCCTTTACGACTCGAAACCTCACACAGCAGCACGAACCGGAACCACGGTTTCGAGTCCCATTGCGACTCGAAACCAGACCATGACAAGCCGAGACCACGGTTGCGAGTCCCGTTGCGACTCGAGACCGGACCATGACGAGTCGAAACCAGCTCTTGCGACTCGAAACCCCCTGTTGCGACTCGAGATCGCTGGTTGCGACTCGAGACCAGTTAAGCACGTACACTGTTTTGGACCTACACTGTCACGGGCCCAACCGATTGGGCCAAGTAATTGGGCTTACGTACTTGACTGCTAATTGGACTGTTATGTTATTTGGGCCGGGAACTATGGGATCTCATCGGTTGGACCGCACAAGGGTGTTGGGCTTGTGCGAGTCCAAGTCTTGCATACGGTATACTATTAAAGTGTGTTTGATTGAATACGTGTTACCATGACTTATACGTGCTCGTGACTTGTTGGACTATGTGTAAATATACGTGTATCATTTGAAGTCAAAACCTGACTTGTGCAATAACCATGATAGGACGTGGTTGACCACTTACTAGCTTATCTGTACTTTCTGTGTATCTGCCGAGCAACCCAAGGTGAGTTCACACTCTTACCAAGGCATGGGATTCCCGGGGTGTTGGGAATGGGTTTGATAAGGATAAGGTTGAGTAGACTCATACGGACATCGTTACTAGACTACCATACCATCGTCCTCGGGTGTGCAGGACACGTACGTAAAACCTATGTACACTTATGCTACTCGCTATCCTCGGTTGAGAAGGATACTCACGTAAAACCTGCGTGAACGGATACTCACTACTGCCTCGGTTGTGTCAGGCACTTACGTAAAACCTACGTAAACCCCCACGTACCCTATCCTCGGTTGTGAAGGATACTTACGTAAATCCTACGTAAACTTGTACGTATTACTGTTCTCGGTTGTGAAGAACACTTATGGATACGCATAGTCTAGTGGATAAATAACATGGGAAGCCCCCCTCCAATAGGAACCTATACTGGCCCAGTAGAGCCACCTGATACTCATGAACGTACTATTACGCATTTACTTTCTGTGAACTCGCTCAACTAGTTGTTGACTCTCTGCTGCATGCCTTGCAGGACCTTAGGTACATTATGGAGCTTGCACAGGGAGAAGCAGGTCGTTGTGGGATACGGATCGTGAACGATATTTGAACTTATAACTTATTTGGGTTTACATTATTATGCTTCCGCTACTTAAACAAAGTTTGGTTTTGAAACATCAATCATGTCGTGATGAATTACTTTATCTACTTTTATTATTAAATGCTATGTTTGATATGATTGATGGCTTGATCCTGGTCATGTCACGCTCCCAAGCGGTGATACTCCGCGTGTGGATTTTGGGGGTGTGACAGTTCTCGATAACACTGATCTTCGGTCCTGCATTCACCGGTTGGTTTGGAATGTTTATATCAAACCTGAAACGTTTGAGTCTCGCTGGAATGACCTCCTACAAACATTTGGACTTCAAGACCACAGCTGGTTGAACGACATGTACAACATCAAACATCTTTGGGTACCAGCGTACTTCAGGGAACTGCCCATGTGTTGCTTAATGAAGACCACTTCACGCTGCGAAAGCTCTAACGCTGCCTTCAAGGTCAACTCAACAAGCGCAAACACCCTTGTACAATTTATGATGTGCTTTGAAAATAGGGTAGACAGCCAACGATATCGGCAACGTGTATCGGAGTACAAAACCTCATCCACGATGTTCACGGGCAATACTGATTTAGCGATAGAACAGCACGCGTTCGCCATTTACACAAACGTTGTTTTCGCGCAAGTTCAAAAGGAGATAATTAAAGGGAAGTTTTTATGCTACATCACAAACCAAACCGAGTCCAGCAATTCCAGTCTTTTGATAGACGTCACTCACTTGGATAAAAGGAACAACATCACAAACGTCTATCAGGTAACACATGTTAGGCAATTTCATTATTACCCATCCTCTAACATATGTTAGATCTAAAGGACTTTTTTTTTGCTGTCTATGTTCCCAACAGGTTACGTATAACGCTGTAGACCAATCCGCCAGTTGCTCATGCAGGAATTTCACACGTATCGGATATCTGTGTCGCCATGTCTTTTGCGTCTATCGATTGAAAAATGTTGAAAGGATTCCACCCCAATACATAAACGATAGGTGGCGCCGAGATGCCCTCCCCAAACAGGTTTTTTCAATTTCCAGCCGATACGGAGTCAACCCACACGCACCGTCCGTTATGCGGAATGAAATCCTCGACCTCGTTACTGAATACGTTGATGTGGCCAGAACCGATGAGGATTCGTTGGCAAAATTGGTTGACCAACTCAGGGATTTCAAGATCAATGTGCTTTCCAAGCAACCATTGTGTACAATTCAAAATGAATCAAACGAGTGTGAAATGGAAGAAATAGTTGGGCAACCAATCAACATTCCAGTCGAAGTTGCTAATCCAGAAGTTGCACGCAATAAAGGATGTGGTACTCATACTCGCATTTCCGGGCCCGGTGAGAAGGCAAAGGCAAAACCACCAAAACGTCCAAAGCAGCTTCGTTTATGCAAGCGTTGTGGTCTGTATGTCGACGACCACGACTCACGCAACTGCGTTAAGGTGGCTGCAATGAAAGCAGCAAAGGCAGCTGCTGAACAACAAAGGCAGACCGCCCCTGGTGCCTCACCCTCTGATTAAAATCTTTATTTTCGTTTTCTAGTACTATGTAATGGGAGACTCTCTTCATTTTGGCCTTCTTACACACATGTAACAGTCTTTTAACATCCTCCTGCTCTTTTCTGTTATGTGTGTAAGAAGGTGGAACTATTTTGATCCCATTTATCATAAATAGTCTTGTAAGAAACTCTATGGCCTTGGCCACTTTTGTGTTTGTAGCCCTACTTTTTTGTGGACCTCTGTTTGCTATTAATGGGCTTATCTTAATATTATATGCATTGATAATTGTGTTTTTGGTTTATATTTTTTACCATAGCATAAAAACAGATGCTTAACACATGTTAGCCCCTATAATTTGGTTTTTTTTAACTGGAAAGGATCAAAACAAACTGTGTTAACCACACCAATAGCTTATATATTAAGACACATCAGGTTATACAATTAAACTTCACATCTAGCCAACTTAACCACACATTCTACTAATAGGTTACACCCCGCGTCTAAAACAATGGATCGACTACCGAGAAATGACATCAACCCATTGCCAAAAAAAAATTCATAATAAAATACCAACAAAACGACGTTGGTATGTCGTTTTGTTAAAACATAGGGTCATCAGGTTAACACATCTTTAACCACTTTCAACATCCTAACTACCCTTTATTATCCTCCATCTCTAACAAGCTTTTCATCATGGTGTGGCAAATTCCTCATCATGAAAGTACAGAGGAGAGGGGCTGCGCTCACTCTCCCATGGGTCATGGTAACACCAGGACTGGATTGTTTCGGGTGAGTATGGACACAACGGGCAACCACATAATTCATGGTCTGGATCCGTCAGCAACCTAACCAACTCATCTGGTAGCCCCTTCAACTTTTCAGCTTCTGGTAAAACGTGTTCCCTACGGCGTGACGTTTCTTGCGACACACCAGCTACATCAGCTACATTTTTTGTTCCGCTATCTGAAGCATCGTCACCAGAAGCTACTCCAGTTTTCACGTCTTCTCGCTTCTTGTGAAACACTTTTCTTTCGTAGCACACCCCGTACTGGCCCTCACATGCTTCCTTCCCCTTTTGCTTCCACTTCTCTATGCCTGGTTGGGTAGCCGTGACCTTACCTTTACAAGGGTCCATCACATTAGCACACTTTTGAACTGCTAACAGTTTATGGTTTACTGAACTAGTGAAGTATTACAGAATATGACTTTGGTTCTTCATTACACTACTTATAGAGGTTTTCCCTGGATACATTTAATATAGGTGTTTGTGACTTGACTTTGATGTGACCATAAGGGGCAAAAAAGCAATGGTTCCTTTTCCAATAAAGTTGTTTTATAGACACTAACCCCTATGTTTGTAGACTTCTGCCACCTACTTTCCCCAATTTCCAATAATCCTACTACATTTTTAGAAACAGTGGTCCCCTTGGAAACAGGAAGCAGCATTTTCTCATTTTCTATAATGTTACACGTACCAATATATAATTTAAAACAACCTCATTTAAAACATTATCAACTACATCCATTAACTACATTAATAACATTCTAACACATCCAACAACACATCAATATTCTTTAGAGTATACAATTACCAAGTTACTAAACATCAGATTTCATATAGATAGTCTATCCCCAAAAAGACATCGTGACGATGCCATACCCAACAAAACACCTACCCCGCAATAAGTTTAAAGCAACACCCCTAAATCAAAGTACATTACATATCCAAAAACAAAGCTGGCACATTTAAAGCCCACCGGTCCTACAGTAAATACCATTCACCCCCTAACACGTGTTACTCTATTCGGCAATCCTGCTTGATTTTAGGCAGCAGCACATTCACCTCCGAACATAAGATGTGCGCAGCATACCTCTTTCTCAACTTTCGCACCTCCGCCATCTTCCTCGCCCCACTCATGCTGAACCCACAGTTAAAACTTTTGTTTTTCCCCATGTAGCACTCCATGTGTCGCATCAAGAAGACCCCACAATCAGTTGTGTTTGTTGTGGTCGCCCAAGTAACCGGCATATGCTGGATGTTGCAGTAGTCTATGTCATCGGCTCGCGGATTCCCAACCTCCCGAAGGTATTGCACAAACATATCTTTCTGCATATACATATACAAGCCATGCTCAATAAAAAAACAGATCTTCAATATTATCACACTTATTGTTCAACAATGGTCATTTTAATAACTTACAATCTTATACGGTGTGTCCTTGTGGAGGTAGTAGACACTATCTTCTATCACCTGACCTTGGCGGGCTTTGTCATTATCAACGACATAAATTCCGGGGTCGTGTAACTCAAACACTAGCAAGTAAAAGTGTTTGTGCTCCAATATCGGGAAGAAAACAATGTCGTGATTTCTAAAGTCAGGAACTTTTTCAGCGCTGTTAACCGCACCTTTTATTCCCAGCCGAAACTTGTGCATCCGCGCCTCGACTCCACCTTCCTCAGTTGTTAGCATCCACGGAAACTTTAAGCACAACAGAGAAATTAATAAGGTCAAAAACTCGCCACACCGTAATTTCTATATACAAAACACTCACCACAACTTTAGTACCAAAGAATTGCCTACTGTAAGCCTCCCGTGATTTCCGTTTCTCTTGGAAGTTTAGCACCTCCGCCCAACAGTCGATAATACCATCCGACACCTCATTGCCAATGTTTAAACTCTTGAACATGGCCCGAGACGCTTCTACATGGGTAGGACTTCTAAACAGCAACTCCTTGGTTTCATATGTACAGATTATAAATTAAATTGCATATTTTAACACATGTTATTTTTATTTAACTAATTTTTGCTACGGTGACCCCCCTACTTACACAGCCATGTGTATCGGACTATCTACATCAACATCCGACGACGAACCCTGTTCCCTCCTGCGGCAAAAATCAAAATATAACCAATTAACTAAATCCACTTGGTTCATGGTTTACACTATTATTATACAACAATAAACCACGTTGCAGTTCTACTTACACGTTTGCCTCCATTGCCCGCTTCCTACGAGAATGCCCATTTAACCAGTGCATTGGGCTTTCATCAGCGTATATGTACTCCCACAGATTTGCCTCCTTCTTAATTATTGGCTGACCCATGTCAACAGACCTTATATAGTAAGGTGATCTATTTGGTTCCGCTGCCACTTTCTCTCTAAAAGGGAGCTTCCTTTTTTTGGGCCCCCAACTCAGCTAACATACGCACACGGTTTGCAAGCGACATATTGTCCTCCACCTCATTCATATCACCCCCATAAAATTCCAGACCAGTTTGCCCCTTGTGGATTGCAATTGCCGGGTCATAGAAGCTAACTAGTTCTACCATTATAACTGTCACACCCCCAAAATCCCACCTGCGGAGTACTACCGCTTGGAGGCGTGACTGACCAGGATCCAGCCACCAATCATACTGAACAAGCACATAAGTAATTATAAAAGTTTAACCAATACGATTGGTGTTCCAAAACAAATAAGTTTAAGTTGCAAGCGGAAGCATAAGTTTAAAGTTATAACATAAGTTCAAAAGTTTCCAAGTTTAACATAGCACGCAGCAATCCGTGTCCCACAACGATCCTCCTCCATGCAAGCTCCAGTTGAGTACCTATGGTCCTGCAAAGCATGTAGTAACGAGTCAACAACTAGTTGAGTGAGTTCACGGGTGGGCGTTCGTTTTAGTTATTTCGAAAACAGTTTACTTTATCTGGCATCCTGCCGTGGGGGTTAACCCATATTTTAAAAACGTGACATGTTCGTTCCCAGTTACTCCGGCACTCCGGCCGTGGGGGCTACCCCATGTAGTTATCAGGCATTTCGGCCGTGGGGGCTACCCCATGTACATCATCTGGCTCTCCAGCCGTGGGGGCTACCCCATGTGTATACTAGACTCGTTACCGTATCGATTGCTGACTGTAGTCATGTTTATGTGCCCTGAAAACATCAATGTCTATCATCATTGACGTGCCCCAGATCCATTAGTTCACGCCCGTCCTCTGCGGCACGGTGTGAGGCTTGTCAGACCTAAATAGCGCTATCTAACTAATGACCCGCTCGCCATTGGCCCGGCGATTAGTCGATACAAAAAAGGAGGGACTTTGTGATAGAGTTTTAGTCTAGTACGTTTATCCGTCCATCCGGACGAGGAATCACATTCCTGAACCACTGACGTCCTACCCAAGGTAGACGAGGAATCCACGTTCCTTAACCCCGTTCCCAACCCAGGGAATCCCATGCTTTGTAAAGGGTGTGAACTCACCTTGGTTTGCTCGGCAGTCAAACACAGAAAGTCAATCAAGTCGCAAGTAGTCAATAACGTCCTAACACGGATATCACGTATAATCAGATTCGAACCAAGTAGTGCACAAATGTTCAACATGTTTGGCAAGCACGTTTAGCAGTAACAGTTAACAGTCAACAGTAGCACATACGGTTCACAAGTTCAGCCCAACTACTTAGGCCCAAACACGTAAAAGCAGTTAACACAGAAGCCCATCAGTCTGGCCCATTAACTAAGGCCCAAAGTGTGGTCTCGAGTCGCAACCGGACTCGCAAGCATGGTCTCGAGTCATGCTGTGTGTTGATCATGGATGGTTGCGAGTCACAACCGGTGTCGCAACCATGGTTTCGGTTCATCATGCTGAGGTCTCGAGTCGCAACGGGACTCGTAACCTGTGGTCTCGGCTTGTCCTGATATGGTTGCGAGTCGCAACCGCGTGGTCTCGAGTCATCACGCTGTGGTTGCGAGTCGCAACGGGTGATTGCGAGTCGGTAAGCTGTCGTTTTCAAGTTCACGTGTTGATGCAGGTGTATCAGTCCCATTAGTACAATATAATCAGGCCCAAATCAGGAAACTACCAATAGCATTCCACTAACAGTTTTCCTAATCAGGTTACTAGTCAAAGATGGATCAAAATCACAAGGGTTTTCATATTCTTAACTATTATTCAAAGTGTTCTTCACATATTCAAACTTATGTTCATCAAGTTCATAACCTATTAATCACTTATTCAACCAAAACTATGAACAAGCATCAAAACACTAAACATAACACACAACTCGGTTTCCATATATGTCCGATTTCATCACAAGTGCAACCCGATTTCATCATTCATTTTTAACATACAATGAATCTATTTTCAACATCAAGCATTTAGACACAAAATATCACAACTCATCTTTTAACATATGTTAACCGGTTATCAACATTGTGCATATTAGAATCATCATAAACATCAAGAACATCATGTAATCTCTAACCATAAACATCATCTTATTCATTCATTCACAAAACACAACAAAAATCAACCATAAAAATACTAACCGGTTGGTGATGTGTGTGTGTGTGCCGATCCAAAGTCCAAATCCGAGAGTTTCTTGTGTCAACCGAGTGGATCCGAGAGTCTTGGAGGTGTGTTTGTGTTCTTAAGGTTTAGAGAGAAAAGTAGGAGAGTGTGTGTGTGTAATGTTCAACAAATGGCAAGAACTAACTAAGGTATGGTATATATATAGTCAAGTTCCAAGTGTGTGCACCCTTAGTGGGTTTCGAGTGGGGGTTTACGGCCCAATGGCCCAACCGGCCAAAAGGTTCTCGGCCCAAAGGCCCATTCGGTCACTATTCACTCGAGACCTCATGGTCTCGAGTCGAGTTCTTTGTTGTTTCGTGTTGGGTTCTCGGTTCGCATATAACGCATACATAAATATACCAACGCACACATAATAAAGCACATATCACATAAAGGTTCACGTTATCATTAAGTTTAATCATTCAACTAATCACATAACGTACAAGCAAGTTACAACGAAAGGTTCTAAATTTCGAGTTGTCACATCATCCCCAAGTTGAAAGAAATTTCGTCCCGAAATTTGATGGCACTCACTGAGGAAGCTAGTCAAGTTGCATGGTTTTCCCGGTTTTCCTGGGGTGTCACATCCACCCCCCGTTGATCTGGAATTTCGTCCCGAAATTCCGTAGCTTCAACCTCAGTAGCGTTTGTACTGTTCTCAAACAGTTGGGGATACTTTTGTTTCATCCGATCTTCGCGCTCCCAGGTAAACTCTGGGCCGCGACGTGAGTTCCAACGAACTCGAACAAGAGGTATTCTAGTGCTCTTAAGGACCTTAACATCCCGGTCCGTGATCTCGACAGGTTCTTCGACGAATTTCAACTGTTCGTCGATCGTGAGTTCCTTCAGAGGAACTACGTGCGTCTCATCCGACAGACACTTCTTCAGATTTGACACATGGAAAACGTTGTGAACTGCACCGAGTTCTGCTGGTAATTTCAGTCTGTAGGCCACCTTGCCTATTTTCTCAAGGATTTCAAAAGGTCCAACGTATCGTGGGTTGAGTTTGCCGCGTTTACCAAAACGAACCACACCCTTCCAGGGTGAAACTTTGAGTAATACCCGCTCCCCAACCTGGAGCTCAAGTGGTTTCCTGCCCTTATCGGCGTAGGCCTTCTGACGGTCACGAGCGGCCGCCATGCGTTGTCGTATTTGAGCAATCCGCTCAGTAGTGTCTACCACATGTTCTGGACCAGTGATCTGACTATCCCCCACTTCTGCCCAACAGAGGGGTGACCGGCATTTACGTCCGTACAATGCCTCAAACGGAGCAGCTTTAATGCTGGTGTGGTAGCTGTTATTATACGAAAATTCCACAAGTGGCAGATGCCTTTCCCAGCTGTTGCCAAAGTCGATTACACAAGCGCGAAGCATGTCTTCTAAGGTTTGAATAGTGCGTTCGGACTGCCCGTCCGTCTGTGGGTGATATGCTGTGCTCATATCTAGACGTGAGCCAAAAGACTTGTGCATTGCCTGCCACAGTTCCGAAGTAAAACGTGCATCTCGATCAGAGATGATAGAAGTGGGCACCCCGTGCCTCGAAACAACTTCCTTGAGGTATACCTCCGCTAAAGTGGAGAACTTATCTGTTTCCTTGATTGCCAAGAAGTGTGCGGATTTTGTGAGTCGATCCACAATCACCCAGATAGTATCGTTTCCGCGCTGTGATCTAGGTAGGCCAGTAACGAAATCCATGGAAATTTGCTCCCATTTCCATTGTGGTATCTCTGGTTGTTGGAGTAGGCCTGAGGGTTTCTGATATTCCGTCTTGACTTGCGCACAAGTCAAACACTTGCTGACATAAGTTGCTATGTGGGCCTTCATGCTAGGCCACCAATACGTAGTCTTAATATCGTGGTACATCTTGTCCGAACCAGGGTGTACCGAGTAGCGAGATTTGTGCGCTTCATCCATCACAAGTTCTCGTAAGTCGCCATAGAGTGGGACCCAAATGCGTCCTGTTACATAATAAGCACCGTCTTCCTTCTGTTCTAAGCGTTGCCTTGACCCGCGTAGAGCTTCAGCTCTAACGTTTTCTGGTTTCAGTGCTTCTATCTGAGCAGCTCGTATTTGCGAAGGTAGACTAGAATGGATCGTGAGTTGTAAAGCTCTTACGCGCTTAGGCGTAGTGTCCTTTCGACTGAGGGCGTCTGCCACAACATTGGCCTTGCCCGGGTGATATCTGATAGAGCACTCATAGTCATTCAGCAGTTCGACCCATCGTCGCTGCCGCATATTCAGTTCCTTCTGCTTGAATATGTGTTCTAAACTTCTGTGGTCGGTGTAGATGGCGCACTTGGTTCCGTACAGGTAATGCCGCCATAGTTTAAGTGCGAAGACAACAGCTCCCAGCTCTAAATCATGCGTCGTGTAGTTCTTCTCGTGAACTTTGAGTTGTCGTGAGGCGTAGGCTATGACTTTATCTCGTTGCATCAATACACAACCAAGACCTTGAATTGATGCATCACAGTAAACCACAAAATCATCTGTGCCCTCTGGCAGTGAAAGAATAGGTGCACTACAAAGTCTATCCTTTAGATGCTGAAAAGCTAACTCTTGTGCATTTCCCCAATGATAGACAACGCCCTTCTGTGTTAACAACGTGAGAGGCTGCGCGATCTTAGAAAAATCCTTGATGAATCTCCTGTAGTAACCTGCCAATCCCAAAAATTGGCGAATTTCCTTTGGTGTGCGAGGCGCAGGCCAGTTCTTAATAGACTCCACTTTGGATGGATCAACGTGAATCCCATCCTTGTTCACCACATGCCCTAGGAAATGGACCTCTCGAAGCCAGAAGTCGCATTTCGAGAATTTCGCGTAAAGCTGTTCCTTCCGGAGGAGTTCCAAAATAAGTCGTAGATGTTGTTCGTGCTCTTCTTTGCTCTTAGAATAGATCAGGATGTCGTCGATAAAGACTATAACAAACTTGTCCAGGTACGGTTTGCAAACTCGGTTCATCAAATCCATAAAAACTGCCGGTGCGTTTGTCAGCCCAAACGGCATGACCAAAAACTCATAGTGCCCATATCGAGTCCTAAAGGCCGTTTTAGAGACATCCTCTTCCCGAACTCTCAACTGGTGATATCCCGATCTCAGATCGATCTTTGAGTAGTAACTCGACCCCTGCAACTGGTCGAACAAGTCGTCAATACGCGGTAGAGGATAACGATTCTTCACAGTCACTTTGTTGAGTTCGCGATAGTCGATACACATTCTGAAGGTACCATCCTTCTTTTTCACAAATAGTACTGGAGCTCCCCAAGGCGATGAGCTAGGACGAATAAAACCCTTATCCAAGAGTTCTTGTAGTTGCGTGGAGAGTTCTTCCAACTCTGATGGCGCTAATCGATAAGGTGCACGGGCTACAGGCGCGGCTCCAGGAGCTAGATCAATCTGAAACTCGACTTGGCGATGGGGCGGAAGACCAGGCAATTCCTCAGGGAATACCTCAGGATAGTCGCGTACAACGGGAAAATCTTCTAATTTCTTCTCCTTCTCTGTGGTATCAGTAACTAGAGCCAAAATCGCAGTGTGGCCCTTTCGTAAGCATTTCTGAGCCTTAAGAAGAGAGATAATGTTCTCAACAGCACTTCTCTTGTCGCCACGAATCATGAGAGGTTCACCACCTAAACCAGGAATACGAACGATCTTCTCGTTGCAAAGAATCTCTGCTCGATGTTGGGATAACCAATCCATCCCAATGACAACGTCGAAACTACCCAAAACAATAGGAATAAGATCGATAGCGAAGGTCTGATTAGCGAGAATAAGCTGGCAACCCTTGACTACGTGTGAGGCTTCCAAACTCTTACCATTAGCTAGCTCTACGGTGTGTTTGTCGCTCAGGGGTGTAGGAATACGCTTAAGCATCTTACTAACTTCTAGTGACACATAGCTAGTATCGGCACCCGAATCAAATAAGACTGTAACATAAAAGTCGTCGAGAAGGAACTTACCCGTCACCACGTTGGGATCATTCCTTGCTTCCCCTTGACCAATCACGAACACTCGTCCCCTAGCACCATTGTTGTTGTTTCCATTGTTACCATTCCCCTGATTGTTGTTGTTGTTGTTCTGGTTCAGTTGGGGACAATCTTTCTTGAAGTGGCCTTCAGCTCCACACTGAAAGCACCCTTTGTTGTTACCCTGCTGCTGTCGCTGGTTCTGCTGAGGTTGCTGACGATTCTGATTGGCGGGGTATGCGCTCCTGCAATCCTTTGCAACATGACCCGGCTTGTTGCATCGATGACAGTTGCCCCTGGTGCATGGCCCACTGTGGTGTAGGTTGCAACGATTGCACTTGGGGTGATTCCCCTTGTATCCGCCATGACTTTGACCACCAGACGATTGCTGACTGGGGCTCTTGTGATCATCCGTCTTTCTCTGCTGAGACTGAGTTTGCACCGAAGTTGAACCCCTGCTTGAAGTTCCATCCCATTTCCGTTTATCCCCACTAGAAGCACCAGAAGTAGTTGCAGCACCTATACGCTTCGGTAACTTGTTCTGCTCCACCGCTTGGTCAGTGAGACGGTGAGCCAACTGTACAACCTGCTGGATAGTAGTCAAGTTTGCTGAAGTCACATGACTTTGGATCTCTGGCACCAAGCCCTTGAGATAGAGTTCAATTCGCTTATACGGAGGATCCACCATTGTAGGACACAACAAAGCAAGCTCATGCGATCTCTTAGTGTATGCCTCAATTTCTGACCCCGACATCTTGAGATTGTAGAACTCATCTTCCAGTTTGTGAATGTCGTCACGACTGCAGTATTCCTCCCTGATCATTTCCTTGAAGTTTTCCCATGGGGTGGCGTTGGCAGCAACCAACCCTAACATCTGCACTTGAGCATTCCACCACGTGAGGGCCAAACCCTCGAGAGTACCAGTAGCATACTTCACCCTGCGCGCTTCAGGGCATTCACACATTTCGAACACAGACTCCAGTTTCTCAAACCAGTGTAGGAGACCTACTGCTCCTTCAGTTCCGCTAAAAGTAGTGGGTCGACAGTCCATAAAGGTCTTAAAAGTGCACACCGGTGCCTGAGCATACTGACCTAAGGTAGGTGAAAGAAAAGACAGAGTTTAACACAAAGGTTGGTTCACGAGAGTAGGATCCAAACGATCCTAGAATAATTTCGGACTGCAGGATATACCTCCTGCGTGTGCAGCTGCGAGCGCTGCGGCAACTCGCTCGTTGATCAAAGCCGTCAACTGGGCTTGTGTCATGTTAACGCGTCCAGACATGGTTCTTCATAACAAGAGTAATACGTGTGAGAGAGGTTCGCGAAAGTACGATAGTAAGACAGAGTAAGCACACACGTGTTCAAACAACAGTAGCTATACTAATCAAGCATACCATGAGCAATGCACTACGCAACTAACAAGTAGGCAATATACATACATTATATTACCTAGAACGTCGAGCCTTGCATGAGGAGCGAAGTGTCGTTGTGGACCGTTGAGCACTAAACCGGTTATAGTCTGGTTTTAACAAAAACGTTTCTCCTTTATTAAAACCAAGTTCACTATAACCAATGGCTCTGATACCAATCTGTCACACCCCCAAAATCCCACCTGCGGAGTACTACCGCTTGGAGGCGTGACTGACCAGGATCCAGCCACCAATCATACTGAACAAGCACATAAGTAATTATAAAAGTTTAACCAATACGATTGGTGTTC
Organism: Helianthus annuus; assembly: GCF_002127325.2. Lineage (NCBI taxonomy): Eukaryota > Viridiplantae > Streptophyta > Magnoliopsida > Asterales > Asteraceae > Helianthus > Helianthus annuus. The sequence goes on from NC_035437.2 coordinate 123,219,578, forward strand.
CAAAACAAATAAGTTTAAGTTGCAAGCGGAAGCATAAGTTTAAAGTTATAACATAAGTTCAAAAGTTTCCAAGTTTAACATAGCACGCAGCAATCCGTGTCCCACAACGATCCTCCTCCATGCAAGCTCCAGTTGAGTACCTATGGTCCTGCAAAGCATGTAGTAACGAGTCAACAACTAGTTGAGTGAGTTCACGGGTGGGCGTTCGTTTTAGTTATTTCGAAAACAGTTTACTTTATCTGGCATCCTGCCGTGGGGGTTAACCCATATTTTAAAAACGTGACATGTTCGTTCCCAGTTACTCCGGCACTCCGGCCGTGGGGGCTACCCCATGTAGTTATCAGGCATTTCGGCCGTGGGGGCTACCCCATGTACATCATCTGGCTCTCCAGCCGTGGGGGCTACCCCATGTGTATACTAGACTCGTTACCGTATCGATTGCTGACTGTAGTCATGTTTATGTGCCCTGAAAACATCAATGTCTATCATCATTGACGTGCCCCAGATCCATTAGTTCACGCCCGTCCTCTGCGGCACGGTGTGAGGCTTGTCAGACCTAAATAGCGCTATCTAACTAATGACCCGCTCGCCATTGGCCCGGCGATTAGTCGATACAAAAAAGGAGGGACTTCGTGATAGAGTTTTAGTCTAGTACGTTTATCCGTCCATCCGGACGAGGAATCACATTCCTGAACCACTGACGTCCTACCCAAGGTAGACGAGGAATCCACGTTCCTTAACCCCGTTCCCAACCCAGGGAATCCCATGCTTTGTAAAGGGTGTGAACTCACCTTGGTTTGCTCGGCAGTCAAACACAGAAAGTCAATCAAGTCGCAAGTAGTCAATAACGTCCTAACACGGATATCACGTATAATCAGATTCGAACCAAGTAGTGCACAAATGTTCAACATGTTTGGCAAGCACGTTTAGCAGTAACAGTTAACAGTCAACAGTAGCACATACGGTTCACAAGTTCAGCCCAACTACTTAGGCCCAAACACGTAAAAGCAGTTAACACAGAAGCCCATCAGTCTGGCCCATTAACTAAGGCCCAAAGTGTGGTCTCGAGTCGCAACCGGACTCGCAAGCATGGTCTCGAGTCATGCTGTGTGTTGATCATGGATGGTTGCGAGTCACAACCGGTGTCGCAACCATGGTTTCGGTTCATCATGCTGAGGTCTCGAGTCGCAACGGGACTCGTAACCTGTGGTCTCGGCTTGTCCTGATATGGTTGCGAGTCGCAACCGCGTGGTCTCGAGTCATCACGCTGTGGTTGCGAGTCGCAACGGGTGATTGCGAGTCGGTAAGCTGTCGTTTTCAAGTTCACGTGTTGATGCAGGTGTATCAGTCCCATTAGTACAATATAATCAGGCCCAAATCAGGAAACTACCAATAGCATTCCACTAACAGTTTTCCTAATCAGGTTACTAGTCAAAGATGGATCAAAATCACAAGGGTTTTCATATTCTTAACTATTATTCAAAGTGTTCTTCACATATTCAAACTTATGTTCATCAAGTTCATAACCTATTAATCACTTATTCAACCAAAACTATGAACAAGCATCAAAACACTAAACATAACACACAACTCGGTTTCCATATATGTCCGGTTTCATCACAAGTGCAACCCGATTTCATCATTCATTTTTAACATACAATGAATCTATTTTCAACATCAAGCATTTAGACACAAAATATCACAACTCATCTTTTAACATATGTTAACCGGTTATCAACATTGTGCATATTAGAATCATCATAAACATCAAGAACATCATGTAATCTCTAACCATAAACATCATCTTATTCATTCATTCACAAAACACAACAAAAATCAACCATAAAAATACTAACCGGTTGGTGATGTGTGTGTGTGTGCCGATCCAAAGTCCAAATCCGAGAGTTTCTTGTGTCAACCGAGTGGATCCGAGAGTCTTGGAGGTGTGTTTGTGTTCTTAAGGTTTAGAGAGAAAAGTAGGAGAGTGTGTGTGTGTAATGTTCAACAAATGGCAAGAACTAACTAAGGTATGGTATATATATAGTCAAGTTCCAAGTGTGTGCACCCTTAGTGGGTTTCGAGTGGGGGTTTACGGCCCAATGGCCCAACCGGCCAAAAGGTTCTCGGCCCAAAGGCCCATTCGGTCACTATTCACTCGAGACCTCATGGTCTCGAGTCGGGTTCTTTGTTGTTTCGTGTTGGGTTCTCGGTTCGCATATAACGCATACATAAATATACCAACGCACACATAATAAAGCACATATCACATAAAGGTTCACGTTATCATTAAGTTTAATCATTCAACTAATCACATAACGTACAAGCAAGTTACAACGAAAGGTTCTAAATTTCGAGTTGTCACAATAACCATACTCAAGTTTGTAGTAGCCTCCATATCGCCTAAACACATATAAAATAAATAATTCATGTAACTCGGTAACGAATATAACACTTTCACAGTAAATGAATATAGTTCAGCTCACTGGAACGCTCCAGCACTATTTCTGTCCCAGCCATCTCATCCACCTTCCCACTTGTGCAACCTGCACGTTTGATGCAAATAAGTATATTATAGATGACTCCTACTAACCCATCAATCCTATTTTTTTTAATGCTCTATCGTACCGATTTTCTGTGACACGTCCAGTTCACCCCCAATTTGTGTCATTCCAAGACTCCAATTAGGGCCATCGAAACTACGTTCATCAATAAACATATCGCCTTCGCCCACTGTTTATATGATTAACACATGTTAACTCACTAAATGATACAGTTAGGGAAGCAGTTAACACATGTTAGAGCATGAAAATCTTTACCGTTATTATCCGGCTGCCACTCCTCTTCAGCCGCTTTCCCTTTACCATCGACATCCTCAGCCTTATCGAAAGCTGCTCCTGCGACAGAGTCTACCACCAAGCCAAGACACTCTTGCATATTTACATCAGTTGAATGCAGCCCATCATGCTCAATCTTACTTTTTTCAGCTGCATAAAACATTCTTATCACATCTCATGCACAACTTAGTATCAGAAGCTGCATAAATAATTAGCGTTAAAATCACGGTCACACTTGTCAACAGCCCCCTTGCCTTTGCCATCCAAAACCACATGTTCGTCCTTATCAATAACATCACCTTCCACAGATGCAAACACGACGCCACCACTTTCTTCTTTACTTCCATCAGTTGCATCCCCAACTTCATTCTCAATCTTATTATCTGAAGTTGCATAAACATTCTCGAATAAATTAGACATGGCTAAACATGGCTAAACAAATAAAACGGTTTCCGAAGATTACCTTCATTCTCATTCCCTTCAACCTGTTCGCTAACCTTAACCTCCATCTCGACCATTTTGGCTACCTCTTGATCACAGATAAACCGTGCTTCGTAAATCTCATCCTTTTTGGCGTCATTCGCTTCTAGATAGGTGTTCTGCTGATCATCGTCATTCGCAGCCACTTTATTGTCTGTATCCACTCTATATTCATCTTTACTAACAAACTGCATGTCCGAACCACCGTCATCTGTCAAAACAAGATGACACATGTTAAAACGGAATAAAGTAATAAAGCACACTTTTAAAATCAGACATTCTGAAATGGTACGGGAACTACCACGTGCACCATGCACTTCTGCTGCTTTAATACGCAATATCGCACGCATTAAACCCAACGGCTTATGCACTTCTTCAACATCACTTTTATCCCCGCTTCCTGCTCCTTTATTATCTTCGGCCCCACCCATACTACAGTCACCTCCACTTGAATTACCAGCATCATGAACAATCTTATCACCTTGGACGCCTTGATTTGTTTCTTCCCCAACTTCACTACACCCCAGTTTTCTCTCTTCCCGTTGCTTCTCAGTCTTGTTGAACCCTATAACATCACATTAATAATAAATGGGTTTCAGACACGTACGCATATTAGAGGGTAATAAATTTAAACGAGCAACAAACTACGCGTCACCATCAATGTGTACTTTTAAATGTAAATGTACAGTGAAACTGGTAACACATGTTACAGTTTACCTGTTTCGTTGCCATCATCCGTTTTTTGCCCATCAAGCTTTTTATTTGTCTTCCGGCAATTTGGGGTCACAAAGCCTACTTCTATTTCAGGAGCATCCTTTAACTTCTTCAGTCGGGGAGATCTCCTTACCCGCAACGACATACCACCATCTTCCAGCGCTCCGGTACACTCAGTTCCATCACCAAGTACGCTTGATTCCCCCGCAACCAGCTGCAACCACAATAAAATGTTAAACTATACGATCGTTATCACATTAACATGTGTTAGACTACACATTTCATTCCATAACCTATATTACAGGGACATAAACTCTTTTCGCACAATAAACGTACTCTTAAAATGGTAATACATGTAACAATTTACCTGTTTCTTTACCACCATCCGTGTCTGGTCCACCGAACTTTATATTTGTCTTTCGTCTTTTTGGGGTCACAAAGCCTTCATCTATCTCACTAACATGCTTTAACTTCCCCAGTCTAGCAGATCTCCTCACCTGTACCGACTTTCCACCATCTTCCATCTTTTCAGCATAGTCTTTTCCACCATCATCTACGCTTGATTGGCCTGCAACATCAGCTGCAACCACAACAACATATGTCAATCAATACAGTTTGCCACACAGTAAAATGTGTTACAGTGATCATTTTAAGAATGATAACCAACACAACAGGTATCACATTAACACGTGGTTGAGTGTTCATTTCAGAAACATTATCAACACACCTTCCGGGGCATCAAAGTCTATGGCTGAAGATCCTACTTCTTTCAATCTACTTTTACTGATTTTTTTGTTTTGCCGATTAAGTGACTTCCTGTACAAGCTAGCTATTGGCGACCCATCCGAAAAATCGTCATCCACGCCATCCCCTACGAAATCGTTTGCACATCGATAAATGGATTCCAAATTAATAAACTAAATAACACAAAGAATAACAGTTACTAACCAGCGTTCTCTCCCTCGTTAATGTGAATTCTTTCATCATTTTTCAAATCTTCCAACACCGAATTGATCTTGTGCGACACTAAATCTACCGCTTTATCGTCATCCTCACTTTCACACCCTTTCTGTTCAAACATACTTTCATATGTTGCCTTCAACGTTTGTACTTCCTCGTCGTCAGGGCTCTCCACCCACAGAGATTCTAATATACCCTCTATTTTGACTTTTTTCTTCTTTATCACATTAATTAACTGTCGTACCATCGTCAACCTCTCCTGTTGAAAAAACCTTTTCAACATTTTGATACCAAGATTATATACTAATTGTAAAAAACACATGTTAGTGCATATAACTATACCTCCTTACTTGCCCAGTGTTCCACGTTATAGTTTCTTGGACGTGTTAATCCTTTAAACCGTCCCAGACCAAACCCACCAGCAAGTATTTCAAGCCTTTCTCTCTCTCGCAATCTTTTCAAGTTCCAAAAAGCTAAAGGACACACCGCCTTGTCTACCTCCATCCCTGTGCACTCAATGCTATCAACGTACAACAACTACAAGAAACAACGATCGGTTCAGCCCGAAAAACAATCCAGTATTTTAACACATGTTAATTATCCAAAATAAGTAAATTACACTTACCATCAGAATCGTGAGAGGACCAACGAAGAAACTTTGTGGGTCAAGCCGATCCCAGGTATCTTTGCAAGTTTTCAGCTTATCTACAACCAGGTCACACCAGTCTACTGTTGCAAAGTCCATTTCGTCATCCAGATACTCTAAGATTTCTTCCCGTAAACAACTTTGTTTATGACAATCAACCAGCACTGCCACAAAACACATTACAAAATCCATACGGAAATCAAAACTGTCTTCGCCATCGGACTCATCTATCATTTTCACCATCTTTGTTGGAGGCACCATTACACCCGGGTATCTCGCCCTCCAATCCGCAATGGCATCAATCAGCATCGGCAGCTTATCAATCGAACTAATCTTTTGTCCACCAGTCGGAATCCCTAATAACTTATGTATCACTTTCCTGTTCACCTTGATATCACCAGCAGGCATACATATCACCATCTTATCGGGATTAAAATTGTCCACAACAAAATAACCTAACTTAGCCGGCAACCCATCAACGCTGAAAGTAAGCAAACGACCAAAGCCCATTTGCCTGACTGCCTCACGTTGTTGTTCTGTCAATGCCCGTACACACTTATAAAACTGCAGTGGTGCGGATCTTGTCCTTATTCCCGGAAATTCATCCTTCTTTGCTCGCTTACGGGCTTTCGGAACCTTTTCCTGTTTGTTACCAACTACCTTTGGCTTCCCTGCTTCACCTTTCACATTGTCCTCCGAACCCTTCTTCTTTTTGGTCCTTAACGTTCCACCCTTCGATGTAGCCGTCACATCTGCCCTACTTACTGAAATAACGTTTTATACGAAACCACAACAACCCAAAAAATAAGTCTACTTTACAACCACTTATGACAACATCTTTCTAACACAAACGGTAACATTTCACTTATACGTTAAAACATGTAACAATTTTTCATTTCTAACATCAAAAAATTTGAAGGGCTTAAAAATTAACTAACCACGGTTTCTTCGCATTACATTGCCAGAATTATCATCGGCGCTGTTTTTTTTCCCTGCTAATTAACACATGTTAGGGAATTTTCAAGGTCAGCCCAATTAACACATGTTAATCAAAGCCAATAATATTTAACTAACCACGTTTTCTTTTATTTCCACACCCAGAACTATCCCCGGCAATGCTTTTCTTCCCTACAGTTTCAAACATGTTACTCAGATTTAACTGGATACGCAAATAGCCACTATTGTAACAAAAGGAACTTACCATTGTGATTTTTGGTATGTCCCCGTTTGCTTTCCACACAACCTTCATTACGCACCGATAGATTCGTAACGAAAACGATTAGTCCAACAAGAAATTATACAAATTATAAAAAATATTACTGGTTAACCGTTACCCGTTTTCCGTCTTTTCCCATGGCTTGGTGACACACTATCGGTATCATCATACACTGCAACGCAGCCAACAAAATTCTGTTATGCACAATTTCTAATCCAACACACTATCCATATATAGATCACCTTCAACTATGTTAAAGGTTCATAGACATATCAATTCTAACCTAACTCCCGTTGGGTCGGACCAAAGACAGATTGTTGATTGGAAGGCCCTGGCTTGGGTTCGTCGGATATAATCACAACACTACGGCTCTCAGACCTTTTTTGCCCTAATATGGGTCTCGAAGTCCTACATATATAAAATAAAACAAACTCAGTTGCCATTTTCCGATCAATCGGTTGAACAAAACCTCCTTTTACATGACCAATTACAACAACTAACCTTTTAATTGAACTCTTAATCTTCCTTAATCGTTTCAGCTTCACCGACGACGACAAGATTATGAACGACTTCCTCATTCTCCAATATCGACACTATCGGCTCCTGTGTTAGGGTTCCGGAAGTACGTTTTCAATGTTTGTTTTGATGAGAGAGAAACATGAACAGGGGAGTAATGAGTATAATGGGTTGAACATAAAGAAGAAAAAAATTTGAATTTTGTTTGCAGTTCTTGATTAGATGGCTACTGCATGGCAGTGATTTTTGTTTTCCAATGTGTTTGTTGACTTCCGAAAATGCCCTTCAGTTGTACTAATGGCAGTAATTTCATTTCTTTTTAATTTTATTCATACCAAAATTATCATAGCCATTGATCAAGTCTGATGTAAGCTAATCAATGGTTGACAATGGGTTTGCATAGTTATCTTAAAAAGATAAAGTTTCTTATATAGCCAAGCCCTATATATATATATATATAGAGAGAGAGAGAAAGTATAATGTACTTCAGGGCTTAACTTACATTAACATACATGACAAAAAATATAACGTGCGTTATTATCATAGAACGTGCGTGATTATAGTCCCATGCGTGATTATGTGGTCCCATGTGGTCCCATGCGTGATTATGTGGTCCCATGCGTGATTATACCCCTGATCCAACGGTTACTATTGTCTCCTACGTGATGTATGATAAGGCTTTTTGTATGTTAACCTTAATATATATATATATATATATATATATATATATATAAATTCATAACACAATAATCTATTTTGCCTTTTGTGGTTTTTATATATCTATTTTTTCATATTGAACTTCATATTTTTATAATATGCCATAAAAGTTAAATTAGCTTAGTGTTTTTATTAGTTTTTGTTTTATATTTTCTTTTGGATTTGGTCGTCATTCAGTTGCTACTTAGCATAGCGTTTTGTGGTCATATTTGGTCCCTCAGGTTTTTTTTTGTTTTTGTTCGGTTGCTACATAGCATGGTGTTTGGTGGTCACATTTGGTCCATCGGGTTTTTTTACCCCTCATCTTTCTAATACACGACGGTATAAACTCGACTTAGTCTAGGTTTTACGTCATGTGAGTCACCTGGTGTTAGAAATTCGTGTTTTTATTTTACGTTTTTTTTTATTTTCGTCGGCGTTCGGTTGTTACTTAGCATGATTTTAGGGTCCCTTGCCCCGCAATGCTGGAAGCAGGGTTTTAGCCCCCTACACCACGGGGGCTTAGGACTAGTTCAAATAAAAAGTAAAATGAAGTTGCAATCAGTGTTGTAAGTATTGTGACTAGTCGGCGATTAATCGCTAGTCGGCCAGTAATTGAGTAATTTTTCATTAATTAGTCCATTAATCGCTAGTCCGCCTACTCGGACCTAGTCGGCCGGCCAAAAATCGGCGATTCTGGCCGGATTCCGAAAAAAAACCTGTATATTCCGGCCAAAACCTCTAAATTGCAGTCCGTTTCCAACCAATCCATGTAAATAACAATTAATCTTGTATACTTGAAAAAATGAGTTGAGTAAGAGTTAAAACCTAGCTACTTAAAATATTTACCTATAAAAATGTGTATACGTATACATAAAACTGAAAATTACATTTAGTAAACCCGATCCGATTAATCCTGAGTAGTCGCTAGTCCTCACCTCACCGGCCGACTAACGACTAGCGAGTTCTCCAACCTTGGTTGCAATATGGCTGAATGCTTTCGATTAGTCAGTGGGCTTCTTGGACCCATGCCACTTCTTGGACTCATGCACATCCAACTTAGACTCGTTATGTGGTGGCCCAGGTACATAACACCAACACACTTCATTACTTTGCAATATGTACTAATTAAGAAATAAGAAATAAGAAATGTTTTTCGGTGATATTTATAACTCACAAAAGTTACAGGAAGAAAAAGGAGAGATCATATTTATATAAAAAAGGTTATTGGATTTAAATAATCCTAAATTTCACATGTTGGTCGATAATAATCTCAACTTTAAAAATTCCCTCAAACGATCCCAACTTGTAAGAATTTGAACCCTATTAATCCTTTTCTAACATATAAAAATTTGACATCCTCAATAGATTCAAGTGCACCTGCAGACGCCTTAAATGATTCAAGTGCATCTATATTGAAAAAGGATCAATGGGGGCCAAATTCTTACAAGTTGGAATCGTTGGGGGGAATTTTTAAAGTTGAGATTATTATCGGCCAACAGGTGAAACTTAGAATTATTAAAATTCCATAATCCTATAAAAAACAAGATATAAAAGTTTGCATTTGTATACGTTAGGAATATTTAAAATGAATTGGATGGAGGTGTCGAAGCCCAGAAAGTCGGATGGCGTGTCCGCTAACGTAGATTCACTGATGTTCACAACTTCACCGAACTAAATCTACAAAAAAATAGAACATCGTTAGCCTCAGAGGCCCAGGGGGGTCCGTTACTAAGCTCCGACGTGAGAATATGTCTCGTGTCTGGAATGAGATTAATGAATGAGCGTGATAAATTTATCGAAATATTAGTTTGGATCCCTAGATTGAATGTTCGAATTCAATGCTTGAGAATTCTGCTTTTTGGTATTTCTCTTTTGCGGGTTTTTGAGAACTTACTTTCTCCTTGATCAACCCTCATGCTTATAACCTGGAAGCCAGCCTATTGAAGTGGGCTACCTTCTGTTACAGACTGTTGGGTTCTTCACCGGACAACAGGAATGTCTGGGTAAAGCGTAGGGACCTGTCCCCTTGCAGGATATCATGGGATCTTTCTCATTTAATGTATGCTTCCTGATCAAGTGAATTTGCCTCTCGCATCTCTTACTTCCTTTTTGTCCTAGACGCCGTTTGGGGCATTAAATGCGACTGAGAAGTCACATCGCTTGTTCCTCTATTGGAACAGTGGTTCAGGCACGTCCGACATGGACCGGATCATCACAAATTTGACTAAATCCTTTCCTCACAAGGAGAGAAACGTTTTTGGGCTCAGGCCCAATGCTAATACTAAAAAGTGATAAGCCCAGACAAGGGAGCCCTAACAGGTGACCCGATGAATCTATTAGTTTTTCTAAGTGCTCAAGTCTCAACATATACATATTCATCGGAAACATGACTATTTGGTAAACTGACACAAGTTTAAATTTTAAAAAGTGATATTGGATTTAAATAACCTCAACTTTTACCAATTGGCCGACAGCACTCCCAACTTTCGATTTGTACCCTACCACTCCCAAACTAACTAAACACTAACCCAATTAGTTTTTGCTGATGTGGCACCTGTATGGTGACGTGGCATATGAAGTGGCATTTTTTGATGACGTGGCATATGAAGTGTCATTTTTTATGACATGGCATCTGATTTGCCTTTTTTTGATAACGTGGCAGCTGGCATGCCGTTTGACGTAGCTTTTTGATGACATGGCAGCTAATGTGGAACTGGTTTGGTGACATGGCGGCTGATGTCGGTAAGAGTTACTGTTTGGTGGAAAATAAGTTGAAAGTTATGAGTGGTGGCAGAAATCGAAAGTTAGAAGTGTTATCAGCCAATTGGTAAAAGTTAAGGTTATTTAAATCCAATATCCCTTTTAAAAAATATTTACAAATACCTCTCTAAGAAAATGCCAACTTTTGAACCTTCTAAAATGTTGAAATAAGGTGTGCAAAATCCGGCTGGATTGACAGGCCTTGGAAATGTCATGGATAGTTTGTCAACTTAAAATAAGAGGTTTTTTTCTCACCATTTAAGGAATAGTTACTATCATACTTAACCAACCTATTGCACACTAAAACTCCATACTTCTAAGTCATGTTTAAGTATTAGAAAAGATATAATTAGCAAGAAATTAGGGTAAATTACACTTTTCGTCCTTTATGTTTGAACCGTATTGCAATGGATAGCCTTTAACTTCAATAATTACAGCCACGGTCCTTTATTTGAAAAACTCAGTACACTTTTCGTCCTTTAACAGTAACAGGATTAAATTTTTCAATTAAGTTTAGTCATGTGCCTTGCACATGAGAGCGGATTGGTAATTTTACCCTTTTATTAAAAAAAAAGATAAAAAAATTATAAATGTATGCACATAAGTGGTCATCTTCATCTTCTCTATGCTGCAACTTCCTTATCTTCCATCTCCAAATCCCCTTCTCCCCCCTGGTGGATCATGAAACCCTTGGTGGAGCTCTGCGATGTGATCGCCCAAAACCCTAGCCAGTTCCCCCACAAAATCAACTGGATTTGCAACCGATGTCCTCCGTCAGACTCTTGCTCATCCAGATCTCCAACAATCACACCTGATCACCTCAATGCAATCCTCATTACAGCCAGATTCATCTCCAAATGCGGTAATTACAATGATACTCGTCCTCAAACCATTATTATTGACTTTATTCGCACTTTTTCCAGCTTCATTTGACCAATCACTATGGCCGAATACGTTCGGTACCGCTTCAATTGCTTCGTTTTATGCCGAATTGTTTGGATATGTATGTAAAGTGTGTATGTTTTATCCGGAGTTTGAATCTGAAATGGCTAGGGTTATGTGAAAGGTAGTGTATGCTGCTGTTAATGATAGGTTTGGGGATTTCTAGGGCTTTTTTGAGTGCGGTGAGTGAGAATTTTCCTCCGGTTGGAACAATGGATGCGAATAAGTTGGTTACTTCGTTGCTGAGGTTATGATTGCAGGTTGAAGGAGGACCTGAAACATACTTGGGTGTTGTTATTCAGCTACGAAATCATAAGGATCGAACAAAAATATCAAAGTCTGAAGTGATTTTAATAAGCTTGATATGTTTTTGATGATTAGATTGTTTTGAGGTTTAACAAGAAATTGCAGGTTTTGGTGTTTAAACATGGCGATGAGGGTTTGACTTTAAATTATTGAAGCTGGTTTATTAAGAAACATTTGAATAAAAGCGTGAAATGACCAGAATACCCTTATGTGATTAGATTTAAATTAAAACTATAACGTGGTTAGTGCTAAAGGACGTAAGGTGTACTGAGTTTTCTAAATAAAGGATCGTGGCTGTAATTATTTAAGTTAAAGGCTATCAATTGCAATCTGGTACAAACATAAACGACGAAAAGTGTAATTTACCCAAGAAATTATGTATCAGGAGAAACTTTCAAACTAAGTTGTATGTGGCGTGGTAATCCCCAACAAGATTATGGAGCAAGAGAAACTTTTCTTCTTTCTCTTGAGAAAGGTTTTGGACATACAGTTCCCATTTTCAGTAACATCACATAAGTCAACATGTAGGCATTTACATGTGCTCGAAACCAAACCCAACCCGTCAACTGAATCTACTAGCAAAGATAAGGAGTGTAAATCATCGTCAACAAGAGCCAAAACAATGTGTTGACCTTGTGATGATAACCAAACCTAAACCGTTAAGTTGACAGTCTCTTGTTAACTGAAAGTTTCAACTTTGGTTCGGTTAAGCCTAAAACTGAGCGCACACACGATTGGCAAACACCAAGGCCCAAGCCCACCAGTATCATTACCAAAACCATTAAATCCAAAATGAAACTTATCTTAAAACAAGTTTTTAGATGACTGTCAAGAGACCGATCAAAACCGGCAATCAAAACAACCATTCTTTTCAATCCAACACTAGAAATAAAAACGGTCTATAAAAAACATCATAAAGCAAAGTAAATTGTCGACCAAAAAACAAACTTGATCCAACATAATACCACATTTTGAAATGCAGCAGAATATAATCAGATCACAGCCTCCTTCCTCTTCTACCACTCTTTCGCCTGGTGCTGTCAGTTGGAATTGGGGTAACATCCTCTGCCATAAAAAAAAAAAACAAATCGGGTCATGAACCAAACATTCAAAAAACATTTTAAGAATATAATACAATCTGGTATTCGATTAGCTGATATTTCAAACAAATTGGAAATATTAATCATAAGTTACCTATGCGGCCAATCTTCATGCCAGAACGAGCAAGAGCTCTGAGGGCTGACTGGGCACCCGGGCCAGGTGTCTTGGTCTTGTTACCTCCAGTAGCCCGCAGCTTTATGTGAAGAGCATTGATACCTAGCTCCTAAAACAAAATCAAAGTATGATCTCAATAGAAAAACAAAATGTATATCAATATTATTTAATTGTTCACATATTTTCAATCTTCTGAAACGATTTATAAAGGATGTGGACAAAGAAACAAATATAAAACCTTGCAACGCTGGGAGACATCTTGTGCAGCAAGCATAGCAGCATAGGGTGAAGATTCATCCCGGTCAGCCTTCACCTTCATCCCACCTAGTTCCATACACCGTTTAATTTACATCAAAATGAATCAAAAAAACGAACGATCCTGTATTATTCTACAATTACAATTGAACATACCTGTAATACGAACCATGGTTTCTCTTCCAGAGAGATCAGTCACATGCTGTGGTACAAACAAAAATAAATATAAATAAATCATACAAAATAATGGTTTTATAAATATAAATTCAACAATCCATAAAGTATTAGAATTTGAACTTACAATGAATGTGTCATTGAAAGATGCAAAGATATGTGCAACACCAAACACAAGTTCTCCCTCACGGGTGGCAGGTCCAAGAGTGACGTTGTCTTCCTTCGGCTCTCGGGTCTTCCTCTTCGACTGGAAAAAACAAAATAAATCTCAAAAATAAGCATTTATCCAATACAAACATCATCACACAACTGCAGCTCTTAGAAATTGAATAAATTATGACCTAACTAAATCGGTTACACAACTTCCTACAGTGTTCACAATTAACAAAACAAGATACTGGCATACTGTGGAGATCAAATTACATTATTGCTACTGTAAATTAGCATTTCAAACAGGTTGAAGAACCACAAACCAGAATCAAAATATAACAACAATAAACTGAATCCACAGCCAGCAAATTAAACTAACTCAACAAACACAATTCAAAATAATAACAAAAATCTACAGCAACTATCAAAGAACATCAATAATCAATAAACAAATACAAATAGTAATATTCAATTCTGTGAAAACCTATAACAGATTTGTGACAGCATCTACCTAACATCACAGATCTACAACAAGTTGAGGCTAATACAAACATAATTCGGCCCTCACAAAGCAATTAATCGTTAAATTTGACATTACATAGCTACTAAGCACCGTGACGGCGTTCAAAAGCTTCAAATAAAAGATTAACAAAGAAGTAAACTAGAAATAGGTAAAATTGTGGATTGAAAAGAGCGTAAGGAAACAGAGATTGAGTACCATGGCGGCTTTGTGGAGCTAAGAAATCAGGTCGGCGTGGTTCTTCCTGCAAAATGTGGGAGAGGGGATGAGTGAAGGAGGAGGAGGGTTAGGGTTTCAACTTATTTAAGATACGTTTTCGGTAAAAAGGCTTTTGCGGCCCGGTTGTTAGCGTTGTGTGGGCCTTGGAAATTGAGCCCAACCCAAGCTGTATTATCAATCCATTGGGAACTATGATTTGGTGTAGTGGTGCACAAATCGGGTTTTTTTAAAAACCGGGTTTCGGGTAGGATCGGGTTCGGGTAAGATCGGGTTTTACAAAATCGGGTTTTTTTTAAACAAGATTACATCAAAGTGCATACATAATTTTGTTAAATCATAAGAACTAGAAGTCTTAATGCATACATAATTAAACAAGATTACATCAAAATCGGGTTTTTTTAAAAACCGGTTCCGGGTATTTATAAAACCCGGTTCCGGGTTCGGGTTCGGGTATTTATAAAACCGGGTTTCGGGTATAAACCGGGTATAAAAAAACCCGGTTCCGGGTTCGGGTTTTAGATCAAATATGCATACCCGGTCCCTACCTTACGGGTAGGGTCGGGTTCGGGTTCGGGTATAAAAAACCCGGGTTTTATAATACCCGGTTCCGGGTTTTTTTTTCGGGTCCGGGTCCGGGTTCGGGTTTTTTGTGCACCACTAATTTGGTGTGATGTAAATTACTTACACCTGTGAATTCCATTAGTAACGGGCCGCAAACGAACTTCAATAACTAAGACATTGTTTGTGTTCGTTTGTTAAGAAATATATGTGTTCATGAACGTTTACTGAACGAGATTTTATGTTCGTGTTCGTTTGTTAAGGAAATGAACTTGTTTGTATTTGTTTGTTAATTGTTAATTTTAGGCAACGAACGTTAATAAATACAAGTGAGCACAAACTAATGTTCACGAACACAAACAAACATTCATGAATAGAATATATAATACACTGATACTTATTTAAATAAAATATAAAAACTAAAAACACTAATGAATTATCGAACAAAAACGAATACGTTACCAAACGTTCATGAACATAAATGAACGAACGCAACCTATGTTCATGTTCATTCATTTAACTAAAAGAACGAAATTTCTTGTTTGTGTCCGTTTGTTTAATAAATGAACGAACACAAACAAACTTTCTGCGAAACGGTTCACAAACTGTTTATTGAACGTTTGATTCGTAGCCCTAACAACATGTACTATGATTTTCTTTAAATGTAATATATATACCGCAGTTTCATAATTGCCAACATCACTATTTTTCTCTTTACCTTCCATGTAAAAATGTTTTATACTCTATTATTATTTGAACATAATATTAGGTTTAAAAAACGCCCATGTGAATAGATTTATAACTGTGAGGTTGAAATAAGAATTAACAAAAATTTGATAACCATTTTAAAAACGCTAATCACTTTTTAGTCATGTTGTAATGATATTACCATAACTAATCTTAAAACATGTATTCTCTGGTGAATACAATTAAACACTTGTATAATTAAACACTTGTATATTCACCAAAGGACTTGTAGTATGACAATATAAAAAGAGCGTATATAGCCCCTCAAGCGGTGCATGTTTCAGTCTTGTAATGGATACTGACATAAAACTTAAAGAGTAGATTTAGTAGGTTTGTAAGTAAATTCACTATTCTTAATAAACATTTGTGCGTTCATCAATAAGTACACTATATAAATGCCGGAGTATAGTGTAATTAATATAAAAACATGTTGTATTCACCTAATTACACATGTCTACTTCATATCGCATGCACAACGAAAGAGTTTATTTGGTACCTTCGACTTCCTTCAAATAGTCGGAAAGACAATCTTGTCTTCTTTATTACGAACTTGCCAAATATGAGGTAGTTTTGTCGTCGCGGGGGGGGGGGGACGGGGGACTGGAGAAAACATTGAGTGTATACGGGTTAGGTCGTTCACGAGCTATCGTTTCACTAAAACTTTGAATGAAGATTATCCTACATGAGTTTGAATCTAGTTAAAGCATGTTAAAAAAAAAAAAAAAAAAAAAAAAAAAAAAAAAAAAAAACCCCTTAAGTACAAACTTTATATCCCGAGATTCACTAGGCTCATGAGCCTAAAGAAACCTATTACTTACACGCGCGCGCACACACACACATATATATAATACATAAGAAATATTATTATGCATATAATAATAATAATACATGAGATATATACAAATGATTGTATATGAGATAATCATCTAATAAACAATACATTAGTCATATTTGCTCTTAGGTTAAATGAGTTAAGCTTGAGCTTAGACAAGCTATAACGTAGCATCTATTTAAAGATCATATATATAAGAAAGTTTTGGTTTATACCAATCGTGACTGTGAAGGCGTTGATATTTTTCTCAATTCTTCGGTTACAATTTTACTCATTTTATACTTTATTAGATAAACAAAAAAATAATCATTCACGTTTTATTTATTTGTAACGTAAACAAATTCAAGACACCCATTCGCGTTCAATATTGTACTGGTACTATGACTTTGACCTTGTTTGATTTGAAGAGGAAGAGACACCCAATAAACCCCATGATGAAAACGTCATCAACACATCACCACCAAAAACGCCAAACAAGTCAGATGTGCATGAGAAAGGTGATGAGGGCAACACTCCAGACATCACAAAGCTGATGCAAGAAAATACAATTTTAAACCCTGAAGAGCTGCCTACTGATGAAAAGGTTGATAAAGAGGATGAAGAAGATAAAAATATATATAAAAAAAAAAGAATGTGGCTGAAGAGGAGAAGAGAGATAAAAAATGAGCAGGGCATGTTTATCACCTTATGTAAGGAGGGAAGTGGTTATACATGAACCAAGGACAAACCCTGAAAATAACATTTCCACATACATCTTCACTGGATACGGCGAGTATGAGTATGTACACTTCTCTCAAAAATAAAGCGCCAAACTTTCCATTCATAACATTTACTTAAAATATGCATGTAAAAACGATCAAAACGCCATGTAATATAATAGAATGAGTTTGTATAACTAAAACGCCAAATGATTTTTTTAGGACTGAGGTGTTCAAGACGGGAGAAAAGTTTCTCATTAGGGTGATTTGTGAGAGCATGAAACCAGGATTTAAGCACGTGTCTCAATTATTCTATGTTGGGCACATATCCTGAACTATGAAGAAAGATACAAGGCTCCAAAATCACCCTCAAGGTTATTCTGCTCAGAATTACTGTTAGTAACTCTTTTGCTATATTTAATTGATAAAATTATAATAGGACATTGTTTTGTTGTTTAAAATATGGTACTTAATATTACAGAATACTCCGGCATACAAGAAAACGATAGAAGAAAATATACGCAACAAAGAATTCAACAGAAACATGGAAACTGTTCTGAAAAATACACGTTTCAAAGGAGACAATAAAAATAAAACCATCAAAGATTATGAACTGGACTTCGTGCCAATAATATGGGAAAGACATTTCTATGATGTCTGTTTCAACATAAAACACGAAAGAGTTGATGTATTGGACAACAACGGTGCAGGGGTTGACGTCAGCATTGAGGACAAGTATGAAGGATGGTGTAACACCTCGAATTTTTGTGTCCAATGATGTGTTAACACGTGTCATTTGTTTACACGTGGCATCTATAATAAATAAAGGGCTAATTTTGACAAACCTTGAAAGTATGTAAATTCGAGGGTTATAAAATGTCAACAAGGGTAAATATACTGTATAGTATCCCTAAATAATGCTTAAACCATCAAACGAATAAATTATAGATCGTACAAAAACAAAACGCGAAAGAAAGTGAGAGATTACAAACTACAGGGGTTAACTGTGTCAACATGTTTAATAATACCTCTGAGTGACCCTTTAACGTTCCAAAGACTTTGTAACGGTATTATACACTCACCAAAATAATATATATGAATTTCGCGAAGTTTCGATATGAAACGAGAAAGTTACGATCGAATTCGTAGAAGAAGGGTTAAAAGCGTCAACAGTGAAAGTTAAGGCTTTCCAATATAATTAATAAATAAACCGGGGACTTTATAATGCGGGTAAATAACACGAGGCCCCTATCGGTAAATAACCGAGGGCCAAACCGCAAAGTTACCCCTTCAAACCCGAAAGGTCAGGTAAATCATTACGAAAGATTTCGTTATTAATTACCTGGATTCTGTAATCATGACAAAAGATTTAAAATTTCTGAAATCTTAACCCCACGCGGCCCGCATTGCATGTTGGGTTAAGTTGAGGCGGGCCGCGAGCCTCCTCAATTACGCGTCTGATCTTTTAATCCCAGGCGGCCCGCATTGTAAACGCATGGAACCTCCATGCGGGCCGCATTAGACGCCCAGATGCAGAATTGTTGTAACTACTTGGCATTTGGACCATTTGAACGACCAACAACCAATTAATGGGGCATGGGCACCCTACACTTGACCCATATCACTCAGGGGACACCTACCCATCATCATGATCAGTAGTAGCATGTTGTGTAATGATCTTAGGCCTTGTTCTTGACTATAAATAGCACCATTGTGCTCACAACATTCATCACACTCAAAACTCACTCAACTGATCATTCCAAGAGCTCTAAAGCATTCCTCTGTGTTCTTAAGTCTTCTCTTAAGCTTCTGTAAGTAATTCAACCTTTGTGGTTCCACATTTGCTTAGTATTTAGCTAAAAACCGAACCGTCGTAAATACGGTTTGACATTAAAATAACTCAGTGATGGTTCAGTCTTATGACGAATCAAAAGTAGTTATAAGTTGGTATCAATGGAGGTAATAAACCCCTAAAAGGGTTCCCTCTGATCACCACTCTAACTATGTCAAATGTCGAGTCAAACGCGCACTTAAAAAGTCAACAGAAAGCTATTTTAGCGATTTATGCATAATCTGTAATGTATATGTTATGGAACCTGTTTTGATAATCATAAAACATGATAATAAGTATATAAACTTGTTTGCGCTCGTTTGAATCGATCATTTGCTATATTAACCCCGTTCGGAGCCGAATGTCACAAAAGTTTGACTTTTGCTTTGACTTCAGTTCTGACCCGTTTTAGTGAGGTATAAATATACCTTAGGACTCTCTTAGGACCAGGTCACATGTTGGTATAAACCTCTGTGGTCGGTTCATGAGTTATCCGAGTCTTTTGCGCAATTCCGTCATTCGCCTAAAAGTTGACCGTAACGGCCTTTTAAAATTAAAACGAGTATTTCGGACATGTGAACGGACCAAAACCTTGCTTATTAAATTATAAGCATGTCCTTAAAGTTTCACGTCAATCCGAGGTCTAGAATGAGAGTTATGCTAAAAGGCGCACTTTTAAGAAAGTTTTGTAATTAACGGCGCAATTAGCATAACACCCATCTAACCCAAGTTTTCGTCACCAAAACTTTTACCCACTGTGGTAAAACAATATTTTGGGAATTTTTAAAGATTTTTAATAATTTTTACCTTGCTCATAACCTGCGGTTATGGCTACGGTTCGGTAAATACCGAATATGCCCTTTTTGGCCAAAACGGGAGTTCTACAAGGTCTTTTGACCCGATTCCAGTTGCCACTGATTTTAAATAATAAATAAAGTATTTTAAGCTTTATAAGCTGGTCGGGAAACTCAGGTTTCCTGTAGAACCCGAAAAGCTCTTTTAAAGCCTTTATAATGACCGAAAAGCCCCTACGGGGCATAATATTAAGTTAAACTCGTTACGGGCATTACGGAAGGTATCCTACTGATACCACAATACTTTTAAGGCATATTGACTTAGGAAATAAGCGTAGGACACTTATGGTTAACCGTATCGCCTATTTGCGCACACGGTACGGCTCATGAAACTAGTTTTCGTGCAATAGCCGATATGGGTCAAATTATATTATTTGAACCCCAAAATCCAAAGTATGAACTATAAACCCATATAAAACAAGTCTCTGAACTTGTTGGGTCCAAATCATACTCCATTCTCGGTTTTCGCCTTTTCGTGCGAATTAACCATATCTATATATATCGGAACCAACCAGTCTAGGCTACGGCCATTATAACGACCCGTTAGGATTCTAAGAGGTTAATTAAAACCTTCGTTCCAGATTAGGAGCCCCAGTAAAAGCTATCGGTGACTTGATCTTAATTAAGGATTTATACTTGCAAAGGTAAATACTTTAACTTATTTCCCCTATATGGGCTTGGGTTACGGTATATTAATACCGCTTGATTGAGCATTATATAATTCCATCGCTTAGGGGGTTAATTGATTAAATATGATCGGCTCATTTAAACAGTTTTGTTGCTTATAAGCCTTTGGGGGGTTTAATGACCGTTGTCCCGGATATCCTTGGCATCATTTTACGAAATGGCCACGACCATCGACATCCCGGTGTAGGCGTACACCCGGTATAAAGTGTCGACATTAAAATTAAAAGACGTAGCCGTTGGTTTTTATACTACGGTTTTACGCAAACGTGGTGTGTCTATAAATCTTTAACCCGGCACGACCCGGGCTACTGAACGCATAAAAGAACATGTAAAACGTTCACAAGATTTTATTATAATTTTCCCAAGTTATAAAAGAGTTTGTGCCTTGTGCATTCAAATCAATTTTAATAAACATTTTCAAATGTGTCAGTTGAATGTATTTACCAGTGTAAACTGACGTATTTTCCCCAAAAAGATTAAGTGCAGGTACCTAAACGTAAATTGGCTGGTATTAGCTCCCTAGCGTCAGGATAAGTCTCGCAAGCTTGACTGCAGTATCTGATGGAACAATACTTTATGTTTATTTACGATCCACTGTGGATATATTCAACCACTGTAATACATTTTGATATTACAATCCGAGGTTGAAGTTTATATATTTATCTTATGCTTCCGCTGTGCATTATATAATTGTGTGGTTTGACTATATTGTTGCCAACATCGTCACGGTAATCCCCCACCGGGCCCACCGGTGAGACACGTGGAAATCGGGGTGTGACAGATGGGTGGAAAGATTGGTAAGTATCTTAAAAACTTTGTATATAGGAACTATGTTGACAAAACGCCAAACTAATATATGCGAAAAAATGTGAAACTGCAGCACAGAGCTTTTGCAAACTACTTGCGTATTAAAAAACACCCAAAGCATAAAATCATGAGCAAGACGAAGATTGTCAGACAACATATGGATTGGAGGACAACGTCTAACGTGCTCGACTGTGGGATTTTCGCAATGAGGCATATGGAAACATATATGGGGGATATAGCTCATTGGAGAAGTGGTTTGGCAAAAGAAGGAGCCCCAAATCAACTCCAACAAAGACAACTAAATGAACTAAGGGTAAAATACATTGGAAAAATCTTGTTTCACAGCGAAAATGAAAACAGAAAACAATTGACAAATTGTTTAAGAACATTCTTGGCTTTAGGGGGACAAAAAAATACGTGAATTGTTTGACACAGCAGACAAGAGAATAACACAAAGAATGAAAGATTTAGTAGATTAGCTAAACGCCATGGATTGTAGAATTTTAAGGTTGACTATTGTGTTTTAACCTTTACATTATTACATCTACATGTTTGGTTGTGTGATTTTCTATCATATTTGTGCAAATCAAAGAAAACGCCATGATTAGAATAATTATCAAATAGTAACCATTTAAAACATAAACAACATTAAAAAAGGTTTTAAAACTAAATTAAAACAAGTAGAAAACACAAAAACGCCATATCTATTGGATATCAATAAAACGCCATTAAAACATAAACGCCATTCGTAAAACAAATACTTTTAAAAAACGCTATGTAAAACTAGCAGAAAGATGAAAACGCCATTAAAACATAAACGTCATTGTTAAAAAAATACTTTTTAAAAAAAACGCCATGTAAAACTAGCATAAAGATGATGATTCTTCACCACCAACATCTTCACAACCTTTATCACTTGTTACTCTACCAAACCTTCTTCTTCTCTCTTCAGCTCAAGTACAAAAGCCAATCACTGACATCACTCCTGCAGGGGTCCAATATCCTCTAGAACTTATAGCAATCAGAGAAGAGATCAAATCCTTCTACTTTGAGGATGTCCTTGCTAAAAGGAGTTTGCCATCTGTTGAAGGATATCCCAGGCCTAACAACATTGAAGAATACTTGAAAGTTAAGGCTCAACAAGCAGAAGATATCTCCAAGAGAAATTCACAAGGAAAGTCTGACAAAGAAATTCAAAGGCATTATCAATTTCTGCTCACACGAGTCAGATCTTTGGAGCAGTTTGCAAAGAATGTATGTCAGCAGATATCAGAAAGAGCAGATGAATCCCTAAGAAAAGACTACATTGGAAACATCATGGCTTACAAGACATATAAGGGAGAAAATGTCACGACCCCCGACCCCATCCTGGACGGAATCGGGAGTCGCGAGCAGCCCAGTGGTACCAGTGGTTATTTTTGAAAAATATTGCAGCGGAAATTTCATCAGGACCGTGAGTTATGAAAAAATATCAGAGTTTAGAAACACCGGATTTTGTTTATTTAATAGATGGGATAAACCCATGTTTTACAAAGGTAGTTTAAATAAAAATGATATTTCTTAATTTGATTTAATTAATAAAATAAGCCACTTCTTGAAGTCCTTCAGTGCCGGATCCAATCCTTACTCCAATCTACTGTAATTACCTGAAATGCGTTTTAAAAAGGTTTTGTCAGCGAGGAAATACTGAGTGAATCATTCAGTTTACTGAAAACGACACATTTGTTATAATTTACAGTATTAAGAGCGATTACAATGTTTCTGATATCAACCAACTACCCACAGTATTTGTCACTCGACCCATTGGCCCATTCGTCCAATGGTGTCTGTGACTATGGTCATATCACCCCTTGGCTAACTCGTTGTCCAATGGTGAAGATTATCAAGTAATGTATACAAAACCCCACATACCGGCTGTAACTTGGTGATTACAAAGACTTAATCCCTGTAATTATAACTTTGAAAATAACTTGGAGTTTTGTAAAACAGTTGATAAAAAGAGAATGACTCACTGTATAAGCATGCAGTATTGAATTAACAAGCGTCATGATTCAGATTCTTCTGAGAATTAGCATCTACTTTGATTGTAAGTGTATGGGTAGTGTTTAGTCTACTGATAAGCCGGATAACCTAATTTAAGCGATAATGCACCCGAAACTAGGTAAATAACTAATACAGCATTTACGATAAACTCACGAGATTAAAACCCTCACGACGAATGACAAAGTGCAATCACTTAAACATCCATCGGATTCACAACGAATGACAGAGTCTACCCTGAGTTTGGGCGGCACTCAAACATCCTGTCGGAATCACGACTAATGACAAAGGATAACACTTAAACATCCTGTCGGATAGTTTCAGTCGATCGGATATTGAATCGTAGCAGCGATCGAGTTAATACCCTGTATCGTAGCAGCATTTCGTGATTGTGTGTGTTTGGTAGTAAAACGGCTATAACTCAGTGTATATAATGAATTTTATCGTCGAACCGAAGCCAGAATTCAAGTGCCACTATCCTCTATTTATACTTAAAATTTGTCCCTCTCGCGTGTCGCGAGGGGTCGCCTGGGCGCCGTCGCGTGGCGCGACGGGTTACATTTCTTTGTAGGGTTGCCACGTTCATTTATAGCCTAGGTGAGTCGACAGGTCGATTAAATTCGAATTACACGTAAAACTGTGAAGATAATATCGAATGGGAAATGCCCCTCTCTGAGTTTTAGGGGCCCTGATCCCGATTTTGATTGTTCTGAAAATTTTAGGGTTTGTGCAGAATTATTTGGGTGTCTCAACTAGGGTTTCCTATTGGGTAAATAAAATAATAGATATGACTTTTGATGAGAGTTTCTTAACAAAATAGAATAATAAATAATAGTTTTGGGTAAATCACAAAAAAGAAATAAAACGGTGAGAAAAGAGAATGGACCCACTTTGTAACTTTAGGGTTCAACTAGAAAATCTCCTGGTATAAATTTTGCGTATAACTTTTAGGCTATTAAAATATATAATGCACTCTTGGTAAGTTTAGTACTCCTAATTCAACCTTGTCCCGAAGTCCCGAGATTGAATCCCAACAACTTAGTCGGGCAGAGCCCTGACATATGTTATGAGGCTCAGATCAATCGGAAAGGGTAGCGGTGATCGGGAGTTATAATACTTAAAACGAGGCATGGCATTATTATTATTATTATTATTATTATTATTATTATTATTATTATTATTATAGTAAAAAAAATAAGAATATATATATGATTTCGAAAGAGTGGGTGTAAGAAAATAGAAAGAAGGCTGTACTATTGAAATGATTGATGGTGTCTTATATTTATACTAAACTAGTTTTTGCCACGCCCGCGTTGTGGGGCAATTGATGCGTGCTAGCGTGTATATATTTTAGATGTATATTTAAGCCCTTTTTTTACACTTTTAGCCAAGTTTTAAATTTATAAAACACGATATTTACTAACACTAAACACACATATGGGCAAGTGCACCCATCGTGGACGTAGTATAGTGTTGGTAAGATACCGAGGTCGTCCAAGGACACAAGAGCTTTTAATACCGGTTTATCCTCAACGTCTAATCAAATCAAAAAGTGAAAAAATGTTTTAAACTAAGAAAAATAAAAACTAACTAAATGCTGAAAAATAAGATAAAATAAAAACAGATAGACAAGATGAATCACTTGGATCCGACTCGTGTGTTAGTATAACCTTTGATTATTTTCGCACTTTTGCACTTGTTTAAGAGATTATCTTAGTTATTGTAGTAGGCCCCTCTTTTGAAGGCGACGTTACCCTCAACCCAGTAGTTTGAGTCAGCAAGGATACAATCCTAAAGGGTCGGATTATTGAAAGATAATGAATTAAGTTATTAATGCAAATTGTGGTAGGCCCCGCTTTTGGCGGTGACGTTACCCTCGGCTAAGTAGTCTGAGTCAGCAGGGATACAGTCCTAAATAGCCGGGTTATAGTATTAATAGTAGTTAACTTATGAGGGGGTCAAAGAGTTTGGATCCCCGCCATCCAATACCTATGGGCATTGAAGGAGATCCTACTAAATTTGACCCAGGTCCCAAGCAGGACCTCTAAACGCTGAACAAGGGCAAGACCCTTACCAAACCGTTCCCTTAACCCCCGACCAGGTAGCCAACATACCTCCATATAGACCGTGGAGATATGAATGGTGAAAATCTTTTATTTTATATAGACAGTAAAATAATGCCAAGACACCACGGACAAACGATAAGGAAAGATCACCTTCAACATAAGTAACTAGTTATTAAAGTCATTAATACAAAACCAAATAAAAAGTGCAAAAGATTAAAAATAAAAAGTATTATACTAAACACTTGTCTTCACCAAGTGATGTAAGAGACTTAGGCAAACATGGCCTTGATTGTCAAGAACTCTTACGATCAATCTTGGATCCCGAGACGACTCACACACTCTACGATGGACAATGGATGATGGTGGTGGATGATGGTGTTATGGTGGTGGTGGGTGGTGGATGGAGTGTGAGAGAGGTGGTGTGCCAAGGGATGAGATGGAATGAAACCAAGCACCCCTATTTATAGGCTGAACAGAAGGCTGGGCACGGCCCCGTGTCCGCTGGACACGCCCCCGTGCCCGTCTGACATTCTCTCTCTTCATTAATTGTAATTCGCAATTACAATTAATGCGCCTGCTGTACTTTCACCACGCCCCCGTGCCCGCTGGACACGGCCCCGTGGTGGGCAATGGAAGCTTCTACTGGTTTGTCTTTTCCGCTGCTTCTTGGGCACGGCCCCGTGTTCGCTGGACACGGGGCGTGTTCAGTCTTCTGTTTTCTCTTCTTTGCCTTGGGAGGTGCCGTTGAGGGTCCGGGCAGTCTACTTTTATTCCTTTTCTTGTATTTATGCTAGAATTAGTTGTCTTTTTGCTTCTTTTGTGATTTTGAGCTCATTTCATCCTGAAAATACAAAAGAAAGACAAAAACACTCTTTTTCCAACATTAGTACTTAAAAAGGGTTAGTTTTATGCCTTAATTGATGTGATTTATATGTTGCATTTTACACACATCAAATACCCCCACACTTGAACTTTTGCTTGTCCTCAAGCAAAACTCTTTAAATGTGGCTTACACTCCCAAATGGAATAGGTAGAAGAGAAAGTTTTTAGCTTGTCCTAGAGTGTCGGGAATCCAAGGTCTTTGTAAGTTTTATTTTTATTTATTTACAATCCTATTCGTTATGATTTATTTTGAACGTTTCATAAGATAAATTACTTATTCGGGCATAGCATGCCTTATTAAAATTCCATTTATATACAAGTTCACATACCTCACGGGAGATCACTCAACACTTGGCCGAAGGTGTAATTTTTAGTGTATCACTCGAGAGCGGCATGGAGCTTACGCCTTCCATAGGCTTGCCAAGCAATCAATCCTCCTCCTTTTTAACTTTTTACATTTGTAAATATCAAGATGACTTTTTGGGTGAAGGGTTAGGCTTGGGTTAAAGGTGGGTGGTTTGGGTTAGTTGTTAGTAAAAGAGCGAAAATCGTAAAAAGCGTCGGTTTTCGTGACATACCTTGTTTTTAGTGACTTTTTATTTTGAAGTATTTCTCCAAACAAGCTTTTATATAGCTTTTGTTTGTTTTTGACTTCATCAAAAAAAAATTTTCTTTTTTTTTTTCTTTTTTTTTTCATCACATAAAAAGGCGAGTTTACGAAAAACCGAGCTTGTTACTAAAATAAAGGGTGAAAAATGAAAAGGGTTTTTTTTTTTTTTTGGTGGGTAAAAAGGGTTTTGGGGTAATGAAATGAAAGGTTTAGGCTCAAAGGGGCTATTAGGGGGATTTTGGGTAGGTGGTAAAAAAAAATTGAAAAATAATGGTTTAGAAAGAAAAATATGGTTAGTCCTAATGCCTCCATCACTTACTTACTTGGGTTTAAGTTGGTAAGGACCGGGAATGTATCGTCGTGGCAAGTTCTAGAGTTGTAAGAACCAAGCGGCTATTCACACAAGAAACGAAAAATGAGCATTTAGTCTAAATATGTATATCTTTATGCTCAATAAAGGCTCAAAACTCACTTTTGTGGGAATGGGTTTTTAATGTGATCAAGTATACATAATCGAATTTTTACTAGACTTGTTATGCCGTTTCGTAATTTTCTTATGTTGGTTCTTTGTTATCACGACGCTATCGGTTGTAAATTTGTAAAAATATAACCTTTTTAGAACTTGTTATTCCCAACTTAAACTAAGACAAGTAAATGATAAAAAAAATGAAAAGTTTTTGAAAAAAATTTTGGGGTGTTCAGCGGTTCCAATAGAGTTTTGTGTAAGGCTTGTATTTAGGATTTGCTAAATTCAAGGTTTTAGCATCCCCCCCCCCCACACTTAAATTACACATTGTCCTCAATGTGTCCAAAAATAAGGTTTTTTTGGTTGATTAGAATGTGTAAAAGTAGGTTAAAAAGCAAAGATTTATGTTACTGGCATCCTGGACACGGCCCCGTGTCCATTGGACATGGCCCCGTGGTGAACTGCCAGTAATGAAAACTTACAGAAGATGAACACGGGGGCGTGTCGGTTGGACACGGCCTCGTGTCTGGCAAATAATTGCAGGTCAGTAAACAAACAGCAGGTCTGGGAGATGAACACGGGGGCGTGTCGGCTGGACACGTCCCCGTGTGGACAGTCTGTGAGCCTGAAAGTGTGGACAGTCTGTGAGCCTGAAAAACAAGTTTTGTCTCCCGGTTTCTCCATTTTGGGGCTGCAAGTGCTAATGTTTAGCACCCTAACCCTTGTATTGCACCTGTTTTAATCACTCAATACCAAACCAAACAAACATAAATCATCCTAAATTACCAACGTTAATTGTCCCCACGCATAAAGTAAAAATAAAACAAAGATAAAAGAAATAGTTAAAGAAAGTAAATTGTTCAACAAGCGGCACGCAGGCCGTAAATTGTTTGATAGAGAAGGGTACTTAAACCTGTGGGCTTATCACCAACCTGCCCCTTGTTCCTTCAAGCCTCCTACTCCATGTCTTCATCGCTACCATCACCTCCACCCTCATGCCTCGCCATGTACTCCCGGATGCTACCGATATCATCTTGTATATCGTTAATGTTGCGCTCGATAGCTCCAACCCGGTGGTATGTGTTGTTGGCGAGATTGTAGGTGTTCCTGGTGCACATGAGGTTTTCCTGCAAAAGATCATGTAAACTTTGAAAGTTAGGAAAACCGCCTCCTTGAGAGGAGGATTGACCCGGATCGCCCTGGGGTTGGTACTGATAATGGGGAGGTGGTGCATGAAGAACTAGAGCCTCCTGCGGGTTCCATGCATAGCCTTGTGTCCTTTGAAAGCTCACCGTCCCGTCTTCTGCCTCATAAAGTAAGTTCATGGCTCAGCAAATGTGGTAGTCAACTCGTCCCGACCATGGACTCCTTTCAAAGGACCTTGGGATATTCGTGAAATGCTTGAAAAGACGGTACACCCATCCCCCGAAGAAGATAGGTGTAGGAGCGTGAGCAAGGCGATTTAGGTGCATGTTTCGTAACAGGAGATAAGGAACATCGAGAGGTTTCTGGTTGTGGATGCAGTGAAGGACAACCAAATCCTTCAACCCTACAACGCCACTACTGTCGTGACGCTGGTTCAGCGAGTAGGTGAGGAGCCTGTGAATGTAGCGGTAAAGCGGGTCCCTCAGTTTGGTACTCTTGGTGCTGCTAGGGTTGTAGATTCCTTCACCGATCTGAGCCCATGCGGCTTGACGTTCAGTTGCATCCAAGTCTCGTAACCCTCCAGTATTCTCTTCATTCCCCGATTCCTCTTCACTATATAACCCTATGATAGATCCAAACTGTGCCATGGAGGTTGTGAACGTGGTCCCTCCACATCGGAATGTGACCGCCTCATGGTCAAACGGTTCACACCTTGAGTTGAAAATGAAAGTACTGTAAAACTCCATTGTGCATTGATGCACCGACCTAAGTCGGGTGTTCAATGCAACTGCCAGTGGACCTCTCACGATGTTGTTGAATCGGTCAAGTTGATTCACCATGGTTAACAAGTCGGTACATGCCCGCCTAGGGTACTCCTCCGGTCTTGTTTGTAGTATCTCGTACCGTGCCCTAGCGTCAAGTTCGCTTGCGTTGAACCTCGTGAATTTTGACATCTGAAAGAATACATCAAAAGTTAGTACGAAACAAGGATAATTGTAATGAAACTGCAAACAGTGGGCTGGACACGGCCCCGTGTTCAGCGGACACGGCCCCGTGTCCAGGCGTCTGTAACCCAAAAAATTCATTTTTCGTCCCGGTTTCGAAAACCTGAAAATTTTTAGCCCAATAGTAGCGGTTTCCCCCGAAAATGAAACCCTAAGTGTCGTTTTTCCCAAAACAAACCGTTTACCCTTTCAATTTCGTGTTTTTCGGTTCAAGAACAAGGGTTTGGGGTTTTAGTTGGAAATCAAACGAATCTATCAACAATACATGTTTATTTACTTCCTACTATACTAATCTAAACTACTACTAACAGATTTCATCAAAATTTTTGAGTTCGATCCGGATGAACATGAAGAACCCTAGATTTTTCCCCAATTTTTGATGTTTTAACTACATGCAAGTAACTAATCTAACTACTAATGATGATAGAATCATACCTTGATGTTGTTAAATTTGGTAGTGACGTTGGAAAACTGCGGAAAATCGCCTGGAACCAGAGCGTTTTCGGTTATACGAGGCGTGTGGAATGATGTAACTGATAGGAAAAGAGGGTTTTATCCCGACAGTTGCCTCGACACGGCCCCGTGTCCAGCGGACACGGCCCCGTGCCGAGCAAAGTTTTTGAAAATTTTTTTTTTTTTCGATGTGCTCGTGTGCATGCCCCTTATTTCCAAAAATGGCTAGAAGACTTACCGGTTTTGAAACGTACACTTACCTGTAACATGTCGGGTATGAGTTTATTCGTTAACCGTTTGAAGTGAGATCTCCTCTTCCTCATGCTCAATGGATCCTCGGTAGAGTTTTAGTCGTTGGCCATTGACTTTAAATGGTATCCCATTTCGAGTTTTAATTTCTACTGCACCGTGTGGAAAAACATGGGTGACGGAAAAAGGTCATGACCACCTAGATTTTAGCTTACCAGGAAATAATCGTAGTCGTGAATTAAACAGTAGAACTTGATCTCCTACCCGAAATTCATTAGATCTAATATATTTATCGTGTAAATTTTTCATTCTTTCTTTATAAATTTCGGAGTTAGAATATGCATAATTCCTTAGCTCGTCTAATTCATTTATTTGACAAAATCGATTTTTACCGGCATTTTCTAAATCTAAGTTCACGTTTTTTATTGCCCAGTAGGCTTTGTGAGCTATTTCTACTGGCAAGTGACAACTTTTTCCATAGACAAGTTTATATGGGGTTGTGCCTATAGTGGTTTTATAAGCAGTTCGAAAAGCCCATAAAGCGTCGTCTAATTTGTCAGCCCATTCTTTTTTATTTATTCCTGCGGTTTTTTCAAGTATTCGTTTTAAACCTCGATTAGTCACTTCGGCTTGCCCATTTGTTTGAGGGTGATATGTTGTTGAGACCCGGTGATAGACCCCATACCTTGTTAATATTTTTTCGAGTTGATGATTGCAAAAATGGGTACCTCTATCACTTATTAAAGCTTTTGGTGTCCCGAAACGAGAAAACAGTTTTTTCAAAAATTTTACCACTACCCTTCCATCATTTGTTGGAAGAGCCTCGGCCTCCGCCCATTTAGACAAGTAATCGACTGCCACAAGTATATATTTGTTTCCCTTTGAAGGTGGGAAGGGTCCCATGAAATCGAGTCCCCACACGTCAAAGATTTCACAGACGAGAATGCCATTTTGAGGCATTTCGTTTTTGGAAGAAATATTACCTGATCTCTGGCAGGCATCACATGTCTTCACAAGGTTTTGTGCATCCTTGTAAATGGTTGGCCAGTAAAATCCTGAATCAAATACCTTTCGTGCGGTACTTGCGGCACCATGATGTCCTCCGTATGGACCTTCATGACAATGACGGAGAATTCTTCGTGCTTCATTACCATGGACACACCTTCGGATGAGCTGGTCGGCACACATTTTGAAAAGATAGGGGTCTTCCCAAAAGTAATGCTTTACATCAGCAAATAATTTCTTTCTTTGATGATGTGGCCATCCTTTGGTGACTATACCGCTAGCAAGGAAATTAGCGTAGTCGGCATACCATGGCTCTTGTCTACTTTCCATCATTTCCAAGGATTCAGTGGGAAATTTCTCGTTGATTTGCTCGTCTCTGGTTGTCTTCAAAGCTGGGTCTTCTAAGCGTGAGAGATGATCTGCAGCAGTGTTTTCTGCTCCTCTTTTGTCCTTGATTTCGATGTCGAATTCTTGGAGGAGTAGAATCCATCTGATCAAACGGGGTTTTGCGTCTTGTTTCTTGAAGAGTGATGTGCTGAAAATGGGTTAACTAATTTAACTAAAATTACCCTAAATCTAGACTCTCTAAGTTTTAAATTTATAAAACTAAGACTCTCTAAACCCTAAATCACACGACCGGCAAGTGTACCGATCGATGAAGTATAGCCTAAGGAAGTCCAAGTATCGAACCTAAGAGACTCTACTGATTACGCTAACGACTCTACCTAGACTTAAACTGACACGACTCAACTAATTGTTTATTGATTGGGGGTTTCTAAATATCCTAAAATTCTAATAAAATAATAATAAAATACTAGACACGAACTCGCACGAAGGTTGAACTCAAGGATGATGAAGGAACTACCTAGACAGGAATCCTGATTGCTTTTAGTTATGATTATAATTGGAAGTTGTCTGCTATGGAACCGGGATCTTGGGATTCTCACCCCTCGGGAAATCAGAGGACCCCTAATCCTTCTCAAGAGCGCGCTAAGACCCCCTAAAGGTTGTTAAATTACCGATTATTAGACTCCTTTACAAGACATCTAATGGGTTTATAAAAGTATCCTAAAAGGCTCACTCCCTTACGAGATCTAAACCTAGGATAGGCTTGTTTTCTCAGCTAGACTTGCTAGACAGCAGCCAAAAGGTTAACTTCCTAAGAAGGACCCACCTTACGGTTTAATCACTTAGACCTAGCAATAATCTCGCACCTTACAGCTATTGATGATTAGTAGAACACTTGATTTTATAAAATTACCAATTATTACTTCTAAGGTTTATCGGCCGATTTAACCCTAAAGATTCTAGATTTATTACGTGATATAGACAGTCACCAAAACCTAAAATCTAGCACGATTCTATTATGTGATAAAGACCGTCACCAAGATTCATGCGAAGCGATAATTAATCATTAAACAAAATCAAGCATGCAAACACATCTAACTGATAGAACAAACCGTTTACAATTTATAAACAATCCATAGCTTCCATAAATCCAAAAATAATCAAAACTTAAGCAATCATTCAACCATATCTAGGTAGTAACAAGAAGTCTAGCCAATAATCATTACGAACAAAGTCTCAAAAATAATCAAGCAAGGTTCAAATAATGAATTCATTGAATAAAAACAAAAAAAGTAGAAAATAAAAGAAACCGAATGGCAAAACCCGGTTATTCCTTGCTCTCCAAGCTTCTTGTTTCAACCCAAGGATTCCGTGGCTCAAAACCTCACCAAAGATGCTCCAAAAATTCTCTCTTGCTCCTGCCTTCGTGCGTATATTATCTGCCGTCTAATGTTACGTATCTCCTTTTTTTTTTCTATTGTCGAATAAATATCTCCCCTCAAAAGATGTATCTTTTTATATATTTTTTTTTTCACCTCACTTGTCTGCCGCCTCAAATCTAATTGCCCTCCTGTCTTCGGCCCAATCACCAGTCCGTTTGATTTTCTTTTGTTTCCTATATATCAAGATTATTATGGCTGCCCAATATATGTGTGGCCCAATAATAATACTTCAAATATGGCAGCCTCCCCTCTAACTCCAATCTTCCTCTCTCTATATATATTATTGTTCTTTCACTAATTCCCATGTTCTTTCACTAATTCCCACCAACCAACCGACTTCCCCCTCAATATAATTGGGCCACCCCCAAGTTCTTATTTTTTGATTGGCTGCCATTAAGGTTCCTTATGCATAACAAGCCAAACTCATAAAAGATTTACGTAGACATGCATTCTTTTTTTTTTACTCTTGGCGACCCACCAAAATCACGATATATATATTTTATTATTGTCCAGCCGTCCCTATTATCTCTGATTCGTCCACTTGAGTGTATGTCCCTTTCATAATTTGAGTTGAACTCAAACATTCACAT
Source organism: Helianthus annuus (assembly GCF_002127325.2). Classification (NCBI taxonomy): domain Eukaryota; kingdom Viridiplantae; phylum Streptophyta; class Magnoliopsida; order Asterales; family Asteraceae; genus Helianthus; species Helianthus annuus. The sequence continues at coordinate 123,253,499 of NC_035437.2, forward strand.
TTTTGAATCATAAAATAACATGGTGGTGTAGTGGGTCTAGTCTCACTAATCTCTATAGCCCATTAACTTATAAAATAGAGATAGTGGCCCTGACCCAATTAAGTAAACTAGCGGCAATTTTACTTCGGTCCCTGGCACACCACTCTGCTCAACTGGCTGGTCATTTGCATATTGCTCGTTTTTGCTCCATTTGCACCAGAACCTGCCAAAACACAAAATACTATAATATACTACTAAAACTAAAAAATAATAAATAAAAACTATACAAATATTATACAATTTACACGGGATAAATATGCGTATTTTACCCCACATCAAATATCCCCATACTTAACCTTTTTTCGTCCCCGAAAAAGAATTATGCAAAACGGAATCATAATCAAGGTAATCATTCGGGCCAAAACGTATATTCATTTATTAAAATCGAAACATGTGTTAGCTACGATTGCGAATATTTCGATCCTCTTAAACCCAAACCCGGTTCCGAGCCCTTATCATGCAAGTTTAGTTCAATTATAGTCAATCTACCTAGGGTCTCACACTAGAAATCGCAAGTACATCTAATCCCACCTCAAACTTATAGGACAAAAGGAACGATCACTGGAACAATTCCCAACCGTTTTATATCAAAACCAAGAGAGTTTACAATCAAACAATTTTTTTTTCTCTTTTTTTTCATTTTTTTTTCTTTTATTCGTGAGTCTAGACGGTGCTTTCCCAAAACAAGAGGCAATCCGGCTGCAGATTCGCTATCCCCAACCACAGACTACTTAGTTTCGGTACTTTTTTATTATTTTTCCTTTCTTTTCTTGCTTTGCACAGTCGATTTCACACACCCTAGCGGTAATCCGATTGTAGAGTCGCTATCCCCAACCAAGACTACATAGAAGTGGCTACTTTCATTTAGTTTCTAGCTCACTTTTATTCTATTTTTTTTTTCATGATCACATACTCTAACGGTTTTAACTTATAACGGTGCCCCTTATGTTATTTTTGGCGGTTTCGATTTCCCCACTTTCCTAGATGAGAACCCACTAGTAGACCGACATTTAGGTATATTAAGATCAAAGGAACCTAGAACCGAATCGAGCCTACCCGCATATCCCAAACTAGACACAAGCACGATAATATTATCTCATATTATTATTATTTGCGCCCGAACAAAAATCCGACTTTTCTATCATCTTCCGTTTTTAGTTTGCAAACTTCTTATTTCAAAAGACATTTTCTGATTTTTTTAATTTTTTTTAATTTTGGAATTTTTTAATTTTTTTGTATTTTCCAATTTTTGACTCAAACGACTCACTAACTAGACACACTGAACACTAGTCCCCATCCCCACACTTAAACTTTACATTTCCTTCAATGTAAGATGGAAACCGACTCAAAAAACTAAAAAATAAATAAGAAATAAAAAAAAGGCAAATCGGAAAGGACTTAGCTGGTAATATTCGCAGATGCTCCAAAACTCTCGTCCAATCCAGCTCGATCGTATAGCATTTCATTCGCGATCGGCTTTGACTCTAACTGGTACACTCGATAAACGCCTGGAATTAGATAAGCAGCTCCAAAATCACCCGAATGGAGATTGAGTACGGGTGGTACATATTCAAACCTGCATAAACAAAAACAAGCAAAAACCAAAGCAGTACCGACTCTAAAAAAAACGACTCAAAAACTACTAAGACTCAATATACAAAAACCACGACTCTATACAAACTCTACAAAACCTCCCCACACTTGAACTTAATCAGGAGGTTTCTCTTTGATCTGGACCCGGTCCAACCCATTTAATTCCACCCGATCCTCAAAAATATTCAAAAATATAATGGTGGAATAATAAAAGAATTTTAAATATTTAACCGGGTTAAAACACCAAAATTTGAATTTACCTGGCAGTAGCCACCGAATCACGATCCCAGGTGTTCTTCTCATTGCCTCCTCCCGTGGTATTAAACTTGTACTCGCATTCGCTATCAGTACCACGGGCCAGCTGTGGTGTTCTTCCTCTTCCACCACCACCACTTCTTCTTCTTTGATGTCCGTCATTGGGTTTCCTGCAAGTAAGGCTTCTAAGTATGCAAGGTCACCCTCCGGATCAAACGTACCTACTTCTTCATCTACCGACAAACCCTCTAATTCATCTGCAAATTCTCTCTCCCAAAATAGATTATCTTCATTTTCCTCATCCTCTTCATCTGACAAATCCCATATTGGTTCGGTGGGATAAGACTCATCATTAGAGATATCTCGGTCAATTAGATCACCTGTCATTAAGAGAGTAGAAAGAGCAGAACAAGGTAGAGAGAATAGAAAAAAAAAACTAACTAAAAATAAAAAATAAAAAAATTTACACAACTATACAAGTAGCACAGATGATGTCAATTAAGTCTAATCGAAGCCAATGAACGCAATCGCCAAGAGTCCCCGGCAACGGCGCCAAAAACTTGATGTGCTGAAAATGGGTTAACTAATTTAACTAAAATTACCCTAAATCTAGACTCTCTAAGTTTTAAATTTATAAAACTAAGACTCTCTAAACCCTAAATCACACGACCGGCAAGTGTACCGATCGATGAAGTATAGCCTAAGGAAGTCCAAGTATCGAACCTAAGAGACTCTACTGATTACGCTAACGACTCTACCTAGACTTAAACTGACACGACTCAACTAATTGTTTATTGATTGGGGGGTTTCTAAATATCCTAAAATTCTAATAAAATAATAATAAAATACTAGACACGAACTCGCACGAAGGTTGAACTCAAGGATGATGAAGGAACTACCTAGACAGGAATCCTGATTGCTTTTAGTTATGATTATAATTGGAAGTTGTCTACTATGGAACCGGGATCTTGGGATTCTCACCCCTCGGGAAATCAGAGGACCCCTAATCCTTCTCAAGAGCGCGTTAAGACCCCCTAAAGGTTGTTAAATTACCGATTATTAGACTCCTTTACAAGACATCTAATGGGTTTATAAAAGTATCCTAAAAGGCTCACTCCCTTACGAGATCTAAACCTAGGATAGGCTTGTTTTCTCAGCTAGACTTGCTAGACAGCAGCCAAAAGGTTAACTTCCTAAGAAGGACCCACCTTACGGTTTAATCACTTAGACCTAGCAATAATCTCGCACCTTACAGCTATTGATGATTAGTAGAACACTTGATTTTATAAAATTACCAATTATTACTTCTAAGGTTTATCGGCCGATTTAACCCTAAAGATTCTAGATTTATTACGTGATATAGACAGTCACCAAAACCTAAAATCTAGCACGATTCTATTATGTGATAAAGACCGTCACCAAGATTCATGCGAAGCGATAATTAATCATTAAACAAAATCAAGCATGCAAACACATCTAACTGATAGAACAAACCGTTTACAATTTATAAACAATCCATAGCTTCCATAAATCCAAAAATAATCAAAACTTAAGCAATCATTCAACCATATCTAGGTAGTAACAAGAAGTCTAGCCAATAATCATTACGAACAAAGTCTCAAAAATAATCAAGCAAGGTTCAAATAATGAATTCATTGAATAAAAACAAAAAAAGTAGAAAATAAAAGAAACCGAATGGCAAAACCCGGTTATTCCTTGCTCTCCAAGCTTCTTGTTTCAACCCAAGGATTCCGTGGCTCAAAACCTCACCAAAGATGCTCCAAAAATTCTCTCTTGCTCCTGCCTTCGTGCGTATATTATCTGCCGTCTAATGTTACGTATCTCCTTTTTTTTTTCTATTGTCGAATAAATATCTCCCCTCAAAAGATGTATCTTTTTATATATTTTTTTTTTCACCTCACTTGTCTGCCGCCTCAAATCTAATTGCCCTCCTGTCTTCGGCCCAATCACCAGTCCGTTTGATTTTCTTTTGTTTCCTATATATCAAGATTATTATGGCTGCCCAATATATGTGTGGCCCAATAATAATACTTCAAATATGGCAGCCTCCCCTCTAACTCCAATCTTCCTCTCTCTATATATATTATTGTTCTTTCACTAATTCCCACCAACCAACCGACTTCCCCCTCAATATAATTGGGCCACCCCCAAGTTCTTATTTTTTGATTGGCTGCCATTAAGGTTCCTTATGCATAACAAGCCAAACTCATAAAAGATTTACGTAGACATGCATTCTTTTTTTTTTACTCTTGGCGACCCACCAAAATCACGATATATATATTTTATTATTGTCCAGCCGTCCCTATTATCTCTGATTCGTCCACTTGAGTGTATGTCCCTTTCATAATTTGAGTTGAACTCAAACATTCACATTTTTGAATCATAAAATAACATGGTGGTGTAGTGGGTCTAGTCTCACTAATCTCTATAGCCCATTAACTTATAAAATAGAGATAGTGGCCCTGACCCAATTAAGTAAACTAGCGGCAATTTTACTTCGGTCCCTGGCACACCACTCTGCTCAACTGGCTGGTCATTTGCATATTGCTCGTTTTTGCTCCATTTGCACCAGAACCTGCCAAAACACAAAATACTATAATATACTACTAAAACTAAAAAATAATAAATAAAAACTATACAAATATTATACAATTTACACGGGATAAATATGCGTATTTTACCCCACATCAAAGAGGTACATGATGGCTGCATGATCTGTATAAACTACTGTTTTAGAAAGAACAAGATAAGAACGAAATTTATCAAAAGCAAATACCACTGCTAGTAATTCTTTTTCTGTAGTTGTATAATTTTCTTGTGCATCATTAAGAGTTTTACTAGCATAATAAATTTGGTGGAAATGCTTTTCTTTTCTTTGTCCCAAAACTGCTCCAACAGCAAAGTCACTTGCATCACACATGATTTCGAAAGGAAATTTCCAATCTGGCGCTATCATGATAGGTGCATTGACTAGCATTTCCTTGAGGGTTAGAAATGCTTGATTGCATTCCTTGTCAAAGATGAAGGGTGCATCTTTTTCAAGTAATTTTGTTAGAGGCCTTGAAATTTTTGAAAAGTCCTTGATAAACCTTCTATAAAATCCGGCATGTCCTAGGAAACTTCTGATTGCTCTTACAGAGGATGGAGGAGGTAATCGAGAAATAGTTTCTATTTTTGCTCGATCAACTTCCATTCCTTCGCTTGAGATTTTGTGACCGAGTACTATTCCCTCTGTTACCATGAAATGGCATTTTTCCCAGTTAAGGGCGAGGTTAGTTTCCTCACATCGGGATAGCATTCGTTCAAGATTATCGAGGCATTGGTCATATGAGTCTCCAAAGATGGAAAAGTCGTCCATGAAGACTTCCATTGTCTTTTCTATCATATCATGGAAAATGGCCACCATACAACGTTGGAATGTTGCAGGCGCATTACATAGACCGAATGGCATGCGTCGATATGCGAAGGTTCCGTAGGGACATGTGAAAGTTGTTTTCTCTTGGTCTTCTGGTGCTATCGGTATTTGAAAGTAACCTGAAAAACCATCTAAGAAACAATAAAATTTATGACCGGACAATCTTTCTAACATTTGATCAATGAAGGGTAAAGGAAAGTGGTCTTTCCTTGTTGCCTCATTTAATCGCCTATAATCTATACAAACTCTCCATCTTGTGACGGTTCTTGTTGGTATTAATTCATTTTTCTCATTAGTTATTACCGTCATACCTCCTTTCTTTGGGACTACTTGAACGGGACTTACCCACGGGCTATCGGAGATAGGGTAGATTAGTCCGGTGTCAAGTAGTTTGATGACTTCATTCTTAACCACTTCTTGAACATTGGGGTTCACTCTTCGTTGTGGTTGAATTACCGTTTTGTAGTCATCATTCATTAAAATTTTGTGCGTGCACATGGAAGGGCTTATTCCTTTAATATCTACAAGCTTCCAAGCGATCGCGTTTTTGTGTTTTTTAAGTAGGCTAATTAATTTCTCTTTTTCTACGTTACTTAATTTAGATGAAATAATCACCGGTAAACTACCATCTTTGCCTAGAAAAGCATATTCCAAACCTTTAGGAAGTTCTTTGAGCTCAAGGGGTGGGTCTTTAGAAGACACCTTATTTTGTGGCTCATCTAGATTAAGAACCTTAAAGGTTTGTTCTATGGCTATCTCTTCTTCGACAAAGTGGTCTTCTTCGTTAGTCGTATCGGGTGGTTCAGCTTCATCTTCAATTAGGGGGTCATCATTGCCAAAAGGATATTTCATTGAACGCTCAAGGTCTATGCTCCTTTTGAATGCCCCTAACTGAAGAGGTAGATTGTTGAATTTCCGGTTTTTCAAAGCTTTATGAGTTTGTACAAAAGGTTTTCCCAAGACTAGTGGGGCGTCATCGAGGATGACAAAGTCGGTTGGGATTATCAATTGATTTGTTTGAACCAAAACATCTTCAACTACACCGATTGATTTTATCACTTTTCGATCGGATAGAAAAATGGGAATTTGAAGTGGAGTAAAATCACTAATACTTAATTTTTCAAAAATGTAGTTAGGCATCATGTTAAAACAAAGATCTTTATCAATGGTGATATTGCTAATAAATGAATTTTGAAAAAAACATGGAACCGGTGTAATGTTAATTTCAAAAGGGTCTTCTTTTATTAGCGAAGTTTGATCATTAGTTAACTTAACACTTACTAATTGTTTGATTTTAGCACTAGTGTTTAACTCTTTTAAAAACTTGGCATGAGGGGTTACTAAACAATGATTTTCGAAAGTAGGTGACAAGAGAATAGTTTCTTCAGAATTAGACTCTTCATGAATTCTAACATTATCGGACTCACCTTTTTCATTGTTTAACTCATGTGTCGGTTTTTCACTTTCTTGTTCTTCCATTTTTACATTTTCAACTACCGCTACGTTATTATTACAATTTAATTCTTCTCTTGCGCGGGATTCCTCTTCCCTTGCGCGAGATTCTTTCATGTAACGTTCGATAGTTTTAATGTGTTCTAATATCCAATTGGTCACTTCGGTGAGAGAAAAAGAATTTGGATCCTCAAAGCTTGAATCCGGTTGTTCGATCCTTGGTTCCTCATAATACTCATATGAAGTAGATGGTTCACACCATTGTTCTTCATTGTAAGTATATGATGGATAAGGGTCGAAACTTTGTTCTTCATAGTACTCATATGAGGTGGGTTGTTCATGCCATGGTTCCTCATAATAAGAATATGAAGGTGGTGGCTCATATCTTGAGTCTTCAAAGTATGAGTATGAAGGCTCATACCTTGGTTCCTCAAAATATGAGTATAAGGGAGGAGGTTCATACCTTTGGTCTTCATAGGATGTGTATGAAGTTGATGGCTCGTACCTGGGCTCCTCATAGTAGTCGTATGAAGTGGATGGTTGATATGAGTTATTATATTGAACCGAGCGTGTGTTACGACAATTAGTGCAATAATTACCCCTATAATCATCCTCATCGTAGGTGTAGTTGTAACCTCTTGAGTATTGATCCATAAGAATCACTCAACAGACCACAACTGAGTCTCGGGACCAGAAAACAAAAATAAGACGGAAACAGAAGCTGGACACGGCCCCGTGTTCAGTGGACACGGCCCCGTGTTCAGGGACTGTATCTGGGCGTTTTAATTAAAGTTACTGGTCACGTTGAGCACGGGGGCGTGTTCAGTGAGCACGGCCCCGTGTTCAGACTCTGTATCTGGGTATCTAACTAAAAATATGCAGCACGGGGGCGTGTTCAGCGAGCACGGCCCCGTGTTCAGGCTACTGTAAATGCAAACTAAACTAAAATGCAGGAAAATGTGCGCGCGTTTTGAAAAGGTTTTGAAAAACTGATTAGGCCGTCGATTTTAAGCTTTCTTAAAATCCTTGTGTCCCCGGCAGCGGCGCCAAAAACTTGATGCGTGCTAGCGTGTATATATTTTAGATGTATATTTAAGCCCCTTTTTTACACTTTTAGCCAAGTTTTAAATTTATAAAACACGATATTTACTAACACTAAACACACATATGGGCAAGTGCACCCATCGTGGACGTAGTATAGTGTTGGTAAGATACCGAGGTCGTCCAAGGACACAAGAGCTTTTAATACCGGTTTATCCTCAACGTCTAATCAAATCAAAAAGTGAAAAAATGTTTTAAACTAAGAAAAATAAAAACTAACTAAATGCTGAAAAATAAGATAAAATAAAAACAGATAGACAAGATGAATCACTTGGATCCGACTCGTGTGTTAGTATAACCTTTGATTATTTTCGCACTTTTGCACTTGTTTAAGAGATTATCTTAGTTATTGTAGTAGGCCCCTCTTTTGAAGGCGACGTTACCCTCAACCCAGTAGTTTGAGTCAGCAAGGATATAATCCTAAAGGGTCGGATTATTGAAAGATAATGAATTAAGTTATTAATGCAAATTGTGGTAGGCCCCGCTTTTGGCGGTGACGTTACCCTCGGCTAAGTAGTCTGAGTCAGCAGGGATACAGTCCTAAATAGCCGGGTTATAGTATTAATAGTAGTTAACTTATGAGGGGGTCAAAGAGTTTGGATCCCCGCCATCCAATACCTATGGGCATTGAAGGAGATCCTACTAAATTTGACCCAGGTCCCAAGCAGGACCTCTAAACGCTGAACAAGGGCAAGACCCTTACCAAACCGTTCCCTTAACCCCCGACCAGGTAGCCAACATACCTCCATATAGACCGTGGAGATATGAATGGTGAAAATCTTTTATTTTATATAGACAGTAAAATAATGCCAAGACACCACGGACAAACGATAAGGAAAGATCACCTTCAACATAAGTAACTAGTTATTAAAGTCATTAATACAAAACCAAATAAAAAGTGCAAAAGATTAAAATAAAAAGTATTATACTAAACACTTGTCTTCACCAAGTGATGTAAGAGACTTAGGCAAACATGGCCTTGATTGTCAAGAACTCTTATGATCAATCTTGGATCCCGAGACGACTCACACACTCTACGATGGACAATGGATGATGGTGGTGGATGATGGTGTTATGGTGGTGGTGGGTGGTGGATGGAGTGTGAGAGAGGTGGTGTGCCAAGGGATGAGATGGAATGAAACCAAGCACCCCTATTTATAGGCTGAACAGAAGGCTGGGCACGGCCCCGTGTCCGCTGGACACGCCCCCGTGCCCGTCTGACATTCTCTCTCTTCATTAATTGTAATTCGCAATTACAATTAATGCGCCTGCTGTACTTTCACCACGCCCCCGTGCCCGCTGGACACGGCCCCGTGGTGGGCAATGGAAGCTTCTACTGGTTTGTCTTTTCCGCTGCTTCTTGGGCACGGCCCCGTGTTCGCTGGACACGGGGCGTGTTCAGTCTTCTGTTTTCTCTTCTTTGCCTTGGGAGGTGCCGTTGAGGGTCCGGGCAGTCTACTTTTATTCCTTTTCTTGTATTTATGCTAGAATTAGTTGTCTTTTTGCTTCTTTTGTGATTTTGAGCTCATTTCATCCTGAAAATACAAAAGAAAGACAAAAACACTCTTTTTCCAACATTAGTACTTAAAAAGGGTTAGTTTTATGCCTTAATTGATGTGATTTATATGTTGCATTTTACACACATCAGCAATAAACCGAATATTTCTCTCTCATAACATGTATGTCTGTATAGAGGGCAAAATCGTAATTATATTTTGAGCTGGAGGCGAAATCATAATTTTAAACTGAGAGTAAAATCATGATTTTGAGCTGGGGGATCATAATTTTATTTTGAACTGTGGGCAAAAACGTAATTTTGAGCGGAGGGCAGAAGCGTAATTTTAAGGTAGAGGGAAAACCAACAGTTTATTTTGAACTGGGGGCAAAACCGTAATTTTAAACGAATGGCGAAACCGCAATTTTAAACTGAGAAGAAAATTAAAAATGAGTTTTTTGACCCGAGGGCAAAAGCGTAATTTTGAGCTATGGGCAAAATTATAATTTTATTTTGAGCTGGGGGCAAAAACGTATTTTTCACGAAGGACGAAAGCGTAATTTTATACCGAAAAGAAAATCAAATTAAAAAAAGGTTGGTCCAATAGGGGAGTGCTTAAAAAAAGGTTGGTCCAATGGGGGAGGGTCAGGCAGCTGCCTGGCACTATTCCCCCATTTGATGATTGTATATATAGTAAACTAGTAGATGCACCGCCCGCTTTGCGGGGCGATGGCCGAATAATTCTCAATCAATTACAAAAAGACTACTATAATTTTGTTATGAAAAAAAAACAATGATATGACCGTAGTTTTGGGCTTCTCTCTCATGACATGTGTGTCTGTACAGAGGGCAAAATCGTAATTATATTTTTAACCGGAGGCGAAATCATAATTTTAAACTGAGAGAAAAATCATAATTTTTAGCTAGGGGGAAAACATATTTTCATTTTGAACGGTGGGCAAAAGTGTAATTTTGAGCTGAGGGCAGAATCGTAATTTTAAGCTAGAGGAAAAAACAACATTTTATTTTTAGGTGGCGGCAAAAATGTAATTTTAAACGGAGAGCGAGCTTAGGGTAGAATAATAATTTTGAGCTAGAGGAAAAAACAACATTTTATTTTGAACTGGGGTAAAAACGTAATTTAAACGGAGGGTAAACCGTAATTTTAAACTGGGAACAAAATTAAAAATGAGTTTTTGATCCGAGGGCAAAAGCGTAAATTTGAGCTAGTGGCAAAATTAAACTTTTATTTTTAGCTAGGGGAAAAAACGTAATTTTAAACAAATGACGAAATCGTAATTTTAAACTGAAAGTAAAATTAAATTAAATATGGGGTGGTCCAATAGGGAAGTGTCAGGCAAGGTGCCTGGCACTATTCCCTCATCTTCATTTTGTATATGTGGTATTGCCTGGCACTATTCCCTCATCTTCATTTTGTATATGTGGTAAATAAAATAAAATAAAATGTATGATAGCTTTGTATTTAGACAAAGTTTCTTGTTGTGCCACGTATCCAGAAGATTTGTATATAGGACATATATATATATAAAGGCACACGTAGACATGTAGATATTTCATATGCACTTGATTTTAAATTTAATTATTTTATTATTCTATTTCATACGGAATTATTGTACGATTTATATATTGATTTGTTATTACTAGTTTATATGAAATTCTTAAGTTTATTATTATTTATTATTTTATAATTAATTCAAATGCTTTACCTATTTGCTGTGTATAACTTCTAAAATATAACGTTCTAAAAATTAATAAATATGTTTTTAGAATGAGAATATTTTTGTCTATATTTGGGTCTAAGTTTCATTAAAACAGAGTAGGTTCAAATATAATGTTTTTATAATTTAGTTATTAGACGGTCACCAAGCCCGTCTAAGTACTTCATATTTCTAACAGTCGACTTACCCGTAATCTACCCGTCTAATAATATAAGTTTTTTATATACTTTTATTTTATTAGAAAGGTCACCTATATCCAGGCCAATTAATTAATATAATATTTCAACCAACTATATATAAAATAGTGTTTAAAACTATTTAGGTTGAATAGTTATATTAAAAATAAACTAGTTACTAGTTACTAGTGGTTAATAAATTTAACCAACCTATAATTCTTATATAAAAATAGGAATGTTACAGAAAAACACATGTACAAAGAATGGACCATTTTCTGAGCTTGAAAGTGAAGCAGCCAGGATTTAAGAAATGATCAAGAAAAAGGTAAAACAAACTCCACCTGATTGGGCAAAATACAATAAGAATGTACCTGATAAGGCATTGGAACTGAAGAGAATGAAAGAGGAATTAATCACTGCTGATTTTGGGTCTAAAAATCAAGTGTCAAGGTGGAGAGAATACAAAGTCAGGGCCAGCTACAAAAAGTTGGAAGAGTTAAGAAAGAAAGATCCAAACACACCTCAAAAACCTGACTACCCTGAAGCAGAGGTTTCAACAAGACCACCAAAGCTGCAAATCAGGAGAGCCGCTGCTCCACCTGGTGCCCTTCTTTATCAAAGGAGAAGGCAAAAACATATGGATGCAGAAACAGCAGAAGAAATAGCTGTTGGTAATGAAGTTATAAAGATGGTTTATAAACAAATGATGGCTGACATTCCTGAACTTGCTCAAGCTCAAAGCACTGCTCAGTCAGTCATCACCAGGCCAGCATCTCCAAACTCCTCATCTAATAAAAATCTCCTAAGAAACCCACCAGACTCAAAAGTACTAAAATGGAAAACTGACAAACAGACCCATGTACTGACTGTGATCAAGTCTAGTGGAGAAGTGAAGAAAATATCAAGGGAACAAGCACTTGGTCTGAATGTTGAAGATCTGCAGGATCTACTTGATCTTCCACTTTGCAGGGATGAAGATGACACAGATGCCTTAGACTTTGAGTTACAACTCAAAGGGCAGATAAGGGAACTTTTGATGAGGCAATAAAGATCTACAATAATGAAGGGTTTTGGCATTATCTGTTCCAGGGGGAGATTGTTGGGATTGAACCCTATCAGAGGAACAGATAATTAAAGCCAAAACTGGATCAGAGCAGTGGATCCAAAATAAGCAGAAGTTATGTATACAAGTATCTCCCCTTGAAAGTGGTTTCAACATCTGATGACATCCATCCACTGATCCTTTACAACATCTGCTAATTACAACTACTGTCCAAGTTAAAAGCTGATGAAGACTAAAGCCCTGTTGATCAAGCTACTGCTATGAGTCAAGCACTGCTGAAGTTAACAAGTACTGTTGGAGTCACAACAGTGGAAGGATAAAGCAATAGTTTAGTTTTCTTATGTAATGTATTGTAAACAGTAGATAGCATAGCAGTGTTTGTATTAGATCAGTTGTTAGAGTTTGTTAGGAGGTTAGATGTCACTTGCATGGTGACGTCAGCAAAGATGCCACAGTGGTTGAGGCGTGCCTATAAATAGAACAGTACCCTATACTGTTCTATTAGCTCTTCACCACTTTTCTTCCTGTACGAACAATCACTGTGAGCTCAGGCTGAGGGGGAGTTTGTTACATGCATGCATTGTAATCGTAGCTAAATAAATTCAATCATTCAGTTCTTTGTGAAAGTGTGTGTTAAAAGCAATTCTCCTATTTGATTATGTGCAAAGTTTATTTCCATCTTAATTCCGTTGCATTACTTGTTCATCTTTCATCTTAAAACAAACGTAAAACACAATCAATCCAAACTCAGATCCTAACATTTAACCCTGAAAATACAAAAGGAAGACAAAAGCACACTTTTTCCAACATTAGTACTAAAAAAAGGTTAGTTTTATGCCTCATTTGATGTAACTTATATGTTGCATTTTACACACGTCAACAAGTATGAAGGATGGGTGTAAAGATTGGTAAGTATCTTAAAAACTTTGTATATAGGAACTATGTTGACAAAACGCCAAACTAATATATGCGAAAAAATGTGAAACTGCAGCACAGAGCTTTTGCGAACTACTTACGTATTAAAAAACACCCAAAGCATAAGATCATGAGCAAGGCGGAGATTGTCAGACAACAGATGGATTGGAGGACAACGTCTAACGTGCTCGAGTGTGTGATTTTCGCAATGAGGCATATGGAAACATACATGGGGCATATAGCTCATTGGAGAAGTGGTTTGGCAGAAGAAGATGCCCCAAATCAACTCTAGCAAAGACAGCTAAATGAACTAAGGGTAAAATACATTGGAAAATCGTGCTTCATAGCGAAAATGAAAACATAAAACAATTGACAATTTGTGTAAGAACATTCTTGGCTTTAGGGGGACAAAAATACGTGAATTGTTTGACACAGCAGACAAGAGAATAGCACAAAGAATGAAATATTTTGTAGATTAGCTAAACGCCATGGATTATAAATTTTAATGTTGACTATCGTGTTTTACTCTTTACATTATTACATCTACATGCCATGTTTGGTTGTGTGATTTTCTATCATATTTGTGCAAATCAAAGAAAACGCCATGGTTAGAATATTTAACAAATAGTAACCATTTAAAACATAAACAACTGTAAGTCCCGTGAGGATCTATCAATGATATCAATCTGAACTTATGTAAGTGCGGAATTCAAACACAAGTCGATTCAAGAATGAATATAAGATCAAATAAGAAACAATAGATAACAAACACAAACCGAAACTTGCATTCAACTTGATTGATGACTGATACAAGATTTCGACTGGAACCTTGTTCCTTTGCTTGTGTCGCCTGCCTTCTACTCGTAACCAACAACCCCTAATCAAGTGATTAGGGGTGTTTATATAGAAATGAATTTTCACATTATGGTCAAGGGCTGACTCATGTAAGACCAGTATCGAAATTGTTTGACTCTAGTATGATGTGTTGGTAGGCTCTATCCTTAAGATTGGAAACAATAGCTGTTTCTGTTCAGAACTAAACCAGTACATGACCTCAGAAAAGAAAATCACTTGGAATTAGCTTATGTCTATTTGAATGTTTGTATGCTTTTCCCGATACACACAATTTTGATCTGATTCTGAAATCTTATCTGAAAAAGTCGTGTACCTCCTCTGCTGCATCCAGATACATGCTGACCTGGAGGTGCTAGGCAACGTCAGCTTCTGCTGCATCCAGATACATGCTGACCTAGCTGTACGTTGTCGATCTGTAGATCAATTAACACCCGAAAGAGGCCCTCTAGTGCCCAAAAGAAACCCAATAAACCTATATCAAATTGAGAAAACTCATTTGATCTGTATATTATATCATCTTAATCTAAGATCTATTCTGTTCTTTTCTCAATCTATTCCCAGTTAAGATTTCAGAAATCTGGATTGGACTTGTGAAATATGTGGTAGGGAAGATACTTGCATGATAGAGTGTGCTATTTATATTTCCGGGATTTGATTAGTATTTGTTTGGGTGTTCATGATTAAAATATCAAAACATGATAAAATGAAGTACGGGCAGTTATATGGAAAAGGTCTAGGGAAATGAATATAAGATCAAATAAGTAACAATAGATAACAAACACAAACCGAAACTTGCATTCAACTTGATTGATGACTGATACAAGATTTCGACTGGAACCTTGTTCCTTTGCTTGTGTCGCCTGCCTTATACTCGTAACCAACAACCCCTAATCAAGTGATTAGGGGTGTTTATATACTAAACACATTAGGGCCGATACCACCTAAGCCCATGCGACACCTATTCTAGCCCAAACCACATTGATAAACCCAAAACATAATAAACTAATTACATGATCAATCCCTATATATTGTTAACCTACATGAATAAACCTTCAGGTTCCAACAATCTCCCCCTAGGTTTATGCATGCAGGTTCTTCTGACTTCAGCTGCTTTGATGACCACCACTCATATTGTCTTTGTATCCACCAAAACCCTTCTTGTGAATATGCATGACAGAAGCTACTGCAGATGTCCAACCCTTAGCAATTTCCTCATATTTTTCAGTAGCTCTGATTTGATTGCTTGCTAATACTTCAAGATCTTCAACTGCAAGATTCAATAAGTCGATCTGATCTACCAAACAGTAGCTAGCATCTCCATCACAAACAATCACCGCTTGACCAAGACGTTCATCATACGCCCAAAAGTGCATTGTCCTCAGCGCCCCTTTTGGAATCTTTCTCACCAACGGAATTGTCTTCTCTTTGTCAGTAGCGGGCCAGTGTACAATCTTCATTCGCTTGTTTGTATACGGATCCCTGATCCCTTTTGCTGGTTTAACAGTAGAATCCGCTGTACGCATCGAGGGAAAACCTTTTGCAACTTCCCTTTTCAGTCTCTCGAAGAATGCATAACCAGGACCATTAGGCTTATCATCCACATAAGGTTTATTTGTCAAATCTGTCAAATCTACCTTAGTGAATGATTGAAATTGTCCTGAATGTTTGTACCATTCAACTGGTCCAACTTTCCTCTTGATCCACCATCTGTTACGATCATGATCATAACCCCAGCTGACTACACCAGATCGATTTCCTTTCTTATCGTAGAGAGTTTCACCAACATCCATTAAATGATGTGTAGCACGTGCATCTTCATCACCTGGATTAGCATTCTTGTTCTTCAGAATCACAAACTCTCTTTTCTTCTTCAACCTCTCTGCTTTAGCTTTCTCTGCTTCTGGATCAGTAACTCTTTCAAAGTATTTTTCCATAGCAGCACTCCTTTCAGCATTATCTTTCTCAAAAGCTTTCTTTCTGTTTTCAACATCTGTTGGATCAGAAAACTCTTGTCCGAATTTCTTTTCAAGCTTACCTCGCAGATCATAAACAATATTGAACAATAGACTAACATCTCCTTGCAGTTGCTCAATTTGTTGATCTTTCTTCACAATTGTGTCTTCGAGCTGAATGATCTTTGCATCTTTATGAATTGAATCTTGTTCAAGCACAACCAAACGTTTCTTCATTTCCCTCATGCTTATAAACTCATCATCATCACTAGAATCACTGTCAAATGGCATTCTAAGTGGTTCTACAGGCCTTTTACCACTTGAACTGCTCGGTTCTTCATGAATAGTACCAGAAGGACCAGCACTAACAATTCCAGAGGGCCCAGCTTCTACATGAGCTTCAACATTAGGCACAGCTTCATTTTGAACTTCAACATTCGTCATAACTGTATCATCACCTTGAGTATGAACACCAGACTCAAAGATATTCTCTGTAGTGGTGGTGGTATCATCGTCAACGTACTTTTCAAAATCGAAGTCATACAAACCTTCGGTATCATCAGCAACAGTCACGGATTGATCTTTTCCTTGCTCAATAAACATTCCGGGTCTAGGATCCCTCCTTTTCCTTTTTAACGGAATAGAATCAGAATCCCTTGGGCTTTCTTCAGGCTCTTCAGTAGATACTGACAGATTGGGAGGAGGATTTCCCATCGTGTCAGTCACTTTCTTTATCAGCATTGCCAAACTCTCAGCAGAAATCACTGGGTTAACTGTAGAAACAGCATCAGCATTAACTTCAGGAGGAAGTTCTATGTTATCATCATCTGAATCACATGTAATCTCAACACCTTCATCGTCAGAGTTAATAGTGATACACTCTGGCTCAGGCTCATTTTCAGCTCTCCTTTGAATGTCATGTTCTTCAGCAACAATGGCACGTGCAGGTACGGCTTGTGCCCTGACTGGATTCTCAACAATGTCTTCGGTCTCTGCAAACTGACCAAACTTCTCCAACTCGATCAAACCTTCAAACTTTTTCTCTGTTCCCTTCTTCGTAGTAAGAGCACCAAAACACGAAGGGCCCATAGGCTTTAACTCCAGAGTATCACCAGATCTCCTCAATTCAGGATAACGTTCATTGAGAATCATCTGCACAAATCTAGGATACATAAGAAACTTATCCTTTCGAAGCCCAATAGCATTTCTCTTCATCGCTTCCAGAACATATCTTGAATAGTTGAACGGCTCATTAGTAATCACGCAAATCAATGCAGCCGTCTGTGTTGTGTTTAATTGATCAATTCCCCCTCGGTTTTCTGTCATGCACAACAGGAACATGTGCAATAATAAACGCCAGTATGGATGAACAAACTTCTTAACCAAGGGAGGAAATTTTCCTTCATAACTCAGTCGTGGCAAAATTTCTTCAATGGTTCCAGCAGCAAGCTCGATTGGATCCGTTTTCTGATCATTGAACTTCAACACATCCCTGATAGTCTGCTCCGTCACAATAATCTTCGTCCCGTCGATCTCAGCAGCTATAGCTCCTTTTCCTTCAATGATTTCCACCTTTGCAGTCTTCCAAAAATCTCGAATGAGGCTTTCATAAACGACCGGATTTTCACGAAGAGCGTGAGCAATACGGCATGTACTTAGGCCTTTGATCAATGACGTGAACAGCTGCTTATGCTTCACAGGTGGAGGTGCCAAATATGCTACTTGATTGTGAGACGCGATAAACTTTAAGTCCATTTTTCTGCACACCACACAAAACGTATAAGTTTCCAATAGCACAGTGATAAAAATTAAAAATAAAACAAACACTGTTACTGTTCACTCGTAACCATGAGTCGCAACCCAAGGTTTCGAGTCGTAACCACGAGTCGCAACCAGGAAACTGAGTCGCAACCGGAAGATTGCGAGTCGCAATCATGAGTCGCAACAAGCCAGAATGAGTCGCAATCATGAGTCGCAATCTTGAGGTTGCGAGTCGTAATCAATGGTTTCGAGTCCTGTTGTTCTTGATTGCGACTGGAAACTTCATCGGAAACTTCAAAACTCATCGGAGACTTCATCGGAATCTTCATATCTTCATCGGAATCTTCATATATTCGCCGGAATCTTCAAACAAAATTCAAAAATCCTGCAAAATCTTGAACAATGACGTCATATTACCTGTTGATGATCTGATCGGATTGCGAGTCGCAACCGGAATTGAGTCGGAATCGAGATTACGGCCGGAAAGTTGAGAGAGAATTTGAACAAGGATGCGAGTGAATGGAGACAATGACTCGTAATGTCCCTTTTATATGTCCACTATTTCTCATGGGCCCAAGTCTGTTGGGCTTGGGCCTTATTGACTTGGGCTCAATAAAATGTTTTTCAGCACTTGGGCTTAAGGAAATGTTTTTCAAAAATGATTTTAACAAACCCAAATAAAAAGATCTGATTTTCAAATAATAACCCATTAAACCCATTGAGCATTATTTTGCAAAACAAAAACCTACAACAAAAATAAATAATAAAATATTATTTACAAAAATAAAACAGGAAATTTGCATAGATGCTCAGGGATCAAATCACAGGGTCTCGGGCATGACTTCACTTATCAACACTGATCTATTTTAGAATGATCTAGACAACTGTCAGTATATTTGTCCTCTTAAACTCATCTCCCTAGACCTTTTCCATATAACTGCCCGTACTTCATTTTATCATGTTTTGATATTTTAATCATGAACACCCAAACAAATACTAATCAAATCCCGGAAATATAAATAGCACACTCTATCATGCAAGTATCTTCCCTACCACATATTTCACAAGTCCAATCCAGATTTCTGAAATCTTAACTGGGAATAGATTGAGAAAAGAACAGAATAGATCTTAGATTAAGATGATATAATATACAGATCAAATGAGTTTTCTCAATTTGATATAGGTTTATTGGGTTTCTTTTGGGCACTAGAGGGCCTCTTTCGGGTGTTAATTGATCTACAGATCGACAACGTACAGCTAGGTCAGCATGTATCTGGATGCAGCAGAAGCTGACGTTGCCTAGCACCTCCAGGTCAGCATGTATCTGGATGCAGCAGAGGAGGTACACGACTTTTTCAGATAAGATTTCAGAATCAGATCAAAATTGTGTGTATCGGGAAAAGCATACAAACATTCAAATAGACATGAGCTAATTCCAAGTGATTTTCTTTTCTGAGGTCATGTACTGGTTTAGTTCTGAACAGAAACAGCTATTGTTTCCAATCTTAAGGATAGAGCCTACCAACACATCATACTAGAGTCAAACAATTTCGATACTGGTCTTACATGAGTCAGCCCTTGACCATAATGTGAAAATTCATTTCATTTCCCAGTCCAGCCACACTTCCTTTTGAAACTCTTTTTGTATTTTTTCAATTTTTCAATGTTTTTGTATTTTTCGATTTTTCAATGTTTTTGTATTTTTCGATTTTTCTCCCCCTAAATTTGTGCATAAATAAAAACTACCTAAGAATAGAAAACTTTATGAACAAATTTACCTACGAAAAACAAAACAAAACAAAAATATGCTCAATCAGTAAAACGGATCATTTTTAGAAAATCCACAAGCACTCTGAATTTCGAGCTGCTGACAGGTTTAGTGAACAAATCGGCAGCATTTGCATCTGTGTCGATTTGTTCAAGCGTAATCAGACCTCTGTCAAAACAGTCCCGAATGAAATGAACTTTAATATCAATGTGCTTGGTTTTGGAGTGAAAAACAGGATTTCGAACAATTTGTATTGCAGCATCATTATCGCAGTAAATAGTAGTGTTAAGATAAGTCAAACCATAATCCTGCAATTGATGTTGCATCCACACCACTTGAGAGCAAGAAGCAGAAGCAGCAACATACTCAGCTTCAGCTGTGGATATCGCCACCGTTTGTTGTTTCTTGCACTGCCAAGAAATGAGCCGATCACCCAAAAATTGACATCCCGCAGAAGTGGATTTCCTGTCACTGTCAGTACCTCCAAAATTGCTGTCAGAGAAAGCAAACAAGTCAAAATTGGAATCTCTCGGATACCACAGGCCAAACCGAGGTCGGCCTTTAAGATACCGAAAGATCCGTTTAACAGCAATAAGATGAGAAGTTTTAGGATTAGCCTGATAACGTGCACAGTTGCAAACAGCGAACATGATGTCCGGACGGCTAGCTGTGAGATACATCAATGACCCAATCATTGACCTATATTGACGTTGATTTACAGACTCTCCTTCTTCATCTTCAGTCAATAATGGTCTCTCAGCCATAGGTGTTTCAGCAGGCTTTGCGTCCGTGAATTTGAACTTTGCCAGGACATCATCCACATACTTCCCTTGATGAATCAGAATTCCTTGTGAACTCTGCTTGACTTGTAGACCCAAAAACAGTGTCATCTCCCCCAGAGCACTCATTTCAAACTTTTTCTTCATAACTCTCTCGAACTCCTTGCACAGATCCTCGCTTGTAGATCCGAAAATGATGTCATCAACGTAGATTTGAACCAAAATTTGATCACGTCCTACCCTCTTGATAAACAGAGTCTGGTCTATGGTGCCACGCGTATATCCATGAGCCAACAGATGCTCTGTTAGGGTGGCATACCAAGCTCGAGGAGCCTGATGTAACCCGTACAACGCCTTGTCTAACTTGTAGGCGTACTCAGGATGATCTGGATGCACAAACCCTGGCGGTTGCTCGACAAAAATTTCCTCCTTCACATCTCCATAGAGAAACGCGGTCTTGACATCCATCTGATAAACAGTGAATCCCATGTACGACGCGTAAGCCAAAAAGATCCGGATGGCTTCAAGTCGCGCAACCGGAGCATATACTTCATCATAATCTAGACCTTCGATTTGTCTAAATCCCTGAACCACCAGCCTTGCTTTGTTTCGAACAATGACACCCGCAGAATCCTGCTTGTTTCGAAAAACCCATCTAGTTCCAAGCTTACGCTTTCCTGCTGGCAACTTGACAAGCTTCCATACTCCAAGTTTTTCAAACTGGTTCAGCTCTTCGTGCATAGCATCTACCCAGCCAGGTTCCTGCAAAGCTATATCAATGGTTTTAGGTTCGATTTGAGAAAGATAACTAGAATATAAGCAAGTGTTAATGGTTCCTGATTGACTCCTGGTCAAAATTCCTGCATTTACAGGACCAATCACATTTTCGATTGGGTGATTGCGTTGAACGCTCGTCGGTATGGCCAAATCAGGTACAGTCTCCTCTGCAGTGGTGGTGGTGTTGCTACACTCCCCCTCATCAGGTGCACTTGTAGTGTGAACTACAGGAGAAGTGACGGTACAATCCTCAGGAATTGGATCAGGAAACATGGCAGAGTCACTGGTTGATGCACCTTCAGAGGATTGATTGACCATCGGTGTCGGTGTAGGATGTTGCGTGAACACCATTCCCGGTGGATCAACAGTATGATGCATCACATTTTCTTGCATCTGTGCTTCGTCCTCAGTATCTTCAAATGACAATGGTTGTTTGGGAACTGACTCACCTGCAACTGAAACATCACTTGACAAAATGTTAAATGATTTAAACAGAGCAGAATAATCATATAACCAATCTGGACCGACTCTAGCGTCCGTAGCATTCTCTTCAAGCCATTCGATGTTGCACGACTCAACAACTTTTCTAGTTACTTTGTTGTATACCCTATAAGCAGAGCCTTTAGCATATCCAACAAAGTAACATTCGTCACCTTTGACTTCAAACTTTCCATTTGAGTCCATTAGTAATAATACACATGGACAACCAAAAATACGAAAGTGTGAAACCGAAGGTTTACGTCCTTCCAGAATCTCATAAGGGGTTTTCATGTGACGTTTGTTTACTAAAGCATGATTCTGGATATAACAAGCCGTGCTAACAGCTTCGGCCCAAAAGAAGCTAGGAAGCTTTGAATCAGCCAGCATGGTACGTGCTGCCTCAATTAGAGTACGATTCCTTCTTTCAGCCACTCCATTCTGTTGTGGAGTGCGTGGCGCACTGAACTGTCGATCAATTCCCTTTTCAATGCAGAACGTATCCAAAGTAACATTCTTGAATTCTGTCCCATTGTCTGATCGAATAACCTTCACCTTAGTACTCGCTTGATTTTCAGCCAATGTAATGAATTGTTTCACCAGTGCAGCAGTTTCGTTTTTGTGACTGAGAAAATACACCCAAGTGTAGCGAGAGTAATCATCGACGATTACTAGACAGTAAGCTTTCTTCCCGATACTCAGCACATTCACTGGACCAAAAAGATCCATGTGAAGTAGTTCGAGTACAGCTTTTGTTGAAGGTACTGGTTTAGTCTTGTGAGGTTTTCGATGAGCCTTTCCTTTCGCACAAGCAACACACTTTTCCACCAACATGAAATCCTTAATCGGAAGATCTCGTACCAATTGACCTTTAGCTAGACGATTCAGATTTTTCATATTCACGTGCCCAAGTCGACGGTGCCACAAAAGACCATCATGCTCTGAAATCTTCGAAAATAAACAAGTGATCTCTTCACACGGTTTCTTGTTCATATCAATGACGTAAGCATTTCCTTTTCTTTCAGCTGTCATCAAGAACCAGTCTTCTGGAATAACAATCCCAGGCTTAAGAACATGACACCCTTTCTTCGTAAAATGAACTGAATTCCCTCTATCACAAATCTGCGAAATACTTAACAGATTGTGCTTCAGTTCTGGAACATAATTGACATTTTCAAAGCTGAGAACACCGTTTTGAACAGTTCCTTTCAAAGTGATTCTGCCAGATTCACCTCCCGCAAATGAGACATATCCACCATTAAATTCTTTGACATTCACAAGTTGGGATAAGTCTCCTGTCATGTGCCTGGAACAGCCACTATCCATGTACCAGAGGCGCACGGTAGTCCTCCACAGCTGTTCCTGCACGAGTAGCGGGATTAGTTAGATTTAGGAACCCAGCCCATAGTGGATCTGGGTTTTCCTTGAGCATCGAAATACGTTACCCTCTGCCAAACTAAATTGTCTTTATTTAAAAATTTTGATGAATTTGCATTGGCAGAATTTTTATGAAGTGTATGAGGCAAGTTGGAATGCACGGCTTTAGATTTAGGTTTCCAATATTGTTTAGACCAGTTGTTAGCATAATTACCAAACGCCTTAAATCTGTTTTCTGAAAAATGATTTTGCTGATTTTTATGTCTACGTTTGGCGGCATTCCAATCTTGATCAGAAGGCCTGACCCTACGATGGTCGTTCTTCATTGTCTTAGACCTATCAGTCTTCATTGACTTAGAAGGACCAAATCGATTTGGTTTGACTTTCTGATGTTGTGCGTGTTGAGTTTTAGACTGCACAGAGGAAGACAACGAAACACAATTTCTGGCAATGTGCCCGGCTATCCCACAATTGAAACAAATCTGTCGTTTCACTGTGGAAGAGTTTTGATGATTCACAGTGGCTGCGGGTCTTTTGGGTCTTGAAGATGGAGCTTGCTTGTTCTGTTTTGATTGACTTGCTTGTGCCTTCCCTGAGCTTGTAGATGCCTGAGGATCAGAACTAGCACTGGCACAAGCATGAGAATCTGAAAAAGTAGAGTTTTCATTTTTTACTGTTTCATGAAAATCATTTTGATTAGGTGTTTCAGATGTTGGCTTATGATTTTCTTCACAAGTATTTTCTTTCAAACTTTCATTTAAGAAAACTTCTTTCTCGTTTTGCAAATCATTTTGAGTTTCAGTCTCGATCGAGGCTGAGACGTCATCAACAAATAATGACTCCTTTCTATCGTTGCCATCCAAAGAAGTTCCATCAGATTCATCAGTAGAAATGTCTACTGAATTTGATTCACACGAAAAATCAGTGTGTGATTGGTTTTCTTGTGAAGCATTTTCAGTGGTTTCACTGAAAGTGTCCTGAGGAACATCGTTGGTCACACTATTTTCACCTTGAGAATCAGAAACATTAGAATCACAATTTTCAGCAGTTGCAAAACATTCATCATCACACGCATTTTTAAAAGGTTCATCACAAGCATTCACTGTTTTGCCCAAAACATCAGGCCCAAAAGAAGACGAAACATAACTATGAAATGAGTTCAAAAACGCTTGTCCAAACACACAACCAGAATTAGTATTATCAAAAGAAGTTTTAGAAGAATCAGATTCTAAAACTTGTTCACTTCCAAACACATCTCCCCATATCACTTCAGGTACTTTATCTGCACATGACGAAGAACTGTTAGGATCAAAGGTACCCTTTGACACAAAACACGTCTCTGGTTTTACCTGCTCTTCAGCAAATTTGCCATTGATTGAGGACTTACTATTTTTGGAACTTTCAACATTTACCGAGGGCTTATTATTTTTGGGTCCGTATGTCATTTTACTTTCATTCAGCATCTCCTCCTCGGTCATAGGCAAGTAAGTATAATTGTTATTGTACGGAGGAGGAGCCTGATTGTAACCCAATCCCGACCCTTTCTTTTTAGAATAAGCCAATTGTTGATCACAGAGATTTTTGACTAATTTACTGGAGGAATCGAATTTTTTAATGTTTAACTGATTAATTTGGTATTTATCCCTAACATTCTCCAGTTCCTTAGTCACCTCACACAGTTTTTCTTTAACCATGATGAGTTGGGCCGTGGCTACACTAACATCGTCTTTGAGTTGGACGATATCCTTACGCTGAGCCTCGATTTTCTCTTTGAAAAGTTTTTCATTTTTCGTTAAAGTGAAATTTTTGCGTTTAATTTCATTATAGTCTTCGATTAGCTCAGCGTTATGGATTCTATAGGCCTCAACTCGTTCCCTACATTCAGAAGTGCAGAAAACAGAAATTACCTCTTCTTTAGTGAGACCCTTGACAGGTGCTGACAGGATTTGAGTCATGAAGGCGAAGTTTTCAGATGACGACTCCTCCTCCTGTGCAACCTTCACATCATCATTCACCGAATCGTTGCTGGCCATGAAAGCGATATTGCTTGAGTTGGCTTGATTTTCAGGAGCTGAGATGTTTAGTCTTTCGATCTCTGAACTCCAGTCAAAAGGCGAATCAGGCTGAACCACCAAAGCTTGGGCCAATCCCATTGGTTGTGGGCTTCCGCTGTTGACATTATCAGCAGGCACACCAGTTGTAGTCACAAGGGCTCTTTCTCGATTGGGCGTAACAGGAGCAGCAGGCTGAGCTGGAGTTTGTTCACCATTCACCTTGGGTTTCGTGCAATTTCTAGCTAAATGACCCTGTTCATGACAATTATAGCAACGAAACTCAAATGGCATCTTTGCGGGGCCCGAGAACGTAAGACCTTGCCATTTGTTTTTCCCTGTCTTCCTCACAAAGTTTTTAGCTCTAAAAGCCGCCATAGCCATCTGCCACGTGATATCCATTTCTTCCACATCTTCTGGATGAATTTGATCCAAATCATCCATGGAAAACTTAGGAGGACCAAGGTTTCCCGCAGTAAAGGCATTCAAGCAATTTATGACTGAAGCTGCAATTTCAAGATTTTCTTTTGACTGTTTTGAGAAGAAGGCAACCATTTCATTGCTCGCAACAGAGGCAGAAGGTGCAGCAGAAGCCTTTCCAGCACTAGTAGGGGAAGCCTGAGTAGATGACCCTGAGTTGTAGACATTTGCTGAAGTGGGAGCAGGTTTAGCAGCTGTAGCATTGCGAAACATTTGGAATCCTCCTTGAGACAGAAGAGCTGTGTTACTGTCACTGGATGTGGTGGGAGCTATTGAGAATCCGGCAGCCAGCATGCTGTTCTTGTAGTTAGTCTCTCTCTGCTTATCATCCAATTCACAAGCTTTGATATGCGAGATCATCTCAGACAGGGTGCATCTTGCAAGATCTTTGGTTTTCTTGATCATAGCAACATGATGATCCCAACTCTTGGGCAATGCATTGAGAAGTTGTCTGTTGGTGGATGCGTTTGTGGTATGAATTTCTTCCATTTGCATTTGAGTCACCAGCTTGACAAACCTTTGGATCTGATTATCTACTGTTTCACCATAAATATGGTTGAAATTGTTGAAGTTTTGTTGCAGCAAGTTCCTTCGACTCTCTTTCATATCTTCATTACCTTCATACACTTCTACCAGAGAATCCCACAGTTCCTTGGCAGATTTGCAGGTGCGAAAGCCCATAGCAATATTAGGACCCAAACCCATGGTCAGATAGGAAAGAGCTCTATCATCTTCTTCAACAATGAGCAGATCATCTTCAGTGTATTGATCTCGAGGCTTCTTTATTTTAACATCAGGTTCTGTAGGGCTTTCCATCATAATCTCCCTAGGTCCTCTCAAGATGCTGCGCCATAGCTTGTAATCTTTAACTTTCAGATGCTGTTCAAAGCGCCACTTCCACTCGGGAAAGTCATTGCATCAGTTAATCTCGGAATACGTGTTGTGGTTCCTAGCTTTGAATCCAGTTCTTGTTGTTGAGTTAGGGCAGACAATTCACTGTTGTTGGTTGACATGGTTAATTAATCAGTTAATTAATTAATTTTATTAAGTCCAAAATCAACAGTCCAAACGTCCGTAACACAATGTCGTTGCGAGTCGAAACGTGGTTGCGAGTCAATTTTCTGATGGTTGCGAGTCGTAACTGGAATGGTTGCGAGTCGTAACTAAAATGGTTGCGAGTCGTAACAAAACCGAATGAGCCGAAACCACGGTTGCGAGTGGAGACCAATTCCTTGGTTGCGAGTCGTAACTAAGGCAGGATGAACCGAAACCAGCAGAGGTTGCGAGTCGTAACTGAAACGTGATGAGCCGCAACTGGGTGATTGCGAGTCGTAACCTGCAAAACAATAAGTGATAAGAACTGTTTACTCGCAATCCCGACTTTTCAGCAATTTCCAAAATTCAAAGATATTGTAATCTTTGAATCTGTTGAACCGATATCCCGAAATTTCAGCAAACACCAATACTGAAATCAACAAACCAAAATCAGTGTTTTTTTCAATAAATATGTCAAGAACAGTTGATAAAAGTTTCTGCAAAACACTCAACAAATCGGATTAGTAACATATGAAGGTTCTTGAATCCGAATGATATCAAAACCGAGCCCTTGAATGGCTTCAATGGCTCTGATACCAATTGTAAGTCCCGTGAGGATCTATCAATGATATCAATCTGAACTTATGTAAGTGCGGAATTCAAACACAAGTCGATTCAAGAATGAATATAAGATCAAATAAGAAACAATAGATAACAAACACAAACCGAAACTTGCATTCAACTTGATTGATGACTGATACAAGATTTCGACTGGAACCTTGTTCCTTTGCTTGTGTCGCCTGCCTTCTACTCGTAACCAACAACCCCTAATCAAGTGATTAGGGGTGTTTATATACTAAACACATTAGGGCCGATACCACCTAAGCCCATGCGACACCTATTCTAGCCCAAACCACATTGATAAACCCAAAACATAATAAACTAATTACATGATCAATCCCTATATATTGTTAACCTACATGAATAAACCTTCAGGTTCCAACAACAACATTAAAAAAAAGGGTTAAAAAAACTAAATTAAACAAGTAGAAAACACAAAAACGCCATATCTATTGGAAATCAATAAAACACCATTAAAACATAAACACCATTGGTAAAAAAAATACTTTAAAAAAACGCCATGTAAAACTAGCATAAAGATGAAAACGCCATTAAAACATAAACGCCATTGTTAAAAAAATACTTTTTTTTAAAAAACGCCATGTAAAACTAGCATAAAGATGAAAACGCCATTAAAACATAAACGCCATTCGTAAAAAATATACTTTTTAAAAAAACGTCATGTAAAACTAGCATAAAGATGAAAACGCCATTTATATTTAATTTTTTTTGGGCAAAGGAATCATAACGCCTTTGTTTAGCGGGAAGTGGACAATGACAATCGTACCCCCGCCTAACAAATAGCGCTCCCTGCCACGTGTTGGGCCAGGAATCGTTCTCACCGTTCTCACACTTTTCACTGTTCTCTCCTGATCCCGTTCCAATATATTATATTATATTAGTTTTTAAACTTATTTTTGTTTTATTGTCAATTTAAATATTTATATATTTATGAGTAAAAAGACTAAATTACCCTTGTATCATCAAATTTAACAAATTTTTTTTAACCAGATTAGGGATAAAGGAAACAACGTGTAGCATTTGAAAACATCAAATACAAAATTTATCAATTTTAGAAGACAAAAGACACCGTTTGCAATTTAGTACCACCACTTGCAATTTAGTATATAAATAAAAGACAAAATTTGCAATTCACTTATAAAAGATCAAGCTTTTGAAATTTTGTAAAGGGGATGAGCATTTGGTACTGGGTACCGGTACCGAATTTTTCGTACCGATTTTTTTCCGGTACCGACACTGTAACCCACTTTTTGGCATTTTCAACATCGATACCGATAAAACACCGAATTTTATCTTCAAATATTGGTACCGGTACCATACTGAATATTTCAGTACCGATACCGGTACCCAATTTTAACGAATTTCAATACCGGTACCACGCTCATCCCTAGGCATAATATTAATAGGGGTGTAAACGATTCACAACGGCTCGAGAGCTACCCGGGATCGGATCGGTAAAAAGCTCGAACGAGTCGAGCTTTAACGAGCCTTAGCCCGAGCTCGAGCCTGAAATATGACTCGTTTAGCTATCGAGCCCGAGCTCGAGCTTTGCATACGAAGATCGTTTAGGCTCGCGTGCCTAAACGAGCATAAACATAATTTTATATTAATTATACTATATATATATATATATATATATATTTATAGGGTAAGGTTTATGCGAGAACCACCTTTATTGCAAGAACCGCGAGAACCAATGTGAACACAACCTAAAATAGCTAAAAAAAACCTAACCCCCACCCCCCCCCCCAAAAAAAAAAAAAAACCTAAACCCCCCACCCCTAAAAACTAAAACCCCCAAAAAACCTAACCCCCCCACCCCACAAAAAAAAAAAAACCTAAACCCCCCTCCCCCCCCCCAAAGCTAAAATGCTAAAAACTAAACCCCCAAAAAACCTAAAAAATCTAAAAAAAATAAAAAAATTAAAAAAATGTAATTTTTTTTTAATATTTTTTATGTTAAAATCGCTACTTTTAGTAGCCAAAAAAAATTTTTTTGGCTACTAAAAGTAGCGACTTTTATATAAAAAATATTAAAAAAAAATGTGTGTTTTTAGCTATTTTTAGGCATTTTTTGTTGTGTTCACATTGGTTCTTGCGGTTCTCGAAATAAAGGGTGGTTCCTAACGGATCTTTGTCCTCTCTCTCTCTCTCTCTCTCTCTCTCTATATATATATATATATATATATATTATATAATGTATGAAAATTACTTCTCTTCTTCCAAAGCCCATAGGCCCATTTAATAATACTTGAGTAAAAACGTTTGAGTAAATTACACTTTTCGTCATTTATGTTTGTAGCGGGTTGCAATGGATGACCTTTAACTTTAATAATTACAGTCACAGTCCTTTATTTGCAAAACCTGTTACACCTTAGGTCCTTTTACCCTAACCTTGTTAAAACTTTCAGTTAAGTGAGGTCATGTGCAACCCATGTGAGGGCAAAACAGTCATTTAATACAATAAAAAAAGAGTGTCAAAATTTACAAATTATAAATCTAAACCATTATCATCATCATCTCACCTTCTCCCATGTACTCTCTCTCTCCCCTGTATTCTCTCTCTACATACCATCATCATCATCAGGCCTTTGAAAACAGAGCATTCGATAAATCATTCTTCATTGGTGATTGTACGATTGTTTTCGCATTCAGAAATAAACATTAAAAAAGAAGTTTGACCAGATGTTTGACATTTGAAAATAGAGCATTCGATAAATCTAGTTGTAAAGACTTAGAAAAACTTACATTTTGCAAGAATCTAACAATACTGAAAGATGAAGTTGATACAATTTTCTTCAAAATCATTCTTTATGGAAATAGTACGATTGTGTTCACATTCCGAAAAGAAAATCAAAAGAAGTTAGACTAAATGTTGACATTTGAAACAGAGCATCCTATAATGCTGATTGTAAACTCAACAAAAGTCATATTTTGCAAGAATCTAACAAAACTAAACAACGAAATTCATACCCTTTTCTTCAACGGAGAATAAGCCATACACGGGCACACTAGTAATGCCAACCATAGTGATCTGAAGGTGCGTTTTCAACAGAAATTCAGGTTCCCCCTGTGACTTAATTTCAGCAAAACAAAACAAGCCAAGAGTAACTAGATCAAAAGCGGATTCGGGCTTCATTACTGGTGCCAGTAATCAGAAAACCTTACTGATGAGGGACCTCTGATTATTGGTTTCTGCAGAGGTAGACGACAATCCTTGCTGCGTCACCACACCTCCCCCAAACGGCCTTCGCCATAAACTGCTAAGAAGCAAATCATTGAATCCTGCGAAGCTGGATCCAAATATCGAGAACCACCATTAGCAACGGACCTCTGATGATTGTTAGTTATTGCAGCAGCTTGGTGGAGGTTTGCCAAAATAAACGGAACCGACCCGATTCCACACCACGTAGCGTTGATCATGGATGGAAAACGAAGCTTTGCCAAAATAAATGGAAGCTTATGGAGAGTGGGGGCCACAGAGCCGGATTCTTGGCACTTATGTCGGATTCCGTCACACACTTGTTTCGTGTCTGCAACATGAGTGGAGGAATTGGTGGTAGAGGTTGGTTGGAGATGATGAAGAAGAGGGATTCTAGGGTTAGTGTTAGGGAAGATGGTGTTTAATTCATGAATATTTTAAAGAGTAAACTGCCATTTTGGTCCCTGTGGTTTGGCCAGTTTTGCCACTTTAGTCCAAATCTCAAACTTATTACATTTAGGTCCCTGTGGTTTGCATTTTGTTGCCATTTTAGTCCAAATTTCAAAAACCCTATTTTTTGACTGTTGCAACCTCCTATTTTGTCTTTTAGTTCAGGGGCATTTTGGTCATTTTGCTTTTCATTTAACATTTATTTTAATTCAAAAATTAATATATATATACACACACACACACACACACACACATAGCAGCTCATCTTCTTCATCATCATCATCATCATCGACAACACACTCTCTCTCTTTCTCTCTCCAAGCACCAACATCACCGCCACTGCCGTGAACGCCGCCGTCGTCCAACACCACCACCACGTCGCCGGAAAACAGAAAAGTCACATCATCTGCCGGCTTTTGCTTGAAAACTTAAGGAAAGTCAAAATAGAAGGGGAGTGGAGTCGGAACCTGTTGGAAAAACGGAACACCACCGTCATCGCCGCCCCTGACGGCGTTGGTCGCCGGTGACGTCGTGTCTCTTTCTATCCTTCGTCTCTTTCCTCTCACCCCGTCTCTCTCCTCTCTTTCTCCGTTTATTTGGTCACATCACCGCCGTACGTGATGTGTGTAAAATGCAACATATAAATTACATCAATTAAGGCATAAAACTAACCCTTTTTAAGTACTAATGTTGGAAAAAGAGTGTTTTTGTCTTCCTTTTGTATTTTCAGGATGAAATGAGCTCAAATTCACAAAAGAAGCAAAAAGACAACTAATTCTAGCATAAATACAAGAAAAGGAATAAAAGTAGACTGCCCGAACCCTCAACGGCATCCTCCAAAGCAAAGAAGAGAAAACAGAAGCCTGAACACCCCCCGTGCTCAGCCAGCACGGGGCCGTGCCCAAGAAGCAGCAGAAAAGACAAACTTGTAGAAGCTTCTATTGCCCACCACGGGGCCGTGTCCAGTGAGCACGGGGGCGTGGTGAAAGTACAACAGGCGCATTAATTGTAATTGCGAATTACAGTTAATGAGGAGAGAGAGTGTCAGACGGGCACGGGGGCGTGTCCAGCGGACACGGGGCCGTGCCCATCCTTCTGTTCAGCCTATAAATAGGAGTGCTTGGTTTCATTCCATCTCATCCCTTGGCACACCACCTCTCTCACACTTCATCCACCACCCACCACCACCATAACACCATCATCCACCACCATCATCCATTGTCCATCGTAGAGTGTGTGAGTCGTCTTGGGATCTAAGATTGATAGTAAGAGTTCTTGACAATCAAGGCCATGTTTGCCTAAGTCTCTTACATCACTTGGTGGAGACAAGTGTTTAGAATAATACTTTTTATTTTTAATCTTTTGCACTTTTTATTTGGTTTTGTATTAATGACTTTAATAACTAGTTGCTTATGTTGAAGGTGATCTTTCCTTATCGTTTGTCCGTGGTGTCTTGGCATTATTTTACTGTCTATATAAAATAAAAGATTTTCACCATTCATATCTCCACGGTCTATATGGAGGTATGTTGGCTACCTGGTCGGGGGTTAAGGGAACGGTTTGGTAAGGGTCTTGCCCTTGTTCAGCGTTTAGAGGTCCTGCAAGGGACCTGGGTCAAATTTAGTAGGATCTCCTTCAATACCCATAGGTATTGGATGGCGGGGATCCAAACTCTTTGACCCCCTCATAAGTTAACTACTATTAATACTATAACCCGGCTATTTAGGACTGTATCCCTGCTGACTCAGACTACTTAGCCGAGGGTAACGTCACCGCCAAAAGCGGGGCCTACCATAATTTGCATTAATAACTTAATTCATTATCTTCCAATAATCCAACCCTTTAGGATTGTATCCTTGCTAACTCAAACTACTGGGTTGAGGGTAACGTCGCCTTCAAAAGAGGGGCCTACTACAATAACTAAGATAATCTCTTAAACAAGTGCAAAAGTGCGAAAATAATCAAAGGTTATACTAATACACGAGTCGGAGCCAAGTGATTCATCTTGTCTATCTGTTTTTATTTTTATTTTATTTTTCAGCATTTAGTTAGTTTTTATTTTCTTAGTTTAAAAACATTTTTCTCACTTTTTGATTTGATTAGACGTTGAGGATAAATCGGTATTAAAAGCTCTTGTGTCCTTGGACGACCTCGGTATCTTACCAACACTATACTACGTCCACGATGGGTGCACTTGCCCATATGTGTGTTTAGTGTTAGTGAATATCGTGTTTTATAAATTTAAAACTTGGCTAAAGGTGTAAAAAGGGCTTAATTATATATCTAAATTATATACACACCAACACACATCAAGTTTTTGGCGCCGTTGCCGGGGACACAAGGATTTTAAGAAAGTTATGAATCAACGGCCTAATCTTATTTTTTTTATTTTTCTTTTTAATTTTTAGGATTTTCTTAGTTTTTCAGCTTCTGCAGAGCTCAGCACGGGTCGTGCCCGCTGAACACGCCCCCGTGCTCAATCATTGGAACTGGCAATCCTGTTTTAAGTCAGATAGTAAGCTGAACACGGGGCCGTGTCCACTCAACACGCCCCCGTGCCCAAGATTCTCTTACTGAAAACAGAACCGTTAGATCCCGGCGGTTGGTAATTTCTGACACAAACATGAGTGATAGTAATTCTTTTTACTTTCGGCACTCTTATGGTATGTGGTGTCAATTATGTGGAGGCGAACATGAAGAATTAAAATGTTATTTTCTAAATTATAGGCCCCACTATATAGACCCACCGATTCCTTATAACCTTAAGAGGGGCGAAAGTAAAAATAAGCACTATCTCTCCCTCGAATGCGCCCAACAAGATATTCTAGGGGACATGCTCCTTGACGAGTTATTTCAACTAGAAGAACTGATTCTAAATTGGTCAAAAGAACTTAGGAAGGATTTTATTGATCCGTCCCAAGACGATGACCATGAGGAAATGTTGGAACCGCATTCCGACAACCTCGTTGCTCCCGAAATACCTTCATACCTAGAAAAGACTTGGACGATAGTCGTCCCTGTGCCGATTGTGCCGTGAAGGACTCTCCATCGACTTCGTTCGGTGCATACATAGACCTGAGCGATTCGGCATACACCTTCTTTAACGAGAGCCCGGGAAAGGGTTGGACTTGTCCACCTAGAATGAAAATAGGAATTACCCTCACCGACAACCTCTTGCGTTCTCGCCTTAGTATAGGACAATTAAGGTATCTTAGGCACTTTGGGGTTGTCCCATCCAGTAAGGAACCACCCGATATAAATAAGATCCTTAGGAACAACAAAAAACCCATAAGGCAGTCTCCAGACACGGGGTCGTGTCCGGCCAACACGCCCCCGTGCTCACCCAAAAGATTTTTTGCTGATTTTGTCAGAATACGGACAAAATGTGTCAGGATTTTCTCTACACACGGGGCCGTGTCCAGCAGACATGGGGCCGTGTCCAACGTGCTGTCGTTTTCTTTAAATGCAGCCTGATTCCTGCTCATTTTTGACCACTTCACTAGACAGTGATTCCTGTGATCTTCACATATACCATCCTAGGTAAGTGCTAAAAGAAGGTTCCCAAGGACCATCTTGTCCCTTCCACTTTTATTCATTTCCCCCTTCTTTCAAAAATTTTTCAACATCTCCTCCATGGAAGCTTGAAAACCCCATGATTCCAACCTTCTATGTGGAGTTTGTAAGATTATTTGCTACGGATTCTTGTTTGAATTTAGTTGTATAGCTTTGTTTTAAATTATCTAAGCTTAAACCACAGTTAAAAACTATGAAAATAATTTAAAACCCCAAGAATCCTTAGCCAAAAATCCTGCAGACAACTGAACACGGGGCCGTGCTCAGCGAGCACGGGGCCGTGTTCAGCGAGCACGGGGCCGTGTTCGAGGTACTGTTTCGCAAAAATTTAGCTATCTTCGGTTTCTTTCACAGAAAATGGTCAGCAGAACAAGTGGATCATCTTCAAGGGGTAACCGAAATGGGAGAAGGTCATCGACAGCAGAAGACTCCCTAGTAAACTACGTTTACGCCTTAAGGGAGGCCATAGACGAAATGACGGGAGTAGAAGAAGCGTTAGTGGACCGTATTAACCATCTGACGGTGGGGTTGGAGGGCTGTCTTCGAGAAGTGAACCTCCTGCACCAGAGGTTAAATCTTCTCGCCTCCCCGCCTTTGGTACCCGTAATAACCCAAAGGGCGTGGAATGTAGTGCCCGAGGTCATTATTCCGGCCGAATGGTATGCCATGCACCAAGGGCCTCAGCAAAGGGTGGTGCAAGGAGTCCCGGTGAATGTTCCTCCTCAAGCCGCTGAGGAGAATGAAGCCGCTTTCTTCCTTCCAAAGGAGATAGAAGAATGGCTTTGAACAATAACCGAGGAACCATTGGCTAAAGGTCTTACTACATCGGGAAACTATTCCCGAAATTTTCTTAAATAAGTAGAACCCTTTATGATAACCTCATGTATCCCCCTAGTTATTTAGTTAAGTTTTTAGTCTATTTTAAAACTATATGTAATTCTCTACGTTCACAATGAGGTGATGGTTTCTAAGGTTTGATGGTTTATAAAATACACTCGTGGTGGTAATGGATAAAAAAGGGAACGAGAAAAATGGCCCCATGCACAAAGAACGGAGCAACCCGACATAAATCTCCATCACAGAAGGCTCAACACGGGCCGTGCTCAACCAACACGGCCCCGTGCTGAGCCACCTGCAGAAAAACGGCCAGTTCAGGTAACTGGACACGGGCCGTGTCCACCAGACACGCCCCCGTGTCCAGGCTTCTATCTCATTTCTTTAATTTCTGTTACTGGCACCTGAACACGGGGCCGTGTCCGGTCCCCACGGGGCCGTGTCCATACTGCCAGTAACATAAATCTTTGCTTTCTAACACCACATTACACATCCAATCAACCTAAAAATTCATTTTTGGGACACATTGAGGACAATGTGTAATTTAAGTGTGGGGGGGGGGGGAAGCTAACACTTTGAAATTTTGCAAGTCCTAACAACAAGCCTTACACAAAACTCAATTGGAACTGCTAAACACCCCAATTTTTTTCAAAAATTTTCATTTTTTCTTACTTGTCTAAAGTTTAAGTTGGGAATCACAAGATTAATAAGGTTATATTTTTATAAAATTTACAACCGAGAGCGTCGTGATAACAAGAACCAACATAAGAAAATTATGAAACGGCATAACAAGTCTAGTTAAAATTCGATTATATATACTTGATCACATTAAAAAACTCATTCCCACAAAAGTGAGTTTTGAGCCTTTATTGAGCATACAAATCTACATCTTTAGACTAAATGCTCATTTTTCGTTTCTTGTGTGAATAGCCGCTTGGTTCTTACAAACTCTAGAACTTGCCACGACGATTCATTCCCAGTCCTTACCAACTTAAACCCAAGTAAGTAAATGATGGAGGCATTAGGACTAACCATTTTTCTTTCTACACCATTATTTTTCATTTTTTTTACCACCTACCCAAAATCCCCCTAGTTAACCCCTTTGAGCCTAAACCTTTCGTTTCTTTACCTTAAACCCTTTTTACCCACCAAAAACTCTTTTTATTTTTCACCCTTTATTTTAGTAACAAGCTCGGTTTTTCGCAAGCTCGTTCTTTTATGTGACTAAAAAAAAAATTTATATGATGATGAAGTTGAAAACAAACAAAGCTATACAAACAAAAGCTTGTTTGGAGAAATACTTCAAAATAAAAAGTCACTAAAAATTGTGTTACGAAAACCGACGCTTTTTACGCTTTTCGCCCTTTTACTAACCACTAACCCAACCACCCACCTTTAGCCCAAGCCTAACCCTTCACCCAAAAAGTCCACTTGATATTTACAAAGGTATAAAGTTAAAAAGGAGAAGGATTGGTTGCTTGGCAAGCCTATGGAAGGCGTAAGTTCCATGTTGCTCTCGAGTGATTCACTAAAAAAATACACATCTGGCCGAGTGTTGAGTGATTTCTCCTGTGAGGTATGTGAACTTGTATATAAATAAAATTTTAAAAAAGGCATGTTATGCCCAAATAAGTAATTTATCCTATGAAACGTTCTAAGTAAATCATAACGAATAGGATTGTAAATAAATAAAAATAAAACCCAAAAAGATCTTGGATTCCCGACACTCTATGACAAGCCGAAAACCTTCTCTTCTACCCATTCCATTTGGGAGTGAAAGCCACATTTAAAAGAGTTTTGCTTGAGGACAAACAAAAGTTCAAGTGTGGGGGTATTTGATGTGTGTAAAATGCAACATATAAATTACATCAATTAAGGCATAAAACTAACCCTTTTTAAGTACTAATGTTGAAAAAAGAGTGTTTTTGTCTTCCTTTTGTATTTTCAGGATGAAATGAGCTCAAATTCACAAAAGAAGCAAAAAGACAACTAATTCTAGCATAAATACAAGAAAAGGAATAAAAGTAGACTGCCCGAACCCTCAACGGCATCCTCCAAAGCAAAGAAGAGAAAACAAAAGCCTGAACACGCCCCGTGCTTAGCCAGCACGGGGCCGTGCCCAAGAAGCAGCAGAAAAGACAAACTTGTAGAAGCTTCTATTGCCCACCACGGGGTCGTGTCCAATGAGCACGGGGGCGTGGTGAAAGTACAGCAGGCGCATTAATTGTAATTGCGAATTACAATTAATGAGGAGAGAGAGTGTCAGACGGGCACGGGGGCGTGTCCAGCGGACACGGGGCCGTGCCCAGCCTTCTGTTCAGCCTATAATAGGAGTGCTTGGTTTCATTCCATCTCATCCCTTGGCACACCACCTCTCTCACACTTCATCCACCACCCACCACCACCATAACACCATCATCCACCACCATCATCCATTGTCCATCGTAGAGTGTGTGAGTCGTCTCGGGATCCAAGATTGATAGTAAGAGTTCTTGACAATCAAGGCCATGTTTGCCTAAGTCTCTTACATCACTTGGTGAAGACAAGTGTTTAGTATAATACTTTTTATTTTTAATGTTTTGCACTTTTTATTTGGTTTTGTATTAATGACTTTAATAACTAGTTGCTTATGTTGAAGGTGATCTTTCCTTGTCGTTTGTCCGTGGTGTCTTGGCATTATTTTACTGTCTATATAAAATAAAAGATTTTCACCATTCATATCTCCACGGTCTATATGGAGGTATGTTGGCTACCTGGTCGGGGGTTAAGGGAACGGTTTGGTAAGGGTCTTGCCCTTGTTCAGCGTTTAGAGGTCCTGCAAGGGACCTGGGTCAAATTTAGTAGGATCTCCTTCAATACCCATAGGTATTGGATGGCGGGGATCCAAACTCTTTGACCCCCTCATAAGTTAACTACTATTAATACTATAACCCGGCTATTTAGGACTGTATCCCTGCTGACTCAGACTACTTAGCCGAGGGTAACGTCACCGCCAAAAGCGGGGCCTACCATAATTTGCATTAATAACTTAATTCATTATCTTCCAATAATCCAACCCTTTAGGATTGTATCCTTGCTGACTCAAACTACTGGGTTGAGGGTAACTTCGCCTTCAAAAGAGGGGCCTACTACAATAACTAAGATAATCTCTTAAACAAGTGCAAAAGTGCGAAAATAATCAAAGGTTATACTAATACACGAGTCAGAGCCAAGTGATTCATCTTGTCTATCTGTTTTTATTTTTATTTTATTTTTCAGCATTTAGTTAGTTTTTATTTTCTTAGTTTAAAAACATTTTTCTCACTTTTTGATTTGATTAGACGTTAAGGATAAATCGGTATTAAAAGCTCTTGTGTCCTTGGACGACCTCGGTATCTTACCAACACTATACTACGTCCACGATGGGTGCACTTGCCCATATGTGTGTTTAGTGTTAGTGAATATCGTGTTTTATAAATTTAAAACTTGGCTAAAGGTGTAAAAAGGGCTTAATTATATATCTAAATTATATACACACCAACACACATCAGTACGCAACCCACCAAAAGGTGGTGGCCGACCGCATCTAAAACAGGGAGGTGGGGGTGTTGTCGGTTATACAGAGAAGAGGGGGGGGGGGTCGTCGGCTGAACAAGAGGTGCCGGGTGTGTGTGTCTGAGGAAGATGATGAATGAGAGGGTTAGTTTCTCATGTGTGTTTGAGAATATAATTTCTCTGTGTTTGAGCATATCATCTTCCCCCAAATCAGATTTCATGTGGGTTAATGGGTTTGATGCAAAATTAGGGGGATGATTTTAATGTTTGCTGATTTGGGGTTGGGTTTGATTGTCGGTTTGATTGTCTCCGTTTGATTGTCGGAGATTTTGAAGCCGGTTTCTTCACTGCCGATTTAACAGCTTTGACTTATGTGAGGGTTTTTGGGGTTGGGAGGGTTGGCGACAGTGGGATGGTGGTGTTGGCGGCAGTGGGATGGTGGTGGTGGGTATGATGCGGTGGTGGGGTGGTGGTGGTGGTGCTTGTTGTTGTTCTGGCAGTGGTATTATTATTGTTCTGGCAGTGGCATTATTATTTATTAAATTTGAGTTATAATAAATCTAAATGACCAAAATACCCCTGAGGATAAAGACAAAATAGGGGGGTTTAAGTTAAGGAATCTAGTCAAATTTGAGATTTGGACTAAAATGGCAACAAAATGCAAACCACAGGGACCCAGATGTAATAAGTTTGAGATTTGGACTAAAGTGACAAAACTGGCCAAACCACAGGGACCAAAATGGCAGTTTACTCTATTTTAAATAAAAACATGAAATGACCAGAATACCCTTAAGTGGATAGACATAACTGAAAATTTTAATGTGGTTAGTGCTAAAGGACGAAAGGTGTAATGCGTTTTCCAAATAAAAGATTGTGACTGTAATTATCGAAGTTAAAGACTATCCATTGCAACACGCAGAAACATGAAGGACGAAAAGTGTAATTTACCCAAAACCTTTTTACCCTAATATTACAACAACACAGACAGACGACGGGACTTCATTTTAGGGGAAATCAAAATTCTCATCTGATCAAGAACAGTAGAACACCATCGACCAACGCCAACGCCATCGTCATCGGCCATCGTCACACAAGTAAGTTGTTTATTTGACCTCTATACACTAAGTATCTTTTTGTGTATTGTTTATTTGACATCTATACACCATCGACTCTGTACATTAACTGATGATGGATTTGAATGATAATAAAAGAGATGATTGTAATTGTATTTTATAATAATAACCAACTGTTGAGTGGGTCAGCTGATAAAACAGTTAGGGTTTGAATGTTGATACTGATTCCATTATAATAAAAAAAAATATGAACTTAAACGGACATATTTGATTAGGCTGTCAAATATGAACTCTGTACATTAACTGGGAGTTTGGATTGTGATGTCAAAGTGTGGAAAGTTTGGGTACCCTTTCTTTGATGTTATTATTTTTGGGAAATTTGTTAGATTGGGGATAGAATTATGTAAATTTTGTTGTAAATTAATGAGGCCAATATTAACGAGGCTTATTGATTTGTGTAATATTCATTAATGTTGTTCTCAAATCATCTCGAGCCGAGCCGAGCCGGTCTCGAGCTTCACAAATACATCACGAGCTGAGCTCGAGTAGTCGAAGGCTCGGGCTCGGCCCGGCTCGTTTACACCCCATATAACTTTACGCTCTGTTCCCGAGTTAACTTAACGAGTGATAAGAAAAGAAAGTAAAAGTGAGAAAGGAAAGGACGAGAAAGGAAAACAAAAGATGTCTTTCCCACCATTTCCTCCCAAATCGGAAGGAAAGAAAAACTAAAGAATTTAGCCTAATTTTCCTTTCATTTCCTTTCTTTTCCTTCCTTAAATGAAACTCGGGAACACGACATGTTTTATTTTCCTTTCTTTTCCTTCCTTAAATAAAACTCTGGAACACAAAATGTTTTTTACTTTCTTTTTGTTTCTTTTCCTTTCCTTCCATTAGTAAACTCTGGAACACAGTGTTAAAGTTGAAACCCAAAATTCAAAGCTTGCAAACTAAACCCGACCCGAACTTTCTCATCTAGGTATAGAGATTCCACCGGACTCCGCCTCCGCCGTATTCACATCCGATCAGGTAATGAATTTGCTCTTCTTCACCTCTGTTTCTACAAATTCGTTCTTCAGTCACTGTATGTGCCTTTTAATTATATCTAGATCAACATCTCCATTCTGAAGAGAAATCGTGAACAAAATGCCGTCTCTTCAAACAGCTCTGCCTCCTGAACTCGCCAACAACGCTATTAGGGTTACTCTCTCTCTCTCTCTCTCTCTATACACACACAGACACACACTGTTGTTTGATACGTTTCATTAAGAAGTTTGTTAAATTAGTGTCAAACAATGACTCTTTGATTCAAGTTTGGACTCAGATTTTAAGATTAGGTGATTATTACAGACAATGAATTTATAGTAAGATACTTCAAACGGTGTGATTTTGGTATTATATGTACAAAAAATTAGGTTAGGAATCATTTAGGGTTTATGAAAAGTGATTTTGTGAAGTTACCTGTAAGGATGGTGAAACCTAGTGTAGGCTAATTTGTGTTTTTTTTCTGTGATTTGTAGCTGTATCGGGAATGCCTACGTAGAGCCAAGTACATTGGTCATAAGGTATGCACTTTCTGCTATATATCATAATCTATGCATATAAACAAGCATCTTGGTTGATGGATTTATGTTTCGGCTAAAATTTTGGATCGTTGGCCTTTATATTTTTTAATGAACTTTGGGTTCTTGCAAATTGTATGGATGCAATGCAATTAGGTATAGTTTATTGAGATAATGGACTGCTAAGAACTTTTGTTAATTGCATAAGCAAATATTGATTTGTAGAGGTGATCATCATGAACTGGATTTGGCATTAGAATTGTAGTGCATGTAGAAAGTAAAATGCCATAAGAGTTATTTCAAAGGCCTATGCTTTAGTTATTGTGTAATGCTTTCAAAGCTCATACTATCCTTGTACTAGTTACTATAATTTCATGTTTTAGAAGTGTGAAATGCACTGAGGTGGTTGGGTTCTAGATCCGAAGCGATGGGCCAAGACATACAACCTTACCGTACAAGAGGCACACTTGTTTTGTAGAAAAAACACATCTGGTTGTTAAAACACAAAAGAAGCGTGGGCTTTTTTAAGAAAAGCGCACATAGAGAAAAAAAATATAAAAAATATGTTATGCTTTGAAAATAAATAAGATTCCACATATAAAATTAAAAAAAACTATTATATAGTTAGTAGCAAAAGTTTAGGACTTATATGTTGTAAGTTTTGGGTGTGTGAATAAAAGTCTCAAAAGGTGGTAAATTTTTGTCCCACATTGGTATGGGAACAAAGTGAGTGGTTGTTTATAAGGTAAAGTCTTTACTACTCCATTGTAGCTTTATGACATGTTTTACCACAAGTCCTACCCGCGCGCAGGGGGGGTGCAAAAATGAGTTTCTGAGCTTGAATTTGGTTGAACTCGTGCGTGCCCGCACCTGCGGACACGAATGCAGCTCCGAAAACCCCGGGCCCGCGTGAGTTTCGTGTTTTAATGGTCATTTGTTCTGTTTTACCTTTCTTCCCTGCGCCTAGGCGCGTGCTTTTTGCGCTTTTGATAACATAGCATTTAGATTGATCCAACGTATATAAAGTTAAGTCATCGCTATCTAACACAAAATATGTAGCATATCTATCTCCATTTTCATCGTCCGTATCACCCGTCCACCACTTTTTCTTGCATCAATTTCTTGCAAAATAATAGGATCTGGGGTTGCCTTCATTACAACGCACATGCAAAATGTCAATAACCATGTTCGTAGGACCTTAGCAAGAGGCTCTGCCAACTTAAGAGCATATGCAGTATTTTTCTAATCTATCTTTTGTTGAATAATGGTACTTTCTTCCTCACTGCGTTTTTTGATCACTTGCTAGTATTCCATTCAGGAAGGTTGATCCTTTTCACGAGTTGTTCTTTTGCTTATGCATTTGTGTAAGAGTGATGAATGATGTTGTGAAACCGATCGGTTGTGGGTCTATGCTTCTTTTATTTGTGAACCTCCTCATCATGTTCACAAGACCAACATAACCCTTCACAAACATGACCCTTTTTAAAGAACCCGAACCTCTGGAATCTTTCCTATTTTCTCTTAACATTAGTTCAATGTAATGTGCCACGCGTGTCTTTTAGTTTCCAACATATCCTATAAAGGGCTTTTGAAAAAGAAAAGATATAAGCTTGGTTTTAAAATGCGCGCATCATCTGATGCAGTGATGACATCGCATCACGTGATGCGATTCTGTGATGTGCGCATCACATGATGTGGCGCCTTATACAGTTGACCAGTTTTTGAACAAGTTAAACTATCCGCTATCGCTTGAACAAATCTGACCATAGATAATGAGAGTATCTTATAGGTGGTCTAGATATTAAGCAAAGGTACCCTCAGTTTATGCTTATTAGGTGGTCTAGATATTAATCTGAATTGTCCAACTGCTTTCATTTTCATAACAAAATTATCTTAACCAGTTGCATTGAAAGGAAGACCCGCATTGTAAAACAACATAGCTAGCTCCCTACATGCATCCCCCCCGGTTCTATTTTACACAGTTCATTAATGGTATGTTGTTTTTCTCCTTTTTTACCTTTGAGTATATCTTCGGGCTTATAAACGAAGAAGTAAGAACATATCGATAGGACACTTTTGACTTGTCTTGCATTTTATGGATACTTGCTTGTCTTGAGCCACTCACCATCTTCACACATGTGAGTTGTGACCATACAATCTTCATCCTCTTCACCATATTCGCGAAATTCATCGATCAGTGGGTTAATTGCTTGCTTTTCTATGGTCTTTTTCATCATAAAGTTCTTTACTTCGGAATGGATCTCGGGATACCTGAGGCATTCTTTGACAAACCATCCAACCAAGTATTGCTTAACTGAAATGCTCTTCCGTTAGTTTGTTTTAAGCAAAAATTGAAAGTAAACATGTTCCTATATGCGGGGTCAACTGTAGCATATATTTTAGCTGGGTCCATTGTATCCGATGGTGACTGAAAATTGGAACCAGAAACACCAACGTTTGTTGGGTTCTTTTCACAATCAGATTATAAAACCTGAAAATCGTACGTAAATATAGATAGTTCTATAAACTGGATCGATGGAATTGATTAAAAGAAAGGTTGACAGAAAATCATACGTATGTATAAACTGGGCATCATACCTTACAGCAATATGATGCTTATAATGACAGCAGTAATAAATTTAAAATTGAATATCTAACAGCAATATAAAGTTTATACTAACAGCAATATGAAGTTTAAACTAAGTTAGAACGTAGAAGTGCAGAACTTTGTAACAGAATAAAAATTCCAACATAACATGTAAGCACAACGTTGAAGTAACACCGTCAGCAATATAACTGGCAGAAGACGAGTAAAGGCGTAACTGTTGGAAACATAGTCACATAATTCGCTCAAAAAGATGCGAATTTCGTTTTGGTACGTTTCGTACCATACGGAATTCGTATGCGTATAATACGATGCCAATTCGCGTATCTTATTCTTCAATTCAGCGCATCAGGTTCATGAATTCAGCGAATTTCCTTTATCAATTCAGCGAATTTCTTTTATGTACAAAGATGTGAAATTAAACTTTTATGCACAAGAATGGTGACGAAGATGAAAAAATTAAACCTTACCTGTGATATGATGATGAACCCTAGTGAAAATGGAGGAGACGATGGAGATGGAGGCTGACATAATATGACGGCTGCGTTTCTTTAATCTATTTTAACCTAAACCTCTTTTATTTACATATTTCATCCTTTATGTTTGTGTTATTATAATTTTTAATCTATAGCTTTTTTTATTAAGTTACATATTTCATCCTTAGACCTCAATACTTTTATTTTTTATCAACTTTAACTTAAAACGTTTATTAATTGTTTACTTTTTTTTTCTTATTTCATTAAGAAATGTGTATACCGAACCGGACGGAATGATACACCGAACCGAATCGTACCGAAATGAACCTACCCCCCTCCGAACCGAATTCATCGCAACTAGCGAATCGCGAACCCGAAT
The DNA here is from genome assembly GCF_002127325.2 of Helianthus annuus. Lineage (NCBI taxonomy): Eukaryota > Viridiplantae > Streptophyta > Magnoliopsida > Asterales > Asteraceae > Helianthus > Helianthus annuus. Next base: position 123,298,402 of record NC_035437.2, read on the forward strand.
CGCGTACCCGAACCGGAGCGAACCGCGTATTAGGTGACTATGGTTGGAAATTTCGTGTAACTTTTGGAAAAAAAAAATTTAATCAATTTGTCAAACAAACTGAACGCAGCGGAAAACATGTACACGAGGTTCGGTTCTAAACCGATTCCACCAGTGATCTCACTACAATCAAAATAGGTTATATAAAATTAAAGAATCGTGACTACCAAGTAAGACACCTTGGTTCAACGAACGATCTCGCTAGATGATCGTTGACCACGAAATCATATTTGTTCGTTTGAAACGATTTCAAACGAAACCATAATCTAAAGAAAAATAAAGTTCATAAACTTTACTTACCTTGTTTGCGTAATTGAAGAAACAACAAGCTTTGTGTATCCCTTTTGAAATATTGCAATTGCGTGAGAACGTCCAGTAGGTTATCCTTTTGAATGAATTGTAGAGTTTTTACAAAAACCTCTAATCAAGTATGAAAACTCTTGATTTTCAAAAGCCTTGGCAGACCTTAAAAATCTTGGAATCCCACTTCCGTATATCACCAAAGAGACATATATGAGGTATTCCCTTTTAATAGGTACCAAACTTTTAATAGATAATAAAAGGATTAAGATTTGTAATCTAATTACAACTCTTCATAATTATCTCATAATTATAACAATTATCTATTTTCTTCTAATTATCTAATAATTATTTATAATTAACAATTAATTATAATATTAATTCGACTATCCGTAATTGTTCTAAATAATTACATGTTTCTTTCATTACGCTTATTATTTCGTGATCCGGTGATTAACGATTAAAACACCGTTATATGTTCGTTGCCCAAAGTGTAACTCTTTGGGTCGTACCTTGACGGCAACTTCGAATTTTAATCGGACAATTGAACATTATATCCAACAATCTCCCACTTGCTCGATTGGCCGATTAAGTTTCAAAGTAGACAATAGTGGGTGCCTAGCTGCATCATATTGCCCCCGGTAAGGTATGACAAATTTATGTCAACTAATTCTTTGCACTAATCAATCCTTTGGTTATGCAAATACTATAGCCCTGGTTATCGACTCATTTATCCCTCTGTATTGAACACTTGTTGAACATGAGACATGGATCCAATTCATTCTCATATATTATTCAACCATTTCTACATCCGTTCCTGGTTTGAAGTGGTTTATCAAACTACTACTGGTTCGAGCGTGGCCACGCATTAACACCAGTTCAAACCAACGAAAGGCGCCAGAGTGTTCTTCTACTAAGTATAGAAGTACAGATCCCTTTGGCTACAAACAACTCCCACTAAACTTCAGATCATTCCCAAAACTATCCTTATTACTGCCAGTTACGTACAGCGTTAGATAGAATCAAAGAGCAACCATTCATTTAAGTTAGTTCTAGTATGTACCGCAGGTCTAAGGATACAATGATCGTACCTATTCAAAACGTCTTATGACTAAGATCCATGAAGATCATTTTGAAGCGAGTTACGCCCAATATGATTCAACTAATCATATCAGTGAATATGGTTCTCAACACTTTGAGTATCCATTATATGGATCAACCATCTAATTCATAATAGTCTTTTACCAGATTGGTTCTCACGAATCTGATAGACTACGGACATTTTAGAATACAATATTCAGAGATACTTAACGTACTAATATTTGAACACATATATAATAGTTTAAAAGACATTCAACCATTAAATTCAAATAAACATAAAATACTGTTTACAGTTCAAAATGCACCAAATTACTAAATTACAAAATCAGACCCACTGTCTAGCATATCTAAGACCTATACAGTCAGCATGCTTCTCGTGTCTCACTTGAGGTATAGGCTTAGTAAACGGGTCCGCTAGATTCTGATCAGTATCAATTTTCTCTATTACGATGTCTCCTCTTTCCAAAACTTCCCGTATGTAATGGAATTTTCTGAGAATATGCTTCGTGCTGTGATGCGACCTTGGTTCCTTTGCCTGAGCAATTGCACCTGTATTGTCGCAAAATATCTCGATAGGCTTCTGTATGCTTGGTATAACTTCGAGATCAGCAATGAACTTTTTCATCCAAACAACCTCCTTAGCAGCTTCTGAAGCCGCTATATATTCTGATTCAGTGGTCGACTGGGCCACCACGCTTTGCTTAGAACTCTTCCAAGTTATAGCACCACCATTTAAAGTAAAAACATAGCCTGTCTGCGATCGTGAATCATCTCGATCCGTTTGGAAGCTTGCGTCAGTGTAACAATTTACTTTCATCTCTTCTTCCAAACCGCCAAATATCAGAAACATATCCTTAGTTCTTTTTAAGTACTTTAGGATATTTTTCACAGCAATCCAGTGACTTTTACCAGGATTCTGTTGATATCTGCTAGTAAAGCTCAGAGCAAACAATACGTCCGGTCTAGTACATAACATGGCATACATGATAGAACCGATAGCAGAGGCATATGGAACATTTTTCATATCCTCTTTATCTTTGTCCAATTTGGGACACTGATGACTATTCAGTACGGTTCCAGTTGCCATTGGCAAGAGACCCTTCTTGGAATCTTGCATTGAAAAGCGCCGAATGACCTTATCGATATACGTACTTTGACTAAGTCCAAGTAGCCGCTTAGATCTATCTCTATAAATCTTTATTCCTAGAATATAAGCAGCTTCTCCAAGATCCTTCATTGAGAAACATTTACCAAGCCAGGATTTAACATCCTGCAGCATTGGGATATCGTTTCCAATGAGAAGTATGTCATCTACATACAGGATTAGAAAAGTAATAGAACTCCCACTTGCCTTCTTGTAAACACACGGCTCATCTTCGTTTTTAATGAAACCAAACTGTTTGATTTTCTGATCAAAACGAAGATTCCAGCTTCGAGATGCTTGTTTCAATCCATAAATGGATTTATTCAACTTGCAAACTTTATGAGGATTCTTAGGATCTACAAAACCTTCAGGCTGCTCCATATAGACATCTTCTGTAAGGTGTCCATTTAGGAACGCGGTCTTGACATCCATTTGCCATATCTCATAGTCATAATACGCGGCTATGGCAAGTAGAATCCTAATAGACTTAAGCACGGCTACTGGCGAGAAGGTTTCCTCATAATCAACTCCTTGAGTCTGAGTAAAACCTTTAGCAACCAACCGAGCCTTATAGGTTTGCACATCTCCATCCATGTCTGTTTTCAACTTGAAAACCCATTTACTTCCTACAGTCCGACATTCGGGAGGAAGGTCAACCAAATCCCAGACTTGGTTGTCATACATGGATTGCATCTCGACGCCCATGGCTTCGAGCCATTTTTCAGATTCGTTACCTGAAATCGCAGCTTTGTAGGTTGAGGGCTCTTCTTGATCTATTATCAAGACGTACCTATCAGGTGAATACCGATTAGGTTCATGACGATCCCTCGTACTTCTGCGGATGCCTAGTGTTACATCAGATTCCTGAATCCTCTTAGGTTCAGGTTCAACAATATTTTGTTGAGAGGCAGATTCGACTACTGGTTGATCAATTTGTGGTTCTCGAATTTCCTCAAGATCCACAAGATTATCTCCAATTCCTCGCGCCATAAGCTTATCCTCTAGGAATGTTCCTCGACGCTTAGTGAAAACTCTATTTTCAGCAGGATTATAGAAATAATAACCAACCGGATATGCATATCTAATGAAAACAACTTTTTCACCGCGAGGATCAAGTTTGTCCGAAGACTCACTGGTAACATAAGCGTTACATCCCCATATGCGAAGGTAAGAGACTTTAGGTCGTTTACCATGCCACATCTCATATGGTGTCTTTTCTACCTTTTTAGTAGGAGCAATATTTACAAGACGTGTAGCAGTTTCAAGAGCATAACTCCAAAAGGAGTGTGGTAAGTTTGTACGACACATCATTGATCGAACCATATCTAATAAGGTTCGATTTCTCCTCTCAGACACACCATTGAGTTGTGGTGTTCCAGGTGGAGTTAGTTGGGATATAATCCCACACTTCTTGAGATGTTCATCAAACTCTTGATTAATGTATTCACCACCTCGATCGGATCAAAGTGCCTTAATCGTTTTCCCTAGTTGATTTTGTACTTCATTTTGAAATTCTTTGAACTTTTCAAAGGTTTCATGTTTAAACTTCATAAGATAAACATATCCATATCTACTATAATCATCAGTAAATGTAACGAAGTATCTTTCCCCGTTCCTTGACATAGTCCTGAATGGACCACATACATCAGTATGTATGAGTCCTAACAAGTCTTTGGCCCTTTCACTAGTTCCGGTAAAAGGGGCCTTAGTCATCTTGCCACTTAGACAACATTCGCATAAATCATAAGTCTCCTGACCCGTGGATTCTAGAATCCTTGCAGTCTGGAGCTTCCTCATGCGATTGATGTTAATATGGCCAAGACGACAATGCCAACGATATGTTTGATTAAAGCTAGTTTTAACACGTTTAGAGGAAAGAGAGCATACTATATTATTTGATCTATTGTTAGAAGTATCTATTTCATAGACACCATTGTGAGGCTTAGCCTCAAAATAGAACATACCATTTAAAAATGCAGAAATGTTACCATTAACAATATCAAAAGCATAATTAAAACCTTGTTCTCTTAAAGCAGAAACAGAAATAATATTCTTAGTCAAACTAGGAACATAAAAACATTGTCTAAAGTAATAAACAATCCAGAAGGTAATTCAAGAATAAATTCTCCAACTGCTTTCACAGCAACATTCTGCCCGTTCCCAACGTGCAGCTCTAAGTCACCCTGCTTCAGCTTCCTAATCCTTTTTAGTCCCTGCAAATCATTACAAATGTGAAAACCACATCCAGTGTCAAACACCCAAGATTTGCTCGAAAAGGAAAATAGATCAATAACATGTATACCTGAGGATTCTTCAATCTGCAGCTTCTTAAGCTTCAACTAAGCCAGGTACTTGGGACAATTCCTCTTCCAATGCCCGATCTCATCACAGTGAAAACACTTGGCATCTTTATGAGGCTTTGCCTTCGGAGTGGCAACCTTTTTGCCTTTGCCCTTGTCTTGCTTACTCGCCTTGCCTTTTCCCTTGGATTGCTTCTTCTTGGTAATTCTTCCTTCCCTGATCGCCAGCACTGGATTGCCCTTAGTTAGGATGTTTGTCTCAACAGTTTTTAGCATCTGATGCAACTCTGGGATCGTTCTTTCCCACCCATTCATGTTATAGTTCATTACGAACTGATGATATGAATTGGGTAGCGAGTTAAGGATCACATCCGTAGCTAACTCATTACTAAGGGGTGCGTTCAGACGCTCCAGTTGATCAACGAAAGACTTCATTTTCAGTACATGAGCACTGACCGAAGTACCTTCCTGCATGCGACATGTAATGAGAGATCTCATCACCTCAAAACGCTCATGACGAGCTTGCTGCTGAAACATGTTTTTCAGCTACTCACTCATCTCATATGCGCCCAAGTTTTCCAGATTCTTCTGAAGTTCTGGAATCATCATAGCAAGCATAAGACATGTCACATCTTGGGAATCATCAACATGTTTTTCCCATGTCCTACGGGCTGCACCCGTATTAGCAGCAGGTGCTTCGGGAATTGGTCCTTCAAGGACATAAGCCTTTTTCTCCGCCCTGAGAACAATTTTCAGGTTGCGGTACCAATCCATGAAGTTAGAATTATCAAGTTTAGCATTTTCAAGGATGGACTTAAGCGAGAATTTGGTGTTATCAGAATTGTTTGTAGACATCTGTAGAATTTAGAAGAAAATTTTATTAGTAATTTTCATGCATTAACCTAATTCAATTTTGACCCAAGATTTACAAAATTTTAGTAATTAGGATGAGAACCCATCTCCCCATAACTCAGTGAATGGACTTAGCACTCTTCACTGGCATAGATTGAAGGGTAGGTGACGATCACCAATTGTGTCAATTACACAATTCTCGGTTTGGGGTCGCATGACGAGTAGTGTCAAGCATTGGTACGTTAACCCCAACTACGCCCACTTTCACAACCGTAGAAAACAAATGCAGGGTAAACACTAACATTTGCTCTCGTGTCGCAAAAGTGATATTTGTCCTCAAATCAGAACTGTAGCCCGGCCCATGTAAGCATGGAAATCGCGGAACTACCCCTAACCAAAACCATAGGCCTGGATGCAGGGTAAACACTAGCACCAGGGGTTCGGATAGATCAGTTCGGGTGTTCTTAATTTAGGGTGGCGTAGGATATCGATTTTAATTTGGGTTATATTTTAAAATTACCAGTTCGTGTCGTTTTAAAATACTTGTACGGCCTATGGCATGAACATAGGCTATACAATTCCTTTGTAAAAATCAATTTTACGTTTTAATTTGTGACGACTTGAAACACCTTTCAATCACTCGACCGATTAATTTTAAATACCCTATTTAATCTAAGTTGGTTGTGTCGCAAATTTATTTTAATTAATAACTTTTATTAATTACGGTTTTCAAATTAACTTTTAATTTTTGTAAAACCAATTTTGATTTTTGTATTTTAAAATAAACTGTTTATTTTAATTACCTATCCAATACTTAATAAACCTTTTATTAAAATTGTTGTTTAATGATCGTGTATTAATTATTAATTTTATGTACGTAACAAACATCTCATGGCAAAAAGCATAATAAAATAAATAAATATGCAATTCCGGGTTCAGAATATGTTCGGTTCGTTCGAGCCCAAGAACATGAACCGAGCCCATTAAGTGTAGCACAAACCCTTTTGTGCTCCCACTTAATCTTGGATCCCATCCAAAAAAAAAATTTTTTTTTTATAAATTAAATTTCCGATAATTAAAATAAAATTAAGCTATACGTTAATTTTTAATTACCACAAGTAAATGGAGACAGCACAGGAGTAAATGTGATAATAAAGTCTCCATGGGGAAATATGGAAAATTAATCATAGTCGTCAAACTGTTCACCTCTACCTTTGTAATCATGGACTCCTATGCTGTCAATGCATACAAGCTTTGCCAGATGTCATTAAATTATTTCTTTTTTTTTTTAAACCCGAATTTGCATAGTACGATAATTAAGCTAAACGAAATAGGTTAAGGCCAAGTATTTTGTCAAAGAGAACTTTGACAAGTGTTCATGTTTGGCCTTAATAAAACTTGCCTATAACTATTATACGTGACAGGTTCCTATGCCAAATCTACTCGATTTTAAGCATGCAATTCTATAACTATTTTATAGATCTATAAACGCTATCATAAAATTAGCCTACTTTGATTTGTAAGGTGGCTCTGATACCACTGTTGGAAATTTCGTGTAACTTTTGGAAAAAAAAAATTAATCAATTTGTCAAACAAACTGAACGCAGCGGAAAACATGTACACGAGGTTCGGTTCTAAACCGATTCCACCAGTGATCTCACTACAATCAAAATAGGTTATATAAAATTAAAGAATCGTGACTACCAAGTAAGACACCTTGGTTCAACGAACGATCTCGCTAGATGATCGTTGACCACGAAATCATATTTGTTCGTTTGAAACGATTTCAAACGAAACCATAATCTAAAGAAAAATAAAGTTCATAAACTTTACTTACCTTGTTTGCGTAATTGAAGAAACAACAAGCTTTGTGTATCCCTTTTGAAATATTGCAATTGCGTGAGAACGTCCAGTAGGTTATCCTTTTGAATGAATTGTAGAGTTTTTACAAAAACCTCTAATCAAGTATGAAAACTCTTGATTTTCAAAAGCCTTGGCAGACCTTAAAAATCTTGGAATCCCACTTCCGTATATCACCAAAGAGACATATATGAGGTATTCCCTTTTAATAGGTACCAAACTTTTAATAGATAATAAAAGGATTAAGATTTGTAATCTAATTACAACTCTTCATAATTATCTCATAATTATAACAATTATCTATTTTCTTCTAATTATCTAATAATTATTTATAATTAACAATTAATTATAATATTAATTCGACTATCCGTAATTGTTCTAAATAATTACATGTTTCTTTCATTACGCTTATTATTTCGTGATCCGGTGATTAACGATTAAAACACCGTTATATGTTCGTTGCCCAAAGTGTAACTCTTTGGGTCGTACCTTGACGGCAACTTCGAATTTTAATCGGACAATTGAACATTATATCCAACAGTAACATCTTGCTTTTTGAGTTTTGAACAGAGACTAGATTTTGACTTGTGTTTTGATATGACTTGTTCGAGATTAAACTTATAGTAGAAGTGTTGGGATAGTTGTGAGATGAGCAGATATGTGGTTCTGAATTTGATCCACTGAACTGCAGCAACATAACACAGAGCTCGTTGTTCAAATGGTGAGGCAGCAGTTCAGGAAAAACATGCATGAAACCGACCCAGAGAAGATTCAGAAGCTGAAAGATGAGTAAGTTAAGCTGGTTTTTCATTGTTGTCTTGTTTATGGCTGCAACAGATTATCGAATCAAAGGGTACATTTACATATGCATTGCAGTGCTGCAAGAGGACTTATAAATCACATATTATATGAGGCTGAGGCAATGACAGGCAGAAAATTCAGCTGAAGATCATAATTGCTTTTAGAAGGAAGTTGATTTTGACTTCTCTTGGGCATCTTTATTGAATAATTTCACTTGTAACTTGAATTTGCCAGTGATTTCTTTGTTTCATTCAAGTTATTTGCACCATACCATGACAAAGGTAGTTTTTTTAAATCTGTTTCATTCAAGTTATTTGCACCAGATATTACTGTTCAAGTGAGATCGAACCGAGACGACCCACCCAATCACCAAACTGAATCAAAACAGTTGGTAAACATATTTTGAAAGCGAAATTTTAGTTTCTCTTCTTTTTCGTGATTTATTTTTCTGTAAAACAATCATCAACTTTATCTACATTTGTATTACCTACATTTACATTTACAAGCTCAGGGAATAGTGCCTGGCAGCTTCCCTATTGGACCAAACTATTTTTTATTTAATTTTATTCCGAGTTTAAAATTACGTTTTCGTCCTTCGTTTAAAATTACGATTTTGTCCCCAGCTCAAAATAAATTATAATTTTGCCCCTAGCTCAAAATTACGCTTTTGCCCCCGGTTCAAAAACTAATTTTTAATTTTGTTCCCAATTTAAAATTATGGTTTGGCCCTCCGTTTAAAATTACGTTTTAGCCTCCATTTCAAAATAAAATGTTGTTTTTTCCTCTAGCTCAAAATTACGCTTCTGCCCTCAGTTCAAAATTACGTTAGCTCAAAATTACGTTTGCTTGGCACTTCCCTATTAGACCAACCCATTTTTATTTTAATTTTATTCCCAGTTTAAAATTACGTTTTCGTCCTTCGTTTAAAATTACGTTTTTGCCCACAGCTCAAAATAAAATTATAATTTTGCCCCTAGCTCAAAATTACGCTTTTGCCCTCGGTTCAAAAACTCATTTTTAATTTTGTTCCCAGTTTAAAATTACGGGTTCGCCCTTCGTTTAAAATTACGTTGTTGCCCCCAGTTCAAAAAAAAATGTTGTTTTCTCCTCTAGCTCAAAATTACGTTTTTTCCCACAGTTCAAAATAAAATTATGTTTTCCCCCCTAGCTCAAAATTATGATTTTGCTCTCAGTTTAAAATTATGATTTCGCATCCAGTTCAAAATATAATTACGATTTTACTCTCTGTACAGACATACATGTTATGAGAGAGAAATATTCGGTCTATTACTCCGCAACACGGGCGGGGCAAAAACTAGTTGGTAACAATAAAATAAATACTTTATAGCTTACAGTTGACAGCTTTGCATATATTAATTTATATGCATATTTATGATTTTTTTTAATCGCTTAAATTACACCAAATTTACCTTCTTTTTGAACGGCTTAAATTACATTAAATACGTTTTCAACGGGGCTCGAACCCTTGGCTTCAAAGTGAGCAACACCTTAAATAGTTTTTATTGTTCTCTCTCTATACGATACAAACTGCCTAATAAGTTATCATCCCATGTTGGTGATAAGAAAAGGAAAATACATATGGAACTCCCTCTTCATTCTAAATAACTCCAAACCGTATCCCAACAATTTTTTAACCATTTCATATGTGATTGACCATAAAATTCTTTGTCTACACTATGGAGCTACCTGATGCTTTGATAGTTTGATATGATATCAACTCATTACAGATTTTGTAGTAAATGCATACTGAACTTGGACTTTGAACAATTTCACTTGAACATGCTAACAATTAAAACCTAAAACTTATTCCTTCTAAAGCTAATAACACAAAGCTACAAAATCATGAAACAAAAATGCCCACATGAGGACAATTTTGACATTAGAATGTCGCGAGGCCCGGTTTTGAACCCGCTCCATAGATTCTCAGGTTCTCCACTGAACCTTCCTGGAATATATCCAATTTCTCCAGTAACTTGATAATCAAGCCACCAGACAAATACGAAACACCTGAAACCGTGAACCCAAGCATGACATGGTAACTGATAGTTTTGAAATAAAATTTTGGTGGGCTCTGAACGTATGCTCTTCCGGCAGACAGAATCATGATGCCTAAAATGGAGGCTGCGGCCACTGTCAAAAGCTTGAGATCTTTGTCATTGCTCTCATAGAAGGAGAAGCAATAGACAAGTGGAGGAACGAATCCAAATACGAGGTATGATAACAGAGAAACCGTCATGTGAAGTGGGAAATCGGCTCGTTGCCCCAAAAGGAGTTGGTATCGGTCTTCTGTCTTTCTTGTTCGCTCGTTTTTAAGGTCCCAAAGCTGTGAAGTTTACATGTTAATACTCAATCGGGTCTATAAGATGTAGGGGGTAATGAATGGGCCATGTTTACGTGTTCCGTGTGCCAACCCAAAAATTTGACATGAACTTGAAATTCATGTATGACACATGAACCTCAACACGACAAGTATTTTTATGAGGGGTTGACACGAACACGATACGTTTAACCCAAAAACTTTATTTTATTTAATTTTTCTTGCATATTAATACGAAGATTGCAAATTACAACAAAAAAATACATATGTGTATATACAAGAATTATGTTTAAACTATAACACATAATGTTCATTTCTCTTTTATATGGTGGCATGGAATATTCAGTTCATTTAGGTTATGACATGAACATAATTCTTTTTAAATTATAAGAATAAACAGGCAGAACGGGTCAACCCACGAACACCCGAACACGATCCGTTTAGCTAAACATCATGGGGTCGACCTGTAACTGACCCTTAACCCGTCTAGACTAAACCCAAACCCGCGAATGTCATGTTAGGAGGTTGGTGTCGTGTCAGAAATTCACACCCTGATGAGATGAAGAATAGACCGAAGTTGAAAGGAATATACAACTTACATCATGACTGATCACGAACAACCCACCGAATATATTAGCCAATCCCAGAGCTAGCACATTCACTGCAAGCATTGTATAACAAAGATTATATAGCTTGTCACCGCAGAAGCATTCTTTAAAATATTTTTGCGACAAATGTAATGCTTACATGTGGCGGCATCAGCACCAGCTGCAGAAGCCACAACACTTAGGCTCGCAATCAGTTCTATCAAGCCACCATAAACAATACTTTTAACCATGTCCACGCTACGACTGCCTCTTGTTGCCGTGGTAACACCACCACGTTCCACCGCCTGCTGCGGTGCTGGAGTTGACGTCTCACCAAGTTCGTCAGGTGGTCTTTGAAAGGCAGATGCATCAAGTTGCTTGCTTTCTATGGTAATTATTGTATCTTCTCCTATAGTAGTACAAAATTTGTAAGAATTCTTGTTTTGAGATACATAACAGAATGTAATGTCATTAATCTTAAACGTTATTAGTCACGTTTTACCTTTGTTCCTTTCAATGTTCTTCACATCATCAAGAAGATTAACCTGTTGACCGTCAGTTAAGATATCTTTGTTGACCTTCAGAGGCTCTTCAAGGTGAATTTCAACATTGTTTTGAACAGTGTGTTGAATGGTTACATCAAGCTCTTGGTTCATTTGCGAATTGTCAATGATTAACGATCCCACATTTGGAGGAACAAGAAGCTTCAATCCGTCATGTTGAACTGAAGATATTGAACTTTCTGTGGGCTCCACGTTATTAGTTAAAGGCGGTTTGACCACAAACATACCCGGATATTCACTTTTGCTGTTGGATTCTTTCTCGATATGGTACGAGGTAAGTAACTGCCCGTTAGTGTCTGCTAATGGAAGGTCTGTTGCCATATTTCCTGTAACAAAATGCAAGGGCAGTTGTGTAATTTGACTAAAACAGACACACACACACACACATAGGCGTCGGATCTGTTTCATGAAGATTTTATTACTCAGTGGCATTTTCGTAATTAACGTGAAAACACGTCAAGTCAAAATTCGATTCATTTGTAGTATAGTGTATTCACTGGTGAATACTGAATACACATGGTTCACGTTAATTACGATAATGCCACTACACTCGTATAGTGTATTCACTAATTGTATTCATGTTGATTAGATTTTTTATTGGTTCTCATTTGATCCGGAAATATGTTCTGAATAAATTTACTGACCGTGGCTCTCGCTTATAACTTTATCTGACTGAAGTTGATTTTTTTCCAAATCTGTTGTACCGTCGGAGATACGCACGCTAGCTTCTTGCATTGACGGATTTAGGTTAGAAGATACAGAAGAGACTTCACCAACGTTATTTTCCGGATCTAAACGCTGAACGGCTACTGAAACGTTAAGATTAGTGACATTATTCTCCACCTTTTCCGATTTAAATATGTTCGAAAACCAGCTTTTCTTTACAGGCACTTCCTTCTCAGAAAGTTCACTTTTTTCTTTGCTGTTTTTATTTCCAAACCCGCGAAACAACTTAAACCCATTTCCTGCAACATCAAACAATTTATATAAAAACACAAAAACCGAAAAAAAAAAAAAAAAAGAAAGATAGATAGATAGATAGATAGATGAGATTGATACCTGTGGGCATGAAAATGCTGAAGCATGACAAACATCTGAATACATCTGGCTCTCTTTGCGGATCATATTCATTAGATGTTGGTGGTTGAACTTGATCGTCGGTTGAATCAGCTAAAACAACGTTCGATTCAGAAGAAACTGGAGTTTCCGGTTTGTTACGTTTTCCATCTGCACCAGGAACTGGGATTCTACGTTTCCTTTTACGAAGTATGACCCTTTTGGTTATACAAGAATTGCAATTAGGACAGAACAAATCATGAGTGTCTTGCTTTTTTAAAATTGTCTCCACGTCATATTCGGTTATTTCATCAATCGTGATTTCGGTTTTGTTGCTTATGTATGATGAAGCACTTTTGTCACCCTCCGATGATATTTCATGCTTTTGATGCTCTCCGTTCTGTTTGCTGATCACCGAGTGCATGCCATTCCCGTTTTCTTGATTATTAGTTGTTATATCAGTGTTCTCTGGCTCGTGAATTTTCTCGTTACCTGCAAAAATGAAAAAAAAAATATAATGAATTAAAAAAAGAGAGAAACATCATACTTTCGACCTGATCACATTGGTTAGCAGGGTATTGGAGAGATCCTCTGAATTTAAAGGTAACGGGTTCTAACGGTGACAAAAAAATAAAATAAAAATAAACTATGCTAATTGCGGTCTACATATGATGGCAACTTTCACATATTCATCATAAATCACAGGGTCTAGATACCTTTGGTTTCATATACGGTTTTCGCATTCGCCAGCATACGCGAGTGCCACCTAGGATGCTGACTATGATGAGTGAGACATGTTCTACCCTGATTATCCCATGAGCAGATTCGACATTTCCATATTCCTTCAGTCATAAAACACGAAAAAAATTTGCAAATTCTCAATTACCTATACTTGAAGTCCAGATCTAGCAATTCATTCCAAATAGCCTAAGATTTATGTCACAAATTGTAAAAAAAAAAAATAGACTTTTATAATTGTTTTGATATTAGTTCCACCCTTTGACTTTGAAAGTCAAATTTGTATTTGCCATATCTTAAATTACTGTCTATTTGATTACATTTTCTCCACCAATTATAGTTCTTAATGAACTCACCTATATTTCCTCAGATATTAAATAAACACCCACACATCAATATTAAAATGTGACAGTAACTTCTTTGATACATAAGGTCAACTGTATGAATCCTAATAAAAGGGGTAATAAATATAACAGATAAGTTGGATTAAATTCTCTAATCTTTAGGGTTTTTAGCAACCCCACATATTAGATTACACTAAATATGTCTAACTTCATCAAAAATTCCAATTAATTAACAAAAAAGATTGAAACTTTATATACCTAAACATGATCTAGGACCCTGTCTAAACAAACAAAGGTTTTCAAGAAAATATAAAGATCAAATCCCCAAATAAAGGTGTAATCTTTTTATGCAGAAACAATAAATAAAAGCAAGAATAAACCATAGAATCACCTTAAATCTTGAAGCAGAAGAAGAGATCTCAGTCTAAAATGTAAAGAAAATTGTTGGGTATTTTTTATTAAGTAGAAACAAGTAGGGTAGGTTGAAGAAGAAGAAGAAGAAGAAGAAGAAGAAGAATTGATTGGTCCAAATGGGTATTTGTGTCTTTTGACACCCACCCCAAACAACCCCACTTCTCTCTGGATAAGTACTGAAGTTGCAAGAAGAAAGGAAAATACAGAACTTTTTAATAAAAAAATGTTTTTTTTTTCAATTTTTTTAAATAAAAAAACAAATTCAAATGCAAGTATGCAACTACTGTGCTATTGGATTTAGAACTTTAGATCTTCAAGTTTTTACCTTTATCTGTGTCATAGTAAACAAGAAATTCAGGTTGTTTCTCTTTTTCTTTTTCTTTTTCATCTCCATCAACTTTTATGTCATCTTGTTGGATAGAATCTTTCACTTCTTCTTTTTCTTCTTCTTCTTCTTCTTCTTCATGTTGCTGTTGTTGATGATGATGATGATCTTTAGCATCGGTGACACCATTTAAGTCAACATTGTTGGTGGTATGATCAGCATTAATGGTGGTGGAAATTGGAGTTTGGTTGAGAATCTTTCTTCTAGCAACCAAATTACCCTCCTCCAGTTCTTCTTCTTCTTGGTCCCATGGATGATCTTCATGTTCTTCTACCTCTGAATTTTCCATTGTGAAGAAAGGAACAAATAGTCTGAGTGAAAGGAGCTTTGTAAAAGATGAAAATGTGGAGGCTGGTGAAAGGAGGGTGGGATAAGGTGTTGTTTGGTGGTAAGTAAAACTCTTGGAAATTTAATGATGATATATATTTTATAAGTTTTCAGTGATATATGTTTGACATAAATACAATAAACTAGCTTATCTTGCTGCAATTTCAAGGATTCATGCATCGTTCAAATAAATAATAAATCAACCATCTTCCAAACTTTCATGGGCCCACCTCTCTCTCTTGTATTTTTTTTAGCGGCGTATAGTTAGCATATCGCTAACAGGTTAGTATGTTAGTATCATCAAGTTAGCATTAAAACCCCTTGCCTAGACTTGAACCCAAAACCTCCAACAGAAACAAAGTTTCTCACCTCTGAGGCTCTAACCTCCTCCTTAACCACTAGACCAAAAGATCATTGGTCTCTTTCTATATATATACACACACATACATTGATACACTGAAGAGGTATCCGTGTGATGCGACCAGAAACACATACACAGGTAATTACGTAATGTTTTATAAAAATAAAAAGAAAACTACAACATTATAATATAGATATACTTGTTTTGTGATATATAATTTTAAATACTATCGTATGAAAAATGTGTGGTCGTTTTAAAATCGTAGGGTAGTTCTTTATATTAAAAGTGAACGATATGTTTAAAATGATTGTATCATTTTTATCTCCCTTATAAGTATTATAATACACACACTTCAAGCGTAAAGAATGTATAACGGTGCGTTTAAAAATATATAATGGTGCGAGGCGCATATTTTTCAAGAATCTATTATGTGTGTTTTATTATTCCCATAATTACCTTGGACATGTGACATATCATGGTTGCTTTCTATACTTTTTGTGTATAATCTCCTTATTATATATCATGTAACGTCATCGCGTGAGTAACTCTCTAGTATGTCATACGTATATATGTGTCTTGTGTGGACGTTTATTCTAGAAGAGGATTTAGTGCAAGTAGATGAACAAAAATTATTAATGACAATCAATGGTTTTTATTGGTTGTGGCATGGCTTTTATTGGTTGTGGTTGTTGTGTAACTAATGTATTGATTTTGATTTATTTTAAACACATAAAGAGGATATTTTAGACCTTTTTTATGTAGAGAATTTGATTAGATTTATTGGGTACACAATAAGTAGCAAATCACCGAGATTTTATCCACCCTATCTCCAAAACTCAAATTATATTGGTGAAGGGGTATGGTCCCAGATCTCGCGTCAGCATCGACCGCGAGTGACCATTACCCTTATCAAAACCCCCACCAGTTAACAACCTACTTGTGCCCATGCGAGAACGCATCGACACAAGGGGTGAATCCAATCTATCTAGTCACGAAGGAGGACTTACATGGAACATGAGAACGGTAGAGTGATGCGACATAGCATCACATCTGGTGTATGAAAACGGAAGTATTCACAGCGATGCGGCCTCGCACCGCGTCCAGTGAACACTTCTATCAATACAAGGAAGCTGGATAACAGCAACAGTCACCACAAGCGACGATGCGGCCAGCACCGCATCTCGCGTATTTCTTGATCACTAGCAAGAGACGCGATAACATCAGATGTTACCGCAGACAGCGATGCGGCGAGCACCGCATCCTATACGCTCAACAAGTGGGACTGACACCACAGTGCAAGTGGAACCAATAGCAGTCACCTGTCAGATCTACGGAAGCGACAGACTGACGTGGCGTCGTCTCAACGGCCGACATGTCTGACACACCTGCAAAGGTGCAGCATGCCGCCAGTCTATCCATCCACCTCCTCCTTCACTCCTCGGCTATAAATACCAACCCTAAACCAGGGAGGTATCTCTTCACAACTCTCTCACTACTACTACTATCTTACTTTGCTTCCCAAGCAAACTACTGATTCTCACGCCGGAGAGTGGTAACAAGGAGCACCCCCCACCCCATCCTCCTTGTTACGAGTCACGGTTTGTTTCCTTGTGCAGGAGATCAACCCACCGGTGATCCAGCCAGCGATCCTCGAGAGGAAGGGATTAACCCTTCTTGACGAGACCAGTGAGTTAACCCTGCCCGGTTAACCATTGTTTCATCATTGGCGCCCACCGCTACTCTTAGCACTTTTTCGATCATCCTTTGTCCTCTCTCAAAATCATGACTGATCACCAAAACAATACTACAGGGGATAATCCACTCCCCACCAACACAGGAAATGTGGGGAGTACCCCACCGGAACCGAATCCTGGCCATATCGGCACATCAACGCAAAGGGGTCCATCCCTAATGTTCGGGCATGACTTATCACAGTACGCATCTGTGATCCCCCCGAACATGGACCCCCACATCTGGTATGACCAACAGGCCACCTTGCTGGCCGCAACATACAACCGCGCTTGTGCGGAAGCGCACATACAAGCTGGGCCAACCCCAGCACCGCACACCCTTGCCGATCGTATTTTACAATACGAAGGCAGGGCGCGTTCACGTCCAGCTTCGAGAAGCAGACGTGAGGACCGCGGATCATCTTACTGTTCGGTCCACACAATCAACGAGGATGATTCCGCATACGAGTCCCACACCAGGGGACCAGTGCATACCCGCCTAGGTCCTTATGTTGAGGACAGACGACGGTCTGCATCCCGACATGGCTCTGGAATTCAGAGCCGGTTGGGCCCACAACCATACACCGAAGGGTATGGTCGTACCGACCCGGACGGCCGTACATATTGTGGGGATTCACATGACACCTGCAGCAGACCGGGAGGACGCAACTATGTTCCTCCCACTCACCCCCGCAGTACATACCTCAGGGCTGCAAAACGCCCTGAAAACCAGCCCTATAGGTCGAAAGCTGCGGCCGAAATCTCCAAATTCGCCCCGCGAATAGCCCACGCCCACGTCACCACAACAAAATTCCCATTCAACGTTGGGAAATATAGTGGTTCATCCGACCCGGATGACCACATGAACATTTTTATAGGCGCAGGGTGCAACGGCCAGTGGAACGAACCCACTTGGTGCAATTTTTTCCCCCAGACCCTTACGGGTCTGGCCAGGGCTTGGTTCGATTCTTTACCAGTGGTATCACTGGACTCATTCGAGGACTTTCATGCCAAGTTTCTGGCTCATTTCAGCCAACAACGACGTCACACGCGTGACTCGTTGGACGTCATGAATATCTGGCGCAGAGACAACGAATCCCTAGAAGCATTCGTTGTCCAATACAATAAGGAGTGCCTGGAAATAGGCGACGTGACAGATCAAATGGCACGGAACCATTTCATCAGGGCCGTGAAAGATAGGCAGATGGTTATAACCATCTCCGGCAAAGAAGGCTTGCCTAAAAAATGGGAAGATGTCATGACCGCAGTCAAGACATATGCCCAGACACAGCGGTCCCTCGAACCGCATGTGACAAAGGCAGAACCCCAGGCCGAAACTTCCAACCACGGGTCCAAGCGTAACAATAAACGCAACCGGGATGTAGGGAATAGCGATATTTCCAAACCATACGTCCCGCGGACCAACCCGTTTGACCCGAGGAAACGCAGCCCTCAACGGGACAACCGGGCACCAAAGAAAGATTCTCGGGACCGTAACTTGACCGAGATAAACATGTCGCCGAGCGAGGTCCTTCTTGCAGACCCGCAATTCTTGCGACCGGCCCAACCGATGAAGTCCAAGAAAAATCAGGACCTCACACTCTACTGTGAGTATCACAAGGACTCGGGCCACACCACCAACAACTGCATCAGTCTCCGGCTGGAGATTGAGCGGGCCTTAAAAGAGGGGAAACTGCAACACCTTTTGCCGGGTGGGCAAAAACCCACGAAGCGCATCACCCCTCATGGCGAAGGTACCTCCTCCGGAAAGAGAACCATGTACGTGGCTTCCTCCCACATGATCAACGGAGGCAAAGGTAGGCCGCGCAAAGCGGCGAGAAGGCCGGACAATGACTGGAAAGACGAGCAAGTCGTCTTTCCAAAAGTCCGAGGCGGACCGCGCGATAGGCGCGCCGTCGTTATTACAGGCCAATTGGCACATTACTGCACCGAGCGTCTATTCATCGACCCGGGCAGTATTTCTGACATAATCTACGAACAATGCTTCAACCAGTTCGAACAGGAGGACAAAGATCGATTGCAAGCAGTAGATTACCCATTGGCCGGGTTCGCAGAGGAAACTGTCTTTCCCCTGTGCCAGATCACTTTTCCTGTGCGTCTTACCAGCGGTAGACACACAAGAATAGAGGAGGTAAACTTCATGGTTTTACCTCACACCTCCAGATATGACGTACTCCTTGGGAGAGAATCCCAAGGCGATTTCAATATGATTACATCCGTCCCCCACTCTGCTGTCGGTTTTCCAACCGAATCGGGGGTCGCGATAATCTACGCACGAAAAGACGTCATGATGACGGACGAACTACGTCCGACCAAGGTCGCAAGGCCTACCCCCAGTAACCAACCAGAGAAATGGGTTCTCAACGCGAGATACCCAGAACAAAAGGTTACATTGGGTCACGCCTTGTCCCCGACCACAAGAGCGCACCTGAAGCAGCTTCTCTTCGGGAACCAAGACATTTTCGCATGGACACCCGCAGACATGACAGGGGTCCCGCGTGATATTGCGCAACACCACTTGAATACCTGACCAGATATCAAGCCGGTGATCCAAGGCCAACGCCACCTTGGGTCCGCTAAAAATCAGGCGATCCAAGAGCAAGTCGAAGAACTGCTCTCCGCAGGCATCCTGCGGGTAGTCAAATACCAGACTTGGTTATCCAACCCAGTTATGGTAGAAAAACCATCCGGAGGCTGGCGCATGTGCGTCGATTACAAAGACCTTAACAAAGCCTGCCCCAATGATTGTTACGCACCTCCGGAAATCGACGAAAAGGTCGATAATCTCGCACCATTCAGATGGAAGTGTTTCCTCGATTGCTACAAAGGGTACCATCAGGTACAAATGGCGATTGAGGATGAAGACAAAACGGCATTCTGCACTCCCACCGGGAATTACTGTTATACAAAAATGCCGTTTGGGTTGCGCAACGCGGGCGCAACCTATCAAAAGCTGATGAACGACACTTTCCGCGGCCAAATAAGCAAAAGTGTCGAAATCTACATGGACGACCTAGTCGTCATGAGCATGGAGGAAGATACCATGCTCACAGAAATTGAAAGAACATTCCAGACTCTGCGAAGCGTTAACATAAAGCTCAACCCAGGGAAATGCTCGTTTGGAATGGAAGAAGGCAAGTTCCTTGGGTTCATCGTGACAAAAGATGGATTCAAGGTAAACCCGGAGAAAGTTCAGGCGATCGAGCGCATGCCATCGCCTTCATCGATGAAAGAAATGCAACGACTAGCCGGCAGGCTAGCGGCACTCAACAGATTCTTAGCCAACCATGCAGCTAAGTCTTACCCTTTCATCAAAACCCTGCGGAACTGTTTAAAGAAAGAACAATTCCAGTGGACCGCAGAGGCCGAAAACGCCTTCCGGGAAATGAATGAGTGTTTGATACAACTCCCAACCTTAACCGCACCACGCAAGGAGGAGCCACTCATATTATACCTATCTGCCGCGGACAACGCGGTAGGCGCGGTATTGATAGTGGAGCGGGAGGGGGTTTAAACACCCATCTATTATATCAGCAAGATGCTCAACGACCCAGAAACAAGGTACTCAATAATGGAAAAATTGGTGCTAGCATTGGTGCACGCCTCAAGACGGTTGCGACGCTACTTCGCAAATCACGTCATCACAGTGCTAACCAATTACAGGATCGGCCCGATCCTATCCAAACCTGACATTTCTGGGAGATTAGCAAAATGGGCAATAGAGCTGGGCGCGCACACGTTGAACTACAAACCGCGCCCCGCGATAAAAGTCTAAATCTTAGCTGATTTCGCTGCCGAAGTACCGGTGAATCGCATCCAAGAAAGCGAACAAGCACAAAACCCTGCACCAACGCCATGTTCCTCAGAAACTTGGGCACTATTTACCGACGGTGCCTCCAACGAGGAAGGTGCGGGCGCAGGTCTGCGACTCGTCAGCCCTGATGGCCAAGAACTTACATATGCCATCCGCCTCGATTTCAAAAGCACAAATAACGAGGCCGAATATGAAGCCCTACTGGCAGGACTACGTTTAGCAGTCAAACTCGGCGTGCAGCATCTGGAAGCACACGTCGACTCTTTGTTGGTTGCAGGACAAATACGCGGCGACTATGCCGCAAAGGGGGATATCATGATCCTCTACCTCGAGCAAGCCCTGCAACTAACATCCAAATTCGCTTTGTTCAATATCCGACATATTAATCGAAGTGAAAACAAGTCCGCGGATGCACTATCAAAACTTGCATCCACCAGCTTCCAGCACTTGGCAAAGGAGATACGCATCGAAATTCTGCAAAATCCTTCGGTACCCCTGCGCCAAGTCAACGTCATTCAATACGGTACAACATCATGGATGGCACCTATTATCGCATATCTGCAATCAGGTGTGACCCCCGAAAGCAAATCAGAGGCACGCAAGCTACAATACAAGGCGTGCCATTATCAAATGGGAGACGATATCTTATACCGCAAATCATACCTAGGACCACTACTACGATGCGCAACTCACGGGGGGCGGCACGGGCACGTTCCACTTCAAAGGGGGTGCCCAAACCACCCAGAATCTCCTTACACGCAGAAGGGTCATTGGAAATATCATCCCCCTGCATAACAGTCCAGGGGGGTCGGTGATAAACAGTACTTCGACCCTGGGTATAGGTGCGGTAATAATACTCCAATTCAGACTCCCAAGGCTGAATTGGAGGCCCATCATTGTGACAACTCGGACTTTAGACCTACCTTGTGTAGCGTATGTGAACGTGTTATAATTATACGAGCTACGATTTAAATGAACGTTATGTTATTATGTGCTACGTGTATTACGTGTTTAATGTGTTTGTTGTTATTAAAAATCGAATTGCATAACACACGGCCCAAGGGCAGCCCAAGCGGATGGGCCGGCCCACTCCCCTTATGCGCGAACAACTATACACCTTAGGGACTTAGTTACTTTCTCAATTGTTACAACACAAGGATACACACACAAACCCTAGCTCCCGTTCTCTCCCTCTCGTTCGCGAATCGAAGGCAACCATCTCGAATCTTTATCGTTCGGATATCATTCTCGTCCTTTCAATCGGTTAGTGTTTAATTGTTTTGTTAATTGAATGATTTATGTGCTTAATGAATCGGCCGAACATGTTTGATTAACCGGCCGGACGTGTTTGTTAACCGGCCGGATATTGTTTATTAATCGGCCCTTATATTATCGGTTGTGAATTGATATCGGTTAAATGGATGATTAGATAATACGGTTTGATGATAACATATTGATTTAGTTTTTGTTGATCGGCCGGATAGGCCTGATAACCGGCCGGACTTGCTTGTTAATCGATCGGATAGGGTTGGGGTTATGAACATGAACCGGTTATACACATGTAATCGAATGATTAACTTGGTTAATTGGTTAGATCGTTCAATTAGGGTTCATGTGACTTGAATACTAAATGTGCTTGTTTGATCGATTTCACGTTAAACGACTTGTGGAAATCGTGTTAATTGATAGGGTATTAGGTAACTGATAATCTAATCGTAACCAGCTTGCATGATATTCGGATTATTGAATCAATCGCACCAAGTAATCTGTTTGCACAAGATACCCACACACAAGCTGGTCCGGTTACACATCCGATCGTACGAGTGAACTGTTGGGCCGAATAACACGGACTGTCCGCACGGACGGACCACACCAACTGTTCCGCACGAGTTTCCGACCGGACGGATTGTCAATCCGGACGGACTGACCATCCGCACGAACCAACTACCGCACGAAAGGCCCAATCTGGATGAACTGACAACCGCACGAACAGACCATCCGCACGAGCTGACAGTCCGCACGGATTGTCAGTCCGCACGAACTGTCACCCGGATGAGTGCCACTCGCACGGATTTCCACCCGGATGGACCAGTGGCCATCCGCACGAAATGCCACCCGCACGGAATGCCCATCCGGACGGATTGGTCACCACTCGCACAATTTGATTAGTTTTGTTTGGGCCATGACTTATGCTTGCAACTTGTTACCTCTGTTTAACCCTACGTGCTATACGTGAATCGAACCTGACTTGAATAAATGCATGATAGGACGTGATTAACCATTACTTGCTACCTGTTCACTTGTGTATCTGCCGAGCAAACCAAGGTGAGTTCACACAGCCAAGGCATGGGATTCCCGGGTTGGGAATTGGGTTGGATATGATGAATGTGGAATGATTACTCGTACTTACGCATATACCAGACTATAGACCATCGTCCTCAGGTTAGTCAGGACACGTTACGTAAAGCCTACGTAACCCAGTATATTTGCCATATGTCTCCCGGGTCGGGAAGGACACGTTACGTAAAGCCTACGTAACCCAATACCATTCACTGGCTTCCAGATCGGAAGGCCACGCTGCGTAAAGCCTACGTAGCCCCCACGCGTACCACTGTCCTCGGGGAAGGGCACGTCACGTAAAGCCTACGTGACCCCGTACGTTTTCCTGTTCTCGGTAAAGAAGAACACATGGTCGGAAGTTAGTCTAGTAAGTACCGTTGATGAGAAGCCCTCATTAACCAGGATGAACATGGGAAGCCCCCACTAGCTACACTTATGCATGTTAGAACCTTACTTCCTGTGAACTCGCTCAACTAGTTTGTTGATTATTTGCTGCATGCCTTGCAGGACCTTAGGTATATTTGGAGCTTGCACCAGAGGAGAAGCGGGTCGTTGTGGACAAGGACATATGAATGCATATTAAACACTTTTACATTCACACATTGATACTTACGATTTGGGTTTTACATTTAATGCTTCCGCTACATATATAACGTTTGGTTTTGAACATCAATTATACTTATGATTATTATTAAATGCTATGTTTGATATAATTGATGGTTTGATCCTGGTCAGTCACGCCTCCAAGCGGTGGTACTCCGCGTGTGGGATTTTGGGGGTGTGACAGATTGGTATCAGAGCCATTGGTTATAGAGAACTTGGTTTTAATATGGGTAAACGCTTTTATTAAAACCGGACTATAACCAGAACAGTGCTCTCAACGATCCACAACGACGCTTCGCTCCACGTGCAAGACTCGACATCCTAGGTAATAAGGTTTATGTTATTGCCTGTTTGCTAGAACTGTTTAGAACTTTGCTCGCATTACGCTTAGATACACATGCTTTGAATTCATGAGAACACCTATATGCCTATGCTTTTCTGTCATCGCCCTGTTCGCGAACCATTCTTACCTACGCTACCTTTTTACAATGAAGATCATGTCTGGACGAGTTAACATGACACAAGCCCAGCTAGAGGCTCTCATTGCTACGGCAGTTGCAGCCGCTCAAGCAGGTCAACCCGCTCCGCAACAATCTGTGTGTACCTTCAAGAATTTCATGGACTGTCGTCCAAACACCTTCAGTGGCACGGAAGGAGCAGTGGGACTACTCCACTGGTTCGAGAAGCTAGAATCAGTCTTTGAAATGTGCGAGTGCCCTGAGGCTCGCAAGGTCAAGTTTGCCACCGGCACTTTGGAAGGGATAGCACTGACTTGGTGGAACGCCCAAGTTCAGATCTTAGGGTTGGCAGCCGCTAACGCCACCCCATGGAACGATTTCAAGGAACTCATCAAGCGTGAGTACTGTACACGTGAGGATATTCACAAGCTGGAAGACGAGCTTTATAACTTGAAAATGGTTGGATCGGAAATCGAAGCGTATACCAAACGGTCCAATGAGCTGGCCGTTCTGTGTCCTACTATGGTGGATCCTCCATACAAGCGCATTGAGTTGTATCTCAAGGGATTGGCGCCAGAGATTCAAAGCCACGTGACGTCGGCTAACCTCGAAAACATCCAGGAAATCCAGCGCCTCGCTCATCGCATCACTGATCAGGCAGTGGAACAGAATAGACTGCCCAAGCGTGTTAATGCTACTGCTAACGTCACCACCTCAGTTACTCCTGCTACATCTGGTGACAGTAAAAGAAAATGGGATGGGGATTCCAGCAAAGGTTCAGCATCTGTTCAGCCACAAGCTCAGCAGCAGAAAATCGATCACTACCAGAGTCCCAGTCAGCAATCCTCTAGTGGTCACAGGCAGAGGAGATATCAGGGTAGTCAACCCAGGTGCCACAACTGCAACAGGCATCACCACGGCCCGTGTAACAAGGGTCGTTGTCAAAGGTGCCTTAAGATGGGGCACGAGGCCAAAGACTGTAGGAGTCCACGGCCTGCGAATCAGAATCAGCAGCCTCAGCAACCAGCTCCACAGAACCAGCAGCAGCAGCAGCAGCCACAGCGTGGAAACCGGGGATGTTTCCAGTGTGGGGCTGAAGGTCACTTCAAACGCGATTGCCCTCAGTTGAACCAGAACCGCAACAACAATAACCAGGGCAACGGGAACAACAACGGCGGGAACAACAACAACAACGGCAATGAAGCTCGTGGTCGTGCTTTTGTGCTAGGTCGAGGCGATGCAGTGAACGATCCCAACGTTGTTATGGGTAAGTTTCTCCTCGACAATATTTACGTTACTGTTTTATTTGATTCGGGTGCGGATACAAGCTATATGTCTGTGAAAATGTGTCAACTGCTAAAACGTGCACCAACACCTTTACCCACCAAACACGTAGTAGAGTTAGCTAACGGTAAAAGTCTAGAAGCCACGCACGTAGTTCAGGGTTGTAATCTTATCTTAGCCGGTCAAGCCTTCTCTATTGATCTCATTCCCATAGTTTTGGGTAGCTTCGACGTCGTAATTGGGATGGATTGGTTATCTCAACACCAGGCAGAAATTTTATGCAGCGAAAAGGTTATTCGCATTCCTCGTTTGGGTCAGGAACCTCTAGAAGTTCAAGGCGACAAGAGTGGTGCAGTGGTTGGCATCATCTCTTTCTTGAAAGCTCAGAAGTGCTTACGTAAAGGTCACACAGCCATTTTGGCTCTTGTTTCAGATGCATCAGCAAAGGAAAGGAAACTGGAAGATATACCAGTGGTACGTGACTATCCTCAGGTGTTTCCTGAAGACTTGCCTGGCTTACCGCCTCATCGTCAGGTCGAATTTCAGATCGAGCTCGCTCCAGGAGCAGCACCCATAGCTCGCGCACCATATCGTCTAGCTCCATCGGAATTGGAGGAACTGTCAAAGCAACTGCAAGAACTCTTGGAAAAGGGTTTCATTCGTCCAAGCTCTTCGCCTTGGGGAGCTCCAGTACTTTTCGTGAAGAAGAAAGACGGTACGTTCAGGATGTGTATAGACTACAGGGAACTGAACAAGGTGACGGTGAAGAACCGTTATCCTCTTCCGCGCATAGACGACTTATTCGACCAGTTGCAAGGGTCGTGCTACTATTCGAAGATAGATTTGAGGTCAGGGTACCATCAGCTGAGAGTCCGGGATGAGGACGTCTCCAAGACAGCCTTCAGAACTCGTTATGGTCACTACGAGTTTCTCGTCATGCCATTCGGGTTAACGAACGCGCCTGCTGTATTTATGGATCTTATGAACAGGGTGTGCAAACCCTATCTTGACAAGTTCGTCATAGTATTCATCGACGACATCCTGATTTACTCCAAGAGTCAGGAGGAACACGAGCAGCATCTTCGTCTTATTTTGGAACTCCTTCGGAAGGAACAGCTGTACGCCAAACTTTCTAAATGCGACTTCTGGCTTCGTGAAGTCCACTTCTTAGGCCATGTGGTGAACAGGGATGGGATCCATGTCGATCCATCCAAGGTAGATTCGATCAGGAACTGGCCTGCACCGCGTACACCGACAGAAATACGACAATTCTTGGGTCTGGCAGGTTACTACAGACGGTTTATCAAGGATTTCTCGAAGATTGCTCAGCCGCTTACGCTATTAACACAGAAGGGTATTACCTATCGCTGGGGAGAGCCCCAGGAGACTGCTTTTCAGCACTTGAAGGATAGGCTTTGCAGCGCACCTATTCTTTCACTGCCAGAGGGCACAGATGACTTCGTAGTATACTGTGATGCATCCATTCGGGGACTTGGATGTGTGTTAATGCAGCGCGACAAGGTTATCGCTTACGCCTCTCGTCAACTCAAGGTTCATGAACGGAACTACACGACGCACGATTTAGAGCTGGGAGCTGTTGTTTTCGCGCTTAAGATATGGCGACACTACCTGTACGGTACCAGGTGCACGATTTACACCGATCACAGGAGTCTCGAGCATATCCTTAAGCAGAAGGATTTGAATATGCGTCAACGACGATGGGTCGAATTACTGAACGACTACGAATGCGCTATCAAGTATCATCCAGGCAAAGCCAATGTTGTGGCTGATGCCCTCAGTCGGAAAGACACTCTACCACGGCGCGTGCGAGCGCTACAGCTTACGATTCAGTCTAGCCTTCCTACACAGATACGAGATGCTCAGATAGAAGCATTGAAGCCCGAAAATGTCAAGGCTGAAGCCTTACGCGGCTCACGACAGCAAATGGAACAGAAGGAAGACGGCGCCTACTATGTAACGGGCCGGATTTGGGTCCCTCTTCATGGCGGTCTACGCGAACTTGTGATGGATGAAGCTCACAAGTCTCGCTATTCGGTACATCCAGGGTCGGATAAAATGTACCACGACATCAGCACAACCTATTGGTGGCCTAGTATGAAGGCCCACATTGCTACGTATGTTGGAAAATGCTTGACCTGTGCGAGGGTCAAGGTCGAATATCAGAAACCAGCTGGTCTACTACAGCAGCCCAGGATACCACAGTGGAAATGGGAAGAAATTTCCATGGATTTTGTTACGGGCTTACCAAGGTCGCAGCGTGGAAACGATACTATATGGGTGATCGTAGATCGACTCACCAAGTCTGCACACTTCCTACCTATCAAGGAAACGGATAAGTTCTCCACTCTCGCAGACATCTATCTTAAGGAAGTTGTTTCAAGGCACGGGGTGCCCATCTCCATCATTTCGGATCGCGATGCACGATTCACGTCAGAGCTATGGCAAGCGATGCACAAATCTTTCGGCTCACGTTTAGACATGAGCACAGCATATCACCCTCAGACGGATGGGCAGTCTGAGCGAACCATTCAAACGCTTGAAGACATGCTAAGAGCATGCGTTATCGATTTCGGCAACGGCTGGGAAAAGCATCTCCCTTTGGTGGAGTTCTCGTATAATAATAGTTATCACACCAGCATTCAAGCCGCTCCGTTCGAGGCATTGTACGGGCGTAAATGCCGGTCACCTCTCTGTTGGGCAGAGGTGGGAGATAGTCAGATCACGGGTCCAGAGATTGTTGTGGACGCCACAGAAAAGATAGCACAGATACGACAACGCATGGCGGCAGCACGCGACCGTCAGAAAGCCTACGCGGACAAGCGTAGAAAGCCTTTGGAATTTGAGGTCGGGGACCGGGTTTTATTGAAAGTCTCACCCTGGAAGGGTGTGGTACGTTTTGGCAAACGGGGCAAACTAAATCCGCGGTATGTCGGACCCTTTGAAATCATAGAAAAGATTGGCAAGGTAGCCTACAAGTTGAACCTACCAGCTGAACTCGGGGCAGTTCACAATGTCTTTCATGTATCGAACTTAAAGAAGTGCCTATCAGATGAAAATCTCATCATTCCTTTTAAGGAACTCACTATCGACGAGCGGTTGCAGTTCGTTGAGGAACCAGTAGAAATCACGGACCGGGATGTGAAGGTCCTCAAACACAAGAGAATCCCTCTTGTCCGAGTTCGTTGGAACTCCAAACGTGGCCCAGAGTACACCTGGGAACGCGAAGACAGAATGACAGAAAAGTACCCCCAGTTATTCGGGAACAAGGCAACCACTACTGAGGATGAAGCTACTACTTCGGAATTTCGGGACGAAATTCCAGATCAACGGGGGGAGGATGTGACACCCCAGGAAAATCAGTGAACAGTACAGTTTACCTAGCTTCCTCAGTGAGTGCATACCAAATTTCGGGACGAAATTTCCAATTAGTTGGGGATAATGTGACAACTCGGACTTTAGACCTACCTTGTGTAGCGTATGTGAACGTGTTATAATTATACGAGCTACGATTTAAATGAACGTTATGTTATTATGTGCTACGTGTATTACGTGTTTAATGTGTTTGTTGTTATTAAAAATCGAATTGCATAACACACGGCCCAAGGGCAGCCCAAGCGGATGGGCCGGCCCACTCCCCTTATGCGCGAACAACTATACACCTTAGGGACTTAGTTACTTTCTCAATTGTTACAACACAAGGATACACACACAAACCCTAGCTCCCGTTCTCTCCCTCTCGTTCGCGAATCGAAGGCAACCATCTCGAATCTTTATCGTTCGGATATCATTCTCGTCCTTTCAATCGGTTAGTGTTTAATTGTTTTGTTAATTGAATGATTTATGTGCTTAATGAATCGGCCGAACATGTTTGATTAACCGGCCGGACGTGTTTGTTAACCGGCCGGATATTGTTTATTAATCGGCCCTTATATTATCGGTTGTGAATTGATATCGGTTAAATGGATGATTAGATAATACGGTTTGATGATAACATATTGATTTAGTTTTTGTTGATCGGCCGGATAGGCCTGATAACCGGCCGGACTTGCTTGTTAATCGATCGGATAGGGTTGGGGTTATGAACATGAACCGGTTATACACATGTAATCGAATGATTAACTTGGTTAATTGGTTAGATCGTTCAATTAGGGTTCATGTGACTTGAATACTAAATGTGCTTGTTTGATCGATTTCACGTTAAACGACTTGTGGAAATCGTGTTAATTGATAGGGTATTAGGTAACTGATAATCTAATCGTAACCAGCTTGCATGATATTCGGATTATTGAATCAATCGCACCAAGTAATCTGTTTGCACAAGATACCCACACACAAGCTGGTCCGGTTACACATCCGATCGTACGAGTGAACTGTTGGGCCGAATAACACGGACTGTCCGCACGGACGGACCACACCAACTGTTCCGCACGAGTTTCCGACCGGACGGATTGTCAATCCGGACGGACTGACCATCCGCACGAACCAACTACCGCACGAAAGGCCCAATCTGGATGAACTGACAACCGCACGAACAGACCATCCGCACGAGCTGACAGTCCGCACGGATTGTCAGTCCGCACGAACTGTCACCCGGATGAGTGCCACTCGCACGGATTTCCACCCGGATGGACCAGTGGCCATCCGCACGAAATGCCACCCGCACGGAATGCCCATCCGGACGGATTGGTCACCACTCGCACAATTTGATTAGTTTTGTTTGGGCCATGACTTATGCTTGCAACTTGTTACCTCTGTTTAACCCTACGTGCTATACGTGAATCGAACCTGACTTGAATAAATGCATGATAGGACGTGATTAACCATTACTTGCTACCTGTTCACTTGTGTATCTGCCGAGCAAACCAAGGTGAGTTCACACAGCCAAGGCATGGGATTCCCGGGTTGGGAATTGGGTTGGATATGATGAATGTGGAATGATTACTCGTACTTACGCATATACCAGACTATAGACCATCGTCCTCAGGTTAGTCAGGACACGTTACGTAAAGCCTACGTAACCCAGTATATTTGCCATATGTCTCCCGGGTCGGGAAGGACACGTTACGTAAAGCCTACGTAACCCAATACCATTCACTGGCTTCCAGATCGGAAGGCCACGCTGCGTAAAGCCTACGTAGCCCCCACGCGTACCACTGTCCTCGGGGAAGGGCACGTCACGTAAAGCCTACGTGACCCCGTACGTTTTCCTGTTCTCGGTAAAGAAGAACACATGGTCGGAAGTTAGTCTAGTAAGTACCGTTGATGAGAAGCCCTCATTAACCAGGATGAACATGGGAAGCCCCCACTAGCTACACTTATGCATGTTAGAACCTTACTTCCTGTGAACTCGCTCAACTAGTTTGTTGATTATTTGCTGCATGCCTTGCAGGACCTTAGGTATATTTGGAGCTTGCACCAGAGGAGAAGCGGGTCGTTGTGGACAAGGACATATGAATGCATATTAAACACTTTTACATTCACACATTGATACTTACGATTTGGGTTTTACATTTAATGCTTCCGCTACATATATAACGTTTGGTTTTGAACATCAATTATACTTATGATTATTATTAAATGCTATGTTTGATATAATTGATGGTTTGATCCTGGTCAGTCACGCCTCCAAGCGGTGGTACTCCGCGTGTGGGATTTTGGGGGTGTGACAATCATAACCCGCACCACCAGCAGACGAACCGGTACCCTTCTCACCAGCAGGAGACTTCTGCGGCTCAGCATCATGCTGCCGCACCTCAGCATCAGTTTTTTGCGGCTCTGCATCAGACTTTTGCTTCCCAGAATCAGAAAACCGCAGACCCAAGTTATCACCCTCATTGGGAGAGATCAGATTGTTGGACGAATTAACGATATCGAATATCTGGGTCGCGACCTTCTCTGCGGTACCCTCCGTTTGCACGGTCGAATCAGGCACCACCTTGACAAAGGGTGCCGAAGGTTCCTCTGACGCACCCGCACCTGCACCCGTGGCATGCGGAGGTGACAATGGAGCATCAAAGATAGAAAAATCTTTATCTTGAAGCTCTGCAAAACAAAGTCAAATAGTTATCAAAACACAAGTTGTACATAACACTTGAGACAAGCAATACAACACTTACCAACAGTACCCGCCGGTTTCTTTGATGTCGAACCAGTCCTCTTAGACTGCAACCTCCGACGTTTCGGTCCACCGGCACCAGCGACCGTCTCTTCTACTTCCCTCTTCCCAGCACCAGACAGCGAGCCCGCAGCTGTACCCAAACCCTCAAGGGTATCAGATACTATCACATAATCCAAGTATCTACGGAAAGAAGAGTGAGAGATACCTGCCGCCTGCAGTACCAGATGAGGCACAACAGTGACCTCCGGTATTTTCTTTTGGCGAAAGCGCACGCCTTTCACCGTTTGCCTCTTAGGCACACCCTTCGCATCAGGGTCCCCTAAGGCCCCAAGATCACCTGCATGAAAACCATCCAAGAGGTGCGTCAGTGCAACCATTATTGTTATCACAAGAATAAAGGATTCCTAAACATACCTTTGCCCCGCGGCAACTCAACTGCTAATGCGGCCTCAGTAGGCACCCGGAAGTTATCTCGAATGATAACATTAAACTCCTCCTCGCCATCCGCACAAACAACTGTTTCAACCTGACCCTGGAAATCCGGGGCAAACATCCTCCATAACGGAGCATCCTCTGATAGCAAACGCACAAGTCAGTAACGCATACGAGGATAAGGAAGTTAAACAAATGAAAAGTACGTACCACCACTTTTCTCCCGCACCACGGGCTTTGACTTCTTGTTCCTCCTTGTCAGCATCATGCGCAACACCCACAACTGTGTGTTGCTCAGCTTCACCGACTCAATGTTCTGCAACTGCGGAAACCACTCCACCGACTTCGTGCTAGGGACTGCAATGGTCTCTGATATGATCGTATCGGTCACATTCCGAAACGTCATATTGCCAATAATCGCAGCAGCTTTGATGTAAAAGAACTTCATTTTCCACTTCGTCATCCCCTTGGGAGGAGTCATCAGCTTGGGACTACCCTCTCGTTGACAGAAAGAAAAGAACCCCAAAGAGACCGTCATTTGATAAAACCGTCGGAAATCTCCAACGGTAGGCTCGATGCCAAGAGCACGAAAGGTGAATTCAAAATTCCGAATCCGAATCATACCAAACGGACTCAGTTGAGAAATGTGGACCTTGTACCACTCCAAAACCTCAACAACAAAAACAGGCAAAGGTAACCGGAGATTACAGTCACCAAAAAAGTCTGCCCACATGGTCACATAACCGGCCGGAGCATCGGCACCGGTGTCACCATCCGATGGGTAACATACCCCATATTCAGGGGGCATTTGGATATCACGAATCAGACGATCAAAGGTCTTCTTGGTCCACTTTAACACCGGTAAACCACCACCGACGGCTCCCTCCTCTTCTTCCTCCGCCACCACCGGCGATGAAGGCTCCGGGTTTTCACCCTCCACATTGTGTGGACTTGATGGTTCAGCCATCAGAAATGTCGAAGAAACGAAAGAAAGTGAGTAGAAACACTAAACTCAGAAAATCTCACCGGAAACTTCAAACAATTGATCGGAGAAGACAAAGTAACTTCTTTTCTCTCACCGGCAAATTTTTTGAAATTTTGAACAAGTGAGGGGAAACCACGAACGGTTTCCCCTTATATACCCATCGCAATTAATGCGGAGAGAGAAAACGAATCATCACGTTCAAAAAGAACGAATTGCGCGACACCACGTGTCCAGCGCCGTTTTCGCTGACGGTTATCACGCGCGCGTGGCCGCCCACGCGCCTGACATAAGAGACGTTTACACTCTTTGCTACAGTGCATTTAATGCCTCGGGCAGTGCAAATGTCCTTTCATTTCAGCACATGCCAGATAATCTCACCAACTTCCACCAACTCACACGTGCGCTCAGCCACGTATGTAACAAAAAGCGACTACCTTATCCAATTGCAAGCGGTATGCGGTTTCTCTGGTATACCGCACCATAACCCATACCGCATATCATTTTTTTTACATACCCCTAAAAATAGGCAAAAATATATATCTCCACACTATAAGGGGGTATAATACCTTTCCGCACTACCCACGAGCACACGTGGAATATGCGGAAATGACACACACGAGCCCGTTCAGGTGTGTCAGATACTCAGAACCAGCGTTGTTCTTTGGACTGAACCGCATCTCAGAAATAGGTAAACCGCATTGCATTCATTCTCTTCAAGCTTCAAATCCCTCCTGTTCGGTTCACAACCGCAGAGGGTACATGAACACCTTCTTTAACTTGAAGAAGGAAGGGAATGTACGCACGCGCACATCAGCAACCCTGACTCCTGAACCTTCAAGAGCCACATCCGAGCAACACACCCGTTTCGAGCGAATATGGGAATGCAAAACCGCAGACACTCATTGTCACACCCCGACCCGCAGCGGAAAAAGGTGATCGGGGCATGATCGGGTTAACTCGAGAGCTTATGACTTGCTATTACTTGTTTTAAATAATAATTTATTCGTAACAAATGTTTCACATGACAAATAATTCGAATAAACAATTACAAAATAGACATTTATCAACAACCACTAAGCTACACTAATTCGTTTCTTGTTAACTAAGGCCCATCCTATGTCCACTCTTCTCTTCGTACCTGTTCACCTGTATCATGTGTAAAAATGGTTTTTGGGTCAACAAAAGTTGGCGAGTGAACCTTATTGTTTTTGAAAAAATAATATGTTTAAGTTTGATTTATTGTGAAAACGTGCGTTAACCAATGTAAATAAATATGTTGTATGTCATATATCATAACTCATAACACAATCTTAAACAATAAACAAGCCAACTGAAATGATTCAATAAATGCACACATGTTGCACGGTATTATGGTGTGCCAATGAATGAATGTATGTTGCACGGTATTATGGTGTGCTGCAAGGTCTAAGCTCAATCAAACGGAGCTGACCTCGTATGGGTGGCAACGTCAAGTTCCGCCCATAGGTAATGGGGAACCGACGAGCCTATGATGATGTGATATCCCAAAATGTATGAAATGCACCAAGTGATAAACAACCAAACAACAAATAACACATCCTCAAACAATAAACAAACCAAATATAATGATTCATATGAATGTATGCATGTTGCACGGTATTGTGGTGTGCTGCAAGGTCTAAGCTCAATCAAACGGAGCTAACCTCGTATAGGTGGCAACATCAAGTTCCGCCCATAGGTAATGGAGAACCGACGAGCCTATGATGATGTGATATCCAAAATGAATGAAATGCACCAACATGATAAACAACCAAACAACACATAACATAGATACTCCACATAATGGTAATTGCACGGAATTGAACTTGTGAAATGCGGTAAAAACATTGCGACACATGATACACCCCAAAACGTATAAATAAAATGGAAAAAAAAGGGGGAGTTGTAAGATTCACTCACAGTGGTTGCGTTTGCGATTTCTTGTAAAATCGCAAACAAGAAACCCTACACTGGTCCTCACCACACGCTCAATGCAACACCTGCCACTATCACCATCAACCCACCGTCCTTGCCGACTGTGTGTCAATTGTGGACGATATGGCCATTTAAGCAACATTTTTCGTGCACCTCAAAACCAAGCCTCACCTCCTACCCAAAACGTGATCCAACTCTATCAATAACCACTTTATCCCATGGTTCCATATGTTCGAGCTTGCTTTAATTGTGGTGACCCTACACATTTTAGAAACACGTGCCCCATGCTGGTTAACATCATCAACGCTCAAGCCCAAGCAAACCCAGTTAACCAAGCGAACCAGACAAACCCAGCACCCCCAATCGCAAACCCAGTTGAAGTCAACGACAATGGTGCGAACGAGCAACCCAACTAGTTTTTTTTTTCCTCACCATGAAGGCTCAAGGCTCTGCTCCGTTATTTATTTATTTTATTTCAAGCTTTTGTCAATTCTATTTCTTGTTTTGACTATCCAAGTCACCATTGTTTTCAATTCGGATTTTAACGTTTCAAGATTAACATTATTTCATATAAATTCCATTGTTGCAATTAATATTATGCTATGCTAATTGTGCACATCATGTCATTTTACATTGATTCATATCATTTCATGTCACCATACATCATGGTGGACCTCGTCTCATAACTTATAGGTAGAGTGGGTCACGTCTCACTTTTTCATAGACTGACCACTTCCTTATAACACAAGCTAGAGTTACCGCCATCATTTAGTCTTGCTTTCTTTTGATACGAGACTCAAGCATTGGTTGTTGTGTTTGATTATGTTTGGTAGATTTTAGGATGAGTCACATAGAACTAATCATGACCTGATAACAAAGCCTGAAAATTTGACAAGGACATGGTGGATACGCCGCTGGTACTTCCTATATATAAGTGTTCTTGTCAAAGGATCAAAAGCATTGTTAGATTGTCATGAGAGGTTCTGTGAAGTAGTGGATAACGATGTGTTGATGATTTTCATTTTGTGATTTCATATGTAACTCTATCAAAATGACATTTCAAATGTCTCTCAATCCCTTGTCATGATGGAAATCCCAATTAGACATCATGATTACAACTCAACAGTAAATCCTTGTCATGATACCAGCCATCACTGTGTTACGACGCTTTTCATTTTTTATCCCTCTGGCAACAAAGAACGATTCCTCTACCAGGAACGTTACCGCCACAATTGAACCAAAATCCTACTCTACTTTTACCTTAATGTAAACCCTTAGGAAATGCTAAAACAGTTACCAATTATGGTTCCCTCATAATTTCGGGACGAAATTCCTAAAAGTAGGGGAGACTGTAACATCCGACAAAAATGAGCTCCTAAAAATCCGACCCGTTTTGAAGATTTGGATCCTAACCCTTGAAACTCGAAAACTTCGCGAAATAATTAATCGTTTAATTCGTTATAATATGGTCATTTAATTATTCATTAGTTTAATTAATTAATTAAATTAATTAAATTTACAAATAAAAGTTTTATTCTTTTAAATTTTATAAAAATAATCTAGTTAGTCTCATTAGGTTTTAAAGTTAGCTTATGGTAACACAAGTTAACCTAGCTAGTTTTGTTGTAAAGTTAATATAACTTAAGCTAGTTAAATCTTGAAACTCAAGGGACTAATTATGCGATTATTTGAAAGTATATTGAGAATTAGCTTTATTTAAAAGTGTCACAAACTTCAGGGGCCAAATGTGTCAATATAACCATACTTCCTCAATTTCAAAATGTGACTTCTTGTTCAGTAAGTTTGCCGCTCAAAAATGAAAGTCAACGAAGAATTTATCAATTTAGTTTCCTTTTGTATAGTTTCACTGATTGTTCGAAACTTATATGTGTCCCGCGTTTCCGTTTTTAGCCGAATCACGAACCTGGACTTATGCTATAACACACATACGAATCAATCAAAAGTTCATTTCTATACTTTGCGAGACATGTGAAACTCTATTTAAACGACATCCGCACACCCAACGATCTCATCTTTTCTCACGAAACACAAAACCATACTTGCACATCGCCGGAGTTAAGGAGATCGTGCTGGAGGACCCGCAACGTCGCCGGTGATATTCGGAGTTTTGACGGGACTTGACTCGACTCGTTTTGTTTGGGCGCTTGATTGGACGACCGCCTCGCTTTGTTTCGGTATGCGTTGCCTATTCCCGTCGAGGCTGTTCGGTATAAATCTTATCCCTGTTAATCTTCCTTGTGAATTGTATTTAACATTCATCATAACCTCCATTTAAGCTCAAAGGAAGTTACTTGAAAGTTTTGAAAAGAAATTATGTATATAAAACATGTTAACAGTACTTTTGTTATAAAGAAGATGATCATATTATGACTTGTTCAAAACAAAATGAAAACCAAAGTAAGACATCGAGCCTTCACTTTCCGTTTTGGTATACCTTATCATCATCTTTTGATTTCTTGTTAATCCTGTAGTGAAACCCTCATCTTTATGACGATGGTTATAACCTGTATCACTTGAGCATTGGGGAAGTTTGAACTAGGGCACCGGGTTGGGTATAAAACGAAGAAGACGATCATCTGCTAAATGATCAAATATTAAATTGAATCAAAACACACATCAGAAAACAAGTAGTCCAGCGGTTCTGTACACCTCCGATGAACACGGGGGTGACGGGTTCGATCCGGGTTCGCTCCACTTGTTTCTTTTTGATAATAAAACCAACTCCTGAAGGATGCTAGTATCTGTTCATGATCGATGCTAATTCCTTTTTTTAATCAATATTTAAATTTACTTTCTTGTTAATTAAATCTTTAAAACATTTCTTTTTAATTAACGGTGTATGTATAACTCTATTCCTTATAAAACTTGAAACCTAAACACAAATAATAATTAACTAGAATATTATAGCATCAAATGTAATAAGGAGGAAAATTATTATTTGTAAATTGAATATTAAAATTTTAACCTAAATAATAACGAGTTCGTTATGTGTTATCTTAAATATCTAGGGTAATCATTACGTTCGTTCTCTTGGACTTTCTCAATCTTTACTCGTGCTTTATTTTACAAGAAATCGCAAACGCAACCACTGTGAGTGAATCTTACAACTCCCCTTTTTTTTTCCATTTTATTTATACGTTTTGGGGTGTATCATGTGTCGCAATGTTTTTACCGCATTTCACAAGTTCAATTCCGTGCAATTACCATTATGTGGAGTATCTATGTTATGTGTTGTTTGGTTGTTTATCATGTTGGTGCATTTCATTCATTTTGGACATCACATCATCATAGGCTCGTCGATTCTCCATTACCTATGGGCGGAACTTGATGTTGCCACCTATACGAGGTTAGCTCCGTTTGATTGAGCTTAGACCTTGCAGCACACCACAATACCGTGCAACATGCATACATTCATATGAATCATTATATTTGGTTTGTTTATTGTTTGAGGATGTGTTATTTGTTGTTTGGTTGTTTATCACTTGGTGCATTTCATACATTTTGGGATATCACATCATCATAGGCTCGTCGGTTCCCCATTACCTATGGGCGGAACTTGACGTTGCCACCCATACGAGGTCAGCTCCGTTTGATTGAGCTTAGACCTTGCAGCACACCATAATACCGTGCAACATACATTCATTCATTGGCACACCATAATACCGTGCAACATGTGTGCATTTATTGAATCATTTCAGTTGGCTTGTTTATTGTTTAAGATTGTGTTATGAGTTATGATATATGACATACAACATATTTATTTACATTGGTTAACGCACGTTTTCACATAAATCAAACTTAAACATATTATTTTTTCAAAAACAATAAGGTTCACTCGCCAACTTTTGTTGACCCAAAAACCATTTTTACACATGATACAGGTGAACAGGTACGAAGAGAAGAGTGGACATAGGATGGGCCTTAGTTAACAAAAAACGGATTAGTGTAGCTTAGTGGTTGTTGATAAATGTCTATTTTGTAATTGTTTATTCGAATTATTTGTCATGTGAAACATTTGTTACGCATAAATTATTAGTTAAAACAAGTAATAGCAAGTCATAAGCTCTCGAGTTAACCCGATCATGCCCCGATCACCTTTTTCCGCTGCGGGTCGGGGTGTGACACTCATGAGTCACTGCGGACATAACCATAGCTTCCGGAAATGGTTGCTACGGTGGAGCCACAACTAACTCCACATCGAGGGACGAAACTACTCCAAGGAAAACTCCTCGGTATTGGAGCGGGAAGGAAGGTGCCTAAGGAAGAGATGCGGACGAAATCCACAATACTCACACGAGCCCTTGTCGAACAACAAGCGGTCGAACAAGCGGTAACAAGTCTGCTTATGACTTTGTTACCCTACTTGTACGTTGGATAGAATAAACAATGATGGGCATTACCATGCCTATGATCATGTTTATTTGACCGTTATCCAGAATCACATTGTTCGACCAAACATGGTCAACAATGACGCAAGTACCCAACGTTGCTCCCACAACCGTGGCCAACAATGTCAAGCAACGAGGTAACCGCAAAAGACGTGCGGTTACTTGAGAGCTAATGGGAAGAACATGAACACCCCACGAACGGAATCATCATTAGATATCCAATCATGGGAACAACATGCTCTCTTCTTCATTCACCACTTCAAAGGTTGGGTCGAAGTTTGTGCACACCTTCAACCACATCTCAAAGATTGGTTCGAAGTTTGTACACTTCCTCCAACTAATTCCTACAGTTGGTTCGGCACACCAACAGGTGGCAACCAGCCAAAGGCTGAGAATTTCGCATCAGACGAAACATTTTCACCGGTACGGAAGAGGCGTCAAATGACCCTTCCAGACCTCCAGCTTGATCTACAAACAGAAAAGACCATCCACATGGTCTAGGATCTTCTCCAGACTCCAAACTACCTTCTAAACACCATAGTCCAGTACTCCTCCCACATACAACTTGTATGTGGCAGCAACACTAGACTGGGGGACTTGAAGGGGTATGGTCCCAGATCTCGCGTCAGCATCGACCGCGAGTGACCATTACCCTTATCAAAACCCCCACCAGTTAACAACCTACTTGTGCCCATGCGAGAACGCATCGACACAAGGGGTGAATCCAATCTATCTAGTAACGAAGGAGGACTTACATGGAACATGAGAACGGTAGAGTGATGCGACATAGCATCACATCTGGTGTATGAAAACGGAAGTATTCACAGCGATGCGGCCTCGCACCGCGTCCAGTGAACACTTCTATCAATACAAGGAAGCTGGATAACAGCAACAGTCACCACAGGCGACGATGCGGCCAGCACCGCATCTCGCGTATTTCTTGATCACTAGCAAGAGACGCGATAACATCAGATGTTACCGCAGACAGCGATGCGGCTAGCACCGCATCCTATACGCTCAACAAGTGGGACTGACACCACAGTGCAAGTGGAACCAATGGCAGTCACCTGTCAGATCTACGGAAGCGACAGACTGACATGGCGTCGTCTCAACGGCCGACATGTCTGACACACCTGCAAAGGTGCAGCATGCCGTCAGTCTATCCATCCACCTCCTCCTTCACTCCTCGGCTATAAATACCAACCCCAAACCAGGTTTGAGGTATCTCTTCACAACTCTCTCACTACTACTACTATCTTACTTTGCTTCCCAAGCAAACTACTGATTCTCACGCCGGAGAGTGGTAACAAGGAGCACCCCCCACCCCATCCTCCTTGTTACGAGTCACGGTTTGTTTCCTTGTGCAGGAGATCAACCCACCGGTGATCCAGCCAGCGATCCTCGAGAGGAAAGGATTAACCCTTCTTGACGAGACCAGTGAGTTAACCCTGCCCAGTTAACCATTGTTTCATCAATTGGAAAGAAAAATCTTAAGTTGAAATTGAAGCACATTACTTTATGTTTGTTTTAACATAGTTAATATATCAAAGTGAAGTGAAATATCCACTTTTGGGAATAGTATGATGGCTTTGCTGAATTAGATAACATTTGGGGTAAGTTCATGTATTTAATCCTCATGAAATGTAGTCATTAAAAAAAGTGAAGTGAAATTATCTATTTTTCATTTTATGCATATGATATGTTTATTTTTATTTAAAAACTCTACAATTTTTAATGTTGTAAGAGTAAGAGACACCAATGGAATGTAAAATACAATAAATATCAAACTAACAACGTAGATTAAAAGCACAATTGATGACAACAAATAAAAGATATAATGAACAACAGACTAAAACACAATAAACAATAGAGTAAAACACAATGAATAATAGACTAAAACACAATGGACAACAGGCTAAAAACGCATGAACAACAATCTAAAACACAATTGACAGCAGATTAAAACACAATGGATATTTTAGAAACCATAGTAAAAACGTAATGACCAAAACCCAATTGAAAGACACAATAACCAGAACCTTTAACACAATACAAAGAAAACTCATTAAAAGTGGAATTGTTTATTTTATTTTTTATAGGAATATTATACTCATATTAAAGATTAAAAAAACGTTTGTTATAATAGTGATTTTGTATTTTAAAAAATTCCGTATAAAAAAATAATGGACGTTTTAAATTGATGAAGAATTGACATGTGACTTGGTCGTGGGAGGAGAAAATCAATAAATGTAGGATTTCGTTTATGGACTTCCACTATTTTTTAGCCCATGGCTTTATAGCCTAGTGACATTTTGGTGGTGGGATAAGACTTTGGGATCAATAGGTCTCGGGTTCGATTCCCACAAGGGGGATTTCCCATATTTATTGGGTTTCCTCCTGAATTGGTGTATAGGCATTATGCCTAGTGGAGATAGATATGATCGGGTGGTTCCGCTGGTGGCTCGATGATACTCCAATGGTCCGTTAGTGATCCAAATTTGCCGTTAAAAAAAAAAAAACTATTTTTTTTTAAACTCAACTTTTAAAATCTAAGATATATGGACTAAAATTCTTCTTACCTTTTTATTTATTCTATACTTTGTATTTGATTGTACAATCCATAACTATACATGTATATAAAATAATAATATAATAAAAGAAATCAATTTTGGGACACGTG
This sequence comes from Helianthus annuus, assembly GCF_002127325.2. Classification (NCBI taxonomy): domain Eukaryota; kingdom Viridiplantae; phylum Streptophyta; class Magnoliopsida; order Asterales; family Asteraceae; genus Helianthus; species Helianthus annuus. The sequence goes on from NC_035437.2 coordinate 123,340,760, forward strand.
TCACTCATTGAAGACGTCTAGATTTTAATTTCCTGCATTTTCATACTTATCTTATATCAGTTAATAATTAAATAATAAATAATCAATTAATATTAAATCTTATCTTACTTTAAATTAAATTATAAATTAAAGATTTTTTAAATAATAACACAAAACAATAATTTTAAACTTAAAAAAACAATAATACGCTCATAAAAAAAATTTAAAATACAAACAAAATATACAAAATAAGTTATTAGACCTTAGATCAAACTTTAAAAAACACTAATTAGGAAGAGAAGCTTATAATATAATTCTGTTTTCGATTTTTCAAATTGGGATTCTAATCAATTCGAATTAAACTTAACCAAGTTTATGACTTGATTCGAATTAAACCGAACCAAATTTATGTTTTTTTAAACCGAATCCAATAGCATATTGTTTACTATACAAAATTACATTTATTTAACCCGTGTAATACATGATGTTTTTAAAGATATTTTTTTTATTATATAGTATAGATTCGCCCCGCTTGCGGTATGCGCATATAATGTATATGTGTGGACGCTCGGAAGGCAAAAGTGAAATTGCACTAATTTTAACATTATTTTACTCAGTTCATGAAAATAACGTTAAAAGCGGAGGACGGTTAATCATGTATCATCATCATGTGGTGGCGTTGATAGTAAAAAGACAAAAGGGACCATGCACTAATCGGTCTTTGTTCCGATTGTTGAGTGTTATGTGCCTTATATCCAAGGCATGATGCAAAACTACCATCGGGCTCTCACTGAAAGCAGCCTCTCTATTCATACGGGATAGAGGTAAGGCTGTCTACATCTTACCATCCTCAGACCCTACCTTAGCTTTGCTATTGGTGGGATTTACTGAGTATGATGATGATGATGATAATGATTTAGTATATATAATTGGATTTATTGAACCTGTATAATACACGGGGTTTATAAAGATATAACTTTTTTTATTATTTAGTTTATAAAATTACATTTATCCAACCCGTGTAATATACAAGGTTACAAAATTACATTTATTTAACACGTGTAATACACAGTGTTTTTAAAAATATAACTTTTTTATTATGTAGTATATATAATTAGATTTATTCAATCCGTACAATGCACGGGTTTTTATTATTTGGTATATAAAATTACATTTATTCAGTACACTACATGGGGTTCTTAGAGTTATAATTTTTTTTGTTATTTAATATATAAAATTACATTTGTTCAACCCGTGTAATAAACGAGTTTTTTTAAAAAATAATTGTTTTAATTTAGTATATAAAATTACATTTATTCAACCCGTGTAATACACGGGGTTCTAACCTAGTATTTAGTATATAATAACAAAGACGCCGGGTAGAAAAACGTTGAACTCGTGTTTGAAAGTTTATTAAGGAGCCGAATTCGATTTTTTTAAAGATATTTTATTGGTTTTAGTTCAACCTCATCCTCACAAATTATTCAGATACTGTATTTTGATTTTTTAGGATATAAACATATTTGCAAATGTATAACCACTACTATGAAGCTTATAGAAGCAAACAAAGATGGCTAAGCTTCCGTCGCTTTTACATTACAATACGACCAAATCAGCCAAAACGACAGAAATTTATCAAAGCTTAAACTTTTAAATGATTCCGCTAATTTTTTTTATGTGGACATTTGATTTTTTTAAGGGTTAGAAACAAGTGACTTGTGATTTATTTCACATTTTCTTGTTAAAAGATTGAATTGAAACGAATTTAAACATGTTTAAGTCTTAAATTTAATAAAAAAAAATGTGTAGACCATGTTTTATGTATTGGGTTTATTTAGATTCGTAAAAGATTGAATTGAAACGAATTTAAAGAGGTTCAAGTCTAAATTTTAATAAAAATGTGTAGTCCATGTTTTATGTACCGGGTTTATTTAGATTTGTAAGTATAAACTTGTTATTTAGATTTGTAAGTATAAAATTGTTTAGGCTATAGGGTGTGGGGATCATGGTTGGAACATGATTTGCCACCTAGGAACATGAATGGAAGGCTACACCACCCCCTTGATTGATCCACCATGGTTTGCATGGATTAAACCATGGCAACCATGGTCCTCCTTTCCATTTTTCAACAAATCATTTCCTTTTTGTTTAGACAAACATAATAAATAAGAGGCTAATGATTTGGGTTATGACCATACCCTTAGGGTAGTGGTTTTGGATGGTGGATTAAAGATTAGTTACATGGCACTAACATGGAGGGTCATGGTGGTCATGAGGGTCATGACCACACCCTATAGCCTTATATGAATCTATTATTTATATAAGGGTTGTTGAATTTTAATAAGGGTTAACTTTGTAGAATAGTAACCAAGTTTCAAGAGTGTTCTAATTAGGTCACTCATAATTTTTTTTGTTCCAATTAGGTCATTCAAGTTTCATTTGATGTTTCAATCCTAGATATTTTACCTAAATAGAAGGTCATCCATCCTACATGACATTTATTTAGGTTTTTTATTTAAAAAAATTTGTTGACATGGCACATAAATGCCAATTGGATTAGAAAAAAATGCGAAATAGGTTAAAATTTTTTTTTTGAATTGTAGAAAAGTTAAAAAAATGCGAAAAAAAATAAAAAATGTGATTTTTTTTTTCAAAATATCTAAAAAGTTATAAACGAAGATAAACAACTAAGGATAAATTTCAACGATTTGTAATATTTGATCCTTTTGGGTTTTGATTTTGTTTTGATTTATTATATTTCTTTTTTTTATACCATGTCTTCATTTTTTTTTAAAGTTAAATAAATGTCATGTAGGACTATGACCTGCTATTCAGGTAAAATATCTAGCATTAGAACATCAAAATAAAGTAGAATGATCTAATTGGAACAATAAATTTTATCAGTGACCTAATTGGAACACTCCTAAAACTTCATTACTATTCTGTGGCATATTCCTTTTTAATAATCCTAAGTTAGTATCATACTTACGCAACCTATATTACTCCTTCGTACGCTTCGCACGTTAACAAGACTTTCTATTTTAACTTTATCGATACATATAACACCAATGTTATTCGGTTTGCCCGTTGAGTTTGTAAATAATGCAACCCTTGTTGTCATTATGTTAAATCTTTGTTTGTCCTTTGATGCTGGTCGTATATATTTTTCAAAGATTAGATTATTAAAAGGAATTTAGTGTCTTATTATATTCATACCTAACTCAAAGTCATTAGTTTCAAGATATTATATTCGATAATTTGTTAAATGTTATTATCAACATCCATGGTGAAATAATTAGTTTAGAGACATTTCACCTAATCTTCTAGCTTTGAACCTTTTAAATTCACCTTTTTTTTTTGTCTGTTTGGTTTCATAGTTTGGTACAAGTATTTTATTTGAACTTATTAATTCTTTGATGTTATGATATTATTTGATGAGAATTGAGACATTTCGATGGGGTTACAAAGATATTTAAAACTTTTATTTTAGTGTTTTTATATAACATTAATAATTAATAACTAGTAACAAATCCAACATCTTAAGATACAAACTAAAGACAAAACATGCTTGGATTCATATGTCCGCTATAAAAAATCACTCTGCAACAATTTTTTTTTTTTTTTGAACATACAAGCATTTCCTACATATACAAAACCCAAATGGGGAATAGTGTCAGACACCTATATATACAAAACCCAAATGGGGGAATAGTGTCAGGCAGCTGCCTGTCACTCCCCCATTGGACCAACATGTTTAATGTTTTATATCTATATAAAAATTACGTTTTTGTCTCCAGCTCAAAAGAAAATTACGTTTTTGTCTACAGCTCAAAATAAAATTACGTTTTTGCCCCTAGTTTAAAATAAAATTACGCTTTTTGTCCTCATCTCAAAATTACGATCTTGCCCTCAATTCAAAATTACGACTTTGTCTGGCACTCTCCCATTGGACCAACCAGTTTATTATTTTATATCCATTCTAAAATCACGTTTTTGTCCCCCTCTAAAATTACGGTTTTTCCCCCAGCTCAAAATAAAATTACGCTTTTGTCCTCAGCACAAAATTACGATTTTTCCCTCCATTCAAAATAAAATTGTGGTTTTGCTCTCAGCTCAGAATTACCTTTTCGCCCCCAGTTCAAAATAAAATTTTGTTTTTGTCCCCACTTAAAAATTACGATTTTGCCCTCTGTTCAAAAATGTGATTTTTCCCCGTTTAAAAATTGTGATTTCGCCCTCAATTCAAAATTACGTTTTTTCCCCAGTTCAAAATAAAATTATGTTTTTGCCCCCAGCTCAAAATTACGATTTTTCGCTAGGTTCAAAATAAAATTGTGCTTTTGCTTCAAGCTTAAAATTATAATTGTGCCCTTAGTTCAAATTATATTACGTTGTTACCCCCAAGTTAAAAATTACGAATTTTCCCCTGTGAAAATTTACAATTTTGCCCCAGGTTCAAATTTACAGTATTGCCTTTACTTTAGCTTTTGTCAAATTACGATTTTACCCCAGTCAAAAAATACAACTTTCCCTCACTTAAAAATTACAATATTGCCATTGTTTTAGTTTTTTTTTTATCAAAACTATAAAAGTGTTTTGTTTTAATTGGTTGACTCGATTTAGTTGTTTTCCGTGTCAATAAACTGACTAACACTCGCTCATTATTCGGTCATCGCCCGCAACACGAGCGGGGCACCAACAAATGTATAATAAATTGCATTATAAATCAACTATAGGGTGGCAGAGTCCAATTACTATAGGGTTACAAATATTGAGCTTCATGGAATTTGGGAGACTCATTGGTGTAGTAGATTAGAGAATTGGATGCTTTCCTATAATGGAATACACATGCAGAGTTGTATTTGAGGATTTAAGTGGCTCAACGAGCCGAAAAAAAGGGTTTTTGTTCAAACGAATAACGACTATTAACGTTATAGCAATAAATATAGCAAAAATATAGGGTTGCTAAATTTACTAGTTTCTAATATGTCATATAACTTCAACTCCATATAGAGTTCATCACCATCAATATCTAATCTTTAGTTTTTCTTTTTTTACTTTTTATTATTAATTATATTCGATAGATGTTTGAATAATGGATATAGATCAAAAACTAATAGGCCTAATAAGCTACAAGATTGTAGATACGAATAAAAATAAAATTATAAGTTGTAAGATTAAATTCTATAAAGAGGGTCTAATAAATTATATTAGACATATGTTTGGATAATGGATATGGATCAAAATAAGACCAACGGGCCCAATATCTTATAAGATTTAGATATGCACATTAATAAAATTATTTGGGTCTAATAAGTTGTAAGATTAAAGTTTTATAGAGAAGGTATGATAAATTTTTCAGCTTCACATTTTTAAAATATATATATATAGGGTAAGGTTCATGTGAGAACCACCTTTATTGTGAAAACCGCGAGAACCAATGTGAACACAACCTAAAATAGCTAAAAAAACCTAACCCCCACCCCCCTCCCCCCAAAAAAAAAAAAAAAACCTAAACCCCCTTCCCCCACCCCCCAAGAACCTAAACCCCCTCCCCCCCTACAATTAAAATGCTAAAAACTAAACCCCCAAAAAACTTAAAATCGTTACTTTTAGTAGCAAAAAAAAAAAAAATTAAATTTAAAAAAAAAAAATAAAAAAAACTTTTTTGGCTACTAAAAGTAGCGATTTTCTTATAAAAAATATTTAAAAATTTTTTTTGTGTGTTTTTTAGATATTTTTAGGTATTTTTGGTTGTGTTCACATTGGTTCTCGCAATAAAAGGTGGTTCCTAACGGATCTTTGTCCTTATTGTGAGAACCTTGAGAACCAATGTTAACACAACCTAAAATAGCTAAAAAAACCTAACCCCCACCCCCCCCCCCCCCAAAAAAAAAAAATTTCTAACCCCCCCCCTAAAGCTAAATGCTAAAAACTAAAAACTAAAAACCTAAAAAAAACCTAACCCCCCCCCCCCCCCCAAAAAAAAAAAAAAAAAAAAAAAAACCTAAACCCCCCTCCCCCACCCCCCAAAAACCTAAACCCCCCCCCCTACAAGCTAAAATGCTAAAAACTAAACCCCCAAAAAACCTAAAAAAATCTAAAAAAAACTAATTTTTTTTTTAATATTTTTTATGCTCAAATCGCTACTTTTAGTGGCCAAAAAAAATTTTAAAAAAAAAACTTAAAAAAAAAATTTGCTTTTTTTTTTGGCTTCGAAAAGTAGCGATTTTTATATAAAAAATATTTAAAAAAAATTTTGTGTGATTTTTAGCTATTTTTAGGCATTTTTGGTGTGTTCACATTGGTTCTCGCGGTTCTCACAATAAGAGGTGGTTCTCGCATGATCTTCTCCCTATATATATATATATATATATATATATATATATAATTTTTTTATTAAATTAAACCCCCAAAAAATTCAGGCCTCGGCCGGGGTGCGGCTCGCCCACCCCTTAGGCCGGCATGTACACACGCAACACAAGACTCAAGAAGATGCTAGCCAAATCATTCATTCAAGAAACCGAGCTAGATTAAAATCGTACCACTTGCCCCGTTTTATCTAAGCCAAAGAATACGTATAGAGTTTTGGTCTTTTGGATGTAACTTATTTAAAATCATGCTAATGAGAAATTCCCAATATCATGTGTGCTTGAAGCAAGCTTACATATTTGCAAAAGTATAGCCACACAAGATTTGACCATAGGCCTGAAAGGGTTTCATGACCGTTCTTAGGGTGATCGGGGCGTAGTCGGTGACCAAGAGCGGGGACCTCCTCCACCGAAGAGTGGAGGTGCCGCCAATCAATCGGCGACCAAGATAGGGGACCAAAATCTGTGGGGATTCACCGAAGAGAGGGAGGAGAGAGGGAAGGGTTGGACCAATGAGAAATTTCCTTTTTTTTTTTAAATAAAAAACCAAGTCACCTAAGAGGGGAGTGCCGCCATCAATTTAGGGTGTTAGAGGAGTTTAAGAGGGGAGTTGACGTGACACACGAGGATTGGTTATGCGTAAGAGAGGGGGACTCCCCTCTTAGGGGAGTGCCCCTTACACTCTTATGGGTCTGCTACGAAATATTCATTAAGATGTAATCAAATATACATGTATTTTTTTTTTTTCATTTTGTATTAATGGAACTAGAAGGGTATTTTCAAAAGTTTCTTTTTGTATTAAGGGCAGGGGCGGATTTAGAGGTAAAGACCGGTTTTCTAGGAACCCAGTCTTTTCGGAAAAAAACGATTTTTTGTAGTGTAAATCTTGTATGATTTGGAAAAAAACGTTTTTTTTGTAGTGTAAACCTTGTATGATTTGGAAAAAGGAACCCAGTGATTTCTCCGGCTGGATCCGCCACTGATTAAGGGAACTAGAAGGGTATTTTCAAAAAGTTTTTTTTTTTTTTAAACTTGATAACATGTTAGAGTTTATTTGTCTCCGTTAAAAATTCTTTATATTCTGCCATCTTTGAGTAAGATGAACAAACTTTAAAAATTGAACTACTAAAAGAAAGTGAAGTTATCACCACTTGTAGCATAGTGGTATTGAGGCTTGAGTTTTTTAATTGAGACCTAAATTCTATTCTTACTTATGTCACTTTGGTAGATTAGGTAATGATAGATAGAGTCTAACTTCCTTGTAGAGGTGACAGGTTCTATCCTGAGCCCACTCAGTTTTTCGTCCTACCGTGTGTTACAACAGAGATTTGTTCAGCTCTTGTAATGACACAACAGTTGTCAAGTGGCAGTCGGCGGTATGGTTTCCTAGGGGAACGTCCAAGCCAAACTCTGAAACCAGCGTTGATGAAACAATGGTTAACCGGGCAGGGTTAACACACTGGTCTCGTCAAGAAGGGTTAATCCCTTCCTCTCGGAGATCGCTGGCTGGGTCACCGGTGGATGATCTCCTGCACAAGGAAACAAGCCGTGACTCGTAACAAGGAGGATGGAGTGGGGGGTGCTCCTTGTTACCACTCTCCGGCGTGAGAATCAGTAGTTTGCTTGGGAAGCAAAGCAAGATAGTAGTAGTAGTGAGAGTTGTGAAGAGATACCTCAAACCTGGTTTGGGGTCGGTATTTATAGCCGAGGAGTGAAGGAGGAGATTGATGGATGGGCTGACGACGAGCTGCACCGTTGCAGGTGTGTCAGTCTCGCCGGCCGTGGGGGTTACGCCACGTCAGCCCATTGCTTTAATAGCTCTGACAGGGGACTGTCGCCGGCGCCACTTGCCTCGTGGTGTCAGCCACTTGCCTGGCGTGTCAGTCCACTTGTTGGATATGCAGGGTGCGGTGCGAGCCGCATCGCTGCATGCGGTAACGTCTGAAGTTACCGCGTCTCCTACTTGTGATCAAGAAATACGCGAGATGCGGTGTTGGCCGCATCATCGTATGTGGAGACTATTTGCTGGCTTCCCTTGTCGTGACGAAAATGGCCATATGATGCGGTGCCAGCCGCATCGATATGCTCATCTTCTTTCGTACTTGGGTCAAGCTATTCATCTTCGAACCGAATGGGTTCGAAGGATGTGACCGCATGGGTGCGGTTTGCTTACTGGTAGGGGTTTGTTTGATGCGGGTAATGGTCGTTTTGGGACCATACCCCTTCAAGTCCCCCCAGTCTAGTGTTGCTCCCTTGTGCAAGTTGCACGTGGGAGGAGTACTGGACTTATGGTGTAGGAAGGTAGTGTGGCAGTCTGGAGAAAATTCTAGGCCAGATCAACCTGGTGATCTGGTAAAAAATCCGGCTATGCCTCTTCCGTACCGGTGAAGGTGTTTCGCTTGATGCGAAATTCTCAGCCGTTGCATGTCATCAGGTGGGTTGCCACCTGTTGTTGTGTTGAAGGCCTGTTAGGGACCTTCATAGTAATGCTGCACAAACTTCGAACCAACCTCTTGGATGGTGGTTCGAAGGTTTGCACATGTTTCGAACCTCTTGGAGGTGGTTTCTTCTTCGAACCATTTGCCAGAATGGTGCACGAAGAAGAAAAGAAAAACTTGTAAACCAACCTTTGCGGTCGGGTTTGAAGGTTTTGGATGTTGTGTTAGAACTTTGCTCAAGTTCTATGTTCAGCATCCTATGATGAGATGACCATCCCTTTTTTGTGGGGTGTTCATGTTCGTCTCGATAGCTCTCAAGTAACCGTACGTTCTTTGCGGTTACTTCGTTGCGTCATTGTTGGCCCTGTTTGGTCGAACAATGTGGATCTAAACTATGGGTAAATAAACATGGTCATAGGCAAGGGATGCCTATCGTTGTTTATTCCATGCGATCCATTGGTAGGTAAGCAAAGTCCTAAGCAGACTTGTTACCGCGGTCCGTTGGCAGGTAAACAAAGTCATAGGCAGACTTGTTACCGCTGTTCGGACAGTTGCTGCTTGATAAGTGCTTGTTTAGAGCACGTATCTGCGTTATTTCTGGAGCCACTTTCCTTCACGCTCCAATACCGAGTTTATAACGAGGTAGCCTCGTTCGGTGATGTGGAGTGAGCTTTGCTTTTCCGTAGCAACCACTCTGCGGAAGCTATGGTTATGTCTGTAGCTCTTCATGGGTGTCTGCGATGTTGCAGTCCCATTTTCGCTCAAAGTGTGCTTGTTGCATGGATGTAACTCTTGAAGGTTCAGGAGTCAGGGCTGCTGATGTGCGGGCGCGTAGATTCCGTTCCTTCTGTTTTCTGAAGAAGTTGTTCATGCACCCTCTGTGGTTGTGAACCGGACAGGAGGGATTTGAAGCTTGAAGAAAAGGAAGGCAATGCGCTTTGCCTGTTCCTGAGATGCGGTTCAGTCCAAAGAACAACACTGGTTCTGAGCATCTGACACATCTGAATGGGTTCATGTGTGTCACTTCCGCATATTTCACGTGTGCTCGTGAGTGATGCGGAAAAGGTAATATATCCCTTTATAGTATAGATAGATATATTTCTACCTATTTTTTAGGGTATATAAAAAAACGACATGCGGTATGGGTTATGGTGCGGTAAACCAGAAAAAACCGCATGCCGCTTATGTTTTTTGGATAATGTTGTCGCTTTTTCTTGCCTACGTGGCTTGATCGCACGTGTGAGTTGGTAGAAGTTGGTGAGACGTTTCTGCATGTGCTGAAATGAAAGGACATTTGCACTGCCCGAGGCATTAAATGCACTGTAGCAGGGAGTGTAAACGTCTTCTTTGTCAGGCGCGTGGGCGGCCACGCGCGCGTGATAACCGTCAGCTAAAACGGCGCTCGACACGTGTTGTTGCAAGATACGCTCTTTTTGAACGTGATGATTTGCTTTCTCCCTCCGCATTAATTGCGATGGGTATATAAGGGGAAAACCGTTTGTGGTTTTCTCTCACTTGGTCGAAAATTCAAAAAATTTGCCGTTTGAGAGAAAGTTGTCATCTGTCTTCTCCGACGATTTTTCCTGAAATTTCGGTGAGATTTCTAGTGTCTCTGTTCACCATCTTCTGTTTCTTTGAAATTTTTGATGGCTGAACCATCTAGTCCACATAATGTGGAGGGTGAAAACCCTGAACAGCCTTTAGTGGCCGAAGAAGAAGAAGAGGGGGCTGCCGGTGGTGGATTACCGGCGCTGAAGTGGACCAGAAAAAGCTTTGATCGCCTTATGCTTGAGGTCCAAATGCCCTCGGAATATGGGGCTCGGTACCCATCAGAGGGTGATACTGGTGCCGATGCTCCGGCCGGTTATGTGACCATGTGGTCCGATTTCTTCGGAGATTGTAACCTCCGATTACCGTTGACGGTGTTTGTTGTGGATATCTTGGAGTGGTACAAGGTCCACATTTCTCAAGTGAGTCCGCTTGGGATGATTCGGATTCGTAATTTTGAGTTTACCTTCCGTGCTCTTGGCATAGAGCCTACCGTTGGAGATTTCCGACGGTTTTATCAGATGACAGTGTCCATGGGGTTCTTTTCTTTCCGTCTACGAGACGGTACCCCAAAGCTGATGACTCCCCCTAAGGGGATGACGATGTGGAAGAAGAAGTTCTTCTATATCAAGTCTGCTGCCCTTGCTGTGGAGATGACGTTTCGGAATGTGACCGAGACGATCATAACAGAGACCATTGCGATGCCCAGTTTGAAATCAGTGCAATGGTTCCCGCAACTGCAGACTATTGAGTCTGTGAAGTTGACCAATACGCAACTATGGCTGTTGCGTATGATGTTGAGGAGGGGCAAGAACTCGAAACCCGTGGTGCGGGAAAAGAGCGGTGGTACGTACTTTTTGTTTCTTTACGTTCTTTATCCTTGCGTGTGTTACTGACCTTTGTGTCTATTATCAGAAGATGCTCCCGCATGGAGGATGTTTGCTCCGGATTTCGAGGGTACGGTTGAGACCGTAGTTTGTGCGGATGGTGAACAGGATCACAACACTATCATCCGTAGTAACTTCCGGGTGCCTACTGCGGCTGCACTGGCAGTTGAGTTGCCAGTAGGCAAAGGTATACTATCGAAGCTTTGCTACTTGTGTTGATCATGTTGTGTTATTGACGTATTGATTCCATGCAGGTGATCTTGGGGCCTTGGGGGACCCTGAAGCGAAAGGTGTGCCTAAGAGGCAAACTGTGAAGGGCGTGCGCTTTCGCCAAAAGAAGATAAAGGAGGTCACTACTGTGCCTCATCTGGTGCCGCAGGCAGCAGGTATCTCTAATTCCTCTTTTCGTCGACACAAGGATTATGTGATAGTATCTGATACCCTTGAGGGTTTGAGTACAGCCGCGGAGTCACGTTCTGGTGCTGCGAAGAAGCAGGCAGAAGAGGTGGCTGCGGGAGGGACAGCTGCGGGTCCCCCTGTGATTGGTGAGAAGAGGAGGCCAGAGCAGAAAGCTGCTGGTGGTGTTGAAACCAAACGTCGGAGGCTAGTAACCAAAAGGTCTGCTCCGGCGCAGAAAAAACCTGCGGTTGTCGTTGGTAAGTGTAGGCTATCTAGTCTTAACTGTTGTGTAATTAGTTCTGATAGCTCTTTGACTTTTTTGCAGAGCGTCAAGATGAAGATTTTTCTATCTTCGATGCTCCGGAGTCCCCTCCGCGTGCTATGGATGCGGGTGAAGCGGAGGTGCCATCGACACCTCCCGTCAAGGTGGTACCTGAGTCAACCGTGCAGAAGGAGGGTACCGCAGAGAATGCTGCGGCCCAGATATTTGATACTGTCGACTCGTCCAACAACCTGATCTCTCCCAATGAGGGAGACGATTTGAGTTTGCGGTTCACTGCTACCGGGAAGCAACATGCTGATGCTGAACCGCAAAAAACTGGCGATGAAGCGCGGCAGCATGATGCTGGGCCGCAGAAGTCTGCGGTTGATAAGGGTACTAGTTCGTCGGCCGGTGGTGCGGGGTATGACGGGCCTCCAATTCAGCCTGGGGAGTCTGAATTGGAGTATTACTACCGCACCTACTCCCAGGATCGCAGTACGCTGTACCATCGACCCCCCTGTACTGTATTACAGGGGGATGATATTGCTAACGACCCTGCGGCCTGCAGGGAGATCTTGGGTGGTCTGGGGACCCCCTTTGAAGTTGATCGGGCTCGTGCCGCACCGCGGGAGCTGCGTATAAACCAGCTCTCGACCATGTTGGTAGGGTCTTCCATTGTGGCTAATGCCATTTTGGAAGATTATAAGGTGCTGGGCCGCCGCGAGGAGGAAGCTGCTCGTATGCGGGCGGAAGCCGAGAAGTTGGTCGAGGCTGCTCGTGCGGGTGCGGAGCAGCTTGAGAAGGACAAGGCTGCTTTTGAAAAGCAGAAACAGACCTCTGAGTGGGCTGCCACGGTGCAACTGAAACAGGTGCGTACCCTTGCTAAACTCCTTGCTGATGAGCGTAAGCGTTGGGAGGAAATTTCATCCAACGAGCGCAAGAAGTGGAACGAATCTTGGGCTAAGCAGAACAATCTTCTGTTTCATACTCGGCAGGAGCTAGCAAAAGCCAAGGCGGCAAATGTTGCCTTGGGCAATGAAAAAACTGCGGCTGAGGCCGCAGCAGCTAAAGCGCTGCAGGCAAAGGATGAGGCCCTGAAGGCGCTTGAAGAGGCCAAAGCAGCCGGGGCTCGTGCCTCAAAGGCCCTTGAGGAGGCCGTGGAGAAGGAGAGCCGTTCTTCCAAGGCTCTGGAAGAGGTGAATGCGGAGCGCATTCGTTTGGATAAGGTTGTTTCCAGCCTTCAGGTATGTTTCGTTACCTTTGTTTTGATATTTCCTTTATTGTTTTGAAAATATTTATCGGGTGAACCATTTGCTGTTCTTGTAACAGGCTGAGGTTCAGTCCCGGGCGGTTGCGGTTACGGACCTTACTGCCCGCGTGTCTGATGCGGAGAAGCGAGCCGACGCTGCCATTGAGGCCAAGGATGTCTTGGTGTCCTCCTTTAACCAGCTGGAAGCTGATCGTGAGTGGCTGCGGACTCACGGCATCGCGCGTGTAAGTATCCTTTGCCTTGACACATTTGCTTAGATTAGCATTCAAGACTCATGATCTTTTTATTGCAGATTGTCGAGGCTATCATGAATGCTCCTGAGACCTCATCTGGTTTGGACCTGGTTAAGGAGCGTGCGCGCGAGGCTGGCTTCAAGGCTGGTTTTAACCGCTGCATTGGGCACATCAATGTACTATCCGCAGGTGGTTATACCGATCAGGCATCCGGGTTCCGTGATGTGGATACCGAGGGTCGTCTGAAAGCGGCCGTAGCCTCCTTTTATGACACGCCCCTTGCCTGTGTAGGGGAGCTGGACGAGTGTTTGGAGGTTGCGGACTATGTTGACCGCTTGCGGATGCTTTATCCTGATGTGGAAGAGGAAGAACCCGCTGGTGGTGCCGGAGAAGATGCGGGGACCAGCGGTACAAAATAGGGTTTAGGTTGGCGAGTGTGCCTCCTTTTTGTATTCCTCTTGTATAGAATAGGAACTTTATGTAAATTCAGTAAGCATCATGTGGATACTTGAATTTTTTGAATATAAAGTTTCTTTGTTCAGTTTGTACAAGTGTTTTTAATTCTTGCATGTCTGAACGTGTGTATGCGTAACTTTACCCATTTATGAACGGGGTCAAGTATGCTCCATACTTTTGTTGTATGTGTATGCATCAATTCTGTTAATTACCGTGTGAGGGTTTTAGAATTGCTTTAAGCTTTGTAAAAGCTTATATTATCGGAACTCTACCCATTTGTGAATGGGGTCGAGTGTACTCCATACCTTTGTCGTATGAGTCCGCGTCAATTCCATTGTTTGCCTTTTTGGGGCTCAGGAATTGTGTTTAACAAAAACTTGTGTATCCGGCCGGATAAAACATGCAAGTCTGTTTGTCTTTTGCTGGCCTATTACAATATTTGTGTGTGGTTACCACTTTGTATGGGTATCATGAATGAAGATTTTGCCAATCTGTTTTTGGGATACCGCAAAGTGGAACACGCATTTGTAATAGTAATAACAAACAATAATGTAGAAAATTGCTTATTTATTTATCTGCAAATGGCCTGCGGCCCAATAGGTTACATAGAGAGTGTAGGAACATAGCTTACATATAGCAGCGTCTAAGCTGTTGTGCGTTCCATGTTCTGGCGATAGGTTCGCCCTCTAGTGTTTGTAACCTGTATGCGCCCTTCCCTAAGACCTCGCTGATGAGGTAGGGTCCCTCCCACGTGGGGGCAAGTTTTCCTGGGCGCTCGGCATTAGATGCCTCGTTGTCACGTAGTACGTAGTCCCCTGGAGTGAAAGTACAAACGCGGACTCGCGCGTTGTAATACTTTTCCAGTTTGGATTTGTATTTGGCCTCGTTGATGGCGGCGTTCTCGCGCCTTTCTTCTAGGAGGTCCAAATCGATCCTACGTTCCCTGTTGTTGTCTAGCTTTTCGATAGCCAACATTCTAGGAGATGGGAGGCCCATTTCCGCGGGTATCACCGCTTCAGACCCGTAGACGAGGCTGAAAGGTGTTTCCCCGTTGCTTGTTTTTGGGCTAGTGCGGTGAGCCCATAAGATGCTTGGGAGTTCATCGACCCAGCCACGCCTGGCTGTTCCCAATCGTGCTTTGATTCCTTCGACTAAGCCTTTATTTATACTCTCGACTTGGCCGTTCCCTTGTGGGTGTGCGACTGACGAGAATATGTGTTTGATGTTCAGCTCTTCTAGCCATTGTTGGAATTCGTCGGCAGCGAAGTTGGTGCCGTTGTCGGTAACAATGTACATTGGTAAACCGAAACGGCAGATGATGTGCTCCCAAATGAACTTTCTTGTTATCATAGCAGTGGTGGAAGCGAGTGGTTTCGCCTCTACCCATTTTGTGAAGTAATCAACCGCCACTATGATAAATTTAATTGCACCTGGTGCGTCCGGGAATGGTCCCACTACATCGATTGCCCATTTTTGAAAAGGCCATGCAGTGGGGACCAGATTGTTCTTTGGTCGCAAAGTTTTTGGTGCATGGCGCTGGCAGTCCATGCATTTGCGTAATTCTTTGACGGCGTCCAGGTGCATGCCGGGCCAGTAATACCCGGCATTCATGATTTTTGCCACGACCATGCGTGGTCCGGCATGTATGCCGCATATGCCCTCGTGTATCTCTCGGATAAGGTATGTGGCATCTTGTGGATTAACGCATCGGAGGAGCGGTCCGAGGTATGACTTTCGGTATAAGATACCGTCTCCCATTTGATAGTGGCACGCTTTGTATTGCAACTTACGTGCCTCTGTTTTGCTCTCGGGAGTCACACCTGACTGAAGGTATGCGATAATTGGTGTCATCCATGACGTTGTCCCGTATTGGATGACACTGACCTGGCGTAGAGGAACCGAAGGATTTTGCAAAATCTCGATACGTACCTCCTTTGCCAAGTGTTGGAAGCTGGTGGATGCAAGTTTTGATAGTGCATCCGCAGATTTGTTTTCGCTTCGATTAATGTGTCGAATATTGAATGAAGCGAATTTGGATTTTAGCTGCAGGGCTTGCTCGAGGTAGAGGATCATGATATCCCCTTTGGCGGCATAGTCGCCGCGTACCTGGCCCGCAACTAACAAGGAATCGACGTGCGCTTCCAGATGTTGCACGCCGATTTTGACTGCTAAACGTAGCCCGGCTAATAGTGCTTCATATTCTGCCTCGTTGTTGGTGCTTTTAAAATCGAGGCGGATGGCATATGTAATCTCTTGGCCGTCAGGGCTGACGAGTCGCAGACCTGCGCCCGCGCCTTCCTCGTTGGATGCACCATCGGTAAATAGTGCCCATACTTCTGAGGAGGGTGGTTGGGGCGCAGGGTTTTGGGATTCTTCGCATTCTTGGATGCGATCCGCTGGTACTTCAGCGGCGAAATCAGCTAAGATTTGGCCTTTGATGGCAGGGCGCGGTTTGTAATGTATTGTATGTGCGCCCAGCTCAATTGCCCATTTTGCTAATCTCCCAGAGATGTCGGGTTTGGATAGGATCGGGCCGATCCTGTAATTGGTTAGCACTGTGATGATGTGGTTTACGAAGTAGCGTCGTAACCGTCTTGAAGCATGTACCAGTGCTAGTACCAATTTTTCCATTATTGAGTATCTCGTCTCCGGGTCGTTGAGCATTTTGCTAATATAATAGATGGGTGTTTGAACCCCTGCTCGTTCCACTATTAATACCGCGCCCACTGCGTTGTCTGCAGCGGATAGGTATAAGATGAGTGGCTCATCTTTGCATGGTGCGGTTAGTGTTGGGAGTTGTATCAAACACTCCTTCATTTCCTGGAAGGCCTTTTCGGCCTCTGTGGTCCACTGGAATTGTTCTTTCTTTGAACAGCTTCGCAGGGTCTTGATGAAAGGGTATGACTTGGCTGCGTGGTTAGCCAAGAACCTGTTGAGTGCCGCCAGCCTTCCGGCCAGGCGTTGCATATCTTTCATCGATGCAGGCGATGGCATGCGCTCGATCGCCTGCACTTTTTCCGGGTTTACCTTGAATCCATCTTTGGTGACGATGAACCCAAGGAATTTGCCTTCTTCCATTCCAAACGAGCATTTCCCTGGATTGAGCTTCATGTTGACGCTGCGCAGAGTTTGGGATGTTCTGTCTATATCGGTGAGCATGGTATCTTCCTCCATGCTCATGACGACCAGGTCGTCCATATAGATTTCGACACTTTTGCTTATTTGACCGCGGAAAGTGTCGTTCATCAGTTTCTGGTAGGTTGAGCCCGCGTTGCGCAACCCAAACGGCATTTTTGTATAGCAGTAATTTCCGGTTGGGGTCCGGAATGCCGTTTTGTCTTCATCCTCAAGTGCCATTTGTACCTGGTGGTACCCTTTGTAGCAATCGAGGAAACACTTCCACCTAAATGGTGCGAGGTTATCGACCTTTTCGTCGATTTCTGGAAGCGCGTAACAATCCTTGGGGCAGGCTTTGTTAAGGTCCTTGTAATCGACGCACATGCGCCAGCCCCCGGATGGTTTTTCTACCATGACAGGGTTGGATAACCAAGTCTGGTACTTGACTTCCCGCAGTATACCTGCGGAGAGCAGTTCTTCGATCTGCTCTTGCATCGCCTGATTTTTAGCTGACCCAAGGTGGCGTTGGCCTTGGATCACTGGTTTGATACCTGGTTTGGTATTCAAAAAGTGCTGCGCTATTTCACGTGGGACCCCTGTCATGTCTGCGGGAGTCCACGCGAAGATGTCTTGGTTCCTGAAGAGGAGCTCCTTCAGGTGCGCTCTGGTGGTCGAGGATAAGGCATGACCCAATGTGACCTTTTGTTCCGGATGCGTTGGGTTGAGAACCCATTTTTCCGGTTGGTCGACGGGGGTGGGCCTTGCGACCTTTGTCGGACGTGCTTCGTCCGTCATCATGACGTCCTTGCGGGCGTAGATGATTGCAACCCCCGATGCGGTTGGGAAACCAACCGCGGAGTGGGGGACGGATGTGATCATATTGAAATCTCCTTGGGATTCTCTCCCAAGGAGGACGTCATAGTTGGAGGTGTGGGGTAAAACCATGAAGTTAACCTCCTCTGTCCGCGTGTGTTTACCATTGGTAAGACGCACGGGAAATGTAATTTGACCTAGGGGAAAGACTGTTTCCCCTGCGAATCCGGCCAGCGGGTAATCTACGGCTTGCAACCGATCTTTGTCCTCTTGGTCAAATTGATTGAAGCATTGCTCGTAGATTATATCGGATGTACTGCCCGGGTCGATGAACAGACGCTCGGTGCAGTAATGGGCCAGCTGGCCTGAAATGACGACGGCGCGTCTGTCACGCGGTCCGCCTCGGACTTTTGGGAAGACGACTTGCTCGTCTTTCCAATCATTGTCCGGTCTTCGTGCCGCTTTGCGCGGCCTACCCTTGCCTCCGTAGATCATGTGGGTGGAAGCCACGTACATGGCTTTCTTTCCGGAGGAGGTACCTTCGTTGTGAGGGGTGATATGCTTGGTGGGCTTTTGTCCACCTGGTAAAAGGTGTTGCAGTTTCCCCTCTTTCAAAGCCCGCTCAATCTCCAGCCGGAGACTGATGCAGTTGTTGGTGGTGTGGCCCGAGTCCTTGTGGTACTCACAGTATAGTGTGAGGTCCTGACTTTTCTTGGACTTCATTGGTTGGGCCGGTCGCAAGAATTGTGGGTCCGCGAGGAGGACCTCTCTTGGCGACTGGTTGATCTCGGTCCATTTGCGGTCCCGAGATTCTTTTCTTGGTGCCCGAGTGTCTCGGGCAGGGTTGTAGGATTGTGGGTCAAACGTGTTGGGTTGCGGGAAATACGGTTTAGTAATATCCCGATTTCCGGCATCCCGGTTTCGTTTGTTGTTACGTTTGGACCCTTGGTGGGATGTTTCGGCTTGGGGTTTTGCCTTTTTGACGTGCGGTTCGAGCGACCGCTGTGTCTGGGCATATGTCTTGACTGCGGTCATGACATCCTCCCATTTTTTAGGCAAACCCTCCTTGCCAGAGATGGTCATGATCATCTCTCTGTCTTTGACGGCCCGAATAAAATGGTTTCGCGCCATTTGGTCCGCCACGTCGCCTATCTCTAGGCATTCTTTATTGTAACGGATGACGAATGCCTCGAGCGATTCGTCATCCCTTCGCCAGATGTTCATGACGTCCAGCGAATCGCGTTCGTGGCGTCGCTGCTGGCTGAAATGGGCGAGGAACTTGGTGCGCAAGTCCTCGAAAGAATCCAGTGATCCCACTGGCAAAGAATCAAACCATGCCCTGGCCAGACCGATAAGGGTCTGGGGGAAAAAATTGCACCAGGTGGGTTCGTCCCACCTGCCATTGACGCCTGCGCCTGTGAAGATGTTCATGTGGTCGTCCGGGTCGGTCGAGCCACTGTATTTCCCAATGTTGACTGGGAATTTTGTCGTTGTGATATCGGCGTTGGCGATGTGCGGGACGAATTTTGAATTTTCTGCCGCGGCCCTTGGCCTGTATGGTTCGTGCACAGGGCGCTTTGCCGCCCTGAGGTATGTAGTGCGGGGGTGACTGGGAGGAACATAGTTGCGTCCCCCCGGTCTGCTGTTGGTGTCGTGAGACTCCCCGCGGTAGGTTTGATCGTCAGGGTCGGTATGACCGTACCCTTCCGTGTAAGGTTGCGGGCCCAGTCGGCTCTGGATGCCTGGGCCGCGCCTGGAGGCTGACCGCCTCCTATCTTCCCCATAGGGGCCCAGGCGGGTATGCACTGGCCCTCTGGAGCGGGACTCATATGAGGAAGTATCCTCATTGAGTGTATGGACCGAACAGTAAGATGATCCACGGTCGTCATGTCGGCTTCTGGAAGCCGGACGTGAGTGTAACCTGCCATCGTATTGGAGTATACGGTTGGCAGGTGTGTGTTGTATTGGAGTAGGCCCAGCTTGTACGTTTGCTTCCGTACAAGCGCGGTTGTAAGCCGCTATCAGCAGGTCAGTCTGCTGTTGGTACCAGGAGTGTAAGTCCACGCCTGGTGGGAGCACAGTTGGGGCCTGTGATAAGTCGTGTCCGAACGCAAAGGATGGGATCCTTTGGGTGGACGTGCCAATGTGTCCGGGTTGGGGGGTCGAAGGGTGGACCCCTGTTGGGACCGGGGGATTTGGATTATCCGCATTGGTGTTTTGGTTATCAGTCATGATCTTGAGAGGGAGAGGGATGGATTAAAAAGTGCTAAGAGTAGCGGTGGGCGCCAATGATGAAACAATGGTTAACCGGGCAGGGTTAACACACTGGTCTCGTCAAGAAGGGTTAATCCCTTCCTCTCGGAGATCGCTGGCTGGGTCACCGGTGGATGATCTCCTGCACAAGGAAACAAGCCGTGACTCGTAACAAGGAGGATGGAGTGGGGGGTGCTCCTTGTTACCACTCTCCGGCGTGAGAATCAGTAGTTTGCTTGGGAAGCAAAGCAAGATAGTAGTAGTAGTGAGAGTTGTGAAGAGATACCTCAAACCTGGTTTGGGGTCGGTATTTATAGCCGAGGAGTGAAGGAGGAGATTGATGGATGGGCTGACGACGAGCTGCACCGTTGCAGGTGTGTCAGTCTCGTCGGCCGTGGGGGTTACGCCACGTCAGCCCATTGCTTTAATAGCTCTGACAGGGGACTGTCGCCGGCGCCACTTGCCTCGTGGTGTCAGCCACTTGCCTGGCGTGTCAGTCCACTTGTTGGATATGCAGGGTGCGGTGCGAGCCGCATCGCTGCATGCGGTAACGTCTGAAGTTACCGCGTCTCCTACTTGTGATCAAGAAATACGCGAGATGCGGTGTTGGCCGCATCATCGTATGTGGAGACTATTTGCTGGCTTCCCTTGTCGTGACGAAAATGGCCATATGATGCGGTGCCAGCCGCATCGATATGCTCATCTTCTTTCGTACTTGGGTCAAGCTATTCATCTTCGAACCGAATGGGTTCGAAGGATGTGACCGCATGGGTGCGGTTTGCTTACTGGTAGGGGTTTGTTTGATGCGGGTAATGGTCGTTTTGGGACCATACCCCTTCAAGCGTGGTCCTGATTAAGCCAACATAATCTGGCCAGAGTGAGGCAACGAAACTCTAATATAAAAAATCGCCATTCTAAAAAAGAAAGTGAGGTTGTAATTAATTAGAACAAGACCCGCCCGCGTTGCGGCGCGGGTACATCGTAAACATTGAATGGATTAGTCCAAACGTTATATGATGTATTAACCATATGAAAACACACATTTCGACGTATCCAGTTGAACTCAGTGTAACATGTATAAGCATTGTGATTGGATCAAACATAAAGTAAATGGAATTCATATCGAACAATCATAACGTATTATATGTGACCCAACTTATACAAAGAAAACGTAACGGGTATGAAGGAAAATATGCACATGTAATCGAAAGGGATTAATTAGAGCTTTCGATAAAAGGGGAGAAAAAGAAACCATAATTTGACTCCACTCGGTTCGAAATAAACTTTACGAAACGTACATAAAATAAACACGAAAACATATTATATTTGACCTGAATCATTTTCCAAAAAAGTTTACGTCGAAACGTAGAACAACTTGAATTTATACGAAAACGTACATAGAAATATGCACGTAAAAATGGTTTCTTTAAACGAAAACGTATTAGATTGGACCTGACTCGTCTATAAAAAGGTTTACGTCGGACTGTAGAAGAAATCATATTTACACATACCCGTACATAAAATATGCAGGTAAAAAATAGTTTTTAAGTAAAGGAAGTATAGGGGTAAACCGAAACAAAAAAATTAGTAAAAAATTTAATAGGTTAAAAACGTTCGTAAAACCGTGCCAAGTAGCACCAATGCCACAATCACATCGACTCTCAACATCGTAAAAA
Source organism: Helianthus annuus (assembly GCF_002127325.2). NCBI lineage: Eukaryota > Viridiplantae > Streptophyta > Magnoliopsida > Asterales > Asteraceae > Helianthus > Helianthus annuus. The sequence continues at coordinate 123,362,462 of NC_035437.2, forward strand.
TAAAATAGATAAAATGGTAAAAATTACACTGAACGAAAAGCTGACTAAAATCGTTGAACCACACACACCCGTTACAGTGTCTTAATACGAAGAAATTAACCAGAAACATAAAACGTAGAAAATAATAACTTAGTCGATCTACGACCAGCCCGTTGCGGCGAACTTTTCAAAAGGGAAAAAATGGACGCATTGCGATGGGTCTGTCAAATATGAAAAAATAGAGCAAAAACGTTGAACATCACATGCACGCTACGACATGTTAACTCGCAAAATTTAGAACGAAACGTAAAACGAAAAACCTGCGAAAGATAAAAAGTATGGGGTACAAAAGTTGTAAATAATAAAGTGTTGTGTTAAATTATAAAAGATAGAAAATGTTGGGTTAAAAGTAAAAAATGAAAAGGGGTTAAAATGTAAAATATGAAATGTTTGGGTTAAAAATGAAAATTCAAAATATTTTTTGAAACACTCCCTAAGCTCAAGGTACAAGTTATCATGCACATATAAGTTGATTATTAATATATGGAATAATATGAAAAACCTAAATAGAAGCTTGAAAACATGAAAAAGAAAATAGAAATATCTAAATTTGACATGTGACTGAAAAGGGCTAGTAAAAAAAAAAAAACAAATAAATATGGTTGGGACCATGTGCATTATATTCCAAAGCATGTAACATATTAGATATGGAAAGATGGTGATGAGTAGAGTAGAAGTTAAACTTGTAATTTGTAAACAATACATATGGGCCCAAATACATATGAATGGAACTTTATCTCTTTAGAAATTTCCTATTTTGTCTCTAGAAATTTGTTTCGGGTCGGATTGTTGCGTTGATACAACCATGACATGCATTTAACGAAAGCAATATAGTTCTTACATTTTGTAATAGCCGGGTGAAAGTTACAATTGCCTCCGGTGATTTTTCATATCAAAAAAGATTTCATAACTGAAGGGATGTGTTCCTAAAAATTGCACAAGTCATGCCCTTATAGGACCAGGGGAAGGTTCATTTGAGAAGAAAATTTTATTGAGAAGAAAAAGAATAAAATGGTATAATTGTAAAACATTAAATAGTTTCTTTCTCATCTCATTTATTATTATGTTTGACTAATTAATTAGTCATTAAAACTATAATCCTTCACACTAAATATTTTTGCCTACACGCATCAAAAGTTATCCTACACATTTCGGAATTTATCCTACACATATTGAAATTTATCCTACACAACTCGTAATTTATCCTACACGCCTCGTAGTTATCCTACATTATAAATGAATTTTTATTTTTATTTTTTTGTGAAAAATATATATCTTAAAATTAAGTTACAAATTTAATATAATTAGTTATTAAAGATGAAACCACCAATTAATGATGTATGTAAGTTTACTAGTATACCCTTATAGTTACATTAAGTACAAATATTAAATGAAGTCTAATGAAGCATTCCTATTGGTTGAAATTTCTTCTTTTTTCTTCTTACAAAAAAATTCTTCTCATTTGAACCCTCCACTATAGGACCATACCCATACTTAGTCAAAGCAACACTCAACTTGTTCCAAGGTTTCTGTGTGGGTGCCACCTGCATACGCGCGCACAACCATGACAAGCTCACATAAGTACAACCAGTACAAGTAGCAGTAGCCTGTAGCAAATCGGCGTGTGCCAGGCTCTGCCCAGACAATCCCCACGATGAACAATTGTGCAGGGGCCAAATAGTACAAAAGGACAGTGACATGTAGCCAATCAGCGTGCACCATTCAATGCTCTATGATCTCCACTCACAGTTGATGACAGACTCAACAACAGGCAGACTTGGCAGGCGACATAGCACCAATGATCGTATGTTAACGTCCCTGCACCTCTGCAAAAGTTTGGCCGACATGATGACATCAGCATAATTTCGCACGAAATAGCTTTTTAATTTCACACGATATTACATCTTGTGTTTGATTTCGTTTGAAATTGATGTTAATTTCATACGAAATTAGTATTTCGTTTGAAATATTTCATACGAAATTACTATTTCGCTTCAAAGAGATTGATTTCGTTTGAATTTGTGTGTAATTTCGCACGAAATTATATTTCGTTTGGTGATTTTGCACGAAAACATATCTCGTGTGAAACTTCTGATTTCGTTTAAGTTGTTATTTCGTTTGAAGGTCTGTTGTGCAGGTTATTTCGTGTGAACAGGTTAATTTCACTTGAGGGATTTCGTTTGAAAGAATTAATTTCGTTTGAAAGTGTCTGTTGTGAAAAAATTGTTACCGAATCATGGAAGAGGAATTCTATAATGCATTTGCTACATCCCCGACTACTCCGGCTGCTATTACTCAAAGCATGAACATGGAACATGAAACCGGACGTTGCAAAAACCCTTCGAAACTAATGGGCATTGAAGAGTATTATGGTTGGAAAGACCGATTTGAGAACTGGGTTCAAGCAAATCATTCGATGTCTTGGGATGTTAGTGCACCTACGTCTGCTGACTACGTCTTCCATCGAGTCTTGAAGCTGAACAGATCAGAAATGGCACGGAATCCTAGAAATAGTGATTTGTATAGGATTGTTTATGTTTACATGATCTAGAACCGCTTTTGTGTCATATCTAGTCTAGGACCTCTTTTATGTACACGTCTAGGACCACTCTTATGTCATGATCATGGACCGCTTTTGTGTCATGATCTTGGACCTCTTTTACGTCAAGTTGTTGAACCACTCATACGGACATGACGTATAAGCGGTTCCAGAAGTATATATATAGGTCATAAGAGTGGTTCCAAACACATAGTTAGAGGTGCATTGTTCCGGTAAGCCACGAAGTGCTGCCAAAGTGCTGTAAAACATTGTAATCGAGTTCAATAGCAATACAACAGCAAGATTAAAGTGAATTCAGCTTCAAGTGCACCGAATTATTAGTTTCCGCCTCTTAATTCGGATACGAACTTCTCTGAACGACTCAAACAGGTCGGTATTCGATCCTACAAGTGGTATCAGAGCTCAGGAGGAGGAGTTCTATTGAAATTTGCTGGATTTCGTCACATTTTCTTCTTCTACACCTTTTTTCTTGCATCAGACCAAGATTTCACGGTCCGTTTTGGCTGATTTTTGGATATGTGGTGCGCGTATACATGATCTAAAACCCTACCAAGTTTCAGCTTGAAATTCCAAGCCGTTTAGGAGTAATCGCAGATTTTCGGTTCGGCTTTTCGTCAAAAAGGTGTGGGTCGCTTATTCGAACAGATATGAACCGCTCAAAATTAGTTGTGTGAATCGCTTTTTCGAACATGGTGAACCGCTCATTGGGTAACAATTGAGAACCGCTTATTTGAACATAATTGGATCGCTTTTATGGTCACATATTGAACCGCTCATTAGTCAAAACACTTGGATCGCTTATAAGGAAACTTTATGAACCGCTTATGTGATCAGCATGAACCGCTCATAAAGAAACTCTTTGAACCGCTTTTAGTGACTAGCTTGAACCGCTCAAATTAGAATTTGTGGACCGCCCGAACGGATTGGGTTTGGATCGCTTATTTGGTTAGCCCGTTCAAGCAGACATTGTTTGGGCCGCTTATTTGAATAGTTTGGGCCGTTTATTTGGAAATTGATTGGATCGTTTGAAAGACAGTTCGCTCGAGCAGACATTGTGTTTGATTGTTGAAATTTGAAAATTGCTGTGAATTTGTGGACAATTTGAACAATGGATACGGAATTTTATAACGCTTTTGCTACCCCAACCTCGATTACTCAAAGTGCTTTGATAGAAAATGAAACCGGAACGTCTCAGAAGCCACCGAAACTCATGGATATTGATGATTACAACGTGTGGTCAGAACGATTCGGAAATTGGGTTGAAGCTTATCATCTTGATGCATGGGAACACACTGAGGAACCATATGTTAAACCAGTTAAAAATGGTGTGCAACTAACACTTCGAGAGATGAGTACAGATGAGAAAAAGAAGTATCGAGATGAGAAATTAATGGTCAGTCTACTTCAGCAAGCGATAAAGGAAGATATCTTGATTTTGCTTCAACACGATGGAACTGCATATTCGATTTGGACGGAATTGGAAGCAAAGTTTACAGGAAGTGATGACATGTTAAAGAACAAAATGTCTCTCATGAAGAAAGAATTTGACTTGTTTAGGGGATTAAAAAATGAAACCACCAAACAAATTATTGATCGATACTGTAATTTGGTGAGAAATATGACAAAGTTAGGTGTTAAGAAAGATACTGATGAATTAATTGAAAAACTTGCAGATGCACTTCCATATGAAATCTGGGGAACATTCTTGATGATGCTGAAGTCTAACAAAGTGAATATAAAAAGATGAAACTCGGAGATTTCATAAAGCATTTGGAAGCTCAAGAGATGGAGCAGAGAAAGATCGCTAGGATGAAGAACTACGATGGAGAGCAGGATATCAGTCTGTACTACAAGCATGGTGCTACTGATTCAACAAAGTTCTCTCCTAAGATTGAAACTGCTTACAGTGTCAAAGATTCTGCTGAGAAGACGACACCCCAGGGATCAAGCAGCAGCACAAGATTTTCAACTTTTGATCCTAACATCTCTGTAACAAAGAGTGGTAGAAAACTTCAGTGTAATATAGTGTTGAGCCTTGAAAATGATCAAGACTACACTGAAGATATTGCTAAGAATCAAATGTCTTTGTTAGGGATGATTTTAGAATCTTATAGTTGTTTTGTTGCAGGAAAGATCGGAAATCCAATGCTTACGAAAGAGGATTACGATCAGATTGATGCTGAAGAAATGGAATTGATGGATATAAAATGGTGTATGGCAAGTGTGATGAGACGCGCTGAAAAGTTTAAACAAATTACCGGACGTGATGACTTTCGAGATGCAAACGTTTCAACTTTAGGTTTTGATAAATCTAAAGTTACATGTTTTCGTTGCAGGGAGAAGGGGCATTTCAAGAGGGAATGCAAAAACCGTGAAGCTACCGGTGCCCAGAATCCTTTCGGAAACAATGATTATCACAAGAAGGCCATTTATCATCAAATCACACAACCAGCACAGCAGCATCAGGCACAAACAGCTCATGGAAGAGATGTGGTTGATAAAAGGGCATGTGTTGTTAGTCAGGGAAAATATGATAATTTTACCTGGGAAAAATATCTTCCGAAAGAAAGCAAAGTGTGTGTAGCTGAACAAAATGATGAGAAGTTGGCTGAAGGATTTACTTGGAATGATTTCTGTACAGATCAAGACTTTATGGCCAAAAATACTTCTCATGCTTTCTTTGCTAATGCTTATGATTTAGAATGTGCAGAAAGATGCAGAAAAGTCATGGAAGCTGCTGAAGTGAGACGAAGAAAGATTCAAGAGGATGCTGAAGAGGAAGAGAGATTGAAGGAAGAAGCAAAAGCTGAAAAATTGAGAAGAGCTCATTTTTTAAATTCAGGCAGGACAGTGAAAGAAGTTCCTGAATTTGAGATTAAAGTGGATGCTGAACCGGTCATGGTCCAAGAAAAGTGCATAAACTGTGATTCGCTAATTAAGCAGAACAATGAGTTGTTGCACAATATTCACAAGCTGAAAGAATCATATGATACTATGAACAGAGAGATCAACAAATACACAGATTCTGATGGTGAACAAGCCGAAGCTATGAATACTTTGAAGATAGCATATCTGAGACAACTTGATACAGCGAATTATAACATAAAGAGATGTGCAGATCTCGAGCTTGAGTTGGCAACACAAAAGATAGAAACTGAGAAAGTTAAGAAATTACTAGACAGTTACTCATGTTCTACTTTTGTTGTTGACAGGATTTATCCAGTTTTGAAAGATTTGAAGACTTTTGAAGAAGTAAAGATATTTGAAGAAGGAAAAACCGTGACAAAAGATGAAGAAAAATTGAAGACTTCTGGTAAGAAACCGAGTGTATCTTATAACAGATGTCCGCCCCCAGTCGAAAATGGATATTCACCTCGAAATCCAAATTCAGAAAGAGTCAATCAAGCAATCAATTTGAAATGGGAGTCTGGGTCGTCGGATAACTTACCAGAAAGTATTGATGTCACATATACGTCATCAGACACTGATCATGAGTCAAAGTTGATAAAAAGTATGGTTGATCAGGTGTTAGACACAGATGACAATGAAGAATCAAAACCGAAGTCAAAACCCGAGTCAAAATCTGAGTCCAGTGCGTCAAAGCCAACAGTAAAAAAGGACAAACGGGTTTATGATAAAGAGTTTTTACTTTCGAAATCTAATTTGAATGATGAATCAGTCAAAGTGGCATATACTTTGAAAGGTTCTGACAAATTATATTCAGATGAAAGTTTTCCAATAAGAAGTGTCAGAATTGAAATGATTCAAAAGGTTTTCAAAATCACAGAAATTAATATTTCTGAAATAAAAGATTTTAATCTTAATGGAAAACCTAAACAATACACTTCAAGAGATCAACAGAGAATTAACAAGAAAATGGGTTACAATTGTGGTAACCATGATCGTAATTACAAAAAGAAAGGTCTTGGTTTTGCTCCACAGAAAAACCATAAAAATGAAAAAGTTTATAAACCAAAAACAATGTTTGTTGCAGGAAAAACAACAGAAGCTGAAAAGGAGAAATCATTCAGAAATCAGACAAATCAAGAATTTCTTGCTAAGAAGCAAGAGGGCATGAAGAAAGAAGAACAAAAAAAGGTTGAAAAGAGATCTTGTTTTCAGTGTAAAGCTGTGGGTCATGTTGCGAAAGATTGTCCAAAGACATTTCGACCAAAACAAGAAGTCTCAAGAAAAATGAAAGAAAAAGTTGTTGAGAAGACTGAACTGTCAACCCGGAAGTTCACAGGCTTTGAGAATTCAACTTATGAGAAAGGAGAATGTTCAAAGAGTGCTTCCAAAAGAATAGACAATTCTACAAATCAGAAATGGGTTGTAAAAGGTTCAGGTAACAAGTCTGGTGATGAATCTGATTCCATAAAATCAGAGGAGCCACGTGTTGAGAAAAAGATTAAAAAGAAAGTTCAGATAGTGGACGATGTGAATTTTCCGCCACTAAGTGCTAAAAATTACAAATCTAAAATCGGAAAAGTTGATATTTCAAATCAGTTTTATTCTGACAAGAAGAAAATTGATGTTGAGAAAACTTTCAACAGAAATGTAAAACGCATCTTTGGAAAAATGGTCAGTGGTAAGGCCCAAAGCATTCAGGATTTTTATGCTTCCAAAGGATGGGTTTACAGGTCGGTTGAAAGAAACAATGAAAATGATGAGGTTACACCCAAGGAAGGTCAGGCTTGGGTGGACATATTTTTCCAAGAATGAAAACCTGACTTGCCGGAGATCCCAAGATGGTATTGCGGATCATGAATCGGCATCTTTCTAAATCTGTTTGTGAAGTTGCAGGACTTGCCGGAACTCCCAGGTTTGTAAAAGAGGAGTAGGAATCGGCACCTTGAGAATTCAACCAAAAGATGGTAATTGGTTGAAAAACAGGTTTGAAGAGCTTAAATTGCTAAATTTACAAGTGGTTGTATTGTAGTGATTGGTGTAGATCTTACAAGTGGTTAAATCAAGGTCATTGAATTGGACTTGATTTAATTATCATTCAAGAATTTGGTAAACAAAGTGATGATTTGAACCCCGTTTTACAAAAGATAAAAACAACTAAACTTATTTTCCGGAAAAACCATTCTGATTAAAACAAACTTAAGTGTTTTGAAATCATTATGGGAAAATAGTTTGTTGTGAGGGGGAGTTCTGATTGTTTAAGCCAAACGGATGGAGAATTGAGGTGTTTTGATATCAGTTGTCATGTTCTGTACAGTTTGTTTTCAATTTTCTTTAGATGTATTTGAATTTTAGGGGGAGTAAGAATTTTTAGAAAATCCAAAAACATCAGAAAATTTGAAAAAGCCAAAAACATGATAAAATTGAAAAATGAGTTTTTGTTGCGAAAAAGAGGAAATGATAGTACATCAGTGAACTATCACGATATGCTAAAGAAATGTAAAGTTTAAATGTGATAAACAATCTTACTGCGGATGTGTCAGTAGATTTTCGCGCATTTAGTAAATTGAAACGAGATATAAACCTAAATCAAACTTGCTTAATTCGTGGGTAACTATTCTTGGATATATGGGTAACCCCAGAAATCTTGTTTGAAAGGTCCCATATTCTGAGATACTAGGTCTTTATGCTCAGTGATATCTGGGGTATTATTCCGGGACTTCTGCTGTATGGAAATACTGACCTAGTCCCCGAATAATACTTTCTGCAAAAAGCTTTGAAATATAAGCGCCGCCCTCAGCAAACTGATTAAACAATAAAATTGGTAATCTTTGCTGTTGTAACAAAAGATCCTCTAAAGGGGACCCACCAAAAGTCGAAGCCGTCATCTCTCTGCGTATACGGAAGTATCGACCTGAGCTCTCACGGCCCTCGCACATTACCCCTTTACAGATATCATCTGTGGTATACTCACCTGTAAGACTGAATATTTGGGATCTGGATGCGGGAGTATATTCAAGTGGAGTGATACACAATTAAGTTTAAGTCTTTAAAACATTAATATTGTATCTCGAATCGATTGAAATTTGTGTTGAAAATTTAAGTGGACAAAACATACTGACAATCTAGGTAAATTGTTTAGAACTTAATATGTAATCAAGCTTAACGGTGTTTGTGATATGTTTTATAACTGATATGATCCTCTTGCACAAACTCACAAAAATATTGTCTGTAAATATTTCATTTTTGCATTTATTTTCACTCAAAAATCCAAAAAGATTTTCAGTGTGTTTTAGCATAAATTTTTGAAAAATCAAAAATATTTTCGACAACTGGTGTTGAGATGCTGATTTTCGAAATTCAAAGTGCTAAACTTGAAGAACTGGTTTGGGGAGTGTTTGAGAGTTAAATGATGAAGTTGTTTTTGATAAAAACCAGTAATGTTCTTGAATGCAAAATCATTATTGTTGATTGGTTATATATAGTTTCTAAAATTGTTGAAAAGTTTATCTTTATAGAAACTTATGGTTGGGTAGAGATTGTGCAGGTGTTAAAGAGCCAGGTTTCGATTTAGAACCTGATGGGAGTCTGTTAAAGATCTCAGAACCAGTGAAAGATTGACTTTCAGGCTACGATCCCAGCTGTGTGAGAGGGGGAGTCTGAAGACACCGAGTCAACATTCAAGAAAGAAGAGTTTGTTAATGATGGAGATAGAGAATCAGGATTCTTGGAACGACAAATTTTTTTAGAGGCAGATTGTCGACTGATGAAGATTGTAGATTGCAGACTGGAATGAAGACATTGATGAAGACTCCGTCAACATCCGAGGGGGAGTTTGTTAGTGCACCTACGTCTGCTGACTACGTCTTCCATCGAGTCTTGAAGCTGAACAGATCAGAAATGGCACGGAATCCTAGAAATAGTGATTTGTATAGGATTGTTTATGTTTACATGATCTAGGACCGCTTTTGTGTCATATCTAGTCTAGGACCTCTTTTATGTACACGTCTAGGACCACTCTTATGTCATGATCATGGACCGCTTTTGTGTCATGATCTTGGACCTCTTTTACGTCAAGTTGTTGAACCACTCATACGGACATGACGTATAAGCGGTTCCAGAAGTATATATATAGGTCATAAGAGTGGTTCCAAACACATAGTTAGAGGTGAATTGTTCCGGTAAGCCACGAAGTGCTGCCGAAGTGCTGTAAAACATTGTAATCGAGTTCAATAGCAATACAACAGCAAGATTAAAGTGAATTCAGCTTCAAGTGCACCGAATTATTAGTTTCCGCCTCTTAATTCGGATACGAACTTCTTTGAACGACTCAAACAGGTCGGTATTCGATCCTACATGGGAATGCATTCAGAAAAAGTATGTTAAACCACGTATGGATTTGCAAGTTATCAAAACTATTTCTGAACTGAATGACAAAGAGAGAGACATGTACAAAGCAGAAAAGATGATGATTACTCTACTTCAGTAGGCTATAAAAGAAGATATCTTTATTTTACTTCAACATGATGGTACTTCACGATCGATCTGGGATGCGCTTAAAACAAAATTTGAGGGTAGTGAAAAGATGATCAGGAGTAAGAAAGCATTGCTTAAAAAAGAATTTGATTTGTTTTCGAGCTTGCTGGGTGAATCTTCAAAGAAGCTAATTGAAAGATATTGTCATTTAGTGCGATCAATGTCATTGTTGGATGTTACCAAAGATCAGGATGAATGGGTCGATAAGTTAGCTGATGCTTTACCTCAGAAAGAGTGGGGTACATACTTGATGATTTTGAAGAATACTGGAGAATATGACAAGTTGACTATTTCCCAATTCATTGAAAATATTGAGGGTCAAGATCTTAAACAACAAAAGATTGCAAGAATGAACAGTCCGAGTAGTCAACAAGATGTCAAAATGTATTACAAAGGAAGTTTTCAAGATGTTGAGATGAGTCCAAAAATCCAAACTGCTTTCAGTGCAGAAAATTCATCTGGAACAAATAATCAAAGTTCAAGCAGCAGCAGTGGATTTTCTTCATACCCGAGTGTTAATCTGAAGAGTTCAACTTCAGGTCATCAAAGCTCAAACAACAGTAATGATCAAGTGTTACATTGCAACATTGCGTTGCATCTTCAGAATGGTCAAAATTTCTCTGAAGAAATTGCCAAAAGTCACATGTCCTTACTTACTACAGTGTTAGAATCTTATGAGGGATTGGTTGCTGGAAGGATCGGAAATCCTATGCTGACGAAAGAGGATTACGATCAGATAGACGCTGAGGAATTGGAGCTCATGGATATTAAATGGTGTTTAGCGAGTGTTTTGAGAAGAGCTGAAAAATTCAAGATGATTAGAGGAAGAAATGATTTCTTGGATGCAAATGTTTCTACTTTGGGTTTTGATAAATCTAAGGTTACTTGTTTTCGATGCAGGGAGAAATGACATTTTAAGAGAGAATGCAAAAATCAAGAAGCAAGTGGAGCAAAGAATCTGTTTGGTAGCAATGATTACTATCGGAAAGCTATATACCAACAAGTTGCTCATCAACCGCATCAACAAAAAGAACCACAAACTGCACATGCAAAAAATGATCGAAGATGCAAATAAGAAAGCTTATTTTGGTATCATTGATCAAGATGATAAAAAGGTGGCAGAAGGTTTCGGTTGGGACAAATATATTCCACCTGATTCAAAAGTGGTAGCTCTCATTGCACAAATAGTTCAAGAACCTGATTTAATGACGGAATGGATGAAAGTGTTTGCTAGTGATAAGAAGAATCAAGATGAAGAATCTAGTTCTTCAGATCATAGTTCAGAAAAGACAATAGAATTTGATCAATCACCAACTGATGATAGTGGTGATGATGAAGAAGAAATGCATATTAATATTGCAAAAACTCATTTATCTCCTGAAAGTTTTCAATTTTATTTTGCAGATCGATTGGAGAAGTTGAAAGAGAAACAAACAGCAAAGGAACAGAAGAGGATGAAATTTGAGAATATTGCTCGAAAAGAAAAGACTAAACAAAATGAAGAAGTTAAAGTCGTTGAGAAGATCATTGAAGTTGAAAAGATTGTTAAAGTCATCAAGCCTTGTTTAAAGTGTTCAGAATCTTGCAAAAAATGTGAAGAAAAAGACAAGAAGTTGAGAGAGCAAGATAAGATGAAGGAAAAGTTATTGTTCGATCTTAACTATGTAAAAGAATCATATGATGTCTTGAACAGAACAGTAACTGGTCTACAGAAGACAAATTCTGAAAGAGAGGACGCTTTGACCATGTTGAATGCTGTGATGATGTCAAAGCAGAAAGCTATAAATTTTTACATTGAAGAAAGTGCAAAATAGAAGCAAGAGTTGGAAACAGACAAGATAGAGAATGAACGAATCAGACAGTTGTTACAAAGTTATTCGAGTTCTGATTATTTGATTGATTGAATTTATCCAACTGTTGCAGGTCTTGAAGCATTTCAAGATGAGAAGCCGAAAAAGAAGGATACTGGTAAGAAACACAGTGTCAGTTATAACAAGTGTCAACCTCCGATCTGGGATAATCTCCCAGAAAACCGAATGAGGAGCAAGTAAAAAAGGCAGTCAATATAAAGTTAAAATCCGAATCAACTGATGATTTACCAGACAATATTGATATCACGTTCACATCATCTGACACTGATCATGAGTCTGTGTTAATAAAGAAAGTGGTCGATCTGGTGTTGGATAAAGATGAGGAGTCAGAGTCAAAATCTGAGTCTGGAAGTGCAAGTTCGTCAGTCGACAGTCCAAAATCGTCGGTCAAACAGGTTTATAGCAAAGAATTTTTGTTATCAAAATCTAATTTGAATGACGAACCAATCAAAGTGGCATATACTTTGAATGATTCAGACAAATTATATTCTGATGAAGAATTTCCAATAAGAAGTGTCCAAATTGAAAAGATCAAAAAGGTTTTCAAATTAACAGAAATTAATATTTATGAAATAAAAGATTTAAATCTTAATGAAAAACTTAAAAGTACACTTCAAGAGTTCAACAACGTTTAAACAAGAAAAAGGGTTACAGTTCTGGTTCTGGTTTTCAAAAGAAACCAAACCATAACGGTAATTTCAAAAAGAAAGGACTTGGTTTTATTCTTCCAGAAAATCATAAAAATGAAAACTTTCTAAACCAAAAACAAAATTTGTTTCAGGGACAAGTTCGGAAGAAGAGGCAAAGAACTCATTCTGGAAACAATCAAACAGAGAATTCCTTGCAAAAAGGCAAGAAGGAGTGAAGAATGGAGCTTATCAAAGGAAGGAGACAAGAACCTGTTTTCGATGTCAAGAAATTGGGCACATAGCTTGGAACTGTCCATTGGCTACCAAAATCAAACAGGAAGTTGTTTCTAAACTGAAAGAAAAAGTTGTTGATAAAACCGAACCACCAACTGAAAAGTTCAAAATTTTCAAAAACTCAACATATGAAGTTGGAGAGTGTTCGAAAAGGTTTTACAAACGAAGGGGAAATCTTGACAACCAAACATGGGTTGTTAAGAAATCTGATGTGAAAGCTGGCGATGAATCTGATTCCACAAAATCAGAGGAGCCACAATTTGTTTCAAAAGAAGAAAACTCAGTTCCTCTAATGGATGATGTGAACTTTCCACCATTGAGGACTGAAAATTTTAAACAAAAGGTTGGAAAAGTTGAGATATCGAATCAATTTTATTCTGAGAAGAATGAATTTGATGTCGATAAAGCATTTAATGGGAATGTTAAAAAGATTTTTGGTAAGATGATCGATGGGAAAGTGAAAGGGGTAAAAGATTTTTATGAAACAAAGAAGGCAACTTACACCCCGAGTGAAGTGGAGGAGATAACATCCAAGTTTGGTCAGGCTTGGATGGAAGTTTTTCATAAGTAAAATCCTGACTTGCCGGAACTCCCAGGTTGGTAATTGGGAAGTAGGAATCGGCATCTTTCTTGAGAAAATCACAGGTTGGTAACCGTGATATTTCGACTTACAAGTGGTTAATCAAGAACATTAAGTTGTACTTGATTTTCTACAAGTGGCTGTGTTGATAAAAATCTAAAATTGTCAAATTTATCAAGTGGTTTAAAAAAGGGGATTAATTCATAAGCTGTTGGTAGAACAATGTGATGATCATAACCCATTCCCTACCAGTGGTAAAATCAACTAAACTAATTTTCCGGAAAAACCATTTTGATTTAAACAAACTTAAGGTTTTGAAATCATAATGGGAAAATAGTTTGTTGTAAGGGGGAGTTCTGATTGTTTATGCCAAGTGGATGGCGAATTGAAGCAATTCATGACAGTTGTCATATTATTTGTACAATTTATTTTCAATTTTCTTTAAATGGTTTTGAATTTTAGGGGGAGTAAGAAATTTCAAAAAATCCAAAAACATTAGAAAATTGAAAAAGTTAAAAACATGATAAAACAAAATGAGTTTTGTTATAAAAAGAGGAAATGATAGTACATTAGTGGACTATCATAACACGCTAAATAATTGTAAAGTCAAATATGATAAACGATCTCACTGAGGATATGCCAGTAGGTTTTTACACATTTAGTAGATTGTTTTCGAGATAAAAATCTAAATTCAATTACTTACTTATATCGTGGGGAACATCTCTCGGATATATGGGTAACCCCCGAAATCTTGTTTGAAAGATTTTCTATTTCTGACATACTAGGTCTTTGTTCGTGGTGATATCTGGGGTATCATACCAGGACTTCTGATTTTGCGGGAGCAGTAGCCTAGTCCTTGTATAATACTTTGCATAAGCTTTAATCATAAAGCTAGCCCTCAGTACAAAAAATGATGAAACATTGAAAAATGCTAACCATGTGCTGTTGAAGAAAAGATCCCCAAACGGGACACACCGAAAGTCGAGCCGTCATCTCTTTGTACGAACGGAAGTTCTAGCCTGAGCTCTCTCGGTTTCGCATTTACTTGTTACAGATATCATTAGTGTACATTCATCTGTAAGACTGAATATAGAAATCTGGATACAGGAGTATATTCTAAGGTGGGACACGCAAATAAGTCTAAGTCATTAAAACACTAATCTCGTATCTCGAAACAGTTGAAATTTGTGTGAAAATTTAAGTGGATCAGTATACTGACAATCTAGGTGAATTGTTTAGAACTTAAAATGTCAAAAGCTTAACGGTGTTAGTGATTTGTCTCAAAAACTGATATGATCCTCTTATACAAACTCATAAAAATATTGTTGTAACTATTTCTTTACTGCATTTCGTTAAAAACAAAAATACAAAAAGATTTTAAGTATAATAAAATTTGAAAAATCCAAAAAGATTTTCGATGACTGATGTTGAAAGCTGAGTTTCAAAGTTCCAAGTGTTAAACATGATGAACATTTCGTGAGGGGGAGTCTGGGTAAAATAAGAAAAGGTCTTGAATGTTTTACCTACAAGTGGTCATCAGTAGATTTTAAATGTTAAATCATTCTGGAAAGATTCCTGCAAGTGGTATATAAATTTGTCAAATTTTAAATTTGTGAAATTTATATGAGGTAGAGAATGTGCAGGATAACCAAGTTCCAGATCCTGATTCTGAATGTAAGAGAGCCATGTTGCGATTCTGATTCTGTGAAAGCCAGACCACGATCCCGAGCACAAGTCAAGGGGGAGTCTGTTAACAAAAGGGAGTTTGAAGATTGTAAAGCCAAGTTTCAGATCCTGATAAAAGAGAGAAAGAAGATGAGATATCAACATCCGAGGGGAGGTTATATGTTGGTGCTGAAAAAGAGAGAAGGAAAGTAAAGATTTACATTGTCAGATACTTCAGAGAGTGCAGACAGACTGATAAAGACGGAAGACGTTGAAGACTCGACACTGAAGACTTCGTCAACATCCGAGGGGGAGTCTGTTGGTGCATCAGTCTGTCGATTTTGTCTTGTATCGAGTCTTGTACTGTGTTTGATAGATCAGGGCACGCAAAACGAGAAAACATGTCAAAAGGTTAATTTCGCACGAAATTAGAACAAGTAATTTCGCACGAAATTACTTGGTAATTTCGCACGAAATCTAATTTCGTGTGAAACCTGATTTCACTTGTATAGGTTCGTGTGAAATTACCCCGTCTATAAATAGCCTTGATTTCGTTTCAGTTGTAACTTTTCCGGTTTGAGAGCCGAAGTGCTGCCGAAGTGTCATCGTGCTGTAAATCTTTGTCAAATTAATCAGAAAGATAGTTAAAGTGAATATCTTGCTGAATCGAACTCGATATGTCTGATTCCGCCTTTCATATTGAGTAGAACGTCTCTGAACGACTCGTTTCGGTCGGTAAGACGATCCTACAGTTTTTCCTTTCATTAATTTACATTTATCCTTTAGAAGAAAAACAATCATTCACACATTTCCTCTCAAGTTTCCTTTCCTTTTCTTCTTCCAGGTTAGTTCCGATTTCCATATTTCTGGTTATTTTCTTTTAGCATGGGTACCCGTAAAGACCTAGCAAAATCATTCTCTCGATTAACCCAACAGGAAGTAGAAAACTTTTGTGTAGAATGGGGGATTGGGTTGAGGTTTAAACCGGTTGCGCCGTGATGCGATGTTTCGATCGATCAATGTCCCCCTGGTTCCATTGCCCTCGATTGTCGCCATTTTGAATTTTCAAACCTCCGTCATCCTTTTTCGAACTTTGTTTTGAACATCTTAGAGTATTATTGTGTGTCGTTTGGCCAGATCCATCTCCAGGGTCTGGCTAGGGTTTTGCACTTTGAAGTATTGTGTCGGGCTTCCGGATATGATCCAACCCTTTTATCATTCCGTCGTTTCTTCCGGTTGGCCAAGAATGGTGACTGGTTTACATTTGAAACATCCCAAGTTGACACTTGTTTAGTTTCGTCTATGGTTTCTAGTCTTGGTGTTTGGAAAGACCGGTTTTTTTGGGTCTCCGATGAAATTGTTCCTTTTAAGCTTGTTTGGAGACACCCGGATGCCGTTTTAAATAAACCTGAACCCTCTGCTCTTGAGATAAATTCTTGTTTACTTGAAACTCTCAAGGAGTGCCCTTCAAGGCTTCGTCCCTTTCCTGAGCACTTACTGGTGTTGTTGGGTCTCAGTAAGTTGTGGGACAAACCTGATCGAGATCCAGTGCTTATGAGAGACGGGCAGGGTATGCATTTATCTTGTTGTGCTGTTATGTTCCTATTTTTTGTTTGCTTATACCTTTTATTTGTGTTTATTTTGTAGTTATGTCTGCACTTGATTTTATTAAATGTTGTGTTTGGAGATGTGCTATCTCGATGTATGTCTAAATTAACTAAAGTAAACGAAATTGCAAGAAATGTAAATTCAGAATTTTGGCGATTGGTTTTAATTACTAGATTAAACTAAATTAAATTACAAATCAAGGTTAAGTTTTGTAACAAGATAGGAGGACAGTGATCATCCCGAGTTTCAGGTTTTAAGTGACAACTAACGTTAATGTTCAATTGGAAAGAACC
The DNA here is from genome assembly GCF_002127325.2 of Helianthus annuus. Taxonomy (NCBI): domain Eukaryota; kingdom Viridiplantae; phylum Streptophyta; class Magnoliopsida; order Asterales; family Asteraceae; genus Helianthus; species Helianthus annuus. Next base: position 123,379,444 of record NC_035437.2, read on the forward strand.
ACATAGACATGGCTCATGTAAGATCAATTGTTTGTGATGAAAGGGAACTAAGTACTCGGATTCCTAGAACGCGATGTTGTTACCCTATGACCAATCAACATATATGCAACCCTAATCCCTCCCATGATATCTCGATTGCCAACGGCACCAAGAATTTATGATTTAGAACTATGATCAAACATACATCAACAGTTTACAAACAACCAATCAAACACCATAATAAACTAACAACACATGCACAGTCTAATATTCCAGAAATTAAAGAACAAACATAATTGTCACAAATAAAACCTTACATCTGAGACGATCACCAAGCAAACCTAGCCGCTCATAGTGTTAAGAATCATCATCACAATCAAATCTTTGTCCATTGGAATCAAAAACAAAGTCTTCATGTTTCAATCACTCAAAAACACCTTAGAACACCCCCCAATTCGCCTCTCATGAGTTACAACACCAAAAACAATGATTGTCTAATCAAAAGTCTCATCAAATGGTCATTAAAAATGCGGAGTTACACTTTTCGTCAGGGTCTACCGTAAGCTACGGTAGCTACCGTAGCTTACGGTAGCTTTCAAGTGGCTACGGTGGGTCTCTACTACCATACGGTGGATGAAAAATGCTGGGGGCTACCGTAATTTACGGTAGCTACCGTAAGCTACGGTAGGCTTCAGCATGCAATTTTGTTTTCAACATAACTTTTTTCGTTTCAACTCCGTTTTCTTCACCGTTTTCGCCTACGTTCTTGTAATTTCGTCCTCTATAATGCTATCCTCTTAATTCTTCAATTCTAAAAATTTATTTTTTCATTTATTCTCCGTGTTCCTTCCATTTTAAGCTCCCGTTTGTACCTGAAACACAAACAACCGTAGTTATCTAATTCTAGACAACTACCCGATTAAATGTAGGATTTTATTATCATTTATACCACTTAAGGGTTGTCCTATGGACTACCCGTCAAAGGTTTGAAGGCTTCGGTTGCTTAAGCCACTGGTGATAACCAGTGGCTCATTGAGCAAGGCTTTCACCAAGTTGTTACCTATCTCCTTCATTCCAAGGAATTCAATTCTACTCTTGGAGAAGTCTACACCAAACTACTGAACTTGGGGAAACATAAGGGCCTTATTGCTGGTTGTTAGCCTTGATGGCTATTTGAACAATTGCTATGTTTACAAACCGTTAAGGTTTGTTTTGACTTGTTTGAACATTTGGAAGCCTTTAAGGCTTGTTATCTTATGTTATTAATTTTCTACTACTTGCCTTGTGTTGTGATTTTTTAGATGTAGTTGTATATTTTGTAAGTCAGCTTTGTGGGATACTTGTAGCTTGAAGCCTTCGAGGCTTCCGGTTGCTACCTTATTTTTGTGACTTGATGCCTTGGTTTGTATTTCTGATTTTGGGTTGTATATAACCTTTTACTGTTGTGTTGTTGTGTTGCCTCTTCAATTATTTTTATGTTTGTGGCATTGTCGTTGTTGGGTTTGTGTTGTCTTTATGTTTTTTATACCATAAAGGGTTTAGTGCTGCAGCCACTTAGCCTTGGTATTTTTAACAAGAATACATAGCACCTATCCTATCTATCATTTTCCTTTGCTTGATTTTGGTTCGTAAGCCTATCGATAATGATTTGTTTTCTATAAGTTTTCTAAGGCTTAAGGAACATTTGGTGAAGGCTGTTCAGACCCGTCTATGAGACAAGTTTATTTTCTTTGATAATTTTATAAGTCTCATGGAGTAGTATTGATTTAGGAACTCACTCCTTATATAGGTTCATTCAACCCTTGAACCTATTGAGCGATATGGACTGGGAGCTCATCCCCTTACATGGCCCTTGCCATGGAGTTTTTTGCTAGGTTCTCAACCTGATTTTAGGATAGAAAGACAAATTTAATAAAACATCATCATTTATTCAGGAGTTATTGTTTTACAAAAAGTGAGCATGGGACAACTCTTGAAATACAACTCTTGAAATACAAACTAAACTTTCTTGGTCAGACATGGAACCTTTTAAGGGTCTTGCCATTCCAATGTCTGGGAAGCTTTTGACCTTCCGCGTCGGCCAGTTTATAGGATCCAACCTTATGTGCTTCAAGGATTGTGTATGGCCCTTCCCACTTTGGGCCAAGTTTTCCTTGGTTCTCTTCTTTACTAGCCTCGTTGTTTCTAAGTACGAGGTCTCCTGGCTTGAAGCGTTCATGCTTGACTCTTGTGTTGTAATAAGATTCCATTTTTTGTTTGTACTTGGCTTCTTGAATGGCGGCTTGATCGCGTGTTTCTTCGAGGAGTTGCAAGTTCAACATGGTCTCTTTGTTGTTTGCTTCGGGATCCATGTTGAGTGTTCTTTGAGTCACAACTCCTATTTCAGCTGGAATCACAACTTCTGATCCGAACACCAAGCTGTAAGGTGTTCTTTTATGGCTTGTTTTTTCCGTTGTTCGTATAGCCCATAGAACGTTTGGCAACTCTTCAAGCCAATTGCTTTCATGCCTTCCCAATCGGGTCTTGATCCCCTCAACGATACTCCGATTCATTCTTTCAACTTGGCCGTTTGATTGTGGGTATGCAACTGAGCTGAATACATGAGTTATCCTAAATTCTTTGCACCAAGTGCTAAAAGGCTTCTCAGCAAATTGTTTCCCATTATCCGTGACCAAGACTCCCGGCAGCCCAAATCGGCAAATTATGTTCTCCCAAACGAAATCGATGACTTGTTTGCCCGTGATTTTTTCAAGTGGTTTGACTTTAGGCCATTTGGTAAAGTAATCTATGGCCACCAATAAAAATTTTACTCCACCTTTGGCTGGCGGGAATGGACCAACAATATCCATTCCCCATTTGTGAAATAGCCATGCTGAAGATATCGGGACAAGGTCATGTTTGGGGCTCTTGGGCACTGGTGCATGTATTTGACAAGCTTCACATTTTCTTAGTTGCTCGGTGGTGTCTCGGTGCATGGAAGGCCAAAAATACCCGAGGTTCATTAGCTTGGCAACCACCGCCCTGGCTCCAAAATGAGCTCCACATATCCTTTCATGAACCTCTTTGACCAGGTACTGGCTTTGTTCTGGGCCAACACATCTCAGTAGTGGTGCAAGGTAACCCTTTATGTAGAGGATTTCACCTTGCAACACATACTGCCTAGATTTGATTCTAACCCTTTCAGCCTCTGTTTGGTCATTGGGTAACTCACCCTTTTTGAGGAATTTCTTGATAGGAGTCATCCAATTGGGGCCTTCTTCGGTGATTACATCTTGAACTTCCAATTCTTGAATCGAGGGAGTTTTCAACACCTCCACCAATACCTTTTTGGTAAGATGGGCAAAGGTGAGAGAGGCAAGTTTGCTCAAGGCATCGGCTCTCTTGTTTTGGGATCTTGGGACTTGCTTGATAGTACATGCTTGGAATGTGTTCATCAATTCCTTGGACTTTTCTTTATACCTCTTCATGTTGGGCTCTTTTGCAACATAATTGTCATTGAATTGGCTTGACACAAGCAACGAGTCTGTGAAGACCTGAAGCTTTTGAAACTTCATCTTCTTGGCTATTCTTAAACCAACTATCAATGCTTCGTATTCAGCTTCATTGTTTGTGGTCTGGAATTCAAGTTGAAGAGCGTATGAAAATTCTAGACCTTCAAGGTTAATTAAGATGAGCCCAGCTCCTGACCCTTCAATGCTTGAAGCTCCATCGGTAAAGAGCTTCCAGGCTTCAGGGTCAGAAGGTTTAGCGGTAGTTGTGTTAACTTCCGTGACGGCTTGCTTCGGGACTTCCATAATGAAGTCGGCCAAGACTTGGGCTTTGATAGCTTTCCTTGGGACATAGGTGATTTTGTGCTCACCTAGTTCCACAGCCCATTTGACTAACCATCTTGGATTTTCTGGTTTTTCAAGCACACTCTTAATGGGTTGGTCGGTGACCACTTGTATAGGGTGTGCTTGGAAATGCCTTCGAAGCCTTTTAGCCATTTGGACTAGGGCTAGAGCAAGTTTTTCCAGAGAAGAATACTTGATCTCTGCCAATTTTAAAGTCTTGCTGAAGAAATAAACAGGTACCTGAACTTTGTCTCGCTCGATGGTTAAAACCGCACTTATTGCTTCTTCAGCAACCGAAAGGTAGACAGAGATCAGCTCTCCTATTTTCGGGGCTGCGATATCTGGAAGTGAAGCTAGGTGTTGCTTCATCTGGTTGAAGGCTTCCTCTGCTTCTTCAGTCCACTTAAAAGCTTTTTTGTCAGAGCACCCTTTAAGCGTTTTAAAGAAGGGTAAAGATTTCTCAGCCAGTTTTGAGGTAAAACGCTTCAGGGCCGCAAGCTTTCCATTCAGACTTTCCACCTCCTTTCTGCTTCGTGGTGGTTTGGTTTCAAGAACAGCTTTGACTTGGTTTGGTTGGCCTTTATACTTTGTTTTCCCACAATATGCCCTAGAAATTTTCCTTCTTCAAACCCAAATGAACATTTCTCAGGGTTGAGTTTCATGTTAACCTTTCTCAAGTTTTGGAAAGTTTCTTGTATGTCGTCAAGCATTTGGTATTCTTATTTGCTTTTGATTACTAAATTGTCGACATATTCTTCCATGTTTCTACCAATTTGACTAGCAAAAGCTTTGTTAACTAGGCGTTGGTAGGTTGCACCCGCATTTTTAAGGCCAAAAGGCATCTTTTGATAGCAAAAGATACCTTTATCCGTGTGAAAAGCGGTCTTCTCTTCATTCTCTTCTTTCATAAGGATTTGATGGTAACCCTTGTAGGCATCAAGAAAACACTTGAAAGGGTAACCGGTAAAGGAATCAACCTTAAGGTCGATTTCCGGCAACGGGTAACAATCTTTGGGACAAGCCTTGTTCAAGTCCTTGAAGTCGATGCACATTCTCCAAGAGTTGTCGGGCTTTCGAACCATGACTGGGTTTGCAACCCAGGATTGATACTTGACTTCCCGAAGAATTCCAGCTGAGACAAGCTTTTCTACTTCTTGGCATGCTGCCAAGCTTCTTTTGGGTGCTAGACTTCGTTTCTTTTGGACAACAGGCTTGACATCGGGTGGTATCTTCAGCTCATGTTCAGCAATGCTTCAAGGGATACCCGTCATGTCTTCCGGGCACCAAGCAAAGACATCGCTATAGTGTACTAGCAGCTTTTCAAGGTACGAGAGGGTTTCTGTAGAAAGGCTTGGATTAACTCTTATCCTTTGTTTAGGATATTTGGGGTTTATGATCAGCCCTTGCTTGTCGTCTTCGTTTTTTGAACTTTCTCCTTCAACCATGTAAGCTTCTTGCGTGGGTTGAAGGGTTGTAATCCCTCTTTCGGTGGGGGAACTTTCCTATGATGACATCATAGTTGGAAGGTATATTGATAACCACAAAAGTGAGAGGTTGAACTCTTTCCATCTTGCCTTCACTGAAACGGACATCAAGGGTTAGTTGCCCTAATGGCTTGAGGGGTATGTCGGCAACACCTTTTATAGAGGTTCTGGATGGTTGAAGCTTTGAACGTTCCTCATTGCTCAAACGATTGAAGAACTTTTCAAACATAATTTCAGTAGCTGGACCAGTGTCTATGTAGGCTCTGCTTATCTTTAGTGTACCCACAGTTGCTTCAACCACAAGAGGGTTTGAGAGTGGGTCCTTTTCCGTTGGCGGGAAGCAGACACACTGAAGCTCCCAAGCTTCCAACCATTGCCGTTTGTGGGGAACCTTTCCATTGAAATCCACCATGTTAACCTCCTTGCTTTTTTCCTTCAGCTATCTTGTCCCTTACCCCCTTCACTAAGTGGGCAAGCTCTCCGGACTTGACGACCTCCTCAATCCTCTTTTTGAGTTGAAAGCAATCGTTAGTATGATGACCCTTCTCCTCATGAAATTCACAAAACTGGGTGGAATTTTCATTCCTTTTGCTTTTAGGGAGAGGTCTAGGAGGTCGGAAGCTTTGTTTCACTTCCTCTGTAGCAAGGATCTCCTGTGGAGTTTTTGTAAGAGCTGTAAAGTTTACGACCTTCTCCCTTTGGCGTCTGTCATAGGAATGAAAATTTCCCTTCTTTCTAGCAGGGCTATTGCCTTGCCAGCTACATCCCCTTTTTCTCTGCTCCTTTATGTCTACAGCCTCCTCTCCTCTGATGTGGGCTTCGGCCCTTTCGAGAGCTTCTTCCAAGGTCTTTGGCAGGGACTTGTTGAAATCCCTTGTAAGATATTTGGAGGTGATGGCGTTCATAAAACCGGCCACTCTCATCTTTTCATCTGCCCCCACATATGTTAGACCTTCCTTTTTATACCTTTCTATGAACTCTTGAAGGCTTTCATCATCTCTTTGTTTTATCTGGAAGATCACCGTCGCATCTTTAACGTATCGCCTTTGTTGGGAGAAGTTGGCCAGGAACCCTTTGCTAAGGTCATCGAAGCTTCGAACGCTTCTGGCAGGCAGGTCATTGAACCATATTCTGGCTGACCCAACGAGGGTTTGCATGAACATGAGGCAGCATTCAGCGTTAGACCATTTCTCGATTCTAGCAGCACCAGTAAAGATCTGGAGGTGATCCTCTGGATCTTCAGTTCCATCATATGTTTTGATATGGGACGACATCTTGATCTTTGTTTGGAAATCATAATCAGCGATTTGCTGGGAGAAGCATGACAAATTGCGTGGTTTATATGGCTTGGCTAAATCCTCTTCCATCCTTTCACCTGTGTTGTTGTTGCTATTATTGTTCCCTTGGGTGGCCAGCACTTGATTCATAATGTGTTGCCAAGGGAAGCTTGCCATCATCTGAGCCATCATTTGAGGCATAAGGTTGAAGCCTTGAAGGCTTCCAGGTGCAACTGGGCAGTTTATCCCTAAAGGAGTGCTCATGACGGCACTTCGTGCCAGAGGGAGCACAGACAAAGCTTGTTCCCATGTAGTTGTCGCCGAAGGTGGAAAGCTTGCTACTAGAGATTGTAGGAGCTGGTCCAAAGTCAGCTCGATCCCCAAGGGAGGACCGGTTGCAATTGGTTGGGAAGAAAGAGGGGAAAAGATGTTGGATCTGACCTTGTGTATAGATATGGATTAGGATTTGGGGGAGGATTGTCACACCCCAACCAATGCCGGAAACATCGGGATGAGACGAAGTGTGAAGATTGCTCGAGACATCATAACGCTAATAATTGTGACAAGTATTTAAATAATCATTTCATTTCATTTCTAAAGAATCAAGTACAAGGTTTTGAAACAAAGTACAACAACATGAATAATAAAATGATACAATACAAATACAATTCTTTCTAAGTGTGTATCTAAGCATCCTATTAGATTCCATGCATCGTCAACATCCACCTGTAACATGTTAAAATAAAGTCAATGCAAAAGCAAAGGCGAGTATACAAGTTTGATACGTACATAGCAAAAGATAAGTTTTGAACAATTCCTCATAGCAAGCATGTGATTCAAGATAAACATTTAAACGTGGTATGTGTCTAACATATCAAACCAAGGAAACGCAATATGCTCATGACATTACCGAGATAAAGGGGCGTGTCGTTAATCCTATAGCGCTACATATGTCACGGTTTGGCTCGTACGAAGTTAATGATAAATTCAACACATAAGATAAATCCAAGTTTAAAGCATCAAGCCATCACGTATACAAGCATGTTATAGGAATGTTCATGTGTTTAAGCAAAATGTTCATGTGTAAGTTGATAGATAAACATGTTACACCCCAAAAGTGGTAAAAGTAAAAAGGGGAAAATACGAGTATACTCACAATATTGCAAATTCTTCCGATTATCCAAGTGTCGACGAGTGTATGAGATTAGGAGTATGGAACACCGAGGTCACCCTATAAGGGCAAACGAGGGTGCATGAGGATTTGAATTGGAATTTTAAGGAATGTCTCGATGATATATAAGCGTATATAAATGTTTTATCCAGTTTATGAATTAATTCTAAATTAACCCATTAAGAGTATTATAGAAGGGTTACCCAAAATGAAGATACGTTTACATTTATTGTTATAAAAATTATTCGAATTCAATATGGTTTCATTTGTGGTTCGACTATATTGTTATAAAAAATATATATATATATTTTTAACGAAAATCGGGCAGAGTTTCCCCTGTCTTTGGACGATCCCGACAATACTAGTTGTTGATATAATGTCAAGATTCAACAATAAACGAACAATATCGTTATATGTATATCTTTCTACGAAAGTTTACAAATTATATAAAGTTCGGTTTTACGATAACAAAGTTAAATATGAAACAGTATAACTAGTGTTCGCACCATTATCAAACCGAGTCTCGTGTTTAACGCGCATCGATCAGTCAACCGGTTTGGCCGTGCGTTGACCGGGTTTAACCTGAATAGAAACTGAAACAAGACATGAATTAAAACCCGAGTACTATATACTCACGTCAAATTCAGATCCGAAACAAATAAACTCGAGGTTCTCACCTGGACTGAGACTCGAGCTAGAACCGGACATCAAATCTGACCCGAACTGGACGTGAGCCGCGACTACCGAACCAGACCCGTTAACAACCCGGGACTGAACTCGCTGACCCGAACTGAATGGGGACCCGACTTGCGATTAGACCTGACCCGAGCCAAACGAACCCAAGTCACACATCACATTGAATCTGAACCGAGTCTACACAAATCGAGCAAAAAGGACGACTGAACCCACTGACCGGAAACTGAACCGTATGAAACCAAGATCTTACCTGAACCGAGACTTGAACGGAGCTGAAGCTGGACTCAAATGCAAACCGAGCCCACTGGAACTTAGACTCGAACTGGAACCGTACCCTTGCCGTGAACCGCCACCACTGTCGTCACAGGTCGCCGGAAGCACAACCTGGGAACCACGACCAACCGGACCCGAGGTTGAACGAACTGCCGCTGCCGCCACAGATGACGGCACCACCGTCACCTCTCCTCCGCTTCTCTCTCCATGCCTCTCTCTCTCTCTTTCTCTCTCTCGTGTTCGTCTTCACGCCACCACCGGACGGCAGTGGTGGTGGTGGTCGCTCGCTCATCAAACGAAGGAAGGAGGGAGCTCGGTGAGGGGGAGAGCTTGCCGACCAAGGAGTTGTTCCGGTGACCGGATTTTCGCAGAGAGAGAAGGTGAAGAAAGGGGGTGTCGGCTGAATTGAAATGTGAGGGGGAGGAAAGTGAAGGAGGGCCTTGTTGTGTGCGTATAAGTTGTGAGTTAGGGTTTTAAATTTTATAATTCTTTTAATTAGGTTAACAAATGGTTAGTGGGTTGGGCCCGAGGCCCGTTAGTGTGTTTGGGTAGCCCAATAACAGTTATGAAGCTTGTTTCTACCCCGTTTTTCAGGACGTGTCGTATAATGTTATTTAAAGACAAACACACAAAAATGTATGTTGAAATTAGGTTTTTTTTTTACGCGTACGTTGTCAGTTGCGTTAAAACGTGTCAATTGGTTGTTTCTAGTCAGTTTCTCGTTCTGATATCGACTGTGATTAAAAGAATACTAAAGAAACAAAAAGTGAGCATATATTTCCTAAAAAAATATATAATTGCGGAAATACGAGGCGTTACAAGGATGGCTGGGACCAGCCTCATTCCTGGACATGGTTGGTTGTGAGCTTGTAAGAGGAAGAGTTGGAGGTCCAGGGGACAACGACGGCTCTGGCTCGTCATAGTCCAACCGAATCCTTACTCTCTTGTCCCTTTCCCTGCTCACATATTGGTTAAGGAGAGACCTTAACTCTAGAAAGTTATAAGCGACCCCTTCAAGGGTAAGGTCAATACATGATGGGGTGTTAGAGGAACCAACGTTAGGAGATGGCACTCCTGAACGAGACGGTGTCTGCGTTTGGAAAGTGAGGAACAAGGGGTATGTTGCTCCAGTAGGAGTGCTTCCCGGTGTTGAGAAGGAAGTTGGTATAGCCACATGAGTTTGGCTAGTGTTAAGGGTAGAGGTATGTGAGACTTGGTTTACCTCTCCCGGAGATTCACTTTCCGACATGATGATTTTTGGAGGAATGGAACTACACTACTAGGTCTTTTTGAAGAAAGTAAGCGGCGTAGCCCCACGGTGGGCGCCAACTTGTTGATGCAACAAATACAAGACCAATGATAGTGGCTAGTCTGGTTATGCAAAAGGATTGGAGGGTTCCGGTTTGCCTAACGCAGGTCGTGGGGTCCCCCCACGTTTGCAAGACGTGGAGAGAGGTTCACTAGCTATGCTTGTTTGTTTGTTCAAGATCTTCGGCTGAAGGGTGTTCAGCCTTGGATGCAAGAGAAATATGATTGTGTGTGTTGAATGTGAAGAAAGGAGACTTGTGTGAAACAAGTGCTCGAGAAGGAAGATCAGAGATCCCAAGAGAATCAGGACTGATCGGAATGTTTGAAATGCACTAAATGAAGTGTCATTTATAGAGGAAGAGATTGCTCAAAGGGGAAACCTTGGATTAGTGAACCCTGCTTGCAGTGGAGGACTTACCCTTTTAGGGGTTGAAGTGTTTGGACATGCGGATAAAAGACTACACTCTGTGCACACGTTCTGCTTTTGCGGCTGGGAGAGTTGTTCAAGTAATCAGTGAAGTGACTGATTACTGTACACATGCTGCCTTAGTTCAGTTCCCGGACTTTAAACCTTTGAACCTTTTAACCCTTTAAGCTATCATGTATTCTCAGTCATTTTATTGAGGTTTGAGCTACCCCCGTCATCAGTTATCCTTACCTTATCAGTTGGATCCCACTAATGCATAGAGTTTTTTTCTATTTGGCCGAAAAGATATTTATCAAAACTAGGTGTATTGAAAACTATATATTAAAATGACCGTTTTCTTTAATTTTAGACAACTACATTTAGGCCACTCGGTGTGGGGGTCGTCCAGGCCCGGCGACGCTCCCAACACCATTTCCTTGGGGGCGGCGTCGTCTCATACGGCAAGGAGGAGACGTTGAGGACGGGGCATGTGGGGACAAAATCATGCCATTATACAACGGCTAAATTTAAAAAAAAAAAAATCAAATACCCACCTTTTTAAATGGCTAGTTTTATAAAAAAACAAAAAAATTAATTATTTTACCTATAAATACACATCTTTCATCCCATTTTTTACACACTACAACCAATACTGTCTCTCAACTTTATAAAATTCTTCAACTTTTTATAACTTTTGCCATGGATCTATACAATCTGAACAACCCGAACCCAAACGTTTTTTTTTGGTACCCGGCTACTATCCTACGATGGAACCGAGTTGGTCATCCTCACAATTTTCTCTCAACGATTTCCCGGGTTTCCAACAAACCCCCAACGCTTTCTCTCAAATGATTGAAATCCAATCCATGCAACAAATGCAATCGTTGCAACAAACGATGATGCGAAACCCGTTCAACTCGCAATTTCAATCTCAACCATAACCTTCGCCAACACCGGTAGAATCGTCTCTCCAACCACATGTTAGGGTATCAGATCAGAGTAGGCTCGAGCGGAAGCAAAACAACAACAGACACACTAGCAAAAAATAAAGAACACGAGAATTTACGTGGTTCGGTCAAGGTGACCTACGTCCACGAGTTGCAACTAGGGTTTCACTTTTATTAGATGCTCAAAACTATTTTTAGAATGACACATACTACAATTACATAATAGGTATTTATAGAACAAGATTAGGGTTCCTACTTGGTCAAAAAGTTAACTAAGTGGGTGATGTAGCGTGTGTTACGAAAACGAAGATCAAACATGTTGATTCTGCGAATACCCGTGTAGTTCTTCCCCAACCCCAAAATTCAACCCAAAGGGCACATAATTTGAAGTGAAAATGAGTTAATTCAAAATTCAAGTCTGATCTTTCACATTACTAGACACACATATAAATAGGAACAGAAATTCGAAATGGGCCTCAAAAAGACAATGGGCCAAACACAAGCCCAAAAACAAAATGCCCAAAACACTCCAAAAAACACAAAAACGTAAATAACTAATAGAAATAAGCGTTTCTTTAGCCCAGAAGATGACCCTAACCGTCGTAGGCATTTGCAGCAAGATGGAGCTCGTTCTCACGTTCGTTTCGCCTGGTCGCACGCCCAAAACGGACCCCCGTAGCCCAAGTTAGAGCCATTTTAGTGAAGCCCCTTTTGTTACACGATCTTGGGCCTCCAAATACAAGATGGCCCGCTCCTCCACACTTGGGCCCGCATCAGTGGGCCTAATAACTAGGGTCGGCTAACCCTAATTAAGGCCGGTTACCCTAAAGCTTACGAACCCAACAATGTCCCACTCGGAGGCTTTGCACAGTCCACAAAATGCATCCAAGAAACCCATCACCAATAACTTCAGTAATCTTTACGTTCAAGTCTTCCAAGCCTCCAGTTCCAAGAACAAGCTAAGACTCCAGTCACATCCAAGCCACCTAGTTGCAACCACACCTCTCATCAAGTACCTGAGAGACCAGTTAAAGCTCCCACAAGCTCTAACACAATAGTCTTATTAGACCCATTCTCTATCTCAACTGGCGTGCACGATCCACTAGCTCCAGAGATACACCGAGAATTAATCCAGTGATCAGAATGTGGTTTATACCTATCCGAGTGTAAGGACTTATTGGATAAAGGTTAAGTAAACCAACATTCTGATTTGAAAGGTTTTAAAAGGTTTTGACCCGTTACGCCTAGTTTATGCGAACTAGATCCGCATAAATAGTTATGCGCAAAAAGACGGGTTTTGAAGGTCGGATGGGCATACGACAAGTTCAATTAGTAAAAACATATTTTTAGTTGAAGTACATACGGATCTAAAGTCAGATTATAAGTTGGTTTAGTTTAAAACCATTTATTTAACTACTTTGACCAAATAACGGTATTGTGGTCATTTTCAATAATAATTTCAAGACATGTCATTTAACCCATCAAACGAAATGACCATATGGTATAACTTCAGAGATTTATACTCAACAATAATATAGTCTCAAAACATGTTTAAAACAGGTTCTAACGTTGACCAAGCAGGTCAGAATCAAAAGTCAAAGCAAAAGTTAATCTGCTTGACTTTTGACATAAAAATGAAGTTCTAAACTGAATTGGACAAGTTGGGCATGCCAATATCAGTTTATGTAAGTTATAAAACTTGTATATATGTCAAAACAACTGAGTTATAAGTCATAAGAACCATTTATATCATTTATGAAATTTATTCAAAAAGTTCGACTTTTACGTAGCATGCTCGACTTAACAATTCAACTAGTAAACGTGATTATCCGAGGGTATGATCACATAGGGATCTTACCATCGTTATTACAATCACGTAGGAAAGTTTGGATTGAACTTTACCTTGACCAAAATGGTCAAAAGCTAAAGTCAAACAGAAAGTCAACTGTTTGACTTTTAGCATAAAATAACTAAATAAAATAAAATAAAATAAGGAGAAACACGTACTTGGAAGTGTTGAGCAGAAAACTACTTAGAAGGGAGTCCTTTTGTCCAGAGGAAAGCTGCAAGATAGGTTTAGAGGGAAGAGAGTGAATATGAGCAAAGAATGAGGTTGAATATGGAGGCTATTTATACTTGAATGAGTGGAATGAGATCATGCCAAGTGTTAAGGAGTGTTCAAGGATGATCCTAGGTGTGCAATTGTGATATTTGTGCTTGTAATCATTGTGAACAATTCAGTTATCAATGAAACAAAGTTATTTGATCCAAATGTTTATTTGTTGTTTTACATGTTTTGGTTTTTATCCAATTTCAAACTCTATATCGCTTTCTGGAGGATTATACGCAAACTGGAGTGTAAACGTAATCAGTTAAACGCGACAAATACTCCGGAACATCAACTTATGCTTAACATACCTTAAATAACCTTTACATAACTTAGAAATAAGTTTTGAAGGCTTTGGTATGGCAAAATCTAGTTAATTCGCTTACAGGGACTAAAATTGACAAACTGCGAAAGTATGCCGATTTGAACTGTAACGAACATTCCGGAACATGGTCATAAGTTAAACACACCCTAAATATCCTTTACATAGCTTAGAAATAGGCTTTGAGGGGTTCGATGTGCTAAAATAAACTTTATGCTCATTCAGGGACGAAAAGCGTCAAAAAGTGCATAAGTTTGCATTTTCGCACATAACTTACGTTCTGAATACATCCGGACATCCAAAAATTTATGTAATCATGAAAATATTATGTTTTAGTGATTGTCTTGTCAAAAATCCATTCGTCACGCAATTTGGACCGTTTTTGCGTCCGTTACGACTTCCGTCGTAATTAACCGAACAACGCAATCGTACGGCCAAACGAACCGACATCCGGCATATTTTTGAGAATGTTTCATGTTCCCTATACATTAACATCCTTTTGGAGCTTAGAAATGGGTTTGACAGGTGTTAGAAGTGCCAAAACTCGACCATACGCGCACAGGGACAAAGCTGTTAAAATGCAAACTATGCTGGTCTGCAGGGTCCTTACGGACCGTATGGACCTGATTACGGTCCGTAAGCAACCCCCAGAATAGAAAAAAGTGGTTTCCAGCTTGTTCCAGCTAATACCCACTTGTGCACATGGTTTTTGGGTTTCTATGGGCTGGTTTGTGTGCCCATCAAGGTACCCAATCAGGATATGGCAAATGTACGGCTTAGATCGTGCCCCCTTCTCCAAGAAACGATCCTAACGGTTGTGCCATGCCTATATAAACCCAACCCATTTCACTCATTTCCTCACATTTGATCTGATTCAAGCTCTCTAAGTGGAAGTATATGCTTCCTACCTGAGAGAGAATCGAAATCAAATCTTGCGGGGACCTTCTGTAAGTATTCTTTCGTGTTTTTCGTTCGTTTTAGCGTTAAAGTCAAACTGCGTTTGACTTTCTGCATTGACTAGTTTATGGTCAACGCGAAGTTCGTTTGAACTTCATAACGTGAGCGTAATCACGATGGTTATAGTCCCTAGTGACTATACCTACTGATTACCACGTTATCTAGGCTCAGTGACGAGTCGTAGTTTCGGCCAAAATGCGTTTTCTCGCGTATTTTGTAACCAAACTACTCTAGGGTATTAAAACCGTTTGTTTTAATACCAAACCTGTTTTCTAACTTTACTAAACATGTTCTAGCATGTTTAGCTCGTCGCTTTTAGATTTGTGCTTGTTTAGGGTCGTAAAGGTAAGCGATCTAATCAATCGCTTATACTTTCGAACCCGACCCATTTGGTCGATCATTAGGATCCAACCAAACACTTTAGGTGACCATAGTTGTATAGGGAATAACCTTCCGAGGTTATACCTTGTGGTCACGTCGTTTAAGTAGTTGTATGATAAGTAGTTCTTATGCCTTAGGAAAATTACCAAAATACCCTTTTGTCGCCAAAATTTATTTTAAGCCTATGTAACATAATTTTTGACATATAAACTGATTTGATAACAATATTAAACATGTTAAGGCGTATTTTACTTGTCATAGGACTAGTTAGGCATTCCGAACGCGTTTTACGCGAACGACGCGTTAAAGTAGCATAAGCTACCTAAACGGGTCGTAACAGGTCAAAAGCACTTAGGATAAGTTTCGTTTTAGTATATAGGCTTTGTCAAACCATATTACATAAGTTCCCACACTTATTTGATTTACAAACCCTCGTACTACCCGATCCTCTGATAGGTCTGTTTATTAATGTAGATACCTATATTAGGTGCCGTTTGAATCCGTGATCTTCTACCTTGCTTGGTGGATATCTAAAGTCTATTGAGCAATCTCAAGTGAGTACATAGACCCCTCTTTTACCGTTTTCCAAACATTTTGGGGTGAAACACATGTGCCTACTTGTTACTTTCGTGCTTTCATGCTTTCACATCATATGTTGCTATATTCTTTAGTACACTTATAGTACATGATTTCATTACATTGTTTTACTATGTATGTTAACTTAGCATGCTAGCACATTGATTTACATTACATTGTTTTGCTACATATGTTTACTTGGCATATTAGCACATTGTTTTACATTACATTTTCTGCTATGTATGTAGACTGAGCATGCTAGCACAATGATTTACATGACTTTTCTGCTTCGTATGTTAACTTAGCATACTTAGTACATTATTTTCATATAACATGTTTACATTTGGTATAACATTTGGTTTGCACAAACGGGACTTATATACATTCATTAACATTAGCTACGTCGCTCGGTAGTAAGTAATGGTACCATAGGACTTGACAAATCCTGTTCCTGACATCCTAGGTTTGTTTGGATGAAAGGAATGACTGAATCCGATAACATTTCTTTTGATAACCTTGACTTAGGGTTATCCGTCTGTCTCAAGGCTTGAATGTATGCGTTAACTTACCACATAAATGTTTGTATCATTAAAACATGCTTTTACTTTACAAAACATAACTTTTTGATATACTCAAAATGCTTTGTTTTGTACATTTTTACATTTGGTTTAAGTGAACATATTTTACTTAACATACATAACATTTGTTACACATACATGACTACATTTTGGACTTTTAAACATTTGGCAATGGTTTATACAAGAACATTTGATGGTTGGTTTAAACAAGGACTTTATACATTGGTGGTTTGTTTAAGTGACTTAAGTAACGAGACGTGTGTAGTATGATACAAGCATGGTGGATACGCCGCTGGTACTTCCTATATAAAAGTGCTTGTATTATATTACATGTCGTAGCGTTACTTAAATCATTTAGTTTGGACTTATACATTTTATACAAATAACATATTTTTCACAAGACTTTGTTTTACAAAACAATTTGTTTTATACAACTTATTTTTACTTGGTATTTCTTTTAACCATACATTATTCTTTTATTTATACATATCATCTGATTTTATCGCTTTTCAAATGATTTACAAAACAAAACAAATAACAAGGTTCATGACTGAATTTCCATTAAACATTTTCTAAAACCTAAGTCATGAATCCTATTTTCACAAAAACCTATGTTACTCACCAGCATTTTTATGCTGACGTACCTATTTTCACATGTGTTTTCAGGAGCTGTTGCTTAGGATGATGATCGTGACACTAGGGCGGACCTGTGCCTTAGAGACTTAAAATGAAGATAGACTTAGTTTAATTTATGAGATGTATACTTGTATCTTTTTTTAAGACAATGAAACTCGTTTGCTTGATAAATAAAATATAACTATTATGCCATGGTTGTGAAACAATAATTCTGTTACAACACTCCCCGATGTTTCCGCCACGATTTGATGTTTTACGTGGTCCGGGTGTGACAGAAGAGTTGGTATCAGAGCCAATGATTTTAGGGAATTAGGTTATTAGTAATGCTTTAACCTAGACTATAACCTTTCTAGGACCCCAACACAAGTTGTCTTGTGTTTAGATTTTAAAACATGCACTTCACCTATCCTTAGGTGATCACCAAAACGAGAACCCAATTTTCTAAAAACGATTTTTGAAAAACAATCTTCTGTTTTTAAATGATTTATTATATGGTTTTGAACCCTTTTTGATTTTTCAAATTGATTTTGAAATTTTATCATTTGTTTTTGAATGATTCTTTTGGCCTTGTGCCTTCCAAGTTTTCAAAATCTCGTCAAAGTTTTGGGTTCTAAATAGTGTGAACATGTGCAAACTGGAAGGGTGAATGCCTGTACCCTGGGTTTTCTATCTAAGGCTAGAGTGTTCGTACAAATCCACATAATCGGACCAGTCACTCTTACCTGGGAACTCCTGGGGTGAGTGTTCACTTATAGGCGAGCATGTCTTCGCTAAGCATTATTTTTGGACCCATTTACTTTGATTAGTCACTGTGTGTCGTTTGTTTGCTTTGTGATACAGACGAATGACCACCATCTTTGTCTTTGTTGATTTTGTTTCATCTCGTTCTTTTCATCTAATCCTCTCACTCGTTTCCTCTCATGTTTCCTCTTTTTAGCATGCCTCCTCGACGCGAAAACCCGTTAACAAATGCCGAAACGGCAGATATTCTGGCACAGCACATGGCTGCCGCACTCCTAAACATTATCGCTCAGGTGAACCAAGCCAATAACAATCAGAATGCTCCTTGTAACTTCAAGAGCTTCAATTCGGCTAAACCACTCAAGTTCAGTGGTACTGAAGGGGCAACTGGGCTCCTTCAATGGTTCGAGAGTATTGAGAGTACATTCTGTCACGTTCTGTGTCCTGAGAATTGGAAGGTCGAGTTTGCTTCTAGCGTATTTCAGAAGAGGGCTTTGACATGGTGGAACAGGGTTATGAGAGACCGTGGTGCTGAAGTTGCTTTAGCACAAACATGGGCTGAACTAAGAACACTTATGATGAGAAAGTTTTGTCCTCATCATGAACTGCGAGCTCTAGAAAGGGAGTTTGATGATCTGAAGCAAGAAAGTGGTGAGCACCGGGCGTATACTGACAGGTATGAGGAGTTAAGCTTACTTTGCCCAACAATGGTTACCCCACTCGATAAGGCTATCGAGAGGTACATCGATGGTCTACCTGACTCCGTGCAAGACATCGCTACTAGTAGTAATCCTACCACTGTCCGTTAGGCGATCGAGTTATCTGCGACGTTGACTGAGTCGCAGATTTGAAAGGGTAAGTTGCACAGAAAGGGTAACAAAAAGGGTAAGAAGCAGGAGTCTGACAAGAAGGATAGCAAGAAAGGTAAAATCAAGAAGGGAAATGATGCGGGTTCTTCAAAGGGTTCTAGGAAGCAAAAGGCTTCCCAAAACTATGCCGTTACTGCACAGGCTCAAGCTGCACAAAATCAGCCTGCGCAACAACCTGCCAAGAGGCCTTATCTTGGCAATGCACCTTTATGCAACAGATGTAACGGCCATCACCTACCCCACCTCCAGTGTCGTCATTGCACCAACTGTGGGAGAAATGGTCATCTTGCTGCTACATGCCGCATTCCGGTCAACCAGAATCAGGCAGTTCAGAACCAACCTCAACAAGTTGCTCAGCCTCCTGCTCAGCAACAAGGTCAAGCAGCACGACCTCACTTCCCACCAGGCTCTTGTTATAACTGTGGGGATCTGACCCACTACCGTAACCAGTGTCCAAGATTGGTAAATGCAAACCCAGTTCAGACTCAGGCTCGAGGTCGAGCTTTCAACATGAATGCACAAGAGGCGCAAGCAGACAATGATGTGGTGAACGATACGTTCTTTGTTAATAATCAACCTGCGTCTGTTCTTTTTGATTTAGGGGCCGATAAGAGTTTTGTGTCGTTATCTTTTGAGCCCTTGCTTCGCGTGTCTAGAATGAAACTAGGTAAGCCTTTGACAGTCGAAGTTGCGAGTGGTGAACCTGTTGTTCTTGATTCTGTTCTTCGCAACTGCCAGTTGAACCTTAACGACCATCTCTTTCCCATTGACCTCACACCTATGCAACTTGGAAGCTTCGACATTATTGTGGGTATGGATTGGTTAGCCAAGCATCGCGCAGAGGTAGTTTGTTTTGAGAAGATCGTTCGTGTGCCGCTTTCGTCTGGTGAGATTCTCCAGGTTCGTGGTGAGAAACCTCCTAGTAGCCTCAAGCTCATGTCTTGTTTCCAAGCTCGGAAGTATCTGCGAAAGAATTATGTGGCCTTCTTGGCACATATTCCAGCAGATAAAGGCAAAGGTAAGTCTATTCAAGATATTCCTGTTGTTCGGGATTATCCGGAGCTATTTCCTGAAGAATTACCTGGTCTACCTCCTGCACGCCAAGTCGAGTTCCGTATTGATCTCGTACCTGGTGCAAATCCTATTGCCAGAGCTCCATATCGTCTTGCACCGTCTGAGATGCAAGAGCTATCTAAGCGGCTTCAGGAGCTTTCTGATAGAGGTTTTATTCGTCCGAGTTTTTCACCTTGGGGTGCTCCTGTTCTTTTTGTCAAGAAGAAGGATGGATCCTTCAGAATGTGTATCGATTATCGTGAGCTGAATAAGCTTACCATCAAGAATCGATATCCCCTACCTCGCATTAATGATCTCTTTGACCAGTTACAGGGTGCTACTTGCTTTTCGAAGATCGATCTTCGTTCTGGGTATCATCAACTTCGTGTGCATGAAGAGGATATTCCCAAGACAGCATTCCGCACTCGATATGGGCATTATGAGTTCACAGTCATGCCATTCGGTTTGACCAATGCTCCTGCTGTTTTCATGGACTCGATGAATAAGTTCTGCAAGCCTTATTTGGATAAGTTCATCATCGTTTTTATTGATGATATCTTGATTTACTCTAAGACGCAAACTGATCATGAGCAACATCTTCGTCTTACTCTGGAACTCCTAAAGAAAGAGCAACTTTTTGCCAAATTATCCAAGTGCGAATTTTGGCTTAAGGAAGTTCAATTTTTGGGACATATTGTCAACGAACAAGGTATTCATGTAGATCCCTCCAAGATCAGTGCGATTAAGGATTGGGATACGCCTACTACTCCTACTGAGGTTCGTTCCTTTCTTGGTCTTGCGGGTTATTACCGCCGCTTCATAGAGAACTTCTCGAAGATTGCAGTTCCTCTAACTGCTCTAACTCAGAAGAACAAACCCTTTGAATGGGGTTTTAAGCAAGAAGAAGCATTTCAGACCTTGAAACAGAAGCTTTGTGACGCACCTATTCTGACTTTGCCTGAGGGCAATGACGATTTTGTCGTTTATTGCGATGCATCTAAATTAGGTCTTGGCTGTGTTCTAATGCAAAGGAACAAAGTCATAGCCTACGCATCGAGGCAATTAAAGGTACATGAGAGAAACTACACCACTCATGATCTTGAGTTGGGTGGAGTTGTCTTCGCTCTCAAAATCTGGAGACACTATTTGTACGGCACAAAATGCGTGGTTTTCACGGACCACAAAAGTCTTTAGCATATCTTCAATCAGAAAGAACTCAACATGAGGCAAAGATGTTGGGTTGAACTTCTAAACGACTATGATTGCGAAATTCGCTACCATCCTGGTAAAGCGAATGTTGTGGCTGACGCATTGAGTCGTAAGGAACGTACTAAGATTCATTGTGTTCGTGTTCAATCTGATATTCAAGCTCAATCTGATATCCAAGCACGCATTTCTCAGGCTCAACATGCTTGTGTTTCACAAGACTTGATGGGTAAGGAATTACCCTATCACATTAAGTCTGATCTTGTGCTGAAAGACGATAGATCGTATTATTTCATGGACCGTTTGTGGGTCCCAGGCCAAGATGATCTTCGCACCTTGCTTATGGATGAAGCCCATAAGTCTCATTATTCTATCCATCCTGGCTCAGACAAGATGTACAAGGATCTTCGTACTCAGTATTGGTGGCCTGGTATGAAGAAGGACATTGCCTTGTACGTTTCAAAATGCCTTACTTGTCTTAAGGTTAAGGCTGAACACCAACATCCTTCTGGTTTATTGGAGCAACCAAAGATTCCAGTTTGGAAATGGGAAAACATTGCTATGGATCTCATTACCAAACTTCCGCGCACTAAGAAAGGTCATGATGCCATCTGGGTAGTTGTTGATCGTCTTACTAAGTCAGCACATTTCTTGCCAATCCGTGAGGATTTTTCTGCTGAAAGGCTGGCCAAAATCTATGTGGATGAAATCGTATCTCGACATGGTGTTCCCTTGAACATTATTTCTGACAGAGATGCTCGCTTCTCTTCTCGTTTTTGGAGAACCATGCAATCTGCTATGGGAACCCAACTTAATCTGAGCACAGCATATCATCCACAAACTGATGGCCAAACTGAAAGAACAATCCAGACTTTGGAGGATATGCTTAGAGCTTGTGTGATCGATTTTGGTGGTAGTTGGGATTCACATCTTCCATTGATTGAATTCTCCTACAACAACAGTTATCACTCCAGCATCAACATGGCTCCTTTCGAGGCTCTCTATGGTCGAAAATGTCGTTCACCAGTCTGCTGGAATGAGATCGGTGAGGCTCATCTAACTGGACCTGACCTCATTCTAGAGACAACTGACAAGGTTAAGAAAGTTCGTGATAACCTTCAGACAGCTCGAAGCCGTCAAAAGAGTTAAGCGGACCGACGACGCAAGTCCTTGGAATTTCAAGTTAGTGATCGTGTATTACTTAAGGTCTCACCTTGGAAAGGTGTGATCAGATTTGGAAAGAAAGGAAAACTTGCACCTAGATATGTTGGACCATTCAAGATCGTCGAAAGAATCGGCAAGGTAGCCTACAGACTTGAATTACCTCCAGAACTTGGTAATGTTTATCCAACCTTCCACGTATCCAATCTCAAAAAGTGTCTAGCTAATGAGAACCTCCACATACCGCTTGACGAGATTCGTGTTGATAAAACACTCCATTTTGTTGAGAAACATGTGGAAATTTTGGATCGTGAAGTCAAATGGCTTAAACGCAAGCGCATTCCTTTGGTTAAAGTTTGCTGGGAATCTAAACGTGGACCTGAGTTTACTTGGGAACATGAAGATTAAACGAAGGCGAAGTATCCACATCTATTCTCACGAGTTTCCTCTAAACAAATTTTGGGACGAAATTTCCGCAAGTAGGGGAGACTGTGACATTTGTGCTTGTAATCATTGTGAACAATTCAGTTATCAATGAAATAAAGTTAGTTGATCCCAATGTTTGTTTGTTTATGTTTGATGTTTTTCATGTTTTGGTTTTTATCCAATTTCAAACTCTATATCGCTTTCTAGAGGATTATACGCAAACTGGAGCGTAAACGTAATCAGTTAAACGCGACAAATACTCCGGAATATCAACTTATGCTTAACATACCTTAAATAACCTTTACATAACTTAGAAATAAGTTTTGAAGGCTTTGGTATGACAAAATCTAGTTAATTCGCTTACAGGGACTAAAATTGACAAATTGCGAAAGTATGCCGATTTGAACTGTAATGAACATTCCGGAACATGGTCATAAGTTAAACACACCCTAAATATCCTTTACATAGCTTAGAAATAGGCTTTGAGGGGTTCGGTGTGCTAAAATAAACTTTATGCTCATTCAGGGACTAAAAGCATCAAAAAGTGCATAAGTTTGCATTTTCGCGCATAACTTACGTTCTGAATACATCCGGACATCCAAAAATTTATGTAATCATTAAAATATTATGTTTTAGTGATTGGCTTGTCAAAAATCCATTCGTCGCGCAATTTGGACCGTTTTTGCGTCCGTTACGACTTCCGTCGTAATTAACCGAACAACGTAATCGTACGGCCAAACGAACCGACATCCGGCATATTTTTGAGCATGTTTCATGTTCCCTATACTTTAACATCCTTGTGGAGATTAGAAAAGGGTTGACGGGTGTTAGAAGTGCCAAAACTCGACCATACGCGCACAGGGACCAAAGTTGTCAAAATGCAAACTATGCTGGTCTGCAGGGTCCTTACGGACCGTATGGACCTGCTTACGGTCCGTAAGCAACCCCCAGAACAGCAGAAAGTGGTTTCCAGCTTGTTCCAGCTAATACCCACTTGTGCACATGGTTTTTGGGTTTCTATGGGCTGGTTTGTGTGCCCATCAAGGTACCCAATCAGGATATGGCAAATGTACGGCTTAGATCGTGCCCCCTTCTCCAAGAAACGATCCTAACGGTTGTGCCATGCCTATATAAACCCAACCCATTTCACTCATTTCCTCACATTTGATCTGATTCAAGCTCTCTAAGTGGAAGTATATGCTTCCTACCTGAGAGAGAATCGGAATCAAATCTTGCGGGGACCTTCTGTAAGTATTCTTTCGTGTTTTTCGTTCGTTTTAGCGTTAAAGTCAAACTGCGTTTGAATTTCTGCATTGACTAGTTTATGGTCAACGCGAAGTTCGTTTGGTCTTCATAACGTGAGCGTAATCACGATGGTTATAGTCCCTAGTGACTATACCTACTAATTACCACGTTATCTAGGCTCAGTGACGAGTCGTAGTTTCGGCCAAAATGCGTTTTCTCGCGTATTTTGTAACCAAACTACTCTAGGGTATTAAAACCGTTTGTTTTAATACCAAACCTGTTTTCTAACTTTACTAAACATGTTCTAGCATGTTTAGCTCGTCGCTTTTAGATTTGTGCTTGTTTAGGGTCGTAAAGGTAAGCGATCTAATCAATCGCTTATACTTTCGAACCCGACCCATTTGGTCGATCATTAGGATCCAACCAAACACTTTAGGTGACCATAGTTGTATAGGGAATAACCTTCCGAGGTTATACCTTGTGGTCACGTCGTTTAAGTAGTTGTATGATAAGTGGTTCTTATGCCTTAGGAAAATTACCAAAATACCCTTTTGTCGCCAAAATTTATTTTAAGCCTATGTAACATAATTTTTGACATATAAACTGATTTGATAACAATATTAAACATGTTAAGGCGTATTTTACTTGTCATAGGACTAGTTAGGCATTCCGAACACGTTTTACGCGAACGACGCGTTAAAGTAGCATAAGCTACCTAAACGGGTCGTAACAGGTCAAAAGCACTTAGGATAAGTTTCATTTTAGTATATAGGCTTTGTCAAACCATATTACATAAGTTCCCACACTTATTTGGTTTACAAACCCTCGTACTACCCGATCCTCCGATAGGTCCGTTTATTAATGTAGATACCTATATTAGGTGCTGTTTGAATCCGTGATCTTCTAGCTTGCTTGGTGGATATCTAAAGTCTATTGAGCAATCTCAAGTGAGTAAATAGACCCCTCTTTTACCGTTTTCCAAACATTTTGGGGTGAAACACATGTGCCAACTTGTTACTTTCGTGCTTTCATGCTTTCATGGTTTCACATCATATGTTACTATATTCTTTAGTACACTTATAGTACATGATTTCATTACATTATTTTGCTATGTATGTTAACTTAGCATGCTAGCACATTGATTTACATTACATTGTTTTGCTACATATGTTTACTTGGCATATTAGCACATTGTTTTACATTACATTTTCTGCTATGTATGTAGACTGAGCATGCTAGCACAATGATTTACATGACTTTTCTGCTTCGTATGTTAACTTAGCATACTTAGTACATTGTTTTCATATAACATGTTTACATTTGGTATAACATTTAGTTTGCACAAACGGGACTTATATACATTCATTAACATTAGCTACGCCGCTCGGTAGTAAGTAATGGTACCATAGGACTTGACAAATCCCGTTCCTGACATCCTAGGTTTGTTTGGATGAAAGGAATGACTGAATCCGATAACATTTCTTTTGATAACCTTGACTTAGGGTTATCCGTCTGTCTCAAGGCTTGAATGTATGCGTTAACTTACCACATAAATGTTTATATTATTAAAACATGCTTTTACTTTACAAAACATAACTTTTTGATATACTCAAAATACTTTGTTTTGTACTTTTTTACATTTGGTTTAAGTGAACATATTTTACTTAACATACATAACATTTGTTACACATACATGACTACATTTTTTACTTTTAAACATTTGGCAATGGTTTATACAAGAACATTTGATGGTTGGTTTAAACAAGGACTTTATACATTGGTGGTTTGTTTAAGTGACTTAAGTAACGAGACGTGTGTAGTATGATACAAGCATGGTGGATACGCCGCTGGTACTTCCTATATATAAGTGCTTGTATTATATTACATGTCGTAGCGTTACTTAAATCATTTAGTTTGGACTTATATATTTTATACAAATAACATATTTTTCACAAGACTTTGTTTTACAAAACAATTTGTTTTATACAACTTATTTTTACTTGGTATTTCTTTTAACCATACATTATTCTTTTATTTATACATATCATCTGATTTTATCGCTTTTCAAATGATTTACAAAACAAAACAAATAACAAGGTTCATGACTGAATTTCCATTAAACATTTTCTAAAACCTAAGTCATGAATCCTATTTTCACAAAAACCTATGTTACTCACAAGCATTTTTATGCTGACGTACCTATTTTCACATGTGTTTTCAGGAGCTGTTGCTTAGGATGATGATCGTGACACTAGGGCGGACCTGTGTCTTAGAGACTTAAATGAAGATAGACTTAGTTTAATTTATGAGATGTATTCTTGTATCTTTTTTTAAGACAATGAAACTCGTTTGCTTGATAAATAAAATATAACTATTATGTCATGGTTGTGAAACAATAATTCTGTTACAACACTCCCCGACGTTTCCACCACGATTTTATGTTTTACGTGGTCTGGGTGTGACACGAGGTGTTAGAAGCTGCACAAGAGTGGCAAAATGCGAGATAGGTGGCATTGTTGTAGATTGCCTTGGTCTGCAAGCATAAATCTGCCAGCTCGGTACCTTAAGGACCGTAAGGGTTTATCGCTTATGGTCCATAAGGACCTCAGCTGTAACACCCCAAAAATGGTAAATTATGCATAATCGTTAAAATTAATTATAAAAGTTTTGTAGTTAAAGAATGTGTTATGATATATGCCTAAGAATGGAAAATGCCTAGAAATATATAAACACCTAATCTAGAGGGACTAAACATGGCCAAATGGAAAAATATAGTATTTAAAATAAATAAACTCAAAACACACACACTGGGTGTGTGTTTGAGTTCGACCAGACCAAAGAAAAAAAGGGGTAAACCCTAGTTGAATCAAAATCAAGCTAATTGGAGAGGGAATTCAGTGTAAAATCGGTGCATGAAACTCGATTATTGATCATCTAAACCTTCTTAACAAACGGTAAGTCAAATTTTGGTGATTTGATGATCATGAAGAAAATGGGTTTTAACCAATCTTGAAGATATATGAGAATTTGAATGATTTTCAGTTAGATTAGCACTATAGAACAAGAATTATGTTTGAGATTTCTCATCTTAGTGATTTATGTAGGGAAACCCAATTGTATGAATGGATGATGATGAATGATTAATGTGTAGGAGTAATAATTGTTGTAATGTTGTGATGAAAACATGCATAATATGTATCTTTGATAAATAGGTTGTTAAAAGAATGAATACTTATGTGAAATTGTTGATTTTGTTGAAGAATGTTATGAATTAGTTGAATCATGAATTGAACACTTGTACATGATGCATTGCTAGTAGTACACACGCCAATTGTTCGACAAAATGCCTCAACTAGAAATTCTGCATTTTTGACTTGAACCACATATGTGATGATCATGATTTAAGTATGTACATAACACTTGTATTGAGTTATGATGCTTTATCCCAAAAGTACTAATGATAAGTAAGAATGGAATGAAAAGATCTTAACGTAAACGTGATTATATATAGGGATAAAGGAAGAGAGTTTGAATCACACAAAGCAGGGAGGAAATCAAGACCGAGGTACGCTACTTGTACAATTCATGGTTTTATTATATTATTGTTTTACCATATGATGTGATAATTGAATCGATCATGAAAAGTACTTGTGTAGAACTCATTAAATGGGTCTTAATGTTGGTTTAGAATGCAAGAGAATGAATTTTGTGTGTGGACCATTTTATGAACGGGTCAAAAGAATTAGAATGTAAGAATGAAAAGGATGGTATGAAGCTCCATTTTTGGAACATACTTATGTGCAAGAATGATGATATTAAAGTAATTAGTAACTTGTAAGTTCGCGGATGTCATAATGGCTATAAATCCGTGAGTTGAAATCTTGAGTTAAAAAGAAACAAATTTAGTTTTAATGAAGTTTACTTTGTTGTGGTGATGTAGGTAAATCTCAAGTTTAAATATCAAGCTTCTTTTGGTTCGAACACGCTTCAAAGCCCGTCACATGTTCCGCTACTTTTGTAAAGAAGACAATGTCTAATACTTTTTGTCACTTTTGTTTATGTCTAGTAGCTGAACCTTAGCTCCTATCATGTTTGTCTTTTGAAAACCTTAGTAGGTTGTAAGAATTTTAAACTTAATGGTTTTCGTATGTGCGTCAAGTTTCGTTTGATGGTATATATTATGTATTTTGAAATGCGACGTGTTAAAAATGAAATTTTGATTGTGAAAAACAGGGGACCGCTCGTAGTATGAACGGGTCATGCCCAAATTTCGTTAGATATAGTATGTCATTAATTAAATTTTAAACGGAAAAATTCTAGGTGTTACAAGTTGGTATCAGAGCCTAGGTTTGAGGGATTTAAGCATCAAGTGCTTGAACTCAAACCGAAAGCTCGTACGAAGTGTGTGTTCATTCCATGACGCGAAGCAAGTAAGTATCTTTAAAGTTAGAATTTTGCATAACGAATAATTTAGTTACGAAGTGTTATGGGATTGTTGCGGGATGTTACCGAAGGGTGTGGGATGAATCGGGTCAATTTGTGATATTGTGGGTCAGTTTGGGTTGGAACGGGTCGGAAAATGGCTGCAAAATATGAAAAATCAGCCATAGCATGCTAGGCGTCACCGTAGCTTACGGCGGTCGCTGTAGCTTACGGTGGACCCTGAGATGATTTTGCCACCGTAAGGCAGTAGCTCAGGGCCATAAGGAAATAAACGCCACCGTAAGCTACGGTAGCCACCGTAGCTTACGGTGGAGACCATTTTCAGCCAATTTGAAATATGTTGTTCTGTTTGTTGTTTTTATCATACGGAAAGTATCAAGAACGTTATAATGAGATTCTAAAGGTTAAGAAAAGTGACACTAAGATATGTAGAAGAAAGAATACCATAATGTTGGTTGTCAGAAATGCCGTGTTTCCAAAGGAAGTTTGAGGATGTATTTTGTCGCAAGTATTTTTACATATTAAAAAGAACGAGAGCTATGCATTACTATTTTGATTACATGATAGAAAGAATGAATGAATGTTAAAATAAAGAAAGATGTCTATGTGTAGATGGAGGATAGTAGAGGCACGAATGATGACGAATCGGCACAACAAGAACAACTAAAAACTATGATTTTGGAAGAGGTTGGAAAGGAAATCCAGGCAAATATTCCTCGGTTAGCCCAAGAAGTGGAGAGTCATGTGTTGGAAGTGGTGGAAACGATGATGGCGAGTAAGATGGACGAGTTAAAAGGGATGATTGGTGAAATACAAGGAAAGAAGGGGACTCGCAAATGCACATACAAGGAATTTATGGCGTGTAATCCTTTACCCTATAAAGGAGAGATTGATCCTATTGCATGTCAAAGATGGATCGCAAGCACGGAGGCGGTGTTCGTGAGGAGCCACTGTGAAAAAGAAGATCAAGTAATGTTTGCCACTGGCTTGTTACAACTACAAGCTAAAGATTGGTGGGATGCTTTTTGTAAAGAAATTGGTGAAGAAAAAATTCAAGCCTTGACATGGCAAGAGTTCAAAGAACCTTTCGTAAAGTATCACTGCCCGCAATCTGCCATCGATAGGATCCAAGAAGATTTCTTGCGTCTTCGTCAAAAAGACGAAACAATTGATGAAATCACCAACTCATTTCTCGACAAGCTGAAATTTTGTCAAGAGATAGCAGGAACGGAAAGAATGAAGATAATTCGCTATCATAGCATGCTAAAAGCTGAGTATAGGGAGTTTATAACTCCCTCTAAATGTGAAACCTTGAACGAGCTCATTAATTGGGTCCGAGATAGGGAGATCGAACTAAGAAGGCAAGCAGAAAGAGGCGAGAAGAGAGCATCTGAGAATGTTCCCAACTCAAGCCCGTCAAAGAAACAGAAATTTCAAGATCATGGCAAGAAGGATAAGGCGAAAGGTAGCATCCCTAAATGCAAGACTTGTGGAAAGTTACACACGGGGGAGTGCTTGAAGGGAAAGAAGGGGTGTTACAATTGTGGTCAAGAGGGACATCCATACTATAGATGTCCTAATCCTACCCGAACGTGTTATAACTGTTTCTAACCGGGTCATATTAAGGCTGAAGGTTCCAAGCTTCAACAGAAAACTGATAAGGAAGTAAGAAAGGAGGAAGTCCCAAGAGCTAAGGGGAGAATGTTTCAGATTTCGACTAAAGAAGCAAAGGACCACCCGAATGTTGTGTCAGGTATATTCTTATTGAACTTGATACCTACATATGTGGTATTTGATACCGGAACCAGTAGATCGTTGTATCAAGTGAATTAGTATCACACCCCTCTTTTAGAATCGAAAGAATGCATGTGCCCTTAGAAGTAGAAATAGCGGATAGTAAGAGTTATTTGTTACACGAAGTTTGTAGAAATCGTGAAATCATCGTTGAAGATGAGAAGTTTGCCATTGATCTTATTCCCATGGTATTGGGAGAATTCAAGGTTGTAGTTGGCATGGATTGGCTAGCCAAACATTATGCTGAAATTCAATGCGAGAAAAAGGTGATTCATGTATTAACACCGGGAGGAAAACGAGTGAGTATACAAGGGGAAAGGAATGTTAATTCGAAACTTTATTCTATAGTCCAAGCATTCAAGTATGTACGAAATGGAAGCAAGGCATTTCTAACTTACGTGATAGATACTAACCAGGATACCCCTAGGATAGAAGAGGTTGAAGTTGTGAACGAATTTCTTGATGTATTTCCGGAAGATTTGCCAGGGCTTCCACCAGAACGTGAGGTGGATTTTAAGATTGAATTGTATCCCGATGCCAAACCCGTAGCCAAAGCTCCTTATAGGTTGGCCCCAACTGAAATGCGGGAGTTAATGGTTCAGATACAAGAGTTACACGACAAGGAATTTATACGCCCGAGCGTATCGCCTGTTCTTTTTGTCAAAAAGAAAGATGGTTCGATGCGCATGTGCATCGACTATCGAGAGTTAAATAAGCTAACGGTGAAAACCGTTACCCGTTGCCCCGAATCGATGATCTCTTTGATCAGTTACAAGGGGCAAGTTGGTTTTCAAAAATTGATTTACGGTCCGCGTACCATCAGTTAAGGGTACGGGATGAGGATGTGGTGAAGACGACATTCAGAACACGATACGGACATTACGAGTTCTTAGTAATGTCCTTTGGGTTCACGAACGCGCCCGCCACGTTCATGGATCTTATGAATCGAGTTTGTCGGGCCATGTTAGACAAATTCGTTAAAGTTTTTAGTGATGATATCTTGGTTTATTCCCGAAGTAAAGCCGAACATGCGTACCATTTGCGTGAAATTCTTAAAGTGCTCCGCAAGGAGAAATTCTACGCGAAATTCTCTAAGTGTGCTTTTTGGCTTAGAGAAGTACAATTTCTCGGTCATGTGATTAATGCGGATGGTATCCTAGTAGATCCGTCAAAAATGGAAGCTGTTATGAAGTGGGTACCTCCGAAGAACCCAAGCGAAGTGAGAAGCTTTTTGGGTTTAGCAGGCTATTATAGGAGGTTTATTCAAGACTTTTCTAAATTGGCCCTGCCGTTGACCAAGTTAACAAAGAAGAATGAGAAGTTTACATGGGGTACAGATCAAGAGAAAGCATTTCAAACTCTGAAGAGAAACTGTCAAGCTCCCGGTATTAACCCTACCTGATGGAACGGAAGACTTGGTTGTGTTTACTGATGCATCACACCAAGGGTTAGTATGTGTCTTAATGCAAAGGGGTAGAGTCATTGCTTATGCTTCAAGTCAATTGAAACCACATGAAAGTAATTATCCAACCCATGACTTGGAATTAGCAGCAGTAGTGTTTACTTTGAAGATATGGATACATTATCTATACGGAACAAAAAGCACAATTTATTCTGACCACAAAAGCCTTAAATACTTTTTTCGAGCAAAAGGATTTAAATATGAGGCAACGAAGGTGGTTAGAACTTCTTAAAGATTATGATTGTGAAATCCTTTACCATCCGGGCAAGGCAATTGTAGTGGCCAATGCCCTGAGCTGAAAGGATTATCCGCCTCCAATTCAAGTGAAGTCCATGAAAATGGTAGTTACACCTCGATTTCTCGAAATGATCAAGGAAGCCCAAATCAAATCGCTGAGCGGAATGGATTCAAAGAAGGAAAGAACAAAGGGGTTTGTTGAAAAATTAGAAGAAAGACCCAATGGAATTAAATCAATGTATGGCCGGATATGGATACCTTGATTTAGTGAAGCAAAAGACGTGATACTCGAAGAAGCTCACAAGTCCCGATTTTCGGTTCATCCAGGAGCTACAAAAATTATCTGGATTTGAAGAAAAGCAATTGGTGGCCCGGGATGAAACGGGATATTGTAAAATATGTTGCAAAGTGTCGAACTTGTTCCAAAGTTAAGGCGGAACACCAGAAACCTTGTGGCATGATTCAATCATTGGAAATTCCGGTGTGGAAATGGGAAAATGTGACTATGGATCTTGTAACTAAACTCCCAAAGATAAAGAAAGGGCATGATGCCATATGGGTGGTCGTAGATCGACTCACCAAAAGCGCTCACTTTTTACCTACCCGGGAAACCGCTACCTCAGAAAAATTGGCGAAAATTTATGTAAACGAGATTATATCTCGTCACGGGGTACTCGTATCCATTATTTCAGATTGAGATATCCGATTCACATCTCGATTTTGGCAAAAGTTTCATGATGAGATCGGTATAAAATTACATTTCAGTACCACCTACCACCCTCAAACGACTGGTCAATCCGAACGGACCATCCAAACGCTCGTTGATATGTTAAGAGAGTGCGTGATGGATTTTGGGGGAAGCTGGGATGATCATCTACCCTTGGTAGAATTTTCATATAATAATAGCTATCATAGTGGTGTACAAATGACCCCTTATGAAATGCTATACAGAAGGAAATGTCGGACTCCCATATGTTGGGAAGATGTGGGACAAAGAGAAATTGCACCCAGCGACGTAGTAGCCATAACTAACGAGAAGATTGATCTTATACGGGCTAGATTAAAGGCGGCACAGGATCGACAAGCAGCATATGCAAATCACAGAAGACGCCCTCTTGAATTCCAAGTTGGGGATTATATGTATTTGAAAGTATCCCCATGGAAGGGCGTAATACGTTTTCAAAAGCGAGGGAAATTGGGTCCGCGATACATAGGACCTTTTAAGGTTCTAGCACGAGTTGGAAGGGTAGCATATCAATTGGATTTACCGTCAGCTTTAGAAGGGATTCATAATACGTTCCATGTATCTCAACTAAGGAAATGTCTATCGGATGAAACTGCTTACGTATCTCACGATGATACTGAATTAGATGAACGTATGAATTACGTTGAAAGACCAATAGCTATTAAGGATTCCAAGACAACGCATCTTCGAAACAAGACCATTAGACAAGTTTTAGTCCAATGGCAACACAGAAAGGGTTCGGAGCTAACTTGGGAATCGGAAGAAGATATGCGGAAAGACTATCCAGCACTATTTGGTACGTATTTAAGTTTCGGGGACGAAACTTCTTTTAAGGGGGGTAGATTTGTAACACCCCAAAAATGGTAAATTATGCATAATCGTTAAAATTAATTATAAAAGTTATGTAGTTAAAGAATGTGTTCTGATATATGCCTAAGAATGGAAAATGCCTAGAAATAAATAAACACCTAATCTAGAGGGACTAAACATGGCCAAATGAAAAAAAGATAGTATTTAAAATAAATAAACTCAAAACAAACACATTGGGTGTGTGTTTGAGTTCAACCAAACCAAAGAAAAAAGGGGTAAATCCTAGTTGAATCAAAATCAAGCTAATTGGAGAGGGAATTCAGTGTAAAATCGGTGCATGAAACTCGATTGTTGATCATCTTAACCTTCTTAACAAACGGTAAGTCGAATTTTGGTGATTTGATGATCATGAAGAAAATGGCTTTTAACCAATCTTGAAGATATATGAGAAATTGAATGATTTTCAGTTAGATTAGCACTATAGAACAAGAATTATGTTTGAGATTTCTCATCTTAGTGATTTATGTGGGAAAACCCAATTGTATGAATGGATGATGATGGATGATTAATGTGTAGGAGTAATAATTGTTGTAATGTTGTGATGAAAACATGCATAATATGTATCTTTGATAAATAGGTTGTTAAAACAATGAATAATTATGTGAAATTGTTGATTTTGTTGAAGAATGTTATGAATTAGTTGAATCATGAATTGAACACTTGTACATGATGCATTGACAGTAGTACACATGCCAAATGTTCGACAAAATGCCTCAACTAGAAATTCTACATTTTTTACTTGAACCACATATGTGATGATCATGTTTTAAGTATGTACATAACACTTGTATTGAGTTATGATGCTTTATCCCAAAAGTACTCATGATAAGTAAGAATGGAATGAAAAGATCTTAACGTAAACGTGATTATGTATAGGGATAAAGGAAGAGAGTTCGAATCACACAAAGCAAGGAGGAAATCAAGACCGAGGTACGCTACTTGTACAATTCATGGTTTTATTATATTATTGTTTTACCATATGATTTGATAATTGAATCGATCATGAAAAGTACTTGTGTAGAACTCATTAAATGGGTCGAATATGTTGGTTTAGAATGCAAGAGAATGAATTTTGTGTGTGGACCATTTTATGAATGGGTCAAAAGAATTAGAATGTAAGAATGAAAATGATGGTATGAAGCTCCATTTTTGGAACATACTTATGTGCAAGAATGATGGTATCAAAGTAATTAGTAACTTGTAAGTTCGCGGATGTCATAATGGCTATAAATCCGTGAGTTGAAATCTTGAGTTAAAAAGAAAGAAATTTAGTTTTAATGAAGTTTACTTTGTTGTGGTGATGTAGGTAAATCTCAAGTTTAAATATCAAGCTTCGTCCGGTTCGAACACGCTTCAAAGCCCGTCACATGTTCCACTACTTTTGTAAAGAAGACAATGTCTAATACTTTTTGTCACTTTTGTTTATGTCTAGTAGCTAAACCTTAGCTCCTATCATGTTTGTCTCTTGAAAACCTTAGTAGGTTGTAAGTATTTTAAACTTAATGGTTTTCGTATGTGCGTCAAGGTTCGTTTGATGGTATATATTATGTCTTTTGAAATGCGTCGTGTTAAAAATGAAATTTTGATTGTGAAAAACAGGGGACCGCTCGTAGTACGAACGGGTCATGCCCAAATTTCGTTAGATATAGTATGTCATTAATTAAATTTTAAACGGAAAAATTTTGGGCGTTACATCAGCGCACCAGAATTATATTCATCTTACGGTCCGTAAGCACCAAGGACTTACGGTCCGTATGAGGTTGCCAGGAAAGTTATTTTGAGAATTTCATAACTTTAGTCCTTGGACTTTGATTCTTTGGCCCATTGGCACTTTTAGTCCCTCTCCTTCCTCGTAGATGGCATTAGTCGTAGATCCGGGACGCGTTTTAGTTAACCCATAGTAATAATTTCTCTCTCCTTCCCAGAGTCGGGATTAATCGGAGATTCAGAACACGTTTCAGTGAACGTACATTGTAGGTCCTTCCTCCTTCCACATAGTCGGGATTATAGCTGGAGGTTTCTCCCTCCACATAGTCGTGATTAGTTGGAGAATTGGACACGTGTCGTTACGTAGTTGGATGAAATTTTTGGGGTGTTACAATGCTCTTAAAAAACCATAATACACAAATTAAAACCTAAAATTTGTAAGCTAATACATAAATTAAAACCTAGAAGTTGTAACCTAGTACATAAATTAAGACTAGAGGTTGATCAACTACAATTCTAAACATTAGGACTTGAAAACTAAGATGAGAACACTGAGATTTTAGCTAATCTAGATTGTGTTAGGTATCAAATAATAGTAGAGGGGGTCAATTGTAATATTAGCAAAGTAGGAGAATCACACATGTACACTTGTATTAGTTCTATTATATAGTTAAACACCATCTGATGAATGAAAAAGGTATCGATGATTTGAGAGTTTACTTCTTCTTCTCTGTGTTTCTTTCTTTTTTTAGGGTAACAACGGTATTCTACTACAACAATTGAATTAAGGCTTAACAACCAGATGTGGATAACTTTGAATTAGGTCAACAATCAAGCATTTTGAAGAATTTTAACAAGCAACAACCAACAACAACGATTACAGCAACAATCGGTTAACCAGACAATGGGCTTCAGAGTTCGCACTGGAGTTCGATTTCAAAGTCGGTTCATAGCAGCAACAATTTTTTATTGGAATATAAACCAGTTGGGGGTTTCAAATTCAGCAGCAAATCAACATCGCAAAGGAGCAGATTATAGCTTGTACACAATAAGGTATTGTCAGAGATTATTGTGATTCATTCCTGATCTTGTTCAATCAGGTTAATAATTGTGAAGAATTGACGGATTTCTATGCTATCTACCTCTTTATATGTGGTTTAAAACCAAGAATTAGGAACATCTTTGTCAAATGGAATCAATATAGCTATTTTAAAGTGGAAGATGTCATATCTTTGGCTTTGAAAATAGATATCAATAATCTGAGTGATTCTTTCTCTCTATTCGGCCCGAGTCTTTTTTTTACATGGAAGGATTAGGGTTCAATTTTTAGAAAAGTCTTTGGGAATTAATGGAAGGTAATGAATGTTTTGAGAATGGAAAAATTCAAGAAGTTGATATTGTTCAAGAAACGATTGAAGATGAAGTAATTGATAAGTCTATTATTTTTGTTCAAGAACTCGGTGATAATGAGTTTCTAGGAACAGATTTTGCAAAGGATTTACATGGTAGTGACTAGTGAGTCTTTAAATCAAGATTTGAGTATTCAAGCACTTACTAATGGTAATGATTCAAATTGAAAAGATGATAATGATAATTAGGTTCATATGGTCCTTTTCTAATGACACGCTAGAAGATGATCAATAAGAGGGTGGTACTTCAAAACAATATAAAAGTGGTGAAAATGCATGGGTTGATCCAGAAATAAGGAAGAAGAAATCAGTTTCCTTGTTTTTACCTAATGTAACAGTCATGAATAAGTGTCTTGGGTCAGACCATCAGGTGATATTGGGTAAGCATGTTAGAGTCTTGAGTTTATGGAAAGTATTAGGTTCACTAAAAAAGAAGAAACGAGTAAAGTAGATAGATACGGGTTTGGTTTTGTAACATGGGATGTGAAGGGGGTGTTATTGTGGCATCATAAAATGGATCATTTCTTGTGGTCAATTTAGAGGGTGTACTTGGCTAAGTAGGCTATGATTTAAAGCGATTTAATGTGACCAAGACTAAGGAAACCTGGCAATTAAGTGTTGAATGTGGTTAGAAATTTTGAATGGAACCGGGTTTGCTATGTGTTTCGGCTTGTGTTAGTTCGGTTGAAGGCTCTTTTACGAAGGAATTAGCTCTCATGGTTATTATAAAGAAAGACGAATATAGGAATCTGAAATTGAAGCTTGTTAATAGAAATCATATTTTATATAGAGAGCATAATGGAAGTTCTTCAGTTAACGGGAAAAGAATCAGTTTGGTGGACTTCCTAGGTTTATTGAATCTGTTTTTTTTATGAGAGTGATTCTCTTAAGGCTGTGAATATACAAGAACCATGGAAGTTTAATGGAAGTTAGATTCATGAAGAGTTTAGTGGTAAACTGAAGGCAATAGGTAGTGTTGATTCAAGAAATGGTGAAAAAGAAGTTGACATAAATCAAATTCAGTATATTATAGTTTCTTTTGTTGAGTTGGATATCACATCTGTAATTGAGGTTTCTAATAACCTGAACAATTTAAAGGGTCACTTGAGTGGGTTGAGGAATAATTGGAACAAAGAATTTGAGATTCTAAATCAAAGGATCATGAAAGAAGAAACAAAAAATGAAACTGATGTATTAGTGGAACATTTTAACATTCATATCGAAGGACTAGTGACAACAAGAATGTTTTGCAACTTCTATCTTGCTTTCGAGTACATGGAACATGATTTGGCTGCATATGCTGCTAGTTCTACAACCCAATTTTCAGAGTCCAATTTGTTCTACAACACAATTTTCAGAGTCCAGTTGATAGTTAAAATGACCAAACATGTGAAGAGTTCGAGATCTAAAGTTAAATGTGTTGTGGAAGTCGTTTCAATGATCACAGTTCAACCATCAAGACTTGATGAAGCACACAAATTTTCACAATTTGGTTTTGATAGTTTTGATTAGCACATTTGTTTTTTTTTTACATTTGATAAAAACTGTTAATTTTTTTCCTTATTTCGATTTTTGGGAACAAAAATCGTTTGAGGAGGGAGTAATGTTAGGTATCAAATAATAGTAGAGGTATCAAATAATAGTAGAGGGGTCAATTGTAATAATAGCAAAGTTAGAGGATCACACATGTACACTTGTATTAGTTCTAATTTTGTACTTAACAACCATCTCTGATGAATGAAAAGAGTATCGATGATTTGAGAATCTACTCCTTCTTCTCTATGTTTCTTTCTTCTCATTATCGATCACAAACTAATACGTAACAAATTGCGCGTGTGGGGGGGGGGGGATGAGTAGATTTGATAGTTGGATTATGCATATTGCTGTAGATAAAAATTTTCTTTGCCTTTTGACATACATATTGTGGTCTAAATCTAAAGATGGTTCCTAATTCAAGGGTCAGGATATACTAGGAAGCTGTTTTGGCTAGGAAGGCTACTAATTAATCTTCACCATCAATTGATTAATCAAAGACTTTGATTAAATGGGTATAATTGATAAAAAAAGGAGGCGTGTGAGATTGTGTATGAGTATTCTAGTCAATCCAAAGTAATAGTTTCTCTCTCCTCCAATCCCCCCGTTTTTAAACGTTAATAACTCTTTCATACCATATTATTTTTTTATAAAAATTGCACCAAAAAACGGTGTTTTTTATCTTTAAAACGAGTATACTATTGCTATATTTTTGAAAAAAAAAAATTCGAAAACTCAGATGCATAAAATGCAATGGACAAAAAACATAAAAAATGACTTCTTTTTTTTTCTAAAACGCAATTGACAAAAAACACAAAGAAATGTGTTGTTTCTAAAACACAATAGCTGAAAAACACAAAAAATGTTTTTTTTTTTTTTTTTTTTTTTGTAAAACGCAATGGCCTAAAACCACAAAAAAATGTCTTTTTTCTAAAACGCAATAGCCAGAAAACACAAAAAATGTCTTTTTTCTAAAGCGCAATGGGCAGAAAATACCTTCTTTCTAAAACGCAATAGCTAGAAAACACAAAGATATGTCTTTTTTCTAAAATACAATGGAAAGAAAACACAAAAAATGTCTTTTTTTTTCTAAAACGCAATGGTCAGAAAACACATTTTTTTTTCTAAAACGCAATGGCTAGAAAACAAAAAAAAATGTCTTTTTTCTAAAACGGAATGGACTAAAAACACATAAAATGTGTTTTACCTAAAACGCAATGGACTAAAAACACAATAAAATTTGTTTTTTCTAAAATGCAATGGACTGAAAATACAAAAAAAAAATGTTTTTTTTCATTTCTTTGTAAAACGCAATGACTCAATTCAAAAACCCAGATTTTAAAAATGTAATTCAAAATTTTCTTAAATAGATCAAAGTCGATTTCTTCATATTTTTTTCAACGATTGACGAAATTTGAATGCTAGAAACACGTATTAGCGATCGAATCGAACGAATCGAATGATTCACTTCAAAATCACGGGAAAAAATGAGATATTGAATGAAATTAAACTGGGTTTCTTCAAAAAAAAAAGTTGAAGAGCACGTTGATTGGGTGTTTGAATCATTGATTGGTAACAAAAATCGCACTATAATGTAGTGATTATTGAGATAGAAAGTGAAGAAAAGGTTGAAGATGGTGGGTTTTGAAGTTACAGAGAGAAAAGAAGGAAAAACATTAGATAAAATTGACTAACATACCCTTTCTTTTATTTTTAAATTTTGACACATGTCATAATTATATTACTTTCTATTCTTTCTAGATAAATTAAACTTCATATTTAATCATTTGGGTGAGGATCAAATAGAAATTTTATTTTGGCTAGGAAGGATAGGAAGTAATAGGATTATGACATGTGACAAAATTTAAAATAAAAAGGAATGGTATTTTAGTCAATCGTATCCAATTTTCTTCCTTCTTCTCCCCAGTAACTTCAAAACCCACCATTTTCAAAACCCACCATCTTCAACATTTTCTTCACTTACTATCTCAATAATCACTATATTATAGTGCGATTTTCGTCACCAATCAATGATTCAAACACCCAATCAACGTGTTCTTCAACTTTTTTGAAGAAACCCAGTTTAATTTCATACAAAATCTCGTTTTTTCCCTGTAATTTTGAAGCGAATCACTCGATTCGTTTGATTCGATTGCTAATAAGTGTTTGTAACATTCAAATTTCGTCAATCAGTGAAGAAAATTCGAAGGAATCTATGTAAGAAATTTTTTAATCTCATTTTTACGATCTTGGCGGGGGTCCGGGGGCAGCGCCCCTGGGAGCAGGGTCCAAGGGGCAGCAGCCCCTGGCGGGGTCCAGAAATTGCCTCATTTCGAAGACACAAATTCGTAGGTAAAACACATTTTTGAAGTGTTTTCTGGCCATTGCGTTTTAGAACTAAGACATTTTTATATGTTTTCTAGCCATTGCGTTTCATAAAAACACATTTTTGAAGTGTTTTTAGTCATTGCGTTTTAGGTAAATAAATAGATGGTCAAGATTACTTCCTAGACTTTCTACCCAAATAAACTTTCTATTATATCGTAACCCTTAATCATATTCCTCTAGTTCAAATCATATCTAATATAATTTTAAACATACTAGTTGATGCCCCGCCCGCATTGCGGGGCGATTACCGAATAATTCTCAACCAATTAAAAAAAACAGTACTATAGTTTTGTTAGAAAGGAAAACTAAAATGATGACAAGATCGTAATTTTTAGCGGGGGTAAAATCGTAATTTTTAGCTAGGGGAAAACCATATTTTTATTTTGAACTGGGGAAAAACGTAATTTTGAATTGAAGGTGAAAGCGTAATTTTGAACCGAGGGTGAAAGCATAATTTTGAACCGAGGGGAAAATCAATTCATTCATTACAGAAAAGACAAAAAATAAAGCAAAATAAGTTGTGTATATGATGCGTGTCAGTGTGTATATATTTTTGATGTATATTTAAGCCCTTTTTACACTTTTAGCCAAGTTTTAAATTTATAAAACACGATATTTACTAACACTAAACACACATATGGGCAAGTGCACCCATCGTGGACGTAGTATAGTGTTGGTAAGATACCGAGGTCGTCCAAGGACACAAGAGCTTTTAATACCGGTTTATCCTCAACGTCTAATCAAATCAAAAAGGTTAGAAAAATGTTTTAAACTAAGAAAAATAAAAACTAACTAAATGCTGAAAATAAAAATAAAATAAAAACAGATAGACAAGATGAATCACTTGGATCCGACATGTGTATTAGTATAACCTTTGATTATTTTCGCACTTTTGCACTTATTTAAGAGATTATCTTAGTTATTGTAGTAGGCCCCTCTTTTGAAGGCGACGTTACCCTCAACCCAGTAGTTTGAGTCAGCAAGGATACAATCCTAAAGGGTCGGATTATTGAAAGATAATGAATTAAGTTATTAATGCAAATTATGGTAGGCCCCGCTTTTGGCGGTGACGTTACCCTCGGCTAAGTAGTCTGAGTCAGCAGGGATACAGTCCTAAATAGCCGGGTTATAGTATTAATAGTAGTTAACTTATGAGGGGGTCAAAGAGTTTGGATCCCCGCCATCCAATACCTATGGGCATTGAAGGAGATCCTACTAAATTTGACCCAGGTCCCAAGCAGGACCTCTAAACGCTGAACAAGGGCAAGACCTTTACCAAACCGTTCCCTTAACCCCCGA
Source organism: Helianthus annuus (assembly GCF_002127325.2). Taxonomy (NCBI): domain Eukaryota; kingdom Viridiplantae; phylum Streptophyta; class Magnoliopsida; order Asterales; family Asteraceae; genus Helianthus; species Helianthus annuus. The sequence continues at coordinate 123,420,963 of NC_035437.2, forward strand.
CCAGGTAGCCAACATATCTCCATATAGACCGTGGAGATATGAATGGTGAAAATCTTTTATTTTATATAGACAGTAAAATAATGCCAAGACACCACGGACAAACGATAAGGAAAGATCACCTTCAACATAAGTAACTAGTTATTAAAGTCATTAATACAAAACCAAATAAAAAGTGCAAAAGATTAAAAATAAAAAGTATTATACTAAACACTTGTCTTCACCAAGTGATGTAAGAGACTTAGGCAAACATGGCCTTGATTGTCAAGAACTCTTACGATCAATCTTGGATCCCGAGACGACTCACACACTCTACGATGGACAATGGATGATGGTGGTGGATGATGGTGTTATGGTGGTGGTGGGTGGTGGATGAGGTGTGAGAGAGGTGGTGTGCCAAGGGATGAGGGAGAATGAAACCAAGCTCCTCTATTTATAGGCTGGACAGAACGCTGGACACGGCCCCGTGTCCACTGGACACGGCCCCGTGCCCGTCTGACACTCTCTCTCTTCATTAATTGTAATTGCGAATTACAATTAATGCGCCTGCTGTACTTTCAACACGCCCCCGTGCCCGCTGGGCACGGCCCCGTGGTGAGCAATGGAAGCTTCTACTAGTTTGTCTTTTCTGCTGCTTCCTGGGCACGCCCCCGTGTTCGCTGGACACGGGGCGTGTTCAGACTCTGTTTTCTTCTCTTTGTTTTGGGAGGTGCCGTTGAGGGTCCGGGCAGTCCACTTTTGTTCCTTTTCTTGTATTTATGGTAGAATTAGTGGTCTTTTTGCTTCTTTTGTGATTTTGAGCTCATTTCATCCTGAAAATACAAAAGGAAGACAAAAACACTCTTTTTCCAACATTAGTACTTAAAAAGGGTTAGTTTTATGCCTTAATTGATGTGTTTTATATGTTGCATTTTACACACATCAAATACCCCCACACTTGAACTTTTGCTTGTCCTCAAGCAAAACTCTTTTAATGTGGCTTACACTCCCAAATGGAATAGGTAGAAGAGAAGTTTTTTAGCTTGTCCTAGAGTGTCGGGAATCCAAGGTTTTTATAGGTTTTATTTTTATTTTATTTACAATCCTATTCGTCATGATTTATTTTGAACTTTTCATAAGATAAACTACTTATTTTGGTATAACATGACTTATTAAAATTCCATTTATATACAAGTTCACATACCTCACGGGAGATCACTCAACACTCGGCCGAAGGTGTATATTTAAGTGAATCGCTCGAGAGCGGCACGGACTTACGTTTTCCATAGGCTTGCCAAGCGATCAATCCTCCTCCTTTTTAACTTTTTACCTTTGTAAATATCAAGAGGACTTTTGGGGTGAAGGCTTGGGTTTAAAGGTGGGTGGTTGGTTAGTGGTTAGTAAAAAGGGCGAAAATCGTAACAAGTGTCGGTTTTCATACCTTGACATTTATTTTTGAAGTATTTCTCCAAACAAGCTTTTGTAGCTTTTGTTTGTTTTTGACTTCATTATTCATTTTTTTTTTCGTCACGTAGAGGGTATGTTTATGAAAAACCGAGCTTGTTACTAAAATAAGGGTGAAAAAATGAAAAAGGTTTTTTTTTTTTTTTTTTTTTGTGGGTAAAAAAAATTGTTTTGGGGGTAATGAAATGAAAGGTTTAGGCTCAAAGGGGTTTTTCTAGGGGGATTTTGGGTAGGTAAAAAAAATGAAAAATAATGGTTTTGAAAGAAAAATAGTTAGTCCTAATGCCTCCATCATTTACTTACTTGGGTTTAAGTTGGTAAGGACCGGGAATGTATCGTCGTGGCAAGTTCTAGATTTGTAAAGACCGAGCGGCTATTCACACAAGAAACGAAAAATGAGCATTTAATCTAAATATGTATATTTTTATGCTCAATAAAGGCTCAAAACTCACTTTTGTGGGAATGGGTTTTTAATGTGACCAAGCATATATAATCGAATTTTAGCTAGACTTGTTATACCGTTTCGTAATTTTCTTATGTTAGTTCTTTTTATCACGACGCTATCGGTTGTAAAATAAAAAAAATATATAACCCTTTTATAACTTGTTATTCCCAACTTAAACTAAGACAAGTAAATAAAAAAAAATGAAAAAGTTTTTTGAAAAAAATTTGGGGTGTTTAGCGGTTCCAATAGAGTTTTGTGTAAGGCTTGTTTTAGGATTTTGCAAAATTTCAAGGTTTTAGCATCCCCCCCACACTTAAATTACACATTGTCCTCAATGTGTCCAAAAATAAAGTTTTTGGTTGATTAGAATGTGAAAAAGTGTGTTTAAAAACAAAGATTTGTGTTACTGGCACTCTGGACACGGCCCCGTGTTGACCGGGCACGGCCCCGTGGTCAAGTGCCAGTAACAAAAATTATAGAAGTGAAACAGAAGCCTGGACACGGGGGCGTGTCCGCTGAACACGGCCCGTGTCCAGTTACCTGAACTGGGTGATTTCCTGCAGGGGGCTCAGCACGGGGCCGTGTTGGTTGGGCACGGCCCGTGTGGAGCCTTCTGTTATGGAGATTTTTGTCGGTTTGTTCTGTTCTTCTGCATGGTTCCATTTTTTCTCGTTCCCTTTTTTCATCCATTACCACCATGAGTCCATTTTATTCTGCAAAAACTAAAAGATTAAACTAAACTAAGGATAGGTCCGCGGAATGCCTCCGTGGTGCGCCACGTTTATAAGGGTCTTTGGCTAGACCCGATTCCCGGTCACACGTCTTTTGATTGGGGTGCCTTGCCTCCCAAGTTACACCGTCGGAGAGCGGCATCCAAGCTTGAATCAATAACCTTCATGTAGTGGACCGGGTCGTCATCCTCTATTCTCTTCCCAACTCCAAATTTTACCTCATCGTCCCCATATCTCAAAGTTAGTGTCCCGTCATTCATGTCCACCACTGCTTGTGCGGTGGCAAGGAAGGGTCTCCCTAGAATAAGGGGGACCTCCGTGTCTTCTTCCATGTCGAGTATGACAAAGTCAACAGGATAAACAAATCTGTTTACCCTTACCAAGACATTTTCGATGACACCTTGCGGGAATTTGACCGATCGATCAGCGAGTTGTATGCTTATTTTTGTGGGGCTCGTGGTTCCCAAGCCAAGCCTTTTGAACATTGAAGAGGGCATGAGGTTAATGCTAGCTCCTAAGTCGGCCAAGGCATTGCGAACGGGTGATTCCCCTATTGAGCATGGAATTGTGAAACTTCCGGGATCGATCTTCTTTTGTGGTAGTTTATTGAGTACGAGGGCAGAGCATTCTTCGCCTAAATTAACTAATTGCAAATTTTCAATTTTCTTTTTATGTGTAAGGAAGTCCCTCATAAATTTAGAGTATTTGGGCATTTGGGTTAGGACTTCGATAAAAGGAATATTGACATGCAATTGTTTTAGCAAACTTTCGAATTTTGCGAATTGCTCATTGGTTTTTTGACGAATTAACCTACCGGGGTACGGAACTCGAGAGGTCTTGGTAGGCTCTGTTGATGGGGGAGTGTCCTTCTCCTGCAGATGTGTTGGCGTTGATTCTTCCGTTGCTGGAGGTACTTCTGCAGGACCTACGGTGCGGTTTCGTAGTGTGATGAGGTGAACTTGCGCCTTTGGGTTGGTTTCGGTATTGCTAGGTAATGCGCCTTGTGGTCTTTCGGAAAAATTTTGAGCTAGTTGATTTATTTGTTTTTCTATGTTTTGAATGCTAGCTTGTTGATTCCTAAAATTTGATTCTAATTGTAGGAATCTTTCCGAATTTTTCTTATCAGTGTCGGAGACAAGGCGAGATATGGTATCTTCGAGCCTCTCTCTTCCACTTTGTTGAGTGAAATTTTGTGACTCATTTCTTGATTGCTGAAAGTTTGTTTGTTGCGGTTGTTGGTTACTACTATTGCCGGGCTCCCTCCAACCAAGGTTTGGGTGGTTTCGCCATCCTTGGTTGTAGGTCCCCGTTGGAGGACCCGACGGCCTAGGTCTATTATCAATGTAGTTTACCATTTCTTGTTGATCGTCCGTTTCTTTCATGTAACTCCAATTTTCATGTGACCCACCACACCCTTCACAAGCCATGACCGAGACTGTTTTGGTCATTTCTAATTTTTTTATTTTTGAAGAAAGGGCCTCGATTTGGGCTTGTAAAGAGGTGTTTTCGTCTACCTTATGGGCGCCCGGGGCGATAGATTTATTTCCCCGGGGAGTGTGCCACTGAAAATTGGTTTGAGCAATTTCCTCAATCTGATTATATATTTCGTGTGGGCGACGATTACCTAAAAGTCCCCCGGAGCTAGAATCAAGTGTCTGCCTAGTATGTGGCAACAACCCATTGTAGAAAGTGGATACTTGTTGCCATATTGCGAGGCCGTGATGGGGACACTTGCGTAATAGCTCCTTGAACCTTTCCCAAGTTTCATATAAGGATTCCCCGTCCTCTTGTGAGTATGTGTTAATTTCAGCCATTAATTTAGCAGTTTTAGAAGGAGGGAAATACTTATACAGAAATTTTTGGGCTAGTTCATCCCAGGTGTTTACCGATCCAGCCGGGAGGGTGTTGAGCCAAGCTTTCGCCCGGTCTTTTAGTGAGAATGGAAACATACGAAGGCGGATGGCGTCGTTTGATGCTCCATTGATCCGAAAGGTATCACATATTTCTAAGAAATTAGTTATATGTAGATGGGGATCCTCGTCCGCGAGCCCGTGAAAGGTCGCGGAGTTTTGGAGCATTTGTATCAAGTGCGGTCGAAGTTCGAAGTTATTGGCTTCGACATTCGGTGCATTGATAGCGGCGCCTAGATTACCTACGGTGGGCCGTAAGTAATCCATGAGGGTACGTTGGTCCGCCATTGGGGTTGGATCACCCGAAACCTTCTCTTGGTTTTTGGCTTTTAACCGTTTTCTGAGAAAGCGTTCGGGTTCTTCTAATGGCTCCTTTATGTCTTTATTGGAACTGGAGCTCATACACTACGCGAGGTTGGCGTCGGGTTCCAAGTCCTGCAATAAAAACAGAAAAGAATATCGGTCAGAAGGTTCACCACGGCCCCGTGTCGAGCGAACACGGCCCCGTGGTCGTAGTTACAGTGATTGTTTTTCAGATCCCAGTTACTGGAAGTTGGACACGGCCCCGTGTTGCACCGACACGGCCCCGTGTTCAGCCTTCTGTAACTTGAAAAACAAAAAAACTGCCAGTAATGAGGCTGAGCACGGCCCGTGTCCGACCAGGCACGGCCCCGTGCTGAGCTCTGCAGAAGCTGAAAATCTAAAAAAAAAATCCTAAAAATTAAAGAAAAATAAAAAGATGATTAGGCCGTTGATTCCTAACTTTCTTAAAATCCTTGTGTCCCCGGCAACGGCGCCAAAAACTTGATGCGTGTCAGTGTATATATTTTTGATGTATATTTAAGCCATTTTTACACTTTTAGCCAAGTTTTAAATTTATAAAACACGATATTTACTAACACTAAACACACATATGGGCAAGTGCACCCATCGTGGACGTAGTATAGTGTTGGTAAGATACCGAGGTCGTCCAAGGACACAAGAGCTTTTAATACCGGTTTATCCTCAACGTCTAATCAAATCAAAAAGGTTAGAAAAATGTTTTAAACTAAGAAAAATAAAAACTAACTAAATGCTGAAAATAAAAATAAAATAAAAACAGATAGACAAGATGAATCACTTGGATCCGACATGTGTATTAGTATAACCTTTGATTATTTTCGCACTTTTGCACTTATTTAAGAGATTATCTTAGTTATTGTAGTAGGCCCCTCTTTTGAAGGCGACGTTACCCTCAACCCAGTAGTTTGAGTCAGCAAGGATACAATCCTAAAGGGTCGGATTATTGAAAGATAATGAATTAAGTTATTAATGCAAATTATGGTAGGCCCCGCTTTTGGCGGTGACGTTACCCTCGGCTAAGTAGTCTGAGTCAGCAGGGATACAGTCCTAAATAGCCGGGTTATAGTATTAATAGTAGTTAACTTATGAGGGGGTCAAAGAGTTTGGATCCCCGCCATCCAATACCTATGGGCATTGAAGGAGATCCTACTAAATTTGACCCAGGTCCCAAGCAGGACCTCTAAACGCTGAACAAGGGCAAGACCTTTACCAAACCGTTCCCTTAACCCCCGACCAGGTAGCCAACATATCTCCATATAGACCGTGGAGATATGAATGGTGAAAATCTTTTATTTTATATAGACAGTAAAATAATGCCAAGACACCACGGACAAACGATAAGGAAAGATCACCTTCAACATAAGTAACTAGTTATTAAAGTCATTAATACAAAACCAAATAAAAAGTGCAAAAGATTAAAAATAAAAAGTATTATACTAAACACTTGTCTTCACCAAGTGATGTAAGAGACTTAGGCAAACATGGCCTTGATTGTCAAGAACTCTTACGATCAATCTTGGATCCCGAGACGACTCACACACTCTACGATGGACAATGGATGATGGTGGTGGATGATGGTGTTATGGTGGTGGTGGGTGGTGGATGAGGTGTGAGAGAGGTGGTGTGCCAAGGGATGAGGGAGAATGAAACCAAGCTCCTCTATTTATAGGCTGGACAGAACGCTGGACACGGCCCCGTGTCCACTGGACACGGCCCCGTGCCCGTCTGACACTCTCTCTCTTCATTAATTGTAATTGCGAATTACAATTAATGCGCCTGCTGTACTTTCAACACGCCCCCGTGCCCGCTAGGCACGGCCCCGTGGTGAGCAATGGAAGCTTCTACTAGTTTGTCTTTTCTGCTGCTTCCTGGGCACGCCCCCGTGTTCGCTGGACACGGGGCGTGTTCAGACTCTGTTTTCTTCTCTTTGTTTTGGGAGGTGCCGTTGAGGGTCCGGGCAATCCACTTTTGTTCCTTTTCTTGTATTTATGGTAGAATTAGTGGTCTTTTTGCTTCTTTTGTGATTTTAAGCTCATTTCATCCTGAAAATACAAAAGGAAGACAAAAACACTCTTTTTCCAACATTAGTACTTAAAAAGGGTTAGTTTTATGCCTTAATTGATGTGTTTTATATGTTGCATTTTACACACATCAGTATATAAAACCTCATTCAAACGAAATGCAATTTACTTACTGTGTGTATGAAAAGTAATATAAACAGTGCAATTACTTGCATTGCTACGTTTCTACGGGATTTGATGAGCTCGGTATGAACCGGTACGGAAAATACCGTTACCGAAATCCCCAAAAGTGGGTACCGGTACCGAATATACCTGGTACGGTACGGATCGGTACCGGTACCGGGATTGGTACGACACCGGCATTTGAGGGTAAAAACAGATGAATACCGGTGTCGAACCGGTACCAAGAATATACTTGGTTTGGTAAATTCAATACCAATACAGGTACCCGATACCAGCTTATTAATTAGTGATGTTACTATTCTTTAAATTTAATTTTTATTACTATATTCATTCATGTTTAGTTTCGTTTAGTTCTCTTTTTAATATATAGGAATAGGACAATATCTATATAAGACAAATTATAATTTTCAATTTGAGGTTGGGAAAACAATATTTGGTGACGTGCGGTTCAACAAAGACCAATGAAACGTAGATTGTAAATTAGTGGTTCAAAAAATATAGGTCTGTTCGGAAAAAAAATATATTAAATAGGTGTAGTTTTATTTTATGAAACACTCTATCGTATTACCACGTTAGAATCTCGTGTATTATATAGCGTAAATTAGTAAAACTTGGTTTTGTTTTATAATTTTAAATATACGGAATTATAAAAGGCGAAAAAAGGAAAAATGAGAATAACAACTCTTAAATTTGAAAAAAAAAAATAAACAAAATAACGGTATACTAAATTTAATTATAGAAAAGGTAAACTTTAAATAGTGAAAATGCGCGAGTTTAATGAAAACGAAATAAGGAACGCATTAAATGAAATATTACAACAAAAAAAATCTGATAAATTTGAAACGTGTAAGGATCCACATATAAATTAAATGAGTATACGATTTAGGCAAAAAAAATTGTTAGAATTGTGTCATGTGCCTTGTACGACTTTTATTTATTAAGTATAGAGATAGATATAGATATAGAAATAGAGAAGAGAAAGGGATATAGATAGAGATAAAAATTATATAAGATTAACATGTATATTCCTATATTGTGGAAATTAAAATTTAATAGTTAAAATAAAATCTATATCTATCTATACTATATAATAAAAGAAACCATTTTTGGGACACTTGTCATCATATTAGAGCATCTCTTATAGATAATTATTATTTTAATTTAATCTTTTCTAATTAATTATAGATAATCCTTCTACTAAATATTATTTAGTTTAATATCTTATGGATAATTATCATTTAGTTTAATCTTATTCTAATTTATAATATTATTTAGAGTAAATTACGATTTTGGCCCATATGGTTATATCACTTTTACCCTGTTAGCTTAAAAAAGAATTTTTTAACATCCGAGCCCCAACGTATTCTTTTCTAACCCTTTTGGCCCCTAACACTAACCTCATCCATTAAATGTTATTTTTAACATCTGAGCCCCCAACGTTTTCTTTTTTAACCCTTTTGGCCCCTAACACTAACCCCATGCATTAAATGTTAGGGGCCAAGAGGGTTAGAAAAAAAGACGTTAGGGGCCAAAAAGGTTAGAAAAAAAAAGACGGGGGTTTAGATGTTAAAAAATTATTGTTTGGGCTAGACGTTGGGGTTCAAACAGGTTTTACGAAACTTAATATAAAATTAACTGATATACAAGAAGTTTTTAAGATATAACTTTTTATTATTTGATGTATAAAATTAGATTTATTCAATTCGTACAATACACGAGGTTTTTTAAGGATATATATTTTTTATTATTTAGTACAGAAAATTACATTTGTTCAAACCGTGTAATACGCATATTTTTAAAGATGTATTTTTTTTATTATTTGGTATATAAAATTATATTTATTCAAACTGTGTAATAAATGAGGTCTTTAAAGATGTATTATTCTTATTATTTGGTAAACAATATTACATTTATTCAACTCGTGCAGTACACGTGTTTTAAAGATATAACTTTTTTATTTGGTATATAAAATTACATTTATTCAACCCGTACAATGTTGTTCTTATAGATATAACTTTTTATTATTTAATATATAACATTATATTTATTCAACTCGTGCAATAAAGAAGGTTTTTAAAGATATACTATTTTATTATTTAGTATATAAAATTTATTTATTCAACCCGTGTAATACACGGGGTTATAACCTAGTTAATGTAAAAAGTAAATGTGAAAAGGTGATTTTAAGTGACAAGTGATATTCTTTGAAATCCTTTATTATAATAAGGATATTTTCCTTAAACAATAAACATAGAAATCTATAAAACAGAAAATACAATAGGTTAACTGAAAAAAAATAAGTGTAAAATATTAAACTTTTTTACATAGGTATGAAAAATTACGGATATTTTCCCTAGTATTTGGACTTTTGTCATGTATAAATTAACAGGGCCGATTCCATTTTAGTGTCCTAAATCAAACTGAAAATTTAGGCCCCCGAATCCTTTTCAAAGGTCATCTCATAAACCCTCATCCTTTACGAGGGTTTTTTACATATTTTAGTAAAGAACTTTTTGCGATTCCATATAAGAATCTTTCTACAAAGAAAATGGTGCAATAGTAAGGTTTTTCCTAATTATTTAGGAGTATAATAGCTTGTCTTTTAAAAAATAATTTCAACTTCTAGCTTTTGTTTCCAAAGAAAATGGTGTTATGATAAGGTTTTTCCTAATTATCTAGGGTATGATAGCTTGTCTTTCAAAAAATAATTTCAACCTCTAGTTTTTGTTTATTTAAAATGACGGGATTCTTACTCTCAATTTCTATTTGACATTTTAGACCAGAGAAAAGAATATCATAAATTGTTATCTAAGTCTAAATGATGGTAAATTATATATATAACATTTCTGAAAGGTCTTTTAACTACAGGGCGCAGCTGTTAATGGGGGAGGGGAAGCGCACGAGAACTTTTCGCTCAGTAGTGTTATGTATGTACGTTTCGTATATAATTTTTTAGGTATATTCGTTTTTGACCCCCGGTTTTGTAAAATATTTTTTAGATATATTCGTTTTCGCCCCCCCCCCCCCCCCCCCCGGAATATTATATAGCCCAAATAATTATATTTGGCACAAATCGTATTTGTAAACGTGTTTGGAACAATGTATTGTTTATAGCCCAAACAATTAGATACCACAATTCCCTAATTAATACAATTATACAAAGCCCAGCACACCCTATTATTAAAAAAAAAACCCAAAATCATTGTGCTTGCTGGACGCTGCTGGTGCTAGTGGTTGTTGCGCTGCTTGTTCGACTTCGACAGGAGCTTCAATCTTCTTCAATCTTCGACGGATTCTTCTTAAATCTTCATAAGGTACGTGTTTATAATCTTTAGGTTTAATTTAGGGCTGCAATATATGTGATTTTGGTTGAAATTTGGGGTGAAATTGGGGCTGAATTTTTGCCCTAAACTTGTTGAATCTTTCTGTTAACTTGAAATTTGGGGTGATCTGTTAGCTTGATATTAGATTATACTATGGGGAAGAATAAAACTATAACTTCTTTTTTCAAAAGAACGAATGAAGAAAAAGGAGATGGAATTGATAATGAAAACCATGAGATTAAACGTCAATAACCTTCAAGTAGCGAACCGATTAATGAAGCGGATCAAAACATACAACAAGAGCATGATATTCCTCAAAATAAGATTAACATCAATGAAGTGGATGTTAGTAGTCTAGAAAGAGATCCCGCTAAGCAACTCGGAATGTGGAAATATTCGGTTAATATAAGGGAGCCGGTAAGACTAGCTTATATATCATTAGGAGTGTATCAAATAAAAGCTTGAAGAGTATTAGTCTAGAGGTCCAAAGAACAATCTTTATAGATTTAAATATGCTTGGTTTGATATGTTCCCTAATTGGTTAGAGTATTCTCCAACGAGACACAAGGCTTAGGTAGCGTTTGGCATGAAGGAATAGATGGTGGAATGGAATGGATTATTCTGATGGAATAAAAAGAAACATGTTTGGTTATCATGTGGCAATGGAATAGAGCATTCCAAAGGAATGTAACTCTTTCCGTATATAACAATTTCTATTCCTTGGTAAAGAGGTGTTTTTTTCCCATTCCTTCAAGGAATGGAAAAAAATATATATTTATTATTATTATTATTATTATTATTATTATTATTATTATTATATTTATATTAATACTAATATTAATATATATCAATTTTTTATTATTAAGTTTTTACCATGAATATATTATTATTATTATTGAGGCAATTAAATTTTTTCCTTTTAATACAATTGTATTCCGTTACTTTGTCGTTTTTTGTCTATCAAATTGTACAAAGTAATGATTCATTTTATTATACGTAACCAAACATCATTCTATTCACGTATAAGTAACCAAACATCACAATGGAATGGAATGATTCATTTCATTCCATTGTCCATTCCATTACCTCGTCCATTCCATTCCCTCATTCATTCCATTACCACATACCAAACAGACCCTTATTGTTTCCTTTGTTATTTATACAATGATAACCGAATGAGACCACGGTCATAGTGCATTTACTAGTGAAGGATTTGACAATTGGAAAAAAGTCAATGATGGGGATAATTGTCCATTGTTGCAAAACTCTTGTGAAATGTTAGAAAAATAACATGTACAAATTGGTTGAAAGAGTGTATCGGCTAATCTTAACACTTCCAGTTTCGACTACAACAACGGAAAGAGGATTTTCAGCAATAAAATATTTAAGAATCACCTTCGCAATAAGATGTCAGATCGGTATCTAGCAAACAGTATGGTGATTTACATAGAAAAGGAGATTGCTGAGAACTTTGATTCGGAGTCCATAATTGTAGAATTCAAAAATTTTAAAGGAAGATGGGCAGAACTATAATTCTTCATCCAGGTGAACCGGGTACCCACCTCCCTGTCCTTTTTAATGTTTTGGTGTCTTTGTTCAGTTGTTTGTTAAACAATGTTTACTTTTTGAGAACGTTTTTTATTTGATATTAATGTTTGACCCGACCCGACCTGAATCGAATCACCGACGTCTGACCCGAACATATCACCTCGAAACAAAGCAATAGAAATTTTTTTTAGGTTCGGTGATTTCTGACCCCCCGGTGAAAATTTTCAAGCTTCGCCACTGTTTAACTGTGGCGAAAGTCAATCATTTTTTTTTCTTTTTTTTTTTTGTCTTGAATATTTTTGTTGTATTTTATTTTTTTTGTTTTTTTTTTCTTTTTTACCCTTAAGATTCAACATTATCATTCATACCTCTTAGCTTTCTAAAACTTTGTAAAACGTCACTTTTATCCCTTCGAATTGCTAATTTTTATGTACGTGTGTCAAATACAATATGTTTTCGTATTTATTTTTATGTATATTTTCGGTTGGTTTATGTTTTGTCATATACAATACGTTTTCACTAGGCGGTATAAATCTGAGTTACTTTACGTTTCAACGTTGTCGCGCTTGGTATCATTCTTTGACATAAAAATACTATTTTCTTGTGTGCTTTTTCAGTGATGTTTCGGTATAGATCCAGGTAGTTTATGTTTTGACGTAACCGAGTCGGTCAAATATAATATCTTTTCGTTGGACGGTATATAAGTTCGAGTTACTTTACGTTTTAACACTATCGCAATGCAGATACCATTCTTTGACTTAAAAAATAATATTTTCTTACGTGCTTTTTTAAGTATGTTTCGGTGTAAATCTAATTTTGTTTAAGTTTTGACATAAATTTTTCTCGTCAATAAGTCAAGTCAAATACGATACGTTTTCGTGCTTATTTTTATGTATGTTTTCAGCAGATCTACATTTTGACATAAGTTTTATTTGGAAACGAGTCGGATCAGATATTTGATGGTACAAATTTAAGTTTCGACGTCGCCGCAACGTGCGGCGGGTCAAAAAAACTAGTTAATATTAAAACTCAATATTTAATATACTCTGTGATCTCAAGAGGTTCTAATGTTTATGTTTGTTTGTATAATCTTTTGAGTTCTTTTCTAATGTGTTCCATCTAGTTAAGAAACATTATTACATACCACGACACAAGAACTAAATTTCAAGTATCAAAAATCCAAATTCCATACAATTCATGAAATTGCAAGACACTAGACAGATTCTAAAAATCGATTCACATCCTAAATAGCAAGAAAAAAGGATTACAATTTGTACCTTTAAGAACAGAATACTCAGAATGAAGCCTTAAATCTTCAATTAATCGATTTTGAACGGTTGAACGACATCGTCGCGCAGTCACGTTGCACCCAGTTCAGTAATTACCTAAAGGCTATAAAAATTATATATATATATATATATATATATATATATATATATATATGGAACCCATTAAGTCTAACTACCTTTTAAATGGATTTCAACCATTGAATCTTGCTGAAATCAAATCCTGACCATTTAAACTCACCAAAATAACTGTAAAAGCAGAAGTTACTGGAGGTTTAGGAGTCTCTCTCCTCTTTTGGCAGTTACAGCTTCAATCGCACCCACGTTCTACAAATCAACTGCTTCTTCCCACGTTCTACCAAGCAACTGCTTCTTCTTCCCACGTTCTACCAAGCAACTGCTTCTTCCCACGTTCTACAAATCAACTCCTCCTTCCCCTACTTAATTTGTAAATTCTCGATGAGAACCCTACAAAACAGCGTGCAGATGAACCTCCCGGTTTCGTTTGAACATTCATCTTTGTTCTTCCAATTGTGAAGGCATATAATCATCCATTTGTTTTACAACCAAATTGGAAAAATTAGGGTTCATGTGAGTTTGTACGACTATTTCTTCCAGATGCCATTTTTGCTATTATCCTCCTCTATCTCAATTCAGCAAGGTAATTAATGCTAATTTCTTCACGCCATTGTTTTCTTTTCTTTTTTGTTTTGTATATGATAGTGAATTTTGAATAATTTACAGTCAGGGAAGTGAAGTCACCTGGTGATGCCGAGAGCCTACATGTGCTTTTCTCAACAGTTGTCGTCAGTTGGAAAACTGTGGTGATATTCTTCTATGAGTTTCCCCTGAGCCTCTCAATTTGATATGTGAAGTCGGAAAACTATGAGTTTCCCCTGTACAGTCAATTTTGTCCTAACTTACGCTATGGAATTCTCAAAGCAGAGGTCATTTTCTCTTCTTCTTACAATTATTCAAGGTATCATAATATTTATTAGCAATTTAATTGATTCAAGACTTTTAATAGTTAAATTTAATTGATTGCATTGATTTAGAGATCTGGAAAACGATGAATATTAGTGCACATAACCCAAAGGTCAGTCTTTGTTTGTGGTTTGTTCTTTTTGCAGAGATGAGGTGGTGCATAAAAGTCTTTAGTTCACTTTGAAGAGAATAGGAGTAAACTCAACATTATTAGGCGGTTAACATATTTAAGGATGAAACAGTCATCCAATTCTTAAATCCCAAAGGTACCAGCTTGCAAAGTTATTTACGTTTGGTTTGATGATTTGAATTTGATAGTGTGTGAATATGTTTGGTTTGGATTACACTATTTCTATTTGTAAATAGAATGCTTCAGGTTTTCAAAATCATCACTTCAGGGAATAAATAAATTGTTGTTTTATTTAAGCAATAAATGAGTCTAATTATTGATGCATGTATCTATTCATTCTTGTCATCTGCATATACTGTAAGGTTTTCAAAAATCATCAGTTATCGCAAAAGGGATCAGTAAGCACTTAATGATTTTGATTGATTATGTTTTCAAACTGAGATGGATTCGTTTATCTGCTGCAGAAAGCATGAACCTGACTTTAAGGTGTGAGAAGGAAAACTAACTTTTTAATCCACCCATAGTGCTTGTGTTTTGTTTTCTTATACTAATTTCTAACTTCGCTACATTCCATACCAAGCAGTGCTAAGCGTTTCAGAAATTTTACACCCTCTGTACAAGTGCTCAACATTACTTGCCCAGAGAAAAGCCCACCGCTTTTGCGCTTCGCGCCTCAATTTTAGACCTCGTCGCTTTTGTGCGCCTATCGCTTTTTAAAACCAAGTTCATAGCTAATTGGTTTTTGCGAGAGAAATTCCTTAATTAACCTTATAAGTGATTTACTTAATAGCAAATATTTGGGTCTTGCAAGTTTGTTTAAGGGTATTCCATGTAATCGCACCAACATACAGTTCTTGAGAGAGTGTTGGGTTTCGGAAGTTCCTCTCCAGGTCAGATTCCCTATTCTGTTCGGGCTGGAAAGGATGAAGAATGTAGCTGTAGCAGAGCGGGTCTGGTTGGTGGATGGGGCAGTTGTTTTACAGTTTCAATGGTCTAGACAGCTTCAACTGATGTAGAATTAAGGGAGCTCCAGGACTTGTCGAAGGTGTTCAGGTTGGTTGGGCTGAGGCCGGGAATGGATGGATGGAAGTGGTCTCTGGATGCATCAGGTGTGTTCTCAGTAAAAAGTCTTAAACTACATTTTCAACAGGCTAGATATTCGGGGAACGGGATTAGTTTTGATTGGAACAGTTAGACGCCTATTAAGGTGAATTTTTTGGCTTGGCATGTGGTTTGGCCCAAAATATCTGGGACACTATTTCATGATGGTGTAGTCTCCCCTCTCTATGCCTTTGAGGCAAAGGAGCTGGTGTTGATACATCGTCATGTTAGAGGGTCTCTGAAGTGGAAAAAGGTGGTGCATTTGGTTGTCCAAACGACCTTATGGTGTATCTGGAAAAGCCAAAACGACATGGTTTTCAACAGAAAGCAAGCTAGCATTGGAATCACTATGGAAGAAATAGAGGTCCTGGGTTATCTTTGGCTTAGGAACTGGTCTAGGTCGTATGGCCTTACGTGGGAGCGGTGGCGTGATTTTGATGTAACTTGTATGAGTACTTGATGTACTGGTGTGGGCTTTCTGTTGGGGTTTTACGTTTGGGGCTGTCTGTATTGGGAGCTAACAGTTTGTTAGTTGCTGTGTTCTTTTAGTTTTCCTTTTGTATGGTTTGGTTGGAGAAGTAATTAAATGGTTTGTTTGTTGCCCTTAAAGAAAATCTTTTCGGTCTTGAAATGTTATGAAGGAATTATTTTGTTGAGCATTATATATGAGATCATAAGTACTTCAAATTTGAGAGGTATGTTTATCAAGATCAAAAAGAGTTCACATTCTATTGCTCGCGGTTGGTGGTCATATTCTGTCAAATAGTAACAATAGGTTATTAGAATCATAACTAAAATAATCTTTTTAATTTGAGTATTAACAATTTTTATTGTGTTTTATATTTTTGTGAAATTTATATTCAATTTAATAAATATGACACAGGTCGGCTTCCTTTGTAGCTCTTATCTTCATCTTTAAGAAAAAAATATTTTCAAAATATTTTTCTTTTAATTTTTTTTTTTTTGTGTTAGTCAAATTTCTTTTTGTTTAGCGAGGAGATCAGGACTCTAAAGCATATATGACCTCTAATATTCTCTACTTGTGTTAAACTATTGATTGTAGATGAGAGTAAAATTTAATAGCTACTTTTGATTGTACATGTTAATGTGAACTCATTTGTTGAGTTTATATTATACATGTCATTACGACACTAAAAACCCGTTCACCGGACGGGTATTAAACTAGTTATAGCTGGTTTTTTTAAAATAGATTAATGAGCCCAGTTTTCAGAAGCCCAATTTCATAATAACTCACAGCCCAAATAATAATATAAAATCTTCCCTTAAAACTGGAGGCCGGTGGTGGCCTGAAATAGAGATGCGCATAATACCCGGTTCCAAACCCGACCCGGTAGAACCTACCTGAACCGGTTCCAGTTCCTACCCGATGTATAGAAGAACCGATTTCGGGTTCAAATAACCCGAAGGTTCGTACCCGGTTCTACATTTTGTAAAAAAAATAGGGTCCTACCCGGAACCGGTTCGTCTATAAACACAAAGAACCAATAGGATTTAAATGAAATCAAATACATTAAAAGTTAGACCCAAACATCACAACCAAACATTACCTACCTACCTACCATATATTAAAATCAAACATCATACCTAAACACAAAACACATAAACACAATCAAACCAACGTCACATAAACACACTAAACCTTCGAAGAATCGGTTCCAGATGATTCGCCGCCTTCACTTTTCTTCGCCGCAGCCTTTGTCACCGGACAATGACGGTCGGTGTGTTTTTTTAAGGGTCGAGTTCGCCGTAGCCTTCATGAACTTCCCACAACCTTTGCAACGTGCCATTTCATGGCTATCAGACATCGGACACAGATCAAAGTGCTTCCAGACTTGGGGGTTTCTTTTGGTTTCCAAAACCATGTCCACTTCGTCGTTGCATGCTATAACCGAAAGAACCGATTTCAAAGTTTTAATGACAATTAATAGATTTTATGGTGTCCGATAAGTCAAACCTATAACGATCAAAGTCACACCGCATACCATAGAAAAAGTCAATCAAACTCCCACCGCAGGCACGTAAGAAAAAACCTAGTTTCCACTTCAATTCCTGAATATGTTAAAAAAGGATATTAGTAGGTGGTTGCATATTTATCATACCAAGATAGAAAATTTATGTTGTATATACTATCTCCTCATATGAAGCTTTATAATACCTTATTCATTTATTTAAAGAATATTTTTGGTTTTAACCTTTTCAATTATTTCTATCATCAAAATTATAAATTAAGTTTCAGCTAAAAGTTAAAAATGTATATTTTCATAAGTTTTCCATGTGGTTAAGTATCGGAAGCAAGTTTATCATTTACAAAATTTGTAAACCAAATGTTTTTTCATAGATAAAATATTGATCAAAGAATTTACAGATTCCATGTTTCCTTAAGGATGTATACGTGTTAAACAAGAAAATAGGAATCACCAAAGTGACTAGAATGAATAGGACCATAGCTTTCATCCAGGCAAACCAAATATCACTACGGGTCGCTTAGAACAAGAGATACTAGCTCTGCTAAGTTAAAACTATCATCAAATACGACTTCAAAATGCAGTCATTGATTGGTTTTTACCTGAAAACAAAAAAATATTCACATGAGTGAAATCTAATATACTGATTAGAATTTCTAGACAAAACAACCAAATACGACAATTATATCCATTGAAACAAATCGGTAGCCCAACTATGCTGATGACTTGTCATAAGTACCTGTGTAGATACCAGAACCAACAAAATTCGGGTTCCATATGAGCAACATTGTTCCTGAAAAGGTTTACATTTGGGTTACCCGCCACACAACCAAAATAAAAAGTTAGTCATTATTAGAGGCAATTGAACCATTTTCATATGCGATTATGGTGTGTATAAAAATAGAACTAATCAACAGAGGTAGGAAGTCCTAAAGAAATTTGCCTTTCTATAAAAAAAAATAAAAAAATAAAAGAAAAACTGGTTTTGTGAATAACTTATATTGCATGAACACTGAAAATGACTTGTAAATCTTTTATTTGGCAAGACTTATTCAGTGGGAATTATTGATTAATTTAAGTTGAATAGGATTAAAAAAGTAATAATTACTCCAGAAAAGGAAAAGGAAAAGGAAAAGTCTTCCACGGACCACAACGACTTGCAAAGTCTTCCACTTGCTTAATATAATTATTTAATATAGTTTGTTCATCATAATAAACCATACTTCTCATTTTCTAAATAATTTCTAGCTCTTATGTACTTGAAGTAAGTTGAGGTTTGAATGATGGGAAATCAGTGGGTTTTGGGGCTTCATCTCATTTTCATAGGTACTTTTGTGGTTGCAACAACTTGTTTGGGTGCTCGTAATTCGACAGCAAGTTGCCATGAGCAAGAGAGGCTAGCACTGCTTAAGTTTAAAGACAGCGTCAAAGATGATTTCAAAATGTTGTCATCATGGGTTGGCATCGATTGTTGCTCATGGGACCGAGTTCATTGTGATGGTGCCACCGGAAGAGTTGCCAGTCTTCATCTAAGAGGAATTGTAAGGGGACTTTCTTCTTCATGTTGGGTTACTGGCACTTTTGCCAGCGTCACCGCAAGTATGGTAAACGGCTACTTAGTTGGTGAAGAGTACTACTTAATTGGAGAAGATGTCAACTCTTCTTTAGCAGAGTTGAGGCATTTAAAATATCTGGACTTGAGCGGAAATGATTTTCAAGGAAGGCGGATCCCGGAGTTCATCGGATCCTTGAAAAAGTTAAGGTACCTCAATCTCTCTAATGCAGGTTTTAGTGGCAATATTCCCCATCACATTGGAAATCTTTCAAATTTGAAAGTTCTTGCTCTCAGTTCAACAACATACACACAAACGTTAACCGCCGATGATATGGTCTGGATTTCTGGCCTTTCGTCACTCAAGTATCTTGACTTGAATGGAGTGAATCTTAGCGGGGCAAAAAATCGTGACAAGGTGCTTTACATGATTCCTTCAGTAATACACTTAAGCTTGTCATGCTCTGGATTTTCAGCTGTTGATCTTGCAGCAGGTCCGCGTCTGAATTTTAGTAGAATTCTTCCCAACATCAAATACCTTCAGCTTAAGGACAACGCAATTGAAGTCCTATTTCCATCGGTTTTAACAAACATGAGTTCCCTAGTATCTCTTGACCTTTCAGGCAACATTCTAAATTCATCAATTCCTTTCATGCCTAGCCTTCTTAAGCTTGATCTTTCTAATAGTGAAATTAGGCAGATTGATTATATTGGTATATGGAGACAGTGCAACCTGAAAGAATTGATTGTTTCATTTAGTAATCTTGAAGGAGATATGACTGGACCATCAACAAATGCATCCATGTGTTCCACATATGCTTTAGAGGTGCTGGATTTATCTCTGAATGAATTAAGTTGTTCAATTCCAAAATCATTTGGAAGGCTGACAAGTTTAAGAGCATTACATCTTGAATCGAACAGATTAAAAGGTCCAATCCCTGAAGATTTGGGGAAATTAAGATTTTTAGAAGTATTAGATCTATCTTACAACCAGTTAGATGGTCCCATTCCAACACTTCTTGGACGGATAACCGAACTTGACCTTTCTCATAATCAATTGAATTACTCGATTCCAGAATCCTTTAGAAGTTTAGCAGCTTTAACATATTTAAATCTAGAAAGCAATCAGTTAACAGGACCCATCCCAGCATCTCTAGGAAGACTTGCCACATTAAAAACATTTTCGATGTCTTCAAATTTGTTAAATGGGACTATTCCAACTCTTGTTGGGCAACTCACCGAACTTGAATTTCTAGATGTCTCCAATAACTCTTTAGAAGGAGAAATTTTGGAAGCCCATTTTTCAAACCTTTCAATGTTGAAGTACTTGGATTTAAGTTCCAATCGGAATTTGACATTAAATGTTTCACGTCAGTGGATACCTCCGTTCCAATTGAGAACCATTCGGCTTAGTTCTTGCAAAATTTCAGATGAATTCCCGAAGTGGTTTCAAACTCAAAAGAAACTTGATGAGTTGGTGTTATCTAACGCTAGCATTTCTGGGCCTCTGCCCACATGGTTGCGGCAGATGCGCATCATCAGTTTCTTAGATCTCTCTTACAACAAACTCAATGGACCATTGACAAACCTTCCTTTCGGGGACCCTCTTAATAGATATATAAATGAATATATGGGGTCATTATATCTGCAAAATAACCTTTTCAATGGGTTAATTCCAAGGTCTTTGTGCACAAGGACTGGCTTGGAAATTCTTGATCTTTCAAAAAACAGGTTAACTGGGATAATACCCAACTGTTTACTGAATCTTCAACATTTGAGTATGATGATACTTAGTTCAAATGGCTTATCTGGTGTCATTCCAAGTTTTTTAGGCCGCATTTCCCCAGCATTGTCATGGCTAAACTTGAACAACAACAGCTTCACTGGAGAGCTTCCTCAAGATTTGGGAAAGTTACACGCCTTGACAGTCTTAGATCTTGGTGACAACGAATTTTCCGGAAAGATTCCCAAATGGATTGGAGAAAAACTAACAAGGTTGATGGTTCTGAGGTTGCATAAGAATAACTTCAGTGGAAGAATTCCTCAATCTTTATGCAAAAACTCACGTCTTCAGATTTTGGATATCGCACACAACAACTTAATAGGACAAGTCCCGCGTTGCTTCGGAGAGCTGTATGGAATGGTTGAGGCTAGTCATCAAGATATTCGTAACGGAAGTTTTTCTAGTTCTGATGAAAACGTAATTCAGGTAATAAAAGGTTCCGATCTTGAATATTCAAAAACTTTGGATTTGGTTTTTAATATGGATCTTTCAAGCAATAAACTAGTCGGGCAGATACCGGAAGAGTTAATGACACTTTCTCTGTTGGTGGGTCTCAATCTGTCTCATAATCATCTAAGTGGGGGAATTCCAAGCAGTATTGGGAACATGAAGGCTTTATTTTCACTCGATTTCGCAGACAACAAGTTAACTGGAATGATTCCTCCAAGCTTGGCATCTTTGAACTTTTTGAGCCATTTGAATCTGTCACATAACAACTTGTCCGGAAAAATTCCAACGGGAAATCAATTGCAAACCCTTACTGATCCATCAATATATGTTGGTAACAGAGATCTCTGTGGCGCTCCACTACCAAAGAATTGCTCCAATCATGAAGATCCAACCACCACAACAAGCAAGAACAACAAAAGAGAACCTGATGGGCCCAAGGAATGGTTTTATCTGAGTGTAGTGTGTGGTATAGCAACAGGGTTTTGGGGTGTTATTGGAGTCTTGCTGTTCAAGAAGCAATGGAGGTATAAGCTTTTTATGGTGGCAGAGGTAACCACGGACATGATATATGTTGCAGTCATGGTGAGAGTTTCCAAGATGAAAAGAAAAGGAAGAGATGCGGCATAAGTCCTTATAATGCAAAATATATTCAGTGATTATCATTTATTTTCAATACTACTATTAACTATAAGTCAGTACCATCGGTGTGTGTTTTCTTGAACAGAAGAGGTATCAATGCATAAATGATCACCATCACCTTTATAAATATGATGCACATGTGAACTACACTAAATGGTATGAGCACTCCAAGGCATTTACCATTGTGTCCTAATTTTGCTAGTCCATTTACCATTTGATTAAGTTTTTATATAACACATTTATGATAGCAGTTGGTAAGGATACTCTGTGTGTGTAAGTAATTATTATATGAAACATTCTCCAAACAGGTCTAAAGAAAGAGGTAAGGTATCTCATAATAAATCAATTACTTGACTAAATTTGATAACAAAAGGAAGAAGTCACCTCATTAAAATTACAGTCATGTCATCGTTTTAGTTTTTTTTTTTTTTTTTTTTTTTTGGCAAAACTATGATAGCGTTTTGTTTTAATTGGTTGACTCGATGTAATTTTTATTTGTGTCAGGTAGCTGTTTGGCAGACGCTCATTTGTCCTAAAAAGTTACAATTTTGCCCAAGTTAAAAATTATATGCTTTTCATCGTTTTAGTTTTTTTTTTTTTAGCAAAAGTATGGTAGTGTTTTGTTTTTATTGGTTGACTCGATGTAATTTATTTTGAGATCATGTTATGAGTAATATGTACAGGTAACCGAAACAAAGACGTACATATCATGAGAGAGAAATATTCAACTTAGTGCCCCACAACGCGTGCGGGGCAAAAACTATTTTATGCTTACAAAATACAAAACGGATGTGATGGTTTACATTTATAATTGGGTTGTTTTCGCGATGTAAATATTTAACTCAATGTAATTTTTTTATATGGATGTTTATTAATTTTAAGGACTCATGCATGTTACTGCATTTTTTTATTAAAAAATGCAGTTGATTTTAAGGAAATAATAAATACACAAATCTCATTAATTAAATGGCCATAGTAAAAGACCAATTAGCCCCCGTCTTACTAAAAACAAAAATCTCATTAATTAAATCACAATCATTATCATACTTTATTGTCTTTTAATCTCATCCATCAAAACACATTTGATCAATGGTTAATATTGGTTCTTATGGTTCTCACAACTCTAGGTGGTTAAAAAAAATTGTAGTGCACATGTGTAACAGTACACATGTGTATTATTACACATGTGCCTTACAAATTTTCTTTTTCTGAAAAAAAGTTTTTTTTATATATAAAATATAGCGATTTTTAATAAAAAATTGTAAAAAATTTGGTATGTTTTTTTAGGCTTTTTTTTAGTTAGTTTTCGCGTTAAAAGGGGGTTTTCATTTGAACTTTCCCCTATATATATATACATGTGTGTGTGTGTGGGGGGGGGGGGGGGTATTCATTGGGTAACACTAAAAAAGTGGAGAATCAGGAAACCATGCATTTAACATGTTAAAAAATTCAACTTAACATGTATATATATATATATGGGAGTGTTCATTGCCTATGAGGAGCTTACAGATTTATTTTTGGTTGTCCGAGTGAAGGGTTTGTTGTGTATGTATTTTAACACAACTGAACACTACTCAATAAGGTAAAATAACGATTCGATTTCTATGGAATAATTCAATACTGAACAAATCAAAATGATAGAAGGAGATGGGAATCAGATCCGAATAGATTTGAGATGGGAAGAGAACAGTCCTTTTGCTTAACATTCATCATGCTCTGTTTTCTTCCGTTCTCTTGCTTATATCATCGCTCCCACATTACCGTCTAACTTGCTGGGCCATTGAACTGGGCTGATAAGTTGGGCCCATGATGGCCTAGTCTGGTTCATAACAGGGTCACCACTACTTCCACATGTGCATGCTTAACAATGGAGTTATCCTCTCATCCGTAGTCATTATGCCCAAAACATGTTGGAGATATTTGAAATCTGGAACGCATATGATGGATGAGCTATTATTGGTTGGTCGGGGGATTTTGATCAGGTTTTTGGATTTGACTTGGGCAATTGGCATTTGATTGATATTTGACTTTGCTTCATGGTAAGAAGCAAATGTATCTGGTAGGGATGGATCTTATAAGCGTATGTTTACGGATTCTCAAGAGGGTGATGATCCTTGCTTTATGGCCTAAAGTGTTGAAACAGGAGAAAGTCAAAGTTTGACTAAATTAAAAGTCAAATTCAGCAGTTACACTTCTGTTTTGGCCCATTGACAGTTGCTGATTTTTGGGTTTGAACGTCCGATTTACAGGATATATAAAAGATTGGCACTTACCGTTGGTTACACCACAGCTATGAGTATGGTTGGGATACTATATGAATTTGGTTACGGTTAAGGTTGTTAAGTGGTAGACAAGGGTCGGGTCGAGTTGGAACAAGATCATGACAAGAATTTTGCAAGATCATGATACGATGGTTTTCAAGTTGCATTATGTTGTTAGTTTTGATTACATACATTGCAAGTGAATTGTGTTTATAGTGTGCGAGTGATATTGAGATTTGCAATCTCAAATGGGCCGTATGAGGCTTCATTTGAGACATAGGCCTAAGATTGTGTTGGGCTTTATAAGTATTGGTCTGGGCCTTAGTGGCCCCATTATGACTTATGAGACCCAAATTTAGATTTCTTTTGAGGTTTTGTTTATATTTTTTATTTTGGAATTGCCAACTGTCAAATAATAAAAAGTCTAGTTGATGTTAATCAAAGCAATAATCTACAATAAATAAATTCCTGTAATTTAAATAGTGACAAAAAGTATACCTTTTTTTGAGTGAATTTGATTTAAACTACATGAAATTAAAAAGAAAACATTGAAAATCACGTGACCTAATAATATTATCTAGCACTATAGAATAAAATTAACGACAAATTTTGTATTACATGACACGAGTATCCTGCTAATGTTTCTTATTATATTACCTAAACATAAATAAACAAAAGAGAACAGAGGGCTGATAGATATCTATCTAACAAGTTCTGTTTTTCTCCTTTTTGACCACAATACTTAATAAATTGACATATTGACACTATACTTAGAGAGTTAGTATTCACACATCTCTTCTCTCTATCTCTCTATTCATACATAGATATACAAAGCCCTATATTTAAGATGCCAGACGAATATAATTTTTCAGTTGGTATTAAATTCATTTTATTTACCCTTTTTTGAAGGGCCAACAAAAATCAAAAATCCTTTTTGCCTTTAATATTTCTTGGCGTGTAACGGTAAAATTGACACGCTGTCGGGTCAAGCGGGTCAAAATGTATAAAAGAACAGGTGAAACAGGTTAGTCAACTATCTGTTTTTGTGACACTAGACTTAAAACATCTACATCCATATTTCCTTCTATATTTCAACAAAATCGGTTTAAAAGATTTTAATAGGTCAATATTAACTTGATTTTTAAAATGTGAATAACAACTCTAGTTGAATAAAATGTTTGAATTAATAATAAAATTTATGATGGAAGCAATGAGGGTGGGGTGGTTGAGTTTCCTCTCCATCTACTCCACTACATAACATGATATTTGGTTGAGTCATTATGACTGATTATTTGGTATAGTCAACTTGTTAATGCTCCCATAAACAAGATATGGATCACCACACTCAAAACACCAAAAAATTATTAAACAAATACATTTACTTCAAGATTTATGCCCAGAATATAATCTGATACAGACTACGACACCAAAAATGTAATTACAAGGATACAATTAACATAGAACTGTATGCAAACTGCCTACAAGAACAGGCATTATGGAACGAACAAACCGACCTTAACGACACTGTAAATGCCCAAAAAAATATAAAACCTCCAAATCACATCTTCCTCTCTTACGACGGCGTAAATTGGGAAACCTTAAAAACATCGAATCGTACGCGAATCAACTTCTGAGGAAGGAAAGATGTAGGTTGTGGCAAATCATGAGACCCCTTTAAAAGCACATGGTTCGGCCCATTTTTATCGTCTTGAATAATTTTTACCATCAAATCGTACACAAATCACCTTGTGAGGAAAGAAAGATGCATACTTGCGGGTTGTGGCATATCAAATACTGTTTAAGGCACATGGTTCGGCTTCTTTCTGCTCATCTTGAATAATTTCCACCATCGAGCTGTACGCGAATCAACATGATTCAGCTCGTTTCTGATCATCTTGAGCCCGATTTATGAGATGATGATCCCCTTCCATTGATTTGACAAATTTTCAAGTAGTTACAGTTAGATCCAGCTCTTGCCACAGGAAGGTACTCCACAGAGGATGTTTGATCCGGCTTTCTAAGTCAAACGAGCCTCTAAATCTGTGTTCAATGATCCCTTGATGTTGAAAGACCGGTACTCTGGTCAGATTATAGATCCTAAGCTTCTGCAACAGATTAAAAACAAACGGTATTAGTAAGAAGTCGAGTAATCGTCTCTAAAATATCTTAAAAATGAACAAATTATTATTTCCAATTCACTTGAAGCTTCAGATCCTGCAAAAGATAACATCTTATTACACACAAAAATTAGAATTAGTAAACAAGATATACAAAATACTGTATTATCCTGCAAAAAACAAAACAAAACAAAACAAAACAAAACAAAGATTTAGACTATAAAAGATGAAACTCAAGAGCCGACGAATTTTCTTCTGGCCTGAGGTGATCTATTCCTGTGAATTGAAAATCCCAAAGAGAGGAGACTGTTGTTAGCATGTTAAGATGTAACTAGAGTATTAGAGGCCACAAAAATTATGACTAATGCTCAATTAAACCTAATTTAAAGCCCCAAAAAGCAACATAAAGTCAAAACTCCTTGCTTGAAGCCGAGTTATAACGAAGCACTACATACATAAGTTCCAAATATAAGTTGTTCCTACAAATAAGCTCGACATCACAGTTGGCCATTTAGGTAAATGCATAAAGTTTGCGAAGTAAGTACGGATAATCTAGAACGACAACAGCAAAGCAAAGACTTGAATGAAGTTAGTTAATATCCATGCCATCACCAACTTGACTGCAAATCGGAGCAACCGCGGAAAACGATCTCTCAAAAGGAGAGGGGCAAAACTGTCCGCTTCTTCTGCGCTTAAAAGCACAGCTCTCGGAACTCTCCTCTTCAAGCTTCCTTCGAACGCCTTTGACCGCCTGTACTTCCGCTGCGGTTAACGGAAAGATTTGACGGCTCACTCTGCAAAGCGAGTTATTGTTATCATAAACAATTCTCTGGTTGCAGTTTTTGTCACAAATGTGTGTGAGCCCGGTTAGTTTGCACCGAAACATGTTCCCACACACATGCTCATTCTCACATTTCCAATCACACTTGTGAACATGGTTTGGGTTCGGGTTGTTTGACCCGTCTTGGCCTAGTATACTCGACAGATAAATAACATTTGTAGGCACAGCTACCATAGATTTTCCATATACCTCCATCGCGTCCATCTCGACCTTGCAAATTGTTATGGGCTCCACACCACTCCTAACCGGTTTCTGCAGAGCCCAAAACAACATAAAACTATCAACTTCATGAGGTTTTAACAAATATATGCAAAAAAAAATATGTGCTTTTTAAAGGATAAAACAGATCCAGACATGTCTGAATCATGTATGGATATAATGTAACCAACAATATATGTAATATGATTTTATATACTTTTTTATATAAAAGTATAATGTTATTATTCTATTTTATAAAATTAAGATCCAGATATCACCATATCCAAACATAAAATTCAGATCTGAATTCATTCACCTAAGACAAATATCCACCCAACTAAAATCCAAAAAACCCTAATCTGATAATACTATGGATTAAATTTCAAATCAAGAATAAATTCATACATCAAATTAAACATCATCCCTAAATTTATACATCAAATCATTACATATGCAACACACATTAAAACAAAAACAAAATAATAATAAAAAACAAAAAAAAACCTAAAATTTAAAATTGGGGATAAGCAAATCAAATAACATCAATCAATTATTCAGAACCAGCTAAACGATTAAAATCTCAAACAAACAAAGATTCGCATTGGTGTAACAAAACAAAACAAAACAAACCCTAGATAATATTCGGACCTGCAAAACCCAAAATTGATGAACAACAGATGCTAATTGGAACAAATTACCGCAATTGAACATGAAGATTACAGAAATGAAGATATATTGCAAGAATTGAGGGATTAATTAGCGAAAAAAGTGGAAAACTGACCGAAAAAAGGGGATTTCTCTCTCCAAAATATTGATTGACCTAAGAAAATGGCGAGGAGAGTGTGAAGGGGGAGTAAGGTATATATAGAGAGTGTGTATGACTTGTGAGTCATGTGGACTCGGTGTAAATGCACATGAAATGTGAATCAAATTTGGGTTAAATGAAAATATTGGTTTCTTTTCATCTTCCTAAGTTGACCTTCACCCCTATACTATTGGATAGGTGTGTGTTTTTATAATCTTTCTTTTTATAAAGTACAATATTGTTTATGTTTAGAGGGAGATTTTTGTTTGTTTTTTGTGATTTTGGTCTTTCTATTTTAGTTTGGACTATATGCACCACTTGGAAAGGTTAACCAATGGAATTGTTTTCATAGATTAATCTTGTTTAGTTGAATGAAAAACTAATGAAAATATTGAGTTTTTTTATGTGGTAAAAGGGTATATAGGGTTGTAAATGAACTGAATGTTAAGCGATCAGTTTATGTATCGTTTGGCTAGAAGTTCGTTCGTTTAACTAAATTAATGAACATAAATAGAGATCAGGTTTGTTCATTTATGTTTGTGAACGTCTGGTAACGCGTTTGTTTATGTTTGAAAGTTGATTATGGTTTTTATTTTTTTTATATTTTATTTAAATACTTCAAAACTTCCATTGATAAAATATTTAACACATATTAGTATATTGTTTATAATACAGACATTTTAATATATATTCGCTTGTGTTCGTTTTTGTTTATGAACTCTTATCTGTGTTCATGAATTTTTTTTTTTTTTTTTTTTTTGTGTTTGCTAGCATTTGTTTATGCGTGTTGCCTAATTTTAACAAACAAACATGAATACGTTCATTTCCTTAACGAACGGAAACGAATACAAAATTTCGTTCGGTAAATGTTCATGAATAAGTCCCGAACACAATTAATTTCTTAACAAATGAATATGAACAATGTTTTGTTTGTGTTCATTTGTAGCCCTGTCTGTATAACATAATAGGAAGAAAAAAAATTTTTTGACTTAAATATATGTAATAGTTTACACTTATCTCATGTATTAGTTTTTCATTCATGTCTCATCTCACATGATGTGTGTGTAGATATTAAATTTTGCATATACGCTCATGTGGTAGGATTTGATTTACTTTTTCAGCTTTTCTTCCATCTTCGTATATCGAAATAACGTGTAAGGGAAATTAAGGTACATATAATTGAGAAATTAGTTTTGGTGCGTGTGGTTCTTAATGTGATGTGACTTGTTTTTTTTTTTTTTTTTAACGGCAAAAAGGTTATATAACACTACTCTTAAATCATACCAAATTTTACCTCATGTCAGGAATTGAACTCTGGTATCTCCTCAAGAGGCACTACGCCTCTACCACCCCACCAAAGTGATGATGGCATGATATGACTTGTACAATTACAAATATACTTGATACACAATAAGCACAAGCACAAAATAGCACATACCATAACAAGACACGCTAATAATTGTTGTGTACAAATCAAATCCTTTATCTAAATATCTATACAATTAGGGGTTTGGTCATCCATCATGATCAAATGAGATGCAAAATACTTGTAAAAAGCCAATGAGGTAATGAGGTAGTGGTGGAGTGGTTGGGAAAAATTTTGTGTTTTTTGTGACCCAGGTTCGACTCCCACTCTCCCCATTATTTTCTGTGGCATCCAGGTGAAGGGCGAATACGGATGGCGTTGGTTCGTCTTGGATGGAGGCGAGGTTTTACCGATTATTCCACTGGCGTGCCTTCGGGTGAGTGGAGGTCGGGTTTCCGCGCATCTGGGAGAGCCAAGGGGCTGGCGACGGTCGAGTAGTCGACCTTGGCCACAGCACCTGGTGTCACGGTCGTTGGCACGTCATTACTTGTTGTTCAAAAAAAACTTAAGAAAACTTCGATTCATAAAATTTATAATTGAACTTGTAACTTTATACAAGTTTAAATTTTTTTATTAGATTAAAATAGCATGTACATGATGAGTCCGTTTAAGCATAAAATTATGAGGAGAGTTGTTAACTTTATTGATATATTTTAACTTCTCATATGATCCTCTAGAACATCTCACTTGGTCAATATTTTTTACTATAATATGAAAAGTCAAGCGATAAATTTATAAGGTGATGTGTAGTAATAAAGCTTTTTGTGGGGCGTTATATGATAAGTGGTGAAAAGTGTAAAAGATGAGCTTTACGGAGCTTTATATCAAAATAGGGTGTAGTTTAAAGCCTCATACCCATCATTATTTAATTATTAATTTTTTTTTCATTTAATCTATGATTTATTAAAAAAAAACACTTTTATTAAACTTTAAAAAAAAACATTACAATAAAAAAACAATCCATTTAATCTTCGTTTTCATCGTCGTTCTCTCCTTCTTCTTCTTCGTTTTCTCCATCATCCAAACCTCCGTCTGCAAAGTTCTCAGCTTCGAATTCTTCTACTTCTTCCTCGAAGTCTTGTTCGACGTCGACATCGTGTCGAATTGGGCGAATCGCCCAAGAATGCTCGACCAAATCCGCCTTTAACGCGTTATGTATTTCCTTAGATCGCAATAGTTGAGCATTTAAGAAAGTGGAGGAGAACGACTAACGTGTTGCATGGCTTGAATCGCGAGGACACATGCACTCGTAACCGCTTCTTCCTCCTCCGCGATTTATTCGGGTGAAAAAAATCTTCGGTAAATATCGGTGAACGAATCTTCCGATGGCGAGCCCATTATTTTTTATAAGAAAGTGGGATTAGAAGTATTATTTTTATAAGAATGTGAGATTAAAGGGTGTTTTGAGGTTTGGTTGAGTGTAAAAAATGAAAGTTTAGTGGAAATATATAGAGAGATTTTTTAGGACTTTTTTTAATTCATATGATCGTTCAACGGTCATATTTTTTGAAATTATTATCTTTCACCCCCGTTATGTATTTCGCGAAGAAACAACAAAACAACCCATAGCGCTAGTCGTAGCGGTGTGGTCGAGGCTATGAGACGCGATCACCTAATCCGGCGGTATATACCGATCACGGAAGGTCTAAGAATAGAAAAGGTAGTATGTTTAAAGGAATATATGTCTTTACCATCACCTTTTTATATCCAATACCAAATATTGATATCTATTATTGTTAACACTTTAAAAGAATCTTCTTCTATTTGAAAAGAGAAACTAATTATTTGATTATTATATGTTTAAATAAGAATAAACCTAATTCTTTTTAGACAATGAGATCTCACTCTATTAGGTTTGTTCCACTACATGAACACGATTATTTGATATCTAACTATTTAATGGCTATTGTTTAATTGTACAAACAATAATAATACTTATATTATCAAAATCTAAATGGATGACGTGTATTTCAATATAGCCTTTTATATCCAATAAACATTAATCTATTTTTTAAATCAATTTTTGTATTTCTTAAAAAAAATGAAATAGAGAAAATATTGACCAAAATAAAAGATAACGGTAACGACGAAAAGGTAAGGAAATAACTTGGATCCCAAATCAACATTTTTAATTTAACATATTTAATATTTAATATTTAAATATTTATTGAGAAGAAGAGGGCGAGTGATGGATAATGTAAGACCGCCCACGTTATCTTTAACGTTTGATTATCTGAACGAGTAAGTGAGCAACACGTGTATCGATCCATACCGTTGGTTAGGCACGTGAGAACACAAAAAAAGGTCTGTACATTTTTTTTTGAATAGCAATAAAAAAAAAGGTCTGTACATATACCCGTTACTCATTGCCTACTTCCTTACCAACCAACCCTACTATTGCTAGTGGCCAATTAATATTGACTAATGATATTTTTTTTTATTTATTTAAAATTACATTGCTAAAAAAATTAAAACCACTTTAGGCAAATAACCACAATTAGAGGTGTTCATCGGATAACAAATTTTTAAATTATTAGTATCAAATTTTTTGAATATTTTTTACTTATTCTTGAATTCGTATTCGATTAAAAACTGGCTAAGTTAATCGAATTCGTATTTGAAAAAAAGTCTGATACGAATTCGAATCCAATCCCGATAAATTCGTTTTGTATCAAATTCATTTAAAATGCCTAAATGTTTCTTGAGTATAGGTCACTTTTTAAATCCGGGTCTCTGAGGTTTCAATTTTGATGTTATTTTCATCTAAAAGGTTTTTTTTTCTGTTAACCTCCACTTTTTTGTCTTGTTCCTTATTTTAATGAAGGGTATAATTGTCTTTTTATACCTTAAATAATATTAATTAAAAAACCAAAAACATTTATAATTCCCAGATACCCTTTATAAAGCCCAAACCCCTAATCGTCCCTTCTTCAACCCCACCCACATTTACAACTAAAGAACAACAATGGTGGTCTGCACCTGTGGAGCCCCAACCCAAATTCAGCAAACACAAGGACCATTTTGGCATTTTACTCAAAACTTCAACACCAAATATAGATTTAAAGTAGGCACAAATCACATAATCACATTAAAAAGTTCAAAACTAGTGCGGCGATGCGTGTTGGTGGCTGGTGCGGTGATAGGGATGGGGGATTGTTTCTAGTGCGTTTATGGGGGATGCAAAATGGTAGTTGATAGGGGATGGGGAATGGTGGCTGGGTAGCAGCACTTTGGCCCATGGGTGATGGTGGCGTCGTCTCGGGAGGTAAAGTTATGATCATGGATTATGCAAATAAGTTAGGTTAGAATTGATATATTGAAGATAGGTTGTGACATCTCGCATTTTCAGGGATTTACCGTTTACTTTCCTAATTTAATCTTTGTGAATTGTTGAGCGCTCATGCATTTTATTATACGTATAAGCTATAATAAAACGAACAAACATGAACCGGTGGGACTAGTTTTGCACATACGTTTACAGTTTCCAAGTGTGAAACTCGAGGGACTAGCCTTGTCATGACGCACAACTTATTTTGTTTAGCTTTTTGCCCAAGTTATAACTTTTGAGACTTGAGGGACTAGTTGTATAACTTGGTTTAGAAAAAAAAATATATAAAAACAAATAAAGCCTAACCCTAACCGCCCCACTCCCCCTCATGGCTTCTCTTTCTCTCTCTCTCTCTCGTCCCCCTCTCTTGCGAAAACACACACACACCACAAGCTCCATCTTCTTGATTCTCCATCAATCTCCCTCGCTAGGTATATCCCTCTTTTGATGCATGGTATCATAACCTATACATGTTTTATTATATGAGTTCTTGAATAAGTGAAAAACAAGATGTAAGAAAAACTAAGGTTTTGCTAAAATCAAGATTTTGATAGGTTTTGTGTTAATTAATTAGTATAGATACATGTATGTGGATAGGGATTTGTTGTTTGGGGTTAATATCATGATTTAGATACGTGATAAATCTGAATGGTTGATGTTCATGCGGGTTTGGTTAGGCGAAATCATGATAATATGAACTTTAAACACGTTTTGATGAGAGTTGAAAAAAACAGATTCTGCCCAAATTTTCAGTCAATTTGTAACAGCTGTAACGTGGCCATATCTTAATGAAAACAAGTGTTTCTTAAGTCTAAGATGTAGTTCCAAGAAATAGAACTCAAACCCACTTAGAATCATAATTGTTCGAAGTGTTTTGATATTTTAAATGAATGTTCCCGTATCAAAGGTTCAGGTTGCGATTTCCGGCAGAATTTGCAGCCTATTACAAATGTCATAACTTGTGTATGATTTGATTTAATACTTGAAAATTTTACTGTAGATACTCCTATGAGATGTTAAAATTCTCCAACTGGAATTTCATTAAAAGAGTTAACGAGGATTTTTAAATAAATTTTGCCGTAAACTGTCGCCAGAATGTGACGAGTCAGACCTATGTGTGTTAAACGATTTTTAATGATTTTTCAGTGAATAATTAGGTCATATGAGAAAATTACACAAGTCATAGTGGACTACATGACATGTCTCGTAGAAATATCATAGTTTTTCGAGTCCGTTTGGTATTTTAAATAAATTCCGGAAAACAACTTAAAATCTGACGTGAAACTAAAACTGCTGAAAGTTAATGTAGATGCTTTGTGTGTAATTGTGTGCTACTACAAGGTGTTAGTTGGTGTTTAAAACCTAAACGGGTACCAATGAACGTATTGCATGTTATGAGATGAACACATGCACGTACCCACTCAAATGGTGAATTAAGTGTCAACGTGTTGCATGGTTATGTGCTAATATACGTGTAGAAATATGTGAGCACAAACTAACTAAAACGGTAACCAGGTCAGGACATGGTTGACCACTTCTGCTACTATTCACATATTATCTAGCCGAGCAAACTAAGGTGAGTTCACAAGTCTTTTCTAAAAGCATGCATCCCTGGTTTGGGGACAACACACCTACCATAGCCCTGGTTATGGCTACGCGCACATTCCTAGTTTGGGACCACATTCATATTATCCACTGGAGGTGGAATAGTACACATAACTAAACAAAAACTCTATCTGGAAGTCCCTACACATTTTACCGATTAGTATGTCGGGTTGGCATAGAGGGTATTAGTTGATGGCGCTATTAGGTTTGACAAACCTTGCACCGTATTGGGAGCCAGGCGTGAACTATTGACCTTTTCAATTCATCAATGTGGATAGACATTGATGAGGGCACAAAAACTTTTCAACATTCGGTACACACAGTTTAGTTACCTTGATGTGGGTTAGCTACCCGAGTCATACTTATAACGCTTTGCATGTGAACTTATGCTTACGCTTTACACTTAACTAAAATTGTGAACATGCCAACTTTATGTTGACACACTATTGCATGCTTTGCAGGTCGTTAGGTATAGCTGGATGGAGGCTTGCAGTGGTTGGAGTGTTGTGTGTTATTAAACTTACATTTTAATATTGCTATGAATATGGTTTTGAGTTGTGTCTGGATTTTAATCTTGCTTCCGCTGTTAACTTGAACTATGTTTTGGACGTTTTAACCTTGATCACTAATAGTGTTGATTGTGATAACTTTACAACTTTAATAATTGGTTCAACATGATTAGTGGCTGGATTCTGGTCAGTCGCACGCCTCATGGTAAAACACCGCATATGGAATTTGAGGTGTGGCATATTAGTATCGGAGCAATTGGTTATAGTGAACTTGGTTTAAAACTTTTGAAAAAAAAACAGACTATAACCGTTCTTTTTTTGGAAAAACCATAATGACACCCCACTCCAAATTAGAAGGTTCGTCATTCCTAGATGCATACATTACACTCATATTTACTTGACACTTATACATGCACTATGTTAGTATCAAACACAACACCTTGGCACAAGTACAAACTAAATATGTAAACGTGACATACCTCATGCATGTCAACATCCTCATCATCGAATCATTCACGCACACCGGGGAAGACACCCGTGATATCTAATCCCCTTCTGCGTCATTTGGAGACGCGTGCTACCCGTAGGAGTCGCCTTAGCCAAGGTGGTGAAACATCTCCCATACATAATCTAGCAGCAAGAGTCGCGACACATGCAGTTGCTCATGACCCCAATAACCCGCTGAAACGTATCAACGGCTTGGAAGAGGAATTACACAGGACTCATAATATGGTCGGGACTCTATGAGCATCTGAGGCTGTTAACCGGGAGGAACTCGGGATACTACGAGCGGAACTACATGAGGCTATATGGAGGATTCACGAACTAGAAGTTCGAATACCACCACCAGCACCATCGGTTGAGCCAGAAACGGAGGAGGATCCTGAAGAGGAACCAGAGGAAGAGCCCGAGGAGGCCGCTGAGGATGAAGACGTCGACATGGGAGGTGTAGAAGTTGACGACTGATCCATCACTTGTTTATCTTTTCTTATTTGATTTCAAGAAACTCTGATGACTATTAAATTTTAAATATTTGTTGGAGTACGTTGTAACAATAATTACAATTTATTTTGATTGGATATTTTTATTTGATTGCTTCGTGTGTTGGGTGGACATGTTTTGTTTAATTGCGTTATTCTTAAAAATTTACATTGTGATTGTATAATATTTGTCTTATAAACTCATTCTTGTTTAAATCAAGGGAAATCATGAGTGGGCGAAACAGTGATCGTGGTGGACATGGAGGTATTCACATGACTCAAGCCGAGCTTACGGCCCTAATTAACGATCGTGTCGTCGAGGCTTTGGCAGCATATCAGACAACACACCCCTGGAGGTAATCTATGGTTTTAGGTTATCTATTCTAACTCGCTTATAACCCTCATGCCCTTACTCGCTGTAATTTCATATTAGGTCAACCAGCACCACCAGCTCAGCCACCCGTTTGCACCTTCAAGTCATTTATGGATTGCAAACCCCATCACTTTTCTGGCATTGAAGGAACCATCGGCCTTCTACACTGGTTTGAGAAGGTAGAGTCTGCTTTCGCAATGTGCAACTGCCCATGGAGAATCGAGTCAAGTTTGTTGCTGGAGTTCTAGAGGATATCGCGCTTTCTTGGTGGAACGCGCGAGTGCAGATACTCGGGTTAGAGGTCGCTAATGCTACTCCTTGGAATACCTTCAAAGACATGATGAAGGAGGAATATTGCCATCAGGACGATATACAAAATCTAGAAATGGAATACTATAATCTCAGAATGACTGGATCAGAAATTGAAGCCTACACTAAACGATCCAACGAGCTAGTTGCAATGGGTCCCAACATGTCAAACCCACCCTACAAGTGTATTGAGCTGTATCTCAATGGATTGGCCCCACAGATCCAGAGCATGGTAACCTATGCACACCTACCTACTATCCAGCAAATCGTCAGGATTGCACACTGTAACGCCTCGCTTTTATAACTTCCTTTATTTAGAAAGCTCGTCTCATATTCCATTTTTGGAAACTCATATTCCTTCATAACTGTACTCCGTTGTGAATCAGTACAAACCGACACTTACATCATGATAAAACTTGATCATTTTACGTGAAATACACTTTGTTTATTTGTCTTTGCTTATACATTTAATTCATGAGCACACTTGATGCATATTCGCTATTCTCCTAAACACATACGTATTTTACACACAAACGATCGTGAATACGTGTTTCATACATTTGATACATGCAAATACATTATTTTATATTCACAATACTTGAATTATACTTAGTTCCTACTCAATTGCATGTTTAATATGCGAGAAATGCCTCAATATATGCCAAAAACCAAACTGTAGGGGCCATTCCTACGAAAAACTGAAATTGAGCTTGGTGGTCAGCCAGGCGACACTCGCCAGGGAGTCCCTCCCCTTCCGCGACCCTCCTGAGGTGTCAATCCGTAGAAATTCGTTTTCTGTGTGCTGATTGGCTGGAAATGTGTTTGTTTGGTCTTTAACTCTCACCTACTTGCATTTAATCACTTCCAACCACTAATCCTAATCCCTTTGTATATAAACAACACTCCTAAGCCTTATTTCCACTTTACAAACCTCTTAAATACTCCCAAAATCACTCCAAAATCTCTCTAAATTCACTGAAGTTGGCAGAAAGTTTTAAGTAATTCAAAGTGAGTTCTAGCTCACATCTTCGTTTATTTCTTGCTTGTTTCTTATTCTAAAATTCTTGGATAACCTCTAGGAAGGTTTTCACAAGATTACCATGGTAATCTAAGGTGAAACCTCACTACATTTGAGGCCCAAAGTGCACTTTATTTTCTGTTTTGTATATTGTTCTTGTATCTTCATGTTCTACGCTAAAACTTGGTGGAATCTTGAATCCACCAAGCTCACGACTTCACCTATAGTTGTGGGTTTGTGTTGAGATTGATTCTCGCCAAGTTATGAGTTCAAAAACTCTTTATTTTC
Source organism: Helianthus annuus (assembly GCF_002127325.2). Lineage (NCBI taxonomy): Eukaryota > Viridiplantae > Streptophyta > Magnoliopsida > Asterales > Asteraceae > Helianthus > Helianthus annuus. Next base: position 123,458,814 of record NC_035437.2, read on the forward strand.
AGTTTCTACATATCATAATCAAGTGATGAAAGCAAGCATGAGACATTATCTTCAATATGATGAACTTGCGACTTGTGAAGTGTGAACAATGGGAACTTTGGCTTTCCAAATCTAAGTTCCACTCCTTCATTTGTGAGCTTTGTGTATAAATACTCAAGTGGTTTACTAGTAGTAAAATAACTTAGCCCCGTCTAGCCTCCGACACTTATGATTACCTTTCCATGTCGTGTTGGCACACTCGGGTTAGAGACTTACTTAGTCACTTAAGCTTGCATTAGTTAGATATAATTCTTGTTATTCATGACCCTCCAAACCATCCTTGTGATGGTTTGTGTAGTGGTGAATCATACAATGAGGTTAAAACCTCCATGCTTGACTTACATGATGCTAATCTATGATATTTATGATGGACTTAGTTTTAGGATTATATTATTACTATATAAATATACATATCTATATAAACAAGGCTGAATTTGTGATGATACTCAAACCATGATTATTCATCATAAACATAGGCTAACATATCTATGATCTAAGATTCTCGTTATTGATTCTAATGGGCAATTTGGGACCCATGGAACCACACATAACATAGTGTCATAAACGAGTACTTAGAACTAGATAATACTTTTGCGAATACATACTTTTGTACTTTAACATTCTAAATCCCAAATCTAGCCACTCCATAAACATCATATAACCATACCATTTACTCCTTATTCATGAACAACTCGTCACTCACAGATAATCGGAAGGCTTTGCAATGTTGTGAGTATACTCAACGCCCTTTTTACTGTCTTACACTTTTTGGGTGCAACATGTTTATATATACAAAAACACACTCGACATACATACTTTTATGCAATCATACATACAAACAATCTAATACATGCTTACTATTATGTTATGCTTGATTCGTGTTTTCTAAGTGACTCTCATGTGATGAACTTGTCATTAACTTCGTACGAGCCTCCACTAACATGTATAGCGCTATAGGAGTAACGCACCACCTGTGAACGTGAGGTTGTAACAACCCGCACCTTCGTGCGTTGTTACTACTCGATACACTCGTTACGCCTAGCACCGGAGATTCGGATCATAATGTAACTATATCAATTTTATCGCTAAATCGAAGTACAATCGAATAATTACGCATATTCTATCGCTATTACAAACCTATTTTGCATAACACTCACGATGATGTCGAATATGGGCCTAAACTACCCTTCACGATGAGCGTGAGGTGTCAAAATGTGAGTAATCAACGCTAACGAGGGTTATCGGGTGAGTACTATGACTCTAACCGTCATGACGATGATGGCAATATGAGTAAGTGGTGCCCCGATAATCATTGTGGCACATCACATCGAAGAACGCACTCGAAGGCACGCGTAACTCGATCACCGCACTGAGAATTGGATACATAAATACGTATATACGGCCCTTTTGTGATTAATTATAATAAATAAATTAATAATTATATAAAAATATAAAAATATGGCTTAAACCGTCGAAATCGCACCAAAAACGGGATCAAAAGGCTTCCGAACGGATCAATTCGATCAGACTAGTCCAATTGGTCAGACCGGCCCAATCAGATAGGCCAGTCCGATCGGATGGGCCAGTCCGATCGGATGGACCAGCCGATCGGATGGACCAGTCCGATCGAATGGACCAGCCGATCGACTGGGCCAGCCGATCGACTGGGCCAGCCGATCGACTGGGCCAGCCGATCGACTGGGCCAGCCGATCGACTGGGCCAGCCGATCGACTGGGCCAGCCGATCGACTGGGCCAGCCGATCGACTGGGCCAGCCGATCGACTGGGCCAGCCGATCGACTGGGCCAGCCGATCGACTGGGCCAGCCGATCGACTGGGCCAGCCGATCCAACTGCTGTTTTGCCTTCCTTTCCCCTTCCTTGCCTATAAATACCCCTCCATTCACTCCCAAACACTTGTGTTGCTGCTCCTAACCGACCAAGACGCTCCAGCCCTCAAATCTCTCGATTTCTTCCGATTCTTGTAAGTTTTCAACCCGAATCTTGTACTTTCTTGATCCAAATGCAATCCTTCATCTTTCTATCTTTCAAATCCCAATTTTTAACCGTGAAATCAACGGATTTGGGGTGTTCTAAGGTGATGTCACCACAAAGTTCTTCAAAGGTGATGTCATCTCATGAAGAACAACTCAGATTCGGATGATTTACATACGATTTTTCATGAATCTCAACCAAATCAGTGTTTTCCTATCAAGATGGTCATGGATCTGAGATGTTCTGACTGATTTCATCACAAGTTCTTATGAACTTCAAGGTGTTGACCTCATATCATCAAGAACAACTTAGATCTAGGGCATTTCCTAAGTAAAATCAAGGTTTTTACATCAGATCTATACATAAAAATGGTAAAACCAGAACTTAGACCAATCTCCTACACATTTCTAGTGATAAAATGATCGATTTCGAGTTAAACACTGAAAAACCGACAAAAAACGACCAGTTCCGACGAACGGGGTGATTCCCGGCCGATGAAACAGGTTGGAATTGACGGGATTTCAGTTGCTTAACACCTCATCGTAACGTCTTGTAACACCTCGAAAAATTTCGGCCAATAATGTCTTGACACGTGTCATAAGGTTCCGTTATGTGAAAACATACTTTAGAGGGACTAAAAGTGACAAACAGTGAAAACTATGGAACGTAAGGGTCCAAAGTGTCAACAATGGATAAATAGACTCTATGATAACCCCACATAATGTTTATAACCTTGAACGGATGGTTCATGGATCATACGACGCGGAAATTGCCCAAAAGTGAAGTATTGTAAACTATAGGGGCCAAAAGTGTCAACATGTTTAATTTATACCTCTGAGTGAACTTTTGGCAGACCCGAAGCTTTGTATAGCTAAAATATACTCACTAGAATATGTGGTAAAAATTTCATGAAGTTTCGTCAACGTATGAGAAAGTTATGGCCAAAACCGTACTTAAGGGACTAAAAGCGTCAACGTCGAATTCAGGGCTTTTCGGTTGAGCGCAAAGTTATCCGAGGGCATTACCATGTTGGTAAAAGTCCTATGGTTCTTAAAAACCAAGTTTGGGGGTTTACGGGTCGAGAAAAATAGCCGAAACATCGCGTACAAGTTCAGGGGTCAAAGCTGCCAATGTATGAAAGTTGTTTGGCTGAAACCAGGGTCAGGCGACCCGCCTGGGAAGGCCCAAGCGGGCCGCGTGGGTTGCCCAGCGACAGAAATCGTGTTTGGGTCAGATTTGGGTCCGATTTTGAGTTGCTAACAGCTGGTCTTGCCTCCAATTGCACCAATTAAGAGCCATGCATGCCTACCATCAACAGTAAACCTCAGAATCTCAGCTTTAAATCCGAATTTAGCTCATTTCTTGACATTTACAATAGTGAACAAGAACACCAAGACTTGCAAGAGCTCTCAAAGCTTCTCTGGAGATAATCTGAGCATCAAGGCCGACTTCTAGTGTCCACTAAACATCTTTAGGACCATTGTAAGCATTCAATTCGTTCTCTAATCCATTCTTGTTGTGATTATTAGTAAAAGTCAAACTGGGTGTTCATAACCTTTGACTTTCTGATTAAACGGATTTCTTTCAGTAATTTCTCGAATTGAAACTTGTTATAGATTGGTATTTATGTGGGAAACAAACCCTCTAAAGGGTACTAACTGATTCCCACTACATGCATGCTTAATGTCGAGTCAAACCTATTTCTAAAAAGTCAACAGAAGTGATTTTTGTGAAAAATGACATGATTAATGATATAGATGACATGCAACCTGATTGATCATTGAAAATAACTTGTAGTACATATAAGAATGAGTTTTAATCAGCATCAACTCGACGATCTATAGTATAGCCACGAATCGGAACCGAAAGTCTTGTAAAACGATTATTTCGTAGACTATCGATTCGGATTCGTACATGCATGTTCGAGATCTGTATTGGAAAGTATTTTTGACTATTTTTATTTTAGTTAAACTTTCTGGAATTTTCTTTGATTGAGTCTATGCTTAGCCTATTCGAATGCTTGTTTCCAGTTTATGCATAAAGTTGACTATTTTGCCCTTTTTGATTTAAAACGGGATTTTTGGAAAAGTGAAAGGATAGAAATCTTTATTTTTATTATATAAACTTGCACCGAAAGTTTCGGATCAGTTGGTGGTCCAGATTGTGAGTTATGGCCATTAGCGTAAAACTATATTATAAATTTACATAAACGGTCCTTTTCGCGTAGAACCCGTTTCTGGCCACGTTTTGGTACAAAACTTTTTACCAACTGATTATATATAATATTCTGGGAATTTTGATGATTTTTAAGTAATTTTTGGCTGAACGGATCCTAGATCACCTAGTCATTTCGGCTTATGTCGGTTTTGACCGTTTTAGCCATAAAAGGAGTTTTACACATCCGTTTGACCCGAAACCTTTTTCTACTGATTTTGTATGATGAATAAATTATTATAAGACTTCTGGAAATATAAAAATCTCAGATTTACTGTGAAAACCCGAAAACGCCCTTAGACCGTATTTTTAGCGTTTTAACGCATAGTAAAGCGATATACTTGTTTTAAACATATAAGACCTATACCTACTGATGTGTTTAGCATATTTTCATATAAAAACAGTAAGTATAATATTTTGAACTCAGGTTTCCAGTTTTGGCATTTTTAGCCCTTGTGAAATTACTAAATTGCCCCTACGGTGCATAGTTGGTTTTAAAATGATATATTTGGTATATGGGTCATACCCTACTGATATAATATGTTATATTAAGTATATTTACTGTTTGAACCAGACCCGAAACTCAGATTTCTAATTTTACCCTTTTATTATCTTTTAAATGACCAAAATGCCCTTCTAAGGCATAAATTGGGTTTAAAATTATTCCGGGCAATATAGAACATAACTTACTGATATAATATCATATTCTAAGCATATTAATTCAGGGAACTTGCATTTGAATCTTTTGGCTACCCATATCGCCCTTATTGCGTTCGGTTCGGTTTACGTAACTAGTTTGCGTAAATTGACCGAACCGGGTCAAACGTCATCATTTTTATTTCAAAATCCAGAATGTATTTAGTATACCCAAATTATACAAGTATTCAAACTTGTCGGGTCTAAATCACATTCTATCCGGTCATTCGCTTAATCGTGCGTAAACCGTATCATTCCTAAAACTAACCGGTCAAAGCTTAAGCTTAAATAAAAGGGCCGTTAGGAATCTAATAGGTTAATTATAAACCTTGTTCCAGATTAGGAAGCCCGGTAAAAGCTATCAACACTTATCAATTGTGACTTATACTTGCTCAGGTAAATACATTTTGACTTATTTTCCCTATACGGGCTTGGGGTACGGTATTTAAAATACCGCTTGATCGGGCGCACAAGTCCTGCTCCTTATAGGTGTTCAGTCTTGAATAGCTTGTGCGACTTCGTTTAAACAGTTTTGTCTTACTTAAAAGGCTTTGGGGGGGTTGTTGACCGTGTCCCGGATATCCTTGGCATTATCTTACGAGATGGCCACGACCAGAGCACGGGGTGTAGGCGTACACCCGTCGTGTATAACTCTTTAATGTGGTGTGTCAATTAAATCTCTAGCCCGGACAGTAGATCCCGGGCCACCAGAGATATAAGTGCATGTAATTCGTTCACAAGTTTATATTTTATAATTATCCCAAGTTAATAAAATATTTATGCCTTGTGCATTTAAATCAAATTTTAAATCATTTTCAAAATGAGTCAGTCGATTTGTATTTACCAGTGTAAACTGACGTATTTTTCCCCAAAAGATTAAGTGCAGGTACTATACGGAAATAGGCTGGCTGTTTTCCTAGAGAGCGTCCACAATAGTCTCGCAAACTCGGACGACATTTATCTGTTGAACTATTTAATTCTATTTTTTATTTGATCCGCCTGTGGATCCATTTCAACTACTGTGATATTTATTATTACACTTTATTTAAAAGTTGAAATGTTTCTATTCTGCTTCCGCTGTGCATTATTATATTGTGTTGATTGTCTATGACGATGCCAACTACGTCACTGTACCCCACACCGGGCCCACCGGTGACACGTGGAATATCGGGGTGTGACAGGTTGGTATCAGAGCCAACGCTGAGTGAATTAAACACTATCCTAATGTGTTTAATCTCAGTTACACAATTGCACATTCCTCGATTTTCGAGTCTAGACAAAGAACTTAGGAAATGTTCGACATTTCGTTTAATTCATTTTTATTCATTAATGCATTGTCTTATATATTTTGTTGTGCAACTTGTTTGACTTTTGACAGGATCAGGATGCCGCCAAGGATGAGAGGTCGTGGAGGATTTCCTACATCGCACGATCATGAGGCTGGTCCCTCGCATAGGCGGGCTCCATCTGCTACACACAACACAGCCGCTAACGACATTTGGAGGTCTTTTGCCGAGCCTGCTAGGCATTCGGTTTCCGCGAGCACTTCTCCGTCATTACCCCACTCGTTTGGGCCCCATTCGGAGAACGGGCCCCATGGTTCGCATGGATCCTACATACCATTGCACCAGTCACCGCAGCAGTATCCAGCGCCAGCCTACCAGGGTTTGTATAACCCTAATGCTTATGTGGAGGAGCCAGTGGGCCATAACCCACTTGGACAGGAGGACCACTTTCCTGGTGGTCACGAGATGGACGTAGACGAGGAGACGGACCCTTCGCTCCCACCATCAGGTACACCAAACCACCCGATTGAGATATCGGATGGGTCGCCATACACAGGATCACCATTTAATGGTGTGGACAGCTTCCAGGAGAGGTTCAAGCAGCATGATTGGTACTTCACCCCTAGCCACAACTCTCCTATGCTTCAATCACTCCATGGTACTCCGATGCTTCAATCGCTCCATGGTTCGCCGGTGCACTCGCAGCACCACTCGCAGCAGCAGCAGCTCCAGCAGCAGCCGCCTCTACCGCAGGACCTATCTGAGGCCCTGTGGCGTGACGTGATCACTCCGTCACCACCGCCGCCGCCAGTTTTACCTCCTCCGCCTCAGAGGCCTAGGAGGAATGCGCGCATGTCTACGCGCGGAGGGATTCGCATAGGCACCCCTCCACGTGTTAGTAGCAGCCGCTACACGTCTCTTCCCGGGGAGTCCGAGACAGGGGAGTCTCAGCATCCCGTATCGGAGGTTACTTCTGTTCCGATCCCGCCTCTGCCGCCGCAGAATTTTGGAGAGCCGATTCCGGCTTATGCTAGTGCCGCTCAGTTCAACCCGTTCGAGCAGGTATTCCCTCAGGGTTATGATTACACGGGAGACCCTTATTGGCAAGCTGTGAACTACAGCTCACTCCCACATAGTGGTCCACTTGGAGACCCTTGGGCTGCTGGCCCATCTACTTTTGGTTACCCTCCGGGTTACCAGCAGCCACCGCAGCCGCAGCCTTACCAGCCGCCGCAGCCGCAGCACTACCAGCCACCACCACCGGCGCCTATGATGTCGCCGCCGCAGGTTCAGGAGATCCTGCAGGGGATTGATAGCATGCGACGCGAGTTTCAGCACAATATGCGAGAGGATCGCCGACGCACCAGTGGCATGTTTAAGAAGGTATTTGATTTGCTCAAGGGTAAGAGCAAGAAGGATCGTTGAATCCTTCGATTATTATTTCATGTACTCATGTCCCTGCGCGGACATTTATTCCAGTACTCTACCCCTGCGTGGGTATATCTATCTTTCTCTACCCCTGTGTGGGTATGTTATTCTGTTAACCCCTGCGTGGGTTTGTTTTATTTTATTTTGTTATTGTTGTACTTGTTTAGCCCCTGCGCGGGCATGTTATTCATGCTAGTTATGTTATTTCAAAGTCCCGTTTAGGGCAATTATGTACTGGTATTTTATTGGAAATTTAAATGGTTAGTTTGAAATTATCATTTTATTTATGTGCATGAATAATATTAAAATAATGGAAAATATCAATTTTTATTTGATTTGCCATTTTATAAGAATCTTAGTAAGGTATAACCTAGCTTGAATGCCTTATCAACAGGCCTGGCTGTGATGGTAAAACCTGGTTGAAAGGATTCAACTCCCTGTTAACATCTGAAGACATGTTAGCATTCCTGGCCAAGCGTGATCTGTAAAATCACACAAGCCACCCTTTTTAATAAATTATCTACAGATTTTATCTGTATACAAGTCTATTAATGACTTGATACCTACGGGTTATGACTATGTCATACAATGGCAGTTGTGGTCTATGACTCCCTGCCTAGTAAAGAATTATCTACAGATTATATCTGTACACAAGTCTATTAATGGCTTGATACCTACGGGTTATAACTATGTTATATAAAGACAGTTGTGGTTTATGACTCTCTGTCTAGTAAAGGATTATTTGTTTAATTATACAATTTATAGTCCTATAAAAATCTAAATTTATAATTTAGTGATTGTCCGTTGTGACTAGGCCTATGGTGCCAATATATATATTTTCATTCCTTGATTGCTAATAAGAGCCTGAATGGAATTTATTAAATTAACTGCTAAGGTTTTTGATACCATGGTTAATAAATCGTCTAGGACGATAATACTGTTAGGTTCTAAATAAGACCTTGTCCTTTATTGTAGCTTAAAGCTACAATGGCCAAATCGGAAGAAACCAACAGTCACTCTGGGGAACGCTCAGATAATGCAAAGATTCACGTTACCGGTGCAGAATTGCAAGCACTGATAGATAATGCTGTCGCCAAGGCTATGGATAGGCAGTTCAAGGAATCTAGTGGTACTCAGAGTAGAACCCGCTCAGTGACACATGTCAAGGCTAAGACTCATTCTGGGGCTCATAGTAAGCCGTCGTCTAAAAAGAGTGAGCCGAAGAAAGCTGAGGATGATAATCATTCCTCCAACCACAGCAGCGTCCCAAAGCAAGAGATGGAACTGAAACGTGACACGTACAGCAGGTCCTGTACGTACAAATACTTTGTATCTTGCAAGCCCAGAGATTTCACTGGGGAAAAAGGAGCCGTCGACTGCATGACGTGGATCGACGAGATGGACACTGTAGTTGATATCAGCGGGTGTGCTGATAGGGACGTCGTTAAGTACGTGTCCCAGTCATTCAAAGGAGATGCGTTAGCATGGTGGAAGTCACTCCTACAAGCTGCCGGTAAGGCCACACTGTACGGCCTGTCATGGGAACAGTTTGTGGCCCTGATTAAAGAGAACTTCTGTCCGCAGCACGAGGTCGAGCGAATTGAATCGGATTTTGTATCCTTAGTCATGAAGAACCTCGATTGTCAAGCGTATCTTACTACGTTCAACACGCTGTCTCGTTTAGTGCCTTACTTGGTGACCCCGGAGCCACGTAGGATTGCTCGATTCATTGGGGGTCTGGCACCGGAAATTAAAGCCAGCGTCAAAGCTTCAAGACCTACAACATTTCGATCCGTAGCGGATCTATCCCTCTCCCTCACTCAAGACGTGGTTAGATTGAGAGCCATGAAGAGCTCTGAGGAGAACAAACGGAAACGTGAGGATGACACCTCACGAAGATCCGAGAAGCGACATAGAGGGAACAACGACCACAGGAAAGGGTCGGGGTCTAGAAAAGGTGATCATCAGTCGGGTGAGAAACCCAGATGCAAAATCTGCAGGAGACATCACTTTGGGAGATGTCGTTTGGAGACGAAATCCCAGTCTTTCGAGAAACGTTGTGGGATCTGCAAGTCCACAGATCATAAAGCTGTGGATTGCAAGAAGATGAAGGATGCAACGTGTTTTGGTTGCAACGAAAAAGGTCACATTCGGCCCAACTGCCCAAAGTTTGCAAAGAAGGCCGAGGAAGGAAAGAAGACTAATGCGAGAGTCTTCATGATGGACGCAAAGGAAGCAGTCCTAGACGATAACGTCATTACCGGTACGTTTCTTGTAAACGATATTTTTGCTAGAGTTTTGTTTGATTCGGGGGCTGATAAGTCATTTGTAGATAATAAGTTTTGTAAACTGTTGAACCTTCCTGTTAAAACCTTAAGTATGAAATATGAGGTGGAATTAGCCGATGGAACCATAGAAACCGCCTCGACTGTTCTAGATGGATGTGTTATATCCATTAGGAATCATTCCTTCCCGTTATCCTTGCTTCCCTTTAAGTTAGCTGGATTCGACATAGTGATAGGCATGGATTGGTTGTCAAGTAACCAAGCCCAGATTCTGTGCAATAGAAAGCAAGTAATAGTTAAGACTCCGTCTGGTGAGTCACTTACTATTCAAGGAGATACCCAGCATGGATTGCCTGAGCAAGTGTCCATGCTCAAAGCATCCAGATGCATGCAGAAGGGATGTGTCATTTATATGGCACAAGTTACCATAGATGAGCCGAAGCCGAAGATTGAAGATATTCCTGTTATCTCGGAATATCCTGAAGTGTTTCCTGAAGAACTACCCGGATTGCCACCGGATAGACAAGTAGAGTTTCGGATAGATATCATACCAGGCACTGCACCTGTAGCAAGAGCACCATACAGATTGGCACCAACGGAGATGAAGGAGTTGAGGACGCAGTTGGATGATCTATTAGCTAAAGGTTTTATTAGACCTAGCTCATCTCCTTGGGGAGCGCCAATCTTGTTCGTTAAGAAGAAGGATGGTTCGATGCGTCTGTGCATCGATTATCGTGAGCTTAACAAGGTCACTATCAAGAATCGGTATCCGTTACCCAGGATCGACGATCTGTTCGATCAGTTGCAAGGAGCAAGCTATTTCTCCAAGATTGACCTAAGGTCGGGATATCATCAGTTGAAGGTCAAGGATGAAGACGTACACAAGACCGCGTTTAGGACTCGTTATGGACATTACGAGTTCCTAGTGATGCCGTTTGGGCTCACTAACGCACCAGCCGCGTTCATGGACCTCATGAATCGCGTCTGTAAACCCTATTTAGATAAGTTCGTCATCGTCTTCATTGATGACATCCTTATCTACTCGAAGAGCCAAGCTGATCATGAGAAACACCTTCGTTGTATTCTCAAACTTCTGTATCAAGAGAAGCTTTACGCCAAATTTTCAAAGTGTGAATTTTGGCTTCGAGAAGTCCAATTCCTTGGACATGTAGTAAGCGAGCGTGGTATCCAAGTAGATCCCGCTAAAGTAGAAGCAGTCATGAACTGGCAGGAGCCGAAGACTCCTACCGAGATTCGCAGTTTCCTCGGATTGGCAGGATATTATAGGCGATTCATCGAGAACTTCTCAAGGATTGCTGCGCCCCTAACTTCGTTGACCCGTAAGAAGATTAAGTTTGATTGGGGCCCTAAGCAGCAGGAATCCTTTGACATTCTGAAGCAGAAGCTGAGCAATGCGCCAGTGTTGACATTGCCCGATGGTATAGACGAATTTGTGGTGTATTGTGATGCATCACATACTGGCATGGGCTGTGTACTCATGCAGAAAGGCAAAGTCATTGCCTATGCTTCTCGCCAGCTAAAGGTGCACGAAAAGAACTACACCACCCACGATTTGGAATTGGGTGCGGTTGTATTTGCTTTGAAGTTATGGAGACATTACTTGTATGGAACCAAGTGCATAATTTATTCGGATCACAAGAGTCTTCAGCATCTGTTCAATCAGAAGGAATTGAACATGCATCAAAGGCGATGGATGGAAACTCTCAATGACTATGATTGCGAGATACGATACCATCCAGGCAAGGCAAATGTGGTTGCCGACGCCTTAAGTAGAAAGGAAAGGGTTAAACCGATCAGAATCAATGCCAAGCGCATTGAGATAAGAAATAACTTGAATGAAAGGGTGTTAGCTGCGCAGAAGGAAGCTGTGCTGGAAGCTAACTATCCTGCAGAAAAGTTGGGAGTAACTGAGGAGCAGTTATCCCACGACAAAGATGGAATGCTACGCCTAAACGGACGAATATGGGTTCCAGTATATGGAGGACTTCGGGATGTTATCCTTCAGGAAGCCCACAGCTCTAAATATTCAGTTCATCCTGGAGCAGATAAGATGTACCAGGATTTGAAGTCAAACTACTGGTGGATTGGTTTGAAAAAGTCCGTGGCCGAGTATGTGGCCAAATGTTTGACTTGTGCGCAAGTCAAGGCTGAGCATCAGAAGCCGTCAGGTTTGCTTCAACAACCTGAAATTCCCGAGTGGAAATGGGAAATGGTGACAATGGATTTTATCACCAAGTTGCCAAAGACGAAAAAGGGAAATGATACCATATGGGTCATAGTAGACAGACTGACTAAGTCAGCTCATTTTCTACCCATCAAAGAGACGTATAGCTCAGATATGTTAGCTCAATTATACGTCGATAAGATTGTAGCATTGCATGGTATACCTGTATCTATCATTTCTGATAGAGATACGAGGTATACGTCGCATTTTTGGAAGAGTTTCCAACAGTCGTTGGGCACTCGTTTGAATTTTAGTACGGCTTACCATCCTCAGACTGATGGTCAGAGCGAGCGTACTATTCAAACCTTGGAAGACATGCTTCGAGCATGTGCGATCGACTTAGGTGGTAGTTGGGATAAGAACTTACCACTGATTGAATTCTCCTACAACAATAGCTACCATTCCAGCATAAAGGCTGCGCCTTTTGAGGCCTTATACGGTAGGAAGTGTAGATCGCCCATTTGTTGGGCAGAAGTTGGAGATGTCCAGTTGTCTGGACCAGATATCGTCTTTGAGACGACAGACAAGATCGTTCAGATCCGTGATCGTTTGAAAGCTGCCAGGGATAGGCAGAAAAGTTATGCGGATCCTAAGCGCAAGGATTTTCACTTCGATGTGGGTGAAAAAGTGTTGCTTAAGGTATCACCTTGGAAAGGTGTGATGCGATTTGGAAAGAAAGGCAAGCTAAGCCCGAGATACATAGGACCTTTCGAGATAATCGAACGTGTCGGGGCAGTCGCTTATAAGTTAAACTTGCCTGAAGAGCTTAGTGCCATTCATAATGTGTTTCACATCTGTAATTTGAAGAAGTGTTTCGCTGACGATTCACTGGTTATACCGCATACAGACATACACATAGACGAAAGTCTAAAGTTTGTTGAAAAACCTTTGTCGATTGAGGATCGACAGGTAAAGAAGCTTCGAAGGAAGCACGTGCCTATTGTAAAGGTCAAATGGGATGCCCGTAGAGGTCCCGAATACACGTGGGAAGTGGAATCCACGATGAAAGAAAAATATCCCCATTTGTTTGAATAAATCTCGGGGTCGATATTTCTTTTAAGGGGGTGAGGATGTAACACCTCGAAAAATTTCGGCCAATAATGTCTTGACACGTGTCATAAGGTTCCGTTATGTGAAAACATACTTTAGAGGGACTAAAAGTGACAAACAGTGAAAACTATGGAACGTAAGGGTCCAAAGTGTCAACAATGGATAAATAGACTCTATGATAACCCCACATAATGTTTATAACCTTGAACGGATGGTTCATGGATCATACGACGCGGAAATTGCCCAAAAGTGAAGTATTGTAAACTATAGGGGCCAAAAGTGTCAACATGTTTAATTTATACCTCTGAGTGAACTTTTGGCAGACCCGAAGCTTTGTATAGCTAAAATATACTCACTAGAATATGTGGTAAAAATTTCATGAAGTTTCGTCAACGTATGAGAAAGTTATGGCCAAAACCGTACTTAAGGGACTAAAAGCGTCAACGTCGAATTCAGGGCTTTTCGGTTGAGCGCAAAGTTATCCGAGGGCATTACCATGTTGGTAAAAGTCCTATGGTTCTTAAAAACCAAGTTTGGGGGTTTACGGGTCGAGAAAAATAGCCGAAACATCGCGTACAAGTTCAGGGGTCAAAGCTGCCAATGTATGAAAGTTGTTTGGCTGAAACCAGGGTCAGGCGACCCGCCTGGGAAGGCCCAAGCGGGCCGCGTGGGTTGCCCAGCGACAGAAATCGTGTTTGGGTCAGATTTGGGTCCGATTTTGAGTTGCTAACAGCTGGTCTTGCCTCCAATTGCACCAATTAAGAGCCATGCATGCCTACCATCAACAGTAAACCTCAGAATCTCAGCTTTAAATCCGAATTTAGCTCATTTCTTGACATTTACAATAGTGAACAAGAACACCAAGACTTGCAAGAGCTCTCAAAGCTTCTCTGGAGATAATCTGAGCATCAAGGCCGACTTCTAGTGTCCACTAAACATCTTTAGGACCATTGTAAGCATTCAATTCGTTCTCTAATCCATTCTTGTTGTGATTATTAGTAAAAGTCAAACTGGGTGTTCATAACCTTTGACTTTCTGATTAAACGGATTTCTTTCAGTAATTTCTCGAATTGAAACTTGTTATAGATTGGTATTTATGTGGGAAACAAACCCTCTAAAGGGTACTAACTGATTCCCACTACATGCATGCTTAATGTCGAGTCAAACCTATTTCTAAAAAGTCAACAGAAGTGATTTTTGTGAAAAATGACATGATTAATGATATAGATGACATGCAACCTGATTGATCATTGAAAATAACTTGTAGTACATATAAGAATGAGTTTTAATCAGCATCAACTCGACGATCTATAGTATAGCCACGAATCGGAACCGAAAGTCTTGTAAAACGATTATTTCGTAGACTATCGATTCGGATTCGTACATGCATGTTCGAGATCTGTATTGGAAAGTATTTTTGACTATTTTTATTTTAGTTAAACTTTCTGGAATTTTCTTTGATTGAGTCTATGCTTAGCCTATTCGAATGCTTGTTTCCAGTTTATGCATAAAGTTGACTATTTTGCCCTTTTTGATTTAAAACGGGATTTTTGGAAAAGTGAAAGGATAGAAATCTTTATTTTTATTATATAAACTTGCACCGAAAGTTTCGGATCAGTTGGTGGTCCAGATTGTGAGTTATGGCCATTAGCGTAAAACTATATTATAAATTTACATAAACGGTCCTTTTCGCGTAGAACCCGTTTCTGGCCACGTTTTGGTACAAAACTTTTTACCAACTGATTATATATAATATTCTGGGAATTTTGATGATTTTTAAGTAATTTTTGGCTGAACGGATCCTAGATCACCTAGTCATTTCGGCTTATGTCGGTTTTGACCGTTTTAGCCATAAAAGGAGTTTTACACATCCGTTTGACCCGAAACCTTTTTCTACTGATTTTGTATGATGAATAAATTATTATAAGACTTCTGGAAATATAAAAATCTCAGATTTACTGTGAAAACCTGAAAACGCCCTTAGACCGTATTTTTAGCGTTTTAACGCATAGTAAAGCGATATACTTGTTTTAAACATATAAGACCTATACCTACTGATGTGTTTAGCATATTTTCATATAAAAACAGTAAGTATAATATTTTGAACTCAGGTTTCCAGTTTTGGCATTTTTAGCCCTTGTGAAATTACTAAATTGCCCCTACGGTGCATAGTTGGTTTTAAAATGATATATTTGGTATATGGGTCATACCCTACTGATATAATATGTTATATTAAGTATATTTACTGTTTGAACCAGACCCGAAACTCAGATTTCTAATTTTACCCTTTTATTATCTTTTAAATGACCAAAATGCCCTTCTAAGGCATAAATTGGGTTTAAAATTATTCCGGGCAATATAGAACATAACTTACTGATATAATATCATATTCTAAGCATATTAATTCAGGGAACTTGCATTTGAATCTTTTGGCTACCCATATCGCCCTTATTGCGTTCGGTTCGGTTTACGTAACTAGTTTGCGTAAATTGACCGAACCGGGTCAAACGTCATCATTTTTATTTCAAAATCCAGAATGTATTTAGTATACCCAAATTATACAAGTATTCAAACTTGTCGGGTCTAAATCACATTCTATCCGGTCATTCGCTTAATCGTGCGTAAACCGTATCATTCCTAAAACTAACCGGTCAAAGCTTAAGCTTAAATAAAAGGGCCGTTAGGAATCTAATAGGTTAATTATAAACCTTGTTCCAGATTAGGAAGCCCGGTAAAAGCTATCAACACTTATCAATTGTGACTTATACTTGCTCAGGTAAATACATTTTGACTTATTTTCCCTATACGGGCTTGGGGTACGGTATTTAAAATACCGCTTGATCGGGCGCACAAGTCCTGCTCCTTATAGGTGTTCAGTCTTGAATAGCTTGTGCGACTTCGTTTAAACAGTTTTGTCTTACTTAAAAGGCTTTGGGGGGGTTGTTGACCGTGTCCCGGATATCCTTGGCATTATCTTACGAGATGGCCACGACCAGAGCACGGGGTGTAGGCGTACACCCGTCGTGTATAACTCTTTAATGTGGTGTGTCAATTAAATCTCTAGCCCGGACAGTAGATCCCGGGCCACCAGAGATATAAGTGCATGTAATTCGTTCACAAGTTTATATTTTATAATTATCCCAAGTTAATAAAATATTTATGCCTTGTGCATTTAAATCAAATTTTAAATCATTTTCAAAATGAGTCAGTCGATTTGTATTTACCAGTGTAAACTGACGTATTTTTCCCCAAAAGATTAAGTGCAGGTACTATACGGAAATAGGCTGGCTGTTTTCCTAGAGAGCGTCCACAATAGTCTCGCAAACTCGGACGACATTTATCTGTTGAACTATTTAATTCTATTTTTTATTTGATCCGCCTGTGGATCCATTTCAACTACTGTGATATTTATTATTACACTTTATTTAAAAGTTGAAATGTTTCTATTCTGCTTCCGCTGTGCATTATTATATTGTGTTGATTGTCTATGACGATGCCAACTACGTCACTGTACCCCACACCGGGCCCACCGGTGACACGTGGAATATCGGGGTGTGACACGTCTCGACCCAAAACGCCGAAAAACGCTCGAAAAATCATCGAAAACAGCCGAACAGGATGGCCAATCGAACAGCTAGTCGATCGAACAGCTAGTCGATCGAACAGCTGGTCGATCGAACAGCTGGTCGATCGAACAGCTGGTCGATCGAACAGCTGGTCGATCGAACAGCTGGTCGATCGAACAGCTAGTCGATCGAACAGCTGGTCGATCGAACAGCTAGTCGATCGAACAGCCATTCGATCGATCAGGCTGTCCGATCGATCAGGACCAAGTCCAACCGATCGACCAGGCCCACTCGATCGAGTGGCCTGTTCGACTGGGCCAGCCAAATTACAATTTCCAGCCCAATTACAATTTTTAGCCCAATTACAATTTTCAGCCCAATTTCACTATTTTGTCCGATTTTAACCCAATTTCGCCCGATTTCACGCAAATCGATACCGTTTAACGCATAGTAATCTATCACTCACATAAATTATCTGAAATCAGGATATTCTCCGGCACCGGTTCCGCAAACCTAACCGAATACGCGCTGTGAGTATACTTGACCCCTTTTATCGAATTTTGGGTGTAACATACGTTCCATAAAAACCAAACTTATCAAACGAATGATTTAATTGGACTATTTATCACTTGCGAATAACTGTTTGCATAGATATACGTGATGCTAGTACATGTATGCTAGGACTTATACTCGTGACGTCCCACCAAGACTAGTATAGTACTATTTCGCCCGACGGGGTCTAGTTATGCCATCAAGAGTCGAGCATCGAGGACTTAGCTGGTAGTATCAGTTTTGTGAGTATATATGTTGTGTATTACGTTTATGCATGTGGAAATTCGCAGCACTTTTAATCTATCACACTATCACATATCAAACCTGTATACTCGCCAATACTTTTGTATTGACAAAGTTTTAACGTATGTTGCAGGTTTAGCCGAAGTTTACATCAAATCAAGCTAGGAAGTCTAGAAACTCATCTAAAATCTAGGTTGTCGGATTTGAATTGTTCGAGAGAACAAGAAATCTGTGATGACTTACGTGATTGTATTGTTTGTTAGTATGGGATGACAAATGTAATAAATATTATCGCAATATAGTTGTTATGGATTCTCTTGAGCAATCTGATTCGCCTAGTGCCGCGCCCCGATGATTCCGCCATCGGTTGGGGTGTGACAGATTGGTATCAGAGCCATAACTATAGGGAATTAGGCAAAGTTTGAGACTCGACCTAGTCCGGGTCGATGTCTTAGAAAAATTGACCTAGTCTATAGTCTAAGTACCTACAGGCCGACTCTTACGAACTCGTTAGGGTTTGTTTGGGCCAACTTGCTACTCTCGATCGAATTTGTTGAAAAGTTACAACTATTGTGTGAACACCGCATACTACAGCTTCACACAAAGAGCCTTTCCTAAGGCTAGAAGGTTACTTAGCCTTTCCTAAGGCTGACACAATACACATGTTTTCAAAACTACTCGCATAACAAAACCGAGTGATCTAGTCGAGACCAGGTGTGAAAACCAATAACTCTCGATAGGATCACTCACTCAGCGTATTTTTCTAGCACGAGAACTCTTCGTTGAGCTAGGAGTGACATCCACATCTCGACAAAAGGTCTCCATTTCGAAATTCTGGTGGAACTCTCGGATTTATTCGATGAGCACAACCACAAATGGGAACGAAGTTGTTAAGCCAGGGGTGAAACCCATACCTTAATCAACTGTTCCACTCCATAAAATGGTTTACAAAAGCTCTCACCAAGGTCATGACCATAACAACGACTCAGGCTACGCGAAGACTAGAGAGACGAATGTCAGGAGCTGCATCCCAGTGGAAGCATGAGTCCCCTAGGTCAACGCGTATGCCCGAACTTGTTGGGTATAGTCGGGTTACTTGGGTAGTCAACGCCTAAACACCCAAGGCATTCTATCTAAACTATTACGTATATGGTATCAATTACGTCTATGAGTTTTCAAATTTAAGCTTTACGATTTACCGATTTCTCGATTTATCGAATTTACGAACCTCGATTTACAAAGCGCACAACTTGCACAGCCATCGCAATCTAAAACAAAGACCGAATGATCGCAACAAAACAAACGCCTAAGTACTCGAATTCGCTCACGCTATTTCCCTTACCGCGTCCTCGCGAATTCTGAACCAATATCTATGTGTAACCTACAGCTATACCTATACGTACTATATACAAAACGAATCAATTATGTGAGAGTTTAGGAACCTAGAATTTTCCTATGTGGCTCCTATGTGTTTAATTAAATTCTATACCAAGTTTTGATCGAATCGAATCGCATCAAAAGTTTAAAAATCATTATGATCGAATCTCATTCCGAATCCTTCTGTCTAGATGCCTTCCAACAACTCGATCTCGAGACGAGTAGCTAGGAGAAGGGCCCAACGACGCGCCGATAAGAGGATTGCCTCGATTGTGACCAAAGAAGTGGTCAAGCTCATTCCTCAAATTGTCGCGCAAGTGCACTCTCAGAGCCACTCTCGAGCCCCGGAAGACGTCAAGACGGAATCTGCATTCCTCTACAAACACTTCAAAGCCTGTGATCCGATGCCTTTCACGGGTGAAGGAGATGTTTCTCAATTACTCCAGTGGTTCGATGCCATCGAGGTTACCCTTCGTCAGAGTGGGTGCCCCGAGGACCTTCAAACTACTTGCGCCACCGGAGTATTTCAATCACGAGCACTCGATTGGTGGACCGCCGAACGCAACAAACGTGGGATCTCCGCAGCTTACGCCCTCTCATGGGGTGAGCTGAAGGAACTCATGAAGGAAGAATATTGTCCCTCTCACGAAGTCCAGAAGCTAGAGAACGAATTCTGGGAAATCAAGCAAACCGAAGGTGACAATGCGAGCTATACAGCAAGGTTCAAACAGCTTAGCATAATCTGCCCAAGTCAAGTCGACACTCCGAAGAAAGCTATCGCGAAGTATATTCGTGGCTTACCAGAGTGTGTGGGTGATTTTGTCAAAGCTGCAAAACCTACTACCATCGAAGAAGCCTACCGACTAGCCGCAGAGATCAACAGCAAACGAGTCGTGGACGGATTCTCCTTCAAGAAGCCTGTCACACGAGCTCATCAAGCAATCATCATCAACTCGTCCGACGATTCCTCTGGAGAATCGGTCGATGGATCATCTGACAGCTCCTCGGAGGATTCTTCTAAGAATTACTCCGACAATGCCTCCGCTAAATCGTCAGGCGAATCCGAAGACGACGCCGCATCAACTCAAGAAGCCCAACCGAGCCGCAAACGAAGGACCGTGAGCCCAGGCTCTTCAACAACTGGACTGCCGCAACCCGAACCTCTCCGATCAGTTCCAGTTCAGTCTAAGCGTGCTTACAATGGATCTCATCCCCTGTGTTTCACATGCACGTATCATCACCCGCTAGAAGCAAAATATCGCTATTGCGCAAATTGCAACTGGTATGGGCATTATACGTCGCAGTGCCGTACAGGACCGTGACCTGGAAGGAAGTCATCAGCAACCGCCGTCTCCACAAGTATCCACAACAACGTTATTTTGATCCTAATGTTGTTGTAATAATCCGACTTATCGCTATCATTTCTGGAACTTATTTCATATATCATCGTGTGTGGATTCTATTTCTCTTACAATCGAGCACTATCTAGACGCTAGCACTATGTACTATATTATGTATTTTATCCCTATAACACTCTTAGAACGAGGTACGGTATACGTGCAAGGGACAACTAATCACGGGTGCACACGGGATTATCTTGGTCAGTGCACGGGGATCGTAGTGAAGTTCTAATGGTGCCATAACGTTTAAAAGCACGGTCAAGGCCGTGTCAACAAAGTGTGACACCAAAGCACGGGGCATAAGTAGTAGGGGTGACGCGGGGGTACGCTTTACCATACTACCGAAACTTCGTGAAGAAAGTGCCATGTGGAGTTGGACGTTATTAGACCTATTATACTATTATGGTTAATTTGACACTCTACCATCAATCACAAGGCGTAACAAAACTAAACCGCATCACTGCGAGACTTCTCGTAAGTCCGCGTACACAAATTGCCACATCGATGAACTTAGGTAAGTTCACCCCGAAGAGCAATTGGAGCAACGCGAGACTGGTCGTAAAGTCTAGAACGCAACTTAATCGCAGTTTTGCCGGATCAATCTCGCAATCAAATCATTCGATAAGTGGCTCGAAATCGCAATCGCATCATGTGTTTGTCTAGAAATCTCTAACGCTAGTTGTTGTCAATTGTGTGAACTTCTATCAGCTGGTGTGGATCGTCTATTGTGGATTCGCTAGACGAGTATCGAGAATCACTCGCCGCCTTCCACTCTTAACGCGCCTCGCACCTAATCCACCAACTCGATACCATGGTTCGCTATTACTTATCAATGCACGCATTCTACGTGTCATGTTAGCGCACAAGACCTCGCTTCACGAGACGAAACTAACAAGGTTGAAACATGGTGATGTTTTGACCATATTAGTTGACTTTGTGGAAAAGGCCGTGTGGGCTAGCCTTAGTACTATTCGTGGTGTAATCAGTCCAATCAATCGTCTATCACTCGCAACGCAACAATCGTCTCTATTCAATCTGTTGGAATCTATTGTCTATCGATGTTCGAATGTTACTTGGAAGTCATCGCAGGTGGTGTAATGTTAGGGTGCATGACATTGCTTCACAAGATAAAACTAATATGGAAACATGGTGTTTGTCATATTAGCAAGTCTTGTGGAAACGTGCCATGCGAACTTCGTGTGGAATCAAATCGAAATCTCATTTACCCGAATCAAAATCGTGTCATTCGTTGCCCAACCAAGCATACCATATCAGCGTTGTGCGACCGGACTACTCGCACCCGCTGCCTACGCTTGGTTTGCATCCAACTTATTTCTATTCAAAACTCGGTCTAGCACCTCATCGTTAGGTTCAAGGGAATCGAAATTCTATCTGTGTCTTATCGGCACGCATGACACTGCCTCATGAAACAGAGTTAATATGGGTAAAGCATGGTGGATACGCCGCTGGTACTTCCTATATATAAGTGTTTTAACCATATTAACGAACTTTTGTGGGAAGGTGCCACGTGGGGCCCGATGTAAGTTATTTTTCCATAGTATTAAGGAAAACCTATTTTTATAAAATTTTTACTAAAACCGTTGGACATATGAAATTCCTTACAACATGGAGAAAACATTGAATCAGTTTGGCTCCGTGCCCAATGAAAATTTCATAAGTCCAATTCCTTTCTTAAAAACCTTTGCAATGACCGACAGGAATCTTCCCGAGAACGAGGGTTCGGCAGTCGAGTTCCGCTCGAACCCACGTTGTAGGAAAGTTTTCTTAAAACTTATTTTGCCACCTGATTCTTTTAAAATGTAAAACTCAAAACCTGTTATCAAATAACAAAACCCTCCACATAGCGCTGGTGTGGACATCAAAACGGTCGACACCGCGCCATGAGCAGATTTTTCTTAAATAACTTCGAAGATTAATCGAGTATTGGTAAGTTTAAAACGCTATGGAATTGCTTTTGTGTGTGTTATCACTTTTAACTAATCGAATCGTATCTTCTCTCCGTTCTCACTCGTCAAATCTTAATCGATCGCTCGTTATCTAGACGCTATTAATCTCTACTCTCAATCGCATCAACTCTTACGACCCTACTATTGGATTAATTTCGGGACGAAATTTCCTAAAGGAGGGGATACTGTAACAACCCGCACCTTCGTGCGTTGTTACTACTCGATACACTCGTTACGCCTAGCACCGGAGATTCGGATCATAATGTAACTATATCAATTTTATCGCTAAATCGAAGTACAATCGAATAATTACGCATATTCTATCGCTATTACAAACCTATTTTGCATAACACTCACGATGATGTCGAATATGGGCCTAAACTACCCTTCACGATGAGCGTGAGGTGTCAAAATGTGAGTAATCAACGCTAACGAGGGTTATCGGGTGAGTACTATGACTCTAACCGTCATGAC
The DNA here is from genome assembly GCF_002127325.2 of Helianthus annuus. Classification (NCBI taxonomy): domain Eukaryota; kingdom Viridiplantae; phylum Streptophyta; class Magnoliopsida; order Asterales; family Asteraceae; genus Helianthus; species Helianthus annuus. Next base: position 123,481,630 of record NC_035437.2, read on the forward strand.
GATGATGGCAATATGAGTAAGTGGTGCCCCGATAATCATTGTGGCACATCACATCGAAGAACGCACTCGAAGGCACGCGTAACTCGATCACCGCACTGAGAATTGGATACATAAATACGTATATACGGCCCTTTTGTGATTAATTATAATAAATAAATTAATAATTATATAAAAATATAAAAATATGGCTTAAACCGTCGAAATCGCACCAAAAACGGGATCAAAAGGCTTCCGAACGGATCAATTCGATCAGACTAGTCCAATTGGTCAGACCGGCCCAATCAGATAGGCCAGTCCGATCGGATGGGCCAGTCCGATCGGATGGACCAGCCGATCGGATGGACCAGTCCGATCGAATGGACCAGCCGATCGACTGGGCCAGCCGATCGACTGGGCCAACCGATCGACTGGGCCAGCCGATCGACTGGGCCAGCCGATCGACTGGGCCAACCGATCGACTGGGCCAGCCGATCGACTGGGCCAGCCGATCGACTGGGCCAACCGATCGACTGGGCCAACCGATCGACTGGGCCAGCCGATCGACTGGGCCAGCCGATCGACTGGGCCAACCGATCGACTGGGCCAGCCGATCGACTGGGCCAGCCGATCCAACTGCTGTTTTGCCTTCCTTTCCCCTTCCTTGCCTATAAATACCCCTCCATTCACTCCCAAACACTTGTGTTGCTGCTCCTAACCGACCAAGACGCTCCAGCCCTCAAATCTCTCGATTTCTTCCGATTCTTGTAAGTTTTCAACCCGAATCTTGTACTTTCTTGATCCAAATGCAATCCTTCATCTTTCTATCTTTCAAATCCCAATTTTTAACCGTGAAATCAACGGATTTGGGGTGTTCTAAGGTGATGTCACCACAAAGTTCTTCAAAGGTGATGTCATCCCATGAAGAACAACTCAGATTCGGATGATTTACATACGATTTTTCATGAATCTCAACCAAATCAGTGTTTTCCTATCAAGATGGTCATGGATCTGAGATGTTCTGACTGATTTCATCACAAGTTCTTATGAACTTCAAGGTGTTGACCTCATATCATCAAGAACAACTTAGATCTAGGGCATTTCCTAAGTAAAATCAAGGTTTTTACATCAGATCTATACATAAAAATGGTAAAACCAGAACTTAGACCAATCTCCTACACATTTCTAGTGATAAAATGATCGATTTCGAGTTAAACACTGAAAAACCGACAAAAACGACCAGTTCCGACGAACGGGGTGATTCCCGGCCGATGAAACAGGTTGGAATTGACGGGATTTCAGTTGCTTAACACCTCATCGTAACGTCTCGACCCAAAACGCCGAAAAACGCTCGAAAAATCATCGAAAACAGCCGAACAGGATGGCCAATCGAACAGCTAGTCGATCGAACAGCTAGTCGATCGAACAGCTGGTCGATCGAACAGCTGGTCGATCGAACAGCTAGTCGATCGAACAGCTGGTCGATCGAACAGCTAGTCGATCGAACAGCCATTCGATCGATCAGGCTGTCCGATCGATCAGGACCAAGTCCAACCGATCGACCAGGCCCACTCGATCGAGTGGCCTGTTCGACTGGGCCAGCCAAATTACAATTTCCAGCCCAATTACAATTTTTAGCCCAATTACAATTTTCAGCCCAATTTCACTATTTTGTCCGATTTTAACCCAATTTCGCCCGATTTCACGCAAATCGATACCGTTTAACGCATAGTAATCTATCACTCACATAAATTATCTGAAATCAGGATATTCTCCGGCACCGGTTCCGCAAACCTAACCGAATACGCGCTGTGAGTATACTTGACCCCTTTTATCGAATTTTGGGTGTAACATACGTTCCATAAAAACCAAACTTATCAAACGAATGATTTAATTGGACTATTTATCACTTGCGAATAACTGTTTGCATAGATATACGTGATGCTAGTACATGTATGCTAGGACTTATACTCGTGACGTCCCACCAAGACTAGTATAGTACTATTTCGCCCGACGGGGTCTAGTTATGCCATCAAGAGTCGAGCATCGAGGACTTAGCTGGTAGTATCAGTTTTGTGAGTATATATGTTGTGTATTACGTTTATGCATGTGGAAATTCGCAGCACTTTTAATCTATCACACTATCACATATCAAACCTGTATACTCGCCAATACTTTTGTATTGACAAAGTTTTAACGTATGTTGCAGGTTTAGCCGAAGTTTACATCAAATCAAGCTAGGAAGTCTAGAAACTCATCTAAAATCTAGGTTGTCGGATTTGAATTGTTCGAGAGAACAAGAAATCTGTGATGACTTACGTGATTGTATTGTTTGTTAGTATGGGATGACAAATGTAATAAATATTATCGCAATATAGTTGTTATGGATTCTCTTGAGCAATCTGATTCGCCTAGTGCCGCGCCCCGATGATTCCGCCATCGGTTGGGGTGTGACAGAGGTCATGTTAAGTTTATTCATTCTTTATACATTTGGTAATCAGAGGGTTGACTTATAAATCGAATGCCAGTTTATACGTTAATCTTGATAACTAGGTTTGCCATGTGGATTGTTCATTTTTATACTTATACGCTAGTACTCAAACTTGTATACTCGCCAATACTTTTTGTATTGAACTATACTTTTAAACATGTTGCAGGATTATGATGATGATGATCCATGGAACTTAGTAGGATGCCTAGAAATGCATTTTAAACTATAATACTTGTTGTTTTGTAATTCAATTGTTTCAACTTGTTGCATTACTATTTCAAACAATGCAATTTGATTCTTTTAGCAATCAAATGAAATTTATCATTACATACTTGTCACATTAGTGTTATGAAGTCTCTTGCAATCTCGTTTTCGTCTCACTCCGATGTTTCCGCCATCGGTTGGGGTGTGACAGATTGGTATCAGAGCCATAACTATAAGTAATTAGGAAAATTGCCATCTTTTGACCTAGTCTATAGTTAAGCACCATACTTGACCATACTTGAGTTATGTGCTAATTCTTGAAATATCTTTTATGTGCTAAATTGTTGAAATACCTTATACCTTCTATGCGCTCATATTTGTTTACTATTTTAAAACATACGCCTTTCCTAAGGCCATTCTACGCGGTTATACTAAAAACTCGAAAACACCAGTATTACACAAACGTGACGACTTCACCAAAATAGGCGTGAAACCCACAATTTGATGAACGACTCTCAATCCACTTATTCTTTTTACACAAAATTCGCCATCAAGTTAGGAGCAAAATCCTCACCTTGATGGAGAATTTTCATTTTAAATCTATTGGACCTTAGTCAACGTGTCGGAATTAACTTTCTTGACCCGACGAGTACTAACCACACTTAGGGTACGACGTTATCATGTTAGGGATGAAACTCACATCTTGTCAACTAGTCCCACTCCTTGATTTTCAAAAATCCCGTCAAGTCTCGAATTTTAGATCGGTTTGGAACATGTAGTAACCGGAAGGGTGAATACCGTTAACCGAAATTTCGGCGAGAGTATTCCACCTATTAGGCAAAACCATGCTTTCCAAACTCAAAAAAACTTTCGACCACTTTGGTCTAGTCAAAAGTTTCGTTTTGGAACAATCCAAGTTTTAATTGTTGGGATACCAGAGGAACAGATAATGAAAGCCAAAACCGGATCACTACAGTGGATTAGTCATAAGCAGCTGTTTACATTAAGCTTTCCCCTTGACAGTGACTCCAACATCTGATATGCTCCAAGTACTGCCCTTATCAACAACTGCTGATCCTGTAAACTACTGTTAAGCCAAAGCACTGATGAAATTTAAAGGCTGAAGCTCAATCTACTGACGGAATCCAAGCACTGCTGAAGAATTAAAGCACTGCCCATTCAAGGTCTGATCACCCTTTGAAGAAAGCACTGATGCTCAAACAACAGTGGTTGACTACATCAGTGGAATGAAGAATCAGTGTTTATACGTCAGTGATTAGATTGTAATAAGTGTCTGTATGGTCAGTAGTTATAGAACAGTAGATAGAGTTTGTTAGTTTGTTAGATGTCACTTTCATGGTGACGTCAGCTGAGATGCCTCAGTGGTTTGGTTTGCCTATAAATGGAGCAATACTCTGTACTGTTACATTTTGATTGACTGAGTGGGTTCTTCTCCTCAAGTCCAATCCTTTCATCTTGTGCAACCAACCTTGGAGCATCAGGCTGAGCGGGAGTTTAGTTTTGTAAGCATGATTTGTAATCTTTTGATTGACTTTGTAATCTTTCGACTAATGCAAATCATGTGTTTATCAAATCTATTTCTCTCTTTGATTGTGTTTACAAAGTTTGCCATTCATTTCCGCTGCACTTAATGTCTAAATCATGCAAACATTCACAATCATGACAGCCTCCGATCCTAACAATTGGTATCAAAGCCCGGACAGTCAAATTTGATCTAACAATCAATTTGACATAACACTTCAGCTCAAAATTCATTGATACTAAGGTTGTTTGTATTTTGTTGAAAAACAGAGTAACGAGTATGGACGTTCAAAGTTACTACTCAAAAACTCTGTAAAACAACCAAGATGTCATAGGACACACAAATTTCACATAACAAGTGATATCATGCATAAAACACCTATAGTGCTCAGATCTGGAAATATGTCTGATAACTATGGCATAATTCCTTTGCATAATTGATTTCAAGTGTTAATATGAAGTTTGTGCTATTTCCATCATGTTGAATACTAAGGTATGAACCTCATGTCAACAAAAACCTAGTTTCATTAAAACAATAGTGTTTTTGTTAACATAAAAGAAGGGAAATTAAAACTTTAGTTATTACATCTTATGTGTTGAAAAACATGTTGAGAATCCTGTTAAAAAGGATCAAATCAACTCTGTTAAGAACAGATTGAGAAAATTAGATGAAAGACAGTCTAAATCATATGTGATGTGAGATTTGACATAAGTGTATGCAAAAATGTCTAAGTCTCTCCAAACGTTGCTATAAAATGATTCTGGTCTGAGTATTTTTCCAATAAAAAACCTCCCAGTAAGTTTTCTAGTACTTATGAATGGGAAGGGTAAAAAGGGAAGAAGAAAAATAACAAAACTCAAAGGTGTGTTTATCTCAAAACTTTTGGAGTCAAAAGAAAAGAGTAAATATAAAACACTTAAGAGTCCAAAGTTGGGTAAACTATGGTCATCAAGCAATTATGTGCATTCATTGTTTCAAGGAAGTTCTGGGAACAATAGTATCACAAATGATGAAACTGATAAGAGGACTAGACAAATATTTCAGAATCCTCACATGTCTCTTCTTTTTGCAATCAATCAACAAGGAAATGGTCACACAAAATAGTCATTTCAAGTCATTGACCATTTTCCTAAAAAAAAAAAAACTTGAGAATGATGTGATTATATGTGTTTTATTTGTCAAATTTTCCAGATCCTTTTTGATGTTGTTGTCAGAATAACCTTCAATTTTTTAAAAGGTTTTTCTCAATAAAACAGGATATATTATTCTTTATTTTTCTTTAGAATAATATATTTTGTACTTTTACTTGTTTTTTATAGTAAAAGTATCAATCTCCTGTCAGGATATAGAACCTTTTTTTTGTTGGTGATATTATCCTTAAAAACAGATCAAAAGGAAAAGGTACTAGTGCCAAGGTCATATCAACCTCAAGTCTGTTTTATCACAGATCATAAATTGATTGCTAACAGATTTTAAAATACTGAGATACTCATGTTCTAACTCAAATAATTAGACACAAAATGAGTAACCTTAGTAAAAAGCTTTTCATCCTCTGGGATACTTAACCACTGTCAGAAATTTATAAAAGTTTCAAAACTTGTAGAAAACATGTGGTAAAACCTAGAACATAAATTTCTGGAAAAACTGCTGACCAATTAAACTTGAAAATTTGCATCTAAAATGCAATTTGTTAAGTATAGCATTCCTGCAAATGTATATTAACAGATGTTGGACATGATATTGTGTTTACACAAGACAAAATCAATTCTCTCATCTGAACAAGCAGATGCTCAAATTTTATTTGTCAAAAGTTCAAACACTGTTGCACTAACAGTTGTTGACTTAATTGTCTTTCAAATCCTTACCATTTCTTTACCCTTTACTACTGTTGCGCTCAAACATCTGCTTTCTAAAAGTCTGTCCACTGCTGAAAGTCAACCCCTGCTCTCTCATATTCTTGATAAGCACTGTTGTTCAAAATCAGTGTTCTATCCACTGATATGCTATCCACTGATAGTAAAAATCAACCACTGTTTCATTTGTTACCGTTGTAACTACTGATGGTTGATCCATCAGTGGCTCTCAAAACAACTGTCCTCCATTATTTAATCTTTCATCAGGGGTTGGCACGTGTTCAGTTTTTACCCATCAGATCGTTGTAACCGTTGCCACATCAGCATTCACTTTTTCCCTAAATAAAACCCTGACCAAAACCCCAAACAGGGTTTCACTGTCGAATTGAATTCCAAAATTCTCTTCTCAAAGCAGTTTCCCACTTTTCATTCCAAAATCATTCTTCGATCTTCTTCATCAAAATGACAAAATCAAAATCAAAATCAGAATCATCTTCTTCCTCTGCTTCCAAAGACGCCACTCAAATGGCCGCTGAACCCATCGAAATACCATACAAATCCCCCCATAACTACTTGGATCTACTCACAAAACCCACTACCACCAATACCTTCGACTCCATCATCGACACCCTATCTGCATTAAAGTACAAAACTTTGCTAACAACAGATGCTCCCATTTAACAACAAAACCAGAGAGAGTTCTGGAAAAATGCTATCCTTGAAAAACAAGATAACATCGTCATAGCCATTAACTCCTCTACAGGGCAAAGCGATTCAAGTTACTCCACAATCCATTTCGGAAGTCTTTAAACTCGATGATCAGAAAGGTAAAACTTCTTTCTCTAAAACCGAGTTGAAAAATGATTTCTTAAATAGGGGGTATGCAGAACAACCAAAAAGAGATACCTTACAAAAAGGCTATTTCCCTTCTGCACCAAGGTTTCTATTTCACACTCTTTTGATGTGTGTTTCAAATAAAAAACTACTTTTAACGAAATACCATTGAAGATCCAATGTCTGGGTTATGCTATTCTAAATAATGAAAATTATAATTACTCCCAGGAGATCTTTAATGACTTGGTAAAAAATGTTGATAGCAAATCATTTTTGCTTTTTCCAAGGTTTTTAAGCTACTATTTTGAACAAAAATTTGGAAAAGAAGATGAAAATTTGCTTAAACAAGGTACCTATTTTCAAATAAATGGTTTAACACCTGAGACATTCTCAAGAATGTTAACACCTTCGAAAACAAAAACAGAGGTGCCTGAGCAGAATTTAGCAGTTACAACTGCTCCTCAGGTATCTGCTGTTGAGCCCACTGCTCCAGGTGATCATAGCAGCACAACCACTGCTTTGAAACCCACACCTACAATCCACAAAAAGCCAAAACAAAAGAAAACATCCAGAAAACCCCCCAAATCCAAAACAAAGGCACCTCTGGAAGATGAGATCCCAGAGCCATTGTCGGTGACAACACAAATGTCACCAATAACCACTGCTGCTACTTCCTCACAGCAGATGGAAGAAAGATCTCCACCCTTGCCTCAAACTCCTCCTGCATCCTCACAAAAGGACCAGGTTGTAAACATAGGGACCCTACATTATGAAGCTCTGGACCCACTCGGATCCATCTTCCTCAGTCCTGATCCCAAGGACATGTCTCTTTCAACTTCCTTATCTTCACCCCTCACATTACCACAATCCATGCTACCTTTGTTGCATGCAATTGATATAGCTCAGACACAAACCAGTTCCTCTCAATCACCTATCACTGAGAGTATACTCCCACAAGTGACTGGGTCTGATGTTTATAACTCGTGTCAGTAGTTCAAGTGGAGCAGCCACTACAAATGTTGAACCCACTGGTTTACATTTGGACAGTGGTTACATTCATAAGACTCCGTTGAAGGCAATTTCTTCAATAGCACCTCTGAGAACCACCAGTGAGTTTGTTATGCCCACTGGTACCTTTAAAAGGCTATCAAGTGCTGAAGGAAGAAGTCCCCAGTACCAAGAACAAGGGGCATCAATGAATGACTTTTGGGATTCAGTTCCCAAGTCACACATTGGTACAACCACTGCTGGTGGGGAATCAGATGATCCCATTAACTTGGGTGATGATTTAAAATATCAGGAATTGACTTGCAGAGTTGAAAATCTTGAAACTTCAGTTGCTGAAATAAAGGATATGGTGCAACAGCTGTTAAAGGCTCAAAAAGCACAATCCACTGCTGTTCCAGCTCAAGCACCTGCACAACCTGCACCTGCTGCTAATGAGCTATGGAATGTATTCCAACCCCTGCTTGAAAAACAAAAAACAAATGGCTGATCAGCAGCATGCAATACATGTACAAATGTTGACAAACATGGTGGAGTCAAGGTTTAAAGATACTCAGTCAGACATCAAAGCTATCAAGGCTCACATCCAAAGTGCCACTGGAAAAGTTCCTCCCACTGTCCTTTTCATGAATGAACCCTTTCCAGATAATGCCAAAAAGGGGGAGAAGATCAAGTGGAAGAAAAAGGGAATTGAAGATGGTATCTATATTGAACCTGAAAAAGATAGCCAAACCAAAGTTGTTGTATCAACACACACCATATCACCACACACCACCACAACCACTGCCCTACCACTATCATCATCTATGATCACATCACCACTACCAAAACCAAACTCACCACCAAAAACAGCCACCCCATCATCTCCTCCTGCCAAAAAGCAGAAGACAACAGATGTTACAACATCTGTTGTAATGACAACAGTGGTTGAAACACCAGTTGTTTCAACACCTGTTAGTCAGACACTTTCCACCACTCAAACCACTGCCATTTCAACACCTGCTCAAAAGTAGAAGACATCTACTGACACATCAGTAGTTGTAATGACAACAGAGGTTGAAGCACTAGTTGTTCCAACAGCTGTCAGTCAACCATCCACCACTACTCTCTATATTTCCACATCACAACCAAAATTCCCTTCTCCAAAAAGGCTTTACACCAGAAAAAGGAAAATTACTCAGGCAAATGAGGACAAACATGATCCTATTGCTACAAAATATCCACTGGAACTGGAAGCTATAAAAAATGAGATGAGACAATTCTACACCCAGGATGATCCTTCAAATAGAAGATTTCCTTCTCTCATAGGCTTCATAGTCCCAGAAAATATGGATGAATATCTCAAGCTCAAAGCAAGACAGGCTAAGATAAGAGCCAAAATTGAATGTGAAGGTCAAAGTGACGAAGCCATTTCTGAAAAATTGGAATTCTTGCTCACTAAAGTCAAGCAGATGGAAGACTATTCACAAGATCTGAGCAAAGAAAAGACAGATTTACGAAAAGAAATGAGAAAAGAATATCTTGCATACATCATGAAAGAAAAATTCTATCCTGCTGAAGAAAAACAATTTAAAGAATGGCCAATAGTTGCTTTAAAGCATGAGGCAAACAGAATTGAAAGGATTAAAAATGATCCAAGAAAGAAGAAGACAGCTCCAAATTGGAACAAATACAAAAAGCTCATTGCTGACCTTACATCTGAGTATAAAAGAAAGAAGCAGGAGCTGGTGGATGCTAAGGTAGATACTGCTGATGCCATAGCAAAATGGACAAAGCAGTATACCGATGAGGCTTATGAAAGGCTTAAGAAAAGGAGGATAACAGTCTCGGACACTCCAAAGAAGCCTGACTACAAAAAGCTAGAACAGCAGATTAGTGCTACTAAACCACTGATCACATCAGCAGATAACCCTATCCTTGTGAAAAACCAAGAAAAAGGAAAACTGTTGACCAGTGAAGAAGAAAAAGAAAAGGAAGCTGAGTACTTCACAGAAGCCATCAAGAAAATGGATCTAAAAGAAGACAGATCAGCAAAGCTTCAAGACCTTGTCAAAAAGGTTTTGAACAAACCATCATCACCAAACAACTCAGCAGAAATATCAGACATTGAGCCAGATCAACAAAAGAGACAAGAGCAGATTGAAAAAGAGACTGCAGAAGATATAGCTGCAGCAAATGATGTCATCGAAATAGCCTTCAAACAAATGTCTGCTAAAAGTTCACAACTTTTCTCAAGGCCAATATCTCCAATCTCATCAGTGAATAAATCTCTCCCAAGAAACCCATTAGATTCAAAAATACTAAAGTGGATGTCTGATCAAAAGACCCATGTATTGACCTTGCTCAGATCCAATGGTGAAGTGAAGTACATATCAAGGAAACAAGCACTAAGCCTTGGTGTTGAAGATCTACAGGTTCTCCTTGAACTTACACTGTGCAGGGATGATGATGACTCAAGTTCCAAGGACTTTGAAGTGGAATTTAAAAGACAAGTTAGGGAACTTTTGATGAGAAATAAAAATCCAGAATAATGAAGGGTTTTGGCATTATCTGTTCCAGGGGGAGATTGTTGGGATTGAACCCTACCAGAGGAACAGATAATGAAAGCCAAAATCGGATCACTAAAGTGGATTAGTCATAAGCAGTTGTTTCATTAAGCTTTCCCCTTGACAGTGACTCCAACATCTGATATGCTCCAAGTACTGCCCTTATCAACAACTGCTGATCCTGTAAACTACTGTTAAGCCAAAGTACTGATGAAATTTAAAGGCTGAAGCTCAATCTACTGACGTAATCCAAGCACTGCTGAAGAATTAAAGCACTGTCCATTCAAGGTCTGATCACCCTTTAAAGAAAGCACTGATGCTCAAACAACAGTGGTTGACTACATCAGTGGAATGAAGAATCAGTGTTTATACGTCAGTGATTAGATTGTAATAAGTGTCTGTATGGTCAGTAGTTATAGAACAGTAGATAGAGTTTGTTAGTTTGTTAGATGTCACTTTCATGGTGACATCAGCTGAGATGCCTCAGTGGTTTGGTTTGCCTATAAATGGAGCAATACTCTGTACTGTTACATTTTGATTGACTGAGTGGGTTCTTCTCCTCAAGTCCAATCCTTTCATCTTGTGCAACCAGCCTTGGAGCATCAGGCTGAGGGGGAGTTTAGTTTTGTAAGCATGCTTTGTAATCTTTTGATTGACTTTGTAATCTTTCGACTAATGCAAATCATGTGTTTATCAAATCTATTTCTCTCTTTGATTATGTTTACAAAGTTTGCTGTTCATTTCCGCTGCACTTAATGTCTAAATCATGCAAACAAGCACAATCATGACAGCCTCCAATCCTAACATTAATCATACCTCCATTTTTCTGTTATCAATCTTATGTTTAACACGATACAACCTCTTTTTTTCAAAATTCAAATTATTTCCAAGATTTTTACACACACATCATACTAAATCTTTTCATACACTTATACGTTATTCACATGCATGATTTAAAAAAAATAAAAAAAAACGTCACTAACTAGATTTACATTTCTCGTAATCTCAAAATGGAGACATATCATCAAGATAGGAGTGATTTCCTTACCTTGACGATTAGCTCCACTCATTCCCTTCTCATAAACGGCCTCACCAACGGGTTAAGGGTGATTCCCTTACCTCGGTGATTGTTACCAAACTTGCTTTTAAAGAGACTTTATTATGCAAACCACACGATCAAGTTTTCTACCTAAATCGTTAATCATTTGTCAAAATCTCTACTTATGCAAAATTCAAAATTCATTGTCCTATCAAACGTATTTCTTACCCTACAATCTATTTCACATAAATCACATACACGAAATTCTTAATCGTACCTTAAACGTTTTATTACCTGATTTTCAAAACCTTATGAAATGCTACCTATCAACTTAACCGATCTAATGAATCTCTTGCCCACGAACTTCATACTCAACCTAATCACTAAAACATGCTCACATTATATCATTATACTAAAGACTTTTATTCTCAATCAGAAATCAAACCAACTTTTCTCACACGCTTATAAAATCTTATAGATATTATAAGATCGTTTTACTAAAACTCATTTCAAAATCAAAAGATCATTTTGCTAAAATTCTTTTCAAAATCAATAGGATCATTTTACTAAAACTCTTTTCGAAATCACTAAGTCATTTTGCTAAAATTCTTTTCAAAGACCAAAGTCTTCACGAGAATTTTCGAATTACAACTTTTCTTATTTTAATACAAGATCCTTTAAATGATGCAAACTTACTGTTTTCAACAACCTTTTCATACACCGCTCAATACATCATTTCAACTCCAAACACGTGGGCAAGGAGACTTCATAGAAACCGACAATCTTTGACATACACAAGTCATTTTTTGAAACAAGAGTAGCATTTCCCTTTTTACAAATCACATCTCGCATAACAAATAGATACTTTATATACTTTTGACATTCACAAACTTGATTCTACATTCCGTCACACTCAATCTATTCTGATTCAATTAACACAATGATTTATTCAAACAACTATACATGCATATCATCATACACGTTTTAGTCAATATTTCACGAAAATCTCACACATATCATTCGTTTTTACATACTCAAAATTCTCGATCATCTTATATGCTTACATTCGTTGTGTTTCAACTTATGTTATACACACGATCATTATCATTTGATGTGTGTAAAATGCAACATATAAATTACATCAAATGAGGCATAAAACTAACCCTTTTTAAGTACTAATGTTGGAAAAAGAGTGTTTTTGTCTTCCTTTTGTATTTTCAGGATTAAATGAGCTCAAATTCACAAAAGAAGCAAAAAGACAGCTAAATCTAACATAAATACAAGAAAAGGAACACAAGTGGATTGCCCGACCCCTCAACGGCATCCTCCCAAGCAAAATAGAGAAGACAGAAGACTGAACACGCCCCATTCTTAGCCAGCACGGGGCCGTGCCCAAGAAGCAGCAGAAAAGACAAACCTATAGAAGCTTCTATTGCCCACCACGGGGCCGTGTCCAGCGGACACGGGGGCGTGGCGAAAGTACAGCAGGCGCATTAATTGTAATTGTGAATTACAATTAATGAAGAGAGAGAGTGTCAGACAGGCACGGGGGCGTGTCCAGCGGACACGGGGCAGTGCCCAGCCTTCTGTTCAGCCTATAAATAGGAGTGCTTGGTTTCATTGCAACTCATCCCTTGGCACACCACCTCTCTCACACTTCATCCACCACCCACCACCATCACAACACCATCATCCACCACCATCATCCATTGTCCATCATAGAGTGTGTGATTCGTCTCGGGATCCAAGATTGATCGTAAGAGTTCTTGACAATCAAGGCCATGTTTGCCTAAGTCTCTTACATCACTTGGTGAAGACAAGTGTTTAGTATAATACTTTTTATTTTTAATCTTTTGCACTTTTTATTTGGTTTTGTATTAATGACTTTAATAACTAGTTACTTATGTTGAAGGTGATCTTTCCTTATCGTTTGTCCGTGGTGTCTTGGCATTATTTTACTGTCTATATAAAATAAAGGATTTTCACCATTCATATCTCCACGGTCTATATGGAGGTATGTTGGCTACCTGGTCGGGGGTTAAGGGAACGGTTTGGTAAGGGTCTTGCCCTTGTTCAGCGTTTAGAGGTCCTGCAAGGGACCTGGGTCAAATTTAGTAGGATCTCCTTCAATACCCATAGGTATTGGATGGCGGGGATCCAAACTCTTTGACCCCCTCATAAGTTAACTACTATTAATACTATAACCCGGCTATTTAGGACTGTATCCCTGCTGACTCAGACTACTTAGTCGAGGGTAACGTCACCACCAAAAGCGGGGCCTACCATAATTTGCATTAATAACTTAATTCATTATCTTCCAATAATCCAACCCTTTAGGATTGTATCCTTGCTGACTCAAACTACTGGGTTCAGGGTAACGTCGCCTTCAAAAGAGGGGCCTACTACAATAACTAAGATAATCTCTTAAACAAGTGCAAAAGTGCGGAAATAATCAAAGGTTATACTAATACACGAGTCGGATCCAAGTGATTCATCTTATCTATCTGTTTTTATTTTTATTTTATTTTTCAGCATTTAGTTAGTTTTTATTTTCTTAGTTTAAAAACCTTTTCTAACTTTTTGATTTGATTAGACGTTGAGGATAAACCGGTACTAAAAGCTCTTGTGTCCTTGGACGACCTCGGTATCTTACCAACACTATACTACGTCCACGATGAGTGCACTTGCCCATATGTGTGTTTAGTGTTAGTAAATATCGTGTTTTATAAATTTAAAACTTGGCTAAAAGTGTAAAAAGGGCTTAAAATATACATTAAAAATATATTACACTACACGCACATCATCATTCATGCTTATACTTATACTCATACTTATATGCATACTCATACTTATATTCATCCTCATACATATACTCATATGCATACTTAATTATATTCATACTCATATTCATACTCATACTCATACTCATATTCATATTCATACATCCGTACCTATACCTGAGCGTAACCGAGGGGTTCACTTACGTTGGTCTCATATATACTTAAACATAATCATGCATACATACTACATTCTTATACGCACACATTCTTATTTTCAAAGTTAATGTATACCCTGACTCATACACAACTAGTACAAACTATGCGGATCATGCGATGACTAATATAATCGCGGGTGCACACGAGATTATAATGGTAGGCGCATGAAAATCATAGGGTGTTCTACTGTGTATGGTAAGACACGGAACGTAACATGACACCGAATAACGAAACAGATGTAACATGGTGGATATGCCGCTGGTACTTCCTATATATAAGTGTTTTTACCATGTTGCCAAACTTTCATAAAACGTGCCACGAGAAATTCAGTGTTTTTGCAGACCTTATTTATACACGATTACACAAACTTTAATGACTCACAAACGCACTACTGAACACGCGATATCCGATTATCCATGACGAAACCTCATCCTCAACACTTCATATTCATTATATCCAATGATCATACGATTCCTATCCTTGCATTCATTCACTAGATCGTTTGTTCACTCTCATACCACGATTATTCCCAATTATCCTTTTGACTTTTATACAAACCTTATTTACAACGAATCGATCTAACATTCAAACCCTAAAATACGTCCTCATATTCTAAAACCAACTTCTCGTTTCTCACAAATAAACAATTTCTACGAACATGTGATTTTACCGATGTTCCTTGAAACCGATAACACTTTCTTACAATCTACGATGTGGGCCACACTTTTCATCAAAACATAAACTGTCTTATACGAAAACTTTCTTTTTTTAACATCTTTTGAAATACTACTCCCATTGGTACATTCAAACTTAATTAAACTCACTTTGCCTATACACATACATACATGTTCTACTTACGATTAATGTCTCAAATCACCTTAGTCAAACAAACTACTTTTATAAATTTAGTTTTTTTCCACGCATTTTCAAAACACTTCAAACTTAAAAATCTCAATTTTAGTCAATCATTCTATTAACCAAAATGCTTTTTAGAATTCTTCCTCTTAAATAAATTTCGGGACGAAATTTCCTAAAGGGGGGGAGACTGTAACGCCTTGCTTTTATAGCTTCCTTTATTTAGAAAGCTTGTAATAATGAAAATCACATATTTATATATTAATAACTCGTATCTTCCAAAGATACGTTTTCACATGTAGATAACAATCGTTTTAAGAAAATGCCTAAATATACAAATATAATATCAGCACACATATACATATTTCCATGTACTCATTAAGATACACATCTTGCAGCGTAGGAATACTTATTTTACCAACATATATATATGTGTACATGTGTATGGTGGGGTTCGGCTACAAAGTCCATTTTTCATACAAAGTGTACGAAGTCATAAAACACCACAATTTCAGCCATAAAACACACTCAAAACCCACAAATAACAGAGTGAAGATCACTAAAACACAATATCCAAATCCTAACAGACCATAAAAACTTCAAACACACCATCGTACAACTATAAGTATAAAACACGACATGATAATTGATGTGTATCGATGTGTATATATTTTTATGTATGTTTTAGCCCTTTTTAACACTTTAGTCAAGTTTTAAATTTATAAAACACGATATTTTACTAACACTAAACACACATATGGGCAAGTGCACCCATCGTGAGCGTAGTATAGCGTTGGTAAGATACCGAGGTCGTCCAAGGACACAAGAGCTTTTAATACTGGTTTATCCTCAACGTCTAATCAAATCAAAAATTTGGAAAAAGGTTTTAAACATGAAAATAAAAACTAAAAATGCTGAAAATAAAAATAAAAATAAAACAGATAGACAAGATGAATCACTTGGATCCGGCTCGCCTTTAGTGTAACCTTTGATGTTTTCCGCACTTTTGCAATTTTTAAGAGATTATCTTAGTTATAGTAGTAGGCCCCTCTTTTAAAGGTGACGTTTCCCTCAACCCAGTAGTTTGAGTCAGCAAGGATACAATCCTAAAGAGTTGGATTATTGAAAGATAATTAATTAAGTTATTAATGCGTAATGTGGTAGGCCCCTCTTTTGAAGGTGACGTTACCCTCGGCTAAGTGGTTTGAGTCAGCAGGGATACAATCCCAAGTAGCCGGGTTAATATCTTAATAGTAGTTTACATATGAGGGGATCAAGCCATTCGCACCCCCGCCATCCAATACCAGTGGGTATTGAAGGAGGTCCTAGTAAGCTTGACCCAGGTCCTTGCAGGATCTATCACTGAACAAGGCAAGAACCTTACCAAACCATTCCCTTAACCCCCGACCAGGTAGCCAACATATCTCTATATAGTCCGTAGAGATATGAATGGTGTAAATCTTTTATTTTATATATACAGTAAAATAACGCCAAGACACAACGGACAAATGATAAGGAAGTTTCACCTTCAACATAAGAAACTAATTATTAAAGTCATTAATACAAAACCAAGTAAAAAGTGCGAAAAGATTAACAAAACAAAAGTATTACACTAAATGCTTGTCTTCACCAAGTGATGTAAGAGACTTGGCAAACATGGCCGTTGATTGTCAAGAACTCTTACGATCAATCTTGGATCCCGAGACTACTACACACACTCTATGATGGATGATGGATGATAGTGGTGATGTGGGTGTTGTGATGGTGGTGGAGTGTGGGTGAAGTGGGAGAGAGGTGGTTCGCCAAGGGATGCCTTTGAAGTGAACCAACCACCCCTATTTATAGCCTGCACAGAAGCCCGGACATGGCCCCGTGTCCATACACTTTCTCTTTCTTCATTAATTTCAGTTTGTCTGCATTAGTTGACCACGCCCCCGTGTCCGCTGGGCACGGCCCCGTGTGCAGAAGCGTATCTATACTATCAAGATTTGCTTGGATTCTGCGAATTTTAGCGTTGACCACGGCCGTGTGGAGCTGGGCACGCCCCCGTGTTGGGAGATAGAAGCTTCTATGCTTTTGTCTTTTCTGCAGACACTTGGACACGCCCCCGTGTCCGCTGGGCACGGGGCGTGTTCAGCCTTCTGAAGTCTTGTTTTTTACTTGGGAAGATGCTATCGAGGGGTCGGGTATGCCACGTTTATTCCTTTTCTTGTATTTGTCTTAGATTTGGCTGTGTTTTTGCTTCTTTTGTTCATTTAAGCTCTTTTAACCCTGAAAATACAAAAGGAAGACAAAAGCACACTTTTTCCAACATTAGTACTAAAAAAGGGTTAGTTTTATGCCTCATTTGATGTAATTTATATGTTGCATTTTACACACATCAAATACCCCCACACTTGAATCTTTGCTTGTCCTCAAGCAAAACTCCTTATAATGTGGCTTACACACCCAAATGGAATGGGTATAAGAGAAAGTTTTGGGCCTATCTTGCTTGTCCTCAAGCAAAACTCCTTTATTAGGTTTTTATTTTTAAGCTATTTACAATCCTATTCGTTATGATTTATTTAGAACATTACATAAGAGAAATTACTTATTTGGGCATAACATGCCTCTTTAAAATTCCATTTGTATACAAGTTCACATACCTCACGGGATGTCACTCAACACTCGGCCGAAGATGTATTTTTGTGAAACACTCGAGACTGGCATGGAACTTACTTCTACCATATGCTTGCCAAGCAATCAATCCTCCTCCTTTTTAACTATAAACCTTTGTAAATATCATGAGGACTTTGGGGAAGGGTTAGGCTTGGGTTAAAGGTAGGTGGTTTTAGGTTAGTGGTTAGTAGGAAAGGGCGAAAGGCGTAAAAAAAGGCCGGTTTTCGTAAAACTTCTTATTTTTTGTTACTTTTTATTTCAATGAATCATTTTTCAAACAAAGTTTCTTTTGATGAACTTGTTTGTTTATTGCTAGACTTCATCAATTTTTTATAAGGAATGTCACATGAAAACCAAGCTTTTTTTACTAAAATAAAGGGTTTAAAATGAAAAAGGGTTTTGGTGGGTAAAGGGTGTTTGTTTTGTGGGTTTAGAAATGAAAAGGTTTAGGCTCAAAGGGGTTAACTAGGGGGATTTTGGGTAGGTGGTAAAAAAAAAGAAAAATAATGGTGTTGAAAGAAAAAGGGTTAGTCCTAATGCCTCCATCATTTACTTACTTGGGTTTAAGTTGGTAAGGACCGGGAATGTATCGTCATGGCAAGTTCTAGAGTCGTAAGAAACCAAGCGGCTATTCAGACAAGAAACGAAAAATGGGCATTTAGTTTAAAGATGTGTATTTGTATGCTCAATTAAAGGCTCAAAACTCACTTTTTGTGGGAATGGGTTTTTAATGTGATCAAATATATATAATCAAATTTTAACTAGATTTGTCATGCCGTTTCATAATTTTCTTATGTTGGTTCTGTTTATCACGACGCTATTGGTTGTAAATTCGTAAAAATAAAACCTTTTTAGAACTTGTTATTCCCAATTTAAACCAAGACAAGTATAAAAAAATGAAAAGTTTTTGAAAAAATTTGGGGTGTTTAGCGGTTCCGATAGAGTTTTGTGTAAGGCTTGTAATTAGGACTTGCAAAAATTCAAGGTTTTAGCATACCCCCCACAATTAAATTACACATTGTCCTCAATGTGTCCCAAAAATAAGTTTTTAGGTTGATTGAATGTGTAAAAAGGTGTACTTAAAACAAAATTTTATGTTACTGGGCATCTGGACACGGGCCGTGGTGTCCGGGCACGGCCCCGTGTTCAGATTGCCAGCAACAAAAGTAACAGAAGGCTGGGCACGGGGGCGTGTTCAGCGAACACGCCCGGTGTCCAGTTACCTGAACTGGGCGTTTTTCTGCCGATCCTTGAGCACGGGGCGTGTTGGCTGGGCACGGCCCGTGCTGAACTTGCTGTAATTAAGAAAAATTGTCGGGAGGCTCTATTTTCGTGCATGGGGTGTTGGTTCAAGTTTCCCTTAGTATCCTTTACCATCCCGGGTGTGTTTTACCCATTACAACATCATCCAAACACCAAATAATTTTGAAAACCATCATTCATTAAATAGAGAGAATTACATAAGTTCCCTTAGAATTATGGCCGCGTGGAGCTGGGCACGCCCCCGTGTTGGGATATAGAAGCTTCTATGCTTTTGTCTTTTCTGCAGACACTTGGACACGCCCCCGTGTCCGCTGGGCACGGGGCGTGTTCAGCCTTCTGAAGTCTTGTTTTTACTTGGGAAGATGTTGTCGAGGGGTCGGACATGCCACGTTTATTCCTTTTCTTGTATTTGTGTTAGATTTGGCTGTGTTTTTGCTTCTTTTGTTCATTTAAGCTCTTTTAACCCTGAAAATACAAAAGGAAGACAAAAGCACACTTTTTCCAACATTAGTACTAAAAAGGGGTTAGTTTTATGCCTCATTTGATGTAATTTATATGTTGCATTTTACACACATCAATAATCAACATAAAACACATTAATGTTAGTCATTCGATAATCAAAGCTTTATCATCCAAAACACAACACAAAACCCACAAATATGGCGTTTTACTAATCTTCACTTTGTTATTTCTAGGTTTTGAGTGTGTTTTATGGTTGACATTATGGTATTTTATCACTTTTTACACTTTGTAGGAAAAATGGACATTGTAGCCAACTCTCACCACATGTGTATATATTATAGATTACTTATATGTCTGCTACTTATATATATTGTAATTACCTTTAGTTACATTTAGATTTGAAGGTCTTGGGTTCAATACTTCAAATCTCACATATAATATAAATAAAGAAACAAAAAAGACTTGTATATTGTAATTTAACCTTTTTCCATATTTAATGTGTCATTTCAGGTTATTATAAAATAAATTATAGTATATATTATATAAAGTAAAATATATTATATAAATGTCCCATGAATTTTTTCGTATTTATTTGTTAATAAGAAGCAACTTTGTGTAAAGGGGGGAGTGTTAAAATTGTCAAAATAACATATAAATCATTCTACACATATGATTTTTATATTCACACAAATAACATATAAATCATTATATTAATTTCCTAACATTAATGTTTAAGTTTAGGTATTAAAAGAACACCTAAATGGTTTAAACTAGTGGCTCTGATACCACCTTCTGTCACAACCCCCGACCCTACCCTGGACGGGAGCCGTGAATCCAGATGACAGGTGGTATCGATGTTTATTAAATTTGCAGCGGAATAAATCATCAGGATCGTAGTTAGGAAATAATTTCAGAGTTTGTAAAACATCAAACTTTTAATATTAAACAAATGGGCTAAATCCCATATTCCATTCAAATGTTTTTCTAGGGATAAACCCTAATTATTGAAAATATAAATTTCTTCTTTTATTCAGGTAATCATAACCACTTTATTTAAGCCTTCAGTGCTCCATAGCGGGCTTCTATTACCTTCACAGTAAGTTACCTGAAACGCATTTGAAAACATTTTATCAGCAAAAGTTAGTAATAACAGTTACTAACAAACCAAAAGTTGATAAAAGTAGAAATGTATGAACAAATGGCTAGATTGATGAACCAATAAACAAAAAAAAAATTATGTATTAGTTAATTATACACAAAGCCATAATAACTAGTGGTGCACAAATCGGGTTCGGGTTTTGTTGGGATTGAACCCTATCAGAGGAACAGATAATTAAAGCCAAAACTGGATCAGAGCAGTGGATCCAGAATAAGCAGATGATTACATACAAATCTCTCCCCTTGAAAGTGATTTCAACATCTGCTGACCTCCTATCTGCTGATCTTGCAAAATGCTGACCTACAACTGCTGCTCAAGTGAAGACCTGATGAAAGACTAAAGTCCTGCTGATTCAATCTACTGCTTTGAGTCAAGCACTGCTGATCCGGACAAGTACTGTTGGGTTCACAGCAGTGGAAGGTTACAGCAGCTGATCAATAGTCTGTTTTGTAATGTAATGTAATAGCAGTAGTTAACATAGCATTGTTTGTATAGATCAGAGGTTAGAGTTTGTTAGGAGGTTAGATGTCACTTTCATGGTGACGTCAGCTAAGATGCTCAGTAGTTTGCAAGTGCCTATAAATAGATCAGTACTTTGTACTGTTCTATTAGCTCTTTTGCATCATCGTCTTCTTTGCACGAACAAACAACTGAGCTCTGGCTGAGGGGGAGTTTGCATTCATTCATCAATCATTATAATCGTTATTGAAATAAATTCAATCTTCGGATTCATTGTGAAAAGATGTTTGATCAAAGTATTACTCTCGTTTGATTGTATGCAAAGTTTGTTTTCATCATAATTCCGCTGCACACTCATCCATTTTCATTTTAATTACAAACACAAAATACAATCAGAATCAAACTCAGATCCAACAATTGGTATCAGAGCCTGGACAGTCAAATTTGATTTAACAATTATTTTGACGTAAATAGTTCAGCTCATAACAGTTGATACTGATCATTTGTTCGTTTGTTGAAAAACAGAGCAAGGATTAATCACCATTAAAGTTGATTTCTCAGTGTCTGTAAAACAACAAGAATGACGTCACAATATCAGGATGATAAAAACAACATCGGCTCGCTTTTTAAACCACCTATGCTAAAAAGAAATGAGTACATTGCTAAAACATCCTTGAGTTCATCATCATCATCATCATCATCATCATCTGTCAAATTCACCAAGAAACAACCACTGTTTGTACCAGTTCAAACAGCTGTCACAAAATAGCTGAACCAAACATCTGTCAAAAGAGATGTTCAGGTTACTGATGCACCCCCTGCCAATCAGTTCAGAAAAGGCAAGGAAAAACAGTCCTACCAAAGGATTCCACACGTTTATGAGGCCTACGAAAGGCCCTCTAAACCTAGAGTGAATAGGCATCCTTTTGGTTATCAGCAGGTGATTGGTCAAGACCCCCAACAGTGGTTAGCAAGAAACAGTACTAAAACTGTCCAAACCCCTGTTCATCACTCTGCATCCATACCAGACACTGTTGAAACCCCATCCAAAGCCCTGTTGGCTTTGGAGCCCTTAATGAACTAATCCTTTTACTTCATGTGCAGGGAGCTTCTGCATGCTTTGATAGTCTTTGGTATGTGGATAGTGGAGGCTCCAGACACATGACAGGATGTAAAGCCCTCCTCAAAGACTTTAAAATCCATGGAGGGGGTGATATATCCTTTGGGAATAATAGTAAAGGGAAAGTTCTGGGGTCTGGTACAGTGCAATCTGGAAATGTAAAATTTGAAAATGTCAATCTGATAGACAATCTAAAATTCAACCTTCTGAGTGTATCACAAATGAGTGACAAAGGGTTTGGGTCATTCTTCACAAAAGATTGTTGTAGGATTGTTGGACCAGAAATGGTCAAAAAGATTGAAGCAATAATCAAAACTGGTAAAACTAAACTTGTTGCTCAAAGAACTGGCAATGTTTATGTTGTTGATATGTCAAAAGAGTGTCCCAGAGCTGATGCCTGTCTGTTCTCAGCTGCCTCTAACAAAGAGACAGAACTTTGGCACAGAAGGCTGGGGCACACAAATCTTAAGACAATCACTGAAATTTCAAAAAATGGTTTGGTGAGAGGCCTGCCACAAAAATTGTTTTCATGTCCTGAACATTGCATTTCCTGTTTAAAAGGAAAACAGCATAAAAGTTCTTACAAGTCCATTGAAGAGTCCAAAACAACCCAGTGTTTGCAAATGCTACACATGGATTTGTTTGGCCCAGTTCAAGTCATGAGCCTCAAGAAGAAAAGATACTGTTTGGTTATTGTTGATGACTTTTCTAGGTTTACATGGACTTTCTTTTTACACTCAAAAGATGAGACTGCAGGCATTTTGCAAGACTTTGTGACATAGGTTGAAAAGCAATTTGACCTTCCAGTGAAAAGCTTCAGGAGTGACAATGGCACAGAATTTAAAAATAAGGAGTTGGATGCTTTCTGTGTGAAGAAAGGGATTGTAAGGCAGTACAGCATCCCTAGAACACCAGAGCAAAATGGGGTTGTTGAAAGAAAGAACAGAACTTTGATTGAGGCTGCCAGAACTATGCTTGCAGATTCAGGTTTGCCATTAACTTTCTGGGCAGAGGCAGTAAACACTGCTTGCTATGTCCAGAACAGAGTTTTAATAAACCCCAGGCACAAAAAGACTGCTTATGAAATTCTGTATAAAATCAAACCACTGATCTCATATTTCAAGGTGTTTGGCTACCCATGATTTATTTTGAACTTAAAAGATTCCATTTCAAAATTTGCAGCCAAAATTGATTGTGGTTAGCATCTGGGATACTCAACCACTGCCAAGGCATACAAAGTGTTCAATACACGGACCAAGGCAGTGGAGGAGACTTTGAATGTAAAGTTCAATGAATTTTCATCAATGAAAATCCCAGCAAATCCTGCAGATCTGTTTGATCTTGAAAATTTTACTTTTGAAAATACTGCTGTCAAGACTAATAGTGCAGGTCCATCAGAGGATACAACACCAGACTATGGGTATGAAATCATCATCCCTCAAAGGTCTGCCACAAAGGGAAAAGCACCAGCTGTTCAAAACAGTTGTCAAAGCTCAACCACTGCTACCTCAACAGTTGTTGACCAAAGTAGCCCATCCACCACTGCTTCTACATCCTCAAACACTGCTGACAAAAGTCCTCAAACAGTGGATAAAAGTCAGCAGTTGTCCACTTCATTACCTCCTATTCCACCACCTTTTGAAACCACTGCTGGGTCATCAAAGTCACCAGCAGTGGTTAGCTCAGATGATACACATTTGCAACTTTCACCAACAAATGCCATCATACCATACCAAGGAGATTTAATCTTCTTGAGATCTCATCCACCTGATCAAATCATTGGCAACATCAATGAAGGGGTGCTCACAAGAAGCCAAACCCAAAACATTTGTCTTTTTGCTGGTTTTCTATCACTCCATCAGCCAGTCAAGTACCAAGAGGCACTGAAAGACAACAGCTGGGTAGAAGCCATGCAAGAGGAGCTCCAACAGTTTAAAAAGACAACAAGTATGGGAGCTTGTACCACTGCCAGAAGAGGTTAGTCCCATTGGCACAAAGTGGGTCTTCAAGAACAAAACTGATGAAAGGGGCATCGTTGTCAAGAATAAAGCCAGGCTTGTGGTTCAAGGTTACAGACAGGAAGAGGGGATTGATTATGATGAAACATTCGCCCATGTTGCAAGATTGGAAGCCATTAGACTGTTCCTGGCCTTTGCTGTCAACCACAACATGAAGGTGTTTCAAATGGATATCAAAAGTGCTTTCCTCTATGGTACAATTCAAGAAGAGGTGTATGTATGTCAACCTCCAGGTTTTGAGGATCCATTTTATCCTGATCATGTCTACAGGCAAAACAAAGCCTTGTATGGCCTGAAACAAGCACCAAGGGCCTGGTATGAAACTCTTTCCAACTTCCTACTCTCAAATGGTTTCAAAAGAGGTACCATTGATAAAACACTGTTTCTTAAATGGAGAGGGAAGGATTTAATGATTGTCCAAATTTATGTGGATGACATTATTTTTGGAAGCACATGTAACAAAAAGTGTGAAGAGTTTAGAGAACTTATGACAGCTGAGTTTGAAATGAGTGCAATGGGTGAGCTGCAATGCTTTCTTGGTCTCCAAGTACAGCAAATGCAAAATGGAACTTTCATTCATCAAAGCAAATATGCTAAAGAACTTTTGACCAAATTTGATATGAATGATTGTAAACCATGCAGCACACCCATAGCAACAAATAAGCTGGTCATGTCTGATGACAAGGATGAGCTGATTGACCAAACACTTTATAGAAGCATGATTGGATCTTTATTGTACCTAACTGCATCTAGACCAGACATCATGTTTGCAACATGTGTTTGTGCAAGAAGTCAATCAGCTCCCAGAAAATCAAATCTCATTGCTGTAAAAAGGATTTTCAGATACATAAAAGGTGCTCCCACACTTGGTATCTGGTATCCTGCTAATGGGAACATCAAGCTTTCAGGTTTTTCAGACAGTGACTTTGTTGGATGTCACACCACAAGGAAGTCCACTTCAGGAGGGTGCCAGTTTCTAGGTGATTGCTTAGTTTCTTGGCAAAGCAAAAAGCAAGCAGCAGTTTCAACATCCACTGCTAAGGCTGAATACATTGCTGCTGCAAGCTGTACAGCCCAACTCTTGTGGCTTCAAAATCAGTTACTGGATTTTGGTATCACTGCCTTAAAAACACCACTCATGTTGGACAGCCAGGCAGCAGAAAATATCATCAAAAATCCAGTTTCCCACTCTACCACCAAACACATCGACATCAGACATCACTTTGTGAGGGATTGCTATGAAAAAGGTTTGATTTCTCTGCATCATGTCCCAACTAAAGACCAGCTGGCAGATGTGCTCACAAAAGCACTTGATACAACCACTTTTGAAAGCTTGGTCTCTAGGATTGGGATGCTGAACATGGAATAACAAGCAACATCTTGTTTTTCTTTGAATAAAAGCAACAAAATGTTTTCAGAAAATCAAAAATCCATCCTTAAAAATAGCTAACAATGAAATTTTCATTAAAATCCTTAAAAGTCTGCCATAACCACTGATTGTTCAAAAGTCTGCTCTACTTCAAAAGTCTGTCCACTGCTGAAAGTCAACCCTGTTCTCTCATTCCTTTGATAATCTCTGTTGTTCAAAAGCAGTGTCTTATCCACTGATATGCTATCCACTGATAGTGAAAATCATCCACTGCTTCCTTACCACTGCCTTCATCCGTCACTTTCATCAAAGTACTGTCCTTCACTTTCACCAGGGGTTGTCACGTGGGCAGTACATAGTGGTCAGACCTTTTGTAACGGCTGCCATGTCAGCATTCACCTTCTTCCCTATAAAAATCCCCCACTCACCACCAAAACAGGGTTTTACTGTCGAATTGAATTCTTAAAAAATTCTCTTCTCAAAGCAGTTTTTCATCTCATCTTTCACAAATTTCTTCGATCATTCTATTCAAAAATGACAAAATCGAAGCCATCCGCAAAACCCACATTCAAATCATCATCGAAAACAGCCTCTCAAAAAGCAATCTCCACTGAAATCCCATATAAATCATCTCACAATCTCCTGGGTCTTCTCACAAAACCAGGAACCACCAATGTTTTCGATTCCATCATTAACACCATGGCAAAATCAAAGTACAAAACTTTGTTCTCCGCCGATGCATCAATCTATTTGGAGACCCAAAGGGAGTTCTGGAAGAATGCAACCCTTGAAAAACAAGGAGACACTGCAACCACCATACACTCTTCTATAAAGGGTAAAGCTATCCAAATCACGCCACAATCCATTTCAGAGGTCTTTCAACTCGATGATCAGGAAGGTAAAACTTCTTTCACTAAAAACGAGTTACAAACTGACTTCATTGAAAGAGGGTATGAAGCCACAATGATGAAGAAACTTACCTTACAAAAAGGTTATTTTCCTTCTGCAACCAGCTTTTTATTTCATACCCTCCTACTATGTGTTTCAAACAAGACCACTTCTTTCAATGAAATCCCTTTAAAGATTCAAAATCTGGGATATGCAATTCTTCAAGAAGAAAATTTTAACTACTCTCGGGAAATCTTTAAAGATTTGGTTACTAATGTTGAAACAAAGTCATTCTTACTGTTTCCAAGGTTTTTAAGTTACTATTTTGAAAAGAAATTCAGTAAGAATGATTTAGCTGCAATAAATCAAGGTGAGTCTACTCAAATAAACAGCTTAACAAACGAAACTTTTTCAAGAATGTTAGCACCTTGCAAAACACAAGCAGAGGTGCCTGAGCAGAATTTAGCAGCTACCACTGCTCCTCAGGTATCTGCTGCTGAGCCCACTGCTCAAGGTGATCAAAGCAGCAGACCAACGGTTTTGAAACCCACACCTACAAATCCCAAAAAGCCAAACAAAAAGAAAAATCAAAAACCCCCCAAACCAATCAAAACGGAAACTCTGGAGGATGAGATACCAGAGCTACTGCCTGTGACAACACAAATGTCACAAGAAACCACTACTGCTACTTCCTCACAGCAGTTGGTACAAATATCTCAACCCATAACCAAAACTCCTCCTGCTTCTTCACAAAAAGAACAGGTTGTACACATATGGGCCACCACATTATGATGCTCTGGAAACAGTCGTTTCCATCATCCACAGCCCAATGCCCGAGGCAAATTCTCTTTCTACACCCCACCTCACATCTACAATTCCACCAAAAACACAACTTTTGTTGGATGCAATAGATTTGAACCAGGCATTACTCAGTCCTTCTCAATCACCTGTTAATGAGAATATGACTCAACAACTGACTGAGCCTGATGTATCATTCCTTGCTAACCCACCAACACAACCTGAGGAGGTTACACCCCTTGAGTTACAAGTAACTCTTGGTGGTCATCCAAGTGAAGCAGCCACTACAACTGTTGAACCCACTGGTTTACAGTTGGACAGTGGTTACATCAATAAGACTTCCTTGGAGGCAATTCCTTTTATAGCACCTCTGCCAACCACCAGTGGATTTATTATTTTCATTTTCATTTTGCATATTCAGTTCCGGGTATGGAACTGGTTTCGGGTACGACCGGGTTCTTCAAATTCGGGTATTAACAATACCCGAGTTGGGTCCGAGTAGGGTCCGGGTCGGGATTTCTAATACCCGGGTATTATAGTACCCTATTTCCGGGTTCAGGTAGGGTTCGGGTATGTCTCGGGTATGGATTAGGTTTGGGTATGGATCGGGTTTGGGTATTGATCGGGTTTTATATTCATTTTTTTGCATAAAACATAGAAATATAATATAAAAACCCTTTTATTTCATAAAACATAGATTACATGACACCTAAATAACAAACATAGACCGCGTTGAATAAGATGATGAACATATATAGCTTTGAAAACCGGTTATTCCGGGTATTTCCAAAAACCGGTTACGGGTTATTATGAAACTCGGTTCGGGTATTTATAAAACCCGGTTCGAGTATTTATGAAACCCGGTTCCAGGTATTTCCAAAAACTGGTTACTGGTTATTCAAAAACGGATATTTCAAAAAACCGGGTTGAAAACGGGTCTAAAAACCCGGTTACGGGTTCAGGTTTAATAACAGAAAGGCATACCCGACTCCTGCCCTATGGGTAGGGTCGGTCTCGGGTATAAAATACCTGGGTTTTATAATACTCGGTTCTGGGTTTTTTCGGGTTTGGGTTTTTTTATGCACCACTAATAATAACTTGTACAAAATTAAAGAGTAGATTCAACTCACAAAACATTTTCTTGTGAATTAACAATTGGTCTCAAAAGTTTTCTATTTATATATGAAAATTAATAGAGAAGTTTAACTATCAATTATTATATATGTACTCTTATTAGAATAAAAACAAACATAACTGTGGCTGTTAATTTCAACTTAAATCAACTAAATCATTCATTAGGGGCATATTTCGTTTCTATGGTCAGGATATAATAGAAAGTTTATTTTGAATAAGAAGGTTAGGAAGTAATCTTGACAATCAGTTGATAAATCAAGGGCTTTGTAACGCCCAGCGTTCCTAAACTTTAGACACTTGGCAAGATCAGTCCCTGAACCTCTAATTAGTTGTCAATTTTGGTCCAAGTAGTTCTATGGAGTTGATGTTTTGACACTTTTGGTATGAATCTTGTTGATACTTGATGCTTGACACTATGATGCTTGATTCTTAATTCTAGATGCTTGATTCTTGACACTTAAACTATGAGACTTGATACTTAGTCTAGATACTTGACTCTTGATGCTTAATCTAGACACTTGATTCTTGATGATTAAACTAGATACTTGATTCTTGATTCTTTATGATTCTTGATACTTGATACTTGGACTCTTGATTCTTGATGCTTGAGAAACTATGATTCTTGACTCTTGAAACTTATTTGGTGCTTGACTCCTTAGACTCGTGAAACTTGATTCTTGGTTGAACGAGAGACTGGAGCCTTGTCACTGGCGGAATCTATGAAACTTTGAGACTTTAGTGTTTATGATGTAATCTAATTATAAGATACTTCTACCCAAACCATACGCAACGCAACGCTAAATATAACTCACAAAACAAATCAAAATCAGGAACGCGGCAAAGATGGATTGTCCAGAGTGGCCATCCGATCGGACGACCACCCGATCGGATAACCACCCGAAAGGGTCACCACCCTATCCACCTTGCACCGCCCTAATGCACTCTCACCCTATAAATAGACATCACCATTTTGAGTGATGTGACAGCTCTGCTCGACCAGACACACGTACCCTTTAATTCTTCACTTCTCTTGCTGATTTCGGTACGTTTTAGGCTAGATTCTTGTACTTTCTTGATCTACACATCATTCTCTACGTGATTCTCACTTGAAATCACACTTTTCACCATGAAATCACTCAAATCTGAGTTCTTGAGGGTGATGTCATCATGGAGGTTGGTACAAACTGACATGTGATGTCATTCTAAGCAAGATCTAGCTCAGATCTAAGATGATTCATGTGTTTTTACACTAAAGCTAACCTAAATCTAAGCTAACTCTTGAATTTTCCTATAAAACTTGAGTATCTTCATCTTTTTCTCAAACTTTTACTTTATTCGGTGGAGATCGGTTCTAAACTAACTGTAGATCTGATGAATAGTCTAGAGTTGGTATTGATCTGGGCTCTTACCGGTAAAGACGAGCATGGCAACGGATTCCGACATAAACCCATTAGAAACAAACGACTGATCGAACAAGGGTGATTCCCACCCGATCGGAGTTTTGGGTGCTAAGGGGTTTTACCGTTGTCTCAATACGTGTCGTGCCGTCACCGTAAATCTAGAAACTTGGAAATTTTACAATCATGTTAAACAAGAACAAGGGTCGCCCGATCGAGCGGCAACCCGATCGGACAGCCGTCCGATCGGACAGCCACCCTATCAGGGGACACTTGCCCTTTTACCTTGAAACTTTGATACTTAGAAACTTTCTCAAAATATTGGAAACTTTTATCAAGCGGTGGTCCAATCGGATAGCCGTCCGATCGAGCGGCCACCCGATTGAGGAGACCAAGACACTTAACTCTCGGGTCGAGTGGCAACCCGATCGGACAGCCATCTGATCGGACAGCCACCCCATTCCCTCACTTGTGTATCTAACTCGATCGGATGGCCATCCGATCGGGCAGCCATCTTTCCCCTCACACACCAGTCACCCGACCGACTGGCAATTCGATCGGATTGCCATCCGATCGGACAGCCATCTGATCCAGTGATTGGTTTAACACTTATGCAAACTCGTTACTCTGCCCGACTCTTAACCTATTGTAATCTAATCAGGCTAAGTCTAAAAAGAGCTCCCTTTGATCTAATAACAGTTGCGACTGTTAAGCAATCACTGTGAGTATACTCAATCTCCTTTTTACTTTAAACTCTTGGGGTGTAACATGTATTCTATTAAACTTAAACTTGAATCTTTGAAACTTATACTCTATCCTATGTGAAACTTGTGATTCTTGATTCTTGACTCTTTGTGCTATGTGACGTTTAATCCAGAGTGTATAGCTCCGCCTTAACAATAGTAGCGCTATAGGAGATGCATCTCTCCCATTATTCTTGGGGGGTATTGTTAGGAGGATTCTAGTTTACCTTGAGTCTTGGGTAAACACTAAAGCATCAGGATACTTGGGCTATCACTGCGCGGACTGCGACACTAGCACGGCTGAAACTATTTTACTGTTACATATGGATATGAGTTGTTTTAATCTATTATTATATTATCAAACTTGTATACTCGCTTATACTTTTGTATTGATATTTTAATACATGTTGCAGGCTGATAGGATGCTTGGAATGCATGGAATTCAGCTAGGAGATGCTTAGAAACGTCGCCTAGTTAATATTAGTCTTTTGAACAATTTAAACAATTTATGATTTGGGTTTGTAATGTGATGCTTGTGATGACGTTGTTAGACATTTGCATAAAATCAATTAATCTTTATTGAAACAATAGTGTTATGGAATTCTCATGAGCAATCTGAACGCTTAGTGCTCGCACCCTGATGTTTCCGCCATCGGTTGGGGTGTGACAGGCTTGGCTTAAATGGGTAATTGATAAAAAAAGAAGGAGGCGCGTGAGTTTGTGTAATAGTATTTTAGTCAATCCAAAGCAATAGATTCTCTCTCCTCCAATTTCCCCTCGTCTTTTAAACGTTGATAACTCTTTCATACAACATTATTTTTTTTATAAAAAATTGCACCAAAAAACGAGCGTTTTTTTAATCTTTAAAACGAGTATACTATTGCTATATTTAAAAAAAATGAAAAACCCAGATGCGTGAAACGCAATGGACAAAAAGCATAAAAATGATTTTTTACACAATTGACAAAAAACAAAAAAAAATGTCTTGTTTCTAAAACGCAATAGATAAAAAACACAAAAGAAATGTGTTATTTCTAAAATGCAATGGCTGAAAAACACAAAGAAATGTCCTTTTTTTTTTTGTAAAATGCAATTGTCAGAAAACATAAAGAAATGTGTTATTTCTGAAACGCAATGGCCAGAAAACACAAAGAAATGTTTTATTTCTAAAATGCAATTGACAGAAAACACAAAGAAATGTCTTTTTTCAAAAACGCAATGGCTAGAAAACACAAATAAATGTCTTTTTTTCTAAAACGCAATGGGCAGAAAACACATAAAATGTGTTTTACCTAAAACGCAGTGAACTAAAAATACAATAAAATGTGTTGTTTCTAAAAAGCAATAGACTTAAAATACAAAAAAAGTGTTTTTTCATTACTTTGTAAAACGCAATGACTCAATTCAAAAACTCAGATCGTAAAAATGCAATTCAAAATTTTTTCTTACATAGATGGAAGCCGATTTCTTCAGATTTCTTCAACGATTGACGAAATTTGAATGCTAGAAACACTTATCAGTGATCGAATCGAACGAATTGAATAATTCGCTTCAAATCACAGGAAAAAAAGAGATATTGTATGAAATTAAACTGGGTTTCTTCAAAAAAGTTGAATAACACGTTGATTGGGTGTTTGAATCATTGATTGATGACGAAAATCGCACTATAATATAGTGATTATTGAGATAAAAAGTGAAGAAAAGGTTGAATATTGCGGGTTTTGAAAATGGTGGGTTTTGAAGTTACAGAGAGAGAAGAAAAGGAGAAGATTGAATATAATTGACTAAAATACCCTTCCGTTTTATTTTTAAATTTTACCACATGTAATAAGCATATTGCTTCCTATCCTTTCTAGCCAAACTAAAATTCGTTTTCATCTTCACCCTTCATTTCTAAACATGTTTTTTTTAGTGTCATAATTTTGTTTGTGATTGAGAAAGTTGTCAAAGAAAAGTAGGAAAGAAATATAATATTCTGAAAAAGTATTACCATAATCTTGCATATTTAGAGCATATAAGGGAAATGATCACTTGCCCTTCCTCCTCTAACAATCATCGATTCTTGTCTGTTAGATCTTTGAGTATACTTTAACTTAACTTAACTTCACCTAAAAGTGACACATCAACTTTTTTTCCTTGTTTTACTTTGTTTTACTCTAAGAAAATGGTTTAACATGTTAACACATAACTCGTTTAATGCACTTTAACATTGAGTTTTTGTCTAAAAAGGAAAATAATAATTAATTCAATCTCTTAACATTGGGTTAACATGTTAACACATAACTCATTTAATGCACTTTAACACAAGGAGGAAGTGGTTTGCAATGTTAGTTAACATGTCATGTCATTAACATTCTAGATGTTAAAGTACACCCCATGACCTTACATCATCCACTTTAATCATTACCCTAAACTATCTAATTTGATGGTACAACTAGAGTTTTTTCCCAAACTAGTGTAGATACAAAAATTATTTACCTGTTTGGGTACTTTAAAAAATATTTACCTATTTGGGTACTTTTCTATATCTCTTTAATTTTTTACCTAATTTATACAATTCTTTTTCGTTTTCTACCCAAAGTAAATTTAGATTACTCGGAGAATTAGAATCAGCAAAAATATGAATAATTATTTTTTGTAAAAAAATAAAAAATTCTGCAAATATTCAAAAAAAAATCTGCAAAAATTCAAAAGAATATATTAAAAAAATTCTACAATAGTTATGCAAAGTTAAAAAAAATCTGCAAAAAATATTATTAAAAAAAACCGTATAATCTATAGGGAAATAGTTGGTGGATTTGATGGTCCACATTGTGTAGTTCGTTTGGGATTAATATCTATAAAAAAAAACTACTTATACGTACAGAATATTAGAGAAATAATCACTATTAATAAAATTGAAATAATTAAAATACTTAGGATCTTTTCTCAAAACTCAAATTTCAAGAAATTCGAAATTTGTAACTTTATTTTATAAATTGCTTGAGTTTAAATAAATTTGTTTGAAATATCAAACTTTCCACCAGATTACTATGACTTAATCGATATAACTTAGGGGTGTAAATTTGTGAATTTATTGTTTTATTTTTTATGAGCTTAGTTTAAACGGGGCCTAGACAATTTCAGGTTATAAAAAGAAAATAAAACGGAAAAAGAAATGGAGTTTTTCCCAAACTAGTGTAGATTATATGTTTTTTTATAATATTTTTTGCAGATTTTTTTTTTAACTTTGCAGAATTATTGTAGAATTTTTTAATATATTCTTGCAGATTTTTTGTGGATTTTTCGTAGATTTTTTTGTAGAATTTTTCAGTTTTTTTTCAATATTTGCAGAATTTTTTACTTTTTTTTACAAAAAATAATTACTCATATTTTTGTTGATTCTAATTTTGTGAGTAATCTAATTTAACTTTGGGTAGAAAAATAAAAAGAAATGTATAAATTAGGTAAAAAACTAAATGGATATAGAAAAGTACCCAAATAGGTAAATATTTTTCAAAGTACCTAAATAGGTAAATACTTTTTGTATCTACACTAGTTTGGGAAAAAACTCAGCACAACTATCCTAAACTACCCTCTTCTTTTAAAAAACAAATAAAAATAAATTAAATTAACCATATTATTTTAAAATATTTAAAAAAATTAACGAAATCGAAAAAATAAAAAAAAAATAACTATTACCCTTAAAAATACATAAAATCCCAAAAAAAAACATAATATCGATAAAAAAAAATCACATCTGCTTCTTCTTTTCTTCTTAACCACGTCTGTTTCATCACCCAAGCCAACAAGATGCATAATATCACAAATTTAGATCATTTTCTTGTAAATTTTCCTCAAAACCCCAAAAGAAATCCATAATATCCCAAAAAATTCATCTCCCAACAGTAACTTTTCACCTCCCTCTTCAGATTATACAAACCCAAACCACTACTCGTCGGGCCCCACTAGCCGGACCGGCGGCGGTGTAATGTAACCCAAGCAGGTAGTTGCTACCCACGCCCCTGTAGTGGAGTGTGATATTTGATTTTTTTCTCCCATAACGCACCGAACACCACGACTGGCGGCGTTATGGGGGATTTATTGGTGGGTGGCGCCATGCATATAGCGGCGCTATATGTGTTTGGTTTTCAAACTTTGATCAACCAGAGAGGGTTAAGGGTTTTATAATTATTTAAAAAATTGAAAATTAATAATTAGGTAATGATGGATATGGGCTTTATGATTACGGTCTTAAGTGACATAATGCCCCATAAAGCCCCTGTGTGACGTGGCACGACACGTGTTGCATAACACCCACAAAGGGGCTTTATGACTACAGATGGTCTAAGAAAAGAACCTCTAGTGAAAGTGCAGCGCAAGTCGATATACCATTTTTTAACAGATGCAAAGCATTAAAAGTATTCATAAATTTACACCCATTAATCCAGAGTTTGTAAAAAAAACCATAAATACCAAACCGTGAAGATCCCTAGCAATAACTATAATAAGTCGGAACAATCACTTTTTTAACAAAAAAAAAAAAAAAAAGTGATTGTTCTGACCTGATTATCACATATGCCACAAGTGATTTGTCTTTTAAGTCACAATAAGCATAAACAGATATTTAAAAAAGAAACAGCAATAGTAAAACAGTTGACATCTATTGTCCAAATGTTGAATATCCACGTGTGAGATTGAGACAAGCAGAAGATACATAAATCATGAGTCAAAATATTAACTGAATTAAACGTATTTTCGCAACACACGCAAGTCATAGAACCAAACAAAGACGAAAGAAAGAAAAAAAAACATCGGTATATCTTCATCCCATGACACAATGCAAAAACAAAAGAGCAAAAGGGTATATCGGGATCCCATGACACAATGCGAAAACAAAAGAGCAAAAGGTTTACACGCCGTATTTTTCAGATTAGTATCACCCCCCAAAATAAAAATCAACAGCTTCCCCTATCACCTACCATAACCACCCTCAACTGAAAATTGTACAATTCCCCTTAAAATGATGCAAAATATCAATCGCAACCCCGTATAACCACTATACGACCACAATTCGACTTTTTTACCCTTTCTTGCTCCCCATTTTTGTAGACACACCACCTTCCTTTACCTGGAGAGCTTTAGGATCAAGTGGGATTGTCCCCACAGTCAAAAACCCAGAAGATTCACCAAACCCATTGACTTTGACCGGCATTGACCCGACAGTCACAATATTGACAGGTTCGGCCGATACTGCAGAAACACTAGCACCACCACCACTCTCTACAGGCTTGGTTTCTACCTGTTTTGAAGATATAGAAAGCGACTTGAAGCGTGACAAATCGTCATTCGACTTTTCATCAGCCAATTGTCTATTATCATTATTTGCAACACTATTACTGTCTGAAGTATTTATATCATTTTCCTTGCCAGATTTCTCATCTGAAGCAAAACCGTAGAAATTAGTAAGCTTGCGGGGAGGGTGTAGAACGGGCACAAATACTGGGGTGCCAAAGCTTTTAACTAGTAATCGGGCTTTTTCTTCTTGCAATATTTTCTGTCGGTTCTCATAGTACATGAAGTCATCAAGTAAAGACGTCTTCTTTGCATAGTTCTTGAATACTTTCAACATTTCTATACCTTTCTTATATTTAATCTGCAAATAACCAACTAGTATGAGCAAAAGCACAAAATGAAAAAAAAAGGAACGCAACAAGAATGAGTTATGTGAAGAACCTCTTGTGTGTCACGACTATTGGTCACTGGTTTATGCTCGTTGTTCTCTAATATTATGTGCCGGAAGTGGGGATTCGGTACATCTTTTACAAAATGCCACTTCACGGGGAAACTTCCACTCCATTTGTCTTGCTGCCAAAAATCCATATCTTTATGAAAATCT
The DNA here is from genome assembly GCF_002127325.2 of Helianthus annuus. Taxonomy (NCBI): domain Eukaryota; kingdom Viridiplantae; phylum Streptophyta; class Magnoliopsida; order Asterales; family Asteraceae; genus Helianthus; species Helianthus annuus. The sequence continues at coordinate 123,518,318 of NC_035437.2, forward strand.
ACACGTCCAGTCATTTCAGCAACGCCACAAAACTGCCCGCTTGCATTAACCTATTAATAACGGTAGAATTTTAAACTGAATTGTCAACAGTTCAAGTGGTTAAATTAAGAAAAAAATTCTAATACTGCAACTTACAGAGAAAAAGAGAAAGATAGGACAGCCTTTGGGGTCCCCTGCTGCCAACTTTTGGGCTTCTTCATAGGCGTTATTCAGCTTCTTGTTTCCATTAGGCGTAGATGACCATACGTTATACTTGATACTTTTATGAACATCATCTTCACTATATGATTTTATAACAAAGAACTTTGCATTCGCATATTCAACAGGGAAATCATCCTTGTTATACTGGTCTATGTGTATCGTAATATTTCCTTGGGCGTCAATATTTCCAGCCCTAGTCGAGTAGGCTTTAACAGTCAACTGAGTACTTGATGTTGATGTTCTAGGACCACGATTCTGTTCACCCAAACTATTGGGATTTCCATTCACGTCATTGGTAGTTTTCCCAAAAGGTACCTTCGAACGAACCTTATCCACCGTTACCCGCCCGTTATCACTTGAAGCTAAGTTAGATAAACCATTACCAGAAGAAACAGTACTTTTAAGATGGTTATTATTAGCACCAGTTTTCCCATTTGGAAGATTATCAATAGCTTGTGCACCTCGAACCTGTTCAAAAATAAAAATCAGAAAATAGATAAAAAAAATCTGACGAAAAAAAACAATCAAATGAGAAACAAAGTGGTCATACCTGGAGCGCTTGTGATGATGCGGGAACAGAACCAGTGATAGGAGTAAGCCCGCCACTGGTTGCAGTTATCTTATTCGGTCCATCGTTACTTTTGAAGCTTTCCGAAACTTTTCCAGGGGCATTTGTGTGATTTGAAGAACCTCTTCCTGGATTCATGGAATATGTTGCGGTTTCTGACAATGAGTTACTGTTGACACCTGATGAATCAATCCGATTAGCAGTAGATGCAGCCATATCCATGAACTGGTCTGTAGTGCCGGTCGTGTAAGTTTCTGTGCCAGGTTGGACAACCATGGGAAAATAAGCTGGTGAGGAAGAACCGTTTTCATACGTGGGAACGTAATATTGTTGTGCAGCCACAAAAGAGCCATCAGCTCCTATTATAGCACCCGGAATGTAAGGATTGTATGGGTTATAGGGAGACTGTGCATATCCATAGCTAGGTGTATAATACACATAAGGGTAACTTTCTGTTTGCCCGCCCTGAAAAATAAAGATAAATATCATGAGTACAGATACTTGTCCAAATTAGATGAATATATAATAAGATCATATGCTTACTATGAACTGGACATTCTGACCATCCACACCAAAAACTCTATGTTGGTCATCCCAATCACCAGGCGATTCCAATCCTGTTTGACAAAAACATAAGAAGATTAAGGTCCTGCAAAGCACCAACTTGTGCAGGAAGACACGAACAATCAACAATCCAACACTTACCTGTACAAATATAACCGTAACCGCTAGCAGAAGGATAATACATGCCCTGATCAACAACGAACTCTGGAGCACCTTCGTTATACATGGCTTCAAGTGGTTCGATAAAAGGAATTGTCAATTGTGAATTAGGGTTAGTAGTGCCTTGAATCTGCAAAAGAAAAAAACATTAGCATCACATCAAAATCATAACCATAAGCATATTACGTTCAATTTCACCGTTGATTTTCTTTCTAAGTTGCATATACGTTTTAGCATTCTCTATCAAATTACCAGGTAAGCATCTGGATTTCCATGTTCAGGAACATTATACCCATCCATTCCAAGACTGCAACCGCTGTAAAAGCATATGCAGTGCAACCAAAAACACATGAACCTTTTACCATAAATCATAGAAAGTTAAAACCATCCAGAAAACTTTATAACCACATAAATTTTAACATCTCAGTCTGTTTATTACCATTACAAACCCTAAAAGCTTCAAACTTATGCTGTCAAAAAGGAAATAAAAAACTAATTATCATTATACAAAGTCCACAACGTACAAATAAGTGAATAAACTCAAACTGCACATACTAATTGGTCCTAAAACTACCAAAAACAACAAAAAAAATTAAAAATCAACCAAGCAAGGGTACAATAATAAAAGCGTACAATTATAAAAGCCCTAAAATCTCTATTTCATCAACAAAAACACAATCATAACTTTCACAACACCACATAAACACAAATATCAACATACACACGACTCACATATTATTATCATAAAAATAATAACGAACAACAGAACCCCCAAACCCTAGCGAACATCAAAACGGGAACAAAAACACATAATCAAGAATTAAATTGAACAAAATCAATCGAAACAATCACTGTATAGAGACGAATAACATATAACAGAAGAGGAGTATACCTTGAGAAAGAAGAAACGAGAAGTAATTAAGCCATGGAGGAAGCAGAGAGTTGAATTAGGGGAAAAGTGCAGAGTTTGCAGAGGGAGTTGAAGACGTTGCCGTGGTGCATAATTTTGGGGGAAACCCTAACCCTAGGAGAGAGAATAAGAATTGTAGAGAGAGAAAGTAAAATGGTGGGAAGAAAAGAAAATTAAAACGAAAATGTCTGATGATGAAGAAGAGAAGAGAGACAAGGGATTGATTCGCTGGATGGACGCCTTTACTTATTTGTGGTGGGGAGTTGCACAAATCGACCAAAGTATCCTATATACGACGTCGTATCAGCTTCACAATCTTTTTTTGAAATAATAATAATAATGTTATTTTTTTAATCCTAGGTCTTTTTGGTATTATACGATGGAAATTATGTATGATAGTTACGACGTCGTAACGACTTCAAAATTTTAATTTAAATTATAAAAATCTATATTATATTATATTATATTATAATATATTATATTATATGGGTCAAGTTATTCTACAAAAGCTTCTAATTGTAAGAAGTGTAAGAAGGATTTATAGAGTGACAAGTGTCCAATAACCTAAAACTAAACCCACTACATCACCACCCAAAACCTAAACACCCACCCCCACCCCACCCCACCACCACCCAAAAACCTAAACCCCCCCCACCCCCCGGCAAAAAAAAACTATACCTCACCAAAAAAAAACCCCAAAAAACCTAACCCCCCCACCCCCCCAAAAACCTAAAAAAACCTAACCCCCCCCCCCCAAAAAAAAAAAAAAAAAAAAAACCTAAAAAAAAACTAAACACCCACCCCCACCCCCTCGGCAAAAAAAAAAAAAAAAATTGGGGGGGGGGGGTTAGGTTTTTGGTGGTGGTGGATGTTTAAGGTTTTTTTTTTTTTTGTAGTGAGGTTTTTTTGTGTAGTGGGTTTTTTTAGGTTATTGGACACTTGTCACTCTATAAATCCTTCTTACACTTCTTACAATTAGGATCCTTTGTATTTGATCCTAATCCTATATTATAATATTTAAACTATAATTATTTTTAGCCCCTCGTGTTATTAGGGGGTGTTTGGGTTAACTTACTTTGGAATAGCTTATGACTTATTAATAAAATTGTTTTTGTAGTGTTTGGATTAACTTGTTTAAGAAGATTTTGTGTGTTGAGAAGTTATTGTTGAGAAGTTAGAATTTTTAACTTCTCACTTATGACTTATATAAGTCAATAAGTCCTTATTGAAAAGGAATCTCAAACACCCTCTTACACTTATATCCCTAAGTTTTAACAAAATTATGGATAATTAGTTACACTTTCCCCCTTTTACAACAAACTTATAATTCTTTTACCTATTCTTGTTGTATCTTATAAGCTAGAATGCTTTAAAAATTCTAAAGGTATTGTGACAACCTACTTGTTTTTGTCAACGTTTCGATAGTTGTTTTGGTCAGTATTGACATGTCAATTAAAAGTTACAAGTAGATGATGTCTTAATGTACAAAATTCTTTATACGACATCGTAACGACTTCCCAACTTTTTTTTCAAATATTGATTTTTAACTATTTTTAGGGTAAATTACACTTTTCGTCCTTTATGTTTGTATCGGATTGCAATGGATAACCTTTAACTTTAATAATTACAGTCACAATCCTTTATTTGGAAAACTCATTACACCCTACGTCCTTTACCACTAACTTGGTTAAAATTTTCAGTTAAATCCTATCACATAAGGGTAGTTTAGTCTTTTTACCAATTTAACTAAATTAAAATTTAGAGTAAACTGCCATTTTGGTCCCTGTGGTTTGGCCAGTTTTGCCACTTTAGTCCAAATCTCAAACTTATTACATCTGGGTCCCTGTGGTTTGCATTTTGTTGCCATTTTAGTCCAAAATCCAAAAACCCTATTTTTTAACTGTTGCAACCTCCTATTTTGTCCTGTAGTGCAAGGGCATTTTGGTCATTTTGCTTTTCATTTTACATTTTCTTAATTAACTTCATCCCCAAATAAATCATCATCATAAAACCCTAACAGACTCTCTCTCTTCTCTTTCTCTTCTCCCTCTAAATTGATCAGTTAAGTTGAGACCTAGATCGATCAACATAATCCCCAAATAAATCATCATCATCGTCCCACCTGAGCACCACTCTTGCGTCGTCCCTACCGAAACTCAAATCCACCATCGTCATCGTCATCTCTGCGTTCCTCTCTCTCTCTCATGTTTCTCTCTCATTCGTGTGTATTGGAGAGAAAAGATTTGAGTTTCATATCTGAATCGAAATCAGAAATATTTTGATCTGATTGTTTGTGTGGGTTAGAGATCAGAGAGATTGGTGGTGGCGGTGGTTATGGTGGTGGCGGTGAAAGAATGAAGCAGAAGCTCCGGCGGCTGTGCGTCTTTTATGGATGGTTTTAGCGAGAGGGCAGGTAGTGGGGCGGTGGCGGGTGGAGTGACGGTGGTGGCACTGCAGATCTGGATCGAAATGGCAGTTTACTCTATGAGGCAGAGAGGAGCAAGGGTTTCTGAGGGTGGTTGCCGCCTCTTTCCGCTAGTGATTTTGATTATCTTCAACAACCCTCCGTTATATATGTATATGTATTGAGAAAGAGAGAGAGGGAGAGAGAGAGAGAGAGAGACAGAGAGACAATTGTTCTTTCGTGGTGTGTGTTGTTACTTGTTCTGTTATGCTTGTTCACCATGAGGTTGTGATGATTTCACCTAATCCGAGTCAAAATCGGGTCAACATTTGAGATTTTCCGCAGCTTGGCGTGGCAGAATCGGAGGAGGGCAAGTGCGCTTGCAACCTCTGTTTGCAGCCATGGCGGTTTTACAAATCGGTTTTTGATTTTCTTGAAGATGATGTTCTTGATTTTCTGGATTTTCTGGGTTTTGATGATGATGTTTGATTATGTTCTTGAAGATACAGATCTGAGCCTCGTTTCTTTTTACAAATCGGTTTTTGTTTTGATTTGTTGTCTGTATTTTGATTTTTGTGATGATTTCTGGTTTTGTTCTGGGTTCTTGATTTTCTTGAAGATGATGTTCTTGATTTTCTGGATTTTGATGATGAAGTTTGATGATGTTCTTGATTTTCTGGGTTTTGATGATGAAGTTTGATGATGTTCTTGAAGATAGATGTTATTAATTACTGAAATGTTATAATAAATTAACATGGACCAAAATGCCCCTGCACTACAGGACAAAATAGGAGGTTGCAACAGTCAAAAAAATAGGTTTTTTTGGATTTTGGACTAAAATGGCAACAAAATGCAAACCACAGGGACCCAGATGTAATAAGTTTGAGATTTGGACTAAAGTGGCAAAACTGGCCAAACCACAGGGACCAAAATGGCAGTTTACTCTAAAATTTAAAACAAAGTTTTGATATTTACCCTCACCCCCTCCATCTCTCTCTCAACTCACACTCTCCCCTCAACCCTCTTTAAAGCTGATATATCCAAAACCCAGATGATAAATCGACGGTGATAGAGTATAGGGCGGCGGTGGCCGGAATCGGAGGGCGGCACACACAAAATCGCCATGGGAATCTTTCTATATATACAAAAATCACCCGCTCATTATACTCACTCACTTCACAGAAGTATTTCATCAAACAACTTGCATCCACTTAATCTTTCACTATGAATTCGTACCAATCTTCATCTCCAATCAAATTCTTCCGGCACCTCCTATCCCCACCGAGAAAACCCACATCACCACCATCTCCCGACTGTTTAGGAGACATTCACCATGTGTTCAACCACTTCGACGAGAACGGTGACGGCAAGATAACAGCGTCGGAACTGCAGAACCGGCTGAAAAACGAATTGCACTTGTCGGATGAGGAGGCGGAGATGGCGGTGAGTTCGTCGGATGCAGACGGAGATGTGGTCTTTGGGTTGGAGGATTTTGTGAAGATGATGAAGGAGGGGGAAGAGGAGGAGCTGCGAGAGGCGTTTGTGATGTATTCAATGAAATCGAGTGTGAATACACCCAAGAGTTTGAAGAAGATGATGGGGCGCTTAGGGCAGGAGACTACTGTGAATGAGTGTAAGATGATGAATTGATCTGAAGACTGAAGGTTTGATGTTAATGGTGGTGGTTTTATTTGCAGGGGATTTAAAGAGAGTTGAGGGGAGAGTGTGAGTTGAGTGAGAGATGGAGGGGGTGAGGGTAAATATTAAAGCTTTGTTTTAAGTTTTAATTTAGTTAAATTGGTAAAAAGACTAAACTACCCTTATGTGGTAGGATTTAACTGAAAATTTTAATCAAGTTAGTGGTAAAGGACGTAGGGTATAATGAGTTTTCCAAATAAAAGATTGTGACTGTAATTATTGAAGTTAAAGGTTATACATTGCAACCCGATACAAACATAAAGGACGAAAAGTGTAATTTATCCTATTTTTTATTGTAAGTTTTTTAGTAGCTAGTAATCAAGTTTTTAACTATACAATGGAAACTATGTATGATAATTTGTACAGATCAACAATAAAATCATTTATACGTAGTAACGACTTCCAAAGTTTATTCCAGTTTAATTATTTTTTTTGTTGTAAGTTTTTTTTTTTAAGATTACTTTCCTTTATGTTAGGTCACCGCACTTCTTAAATTGGAGAGCATCGTTGCTCTACTTTGACCAGGCTATGTTACTTTAACCAGGCTCACGCTGACTTCAGATTTGGCTTGGGCATTCCCCTGGAAACAATACTGCCGATTGTCACTTAACAGACGTTGTGTCATCACAAGAGCTGAACACTCTCTGACGTACACACGGTTGGACGAAAACCCCGGTGGGCTCATAATAGAACCTGACACCTCTGCAAAGAGGCTAGGCTCTATCCATTATTGTCTAGTCCATCAAAGTAACACAATTATTGTAAGTTTTTATTTAGTGGCTGGTTATTGAAGTATTGAATTTTAATCTACTTGTACGATGGAAATTATGTATGATAATTTGCACAAATCAACTAGGGTGTATTTGGTATGGGTTAATGAAATAAACGAGGGAATGCAATGGATCATTACCATTTCATGTCTTATTTGGTTACCATGTGAAAATGGAATGAATTATTATCGTGTATTGTTTGGTAGTTAAGAAAAGACGAAAGAATAAAATCAGCGGTGAGTGGTGGTGGTGGTGGGTGGCGGCGGCGACGATATGTGGCGGTGACGGTTGGGTGGGCGGTGACAATGATGGGTGGCGGCGGTGGGTGGTGGTGGACTGCGGTAGTGGGTGGCCGCGACGGCGAGTGGCGGTGGTGGACGCGGTTGGCTTCGGTGGCGACGATGGCGCCTGAAACAGGCGGCAATGGTGGCGGGTGGGTGGCGACAGCGTGGTGTCTGTCGGGGTGGCGGGGAAGGCGGTGATGGGTTGCGGGTGACAACAACTTATGGGTGGTGGCGTCGGTGGTGGGTGGTGTTGGTGGGTTGTGATGTTAATGAAGGGCGCAAAAGATGATGGAATGAAAAAAAATACACAAGGGCCGGATGAAATGATTTTGATGGAATGGAATGACTTATATAATGGGCGATTTCATTCCATTGACCAAGCAAACACTTTTTTTTTTCATTTCCTCGTAATGGTCTATTTCATACCTTTGGCGCGTGTTCGTCCCGTTCGTTTTCGATACCTTTGGCGCGTGTTCGTCCCGTTCGCTTTCGATAGCTTTGGCGCTCCCTGACGCGGTGTGGATTCTCAAGCGGGTTCAACAGATGGTAATCAGTAACATCACGCATGTTAATAGGCAGAATTTTGTGTTTAGCAGGTAGGGTTTACTATCCAGAAGAAGGTAGCGACGCAACTTGTTGCTCGTCTACCTAGCCGTTAGTCTGTAATCGTCTCTATTTTAAGTTGAGTTTAAAATTCTTAATAAAAACACTACCCTAAAGTTTCTTTTATACGTGGTCGTCACTCTTCCCAAATTTACGTCAAATTTAAAGAATTTTTAGTGGCTAATTATTGGATTATTAGTTATACGATGGAAATTATGTTACGATAAAGAAACAAAATAATGGTATTTATTTATTGAACATGAAGACTAGAATGTTGTTGGAAAATTATGTATTATCAAAAATCAACCTTCTAGAAAGACCTAGTTGTTACACGATTATATTTGTGAGTATTACTATACTAATACGTTACCTTACATCCATTCAAAAATACGTGACCTTACATCCATTCAAAATATACTATCTTAAAATATAATATATTTAATATTTAATAATATTTAATTTTTTAATTAAATTGAGGTTCGTATTTGATGGTAATAAAGTTAGGAATATAGGTTACGTACAGTATATCCATCCATATCACCTCCATATTTTTTACCCAACGATTTAATTATAAATCCCATTTTTTTAAATCATTTAAAAAAACCTTTTACATCTTATCTGTAATTTTTATGTTTATTTTATTTATAAACACTTTTTTTAAAGGAGAACTTCATTAAAACACGCATCAGAACCGGAAAACCGGGACAGGCCCAACACAAAACAATCTACATATTTACAAAATTACGCCAATCCGACCACGAGAACGAATTACCTTTAACTCTATGTTTATACCAGAGAAAACCTAGAGATTTAACCTCGCTAAACACACTGTCTACCTTAATCTCGGCTCCCGAAAATACCGCCTTGTTGCGAGCAAGCCACAGACACCAACATGAAGTTATAAGAATACCATGCAGCACAGATTTAATCGCAGCAGGAATACTCCTATCTTTGTGATAAACCAACAAATTTTTAACGGAGAAAACGTAGATCGGAGCAATACGGCACCAACAGCTATTTTTTGCCATAATACCACCGCCATAAGACCGCCCGTAGTGGGGCGTGTTTTTTAAAAATTTTTCAAAAAAAAACGCCCTATAACGCCCCGGTAACCACTACACCCGGCGTTACCGGGCGTTATTTTCGAAAAAAAATTGGTTCGGCGTTTTAATTAAAACGCTTAAAATGAGGGGGGGCCCACCTTTTTTACCGTTGACAAACGGTCATATTATTTAATTTTTTTGTTTTTTTAATTTAAAATATTACCCCACTATATATATATCACCCCACATTCTCACATTTTTTATAAAAAACCCACTTTATCTCCTACTTTCTCTCCCACTTTTCTTCTATTTTTTATAAAAAAAAACACCCACTTTCTCCTACATTTTTATACAATCATGCATCCATTTCGACCCCCTTTTGGTGTCCCCGCAAGACCCACGAACCCGAACACAACTCAACCGCAAAACCCGTATAACCTTCAAGACATGGACCCGAGCTTTTTAACGTACGCGGCTTACTTGAGTGGCGCCACTCCGTTTGTGCCTCCCACTTTCGGCTATGGTCAAGCCGGCGAGTCTCAACCGTCACAACCCGAATCCGAACCCGATGTCGAAGTCGTGCCGGAGACGCAACCCGAACCGGTGCAAGAAACATCGAAACGCGGCAAAAGGTCGCATAAGAAGAAGGAAAAAGACGCACCACGCCGTACAAAAAATATCATTAAATGGACGAAGAAAGAGGAATTCACGTTGACTCGGGTGTGGCTCGACATTTCGGAGGACGAAGATACCGGTAACCATTTTATATATATATATTATTTTACTTATTTTGTTACTATATTTTTTAACATACAACTTATAATTTTTTTTAATTTGTAGCAAACTTTCAAACGGGCCCGGTTTTTTGGGATAGGGTTCGTGCACTCTTTTTTAGCACGTGGGGTCAAGGCGAACATCGGGACCAAGATTCCATTTCTAGCAAATGGACCGACATCAACAACAAGTGTCATGCGTTCCAAGAAGTCTTCCAACGAAACTACGATAATAGCCCGAGCGGTGAAGGTGACGTCGGGGTTTTAACGAAGACTTTGGAGGAGTTCGAGAGGACAAAATGCCCTTTCACGTACTATAAGTGTTGGGAGCTACTACGAAAAAGTCCAAAGTGGGCGGTAGTTAATCCAATGACATCCAGTAGTAGACGTCGGGCTAAAAGGTCAAAAACATCATCCTCCGTTGACCCGTCAACTCCGACATCGGATGCCCGCAATGTTGATTTAAATGAGGCGGTGGACGTTGACGAGGGAATTCAAGAAGAGTTGGTCCGACCCACCGGTAGAAGAAAGGGAACCGGGAAAAAAACGGTCGAGTCGTCTTCTGATCTCGAGTTAAAGGAAGATTTCGAGGAGATGAACCGTCGTCTCCAAGACATTCGCGACCTCGGCCACCAACGTTATGAGATTATGAAGGAACGAGTGGCCGAAACCAAAAAATTTAACGAGATGCAAGAGGCGAGGCAAATGGAAAAGGACATTGAGTTTTTGTCCAAACCTATCGACCACCTACAAGGCGATGCGTTGATCCTTGCGCAAATGCGTCGCCAAAAAATTAGAGAAAAATATGGACTCTAGATCATGTTATTTTTTTAACTTTATTTTAATTTTTTCGGTTTCTTTTTCTGTTTTTTTTTTATTTTATGTTTTTTTTTTCATTTTTTTTATTTTTATTTCAAGTAATGTATTTTTTTTAAATTAATGAAGTTTTTTATGTTTTAAATTAAAATAAATAATTGTGAAATGATTGAATGGGGGTTATTGGCATAATGCCTCACTACGCCACCTTTGCTATAATGCCTCATCGCTGACTAGGACTCCACGTGTCGGATAATGCCCCATGGGGGGGGGGGGCATTATAACACATTACCATTACACATGGTCTAACGCACGAAGTAAAGAGATGTTCCACTGATTCTGGCTCTGAACTACACAGCGGACATAGACCCTCGCCAACCTGGATACCCCTCCTACGCAGCGCATCGTACGTAGGAATTCGGTTTAATTCTGCTTTCCAAACGAAGACATTACGTTTGATCGGTATCCACCTGCACCAATCTAAAACAAAATTGACAGTAACAGCCGCTACTTCATCCAACAGATCCTTAACGGAGTGAACGGAAAAAAATCCCGACCGATCCGGCAGCCACCTCCAATCATCCATCCTGGCACACAACGAGACAACCCCGGTCGCTCTTAAAAGATCATCTAGCTCAGCGTTTTCAGCACCCTCGTTCGGCTCGTGCTTCCACAGCCAAACGCCTGACAATCTATCCTTAATCGAGCAGTTTTTAACAACCTCAAGCATGAATAAGTTGGGTAGATATCTTTTAACGAAACCTCCCCGAGCCATGGATCCAACCAAAACATAATATTCTCGCCATTACCAACCGAACCCTTGAAGAAATTGCGAAGGCTCCGATGACCAAAAACCGGCTTTTTGATCACAGAAACAATACTAGACCAAACTCCTCCAATAGATTTCTTAAGAGGAAGAAACGACCAACCCGACCCACTAGAATGAATGGCGTCCACCACCTTGACCCAAAGATTATTCTTTTCCTTCTTGTATCTTCATCCCCATTTGCACAAAAGAGCGACATTAACATTATGAAGCTTACTAATGCCCAACCCCCCATATTTTTTTGACATTGATACTCTTTCCCAAGCCACACAATGCGTTTTTCTCACGTCTTCCGATCCTCCCCAAAGGAATTTTTTGATCATGCCCTCCAATTCCTTGACAACATTCACGGGGGCCTTGTAAAGCGAAAAATAGTAGGACGGGAGACTCGCAAGAACCGACATAACGAGAGTGATTCTCCCTCTAATAGACAACAAAGATGACTTCCACAGCGCGAGTCGAGACTCAAAGATATCGTAGACAGGCCTCCAGTTGTTAATACGATTCATATTCGACCCCACTCTAAGCCCAAGATACTTGAAAGGTAACGACTCCTGTTTACACCCAACAATATCCGCAAGAACCTTTGATTCCTCACTATCGACCCGTAAACCAAACAAACCGGACTTACCCAAGTTAATTATAAACACTTATTTTATTATATTTCTTGTTTATATACCGTCACAATAATTTAATGAAAGATAAATGGTAGTTTTTAGTGTATGAAAAGCTAGTGTAGCAATTTTAAAAAATACAAGGGTGAGATACAGAAAAGGTGGATGGGATCTAGTGAGTATTAATATACTTTTTAAAATTTTAAAGATAAAGGGAAGTGTTGATGGATGGGATGTGAATGCTCCCGTATAAGTTTAACAACAATTATTATTACTGTTACTATATGATAATAATACAACTGAATGAACAGTTGTTTTATAATATTATAATAACCTACAATAATAATAATTATGAGTAAATGGTATCGAGTACCGGTACCGGTATTAAATTTAACAAATCGGATGTATTTTCGGTACCTGTTTGACACCGATATTCACTGGTTTTTACCCTCAATTACTGGTGTCGTACCAATACTGACCATTACCAAACCGTACCGTACCAAGTATATTTGATACAGGTACCCACTTTTGGGCCTATATATTAAAAATATAATTAAATCAATAGTAACATCACTAAGTGATGAGCAAATGGTATCGGGTACCGGTACCGGTATCAAATTTAGCAAACCGGTTGTATTTTCGGTACCGGTTCGGCACCGGTATTCACCGGTTTTTACCCTCGAATACCGGTGTCGTACCAGTATCGACCGGTACCGAACCGTACCGTACCAAGTATATTCAGTACCGGTACCCACTTTTGGGGATTTCGGTAACGGTATTTTTGGTACCGGTTGGTACCGAGCTCATCAAATCCTGTAGCAACGTAACAATGCAAGTAATTGCACCGTTTAGATTACTTTTCATACACACAGTAAGTAAATTGTATTTCATTTGAATGAGGTTTTATATACACAACAACTTATTTCGCTTTTTTTGTCTTTTTCTGTAATGAATGAATTATAGCATGTAAAATTAACTTGGATATTTAAATTATTGATGAGCAAATCGTATCAAATCCTGTAATCAAACCGGTATCGTATCGGTACCAAATTTACTATACCAAATCATTTTCGCCACCAATTTGGTACCCACCTTTTGGCGTTTTCAGATCGTTACTTTCGGTTCAACACCGGTCTAGCACCATACCTGTATTTATTGATTTTTACCTTCAAATACCATACCGTATTCTACTGAGCATTTTCGGTGTAGGTACCTAATTTCGATAATTTTCCGAATTGGTACTTTCGGTGCCTTTACCGGTATCGAGCTCATTCATATTTTAACACGTTAGCACCGAAATAATTGAACTGAAAACAACCGAATTTCTAACGTGTAGGACGTGTGGGGTCCTATTATTATATATTAGTTTATTTAAAATCTTTTTTTAGAACGGAGTGACTATCCTTACCATGTCATTTTTATTTATTTTTTGATATTCGGTAACTGCTTGCCGTTGCTGACACGCGTTTTGCAGTCATTGGGTCCTCGCCGCAACGCGCGGACATAAAATCAACTAGTTGATAAAATAGTGTATGTATGTATGTATATTTATTAGATTAGATGTAAGAAATTTATTAATACTATTGTTGAGTGTGGTATATTGTCGTTCGTCACGTAAGCTTCAATGGCGTCCCATGGCGCCCCTCCCCCATTTCCTAGACGTTAAAACAGTGGCGGAACTAGCCCAAAAAGTTATGGGTATCTTATTTTTTTAGGATCAGGGGTATCATTTATATAATAGAAACGGATTTTAGGGATATTTTACACTACGGAAATGGAGTTAAGGGGTATTTTATACTACGGAGACGGAGTTGAGGGGTAGCCCGTGCTACCCCTATTAACACTATGTCCGCCACTGCGTCAAAAGGGGGACGTTATGGAGGGGGCTTCATTCCAGTAACGAGTGCCAATGGCATGTGTAGGTGGGCCCATTGTTTTCTACCAATCAGATTTTTTCCTTTTTATTTTTTTATGTTATTTAATAATAGGGGGCTTTAAAAAGATTTTATCACAATCGATATAAATTAACGATAAAGCTCATCGCTTATGTGATACATACACGTAGGGGTTTTAAACCACACCCAATTATATAAAGGATAAACAAGAAAATTATAAAACACAGGGCGGAAAGGAAGCATCCTGTACCTAGGATTTTCTTGGGGACCAAGGCAGAATTCTATTTGTATTTTAGTAATTAAAATATAAAACTTGTATAATATTACAAATGTAAATTTTTGTTGTATTTTGTTGTGGTGACATGTATGTAACTTCAACGGGTGTAGGATGATAATTTATATTATAAATACGTATAATAAACTAATTAAATAAATCTATACATATAATAAAGTAAACCAATGTGTGACACATGTCATTCATTGGATGCACCTATTTTTGGGTTTTCCCGCCTTTCTTTTATATTTATTTTCTAATAATTTATCTTCTAATTTGTAGATAATATTAAATAGAAAAATGTTTATCTGATAATTATAACCTTTTTATTGAAATTTGAAAAGGGTTTCACGCTTTTTTGGATTTTATTAAGATTCATGACTACATTATATAATTATAAGTTTGAATATATGTCAAAATTAAAAATTATTCTTCAAAAATTCAGTAACATCCATACTTTATATATACATTTAGAAAAATGTTAATAATTGCAAATAATACTAAATAGAAAAATGTTAATTGAATACAAAAAAAAAATATAGGATATCATCAAATGTATATCGATTACTTAAATGAGCATACACATGCATGGGCGGTGATAAGGGTGTGCGGGGAGGACCACCGCACAGGGTCTGTGATTTCGAGGGGCACGTGTTTTTTATAAAAAAAACCCCGATATCTATGTTAATTGTTTTAAAATAGCATACCAGACATGCTCTTAGTGAGCCCAATACCCATTGGCATTAGCTTTAGGGCATGTTTGGCTAGGCTTTCTGAAAAAATTTATTGATTTATTGGCTTTTTGAAAAGTCATAATCTACAAAATGATGTTTGACAATATGGGTGTATGTGAGAGGAATAAACCAATAAGTCAATAAGACACTCTATACTGACTTTTCCAAAACCCCAATAAGTCTATAAGTTGTTTCAAAAAACATAACCAAACATGCTCTTACTGAGCCCAATACCCATTTTATTTTAAAATTAATAATAATATTAAAACATTACGAAAGAACATATCTTTTCGAGCTCAAACAGGGTACATGAATTCTTACAGACGACTCTGTACACATGTATGAGATTTTTTTACTATTATTATTAGTTTCATTATTTATCAAATATATATAAATGTCTTCGTCTTTGATTTGCATTTACAAGAAATATTTATTATATAGTTTAAATTGTTCAACCCGTGTAACACACGGGGAACTAACCTAGTTATTATTAAACAATTTGTATTACTTAAAGTAAACTTCACCTAAAAATATGTATATGTATATAAATTAGTAAAAATCATGAAACTAGTTAGATTCTAATGTGCTAAACAAACCTCTATGGTAATGCTAAAATAATTTCACACGTATATGTATGAGATGCACATATCTATAGTCGTACATCTACTTTTATTCGCATCATTTTTCGATGTAATATGTACTTACATTGCTTAATGAGACCATCCAATTATCAACTCTTATCCATTAACAAATGAAAACATCGAAGTTCAACATGACCCATTAGTATCAATTTTCCTATAGGCGTGCATTTTATTTCTTTTTCTTTTATTTAATGATCAAATGTTATAGCTAGCACCGAAAACAAAACATTAGTGCGGTCTTCTAACCATTCCGTTTAATTAACGTTAAATTTTCTACATCTACTACGGGAAATAAAAATTAAGAATATGTTGGGTGCTTAGCACTAAACCATTACATCTATTGAGATTGGTGGCCTAATAGGAGAAGTAAAACTTCTACAAACATCTAAGTTAGGGAGATTATAGTATAACAACCCTCGAAAAACGCTCCTAATATACCTCGTATACGCTAAACTAGACCCGTATAACTCTAAATTCATCAAAAATCAAATAAAATAAATATATTAACTCGCTTGCGGGCCGCGACCTACTTGGTCGTATGCCTCGCGGGGCGCGAGAAACTATTACTTGTCGGACACCCTGATTCCCTTGTATCCCAACACGCGTCAAACCTATACCTATGACTCACCAACCCTAAACCCTAGCTAAAGTCTCTCGCGGGCCGCGAGATAACTAGAGGGACGAGTCGCGGGGCGTGACGGAGGTCAAAAATTCGTATAAATAGGGCAGTCACCGTGCCTTTCCATTTCGTTCAAATTCTTTTCTTCTCTAAAGCCTTAAGGGCGAAAATCTCATTTAATATACCCCCTAATACACGAAGCTCTTCCCGTTGTAAGTATTTTAACCCCGATCATTAAGTGGTTACCCTACCCGATTGATCTAGGGCTCCGTAACGCATGTTGAGGCTCTGCCTGACTAAGTTCGTTGGAGTTCTGTCTCGTGATGTATGGCTAATGTGATTTGGGTTATCTTACTAACACGTGTTCATTGTATATTTTCATAGAAATTCAAGAAAATAATCAAGAAATATTACCAGGAAGCCCGTAGAAATACCTAAGTCTACAATGTGAGTCATTCTCTTTTTCTACTAAACTGTTTTACCAAAACCTTAGATGTTTTTAATTATACTTACACTGATTGAGTCTATGTATTCTACAGTTGTTGCCAGTATGTGGGGTTTTGTATACACTACTAGTAATCCGTTACTATTAGACAATGAGTTAGCCAATGAGTAATATGACCACAGTCATGGAACTGCGAACATGACAAATACTGAATGAGTATATTGGTAGATAAAAAAACTGTAATCGCTCTTAATACTGTAATGTAATAACAACTAATGTTTTTATAAACTAGAATGTACTCGCCAGTATTTCTTGCTGATAAAATCTTTTAAAAACGCGTTTCAGTTAACTTTATGTGAAAGCTATTAGAAGTCAGCTATGGAGCACCGTAAGCTTAAAAAGGTGACTATAAAAGTTACCTAATTAAAAAGGAGATCATGTTTTTAATAATTAGGGTTTATCCTTATAAATGTATTGTGAATAAAACCTAGGTTTTATCCCATTTGATTATTATAAAAATTTGGTGTTTTGAAACTCTAAAATTATTTCCTAACTACGGTCCTGATGAAAAATTTTCCACTGCATATTTAATAAACACCGGTACCATCTGACTGGTTCACGGCTCCCGCTCCCAGAGTGGAGTCGGGGGTTGTGACAGAAGGTGGTATCAGAGCCAAGCCACTGGTTTAAGCCATTTAGGTGTTCTTCTAATATATAAACCTTAAACATTTATGTTAGGAAATTAATACCTTATGTATTATTCTGTGAAAATAAAATCGTAATATCTATATCATGATTTTTATGTCATTTTAACAAATTTTGAATTCCCAATATGTGTAACGATATCTGTATCTTACAGTTATGCTATGTTTAACATTATATATATAACAGTGATATATTAATAATGTTATGTCTTATTAATTTTTGTGATATATATCATACCCATATATTTATATTAATATAATTCAATACAAATTTTATAACATTATAATACTATTATGATATTAACATTAATATCTTAATCAAAGATATTAATATAAGATACACAATTCGGGTATCATATCTCTGAAACATCATAATATAAGATATTATTTGATACGAGTAATATTTTTTATGGTTTATGATATAACCTAAAATTTTACTCTACTTAACTTATTTATTTTCGTCAAAGTTTTAACAAAACATATAATTATATTAATTTTGTTAAAATATAATATCCTATGATACTTAAAACATGTTTATTGTTTAAATACAATATTAAAACACGATTTTCATAATAACACTATGAAAATATTATATTTTATTACATATGCTTTTGTTATATTATATCCATATAAGCACATGTACATTTGCATACACATGGAAAGTATGCAAATATATATAAAATATTTTATAACATGTATTAATGAAACAAATGATATTTCATACATAAAATAGAAATACGTACAAAAACATTTGGTACTGTATAACTATACAGTTTAAAATATATGTACGTAACACATATATAACTTAAGAATTTTTACCATTTAATAGTTTAACTCATCTCTTAAACTATAGTTGATATATATATATATATATATATATATATATAGGGCTTGGTTAGATAAGAAACCCCTTCTTTTTAAGAAAACTATGGAAACTCATTCTGAACCATTGATTAGCTTACATCTAAGTTGATCAAAGGCCATGATTATTTTGGTGTTAATAAAAATAAAAGGAAATACAAAAGACTGCCAACTTGTACCATCCAAGGGCATTTTCGGTAGGTAACACAAACATCAAATCACCATAAAAGCTTCTCTTTCTCTTACCTCTTTCTCTTACCTCTTTCTCTTTCTCTTTCCTCTTTCCCATTTCTTCTTCCATGATCTTGAAGACAACCATAGCCACAACCATAAAAGCTTATCCGGACGGTTTGAAGACCCTTCTTCGTGTTCAGGTGTTGTTGATTAGAGAAACAATAACCTTTAGAGAGAGAACGATGACAAGATAAATGTTTTTAGAGAGAGAAAGTTGATGTTTTAGAGAGAGAAACAACAATCTTCATCATGTTCATCTATAATCTTTA
Source organism: Helianthus annuus (assembly GCF_002127325.2). Lineage (NCBI taxonomy): Eukaryota > Viridiplantae > Streptophyta > Magnoliopsida > Asterales > Asteraceae > Helianthus > Helianthus annuus. The sequence goes on from NC_035437.2 coordinate 123,537,227, forward strand.
TTTTTTTAGAGAGAGAGAGATTTGAATGTTCAAGTGTGTGTGAGAGAAGAAGGTTTGAAGACCCTTCTTCGTGTTCATCGGACGGGTATAGATCCGGTAAGTGTTCTTGAAATATCATTTCACACTTGTTTTTTTGTTGAAATGGTTGTTAATATGTTTTTATGTGCTGAAAGTGTTTTAGTAATGGTTAATGGGGTATCCATGGTTAATGTTCATGTATTTTAAATAAATCAAAAACTTTAGGATGAAATTTTGAACGAGTTTTTTTTGTTGGTTTGGTTGCTTGTTAGGGGCTTTTGATCTTAACAGTAGCTGTTCTTATGTTGGTTTGGGTTGCTTGTTTGGGTTTATGATCTGAACAGTAAGTGTTTTTTTTTTTTGGTTGCTTGATTCACAGACTCAGGCCCATAACATGTGTTAAGCCCCCTGTTAGAATCTTATATAACGTGTGTTAATTTATAGAAACAAACCCATAAAGATATTCAATTGACAAGCTTGATGGATTTAAATAAATCCAAAACTTTAGGATGAGATTTTGAACGGGTTTTTTTGTTGGTTTGGGGCTTTTGATCTTAACAATAATTGTTTTTTTTTGTTGGGTTGCTTGATTTACAGAGACAGACCCATAACATGTGTTAAGCACCTGTTGGAATGATATATAATGTGTGTTGATTTACAGAAACAGATCCATAAAAGATATTGAATTGACAAGCTGGATGGATGTAGGCGACGTTAATGCGGGGTCATTGAATAAGTCACATCCTTTGGGAAAGATGTCTTCGTTCATTTATAGCATGTGTTGGTGGTTCATGCTGTAACAAAACACCATGATGTAACGTGTAATATGAAACGAGCCATTTATGGTAACACATGTACCGGTAATTTTGGAATATATAATATTGTATTCATGTATAAGCTAGTGGTTTACAAAACACCATGATGTGTATATACTGATCTAACATGTGTTACAATTTGTCTGTTCGGAACATGTAATTGCTTAACATGTGACAAGGGTGAAAACAGTCGACGGGGGCGATGAGTTTAATGGGGAGCTTAGTTAATATCGTAATCTTGTTGTAACCCCACTTGTATACATATGATAACATGTAAGCATCCATTATAACCCGACTTGTATTCATGTATATGAAAGTGGTTTGCAAAAACACCATGATGTGCATATACTGACCGTAACACGTGAACGAGTTAACATGGAACATACAAGTTAATATCGTAACACCGTATACCTGAATAAAATGTGTTAAGCCTCTGTTATACCTGAATACATTAGTATAAGCTAGTGGTTTCCAAAACACCATGATGTGTATATACATACTGTAACATGTGTTAAAGTGACTGAAAATGTATAACGTGTGTTAAGCATCTATTATAACATGTGTTAAGACTTCCATAATGGATGAATAAACTACAATAGTAACTTAAAAACAACAGAGTAAACATGATATAACGTGTGTTAAGCCTCTATTATAACATGTGTTAAGACTTCCAGAATGGATGCATAAACTTCAATAGTAACTGTAACAGTAGAGGTACAAATACGGGCGCCTCCACCATTATAATCTTGTTGTAACCCGACTTGTATTCATGTATATGAAAGTGGTTTGCAAAACACTATGATGTGCATATACTGATAGTAAAAACGTGTACAAGTTAATATGGAACATACAAGTTAATATCATAACACCGTATATCTGGGATAAAATGTGTTAACCCTCTGTTATAATCTTGGTTTAACCTAACATGGTGTCATGTATAAGCTATTGGTTTCCAAAACACCATGATGTGTATATACATACTGTAACATGTGTTAAGCGACTGAAATGTATAACATGTGTTAAGCATCTATTATAACGTGTGTAAAGACTTCCACAGTGGATGAATAAACTCCAATAGTAACTTAATAACAACAGAGTAAACCTGATATAACGTGTGTTAAGCCTCTATTATAACATGTGTTAAGACTTCTAGAATGGATGCATAAACTTCAATAGTAACTGTAACAGTAAAGGTACAAATACGGGCGCCTCCAACAGAAAATGTGTTAAGTCTAGACCGTTTTAACATCGTGTACTAGAGAAAACAAGAAGAGTCTCACATTACATATTACTAGTAAACAAAAATACATAGCACTAAGAAAATGGTGGAGCTTCCTTTGAAAGTCTGCCTTAGCTTTTCAGCGGCTACCTTTGTTGCCTTAGCTTTCCAACGGTCCCGAGAATTGGATCTTATTTCCCTTGAATCCATCACCAGCCTAATAACAAAAAGATAAGATAACCGTTAAGTCGTTAACCAGACATAAATACTAACACATTGATAGCCAGAATTTTTTTTCTCAGATAACATCACAAAAAACAGTTACTATTCAGATCAAAAAGCCCCGAACAATTTTAACAATTTATTTTTAAGTTTATTAAAGACAGAAACTGTATCAATTGTCATTCCATAATTTCATAATTTATTATTACTTTTTTTTTATAAATATGTTTTTGATTTAAGAGTTACAAAGTACAAATATCCACCGGCAAAACCCATGAAAAAAGATTAAAGATTTAACCATTTTCAACCTGGGGGTCAACTGCTAGAACATTCATGATATACTTTCTTTGAAAAAACATATTTTTCATTTGAAAAAATGAAAAATAATGAAAAATTGAAAACCCACCATTTTTTCGTCTTTTTTTTTTGAAAATGGTGAAAAAACCAATAAACAAGATTAAATATTTCAGAGATTTAACCTGGGTTGCCTGGAAGACTTCTTTTTTTCTTGATTAGTGGTTGAGTTTGATTTGGAGGAGGATGAGCAAAGTAATTTTGATAATTTGGATTATAACTGCTTCCATTTTCTTGACCTTTATTCTCAGAGCAAGAATTAACAGTAGTTGCATGAAGATCAGATGCAGAACTCAAATCATCTTCAGAATCACATTCTGCTGTTTCATCATCTTCTTGACTCACTAGGGTATTTTGGAGGGGCAGTGGTGGGGGTTGTGCAGCGGCGGTCGGCCGACGGTGGTAAAGGTGCAACGGTGGTGGGGGTTGAGCAACAGGGTTGGAGGTGTTTACGGTGGTGCCGGAGGTACAATATTGATGGTGGTGATGATGGTGGTGGTGCGGTGGTGATGGTGGTGTGGTGGGAAAAAAGATAATGATGAGAGAGAGATTTGATGAAGAGAGAGATCTGAATATGAATGTGAATAAGTGTGTGTGAGAGATATGTGTGAGAGAGAAATGTATACTAACATGTCAATGTCAGGAAGAGAGAGAAAGGGCAATGTAAAAAGACCAAAATACCATCCATTTTGTCATCTCCAATCAATGACGTGGCCAATTGTAAGCCTTGTAATGGGTTTGCTAAGTTTCCTAAAAAAATGGGGTTTCTTGTAGAGCATTATCCTATATATATATATATACATATATATATATATATATCCTAATACATGAATACTACTTCACTACTTAATATATTAAGAATCAAGTCCTAATATTTTACAACCAATATGGTTCAACCCTCTGATTAAAAATAAAATTGTTCTAATGAATCCAGAAGGTTTATATTTAAGTAAACTGCAATTTTACTCCCTGGGGGTTTGGGGTGATTGGCATGTCTACCCCCCTAAGGAAATAATTGCAATTTTACCCCCAACGTTTGCTCTTATGTCGCAACTTTACCCCCCGGCGTTAATTTGGCTAACTGATCTGTTAGATTTAATATGAGATGACTATTTTACCCTTATATTTTACCCCCCAACATTCCTGTTATGTTGCATAATTACCCCCCACAGGTAAATTACTAAAATGCCCTTTCTTATTCCCCCTATACTTTCTGTTAAGAAGCAATTTTACCCCCTGGGACATCCAAATCCCTTCCCGCCACCACCCATATTCGATTATTATAAACCCCTGCTCTTAATAATCAACCCACTGATAACTTATGATGCATAATCAACCCATTGATAACTTAATAATCGAAAACACATCAATGCCATTAATAAACTCACATATTGATTCAATTCATTTGCAGCAACCGCATATATAATCTATCAGCAGCAACTGTAATGCAAATGCATATGAAAGGCACATACCTAACCCAAACTGTCATTTTAGCATCAGTATCCATTGTGGACTTATGCCCAAACTGTCATCTTCAGCACTTATGCCCCAACTGTAATGCAAATGCACATGAAAGGCACATACCTGACCCAAACTGTTTACTGATCAATCTGATTAACTGGACTTATGCCTACAATCTGATTAACTGGACTTATGCCTAGCATCTGTATGTTCATATGGCTAGCAGGTTACTAGCCTACAACCTGAAATATACATCATAAATAGTTTCTACTTTTGTGACAAAAGGAAAGGAAAGTGGATACTTACACCTTTGCCCTCCAACATAATGTCAAGAATTAGGGCAAAAAATGGGTCAGTGTGTGTTATTTACATTAGACAACAAATTAAATGAGTGAAAATGTCAACAAAAAGGAACTTGGACTTATTTCTTATTCATAGTTAAATACAAACTCTCATGCTACATCATTCTAACCTGTGTATGATCATCAAATGGACAAAATGTAATCCTAATCAACAACTAACATGCTGCCCATTTTGATCAAACATAATGTCAAGAATCTGGGCCAAAAAACAACACACTATTCCATGTTTCCATGATATTTTTCTGCATCATAGCTTCTATAATACCTGCACATAAAACCTGCTAAAGGGAAGTTCAAACATACCTGCTGATCAATCTGCTGTTCTTATAACTAGGCACATCAATCTGCTGATCAAGCTACCAACATTGACCTAGGTTAGCTAAGTACTTGGTAACCAAGCTAACAACATACCCAAAATCATCATTTTACACAAAATGCATAAAGGATTCCAACAACACTGCATAAAGGTAACCAAGCTATCAACATACCCAAAATCATCATCATCATTTTAGACAAAATGCATGTTTAACCTACATACACATAAAGGATTTGATTAAGTTAAGTTAACCTACATATTACACAAAAGCTAAATAACTACTAGAGTAAACATCCGCTCAACTCTCCGGTGGATAATGGAAGTTGAGGACAGGCCTCCCAAACACAGAGACCACCAGGTGGACCACCAATGATGAGCTTGATAAGCTCATCGTCAGGTCAACTGTAAAAAAACCAAAAAGTGAACCAAATCAGACCCTAACCCTATTTATAACATGATAATGACTAAATCTGACCCTGATTAACTAACATTGGCCGATTATACCTGCGGTGTGGTGGATGAGATAACGGATTAGCCAACAAACAACCGGCATTTTGTAAGGTCTGAAGATAGCGTAGGAGTTGTTGTCGCCGGAGGACCTGATGTTGCCGGAGGAGAAGCCTGATCGGAGGACCTGATGTTGCCGGAGGAGAAGCCGGAGAAGGTGATCGCAGATTCGAAGGAGGATGGTGGGAAGGTGGGGGGGTAATTCTGCTTTGATATGTTACTTATAGGGGTGTTGTAGAGAAGAAGCTTCACAATAATAGGAAAATGACATATTTACCCTTTGACCATCAGCTTCTTATGTTGACTGTTAAGCCAAATTAACGTCGGGGGGTAAAGTTGCGACATAAGAGCAAATGTTGGGGGGTAAAATTGCAATTATTTCCTTAGGGGGTAGACATGCCAATCACCCCAAACCCCAGGGGGTAAAATTGCAGTTTACTCTTTATATTTTGATTAAATTATTTCTTTTAGTTATCCACCCTTTTTATTCCAAAATATTATGTTCACTAAATTTAACAGAAATTTATTTCAATATAATATTACTATTGTTAATATAAAAGAATGAATAAAGTTATGGGAATAAGCAGGATAATTAATACCATCAGTTATATAATTGGATTTTTATAAAAATGATTTAGTATTATATATATATTACAGGAAATTTGAAATTTTATATACGTATGCATATATAGGACAAAAATTTCTTGATGGTATACACAATATAATAATCAAATATCTTCTGTAGAAAAACAAACTTTTATATAGCAGAAGAAACAAACTCAAACCTACATGTTTACTCAGAACCTATTCCGATAATTTCTTAACTAATACCCGCATTTAACCCAAAAGAAACCTTAAGGATACCCGTACTAACACCAAATCCAAGGGAAAAATGGTAGGACCAATGACTGGGAATCTCAGAATCTCATGCAAGACCCTTATCTCTAACCACAACCACAATTTCCACCTTACACCCTGAATGCCTATCCAGCCATGAGCTCTGAGAATTTAGTTGAGTTAAGGCAATATGGAGAGAAGTTATTATCAGTAGGACACCAAACCCGTAATATAGATGAAAAGCTCGCCTGCAACTATGACGAGAGGGAGCAACACATAATATAATATATATACTTTCCTTATATTTTGATAAAATATATAATGAAAGTAAATGATAATATATAACATGTATCTGTCAACACATAATACTGATAGGTATGATTATAGTTGTACTAAATCAATATGAGCAACAAAATGTGTCTGAATAATTGTTTAGTTTTGTGATATTAATATCTGAAAATGTTTGTAATTCAGATGTCAAAGAAAATAGCACGTAATCAAGAAATTCAGGCTAGTAATGGAAATTCCCTTGATAAAAATGCTATAGAAAATATAATAGCTCACGGAATATCTAATGCCATACCTTCGATCATTGAAGCTATTGTAACACTCTTCAAATTTTACTTGATTTAAAAATAGATTATACCCTTGTAAATAGAAGTTTCTTAATTAACATAACTTTCAGACAAGAAGTTCATAAGTAGCATAAACCTTATTCAACTAACGACTGAGTAAAACATTTCTAAAGTTGTTTAACAATTGTTTACAACCCATAAACCAAGTCTAATTAAGATTTCAAACATTGCGGAAGCTTCAAAAGAAATTGTGTTCGGTTCTTCAAACATGCTTGATCATCATCCATATTCTTGCCAAACCTGAAAACTAAAGATTTTAACAAATCTTAATGTTAGAGATTCTTAGGAATATTACGTAATCAATACTATGTTTAAAAACGGATTTGATTTCAGAAAAATATACAAAGTTCAACATTCATTTTAGGGCTCCACCGTAACTTACGGTAGTCACCGTAAGTTACGGTGGGTTCTGGAAAACTATGGTTCCACCGTAACACAGGGGTAAATCACCGTAGCTTTCTGACCTCTACCGTAAGTTACGGTGGTACCGTAACTTACGGTAGCCTCTGCACATATAAGTTTTTGACTGTTTTGTTTGTGTTGCCCATACCAATTTCTCGAATCCTTTATTCTATCAAACCAACATATTAAATTCTCGTGTTTTAATATGTCAATATTCAATTGTCAACAATAGACCAATCAATCATATTACGAAGCAATATCCATACTTTATTTGATTATTCGACCCGTTTGGCTCGTCTAAGGAATCCTCCTTTGTGACGACTACCAACGAGTTCCAACCAAATTTGGCCTATTACTCAATATAGCGACATCACCGCTTTAATTCAAAACAACTCGTATTCTAAAATTTAACTACGCATATTATAATCATCAAAATCTATTTAATGTAACGGGTCAAGTTACATACCTTCAAAGTAGGCCTTTCAAACGTGGTTCGCCACCCGATTGTCCGCTTGACGCTCCTGCGCCTGTTCCTATAGAGTTCATTTATGATATGTTTAGAACTCTCTTTAAATCGTATTTCGCATAATACACCAAAGCATCATAATTATGCGTTTAAACTTGGAATTTCAGTTTTAAGCCTTCGTAGAGGCATTTCAACAAACACTTCAAGGGCAGATTTTTACATGATTAAACATCAATTCTCTAGTTTATCATTTAACCCTATTTTCACATCATTCAACCTTTTTATATGATTGTTATCTTCTAATTTCCTGAAATCACTTCAAAATTGTCAAATTACACTAGATCAACAATCTATTTCCTAGTGTTCATCAAATTACACATAACTCACTAATCACCTACAATGGTGTTCATAGGTTTCACTAAAATTTCATATGATTTCAGCTTGTATTTGTCTAGGGTTTGTCCCTAGACACTATATTGTTCTTAATCCATCATAAAAACAAACATGCAACCCTAAAATTCAGATTTCCCGAATTTGTGAGAATTTCAAGTTGAGAGTTTTCATCAAATTTTACATACCTTATAATCCCCTTGTGATGAGGATCAATAATCTATGCTCGATTTCTGTTTTTGATCAGATTTGGACCTTCAATTTGTGATGAACTAGGGTTTTGATGGAGCTTGGAGTCGCCCTGGCTCCTGATCGATCTCCACAACACAGACAAATGTGTTTGTGTTTTAATTTTGTTATTTTAGTAACACTAGTTCTCATTTAGACACTTTTAGCCCCTCACTTTTCATACTTTATTTGTTTTAGCTCTTAAATGCTTATAAGTAACCCACTAACTTGGTTAGTGCCACTCTTAGTCAGTTTAATTCACTATTTTATTCGCTACCATATTGTAAATTTAAGAACTCGTATTTTCAGGATGTTACAACTTAAAATTTCTGTGCCTATAAACAAGAATACTACTATACGTTGTATGCATACTCATCACTTCAAACCTATCCATAGCATCAATGGGGGCAATGATATTCTTGTCAAAACTTCATTTTCCAAACAAAAGAAAACCACCACCTATGGTTACTCTTATAAGGAATTCCGCTCTGACAACTCCTATAAGAATAAAGGAATTGGACCATCAGTCGCGCAACCTACCTACAGAAACTATAACAAAAAGCATTCAGAAAAAAGCCATTTTAGGAGAAGACACTACTGTAACTTCTGCAAGAAGACTGGACATACAGAGGAATAATGTAGAAGGAAAACTAACATTTGTTTCAACTGCGGAGAACCAGGTCATATTTGTCCCTACTGCCGGAAACTATCTAAGGCACCCGACAACAAGGCTAAAACAACAGATGAAGCTAAGGAAAACGCATAAACATTTACGACGCAGGAAGCAACAACAAATTTCATTATAAGCACTTGTACGTCTTGTTTGTACTAAAGTATTAGTTGATTTTGATTCTAATCAAAGTTTTACAAATAAATGATCATTATATCACAAGAATTTCTCCCATAAAGCAAACACTCATTTGCCTCATCTCTTGACAAATTCATATGTTGCACATGCATTGCCTGTTATGCATGTGATTTCACTTCAAAGGATTATTTTATCAAGAATTCAAATATTATTTCGTTATACTCAATCTAGACATTTTGATTTTTGATAACCTACATTGACTTTTTGATATCGAGTCAACAGATTTCTTGGAAAATTCCTTTTCTTTTCCAAGTTACTTACCAAATTTTTCATTGTAACCATTTCTTGCCAATACATGTATCCATTATTGGAATATGTCTAAACCGAGCTCAATTGTTTGAACTTGCTCACAATATATATTCGCTTCAAGGTCCCATATGCTGGATTGAGATCATCATATTCAAGGTAATCTCAACAAACATTTCATTTGTTTTGAATCATAATAGACTTGTTTAAGTCTTCACTTCCATTAAATCATTCGTTGGTTACAACACTTTGTGTTGGCATTTTCATTTACTTAAAAATTTCGTCAACCTTATTTACACACCTGATGAACGGATTTGTTTATTCTCCATTTGGTTCATTTTCTTAAATCCTAAACACAATTATGTGTTAAGATAAGGGTACATAAATTAATATTATATTTCAGTGTACCTCCAACATTTCTTTCATCTTTGATCAAATTCTATCATATTCATTTGTTCTTTCATTATCAAAAATTTAAAATCCTATATTTATTTATGAATATCCAAATTCACTTCATTTCGAGAACAATTGAATTTGTTCGGTCAACGTGATTATTGAACTATTACAATCATTACGACACCTTGCGGCGTCGGTATAAAATTGTAGCCTGAGCTAATCATAACCCTAATCATACAAGTTCATGCAAAACCACATACGTCTTTCGTTTGACTGATCATTTAAAGTAGTCTTGGTACAATTATGTATTAGGACAATGATACACTAAACTCTATTGTATTTTCTTTGTATCCTTGCAATTCAAATAAATGTCATTACACTGATTTTTCTCATATCATAACTTGATCATTGCCAAATCATATTCGTACTTCTACTTCATTTTGAGCTTATTGATTCTAAGTCCTCCTCAAAGTAAGTTTTCTTTTGACAATAAATCCTGTTGTTTCTAAAAATCATTTACAAATGGTAAACATTCAATTTATATGTCTATTATATCTCTCTTTTGATTTGACCCTGTAAAAAACTTAGTCATCTTGATAACTGTATCATTTCATCTCGTTCATTTAATATCGATTCCTGAAACTAATTACATTGAGCCATTGAATTCCAATTATTGTATGATGAAACGGGATCAGGAGAAAACGCTCAAAAGTGTGAGAACGGTGAGAACGCTTCCTGGCCCAACACGTGTCACGCCGCTTAGAAAAGGACGGAGGGGCTTTTTTTTTCCTTTCATCTTCTGCTTTTATAGTTCCGCTTTTCCCAATATTGTTGTTTTTTAAGATTTTTGGCGTTAACCAAATTCAATATTTAATGGCGTTTAATGGTTTCATTGTATTAACATTTTGGCGTTTACGGCGTTTATGACGTTTATAGCGTTTATTCAAATCGTACGCCATTATCTATTTGAATGGCGTTTTCTAATGCGTTTAAAACAAGACGGCCCATTGTTCTATTATTTTTTATAAACATTTTGACGTTTGTGTTATCTTGGTGTTTTACTATTGTTATATTATATTTCAACCACAGGAAAAAAAATACAAGCGAAGAAAATAAATTAAAAATCCTAATCGGATCTCTCTTCCAAATCTTCACTGCCATCAGTCTCTCTCTTCTTTAGTAGTACTAGAACTGTCACCAAATATATGGCGTTTTATGTAAAACTTAACAAACCCATTGGTTTGATTTTTTTGCCTGCTCGTCTGTTGATATGGCTTTATTGTGAATGTTTGGCGGCATAGATCTATGTCGTGTGAGTGAGTTTTACGCTTTTTCTTTGTCTTGATCTTCATCTTTATAATCAACCCACTCTTCATTGTCATTGATCTCTTCTCGTCATCCAAACTTTATTCAAGAACAAAAAATACAAAATGCCATATGACTGACATTAGTATCTTTTTCTTGAATTTTTGTCCATCTTATGCAGCAAAATCTTTCTGAGTTACTCGCTTCTGATAATAATTCATTCAGTGAAGCTTCACGAAGAACAATTATGAATATCCAAGAAAGCATATTAGCCATCTTTGATTTTTTTTTTTGGCGTTTTTCAGTGAGTGGTATTTAGTAGTATTGGCGTTTGTTTTTTTTTTTGATCAAATGGAAGTTGTTGAGACGTTTCATATTATAGGATGTCTTTTTGGCGCCTAAGTTAGGCGGTGCATTATTATAATAAAGTATTCATCTTTTCAGTTACTGTTTGCAATTATTGTTTTTGATAAGCTTTATCTCTGAAGTCTGTAACACGTCCCATCTTTCAAGTTTGGCGTTTTCGATTCTAATATAATAAATTTTCCCTATCTTCAGTATTACTGATTTGTGTTTTTTGTTTCTAGTTACATTTTCAAGTTTGCTTTTTATTTTTTATTTTTTATTTTTTTTGGGTTTTTTATAATACTTTTTCAAAGTAATTTATTATAGTTTGGGAGATTTTTGATGGCGTTTAACGGGATGATATCGTTTAAACAAGCATTTTGGCGTTTTTATTATATATGGCGTTTTTATTATATAATAATCAACTGAAAAGGAAAATAAAAAAAAAGAATACATAAACAATTGATCTTCGAAATTTTCACTGTCAGCAGTCTCTTTCTTCTTTTTTGAATCATGATGACTGGCTGGTTCGACTTTCGTATGATTCATTTTGTTTTTTTTATTTTTCAAGTAGTTTTATGTGTCGCTGTTTGGAAACACACAGTCTGACATCGGCATCTTTTTCTTGAAGATTTGTCCATCTCATGCAGCAAAATGTTATTGAGTTTAGACCTTTTCAGCCAACAATCTTGAATTTCACAATGAACGATGTTTGATTTTTTTTTAACTTTTTTGGCGTTTTACCGATAAATAGAACGCCACGAAATAAGAGCACCTTAAACCTCAAAATTTGATCATGCTAAAATCAATAATGTTTTGCTATATGAGATGGACAACATTGTTAATCCTCTGTTAAGAAAGATAACTGACAATGTTGTCCACCCCATACAGCTAAACTTTATTGACAACAAAGCTCGATAATGTTTTTGTATGTTTTGGCGTTATAAATTGGATGGAAGTTGAAGATTAGTCAATAAGATTTTACTAGATTTTGTCCATTTCATTGAGCGAAATCTTACATACAAGCAAACTGAATTTCAAAAGAACGCTTTGGGTTAGAAGGTATTTGATGTTTGGTTTTTTTTTTTGGCATTTATAAGGCTAATGGGATATATGAAATATGGCGTTTCGGTTTTTGTGTGTGTTTTTAATTGAAGGTCTGAGATGTTGTATATATAGGATTTTTTTGGCGTGATTTTACTCTAATTAAGTTTGGCCTTTTATATATTATGGCGTTTTTACTGGGAATGGTCTGGGATTTTTGTTTTTGGCGTTTTATTTCATGAGATGGCGTTTTGTGTGGAGAAGTCAAAAGACCCTTTTACCCTTAATGAAGCGCGTCCACGTAATAAAATTGATGTTATTTACGAAAAACGCCACGGTGCCAATCTAGTCCATAGATTGTTTTGATCGGACGATCGATAAGCGTTCTCACCATTCTCACACTTTCTACCGTTTTCTCTAAATCCCGACCCATTGTATGATATACTTATATTCATGTCTTGATTCTGCCTCAAACACCTTGATACTGTTTTTACTGACTAAAAGACCTGACATAACCCCAAGGAAATATCGTAGCCCAAATCTCGAGGACGAGATTTAAAACAAGGTGGGGAGGATATAACAACCTCGAAAAACGCTCCTAATATACCCCGTATACGCTAAACTAGACCTGTATAACCCTAAATTCATCAAAATAAAACAAAATAAATATATTAACTCGCTCACGGGCCGTGATCCACTTGGTAATATGCCTCGCGGGGCGCGAGAAACTATTACTTGCCGGACACCCTGATTGCCACATATCCCAACACGCGTTGAACCTATACCTATGACTCACCAACCCTAAACCCTAGCTAAAGTCTCTCGCGGGCCGCAAGAGAACTAGAGGGACAAGTCGCGGGGCGCGACGGAGGTCAAAAATTCATAAATAGGGCAGTCACCCTGCCTTTCCATTTCGTTCAAATTCTTTTCTTCTCTAAAGCCTTAAGGGCGAAAATCTCACTTAATAAACCCCTTAATACATGAAGCTCTGCCCGTTGTAAGTATTTTAACCCCGATCATTAAGTCGTTACCCTACCTGATTGATCTAGGGCTCCGTAACGCATGTCGAGGCTCTGCCTGACTAAGTTCGTTGGAGTTCTATCTCATGATGTATGGCCAATGTGATTTGGGTTATCTTACTAACACGTGTGCATTGTATGTTTTCATAGAAACTCAAGAAAATAATCAAGAAATATTACCAGGAAGCCCGTAGAAATACCTAAGTCTACAATGTGAGTCATTCTCTTTTTCTACTAAACTGTTTTACCAAAACCTCAAATGTTTTTAATTATACTTACAGTGATTGAGTCTATGTGTCGCAACCCTCATCCCCTAGTTACCCGGGAACGGGAGGCCGCGACCAGTTTCAGTGGTAACAGTGTTTATCATTTTGGCAGTGAAAATTTCATCAGGACCGTAGTTAGGAAATATTTTATCAGAGTAAAATACCACACTTTTATAATATTAAACACATGGGAAAAATTCCAAGTTTTCAGTACACACATTTTTATAGGGATAAACCCTATTTTATTTACAAAACATCTCTTTATTTTAGGTAACTTTATAGCCACTTTTCCAAGCCTTCAGTGCTATCCAGCTGGCTTCTATTTGGCTTTCACATTTTGTTACCTAAAACGCGTTTAAAAACATTTTGTCAGTGGGAAATACTGGCGAGTGAATCTCAGTTTAATCAAGTTAAGTAAAACCATTGTACAATATTGAGGGTGGTCGCGCAATTACATTTGTTTCCATCTACTTTAATTACCACCCACGGTACTGTCAACCCGACTTGTGGTCATGTTACCACTCACAATGTAGTAACAAATTTTGTATACAAAACCCCAACATACCGACAATAATTGTAGAATACAAATACTCAATCACTGTTTAATATAATATTAATTGTGTGAGGTTTTGTAAAAACAGTTTGCAAAAAGGAGGTTACTAAATTTGCTGTCTTAGGGTTTCCTTTTAAGGGTTCATGGTGATTATCTATTTACTACACAAATGCACACGTGTTAGTATAATAACCCAATATTTACATTAGTAATATCTTCCCCGAGACGGCATTCCAATGACTACGTCGGGCAGAACCTCGACAGCCGTTACGGAACCCTGGATCAATCGGGCAGCGTATCTAATACGTAACCGGGGTTATGATACTTACAACGAGGTAGAACTTCGTTATTTAGGGGGGGTATTATGCCCGAAAATTACTGTATCTATGCAGAAATTCGAGAGAGAAGAAAGTTATGAGCGAATTCGACTGAACAACCGATCCCTTCTATTTATAGTGTCTGTCTGACACTTTGTCACGCCCCGCGAAGGCTGTAGCCAAGGGCTACGCAGCCCGCGACGTAGGCTGGGTAGGCCCTAGCCTGGCCCAGTCACTGATCTAGCTTCGACACACGTCCGACACGTGGCTGCACCGGGATGCGCCCTGGTGACGAGCTGTCGCGCCCCGCGTAAGATCCCTAAGGGGTCTTCGCGGCCCGCGAGCGACACTATTTTCTTGTTTTTATTTAATTTTAAATTATATAAGGTATTTTGGGTTCGGTTTTCGGATATGGGGTATGTCTTAAGACATATAGTGACACTTTAAATATATTAGGGGTGTCGGAAAATTATTTAGGAGGGTTGTTATACTATGTATTCTACAATTGCTGCCGGTATGTGGGGTTTTGTATACACTACTAGTAATCCGTTACTATTGGACAATGGGTTAGCCAATGAGTAATATGACCACAGTCATGGAACCGCGAACATGACAAATAGTGAATGAGTATATTAGTAGATAAAAACATTGTAATCGCTCTCAATACTGTAATGTAATAACAACTAATGTTTTTATAAACTGGAATGTACTCGCCAGTATTTCTTGCTGATAAAATCTTTTTAAAACGCGTCTCAAGTAACTTGATGTGAAAGCTATTAGAAGTCAGCTATGGAGCACCGAAAGCTTAAAGAAGTGGCTATAAAAGTTACATAATTAAAAATGAGATCATGTTTTTAATAATTAGGGTTTATCCCTATAAATGTATTGTGAATAAAACCTGGGTTTTATCCCATTTGATTATTATAAAAATTTGGTGTTTTGAAACTTTGAAATTATTTCCTAACTACGATCATGATGAAATTTTTTCCGCTGCGTATTTAATAAACACCGATACCATCTGATTGGTTCATGGCTCCCGCTCCCAGGGTGGGGTCAGGGGTTGTGACATATAGCCTTATGGGTTCATATCCCACAAAAACTAAATAAAATTTATCATAAAAAACAGAACACTAATAAATGCTTTTGATATGCTACTCTTGGAATATTATAATTTATAAGCATGCATTTATTAATCTAAATATCAAACACCTCATGTGGAATTTGAGTTTAGTTATTATTGATTTGTCATGATTTTTTTCCGAATGGTCGGTGGCATGTCTTCGGGTGATGCCTAGGATACACTCGGACCATTGACCTTTAGTCTTGACGTGTTCGGATAAAAACTTTGGCCCCAAGCCTTTTAGAATTTTCAATTCTTGGATGGAGAGAGAATTTTGACGAGGTGGTCCATAAAGCGATAGATAATTTTGTTGGTGTTAGGGAGACAAACTTGGTGTCAATTTAGAAATTTAAGGCAATCATGGAGAGTATTAAAAATGGTAAAAGGATGGTTTATCCAAGGAAGGGGAAACATAAAAGGCTCTAAAGGTAGATTTAGAAAAACTAGATGAATTGACAGAGGTTAAAGAGTTGTCAGAAGAGGAGGAGTGGTCCAAATTGTAATGTCTGAAAGAATTAAAGGAGTTGGAGGTATATAAAATTAAAGACCTCAAGCAGAGAGTTAGTATAAGATGGGATCTGAAGGAGATGAAAACACGGCTTTCTTCCATGGGTATATCAGCAGTAGACGTGCAATCAACAATATCCTTGGTCTGTTGATTGATGGGGTATGGACAACTAAACCTTTCTTGAAAAAAAAGATTATGAGATTCATCAAAAAGCCGTTCGAGGAAAAAATTAATGATAGACCGAAACTTACTTGCCATAATATAAGGTGTCTATCGGAGGAGGATGCAGCTTCCCTGACGGTCCCTTTCAGGGTCGAAGAGATTAAGAGTGCGGTGTTTGAGTGTGGGACTGATAAAGCGTCGGGGCCAGACGGTTTTAATTTAAAATTCATCAAAGGTACTGGAATTTTTTTTGAAAATGATTTTACTAACTTGTTAGCTTCCTTTTATAGTAAAGGTATTATATCGGCTGGGTGTAGCTCTTCCTTCATAACTCTAATCCCTAAAAACAAGGATCTGGTGGGACTGAAAGATTATAGACCGATAAATTTAATTGGGGTGATAAGCAAAACTATTTTAAGATTCTTGAAAATCGTCTCAAGAAGGTTATCGGGGCAATCATTTCGGAAAATCAGACAACGTTCCTTAAAGGAAGGTGCATCCTCGACAATCCCTTAATGTAACACCCCAATTTTCATGTTCTATTTAATAAAAAGTTAGTGATGAATAAGTAAGAATAGATTATTAGCCATTAATGAGATAAAAACCAAACTTGAGGGGACCAATGTTGGATAAGGGGAAAGATGGGCTATTAAAACATAACAAAACACAACCTCACACACTGATGTGTGTGAGTGTTTCGACCAAAGCTAAGGAGAACAAGGGAAAAACCTTGTTATCACAAATCTGCCAAATTGAAAGGAAATTGAAGCTTGATTTGATGCATGTGCTAAGAATTTTGATCACCTAAGTGTTCTTATCATCAAGTAAGTTGAATTTCATGATTTAATGGTTTTTGGTGAAGTGGGTTATGTGTAATCTGTGAATGTATTATGAAATTGAACATGAATATTAGTTAATATCAATGTGTAGAAGTTGTGACATGTTTAATTTTGTCTATATTGATGATTTGGGATAAAACCCACTTGTATGTTATAGAATGATCAAGTTTAGAGAAGATTTTGTGCAACTTAGTGTAATGTAAATGGTTGAAGTAATTTGGAATGAGTACATTGTGAGAAATTGATATAGAACAAAAGATATATGGCCATAGTGATGATTTTTGAAGTTAGGAATTGTTATGTAAATTTATAGATGAAATGTGAAAAATGTGCTTAAGTTACTTGTACATCTGCTTTTTAGATGATACGTACACAACGTATTCGATAAAATGGATTAATTGATTTAATTGTGATTTAACACGAATGCTTGCTAAATTGATGTATTATGATGATGATGGAAGTGTATGTGGTTAATTATCACCATAATGTACAAAGAAGAATGCATAAGTAATGAATATGTATGAAAGCTAAACGTGAAATGTTGCACCTTATAGGGGCGAAGATAGAAGAAGGTGCAAGTCAATCCAAGACGCTAGGAACGCAAGATCCCGGTAAGTTCAAATGAACTTCGCTCTACTTTAATGTAGATGATTTGCATTAGTTTCATCATATTGTTATTAACTTGTAATTAAATGTTTAGATTATGGTAAAGGTGATGTGTTATACATAGATGAAATTGTTAAGGATTGGAAAACTTAAAGTACGTATTATGACTCGTCATGAACAGGTCAAAAATGTATGAAAGGTAGATTAAAGAATAGGTCAAAAATGGAATAAATTGTAAGAATGATTAGATGGTTACGCATTGACTCGTATATATGGGTCAAAGTAGTTAAGGATGACGGATTATAATAAAGTCTGAGCATTTACCCGTTATAAACGGGTTGGATGAATGCATATTTTGATGTTGAAGGAATGATATATTCAAATTCGTTGTAGGCGGATTTGTTGTACGGATGAAATGAATGCACAAAAGATGTTATAAAATCACGACCTTATTAACGGTTCAAATAAGATAAAGAATGAAAGATGTAGTTTTAAAGTTTAATGAAACATGCTAATAAATGTATTTTTGTGTTGTGAATGATAGGTAAATTGCATGCTTAGGAATGGCGAGCTTGGGACGAACACACCTCATTGCCTTCTATACGCTTCTGGCTATGTTTAATGTCAAACGGGTCAAAACTCTTTTTGGGTTGTAAATGTCACTTTTATACTTATTGTCTTTTGTAAGTAAGTTAATTTGGTAGTTGTGGTTTGGTAGTTTGAACTAATGATGTATAAAAAGCTTTGATGGCTGTGAATGTTATAATTAAACACAAGGGTATTCTGGTAAAATTTATGTTACGTTATGAAAGTTCAAAATTTTATGGCGTTTTAACCTTGTATGGATTTGGGCATTTCACTTAATGTTAAATGAGCTTATTGCTTGGATTAAAAACGATAAAAAAGGCTTTCCTCCTAAAAATTGATTTTGAAAAAGCGTATGATAATGTTTGTTTGAATTTTCTTTTCGATATTATGGGGTAAATGGGTTTCCTATGTTATGGTGCAAATGGGTTGAAGGGGTTTTAGTTTCAGCAAGTTCTTCGGTTTTAGTGAATAGGTCCCATACTTTCGAATTTAAATGCTCCAAACGGATTAGACAAGGAGATCCTTTGTCGCAGTTTATGTTCCTTTTGGTGATGGAAACTCTGTCTAGCATTTTTTGTAAAGCAGGAGTTGAAGGGTTGTTTAAAGGGATCCAAACCCCTAATAACGGCCCAGAGATCTCTCATCTTTTTTACGCTGATGACGCTCTCATAATGAGGGATTGAGATAGGGATAATATGGTTAATGTGGCTAGATGTTTGAGAATTTTTTATTTGTTTTCTAGTTTAAAAATTAATCTTCATAAATCAAATTTATACGGGTTGGGCGTGGATGATTGTTGTGACAACTCGTGTTTCAAACCTCTTGTTGTGTGCTTCGATGTAACTTGTTTGAACTATATGTGATCATGTGAACGTTGATGATTAATGAATTATGTGTTGTTATGTTATGAGAATATGTGTATGCATGTATGTACGTAAACGACTCCAAACGCACAACTCTTGGCCGATCGCACAAGCCCATTCGGGCCTTACTCTTTGTATTCGGATCAAGGGCAGCCCATGATGGGTTCGGTCCACCCCTCTTTGCACGCATAACCTTAAGAGAAGGGGGTATACTCCTCATTATTTTGCAAAACACTTCACACACAAAACCCTACTCCCTCTTTCCCTCTCTCGAAGCCGACGACAACCCGCATAGCCGAAGCTATCTCGTGAAGCCTTCTCGACCGGATCACCTTTGTGTTACTTCTAATCGGTTAGTGTGTTTATTGTTGATTTCATGATTAAATGATGTTATGATTCATATGTTTTACATGATGGGCTAGGGTAGGTAGGTGTTTGATTCTGATGAAAAGCTTATGTAAGTATGATGTTTATGAAAAATCGATTCACATGTGTGTGATGTTAAAGAACCGAATACATGATAATCGGATGGGATATATTATCAATCGGATGAGTGTTGTGATTGTTACGAATTGGGACGTATATTAGTAATCAATATCATGAGCCTGTTAATGTGATTAATGTTATGGATGTTGTTCTTGCCATGATTGTGATTAGGGTTCATAGGGATTTGATGTTAAAGCCCTGTTTGATCGATGATTTGCACGATTTTGAAGTTGTTAATGCTGAATTAATTGATAACCACAAAAATAGGAAACTGTTGTAAACTGTTGACTTGCATGATAATTGTGTAACTGATTTCACAAAGTTTCCAAACACACAAGTCGACCGCACAAGCCGCTCGGTCGCACAAGATCAGACCACATCTGATCGCACAACACAAATCGCTCAAGATTAGGTACAACCGTCTGGGCTCAGTGTACAAAACAGTTATGCATGATCGCATAAGACAAGTGGATCGCACAAGGTAGTGCCGATCGCACAAGTCTTATGCCATACACGTCTGTTGGATCCCATTAGGCTGATTGGGCCTTAAGGCCCAATATTCAGTCGCACAAGGGGGTTCCGAGTCGCACAAGTATAATTGGATCGCACAAGTCCGTCCGGACCGCACAAGATCCCTACTGGTTGTTATTTGGGCCGAGTTTATGTTGGATCGCACAACATGTTGTGGATCACACAACATGTTGGGCTGGGTAATATTGGGTTTCTTTGATAAATCGCACAAGTTGAAGTTGTTACATGACGGTTATGTGTTTGCCATGATCTATACATGTTCGTAACCTGTTAACTTATGTGTAAGCATACGTGCATTACTTGAACCCAAACCTGACTTGTATGGTAACCCTGTTAGGACATGGTTGACCACTCTTAGTTCAAGTAACCTTTCGTGTAATCTGCCGAGCAAACCAAGGTGAGTTCACACTCTTACCAAGGCATGGGATTCCCGGTGGGTAGGGAATGGGATTGAAGGAATGAGATTGAACAAATACTTGTACTTACACTGTTACTAGACTATCTACCATCATCCTCGGATGCGAAGGATACATACGTAAAACCTACGTATACTTGTACTCATCACTGTCCTAAGGATGCAGAGGACACTTACGTAAAACCTACGTAAACTTATATTTACGACTGCCTCGGGTTGTGACAGGCACTTACGTAAAACCTACGTAAACCCTTGCGTACCACTGTCCTCGGGTTGAGAAGGACGCTTACGTAAAACCTACGTAAACCTTGTACGTACTACTGTTCTCGGGTTAAGAAGAACACTTATGGTTACAAATAGTCTAGTGTATATACAAATATGGGAAGCCCCCACCAATAGAACATACTATCGGCCTAGTAGAGCCACATGATACGAAATGAACTTACTATTACGAACTTACTTACTGTGAACTCGCTCAACTAGTTGTTGACTCTCTGTTACATGCCTTGCAGGACCATAGGTACATGGAGCTTGCACGGGAGGCGCGATCGTTGTGGGCACATGGACTGTTGAGTTCCATGTTAAACATTTACATTATGAGAACATGATACTTATGTTGGATTTTTACATTAATGCTTCCGCTACACAATTGATTATGTTTGGTTTTGAAAACACCTTTCGTATTGATGAATGACATTTATTATTTACACTTATGTTCAATATGATTGGTGGCTTGATCCTGGTCATGTCACTCCTCCAAGCGGTGGTACTCCGTGGGTGGATTTTGGGGGTGTGACAGATTGGTATCAGAGCCATTGGTTATAGAGAACTTGGTTTTAATATGGGGAAAACGTTTTTATTAAAACCAGACTATAACCAGTACAGTGCTCAACGATCCACAACGACGCCTCGCTCCACGTGCAAGACTCAATATCCTAGGTAATATGGTTTATGTTTATTGCCTACATGCTAGAATTACATAGAACTTTGCTCGTGGTATGCTTAGATTACATTGCCTACTATTCGTTATTGCTTGCGAACACTTGTGTGCTTACTCTCTTCTGTCATCGCACTTTTCGCGAACCTCTCTCTCACTTATGTTACCTTTGCTATGAAGATCATGTCTGGACGTATTAACATGACTCAAGCCCAGTTGACGGCTCTCATTAACGAACACGTTGCTGCGGCACTTGCAGCCGCACAGGCAGGAGGTATACCCTGCAGTCGTAACTCACACTAGGATCTCTAGATCCTACACTCCTAAACCAACTCTTGTGTTTAACCTTGTCCTATTCTTATACACAATAGGTCAACACGCTCAGCAACCTGTTTGCACTTTCAAGAATTTCATGGACTGTCGTCCTAGCACGTTCAGTGGCACGGAGGGAGCAGTGGGACTCCTCCATTGGTTCGAAAAGCTCGAGTCGGTGTTTGAAATGTGTGAATGCCCTGAGGCTCGCAGGGTGATGTACGCCACTGGTACTCTAGAAGGAATTGCGCCAACTTGGTGGAATGCGCAAGTTCAGATATTAGGGCTGGCTGCTGCTAACGCCACCCCTTGGAACGATTTTAAGGAACTGATCAAGCGAGAATACTGCACACGTGATGACATCCACAAGTTGGAAGTGGAGCTCTATCATCTGAAAATGACAGGGTCGGAAATTGAAGCGTATACGAAACGGTCAAATGAGTTGGCCATCTTGTGTCCAACTATGGTGGACCCTCCAGTCAAACGCATTGAGTTGTACCTCAAGGGGCTAGCGCTAGAAATTCAGAGCCATGTGACATCGGCTAACCTTAATAATATCCAGGATATTCAACGTCTTGCTCATCGCCTCACGGATCAGGCAGTGGAACAGAACATGCTGCCTAAACGTATCAGCGTTACTACTACCGCTACCACTTCTGCTACTCCTGCTACTCCCAGTGACAACAAGCGGAAATGGGAGGGGGACTCCAGCAAGGGTTCAGCTACAGTTCAGTCTCAGGTGCAGCAGCGAAAGACTGACAACTACCAGAGCCCCGGTCAGCAGTCTTCTGGTAGTCATGGGCAGAGAAGATATCAAGGAAATCACCCAAGGTGCAACAATTGTAACAGATACCACAGTGGCCAGTGCAACAAGGGACGCTGTCAGAGGTGTCTCAAGATGGGTCATGAGGCTAAGGATTGTAGGAGTCCACGGCCTGTATCTTAGAATCAGCAGCAACAGCAAGCACAACAGAATCCGCAACAGGGCAACAAGGGATGCTTTCATTGTGGCGTGGAAGGTCACTTCAAAAGACACTGCCCCCAGTTAAACCGAAACCAGAACAACAACAACAATAACCAAGGCAACGGAAACAACAACGGTGGGAACAACAACGACAACAAAGCTAGGGGACGTGCATTTGTGCTGGGGCAGGGTGATGCCAGGAATGATCCCAACGTAGTTATGGGTAAGTTTCTTCTCGACGACTTTTATGTTACTGTATTGTTTGATTCGGGTGCGGATACAAGTTATATGTCTCTAAAAGTTAGCCAAATGTTAAAACGTGCACCAACTCCCTTAAACACCAAACATGTCGTAGAGTTAGCTAACGGTAAAAGTCTAGAGGCCACACACCTAGTTCAGGGTTGTAATCTTATCCTCGCTGGTCAGACTTTCTCTATCGATCTCATTCCCATAGCTCTGGGTAGTTTCGACATCGTCATTGGAATGGACTGGTTATCTCAACATCACGCAGAGATCCTATGTAAGGAGAAGATCATTTGTATTCCCCGTTCTGGTAAGGAACCTCTCGAAGTTCAAGGCGACAAGAGTGGTGCTGTGGTAGGCATCATCTCCTTTCTAAAGGCTCAAAAGTGTTTGCGTAAGGGCCACACTACCATTTTGGCACTTGTTACAGACGCGTCAACGAAGGAGAAGAAATTGGAGGATATTCCAGTGGTACGCAACTTTCCTCAGGTGTTTCCTGAAGACTTACCTGGTCTACCGCCTCATCGCCAGGTCGAGTTTCAAATCGAGCTAGCACCCGGAGCAGCACCGATAGCACGTGCACCGTATCGCTTAGCTCCATCAGAATTGGAAGAACTATCTACACAACTACAAGAACTCTTGGATAAGGGTTTCATCCGACCTAGCTCTTCGCCTTGGGGAGCTCCAGTATTATTCGTGAAAAAGGACGGTACCTTCAGGATGTGCATTGATTATCGCGAACTCAACAAGGTGACAGTGAAGAATCGCTATCCTCTTCCACGAATTGATGACTTATTCGACCAGTTGCAAGGGTCGAGCTACTACTCCAAGATAGACCTGAGCTCAGGTTACCATCAGCTGAGAGTCCGAGATGAGGACGTCTCCAAAACAGCATTCAGAACTCGCTACGGCCACTATGAGTTTCTAGTTATGCCGTTCGGGCTAACAAACGCGCCTGCAGTTTTTATGGATCTTATGAACAGGGTGTGCAAACCCTACTTAGACAAGTTTGTGATCGTTTTCATCGACGACATCCTGATCTATTCCAAGAATCAGGAGGAACACGAGCAACATCTACGGCTTATTTTGGAACTTCTTCGATCAAAACAGTTGTACGCCAAGTTTTCAAAATGCGACTTCTGGCTTCGTGAAGTCCACTTTCTAGGCCACGTGGTAAACAAGGATGGGATCCATGTTGACCCATCCAAGGTAGATTCGATCAGGAACTGGCCTGCACCGCGTACACCAACGGAAATACGCCAATTCTTGGGTTTGGCGGGTTATTACAGACGATTCATTAAAGATTTCTCAAAGATTGCTCAGCCGCTTACACTACTGACACAGAAGGGTGTCACCTACCGTTGGGGTGATACTCAGGAAACCGCTTTTCAGCACTTAAAGGATAGACTTTGCAGTGCACCTATCCTCTCATTGCCAGAGGGCACGGACGATTTTGTGGTCTATTATGACGCATCGATACATGGGCTTGGTTGTGTATTGATGCAACGGGATAAAGTTATTGCTTACGCTTCGCACCAACTTAAGGTTCACGAACGGAACTACACGACGCACGATTTAGAGCTGGGAGCTGTTGTTTTCGCGCTTAAGATATGGCGACACTACCTGTACGGTACCAAGTGCACTATCTACACCGATCACAGGAGTCTCGAGCATATCTTTAAGCAGAAGGAATTGAACATGCGTCAACGTCGATGGTTCGAACTACTGAACGATTACGAATGTGCCATCAAGTACCATCCAGGCAAAGCCAACGTTGTGGCAGACGCTCTCAGTCGAAAAGACACTCTACCTAGACGCGTGCGAGCACTACAGCTTACCATTCAGTCTGGTCTTCCTGCACAGATACGAGATGCTCAGGTAGAAGCATTGAAACCAGAAAACGTAAGGGCCGAAGCCTTACATGGCTCAAGGCAACGATTAGAACAGAAGGAAGACGGTGCCTATTACGTAACGGGGCGTATTTGGGTCCCACTATATGGCGGTTTACGAGAACTTGTGATGGATGAAACACACAAGTCTCGCTACTCGGTACATCCTGGTTCAGATAAGATGTACCACGATATCAGGACAACGTATTGGTGGCCTAGTATGAAGGCCCACATTGCAACTTATGTCGGCAAATGCTTGACCTGTGCGAGAGTCAAGGCGGAATATCAGAAACCATCAGGACTACTTCAGCAACCCAAGATACCACAATGGAAATGGGAAGAAATTTCCATGGATTTTGTTACTGGCCTACCTAGATCCCAGCGTGGGAACGATACTATCTGGGTGATCGTGGATCGACTCACAAAGTCTGCTCATTTCTTGGCAATCAAAGAAACAGACAAGTTCTCCACATTAGCAGACATCTACTTGAAGGAAGTAGTCTCGAGGCACGGGGTGCCCACCTCTATCATTTCGGATCGCGATGCACGATTTACTTCAGAACTGTGGCAAGCAATGCACAAATCTTTTGGCTCACGGCTAGACATGAGCACCGCTTATCACCCTCAGACGGATGGACAGTCTGAGCGCACGATTCAAACACTAGAAGACATGCTTCGGGCATGTGTCATCGATTTCGGCAACAGCTGGGAAAAACATCTCCCTTCGGTGGAGTTTTCGTATAATAACAGTTACCATACCAGCATCCAAGCCGCTCCATTCGAGGCATTGTACGGACGTAAATGCCGGTCACCTCTCTGTTGGGCAGAGGTGGGGGGTAGTCAAATCACAGGTCCAGAAATGGTAGTTGATGCTACTGAACGGATTGCTCAGATACGGCAACGCATGGCGGCGGCTCGCGACCGTCAGAAAAGCTACGCTGATAAGCGTAGGAAACCACTCGAGTTCCAAGTTGGGGATCGAGTGCTACTTAAAGTCTCACCCTGGAAAGGGGTAGTTCGCTTTGGCAAACGAGGCAAACTCAATCCGCGGTATGTCGGACCGTTCGAGATCATAGAAAGAATAGGCAAGGTGGCCTACAAACTGAACCTACCAGCTGAACTCGGTGCAGTTCACAACGTTTCCCACGTGTCGAATCTGAAGAAGTGTCTGTCAGATGAGACCCCCATAGTTCCTTTGAAGGAGCTCACTATCGACGAGCAGTTGCGATTCGTCGAGGAACCTGTTGAATTCACGGACCGGGATGTTAAGGTCCTCAAGCACACCAGAATACCTCTCGTTCGAGTTCGTTGGAACTCCCGTCGTGGCCCAGAGTTCACCTGGGAACGAGAAGACCAAATGAAAGAAAAGTATCCCCAATTGTTCGTAAGCAGTACAACCACTACTGAGGCTGAAGCTACCACGGAATTTCAGGACGAAATTCCAGATCAACGGGGGGAGGATGTGACACCCCAGGAAAACCAGGAAAACCATGCAACTTAACTAGCTTCCTCAGTGAGTACGTACCAAATTTCGGGACTAAATTTCTTTTAAGTTGGGGATAATGTGACAACTCGTGTTTCAAACCTCTTGTTGTGTGCTTCGATGTAACTTGTTTGAACTATATGTGATCATGTGAACGTTGATGATTAATGAATTATGTGTTGTTATGTTATGAGAATATGTGTATGCATGTATGTACATAAACGACTCCAAACGCACAACTCTTGGCCGATCGCACAAGCCCATTCGGGCCTTACTCGTTGTATTCGGATCAAGGGCAGCCCATGATGGGTTCGGCCCACCCCTCTTTGCACGCATAACCTTAGGAGAAGGGGGTATACTCCTCATTATTTTGCAAAACACTTCACACACAAAACCCTACTCCCTCTTTCCCTCTCTCGAAGCCGACGGCAACCCACATAGCCGAAGCTATCTCGTGAAGCCTTCTCGACCGGATCACCTTTGTGTTACTTCTAATCGGTTAGTGTGTTATTGTTGATTTCATGATTAAATGATGTTATGATTCATATGTTTTTCATGATGGGCTAGGGTTGGTAGGTGTTTGATTCTGATGAAAAGCTTATGTAAGTATGATGTTTATGAAAAATCGATTCACATGTGTGTGATGTTAAAGAACCGAATACATGATAATCGGATGGGATATATTATCAATCGGATGAGTGTTGTGATTGTTACGAATTGGGACGTATATTAGTAACCAATATCATGAGCCTGTTAATGTGATTAATGTTATGGATGTTGTTCTTGCCATGATTGTGATTAGGGTTCATAGGGATTTGATGTTAAAGCCCTGTTTGATCGATGATTTGCATGATTTGAAGTTGTTAATGCTGAATTAATTGATAACCACAAAAATAGGAAACTGTTGACTTGCATGATAATTGTGTAACTGATTTCACAAAGTTTCCAAACACACAAGTTGACCGCACAAGCCGCTCGGTCGCACAAGATCAGACCACATCTGATCGCACAACACAAATCGCTCAAGATTAGGTACAACTGTCTGGGCTCAGTGTACAAAACAGTTATGCATGATCGCATAAGACAAGTGGATCGCACAAGGTAGTGCCGATCGCACAAGTATTATGCCATACACGTCTGTTGGATCCCAATATTCAGTCGCACAAGGGGGTTCCGAGTCGCACAAGTTTAATTGGATCGCACAAGTTCGTCCGGACCGCACAAGATCCCTACTGGTTGTTATTTGGGCCGAGTAGGCTGTTGGACTGCTTAACTAATTGGGTCGGGTTTATGTTGGATCGCACAACATGTTGTGGATCACACAACATGTTGGGCTGGGTAATATTGGGTTTCTTTGATAAATCGCACAAGTTGAAGTTGTTACATGACGGTTATGTGTTTGCCATGATCTATACATGTTCGTAACCTGTTAACTTATGTGTAAGCATACGTGCATTACTTGAACCCAAACCTGACTTGTATGGTAACCCTGTTAGGACGTGGTTGACCACTCTTAGTTCAAGTAACCTTTCGTGTAATCTGCCGAGCAAACCAAGGTGAGTTCACACTCTTACCAAGGCATGGGATTCCCGGTGGGTAGGGAATGGGATTGAAGGAATGAGATTGAACAAATACTTGTACTTACACTGTTACTAGACTATCTACCATCGTCCTCGGATGCGAAGGATACATACGTAAAACCTACGTATACTTGTACTCGTCACTGTCCTAAGGATGCAGAGGACACTTACATAAAACCTACGTAAACTTATATTTACTACTGCCTCGGGTTGTGACAGGCACTTACGTAAAACCTACGTAAACCCTTGCGTACCACTGTCCTCGGGTTGAGAAGGACGCTTACGTAAAACCTACGTAAACCTTGTACGTACTACTGTTCTCGGGTTAAGAAGGACACTTATGGTTACAAATAGTCTAGTGTATATACAAATATGGGAAGCCCCCACCAATAGAACATAGTATCGGCCTAGTAGAGCCACATGATACGAAATGAACTTACTATTACGAACTTACTTACTATGAACTCGCTCAACTAGTTGTTGACTCTCTGTTACATGCCTTGCAGGACCATAGGTACATGGAGCTTACACGGGAGGCGCGATCGTTGTGGGCACATGGACTGTTGAGTTCCATGTTAAACATTTACATTTTGAGAACATGATACTTATGTTGGATTTTTACATTAATGCTTCCGCTACACAATTGATTATGTTTGGTTTTGAAAACACCTTTCGTATTGATGAATGACATTTATTATTTACACTTATGTTCAATATGATTGGTGGCTTGATCCTGGTCATGTCATGCCTCCAAGCGGTGGTACTCCGCGGGTGGATTTTGGGGGTGTGACAATTGTGCTATCATGGAGACGGCTAAGGTGTTTGGGTGCAAAACTGATAATATTCCGCTTTCTTACTTGGTGATTATGGTGGAGGCTAATATGAATAGGATTAATAACTGGACCCCGATTATTGAGGTTTTTTGATAAAAGATTGTCGATCTGGAAAGCTATAACTATATCAATCGATGAGAGGCTTACTCTGATTAATTCAGTGCTGGAGAGTCTCCCTGTCTATTATTTCTATTTATATAAAGCCCCTATCGGTATTATTAAGATTCTTGAAGCTAAAATGAGAAAATTAATGTGAGCGTGTTGTAGTGAAAATAACAAAATGTGTTGGGTGGCTTGGGACTGGATCACTTGGCCTAAAAAAAGGTGGGGGGGGGGGGTGTTGGACATTAACAGACTTAAAGAGGTTAATGAGGCTCTTTTATTTAAATGGGGGGTGGAGGTATAGGGTTGAAAATCAAAATCTTTGGAGAAAGGTAGTGGAAGCTTGTCATTTTAAAAACAATCAAAGGAGCTTTCTTTCGCTTAACAGTAACATTGCGGGATGTTGGAAAAACATTGTGAAGTTGATTTCAAGAATGAAATTAAATGGGAAGGGTTTAAATCGTCTGATTTTGGGTAAGGTGAGGAACAGGGTTGAGATTCGGTTTTGGATAGACACCTGGGTGGGCGAACTTCCTTTCATGGAAAGATGGCCGCATCTATGCGGTCTAGAAATGTTAAAATTTTGTAGGGTTGCTGATAGATTGGAAGTGCCTCAAGGAAATGGCGGTATTTTATGGAATTGGTCTAGACAACCTGAGTCTGATGTTGAGCTTAAGGAATGGCAGGAATGCCAAGATGTTCTCAACTTGGTTAGGCTCTCCAATGTTAAGGATTCTTGGCATTGGAAGGGTGACGATCAGGATGGTTTCTCGATGAAGTGTGTTAAAAAGGTTTTAATTACAGATAGAGGGACTAGTCACCTTCCTAATTTTGTTTGGTGTAAATAGGTGCCTCTCAAATGCAATATTATGGTCTGGAGAGGCAACTTGGATAGGTTAGCAACGAGAGCCAATTTAAGAAGAAGGAACGTTGACATCACATCAGTTATGTGTCTTGTGTCCTCTATGCGATGAATTCGAGGAATCGGTGGAGCATCTTTTTACTGCGTGCTCGGTGGCTAATCGGGTGTGGCGGAGTTCAATGTATGGTGTAACATCACTCCGATTTACATTTTCGATTTCAAAGGCATATTGGATATCCACAATTTCTCTCAGTTGAGTAAGAAAGCGAAGAAGATCATTCACGGCTTGGTATTATTTCCTGCTGGTGTATATGGAAAGGAAGGAACGAGATGGTTTTCAATCAAATTATGCGAAGTTCACAAGATATTATAGGGGAGATTAAATCCAGGGGTTTCGGCTGGGTTATAAATAGATCGTCTTGTAATTATATTAGTTGGGTGAAGTAATGTAAATACGCATTGTATATATTGTAATCGTTTGTCCTTTGCATGTTTAGGTCGGGGGTGTTGTTGTTGTTTGGCCTTTTACCCGGTTAGATCGAAGGTTTCTTTTTAATAAAGTTTTCTTTTAAAAAAAAAAGTTAACCCAATTTCAACAAAACAACCAATTGTCTTCAAAATTCATCAAATCAATCATGGTAATTTCTCGTATGTATATTAAAACTTACACATGTTTAAAAAGGGATTGTCGACTATTTGAACTCTCTTGTATACAATCTAAATTCTTAAAGGCATGGCTATTTTCTTAATTTGCTCGCCAATATATATTTATGTGCTTACCCTGTGCTCTTATACTTATACTATTGAATAAATTTAAATAAATTTGCTTTAATATACATTATTAATATTATTTTATTATAGCAGAAATTACATGATGAAAAGAAAAAAAAACGTACGCATATGTTCAAGAGGAGAGTGAGCTCAGGAAACGACACATAATCTAGCCTTTTATGGCCAACTCCTTACCTTGCAAGAAATTTCATTTTGTTAAAAGAAAATTATTTTAAGCGGTCAACGTCTAACTTATTTTTTTAACTTAGATCATTGGGTATGGTGCGGGGTTGGGGTGTGAGTTGGGTACAAACGCCCAAGTCACCATCCCGGGTGGGCTTAGGTTTCGGCGTAGCCTCATTGGCGGGGGTTTCAGCCCGGGCATGGGGCGGGGCTACCAACCTGACATGGCGGATCTCATTGGCCAACAAAACTAGCCGTTTGGGCTAGCCGTTGGGCATTAATTTAAAAAAAAAATTCCTATATAAATACCTTACCATATTTAACATTTTTCTCACACAATATCAAATACATAAAACACAATCTTGTCATGAGTTCTTCAAGTTCAAGTGAATCGTCATCATCATCTGACGATGGTGCGGAAATATTTCTACAAGCGATCGCGACGGTGGTGTAAGCTATCGTGGAAGACATTGAGGAAGAGACTTCGAAACCTAAACGGAGGAGGTACATCGCTCGTGAACGACACATCGCTAACAATTTGTTGGTAAGCGATTATTTCTCAGCCGAACCTAAGTATGATGAAAAAATGTTTAGGCGTCGTTTTCGTATGAGTAGAAACTTATTTTTAAGGATATCTAGTGATCTTGAGGAGAAGTATATGTTTATTTCCAACAAAAACCGGATGTAACCGGGCAATTAGGATTTAGTACGTGGCAAAAGGTCACGACCGCACTTAGACAGTTAACGTACGGCAATAGTTCGGACATTATGGATGACTATTTAAAAATGTCTGCACGTGTAGCTAGAGAAAGTCTTCACAACTTTTGTTCGTGTATTTTAGAACTTTATAAGAAAAGATATTTGAGAAAGCCCTCGTTCAGTGACATGTAACAAATATTGGAACATCACCCCGATTATCATGGGCTACCCGGGATGCTAGGTAGTTTAGATTGTATGAAATGACCTTGGGAACTTTGTCCAACCGCATAGCAAGGCGCTCACACGAGTGGATTTCACGGGATGCCAGCCATCATGCTTGAAGCGGTTGCGTCCCAAGATCATTGTTGAATATTATCAAAGTGTTGATTAGTACCAACAAATATGTTAAAAACTGTGAAAATCGTATTGTATTACTATGATGGATGAGACGGTTATATAATCATTATATTTTCTCTCTCCTATTACTTTGATTAAGTAGCCTAAAGAGGATTGTGATGATAACATGTGACACTTCTAATAAGTATGAATAAAGGACATTTTGGTCCTTATAAATATGAGTGAAAATGACATGTGACACCCCTTTTTTTTAACAATACAACAAAAAAAAAGTCTAGTACAAAAAAATCAAGCACAAAAAATGTAGTACAAAAAAATCTAGCACAAAAAAATATAGCACGGAAAAATCCAGCAAAAAATGTAGTACAAAAAATCCAGCACAAAAAATTGAGAAAAAAAAAATTAAGACAAAAAAATTCAGCACAAAAATATAGTACAAAAATCCAGCACAAAAAATGTTATACAACATAGAAATACAACACATTTTAGTGGGTTTTTAGTATTCATATTTTATATAGCAATATGGTACTCAAATTAAAGATAAAAAGACGCTCGATTTTACGGTGAAATTTTTATGAAAAAATAATATCGTATAAAAAAGTTATAAACGTTTAAAAATGTGGGTGGAATATGCATGTGCGGAGAAAGAAAGACCATAAATAAGATTTTCCCAAGATACCCTTACACTCATTCTTTCTTATACACTTTCATCTTAACCATTAATTTAAAAAATTAATGGTTAAGATTACTTTTCATCCTACTTAGGCAATATAAGCTTTTTATTTGATCTTACCTCATCTCTAATATATCATATACACGTGCATTATGTAGTTCTCATATTTTTAAACATATTTTTTTTGTTACGAAACAACACTTATAATCATACATGCAAGAGACCAAACGTCCAAACTCATGGAATGGATTGATGCATAGGAAAAAAGTGAAAATGTTTTTCTTTTATTAGTTGGTGCAGTGGGCATTGATTTGATGGATAACGCGTCTAAGATATCACCCTTTTCCTTGAAATTGCATTGCATTGAAAATACAATTCAAGAAAACTTTCTTATCCATTACTCCAATATCGTACCAAACGCAGGAAGCCAATCAGCCAAAATCACTACTACATATTGGGATATACGATACATACATGTTATTTAACATGTGATATACATGGTTATCATCAATTCATAATACTTTTCAGAGAGCTGAATATCGATTAACGGAACTAAAACCAAAGTAACTGACATAAATACATAATGAGAATAACCCGAACCTTACATAAAAATAAACGGTTAAGTTTTTAATTTTCTGAAATTCAAATTTTATGGTTTAGTTTTGTATTTTTCTGAAAACCAAACCAAACTGAATAATAAAAAATATTAAAAAACATTTATCTTTTAGTGTTTGTTATTGAATTTATATATTATAATTTTTATTTTTCGAATGTTGAGTACTACATAAGAAATTGAGCGATTAACAAATGGTGTACCCAAGAAATTAGGCCCAAATGTGTAATAATCAACTAATCGTTAAGTAACAAAGCCAGAAAAAATTAGGCCCAAATGTGTACCCAAGAAATTAGGCCCAGATGTGTAATAAACTCCAAGTTCATTATTTTGTGACTTCTCACAGAAAAAATTAAGCATGAATTGCAAAATAGACAGCCAAAACCGAACCAAAACCCAATATTGTAACCAAAAGCCGTAACCAAACGGTTTTCAAAAACCCAAAAACCAAATTTTGGGTTTTTGGTTCGCTTTGAGCCCAACACGACCTGATCCCAACTTTTTCAAATGTATTTTTTTCTTTATATTTTAAGTAAATTGCGATTTTGGTCCCTGTGGTTTAGTGATTATTGCTATTATTTATAAAATTCAAATGTCTTACTATTTTAATACAAATGTTTCTATTTTATTGCGGTTTTGATCAATCACACTAACTCCATTTAACTTATAGTTAAATCTTTGTCATATCAGAGGTATGTGCAAGGTATTTTAGTAAATAACCATTTAAACGAAAGATAACAAGTATTATTTAAGTCCAAAAATGTTTCCATCTACCAAACATATTGAAGAAACCATAGTCGCCTCTAGAGACGGGCATAATACCCGGTTCCAAACCCGACCCGCTAGAACCTACCTGGAACCGGTTCCAGTTCCTACCCACTGTATAGAAGAACTGGTTTCGGGTTCAAAAAACCCGTTGGTTCTTACCCGGTTCCTACCTGGAACCGGTTCCTCCGTATATAAAAATAACCTGGTGCATGAAATTCTTACCTTTATTGATTTTATTACCGTTGGTATCGATTCCTAGCCGTTGCAAACTCCCCATTTAATGTTTATTACCGTTGGAATCGATTCCTAGCCGTTGGAATCTATTCCAGTAAGTATAAATAAGGACCAGAATCGGTTCGTCACACCATATTCATCTACTTCTTGATTATTCTTCTACTTCTTTATTCATTTGATACGATGGCAACCAAGAATTGCAAAACCACCAACTCTCCATCCGTCAACAAGGCTCCTCAATCCGCTCCATATGTCGTTGGGACACTCACACATAATCGCAATGTGGATGTATGGTGCAATTGGGATTTGGTGAAAATGAGTGAGGCTCGCAAAAGGCTCAATGCAAACATTGTGGATCTTTGTTAAGCAAGGACTTCAATTCAACTTTGACGAAACATATAAAGAACAATATTGCAAGGCTTTGAAAGATGTTACACCCGGTCAAGTGCAACTCTCAAATAGGGATGGCAAAAATACCCGAGTTCGACGGGTATACCCGAAATCCGACACAAATAGGATGGGTATACCCGATATCCGACGGGTATTGGGCCGGGTATGGGATTAGTTATAAAAATTTTCGCGGGTATGGGTCGGGTATGGGATTAGGTGATACCCGACCCGATTACCCGAAACCACATACCCGTTTACCCGAACTATATACCCGATCATATACCCGAAGTTTTTAATTTATATTTTTATTTTCCATTAACCATTATCTGTTAGTGATTTATTTTAGTATGTTTATAATGTGAAAAAAAAAATTTCTTTTAGCATATGTATTTGATGATAGTTTTTATATTTTGTATGTTGTGAAGTATATACATATAAGTGTATAAATATTACAAAGTTATTATTAATTTATGATAAAACTTATATGTATATTTTAATTTATAATAGTTGTTGCATAAATAAAATTATATAATAATTATAATAGTAAAAAATGTTTTTGGAAATTCCAATGTATATCTTTAAACAAACTAATGGGTATACCCGATACCCGCATGTATACCCGGTACCCGATGGGTAATTACCCGACATATACCCGACGGGTATTGGGTCGGGTATGGGACACGATTTTACAACCGGGTATGGGTATGGGATTACCAATACCCGACCCGACCCGAACCTAAGGCTGGCAAATCGTGTCTTAACAGGTTTAACAGGTTTCTGACGGCGCACACAACATAAGTTTCAAACATGATTACGACTCGTTTAACTGCTTTCTACCTCATGTTTATAAAACAGTTTTATGTTTTCTGTACAAATATGAATAAATGATAGATCCTAACATTGTAATTTTAATTATTTTAAAAATTAAAAAAGTCAAAGGGTGTATTTTTCAGTCAAACAGGTCTAATCGTGTCTTAACAGGTACCCAATTGCCAGCCCTACCCGAACCCGACCCATTGCCATCCCTACTCTCAAAGGATGGTTCAATATTTTGTTACGATCACATGATAGCTCGGGATAGGATGGCTAAGTTGGTGATTCAACAATCATTGCCGTTTGGACACTTCGACAACCCTCAATTAACTAAGGTTATTAGAGAGACTCTTCAACCACGCTACAAACATGTAAGTCGTCGCACTTTAAAACGTCATTGTTTAAATTTATGGGAAAATGCAAGAAAAGACTTAATTGAATTTTTTTTAAAATTTAAAAACTAGTGTTAATTTAAAAAATACCCCTTATGCCCATCTCTAGCCTAAAGGATCATTTGGATGTCGTGGACCGTATTCAAGACAAGACAAGTCTAGAAGACGAAGTGGAATTAGAGAACACGATAGTTGATGAAGAGGAGGATGAAGAAGTACAAACTAATGATTCGGAAGACGATTGTACCGAAGTGGCACCACGAAAGCGAGCCGCAAGTCAAATGGAAGCATCCACGACATCGACAAGTAAACGGTCAAAGAAATAAACCGGCTTCAATATGTTTGTATTTTTTTAATATGTTTGCATGTTTTTTAAAATTTTAGTATTTTAATCAATATAAGGAATTTTTTTTAAGAACCGGTTACACAGTATCATTTCAGCGATTTTTAAGACATACCCGGTGGAACCGGTTCTTCAGAGGACCCGGTTCCAACCCTACCCGGGATTGGTTACTATCGGTTCCAGTATCCAAGCTCTAAACCCGGTTAGGAACTGGACCCGGTTCCTACAAGAACCGATTCCCCTACACTATAACAAGAACCGGGTTCGGGTAGAAACCGATTCCGGGTACAAAAAAATACCCGATATGCCCATCTCTAGTCTCCTCTGAAACACACTTCTTGAAGGCAAATCATCAAGTCCTCATTGTTCTATGTCTGTGTGGTTCACCAACAATCATCAAGACGTTCATTGAATGTGGATATGATGTTTGGATATGGGTCGGGTTGGTTTGGGTATTCATGGGATTATGGATTTGGTGTTTGCCATATATTTATACTAGGTTATAACCCCGTGTATTACACGGGTTGAATAAATAAATTTTATATATATTAAATAATAAAACAATATATCTTTAAAAACCTCATTTATTGCACGGGTTGAATAAATATAATTTTATATATTAAATAATAAAAAGTTATATCTATAAGAACCATATTGTATGGGTTGAATAAATGTAATTTTATATACCAAATAAAAAAGTTATATCTTTAAAACCACGTGTATAACACGGGTTGAATAAATGTAATTTTATATACCAAATAATAAAAAATTACATCTTTAAAAATATGTGCATTACACGTTTGAATATATGTAATTTTCAATCCTAAATGATAAAAAAATATATATCGTTAAAAAACCCCGTGTATTGTACGAATTGAATAAATCTTATTTTGTATATCAAATAATAAAAAGTTATATCTTAAAAAACCTCATGTATTAAATGGGTCGAGTAAATGTAATTTTGTATAGTGAAAATAAAAAATATTTAATATATTAATACAAAGTTTGGTTTTCGTGATAAAAATAGATTATTATGTTGTTGCAAAATTTGTTAACGGAGTCTCAATAAATTTAACCCTTTATTTAAAACTCCGTAAATGTATAAATGATAAATAATATTAGTTAATTTTATTTTAAGTTTTGTAAAATCTATTTGATACCAAACTAAAAAAAACGTTCAAATATAATTAATTCAAATAAATAATATTATAAATGAGAAGTAGATTAAACTAAATAATAATCATCCATAAGATATTAAACTAATAATATTTAGTAGATGGGTTATCTATAATATAAGATATTAAACTAAATAATATTTAGTAGGAGGGTTATCTATAATTAATTAGAAGAGATTAAATTAAAATAATAATTATCTATAAGAGATGGTATAATATGATGACAAGTGTCCCTAAAGTGGTTTCTTTTATTATATAGTAAAGACTAGCTTACAACCCCGTGTATTACACGGGTTGAATGGCCAAAAATGTAAATTATAAACTTGTATATAATGCTTATTAATGAAATGACATATTTAAATAAATTAGTAAAACAAAAGAACAAATATATTTTCGTTAATTGTACATATGATTTGAGAGTAGGGTTCCTACGGAAAGTGTGTTTTTCCTAGAAAGTCTAGGAATCGATCTTGTCCATCCGATTGGTGTGTTTAAGGGTTGAGATTAAATCAATGGCAATCTTGTAATAATTAACTATATTTAATAGATTGTTTTAAATGAGTAGGGGCAATTTCGTCCTTATGTGTGTTTTAAACCAATCAAAAATAACCGTCAGAGATATCACATCTCCTTAATACACGCCAATTTCCCTCTCTCTCTCTCTCTTTCTCTCTCTACACCCAAATTCGGAAACCACCAAAATCATACCAAAAATACCTAAAATCATGGATGAAGATAAGAGATTTTCCTTGTTCCATATACGTAAGATCAAGCTTCGTTGTACTGCGTGTTTTACAAAGTGATTACGGGTGATTCTTGTTTATAATTGACGGTATTTTGCTGGTTGCAGGGAAGAGATTCAAAAAGCAGGAAACTTTGGAAATGATAGATAGCAGCGGAACAGTTACCGGAAGCCGATCGAAAGCTGGGGCGAAATCTGCTGATGTAAAACACATTTGTATGAATCTGCTTGCTGTTAAAACACAGCTGTATGAATCTGAATTGCTGTTAAAACACAGCTCTATGAATCTGAATGATAAAACACATTTGTATGAATCTGCTTGCTGTTAAAACACAGCTGTATGAATCTGAATGATAAAACACATTTGTATGAATCTGCTTGCTGTTAAAACACAGTTGTATGAATCTGAATGCTAAAACACAACTCTATGAATCTGCTTGCTGTTAAAACACATTTGTATGAATCTGCTTGCTGTTAAAACACACCTGTATGAATCTGAATGCTAAAACACAACTGTATGAATCTGCTTGCTGTTAAAACACAGCTGTATGAATCTGAATGCTAAAACACAACTGTATGCATCTGCTTGCTGTTAAAACACAACTGTTTGAATCTGAATGTTAAACACAACTGTATGAATCTGCTTGTTGTTAAAACACAGCTGTATGAATCTGAATGCTAAAACACAACTGTATGAATCTGCTTGCTGTTAAAACACAACTGTATGAATCTGAATAATAAAAACACAACTGTATGAATCTGCTTGCTGTTAAAACACATCACCAAGAACAAACTGTTAAAACACAGTACCAAGAACATGCTGATAGATTCCAGCAAGAAAACGAAGGAATGATTGATATTACGTGAGATCAGAATTCGAAAACAAAAAATTCCGAAATTTATGTATAGTTAGTTATTGAAGATAATTTCCTAAAATAAAAATAGATTGTGAAAGTACATAAATGCCCTTTTAGATAAAATCCTTCAATGCCACATGTCGCGTTCTTATTGCTTCCTAGACTTTTTAGGAAAAACACACTTTCCACCCAACTTCTACTCATGATTTGATACTTTATTAGTAATTATTGTTTATATCCAAATAATATATTTTTTCTTAACAAATATATATGGTTAGGGTAAAATCAAAACTTCTACGAGTTGTGAGAACTTAGAGAACTCAACCTTACAAAA
This sequence comes from Helianthus annuus, assembly GCF_002127325.2. Lineage (NCBI taxonomy): Eukaryota > Viridiplantae > Streptophyta > Magnoliopsida > Asterales > Asteraceae > Helianthus > Helianthus annuus. The sequence goes on from NC_035437.2 coordinate 123,576,485, forward strand.
GGTTTTTTGAATTTTTTTACAAAGGGTGTGAATGAGCGGTTAGAGACTCAGGACGTTAAACTTTTTGATTTTGTATTCAAGTGGTTAAAACCACTATAATATAGGGACTTAAAAAGTAATTTACTATTAATTAAATTTGAAATTATATATTTGATCTCTAAGTATGTTAAATAATATTATACTTATTATATTATTTGATACATTTATATTTGTTATAGATAATTATGAGTTAAATTTGAATTTATACGTTTATCTCTAACTATATTAATTAATATTATATTATTTTTGTGTATAAAAATTAATATGTAATACTATTATTAAAAGAGAGGAGGCACCATAGAGTGACACGTGTACAAAAGGATTTTCATTTATTAGTATAGGTTCAAAGGCGTTGGTTTGAAATAAAATATGGAAGTGAACAAAAAATTGGATCGTATGGTATAATATTTTAAACACTGCAATATAATAAAGATATTTGCTATTAAAAGTTAATGAAACTTTTTTCCTTTAAGATTTAAATATGAAGAAAGAGAGGAGGATGGACACGGGGCCGTGCCCAATGGATACGGGGCCGTGTCCGAGCTTCTGTTCAGCCTATTAATAGGAGTGCTTGGTTCACTTGCAACTCATCCCTTAACACACCACCTCTCTCACACTTCACCCACCACCATCACAACACCATCATCCACCACCATCATCCATTGTCCATCATAGAGTGTGTGAGTCGTCTCAGGATCCAAGATTGATCGTAAGAGTTCTTGACAATCAAATGCCATGTTTGCCTAAGTCTCTTACATCACTTGGTGAAGACAAGTGTTTAGTGTAATACTTTTTATTTTTAATCTTTTCGCACTTTTTATTTGGTTATGTATTAATGACTTTAATAACTAGTTTCTTATGTTGAAGGTGATTCTTCCTTATCGTTTGTCCGTGGTGTCTTGGCATTATTTTACTGTCTATATAAAATAAAAGATTTTCACCATTCATGTCTCCACGGTCTATATGGAGATATGTTGGCTACCTGGTCGGGGGTTAAGGGAACGGTTTGGTAAGAGTCTTACCATTGTTAAGTGTATAGATCCTGCAAAGGACCTGGGTCAAATTTAGTAGGACCTCCTTCAATACCCACCGGTATTGGATGGCGGGGGTCCAAACTCTTTGATCCCCGCATAAGTTAAGCTACTATTAAAACTTTAACCCGGCTACTTAGGACTGTATCCCTGCTGACTCAGACTACTTAGCAGAGGGTAACGTCACCTTCAAAAGATGGGCCTACCACATTATGCATTAATAACTTAATTAATTATCTTTCAATAATCCGACCCTTTAGGATTGTATCCTTGCTGACTCAAACTACTGGGTTGAGGGTAACGTCACCTTCAAAAGAGGGGCCTACTACAACAACTAAGATAATCTCTTAAACAGTGTAAAAGTGCGGAAATAATCAAAGGTTACACTACACACGAGTCGGACCCAAGTGATTCATCTTGTCTATCTGTTTTTATTTTTATTTTATTTTTCAGCATTTTAGTTAATTTTATTTTTCTAGTTTAAAACCTTTTTCTAACCTTTTGATTTGATTAGACGTTGAGGATAAACCGGTACTAAAAGCTCTTGTGTCCTTGGACGACCTCGGTATCTTACCAACACTATACTACGTCCACGATGGGTGCACTTGCCCATATGTGTGTTTAGTGTTAGTAAATATCGTGTTTTATAAATTTAAAACTTGGCTAAAAAAGTGTAAAAGGGCTTAAAATATATAGCTCCACACACACACATCAAGTTTTTGGCGCCGTTGCCGGGGACACAAGGATTTTAAGAAAGCTTAAAATCGACGGCCTAATCAGTTTTTCAAAACCTTTTCAAAACGCGTGCACATTTTTCTTCATTTTAGTTTAGTTTTGCATTTACAGTAGGTTGAACACGGGCCGTGTTCACTGAACACGGGGCCGTGCTGCATATTTTTCATAAAACACCCAGATACAGAGTCTGAACACGGGGTCGTGCCCACTGAACACGCCCCCGTGCTGCACAAAACCAGTAACTTTTAATTCAAACGCCCAGATACAGACCCTGAACACGAGCCGTGTCCACTGAGCACGGGGCCGTGTCCAGCTTCTGTTTCCGTTTTTATTTTTGTTTTCTGGTCTCGAGACTCTGTTGTGGTCTGTTGAGTGATTCTCATGGATCAATACTCAGGAGGCTACAACTACACCTATGAGGAGGATGATTATAGGGAAGATTATTGCACTAATTGTGGTAATCCACACTCGGTTCAATATTGTAACTTATTTCAACCATCAACTTCATACACCTACTATGAGGAGCCCAGGTACGAACCATCGACTTCATACACATCCTATGAAGACCAAAGGTATGAACCTTCTCCCTCATACTCATATTTTGATGAACCAAGGTATGAGCATTCATACTCATACTTTGAGGACCCAAGATATGAGCCACCACCTTCATATTCTTATTATGAGGAACCATGGCGTGAACAACCCACCTCATATGAGTATTATGAAGAACAAAATTACGACCCTTATCCATCATATACTTACAAGGAGGAACAATGGTATAAACCATCTACTTCATATGAGTACTATGAGGAACCAAGGATCGAACAACCGGATTCAAGCTTTGAAAATCCCGATCCTTACTCCATTACCGAAGTGACCGATAGGATATTAGAACACCTTAAAACTATCGAGCGATACATAAAAGAATCGCGAGCAAGGGAAGAGGAGTCCCGCGCAAGAGAAGAATTAAATAAAAAAAGAGATAGTGGAAGAGGTAAAAATGGAAGAACAAATAAGTGAAAAACCGACACATGAGTTAAACAACGAAAAAGGTAAGCCCGTCAACGTTAAAATTCAAGAAGAGTCTAATTTTGAAGAAATTAATCTCTTGTCACCTTCTTTTGAAAATCATTGTTTAGTACCCACTCATGCTAAGTTTTTAAAAGAGTTAAACACTAATACTAAAATTGACAAAACGGTAAGTATTAAGTTAACTAACGATCAAACTTCGCTAATAAAAGAAGACCCATTTGAAATCAACATTACACTGGTTCCATGTTTTTTTCAAAATTCCTTTATTAGTAATATCACGATTGATAAAGATCTTTGTGTTAACATAATGCCTAATTACATTTTCGAAAAATTAAGTATTAGTGATTTTTCTCCACTTCAAATACCCATTTTTCTATCCAATTGGAAAGTAATAAAATCAATCGGTATAGTTGAGGATGTCTTGGTTCAAACCAATCAAATGGTAATCCCAACCGACTTTGTCATCCTTGATGACGATCCTCTAGTGTTGGGATGACCGTTTGTAAAAACTCACGAAGCTTTGAAAAACCGGAAGTATAACAATCTACCTCTTCAATTAGGGGCATTCAAAAGGAGCATAGATCTTGAGCGTTCAATGAAATATCCTTTTGGCAATAATGACCCCCTAATTGAAGATGAAGATGAACCACCCGATACAAGTGAAAAGATTGACCACTTTGTTGAAGAAGAGGTCGCCATAGAACAAACTTTTAAAGTTGTTGATCAAAATGAGCAACCAAATAAGGAGTCTCCTAAAGACCCACCTCTTGAGCTCAAAGAACTTCCGAAAGGTTTGGAATATGCTTTTCTAGACAAAGATGGTAAATCACATGTAATTATTTCCTCTAAATTAAGTAGTGTAGAAAAAGAAAAATTAATTAAACTTTTGAAAAAACTCAAAAATGCGATCGCTTGTAAGCTTGTAGATATTAAAGGAATAAGTCCTTTCATGTGCACGCACAAAATTTTAATGAATGATGACTATAAATCGGTAATACAACCACAACATAGAGTAAATCCAAATGTCCAAGAAGTGGTTAAAAACGAAGTCATGAAATTACTTGACACCGGACTTATTTATCCTATCTCCGATAGTCCTTGGGTAAGTCCCGTTCAAGTAGTTCCAAAGAAAGGAGGTATGACGGTAATAACTAATGAAAAGAATGAATTAATACCAACGAGAACCGTCACAGGATGGAGAGTATGTATAGATTATAGACGATTAAATGAAGCAACAAGGAAAGATCACTTTCCTTTGCCCTTCATTGATCAAATGTTAGAAAGATTATCCGGTCATAAATTTTATTGTTTCTTGGATGGTTTTTCAGGTTACTTTCAAATCCCGATAGCACCCAAAGACCAAGAAAAGACAACATTCACATGTCCCTATAGAACTTTTGCTTATTGTCGCATGCCATTCGGTCTATGTAATGCCCCCACAACATTCCAACGTTGCATGGTGGCCATCTTCCATGATATGATAGAAAAGACAATGAAAGTCTTCATGGACAACTTTTCTATCTTTGGAGATTCATACGACCAATGCCTCGATAACCTTGAACGAATGCTATCCCGATGTGAGGAAACTAAACTCGCCCTTAATTGGGAAAAATGCCATTTCATGGTAACGGAGGGAATAGCACTCGGTCACAAAATCTCAAGCGAAGGCATGGAAGTTGATCGAGCCAAAATAGACACTATTTCTCGATTACCTCCACCATCCTCCGTTAGAGCAATCAGAAGTTTCTTAGGGCATGCCGGATTTTATAGGCGGTTTATCAAAGACTTTTCAAAAATTTCAAGACATCTAACAAAATTACTTGAAAAAGATGCCCCTTTCATCTTTGACAAGGATTGCAATCAAGCATTTCTAACCCTCAAGGAAATGCTAGTCAATGCACCTATCATGATAGCACCTGATTGGAAATTACCTTTCAAAATGTGTGATGCAAGTGACTTTGCAGTTGGAGCAGTCTTGGGACAAAGAAAAGAAAAGCATTTTCACCCAATTTATTATGCTAGTAAAACGCTTAACGATGCGCAAGAAAATTACACAACAACTGAAAAAGAGTTACTAGCTGTGGTATTTGCTTTTGATAAATTTCGTTCTTTCTAAAACAATAGTCTATACAGATCATGCAGCCATTCGATACCTTTTCAAGAAACAGGATGCTAAACCCCGTTTGATTCGGTGGATTCTACTCCTTCAAGAATTTGATATTGAAATCAAAGACAAAAGAGGAGCAGAAAACACCGCAACAGATCATCTTTCACGCTTGGAAGACCCAACTTTAGTGGCAACCAGGGACGAGCAAATCAACGAAAAATTCCCAACAGAGTCCCTGGAAATGGTGGAATACAAAGAAGAACCATGGTACGCCGACTATGCTAACTACCTAGCTAGTGGTATAGTCGCCAAAGGATGGCCACATCACCAAAGAAAGAAATTATTTGCTGATGTAAAGCATTATTTTTTGTAAGATCCTTATCTTTTCAAAATGTGTGCCGACCAACTCATCCGACGGTGCGTACATGGTAGTGAAGCAAGAAGAATTCTCCGCCATTGTCATGAAGGTCCATACGGAGGACATCATGGTGCCGCTAGTACCGCATGAAAGGTATTTGATTCAGGATTTTATTGGCCTACCATTTACAAAGACGCCCAAAGTCTTGTCAAGACATGTGACGCTTGCCAAAGATCAGGTGTTTGTGAAATTTTTGATGTGTGGGGACTCGACTTTATGGAACTTTCCCACCGTCAAAAGGAAACAAATATATACTTGTGGCGGTCGATTACTTGTCTAAATGGGCCGAGGCCGAGGCACTTCCAACAAATGATGGAAGAATCGTGGTAAGATTTCTGAAAAAATTATTCTTTCGTTTTGGCACACCTAAAGCATTAATAAGTGATAGAGGTACCCATTTTTGTAATCATCAACTTGGAAAAATCTTAACAAGATATGTGGTCTATCACCGGGTCTCAACAGCATATCACCCTCAAACAAACGGACAAGCCGAAGTGACTAATAGAGGTTTAAAACAAATACTCGAAAAAACCGTAGGGTTAAATAAAAAGGAATGGGCCGATAAATTAGATGATACTTTATGGGCTTTTCGAACTGCTTATAAAACAACAATAGGTACAACCCCATATAAGCTCAACTATGGAAAAAGCTGTCATTTGCCAGTAGAAATAGCTCACAAGGCCTACTGGGCAATTAAAAATGTAAACTTAGATTCAGAATTTGCAGGTAAAAATCGATTTTGTCAATTAAATGAATTAGACGAATTAAGGAATTATGCATACTCTAACTCTGAAATTTATAAGGAAAGAATGAAAAATTTGCATGATAAACACATTAAACCTAATGAATTTCGAGTAGGAGATCAAGTTCTTTTGTTTAATTCACGACTTCGATTATTTCCTGGAAAATTAAAGTCTAGGTGGTCAGGACCTTTTTCTATCACCCATATTTCTCCGCACGGTGCAGTAGAGATTAAATCTCGGAATGGAATTCTGTTCAAAGTTAATGGCCAACGGCTGAAGCTCTATCAAGGATTCATTGAGGATGAAGAGGAAGAAATCTCGCTTCAAACAGTCAAAGAATAGAAACACCAACATCATACCTGGTAAGTTACGAACAAGCGGGATGACTTTTTAATCGGTAAGTCTTCTAACCAAGTTTTGGGAAAACAGGGCACTCACACGAGCACTTAAAAAAAATTTTACTCGGCACGAGGCCGTGTCCACGCGACTGTCGGGATAAAACCCCTTTTTCATAACAGTTACTTCATTCCACATGCCTCGTTTACCCGAAAACTCTCTGGCTCAGGAGATTTTCCGCAGAATTCCGACGTCTCCTCTCGTTCTAACAACATCAAGGTATGATTATATCACCATTAGTAGTTAGATTAGGTACTTGCATGTAGTTAAAACATAAAAAATTTGGGGAAAATCTAGGGTTCTTGAACTTCATCCGGATCGAACCTCAAATTTTTGCATAAATCTGTTAGCATTAGTTTAGATTAGTGTTATGGGAAGTAAATGCACTTGTATTGTTCACATATTTGCCCGATTTCTCACAAAAACCCCAAACCCTTATTTTTGAACCGAAAAGGATAAAATCGAAGGGGTAAACGGGTTGTTTTGGGAAAAATGGCACTTGGGGTTTCATTTTCGGGGGAAACCGCACCTACTTGATAAAAAATTTTCAAGTTTTCGGGACCGGGTCAAAAATTGAAGTTTTTGAGTAACAGACGCCTGGACACGGGGTCGTGCCCGCTGAGCACGGGGCCGTGTCCAGCTCACTGTTTTCAGTTTTCTTCGAAAATTACATTGTTTCATCCTAATTTTTGGGGTATTCTTTCAGATGTCGAAGAAATTCACAAGGTTCAACGCAAGTGAGCTCGATGCTAAGGCAAGATATGATACACTTCGAACCAGACCGGAGGAATACCCAAGACAAGTGTGCTCGGATCTTTGGGGATTAGTAAACCAATGGGACCGCTTCAACAACCTAGTCACCGGGCCGCTGAGAGTCGCCCTTACTAATCGCCTTCGCTCGGTCCCCGAATATACTTTGGAATTCTATAGCACATTTGTGTTTAATTCAAGGTGCGAACCATTTGATAATAATGGTGTAGAGTTCCGATGTGGGGGAACCAAGTACTCAATTTCAATGGCGCAGTTTGGGTCGATGGTGGGGTTGTATGAGGAGGAAGATGCGGGCAACGAAGAAAACACTGGAGGATTACGTGAACTTGCTGAAGACGAACGCCAAGCTGCATGGGCACAAATCAGAGATGGGCACTACAACCCAAGCAGCACTAAGAGTACTAGGTTGAGGGACCCTCTTTACCGTTACATTCATCGGGTCCTCACATACTCTCTTAGTCAAAGGCATGATAGCAGTGGCGTTGTCAGGCTAAGAGATATGATAGTTCTTCATTGCATCCATAACCGCAGACACCTCGATGTTCCGTACCTCCTGCTCCGAAACATGCATTGGACCCGGCTTGCTACTCCACCAACCCCTATCTTCTTCGGGGGTTGGATATACCGTCTCTTCAAGCGCTTCGTGAACATGCCTCGATCTTTTGAAAGGAGTCCATGGTCGGGAATGGTGGATATACACATCTGCCGCTCCATGAACTTAATCTATGAAGCCGAAGATGGGTCGGTTAGCTTCCAAATGGTCCAAGGGCATGCTTGGAACCCGCAAGAAGCACTTGTCCTTCATGCTCCAGGGTTCCAACCACCTCCTCATTTCCAACACCAGCCCCATGGTGATCCGGGGCAGTCCTCCTCACAAGGAGGCGGTTTTCCTAACTTCCAAAGTTTACATGATTTGTTGCAGGAAAACCTCATGTGCACCAGGAACACCTACAACCTCGCCAACAACACGTACAACCGGGTCGGAGCAATTGAAAGAAACATATCCGACATTCAGGATGACATTGGGAGCATCCGAGGGTACATGGCGAGGCACGGAGGAGGAGGAGGTGATGACGAGGACATGGACTAAACGAGTGGAGTAGGAGCAGGAGAAGCTGGTAGAAGATCCCACAGGTTAACCCTTTTACCTTGAACAATTTCCGGCCTGCATGCCGAGTGTTGAACAATTTACTTTCCCTTTAACTCTTTTTATTTTCTGCATTTGTTTTTTTTATTTTTAACTTTGTGGTTTGGATGTTGAACTTGGTAATTTAGGATGTTTGCAATGGTTTGGTGTAGTGTTTATTGATAAAACAGGTACAAACGGGGCTTAGAGTACTAAATATTAGTACTACTAAAGCCGGGACACGAAAACCGAAGCCAGAAACCTGTTGTTTTCACCTTTGCAGATTGTCTACACGGGGTCGTGTCCGGCCGACACGCCCCCGTGCCCACTTCCCCAGACCTGCTGTTTGTTTAATTCTACAGATTTTTGCCAGACACGGGGTCGTGCCCAGCCAACACGCCCCCGTGTCCACCTTCTGTAAGTTTTCGTTAGTGGCACTCTGAACACGTGGCCGTGTTCATCCGACACGGGGCCGTGTCCAGAAGCCCAGTAACACAAATCTTTGTTTTTTACACATTTAATCAACCTAAAAACTTATTTTTGGGACACATTGAGGACAATGTGTAATTTAAGTGTGGGGGGATGCTAAAACCTTGAATCTTGCAAGTCCTAATTAATAAGCCTTACACAAAACTCTATTGGAACCACTAATCACCCCAAATATTTTTTTTACTTGTCTAAGTTTAAGTTGGGAAATTCAAAGTTCTAAAAAGGTTATATTTTTACAAATTTACAACCGATAGCGTCGTGATAAAAAGAATCAACATAAGAAAATTATGAAACAGCATGACAAGTTTAGTTAAAATTTGATTATATATACTTGATCACATAAAAACCCATTTCCACAAAAGTGAGTTTTGAGCCTTTATTGAGCATACAAATACATATCTTTAAACTAAATGTTCATTTTTCGTTTCTTGTGTGAATAGCCGCTTGGTTCGTACGACTCTAGAACTTGCCACGACGATACATTCCCGGTCCTTACCAACTTAAACCCGAGTAAGTAAATGATGGAGGCATTAGGACTAACCCTTTTTATTTCTACACCATTATTTTTCTTTTTTTTTACCACCTACCCAAAATCCCCCTAGTTAACCCCTTTGAGCCTAAACCTTTTCATTTCTTAACCCAAAACAAAAATCCTTTTACCCACCAAAACCCTTTTTTCATTTTAAACCCTTTGTTTTAGTAACAAGCTCGGTTTTTCTTATGGCGCTAAAAAAATGAGGATGAAGCCTAAGAAATAAACAAACAAGTTTATCAAAAACAACTTTGTTTGAAAAGAAATGCTTCATCAAAATAAAAAGTTTTGGAAAATAACGAGTCTTATGAAAACCGATGCTTTTTACGCTTTTCGCCCTTTTTTTACTAACCACTAACCCAACCACCCACCTTTAGCCCAAGCCTAACCCTTCACCCCAAAAAGTTCCATGCCGCTCTCGAGTGATTCACTAAAATACATCTTCAGCCGAGTGTTGAGTGATTCCCCCGTGAGGTATGTGAACTTGTATATAAATGGAATTTTAAAAGGGCATGTTATGCCCTAATAAGTAATTTATCTTATGAAACGTTTTTAATAAATCATGACGAATAGGATTGTAAATAAACAAAAATAAAACTTAATAAAGAATCTTGGAAATCCCGACACTCTATGACAAGGCCAAAAACCTTCTCTTCTACCCATTCCATTTGGGAGTGTAAAGCCACATTATAAAGAGTTTTGCTTGAGTACAAGCAAAGATTCAAGTGTGGGGGTATTTGATGTGCACAAAATGCAACATATAAATTACATCAATTGTGGCATAAAACTAACCCTTTTTAGTACTAATGTTGGAAAAAGTGTGTTTTTGTCTTCCTTTTGTATTTTCAAGATTAAATGAGCTCAAATGAACAAAAGAAGCAAAAAGGCAACTAAATCTAACATAAATACAAGAAAGGAACAAACGTGGCATGCCCGACCTCCCCGACAACATCTTCCCAAGCAAAACAAGAGGACAGAAGGCTGAACACGCCCCGTGCTCAATGAGTACGGGGGCATGCCCAAGTGTCAGCAGAAAAGACAAAGTTGTAGAAGCTTCTCAGCGGACATGGGGCCGTGGTCAACTATAAGATTCGCAGGATCTAGGGAAATCTTGATAGTACAGATACGCTTCTGCACACGGGGTCGTGCTCAGCGGACACGGGGGCGAGGTCAACTAATGCAGATAAAACTGCATTTAATGAAGAAAGAGAGGAGGATGGACACGAGGCCGTGCCCAATGGACACGGGGCCGTGCCCGAGCTTCTGTTCAGCCTATTAATAGGAGTGCTTGGATCACTTGCAACTCATCCCTTAACACACCACCTCTCTCACACTTCACCCACCACCCACCACCATCACAACACCATCATCCACCACCATCATCCATTGTCCATCATAGAGTGTGTGAGTCGTCTTAGGATCCAAGATTGATCGTAAGAGTTCTTGACAATCAAAGGCCATGTTTGCCTAAGTCTATTACATCACTTGGTGAAGACAAGTGTTTAGTGTAATACTTTTTATTTTTAATCTTTTCGCAGTTTTTATTTGGTTATGTATTAATGACTTTAATAACTAGTTTCTTATGTTGAAGGTGATTCTTCCTTATCGTTTGTCTGTGGTGTCTTGGCATTATTTTACTGTCTATATAAAATAAAAGATTTTCACCATTCATATCTCCACGTCTATATGGAGATATGTTGGCTACCTGGTCGGGGGTTAAGGGAACAGTTTGGTAAGAGTCTTGCCATTGTTAAGTGTATAGATCCTGCAAAGGATCTGGGTTAAATTTAGTAGGACCTCCTTCAATACCCACCGGTATTGGATGGCGGGGGTCCAAACTCTTTGATCCCCTCGTAAGTTAAGCTACTATTAAAACTTTAACCCGGCTACTTAGGACTGTATCCCTGCTGACTCAGACTACTTAGCCGAGGGTAACGTCACCTTCAAAAGAGGGGCCTACCACATTATGCATTAGTAACTTAATTAATTATCTTTCAATAATCCGACCCTTTAGGATTGTATCCTTGCTGAGTCAAACTACTGGGTTGAGGGTAACGTCACCTTCAAAAGAGAGGTCTACTACAACAACTAATATAATCTCTTAAACAGTGCAAAAGTGCGGAAATAATCAAAGGTTACACTACACACGAGTCGGATCCAAGTGATTCATCTTGTCTATCTGTTTTTATTTTTATTTTATTTTTCAGCATTTTAGTTATTTTTATTTTTCTAGTTTAAAACCTTTTTCTAACTTTTTGATTTGATTAGACGTTGAGGATAAACCGGTACTAAAAGCTCTTGTGTCCTTGGACGACCTCGGTATCTTACCAACACTATACTACGTCCACGATGGGTGCACTTGCCCATATGTGTGTTTAGTGTTAGTAAATATCGTGTTTTATAAATTTAAAACTTGGCTAAAAAAGTGTAAAAGGGCTTAAAATATATACCTAAAATATATAGCACCACACACACATCAGTAGTCAATGATTTGTCGTTCGATCCCTTAATGTGCAGTCATTCATGTTGAGCAATGTTGTATAATCTTCTAACGAGACTTTAGGTGCCTCATTTCAAGAAATATCATATGTCCACGATTGTCTTTTGTTACATTCCTGCATCTACAAGACTAACCAAGCTTGTTTTGATGGGTTAGTAAATTATAATCAAATATCGTTTATACCTGAAATATTTCTTTGAACTCGTTCAAATGTCTCTTCGCTTGACAAAGGTTATATCATGACAATAAGCTCAAGTGAAAGATATTATAACCATACATACCTAGCAAAACATATTAATGCACATATGTATTTAACGATGGTACTTCTAGAATGAGAATCTCTACTTCAGTAGGAGATGATAATAGGCATTTCTTATAACAAGTGACTTAAGAACCTTTAATATACTTTAAGGTTCAACTATGTCTATACTAAAATATCCCAACATCATCTTCTAGATGAACTTGAGGGATTGATAAAATATAATTACATATATACTCGAACTGCAGTTCGAGTAATATAGTGAACTGCGGTTCGAGTAATAATTAGACCGTGCCAATGTCTTTCAAAAATTCTCCCTCTAAAAGCTCGACAGTTTCTCTCGATGATGCCTAGACGTCATCACTGTAAACTACGATTATAGTGAACTTTTAAAAGTAGAATGTTGATAAAACATGGCTAATTTAATCAAACTTATATCTCTCTTTAGGCGAATATCTCAAGTTGTACAACACTCGACACGACTATTTTAGTCCATACATATTTTGTCAACTTCATATAGTATGTTCATGAGGTTTTGACATCAATGCTTCTGGCATTATCAATCCATGAGGGAATTCATTCCATCTTATCCAAATATGCATGTGCTTTCACTCTTCAAAAGTTTTGCTACATAAATTTGTCCATTTAACACATAGATATCTATATTATATGCAAAAATGTCATGAGCACTTGCTTAGTTGCTTTTATCTCCAAAATCCATATTGTACAATGCGTGTACACTATTTATTGAGATATCATAATCATCATGTACAAGTTTTCTATGTATCATTATTGGTGCACAAGAATTACATCATTAAGATGTTGCAATTCACCTTTAGGTAACTCATCAGGAGTTCAGTCGTATTCAAATATGAATATGTATACAACGATCATGTTGTTCTCGAGAACTTTATTTATATGATTTTGATAATTTAAATCCTCTAGAGGCTTTCATGTAAACTTTCAGTATCAAGTGATAAATATTATTCATAAGACACATGTCAATTCTCTCTTTAATATTATTACCAGACTAGTTAAATATTGGAAAGCTATTGTATCCACCACTGGAGAATACGATTCCTCATAATCAATATTAGGTCTTTGCGAAATCCTTATGCCACCAATTTTGTCTTATACCATTTACTTTTCACTTATTGATTCGCATAAAAGACCTGTTTGTTTCTAATATGTTTTACAACATTTGTTGTGTGGACTACTGGTCCAAAAACTTTCCATTTCAATAGAGAATTCAACTCTGCCTCATTTGCGTCTTTTCGTTTTGGCCAATTATTTCTTTGTATTTGTTCATAGGCAGATCTTAAATCTTGATCCTCATCATTTCATCACTACAAGCGCTATATTATATACAAAAGTATAACGACGTCGATTTATTTCGATTCCATACATATCTTAGACATGATACAACTTATCGAGATCTCTTTAGTTTCAGGTACCTGAGGTTCTTCTTGATCCATCATGTCTACCGTCTCTTCAGGAGACCTTTTTAATATGACCCCGACTTGACCATCTTAATTAGTTGCTCCAACTTTCGAGGAATTTTATTATTGGAATCGACTAGTCTACCACGCTTCAGACGTGCAATAGACTCACTACAAACATGTGGTTGTCCTTCTAGGACACTCATCTTAATTGGAACATTAGCAGTTGGTATATGTGACATAATCACCTTTTTAAGGTCGGTGAACGCGTCTGGTAATAAATTCGCTAATCTTTGTATATGAGTTATTCTTTGAACTTCTGGTTCAGACTTTTAGTTTTTGAGGATCAATGATAATTAATACCAACTCATTTATTTTTCAACTGCTTTTTATCTCCCCCTGATGTTGGGAATGTTAATCCATTGAGATGAATATCAATTAATTTATCATATATTCCCAACCACCTTTTAAAGTGCCATCTTTGTGCGTAGTGATGGATCAATTTCAATATATACCGCACAACCAAAATCTTAGAAGGGATATCTTTGGTTTCTGAGCAAACACCATTTATAATGGGGAGAAACTATTACAACATGTTGGCTTAATGTATATTAATGTTATTGCATGTAAAATTACATGTACGCATATATAAACATGAACTTGCTCACATGACTAGTGGCTTTGCTATCAATCGTGAATGTTTAGTGATCGTCTCAATAAAGAAATCCTTGTATAAACATAAGCGATATGAAGTTCAACATTTATTCCAATAATCATTAATAACTTGGGAATTGAATTCACCATTATTACCAAAATAAATATACCATTCTGGATTAATATGCTTGCTATCACATTAACTAACCCACAATCACACAAACTTCAGGTTGTGGATTTGATAACCATTTAGACGATGCATCGATTTAAAACACTAAATGGTATCATGTTGGGATATGCATATCCTTTATTCACTTTCAGAATATTTAGGGATGCACACCCTCTTTTATTTGGCAAATATAAAATTTCCCTTGAGAGCAAACATTACATGCTAATTATCTGCTTAAAGAATCTTCTAGTTCTTCATTATGTTTCACATCATCATTGACTCGGTGTGGTCTAACCGGTCATGCCAACTAATTAAATAATTATGATCTATAAACTTCTGGTTTATGATCGTATATGTATTACTTGAACATATGTAATACAAAACATTAGATATGAAATAATATATTATAACTTCAAAGTTAAAACCATCATGCCATATTATTACCCCTTAGTTTGCCACTTCTGGTGGTTAATCTCATTATTGTCATGGACCATCATTACAATTCTCTCAATTGTGTCCATGATCAATACCAATTTATAATGACATTCACTTCAGTGAGTCGAGTAAAACCAAAACAAGTTTCACATTTTTTTATTTTTTACTCGATCATAGGAATATGAAATCATTTCGTATTTTTCATACCCTTTAATGATATCGCTACTTTAGGAGCATATCTCAAATATGACAAATGATATTTTTCTCTAGTTTTTCCTCATAAACAATCTCCCTTTCCATATAATATAAATTGAGAAATAGTTACATAACTGAGTCATATAAGATTTATCGGTCTAAAATTTTATGATCTTCTATAAACTGATAATGAGATTTAGGGAGTATGACATATATAAGCATATTTATGATCTTTAACTATAAACAACTTTATTATGCATACTTATGATATTTAGATATAAACAATTTTAGTAAGCATATTTTTTATCTTTAAATATTGCTATCTATATGAATAAAGTATAGCATATAGAAGTCATTACACATATCATGTGTCAAATTTTACAATGTAAGATATTGTCATATAAAACAAACAAGTTATGCTAGAAAAATTGTTATATATGATGCCTTTTCATTAGTCATAAATATATATATAACACAACTTATATCATATAAATACATATAAATCTCCACTAGCCCATACAAATTTTAAAGTTTACTATCAGAACATCTGCCATAGAACAAGTTTTATAATGATAAGTATATCAATTAACTTATTAAATAGAAAAATAAAGTATTGTGTAAAAGCTCTTTTATGTTAACATATTTATATCATGAATGGAAATAAACTTTTTGGTTTATTCGTTGTGAATTAATTACTCTTGATTATAAATGCATGCTAATTTTATTAAATTATACAACAAAAAGAGAGACCTTAAATGCATATAGTTAAAGCTAACCTTTTGTCGTCTAAACGTATTAGTCATTAATGTCATGTAACATAATATTTTGAGTAGATAAATTAGAACACATTTATCAGGATATTTATGTAAGATAAAAATCAGAAGACTAGACGGTATGGGGGTCGGCTGAGGCCCGGCTTGGCCCGGCGCCGGTCCCCCACACCGCCCCCCATAGGGTCGGCCCGTCACATTCGGCTCCCACCAGCCGGTCTTGCCGTGCCTCCTTTCTCTCACATATACCTATACATGCATACATATATATATACCATAAAGAGGCTCATCCCCCACCCCCTAGGTCCATCCCCTACAAGCCCCTCCTACGTGGCGCCGGCATGGCGGCCCATCCCCTTGAGGATGAGGCTCTCCATACCCACTAGTCTAAGATGATTAGAAACAATACATTTCCTACATATACAAAACCCAAATGGGGAATAGTGCCAGGCAGCTGCCTGGCACTCCCCCATTAGACCAACACGTTTAATGTTTTATATCCATTTTAAAATTACGTTTTTGTCCCCAGCTCAAAATAAAATTACGTTTTTGCCCCCAGCTTAAAATAAAATTACGTTTTTGCCTCCAGCTCAAAATAAAATTACGCTTTTTATCCTCATCTCAAAATTATGATCTTGCCCTCAATTCAAAATTAGGACTTTGTCTGGTACTCTCCCATTGGACCAACCAGTTTATTATTTTATATCCATTCTAAAATCACGTTTTTGCCCAAATGGGGGAATAGTGCCAGGCAGCTGCCTGGCACTCCCCCATTGGACCAACATGTTTAATGTTTTATATCCATTTTAAAATTACGTTTTTGTCCCCAGCTCAAAATAAAATTACGTTTTCTCCTAGCTCAAAATAAAATTACGTTTTGCCCCCAGCTCAAAATAAAAGAACGCTTTTTGTCCTCATCTCAAACTTACGATTTTGCCCTCAATTCAAAATTACGACTTTGTCTGGCACTCTCCCATTGGACCAACCAGTTTATTATTTTATATCCATTCTAAAATCACGTTTTTGTCCCTCTCTAAAATTACGGTTTTTCCCCAAGCTCAAAATAAAATTACGCTTTTGTCCTCAGCTCAAAATTACGATTTTTCCCTCCATTCAAAATAAAATTGTGGTTTTGCCCTCAGCTCAGAATTACCTTTTCGCCCCCAGTTCAAAATAAAATTTTGTTTTTGCCCCCACTTAAAAATTACGATTTTGCCCTCTGTTCAAAAATGTGATTTTTCCCCATTTAAAAATTGTGATTTCGCCATCAATTCAAAATTACGTTTTTCCCCAGTTCAAAATAAAATTATGTTTTTGCCCCCAGCTCAAAATTACGATTTTTCCCTCGGTTCAAAATAAAATTGTGCTTTTGCCTCAAACTTAAAATTATGAGTGTGCCCTTAGTTCAAATTTATATTACCTTGTTACCCCAAGTTAAAAATTACGAATTTGCCCCTGTGAAAATTTACAATTTTGCCGCAGTCAAAAAATACAACTTTCCCTCAGTTAAAAATTACAATATTGCCATTGTTTTAGTTTTTTTTTTTCAAAACTATAAAAGTGTTTTGTTTTAATTGGTTGACTCGATTTAATTGTTTTCCGTGTCAATGAGCTGACTAACACTCGCTCATTATTCGGTCATCGCCCCGCAACGCGGGCGGGGCACCAACTAGTTTAATACAATTGAAAGGTAATAATGAACACAATCTTTTAAATTATCTAGAAATTACCTCCTAAAATAAATACCACTTTTTTATCATAAAAAGGAAGAAAGTCACGGAACAACAATCAACGAGCATGCTTCATATATAGTTTTATTTTATTAAATAAATGGTTGCATACCATATTAAAAAATTTATATTAGACAAGTAATATATGTATTTTAATGTATGGTGCAAAAATGTAAGATCATGTTTCTCCTTTATTATATCTAATTTAGATTATTTGATTATAGCAATATAGGTTACCATCCCAGCCAGTTTTTTTCATAACCCATCGCCACTTTCGTAGATGGGTTTACCAAAACAGTTGGCTAAACTAGTATGTGGGTTTATAAACCCCAAAAACAAAACCCAAATAATAAATAGACAAAAGATGACATCGTGTATATACATATATGTTTATGTATATAAAACAGTTTTCCTATATTTGAGAGAACGTGTAGTTTAAGGTTCAAATATTTTGATTTAATTCATATAAATTAAGGATATTATGGTTACAAGGAAGTTACCATATATATCTTAGAACATCTTCCTTAATAATCTAACTACTATAATAAAAGAAACCACTTTAGGGACACTTGTCATCATATTAGGCCATCTCTTATAGATAATTATTATTTTAATTTAATCTCTTCTAATTAATTATAGATAATCCTACTACAAAATTTTATTTAATTTAATATCTTATATTATATATAACTCTCCTACTAAATATCATTAGTTTAATATATTATGAATAATTATTATTTAGTTTAATCTCCTTCTCATTTATAATATTATTTATTTGAATTAATTATATTTGAACGTTTTGTTTAGTTTGGTATAAAATAAATTTTACGAAACTTAAAATAAAATTAACTAATATTATTTATCCTTTATACATTTACGGAGTTTTGAATAAAGGGTTAAATTTATTGAGACTTCGTTAACAAATTTTGCAACAACAGAATAATCTATTTTTATCACGAAAACCAAACTTTGTATTAATATATTAAATATTTTTATTTTCACTACCTAAAATTACATTTACTCGACCCATGTAACACATGAGGTTTTTTAAGATGTAACTTTTTATTATTTGATATATAAAATTAGATTTACTCAATTTGTACAATACACAGGGACTTTTAAGGATATGTATTTTTTATTATTTAGTACAGAAAACTACATTTATTCAAACCGTGTAATGTGCATATTTTTAAAGATGTAATTTTTTTTATTGTTTGGTATATAAAATTATATTTATTCAACCCGTGTAATAAATGAGGTTTTTTAAGGATGTATTATTTTATTATTTGATAAACAATATTACATTTATTTAACCCGTGTAATACACGTGGTTTTACAGATATAACTTTTTTATTTTGTATATAAAATTACATTTATTCAACCTGTACAATATGGTTCTTATAGATATAATTTTTTATTATTTAATATATAAAATTATATTTATTCAACCCGTACAATAAATGAGGTTGTAAAGATATATTGTTTTAGTATTTAGGGGGTGCTTGTTTTTCAGAAAAAGCTCTTCAGACCACTTATTTCTGCGCTGCGCAGACCACGCGCAGACGTTTAACTCTGTAGACTGTTTGTTTTTTAAAAGACATTTCATTAAAAAATGTCTTCAAACCTCTGCGCGTCCTCTTCCCCATGCAGACTTGGTCCAATGTCTTCCCACCTCTTCCAAGCTCTTCCAACCCTCTCTCCATCCCTCTCTCCATCCCTCTCCTCCTAATCTCAAAACCCAGACAATCACCAACAAAACTACAAAGGAGATAAGTAGACAACGGAGAAGATGAATTGAGAAGAATCAAATCTGATGTTCTAGGTGTCGATTAATGAATTCAGTAACAATTTTCTATCAAACTACAATTAATCACAAGTAAATGAGATAAGTAGATTACGGAGAAAATGAATTGAGAAGAAATGGGTGTCACCATGGCCATGTGAGCTCTGAAGGGAGTAAGGAAATGGTAGCATTGTGGCCGTCGTC
Source organism: Helianthus annuus (assembly GCF_002127325.2). Lineage (NCBI taxonomy): Eukaryota > Viridiplantae > Streptophyta > Magnoliopsida > Asterales > Asteraceae > Helianthus > Helianthus annuus. Next base: position 123,596,042 of record NC_035437.2, read on the forward strand.
GGCGTTTTCAAGTGGTTGCATGATCTTTCCACGTTGCCAGATTTTCCACCATTTAAAATTGAAATTTTCCTTTTTTTTCATTAATTAAATCAATGTTTCCCAATTTGATTTGGATTATGGCTGAATTTGTTGAAGAAAGAATCAAATCTGATGTTCGAGATAAAGGGGTTTGGGAGAAGAGAAAGGGGGAAAAACAAACACTCTTTTTATTACACTCTACAAACATTTGGTCCACCTCTTCTCGTACAAACGTTTGCAGATGTGGTCCGCAGACTGCAGACCTTTTGCATCTGAAAAAACAAACATCACCTTAGTATATAAAATTTATTTATACAAACCCGTGTAATACACGGGGTTATAACCTAGTATATCATTAAAATACGTTATTTTGAATAGATTTTTTTGCTTGTTGACATATCTTGTATAAATATTTAAGGTTCAACTACAAGTTTTTTTTATGGTTAACGTGGATGAGTTTCAATATATAGATTCAAGATATATTAGTAACGAGTTTAGAATACCCTTATCATATAAATTTTTGCTTTTTCATGCCTTTCGTACGTTTTGTACGATAAGACTGTTTGTACGTGAACTTAACTCATAATAAATAATCGGAGATACCGACATGGAAAGGTTTACCGAATCAAATTCAAGTTTTGTAATTATTCAAGGGAAGGATACTTACCTTATATTTTGTTGTTTCAATATATTCCAAGCTTCTTTTCTGTTGGACATCGTACCAATCCAGGTCATGTCTATTTCTTACAAGTGCAACCGCCCCATTCCTTTGTTTCTTCTTGCACAATAATCACGCAGCCAAAACGCCGCCACTTTGCTAATATCAGGCGTGGAGTTTATGAAAACGGGAAAGGGTTAGAGTTTTGAAGCAAGCACATTCGTGCTGATAACGTGTTGTGAAACTAGCCTAATAGCAAAGAAAGAAGAAGAAAATAATAGGGAGAAGAGATCTAATATTTCATTGATTGAGATGTATATAATACAAGATATACAATGGTATAGATAGGAGATGTAACTTGGAGAATAAGCCTAATCTATTTTAGGTGTTGATAACCATAATAAATAATAATAGTATATTTATAACATGACTATTTTTATTTCCTACTTTTAGTTTTCTTTCATTTGAACTAGTTGAGTTCTCCCGCAAACCTGGCGGAAACTCAATCGGGGTTGAGTTCGTTACAGTACCAACACTCGCTATAACAATTGAAAGAGAAAATCCAAATAAATAATGTATATTGGCTCCGATAATATCGATAAAGGTATATATCGAAGTTCTTCGGTCGGAATCGGTTCGATTCATCATGGTGCATGTTTATGATACCCATAAAAACTCTAATCTAAATACAACTTCGTTTAATAAAATTTTCACTGGTATTGGTGTTGTTTAGTCGATATCGATTGGATATGATACGATACGATAACGGTAACGTATCATTACGGTATGTGAGAAATTACAAACGTAATTTGTTAGAACAATATTAAATCTAATATAAAGAATATAATTAAATTAAAAGATATATCTATACTACCTTATGGTAATTTTACATTGTGTACATATTTTGAAGCAACATGTACAAGAGAGCCATGCTATTTTAGAGGATGTGAACTTGCACATTGTCCAAAAATTTAAGACACTTTAGGGGCATTTTAGGGATTTTGGCTCCTTTTTAAATAAAAATAATTCAAAGAGTTATGGGTACTAATCAATATAAATTAATAAGTAATGATCATCAAGGCAATTATTTATTGAATTGATGAGGAAATTAACTATTATTATTTGAAGGGTTTAGCCTTGCACTAATCTATATACAAACCAAAAGTCGTAACGAAGTTAGAACCCTTAAGTAAATGCTAAATACACTCATGTGTATATAATATATATTCCGCTAGGAACATGTGTTGTATGTTCAATTTTTTTGCGAGCAATGTTTTATTTTGTTCACTGGGGAGATATAATTACATGCACATTGTTTTTCTGATCCATTGCAAAGAGAACATGAATAAAGTTATTTGTCTATGCTTTTTCTCAATAGATTTTTTTTTTCGAAAGTGGTTAGTAGTTTGTAGTTTTAATATTTTTTCCACAAGATATTTACTGTAATTCAAATGCTATTGAGTGTTCGGTTTATAGTTTTTATATTTTAATATTTATCTACTATCCGTTTATTTTTTTCATTAGGTGGAATGAAGGTAAAGGCTGATAGAGATGAGTCGTCTCCATATGCAGCTGTAGCAAAAAAGGGATTGTTACGCGAGTGCTGACCTGGAGTACCTTCACGGGGTGTGGGTATGCCTTGAAGGAAAGCGATAGGCATGTTGGCGCAATGGAAGTCGGTCTTCATAAGAGCAACATCAACGGTTGAAGGTGCAGCAGTAAATGTCTTATCGAAAGAAGAATCACTAGGTGCAGGTACTGTGTCAGGTATAAGGGGTGCAATGTCTGGTAAGCCAAAATGAAATAGGGTCATGATCAAGTAAGGGTGTAGGATCAGTAGGTGCAATACCAAGCTGACCCAAAAGGTGCAGAAGCTAGCTTAGAAGCAGGTTCTGGGTCGTGTAACGGTGTGGTGCTTTGGGCAGGTGATAGTGCAGCAGTCATGTCATCGTTGTCTGCGTTAGTAGTAGAAAGCTATAATCCGGCTGTCTGTAAGGCTGCAGATGTCACAGACTCAAAGGAGTCTGAAATCGAATGTATGCCAGAATCAGAGGATAGCTCGCTAACAGGGGTCTCAAAAGTGAAATTAGTAGCAACGTGCTCGTCAGACTTTCCATCATCATAGGTGTTATCAGAAGGACCATCAATAACATGTCAACGTCATCATCAATTATCCGTTGAGTAGCCAACCTTCGGAAGGAACTTCCACAGGAGGCGCATTGTCGAGGTTTGGAGTCAAGAGGTGCTCTCCACCGAAGTGTCCAAATGGTGAGGCGGTCGTGGACCGAATCAAGAATGACAGGAAGACTTTCGTCAAGGAAACCATCAGCAAGGGTAATTTATCACCAAAGTCTGGCAGCGCGGACGGTTGGAAATTGTCCTCTTCCTTGGTCAACATGTCAGGGTCACTCTCAGTGTCTGTCGTAGATATCTCCGGCATAGGTATAGTCTCATCATCTGTGGCGGTGGCCGTAGGGTCATCATTATCTGACTACTCGTTCCCTAAGGAAAGTGACGTGTGTGCCGGTACATAATAGTCACAGCATGCATATTTACAGTAATTTTTAACACTTTGTATATTGCAAACAAAGACAATTCATAATGTAATCATGTATCCACATATTCGTCCTAGTCTCTCAGACAAATCTCCCAGTCTCTCAGACTAACACATCCCGTCTCTCAGACTAAACCTCCCCAGTCTCTAAGACTAACACATCCCGTCTCTCAGACTAAACCTCCCCAGTCTTTAAGACTGAACTCCCTAGTCTCTAAGACTAACACCCTGGTCTCCAAGACCAACTCCCAGTCTCTAAGACTGATTCCCTGGTCTCTAAGACCAACTCCTAGTCTCTAAGACTGAATAAACCTTCCCAATCTCTAAGATTGACTCTCCCCAGCCTCTAAGGCTGAACTCCCTCAGTCTCTAAGACTGAACCTCCCTCAGCCTCTAAGACTGAATCTCCCTTAGTCTCTAAGACTGAATTATAACCAGGAATTTTGAAATGTGTATTCGTGCCTTTTGTTTTTAAAAATGTTTTGTACCCTGGATCTAGACGTTTAGTGTATGCAATGTAAAAATGTTTGAAAATATTTTCGTGAGAGCCCTGATGATCATAGTCTAGACTCGAGAAAGAATCCTAGTTCGCTATGATCGAGGCTCTGATACCAAGCTGTCACACCCTGACTTTTGCGGAAGCGTGGGTTTATTTGGTGTGACTTCTTAATACAATAGCAATCAATCATAACAATGCTATATGATAAAAACAAGAGATGTTCATCCATTAATAAGGTTTAAAAATAACAATACAACATCACTTTTAAAAATGATGACTCACAAAACAAGATACAACCATAACATAATTTAAAACGTTTTCATACGACACAATAAAAGACTTGAATAAAAACATGGTGTAAGGACATGTAACCCGTCCAGGTAAAGGTTACACCTCCTGAACCTACTACCCTGGATGACGTCTTTATTTAGTACGCAGCTTGACACAAATGCAGACACTTGCCAGATCCCTTAGTTTTCCTGAAATACATGTAAGATGAAAAATCAACAAAAGTTGAGCGAGTTCATGTGTAAGTGAGTATGTATAAACCTTTATAATGTGTTTGTATGTATGAAAATCCCTGGTATGTAGCAATTAAGGAAAAATAGATCACCATTGGGTTGCAAAGCCAATGATATGTGTGAAGCAGGAAGACTCAAACCTAGCAGATTTGTGCGTCGGGCACATAGTCACCACATGGTCCACCCGGCGGACTCAGGAATGGGGCTCGCTACACCCGAATAGATCTATCACTTATGTCCCTCGGTCCTACAACGAGGATTAATGTGTCACACCCTGGCTTTGCGGAAGCGTGGTTAATTTGGTGTGACTTCTTAATACCATAGCTTAATCATAACAAAGCTATATGAAGTAAAAACATGCAAGATCATCCACTAAGTATTAAAAACCAAATACAATACCATTGTCTTAACGGGAAAACACCCTAGCAACCATAACATTGTTCAACAAACAAACGAAACATAACACAGTTTAAGGACTGTGACTTGTCCAGGAAAGAGTCACATTCCCTAAACCCTGGATGACCTCGGAAACTAGTGCAGCGGGAAAACGTGCCATACCGTGCCAGATCCTTTAATTCCCTGAAATACATGTAAGTTGAAAAATCAACAATAATGTTGAGTGAGTTCATGCGAAAGTGAGTAAATAAACCTTTGTATTTATCAAAATCCTGGTATGTAGCAAATAAGGAAAAAAAAGAGATCACCAATGGTTTGCAAGGCCATTGATACGTGTGAAGTGCAAGTAGGAAGACTCAACCCTTGCGATTTTGCGTCGGGGCACAAAGTCACCCCGAGGTCCGTTATGCTGGACCTGGAGTTGGGCTCGCTACACCCAGATAGATCTACCGCTTACGTCCCTCGGTCCTACAATGAGGATTAATGGCCTCCAGTTCCCGCCTACCCACTCACATGATCTAAGTAGTAACCCTCCTTACGCTAACCATACCATGTAAAAAGTACTCGTAATCATAGTAACATGTATTCACCCCCGCAGTTTAGAAAACCGAAAACAGTTAAGAGAAAAGGGGGACATGAACTCACAGTCGGTGCGTCTCTACCAAGTACTCCAAATCGGGCAGCTGTGCAACGACCTACATGTGCTAAATCTATTAGACGGACGGCCGTGCCTTAGCTTTATAGTTTAAGTTTTTGGAAATAGTTAGACAACTATTCCGTGTTTACTTTTCGTATATACTTGGTAGTTAATCTCCTTCCCAAGGATGGGGGATTTAATACATGTGCGTTCGAATTATAACATTAAGTCTCACTTAATATATTTTTATTTCTAATTCCAAAATATAAATATTTTTTTCAAAAATATTATATTTCCATTTCACATAATTTTCCCCAAAAATAATACGTCGATAAAATACGCGTTCATGAATATTTCCGTATAATGCGTAAGTTACGTTTTATCATTCGTGCGGTAATAGTAATTACCGGTGTAACTTATATAATTATCGTAGAGGCGTTCGTATTATTTTGGATCTGTTAACGTTCGTAAATATTATTTTTACTCTAAAAATAATATTTATGTATTTTTCACAAAATAATCATAAACAGTGTGGTGAAAATATATTTACTAAATATATTTATTTATCACGTTTAGTTTTTGTGAAAATCCCACCTCCGAATATTTGTAAATAAAGTCGTGGCGAAATATATTTTGAAAACATGTCAAAAGTAATTCTAACACTTGTAGTGTAAATAATTCTAGGTGTTAGGTTTTTAGAAAAATTTCGCCAGAGTTTCCTCTGTAACTGGAGGTGGCCACGCTTTCAAGCGTATCATTTTCTTTTACAAAATCAATTTCAACAACTTCTTTATTCAATCCAACAACTTCCAACACATCAAACTAGTCGACAAGTATGTAAATCGCATAAATCACATGAACTTGTAGTTTTTCCGAAACTATAGTGTAAATCCCATCATATTTTGTGGATCTTTATATAAAGTAATTTGATCTCGTAAAAACCTCGTTTTTAGAGTAAATCCATCTTTACAACTTCTCGTCATCTTTTACAAAGATTGTTATTTTGTCGAAACTTTTCATTTCACAAGTGTTTACACACTTGTGGGTTATAAAAATCATACTTGTTAATGTAAGATCTATTTTTAGAAAACATGATTTTCTTTGACGCTTGGTCCTTTGAAAATACCACTTGCAGATACGTAGATCTGCTAGTTTTAAACACTATTTTACAAGTAAAACATTTTTACACAAGTTCATGATTCGCGTGTGGTAGAGTTTCACCCTTTAACCCTTGTTTCATTCAAAACAAGCTTATGTCAAGATCCATGACCTTAACCAAACCGGGTTAAATGATGATCCGAGCTACCACAACATAGACCGGGTCTAAATAACCACACAAAATCAATACTACAACATTTACACAACTAGTGATCTTTTAACCATCAATACTTGCATTTTTAGTAGACTTTAATGTTTCGTTTTGCAAGATTCCGAGTTTTAACCGTTACATAACATATTAACCACTTTAGAATAGTTCGAGAGAGTGTTTTAAGCATTATACCTCTAGCTCGAGGCTAGGGAAGAATCTATGCGAAAAAGAGGTGGATAAAAGCAAGAGAGAGTGGTCCTCCGAACTCCGAGTGCACCAAGCTTCCTATTACGTGATCCTTGAAGCTTGTATAACCTTGGAATGGAATGATCAAACTTGAAAGGTGGATGTGTGTCTTCGGCCGAGAGGGGGCAAGGAAGGGAGAAAGAGAGTGAAACTTGGTTGTGGTTGTGAAGGTGATGTTGTGTTATGTTAGTTACTTATAGGCAATCTTCATGTTCATTAACCAAGGGTTACAATGTCATCAAGATATTAGACACTAATATTATTTTAATCAAACAAAGGACAAGGGTGTCCCCTCTAGTTTGGGGCCGGTTAGAGGGGGGGGTTCTAGTCCATTTCCAACTAGAGGTTAAGTATAAAGTTAGGTTAACTAAGTTAGATTTAGGGATTAACTTGGTTAGTTGCTTGTAGTGTTTTGATACGGGTGTTAGGGTGTTCAGGGACCCTAACTGGCTCAGAAAAAGATCAATATTGTTAATGTCAATATTTTTATGTTCCGGGTATAGTCCGGTTGTTCGGTTGGATAGTAATCCGTTAAAGCGCTTAACAAAGCTTTTAGGTGTCGTAAATACCATTTTTAGCGACACAACTTATTCCTGACACTTTGGAAAGTGTCTAGTAATATTTTTCTCATGTTTTGGCACTTTATTAGCTAGCCAGAAGCTGAAATGTTAATTAAAGTGCTGTGTTTTGTGCTCAGTGTATGTTTTAGGCACATCCGATCTCTGTATCTTATTCCTAGAGACGCAGTTCTACAACCCTTGTATCCCTACACTCACTATGGGTGTAGTAAAATATTTCTGGCTCAAACAGGCCTTAGAGGCAGTATCTGCCTGATGCTGGCTTTATCAGCATGTTCAATAGGTTATCCGTTCATGGTGCTACTGTGATTTTGTGCATCATGTTTGTCACTAGAGTTCAGCCTGTAAATAATGTAGTGACAGTATGTAAGGTATGATGCAGGAATATACAAGTATCAGAAATCAAGTAGCAGTTCATCAGTAATTTCAAGTAAGCACAGTAATTAAGCAGCAATTAATTATTAATTAAATCGTACGGATACCTGGTTTAGTGAGGGTTGTCACATTCTCCCCCCGTTAGAAAAATTTCGTCCCGAAATTTTAAGTTCTGCTTGTAGAAGCAGGGTTCTTAGGAAATAAGTGGGGGTATTTCTCTTTCATTCGGTCCTCACGCTCCCAGGTGAATTCAGGACCATGGCGGGCATTCCAACGAACTTTGACGAGCTTGACACTGCTCCGGCGGGTCTTGTTCACTTTCCAATCCGTGACCTCAACAGGCTCTTCAACGAAGTGGAGCGTGTCGTCAACATGAATCTCGTCGGTAGGAATGACAACGGTATCTTGTGTTGGACTCTTCTTCAGATTGGATACATGAAATGTATCGTGAACTCCATTTAGCTCAGCAGGTAAGTCCAGCTTGTAAGCTACGGTCCCAATTCTTTCCAAATCCTGAACGGACCAATATATCGCGAATTCAACTTTCCACGCTTCCCAAAGCGTGCCACACCCTTCCAGGGTGATACCTTCAGCAAAACCATATCACCTACTTCAAACTCTAGAGGTTTCCTGCTTCGATCCGCGTAAGCTTTTTGACGGTCACGAGCCGCACTAATGCGATCTCGGATTTGTGCAATCTTATCCGTGGTTTCCTGGACTACATCAGGACCAACCAACTGTCTATCACCGGCGTCAGACCAACAGAGCGGTGATCTGCATTTGCGCCCATATAAAGCTTCGAATGGCGCGGCACCAATACTGGTGTGGTAGCTGTTGTTGTATGAAAACTCAACCAGAGGCAAATGCTTATCCCAGCTACCGCCCAAATCCATAACACATGCTCTCAGCATGTCCTCCAACGTCTGAATCGTCCGCTCGCTTTGACCGTCGGTCTGCGGGTGAAACGTGGTGCTCATATTCAACTTCGAGCCAAAAGCTTCTTGGAAGGATTGCCATATCCTTGACACGAACCTTCCGTCTGTATCGGAGATAATCGAGAGAGGTACTCCATGGCGTGTAACAATTTCTCTCATGTAAATTTCGGCCAATTTGCTCGTATTATCCTTTTCTCGGATAGGCAAGAAGTGTGCTGACTTCGTTAATCGATCCACTATCACCCAGATAGTGTCATGGCCTCTCGGCGTTCTTGGCAATTTCGTAATAAAATCCATGGAGATTTGTTCCCACTTCCACTTGGGAATCTCTGGTTGTTGCAGAAGTCCTGAAGGCTTCTGGTATTCCGCTTTAACCTTAGCGCAAGTTAAACATTTGCTCACATAAACAGCCACATCGCCTTTCATCCTAGGCCACCAATAATAATCTTTAAGATCCTGGTACATCTTATCCGCTCCAGGGTGGATAGAGTACCGCGACTTGTGAGCTTCATCAAAAATAACCTTCCTTAAACCTCCAAATAAAGGAACCCAAATCCTTTTCTCAAAACACAACGTTCCTTCCCTGTTGGGTACCAATAACTTCTCCATCCCACGGAGATATTCCACTTCAAGGTTTCTCTCCTTGAGAGCTTCTTTCTGCGCGGCACGAATGCGCAGAGGAAAATCGGTTCGAACAACCATCTCCAAAGCCCTAACTCTTATGGGCTTGATCCTCTCCTTTCGACTTAGGGCATCGGCGGCCACATTCGCCTTCCCTGGATGATACTTAATCTCGCAGTCGTAATCGTTCAACAGCTCTACCCATCGTCTTTGCCTCATATTCAACTCCTTCTGGTTGAATATATGCTGGAGGCTCTTGTGATCTGTGAAGATTGTGCACTTCGTACCATAAAAGTAGTGCCTCCAGATCTTTAATGCAAAAATCACTGCGCCAAGCTCTAAATCGTGTGTGGTATAGTTCTTTTCATGTACCTTCAACTGGCGTGACGCGTAGGCAATAACCTTTTGGCGTTGCATCAACACACAACCCAATCCTTGACGCGATGCGTCACAGTATACCACAAAATCATATGTACCCTCTGGTAGGGCTAAGATTGGCGCGTTGCAAAGCTTATCTTTCAATACCTGAAACGCTTCTTCCTGTTTGATTCCCCAATCAAACTTCTTGTCTTTCTGCGTGAGGAGCGTCAATGGTTGAGCGATCTTTGAAAAATTCTCAATGAATCTTCAGTAATAGCCAGCCAAACCCAAGAATTGCCGAATCTCGGTTGGCGTCTTTGGCGTTTCCCAATCCTTGATCACCTCGATCTTGGTTGGATCCACGTGGATTCCATCTCCATTTACCACGTGCCCAAGGAATTGCACTTCTCTTAGCCAAAACTCGCACTTAGAGAATTTGGCGTATAGCTGTTCCTTCTTTAGCAGCTCCAAAATGGCTCTTAAATGCTGCTCGTGCTCAGCCTTCGTCTTTGAGTAAATCAGAATATCATCGATGAATACAATCACGAACTTATCCAAGTACGGCTTACAAACTCGATTCATCAAATCCATGAACACTGCAGGTGCGTTTGTCAGACCAAACGGCATAACAAGAAACTCGTAGTGCCCATAACGAGTTCTGAAGGCTGTCTTTGGGATACTTTCTTCTTGTATCCTTAACTGATGGTATCCAGATCGCAAATCGATCTTTGAGTAAAAGCTTGAACCTTGAAGTTGGTCGAACAGATCATCAATCCTTGGCAGAGGATACCTATTCTTGATCGTCAGCTTGTTCAACTCTCTGTGGTCAATGCACATACGGAAACTACCGTCCTTCTTCTTGACAAACAAAACTGGAGCTCCCCAAGGCGAGAAGCTCGGTCGGATAAATCCCTTGTCTAACAACTCTTGAAGTTGTGTCGATAGTTCTTGCATCTCAGACGGAGCAAGTCTATGGTGCCTTAGCCACAGGCGCGGCGCCTGGAACTAAGTCAATGCGGAACTCCACTTGCCTTTGAGGCGGCAAGCCAGGCAAATCTTCTGGGAAGACTTCTGGGTACTCCCTCACGACAGGGATGTCTTCGATCTTCGGTTCTCCAACTTTCTTATCCACGATGTGTGCCAGAAAAGCAACACATCCTTTCTATAAACACTTTCTTGCTTTTAGGCAGCTAATAATCCTCAACGGCGTCTCACGCTACTCTCCGTGTACCACAATGGTCTCACCATCTTCGGTCGAGATACGAACGACCTTCTCATGACAAACTATCTCGGCCTTGTTACTCGATAACCAATCCATTCCTACTACCACGTCGAAGCTTCCCAACTGAACTGGTAGTAGATCTAGAGCGAACTCACGCTCTCCCAATTCAATCACACAACCCCTGACGACTTCATTGGCTTCTACTAACTTTCCATTTGCCAATTCGATCGAGTACGGAACATCTAATTTACTAGCGGCTAAACCAAGCATATTCTTAAATTCTAACAACACGAAGCTATAATCGGCGCCAGTATCAAATAAAATGGATGCATAGCGTTGGTTTACAGGGAACGTACCAGTGACAACATTGGGATCCTGGCGCGCTTCCCTTGCTTCTATGTTGAAAACCCTTCCGCGGGCTTGGTTTAATTCCGGGCAATTCCTCTTGTAATGCCCAAGGTCACCACAGTTAAAACATCCGGGTCTCTGCCCATTTCCACCACCGTTTCCAACTTGATTGTTTCTCTGGTTACGATTCATGGCGCCCGCTTGGTTTGCATTATTGACCCGATTCCCATCACCTCTGTTGTTCCCTTGGGGGCGATTTCCATTACCACCACGATTATTTCTATTCCCGAATCCTCCTTGGCCTCCCCGGCCAGCACTAGCCCAACAGGAATCCTTCAAGTGACCAGTCTTTCCACAAGCTTCACATACTTTTGGCCCGCATCGACCAGAGTGATGGCGTTGGCAAGAGTTACACTTGGGATGTGCACCCATATATCCCTTACCTTTCCTCCTACCACCAGTTGTATCCTGAACTGGCATACCTGATTCCCCTTTCTTAACCACCACCCCGGTGCCCTGCTTGAAGTTTGAAAACTTCCGCTTGTTCCCTCCTGATGACTCCACATGAGTCTCTTTCTTATTTGGCTCAACTTCATCAAACTTGTTCAAACGAATTGCCTCCTCTGTGAGAGCCACGCTCAAATCGATGGCTTCAGTGATAGTTGCAGGTTTGGAGGAGGTCACCATGCTTATGATTTGAGGAGCTAATCCCCAAATGAAACGTTCAATTCTCTTGAACTCAGGAGTGACCATGTAGGGTACCACATGCGACAAGTCGTGGAACCTCTGAACGTACTCGGCTATCTTTGGGCCTTCCATTTTCAAATGCCAGAACTCGGTCTCTAATCTCTGGATTTCAGCGCGGGAACAGTACTTTTTACGCATGAGTTCCTTCAGTTCGGTCCAGGTCAGCGCGTAAGCAGCAGCTTCTCCAAGTGTCTGTACTTGCAAGTTCCACCAGGATAGGGCTCCATCCAAAAATAGCCCCGAGATATAGGTGACTTGCTGATCCAATGCGCATTTGCTCATGCGAAGAACGGATTCTGTTTTCTCAGCCCAGCGGACAAAGGCGACAGCACCTCCTGTGCCATCAAAGTTTACGGGCTTGCAGTCCAAGAACTGCTTGTAGGTGCTACCATGAGGTGGATTGTTATTGTTGCCAGTGTTGCCAGAGTTGCTTCCACTCATTCCTCCTTGAGAGGCAGCATATTGAGCAATAGCAGCAGCAATGACTTGCTGTAGTTCGGCCTGAGTCGTAGGCATTTGCTGTTGTTGACGTCTTGGCGGCATCTTCTAAAGATGTGTTTACGTCGGTCAGGCCATAGTAAAGCGTACGTATATAGTAATAGTAATAGCACATAACATCTCATGTTATCAATATATCACAAATACTAATCACACAACATCCCATGTCACAAATATTATACACACAACATCCCATGTCATAAAAATATAAATAAGCAATCAAGCGAATCAAATATGATGAGAATACTGCGATTGCTATATATCGAGACCACGTAGTAAGTGTATCAGTACATCACTGTGTCATACAATCATCAATCAACTAGGGGCTACATCACCCCTGTCCAGAAACTATATAAAGTCAGTGTCAAATACATCAAATACATCAAATATATGTCAACAAAAGTCAGAATCTTCATGTAGTCTCCAAAAAGGCTGTGCAGTCAAAAGCAATCGCGGTCCTCTCACCAACGTCTACCCAAACAGTACTGATGAGCTCTATACAGATGGCGGTGGAGGAGGGGGAAAGTGAGTGTAAAACAAACGACGTAACTGGAGCCAGTCCTCCTCCATGGCTCTCTGAGTACGGATGAAAGAAGCGACCTGCTGCTCTAAAGCAAAGAGGCGTGCAGCATAATCTGGGGGTACAGGTTGAGAAGGCTGCAAAGGAGAGTGTGTCTGACCATGGCACGAACATGGTGGCAGCTGAGCTCTCTCAAGCTCCTGGATACGCTGCGTGTGTGACTCATGCTGAAAAACGAAAGACATCAAAACGTCCTCTATAGTGTGTCCCACATGGAACGGATGGTAAGGATCAGTAGGTGGCATGACAGGCGATGACGGCCAAAGGAATGGCGTACTGGTGGGATCAAAAGGTGCCACATGAAAAGGAGAGACAGGGGGTACAACAGGTGGAAACTGTGGCATAACAGGAACAGATGTCGGTATATGCCCAAAAGGATGGGCCGAAGAACCCTCTCCAGGTCTCGCTGGAGGTACAAACTGAGGAACCTGAAAAGAGAAATCAACATGTCGTGTATCCGTGTGGTGTGGGGGAATAGGTGGAACATCCTCATCAGCAGGAATCCACCCGTGCTGTGCGTGCTCGTCCGGTGGATCCATGTGTGCCGCGAACAGTGCATGCTCGGGCTCTAGTGGAACGGGATCAGGTGGGGGAGCAACAAAAGGATCAACGGGTGCAATGTGATCAACAGGATGGTCAACAGATATATCAGCAATAAGAGGTGGATCGACATGATCGGCAGCAATAACATGATCACCCTCCAGATGATCATCGACAGGCGGGTCAGCTAGAACAGGCTCAACAGGGATGCCAGCATGTACGGGGTCATGCTCAGGCATAGGGTCTAGAGCAGCTACCTGCTCAGGAGCCAAGGCAGGATCAGGGTCATCAAAAGCCATCTCGAAGTCGAACTCGGGGTCGATAGGATCGACTGGGTCAGCTGGATCCTCCATGGGCTGATCCATCGGTATGAACTCTATATCATGATCCGGGTCGAATCCCGGAGGAAAGATAGGATCAGAATCCTCTATGTCATCATGGTCAAACGCAAAGCTGGGAATAGGGGCAACAGAGGATGCCAGGTCGGGGTCCGAACCATGCAAAAAGTGCTGTGCGCTCAAAGGGTGGGAAGGTGCGGATGCCACAGACTCAAAGGAGTCTGGGACCGGAGAATGCGCAGGCGAATCCTCGGCAGGAGCATCAGCGATCATCAGAAGGTCGCCAGCAGGAAGGAGGGCCGCGTCCTGGATCTCATCCTCTAGAAGATCATCATCCTCTATGGGCTCATCGTCATACAGATCAATATCGCCGTCAGCCTCGGCGTCAAGAAGCAAATCATACGCATGATAAACGGCTAAGGGTATAGGTGCCGGAATCTCTACCAACGGTAGGTACTCAACGGGAGGGCCATCTGCAGGCTCATCAGCACCCTCAGGTAGTGCGAAGGGCTGAAAATCGTCCTCGTCAGTGCTGGTGTAGTCAGAAGTGTGCACCCCGTGCTCTGAGGATGGGAGGTCATCAGATACTACAGGTATGGGTCCGGTGGTGTCCGAATCGCCGGTACCGGGCGAGTCCATGAGTCTGTAACATAAACACAAATATGCACAAATAATCAGTCATACAATCAAGCAATCACATAAGTCACCAAGTAAGAATTCACATAATCCTCCTAGTCCCACTAGCCTCCCAGTCTCCTAGACTGACATTCCTAGTCCCACTAGCCAAATTCTTCCCAGTCTCTAAGACTGACATTCCTAGTCCCACAAGCCAAATTCCTTCCAGTCTCTAAGACTGCTCTATCATCCACCTCGACCTCCTAGATCGAGCCTCGGCCTCCATGACCGAGCCTCAACCTTCATGACTGAGCCTACTCTTCCTAGTCTCACTAGCCATCTACCTCGATCTCTAAGATCGAGCCTCAGCCTCCAAGACCGAGCCTCAGCCTCCAAGACTGAGCCTAAAACAATAAACATCTACCTCGATCTCTAAGATCGAGCCTCAGCCTCTTGGCTGAGCCTAAAAATAATAAAATGTGCTCAACATGTGTTTGTAAAAACGTTTTGGATCTGGACTTAAGTGGTATGCAGTAAAAATGTTTTCGTGAGAGCCCAAGTGATCATAGTCTAGACTCGAGAAGGAATCCTAGTTCGCTATGATCAGAGCTCTGATACCAAGCTGTCACACCCTGGCTTTGCGGAAGCGTGGTTAATTTGGTGTGACTTCTTAATACCATAGCTTAATCATAACAAAGCTATATGAAGTAAAAACATGCAAGATCATCCATTAAGTATTAAAAACCAAATACAATACCATTGTCTTAACAGGAAAACACCCTAGCAACCATAACATTATTCAACAAACAAACGAAACATAACACAGTTTAAGGGCTGTGACTTGTCCAGGAAAGAGTCACATTCCCTAAACCCCGGATGACCTCGGAAACTAGTGCAGCGGGAAAACGTGCCATACCGTGCCAGATCCTTTAATTCCCTGAAATACATGTAAGTTGAAAAATCAACAATAATGTTGAGCGAGTTCATGCGAAAGTGAGTAAATAAACCTTTGTATTTATCAAAATCCTGGTATGTAGCAAATAAGGAAAAAAAAGAGATCACCAATGGTTTGCAATGCCATTGATACGTGTGAAGTGCAAGTAGGAAGACTCAACCCTTGCGATTTTGCGTCGGGGCACAAAGTCACCCCGAGGTCCGTTATGCTGAACCTGGAGTTGGGCTCGCTACACCCAGATAGATCTACCGCTTACGTCCCTCGGTCCTACAATGAGGATTAATGGCCTCCAGTTCCCGCCTACCCACTCACATGATCTAAGTAGTAACCCTCCTTACGCTAACCATACCATGTAAAAAGTACTCGTAATCATAGTAACATGTATTTCACCCCCGCAGTTTAGAAAACCGAAAACAGTTAAGAGAAAAGGGGGACATGAACTCACAGTCGGTGCGTCTCTACCAAGTACTCCAAATCGGGCAGCTGTGCAACGACCTACATGTGCTAAATCTATTAGACGGGCGGCCGTGCCTTAGCTTTATAGTTTAAGTTTTTGGAAATAGTTAGACAACTATTCCGTGTTTACTTGGTAGTTACTCTCCTTCCCAAGGATGGGGGATTTAATACATGTGCGTTCGAATTATAACATTAAGTCTCACTTAATATATTTTTATTTCTAATTCCAAAATATAAATATTTTTTTCAAAAATATTGTATTTCCATTTCACATAATTTTCCCCAAATATAATACGTCGATAAAATACGCGTTCATGAATATTTCCGTATAATGCGTAAGTTACGTTTTATCATTCGTGCGGTAATAGTAATTACCGGTGTAACTTATATAATTATTGTAGAGGCGTTCGTATTATTTTGGATCTGTTAACGTTCGTAAATATTATTTTTACTCTAAAAATAATATTTATGTATTTTTCACAAAATAATCATAAACAGTGTGGTGAAAATATATTTACTAAATATATTTATTTATCACGTTTAGTTTTTGTGAAAATCCCACCTCCGAATATTTGTAAATAAAGTCGTGGCGAAATATATTTTGAAAACATGTCAAAAGTAATTCTAACACTTGTAGTGTAAATAATTCTAAGTGTTAGGTTTTTAGAAAAATTTCGCCAGAGTTTCCTCTGTAACTGGAGGTGGCCACGCTTTCAAGCGTATCATTTTCTTTTACAAAATCAATTTCAACAACTTCTTTATTCAATCCAACAACTTCCAACACATCAAACTAGTCGACAAGTATGTAAATCGCATAAATCACATGAACTTGTAGTTTTTCCGAAACTATAGTGTAAATCCCATCATATTTTGTGGATCTTTATATAAAGTAATTTGATCTCGTAAAAACCTCGTTTTTAGAGTAAATCCATCTTTACAACTTCTCGTCATCTTTTACAAAGATTGTTATTTTGTCGAAACTTTTCATTTCACAAGTGTTTACACACTTGTGGGTTATAAAAATCATACTTGTTAATGTAAGATCTATTTTTAGAAAACATGATTTTCTTTGACGCTTGGTCCTTTGAAAATACCACTTGCAGATACGTAGATCTGCTAGTTTTAAACACTATTTTACAAGTAAAACATTTTTACACAAGTTCATGATTCGCGTGTGGTAGAGTTTCACCCTTTAACCCTTGTTTCATTCAAAACAAGCTTATGTCAAGATCCATGACCTTAACCAAACCGGGTTAAATGATGATCCGAGCTACCACAACATAGATCGGGTCTAAATAACCACACAAAATCAATACTACAACATTTACACAACTAGTGATCTTTTAACCATCAATACTTGCATTTTTAGTAGACTTTAATGTTTCGTTTTGCAAGATTTCGAGTTTTAACCGTTACATAACATATTAACCACTTTAGAATAGTTCGAGAGAGTGTTTTAAGCATTATACCTCTAGCTCGAGGCTAGGGAAGAATCTATGCGAAAAAGAGGTGGATAAAAGCAAGAGAGAGTGGTCCTCCGAACTCCGAGTGCACCAAGCTTCCTATTACGTGATCCTTGAAGCTTGTATAACCTTGGAATGGAATGATCAAACTTGAAAGGTGGATGTGTGTGGATGTGTGTCTTCGGCCGAGAGGGGGCAAGGAAGGGAGAAAGAGAGTGAAACTTGGTTGTGGTTGTGAAGGTGATGTTGTGTTATGTTAGTTACTTATAGGCAATCTTCATGTTCATTAACCAAGGGTTACAATGTCATCAAGATATTAGACACTAATATTATTTTAATCAAACAAAGGACAAGGGTGTCCCCTCTAGTTTGGGGCCGGTTAGAGGGGGGGGGGGGGTTCTAGTCCATTTCCAACTAGAGGTTAAGTATATAGTTAGGTTAACTAAGTTAGATTTAGGGATTAACTTGGTTAGTTGCTTGTAGTGTTTTGATGCGGGTGTTAGGGTGTTCAGGGACCCTAACTGGCTCAGAAAAAGATCAATATTGTTAGTGTCAATATTTTTATGTTCCGGGTATAGTCCGGTTGTTCGGTTGGATAGTAATCCGTTAAAGCGCTTAACAAAGCTTTTAAGTGTCGTAAATACCATTTTTAGCGACACAACTTATTCCTGACACTTTGGAAAGTGTCTAGTAATATTTTTCTCATGTTTTGGCACTTTATTAGCTAGCCAGAAGCTGAAATGTTAATTAAAGTGCTGTGTTTTGTGCTCAGTGTATGTTTTAGGCACATCCGATCTCTGTATCTTATTCCTAGAGACGCAGTTCTACAACCCTTGTATCCCTACACTCACTATGGGTGTAGTAAAATATTTCTGGCTCATACAGGCCTTAGAGGCATTATCTGCCTGATGCTGGCTTTATCAGCATGTTCAATAGGTTATCCGTTCATGGTGCTACTGTGCTTTTGTGCATCATGTTTGTCACTAGAGTTCAGCCTGTAAATAATGTAGTGACAGTATGTAAGGTATGATGCAGGAATATACAAGTATCAGAAATCAAGTAGCAGTTCATCAGTAATTTCAAGTAAGCACATTAATTAAGCAGCAATTAATTATTAATTAAATCGTACGGATACCTGGTTTAGTGAGGGTTGTCACATAATGGCCTTAAGTTCTACCTACCCACTCACATGATCTAAGTAGTATAAACCCTCCTTAAGCTAATCATACCATGTAAGTAATGTCTGTAATAATTGTAACATGTATTTCACCCCCGAAGTATAAAACTGAAAACAGTAAAGAGAAAAGGGGGACATGAACTCACAGTATTGCGTCTTCAGTATGTGTAACCCAAGTCTCTTCAGCCAACACGACTACCTACAGTGTACTAACGTCTATTAGACGAACAGGTCGTGCCTTGTCTTAGTATTTGTGTCTTTGGGTTACGTTTCTGTTATTATTCCAAGTTATAATAATTATATTTAGTTTTGGAATAACTGTTTATGCAGTATCTCTGTATTAATACTTCTTAAGTGTTTTAACTTCGTATTTTCCTTCCCAAGGATGGGGGTATCTCATACATATACATTTGTAATATCCGGAAAATATATTTTAAGTCTCACTTAGAAAAATATATTTAATTTACTTGTCTAAAACATCTCAATTCCAAAATATATATATTTTCCCAAAAATATTATATTTTACTCATACATCTTCCAAAATAATACTTTATCAAAATATACGCATGGGAGTATTTTCCGAAATATACATAAGTTACGTTTTAGCGTGTCGTAAGGCAACAATACTTGTGTAACTTAAATATTTATTTTGTGAGAGCGTTGGTATTATTTTGGAGTCGTAATTTCATGGTATCATAAGTTATATTATTTTTACCTTAAAAATAATATAACTAGTTTACAAAACAAGCAAATATTCACACAAGAGTTTTAGTATAAAATATATATTCTAGATATATATTTATTAAGTTTTATTTACGAAAATCAACCTCCGATACTTGGTAAATTTTTGAAATAAAATCATGGCGAAGTTTATTTCTGAAAACAAGGTTAGAAATATATTTGTAAACATTTACTAGAAAAATATTTTCTAAGTGTTGTAATTCTAGAAAAATTTCGCCAGAGTTTCCTTTGTAAATGGAGGTGTCCATGCTTATTAGCGTATCATTTTCTTTTGTAAAATCATTCAAGCAATCGTCAATAAACCAACACAAAATCTCTATTCACCAAACTTGACAAAAATCAACATGAACCATAAACTTATGAACTTGAAAGTTTGTAAAAATATGTAGTAACTTACTAACATAATTAGTAAGTCTTGTTAGCTTTAAAAATGTGATTAGTTTCTTAAAAACTTTATTTTTAAAGAATGTGTATTTTCACAACTTCTAGTCATGATTTCCAAAAATATTTCCTTGTGAAATTTTCTTGTTACACAAGTGTTTATACACTTGTTTACTTACTAAAAATGTGTTTACTTCATGTAATATCCAAGTTTTAACAAAACTTGTTCCTTTCACTTGGTTCTTTCGAAAAACCGCTCATAGATCTTTAGATCTACAAGTTTATAACTTTATTTTTCTAGAAAACTTTCATTTATTCAAGTTCAAAGCTTATGTATGGATGGTTTCATCATCCTTCTTATCTTTAACCTTCACATCTTGCTAGTTCATGTCTTTAAACATGATCTAGCAAGTCTAGATGTTGAACCATCTTTCTTTTACTAACAAACATCATCCAACAATCATAACAACTCAAGAACAACATGATTTTGACATCATTCTAACACTACTTCATCTTTAATCCATTCTTTATCCTTTATGTTTCAAGACTTTAATTATGTTCTTTGAAGTTTCTTAATATTTATCATTCTTTCAACTATTAACCACCAAAAATAAGAACAAGATGATGATTTAAAGCACTTACTACTAGCACAAGGCTAGGGAAGTTTCGAAGCGTAAAAGTGGTGGATAAAAGAAAACGAGAGTGGTCCTTGACAATCCGTGAGCTCCACACTTCGTGATTCACCTTGGTGCACCTTGGAGTGAACTTGGAATGAATGAGTGAAAACCAAAAATGAGGGTGGTGCAAGAGGGGGTGCTCGGCCGAAGCTTGTAGAGAGGGAGAGAGAGTGACGATGGAGTTGTGGTGTGAATGATGAAGATGAGTTGAATTAGGGACTTGTGGATTTATAGAAAATCCTCCAACATTTTATTGCCCTCTAGTCCATGTGTTCTCTAGATACTTAACATAATCTTATTTTTAAATCAAAGAAATCAAGGGGGTGTCCCACTAATCCATAACCGGTTGGGGGGGGGGGGTTGGTCTAGTTGTGTTGCAATGGTAAGTAACTAAGTTAGTTAGAAGGTTAAGGGTTTAGTTAGTGCTTAATGTGTGTTATGTAATATATAGTGTGTTAGGGTGTTCCGGGACCCTAACTAGCTCAGAAAAGTAAAAACAATGTGTTTGGCAATATTTTTGTGTTCCGGGTAAAGTCCGGTTGTTCGGTTGGGTGTTGTTCCGTTAAAGTGCTAAATAAATCTTTAAAGTGTCTTTTATGTTATTTTTAGTGACACATTTAATTCCCAACACTTTGGAAAGTATCTAGGACTATTTTGCCAAGTTTTTGCACGTTACTAGCATTATTAAATGCTGAATTTTGTTTATTAAGTGCAGAATTTTGCACTTAGAGTGTATTTTAGGCACTTCCCGGCACTTTAACTATCACCTAGCGACGCAGTTTTATGGTCCTCACTTCCCTACACACTACCCTAGTGTGATACTTTATTTCTGGCTTATACTGGTGATGTGTGTTGGTGTATATATAATTTAGATGTATAATTAAGCCCTTTTTACACCTTTAGCCAAGTTTTAAATTTATAAAAACACGATATTTACTAACACTAAACACACATATGGGCAAGTGCACCCATCGTGGACGTAGTATAGTGTTGGTAAGATACCGAGGTCGTCCAAGGACACAAGAGCTTTTAATACCGGTTTATCCTCAACGTCTAATCAAATCAAAAAGTGAGAAAAATGTTTTTAAACTAAGAAAATAAAAACTAACTAAATGCTGAAAAATAAAATAAAAATAAAAACAGATAGACAAGATGAATCACTTGGATCCGACTCGTGTATTAGTATAACCTTTGATTATTTTCGCACTTTTGCACTTGTTTAAGAGATTATCTTAGTTATTGTAGTAGGCCCCTCTTTTGAAGGTGACGTTACCCTCAACCCAGTAGTTTGAGTCAGCAAGGATACAATCCTAAAGGGTCGGATTATTGGAAGATAATAAATTAAGTTATTAATGCAAATTATGGTAGGCCCCGCTTTTGGCGGTGACGTTACCCTCGGCTAAGTAGTCTGAGTCAGCAGGGATACAGTCCTAAATAGTCGGGTTATAGTATTAATAGTAGTTAACTTATGAGGAGGTCAAAGAGTTTGGATCCCCGCCATCCAATACCTATGGGCATTGAAGGAGATCCTACTAAATTTGACCCAGGTCCCTTGCAGGACCTCTAAACGTTGAACAAGGGCAAGACCCTTACCAAACCGTTCCCTTAACCCCCGACCAGGTAGCCAACATACCTCCATATAGACCGTGGAGATATGAATGGTGAAAATCTTTTATTTTATATAGACAGTAAAATAATGCCAAGACACCACGGACAAACGATAAGGAAAGATCACCTTCAACATAAGCAACTAGTTATTAAAGTCATCAATACAAAACCAAATAAAAAGTGCAAAAGATTAAAAATAAAAAGTATTATACTAAACACTTGTCTTCACCAAGTGATGTAAGAGACTTAGGCAAACATGGCCTTGATTGTCAAGAACTCTTACAATCAATCTTGGATCCCGAGACGACTCACACAGTCTACGATGGACAATGGATGATGGTGGTGGATGATGGTGTTATGGTGGTGGTGGGTGGTGGATGAAGTGTGAGAGAGGTGGTGTGCCAAGGGATGAGATGGAATGAAACCAAGCACCCCTATTTATAGGCTGAACAGAAGGCTGGGCACGGCCCCGTGTCCGCTGGACACGCCCCCGTGCCCGTATGACACTCTCTCTCCTCATTAATTGTAATTTGCAATTACAATTAATGCGCCTGCTGTACTTTCACCACGCCCCCGTGCTCACTGGACACGGCCCCGTGGTGGGCAATGGAAGCTTCTACCAGTTTGTCTTTTATGCTGCTTCTTGGGCACGGCCCCGTGCTGGCTGAGCACGGGGCGTGTTCAGGCTTCTGTTTTCTCTTTTTTTCTTTGGAGGATGCCGTTGAGGGTCCGGGCAGTCTTCTTTTATTCCTTTCCTTGTATTTATGCTAGAATTAGTTGTCTTTTTGTTTCTTTTGTGAATTTGAGCTCATTTCATCCTGAAAATACAAAAGGAAGACAAAAACACTCTTTTTCCAATATTAGTACTTAAAAAGGGTTAGTTTTATGCCTTAATTGATGTGATTTATATGTTGCATTTTACACACATCAAATACCCCCACACTTGAATTTTTGCTTTTCCTCAAGCAAAACTCTTTAAAATGTGGCTTACACTCCCAAATGGAATAGGTAGAAGAGAAAGTTTTTGGCTTGTCATAGAGTGTCGGGAATCCAAGATCTTTTTAGGTTTTATTTTTATTTATTCACAATTTTATTCGTTATGATTTATTGAGAACGTCTCATAGGATAAATTACTTATTTGGGCATAACATGCCTTTTTTAAAATTCTATTTATATACAAGTTCACATACCTCACGGGATAAATCACTCAACACTCGGCCGTAGGTATATTTTTAGTGAATCACTCGAAAGCAGCATGGAACTCACACCTTCCATAGGCTTGCTAAGCAATCAATCCTCCTCCTTTTTAACTTTTTACCTTTGTAAATATCAATAGGACTTTTTGGGTGAAGGGTTAGGCTTGGGCTAAAGGTGGGTGGTTGGGTTAGTGGTTAGTAAAAGGGCGAAAAGCGTAAAAAGCGTCGGTTTTCGAAAAAAAAAATTTAGTGACTTTTTATTTTGAAGTATTCCTCCAAACAAGCTTTTGTTTGTATAGCTTTGTTTGTTTTTAACTTCATCATCATATATATATATATATATATATATTTTAGTCACATAAAAGAACGAGTTTGCGAAAAACCGAGCTTTGTTACTAAAATAAGGGGTGAAAAATAAAAAGGTTTTTGGTGGGTAAAAAGGTTTTTAGGGTAATGAAATGAAAGGTTTAGGCTCAAAGGGGTTAACTAGGGGGATTTTGGGTAGGTGGTAAAAAAATTGAAAAATAATGGTGTAGAAAGAAAAATGGTTAGTCCTAATGCCTCCATCATTTACTTACTTGGGTTTAAGTTGGTAAGGACCGGGAATGAATCGTCGTGGCAAGTTCTAGAGTTGTAAGAACCAAGCGGCTATTCACACAAGAAACGAAAAATGAGCATTTAGTCTAAAGATGTAAATTTGTATGCTCAATAAAGGCTCAAAACTCACTTTTGTGGGAATGGGTTTTTAATGTGATCAAGTATATATAATTAAATTTTAACTAGACTTGTTATGCCGTTTCGTAATTTTCTTATGTTGGTTCTTGTATCACGACGCTTTCGGTTGTAAATTTTATAAAAATATAACCTTATTGATCTTGTGATTCCTATCTTAAACTTTAGACAAGTAAAAATGAAAGGATTTTTGAAAAAAATTGGGTGTTTAGCGGTTCCAATAGAGTTTTGTGTAAGGCTTGTTGTTAGGACTTGCAAAATTTCAAAGTGTTAGCTTCCCCCCACACTTAAATTACACATTGTCCTCAATGTGTCCCAAAAATAAATTTTTAGGTTGATTGGATGTGTGGTGTGGTGTTAAAAAGCAAAGATTTATGTTACTGGCAGCCTGGACACGGCCCCGTAGTGACCGGGCACGGCCCCGTGGTCAGGTGCCAGTAACAGAAATTAAAGAAATGAGACAGAAGCCTGAACACGGGGGCGTGTCCATTGAACACGGCCCGTGTCCAGTTACCTGAACTGGGCGTTTTTCTGCAGATGGTTCAGCACGGGGCCGTGTTGGTTAGGCACGGCCCGTGTTGAGCCTTCTGTGATGGAGATTTGTGTTGGGTTGCTTTGTTCTTTGTGCATGGGGCCATTTTTCTCATTCCCTCTTTCATCCATTACCACCATGAGTGTGTTTTATTCCTGCAAATTAAAACTAAAAGATTAAACTAAACTAAGGATAGTTCCACGGAATGCCTCCGTGGTGCGCCACGTTTATAAGGGTCCTTGGCTAGACCCGATGCGAGGTTATATGTTTTCTGAGTGGGATGCTTGGCGTCCCATGTTACACCGTCGGAGAGCAGCATCCAAGCTCGAATCAATAACCTTCATGTAGTTGACCGGGTCGTCGTCCTCTATTCTTTTCCCGACTCCGAATTTTACTTCATCATCCCCATATCTCAAAGTGAGTGTTCCGTCATTCATATCTACCACCGCTTGGGCGGTGGCAATAAAGGGTCTTCCTAGTATGAGGGGAACCTCGGTGTCTTCTTCCATATCTAGTATGACAAAGTCGGCTGGATAGACGAATCTGCTTACCTTTACCAAAACGTTTTCGATGACACCCTGTGGAAATTTGACGGAGCGATCAGCGAGTTGTATGCTCATTTTTGTGGGACTCGTGGTTCCCAAGCCGAGTCTTTTAAACATAGATGAGGGCATGAGGTTAATGCTAGCCCCAAGGTCGGCTATAGCATTACGAACGGGGGATTCCCCTATTGAACAGGGAATCGTGAAGCTTCCGGGGTCGATTTTCTTTTGGGAAAGTTTATTGAGTACGAGTGCAGAGCATTCTTCGCCTAAATTGACTAACTGCAAATTTTCAATTTTCTTTTTATGTGTAAGGAAGTCCCTCATGAATTTAGAGTATTTGGGCATTTGTGTTAGGACCTCGATAAAAGGAATATTAACATGCAATTGTTTTAACAGACTTTCGAACTTTGCGAATTGCTCATTGGTCTTTTGACGAATTAACCTACCGGGGTATGGAACTCGAGGAGCCTTGGTAGGTTCTGGTGACGGAGGGGAGTTCTTCTCTTGCAGAGGTGTGGGTATTGTTTCTTCAGTTGGCGGTGGCGCTTCTGCAGGCCCTACGGTGCGGTTTCGTAGCGTGATGAGGTGAACTTGCGCTTTTGGGTTTGTTTCGGTATTACTAGGTAATGCGCCTTGCGGTCTCTCGGCAAAATTTTGAGCTATTTGATTTAATTGTTTTTCTATGTTTTGAATGCTAGCTTGTTGATTTCTAAAATTTGATTCTAATTGTAGAAATCTTTCCGAGTTTTTCTTTTCAGTGTCGGAGATGAGGCGAGATATAGTATCTTCGAGCCTTTCTCGTCCACTTTGTTGTTGAGTGAAATTTTGTGACTCATTTCTTGGTTGTTGAAAGTTTGTTCGTTGGGTTTGTTGGCTATTACTATTGCCGGGTTCCCTCCAACCAAGGTTTGGGTGGTTTCGCCATCCTTGGTTGTAAGTTCCCGTTGGGGGACCCGACGGCCTAGGTCTATTATCAATGTAGTTTACCATTTCTTGTTGATCGTCCGTTTCTTTCATACAACTCCAATTTTCATGTGACCCACCACACCCTTCACAAGCCATAACCGAGACTGTTTTTGTCATTTCCAATTTTTTTATCTTTGAAGAAAGGGCCTCGATTTGGGCTTGTAAAGAAGTGCTTTCATCAACCTTATGGGCGCCCGGGGCAATAGATTTATTCCCCCGGGGGGTGTGCCATTGAAAATTGGTTTGAGCAATTTCCTCAATTTGATTATATATTTCGTGTGGGCGTCGATTACCTAAAAGTCCCCCGGAGCTAGAATCAAGTGTCTGCCTTGTGTGTGGCAACAATCCATTATAGAAAGTGGATACTTGTTGCCATATCGCAAGGCCGTGATGCGGACACTTGCGTAATAACTCCTTAAACCTTTCCCAAGTTTCATATAAGGATTCCCCGTCCTCTTGTGAATATGTATTAATTTCAGTCATTAATTTAGCAGTTTTAGCGGGAGGGAAATACTTATATAGAAATTTTTGGGCTAGTTCATCCCAGGTGTTTACCGATCCAGCTGGGAGGGCGTTGAGCCAAGCTTTCGCTCGGTCTTTTAGTGAGAAAGGAAACATACGGAGGCGGATGGCGTCATTTGATGCTCCGTTGATCCGAAAGGTATCACATATTTCTAAGAAATTGGTGATATGTAGATGGGGATCCTCGTCCGCAAGCCCGTGGAAGGTTGCGGAGTTTTGGAGCATTTGTATCAAATGCGGCCGAAGTTCGAAGTTATTAGCTTCGACATTCGGAGCATTGATAGCGGTGCCTAGGTTACCTACGGTAGGTCGTAGATAATCCATAAGGGTACGTTGGTCCGCCATTGGAGGTGGATCACCCGAAACCTTCTCTTGGTTTTTAGCTTTTAACCTTTTTGTGAGAAAGCGTTCGGGTTCTTCTAGTGGTTCTTTTATGTCCTTATTGGAACTGGAGCTCATACACTACGTAAGGTTGACGTCGGGTTCCAAGTCCTGCAATAAAAACAGAAAAGAATGTTGGTCAGAAGGTTCACCACGGCCCCGTGTTCAGCGAACACGGCCCGTGGTCGGAGTTTCAGTTAATATTTTCCAGACCCCAGTTACTGGAAGTTGGACACGGCCCCGTGTTGCACCGACACGGCCCCGTGGTTAGCCTTCTGTAACTTGGAAAACTAAAAACTGCCAGTAACGACGCTGGGCACGGCCCGTGTCCGACCAGGCACGGCCCGTGCTGAGCTCTGCAGCAGCTGAAAAACTAAGAAAAATCCTAAAAAATAAAAAGAAAAATAAAAATATGATTAGGCCGTTGATTCCTAACTTTCTTAAAATCCTTGTGTCCCCGGCAACGGCGCCAAAAACTTGATGTGTGTTGGTGTATATATAATTTAGATGTATAATTAAGCCCTTTTTACACCTTTAGCCAAGTTTTAAATTTATAAAAACACGATATTTACTAACACTAAACACACATATGGGCAATTGCACCCATCGTGGACGTAGTATAGTGTTGGTAAGATACCGAGGTCGTCCAAGGACACAAGAGCTTTTAATACCGGTTTATCCTCAACGTCTAATCAAATCAAAAAGTGAGAAAAATGTTTTTAAACTAAGAAAATAAAAACTAACTAAATGCTGAAAAATAAAATAAAAATAAAAACAGATAGACAAGATGAATCACTTGGATCCGACTCGTGTATTAGTATAACCTTTGATTATTTTCGCACTTTTGCACTTGTTTAAGAGATTATCTTAGTTATTGTAGTAGGCTCCTCTTTTGAAGGCGACGTTACCCTCAACCCAGTAGTTTGAGTCAGCAAGGATACAATCCTAAAGGGTCGGATTATTGGAAGATAATGAATTAAGTTATTAATGCAAATTATGGTAGGCCCCGCTTTTGGCGGTGACGTTACCCTCGGCTAAGTAGTCTGAGTCAGCAGGGATACAGTCCTAAATAGTTGGGTTATAGTATTAATAGTAGTTAACTTATGAGGGGGTCAAAGAGTTTGGATCCCCGCCATCCAATACCTATGGGCATTGAAGGAGATCCTACTAAATTTGACCCAGGTCCCTTGCAGGACCTCTAAACGCTGAACAAGGGCAAGACCCTTACCAAACCGTTCCCTTAACCCCCGACCAGGTAGCCAACATACCTCCATATAGACCGTGGAGATATGAATGGTGAAAATCTTTTATTTTATATAGACAGTAAAATAATGCCAAGACACAACGGACAAACGATAAGGAAAGATCACCTTCAACATAAGCAACTAGTTATTAAAGTCATCAATACAAAACCAAATAAAAAGTGCAAAAGATTAAAAATAAAAAGTATTATACTAAACACTTGTCTTCACCAAGTGATGTAAGAGACTTAGGCAAACATGGCCTTGATTGTCAAGAACTCTTACGATCAATCTTGGATCCCGAGACGACTCACACACTCTACGATGGACAATGGATGATGGTGGTGGATGATGGTGTTATGGTGGTGGTGGGTGGTGGATGAAGTGTGAGAGAGGTGGTGTGCCAAGGGATGAGATGGAATGAAACCAAGCACCCCTATTTATAGGCTGAATAGAAGGCTGGGCACGGCCCCGTGTCCGCTGGACACGCCCCCGTGCCCGTATGACACTCTCTCTCCTCATTAATTGTAATTCACAATTACAATTAATGCGCCTGCTGTACTTTCACCACGCCCCCGTGCTCACTGGACACGGCCCCGTGGTGGGCAATGGAAGCTTCTACCAGTTTGTCTTTTATGTTGCTTCTTGGGCACGGCCCCGTGGTGGCTGAGCACGGGGCGTGTTCAGGCTTCTGTTTTCTCTTTTTTTCTTTGGAGGATGCCGTTGAGGGTCCGGGCAGTCTTCTTTTATTCCTTTCCTTGTATTTATGCTAGAATTAGTTGTCTTTTTGTTTTTTTTTGTGAATTTGAGCTCATTTCATCCTGAAAATACAAAAGGAAGACAAAAACACTCTTTTTCCAACATTAGTACTTAAAAAGGGTTAGTTTTATGCCTTAATTGATGTGATTTATATGTTGCATTTTACACACATCAACTGGCCTCAAAATACTGTATGTCTATGTGCTGGCATTGTCAGCATGTCTCTGGGTTATCCGCTCACTGTGCTAATTGTGCTTTGTGCATCAAATATATCACTAAAGTTTGTATGTAATGAATGTAGTGACAATATGAAATGTGATGCTTGTGTATGTAACATAAATCAGCAATCAGTTTAAATTAACAGTTGTAATTAAGCACAGTCATTATGCATAAATCAATATTAATTAAATGTACGGATGCATGCAAATTTGACAGTTGTCACATATTACGTGCCTCCTTTCCCCTCAAAACATCATTTTCTTTGTTTACTATATTATATATTTTTCAGCTAAACACAACTGCTAATGGATGGATTGGATTAGTATAAATGATTGGATTAGTTTTTTTTCCATAGTAATAGAGGCCCATGTTAATATTTTAGTGTAATCGGGATTGACTTGGTGATCAAAGCGAATAATAATACACATCAAGCAAGTTAGGAGGTGCAGGAGTGCACACTTTTTTGAGTTATTATAATTCGAAGTGTACGGGCGGAGCCCGTACTTTACGGGGGATCCAAGGGGGTAACGCCCCCTTGGCGGGGGTCCGGGGGCAGCACCCCTGGGAGCAGGGTCCAAAGGGCGACAGCCCCTGACAGGGTCCGAAAATTCTATTTTCAGGAAAATACCATAATTTATGGAAAATACCATAATTTCGAAAATACCATAATTTTAATAAAATTGCATCAAAAAAAAATTATTTTCTGGAAAATACCATAATTTAGAAACTTCAAAATTATGGCAGTTTTTGGCAGTTATGTCTTAAACTTTGAGATAACTACCTAATGGCAGTTCATCATACCCAACCCCAAATTCGTAGACAGTTTTTTGGTCACAACTTCTTATGGTTCAGACAATTTTCGCATACACACGTACCCTAGTTCTATTTCTCGAAAATCAGAGTTGTATCCGATTAAATTATTCTGGTGAACCACCGAAATAATTTGATCTGGGAGTGACTACACGCCTCTCTGATCATCCGGTAATCTGAAAATTCCCAACAAAGACCAAATTAATTTTTGTGAAGATGGTAAGCGGATCGATGAACGATATGGCAAGTGTGCAGTCCTTAACCATAATATGTGCAGTCCTTAGCCAAACATATGTGCAAATGACTCTATACCAAAGTGCAAATGACCAAACATGAATGCAGTTTGCACATATTATGGTCACAGTCATCTTCAAAAGTGCAGTCCTTGGCCAAACATAAGTGTGGTGACCAAAATACCCCTGCAACATCAAAATTAATATGCACAGCTGTGTAATTACCAAAATACCCATGTAGCATCAAAACTAATATGCACATCTGTATATTTACCAAAATACCTCCGCAGCATCAAACTAATATGCACAACTGTATTATTACCAAAATACCCCTGCAGCATCAAAACTAATATGCATTGTTGTATAATTACCAAAATACCCCTGCAACACCAAAACTAATATGCACTGCTGTATAATTACCAAAATACCCCTGCTAATACATTAATTTACTAAAACATTACATAAAACATTAAGTCATAACA
This sequence comes from Helianthus annuus, assembly GCF_002127325.2. NCBI lineage: Eukaryota > Viridiplantae > Streptophyta > Magnoliopsida > Asterales > Asteraceae > Helianthus > Helianthus annuus. Next base: position 123,626,713 of record NC_035437.2, read on the forward strand.
TAGAGTCACTACATAACATTAAGCCTAAATGATTCTTGTCCAAAACAGGCAATACAAAACATCAAATTGTCCGAACACAAGTCAAACTTTGACCAACTAAGTATAACCTTCAATGTTGCCCTTCCCTCGTGGTCTTCCTCTTTTAGTTGACTGTTTACTTCCTCTTTGAGTGGTCTGTTGGGTTGACTGCTTAGTTGATTGTTGGGTTGACTGCTGAGTTAACCTTTTGTTCTTTTTGTTCCCCTTTTGTCTTTTTGATCCAGGTTTAGCTGCATCCAACAAAAATACACTACTTAGCATAATTTGACATATAAAACAACTGAGATAAAACACTAAACGTCATAAATATCCATCTGCATTCATGTTTCCCTTTTCACTACATTTTCTCTTATTATGACCTCTTGCTCCACAAATGCCACATGTTATTATAACCCCATGCTTAGTTAATTTTCTTGGCCTTTTTGGATCCTCACGAGGGTCTTTCTTTCTGTTCTTCTTAGGCCTACCAGGAGCAACTTTTATTGGAGGTTGATCCATTGGATAATCAATCTTGGGCCAATACTTTTCACTAGGCAATGGAGGGATTGTGAAGTCATAAATCTTCATGTATGTTTCCTTGTGGTAACACTAATCCACAAAGTCTTCTGCATTCTTATGTAAAAACCCAGCCACATCACACACATTCTTACCTTGAATACGAGAGATTAGGGCTTCATTCTTATACCTTCAATGTCTCTGTGTTCATTGCTTAGGTTTAGATCATTGTTATGAGCAATGCAAGGTTTTTATATAGAGATATAGTGCCATGAATTCGCCATGTCACCGTGTCCACATAAGCTAGGTTGTGACACGTATGATTAGAAACTAACCTTGTTAGTAATGAGTTAACAAAGTGGTGCCGGTACAAACTAAAAGTCAAGTTGGAGGTGCCGGGTGTCAAAGTATTAGTTGGGGGTGGCAATGGCCAAAAGCTGATAATTAAAAGATGACAAAATCTAAGAACCTTAGAAGAAAATACCTTTGTTTAGGTGGCGAGTTTGAAGCTATCATTTCTTCTTTTTTGTTTTTAAACTTTTATAACTGAAGTAGCAAAACAAATCATTCATATAAGTATGTAACTTTAGTGATAAAAACCAAATATGTTACGGTTTAACCCATAAACAAAAATCGGAATTTGAATTATTTCTTTTAAGTTGTTATTTGAACCTAACAAAAATCTATACTTATTTTACAACAAAAATAACATGTTATTTTTGTACAAGAAACTAAGGTCATTGACTATACTATAATAGAGTAATTTCGATACACTTATAGAGTAATTATGATATTCTACAATATTACCCTACAAGATTAAAATTATCTTATAAGATCAAAATTACATACAAGATCATTTGTAGCGTAATTATGATACTCTACAAAATTATCAAAATTAGCCTACTAGAACATTTTACAAAATTACCCTACAAAAGCATTTTACAAAATTACTCTACAATATCAGAATTACCCTAAAAGATCATTTGTAAGGTAATTTTATATGAATAAATAGTTAAGAAAATGTTAACGCGTTTTTTACTTTTTAACTCTATTCGGTTTTGTATGATTAGGGGTATTTGATGTTTTGTGTGCTATAATAATGATGATCGGTCAATATTATCGTCACCATCATCAGCCATCCAAACACCCCCTATCAACCCTAGTTGCGAGCACCAAACCCTAAACGTCAAAATTCAACCACCGCTCTGCAGATTCTTCCTTCAGGAGATCGATTCTAACGAAGGTAACCAAATTTCCACCACCAATGCCTTTAATTTCATTACTATCATAAGGTGTTGTTTCAACCCCTATGTTTAATCGATGCACATCGATTCTATAGCTCACTGAGTGTTTTCTGTTTACTGAACGAGATACATGTATGTGATAACTGTTGATTATGTGGTGTGTTTGTTTGTATATATTAACTGTAAAAATAAATTATGTTACATGTTATAACATACCTTTGATGAAGATTGAACACATGATGTGATATTTCTTTCAGTGTTAACTGTTCGGTCATGGCTATAAGACTTTACAAATTTCACTTTTGGATTTTCAATCAGAATCTTTTTTTTTTTTTTTTTTTACCAAAAGTATATCTTGAGCTAAAGAAGGTGTGTTTTAAAGTCCTTGTCAATGTAGAGCTGAAGTTGATGCAATACTTGAGCTGAAATCGGTATTTTACGTTCAAGTTTAATGATTGTATTTTCAAATGTTCTATATTTTGCTGTCTAGTGGGTTGTTTAGTTGTTTAGCTAAAACCATAGTTGTGAAAGGTGTAAGGCGGAAAGGGTGAACGAGGGCTCGAGTATCATTTTTTTGGGGTGTTAGACATGTCTTAGGCTTGTTTAGAGCTAAGTTAGGATGGTTCCAGACCATATTTGGATGTTTCAGATCAGTTCACCAAGATTTTGTAGCGTTTTCCCAGAATATTCAGGATGTGACCGGAATCTAACTAGATTATGGCTGGAATCTCACTCGAAGGTCGCCGCAGTGCCTGGTTGGTAACAAGGCGTTTCCCTTGCCCCCGGCCTCGCCTGAGGGCTTCGGTGCACGTCTGTAGGGCTTTTGACAACAGATGCTAAAACCACTTCAACCAATATGACCAGTGGCTGTTATGTATATGTTTATAATAGCATTTGTTTGGATTCTTAAGATCTTTCCTTCATTATATGCCCATTGGCTTTTAGAACCAATCTATATAGTCAAATGCCAGCTAACTCAGGTGAGATGATGCCTAGGCGCCTTGAACACACGCAACGCGACAAATTTTATCAAGCGCATGTGAGGGGCGTGAATGAAGGAGATTCAAAAGATGGAAACGAATATTCAAAAGCTAGAAACAAAGTTGTAGATAAAGACAATGAGGAGAGAGAAACGTGTTTAGCTGTGACTTTAGACGGATTAGCGGTTTCAGTTTTTTTCTTAAATATCTACTTTTAAAGAAAGATATTAATTACTATTATTATTATTATTATTATTATTGTTGTTGTTGTTGCAACTTTTACAAGACATTAGCGTGTTAATGTAAGGTAAAACTAATATTTAATTATTTACTTATTGTGTTTATTGTTATTTATTATAAATTCTGTGCTTAAGTTGGATGGTATTTCTTGGTATATTAGATTTGTTTTTATTTTTATGTAGAATAGTATTAAAGTATTAATTTTCCATGTCTATTATGTTTTTATGTATGCGCGCGTGTCTCTTTCTCTCTCTATATGTGTGTGTGTGTGTATAATATATATCTATTGCTCTCTGTTTTGTCTCGGTTGTGCATGTTATCTGCACCTAGACCACATGTGAGCTCTTTGCACTTTGAGTGCGTTGTGCCTTTGGCTACTTAGGATATATAACACAGGAATATCAGGAAAACAGGTGAATTTGGTTAAGATGGTACTGTCATACATGGTTTTACAGAGGGGTTTAATTATATAATGTTCCTTGTAAATAACTTTTGATCTTATTTTCTATTAATACATACTTAATGCACTGCTCATAATGTTTGTTACAGAAAAAGAGCTAACATATATCCATCTTTTTTAATCAGATTTGAACTCCTATAAACAATGACTGCTGAGGGGGCCTCTGATTCTTCGGGTCCTCGTTATGCTCCACCTGATCCAACTTTGCCTGAACCCTGGAAGGGTTTAATCGATGGGAGCTCAGGTGTGATGTACTATTGGAACCCTGAAACTAACATCACTCAGTATGAGAAACCTACTGCTGTGCCGCCACCGGTGCCATCAGGCCCACCTTCTGTGCCCTCTGCATCTAAACCCGTGTCTGCACCGGGTACTATGTCAGAACAGCCAAATGGTATTCCTGGTCAACAAGCACCTCAAATGTTTTCTACACCAGAACAAATGCCACCTCAGCAAGGTAATAACATACCTCAATCATACCAGAGTATTAATATGGAACAGTCACAGGGCTACCAGTATACACATAATCAACCGATGCATTACATGGGGTACCAACAGAGGCCACCCAATATGATGCAGCCACCTCAGCATTCACATGTTCAAAATCAACCTTCAGATGTTAATTCCGTTCAAGCACCCCCTACACAATATGGTGGCTCTCAGTTCAACATGCAACAACCATCGCCATTTGGTCAGTTGCAGCAGAGCGGTGTTGACTATCAGCAACATGGACCAAATTTTCAGAATCAAATGGGTCAGCAGCCAAATGTTCCACCGGTAGGATCGAATATGAGCTTTGCGGATAATCTACCTGGAAGAGGTGGGAATGATCAGTATTTTAATGCTAAAAATGGTGTGCCTGCTATGTCCCCTCATCAACCCAAGCTTGCAGCAATTCCAATGGCAAGAACTCAGCCTGGTGGACCCACCTCGCATAACATGTATGGGCAAGCTACTGGCGGCCCCCCATATATGAATAACTCTATGATGATGGCAAATCCAGCAGTAATGGGCCCTCCAGATGCTATGGCTCTATCATCTGTTGAAGTTTACCGTAAAAAACATGACGTCACAGCAACGGTTTGTTTACTGACTTGACTTTAATATGTTCATGATAATGTTTCATGCTGACTGTTTATTGTAAGAGATATAACGGAATCTTGATATGGGTTACTATCTTCGTTTAATTCCATAGGGTGATAATGTTCCAGCTCCATTCATGTCATTTGAGTCCACTGGATTCCCTCCAGAGTTATTGAGAGAGGTAAGTCATTCTCATCGGCTATTACATTTTGTTCAAATATCTTTGGTTATGTGCTAGAGTTTTATATCATGTATGTTTAGCGTCTTTTGTTTCTTCTTAATTTTGATTCTAGGATTAATACGTTTGACTTAACGCAGGTGCGATATCTGTTCCAGAAAAGGAGCACATGTCGTACGCTGCCACCAATTTATTCTGAGTTAGGCTGCAAATTCTGATGTTGGCTCTGCCTCATTTGTCATAATTGCACCTTTTCTTGCTTCGAGTTGCTTCAGTAAGCAACTCTATATCTATCGATCTTTATTTAGTTAACTTTTTTTCCAATTTTAATCATCTTTTCAGTTCTAGGTTTTTTAACATTCTGCAAAATGCTTGACAATCCATAAAAACATATTTGTTAATCTAGAGAGTTAATTAATATGATTTTGTTTCAGATATATGCTGCTGGTTTTGCTTCGCCTACACCTATTCAAGCACAAACATGGCCTATTGCTCTACAAAACAGGGACATAGTGGCAATTGCAAAGACAGGTTCTGGTAAAACGTTAGGCTATCTGATTCCTGCGTTCATGCTGCTTAGACATTGTAACAACAATCCCCAAAATGGGCCCACAGTCGTTGTTTTAGCTCCCACTAGAGAACTTGCTACTCAAATACAAGATGAGGCCATCAAGTTTGGCCGATCCATCAGAATCTCTTGCACAGTGAGTTTTCAGTTATTATGATTATCTTCCTTTTCTTATTTGCGTATATATTTGCTAATGGGTGTGAATGTGGTTCAGTGTTTGTATGGTGGGGCTCCTAAGGGACCACAACTGAAGGAATTAGAACGAGGAGCGGATATTGTGGTAGCAACTCCGGGTCGACTAAATGATATACTTGAAATGAGGAAGGTTGACTTTCGTCAAGTTTCTCTTCTTGTGCTTGATGAGGCTGATAGAATGCTTGATATGGGTTTCGAACCTCAAATAAGGAAGATTGTTAATGAAATACCTCCTCGAAGGCAGACGCTAATGTATACTGCCACTTGGCCCAAAGAAGTGAGGAAAATAGCTGGTGATCTTCTGGTCAATCCTGTTCAGGTCAACATTGGCAATGCAGATGAGCTTGCTGCAAACAAGTCTATTACACAGGTAACGCAGTGTGGCGTATATACTGGATATATTTACTCGTAGGCCCTAGCTAACAGCTTGACATGTGATGTTGTAGTATGTGGAAGTGGTCCCTCAAATGGAGAAGCAGAGGCGTGTGGAGCAGATTCTGAGATCTGAAGAAAGGGGTTCCAAAATTATTATTTTCTGTTCAACTAAAAAATTATGTGATCAGCTTACACGTAGTATTAGTCGTAATTTCGGGGCTGCTGCCATTCACGGAGACAAGTCTCAGGGTGAGCGAGACTTTGTTCTCAATCAGTTCCGTTCTGGAAAGTCCCCGATATTAGTTGCTACTGATGTTGCTGCACGTGGCCTTGACATCAAGGACGTCAGGTCAGACTCCACTAAAAGTAAATTGGCAAAAAAATACATTAGTAGATTCTGACTTTTTATGGTGTTTGCAGGGTGGTGATTAATTATGATTTCCCGAACGGTGTGGAGGACTATGTCCACCGAATAGGGCGGACGGGAAGGGCAGGGGCAAAAGGGGTGGCTTACACTTTCTTTTCTGAACAGGATTGGAAACACGCTGCTGATCTTATTAAAGTTCTCGAGGGAGCTAATCAGCCTGTGCCAAATCAGGTGCGAGAGATTGCGACACGTGGGGCGCCTGGATTTGGGAAGGACCGGGGTGGAATGAGCCGCTTTGATTCTGGAGGTGGTGGCGGGCGCTGGGATTCTAGTGGTGGTCGTGGTGGCATGAGGGATGGTGGTTTTAGGGGTCGTGGTTTTGATTCAAGGGATGGGGGTTTTGGTGGCCGTGGTGGTGGTGGTGTTCCTGGTGGAGGTGACATGCGGGATGGTAGATTTGGTGGCCCAAGGGATGATGGTTTAAGTGGTCGTGGTGGCTTTGGAGGTAGAGGTGGCCAGAGGGATGATGGGTTTGGTGGTCGTGGTGGAATGAGAGATGGTGGCAACTTTGGAGGTCGCGGTGGAGGGAGGGACGGCAACTTTGGAGGTCGCGGTGGAGGGAGGGACGGCAACTTTGGAGGTCGCAGTGGAGGGAGGGACGGCAACTTTGGAGGTCGTGGTGGACCTAGAGGTGTTGGTTTTGGTGGGCCGGATGGCGGTTGGGATAGGAATGATAGATTCAAGGATTCCCGTGGTGGGCGTGGCAGAGGGCGATTTGATAACAGAAGAGATGGTGATCGTAGCAGGGGAAGAAGCTATAGCCGAAGCCGAAGCCGGAGCAGGAGTTACAGCCGGAGCCGGAGCCGTAGCTGGTCACGCAGCCGGAGCCGTAGCCGTAGTTGGTCACGCAGCCGGAGCAGGAGTCGCACACCTGTAAGGCGCGAAAGACGGCGTGAATCTAAATTTGATCAGAAAGCACCAGACGTGCCTGTTGCTGGTCTAAATTCTGAACCGGGGGTCATGCAACAGCCTGAGAGTAGCGTTGCGGTAAATCAAATTGCGGAACCGTAAACGATACACTGTAAGTTTATTTATTTTTCTGCTGCTGAAGATTAGACATCAGGTATGGCTAGGCTCTCTCTGGGTGTCATTTTTGTCGACTGGTTGGTTTGAAATGTTATTTTACGTTTAAATATAGAATTTCATTTTTATATTCATCAGAAGATAATACTTGATTAGGAGAGTTGTTGTGTATGATTTAACTGTTTGTTTTCACCCATAAGCATTAGTTCAATTCAAGTACCAATCTTATGTCTTTTCTTTAAACGAATTGGCTTTCTGATAGTTGCCATTAAAAAAAAACATGAAAACCAATATTAAGTGAACTGCCACTAACCAATGGGCTTGTAGCTTAGTATTACCCGAGTTTCCTCCTCAAGTGAAGGTATTTAGTCATCTATGGACATTGGTTTAGGGTTGTAAGTTAACTGCTAAACAGAAAACCAACTACAACTCCAACTAACAACCTCCTAGTGCCCAACCAACCACTTCCACGAATGAGGTACCATCATCAAGCACCAACGGAGAACCTTGTAAATAGAAATCATACCCTCCAATCCAATAAACCTTTGATATAGGGATAAGCTCAGTAATGGTACTGAAAAAAATTGTCAAAAGTGGATATCGGTACCGGTACAAATATTTGAAGATAAAAATCGGTAAACTTTATGTATCGTACTGGCACCGAAAACAAGAAAAGTGGGTACTGAATCGGTATCGAAAATAATTCAGTACCGGTACTTGGTACCAGATGCTTATCCCTAGGCACATATGACAAATTAATCACATATATTCAATCCCCTTTATTTACCGTTTTAGATATTTTAGTATCTACATATAGCATACTAATTATATGTTACAAAATCTACGCTAGGTGATTTAGAGTAGCAAGCTACGACTGAAATGAAAGCATGGAAGAGTCTTCCCATCCCATCCATCCATCTTCACATCCTCCATCTTTAATTTTTTTTTTTTTAAACTACTAAAAATCACTTTAACCCATTCATCACTTCTCTACCCCCAACCCTAAATTATAACCTTTAAAAAAAAACCTAAATTATAGCAAAAGGTTCTACACTAACTTTTTTATATCTAAAAAGGTACCATTCATTCTTTATCAAATTTATGTAAGTGTATAAAAATGAGAAATATAATAAAACAAGTGTTTGTGAATAAGATAAAGATAAAAGATGAGATGTGGAAAGATTTTTAAAATGAGATAAAGTTTAAAAAGTATGATTTTTTAGTTAAATATTAGGGGATGTGAATGCTCTAATGCCCAATGTGAGGAACGCCTGTATAAGTGACATCTATGACCAATACATATATAAATGCTTAATATTATGACTCACTGTGGGTGTGATTGTAAACCCAAGTGATTGGACATGATAATGTCATTTGTATGTGAATATTGTTGATGTGGGCGTTAAAGGGCTTAAATTTTCACATATGGTGGCTGATCAGAATGAAAGGGCAACAACACTAATATTTTTCAATATCTTTAAAGTTTTCACATGGAATAGAGCAGGGGTAGCTGACCCTAATCCTAAAGTAGGGATGAGATTGGTACTGTATCCATATCCGTACTTGTACCGAAAATACCTGTACTAAATTTGAACAAAACTGAGTACCAAATACCGTATCGAATATATTGGTACGGCATGGGTACGAGTATGAGTATTGGTACGGGTATTTCGGTACGGTACCCAATTTGGTACCATTTTGTTTTTATTTTATTTTTTTATCACTCGTACAAGTACTAAATAGGTAAACTCGGCACTAGTACCATACAATACAAGTACCAAATAGGTAAAACCGGTGCGAGTACCAATACGATATGAATACCAAATAGGTAAAATCGATATGAGTATCATAAATACTATAATACAAAAGGATAAAGATCAAATACAAATAAACTTAACGTACAAAACATACGAATTGAAGGAAAAAATAAAAAAGCATGGTGTCATTTTTGTAATTATGAGTAATTATCAAAATTACTCTTGTAAAATGTTATTGTAGAGTAATTTTGTTCTTGTAGGGCAATTATCAAAATTACTTTACAAGTGTATCAAAATTACTCTGCATCAAATTTACTTTTACAAGTGAATCAAAATTGCCCTGCAAGTTTATCAAACAACATACAATTCAAAATTACTCTACAAATGATCTTGTAGAGTAATTTTGTAAAATGATCCTGTAGAGTAATTTTGATCTTTTGTAGAGGAATTTTGTAAAATGTTCTTGTAGACTAATTTTGTTCTTGTTTGTAGGGTAATTATCAAAATTACTCTACAAGTGTATCAAAATTACTCTGTATTAAAATTCTTTTTACAAGTGAATCAAAATTACCCTGCAAGTTTATCAAACAACATACAATTCAAAATTACTCTACAAATGATCCTGTAAAGTAATTTTGATATTTTGTAGAGTAATTTTGTAAGGCTCCCCTTATTCCCACACCCCCTAGATCTTATTTTCACATCCCTAGTGTATACGGGCCGTATACAAAATATACGGCCCGTATAGAATGTTTTTGAATAGGAAAATGCGCAGAGAATGTTTTTTTTGTTTTATTATATACGGCCCGTATATAGTTATACGAGCCGTATACCAGTGTATACGATTTATAAAAAGTATACGGCTCAATGGATTTATTTCTGAGGTTTTTGATGTTTAGCAAATGTATACGGGCCGTATAGATTGATGTTTTTCAATTATCACGTTTTTTCCCGTAAAAGCACCATCATTCTAGGGTTTCTAAACTCTTCATCACCTTTAAACAACGTTGATCGGAACACGCCGCTTAAATCGGAGCACAAGTAGAGTAACGTTACCGATCAGTCCGTTGATCAAGTAACTAGCAGAAGAACCTGACACAAACAAGTTCTCCACAGTTTGTTATTCAGATCTCTGTTCGGTCATCTTTCCAAACTACAACACACGAGAACTTTAAACTTTATAGTGTGTGATTTGACCAGGAAATGATTGGAGGTGATTGTTACTTTTAATAAGCTGTCATAGTTGTCAAATTCGATTTCAACAAATCTTTTCCTTTTCCTTCAATTTGTAGAACATTCTCCGTAACATGAAGACGTGTCGGGTTCTTCTACTAGTGGTATTTTAATGAAGTATTGAAGATTGAATGTGCAAACCCAACCGTTTTTTACTACGGAAACGGTGGCTATGCGAAATACAAACCGCAACCGTTTTTTATTACGGAAACGGTGGCTATGCGAAATACAAACCGCAATCTTTTGTGACTATGGGAAACACAAGTTTTCTTTTTGAGCTTGATGGATGTCCGTTATCTCAGTTGAGGCGGGCAGTGTTTAAATCTCAATATAAGTAGATGTTACGTGTAACTTCATTAAACCAAGAACAAAGCCTATTTCGAAACACATATGTTCGTATCAGCGTTGTTTATCACCCTGTGTGAGCATTGGAAACTCGACAAACAGTCTTGACAACTGTGACAGCTTATCTAGCTGTGTGTGTCACATCCATCCTGTTATAGCAATCGATATGATTAATTTTACAGATTTTTTTCTAATTAGCGTTGTTAACTACCAAAAGAATGCATACACAAATAGTTCTAGTGGACGAAGCAAATAGACCATTGTTATTGTGTCTATCTCGGTTGTTCAGTACTTTCGTGATAATAAAACAAGAAGATTGAAGAGTACACAACTGAAGGTTCAGTGCACGAAAGGTTTCTTACGAACGATATGTATCAGGAAGCTCAGTATCAACAACTTGTGAGTGGGAATAGGGCTATGAAGAATAGTATGGATAAACAATCACCGGTACGGATTTTGGTGTTTTGGTAGGTTGAAAGAGGTGAATGGTCCTTGTTTTTCCATGTATCAACAATCACCGGGCGTGTCGGGTTCTTCTGATTGTGTATGTGCTTGTGCTGTAGAAACCGGTGATGAACTTGTGCTGTAGAAACCGGTGATGAACTTGTGTTGTAGAAACCGGTGATGAACTTGTGTTGCTTCATTAAAATTACAACACACGATAAAATGCTTGTAAAATTGCATCAACTCTCCTATATCAACATACTCTTCTCCAGACGCTTAGTTGTTATGAATGACAACTTGTGTTGTAGACGGAGATGATAGGCCTGGTAACCGGAAGAGAAAAAACGGCAGTGATTCGGAATGTTTCGAATCATCACAGAAGACGTGTCGGGTTCTTCTGCTAGTGATTCGGAACTTAAATCCACAATCAACGTATACAGATGCAAGAGAATGGCGAGTTATTTTCAGTTATTTCTGTTGATCCACAATTCCATTGTTTAAATTAGAATCAGGTTCTCAAGACAAGGATCGTTCTAATGGATTAAAGAGAATAAACCAATTTTTTACCATTTTTACCCATAGTATACGGGCCGTATAACAATATACGACCCATATACAATCATCGTATACATAGTATACGATCGGTAAAAACATTTTTTACCATTCGTATACGGCCGTATAAACAGTATACGACCCATATACACATGGTAAAAAATGGTAATAAGTTGTGGTTCAGCCAAAATGACATCTAGCATTACTAACGATTCAAGTAAGTATCTAACAAATATTTCACTCCAGTAGCTGAAACCAAACGTAGACGGAGATGATAGGCCTGGTAACCGGAAGAGAAAAAACGGCAGTGATTCGGAATGTTTCGAATCATCACAGAAGACGTGTCGGGTTCTTCTGCTAGTGATTTGGAATGTTTCGAATCATCACAGAAGACGTGTCGGGTTCTTCTGCTAGTAGTATGAGTCTGAGTCCATTGTGGTTCGTGAATGTTTCGAATCATCACAGAAGACGTGTCGGGTTCTTCTGCTAGTAGTATGAGTCTGAGTCCATGCGACAGACACAATTCTTGCAACTTAAATCCACAATCAACGTATACAGATGCAAGAGAATGGCGAGTTATCTAAAATTTTGAAAATTCAGGTTTACCTTGTTAGTTTCTCAAAACACTAATAAACATCTGCTTCCTGAATCTGAATCTAAATGTTAACTCTTTCACTCATAAACATCTGCTTCCTGAATCTGAATCTGAATGTTAACTCTTTCACTCATCAACATCGAGAGTTGTATCGGAATCAGGCGTTGGAAGGATTGTAGTAGTAGGACATTGGTTCCACTGTGAAAGTTGCATCAGGAAGCTCAACTTTAACGGACCGGTTATTCGACCGAGTAATCAATTGTATTTTTTTAGTTGATTCTCTTGTTAAGTTTTTCTGATCCAACCGAAATCCACAAATTCAAGTCAAGGATCGTTCTAATAGATTAATGAGAATAAACCCTCGTTTCTTCATCTTCATCTTCAAGAACAATGATCAACAGATGATGTTGGGAATTAAACGCATGTACGTGACAATGATCTACACAAACTCTTCTACATCTTTTAACCAATTGTCCATCACTTAAGACCTTGAAAGATTTGTTGAAATCGAAGAAAAGAGTAACTAGCAGAAGATGTGTAGGGTTCTTCCAACAAACAGTGTATGTGCTTGTGCTTTAGAAACCGGTGATGAATTTGTGTATCTAAATCAGGTTCCCTGCGTTAGATCGGTCATTCCTTGTGATACATGAACGTTGTATTCTTGTCTTTCAGAAGAGTTGATATTGAACCAATTCAAGTCAAGGATCGTTCTAATAGATTAATGAGAATAAACTCTCGTTTCTTCATCTTCATCTTCAAGAACAATGATGAACAAATGATGTTGGGAATTAAACGCATGTACATGACAAAACACGGATCGTTCTAATAGTTTAAATAGAATAAAGCAAGGACAGATAATACTTCATTTGTTGAGAAACCATATTGTCAAGAAACTAACATCTTTTACTCATAAACCCTTGAATCCCAACGCTTCTCTAAAAGAGCCTGTATTAGAAACCATCCTATGTCTTTTACCAACCGAAGAGGCAGCAGTGACAGATAATACTTCATTTGTCGAGAAACCAATTGTCAAGAAACTAACATCTTTTAATACTTCATTTATAACCGTAAGGATGATGCAAATTTGTACGTAAAAGATCTCTACACAAACTCTTCTACATCTTTTAACCAATTGTCCATCACTTAAGACCTTGAAAGATTTGTTGAAATCGAAGAAAAGAGTAACTAGCAGAAGACGTGTAGGGTTCTTCCAACAAACTGTGTATGTGCTTGTGCTGTAGAAACCAGTGATGAATTTGTATATCTAAATCAGGTTCCCTGCCTTAGATCGGTCATTACTTATGATACATGAACGTTGTATTCTTGTCTTTCAGAAGAGTTGGAAACAAACCAACAAAATCCTTATACTCTTCTAGCAGAACCCGACACGTCTTCTATGATGATTCGGAACATTCACAAACCACAATGGACTCAGACTAATACTACTCACCCTCCCCTGAGGAAAAGTTTTCCCGACGACTCAAGACAAAGCAGTTGGTTTGGGTTCATATCAGCGTTGTTTATCACCCTGTGTAAGCATTGGAAGCCCGACCACTAGCAGAATCATTGCATTACATCCCCGTTGAAAACAAGTGATTAAAACGCTTCTCCTTACAACTCTCATCAAATGCCTCACCATTCCTTTTTATTACAGTCACACGACACGTTTTTTTGTTTTTCAATCTTTGTTACTTGTTAAAGTTTTATTTTTTTCTACTTTTAGAAAGATTTGACCACCTAACGACTGTAAAATGTCTCGTGTGATTGACACCTTAAATCCATTAAATACTTTGGGTAAAATCTAATTTTCTTTTCATACGGGCCGTATACAGTTATACGGCCCGTATACATTGTTCGTATCCATTGTATACGACCAGCCAAATTCTTTACACATGGTGTATACGGGCCGTATACATTTATACGGCCCGTATGGAATGAAAAAATCTGACAAAGTCTGAAGGCACAGACTTTGTTAGTTTTATTTTATTATATACGGGCCGTATAACTGTATACGGCCCGTATACACCATGTGTAAATAAGGATTTGCCATGTGTTAATATTAGGACCCTTTTGTAAAATGATCCTGTAGAGTAATTTTAATCTTGTAGTTTTTAGCTTTATGGTTTAGTTTTTAGCTTTTAGTTTGGGTGGGTTTTCTTTTTTTTTTTAGGGGGGGGGAGGGTTAGTGTAATTTTGATAATTATTCTATAAGACCAAAATTACGTTACAAAAGATCAAAATTACTCTACAGTTTTTTGGGGGTGGGGAGTTAGTGGAATTTTGATAATTAGCCTACAAGACCAAAATTACTCTACATGAACATTTTACAAAATTATCCTACAGGATCAAAATTATGCTGAATACATCAATCAGTTAACTCAATTAATTATATAATATTTTTGTACACTTTTACTCTTAAACCAACATTTTTACCTTTTAAAAACTCACTCAAACACTAAATAAGCCATATATTTCCATAATTTCAAATATTTAATCAAGAGGTCATTTCACAATACACTAACTGATTCATGTATTAATTTTGGTGAGGTGAGAATAAAATTAGGGTTTTTAAGATAGCAGTAAAGGTAAATATGTCATTTCACAATACACTAACGTTCTCATTAACGACAAAATGACAGAAGAACCAAGATTAATAGGTTATGTGGGGTTGGGGGTTAAGACAACAAAATTTTGAAAATAGAGGGTGAGAGTAGGGTAAAATTAGCTTACTCTTTAATCAAAACTAGGGTTAAGATCCGCCCGCGTTGCGGCGCGGGTACATCGTAAACATTGAATGGATTAGTCCAAACGTTATATGATGCATTAACCATATGAAAACACACATTTCGACGTATCCAGTTGAACTCAGTGTAACCTGTATAAGCATTGTGATTGGATCAAACGTAAAGTAAATGGAATTCATTTCGAACAATCATAACGTATTATATGTGACCCAACTCATACATAGAAAACGTAACGGGTATGAAGGAAAATATGCACATGTAATCGAAATGGATTAATTAGAGCTTTCGGAAAAATGGGAGAAAAAGAAACCATAATTTGACTCCACTCGGTTCGAAAACAACTTTAGGAAACATACATAAAATAAACACGAAAACATATTATATTTGACCTAAATGATTTCCCAAAAAAGTTTACGTCGAAACGTAGAACAATTTGAATTTATACCAAAACGTACATAAAAATATGCACGTAAAAATGGTTTCTTTAAACGAAAACGTATTATATTTAACCTGATTCGTCTATAAAAAAAAGTTTACGTCGGAATGTAGAACAAATCATATTTACACATACCCGTACATAAAATATGCACGTAAAAAATAGTTTTTAAGTAAAGGAAGTATAGGGGTAAACTGAAACAAAATATTAGTAAAAAATTTAGTAGGTTAAAAACGTTCGTAAAACCGTGCCAGGTAGCACCAATGCCACAACGACATCAACTCTCAACATCGTAAAAATAAAATAGAAAAAATGGTAAAAATTACACCGAACGAAAAGGAGACTAAAATCGTCGAACCATGCACACCCGTTACAGTGTCTTAATGCGAATAAATTAACCAGAAACGTAAACCGTACAAAATAATAACTTAGTCGATATAGGACCCGCCCGTTGCGGGGAAGTTTTCAAAAGGGAAAAAATGGGCGCGTTGCGACGGGTCTGTCAAATATAAAAAAATAGAGCAAAAACGTTGAACCTCACATGCACGCTACGACATGTTAACTCGCAAAACTTAGAACGAAACGTAAAACGAAAAACTTACGAAAGATAAAAAGTTAGAGGGGCCAAAGTTGTAAATAATAAAGTGTTGTGTTAAATTACAAAAGATTAAAAAGTTTGAGTTAAAAGTAAAAATTTCAAATGGGTTAAAATGTAAAAGAAAAAACTTTAAGGTTGAAAATGAAAAATTAATTTTTTTTTTAAAAAAAGTCTCTAAGCATAGAGTACAAGTCATAATGCACAAGGAAGTTGCTAATTTATATATGGAATAATAATAATTCCTAATATCACCTGAAAAATAGTGAAACAAATAACAAATTCAAAATCCTTTATAAATAACTTTTGAACATATTGTCACACCAATCAAAAACCCCTAAAACCCTAACACGCTAACAATGAAAACCCTAAACCTCCAAAATGGAACAATCGCTCTGCAATTTGTCACAACGAAATCGATTCTAACAAAGGTAACCTCACTTACACCAACAATGCTGTATACATTAGTATGATCACTGTTATTTTGTTACCTTATATAGTAGATTTCGTAGATTATAGTGTGTTTTCAGCTTAGAATCTTGTAGAAAGTCCACATTTTGAAGCTAATCACCATCAGGAGTTAAAATGAGATTCTACATTACATATATAGATGAACACATACTTAAGATGATAATGTTACAGTAAGTAGAAGCAAACAGGTGAATTTTTGCTGATAAAGTTAGGGTTTTAACTTTGTAAGTTATGTTACTTTTGACTTTTGATCTTTTTGTTTTTATTATTATAATATTATACTTGAATCAGAAGTCACAAATGTAAGTATATTATTTGAGTTCCAAGTGTGTTGCTTGTCTAAAAAGCTAACATGTATTCGTTTTTTTTATCATCAGAGTTGAACTCCTATAAACATGGCTTCTGAGGGGGCCTCTTGTTATTTGGGTCCTCGTTATGTTTTTGCCCCGCCTGATCCAACTTTGCCTAAACCCTGGAAGGGTTTACTTGATAGGAGCTCAGGTATGATATACTATTGGAACACTGTAACTAATATCACTCAGTATGAGAAACCTACTGCTCTGCCGCAACCGGTGCCGTTTACGCCTGAACCCGTGTTTGTACCGGGTACTAGGAGAGAAAAGCAAAATGGGATTCCTGATCAACAAAAATATCAGATGTTTTCGACACCGGAAAAACAAATGCTACCACGGCAAGGAAATGACGTACTTCAACCATATCGGGGTGGTAATTTGGAACACTCACAGAGCTATCAGTTTACACATAATCAGCTGATGCACTACATGGGGTGCCAACAGTGGTCACCTGATATGATGCAGTCACCTCAGCAGTTACAGCGGTTTTCTCAGCCACAAGATCACAGTGATGCATTCTCCCAGAGAAAAGATGGTCCACTTGTTCAAAATCAACCTTCAGATGGTAAACCTGTTCAAACACCACCTGCAAAAAAGGGCCCACTGTTTCAAAATCAGCCTTCAGATGTTAAACCTGTTCAAACACCGGCTGCAAAAAAAGGCCCACATGTTCAAAATCAACCTTTAGATGTCAATCCCGTTCATACACCGCCTGCAAAAAAGGGCCCATTTGTTCAAAACCAACCTTCAGATGTTAATCTTGTTCAAAAACCGACTCCAAACAAGGGCCCGCTTGTTCAAAATCAACCTTCAGATGTTAATCCTGTTCAAACACCGCCTGCAAAAAAGGGCCCACTTGTTCAAAATCAACCTTCAGATGTTGATCATGTTCAAACACCGCCTGCACAAACTGGTCCACTTGTTCAAAATAAACCTTCGGATGATAATCCTGTTCAGACACCGCCTACGCAAGATCGTCCACCTGTTCAAAGTCAACCTTCAGCGGTTAATCCTGTTCAAACACCGCCTACACATAATGGTCCACTTGTTCCAAATCAACCTTCAGATGTTAATCCTATTCAAACACCGCCTACACAAAATGGTGGTTCTCAGTCCGACATGCAACAACCAGAGCCGTTTGGTCAATTGCAGCATAGCGGTGCTGACTGTCAGGCTGAAATGCCAAATGTTCCACCAGTAGGATTGGAAACAGGCTTTGAGGATAATCCACCTGGTAAAGGCGGGAATGATCCCCATTTTGATGCTGATAATGGTGGGCTTGATATGGTCCCTCATCAACCTAAGCTTGCAACACTTCCAATGGCAAAAATTCATCCGGTAAAGTATAGTACTGTGTACTTCTGAACTTCATGTCCCATGGTTTCTGTTAGTTTGGTCTTGTTTTCATTTTTGAACTATACTAATGTACTATGACGGTATGACCTTGGTATAAAAAAGCGTGCCTGAGGCACGTCTAGGCGCAAGGGTCATCACTTCAGCCTACATAAGGCGCAAGATTTACAGGAAGCACATGTGAGGCGTGCTTTTTGGGCAAAAAAAATGGCATAAGGTGACCTTGAGGCGCGCGCCTCATGTAAATTGACATTTTTGTGCAGCAGGATGTTGTACGACCGGATTTTTAGGTTGTACATGTAGGTAATTTGTATATCAAAACCTATATAAACTATTATAAAGCTTATTTGCGTCTAATATTGGGTAAATGATGCTAGAAACCTATTGGAAATTGTATAAAAAATATATAACAAATTGCACCACCCGTACAAAAAGCGGTGCGCTTTTGCGCTTCACGACTCAGTTTTAGAGCCTATCGCTTTTGTGCGCCTTGCACCTTTTAAAATCAAGACTATGACATGAGCATGTGTGAGATCATGCTATGCGCGTGTTTCTGAATGCAAACTGTGTTTCAGGAGATGAACTCTGGAGATCTTGTGCATCAAAACATTTCACCTACTCTCCCTGGTGGACCCACCTCACATAACAAGTATGTGGAAGCTGATGGTGGCCCCACATTAATAAATAATGCAAATTCAGCAGTTATGGCCTCTCCAGATGCGATGACTCTATCATCTGTCGACATTTACCGTAAAAAATATGACATAATAGCAACGGTTTGTTTACTGACTCGATTTTAACATGTGGATGATATGTATCATGATGCCCATTGTTGTAAGCAATGTAAAAAAACTTGATGCATGTTACTTTCTTTATTTGGTTCTATAGGGTGATAATGTTCCAGCTCCATTCATGTCATTTGAGTCCACTGGATTTCCTGCTGAGTTATTGAGCGAGGCAAGTCATTCTCCCGGTCTATTAGAATGTGTTTATATTTAACTCTAGAGGGTTAATTAATATGAATCTGTTACAGATATATGCAGCCGGTTTTGCGTCGCCTACACCTATTCAGGCACAAACATGGCCTCTTGCCCTACAAAATAGGGATATAGTGGCAATTGCAAAGACAGGCTCTGGTAAAACATTAGGCTACCTTATACCTGCTTTCATGCTGCTTAGACGCTGTAACAACAATCCCCAAAATGGGCCCACGGTTGTTGTTTTAGCTCCCACTAGAGAACTTGCTACACAAATACAAAATGAGGCCATCAAGTTTGGCCAATTTGTCAGAATCTCTTGCACATGTTTGTATGGTGGGGCTCCTAAC
This sequence comes from Helianthus annuus, assembly GCF_002127325.2. NCBI lineage: Eukaryota > Viridiplantae > Streptophyta > Magnoliopsida > Asterales > Asteraceae > Helianthus > Helianthus annuus. The sequence continues at coordinate 123,646,225 of NC_035437.2, forward strand.
GGCCCACAATTGAAGGACTTAGAACGAGGAGCACATATTGTTGTTGCAAGTCCAGGTCGACTTAGTGATATACTTGAAATGAAGAAGCTTGACTTACGTCACGTTTCGCTTCTTGTGATTGATGAGGCTGATAGGATGCTTGACATGGGCTTCGAACCTCAAATAAGGAAGATTGTCAATAAAATACCTCATCAAAGGCAAACCCTAATGTATAGTGCCACTTGGCCCAAAGAAGTGAGGAAAGTAGCTAGTGATCTTCTGGTCAATCCTGTTCAGGTCAACATTGGTAATGCAGATGAGCTTGCTGCAAACAAGTCTATTACACAGGTAACACATTGTTGCGTATGCTTTATCTTATAGTATAAATCCATTCTCTTGTTCGCTACTAGTATTAATCACTTGGAAACATTTTAAAGCAATATAGAATACTGAATAGTGGGGGAAAATAGCTAGTGATCTTTTGGTCAATCCTGTTCAGGTCAAAATTGGCAATGCAGATGAGCTTGCTGCAAACAAGTCTATTACACAGGTAACACATTGTTGCGTATGCTTTATCTTATAGTATAAATCCATTCTCTTGTTCGCTACTAGTATTAATCACTTGGAAACATTTTAAAGCAATATAGAATACTGAATAGTGGGGGAAAATAGCTAGTGATCTTTTGGTCAATCCTGTTCAGGTCAAAATTGGCAATGCAGATGAGCTTGCTGCTAGGGCTGTAAACAAACCGAACGTTCAGCGAACAGTTCGTGAACCGTTCGGCGGGAAGTTCGTTTATGTTCGTTCATTTAATAAACGAACGGGCACGAACAAGAAATTCCGTTCGTTAAGTTAAACGAATGAACATGAACAGAGGTTGAGTTCGTTCGTTTATGTTCGTGAACGTTCGGTAACGTGTTCATTTATGTTCGCTCGTTTATGTTCATTTGTGTTCGTTCATTTAAAGATTTTTATATGTTGTATCTTTGTTTTATTGTTTTTAGTTTTTTAAAATTTGAAATTCTATTTGTATTATATGTATGCCTCCCCAAACATCCCTCATTTGACCATTTCAATTTCGGTTTGTGTTAAAGCTTGACAAACTTCTTTATTTTGTGTTAATCATGTTTATGATAATTTTGTCAACTCTAGTCGGATAATTATGTTAAGTGCTTATTTATTTTCTGGTGGATTATTCGTTATCTTTATGATGAAAAATGCAGATTTTATTCTAAAAATGAATATATATTCGTGTGTATTCATTGTTATGGCCATAAGTTATACGTGATGTTGTTGTAGTATGTGGAAGTGGTCCCTCACATGGAGAAGCAGAGGCGTGTGGAGCAGATTCTGAGATCAGAAGAAAGGGGTTCCAAAAATATCATTTTTTGTTCAACTAAAAAGTTATGTGATCAGCTTACACGTAGTATTAGTCGTAATTTCGGGGCTGCTGCCATCCATGGAGACAAATCTCAGGGTGAGAGAGACTCGGTTCTCAGTCAGTTCCATTCCGGAAAGTCCCCAGTATTAGTTGTTACTGATGGTGCTGCACGTGACCTTGACATCAAGGACGTAAGGTTAGACTCAATGAAAAGTTAAATAAAAAGAATATTCAAATTCTATCAGCAAATTCTGATTCTATTACGGTGTTTTCAGGGTGGTGATTAATTATGATTTCCCGGATGGTGTGGAGGACTACGTCCATCGAACAGGGCTAACCAGAAAGGCAGGGGCAAAAGGGGCTGTTTACACTTTCTTTTCTGAACAGGATTGGAAACATGCTGCTGATCTTATTAAAGTTCTTGAGGAAGCCAATCAGCCTGTGCCACATGAGGTGCGAGAGATTGCAAGGCGTGGTGGCCCTGGTTTTGGGAAGGACGGGGGTGTTATGTGCCACTTCGATTTTGGGCGAGTGGGTGGGCATTGGGATTTTGGTGGTCGTCGTGGTTTTGTTGTCATGAAGGATGATGTTTTTAGGGGATGTGGTGTTAACTCGAGGGATCTGGGTTTTGGTGGCAGTGGTGGTCCTGGTAGAGGTGACGTGAGGGGTGGCAGATTTGGTGGTCGTGATGGCGGATTTGGAGGCCGTGGTGGAATGAGAGACGGTGGTGGGGGAAGAGGCGGCAACTTTGGTGGTCGTGGTGGAATAGGTGGCAACGTTGGTGGTCGTGGTGGAAGAGGTGGCAACTTTGGTGGTCATGGTGGAATGAGCCATGGTGGTGGAGGAAGGGATGGCGACTTTGGTGGTTGTGGTAGTCGTAAAGGTGTTGGATTTGGTGGACCAAATGGCGGTTGGGATGGACACAGTAGAGGGCAGTTTGATAACAGTAGAGATGGTGACCGTAGCAGGGGAAGAAGCTATAGTCGTAGCCGCAGCCGAAGTAGAAGCTGGAGTAGGATGTACAGCCGTAGCAGTAGTCGTAGCCGTAGCTGGTCACGGAGTCGAAGTCACACACCTGTAAGGCGTGAAAGAAGTCTAGGAAGAAGCTATAGCCAGGGTAGAAGCTGGAGCAGTGGCCGTAGCTGGTCACACAGCCGTAGCCCCAGGCGGAGCCGAAACTGAAGCCGCACACCTGTAAGGGGTGGAAGACGCTGGGAATGTAGATTTGATAACAGAAGAAACAGTGATCGTAGCAGGGGAAGAAGCTATAGCTGGAGCAGGAGTGGTAGTCGTAGCCGTAGCCGTAGCCGTAGCTGGTCACGCAGTCTTAGCTCCAGGCGGAGCCAAAGCCGTACACCTGTAAGGTGTGATAGGCGCTGGGAATCTAGATTAGATAGCAGAAGAGATGGTGACCGTAGCAGGGGAAAAAGGTATGGCCGGAGGCGAAGCTTCAGCCGCAGCTGGAGCCGGAGTGGTAGTCGTAGCCGTAGCCGAAGTAGGACACCTGTAAGGCGCGTAAGACGTAGGGAATCTAAATTTGATCAGAAAGAAGCAGACCTGCCTGTTCCTTCAAAAGCTGAAGATGGACCTTCACGGGGTGGTAAGGAAAACTGTAAATGAAATTAGTGATATAAGTTTATTTATGTAGCTCTTGGCTCCTTGGTTAGAGGTTGTCTTTATGTAGCATGGGAATTGGGAACCCCCACTTAACAAGTTAACATGAGTAGAATTGTTCATATTTCTGGTGTTAGGTTTCTTCTCTCTTGATATTATCCGGTAAACTGGTTAGCTTAGGCAATCTATGACGAACGCAAAGCTAAAAAACCTAACGACAGCAGATGTACGACTGATGCCCAGTTCGACCAGAAGACGAATAAAGGCTGTGGTACATTTGGAGTTTGGAGAACATCTAAAAACTCAACAATGATGACATATTTTTCACATTGAGCATTCAAGTGTCGCATTCAATTTATACAGTAAAATAGTTAAGGGCATGTATCATGAGTATAATGATTCAACGTTACGTAATGAGATAGTTACTATCAACTTATTACTGTTGTTAAAAAATCTAGAAATCGAACCCCCCCAACCCTATAAACCTTTTGTTAGGTGGACCCTTTTACTAAAAAATACAATAAATTAAAATCTAAAGGTTGCCTAATCACTTTACTAAGACAAAAATGGCGATGAAATGCGTAAATAGTTAAAAACCATATCTACATTGCACGATTCAATGGAGATGGAAGTACCCGGCTACTAGTAATGAAGTGGAAGAGGTAATTCAATGTCATAGATTGGTCTCGGATGTGCATTTAACTGGTTGCGAAGATTCATGGGCATGGAATCAAGGTTCGAATGAAGGCTACTCGGTTAAGGAAGCTCGAAAATGGTTAAAAAGCAATGACTCAAGCGAAGGTAATATGGTTTTTAATTGGTGCAAGTGGATACCGAATAAATGTAACATTTTTATGTGGAGGGCGAGTTTGGATAGACTTCCTACACAAAGCGCTCTCATTAGACGAAACATTAATGTGGGGGATGGATTATGTGCGTTTTGTGGAGAAATCGATAAAACGGTAGATCATTTGTTTTCGGGGTGCAGGGTTGCGTGTGGAGTGTGGAATGTGATTGCGTCTTGGTGTAAAATCCCTCGGTTCTTCGTGTTTTCAGTCCTCGACGCGTTGCAGATCATCAATCAAATGGCCGAATCTGAGAAAAAGAAAGAGATAGTATATGGAATCATCATTATTGCGTGTTGGAGAATTTGGAAGGCGATGAACGGAAAGATTTTCAATGGGGCGGATTCGAACGTCGTTCAAATTGTTTCGGATGTTAAATCTATGGGGTATCTCTGGTATAGGAGTAGACATAAGGAGGGTACGATCGATTGGAGAAATTGGTGTAATTTTTCTTTCTCATTGATGTAATGTTTTTTGTGACGGTCCACCTCTAACTTGAAGATGGCCGTCTCAGTCTGTTTTTAATGAAATTCGCCTTTCAAAAAAAAAAAAAAGAAAAACGATATCTTAATTTTGAAATTGGCGATGAAATGTGTAAATAGTTAAAAACGATATCTTAAGTTTGACATCGCTACAATGATTATCTATTCCATTTAACATAAATTTATTAAGCGCTTTGCGGCACATTTGAAATGTAATATAAATAAGCAAATTGTAAACATCACGATAAAAAACCATGTGGCGATGGTATATTCGAAAATCACAAAAAAGTTACATCGTTGTATATGAAAGTCAAGTTATACGAAAAAATTTACGTCAAAACGTATATAAAGATAAACACGACGCCTGCACATTACAACGGGTCTGTTTAAACGTAGATAAAAGACGCCGAAATGGTGTATTTAAAAATGAGCATTGGGAGGTTTAAAATATTTAACGGTTTAAAAACATATGTTTAAAATAACCGGTCGGTTTCAAAACATTATGCAAATTCACAAAACATAGATAAAATAACTCAAATGGAGCGTTGATATAAAAAACAAAACCCCTAAAAATCATGTAATAGAAAATTCTTTAAAACTCAAAATGATAATTTCCATATTATAAATTAGCAACAAGTTGTTGCATAATGGTGTTGTATCCTTTGCATTGTGAGGTTTTAAAAAAAAACTACATTTTCACTTCTAACCCAAAGAATTTTACTTTTTTCATTTTAACCATTTTGATTTTTTAACTTTTAACCTAAAGTTTTTCTTCTTTTACAATATAACCCTAACACTTTTTTATTTTCAACTTTGGTCCCCCATACTTTTCATCTTTTGCAAGTTTTTACGTTTCGTTCTAAATTTTGCGAGTTAACACACAACGTGTGTGTGAGGTTCAACGGTTTTTAGTTGTTTGACATATTTGTCGCAGCGCGTTGGACCTAGATCGACTTATTATTTCTTTTCCGCGTTTTACGTTTCGCTTTAATTTCATCGCATGCTGCAATGGGCGTGCGTGGTTCAATGATCTTACGTCTGCTTTTCGTTCGGTGTTATTTTGTCCTTTTTATTTATTTTAGTTTTACGAGTTTTTCCGATGTTGGTGGTCACTGGCAATGATTTGACATTGGTGCCACTTGGCACGGTTTTACGAACGTTTTTAATCTATTAAGTTTTTTTACTAATAATATTTTCAAGTTTATCTCTATATATCCTTTAATTAAAAAAAAATCGATTTGCTCAATGTTTCGACGTAAACTTTCTCTGGAAACGAGTCAGGTCAGATATAAAATGTTTTCGTTAAAAAACCATTTTAAGTGCATGGTTTATGTACGTTTTGGTATAAATTCGAGTTGGTCTACGTAAAACGTAAACTTTTTTTGGAAAACAAGTCAGGTCAAATATAATACGTTTTCGTCTTTTTATGTATGTTTCGTAAATTATGTTTCGAACCGAGTGAAGTCAAATCGTGCTTTTCTCTCTTTTTCAAAAGCTTCCATTAATCGCTTTTGATTACACGTGTCGGTTTTTCCTTTATACCCGTTGATGTTTTCTATGTATGAGTTAGGTCACATATAATACGTTATGATTATACGATATAAACTCGATTTACCTTACATTTTGATCCAATCACAATGCTTATATAGGTCATATTGAGTCCAGTAAGATGCTTCGAAACATGCGTTTTCATATGGTTAATGCATCACATAACATTTGTACTAATCTATTCAATATTTTCGTTGTACCCGCGCCGCAACGCGCGCGAGTCTTAATCCTAGTTTAAATGAAAGTTCAAGAGTTGTAATATAAATCACTTAAAGAAAAACGACAAAAAATAAAAAATAAAAATAAACCAACTAAGTTGCAAAGGGTTTAAACAAAAACTAAATTAAAGTGTAGGGGAAAAATAAACCAACTAAATTGCAAGTGATGTAAACAAAAATTAAACTAAAGTAGAGGAGGTAAAGTTAAATTTATTAAAGTTGAAAGGGTGTAAATGAAATTTCACTAAAAGACATATAAAAAGGGTATTATAACTAGGGTTTCATAAATTGTTATATATGTTAACTAGGTTATAGAAATTAAATGATGTTAAATGCCAAAAACAAATGCAATATAAAAAAATCAATGATAAATAATTACATATTACATTAATTCTAATAGTGAAAAATAACAAATTAGTGTTGCATTTTCAATTTATAAATCTATTAATATAAATTACAAATCTCTAAAACTTTTTTTGTAGACAATAATGGATTATCTACTAACGTGAATGAGAGTGTATATGAATATTGATAAATTTTAGCCGGTTTTTACATTGGTTCAAGTTTTAAATTTAGAAAACACAATAAGATACGATCATTCTTTACTACACACCAGGGCAAGTGCACATATCGTAGGCATAATATAGTGATGGTAAGATACCGTTGTCTTCCAAGGATACAAGAGCTTTTAGTGTCGAGATGTTATCGACGTCTAGTCAAGCTAATAGAAGAGTGGTTTTGTAGTTTTTATAAAAAAAACATAAAATTAAATAAATAAAAGATAGTTGGTCTTGGAATCAGTTTTAAGAAAAGGGGTATTTGGGTTTTTACAACCCCTTGATGCTTTGTTAACTAAGTTTTGTCATGGATTAAAAGTGTTCACTTCAAGTGGCCACCATACGTTTTTGGAGGGCCATTCTGAGTACTCTGTGAGACAACCCACCAAAACCGTTTTTAAGACCTAGTAAGTAGTTGTGTTATGTTAATGCTTTAAGTCGTGGGCCTCCATGGTTAGTGGCCTCTCCATATCCCAACCATATTGGATAGAATCAACAGGGAAACTCTTCGCAAGGTCGAAATCAAACCACAACGATGCCACATAATCAACAGGGAAACTATACATCATTTAGGTTTAGTATTAAGTAAAAAGTAGTCATAAGGGGTTTATAACATCGGTCACTATGGACCTCTTGGTTTGATCATATCTCTCCAAGAGTTGTGAAGATAATATAAACTAGAGTAAACTGCCATTTTGGTCCCTGAGGTTTGGCCAGTTTTACCACTTTAGTCCAAATCTCAAATCTTTTACATCTGGGTCTCTGTGGTTTCAGTTTTATTGCCATTTTTGTCCAAAAGTGGAATCTGACCAGATTCCCCAAATTAAACCCCTCTGTTTTGTCCTTTTCCTCAGTGGTAATTTTGTCATTTTCGTTTATTATAACTGGTTATTAATTAAACAAAATATAAACCCAATCTTAATCACACCAATCCTGTTCACCCACAAAAAGGAAACCCATTCTCAGCATTATAAAAAATCTCCAAATCCAACCACAAAAATTCACAATTTTCTCTCCATTGTTCTAAAACTCTAATTGATAGAATCAAGCTTTTACATGCTTATAGTGTAGGTGTATGAATGGATATATGCATTTAAAACTGCGCCGACAATAAAAGGATCAAATAATTAGTAATATTTTTACCTGCAACTTTATTTGATATGCAATCAATTGAAAGAGAGAAACAGAGGCTCCGGTGAACAGTTAGAGAGAGAAACAGTTAGAGGCTTCAGCAGCAGTAATGGCGGTGGTGCGGCGGCACCGTCGTTGACTTTACCGGAGGCTCCGGTGAACAGTTAGAGAAAGAAACAGAAGTCGATCACCGGCGCCATGGGATCTCCACCACCATACACCCACCACCACCGTCTCCCCTCCACCACCGTACACTCACGCCACCGTCTCCCCTCCACCACCGTACACCCACACCATCCATATCAATCTCCAACCCCTCTAATCTCCGATGTCTTCAACCAAATCTCCGATCACCACCACCAGAAAAGACGGGCGCACCCTCTATTCATGTTCTCCGATCACCTCCTTCTCGACAGTTGATTTTCAGGATGTAGAGAGAGAGAGTGTGTGTGTGTGTGTGTAGGGAAGAGGGTGAGCTGAGAGAGAGAGTGTGTGTGTGTGTGCAGGGAAGAGGGTATGCATATATATATATATATATATATATTTTATTTTTAATTAATAATTAGTAATTAGTTATAATAAAAGTATAATGACCAAAATGCCCCTGGGAAAAAGGACAAAAAGCAGGTTTTTTTTTAGAAATCCGATCTGATTTGAGATTTGGACCAAAATGGCAATAAAACTGAAATCACAGGGACCCAAATGTAAAAGGTTTGAGATTTGGACTAAAGTGGCAAAACTGGCCAAACCTCAGTGACCAAAATGGTAGTTTACTCTATAAACTAAGTCCTTGGCGCTTTGATCTTAACTCCACGCTTCAGCAAGACTTTACCAAACCCCAAGTCCTGAACAAAAACGTCTAACCCTTTATTAAAGCAATTAACATGTTATTACTACATAGACATAGAAAACATGAATGTTTTGACTTAACAAAACACAAGGTTATTAATTTGTTTTCAAAGATTTAGAAAAATCACTTTCAATATGGTACTTAGTACTTAAAGTCATTATTAACACTCACACGCCCTTTGTTAATTCGTAGCTTGTTTAGTAACTCCCCATCAATGCAACACTTATGCATTTACCGAATGGAAAAGCTATGTCTCCATATGGTGTTACCCACTGATTCTCCACCGTATAACAACCTCAAACCAATGGTCAAGTTGAAGTGACAAACTGGGGGATAAAACAAATACACAAAAAAACGGTAGGGCAAAATCGGAAGGATTAGGCAGCTAAACTCGATGATGCTCTTTGGGCATTCAAAACAACTTACAAAACACATGTTGGGACCATAACTTTTCGCCTGGTTTATGGAAAAACATGTCACCTTCCAGTTGAGCTCAAGCATCGAGCATACTAGGCTCTCAAAAATGCCAACCTAGACTTAACAGAAGCTGGTAAAGCTCGAATCTCCCAGCTGAATGAACTGAAAGAGTTAAGAAATCAGGCCTACAATTATTCTAGAATATACAAGGAAAGATCCAAGAAAATGCATGATCAAAATTTGAGGGGATCAAAAGACTTCCAAGAGGGATCGTGTATTTTCTTGGATCTCTCCTTGTATATTCAAGAATTATAGTGTGACAACTGGCACCTAACCGGTAATTTCCGTACACTTTAATTATTATTTAATGACTGCAATTATGTGTTTAAATGTCAACATTGTTTGATTACATGATATACTTGTGAATTCATGCACGTTTTATACTACAAGAATTACTTTATGATAGCGTTGCGTCAGAAACACTAGTAAACTCACCGGTAAGACACATTGTGTCAACAATTCTGCAGAAAGCAGTCAGACAATAGAATTGGGGCCTAGGTGTAGGTCCAACAACAAGAATACATTAAAACCCAAGAGTACATACAAGGGTTAACATATAGACTTTCCGGAAGCTAAAATACGCACTAAAAAGCACCCGAAACGCACTTTAAGTGCAGAATTTTTCAGAATTCAGCTATAATCAACTTTATAACCTCGAAATATTATGCGGAATTCATGTTTTATTATCCAGAATGCCCTCCTAAGTGTTGGGAATTAAAAGGGTTACAAAAGGGTACTTAAAGGACACTAAACGGTGCAATTTAGCACTTTAATGAACCGGTATTTAACCGAACAACCGGACATTACCCGAAACATAAAAATATTACTAGAAGCATTTTTTTATGTTTCTGAGCTAGTTATGGTCTCCGAACACCATAACACCTCCTATAGCATAATAACACATCAAGTCCCTAAAAATTACACTTGAAAGCTAACTTGTTTATAAAATTAAAGTTTGGATTTTACACTTTGCCCCCCCCCCCATTCTTGTCTACGGTTACAAAGGGGTGGCCCCCGCAAAATATTTGCCAAATCCTACTAAATCCCATTTGATATTATTTTGATATTACTTGGATTTGTTTTGATTTTATAAGATATGGTGATCTTTGAAGATATGATATGATTATAAATAAGATACTAGAACTCCATCTTCATCCACACACCATCTTCAACCTCCTTCTCTCCCTCCTTGTTCTCGGCCTCAACCCACCACCATACTACCACCATTTTCATCCAACATCCTTCCATTCCAAGGTGCACACAAGGTGTTAGGAGCTCAGTTAAGAGGTGTGGAGCTTGTGGATCTTGAAGGACCTTCTTCATTTGCTATTATCCTTCATTTTTGTCATCTTCAAGTTCTAGTAATCTTCCCTAGCCTTATTGCTAGTGGTGAGCCCTCATAGTCTCTTATTACTTCATATCTTGATGGTTAAAAGATGATATATATTGTTAAACACAAGAACACTAAAGAATATGAACATGAACTTTAACATAAGCTTAAATACATAAGAAAATATGTTGATTGTGTTGATTTGCTTCTTGTTGATTGATTATAAGTGTTAGTGATGTTAGACATCATATGGAAACTACTAGATTGTGATTAAACACATGATCTAGTGAGTTAAAGTGGTGATCTTGTGAAAGACCAAAATCATCATACTTTATGTCTTCATGAACTTGAATGAAGGAAGTGATTTTCATATGTAAAAATGATTTAAACAAAATACAAATCTTGTAAATAGATGATTTCCAAATAATTTTCTCAAGAAACCAAGTTTGTTTATGAGATCTACAAAGTCATGGTTTCTAAATAAACTAACCATATTTCTAGTGTTGAAACAAGACTAGAACCATGTGTGTAACAAGAAAAATACAAACTAAAAGAAATATTTTTTTAGAAAAATCATCTTACAAGTTGTAAATGGCTAAATCTTTCAAGAAAGTGATTTACAAACAAATAACCATGTTTTAAGGGTAACTAAACCTACTAAATAACATGGTAAGTTACTAAAAGTTTTTACAAGAACTTCAAGTTCATGATGTAGTGTGATTTACATGATCTAGGCTTATGGTAAGACTTGATTGTGTTGTTGATGTTGTTGATGATTTAAAAGAAAATAAACACATGTTTTGGAAACATGGGAAACCTCCATTTTTAGGGGAAACTATATCAAAATTTTTATAAACTTTGACACTTAGAAAAATATAAGTTTTTGAGAAACTTATTCCCTAAAAATGTATCTAAAGCCATTTACCAAGGTTTCCCTAATTTTTGTGTTAAGAAATGATGATTTCTTCAAGATAAAAATCGATATTAAGTATTGATGTGCACAGAATGCAACATATAAGTTACATCAATTGTGGCACAAAACTAACATTTTTTAGTACTAATGTTGGAAAAAGTGTGCTTTTGTCTTCCTTTTATATTTTCAGGATTAAATGAGCTCAAAATAACAAAAGAAGCAAAAAGACAGCAAAATCTAACATAAATATAAGAAAAGAAACAAAAGTGACATGCCCGACCCCTCGACAACATCTTCCCAAGCAAAAACAAAGAAGACAGAAGACTAAACACGCCCCGTGCCCAGTGAGCACGGGGCCGTGCCCAAGTGCTAGCAGAAAAGACAAACTCATAGAAGCTTCTGTTGCCCACCACGGGGCCGTGCCCAGCGGACACGAGGGTGTGGTCAACTACCTGCAGGCGCATTTATTTTAATTACGAATTACAATTAATGAAGAGAGAGAGTCAGATGGACACGGGGCCGTGCCCAGCGGACACGGGGCCGTGCCCGAGCTTCTGTTCAGCCTATAAATAGGAGTGTTTGGAGCTCTTGCAACTCATCCCTTGGCACATCACCTCTCTCACACTTCACCCACCACCCACCACCACCATAACACCATCATCCACCACCATCATCTATTATCCATCATAGAGTGTGTGAGTCGTCTCGGGATCCAAGATTGATCGTAAGAGTTCTTGACAATCAAAGGCCATGTTTGCCTAAGTCTCTTACATCACTTGGTGAAGACAAATGTTTAGTATAATACTTTTTATTTTTAATCTTTTGCACTTTTTAATTGGTTTTGTATTAATGACTTTAATTACTAGTTTCTTATGTTGAAGGTGATTCTTCCTTATCGTTTGTCTGTGGTGTCTTGGCATTATTTTACTGTCTATATAAAATAATTGGCTACCTAGTCGGGGGTTAAGGGAACGGTTTGGTAAGAGTGTTGCCATTGTTCAGTGTATAGATCCTGCAAAGGACCTGGGTCAAATTTAGTAGGACCTCCTTCAATACCCAAAGGTATTGGATGGCGGGGGTCCAAACTCTTTGATCCCCTCATAAGTTAAACTACTATTAAAACTTTAACCCGGCTACTTAGGACTGTATCCCTGCTGACTCAGACTACTTAGCCGAGGGTAACATCGCCTTCAAAAGAGGGGCCTACCACATTACGCATTAATAACTTAATTAATTATCTTTCAATAATATGACCCAATAGGATTGTATCCTTGCTAACTCAAACTACTGGGTTGAGGGTAACGTCACCTTCAAAAGAGGGGCCTACTACAATAACTAAGATAATCTCTTAAACAAGTGCAAAAGTGCAAAAATAATCGAAGGTTACACTACACACGAGTCGGATCCAAGTGATTCATCTTGTTTATCTGTTTTTCTTTTATTTTATTTTTCAGCATTTTAGTTAGTTTTATTTTCTTAGTTTAAAACCTTTTTCTAACATTTTGATTTGTTTAGACGTTGAGGATAAACCGGTACTAAAAGCTCTTGTGTCCTTGAACGACCTCGGTATCTTACCAACACTATACTACGTCCACGATGGGTGCACTTGCCCATATGTGTGTTTAGTGTTAGTAAATATCGTGTTTTATAAATTCAAAACTTGGCTAAAAAGTGTAAAAAGGGCTTAAAATATATACCTAAATTATATTACACCTAACGCACATCAAGTTTTTGGCGCCGTTGCCGGGGACACAAGGATTTTAAGAAAGTTAGGAATCAACGGCCTAATCATTTTTTCTATTTTCTTTTTATTTTTTTAGGATTTTCTTAATTTTTCAGCTTCTGCAGAGCTCAGCACGGGCCGTGCCTGGTCGGAAACGGGCCGTGCCCAGCAGTGTCACTGGCAGTTTTTATTTTCCGAGTTACAGAAGGCTGAGCACGGGGCCGTGTCGGTGCAACACGGGGCCGTGTCCAACTTTCCAGTAACAGGGATCCAGAAAACAATCGCTGTATCTCCGACCACGGGCCGTGTTCAGTGAGCACGGTGCCGTGGTGAACTTTCTGACCAACATTCTTTTCTGTTTTTATTGCAGGATTTGGAACCAGACGCCGCATCTGAACCTTCTACGTAGTGTATGAGCTCTAGTTCTAATAAAGACATAAAAGAACCTCTAGAAGAACCCGAACGTTTTCTCAGAAAAAGACTTAAAGCTTAAAACCAAGAGAAGGTTTCGGGGGACCCACTTCCAATGGCGGACCAACGTACCCTCATAGATTACCTACGACCCACCGTAGGTAATCTCGGCGCCGCTATCAATGCACCGAATGTTGAAGCCAATAACTTCGAACTTCGGCCACATTTGATACAAATGCTTCAAAACTCCGCAACCTTTCATGGGCTTGCGGACGAGGATCCCCATCTACATATTACTAATTTCTTAGAAATATGTGATACCTTTCGGATCAATGGAGCATCAAATGACGCCATCCGCCTTCGAATGTTTCCATTTTCGCTAAAAGACCGAGCAAAAGCTTGGCTCAACGCCCTCCCAGTTGGTTCGGTAAACACCTGGGATGAACTCGCCCAAAAATTTCTATATAAGTATTTCCCTTCCGCTAAAACGGCTAAATTAATGACTGAATTAATACATATTCACAAGAGGATGGGGAATCCTTATATGAAACTTGGGAAAGGTTCAAGGAGCTATTGCGAAAGTGTCCCCATCACGGTCTTGCGGTATGGCAACAAGTATCCACCTTCTATAATGGGTTGTTGCCACACACGAGACAAACACTTGACTCTAGCTCCGGGGGACTTTTAGGTAATCGCCGCCCACATGAAATATACAATCAAATCGAGAAAATTGCTCAAACCAATTTTCAGTGGCACACTCCCCGAGGCAATAAATCTATTGCCCCGGGCGCCCATAAGGTTGATGAAAGCACTTCTTTACAAGCCCAAATCGAGGCCCTTTCTTCAAAAATTAAAAAGTTAGAAATGACAAAACGGTCTCGGTAATGGCTTGCGAAGGGTGTGGTGGGCCACATGAAAATTGGAGTTGTATGAAAGAAACAGATGATCAAACAGAGTCGGTAAACTACATTGATAATAGACCTAGACCATCGGGTCCCCTAACGGGTACCTACAACCAAGGATGGCGTAACCACCCTAACCTTGGTTGGAGAGAACCCGACAATAATAGTAACCAACAAAGTCTAAATCAACGAACAAACTTTCAACAACCAAGAAATGAGTCACAAAATTTCCCTCAACAACAAGGTGGACGAGAAAGGCTTGAAGATACTATATCTCCCCTCATCTCCGACACTGAAAAGAAAAACTCGGATCGGTTTCAACAATTGGAATCAAATTTTAGAAATCAACAAGCTAGTATACAAAACATTGAAAAACAAATAAGTCAACTAGCTCAAAATTTCTCCGAGAGACCACAAGGCGTGTTACCAAGTAATACCGAAACAAACCAAAAGCTCAAGTTCATCTCATAACATTAAGAAACCGTACCGTGGGTCCCGCGGAAGCTCCGCCACCACCAGCTGAGGAAAGCACAACACTGCCCCAACAAGATAAGGCTTCTCCTCTACTTCAAGAGCCCACCAAGGCTCCTCCGATTCCGTACCCCGGTAGGTTAATTCGTCAAAAGACCAATGAGCAATTCGCAAAATTCGAAAGTCTACTAAAACAATTTCATGTTAATATTCCTTTCATAGAAGCCCTAACTCAAATGCCTAAATACTCAAAATTCATGAGGGACTTCCTCACTCATAAAAGGAAAATTGAATCATTGCAATTAGTTAACCTAGGCGAAGAATGCTCCGCCCTCGT
This sequence comes from Helianthus annuus, assembly GCF_002127325.2. Classification (NCBI taxonomy): domain Eukaryota; kingdom Viridiplantae; phylum Streptophyta; class Magnoliopsida; order Asterales; family Asteraceae; genus Helianthus; species Helianthus annuus. The sequence continues at coordinate 123,661,395 of NC_035437.2, forward strand.
ACTCAACAAACTTCCCCAAAAGAAGATTGATCCTGTAAGCTTCACAATTCCTTGCTCGATCGGGGAATCCCCCATTCGTAATGCACTAGCCGACCTTGGGGCTAGCATTAACCTCATGCCCGCATCAATGTTCAAACGACTCGGCCTAGGAAAAACGAGCCCTACCAAGATGAGTATACAACTTGCCGATAGGTCCGTCAAATACCCGCAAGGTGTCGCTGAAAATCTATTGGTCAAAGACGACATTTTCGTCTACCCAACCGACTTTGTCATACTAGATATGGAAGAAGACACCCAAGTCCCCCTCATACTAGGGAGGGCATTTTTAGCCACCGCACAAGCAGTGGTAGACATGAATGACGGAACACTCACTTTGAAGTATGGGGATAAGGAAGTGAAGTTCGGGGTTGGGAAGAGAATAGAGGACGATGACCCGGTCAATTACATGAAGGTTATTGATTCGAGTTTGGATGATGCTCTCCGACGGTGCAACATGGGATGCAAAACATCCCGCTCGGAAAACATATAACCTCACTTTGGGTCTAGCCAAGGACCCTTATAAACGTGGCGCACCATGGAGGCATTCCGCGGAACTATCCTTAGTTTAGTTTAATCTTTTAGTTTAATTTTAATTTGCAGGAATAAAACACACTCGTGATGGTAAAGGATAGCAAGGGAAACGAGAAACATAGCCCCATGCACGAAAACAGGGCCATCCGACAACAATTTCTTCATTACAGTAAGCTCAGCACGGGCAGTGTCCGCCCAACACGGCCCCGTGCTGCACACTCTACAGAAATATGCCCAGTTTAGGTAACTGGACACGGGCCATGTTCACTGAACACGCCCCCGTGTCCAGGCTTCTGTTTCTTTTCTTTAATTTTTGTCGCTGGCACCTGAACACGGGGTCGTGCCCGGTCACCACGGGGCCTTGTCCAGGATGCCAGTAACATAAAATTTTGCTTTTAACACCATTTTACACATTCAATCAACCTAAAAACTTATTTTTGGGACACATTGAGGACAATGTGTAATTTAAGTGTGGAGGGATGCTAAAACCTTGAATTTTGCAAGTCCTAATAACAAGCCTTACACAAAACTCTATTGGAACCGCTATGTGAGATTAAATATATTATTAATGTAATATTTAATCTTGTAGCCTTTATAATCATTTATATTATATTAGATCAAAATATATTAATAACCTATTAATAATTAGTTGGTAATTGTTGATGGACCATATTACCCTTATTAACTAATTAGGTTTCCTCTTGGGTGTAAAAATAAGGGGATTATTAGAGAGTTTAAGGGTTACACAGATTACATAATCACAAACCCTCATAACATCAATTTTCGTCTCTCTCCCCATAACCGAAATCTACCCTACTTTCGGTTTCATCACCATCATTACCTTACACCCTAAGGAGGAACCAGATCATCCTGACAATCATATCGAACTCGATGGCTGCATCTCTGACTGGATTCTCTGCTGGCCTGTCTGCTGTAACAGGTATGTTATTCATGTTTTCCATTACATTTAAATAGAACTGATCCAACATGTGGTATCAGAGCATATGTTGATTAATCAGTTCTGGTTTTCTATCCATTATTCTGGGATCAAAAATCTGGAAAACGGAAGTTTTTTAAAGCCATATAAATCACGGCTGTTTTCGATTTTCTATGAGCCGAAATCAGTATTTTAAGAAAAGGGTGGTTAAATCATGTCACCCAAAACCATAAATGGGATAATAATATCCGAAATTTGTTAACTGAAATCATAAAATTTAGATTTCGGATCCCAAATTATGTTTTTATTTTTTTAGGGTTCATCATAATGTTCTAAGAAAACTCGAAAATTCCCTAACTTTTGGAATGTAATTTAGATTAGTGGGTGTTTTTACTGTTTTGATATTAATTTTATCTAATAAAGTTTTCGAAAACTGTTAAAGAGATAATCAGTTATTATTTACGAAATCTTTTGATAATTTAGATCAGCAATAAAACAGGAAACACTATCCCACAATCCCTAAAATTTCGAGTTTTCAGTTATCATCACAAAAACAGCTGTTAACAGGGATTCGAGATCATCAGACTGCGAATCGAGCCATCAGATCTCGACTCGAGACCACAAGGTCTCGACTCAAAATCATAAGGGCTCTCAAATCTGTACTACTCGAGACCAAGGTTGCTACTCGAGACCAAGGTTGCTACTCGAGACCAAGGTTGCTACTCGAGACCATAAGGTCATAACTCGAGACTAAGGTTGCGACTCGAGACCATAAGGCTACAACTCGAGACTAAGGTTGCGACTCGAGACCTCATAACTAACTCGAGATCTCAAAACTCAGTCGAAACCTAACTCGAGACCATGACTCGAGACCATGACTCGAGACCTCACTCGAGATCTCAAAACTCAGTTCGATCCGCGCTAACAGGTGGTTTGCTATTAAATACTTGGTTTTGTTAACACTTAATTAATTAATCAGAATCAGATAATTTTTGCAAAACCAAAATAGCTTTACTTGAATGAGCTTCTGATGTATTAATTCTGGCCAAAGCTGATTTAATACATCTATTTATTGTTCAAGTATCATGAAAGCTATGTTAAGTATGCATTACAAACATGAAATGTCTTAATTCTGGCCAAAGCTGATTTAATTCATTTATGTTTAGCATGCTTGACAAAGTGCATAATTAAAGTGATTGTCTCATTTCTGGCCAAAGCTGATTTGTCACGATTACTTTGCACACATACTTAAATGATTACACTTCTGGCCAAAGCTGATTTGTTTTCGTTTAAGTAGAATTTTTACTAAGTCTATTATTTTTGATGTTAGTAATAGACAATATCACAGCTTCATAATTAAAATGGTCATTATTTATGCCTGCCTTAGTATAACATGCCCATTAGATCACATTAGGACTTCTTCTTTTGTATCATAACTTGCTCATCTTATTTCCACTATCAGCACCCAATTGCGGGATTCCACCTTTGACTGGTGATAACTTTGCTGAATGGAAGGATGCCCTCATGCTTACACTAGGATTGCTAGACTTTGATTATGCTCTAAGAGAGAATAAGCCAGCGGACCTTACCGCTACAAGTACTGCTGCTGAGCAGATAGTCCATGATAAATGGACTAGGTGTAACCGCATGTCTCTCATGTTCATGAAGCAGTCCATTCATAACTCAATCAGAGGGGCCATTCCTGATTCTGAAGATGCTAAAACCTATTTGGCTTCTGTGGAGAATCAATTCAAGGGAACATCAAAGGCACACGCAAGCACTCTTATCCTCAAGCTGGTGACAACTAAATATGATGGGAGGAGCGGCATTCGCGAACACATCATGATGATGCATGACATGGCCAATAAGCTGAAGGGCCTAGAGATGGAAATCAGTGATGGTTTTCTTGTTCACTTCATCATCACTTCGCTTCCTTTGTCTTATGAAGCATTCAAGATCAATTACAACACTCAGAAGGACAAATGGACGATGAGTGAGCTGATCGCTATGTGCGTGCAGGAGGAAGAGCGTATGAAGATGGATCGCACTACTGATGTTGCTAACTTCACCACCTCCAGCTCAAAGAAGAGGAAGAACTCTTATCAAAGAAAGGATGCTTCTAAGGTTCAAAAGCCAAATCCAAATTCTAATACAAGTGCACCTTCCAGCTCTAAGAGCTCCTTAGGCAAACCCTATTGCAAGTTCTGTAAGAAAACAGGACATAAGCAAAAGGAATGCCCTGACTTCAAGGAGTGGCTGGCTAAGAAAGGTAACGATTTTTTCATGATACTTGAGTCCTTTAATTTAAATGTTCCTGCTAATTCTTGGTGGTTTGATTCTGGTTCTATGGTTCATGTTACCAATTCACTTCAGGGATTCCTTACAATCCGGAAGCTGGGAAGAAACCAAAGAACACTTAAAGTTGGGGATGATCGGGAATTAGAAGTGAAGGCCATAGGAACATTACAATTATTTTTGAAAACTGGTTTATGTATTAAACTTTATGATACCTTATATGTTCCTGAGGTAACTCGGAACCTTGTATCAGGACCAAAGTTAGACATGGACGGTTTTGTCGTTTCTCATGGTCATCGCAAACTCTCTATTCTCTATGATTCCGTTGTTTATGGTACTGGCATTCTGGATAGTGGTCTCTATAGATTAGAACCAGATGATAATTTTTCCAAATCTTTGTTGTCATATAATATAAATGAATCACTCACAAAGATGGAAAAGAAACAAATTCGAGACTTAGAGACTTCATCTATGTTGTGGCATCAACGTTTAGGCCACATCTCAAGAGAACGATTAAATCGTCTCGTAAAGGATGAAGTCTTACCTCCTCTCGATTTCACTGATTTTGGAACATGTGTCAAATGTCTTAAAGGCAAAATGACATCATCGAATAAGAAAGGTGCCACTAGGAGCTCTAATTTATTAGAACTCATTCACACTGACATTAGTGGTCCCTATCAAATCGCTGGCATCACAGGACATACTTCATTTATCACTTTCATTGATGATTATTCTCGTTACATGTACTTGTATCTTATTAAGGAAAAGTCTGAATCTCTTACAACTTTTAAAGATTATAAAGCTGAAGTTGAGAAGCAATTAGATCGTCAGATTAAAGTTGTGAGATCAGACAGAGGCGGTGAATATTATGGAAGACATACTGATGTGGGTCAAGCTCCTGGTCCATTTTATGAGTTTTGTAAGGGCCAGGGAATTGTGAACCAATACACCATGCCTGGTACACCTCAGCAGAATGGTGTCGCTGAACGAAGAAATCGTACCCTTATGAACATGGTGCGCAGTATGTTAGCCAACACTAATTTACCATTATTCCTCTGGACTGAAGCGTTAAAAGCAGCTGTTCATATACTCAATAGAGTTCCTTCTAAGTCTATCCCTAAAACTCCTTATGAACTCTGGACAGGAAGGAAACCGAGTCTTAAATATATGAAAGTATGGGGCTGCATTGCTAAAGCAAAACTCTATAATCCTTTCCTAAGGAAACTTGACCCTAAAACAGTTACCTGCTTCTTTATCGGGTATCCTGATCATTCAAAGGGTTATCGTTTCTATTATCCTTCCCATGTCACCCGTATTGTTGAAACCAAGCGTGCTGCGTTCCTGGAGGATTTCAAGGTCAGTGGGAGCAGTACCAACCCTTACGAAGAATTGCAAGAAGTACAAGACGCGGGGGGGAGAGACTCGTCGCTTACCATTACTCCGTTTACTCCTCTTGTACCCCATGCAACTGCACCTGAAGCCACTGCACAAACTCCATCTCCACAACCAGAACCCATTATACCTCATAACGAAGGCACATCAAACGCTCAAAACCAAGACAACGCTGAACCCGAAAATCAACTCAGGAGGTCATCTAGGCAGAAACGGCCTACTGATTGGGATGATTATGTTACCTACCTGACTGAAATGGATGCTGGAAAGCTCAATGATCCTATCTCTTATAATGAAGCCATTAGCAGTGATCCGTCTTCTGAATGGAACAAAGCAATGATTGATGAGCTTGAATCCATGAAGAAAAATGACGTTTGGGATTTGGTAGAAATATCCAACGGTGTTAAACCTGTAGGTTGTAAATGGGTGTTCAAAACAAAACTGGATCCGAATGGGAACGTTGAACGCTATAAAGCGAGATTGGTTGCAAAGGGCTACACTCAGAAAGAGGGAATTGATTATCAAGAGACGTTTTCACCTGTCTCTCGTAAAGATTCAGCTAAGAAGGTCCTCAGATATCTGCAAGGGACGAAAGACTATAAACTGACCTATAGAAGAAGTGATCATTAGAAGTGGTAGGTTATTCTGATTCTGACTTTGCCAAATGCAAAGATGACAAGAAATCCACTTCGGGCTACATCTTTATGTTAGCAGGCGGACCTATCTCATGGAAGAGTCATAAACAACAGTTAACTACAACTTCCACAATGATGGCAGAATACATTGCTGTTTACAACGCAACCTGTCATGGAATGTTGCTTAGAAATCTGATCACTGGACTCAAAATCGTTAATTCCATTTCTAGACCATTGAAGCTTTACTGTGATAACTCAGCTGTCGTTAGTTTCTCGAACAGTAACAGTTCGACTGGAGCTGGTTTATATCTCGATACAAAATATTTGTTCGTACGTGAACGAGTTGAGGAAAATAATCTTTGTATTGAGTATATTAGTACTAAAGATATGCTAGCGGATCCGGTGACTAAAGGTCTCCCACCTAAAGTTTTCGAATAACATGTAACGAATATGGGACTTACTAAAGACCTTATTTAATGGCATATTGTACTAGCTTATGTTTTAATTAATAAAATTTCCTCAGTTTGATTTTGTATGTCTCTAACATATGTTCTGCCGGTGTAATGACATATAGACAAATATAAATACAAATCAGACGCTAAAGGGCTTATACATATTTTGATCGTAACTATTAGGTTTTAAATTGAGGCTATAGTATGATTAATGGGGGTCCTGAGTCGAATGATGATTCAACGGCTGTATTTCTCTGCTATAGTTCTTGGTTTAAAGCTAAAATGAGTGTTAACTCCTGGCCAGGCTTACCTAATACTCATGATAAATGATTACTCGGCTAAGTGGGAGAATGTGAGATTAAATATATTATTAATGTAATATTTAATCTTGTAGCCTTTATAATCATTTATATTATATTAGATCAAAATATATTAATAACCTATTAATAATTAGTTGGTAATTGTTGATGGACCATATTACCCTTATTAACTAATTAGGTTTCCTCTTGGGTGTAAAAATAAGGGGATTATTAGAGAGTTTAAGGGTTACACAGATTACACAATCACAAACCCTCATAACATCAATTTTCGTCTCTCTCCCCATAACCGAAATCTACCCTACTTTCGGTTTCATCACCATCATTACCTTACACCCTAAGGAGGAACCAGATCATCCTGACAATCATGTCGAACTCGATGGCTGCATCTCTGACTGGATTCTCTGCTGGCCTGTCTGCTGTAACAGGTATGTTATTCATGTTTTCCATTACATTTAAACAGAACTGATCCAACACCGCTAATCACCCCAAATTTTTTCAAAAATTTTCATTTTTTTTTACTTGTCTAAGTTTAAGTTGGAAATTCAAGTTCTAACAAGGTTATATTTTTACAAGTTTACAACCTATAGCATTGTGATGAAAAGAACCAACATAAGAAAATTACGAAAAGGCATGACAAACTTAGTTAAAATTTGATTATATATACTTGATCACATAAAAACCCTTTCCCACAAAAGTGAGTTTTGAGCCTTTAATGAGCATACAAATATATATCTTTACACTAAATGCTCATTTTTCGTTTCTTGTGAGAATAGCCGCTTGGTTCGTACGACTCTAGAACTCGCCACAACAATACATTCCCGGTCCTTACCAACTTAAACCCGAGTAAGTAAATGATGGAGGCATTAGGACTAACCCCTTTTTCATACCATTATTTTTCATTTTTTTACCACCTACCCAAACTCCCCTAGTTAACCCCTTTGAGCCTAAACCTTTTCATTTCTTAACCCAAAATAATCACCCTTTTTACCCAGCTAAACCTTTTTATTTTAACCCTTTTCTTTTAGTAACGACGTTCGGTTTTCTTATGACTTATGTTGAAAAAAAAATTATTATATTTTGATGAAACAAAACAAACAAACAATTTCATCAAAAATAACTTTGTTTGAACAATTCATCAAAATTAAAATAAAAATGTGAAAAATAAAAAGTCTTTCAAAAACCGACGTTTGTTACGCTTTTCGCCCTTTTACTAACCACCCACCTTTAGCCCAAGCCTAACCCTTCACCCAAAAAGTCCTCTTGATATTTACAAAGGTATATAGTTAAAAAGGAGGAGGATTGATTGCTTGGCAAGCTTATGGTAGGAGTAAGTTCCATGCCGCTCTCGAGAGATTCACTAAAAATACAACTTCGGCCGAGTGTTGCGTGATTCCCCCGTGAGGTATGTGAACTTGTATATAAATGAAATTTTAAATAGGTATGTTATGCCCTAATAAATAATTTATCTTATGAAACGTTTTTAATAAATCATGACGAATAGGATTGTAAATAAATAAAAATAAAACCTAAATAATCTTGGAATTCCTGACACTCTATGACAAGCCCAAAAACCTTCTCTTCTACCCATTCCATTTGGGAGTGAATAAAGCCACATTATAAAGAGTTTTGCTTGAGGACAAGCAAAGATTCATGTGTGGGGGTATTTGATGTGCACAGAATGCAACATATAAATTACATCAATTGTGGCACAAAACTAACCCTTTTTTAGTACTAATGTTGGAAAAAGTGTGCTTTTGTCTTCCTTTTGTATTTTCAGGATTAAATGATCTCAAAATAACAAAAGAAGCAAAAAAAAAAACAGCAAAATCTAACATAAATATAAGAAAGGAAACAAAAGTGACATGCCCGACCACTCGACAGCATCTTCCCAAGCAAAAACAAAGAAGATAGAAGACTGAACATGCCCCGTGCCCAGTGAGCACGGGGCCGTGCCCAAGTGCCAGCAGAAAAGACAAACTCATAGAAGCTTCTGTTGCCCACCACGGGGCCGTGCCCAGCGGACACGGGGGCGTGGTCAACTACATGCAGGCGCATTTATTGTAATTGCGAATTACAATTAATGAAGAGAGAGAGTCAGATGGACACGGGGCCGTGCCCAGCGGACACGGGGCCGTGCCCGAGCTTCTGTTCAGCCTATAAATAGGAGTGTTTGGAGCTCTTGCAACTCATCCCTTGGCACACCACCTCTCTCACACTTCACCCACCACCCACCACCACCATAACACCATCATCCACCACCATCACCCATTATCCATCATAGAGTGTGTGAGTCGTCTCGGGATCCAAGATTGATCGTAAGAGTTCTTGACAATCAAAGGCCATGTTTGCCTAAGTCTCTTACATCACTTGGTGAAGACAAGTGTTTAGTGTAATACTTTTATTTTTAATCTTTTGCACTTTTTAATTGGTTTTGTATTAATGACTTTAATTACTAGTTACATATGTTGAAGGTGATTCTTCCTTATCGTTTGTCCGTGGTGTCTTGGCATTATTTTACTGTCTATATAAAATAAAAGATTTTCACCATTCATATCTCCACGGCCTATATGGAGGTATGTTGGCTACCTGGTCGGGGGTTAAGGGAACAGTTTGGTAAGAGTCTTGCCATTGTTCAGTGTATAGATCATGCAAAGGACCTGGGTCAAATTTACTAGGACCTCCTTCAATACCCAAAGGTATTGGATGGCGGGGGTCCAAACTCTTTGATCCCCTCATAAGTTAAACTACCATTAAAACTTTAACCCAGCTACTTAGGACTGTATCCCTGCTGACTCAGACTACTTAGCCGAGGGTGACGTCGCCTTCAAAAGAGGGGCCTACCACATTATGCATTAATAACTTAATTAATTATCTTTCAATAATCCGACCCTTTAGGATTGTATCCTTGCTGACTCAAACTACTGGGTTGAGGGTAACGTCACCTTCAAAAGAGGGGCCTACTACAATAACTAAGATAATCTCTTAAACAAGTGCAAAAGTGCAAAAATAATCAAAGGTTACACTACACACGAGTCGGATCCAAGTGATTCATCTTGTCTATCTGTTTTTCTTTTATTTTATTTTTCAGCATTTTAGTTAGTTTTATTTTCTTAGTTTAAAACCTTTTTCTAACATTTTGATTTGTTTAGACGTTGAGGATAAACCGGTACTAAAAGCTCTTGTGTCCTTGGACGACCTCGGTATCTTACCAACACTATACTACGTCCACGATGGGTGCACTTGCCCATATGTGTGTTTAGTGTTAGTAAATATCGTGTTTTATAAATTTAAAACTTGGCTAAAAAGTGTAAAAAGGGCTTAAAATATATACCTAAATTATATTACACCTAACGCACATCAAGTATGTATATTTTGAGGAAAATATATATATTTATTTGTCACCAGATTTTGTGCTAAGTGTATGTAGTATGTATTATACGTGATAGTGTATTAAGACTTGAAAATACACTAAGTACTCCTAAGGAGTGAAGATACAAAAATATACATACAACATGCTTAGACAAATACAAGAAAAATATATTTATGAAAATATATTACTTGATAGATTATATAACTTGGACAAGTTATGAACATGAATTGAAGTTTTGGACAAAATACATAATTCGGGTGAAAAATACAAGATACTTATATTTATTTTTGAGAAAATAATATAAGTAAGAGACATAGTTAAAAATATAAATTATTTTTAACACAAGAACAAATACATAAAAGATAGTGACTTGTACTTGTGCGATACAAGTCTAGTGACTAACGTTAATAAAACACGTTTAGGTCACGACGCTAGATAAGCAAATCCGGTGAAGTTTACGACGCAGGAACACAAAGTTGTGAGTTCATGCTCCCCCTTTTCTTCTAACTGTTTTCAGTTTTATAACTTCGGGGGTGAAATACATGTTACAAATAATACAATGTTTACAAATAGTATGATGGATACAAAAACAAGAAGCACTCTTGGTGATAACTAGTACCAAGTATGATGCGTATTAAGGAATGATACGAGAAATCGTGTCACGAATAGGGTACCATAAGCACCATTAATCGTGTACATACTAAGACCGCTGAAAAAAAGGTTAGATCTAATGGGTTTTCGGGCAACCACACTCTTGGTGAAAACTAGTATCAAGTAGTGCTTTTGTGTCTCAGTCGTGAATCGACAACTAGAAAAATGCCTATGGTTTGGTTGCTTCCTATGTCGTGTCACATGTTAATGGCCTTGCAACCCATTAACAACATGATACATACAAGAATACTTGATTTATACAAGAATACTTGAGTTATACAAGAATACTTGATTTATACAAGATACATACCATGTTTTTCATACAAAGTATACAAACGGTCAATACAAGAATTGCATGAATTCACACCAACATTATGTTGACGTTTTTCCAAAAACTCACATGTATTTCAGGTAACTAAAAGTGGATGTGCGCGCGGTCTTACTCATGCTCTTGGATGTCGTTTATGTTTATCGTTGAATAAAGTTGTAAACTTATCAGACAATATATCGTCTTGTGTTGTAAACACTTAAACTATGATTTCAGTTATGTAATGTTGGGCATTTAAAGTTATTTTTATGAGCATGTAGTATGTTTACCAATCGTATGCAATGAAAACCTTTCATGATCACACCTCGTGCTTCCGCCTTAGAAAGGGGTGTGACATATAGTAAGTCTCATTTCTTAACTCCTCCACTTCATTCAACTAGGAGATTTAAGCTTTCCCAACTTCTATCGAGTCTAAGTTGACGTGTTTGAGAGCCCAGTAAGCTCGATACTTGAGCTCAACTGGCAGGTAACAAGTTTTTCCATAAACCATGCGAAAAGGTGTGGTGCCAAAGGGTGTTTTGTTAGCTATTTTGAATGCCCAAAGAGCATCATTGAGCTTATCCTCCCATTCCTTCCGATTTTGCCCTACCGTTTTTCGAGTATTCGTTTTATCCCCCGATTTATCACTTTAGCTTGACTATAAGTTTGAGGGTGATATGCGACGAGGAATCGGTGGATAATACCATATTGAGACAATTTCTTTGGAAATTGCAGAAATGCGTTTCACGATCACTTATCAAGGCTTTAGGGGTACTAAAGCGTGAAGACAATTTCTTTAGATATTTAACCACAATCCTTGCATCATTTGTGGGTAAAGCTTCAGCTTCTACCCATTTGGATACATAATCGACCGCAACAAGAATGTATTTGTTTCCACAAGAAACAAGAAGATGTCTTATAAAAGCCAACTCCCAAACGTCACAGATTTCACACACCTGGATATCGTTCTGGGGCATCTTATTCTTTGCAGTGATGTTCCCGGCTCGCTGACGGGCATCTCAAGCTTAACCCATGCGTGTGCATCTTTTTAGATGGTTGGTGATGTGCCATCAATTATACATATTTTTAATACGAATTTACCCCCATTTATGAATACTTTTGAAGCAATTTATGAAGGAAACACTACCTAAATTGTTCCTTTTTAGTTTTCATAGGATTTGAAGGATCAAATAAAAAAGAAACAGAAAACGATGAAAACAAGATGAAAAATATGAAATTTCCCAAAAGCACCCCCCATGCACAACAAGGCATGGTCATGCCTCTCGCCTCAGCCTGCCTTTTGAAAGAATCAAAACAACTTGCCTTGAATGGTAGTTTGCCCAATTCATTGTCCGATGGCGTTTTAGCAATTTAAGCCCTTTTTCAATTCGGAAAATTTTAATAAGTTTAAATGAAAACTAGCGGGCACATTTAGCTCGTTATCCTATCTAGATTTATTATGTCCCTAAGGACATAAAAGTTTCCAATGGTTTAGCAGTTTAAAATCCATTTGGTCGTAACTTCGCATCATAATCGTGTTTTTGGCTCTAAAGGTCGTTTTTCCCAAATACTAGATACCTCGATTGAGTTAATCTATTACCCAAATCTGACCCAACCATCTTTAGTCGGACCATAAGCCCTTACCGAAGACATGATCCTTTACACATACCCGTTATCAATACCTTGTGATTCCTTATTACTAATTCATGGCAATGCATGCCCGTATGCTATGCTTATCTGTAAGCACACGACTTAACAAGACAAAACATTAATATCATATTCAAATGGTGACAACATCACCATTCGACCCGTTTGACCCGGTAGTCCATTTGCCCCGTTGTTAGCTTACCCTTCTGGTGTTATAACCTAACCACGTATTGTTTATTACCAAAAAGGTGCTTATTAATCATCTTACCCATTTGATCCGTAATGGTATACACCTTAGGGTCCTATTTCAAAAATTCATTATTTGATCACTAATATGTGATTACTTGTCATTTACTCGTTGACCCGTTATGGTTCATAACATATAGTTCTATTTCAAAAATTCATTGATTTATCACCAAAATACGGTCCCTGGTCATTTTACTCGTTTGATTCATTTTTGTTTACACTATAGGGTCTTACTTTAAAAATTCATTGGTTTATTACCAAAATACGGTTCCTGACCATGTTACTCGTTTGACCCGTTTTGGTTTACACCATAGGGTCTTACTTTAAAAATTCATTGGTGTATTACTAAAACATGGTTCTTGACCATTTTACTCGTTTGACCCGTTTTGGTTTACACCGCAGGGTCTTACTTTAAAAATTCATTGGTTTATTACCAAAATACGGTTCCTGACCATTTTACTCGTTTGACCCGTTTTGGTTTACATCGCGGGGTCTTACTTAAAAAAATCATTGATTTATGACCAAAATACGATTCCTGAACATTTTAGTCGTTTATCCTGTTTTGGTTTATACCATAGGGTCCATCTTACCACATTATCGTTTATTACAAAAAATGTAGTTTTATCATAACTTTATCCATTTTGACCCGTCTCATGGTTTACACCATGGGATCTTATTCTTAACAAAATCATCTGATTCTTTCTTCATCTTGTTTTTAACCAATTACACAAGTAGTGATTCTATTTATGAAATGTGAGCCTTACTTACCTTGCGTCCGATCATGCTTTCTCGCATCTTTGACTTGATTGACCCATTCATTTCCAAACTTCCACCTAGCTTGTCAAGAGTTAAACTATCATATAACACTCACAAAATTGTTAGATTAGTTATCATATATCATGACCATCACACCTTATGGACTTTTATACGTATTTCTCATTCAATTATATTATATGTCAGTTTGAATTTTAAAAGTTAACTGCAAATTGACATACATTGCCACTCCATTAATTTGATAAAACTCACTTAGGCATTTTATCAATCACTCGGTGGGCATCATTTTTAAGCCACCATATTAGCTCAAATTTTAATCCAAAACTACCATGTTTCTTTCAACTCTACTAGTTCATATACTTCTTATTATCAAGTTAACATAAACCTTATTTCAACTATCATGAGCTAATTCATCATTTTGACCAAATAATCATAGTTTCATCTTTCATATCAAAACTTCTTTCATCATATACATGGACAACTATCTAAACATCTCATTTAGTCAAATACTTCACAAAATCACCAAGTATGATCATCATAAGCATCCATACAACATCAATTCGCATTAAATCATATTCAAATCAAATTTTATATTTTTCTTGAACATGAATTCTAAATCAAAATCCCCAGATTATTATTAACACTATGTTACTACATTTAAACTTGAATTTAGCCATCTAACATATCCAATTTAGTCAATTAGGATTGATTCATCAAAACCCATCAAGAACTTCAACCAAGAAGGTTCAAGAGGTGAATCGGATACTTACTTGATGCATATGAGATGAGAAACATTCCTAAAACCATAGATTATTCATGCAAATCTCAATTCTTCTCTTTTCCTTCTTCCTCTTGATTAGGGTGTTCAAAACTATCCGTATCCGAAAATTCGATTCGAAATATCTGAAAAATCAGATATCCGAAATTCGAATATCCGAATTTTTCGGATTCGGATTCAGATAGTGATTTTCAAAATTTTCAGATATTTCGGATATCCGAAATATCCAAAATTTAATTTTCAGTTTTTTCGGATATCCGAATATCCAAAAATATTCGAAGTATCCGAAAATGTCCGAAATATCCAAAATATCCGAAAAGTATCCAAAAACTTGTATTCGGATATCCGAAACTATCCAAAATATCCGTTTCCGAATATGAAAAAAATAATAAAAAAATAAAAATTAAATAAAAAGTTGGATTTTCGGATATCCGATTCACTATCCGAATCCGTATCCGAAATTTCGAATACGGATTCGGATAGTGGAATTTGGTATTCGAAAATTTCAGATCATCCAAGAGCAAACTCACACACAAGTGTGTGAGTGTCGTGGTTTTTCACCACCATTACCTCCTGGCCCTTTTTTTTTTTTGTAAAAAACCACTTACACCTTAACCTCTCATAGTTTCATTTTTTTATAAATAGGCACTAAACCCAAGTTTAGTTCCTTATATTTATCATACCAAGTAAATATTATGGCTCCAACTTTAGCCCCATGAGTTTAGCTAGTTACTTTTTTTTAGCGGCAAATAATATCATCGTCCCACCAACAGAACCATCCAATCATATACATCTCCACTAGGCATAATGCACACACACCAATCCAATTCAGGAGGAAACCCAATAAATATGGGAAAAACCCCCCTTGTGGGAATCGAACCCAGGACCTATTGGTCTCAAAACCTTATTCCACCACCAAGATGCCACTAGGCTATAAAACCCCAGACTTTAGCTGATTACTTATATTTAATTTTAACTCACTTACCTCTTATTATTTAACTCATCATATAACTAAGTTAGATAAGTTAGTTACTTTTATTTCGTGTCATACATAAAAATGCACTACTTAATAAAATCGGGTTATGGGTCGTCACATAGTATGATCGACCCGGTCTAATTTAAGCCTCGGTAGCCGAGCCTTTTATAAGCTTTATTTTCTAAAACCATTCATTCACTTTTAATTTAACATTAGATTCATTTATTTAAATCCTAATATTTGTCGGGTTAACCTTCACCGCTAATAGTATTTTACCCGCTCATCCTTAGTTAATTTGGAAAAATAACCAAATTTGTTTTCGGGATATTACAAAAGCTCCCACGTCCGATCCACCATTTTTTCTTTATATTACTCACAAGCAATTATTTTATTATTTTTTTGTTTTTATACACTCACGTAATTTGGTGGAGGATGAACTTTTGATATATGAAAAGTTACTATAGCATATTTTTTTATATATATTTTAGAGTAAACTGCAATTTTATCCCCTGGGGTTTAGGTTGATTGGCACCCTTACCCCCCTCCCCCTCTAACGAAATAATTGCAATTTTACCCCCCAACGTTTGCTGTTATGTCGCAACCTTACCCCCCGGCTTCAAATTTGTTGACTGATCTGTTGACTATAACTTGAAATGACTATAATGCCCTTTCATATTACCCCCTGTGTTTTCTTCACTCTGTGATATTACCCCCTGCCACCACTGCCACCGCCATTCACCATCACAACCACCACTACCACCTCCAGCCACCACCCTCAACCACCTCCAGCCACCCATAAAATAATTTGCCATTCAATGATCTCCCTAATTTCACAACAATCTTAAAATAATTTGCCATTCAGGGAAGGTGACCTTATAAAAAGGTGCACAAACACAGTGCCATAGGTTCACTGTAAGAAAGAACCGGCTTGCACGATACATGATGTTAAATGGACAGATCATTATCAATAATACAACCTGCAAAACAGAAGTTAGAACTGGTATCATACGTGTTCAGTTTACAGAATTTACAAGAGGACAAACTAGGAAATTCTTACAGTGACTAAACCTAGAGGGACCAGTTCAGTTAGAGTTCTCAAGCTTTGAGTTCTTTCATCCATTTCCATTTCTTACAAAGATCATTGCTCCGGCAACTCCATCTCCGATCACTGTATTAACACCTCCGGCAACCACTTTCTTCTCCAACCACCTCTGAACAACCACCGTGCATCACCTCCGACATCGAACACCATCTCCATCTACATCACCACATTCCGACAGAACCATCACCCACCGTCCTTCATCACTTATCACTACACCATCACTAACCTCCGGTCACCGTCAACCTCCTCTGCTGCTGCGTAACATCATCACCACCTTCATATCAACATCATTGCATCTACTATTCACCTTCACCTCCGTTCTCCTTCCACCACACCACCGCACTGTCACCTGCATCATCAATCGTTCTTCTCCACTTACCCACCACCACCGCACTGTCACCGCACTGAGATTTTGGAACCGAAATCGGATGATAATTTGGCGATTCAGTAGAGTTAGGCTTAGGGTTAAGGTTTCAGATTTTGGGTTTCGAGAAGAAAGGGGTGAACGGAGACTGGGACATAACAGATCTGTTAATTACACACACAATCAAATCCAAAAGGTTATTAATAATAATTGGAGAAGAAAGGGGTGAACGGAACATAACAGATCTGCTATTTTGGAAGTGGAGAAGAAAGGATTCTATTTTTTTTTATTTTTTTTTACCAAAAGGTTATTAATAATAATTGAAGAGCATTATAGTCATTTCAAGTTATAGTCAACAGATCAGTCAACAAATTTGAAGCCGGGGGGGGGGGGTAAGGTTGCGACATAACAGCAAACGTTGGGGGGTAAAATTGCAATTATTTCGTTAGGGGGGTAAGGGTGCCAATCACCCTAAACCCCAGGGGGTAAAATTGCAGTTTACTCTATATTTTAAGGTTGGTGGATGGGATGTAGTGGAAGTATTTTTAAAACTAACATACATGCACACTTCTTCATTGAGTCAATGGGTTTCCTTCACATACAATCTAGTACCATTTGTGATGCTACATCTGAATTTGGGTCAAGCTACACCATGCTTGGATCTGAGTTGCAATGTATAAAGAATTCCTTAGAAGGTGACCTGACCTGAGGCCGAAGCCTCGGGAACACCCATAGAAGCATGTAAAGAAATATTGTAGATAAGAGAGGAGAGATCGAGGAAGAAAGTTGATAGTGTTCGAAGGGTAACTGGTTGTGATGGTGATGGACTATGGCAACAACCGATGATGGTGGGTGGTGAATAGTATTCGACTGCGGTGATAGCTAAGGCAAAGATGTTGTGTACTAGTTAGAGAAGATTATGCTTAACATTTTACTTGGACGGACAAACAGTGAAAGTAGAAACAAAGTGTGTAGTAGAGATGGGCATAATAACCGGTTCCAAACCCGACCCGGTAGACCCGACCTGGAACCGGTTCCAGTTCCTACCCGCTTTATTGAAGAATCGGTTTCGGGTTCAAAAAACACATAGGTTCTTACCCGGTTCCACATTTTATAAAAAAAAATAGGTTCGTAACCAGTTCCTACCCAGAACCGGTTCCTCCGTAAACAAATACAACCCGGTGCATTAAATTCTATCATTTATTGGTTTTGTTACCGTTGGAATCGATTCCTAGCCGTTGCAAATCACCCATTTAATGCATTGTTACCATTGGAATCGATTCCTAGCCGTTGGATTCATTTGATACTATGGCATCCAAGAATTCCAAAACCACCACTTCTCCATCCGTCAACAAGGGTCCTCCATCCGCCCCATATGTTGTTGGGACACTCACACATAATCGCAATATGGAGGTATGGTGTAATTTCGGATTTGGTGGAAATGAGTGACAGTTCGCAAAAGACTTATGCAAACATTGTGAAGCTTTGTTAAGCAAGGACTCCAATTCAACATTGGCGAAACATATAAAGAACAAATATTGCAAGGCTTTGAAAGAAATGGGCACATTAAAACTTTTCATACATCAATAAGTGATGACTACCAAGTCGACCCTTTTCCCGACACGCTTGGGGAAACATTGAAACACTAAGTAGTTTTCTAAAAGTTTTCAAAACCTCAACAACTAACATTTCTGGTGTTTATTATCCTACTAGTTCTATAGTTCTTTCGGAATTGTATATGATCACTATCAATTTTAAAAATTTTGAAAATTCAAGTGACATGTTGAGGAACATGATAAAACCAATGACTGAAAATTTTACAAAATATTCTTTGGATTCACCACCCGTTTCTCTATGTGACGCCGCTTTAAATCTAATTTTAAATGTCCTGGGTGTTGAAGCTTTAATTGAAGAAATATATAACAAGTTGGATATGCAAGAGGAGGATCCAAGATTAAAAGATAATATCAAAAAAAAATTAACACTAGTTTATCTAAAGTTTGTGATCATTATTTAAAGAGTAAAATGCACGGATAGTCCCTGTGGTTTGGTGAAATTTCATCTTTAGTCCCCAACTTTTCAAAATTGCACTCTTAGTCCCTGTGGTTTGACAAGTTGTTACTCGGATAGTCCCTAAAGTGGATGAAGGTTACTCGGATAGTCCCTGTGGTTTGACAAGTTGTTACTCGGATAGTCCCTGTGGTTTGACAAGTTGTTACTCGGATAGTCCTTGTCATTTGACACCCACTTAACCAGAAAAACTAACCTCCATCCGCTTTGGGGACTATCCGAGTAACAACTTGTCAAACCATGGGGACTAAGAGTGTAATTTTGAAAAGTTGGGGACTAAAGGTGAAATTTCACCAAACCACAGGGACTATCCGTGCAATTTACTCTTATTTAAACAAATATGGGGAAAAATACTACTAATATGTTTAAGTCTCGATCGTCTACCTCTAGTTGTACAACTACGATTGGAGACCCACACATAACAATAACAATGTTGAATGTCGTTAGAGATGAAACGGCTAAACAACAAAGGGGTAACGCCCCATCAAGTGAACTCCGTAGATATAAAGAAACAAATTATTTGCGTACTATAACCGCCGAGGAATATAAAAAGTTTGATATTTTGTCATGGTTGAAACTAATGATTACGAAAACGATTGTACCTAAGTGGCCCAACCAAAGCGAGCCGCAAGTCAAATGGCCGCACCCACGACAAGTAAACGGTCAGAGAAATAAACCGGTTACAATGCAATATATTTGTATTTCTTAATATGTTTGTATTTTTTTAATATGTAATTTTTTATTCAATTTCGAGTATTTTTTTAAGAACCGATTCCTACAGTAACATTGCAGTGATTTTATTGACTTACCCGATGGAACCGTTCTTCAGAGGAACCGGTTACAACCTTACCCGGAATCGGTTAATATCGATTCTAGTATTAATGGTCTGAAACCGGTTAGGAACTGGACCCGATTCCTGCAAGAACCGGTTCCACCCACACTCATACAAAAACCGGTCCGGTTAGGAACCAGTTCCGGATATAAAAAAAAAAAAAACCGATATGCCCATCTCTAGTGTAGTAACCACCGAAAACGTTTCAATTCTTGTAATGAAAAAATAAATCCCTATTTAAACATATTAGGGTCTGGTATCACTACAATTCTAAACCTAAATAATACTGCATAACGTTTTAAATCAGAACCAAAAATGACAACTCAACCCATAAAGATTCAAACATAACAGATGCAGAAAATTAATCCACGGATCAGGGTTCAGCAATTTGATTTACACCAACGCTACTCTCAGGTCGAACGTCTGGTTGCATCCCCATCGCTTCAGAATTTAGACCAACAACCGGCACTTCTGCTTCTTTCTGATCGAATTTTGATTCACGCCGTCTTTCACGCCTTACAGGTGTCCGGCTGCGGCTGCGACTACGGCTCCGGCTGCGTGACCAGCTACGGCTACGTGACCGGCTCCGGCTGCGGCTTCGGCTATAGCTTCTTCCCCTGCTACGGTCGCCATCTCTTCTGTTATCAAATCGCCCTCTGCCGCGCCCACCACGGGAATCCTTGAATCTATCATTCCTATCCCAACCGCCATCCGGTCCACCAAATCCAACACCTCTAGGTCCGCCACGGCCACCAAAGTTGCCGTCCCTCCCTCCACCACGGCCTCCAAAGTTGCCGTCCCTCCCTCCACCACGACCACCAAAGTTGCCTTCTCTCCCTCCACCACGACCACCAAATCCCCCGCCACGACCGCCGTCTCTCATTCCACCATGACCTCCAAACCCGCCATCCCTCTGGCCACCTCTGCCTCCAAAGCCACCACCACGGCCACCAAAACCACCGTCCCTCAAGTCACCACCGCCACCAAATCTGCCATCCCGCATGTCACCTCTACCAGGACCACCACGGCCACCAAAACCCCCATCCCTTGAGTCAAAACCACGGCCCCTAAAACCACCATCCCTCATGGCTCCACGACCACCACCAGAATCAAATTGTCCACCCCCTCCAGAATCAAAGCGACTCATTCCACCCCGGTCCTTACCGAAACCAGGCCCGCCACGTGTCGCAATCTCTCGCACCACATGTGGCACAGGCTGATTGGCCCCCTCAAGAACTTTGATAAGATCAGGAGCGTGCTTCCAATCCTGTTCAGAAAAGAAAGTGTAAGCCACCCCTTTTGCCCCTGCCCTTCCTGTTCGCCCTATTCGGTGGACATAGTCCTCCACACCGTTCGGGAAATCATAATTAATCACCACCCTGCAAACACCATAAAAAGTCAGAATCTGCTAATAGTTATTGCATATTTTTACTATTTAACTTTTAGTGGAGTCCTGACCTTACGTCCTTGACGTCAAGGCCACGTGCAGCAACATCAGTAGCAACTAAAATGGGGGACTTTCCAGAACGGAACTGATTGAGAACGAAGTCTCTCTCACCCTGAGATTTGTCTCCATGAATGGCAGCAGCACCGAAAGTACGACTAATACTACGTGTAAGCTGATCACATAGCTTTTTAGTTGAACAGAAAATAATAATTTTGGAACCCCTTTCTTCAGATCTCAGAATCTGCTCCACACGCCTCTGCTTCTCCATTTGAGGGACCACTTCCACATACTACAACATCACATATCAAGCTGTTAGCTAGGGCCTACGAGTAAATATATCAGTATATACGCAACACTGTGTTACCTGTGTAATAGACTTGTTTGCAGCAAGCTCATCTGCATTGCCAATGTTGACCTGAACAGGATTGACCAAAAGATCACCAGCTATTTTCCTCACTTCTTTCGGCCAAGTGGCAGTATACATTAAGGTCTGCCTGCGAGGAGGTATTTCATTGACAATCTTCCTTATTTGAGGTTCGAAACCCATATCAAGCATCCTATCAGCCTCATCAAGCACAAGAAGAGAAACTTGACGAAAGTCAACCTTCCTCATTTCAAGTATATCATTTAGTCGACCTGGAGTTGCTACAACAATATCTGCTCCTCGTTCTAACTCCTTCAGTTGTGGGCCCTTAGGAGCCCCGCCATACAAACACTGAACCACATTCACACCCATTAGCAAATATGTACGCATACAGAAAATGATAAAATGGTAGCTAAAGATAAAAGACTCACTGTGCAAGATATTCTGACAGATCGACCGAACTTGATGGCCTCGTCTTGTATTTGAGTAGCAAGTTCTCTAGTGGGAGCTAAAACAACAACCGTGGGCCCATTTTGGGGATTGTTGTTACAATGTCTAAGCAGCATGAAAGCAGGGATCAGATAACCTAATGTTTTACCAGAACCTGTCTTTGCAATTGCCACTATGTCCCTGTTTTGTAGAGCAATAGGCCACGTTTGTGCCTGAATTGGAGTAGGGAAAGCAAAACCAGCAGCATAAATCTGAAACAAAATCATATTATATAACCCTTTAGATTAACAGATATTTGTTTCATTGAGTGTTGAGCATTTTGCAGGAAAGTTAAAAAAACAGAATTTAAAGCATGTTTAAATTGAGAAAAAGATGTTTGGTAAATGAAGGCCTAAATATATAGAGTTGCTTACTGAAGCAACTCGAGGAAAGAAAAGGGTGCATTTAAGACAAAAGAGGCAGAGCCAACTTCAGAATTTGCAGCCTAACTCAGAATAAATGTGTGAATAGCAGGGCTGCGTACGACATGTGCTCCGTTTCTGGAACAGATATCGCACCTGCGTTAAGTCAAAAATTATTAATCCTAGAGGCAAAATTAAGAAAAAAATAAAAATTAGAATCTTAGAACAAATTCTAATAGTCCAAGACTTACCTCCCTCAACAATTCTGGAGGGAATCCAGTGGATTCAAATGACATGAATGGAGCAGGAACATTATCACCCTATGGAATCAAATGGAGAAAGTAACTTGCATCAAGGTTCTCTGATATCTCTTACACAATAAAAGGGGCATCATGAAACATTATCATCCACATATATAAGTCGAGTCAGTAAACAAACCGTTGCTGTTACGTCATGTTTTTGACGATACATGTCAACAGATGACAAGTTCATAGCATCTGGAGAAACCATAACTGCTGGATTTGGCCTCATCATAGCATTATTCATAAACGGAGGGCCACCAGTAGCTTGCCCGTACATGTTATGTGAGACGGGCCCACCAGGGATGGTAGGTGTAACATTCTGAAAGAACACAGTCGGCATTCAGAATCATGCAGCATAGTGAATCAGCACAAAGTACATTAGAATAGTTCAAAAACCGAAAACAAGAAAAATACTTAACATACCATCTGAGTTCTTGCCACTGGAATTGCTGCAAGCTTAGGTTGATGAGGGGCCGTACCAGGCCCACCATTTTTAGCATTAAAATAGTGATCATTCCCGCCTCTTCCAGGTGGATTATCCTCGAAGCCCATTTTTGATCCTACTGACGGAATGTTTGGCTGCTGACCCATTTGGTTCTGGAACTGTGGTCCATGTTGCTGATAATCAACACCACTCGGCTGCAATTGACCAAATGAAGATGGTTGTTGCATGTTAAACTGCGGGCCACCATATTGCGTCGGTGGTGGTTGAATGGGATTAACATCTGAAGGTTGACTTTGAACGGGCGGAGCATCCTCTCTCTGCGTGAATGCAGCCCTGTGATCTTGTTGAGGGGGATATTGCTGTAGATGCTGAGGTGGCTGCATCATATTAGGTGGCCTCTGTTGATACCCCATGTAGGGCATCGGTTGCTGATGTGTATACTGGTAGCTCTGCGGTTGTTCCATACCAACACCCTGGTATGATTGAGGTATGCTATTACCTTGCTGAGGTGGCATTTGTTGTTCTGGTGTCGTAAACATCTGGTGTGTTTGTTGACCAGGAATCCCATTTGGCTGTTCGACCCTAGTACCCGGTGCAGACACGGGTTTAGATGCAGATGGCACAGAAGGTGGGCCTGATGGCACCGGTGGCGGCACAGCAGCAGGTTTCTCATACTGAGTGATATTAGTTTCAGGGTTCCAATAGTACATCACACCTGAGCTCCCATCAATTAAACCCTTCCAGGGTTCAGGCAAAGTTGGATCAGGCGGGGCATAACGAGGAGCCGAAGAATCAGAGGCTCCCTCAGCAGACATGATTGATAATAGTTCAAATCTGATGATGAAAGATGAAAATATGTTAGCTCTTCTTACGTTATAAGTCGGAACATGCACTTATAACTTATATTATAACCCAAATAATCTTAAATAAGAGAACATATAATAGTAGGAAAAAAAAGATCAAAAGTAATGTATCTTACACGTTACAAAACAACAACCATACTCAGTAAATCCCACAAATAGCAAAACTACTAGTAGGGTTCGGGGAGGGTGGGATGTAGACAAACGTTACCTCTATCCCTACGGATAGAGAGGCTGCTTCCAAAGAGAACCCCCCCCCCCCCCTCTCTAAACAAACAAACATAACCAAAGATAAAGAAATTGAAAGCGACCAGTAACATAAGAACAGGTGAATGAATAACATAGTAAAAACAAATATAGTGTCATAACATCATAAAAAGACAATCCTACGCTAAGTCTGCCTATAATGCATGAAGATCCATATCCCAAGAACAACCTAGGGCACAACCCCCCCCCCCCTCTTAATCCTACTCAGAGGTGCAAAAGACCTAATTTAATAAAACCCTTGCTACGAAATTCACCGATTTACTTCTAATTCCAGCTTATATATCCTATAAGCACTATAGTTACAAACATATAAATCACCTAAAACTTGAAATAAATGTATAGTCATAAAATAAAAATTTAAAACAATATCCACTTATTGAATACATGTATCTAGTATCCTTGCAATATGCCTTAACAACAACATCTACTCATAGAATTTATGATATCGGTTTCAAACACACTTCCTACATGAATCTACTACAGCAAACAGAATCTAAATACGTCCAAAAGCAATAAAACAAAGGCGATTAAACAGTTTATAACATTAAGAAACGAGAAGTAATTGAATTAATGAATAAAGTAAAGGCATTGGTGGTGCAAATTCGGTTACCTTTGGTAGAATCGATCTCCAGATAGAACAATCTGGTGAATTTGGAGGATTAGGGTTGGGTGTTGGCAAATTGTGCGTGTTAGGGTTTGAGGGGCGTTTGGATGGTTGGAAGTGACAATATTGTGGGATTACAATTCATCAATGAGGGCCTGTTTGATTTGCTACAAAAAGTAGTTATATATTGTATTGTATATGTATATTCTTTCTTTTCTTTTTTCTTTTTTTTTTTTTGTATAAAAGTGAAAATATCAAAGAAATAACTTTTTTATTTGTATAAAAGTTTGAGAATTTTATGAACTAGGTTTTAATGTTTTGTAATGTAATGTAGTTCACACTAATAAATGTCACATACTAGTTTTTGCCTGTTGTGGGGCACTAAACTGAATATTTCTCTCTAATACTATGTATGTTTGTGTTTCGGCTACTCGTACATACTACTCATAACACGATCTCAAAAAAAAATATATATATATATATATCAAGTCAACCAATTAAAAGAATACAGTACCGTACTTTTACTAAAAAAACTAAAACGATAGAAAGACTATAATTTTAAACTGGGGGCAAAATTGTAACTTTTCAGTGATTTTTTTTCTTCTAAAAACAGAAGGACTAAACAGCTATATTAACGAAGTTGAAGGTTTAAAAGGAAAATACAAAAAGCGACGATCAATTACTAAAAATAATAAAAGTAGAGAGACTAAACATATACACTACTAAAATTAAAAAAAAGGGACTAAACACACATATAAGCAAAGCTAATCAATAAAAAGAATATTTTTTAAAAAAACAAAAGGACTAAACACGTGTATTAGCGAAATTATAGTTGTCTGACACTATTCCCCTCATTGTTATTGAGTTATTGTGGTTATAGGTAAACGTAATATTTTAGGTTTTTTTAAAGTGATAATATTAAAAAAAAAAAAAAAAAGTGACTTTTGAGAATTTTATGAACTAGGTTTTAGTCTTTTGTCTAACTAATAAATGATATATATATTTTAGGCTTTTATAACCACAATTTGTTACAGACTATAAAAGAAGTCCAATCTTAATTTCAATGACTTTACCATTTTGATCCAACCCCAAACGTTATGTAATTAAAGACGAGTTCTTTTTGATAATTATTTAATTTAGAGTAGATTACAAAATCGTCCTTTATGTTGTTATTGGATTGCAAATTATGACATTTATCTTCAAAAAGTACAAAAAAACGTACTTTATGTTTGCAAACCATTGCACGTTACGTCCTTTGGCCCTAACTTAGTTGTCATGGTTAAATCAGACCTAGTGTACAGACCCCACATTAGGGTATTTTGGTCAATTTATATAAAGAAAGTTAATAAATAATTTTATTTTTCTAGAAACAAATACAACCCACCCACCCCACTCTACCCTTTCTCTCTCTAATACTCTCTCTCCTAAGCACTACCACCACCCAACCACCACCATCGCAAAATTCCAATGATAAAACAAATCAAGAATTGTGTTGTTGGGATTGTTGGTGACAACCCGCCGTAGGATGAAGGTTATGGTGTGGGTTGGTGTGAGGGGGTGGCGGCATGGTCGCCAGTGCCAAAAACCTTTGATTCAATCACCTCAGTCACTGACAAATGGAAATCCCATAAAAAGTAAAACCCCTAAGTCTCCCATGTAAATATATTTTGGTGCTTTCTGGGAAGCGGTTGGCATACGAACTAGGTGTAGGAGATGAAGAATATTTCTCCATTGAATTCATACCAGTAATGGGAGAACTTAGATTTTTAAAAGGCTTTGGCGGCTGTAGTATCGCACCCCCATTCTTAGGGGTTTCCAGCTTTGTAACAAGAGGATTAGGGCTGGAGATGGATTTCCATGTTGGCGGTCATTGAGCCGTTGAGTTGAGATGGGAGTTGTAGTGGTATATGGTATAAGACTATCCGCATCAGTGAAAGGCTATCCTTTCTACAAACAGCCTAATCAGCATGCCACATCAGCTTTTCACTTATTCTTCCCACAAACACTTTTTACCCACAACAATAACATATATATCCTTCCCACAAACAACCTTATAAAAAAAAAGAAAGGACCCACCATTAGGCCATTCTTCACCATTCTTCCCCAAGAATTGTGAAGAATGAACACCCTCCATGTCATCCTCTACAACACCCACTAATCCATCCCTCTCACAAATGCCCTCCACATAGGAATGAACACCCTCCATGTCACCTACAAACATCCTTGATGTGGATAGTCTAAGGGAGAGATAGGTAGAAAAAGAGCGAGAGTAGAGAGAGAGATGTATACATGTATGTTATATTATTTTTTTTAATTTTTTTTTGTTTTGTTTATTAAAATGTTTAATAAATGGGTAAAAAGACTAAAATACCCTTATATTACCTAATTTTACAAAAATTAATTAAATTAGGGTTAAAAGAGATAACGTGTAAGCATTTGCAAACATTGAGTATGTTTTTTGTACTTTTTGAAGATAAATGACGTAATTTGCAGTCTGATGTTAACATAAATAACGATTTTTGTAATTTATTCTTTAAGTTAATATTGAAAGATTATGTACTTATATATACTTTTTATTATGTTTTCCGATATTTGGGAAACGCTATGTTACATCTTCAATTGTAAATTGACTATTTTATCTTTTTAATTGGACATAAATTAGCAAGCATTTAAGAAACTGATATTGTTATCAATTTTTAATATGATTAACGAATTTAGTGTTACGAGGCTTAGGTGCCAATAGCTATCAACGTTACAAATAACGTAAAAAGATGCACTTCGTTACCAAAAACATGTAAATTCTAACCTAGACAGGCATGATTGCACGTAAACATTTCGTAAAGTCAAATTTAATCTTCACTTGACAATTTACGAATATAATACAAATGCAAGATAAATATCATAAGCTTCAAAATCAAATCACAACTTGTCACAAATCGAATCTCAAAAACAATGTTTAAACCCTAGGAACTTACAAAAACCTACACCTGGGTGAAACCCACAAGATTTAGCAGCTCATTGTATGATGAACGCGATCACCGGATGTTTGGAACTCGAACTTTGACATCTTGAAGCTTTGAATACGGTGGAGGTGATTATTAGGGTTTGGTCAGAAGATTTATGGAGAATGGATTGGTGGAATGATGGAGATTAGGGTTGGGAAGTGATGTTTGGAGAAGAATTCAGATGATGATGGGATGATTGGATGGATTGGGGATGAACGTTGGTGGTATCTAGGCTCCAATAACTCAATTCAAACTAAACCAAGTGTAACCCCCGAAAAAGGACCCCAAGATGTGTTTTTAATCGTTAAACAATGAAACGGAACAAGAAAACCCGTCGGCACGCAGAAGGTGTAACACCCCGTGTTACCGAATGTCAAAGTCAAAGTCAAAGTCAAGATTGACTCCTTTGACCATAGTCAGTCTATTTTATGTTTGCATTTTCGTTAGTTGTATTATGTGGAGTAAGTGTTGTTAATCAAAGAAATCGAATGAATCGAATGTTCAAATCGATGTGAAACGCTAAACGACTGTGAATAGTAGGAAGTAACAATGCGATAAAGTCAATTAATCAATAATCGAGCCAATCTAATCATCATCGAACTCGAGACTCGAATTACGCAAATTCTGGTGTTAGTATACGCGTGTGTGTGTGCCTTATGTATTACTTGTGCATGTTTACTTTATGTGTGGTAATCAACCGAAACTCGAATCGAAACTCGAAACTCAATCGAACCCAATCAAAAGTCGAACTATGATAATTGGTGGCGAAAAGACAGCACGAGAAATAGGTGATTGTATGTTAGATATAGTGGTTGGGATTAAAAGTAATTTGAATAGGAAACTCTATCGTATTCTCATCAATCGCAATCGAAATCGAAATATCGAAAATCGTCACACCGAACGCTCAAAGCAGGCAGCTGAACGATCAGGCTCCCAGCCGATCGAACAGCCCAGCCGATCGGACTGCTGTCCGATCGGACAGGCTGTCTGATCGGGTACCTGATCGATCGGCCAGCCCTTTCCTCTTTTGGAAGCCTATAAGTACCCCTTGTCACTTTCAAACTTTCTACTTTTGGAAACCTCTGACCGACCAGCTCGTGCTCCCCTCCTTTTCTCAGATTTCTTCCAATTTCGGTAAGATTTCATCCTAAATCTTGTACTTTCTTGATCTATACACACTCCTACACCTTTCTATCTTTCAAATCTTACTTTTTAACCGTGAAATCATCAAGATTCAAGTGTTCAAGGATGATGTCATCATGGTGTTCTTGAAGAACTTCATGTTTTGGCTTCAATCCACCAAGAATCACTTGGATCTAGCCGATTTCCACATAAACAAACAAAGATCTATTGTAGATCTAAACATTTACACGGTGAAAAAGGATTGAAAAAATGCTTTCCAACTTTCTTTCAACTCTTTTACACTCAATGCCTTCAAACAGGTAGAAACGGGATTTGAACCGACTCACTTATCATCCTAGTAGTTGTGCGGTTCAAGATCCGGGTTCTATCCACGAGGTTCACCGACTCCGGGTTAAACGTTAAACTCCGTTCCGAACAGCTCACCGGCCGAATTTGGGTGATTCCTGTCTGAGCAGGAGAAACAAGTAAGAACGAGGGTTCTATGGTTCAACTCGCTGTCAAAATACCTCGGTATAACATCAAACAACCAAAGTAGCCAAGTGTTAGACGAACCGGCCGGCAGGTCAGGAAGCTGACCGATCGGGCTGACTGTCCGAACGGACAGCCCAGCTGATCGGATAAGCCAGCCGATCGACCAGGCCAACCGATCGGCTAGCACATGGCCCCACACTCTAACAGTTTCATGAAGTCTAGTATTGAACGAAGTGCTGATCGATCGGACTACGGTCTGATTCGAATTACTCTTCGGATCATGAGATACTATGCTTCAAACACTTAACTCGATTTGCAACTTGTTCAACACATTGGAGTGCCACCCGATCGGTCAAGCCGTCCGACCAGGTGACACTCTGATAAGAACTTGTTATTAAAGTACCTAACTGATCGGTTAAGCCGGCCGATCGAACGGTCCGTTCGATCGATCGACCTGAAAGGTAAGGATACTTCAATGTTTTCAAATACTACAACGAAAACCTCAAAAGGTCAAACCATCATACACAAACACATCCTTCTCAAAGGAAGAAACAATCCACTCGAACAGTCCATCCGATCGGCCTACTGACCGACCGGACAGACTGTCCGAACGGATTGGCTAACCGAACGATCAAGCCGTCCGATCGGACCTACCGTCCGATCGGCCAAGCTGTCCGACCCTCCAACACTTGTTTACGTTTTACGCGTTGCTTATCGTTATGCTATCGAACTATTCAGGCTAACCCTACTCTCAAGTGCTCCCTTCAATCCATCAATCACTGTGAGTATACTCGATCCCTTTTTGCTTTTAACACTTTTGGGTGTTACATACATTGCTTATACGAAATCACATCGAACACACTACTCAGTTATTTCAAACGCTAACTGTTACCGCATGTATTACATGACTAAATGAATGCTTGTTGTTATGTTTACGTGGAATGCTGTCTACCTGCCTTAACGACGATAGTACTATAGTTTGGACTCAGCACCCGTTCACACGGGGGTTGTTAAGGACAATTACTTGCATGGATTACGGTGGTAATCATGTATTGCGAACTGCCTCGGGCAGTCAACCCGCAGTCATTGGTATCGATAGATCCATGTCGATAATTAACATGCTTCGTTTTCCTCTGTGTACGTGCTGGTTATGTGTCACACCCTGGCTTTGCGGAAGCGTGGGTTTATTTGGTGTGACTTCTTAATACCATAGCATAATCACAACTATGCTATATGAAAATAAAACCATGATGTTCATCCATTTATTTCAAGCTTAAAAGGTAAAACACAACAACATTGTTTAAAAAGTCGACACATGCAACGGATTACAACATGACATAATAAAAATCTTGTTCATACGACACAACCATAAGACATGAATTAAAAACACAGTTTAAGACTTGTGACTCGTCCAGGCAAAAGTCACAATCCCTAAACTCGGATGACATCATTTCTCATACGCAGCTTGACGACATAGCATACCTTGCCAGATCCCTAATTTCCTGAAATACATGTAATTTGAAAAATCAGCAAAAGTTGAGCAAGTTCATGTAAAAGTGAGTATGTTTATAAATCGTTTAAGTACGTCCCAAAGTATAAATGTTCCTGGTATGTAGCAATTAAGGAAAAGAGATCACCACTGGGTTGCAAAGCCACTGGTATGTGTGAAGTGATGAAGGAAAACTCAAACCTAGCAAATTTGTACCGGGCCTCGGCTGTAAGACACAGTCACCTCTATGGGCCTCCCCGGCCTCACGGGTGTGGGCTCGCTACACCCAAATAGATCTATCACTCTTGTGTCCCTCGGTCCTAACAACGAGGATTAATGGCTTTAAGTGTTGTACCCACCACTCACATGATCTGAACGTCCTAACCCTCCTTAAGCTAACCATACCATATATAAAAATGTTCTAAATAATTGTAACATGTATTTCACCCCCGAAGTTATAAAACTGAAAACAGTTAAGAGAAAAGGGGACATGAACTCACAGAAGTGCATCTCGTGAAATAGTCGATCCCAAATCAACCTGCTGCGTGACGACCTACACGTACTAATTCCTATTAGACGGACGAGCGTGCCTTAGCTTAAGGTTTAACGTTTTTGGGAAATAGTTATACAACTATTTCGTATTTTACACTTCTTAATTATTTTATAAGTATATTCCTTCCCAATGATGGGGGTAGTAATACATGTGTGCTTTATAATTCCAAAAATATATTTTTAAGTCTCACTTGAAAATATATTTTAATCACTTTGTGTAAAATGCTTTATTTTTTCAAAATATATATATTTTTCCCAAAAACATTATATTTTATTTCGTAAGTTTTTCCAAAATAATATTTTCACAAAATGTACAAATAAGAGTATTTTTCTGAAAAATACATAAGTTACATTTTTAAAGTTCGCGTTGTATTACGATACTTATATAACTTAAATATTTATTTTGTGAGAGCGTTGATATTATTTTGGAGTCGAAATTTCACGGTGTTTTCATGTTATATTATTTTTATCCCAAAAATAATATATATCTAGTTCACAAAATAATCACATAATCACACAAGCGTCTTATTATAAAATATCTATTCTAAATATATATTTAACAAGTTTTATTTACGAAAATCCACCTCCGGTACTTGGTATTTTGTAATAAAAATCATGGCGAAATTTATTTTTGAAAACAAGTTAAAAATTATATTTGTAAATATTTGTTAGAAAAATATTTCTAAGTGTTATATTTCTGGAAAAATTTCGCCAGAGTTTCCTCTGTAAATGGAGGTGTCCATGCTTTTAGCATATCATTTTCTTTTCAAAAACCAATCAACAATCATCAACCAACAATATTTAATCACTAACCTTGACAAAATAAGACTAAATCATAAACTCATGAACTTGAAGGTTTTGTAAAAATATGTAGTAAATTACCATCATATTTAGTATGTCTTATTATCTTTAAAAACATGATTAGTTTCTTGAAAACTTTATTTTTAAAAAATCTGAAGTTTAACAACTTCTAGTCAAGCTTTACAAAAATATTTTCTTGTTGAATTTTCTTGTTACACAAGTGTTTACACACTTGTTTATTTACCAAAAATGCTTCTAGTTCATAAAATATCCGGGTTTTAACAAAACTAGTATCTTCCGCTTGGTTCTCCCGAAAAACCACTTGTAGATCTTTAGATCCACAAGTTTACAACTTCATTTTACAAGAAAACTTATGTTTATTCAAGTTCAAGGCTTATGAATGGATGGATCCATCATCTTTCAACTTTCTAACTTTTACATCCCACTAGTTCATGCTCTTAAACATGAACTAGTATGTCTAGATGATGATCCGTCTTGTTCCTACTAACAAACAACATCAAATAATCACAACTACACAAGATCTACAGGATTTACACACATAACTTCTCTTTATCCACCCTTTATCACTTTATGTTTAAGTCTTGTTCATGTTCTTTAGTGTTTCTTAATTTTTCACCATTAAATCATCTATTAACCACAAAAAACAAGATCAAGATGATGATTAGAAACACTTACTACTAGCACAAGGCTAAGGAAGAAAAAAGGCGTAAAAGCGGTGGATAAAAGGAAACTAGAGTGGTTCTTGAACTTCCGAGAGCACCGAGCTTAGTTGTTGGACTCCTTGCTTCTTTGTATGTATGAGAAATGGTTGTATGGAGGTTGGATGGTGGTGAGATGGTGGTTGATGGTGGCGGTCGTGAGGGTGTAGAGGGGTGTAATGATCTTGTTACTAATTTGGTTAGGATTTAAGTATTTAGTTAGTATATTAAGTGTGTTGTTTAATACAAGGTGTGTTAGGGTGTTCGGGGACCCTAACTAGCTCAGAAAAGTAAAAACTATGTGTTTGGCAATATTTTTATGTTCCGGGTAAAGTCCGGTTGTTCGGTTGGATATTGATCCGTTAAAGTGCTAAATAAAGCTTTTAAGTGTCTTTTATATTGTTTTAGTGACACATTAAATTTCCCAACACTTTGGAAAGTGTCTAGGACTATTTTACCAAGTTTTTGCACTTAACTAGCTTTGTTAAATGCTGAATTTTTGTATGTAGTGCAAGATTTTGTAATTAAAGTGTGTTTTAGGCACTTCCAATCACTATAAATATCTCCTAGTGACGCACTTTAATGGTCCCCACCTCCCTACACTCCCTACTAGTGTAGTAATCTATTCCCGGCTCATACTGGCCTCAGAAACAATGTCTGTCTAGTGCTGACAATGTCTGCATGTTTACTGGGTTATCCGCTCACTGTGCTAACTGTGCTTTTGTGCATCAAGTTTGTCACTATTGTTTGTGTGTAATAAATGGAGTGACAGTAATAAAGTATGATGCATGAGTATGTATATATCAGAAAGCAGAAAGCAGTTTATTCATAATTGTAATCAAGCACAGTAATTAAGCACTAATTAAATATTAATTAATTTGTACGGATACCTAGATTTGTGAGGGTTGTCACATTCTCCCCCCGTTAAGAAAATTTCGTCCCGAAATTTTAGGCTCTGCTTCTAGTTGCAGGGGTCTTAGGAAATAAATGGGGGTACTTTTCTTTCATGCGATCCTCACGTTCCCATGTGTATTCTGGACCATGTCTTGCATTCCAACGAACTTTGACGAGTTTGACACTACTCCTGCGCGTTTTATTAATCTTCCAGTCAGTAACCTCAACTGGTTCCTCAACGAAGTGGAGTGTGTCGTCGATATGAATTTCGTCAGCAGGAATGACAACTGTCTCTTGTGTTGGACTCTTCTTCAAGTTTGATACATGGAATGTATCATGAACACCATTAAGATCAGCAGGTAAGTCCAACTTGTACGCTACAAGCCCAATCCTTTGCAGGAGTCTGAATGGGCCGATGTATCTGGGATTTAACTTTCCACGCTTTGCAAAACGTGCCACACCCTTCCAGGGTGATACCTTCAATAAAACCATGTCTCCTACCTCAAACTCCAGAGGTTTCCTTCTTCTATCCGCATAACACTTTTGTCGATCGCGAGCCGCCTTGATGCGATCTCGGATCTGAGCAATCTTGTCTGTGGTTTCCTGGACCACTTCAGGACCAACTAACTGTCTATCACCTGCGTCAGCCCAACAAATCGGTGATCGACATTTGCGTCCGTAAAGAGCTTCGAACGGTGCGGCTTGAATACTTGCGTGATAACTGTTACTGTATGAGAATTCAACCAATGGTAGGTGAGTATCCCAACTCCCACCTAAATCCATAACGCAAGCTCGCAACATATCTTCTAATGTCTGGATCGTTCGTTCGCTTTGTCCATCGGTTTGTGGGTGAAAAGCCGTACTTAGGTTCAACTGAGATCCGAATGCTTCTTGGAAGGATTGCCAAATCCTTGACACAAACCTTCCGTATCTATCAGAGATGATCGAGAGAGGCACCCCATGACGTGCAACGATCTCTCTCATATATATCTCAGCTAATTTGCTCATGTTATCCTTCTCTCTGATAGGCAAGAAATGTGCAGATTTCGTTAACCGGTCTACTATTACCCAAATAGTATCGTGACCTTTGGGTGTTCTTGGCAGCTTGTTATGAAATCCATTGAAATCTGTTCCCATTTCCATTTGGGTATTTCAGGTTGCTGCAGAAGTCCTGAAGGCTTCTGGTATTCGGCTTTTACCTTGGCGCACGTTAAACACTTGCTAACATAAACTGCTACATCGCCTTTCATCCTAGGCCACCAATAGAAGTCCTTAAGATCTTGGTACATCTTATCCGCTCCTGGATGAATAGAGTACCGTGACTTGTGAGCTTCATCAAAAATAACCCTTCTCAATCCACCAAACAGAGGAACCCAAATCCGTCTCATGAAACATAAAGTTCCTTCCTCATTTGGTACTAACTGCTTCTCCATCCCATGGAGATATTCCTCTTCAATGTTCCTCTCTTTAAGGGCTTCTTTCTGTGCGGCACGGATGCGCAATGAAAGATCTGTCTGGATAATCATCTCCAAAGCCCTAAACCTTATGGGCTTCATCCTTTCTTTACGACTTAGGGCATCAGCGACCACATTCGTCTTCCCTGGGTGATACTTGATCTCACAGTCGTAGTCGTTCAATAATTCGACCCATCATCTTTGTCTCATGTTTAGCTCTTTCTGGTGAATATGTGTTGCAGACTCTTATGATCCGTGAAGATTGTACACTTCGTACCATATAAATAATGTCTCCAAATTTTCAACGCGAATACCACTGCGCCTAGCTCCAAATCGTGTGTGGTATAATTCTTTTCATGGACCTTCACCTGGGGTGACGCGTAAGCTATAACCTTCTGGCGCTGCATCAGCATACATCCTAAACCTTGACGCGAGGCGTCACAATATCCCACAAAATCATCTGTTCCCTCTGGTAGCGATAAAATCGGTGCATTACAAAGCTTGTCCTTTAACAACTGAAACGTTTCTTCTTGTTTGATTCCCCAATCAAACTTCTTATCCTTCTGCGTGAGGGAAGTCAAAGGTTGAGCGATCTTTGAAAAATCCTCAATGAACCTTCGATAGTAACCAGCCAAACCTAAGAATTGCCGAATCTCGGTTAGCGTCTTTGGAGTCTCCCAATTCTTTATCGCTTCAATCTTGGTGGGATCCACATGGATTCCATCTCCATTAACCACATGTCCAAGAAATTGGACTTCGCGTAACCAAAAGTCGCACTTCAAGAATTTGGCATACAACTTTTCCTTTTTCAGTAGCACCAAGATAGCTCTCAAAAGTTGTTCGTGCTCGTCCTTCGTCTTCGAATAAATCAAGATATTGTCGATGAACACAATCATGAACTTGTCGAGGTACGTCTTACAAACTCTGTTCATCAAATCCATGAAAACAGCTGGCGCGTTTGTCAACCCAAACGGCATTACCAGAAACTCGTAAGGTCCGTATCGAGTTCTAAAAGCAGTCTTGGGAATACTTTCCTCTTGAATTCTCAGCTGATGGTAACCTGATCGCAAATCGATCTTCGAGTAGAAACTTGAACCTTGCAGCTGATCAAATAGGTCATCAATCCTTGGCAGAGGATACCTATTCTTGATCGTCAACTTGTTCAACTCCCGGTAGTCAATACACATACGGAAACTACCATCCTTTTTCTTAACAAACAAAACTGGAGCTCCCCAAGGCGAGAAGCTTGGTCTGATGAATCCCTTGTCTAACAACTCTTGAAGTTGCGTCAACAACTCCTGCATCTCTGAAGGGGCAAGTCGATAAGGTGCCTTAGCCACAGGCGCGGCACCTGGAACTAAGTCACTGTGGAACTCCACTTGTCTTTGGGGTGGCAATCCTGGAAAGTCTTCTGGAAAGACTTCAGGATATTCCTTTACTACAGGGATGTCTTCGATCTTCGGCTCAGCAGCTTCCTTATCCACGATGTGTGCCAAGAAGCCAACACATCCCTTCTGTAAACACTTTCGGGCTTTCAGACAGCTGATGATTCTCAGAGGTGTATCGTGCTTCTCTCCGTGAACCACGATCGTCTCTCCATCTTCTATTGGGACGCGAATTATCTTTTCGTGACAAATAATCTCAACCTTGTTGCTCGACAACCAATCCATCCCTACTACCATGTCAAAGCTTCCCAACTCGACTGGTAGTAGATCCAAAGTGAACTCACGCTCTCCCAGCTCGATTACACAACCTCTGACGACTTCATTTGCTTTAACTAGCTTTCTATTAGCCAGTTCAATTGAGTACGGAATATCTAATTTACTAGCAGCTAACCCAAGCATACTCTTAAATTCTAACGACACAAAGCTAAAGTCGGCACCAGTATCAAACAGAACAGATGCAAAGCGTTGATTTATAGGGAACGTACCAGTGACAACGTTGGGATCCTGGCGCGCTTCCCTCGCTCCTATGTTAAACACTCTTCCACGGGCTTGATTCAGTTTTGGGCATTCCTTCTTAAAGTGCCCAATATCCCCATAGTTGAAGCATCCGGGTCCTCGACCATTCCCATTTCCATTTCCATTTCCATTTCCGTCCCGATTTCCGTCTGCTCCCCGGTTTCCAGCTTGATTCGCAACATTCCCACGATTACTGTTTCCTCCATTATTCCCTTGCGGTCGGTTTCCATTACCACCGCGGTTGTTGTTACCGAAACCCCTTCGGCCACCCTGGCCTGAACCAACCCAGCAAGTATCCTTCAAGTGGCCAATTCTCCCACAAGTTTCACATTTTCTATTTCTACACTGACCAGCATGATGATACTGGCATAATCCACACTTGGGCAGAGTGCCCATGTAACCCTTTCCTTTATTCTCAACACCGGTTGCAGCCTTGCCGGTGTGCTTGATTCACCTTTCTTGTTCACATTGCTTGTACCTTGTTTGAAGTTCGAAAATTTCCTTTTATTTTCACTGGATAACTCCACGTGAGTCTCCTTCTTCTTCTGCTCAGAATTCGAAAACTTGTTCAATCGAATGGCTTCCTCAGTAAGAGCCACACTGAGATCAATTGCTTCTGTGATTGTTGCAGGCTTAGACGTGGTAACCATACTCATGATCTGAGGTGCCAATCCCCAGATAAAGCGCTCGATACGTTTGAACTCGGTGTAACCATGTATGTCACTACATGGGACAAATCATGGAATCTCTGGACATACTCCGCAATCTTGGGACCTTCCATTTTCAGGTGCCAGAATTCAGTCTCCAGCTTCTGAATTTCAGCACGTGAGCAATACTTCCTTCTCATGAGCTCCTTCAGCTCATTCCATGACATTGCATAAGCAGCAGCTTCACCAAGAGTTTGCACTTGCAAATTCCACCAAGATAGGGCTCCATCCAGAAATAGCCCTGAGATGTAGGTCACTTGTTGCTCGGGAGCACACTTGCTCATTCTGAGAACAGATTCTGTCTTCTCAGCCCACCTTACAAACGCAACAGCACCTCCTATGCCGTCGAAATTCACGGGCTTGCAATCGAGAAATTGCTTGTAAGTGCATCCTGCACATACGTTTGATTTTACAAATGGTATTAGCGTACGTGCTATAAATATCCAAATGTATCATAGTATATCTCAAACGACTTAACATTACCATTCGGTGGACTGTTATTGCCGTGGTTTTGAGAGATATTTCCACTTGGTTCTGCATGAGAAGCAGCGTATTGCGCGATAGCAACGGCAATGATTCCTTGAAGTTCTGCCTCATTAGTGGGCATGCGCGGATCACGTCTTGGTGGCATCTTCTAAAAGATGTTTCACGTTGGTCAGGTCATAGTAAGTAAATGATATACGTACGCAACAACAATATCAAGCACATAACATCTCATGTTACAAATAAATCAAGCACATAACATCTCATGTTACAAATATTAAAACAATAAATCCAACATCACATATAATGAGAATACTGCGATTGCGCTATCATAAATCAAGACCACAATATTGTTTACAAGCTTTGTAACTGTATCGTACATCAAAAGTGACTAAGGGCCACATTGCCCTTGTCTGATCTGTCTAGTCAACTACAACAACAATAAAAAACTAAACACCAAAAGTAATGTCATCAAAATGCGGTCTCCAAAAAGCTGTATAGTCTGCACAATCGTGGTCCTCTCACCAAAAGTCTACCTGCGTCGAGTCAAAATGCCTATGCTGATGGCGGAGGAGGAGGAGGAGGAGGAAAATGAGAGTAATACAGGCGTCGCATATGTAACCAGTCCTGCTCTAAAGCACGACAGACGCGCAACAAATATGCAATCTGCTGCTCGGAAGTCCAAAAGCGAGCGTCTGAGTCGGGGGAAAGTGGACGCGGAGGGTGTGATGCTGCAAACGGGGTCTGACAATGACAGGATGGACGTGGAGCTCTTTCCAAATCCTGAATACGACGTGTCAATGCCTCCTGCTGTATCATCAAGGAAGTAAGGATGTCGTCCGTAGAGTACCCAACATGGTATGGGTGATACGGATCAGACAGTGGCATGATAGGGGGCGTAGTCCATAGAAATGGCTCGCTCGACGGAGTGAAGGACGGTGCAGTAGGTGGTGTAACAGTGGGAAACTGAGACGTGAATGGAAAAGGTGATGACAACATGGGTGGAACAGGAATAGGCGGCTGCCTAGATGACCCCTCTCCAGGAAGCGGTGGCGGTATGTCCTGAAGGAACGTAACAGGAAGATCTGTGCGATGAGCATCTGTGATGTGTGGGGGAATCAGGGGGATATCAGTGGATGCTGAAATGGGTGCTGAAACAGGGGCTACTGGTGGTGTAACAGGTCGCACAAAAGGTGGGTAATCGTCATCGTCATCGATCCACCCGTTACGGGTGTCGGCGTAACGTGGATCTATATAGGTAGCAAAAGGTGCACGGTCAAACAGCTCCGGCACAGGATCAGGAAATGGTGCAACAACAGGATCCTCTATCAAGAGTGGAGCGTCAACAGGAGCGTTAACAATATGATCATCCACCAACGGTGGAGCAACAACAGGATGATCAGCAACAATGGGTGCAATGGCTGGTGCATCATCATGAACAAGGTCATGCTCTAATGCAGGATCAGGAGCAACGACCGGCTCAGGGGCCACGACAGGCTCGGGGTCAACAAAATCCATATCAAAATCAGCGGGATCATCAAACAAAGGATCGATAGGGGCTACAGGCTCCTCTAGGGGCTGGTCTAAGTGAATGAACTCGATATCCTGGTCAGGATCAAAACCAGGGGGAAAGACAGGGTCAAAATCATCATCAACATCGTGATCAAACTCAAAGTCGTGTGCGGGAGCAGGTGCAGCTGATAACGCCATGTCAGGGTCGGCGTCTGAAGAGTGATGCTGCACTCCCTGAGCGTGTAAGGACGCAGATGCCACAGACTCAAAGGAATCTGGGACAGGTGAATCAGCTGGAAGCTCCTATGCAGGGGCCTCAGCGATGGGAAGAATGACGTCAGCAACAATAGGGGCCCCACCCTCATGGTCAGCCTTAGGTAGGTCCTTCTCAAACAGATCGATGTCGTCGTCAGAAACAACATCGAGTGGCATATATACGACTGGATAAGCAGCAAGCGGTATAGGAGCAGGGATCACAGCAAGTGGTAAATCCCTGGCGGGAAGGCCATCAACAGGCTCAAATCCGACGTCAGGTAGCGCGAACGGCTGGAAATCGTCGTCGTCAGTGCTGGTGGTGTCCGAGGTGTAGACCTCTCGCTCTGACGGAATCTCGTCATCTGATACGATCGCCATGGGATCTAAGGTGTCCGAAACTCCCGTGTCTGAGGATGATGGCATGATGTGTGTAACACAACCACACATGTGCACAAATAATCAACATATAATCAAATAAACATGTTAGTCCAAAACTCCCCTTCAATCCATCAATCACTGTGAGTATACTCGATCCCTTTTTGCTTTTAACACTTTTGGGTGTTACATACATTGCTTATACGAAATCACATCGAACACACTACTCAGTTATTTCAAACGCTAACTGTTACCGCATGTATT
Source organism: Helianthus annuus (assembly GCF_002127325.2). Lineage (NCBI taxonomy): Eukaryota > Viridiplantae > Streptophyta > Magnoliopsida > Asterales > Asteraceae > Helianthus > Helianthus annuus. The sequence goes on from NC_035437.2 coordinate 123,702,338, forward strand.
ACATGACTAAATGAATGCTTGTTGTTATGTTTACGTGGAATGCTGTCTACCTGCCTTAACGACGATAGTACTATAGTTTGGACTCAGCACCCGTTCACACGGGGGTTGTTAAGGACAATTACTTGCATGGATTACGGTGGTAATCATGTATTGCGAACTGCCTCGGGCAGTCAACCCGCAGTCATTGGTATCGATAGATCCATGTCGAGAATTAACATGCTTCGTTTTCCTCTGTGTACGTGCTGGTTATGTGTCACACCCTGGCTTTGCGGAAGCGTGGGTTTATTTGGTGTGACTTCTTAATACCATAGCATAATCACAACTATGCTATATGAAAATAAAACCATGATATTCATCCATTTATTTCAAGTTTAAAAGGTAAAACACGACAACATTGTTTAAAAAGTCGACACATGCAAGGGATTACAACATGACATAATAAAAATCTTGTTCATACGACACAACCATAAGACATGAATTAAAAACACAGTTTAAGACTTGTGACTCGTCTAGGTAAAAGTCACAATCCCTAAACTCGGATGACATCATTTCTACTACGCAGCTTGACGACAAAGCATACCTTGCCAGATCCCTAATTTCCTGAAATACATGTAATTTGAAAAATCAACAAAAGTTAAGTGAGTTTATGTAAAAGTGAGTATGTTTATAAATCATTTAAGTACGTCCCAAAGTATAAATGTTCCTGGTATGTAGCAATTAAGGAAAAGAGATCACCACTGGGTTGCAAAGCCACTGATATGTGTGAAGTGATGCAGGAAAACTCAAACCTAGCAAATTTGTACCGGGCCTCGGTTGTAAGACACAGTCACCTCTATGGGCATCCCCGGCCTCACGGGTGTGGGCTCGCTACACCCAAATAGATCTATCACTCTTGTGTCCCTCGGTCCTAACAACGAGGATTAATGGCTTTAAGTGTTGTACCTACCACTCACATGATCTGAACGTCCTAACCCTCCTTAAGCTAACCATACCATATATAAAAATGTTCTAAATAATTGTAACATGTATTTCACCCCCGAAGTTATAAAACTGAAAACAGTTAAGAGAAAATAGGGACACGAACTCACAGAAGTGCGTCTCGTGAAATAGTCGATCCCAAATCAACCTGCTGCGTGACGACCTACACGTACTAATTCCTATTAGACGGACGGTCGTGCCTTGGCTTAAGGTTTAACGTTTTTGGGAAATAGTTAGACAACTATTTCGTATTTACACTTCTTAATTATTTTATAAGTATATTCCTTCCCAAGGATAGGGGTAGTAATACATGTGTGCTTTATAATTCCAAAAATATATTTTTAAGTCTCACTTGAAAATATATTTTAATCACTTTGTCTAAAATGCTTTAGTTTTTCAAAATATATATATTTTTCCCAAAAACATTATATTTTATTTCGTAAATTTTTCCAAAATAATATTCTCACAAAATGTACAAATAAGAGTATTTTTCTGAAAAATACATAAGTTACATTTTTAAAGTTCGCGTTGTATTACGATACTTATATAACTTAAATATTTATTTTGTGAGAGCGTTGATATTATTTTGGAGTCGAAATTTCACGGTGTTTTCATGTTATATTATTTTTATCCCAAAAATAATATATATCTAGTTCACAAAATAATCACATAATCACACAAGCGTCTTATTATAAAATATATATTCTAAATATATATTTAACAAGTTTTATTTACGAAAATCCACCTCCGGTACTTGGTATTTTGTAATAAAAATCATGGCGAAGTTTATTTTTGAAAACAAGTTAAAAATTATATTTGTAAATATTTGTTAGAAAAATATTTCTAAGTGTTATATTTCTGGAAAAATTTCGCCAGAGTTTCCTCTGTAAATGGAGGTGTCCATGCTTTTAGCATATCATTTTCTTTTCAAAAACCAATCAACAATCATCAACCAACAATATTTAATCACTAACCTTGACAAAATAAGACTAAATCATAAACTCATGAACTTGAAGGTTATGTAAAAATATGTAGTAAATTACCATCATATTTAGTAGGTCTTATTATCTTTAAAAACATGATTAGTTTCTTGAAAACTTTATTTTTAAAAAATTTGAAGTTTAACAACTTCTAGTCAAGCTTTACAAAAATATTTTCTTGTTGAATTTTCTTGTTACACAAGTGTTTATACACTTGTTTATTTACCAAAAATGTTTCTAGTTCATAAAATATCCGGGTTTTAACAAAACTAGTATCTTCCGCTTGGTTCTCCCGAAAAACCACTTGTAGATCTTTAGATCCACAATTTTACAACTTCATTTTACAAGAAAACTTATGTTTATTCAAGTTCAAGGCTTATGAATGGATGGATCCATCATCTTTCAACCTTCTAACTTTTACATCCCACTAGTTCATGCTCTTAAACATGAACTAGTATGTCTAGATGATGATCCCTCTTGTTCCTACTAACAAACAACATCAAATAATCACAACTACACAAGATCTACATGATTTACACACATAACTTCTCTTTATCCACCCTTTATCACTTTATGTTTAAGTCTTGTTCATGTTCTTTAGTGTTTCTTAATTTTTCACCATTAAATCATCTATTAACCACCAAAAACAAGATCAAGATGATGATTAGAAACACTTTCTACTAGCACAAGGCTAAGGAAGAAACAAGGCGTAAAAGCGGTGGATAAAAGGAAACTAGAGTGGTTCTTGAACTTCCGAGAGCACCGAGCTTAGTTGTTGGACTCCTTGCTTCTTTGTATGTATGAGAAATGGTTGTATGGAGGTTGGATGGTGGTGAGATGGTGGTTGATGGTGGCGGCCGTGAGGGTGTAGAGGGAAGGAGAGAGTTGTTTGTTAGGTTTTCCATCAAGATTTAAATCTTTTATTTTAGAAATGTTAATTTCTGTTAATTTGAAAACCTGTTTGATCATTTCAGTTTTGACACTTCTTATTGGAAATTCCTTATCAGAATATAATTTGTCTGAATCATTCAAAGTATAAGCTACTTTGATTGATCCATCATTCAAATTAGATTTCGATAACAGGAATTCTTTATTGTAAACCCTTTTAACCGGTGAACTCGGATTCTTTTCTGACGAACTCGGACTTTCAGATTTAGACTCCGGTTTAGACTCCTCATCCATATCCAATACCTGATCGACCACTTTCTTTAACAACTCACACTCATGATCAGTGTCAGGCACTGTGAATATGACATCAATATTATCTGGTAACTCATCAATGATTTCAGACTTTAACTTGATGTTGAGATCCTGATTTACACGTTCCTCATTTGGCTTTCTGGGAGAATAAATTTCATAGATTGGGGGCGGACATCTGTTATACTTAACACTTTTTTCTTACCAGTATCAGTATCTTCAGTCTTTTCCTCCTTGAATGCTTCAAGACCTGTAACAGTAGGATAAACTCTGTCAATCAAATAATCACATGTTGTATAGCTCAACAGTAATCGTTTAATCCTTTCACTCTCAATCTTCTCAAGCTCTAAATCCTGCTTCGGCTTAACACAGTCTTCAATATACTCATTGATGACTTTCTGCTTCATCATTAATGTCGAGTTCATTTTTGTCATTGCATTTTCAATTTCTGAATTCGTTCTTTTTAGACTATCAACTGTTTTGTTCAGCACATCATATGATTCCTTCACATACTTCACATCAGACAGTAAATCTTCTTTAATCTTCTCTGATTCAGCAATCTTCTTATCTTTCTCCTCACACGCTTTGCAAGATTCTAAACACTTCAAACATGGTTTTTCAACTTCAACCACTTTTTCAATTATCTTTTCAACCTCGACGATTTTCTCAACTTCAACGATTTTCTCTATAATCTTTTCAACCACTGGTTCTTCAGATTCTATTTTAGCTTTCTGTCCCTCAGCTTCCTTTGTTGAATTTTCTTCAACTTCTGCTTTCTCAGCCTCTACTTTTGCTTCTTCTTCTGCAGCTTTTCTTGCTTCTGTCTTTTCCCATTTTCTTTTCAATCGAGCAGCTCTTTTTTCTTTCAGCATCTCGATCTTTTCTGCAAAAAATAAATTAAAACTATCAGTATCTAAACCTCTCCTAGCTTTTTCAATATATTCTTCTTCATCATCGGTATCTGCATCAACTCCCAATTCTGGAAAAATCGGTATTCTTTTCGGTTTAGATTTGACAGAAGTTTCCTCCAAGATTCGAGCAACAAAAGCCGAGCTTAAGTGTGGATTTTCTTGAACGTCTTTATCCCAGCTAAAACCTGCAGCCATTTTCTCATCATCTTGATCAATGATACCAAAATAAGCTTTTTTATTTGCATCTTCGATCATTTTCTTTTTTCCATCATCAATGGCCCGAGCATGTGCAGTTTGTGGATGTTAAACAAGTTGATGATAAGTTGACTTTTGATAATAATTGTTCTTTTCACTCTGATCTTGTCTTCCAGCTTCATTGTTACATTCTCGCTTAAAATGTCCTTTTTCTCTGCATCAGAAAAACGTAACTTTTGATTTATCAAATCCTATTGGAGATTTACCAACATCACGAAGATCATCTCTACCAGTAACTTGTGTAAACTTTTCTGCTCTTCTAAACGCACTGGCTAAACACCATTTGATATCCATCAAATCAAGCTCTTCTGCATCAATTTGGTCATAATCCTCTTTGGTAAGCATAGGATTTCCAATTCTTCCTGCAATCAGACTTTCATATGACTCTAACATAGTAGCAAGTGATGCCATATGTTGTTTTGCAACTTCTGGAGAAAGATTGTGACCGTTTTGAAAATTCAAAGTGACATTGCATTGCAAATTTTAACCGTTGAAATTTATTGAAATTTTTGACTGAGAACTTGAAGTTGTAAAATTCGGATTAAAACTTGAATACGAAGACAAATTTCCATCACTTTGAGTCACATTACCACCCTTTGTTCCATACGAACTATCAACACTGAAACCAGTCTGAATCTTAGGACTTGAAGTAGCCTCAAATTTGTTTCCCCTATAATACAAGCTGACATCTTGTTGAGCATTTGGATTCGTCATGATAACAGTTTTCTGAATATCCAATTCATGCTCTTCAATTTTCTGAATGAACCGTGCCAAATTCATATTCTCAGACTTCCTCATGTGTTTCACAATCATCAAATAAGTTCCCCACTTATGCTGTGGTAGCGCTTCAGCTAGTTTATCAACCCACTCCTCATCATCTTTCTTTATATCTAATCTTCCCATTTCCAAAACAATATGAAAATATCTGTCGATGGTTGTTTTTGTTGATTCACCTTCGAAAGCTACAAACATATCAAATGATTTCTTCAGTAACGCCTTTCTGTTTTTAATCATATCTGCACTTCCTTTGAACTTTTGAATCAATGCATTCCAAATCGATCTAGCAGTTCCCTCATGTTGAAGCAAAACAAAGATATCTTCCTTTACCGCTTGTTGTAGAAGACTAATCATCATTTTCTCACTTGTATATTTCAATTTATCACTCTCTGAAAAATCACAAAAAGCTTTTTCAAGCCCACCTTCGTTTTTCGGTTTCTCGTAATCTTTGTTTAAAGCACACCATATGTCACGAACCCCGACCCCACCCTGGACGGGATCGGGAGCCGCGAGCAGCCAAGTGGTACCGGTGGTTATTTTAAAAACATTGCAGCGGAAATTTCATCAGGACCGTGAGTTAGGAAAAATATCAGAGTTTTGAAACACCGGATTTTATTTATTAAATAGATGGGATAAACCCATGTTTTGAAAGGTAGCTTTAATATGGGATAAACCCGAATACATAAAATAACTTTTCTTAATTTTAATTGAATTGATAAATTAAGCCACTTCTGTAAGCCTTTTTGGTGCCGTATCCAACTCTTATTCCGATCTACGGTAATTACCTGAAACGCGTTTTAAAAAGATTTGGTCAGCAGGAAATACTGGTGAGTTCATTCATTTTTATACAAAATGACACATTGTTATAATCCACAGTATTAAGGGTGATTACAATGCTTCTATCAACCAATTACCCCAAATCGGTATTTGTCACTCGACTGTATCTGTGACTATGGTCAGATCACCCATTGGCTAACTCGTTGTCCAATGGTGACGGGTATCAAGTAATGTATACAAAACCCCACATACCAGCAACAATTGAAGATTATAAAAACTTAATCCCTGTAATTATAACTGGAGAACATTTAAGTTTTATAAAATACTTTGGTAAAAAGAGAATGGCTCACTTTATAAGCATGCAGTATTGATTTAACAAGCTTCCCGATTCAAATTCTTTTGAGAATTAGCATCTACTTTGATTGTAAGTGTATGGGGTAAAGTTTAGCCTACTGATAAGCCTGATAACCTAATTTAAACAATAATGCACACAAACTAGGTTAGTAACTAATACAACATTTACGATAATTAACGAGATTAAACCCTCACAATGAATGACAAAGTGCGATACTTAAACATCCAGCAGATTCGCAACGAATGACAGAGTATAGCCCGAGTTCGGGCGACACTCAAACATCCTGTCGGAATCACGACGAATGACAAAGTATAACCCGGGTTTGAGCAGCACTTAAACATTCATCGGATAGTTTCAATCGATCGGACATTGAATCGTAGCAGCGATTGAGTTAATACCCTATATCGTAGCAGCATTTCGTGATCGTGTGTGTTTTTATAGTAAACGGACGATATCTCAGTGCACAGAACGAATTTTTCCGTCGAACCACCACAGAAATCTAAGTTCCAAACTCCTCTATTTATACCGGAAAAACAGCTCCCTCGCGTGGCGCAAGGGGCTGTCGCGTGGCGCGAGGGGCACCACCCTAGCATAGGGTAGCCCCGTGTCTTTGTAGCCTAGCTGAGTCGACCGTTCGTTAAAATTTGATTTTGACAACAAACTGTTTAGATAATACTTGTCACACCCCGACCACGTAAAACAACAAATCGTGGCGGAAACGTCGGGGAGTGTTGTAACAGAATCATTGTTTCACAACCATGGATCAAATAGTTTTGTTTTATTAAATTATTGACCTCATTGTTTTTGTACAACTTAGATAAATACAATAATTGTTTCTCAGTTTTAAGTCACTAAGGCACGTGTCCATCCTATGTTTAGCATGCATCATCAATCATCACATAGCAGTACCTGAAACATATATGAAAATAGGTACGTCAGCATAAAAATGCCTGTGAGTAACATAGGATTTTGTATATTAGATTCATGGCTTTGGATAATACGAGAAAAGGTTTTATGTTTTCAAAATAGCCATGAATCTAATGTAAAAGTTTTGTTTCTGAAAACGTGTCGTTTTGGAAAAGGGTTTATGGTATAGGTAAAAATATACTTTGGTTTTGAAAAGTTTGTATAAATAATATAACAAAGTATACTTTAGTTTTGAAATAGTTAAATAGATAGTATATCGAAATATATTTAGTAATTAAAATAATAGTTTTGGTAGTATATCTCAAATATACTTTGGTTTAAGGATAAAAGTATCGGTAGTATATCAAATTATACTTTGGTTTGAAAATAGCATATCAACTATGCTTTGGTTTAAAAAAAAATAGCATATCAAATATGCTTTAGTAGTATATCAAATTATACTTTGGTTTATGAAATAACAAAGTCGGTAGTATATCAAACTATACTTTGGAAAACAGTAGCATATCAAACTATGCTTTGGTAAAAGTAGTATATTAAAACACATGTTGGATTTTGTACTTAGTATATCAAAATATACTTTGGTAGATCACATTTGAGAGCACATCAAACTGTACTTTTGTAGTATATCAACATATACAAAGAAAGTGTGATTTGGTATTCAATCAAGCCTTAGTGTATCAAACTACACTTTGGAGACTATAGAAATACCACGAAGGCAACTTCTATTTGGTTAAAATTTGGTTTCTGACATTCCATACAACAGGAATGGGGTGTCTAGTCCTATAGCGCTATATCATACTACCAATCGGCTGGGTGAATGTATAAAAATGGTACAATCCAACAATTTGTTTATTAAGTTTTGGAAAATCAGTGTTTAAACCATAGGAAATCGTTTAATTTATCAAAGAATATGTAATAAGCATGTATAATCATGTAGTTTAAAATCAGGAAAATAACAGATATGCATATATGTTTCACCCCAAAACATTTGAAAACAGTAAAAGAGAGGACTATGTACTCACTTGAGATTGCGAGTATCCTTGATTAAGTGTCCTAACAAAGCTCGGGAAATCAAGGAATCAAGTGGTACCTAGTATGGAATCGCTATGTTAAACAATCGGATCCTAAATCGGAAGATAGGATAGAATGAAGTTCTATAAATCAAATGAGTATTGCAACTCATATGGCATGATTTAATAGACCTAACATTCTGATTTGGAAGTTTACCTAAGTGCTTTTGACCCGTTTCGACCCATTATGGTAGTATAAGCCACTATAATGCGTCGTTTGCGTAAAACTATGTTCGGATGGTTAACTATGTGCTATGTCAAGTCTTACATGCCCAATTATCCCTAAACATGTTACTAATTCAGATTATATGTCAAAAATATGTTCACATAATCAAAATATGGATTTTCGCTTCAAAAGGGCATTTTGGTCATTTCCTATGGGCATACAAGCTAACTAGCATACGACTAATCAATCCTATGTGATCATAAGGTATAACCTCAGTGGTTATTCCCTATGCAACTATGATCACTAACTAAGCTTGGTCGGATCTTAAAGATCGACCAAACGGGTCGGGTTCGAAAGGCTAAGCGGTTGTTTAGACCGCTTCCCTAGCGACCCTAAACAAGCACTAAACTAATAGTGTCGAGTTAAACATGTCAAAACATGTTTAACCTACTGATTTGGTATCAAAACAAAGTGTTTTGATACCCTAAAGTAGTTCCGTTGCAAAATGCGTGCTAAAACGCATTTTGACCGAAACTTTGACTCGACACTACAACTAGTTAACGTGGTAATCAGCGGGTATAATCACTAAGGATTATAACCAACGTGATTACAATCACGTTGCAAAGTTCAACCGAACTTTGCGTTGACCAAAGGCTGGTCAAACTGATAGTCAAACACTTGTTTGACTATTTAGACTAGAAAGCAAATAAAAGAATGAAAGAAGGCTCACTCAAATCCTTGCTATCTTTTCTACAAAGAAGACAAGTCCCAAACTCAATTGAGAGAGCTCCAAAGCAGATGTAAAGGAGAGAAGAGAGGAATGAGCAATGAACAAGTGAATGGAGTGGCCTATTTATACTTGTTGGTGATCAACAAGATCATGACAAGTGGTTTGTTTAGCCATTAAGCAATGAATCACAACCATACAAGTGTTAGGAGCAGGTGCAAAGCCTTGGAGAGGTGGTAAACTTGGTTACCACACAAAGAATTTGCATAAACAGCCCCTGAATTAGCAACAGATTGCTTAAAAACAACTTTCTGGTCTCTGGGCATCTGAGGCGGCCCGCATAAGAAATGGGGATAGGCTTACGCGCCCCGCCTGAGTCCCCCAGATCAGCAAAAGTTTGAAAAATGACAGTTTTGGTCCCTGCATGCATTCGAGCCCATTTTTGGCACTTTTGACACCCGTTAAGCCATTTTCATGGCTTTACAAGGTCAATAAAGTTTAGAGGACTCAAAATATGCTTGGAACACTCTCGGATGTCGACTCGTTTGGTCGCACGGTCGCGTTGTTCGTTAAATTACGACGAAACTCAAACGGACGCGAAAACGAACCAAATTAAGCGATGAATGGGATTTTTGCATGCCGATCACTAAAATAAAAATATTTTAGTGTGTACAAAAATTTTGGATGTCCAGATGTGTCCAGAACGTAAGATATGCGCGAAAATGCAAACTTACGCCGTTTTTGACACTTTTAGTCCCTGTAAGATCATATAAGCATGTTTTCGCACACCGAACCTATCAAAGCTTATTTCTAAGCCATGTTTAGGTTATATATGGTATGTTTAGCTTATGATCAAGTTCCGGACTGAACGTTAGCTTACGAATCGGTATAGTTTCGCAGTTTGACGCAAATAGTCCCTGCGATCGAATAAACTTGTTTTTGCCATACCAAACCTTCCAAAACTTATTTCTAAGTTATGTAAAGGTTATTTAAGGTATGTTAAGCCTATTTCACTATTCCGGAGTGTTTGTCTCGTTAAACTGATTACGTTTATGCACCAGTGCGCGTATAACTTTCTAGAAAGCGATTTAAAGCTCGGAATTGAACAAGAATTGATATGTGCAAAAGATACACCTATTTATACAAATCCCAAGTATGAAACACAATATTTCATTGACTTGACATTTGTTTGGTGTTCATGGTGACACAGGTGTCACAGTCTCCCCTACTTTAGGAAATTTCGTCCCGAAATTTAATTCTAGAGGAAACTTGTGAAGACAACTCTGATTGTTTTGCTTTCGAATGAATCCTCCGTTTCCCAAGTAAAACTCTAGGTCACGTTTGGATTCTAAGCGAATCTGTTAACTACCAAAATGTCGTTGTTAAAATAACAAAAACATGGAGTCGAGTAATGGATAGGAGGAGGTTTCCTATGAAGACTATTATAGGAAACTTATGTGTGCTCGAAATCAGAGTCAGAGATTGTAAAATAAAATGACATTGGCCAAGGTCCAGGACTTCTAATAATTTAAATAACGCTACTTTCGCAATGCAATAAGGAACACTTATATATAGGAAGTAACAGCGGCGTATCCACCATGCCCTTTTTACATTGTTCCTGTCTCGTTATTCTCATCACTATAAGTCTTAACACATGACAAAACTTGTTGTGGTTTCTGTGCACTGGATTCCATAATTACGTATGCATCCATAATTACGTAATTCCTTGCACAGTCCGCACAGTTCATTTCATAATGTGTAGGGTAAAATCAATCGAATAAACATGAAATGACTTGACTAGACCACCAAAGGATCTTTTTTTAACTAGATCTATGAACGATCTTTTTAACCAGATCAACACATGATCTTCCTTAACTAGACCGTTGTATGATCTCTTTAAATAGACCACTTAAGGGATCTTTATAACTCGGAACCAAATAAGTGTTTTGAATCAGCACTTTGGAATTCAAGGTTCTTACTATTTGCATAGAAGCCCCTTAAGGATTTAAGACAGTACTTTGAGTATCCTTCTGAGAATCTAACATATGAAAATACGAAAGATTCCACCAGGAATTTGATAATGAGCTTTGGAATTACACATAAACACAAAATCACCAAATTGTGTATTCGTTAATTTAGTTATCAGCTCGTTTGTGAATTAATGCATTTTGAAGTACACTAGAAATCCAATCACGGACTTCAATTAGTACTTTAAAATATCCTCAAGAATCTAACTATGAAGATAGGAAGATCTTATAAGGATTTGGAATTTGTTTCTGTCGTGTTATAACATTCATATTAGGACACATAAAAAAATCCAATCAAGGACTTATGATAGAGAGGGTGAAACCCGGATGTTAAAGTGCTTATATTACGCGTGTTATTGTGTTTTAAACAATTATGTACGTTGAATATAGTAACTACGAGAGTTTGTGGTTTTGCAGGTCAATTGCATAATTTGATGAATTTTTAGGTGGTTAGAGATGAAGCGGAATACCCGCGGATGATAAACAAGTCCATGGGGTCATCATAAAGTTCAAATAAAGTAAACGAGAGGTCATCATGTTAACAAGATGTGGCTTACGGAATAAAAAGAAACAGAAGTTAGCAAACGTAACCTATGGTTTTAACCGTACGGTTGAATATGTATGACAGCTTTAATTCACGTGGGAGGCACACAAAAAGTCAATCAAAATATCATCACAAGTGGGGAGAGATCATCACAGCCAACAACAGGACTGGGGAACATGCTAGCCGACATCATCATCTCACATATACAACATCAAATCATCATCAACTTGGGGGGCCCTAGAAACACACGAAGACCAAGTTCAAACTTCAACATAATTATCATCATCACGGCTAGACTAGAAGGCACTATATATATTTTTTATTATTCTCACAAAAATTCGAAAGAGGGGATCACGTGAAGCTTTGGATTGAGCCAATAACAAAAATAGAACATCATCATTGGGCTTCATCTTGTACGGCAGACTAGTTGGGCCGAATAGGTCATGGATTGGGCCGATAATTGAATCACATGATCACACAAGGGAAGATCACGTGAAGTGGGCTCGCAGACTTGTGAAGACCATTGGGCCACACATCTTTGGACGACAAGGGAGAAGACACATGATTGAATTTTTGTGGAGGAGGTAACACATATACTTGACAGCCGCCATATATCGGGGGGATCGCATCATCATCACACGCAATATTGAGAGAGACAGATCCGGCCACCGACATGAGCGGCTAAATCCTCGTGGACACTTCGGGTGAATGATTTTTGTGAGACACTTTTAATTTTAGTTTCTGTTTTGTATTGAGATTTGGATTTGTAGTCGGGTGACAGCCGGCTATTTGCATGATTATATTATTTGTGTGACAGACAAATCCTGAGTGACAGTCAGAGTTATAATTATGTGTTGAATCCACTTATGCTTTTGTTGATTGAATGATTCCTATTTATGTTTGTTTTAATATGTATCTGATCAATTAATATTAAGATTTTGAACTGCATAGGTAATTGGTAGATGTGACAGATTTACTATTGAATCAATAGCATCCAATAAAATCAGAACTAGGTTATTAGTAATTACAGAATCTGAATCCCGGAGTGGTCACGTTCCTATCATTGTTTTCTCATTTTGACAATACTTATTCATAAAAATTACAAAAATAGATAAACTAGCAAATTTCATAAAGTAAGTTTAGATTAGTTAAATGGTATTACACTGACCACATGCTCCTCTGGATTCGATACCTGACTTACCCTGTCTATAGGTAATTTTAGGTTTTTGCATAAACCCGACGACAGTCTATCAAAATGGCGCCGTTGCCGGGGAGCTAGTGCGCTTAGTGTTATATCGTTTATTTGATTTTTATTATTTATTTTTTTTTCAGTACTACTTTTAGTTTGTTACTTGTGCAGCAACTATGGAATGGGATTATGATGTTGAACCATGCTCATGTTGCGGGAGTCAAAATCACTGGGCTCAAGATTGTCCACGTTCTTACCACCCGGATCATGGCTCCAGAGGATATCAAAATTACAATCAATCCGATAAAGGCGGTAACGAGCAGAATCGAAACGCAATTGAGGAAGATAAGATTTTAGAGTTATTCAAAACCCTCCTCAAGCATGTAGAGGAACTCACCCAGTCTCTCAAGGAACAGCAAAATATTAATGAATCACTTAACCAGCGAATTGAACAACTAACTAATCAGTTTGACAATTTTGCAGAAAGAAAAGCTACAGTTAGCCTGGTTGAGGATGCTGGATCAGAGACAGATAGAGATCCAGGGGAACCGCTCATCCCAATTCAACTTGGGGATTTCAAGACAGATAACGCTTCATTGAATTTTGGAGTTAGTATGAGTGTTCTTCCCGGGTATATTTATGACAGGTATGATTTGGGCCCATTGCAACAGGTTAATGATCCTATGGGTTTAGCTGAATACTCACGAGGAAGGCCCCGAGGGATTTTGAAGGGATTGACTGTAAAGGTAGGCGAATTTTATTATCCTGAAGATTTTGTTGTCTTAGACCCATATACAGAGAAGGAACAACTGAGGGTGATACTTGGCAGGCCATTCCTGGCCACTGCAGATGCTCAGATCTGTTGCTGGAAAGGTATAGTTGATATGACATACGGGAGTCGTAAGCTTTCTATTGACTTCCTTTCACATTCTTTTGATTATTCATTTATAAATACTTGTGCATGGGATTTTGTTACTAACACAAGTTATTTTCGAGTGTGTGACGATGGCCCGAAAGAGAGTGTTGCTATGATTGACAGGTCTAAAGATGACAAGATCGTGAAGGATAAAGAGGCCAAGTCACCTTGGTGGTTCAAATTGAGAATTAAAAAGCAATTAGCCAAGCGAAAAAAGAAGCCACCAAAGGAAGCAACCAAATCCAAGAAGAATCCCATAGAGACACGTACGGGCGAGTTATTATATTCTTTCGATGATACAGATCCAGATAACCCGGATCATTGGGATGCCATAAGAGATGATGGATGGATGTGGGATGATAACCATGTGTTTCATACACAGGGGATACTATTTGAACCACCATGAGCTTAATCAGGTACGGTCTGGCTGAAGACCTAAAACTTAGCGCTCTCGGGAGGCAGCCCGAGGATGTAGAGTTTGTACTTTGTTTTGGTTTCGTTTGGTGTGTTGTGTTTTGACAGGTTTATACAATTCTATCTTTATGGATGCAATGAATCAAGTGTGGGGATGTTTGGCAACATCCCCGGTGAGATCTCAAAGAATCTATGAGGGGCGTATGTCCGGTTAAATCGCAACAACTACACCACTACAAACACTCACTTGTTTTCTGATCAGGTGCATGTGTTTATCTATCCTGTGTTTTATTTGTTTTCGTGTATTTGGTGGTGTGAACTTCTTGTGTTGGGAGTGGTTTTATGTGTCGAGTCGTCTAGTTATTAGCCGTTCATGGTTTGTTAGGTGGTATCTCTCGGGTTATGACTATAAATTGCACTATACATTGGGGACAATGTATCCCAAGTGTGGGGATGCGGTAACTCGAGAGGGGGTTGGTATGATTATTGATCTTAAATGCTTGAATTGGTTGAAATTGTGCTAAAATTGAAAAAAAAATCGAAAATTTTTGTTTCTCAAGTATGCTTGAACTACATGAAAACCCAAATTGTCAATTGCTAATGCTTGCTAATATTAAACTAACTTAGATCCTTACTCATGGTTGTCCCTTTAAGTTTCATGAGAGTATTTCTGACAATTTTTAGAAAATAGTTGGAAGAGATGCCTAACTAGGGGTAACATGCTTTAGGAATTACACATGCTATATGTCGGTAACCCATATTCCTTTTATTCGGTGAGATATTTGAGCCTACTTAGTGGTTAGTTGAATTTACAATAAATGTTCAATTGTTACGTGTAGGCCATATGTTTCTTTGTATTAGAACTTGTGTAGTTTGATACGTGCCAAGACTGTGATTTAACGTGTGCATAGATGATAAAGGCATTAGGATCCCTTCATTGTTTCATATGTTGATTGTTTATCCACCCACCTTAGTAAACCATGTTGAGCCTTTTACCCTTCATTTGATACACCTTGTTTGACCCGTTTGATTACCAACCATGAATGACAAGTACGTGTTAGATGTTTGTTGAAAAAAAAATGAAAAGAAAAAAACATTGAAAAGAAAAAAAGAGAAAAAAAAGAGAAAAGAAAAAAAAAGAAAAAAAATCATTGTTATGTCGTGTTATATAAATGGGTTGAAATAACCCAAAGTGTTAGTATTATTGTGAATAAGTTTTCATGGTTTGGTATGTTCATTTGTGCTCGCCATATAAACATTAAAATTAAAAAAATACATTCTTACCTTTACCATTAACCCAAAACCCAAAAAGTCCTTTTGATATGTGCTACGCTATTTGATACAGTGGAGGTATGATTGCTATACAAGCTTATGATTGCAAAGTAGCGTATTTGGTTTTGAGTGAATTATATACTAGCACATTACACGCTAGTCTTGATAAACCGAGAGGAGTGATTATTGTGAGGGGCGTGTGACATGTGTGTAGTAATATAAGCATGTTAGTTTTAGTTAGGCAAGTCTTAAGCTGTTTTAAATGCGTATCATTTATCTGTCAGATTGTCAATCTCGATTGTGTCAGTCTATGGGACGAGTATGACTTGTGACCTTAATTTGTTAAATTGGAAAGGGATTTAATGGTGATTTGTTACGGTATGGTGAGTAATGTTTGTAATGGTTGCTTGAGGACAATCAACGTTAAGTGTGGGGATGTGATAGAGAGGGTGAAACCCGGATGTTAAAGTGCTTATATTACGCGTGTTATTGTGTTTTAAACAATTATGTACGTTGAATATAGTAACTACGAGAGTTTGTGGTTTTGCAGGTCAATTGCATAATTTGATGAATTTAAGGTGGTTAGAGATGAAGCGGAATACCCGCGGATGATAAACAAGTCCATGGGGTTGTTTGCTATTTGCTGAAAGTTCAAATAAAGTAAACGAGAGGTCATCATGTTAACAAGATGTGGCTTACGGAATAAAAAGAAACAGAAGTTAGCAAACGTAACCTACGGTTTTAACCGTACGGTTGAATATGTATGACAGCTTTAATTCACGTGGGAGGCACACAAAAAGTCAATCTATATATCATCACAAGTGGGGAGAGATCATCACAGCCGACAACAGGACCGGGGAACATGCTAGCCGACATCATCATCTCACATATACAACATCAAATCATCATCAACTTGGGGGGCCCTAGAAACACACGAAGACCAAGGTCAAACTTCAACATAATTATCATCATCACGGCTAGACTAGAAGGCACTATATATATATTTTTTATTATTCTCACAAAAATTCGAAAGAGGGGATCACGTGAAGCTTTGGATTGAGCCAATAACAAAAATAGAACATCATCATTGGGCTTCATCTTGTACGGCAGACTAGTTGGGCCGAATAGGTCATGGATTAGGCCGATAATTGAATCACATGATCACACAAGGGAAGATCACGTGAAGTGGGCTCGCAGACTTGTGAAGACCATTGGGCCACACATCTTTGGACGACAAGGGAGAAGACACATGATTGAATTTTTGTGGAGGAGGTAACACATATACTTGACAGCCGCCATATATCGGGGGGATCGCATCATCATCACACACAATATTGAGAGAGACAGATCCGGCCACCGACATGAGCGGCTAAATCCTCGTGGACACTTCGGGTGAATGATTTTTGTGAGACACTTTTAATTCTAGTTTCTGTTTTGTATTGAGATTTGGATTTGTAGTCGGGTGACAGCCGGCTATTTGCATGATTATATTATTTGTATGACAGACAAATCCTGAGTGACAGTCAGAGTTATAATTATGTGTTGAATCCACTTATGCTTTTGTTGATTGAATGATTCCTATTTATGTTTGTTTTAATATTTATCTGATCAATTAATATTAAGATTTTGAACTGCATAGGTAATTGGTAGATGTGACAGATTTACTATTCAATCAATAGCATCCAATAAAATCAGAACTAGGTTATTAGTAATTACAGAATCTGAATCCCGGAGTGGTCACGTTCCTATCATTGTTTTCTCATTTTCACTTATTCATAAAAATTACAAAAATAGATAAACTAGCAAATTTCATAAAGTAAGTTTAGATTAGTTAAATGGTATTACACTGACCACATGCTCCTCTGGATTCGATACCTGACTTACCCTGTCTATAGGTAATTTTAGGTTTTTGCATAGACCCGACGACAGTCTATCAACTTACGATAGCACCTTTATCAAATCAAAGATTTGAAATGGTACTTCAAGTATCTGATTAAGAATTGCACCTGTACTTTGTTTCTTAAAAGAAAATAGTACTTAGGAATTTTTGGGGAGATCACAAATGATCATAGAATAAAGGAATCACACGAGAAGTTTGTTCTGATAAGAACATGGTTCTTTGGTGTCGGTATTGTAGGGGTATGTCGACACATACACACAATCGTATCAGTTTTGGAAATAAAATTGGAACAACCATTTTATTTATAATAACCGAATTGTCTCAAATGTCAAAAGATAACAAACAAAGGAAATACAAAAGACTAATTGTTCACTGCTGCATTGTCGTTCGCGTTTGCCTCGTTTATGTTAAATACTCGTCCGCGTGCTGGATTTGCATTAACAAGTCTCGGGCAATTGTTCCGGTAGTGAGTAAGATCACCACAGTTATAGCACGATCCAGGTGGAAACTATGCTCGAACAACAGCAGGATTTGCAGCATTTTGGTTTTGGATAACATGACGGCAGGTTTCAACCAAATGTCCCAATCGCCCACAGTGGGTACATTTTTGACACGGTGTCTGATTCACATGATGACGGTTGCATTTGTTGCACAATGGTGCAGTACCAATATAGTTCTTCCTAGCACGAGGCTGTGCTGGCTGATTTGGTGCAACCTGATCATTCTGAGCGACTACTGCGAAGTTTTGTGAAGCCTTACGCTTCTTCGACTTCTTAGAGGACTCGGTCTGTTTATCCTTTGGTTTATCTTGTGCTGACTTGTCAGATGGTTTCAGATCGCCTTTTCGGAAAAGCTTACCCTTCCTGATTTGAGACTCAGTCAGGGTAGCAGATAGTTCAATGGCTTGTCTGACGGTAGTAGGGTTGCTACGAGTAACAATATCCTGAACTGGGTCAGGAAGACCATCGATGTATCTTTCAATCGCCTTATCCAAGGGCGTAACCATAGTAGGACATAACAGACTCAATTCCTCGTAACGATCAGTGTAGGCTCGATGTTCACCGCTGTTTTGTTTGAGATCATCAAATTCCCGTTCTAAAGCTCTAAGCTCATGACGAGGACAAAATTCCTTCATCATTAGAGCCCGAAGCTCTTCCCAGGTTTGTGCCATTGCTACATCGGCACCTCGATCCCTCATTATGCCGTTCCACCATGTGAGTGCTCTTTTCTGGAACACACTTGACGCGAACTCAACTTTTCGCTCGTTTGGGCATTGCACATGACGAAACGTGCTTTCGAGACTCTCGAACCACTGTAGGAGTCCCGTGGCCCCTTCAGACCCAGTAAATGTGAGTGGCTTAGCTGAGTTGAACGTCTTAAAGGTGCACTGAACATTGTTATTGTTATTGTTTGCCTGATTTATCTGGGTGATAAGGTTCGAGAGTACAACAGCGAATTGCTGAGTGACTAAGGCTGCCAAAGCGGCATCCTGAGCTTGATCACGTCGAGGAGGTATATTCTAAAAGAGCAAAGAAACATGAGGGAAAACGAGTGAGATGTCATTGGATATTCAAAACTGGATGTTAAGAATATCAACAAGGCATAAGGATTGTGACCATTTGTTTGTTACTTAAAACAAACAAACGACACTGTGACAAATCAAAGTAAATAGGTCAATATAATGTATCACTGAAGACATGCTCGCCTATAAGTGAACACTCACCCCAAGAGTTCCCAGGTAAGAGTGACTGGTCCGATACTGCGGATTTGTACGAACACTCTAGCCTTAGACAGAAAACTCAGGGTACAGGTGTTCACCCTTCCAGTTTGCACGTGTTCACATTATTTAGACCCAAACTTTGACGAGATTTTGAAAATACCAAAGGCTTAAAAGCCTAAAAACAAATCATCTAAGGATAGATGACTTCTTGTGATGTTTTGAAAAAAATTTTGACTCGAGAGAACGAATTGTGTTTTGTTTTTTTGTTAATCACCTAAGGATAGGTGAAGTGTATTGTTTTAAGACTAAACACAAGATAACTTGTGTTAGGGTCCTAGGAAGGTTATAGTCTAGGTCAAAGCATTACTAATACCTAATTCCCTATAACCATTGGCTCTGATACCAACTTTTCTGTCACACCCCGACCACGTAAAAGAACAAATCGTGGCGGAAACGTCGGGGAGTGTTGTAACAGAATCATTGTTTCACAACCATGGATCAAATAGTTTTGTTTTATTGAATTATTGAACTCATTGTTTTTGTACAACTTAGATAAATACAATAATTGTTTCTCAGTTTTAAGTCACTAAGGCACGTGTCCATCCTATGTTTAGCATGCATCATCAATCATCACATAGCAGTACCTGAAACATATATGAAAATAGGTACGTCAGCATAAAAATGCCTGTGAGTAACATAGGATTTTGTATATTAGATTCATGGCTTTGGATAATACGAGAAAAGGTTTTATGTTTTCAAAATAGCCATGAATCTAATGTAAAAGATTTGTTTCTGAAAACGTGTCGTTTTGGAAAAGGGTTTATGGTATAGGTAAAAATATACTTTGGTTTTGAAAAGTTTGTATAAATAATATAACAAAGTATACTTTAGTTTTGAAATAGTTAAATAGATAGTATATCGAAATATACTTTAGTAATTAAAATAATAGTTTTGGTAGTATATCTCAAATATACTTTGGTTTAAGGATAAAAGTATCGGTAGTATATCAAATTATACTTTGGTTTGAAAATAGCATATCAACTATGCTTTGGTTTAAAAAAAATAGCATATCAACTATGCTTTAGTAGTATATCAAATTATACTTTGGTTTATGAAATAACAAAGTCGGTAGTATATCAAACTATACTTTGGAAAACAGTAGCATATCAAACTATGCTTTGATAAAAGTAGTATATTAAAACACATGTTGGATTTTGTACTTAGTATATCAAAATATACTTTGGTAGATCACATTTAAGAGCACATCAAACTGTACTTTTGTAGTATATCAACATATACAAAGAAAGTGTGATTTGGTATTCAATCAAGCCTTAGTGTATCAAACTACACTTTGGAGACTATAGAAATACCACGAAGGCGACTTCTATTTGGTTAAAATTTGGTTTCTAACATTCTATACAACAGGAATGGGGTGTCTAGTCCTATAGCGTATATCATACTACCAATCGGCTGGGTGAATGTATAAAAATGGTACAATCCAACAATTTGTTTATTAAGTTTTGGAAAATCAGTGTTTAAACCATAGGAAATCGTTTAATTTATCAAAGAATATGTAATAAGCATGTATAATCATGTAGTTTAAAATCAGGAAAATAACAGAAAGCATATATGTTTCACCCCAAAACATTTGAAAACAGTAAAAGAGGGGACTATGTACTCACTTGAGATTGCGAGTATCCTTGATTAAGTGTCCTAACAAAGCTCGGGAAATCAAGGAATCAAGTGGTACCTAGTATGGAATCGCTATGTTAAACAATCGGATCCTAAATCGGAAGATAGGATAGAATGAAGTTCTATAAATCAAATGAGTATTGCAACTCATATGGCATGATTTAATAGACCTAACATTCTGATTTGGAAGTTTACCTAAGTGCTTTTGACCCGTTTCGACCCATTATGGTAGTATAAGCCACTATAATGCGTCGTTTGCGTAAAACTATGTTCGGATGGTTAACTATGTGCTATGTCAAGTCTTACATGCCCAATTATCCCTAAACATGTTACTAATTCAGATTATATGTCAAAAATATGTTCACATAATCAAAATATGGATTTTAGCTTCAAAAGGGCATTTTGGTCATTTCCTATGGGCATACAAGCTAACTAGCATACGACTAACCAATCCTATGTGATCATAAGGTATAACCTCAGTGGTTATTCCCTATGCAACTATGATCACTAACTAAGCTTGGTCGGATCTTAAAGATCGACCAAACGGGTCGGGTTCGAAAGGCTAAGCGGTTGTTTAGACCGCTTACCTTGCGACCCTAAACAAACACTAAACTAATAGTGTCGAGTTAAACATGTCAAAACATGTTTAACCTACTGATTTGGTATCAAAACAAAGTGTTTTGATACCCTAAAGTAGTTCCGTTGCAAAATGCGTGCTAAAACGCATTTTGACCGAAACTTTGACTCGACACTACAACTAGTTAACGTGGTAATCAGCGGGTATAATCACTAAGGATTATAACCAACGTGATTACAATCACGTTGCAAAGTTCAACCGAACTTTGCGTTGACCAAAGGCTGGTCAAACTGATAGTCAAACACTTGTTTGACTATTTAGACTAGAAAGCAAATAAAAGAATGAAAGAAGGCTCACCCAAGTCCTTGCTATCTTTTCTACAAAGAAGACAAGTCCCAAACTCAATTGAGAGAGCTCCAAAGCAGATGTAAAGGAGAGAAGAGAGGAATGAGCAATGAACAAGTGAATGGAGTGGCCTATTTATACTTGTTGGTGATCAACAAGATCATGACAAGTGGTTTGTTTAGCCATTAAGCAATGAATCACAACCATACAAGTGTTAGGAGCAGGTGCAAAGCCTTGGAGAGGTGGTAAACTTGGTTACCAAACAAAGAATTTGCATAAACAGCCCCTGAATTAGCAACAGATTGCTAAAAAACAACTTTCTGGTCGCTGGGCATCTGAGGCGGCCCGCATAAGAAATGGGGATAGGCTTACGCGCCCCGCTTGAGTCCCCCAGATCAGCAAAAGTTTGAAAAATGACAGTTTTGGTCCCTGCATGCATTCGAGCCCATTTTTGGCACTTTTGACACCCGTTAAGCCATTTTCAAGGCTTTACAAGGTCAATAAAGTTTAGAGGACTCAAAATATGCTTGGAACACTCTCGGATGTCGGCTCTTTTGGTCGCACGGTCGCGTTGTTCGTTAAATTACGACGAAACTCAAACGGACGCGAAAACGAACCAAATTAAGCGATGAATGGGATTTTTGCATGCCGATCACTAAAATAAAAATATTTTAGTGTGTACAAAAATTTTGGATGTCCAGATGTGTCCAGAACGTAAGATATGCGCGAAAATGCAAACTTACGCCGTTTTTGACACTTTTAGTCCCTGTAAGATCATATAAGCATGTTTTCGCACACCGAACCTATCAAAGCTTATTTCTAAGCCATGTTTAGGTTATATATGGTATGTTTAGCTTATGATCAAGTTCCGGACCGAACGTTAGCTTACGAATCGGTATAGTTTCGCAGTTTGACGCAAATAGTCCATGCGATCGAATAAACTTGTTTTTGCCATACCAAACCTTCCAAAACTTATTTCTAAGTTATGTAAAGGTTATTTAAGGTATGTTAAGCCTATTTCACTATTCCGGAGTGTTTGTCGCGTTAAACTGATTACGTTTACGCACCAGTGCGCGTATAACTTTCCAGAAAGTGATTTAAAGCTCGGAATTGAACAAGAATTGATATGTGCAAAAGATACACCTATTTATACAAATCCCAAGTATGAAACACAATATTTCATTGACTTGACATTTGTTTGGTGTTCGTGGTGACACAGGTGTCACAATACTGACTAGGAAATACCCCCCCTCAGTTTTAGGGGCCCTGATCCTGATTTTGATTGTTCTGAAAATTTTAGGGTTTATGCAGGATTACTTGGGGGTATCAATTAGGTTTCCTTTTGGACAAAGTAAAATAATAATTAATAGTTTTGGTGAGAAAAGAGAATGGACTTACTTTGTAACTTTAGGGTTCAACTAGAAAATCTCCTGGTATAAATCTTGGGTATAACTTCTAAGCTATTAAAAATATATAATGCACTCGTGGTAAGTATAGTACCCTTAATTCAACCTTGTCCCTATGTCACAAGACAGAACCCCAATGAACTTAGTCAGGCAGAGCCTTGACATGCGTTATGGGGCTCAGATCAATCGGAAAGGGTAGCGGTGATCGGGAGTTAAAACATTTAAAACGGGACAGGCTTTATTATTATTATTATTAAACAAAGAAAAAGAAAGAATATATAGAGATGTGACGAGAGATGAAAGAAGGGAAAAATGACATTGTTTTCTGAAGACTGTGTGATGCCTTTTTATAGTTACTATCTAAATTTGATCCTCACTCATTAAATTTACACGTAGCCTTTCATGTATACACATCTTCAAAATGAATGACACGTAAATATGTACACTTTCAATGTAAAGTTTGACTTTGATTTAATGTGTACACGTATACTAAAATTTTTAAATGTTTAGTTTTATTATTATTATTTTATTTATATATTGATATTATTATTTTTTTATTTCATACGTAATTCTTAAGTTTTGATTTTTATTATTATTATTTTATTAATTTATATATTATAATTAATTTAACTGCTTCACTTATTTGGTGGGTATAACTTATAAAATATAACGTTTTGTAAGACAATAAATATGTCTTTAGAACGAGAATATTTTTGTCTATATTTGGAACCAAGTTTCATTAAAAAATAGAGTAGGTTCAAATATAATGTATTTTTATAAATTAATTATTAAACGATTCATGGGTCCGTCTAAATACTTCATATTTCTAATATTCAACTTACCCGTAATCTACCCGTCTAATAATATAAGTTTTTATATACTTTTTATTTTATTTAGAAAAGGTCACCCATATACAGGCCAATTAATTATAATATTTTAACCAACTATAAATAAAATAGTTTTTAAAACTATTTGGGTTGAATTAAAAATAAACTAGTTACTAGTTACTAGTGGTTAATAAATTTAACCAAACCTATAATTCTTATATGATAAAAATGGGAATGTTACACCATGCGTCAAACTTATATGCTTGCACCCAGTTCTCAAATCGATTTTGCCTACCTTTAAAATCTTCAATGAACATTAGCTTAGGTGGTTTTTGGTAAGTTCCTGTCTCATTCTCACTGTACAATGTTTCAGCAACAGTAACAGGAGCAATCGGTGTCGCAAACGCATTGTAAAATTCCTCTTCCATGTTTCGGCAAATTTTTCACAAAGTCACAAGTTCAAACAAAATATCAATCCAAGCGAAATTACTCCTGAAACGAAATTACCTGCACAACAGTTTCAAACGAAATTATAAGTTTCAAATGGAAATAGTAATTCCACGCGGAATTACTCACACGAAATTACACTTTGAAACGAAATTAACTATTTCAAGCGAAATCAGGTAATTTCGTGTGAAAATATCAAACGAAATTACAGATTCGAGCGGAATTAGGTAATTTCGTGTGGAACGGTTCAAACGAAATTACTCTTTGATGCGAAATTATAAATTTCAAGCGAAATTAGGTAATTTCGTTTGAATCAAGCTGTGATTCTGTACGAAATTATGCTGACGTCATCAAATTCGATCTGATTTTCAAACGGAATTATCAATTTTAACACTTTTTGATTGAATTAAGGTCCAATTCTCTCAAGGATTCATTAAAACACTGTTTCGCATAACATGTTTAAAATTCAATCCATTTTGACCGTTAAATCTTGTGAATTTTGAAAAAGAAGGTGTAGAAGTCAGAAATTATGGCTGTTTTGGCAAGAACTCTTCCTCCTGAGCTCTGATACCACTTGTAGGATTGTTCTGTGACCCAAACGAGTCGATTAGAAGAGTTCTAGTCAATTCAAAAGGCGGAAACAGATGAATTGACTTGGAAAACAGCTTGTTTCACACTTAATTGTCTTGTTTTATTGATATCACAGCTTTTCAGATCAGTAGACACGTCGGCAGCACTTCGGTACCGGAATCATGAGAGTTACAAATGATTTTTCATGGAGACTATTTATACTAGCCCTAATTCCGCATGAAACCGTTCCAAGCGAAATTAGATTCCAAGTGGAATCTAATTCCGCACGGAATTACCTTGTGACACTTTCAAGCGGAATTACCTCATTCAAGCGAAATTACCTTTAAAACCTATTTTCTCTAACTACGTGCCCTGATCTAACATTCTTAATACAAGACTCGATACAAGACGAAGTCGACAGACGCATGCACCAACAGACTCCCCCTCGAATGTTGAAAGTCAAAGTCAAAGTCAAGATTGAAGTCAAAGGAAGGAAGAAAAGATCGCTAATTGCGATCTGCAACTCCCTGCTCAATCCCTGTTTTGACTTCTTTGACTATAGTCAGTCTATTTTATGTTTTACGTTAGTTGTATTATGTGGAGTAATTATTAATAATCGAAGTAATCGAATGTTTATCGCTACGAACCGCTTACCGACTGTGAATAATAGGAAGTAACAATGCGATAAAGTTAACCAAACGCTAGTCAACCTAATTTAATCAACATCGTGCTCGCAAACTCGAATTACGCATTTTGGTGATTGTTACATGTGTGTGTGTGCCTTAAGTGTTACTTGTGCATGTTTATTTACGTTGTGTGGTAATCAATCGAATCGCAACCGAACTCAATCGCAATCAAATCGAAATCGCAAACCGAATACGAAACAAGGACGATTGTGTGTAGATATAATATGATGATTAGTGGAGAAGAGACGGCGCGCGATACGAGTAGTTGGGATTAAAAGTAATTTGAATAGGAAACTCTATTGCGAGCGATGCACAATCGCAATCGAAATCGAAATCGAAATATCAAAAATCGTCACGCCGGACACTCGAATCAGGCAACTGATCGATCAGGCTACCAGCCGGCTGATCGGACTGCTGTCCGATCGAGCTGCCTGGCCGATCGGCCAGCACTTTCCTCACTTGGAAGCCTATAAATACCCCTGTCATTGACATCATTTCCACTTTTGGAAACTCTCTGACCGACCAGCTCGTACTCTCCACCTTTTCTCAGATTTCTCACGATTCTGGTAAGATCTCTTCCTAAATCTTGTACTTTCTTGATCTACACGCACTCCTACACCTTTCTAACTTTTAAATCTTAACTTTTAACCGTGAAATCATCAAGATTCAAGGTGTTCTAGGATGACGTCATCATGTGTTCTTGAAGAACTTCATGTTTTGGCCTCAATCCACCAAGAATAACTTGGATCTAACCGATTTCCACATAAACAAACAAAGATCTTTCACAGATCTAAACATATTCGCGGTGAAAGGGATTGAAAGATGGTTTTCTGTTGATGCATGGAATGTCTGTTGACTACGTCTGCATTAGGTTTTAGGTCAAAATAGGTCAACATAGGATCTAGAAAGTCAAAGTCATGTTATTATGAAATAGGTTCGCTTATATGAACAATAGGTAGGTCCGCTTTTAGGGTATCAGGCTGGTCCGCTCATAGGGTATTAAACAGGTTCGCTTATGTGTCAATCAAGGAGGTTCGCTTATATGGTTATGAGGTAGGTTCGCTTATAAGGGATGTCCCTTCAAGCGAATCTCCAGGTCCTATATATAGTTCACATAAGCGAAACCACATTAGTCACTTGTGAATGTTGGAGCGGACCTGTATCGTCGCTTTGTTACCGGAACTCTGTCAAAACTATATCAGAAAGCAATAAAAGAGAAGGATTTGAACGAGAAAAGCTGTGTAACTTCATTTGTGTTGATTCCGCCTTCATACGTGAAGATGAACATCCTTATACTGGCTGTTTAGGGTCGGAACACGGTCCAACATTTTCCAACTTTCTTTTAACTCTTTTACACTCAATGCCATCAAAACCGATAGAAACGGAGCTTGTGCCGGCTTACTAATCATTCCGGTGGTTACGTGGCCTAAGATCCGGATTCTATCCATGAGGTTCACCGATTTCGGGTTAAACATCAAACACCGTCCCGAACCGTTCACCAACCGGATTTGGGTGATTCCTGTCCGATCAGGAGAACTAAGTAATGACGCGACTTCTGTTGTTTGACTCGTTATCAAAATACCTCGATAAAACGACAAACAATCAAAACAACCAAGTGTTAGACGAACAAGCCGACTAGGACAAGGTGCTGTCCGATCGGACTGCTGTCCGAACAGACAGCCAGCCGAACGGACAGATGGCCAAACGTTCGGCCAGCCGATCGGATAGCACATGGGTCCCACACTTAATCAACTTATTTGAAGTGGAGTATTGAACGAACTGCTATCCGATCAGACTACCATCCGATTGGATTACTCTTCGGATCATGAGATACTTGACTTCAACACTTAATCGATTTTCAACATGTTCAATGCACTAGGAATGCCACCCGATCGAACTGCTGTCCGGTCGAGTGCCTTCTGCTGAGAACTTGCTTATACTAAGGCACCTAGCCAATCGGGTTGCCGGCCGATCGAACGACCATCCGATCGACCGACCTGAAAGGTAAGGATACTTTAAGGATTTCAAATACTGCAACAAAAACTTCAAAAGTCAAACCATCGTACACAAACACATCTTACTCAAAGGAAGAAACAAACCACTCGAACAGCCATCTGATCGGACTACCGTCCGACCGGACAACTGTCCGAACGGACTGTCAACCGCACGGTCAGTCATCCGATCGAACTACCGTCCGATCGACCAGCTATCCGATCCTTCAGCACTTGTTTCCGTTTTACGCGTACTTATCATTATGCTATCGAACCATTCAGGCTAACCCTACTCTCAAGCGCTCCCTTCAATCCATCAACCGCTGTGAGTATACTCGACCCTTTTTGCTTTAGCACTTTTGGGTGTTAAATACGTTGCTTATTCTAAATCACAATCGAACACACCATGCAATACTTTTAAACGCTAACCGTTACCGCATGTTATACGTGTCTTAATGAATGCTTGTTTGTTATGTTTACACATAGAATGCTGTCTACCTGCCTTAACGACGATAGTACTATAGTTTGGACTCAGCACCCGCTCATGCGGGGGTTGTTAAGGACAATATTTGCATGGATTATAGTGGTGATCATGTATTACGAACTGCCTTGGGCAGTCAACCCGCAGTCATTGGTATCGACAGGTTCATGTCGATAACTAACATGCTTCGTTTTCCACTGTGTACGTGCTGGTTATGCGTAAACTATTTCAAACTTTATATGCTATTATCAAACTTGTATACTCGCCTTTACACTATGTGTATTGACTTTATTTTAACGTATGTGACAGGTGTTTAGGATGCTTATCTGCTAGGAAAGCGAGGCTAGAATAAAGCTCTAGAGTCCAACAAATAGTTGTCTGTAGTAATTGAATCAAGGGTCTCTAGAAGCAAATAAACAATTGCTATATTTAAATATAAGTTGTCGAAACAGAATTAATTGCCTAGATTTGGTCTGTAATAATTTGCTTACTGTTTGAGACATGGTATGGGACGTGTTATTTTAAATTGAATCGTAATGATAATTGTTATGGAAACTTCTGGACAATTTGTTTCACTCAGTGCCATGCCCCGATGATTCCGCCATCGGTTGGGGTGTGACAGATTGGTATCAGAGCCATAACTATAGGGAATTAGGCAAGACTTGACCTAGTCCGGGTCAATGTCTTAGAGACCTAGTCTATAGTTAGGACCCAATAGACCGACTCGTGCATGTCCATTAGGGATTTTGTGTGAGGTTGCTATTCTTAGTCATTCTCGCCTACACTACACTATCGCTGCACTCGAACTTTCAATAATAAAGAAGCGATTTAGCCGAGATTAGGTGTGAAAACCGCAAACTCTCGATTAAAATCTGCTTAATCGACCCGTATTTTTACTCATCAACGAGGAGAATTATACCAAATCAGGAGTGAAATCAATATTTTGATGAATAATCTCCTCGATTTTATTAAAATCGAAGGGAAGTTATCGAGACAGGGGTGAAACCCTAACCTTGACGACTTGTCCATAATTTTACAAAACTCTCACCAAAGTCTCGACGGACTCCAACGACCTGAACTTACGATATGACAAGAGGGATGTGCGTCAGATGCCCAAGAATCGAGGCAGAGGCCCGATCCTGAAAGTCAAATGTGAGTGACAAGTCTCTGAGAATAGTTGAATCGCTTTGGGTAGTCAATGTCTAATAGCCACAGACAATCTACTTCTCGATTTTTATGTGTTTCGATTCTGAGCCCGCAACTGCTGACTCTGATGACTCGTTGATTTTATGTGTTCATACGTGTATTTGCCTATTTATGTGTTTAAAATTTTGGAAACTTATTCGATTTTGCTCGCACTACGATCGACACACACAACCCGCATTGCGCTCCTATCTCAAAACGTTAACAAACCGTTACTAGCACAAGGAAACGCCGTACGCTAAGATGCTCGCTACACTATATGCTTATGCTATACTAATCGCTGCGCTAAACGCGATCGCTATATTCGAACGATCGCATACTTTGAATGATAGGTTTCTGTATTCTGACTGCCTCTGTGACTAAATGCGTATGTGCTTCTGTGTTCTGTGCTTCTGTGTTTATATGCTTACGTGTCTCTATGTGAATTTGTGATTAACGTGGATTATATCTTTTTGAACGTGTTCCTAAGTTTTAGTAAGTACTAGACGTGTTGGATCTGAGTTTGATTCTGATTGTATTTTGTGTTTGTAATTAAAGTGAAAATGGATGAGAGTGCAGCGGAATTAAGATGAAAACAAACTTGCATACAATCAAACGAGAGTAATACTTTGATCAAACATCTTTACACAATGAATCGGAAGATTGAATTTATTTCAATAACGATTACAATGATTGATATGCAAACTCCCCCTCAGCCAGAGCTCAGTTGTTTGTTCGTGCAATGAAGACGATTGTGCAAAAGAGCTAATAGAACAGTACAAAGTACTAATCTATTTATAGGCACTTGCAAACTACTGAGCATCTTAGCTGACGTCACCATGAAAGTGACATCTAACCTCCTAACAAACTCTAACCTCTGATCTATACAAACACTGCTATGTTAACTACTGCTAGTACATTACATTACAAGACAGACTATTGATCAGCTGCTGCAACCTTCTACTGCTGTGAACCCAGCAGCACTTGTCCGGATCAGCAGAGCTTGACTCAAGGCAGTAGATTGAATCAGCAGGGCTTTAGTCTTTCATCAGGTCTTTACTTGAGCAGCAGTTGTAGGTCAGCATTTAGCAAGATCGGTAGATAGGAGGTCAACAGATGTTGAATTCACTTTCAAGGGGAGAGATTTGTATGTAAACATCTGCTTATTCAGGTTCCACTGCTCTGATCCAGTTTTGGCTTTAATTATCTGTTCCTCTGATAGGGTTCAATACTAACAATCTCCCCCTGGAACAGATAATGCCAAAACTCTTCATTATTGTGGACATTTATTGCCTCATCAACAGTTCCCTTATCTGACCTTTAAATTGTAGTTCAAAGTCAAGGGCATCTGTGTCTTCATCATCCCTGCTAAGTGGAAGATCAAGGAGATCCTGCAAATCTTCAAGACTCAGGCCAAGAGCTTGTTCCCTTGATATTTTCTCCACTTCTCCACCAGACCTGAGCAAAGTCAATACGCAGGTCTGTTTGTCAGTTTCCCACTTTTGTATTTTTGAGCCTGGTGGGTTTCTTGGGAGATGCTTATTTGCAGAGGTATTTGGTGAGGCTGGCCTATTCATAACTGGCTGACCAGTAATTGCAGATTGACCCAAACCAAGAGTTTCTATGATCATTTTCTTTATGCCTTCTTTTACAAGGTCATCTCCTTTTATCAACTCTTGGATGGTTTCAGCTCCCAACTGTTTGTGTATCCTTCTTTTATATATGGCAGTACCAGTTAGAGCAGTGGCTCTCCTGATTTGCAGCTTTGATGGTCTTTTTGAAACCTCTGCTTCAGGATAGTCAGGCTTTTGAGGAACTTTTGGATCTTTCTTTCTTAATTCCTCCAACCTTTGTAGGTGGTCCTGACCACATCTTCTTTCCATCTAGCAATTTGTCTTTTGTTTCCATATTCAGCAGCAACCAGTTCTTCTCTCATTCTTTTCAGTTCTACCTGTTTGTCAGGTACATTCTTTCTAAACTTTGCCCAGTCAGGAGGAGTGTGAGTGACTTTCCTTTTTATAATGTCTTGAATTCTTGCTGCTTCATTTTCAAGCTCAGGAACAGTCCACTCTTTGTACATGTATCTCTCTCCTTTGTACTTCTTGTGAGCCATAATGCTTTCAATGTAGTCTTTCTTCAAAGTTTCAGCTGCTCTTTCTGAAATTTGTTGACTGACATTCTTGGCAAAACGTTCTAGGGATCTGACTTGTGTGAGCAGATATTGATAGTATCTAGAAATTTATTTGTCAGATTTCCCTTGTGTGCTTCTTCTTGAGATATCCTCTGCTTGCTTGGCCTTGATCTTCAAATATTCATCAACATTTTTAGGCCAGGGATATCCTTTTATTGATGGCAAACTCCTTTTGGCAGGGTCATCCTCATAGTAAAAAGATTTTATTTCTTCTCTAACAGCTTCTAGTTCAAGAGGAAACTGAACACCTGCAGGAGGTAAGGGCTTGTGCATTTGAACAGAAGAGAGAGCAACTGGTTTTGGTATTTTGACAAGAGCTAAAGGTTTTGAAGATGTTTGCGGTGGTGAAGTGTCATCATCTTTGAGAATTAGCCTTCTCTTCTTGGTTTGAGGAGGGGCTGATGATGTTTTGGATGGAACAGTGGTGGTGGATGTAGTGGCAGTGATTTGTGATAGACAAACAGTTGTTGAAACAACTGGTGTTCCAACCACTGTTGTCTTTACAGCAGATGTTGTAACAACTGCTGTCTTCTGCCTTTTGACAGGAGGTGATTTTGTTTTTAGTGGTGATGGTGGTAAGGCAGTGGATGTAGTGTGTGTTGAAGTGTTGTGTGTTGAAGTGGGAGCAGATGTTGAAACCACTGAAGTACCAACAGTAGTGGGCACAACAGGAGTTACAACAGCTGTTTTAGGTGGTGGTTTTGAAACAGACTTTGAACGTCTGGTTGGAATGGATTTGGGTAGCCTTACTATTTTTGTAGACTTCTTCTTTTCATCAACAAGATTTTCATCATCTTTTGACCCTGAAGTACCCTGATCCGGATAATCCACCCTGGCTTTCCTTTTGGCCTCTCTATCTCTTTTTACACTTGCAACTGCTTCTGCCAGTGCATTTGTGGTCACATCAATTTTCTTGCTTCCATCCGGCAGAGGGATCTGTTTGGTCCTATTTGCACTTTCTGGTGCAAGGTAGATACCATCCTCTATTCCCTTCTTTTTCCACTCCTGAATTTTCTCCCCCTTTTTGGCATTATCTGGGGGAAGTTGATCAATGAAGAGAACAGTTGGAGGAGCAGTGCCAGTGGTATGCAGGATCTGAGTTTTGAGAGCCTTTAGATCAGCCTGAGTGTTCTTGAACCTTGACTCCATTGCATTTCTCAGCTGTTGAACATGTTTTTCATGTTGCTGGTCTTCTAGTTGTGCTTGATGATGGAGAAAAGGTTGAAATAGATTCCAGAGCTCATTTGTAGCAGATGCCTGTTGTGGAGCAGGTGCTTGAGGTGGAACAGCAGTGGATTGCATCGTTTGAGTTTTCAACACCTGCTGCAGCATGTTTTTAAGATCTGCAACAGATGTATCTAACTTTTCAATTCGTTCCGTCAAATCCTGATATTTTAAATCATCACCCAATTTAATGGGATCATCTGATTTCCCACTAACAGTGGTTTTATCAGTGGTAGAGGTAGGGAGTTTACTCCAAACATTAACCACTGATGCCCCTTTTTCTTGGTACTGGGGTCTTCTTCCTTCAACACTTGACAACCTTTTGATGTTGCCAGTAGGATAAATAAATCCACTGGTGGTTGGCAGAGGTGCTACAAAAGGAATTGCCTCCAAGGAAGTCTGATTGATGTAACCACTGTCCAACTGTAAACCAGTGGGTTCAACAGTTGTAGTGGCTGCTTCACTTGGATTAACACCAAGAGTTACTTGTAACTCAATGGGTGTAACCTCCTCAGGTTGTGTTGGTGGGTTAGCAAGGAATGATTCATCAGGCTCAGTCAGTGGTTGAGGTATATTCTCATTAAAAGGTGATTGAGAAGGACTGAGTAATGTCTGGTTCAAATCGATTGCATCCAACAAGAGTTGTGTTTTTGGTGGAATTGTGGATGTGAGGTGGGGTGTAGAAAGAGGAGTTGCCCCGGGCATTGGGCTGTGGATGATGGAAACGAGTGTTTCCAGAGCATCATAATGTGGTGGCCCTTTGTGTACAACCTGTTCTTTTTGTGAAGAAGCAGGAGGAGTTTTGGTTATGGGTTGAGATATTTGTACCAACTGCTGTGAGGAAGTAGCAGCAGTGGTTTCTTGTGACATTTGTGTTGTCACAGGCAGTCGCTCTGGTATCTCATCCTCTAGAGTTGCCATTTTGATTGGTTTGGGGGGTTTTTGATTTTTCTTTTTGTTTGGCTTTTTGGGATTTGTAGGTGTGGGTTTCAAAACAGTTGGTCTGCTGCTTTGATCACCTAGAGCAGTGGGCTCAGCAGCAGATACCTGAGGAGCAGTGGTAGTTGCTGTGACACCTGTGTCACCGCGACCATCAAACAAATACCAAGCCAATGAAATATTGTATTTCATACTTGGGATCTTGTATAAATATGTGTATCTTTTGCACATATCAATTCTTGTTCAATTTCAAACTCTACAACGCTTTCTGGAGAATTATACGCAAACTGGTGCGTAAACGTACTCAGTTTAATGCGACAAATACTCCGGAACACCAACATATACTTAACATACCTTAAATAACCTTTACACAACTTAGAAATAAGTTTTGAAGGCTTTGGTATGGCAACAACAAGTTAATTCGCTTACAGGGACTAAACTTGACAAACTGCGAAAGTATGCCAATTTGAACTGTAACAAACATTCCGGAACATGTCCATAAGTTAAACATACCATAAATATCCTTTACATAGCTTAGAAATAGGCTTTGAGGGGTTTGGTATGCTAAAATAAACTTTTGGGTCATTCAGGGACTAAAAGTGTCAAAAAGTGCACAAGTTTGCATTTTCGCGCATAACTTACGTT
The DNA here is from genome assembly GCF_002127325.2 of Helianthus annuus. Classification (NCBI taxonomy): domain Eukaryota; kingdom Viridiplantae; phylum Streptophyta; class Magnoliopsida; order Asterales; family Asteraceae; genus Helianthus; species Helianthus annuus. The sequence continues at coordinate 123,736,643 of NC_035437.2, forward strand.
CTGAATACATCCGGACATCCAAAAATTTATGTAAGCATCCTTATATTATGCCTTAGTATTTGGCATAAGAAAAATCCATTCGTCGCGTCATTTGGATCGTCTTTCGCGCTTATGCGCATTTCGTCGTAATTAAGCGAACATCGCGATCGTACGACCAAACGAACCGACATCTGGAATATTTTTGAGCATATTTCAAGTCCCCTACACTTTAACTTCATCTTAGAGCCTTGAAATGAGGTTAACGGGGCTTAAACGTGCCAAAAATGGGCCAAATTGCATGTTTCTGAAGTGCAGGGACTAAAACTGAAAATTCTGAACTGTGACCCTCAGGCGGGACGCGTAAGGATTGCCCAAATCCTGACGCGGGGCGCGTCAGACTAACAGACCAGATTCAATGTTTGAATCCACTTGCAGTTGGCCTTTCGTTCGTTCAAGGTGCAATGCCCTTTCACCCAATCAAGAGCCAAGGGCCATTTTCAGTAACCACAACATTTTGACAAGTGGACGCTTAGGATCGTGGCACAAAAATCAAGAAACGATCCTAACGGCTCTACTTTTCCTATAAATACCCCCCCTTTTTGCTAAAAACTCACACAATCTGATCAAAATGCTCTAAGTTGATGCCATTGCTTCATACCTGAGCTCTTTGATCTAGATTAGCATTCGGGGACCCTCCGTGCCGTTTGATATTCCGTGATCTAGCATTGTTTGGTTATTACACAAGAACTCTAAAGCAATCTCAGGTGAGTACATTGAACCCCTCTTTTACTGTTTTCCAAACTGTTTTGGGGTGAAACACATGTGCCTACTTGTTACTTTCATGCTTTCCGGTTTTCACATCATATACTTGCTATGTTCGATAGTACATATATAGTACATGATTTCATTGTGTCTATGCTATGTATGTCCATTGTGTGCATACTTAGTACATCTCTTTACAATACATATCATGCTACGTATGCCCGTTGTGTGCGTACTTAGTACATTGCCTTACATTACATGCTATGTATGCCCATTGCGTGCGTACTTAGTACATTGCTTTACATTACATGCTATGTATGCCCATTGTGTGCGTACTTAGTACATTGCCTTACATTACATGCTATGTATGCCCATTGTGTGCGTACTTAGTACATTGCTTTACATTACATGCTATGTATGCCCATTGTGTGCGTACTTAGTACATTGCCTTACATTACATGCTATGTATGCCCATTGTGTGCGTACTTAGTACATTGCTTTACATTACATGCTATGTATGCCCATTGTGTGCGTACTTAGTACATTGCTTTACATTACATGCTATGTATGCCCATTGTGTGCGTACTTAGTACATTGCCTTACATTACATGCTATGTATGCCCATTGTGTGCGTACTTAGTACATTGCTTTACATTACATGCTATGTATGCCCATTGTGTGCGTACTTAGTACATTGTTTTACATTGCATTTCTGTTGCATATGCTCATCCGGCATATGAACACATTATACTACATTTTGAACCGTTGTAACCATTTGACTATGTGAACCGTCTTAACCCTTCGATTATATGAACCGTTTGTAGCCATTGAACCGTGTAAACCAGTTGTATCCGTTGACATGATTTACATTTGACAATAGACATTTGACTACACATAAACATTTCCACAACTGTTAAACATTTTCATCTTGATGGTTTGGTTTGAGTAAGTGATTAAGTAACGAGGCGTGTGTAATATGATACAAGCATGGTGGATACGCCGCTGGTACTTCCTATATATAAGTGTTTGTATGGTATTACATATCGTAGCGTTATTTGAATCATTTCAATTTGAGACATATGACATTTTATACAAATAACACACTTTTCACGAGACATTGTTTTACAAACGACTTATCTTATACAAACTCATTTTTACATGGTTATCCGTTTAACCATACAGTGTTCTCTTATTTATACATATCATCTGATCTTATCGTTTTTCAAATGATTTACAAGACAAAGCAAATTACAAGGTTCATGACTGACTGTTATTAAACATTTCTTTAAACTCAAGTCATGAATCCCATATTCACAAAACCAATGTATCTCACAGGCATTTTTATGCTGACGTACCTATTTTCACATGTGTTTTCAGGAGTGATGCATAGGACTTATCAAGACATACTTAGGCGGACCTGTGCCTTAGGGACTTAAAACGAGACAAGAACTAGTTAAATTATGTTATGTACTCTTTGGTTCTTGTATAAAACAATGTAAACTTCCATGTTTGATTAATAAAACGAAACCTTAATTGCCATGGATTTGAAACAATTGATTCTGTTACAACACTCCCCGACGTTTCCGCCACGTTTTGTATGTTCTACGTGGTCGGTGTGTGACAGTTGCTAAATTCTGCTCAGGCACCTCTGCTTGTGTTTTACAAGGTGCTACATTCTTGAAAAAGTTCCAGTTGTTAAACTATTTATTTGAGTAGATTCACCTTGATTTATTGCAGCTAAGTCATTCTTACTGAATTTCTTTTCAAAATAGTAACTTAAAAACCTTGGAAACAGTAAGAATGACTTTGTTTCAACATTATTAACCAAATCTTTAAAGATTTCCCGAGAGTAGTTAAAATTTTCTTCTTGAAGAATTGCATACCCCAGATTTTGAATCTTTAAAGGGATTCCATTGAAAGAAGTGGTCTTGTTTGAAACACATAGTAGGAGGGTATGAAATAAAAATCTGGTTGCAGAAGGAAAATAACCTTTTTGTAAGGTAAGTCTCTTCATCATTGTGGCTTCATACCCTCTTTCAATGAAGTCAATTTGTAACTAGTTTTTAGTGAAAGAAGTTTTACCTTTCTGATCATCGAGTTGAAAGACCTCTGAAATGGATTGTGGCGTGATTTGGATAGCTTTTCCCTTTATAGAAGAGTGTATGGTAGTTGCAGTGTCTCCTTGTTTTTCAAGGGTTGCATTCTTCCAGAACTCCCTTTGGGTCTCCAAATAGATTGATGCATTGGCGGTGAACAAAGTTTTGTACTTTGATTTTGCCATGATGTTAATGATGGAATCGAAAACATCGGTGGTTCCTGGTTTTGTGAGAAGACCCAGGAGATTGTGAGATGATTTATATGGGATTTCAGTGGAGATTGCCTTTTGAGAGGCTGTTTTCGATGATGATTTGGAAGTGGGTTTTGCAGATGGCTTCGATTTTGTCATTTTTGAAGAGAATGATCGAAGAAATTTGTGAAAGATGAGATGAAAAACTGTTTTGAGAAGAGAATTTTTGAAGAATTCAATTCGACAGTAAAACCCTGTTTTGGTGGTGAGTGGGGGATTTTTATAGGGAAGAAAGTGAATGCTGACGTGGCAGTCGTTACAAAAGGTCTGACCGCTATGTACTGCCCACGTGACAACCCCTGGTGAAAGTGAAGGACAGTACTTTGATGAAAGTGAGAGATGAAGGCAGTGGTAAGGAAGCAGTGGATGATTTTCACTATCAGTGGATAGCATATCAGTGGATAAGACATTGCTTTTGAACAACAGAGTTTATCAAAGGAATGAGAGAGCAGGGGTTGACTTTCAGCAGTGGACAGACTTTTGAAGTAGAGCAGACATTTGAACAATCCGTGGTTATGGCAGACTTTTAAGAATTTTAATGAAAATTTCATTTTTTGCTATTTTTAAGGATGGATTTTTGATTTTCTGAAAACATTTTGTTGCTTTTATTCAAGGAAAAACAAGATGTTGCTTGTTATTCCATGTTCAGCATCCCAATCCTAGAGACCAAGCTTTCAAAAGTGGCTGTATCAAGTGCTTTTGTGAGCACATCTGCCAGCTGGTCTTTAGTGGGGACATGATGCAGAGAAATCAAACCTTTTTCATAGCAATCCCTCACAAAGTGATGTCTGATGTCGATGTGCTTGGTGGTAGAGTGGGAAACTGGATTTTTGATGATATTTTCTGCTGCCTGGCTGTCCAACATGAGTGGTGTTTTTAAGGCAGTGATACCAAAATCCAGTAACTGATTTTGAAGCCACAGGAGTTGGGCTGTACAGCTTGCAGCAGCAATGTATTCAGCCTCAACAGTGGATGTTGAAACTGCTGCTTGCTTTTTACTTTGCCAAGAAACTAAGCAATCACCTAGAAACTGGCACCCTCCTGAAGTGGACTTCCTTGTGGTGTGACATCCAGCAAAGTCACTGTCTGAAAAAACTGAAAGCTTGATATTCCCATTAGCTGGATACCAGATACCAAGTGTGGGAGCACCTTTTATGTATCTGAAGATCCTTTTTACAGCAATGAGATTTGATTTTCTGGGAGCTGATTGACTTCTTGCACAGACACATGTTGCAAACATGATGTCTGGTCTAGATGCAGTTAGGTACAATAAAGACCCAATCATGCTTCTATAGAGTGTTTGGTCAATCAGCTCATCCTTTTCATCAGACATGACCAGCTTATTTGTTGCCATGGGTGTGCTGCATGGTTTACAATCATTCATATCAAATTTGGTTAAAAGTTCTTTAGCATATTTGCTTTGATGAATGAAAGTTCCATTTTGCATTTGCTGTACTTGGAGACCAAGAAAGCATTGCAACTCACCCATTGCACTCATTTCAAACTCAGCTGTCATGAGTTCTCTAAACTCTTCACACATTTTGTTACATGTGCTTCCAAAAATAATGTCATCCACATAAATTTGGACAATCATTAAATCCTTCCCTCTCCATTTAAGAAACAGCGTTTTATCAATGGTACCTCTTTTGAAACCATTTGAGAGTAGGAAGTTGGAAAGAGTTTCATACCAGGCCCTTGGTGCTTGTTTCAGGCCATACAAGGCTTTGTTCAGCCTGTAGACATGATCAGGATAAAATGGATCCTCAAAACCTGGAGGTTGACATACGTACACCTCTTCTTGAATTGTACCATAGAGGAAAGCACTTTTGATATCCATTTGAAACACCTTCATGTTGTGGTTGACAGCAAAGGCCATGAACAGTCTGATTGCTTCCAATCTTGCAACATGGGCGAATGTTTCATCATAAAAAATCCCCTCTTCCTGTCTGTAACCTTGAACCACAAGCCTGGCTTTATTCTTGACAACAATGCCCCTTTCATCAGTTTTGTTTTTAAAGACCCACTTTGTGCCAATGGGACTAACCTCTTTTGGCAGTGGTACAAGCTCCCATACTTGTTGTCTTTTAAACTGTTGGAGCTCCTCTTGCATGGCTTCTACCCAGCTGTTGTCTTTTAGTGCCTCTTGGTACTTGACTGGCTGATGGAGTGATAGAAAACCAGCAAAAAGACAAATGTTTTGGGTTTGGCTTCTTGTGAGTACCCCTTCATTGATGTTGCCAATGATTTGATCAGGTGGATGAGATCTCAAGAAGATTAAATCTCCTTGGTATGGTATGATGGCATTTGTTGGTGAAGGCTGCAAATGTGTATCATCTGAGCTAACCACTGCTGGTGACGTCGATGACCCAGCAGTGGCTTCAAAAGGTGGTGGAATAGGAGGTAATGAAGTGGACAACTGTTGACTTTTATCCACTGTTTGAGGACTTTTATTAGCAGTGTTTGAGGATGTGGAAGCAGTGGTGGATGGGCTACTTTGGTCAACAACTGTTGAGGTAGCAGTGGTTGAGCTTTGACAACTGTTTTGAACAGCTGGTGCTTTTCCCTTTGTGGCAGACCTTTGAGGGATGATGATTTCATACCCATAGTCTGGTGTTGTATCCTCTGATGGACCCGCACTGTTAGTCTTGACAGCAGTATTTTCAAAAGTAAATTTTTCAAGATCAAACAGATCTGCAGGATTTGCTGGGATTTTCATTGATGAAAGTTCATTAAACTTTACATTCAAAGTCTCCTCCACTGCCTTGGTTCGTGTATTGAACACTTTGTATGCCTTGGCAGTGGTTGAGTATCCCAGATGATAACCACGATCAATTTTGGCTGCAAATTTTGAAATAGAGTCTTTTAAGTTCAAAATAAAGCATGGGCAGCCAAACACCTTGAAATATGAGATCAGTGGTTTGATGTTATACAGAATTTCATAAGCAGTCTTTTTGTGCCTGGGGTTTATTAAAACTCTGTTCTGGACATAGCAAGCAGTGTTTACTGCCTCTGCCTAGAAAGTTAATGGCAAACCTGAATCTGCAAGCATAGTTCTGGCAGCCTCAATCAAAGTTCTGTTCTTTCTTTCAACAACCCCATTTTGCTCTGGTGTTCTAGGGATGTTGTACTGCCTTACAATCCCTTTCTTCACACAGAAGGCATCCAACTCCTTATTTTTAAATTCTGTGCCATTGTCACTCCTGAAGCTTTTCACTGGAAGGTCAAATTGCTTTTCAACCTGTGTCACAAAGTCTTGCAAAATGCCTGCAGTCTCATCTTTTGAGTGTAAAAAGAAAGTCCATGTAAACCTAGAAAAGTCATCAACAATAACCAAACAATATCTTTTCTTTTTGAGGCTCATGACTTGAACTGGGCCAAACAAATCCATGTGTAGCATTTGCAAACACTGGGTTGTTTTGGACTCTTCAATGGACTTGTAAGAACTTTTATGTTGTTTTCCTTTTAAACAGGAAATGCAATGTTCAGAACATGAAAACAATTTTTGTGGTAGGCCTCTCACCAAACCATTTTTTGAAATTTCACTGATTGTCTTAAGATTTGTGTGCCCAAGCCTTCTGTGCCAAAGTTCTGTCTCTTTGTTAGAGGCAGCTGAGAACAGACAGGCATCAGCTCTGGGACACTCTTTTGACATATCAACAACATAAACATTGCCACTTCTTTGAGCAACAAGTTTAGTGTGACCAGTTTTGATTATTGCTTCAATCTTTTTGACCATTTCTGGTCCAACAATCCTACAACAATATTCTGTGAAGAATGACCCAAACCCTTTGTCACTCATTTGTGATACACTCAGAAGGTTGAATTTTAGATTGTCTATTAGATTGACATTTTCAAATTTAACATTTCCAGATTGCACTGTACCAGACCCTAGAACTTTCCCTTTACTATTATTCCCAAAGGATATATCACCCCCTCCATGGATTTTAAAGTCTTTGAGGAGGGCTTTACATCCTGTCATGTGCCTGGAGCCTCCACTATCTACATACCAAAGACTATCAAAGCATGCAGAAGCTCCCTGCACATGAAGTAAAATGATTAGTTCATTAAGGGCTCCAAAGCCAACAGGGCTTTGGATGGGGATTCAGCAGTGTCTGGTATGGATACAGAGTGATGGACAGTGGTTAGGTCAGGGGTTTGGACAGTTTTAGTACTGTTTCTTGCTAACCACTATTGAGGGTCTTGACCAATCACCTGCTGATAACCAAAAGGACCCCTATTCACTTTAGGTTTAGAGGGCCTTTTGTAGGCCTCATAAACGTGTGGAATCCTTTGGTACGACTGTTTTTCCTTGCCTTTTCTGAACTAATTGGCAGGGGGTGCATCAGTAACCTGAACATCTCTTTTGACAGATGTTTGGTTCAGCTGTTTTGTGACAGCTGTTTGAACTGGTACAAACAGTGGTTGTTTCTTGGTGAATTTGACAGATGATGATGATGATGATGGACTCAAGGATGTTTTAGCAAGGTACTCATTCTTTTTCACATCAAAGTTTTTGAGATACACACATGCTTGAGTTTTGTGATTTGTTTTACCACAAACAATGCAGCTTTCTGCTGGAACTATGACACTTGTTCTGTTTATATCATAAGCTTTTAAGTGGAAACAATCTTTTGTTAGATGATTCCTTTTCTCACAGAATTCACAAAACAAGTTATCAATTTTTTCTTTCTTCTTTCTCTTTTCAGACTCCTTTGCAACAGAGGTTTTAACCACTGCTGGGATGTCTTTGAGAGGTATGACTTTAGCTTTTGGAGCTTTAACACCATCAGTTGATGTAAAGTCCATTGGCTTGAAATTTTCAAGAATATCACACTCATCAGACCATTTTGGTTTAAATTGATGATTTTCAAGCTCCTCAAAAGTAGAGGATCCCATTGGTCTGTCAAGTGTGATTTTGTTACCAAGTTTGTCAGTGATTTTCACTTCTTGGCCATTCTTGTTTGTGGGGATGAACTCAGGGGTTACATCAGTGGTTGGAACAGATTTTTCAAAAGCAGTGTTTTCATCATCATGTTTTCTATAACCAACCCCAAATTTCACATTGCTTTTTATCTGTTTTTCAAGCATAACCTCATACCCTTTGCAAGATTCCACCCATCTCTCACATGTGATCTGGGTGGACTCTAACTCCTTTTTGCAAACTTGGTATTTTTCTACCAAAGTTTGGAGTTGGGTTTTGGTTATGCTCTGCTCTTCTTTCAAGCTGCTAATCTCTTTGTCCTTTTCAGTCAATTTGTTTTTAAGTTCTTTTAGAGATCTTTCAAATTTGACTTCATCAGTTAAGATTTTATCCCGAAGGTTTTCGTTTACCTCTTTGATGTTAGCAAAAGCAATAATGCAATTGTCAGAACACAGTTTTTCAAGAACTTGAGGTGTTACCTTGGCAGCAGCCATCATTGCACAATCACATTGAGGATTTTCTTCATCTTCAGCTCTTTCTTCTTTCTCACCTGCTTTTTCTTCTTTCTTTTCTTCCTTGTTCTCTTCGGACCATGGGTCTGTCAGTGGTTCAATCAGGGTACCTGAACTTTCTCCCAACAGTAGTTCACCAGCCACAGCAGTAACCACTGCTTCAGTCACCTCATCCACTGTTTCAAAACTCAGCTGTTCCTCTTCAGATTCAACACCCTCCTGTATTGACTCTAATGCCATCAAACAAGTGCAAAATTTTCATCACTAAGGTCTTCAGGCATACTGCTCCAGTCAACAAACCCTTGAGTGAAAAAACTTTGTTGATCTGGTTGTACTGCTGCTAGAGCAGTGGTTTGAGGTGCAGGCTGCACTTATGCCTGAGGGACAGGGGTTTGAACATATTGGATCTATGGAACAGTAGTTTGGACATAGTGCACTGGCACAGGAGCAGCAGCATAGTGAGCAGTGTTCACTTGAGCTGCTGGGGCATATTGGGCATAGTGCACAGTGCCTTGATTTTGAGGTCTAGGATTTGAGCTAGGATGAGTGATTATGGGACCAGTAGTTTGACTCCTACACTCCCTAGCGAAGTGTCCCAACCTATTACACTTGTAGCACTTGATTTTCGATTTATCCAACCCAACCCTTAGATTTCCATGCAAACCTGGAAATTTTCGCCCTGTTCTTTTGTAAAATTTGCTAGTTCTATCACTTAGCAAGGCCAGTTGGTGCAGAATGTCCATTTCCTCTAGGTCAGTGGGATCAAAATGCTGTAAATCATTGAGTTCAAAGCTTAGATTGTCTGATATCTGGTTTTCGTTTGCAGTGAATGCAAAACTTGCAGTGTGAGGATTTGTTAAAATTTGCACCAGCAGTTATGTCAATGAAGTGATCATAACCCTGATCCTTAGCACTGTTCCAGATTCTTCTTGACCCAGAAGAGCAGTGTTACCGAATGTATAATCATCAACGGTTTTTCCTGACTCTTGTAACCTCCTTTTCTGGTTCAACTCCCTTTCGTAGGTCAGGAGTCGACCGTGGAGTTGGGTCAAGGTCAGATCCTTGAACTCAGGTGAATTTCGGGTGACAAAAGCTATGGTGTCCCATTTTTCTGGCAGTGACCTGAGGAACCTGCTATTTTGAGTTGAGTTTGTAAAAGTGGTATTAACAAGCCTCAGTTCACTGAAGAGACAACTGAAACGCTCAAATTGTTGCGTCAATGATTCACCTTTAACATGACAAAATGTTTCATACTGTTGGTTCAGGATTTCCCTATTGTTTTCTATGACTTCTTCGGTTCCCCCAAACTGTTCCTTAAGCGCGTCCCACAATTCTTTGGCACTGTTACAGTGTAACAGTCCAGCATATATTTCATTGGGCAGCGCTGATGCTATGATGCTAAATGCCTTAGCATCTAGTTCGATTTTTTTGAAAATCGGTTTCGGTATAATTTTCAACTGGTTTTGGAACGTTCTTTTTAGCATCTTCAGCGCTTGGCACTGTGGGAACATGGGGACCGAAGACGACAGACCTCCAACAACCTGTGCTTTGTTGAGCGAGGATGTGACCCATCCCCCTCTGCCAGATGTTGTACTCATTTCTTTTTAGCATAGGTGGTTTAAAAAGCGAGCCGATGTTGTTTTTATCATCCTGAGATTGTGACGTCATTATTGTTGTTTTACAGACACTGAGAAATCAACTATAATGGTGATTAATCCTTGCTCTGTTTTTCAACAAACGAACAAACGATCAGTATCAACTGTTATGAGCTGAACTATTTACGTCAAAATGATTGTTAAATCAAATTTGACTGTCCAAGCTCTGATACCAATTGTTGGATCTGAGTTTGATTCTGATTGTATTTTGTGTTTGTAATTAAAGTGAAAATGGATGAGAGTGCAGCGGAATTAAGATGAAAACAAACTTTGCATACAATCAAACGAGAGTAATACTTTGATCAAACATCTTTACACAATGAATCGGAAGATTGAATTTATTTCAATAACGATTACAATGATTGATGAATGAATGCAAACTCCCCCTCAGCCAGAGCTCAGTTGTTTGTTCGTGCAAAGAAGACGATTGTGCAAAAGAGCTAATAGAACATTACAAAGTACTGATCTATTTATAGGCACTTGCAAACTACTGAGCATCTTAGCTGACGTCACCATGAAAGTGACATCTAACCTCCTAACAAACTCTAACCTCTGATCTATACAAACACTGCTATGTTAACTACTGCTAGTACATTACATTACAAGACAGACTATTGATCAGCTGCTGCAACCTTCTACTGCTGTGAACCCAGCAGCACTTGTCCGGATCAGCAGAGCTTGACTCAAGGCAGTAGATTGAATCAGCAGGGCTTTAGTCTTTCATCAGGTCTTTACTTGAGCAGCAGTTGTAGGTCAGCATTTAGCAAGATCAGCAGATAGGAGGTCAGCAGATGTTGAATTCACTTTCAAGGGGAGAGATTTGTATGTAAACATCTGCTTATTCAGGTTCCACTGCTCTGATCCAGTTTTGGCTTTAATTATCTGTTCCTCTGATAGGGTTCAATCCCAACAAGACGTATGAGGTGAGATTCGATTATGACGTGTCTGAGACCCATGACAATGTTTATTGCAGACAATGTCAACTGGACCGTCATCAGGATCCCGTCGCCCATCACTTTCTCGCCAAGAAAAGAGAGGGACAAACGTCTTGCTGCTATCATCGCCAAACAAGTAGCAAAAGCTGTCAGTGATGTCTACGAGAACGTCAGCAAATCATCTGAGGAGTCGAGAACCGAAGCTCCTAAAGCTGCCCCAAAGCTGCCTTCAGCTTCAAACAGTTTAAGGCTTATGGGCCAAAGGAATTCACTGGCGAGGAAGGCCCCACAGCATTGTTCCAATGTTTTGATTCCATTGAGGTTACTCTATGACAGAGCGGTTGCCCTGACAATCTCCGTACTCTCAACGCTACTGGCGTCTTCCAGTCCCGTGCGCTGACTGGTGGACGGCCGAGAGAAACAAATGAGGGAACGATGCAGCCTACGGTCTGTCATGGGACGAACTCAAGGAAGTCATGCTGGAAGAATTATGCCCTCCTCATGAACGCCAAAAGTTAGAAGATGAATTCTGGCACATAAAGCAGAAGGATGGCGAAAACGCTGCTTTAACTGCTCGATTCAAGCAGCTCAGCATTATCTGCCGTGATCAAGTAAAGACTTCTGACATGGCAATCAAGAAGTATATCTGAGCCCTGCCTGACTGTGTTGCAGATTTCATGCAAGCGGCTAAGACTAAGACGATCGAAGAGACTTACTTACTGGCCGCTGAAATCAACGACAAGCGGGTCAAGGCTGGTGTCTGGGATAAAACTTCGAAGCACCTGCATCAAGCTACCGCCGCCGCTCCAACTGCCGAAACCGCCACTTGTAACAACCCGCACCTTCGTGCGTTGTTACTACTCGATACACTCGTTACGCCTAGCACCGGAGATTCGGATCATAATGTAACTATATCAATTATATCGCTAAATCGAAGTACAATCGAATAATTACGCATATTCTATCGCTATTACAAACCTATTTCGCATAACACTCACGATGATGTCGAATATGGGCCTAAACTACCCTTCTCGATGAGCGTGAGGTGTCAAAATGTGAGTAATCAACGCTAACGAGGGTTATCGGGTGAGTACTATGACTCTAACCGTCATGACGATGATGGCAATATGAGTAAGTGGTGCCCCGATAATCATTGTGGCACATCACATCGTAGAACGCACTCAAAGGCACGCGTAACTCGATCACCGCACTGAGAATTGGATACATAAATACGTATATACGGCCCTTTTGTGATTAATAATAATAAATAATTTAATAATTATATAAATATATGAAAATATGGCTCAAACCGTCGAAATCGCACCAAAAACGGGATCAAAAGGCTTCCGAACGGATCAATTCGATCAGACTAGTCCAATTGGTCAGACCGGCCCAATCAGATAGGCCAGTCCGATCGGATGGGCCAGTCCGATCGACTGGGCCAGCCGATCGACTGGGCTAACCGATCGACTAGGCCAGCCGATCGACTGGGCTAACCGATCGACTAGGCCAGCCGATCGACTGGGCTAACCGATCGACTAGGCCAGCCGATCGACTGGGCCAGCCGATCGAACGGGCCAGCCGAACCAACTGCAGTTTTGCCTTCCTTTCCCCTTCCTTGCCTATAAATACCCCTCCATTCACTCCCAAACACTTGTGTTGCTGCTCCTAACCGACCAAGACGCTCCAGCCCTCAAATCTCTCGATTTCTTCCGATTCTTGTAAGTTTTCAACCCGAATCTTGTACTTTCTTGATCCAAATGCAATCCTTCATCTTTCTATCTTTCGAATCTCGATTTTTAACCGTGAAATCAACGGATTTGGGGTGTTCTAAGGTGATGTCACCACAAAGTTCTTCAAAGGTGATGTCATCCCATGAAGAACAACTCAGATTCGGATGATTTACGTACGATTCTTCATGAATCTCAACCAAATCAATGTTTTTCTAATCAAAAGGCCACGGATTTGGGTTGTTCGGATAGATTTCATCACAAAGTTCTTATGAACTTCAAGTGTTGACCTTATATCATCAAGAACAACTCAGATCCAGGGCATTTCCTAAGTAAAATCAAGGTTTTTACATCAGATCTATACATAAAAATGGTAAAACCAGAACTTAGACCAATCTCCTACACATTTCTAGTGATAAAATGATCGATTTCGAGATTAAACACGGAAAAACCGACAAAAACGACCAGTTCCGACGAACGGGGTGATTCCCGGCCGATGAAACAGGTTGGAATTGACGGGATTTCAGTTGCTTAACACCTCATCGTAACGTCCTAACCCAAAACGCTGAAAAACGCTCGAAAAATCATCGAAAACAGCCGAACAGGATGGCCAATCGAACAGCTGGTCGATCGAACAGCTGGTCCGATCGAACAGCTGGTCCGATCGAACAGCTGGTCCGATCGAACAGCTGGTCCGATCGAACAGCTGGTCCGATCGAACAGCTGGTCCGATCGAACAGCTGGTCCGATCGAACAGCTGGTCCGATCGAACAGCTGGTCCGATCGAACAGCTGGTCCGATCGAACAGCTGGTCCGATCGAACAGCTGGTCCGATCGAACAGCTGGTCCGATCGAACAGCTGGTCCGATCGAACAGCTGGTCGATCGATCAGGCTGTCCGATCGATCAGGCCCATTCGATCGATCACGCCATCCGACCAACCAAGCCCATCCGACCGACCAGGCCCACTCGATCGAGTGGCCTGTTCGACTGGGCCAGCCCAACTACAATTTTCAGCCCAATTTCACCATTTTGTCCGATTTCAACCCAATTTCGCCCGATTTCATGCAAATCGATACCGTTTAACGCATAGTAATCTATCACTCACAAAAATTATCTGGAATCAGGATATTCTCCGGCACCGGTTCCGCAAACCTAACCGAAAACGCGCTGTGAGTATACTTGACCCCTTTTATCGAATTTTGGGTGTAACATACGTTCCATAAAAACCAAACTTATCAAACGAATGATTTAATTGGACTATTTATCACTTGCGAATAACTGTTTGCATAGATATACGTGATGCTAGTACATGTATGCTAGGACTTATACTCGTGACGTCCCACCAAGACTAGTATAGTACTATTTCGCCCGACGGGGTCTAGTTATGCCATCAAGAGTCGAGCATCGAGGACTTAGCTGGTAGTATCAGTTTTGTGAGTATATATGTTGTGTATTACGTTTATGCATGTGGAAATTCGCAGCACTTTCAATCTATCACACTATCACATATCAAACCTGTATACTCGCCAATACTTTTGTATTGACAAAGTTTTAACGTATGTTGCAGGTTTAGCCGAAGTTTACATCAAATCAAGCTAGGAAGTCTAGAAACTCATCTAAAATCTAGGTTGTCGGATTTGAATTGTTCGAGAGGACAAGAAATCTGTGATGACTTACGTGATTGTATTGTTTGTTAGTATGGGATGACAAATGTAATAAATATTATCGCAATATAGTTGTTATGGATTCTCTTGAGCAATCTGATTCGCCTAGTGCCGCGCCCCGATGATTCCGCCATCGGTTGGGGTGTGACAGATTGGTATCAGAGCCATAACTATAGGGAATTAGGCAAAGTTTGAGACTCGACCTAGTCCGGGTCGATGTCTTAGAAAAATTGACCTAGTCTATAGTCTAAGTACCTACAGGCTGACTCTTACGAACTCGTTAGGGTTTGTTTGGGCCAACTTGCTACCCTCGATCCAATTTGTTGAAAGTTACAACTATTGTGTGAACACCGCATACTACAGCTTCACACAAAGAGCCTTTCCTAAGGCTAGAAGGTTACTTAGCCTTTCCTAAGGCTGACACAATACACATGTTTTCAAAACTACTCGCATAACAAAACCGAGTGATCTAGTCGAGACCAAGTGTGAAAACCAATAACTCTCGATAGGATCACTCACTCAGCATATTTTTCTAGCACGAGAACTCTTTGTTGAGCTAGGAGTGACATCCACATCTCGACAAAAGGTCTCCATTTTGAAATTCTAGTGGAACTCTCGGATTTATTCGATGAGCACAACCACAAATGGGAACGAAGTTGTTAAGCCAGGGGTGAAACCCATACCTTAATCAACTGTTCCACTCTATAAAATGGTTTACAAAAGCTCTCACCAAGGTCACGACCATAACAACTACTCAGGCTACGCGAAGACTAGAGAGACGAATGTCAGGAGCTGCATCCCAGTGGAAGCATGAGTCCCCTAGGTCAACGCGTATGCCCGAACTTGTTGGGTATAGTCGGGTTACTTGGGTAGTCAACGCCTAAACACCCAAGGCATTCCATCTAAATTTTACGTGTATGGTTTACGTCTATGAGTTTTCAAATTTAAGCTTTACGATTTACCGATTTCTCGATTTATCGAATTTACGAACCTCGATTTACAAAGCGCACAACCTGCACAGCCATCGCAATCTAAAACAAAGACCGAATGATCGCAACAAAACAAACGCCTAAGTACTCGAATTCGCTTACGCTATTTCTCTTATCGCGTCCTCGCGAATTCTGAATCAATATCTATGTGTAACCTACAACTATATCTATACGTATTAAATACAAAACGAATCAATTATGTGAGAGTTTAGGAACCTAGAATTTTCCTATGTGGCTCCTATGTGTTTAATTAAATTCTATACCAAGTTTTGATCGAATCAAATCGCATCAAAAGTTCAGAAATCATTATGATCGAATCTCATTCCGAATCCTTCTGTCTAGATGCCTTCCAACAACTCGATCTCGAGACGAGTAGCTAGGAGAAGAGCCCAACGACGCGCCGATAAGAGGATTGCCTCAATTGTGACCAAGGAAGTGGTCAAGCTCATTCCTCAAATTGTCGCGCAAGTGCACTCTCAAAGCCACTCTCGAGCCCCGGAAGACGTCAAGACGGAATCTGCATTCCTCTACAAACACTTCAAAGCCTGTGATCCGATGCCTTTCACGGGTGAAGGAGATGTTTCTCAATTACTCCAGTGGTTCGATGCCATCGAGGTTACCCTTCGTCAGAGTGGGTGCCCCGAGGACCTTCAAACTACTTGCGCCACCGGAGTATTTCAATCACGAGCACTCGATTGGTGGACCGCCGAACGCAACAAACGTGGGATCTCCGCAGCTTACGCCCTCTCATGGGGCGAGCTGAAGGAACTCATGAAGGAAGAATATTGTCCTCCTCACGAAGTCCAGAAGCTAGAGAACGAATTTTGGGAAATCAAGCAAACCGAAGGTGACAATGCGAGCTATACAGCAAGGTTCAAACAGCTTAGCATAATCTGCCCAAGTCAAGTCGACACTCCGAAGAAAGCTATCGCGAAGTATATTCGTGGCTTACCAGAGTGTGTGGGTGATTTTGTCGACGCTGCAAAACCTACTACCATCGAAGAAGCCTACCGTCTAGCCGCAGAGCTCAACAGCAAACGAGTCGTGGACGGATTCTTCTCCAAGAAGCCTGTCACACGAGCTCATCAAGCAATCATCATCAACTCATCCGACGATTCCTCTGGAGAATCGGTCGGTGGTTCATCTGACAGCTCCTCGGAGGATTCTTCTAAGGATTGCTCCGACAATGTCTCCGTCAAATCATCAGGCGAATCCGAAGACGACACTGCATCAACTCAAGAAGCCCAACCGAGCCGCAAACGAAGGACCGTGAGCCCAGACTCTTCAACAACTGGACTGCCGCAACCTGAACCTCTCCGATCAGTTCCAGTTCAGTCTAAGCGCGCTTACAATGGATCTCATCCCCTGTGTTTCACATGCACGTATCATCACCCGCTAGAAGCAAAATGTCGCTATTGTGCAAATTGCAACTGGTATGGGCATTATACGTCGCAGTGCCGTACAAGACCGTGACCTGGAAGGAAGTCATCAGCAACCGCCGTCTCCGCAAGTATCCACAACAACGTTATTTTGATCCTAATGTTGTTGTAATAATCCGACTTATCACTATCATTTCTGGAACTTATTTCATATATCATCGTGTGTGGATTCTATTTCTCTTACAATCAAGCACTATCTAGACGCTAGCACTATGTACTATATTATGTATTTTATCCCTATAACACTCTTAGAATGAGGTACGGTATACGTGCAAGGGACAACTAATCACGGGTGCACACGGGATTACCTTGGTCAGTGCACGGAGATCGTAGTGAAGTTCTAATGGTGCCATAACGTTTAAAAGCACGGTCAAGGGTCTTGGTCGTGTCAACAAAGTGTGACACCAAAGCACGGGGCATAAGTAGTAGGGGTGACGCGGGGGTACGCTTTACCATACTACCGAAACTTCGTGAAGAAAGTGCCATAACGTTTCAAAGCACGGTCAAGGGTCTTGGACGTGTCAACAAAGTGTGACACCAAAGCACGGGGCATAAGTAGTAGGGGTGACGCGGGGGTACGCTTTACCATACTACCAAAACTTCGTGAAGAAAGTGCCATGTGGAGTTGGACGTTATTAGACCTATTATACTATTATGGTTAATTTGACACTCTACCATCAATCGCAAGGCGTAACAAAACTAAACCGCATCACTGCGAGGCTTCTCGTAAGTCCGCGTACACAAATTGCCACATCGATGAACTTAGGTAAGTTCACCCCGAAGAGCAATTGGAGCAACGCGAGACTGGTCGTAAAGTCTAGAACGCAACTTAATCGCAGTTTTGCCGGATCAATCTCGCAATCAAATCATTCGATATGTGGCTCGAAATCGCAATCGCATCACGTGTTGTCTAGAAATCTCTAACGCTAGTTATTGTCAATTGTGTGAACCTCTATCAGCTGGTGTGGATCGCCTATTGTGGATTCGCTAGACGAGTATCGACAATCACTCGCCGCCTTCCACTATTAACGCGCCTCGCACCTAATCCACCAACTCGATACTCTTATCATGGTTCGCTATTACTTATCAATGCACGCATTCTACGTGTCATGTTAGCGCACAAGACCTCGCTTCACGAGACGAAACTAACAAGGTTGAAACATGGTGATGTTTTGACCATATTAGTTGACTTTGTGGAAAAAGGCCGTGTGGGCTAGCCTTAGTACTATTCGTGGTGTAATCAGTTCAATCAATCGTCTATCACTCGCAACGCAACAATCGTCGCTTATCAATCTGTTGAAATCTATTGTCTATCGATGTTCGAATGTTACTTGGAAGTCATCGCAGGTGGTGTAATGTTAGGATGCATGACATTGCTTCACAAGATAAAACTAATATGGAAACATGGTGTTTGTCATATTAGCAAGTCTTGTGGAAACGTGCCATGCGAACTTCGTGTGGAATCAAATCGAAATCTCATTTACCCGAATCAAAATCGTGTCATTCGTTGCCCAACCAAACATACCATATCAGCGTTGTGCGACCGGACTACTCGCACCCGCTGCCTACGCTTGGTTTGCATCCAACTTATTTCTATTCAAAACTCGGTCTAGCACCTCATCGCTAGGATCAAGGGAATCGAAATTCTATCTGTGTCTTATCGGCACGCATGACACTGCCTCATGAAACAGAGTTAATATGGGTAAAGCATGGTGGATACGCCGCTGGTACTTCCTATATATAAGTGTTTTAACCATATTAACGAACTTTTGTGGGAAGGTGCCACGTGGGGCCCGAAGTAAGTTATTTTTCCATAGTATTAAGGAAAACCTATTTTTATAAAATTTTTACTAAAACCGTTGGACAAATGAAATTCCTTACAACATGGAGAAAACATTGAATCAGTTTGGCTCCGTGCCCAATGAAAATTTCATAAGTCCAATTCTTTTCTTAAAAACCTTTGCAATGACCGACATGAATCTTCCCGAGAACGAGGGTTCGGCAGTCGAGTTCCGCTCGAACCCACGTTGTAGGAAAGTTTTCTTAAAACTTATTTTGCCACCTGATTCTTTTAAAATGTAAAACTCAAAACCTGTTATCAAATAACAAAACCCTCCACATAGCGCTGGCGTGGACATCAAAACGGTCGACACCGCGCCACGAGGAGATTTTTCTTAATTAACTTCGGAAATTAATCGAGTATTGGTAAGTTTAAAACGCTATGGAATTGCTTTTTGTGTGTGTTATCACTTCTAAGTAATCGAATCGTATGCTCTCTCTATTTTCACTCGCCAAATCGTAATCGATCGCTCGTTATCTAGACGCTAATAATCTCTACTCTCAATCGCATCAACCCTTACGACCCTACTATTGGATTAATTTCGGGACGAAATTTCCTAAAGGAGGGGATACTGTAACAACCCGCACCTTCGTGCGTTGTTACTACTCGATACACTCGTTACGCCTAGCACCGGAGATTCGGATCATAATGTAACTATATCAATTATATCGCTAAATCGAAGTACAATCGAATAATTACGCATATTCTATCGCTATTACAAACCTATTTCGCATAACACTCACGATGATGTCGAATATGGGCCTAAACTACCCTTCTCGATGAGCGTGAGGTGTCAAAATGTGAGTAATCAACGCTAACGAGGGTTATCGGGTGAGTACTATGACTCTAACCGTCATGACGATGATGGCAATATGAGTAAGTGGTGCCCCGATAATCATTGTGGCACATCACATCGTAGAACGCACTCAAAGGCACGCGTAACTCGATCACCGCACTGAGAATTGGATACATAAATACGTATATACGGCCCTTTTGTGATTAATAATAATAAATAATTTAATAATTATATAAATATATGAAAATATGGCTCAAACCGTCGAAATCGCACCAAAAACGGGATCAAAAGGCTTCCGAACGGATCAATTCGATCAGACTAGTCCAATTGGTCAGACCGGCCCAATCAGATAGGCCAGTCCGATCGGATGGGCCAGTCCGATCGACTGGGCCAGCCGATCGACTGGGCTAACCGATCGACTAGGCCAGCCGATCGACTGGGCTAACCGATCGACTAGGCCAGCCGATCGACTGGGCTAACCGATCGACTAGGCCAGCCGATCGACTGGGCCAGCCGATCGAACGGGCCAGCCGAACCAACTGCAGTTTTGCCTTCCTTTCCCCTTCCTTGCCTATAAATACCCCTCCATTCACTCCCAAACACTTGTGTTGCTGCTCCTAACCGACCAAGACGCTCCAGCCCTCAAATCTCTCGATTTCTTCCGATTCTTGTAAGTTTTCAACCCGAATCTTGTACTTTCTTGATCCAAATGCAATCCTTCATCTTTCTATCTTTCGAATCTCGATTTTTAACCGTGAAATCAACGGATTTGGGGTGTTCTAAGGTGATGTCACCACAAAGTTCTTCAAAGGTGATGTCATCCCATGAAGAACAACTCAGATTCGGATGATTTACGTACGATTCTTCATGAATCTCAACCAAATCAATGTTTTTCTAATCAAAAGGCCACGGATTTGGGTTGTTCGGATAGATTTCATCACAAAGTTCTTATGAACTTCAAGTGTTGACCTTATATCATCAAGAACAACTCAGATCCAGGGCATTTCCTAAGTAAAATCAAGGTTTTTACATCAGATCTATACATAAAAATGGTAAAACCAGAACTTAGACCAATCTCCTACACATTTCTAGTGATAAAATGATCGATTTCGAGATTAAACACGGAAAAACCGACAAAAACGACCAGTTCCGACGAACGGGGTGATTCCCGGCCGATGAAACAGGTTGGAATTGACGGGATTTCAGTTGCTTAACACCTCATCGTAACGTCCTAACCCAAAACGCTGAAAAACGCTCGAAAAATCATCGAAAACAGCCGAACAGGATGGCCAATCGAACAGCTGGTCGATCGAACAGCTGGTCCGATCGAACAGCTGGTCCGATCGAACAGCTGGTCCGATCGAACAGCTGGTCCGATCGAACAGCTGGTCCGATCGAACAGCTGGTCCGATCGAACAGCTGGTCCGATCGAACAGCTGGTCCGATCGAACAGCTGGTCCGATCGAACAGCTGGTCCGATCGAACAGCTGGTCCGATCGAACAGCTGGTCCGATCGAACAGCTGGTCCGATCGAACAGCTGGTCCGATCGAACAGCTGGTCGATCGATCAGGCTGTCCGATCGATCAGGCCCATTCGATCGATCACGCCATCCGACCAACCAAGCCCATCCGACCGACCAGGCCCACTCGATCGAGTGGCCTGTTCGACTGGGCCAGCCCAACTACAATTTTCAGCCCAATTTCACCATTTTGTCCGATTTCAACCCAATTTCGCCCGATTTCATGCAAATCGATACCGTTTAACGCATAGTAATCTATCACTCACAAAAATTATCTGGAATCAGGATATTCTCCGGCACCGGTTCCGCAAACCTAACCGAAAACGCGCTGTGAGTATACTTGACCCCTTTTATCGAATTTTGGGTGTAACATACGTTCCATAAAAACCAAACTTATCAAACGAATGATTTAATTGGACTATTTATCACTTGCGAATAACTGTTTGCATAGATATACGTGATGCTAGTACATGTATGCTAGGACTTATACTCGTGACGTCCCACCAAGACTAGTATAGTACTATTTCGCCCGACGGGGTCTAGTTATGCCATCAAGAGTCGAGCATCGAGGACTTAGCTGGTAGTATCAGTTTTGTGAGTATATATGTTGTGTATTACGTTTATGCATGTGGAAATTCGCAGCACTTTCAATCTATCACACTATCACATATCAAACCTGTATACTCGCCAATACTTTTGTATTGACAAAGTTTTAACGTATGTTGCAGGTTTAGCCGAAGTTTACATCAAATCAAGCTAGGAAGTCTAGAAACTCATCTAAAATCTAGGTTGTCGGATTTGAATTGTTCGAGAGGACAAGAAATCTGTGATGACTTACGTGATTGTATTGTTTGTTAGTATGGGATGACAAATGTAATAAATATTATCGCAATATAGTTGTTATGGATTCTCTTGAGCAATCTGATTCGCCTAGTGCCGCGCCCCGATGATTCCGCCATCGGTTGGGGTGTGACACCACTGCTCAACCGTCGAAGTCCTCACGCCGAAAGAAGAAGAACAACAACAGCAGCTCCAGCAACAAGAACTGCACAGTCACTACCACTGCTGCTCCTCTCCAGGCCGTGTCGGCCCAGCAGCAGCACCATCACCTCCCAGCTCCAACTACTTATGCACCACCTGCAAAGCGTGCATACACAGGTCCCCACCCGGTTTGCCCAACATGCTCATATCATCATCCAGTGGGTCTTGCCTGTCGTTTCTGCGCTCACTGCAACATGTACGGCCACTTCACCGCTAACTGCCGTACTGGTCCCCGCAACACCCCAGCTCAAGCCACTGCTCATCAAGCTTTGCTCCCGACTCCGCAAGGCCATCAAGCAACTCAGGCACCCGCGGTCAACGCCAGAGTTTGCTTCGCATGTGATGACCCCAACCACTTTGCAAACATGTGCCCCAACAGGGTCGTGAAGCAGGAGCCCCAGTAACACCAGCAGCAGCAGCCTCACCAGCAGCAACAGCCTCAGCAGCAGCAAGCCGCACGCACCAGAACTTTCAATATCAATGTGCGCCAAGCCCAGGCCGACAACAACGTGGTCAATTGTACGTTCCTTGTGAATGGTATTTATGTGTCACGGCCCTTGGCCCGGGTTTAACCCGGTCCAGAGCCGCGAGGCAGGAAATCCCGTGGTATCTATTTAAATGACAGCGGAAGCTTTCTTAAACAGGATCTTTTTAATATTAAAACTGCTCGTTTTATATAATATAGGGATAAATCCCATAATTTACAATAAGGTGATTTCCCGGGGAAATCTTTATTTCTCAAAACATGTTTCTTTATTTATTTACATTGAGCCACTTTTCTAAGCTAGTAGTGCTCCATGGCACTTTTCTTTGCTCACAACAGATCACCTGAAACATGTTTGAAAAAGGTTTTGTCAGCAGGGAAATACTGAGTGAATCATTCAGTTTTACTAAAATGACACGTTGTTATAATTTACAGTATTAAGAGCAATTACAATGTTTCCATATCAACCAACTACCCACAGTATTTGTCACTCGACCGGATCTGTGACTGTGGTCATATCACTGTTGGGTCCGTTCACCCACAAGTGACGTAAATCACTATTTAGGTCCGACTACCTAATAGTGTATATCATGATTTAGGCTCGCTCACCTAACATGATACAAACAATAGTAATGTGCACAATACCCCACATACTGGCTGTAAATTTGGTGATTACAAAGACTTAATCCCTATAATTATAACTTTGGAAAATAATTTGGAGTATTGTAAAACAATTGATAAAAAGAGAATGACTCACATTGCAGATTTAACGAGCAGAGTATAAGCCTACTGATTAGCCTTGATTAACCTAATTTAAATAACAATGCACACACAAACGGGTTAGTAACTAATACAGCAGTTACGACAATTCACGAGATTAAACCCTCATAACGATTAACAAAGTGCAATACTTAAATATTCAGCGGATTCACAACGAATAACAGAGCATAGTCCGGATTCAGACGATACTCAAATATTCAAGTCGAAATCACGACGAATAACAAAGTATAAACTCAATTTGAGCAGCACTCAAACAATCGTTGGATAGTTATAATCGATCGGACGTTGAATCGTAATAGCGATCGAGTTATTACCCTGATTGCGGCAGCACTTCGTGATTTGTGTGTGTTTTATAGTAATCAGCTAATATCTCGTAGTATATTTTGAATTTTAACGTCCAACAATCAATAGAATGCAAGTGCCAGGCCCCTCTATTTATACCCAAAATCGGCGCCTCCCGCTAGTCGCGGAAGAATCCGTGTCACGTGCCGCGTATCGCCTGGGGTGTCAATTTAGGGTAGGGTAGGTTAGTCACTGGTATAGGCCTGGTGAGTCGAAAGTTTAAGAATTCTCAATTTAGACAACGTATTCGGAGGATAATTATCAGCTAGGGTTTACCCCCCCTGAGTTTTAGGGGCCCTGATCCTGATTCTGATTATTCTGAAAATGTTAGGGTTTATGCAGAATTACTTGGGTTTCTCAATTAGGGTTTCCTTATGGGATAATTAACATACTAAGTATAAATTTTATTGAGAGTTGTTACATCCTCCCCACCTTAAGAAAAATCTCGTGCTCGAGATTTACTGGAATAAATGAGGATATTTCCGCTTTATTTCTGATTCCAGCTCCCAAGTGTATTCTGGTCCTCTCTTTGAATCCCATTTGACTTTGACTAGCACTAGTCGCTTGTGTTTGAGAAACTTGACTTTCTTGTCTTCTATTTGCAGTGGTTTCTCTATGAATTTTAACTTTTCATTTACCTCTACATCTTGAAGAGGTACTACCAGGGATTCGTCTGATAAACATTTCTTGAGATTGGATACATGAAAT
Organism: Helianthus annuus; assembly: GCF_002127325.2. Classification (NCBI taxonomy): domain Eukaryota; kingdom Viridiplantae; phylum Streptophyta; class Magnoliopsida; order Asterales; family Asteraceae; genus Helianthus; species Helianthus annuus. The sequence continues at coordinate 123,761,089 of NC_035437.2, forward strand.
ACATCATGTACTCCATCTAGTTCTTCTGGTAGTTGTAAGCGATAAGCAACTGGTCCTATTTGTTGTATTACTGAAAATGGTCCTACATATCTTGGACTCAGCTTTCCTTTCTTACCGAATCGTACTACTCCTTTCCAAGGGGAGACTTTCAAAAGTACCTTGTCTCTTACTTGAAATTCTAGTGGCTTACGGCGATTGTCTGCATAGCTTTTCTGACGATCTCTAGCAGTTTTTAGTCTTTCCTTGATTTGAGTTATCTTGTCCGTAGTTTCTTGCACAATTTCTGGACCTGATAATTGACTTTCTCCTATTTCTGCCCAACAAACTGGGGTTCTACACTTGCGTCCATACAGTGCTTCGAATGGAGCAGCTTCGATGCTTGAATGATAACTATTGTTATAGGAGAATTCAATTAAGGGTAAGTGGTTATCCCAATTACCACCAAAATCTATTACACATGCTTGAAGCATGTCTTCCAAAGTTTGTATCATCCTTTCACTTTGTCCGTCTGTTTGTGGATGATATGCAGTACTCAAATTTAGTCGGGTTCCCATTGCTTTCTGGAAACTAGTCCAGAAATGGGAAGTAAAACGACTATCCCTGTCCGATACAATGGAGAGTGGGACTCCATGTAAAGATACTACTTCATCTACGTATAACTTGGCTAGCCTTTCCATGCTAAAAGTTTCCTTTATTGGTAGAAAATGAGCTGATTTGGTTAATCGATCCACGATTACCCAAATCGCATCATTACCTTTTCTGGTTTTGGGTAACTTAGTAACAAAATCCATTGTTATGAGTTCCCATTTCCATACAGGCATTTCTAGCTATTGTAGTAATCCTGAAGGTTTCTGGAGTTCGGCTTTAACTTGTGAACAAGTAAGACATTTAGATACATATTCAGCTATATCCTTTTTCATTCCTATCCACCAGAAATTGTTTCTTAAATCTTGGTACATCTTATTGTTTCCTGGATGTACGGTATACCTAGATTTATGAGCTTCTTCTAAAATTTTATTTCTTAAATCTCCTTGCTTAGGTACCCAAATTCGTTTCTTGTGGAATCTCCAAATTCCATCACTTCCTTGTTCCAGTTCCTTTATATATCCTTTCATTTCTTCAGCATCGTCCTTGATTGCTGTTTCTTGAACTTTCTTCAATTGTTCCATTAAATCTACTTGTAGATTTAATCTAAGAGCACGGACTCGCTTTTGCTTCTCCTGATACTTACGACTTAAGGCATCTACGACTACGTTTGCCTTTCCTTCGTGATATTGAATATCACAGTCGTAATCGCTTAAGATTTCCATCCATCTTCTTTGCCTCATATTTAACTCTTTTTGCCAAAATATGTACCTTAAGCTTTTGTGATCTGTATAAACAGTAAACTTACTTCCGTACAGATAGTGTCTCCAAATCTTAAGGGCAAAAATTATAACTCCTAATTCTAAATCATGCGTCGTATAGTTTTCCTCGTGCTTCTTCAATTGTCTGGAAGCATACGCAATTACCTTTTTGCGTTGCATTAATACACATCCAAATCCTAACTTTGAAGCATCACAATATACTTCAAAATCTTCTGTTCCTTCGGGTAAGGCTAAAATTGCAGCATTCGTCAATCGGTGCTTTAAAATTTTAAAAGCTTCTTCTTGTCTAGGTCCCCATTCAAATTTAACGGCTTTACAGGTTAGCTTAGTCAAAGGTACAGCTAACTTAGAGAAATCCTTAATAAATCGTCTGTAGTATCCAGCTAAGCCTAGAAAACTTCTAATTTCCATAGCTGTTTGCAGGACCTTCCATTTGGTGATTGCTTCTATTTTAGAAGGATCTACGTGAATTCCTTCGTGATTCACCATGTGACCTAAGAATTGTACTTCTTGTAGCCAGAATTCACACTTTGAGAATTTGGCATAAAGCTTTTCCTTTCTTAACAATGTTAAGAGTGCATGCAGGTGCTTGCAATGTTCTTCCTGACTTTTGGAATAAATAAGTATATCGTCGATGAATACGATTACAAATTTATCCAAGTATGGTTTACAGATCCGATTCATCATGTCCATAAATGATGTTGGGGCATTTGTTAGTCCAAAGGGCATGACTGTAAACTCATAATGACCATACCTAGTTCTGAAAGCAGTTTTAGGTATGTCTTCTTCTTGTACTTTCAATTGATGATATCCAGAGCGCAAGTCTATCTTAGAAAAATACCTAGCGCCTTGAAGTTGATCAAAAAGATCGTCAATCCTAGGTAATGGATATCGATTCTTAATTGTAACTTTATTTAGTTCCCTATAATCGATATACATTCTCATCGACCCATCCTTCTTTTTAACAAACAACACTGGGGCTCCCCACGGGGATGAACCAGGTTGTATAAACTCTTTGCTTAGTAATTCATCTAACTGCTTTTTCAGTTCTAGCATTTCGGTGGGTGCTAATCGATAAGGTGCCTTGGCTATTGGTGTAGTTCCTGGAATTAGATGAATTCTAAACTCTACTTCTCTATCGGGTGGTAACCCAGGTAATTCTTCTGGAAAGACATCTGGGTATTCTGAGACGATAGGGATGTCCTGTAGTTCCTTACTTTTAGTGTTAATGATTACAGAAATCATATACACCATTTCTTGTTTTCTTGAATAACTAGCCAACTTCATTACTGAAATGAATTTCAGTGGCTTTCGAGGTTTATCTCCTGTAATTAAAATTACCTCTCCTGTGGGAGTACGGATTTCTACGGAATTCTTATCACAAAGGATTCGAGCATGGTTGGCTACTAACCAATCCATTCCTAATACTACATCGAATCTGGCTAATTTCATAGGTAACAGGTTTGCAGAGAACTTATGTCCTACAAGTTCTATTTTTCCTTCTTGCAAAACTTTATCTATGTTAATAGAATTTCCATCTGCCGTTTCGACTGTAAAAATTTGTCTAAGGGCGGTTAAGGGTAAGTTAAGAGCTTGGCAGAATGAAGTATTGATAAAACTTTCGTTTGCACCAGAGTCAAATAATACTTTTGCAAACACGTCGTGAACTAGGAATGTACCGGCTATCATATCTGGGATGAGTTCAGCTTCTTGAGTGGTTAGCTGGAATGCTCGTGCATTCTTCTTGGTAGCTCCGTCGGCCATCTTAGTTTTATTATCTGCTGGTTTTGCTAGCTTAGGGCATTTTTGTTTGAAAATGTCCAGGTTCTCCACAGTTGTAGCAAATTATTGTTTTCCTTCTACATTCTTCTTCCCGGTGTCCTATAGCTTTGCAAAAGTTACAGGTCACATTACACCTTCCAAAGTGATTCTTTCTGCAATTTCTGCAAAAAGGCGGATTTGCAGCTTGCCTCGTTCCTCTCTTCTTGAATTTATTGCTATTATTACCCACACGAAATCCTTGGGTAATCTTTTGAGCCAATGCCTTCTTTCGATCTTCTTCTCTTGCACGTACCAGCTCATCAGTTAGGGTATTAGCTAATTCCACAGCATCGTCAATAGTGCGAGGTCTCGCAGCTTTAACGATGTTACGGATTTCACTAATTAATCCCCAAATGTAGCGGGAAATGAGTACCGGTTCTGGCGAAGCCAGGGTAGGTACCACTCTCGCATATTCGAAGAATGTCGAAGTATATCCTCGACAATCTACGCCTATCATACGATGACTCAGGAATTTGATGGCCATTTGTTCCTTTTCGTATTCGGGACAGAATTTTCTTTCTACAAGACTCTTAAATTCTTCCCAGTTCATCGCATAGGCCACCCTTCTTCCTTTTGCTTGTAATACTGTGTTCCACCATTCTAGCGCCCCTTCTTTGAACAGATTTGAAGCATACATAACCTGATCTTCTTCGGCACACTTACTTATTGCAATTACTGCTTCGGTTTTCTTTAACCAACGCAGTGTTGCAGTTGCTCCTTCGTTGCCTGCAAATTCAGCAGGTTTGCAAGCAAGAAATTCTTTGTAAGTGCAACCAGGCGTTGCAGCTTTCATTTTCTTAGGAGGTGGAGCCTGTCGTGGATTATTATTGTCATGATTGCCGCCTCCATTTACACTATGACTAAAATTGTCTTCCTGGGTACGTTTACTAGGAATGATTTGTTGCGGTTCGACAGGTTTTTGAGCAACAGCCATGATTGCAGGAATAGCATTAGCTATACCTTGAGTGATGATATTTTCAATATCTTGTCTAGTCATGTATTGGTTTTCCTGATTTTGCTCAGATTGATTCCCTTCATTAACTGGTTCGTTATTCTCGTTTTCCATCTGGTAATTAGTATAAGTGTAAATTATTAGTGTCAAATAATTGCTAGTTAGATATAACAAAGCAATTACACATAAACACATAAAACCTTACAACACATATCTATAACCAAAATTGTCGATGTCTCGACTTCTATTTTGTTTTATAGATTATATATGCTTCCATACACCCTGTTTATCTTACAATATTTTATTTCCCATTTTACAGAGTTAGATTTTATTATTACTATTATGATATAGACATACTTCCCAACCCCACTATTCTTTGGTCAACTGGTAGTTTTAGTAGCGACGCTCCCTCTCGTCGTACTTCCAGGAGATTTGTTCCCCCATTTCCCGGATCCTATTCCCTGTACCTATCAGCTCTTCACCGAATTGACGAAGTTCGGCAAAGTTTTCGTTGCTTATTGGAGGATTAGGGATAGGTTCTGGATCAAACTGTGGAAGGAAGGAATAAGGACTGTTGATCATATTTTGGAATTGCCAGTCATTTGTCCACCATTCTTCCATTTGGCCTAAAGGTCGAGTGTGGATTAGTGGGTCTGGAATAGCTGGTTCCAGATTTACAAGAAGTTGGTTTTCGGCAGGGTAAGGATATAGATTATTGTGGATAGGGCTAATGACATCACAATTTGCCAATAGACGGTCTATTTCGTCTTGAAAGGTGATTTCTTCAGGTTGCCTAGAGCTCTCTCCAATTTCTATTCCTTTTTTTTAGAATTTTCCCTTACTTCTATCTCTGCTGGCTTAGAGCTCTCTCCGGTCTCGAGTCCTTTTCCTTTGTCTATGGGGTTTTCTATTTTGGGGAGTTTCCTAGTGGCTGGCTTTCTCCTGCGCATTTTCCTCCATCCTACATATCTTCTCTTTTTAGGTTTTGCTTTTTCCAGCGGTGGAGCTTGGAATTCCAGAGGTTCCTCTATGTCAGCAATATAACCAGTAAAGTCGTGGGAGACTTCAATTGGTACTGGGTAGAGGTTGAGATTCTGAAATGCTTCCGATATCTCATTCATGCTGGATAGCATATATGCAAAATGCACAAAAATTCTAAGTTAAAACTTTGGAACAAAGTTTTACAAATAAACATTGCAGTTTTATTGCATACTAATTTGTACAAAAGACAACAGGAAAGAGAACACGCTAGGATTTATTTATTTACTATATGGTAGTTTTCTTCTAGACCAGGCTTATTGATAGTTTAGAGGTTTGCATTTTCCACTACGGTAGCTAGCATACACAGATTTGCCCATTTTTCATCTAATTGGTCTTCCCAAGGTGGATTATTGCCTAATTCCTGAATTTCTGGATTAAACCTCACTTTCTTGACTTGGGGTTTCTGGCTTTTCCTAATGATCAAATTTCTTTTCTCTAGGGTGAGAGGATTCTCATATTGTGCTTTTCGAACAAAAATCCCTTCTTTCGGATCTACTGGGTATTTGGAGGAAGAGGTTCCTTTTTCTGTGGGTGCAGTATCTAACTTGTGGTAGATAGCAGAAAGCTTTTGTTTACCCATACTGTAACTTAACAATTAATCAATTAATAAAACATATATTCACAGAATGACAATTAGAATTAATCAATAGGCTAAAATCAATAGTAAGCTTAAATCAGTGGCTCTGATACCACCTTTTCCTGTCACGGCCCTTGGCCCCGGTTTAACCCGGTCCAGAGCCGCGAGGCAAGAAATCCCGTGGTATCTATTTAAATGACAGCGGAAGCTTTCTTAAACAGGATCTTTTTAATATTAAAACTGCTCGTTTTATATAATATAGGGATAAATCCCATAATTTACAATAAGGTGATTTCCCGGGGAAATCTTTATTTCTCAAAACATGTTTCTTTATTTATTTACATTGAGCCACTTTTCTAAACTTGTAGTGCTCCACGGCACTTTTCTTTGCTCACAACAGATCACCTGAAACATGTTTGAAAAAGGTTTTGTCAGCAGGGCAATACTGAGTGAATCATTCACTTTTACTAAAATGACACGTTGTTATAATTTACAGTATTAAGAGCGATTACAATGTTTCCATATCAACCAACTACCCACAGTATTTGTCACTCGACCGGATCTGTGACTGTGGTCATATCACTGTTGGGTCCGTTCACCCACAAGTGACGTAAATCACTATTTAGGTCCGACTACCTAACAGTGTGTATCATGATTTAGGCTCGCTCACCTAACATGATACAAACAATAGTAATGTGCACAATACCCCACATACTGGTTGTAAATTTGGTGATTACAAAGACTTAATCCCTGTAATTATAACTTTGGAAAATAATTTGGAGTATTGTAAAACAGTTGATAAAAAGAGAATGACTCACATTGCAGATTTAACGAGCAGAGTATAAGCCTACTGATTAGCCTTGATTAACCTAATTTAAATAACAATGCACACACAAACGGGTTAGTAACTAATACAGCAGTTACGACAATTCACGAGATTAAACCCTCACAACGATCAACAAAGTGCAATACTTAAATATTCAGCGGATTCACAACGAATAACAGAGCATAGTCCGGATTCAGACGATACTCAAATATTCAAGTCGAAATCACGACGAATAACAAAGTATAAACTCAATTTGAGCAGCACTCAAACAATCGTTGGATAGTTATAATCGATCGGACGTTGAATCGTAATAGCGATCGAGTTATTACCCTGATTGCGGCAGCACTTCGTGATTTGTGTGTGTTTTATAGTAATCAGCTAATATCTCATAGTATATTTTGAATTTTAACGTCGAACAATCAACAGAATGCAAGTGCCAGGCCCCTCTATTTATACCCAAAATCGGCGCCTCCCGCTAGTCGCGGAAGAATCCGTGTCACGTGCCGCGTATCGCCTGGGGTGTCAATTTAGGGTAGGGTAGGTTAGTCACTGGTATGGGCCTGGTGAGTCGACAGTTTAAGAATTCTCAATTTAGACAACATATTCGGAGGATAATTATCAGCTAGGGTCCCCCCCCCCTGAGTTTTAGGGGCCCTGATCCTGATTCTGATTATTCTGAAAATGTTAGGGTTTATGCAGAATTACTTGGGTTTCTCAATTAGGGTTTCCTTATGGGATAATTAACATACTAAGTATAAATTTTATTGAGAGTTGTTACATTATGCATCATGTTTGTTTGATACTCGAGCCGATAAATGCTTTGTATCGTTTGAATTTGAGAAGCTCCTTAGTCGTAAGCGCTCTTATCTCCCCTCGACGTTCGATATTGAAGTCGCTACCGGAAGAACTGTCGCCGTTAATTATGTTCTTCGTGATTGTACTCTTGAGCTCAACAATCACATCTTCCCAATCGACCTTATTCCAATGCAACTCGGAAGTTTTGATGTCATAATAGGCATGGACTTTCTTCGCGAAAACCATGCTGAAGTTGTATGCTTCGACAAAATGATTCGATTCTCGCTCGTGAATGGTGATTTATTGTGTGTGTATGGTGAAACTGCTTCGAAGGGTCTCAAGCTCATGTCGTGTATCCAAGCTAGCAAGTATCTCCGCAAGGAATACAGAGCTTTCTTGGCTAACATTGTAGTAGCGGAGAAGGAAAAGAAAGGAAAGACAGAAGTGAAAGACGTTTCTGTGGTTCGTGAATTTCCCGATGTGTTCCCTGAAGATCTTCCTGGTCTTCCGCCAAGTCGTGATATCGACTTTCGTATCGACCTCATTCCTGGAGCCAATCCTGTAGCCAAAGGCCCTTATCGAGTCGCACCGTCCGAAATGCGTGAACTCTCGAACCAACTCCAGGAATTACTTGAGAAAGGCTTCATTCGCCCGAGCACCTCTCCTTAGGGCACGCCAGTCCTCTTCGTTAAAAAGAAGGATAGGTCGTTCAGGATGTGCATCGACTATCGGGAGTTGAACAAGTTGACCATCAAGAACCGCTATCCCCTGCCTCGTATCGACGATTTGTTTGATCAGCTGCAAGGTGCTACGTGTTTCTCAAAGATCAATCTCCGTTCAGGCTATCACCAGCTACACATTCAAGAGGAGGATATACCCAAAACCGCTTTTCGCACTCGCTACGGCCACTACGAATTCATTGTTATGCCTTTTGGTTTAACCAACGCACCCACGGTTTTCATGGATCTGATGAATCGCGTGTGTAAGCCATTTCTAGACCGTTTCGTCATCGTGTTCATCGACGATGTCTTGATCTATTCCAAATCGAAAGCCGAACATGCGCAACATCTACGTTTGGTTCTCGAACTACTCCAGGGGAATCAACTCTATGCCAAGTTCTCAAAGTGTGAATTCTGGTTAGAGGAGGTTCAGTTTCTGGGACACATTGTTAATAGTCAAGGTATCCATGTCGATCCTGCGAAGACTGAAGCAGTTAAGAGTTGGATTACGCCAAAGAACCCATCTGAAGTCCGTTCTTTTCTCGGACTAGCGGGCTATTATCGACGATTTATTGAAGGATTCTCAAAAATCGATGTGCCGCTTACCGCTCTTACGCATAAAGACAGGTCTTTTGTTTGGGAACTGAACAAGAGTCTGCCTTCCAAACCCTCAAGCACATGCTCTGCAATGCTCCTGTTCTCACATTGCCCGATGGAAACGACGGTTTCATTGTCTACTGTGATGCTTCCAACCTTGGTCTTGGTTGTGTTCTTATGCAACGGGACAAGGTTATAGCGTACGCATCTCGTCAGCTCAAAATCCACGAGAAGAACTATACAACCCATGATCTTGAGCTAGGCGCGGTTGTTTTTGTGTTAAAGATATGGCGACACTACCTGCATGGTACCAAGTGTACGATATTCACCGATCATAGGAGTTTACAACACATCTTTGATCAGAAAGAACTTAATATGCGTCAACGCCGATGGGTAGAACTTCTCAATGATTACGACTGTGAGATTCGTTATCACCCAGGCAAAGCTAATGTTGTTGCCGACGCTCTCAGCAGACGAAGTTATTTTCTCAGCATTCGCAATACCCAAGCCCAACACGATCTCGAAACCCTCATCCGCGAAGCTCAGCACGCCTGTTTCAATGAACGCACTCTGAAGAAGGAAAGAATCTATCACGATGGAGCTCAGCTTGTAAGCAAATCAAATGGGATCTTCTATTTTCTGGACTGAATTTAGATCCCTAAGCGGACCGAATTACGAAAGATTTTGATGGACGAAGCCCACAAATCCCGATATTCTATTCATCCCGGTGCCGACAAAATGTACCAGGATCTTCGCTATAAGTACTGGTGGCCGGGCATGAAGAGGGATATTGCTCTCTATGTTAGGAAATGCCTGACTTGTGCAAGAGTCAAAGCTGAACATCAAAGACCCTCTGGCTTACTCGAACAACCACCAATCCCTATATGGAAGTGGGAGAGTATAGCTATGGACTTCATAACAAAGCTTCCGCACACGTCATCAGGTCACGACAACATTTGGGTTGTCGTTGACCGTTTGACCAAATCTGCTCACTTTTTGCCAATACGGGAAGACTACAAGGTAGAACGATTAGCCCGAATCTACACCGTCGAGATCATTTGTAATCATGGTACGCCTCGCGACATCATCTCTGACCGAGATGCTCGGTTTACCTCGCGATTGTGGGAAACGTTTCAAGCGGCTCTCGGTACGACGCTTAACTTAAGTACCGCATTCCATCCTCAAACCGACGGACAGACTGAAAGAACGATCCGTACTCTTGAAGACATGCTCCGCTCGTGTGTCATAGACTTCGGTGGTAATTGGGATAAATACCTGCTTTTAGTCGAGTTCTCGTATAAAAACAGTTATCATACCAGCATCTAAATGGCACCATTCGAGGCTTTATATGGAAGAAGATGTCGATCACCTATTGTATGGCACGAGATCGGTCACTCGCAATTAACAGGTCCCGAGTTACTACAAGAAACGACTGACATAGTTCTCCAAATTCGAGACAACTTGTTGAAGGCTCGAAGTAGACAGAAAAGTTACGCCGATAGATGACGCAAGCCCCTTGAATTTGACGTTGGCGACTACGTACTCCTAAAGGTGTCACCTTGGAAGGGTGTGGTCAGATTCGGCAAGAAAGGGAAACTAGCGCCTCGATATGTTGGACCTTTTAAGATTATGGAAAGGATCGGAAAAGTCGCCTACAGACTCGAACTACCGGAGGAGCTTAGTAATGTCCACCCGACTTTCCATGTGTCAAACCTCCGAAAGTGCCTGGCTGAGCATGATTTAATTGTACCTCTCGATGACCTTCAAATAAACGAAACACTACACTTCGTGGAGAAGCCTGTAGAAATCATGGATCGCCAAACCAAGCAGCTCAGATGCTCGCGTATCCCTATTGTGAAAGTCCGATGGGAAGGCAAACGAGGCGCGGAGTTCACTTGGGAACTCGAAAGCGACATGAAGGCGAAATATCCGCAATTGTTTGCTACGGCTTCGACCTAATGTCGGGAAGAAATTCCCTAAACAAGGGAAGGCTATAACACCCCTGTGTTTCGAAAGTCAAAGTCAAAGTCAAGATTGAAGTCAAAGGAAGAAAAGATCGCTAATTGCGATCTGCCACTCCTGCTCAATCCCTGTTTTGACTTCTTTGACTATAGTCAGTCTATTTTATGTTTTACGTTAGTTGTATTATGTGGAGTAATTATTAATAATCGAAGTAATCGAATGTTTATCGCTACGAACCGCTTTACGACTGTGAATAATAGGAAGTAACAATGAGATAAAGTTAACCAAACGCTAGTCAACCTAATCTAATCAACATCGCGCTCGCAAACTCGAATTACGCATTTTGGTGATTGTTATATGTGTGTGTGTGTGCCTTAAGTGTTACGTGTGCATGTTTATTTACGTTGTGTGGTAATCAATCGAATCGCAAACGAACACAATCGCAATCAAATCGAAATCGCAAACCAAATACGAAACAAGGACGATTGTATGTAGATATAATATGATGATTAGTGGAGAAGAGACAGCGCGTGATACGAGTAGTTGGGATTAAAAGTAATTTGAATAGGAAACTCTATTTTGAGCGATGCGCAATCGCAATCGAAATCGAAATATCAAAAATCGTCGCGCCGGACACTCGAATCAGGCAACTGATCGATCAGGCTACCAGCCGGTCGACCAGCCGGCCGATCGGACTGCTGTCCGATCGGACAGGCTGTCCGATCGAGCTGCCTGGCCGATCGGCCAGCACTTTCCTTATTTGGAAGCCTATAAATACCCCTGTCATTGTCATCATTTCCACTTTTGGAAACTCTCTGATCGACCAGCTCGTGCTCTCCACCTTTTCTCATATTTCTCACGATTTCGGTAAGATCTCGTCCTAAATCTTGTACTTTCTTGATCTACACGCACTCCTACACCTTTCTAACTTTTAAATCTTATCTTATAACCGTGAAATCATCAAGATTCAAGGTGTTCTAGGATGACGTCATCATGTGTTATTGAAGAACTTCATGTTTTGGCCTCAATCCACCAAGAATAACTTGGATCTAACTGATTTCCACATAAACAAAGAAAGATCTTTCACAGATCTAAACATATTCGCGGTGAAAGGGATTAAAAGATGGTTTTCCAACTTTCTTTCAACTCTTTTACACCCAATGCCTTCAAAACCTATAGAAACGGAGCTTGTGTCGGCTTACTAATCATTCCGGTGGTTGCGTGGCCTAAGATCCGGATTCTATCCATGAGGTTCACCGATTTTGGGTTAAACATCAAACACCGTCCCGAACCGTTCACCAATCGAATTTGGGTGATTCCTGTCCGATCAGGAGAACTAAGTAATGACACGACTTCTGTTGTTTGACTCGTTATCAAAATACCTCGATAAAACGACAAACAATCAAAACAACCAAGTGTTAGACGAACAGGCCGACCAGGACAAGGTGCTGTCCGATCGGACTGCGGTCCAAACGGACAGCCAGCCGAACGGACAGACGGCCGAACGACCGGCCAGCCGGTCGGCTAGCACATGGGTCCCACGCTTAATCAACTTATTTGAAGTGGAGTATTGAACGAACTGCTATCCGATCGGACTACCATACGATTGGATTACTCTTCGGATCATGAGATACTTGACTTCAACACTTAATCGATTTTCAACATGTTCAATGCACTAGGAATGCCACCCGATCGAACTGATGTCCGATCGAGTGCCTTCTGCTAAGAACTTGCTTATACTGAGGCACCTAGCCGATCGGGTTGCCGGCCGATCGAACGACGATCCGATCGACCGACCTGAAAGGTAAGGATACTTCAAGGATTTCAAATACTGCAACAAAAACTTCAAAAGTCAAACCATCATACACAAACACATCTTACTCAAAGGAAGAAACAATATACTCGAACAGCCATCTGATCGGACTACCGTCCGACCGGACAACTGTCCGAACGGACTGTCAACCACACGGTCAGCCGTCCGATCGGACTACCGTCCGATCGACCAGCTGTCCGATCCTTCAGCACTTGTTTCCGTTTTACGCGTACTTATCATTATGCTATTGAACCATTCAGGCTAACCCTACTCTCAAGCGCTCCCTTCAATCCATCAACTGCTGTGAGTATACTCGACCCCTTTTTGCTTTAGCACTTTTGGGTGTTACATAAGTTGCTTATTCTAAATCACAATCGAACACACTACGCAATACTTTTAAACGCTAACCGTTACCGCATGTTATATGTGTCTTAATGAATGCTTGTTTGTTATGTTTACACATGGAATGCTGTCTACCTGCCTTAACGACGATAGTACTATAGTTTGGACTCAGCACCTGCTCATGCGGGGGTTGTTAAGGACAATTATTTGCATGAATTACAGTGGTGATCATGTATTACGAACTGCCTTGGGCAGTCTACCCGCAGTCATTGGTATCGACAGGTTCATGTCGATAACTAACATGCTTCGTTTTCCGATGTGTACGTGCTGGTTATGCGTAAACTATTTCGAACTTTATATGCTATTATCAAACTTGTATACTCGCCTTTACACTATGTGTATTGACTTTATTTTAACGTATGTGACAGGTGTTTAGGATGCTTATCTGCTAGGAAAGTGAGGCTAGAATAAAGCTCTAGAGTCCAACAAATAGTTGTCTGTAGTAATTGAATCAAGGGTCTCTAGAAGCAGATAAACAATTGCTATATTTAAATATGAGTTGTCCGAACAGAATTAATTGCCTAGATTTGGTCTGTAATAATTTGCTTACTGTTTGAGACATGGTATGGGACGTGTTATTTTAAATTGAATAGTAATGATAATTGTTATGGAAACTTCTGGACAATCTGTTTCGCTCAGTGCCATGCCCCGATGATTCCGCCATCGGTTGGGGTGTAACAGGAATGGCATGTGTGTTGCCGGACAAGGAGTAGAAAAATAAACCTAAATGGTTAGAGAGATAAAGAAACAGAGGTTGAAGATGATTCAGTGGGTTTCTCTCTCTGAAACCAAAAGTATTTTATGAAACCTTTACGTGTTACCAACAATATATACTCCAAGTATGAGTCACTAAACCTACTTAATTATAATACAAAAGTAGCACACGAATAAAATATAACCACCTTATAGTTTATTATGCATAGGGTACAAGCAATATTACATAGTTGCAAATTATATCTTTATATAATATAATATAATATAATATAATATAGAGTAAGCTGCAATTTTACCCCCTGGGGTTAGGGGTCATTGGCATGTCTATCCCCCCTAAGGAAATAATTGCAATTTTACCCCCCACTGTTTGGGGTTATGTCGCACTTTTACCCCCTGCCGTCAGTCAAAGGTTGTTTGAATGTTATATGCAAGGGTATTTTGGTAATCTTACCCCATATTTATTATTACTATTATTATTTAAATCCTGTTTTAGTTCAGATCTCCTCTTTCGTTTCTAGGGTTTTGCAGAAGAACTCAAGATGAAGCGGTGGGTTTTTGGATTATCTTGCAAGCAACGAAGGAAGGAAGGGGTTTATAAATCGATTTTGTTCGTCTTGTTGTTCAGAAATGGAAGAAGAATATTCTCTCGCTGATACTTCAAAGCTGCTGCAAGCTGCTTCTGATTTCTGCTCTCACCCTGGTTTGTTTACTAATCACTCTTGTGGTTTTCTGCTTAATTTAACTGTTTGTTTGTTTGTTTTGATCTGCTGTTAATCTTCTTCAGGCACTCGATCGGAAGCTGCTGTGAAGGAGTTTCTTAATTTCTTTCCTCTTCCTGTCATTATTAGGTAGTTTTTCTCATCTGTTAATTCGTTACTGGATGATCTTTATATTTATATGTTTTTCTGACTTCCTTTGCTAGTAATTAAGGATGCATGTGAACTTGAATATAGTTTACATAAAGTTAGTTAGTAGGGCTACTTTTGGAGATTGTCAAGTCTAAGCAGTCAATGGCGATTTCAAGCGAGTTGTATCCAAGCCAAGACGAACTCCTCTATGAAGAAGAACTCCTCAGAAATCCCTTCAGTTTGAAGCTATGGTGGCGATACTTAATTGCACGCACCGAGTCTTCGTTCAAGAAGTGAGCCGTGATCTATGAACGAGAGTTGGGTTTAATTTGGGTTTCAAATTTGTGGGTGTGGTGAATTTGAGTTTTAAAAAAATCTTGAATTGTAGGGTGGAGGTTACAATTGTGGCGATTTGGGTTACATTTATGGTTTTAATTTTGATAATTATGGGGAATCTGGAACAATGAACTGATGCTGATGATGAACTTGATGTGCCGATAGCGTGTTATTCGAGAAGGCGTGACAGTAAGAAGATTGTTTTGAGGGATTCGAGTAGTTTGGATGTACCGTTGATTTGCTATACTAGAAGATACAGAATGGGTTGCTTGAAGAGTTCAGCTTCTTTGAATGCACCGTTGATGTGCTATACTAGAAGGCGTTCTGGCTGTAAAGCTTGTTCACATGATATAGAATGTGAATGTTATATCTGTAAGGCACGTAATCATAGTTCTACATCATCGGAAGGCTTGAAGGCTTGTAATTCTGGTTCTACTTCGGATAATAGTCTTAGTGACAGCTGTTGTCAAGAAAATGACATAGGAAGAAAGCCTCTTCGCTATCTTTTAAAATACTACAGAGTTGGAAAAGAGAAACCAAGGCCTTCAGTTTTTGCTGAGGGTTCGGGCTGTTCTTGTATGGATTTAGCTAATTTGTATCCTGAAGGCATGCCTGATACTAGGAGTTATGGAAATGGCAATGAATGCCTTGAAATTTTGGAGAACTGTGACGATAAAACTGATCGCTTTTTGTTGAAATACAAGAGATCTTTAAGATATGAAGCCAGCATTTAGTTGTAAAGTGGAATAGTTTTCTTCAATGTTACCTTTACAAATTGAATTTCAGGTATTCTTACTGTAGTTAGTTGTTGATAGTTGATAATGAGGTCTCATATCATGTATTTATAATTTCGAGGCACAACAATCTGTTATAATGATTTGAACTTCCTTTGTGAGTTTTCACATCTATGTATTCTCAATAAATGTAGTTATTTTTACAGGGGTTAATATTGTTGCTTAACACAGAGTATAGGGGTAATACAAAAGGGCATTTTAGTAATTTACCAGTGGGGGTAATTATGCGACATAACAAGAACCTTAGGGGGTAATATTAAAGGGTAAAATAGTCATTTCACATTAAAATTAACAGATCTGTTAACAAATTTGACACCGGGGGTAAAAGTGTGACATAACCCCAAACAGTGAAGGGTAAAATTGCAATTATTTCCTTAGGGGATAGACATGCCAATGACCCCTAACCCCAGGGGGTAAAATTGTAGTTTACTCTATAATATAATATAATATAATAATTAAATAAATAATATCCACAAAACACACTTTATGCATGAGGTACAACCAACTAATACCCATTTGTGTTACAAATAGATAATATATAATAGAGTGAATTGCAAGTTTTGTCCTTTATCTTTAGGCCATTTTGCAAGCTTTGTCCTTTATGTTTAAATTTGACAAGTTTTGTCCTTTATGTTTGAAAATCAAGCACGTTTTACCCTTTGGGGCAAAACGTGCTTGATTTTTAAGGACAAAACGTGCTTGATTTTTTAAACATAAAGGACAAAACGTGCTTGATTTTTAAACATAAAGGACAAAAGGTGCTTGATTTTTAAGGCCCAAAGGGTAAAACGTGCTTGATTTTTAAACATAAAGGACAAAACTCGTCAAATTTAAACATAAAGGACAAAACTTGCAAAATGGCCTAAAGATAAAGGACAAAACTTGCAATTCACTCTATATAATATATAATAAGCTTTTCAAATAACATGCAGATTAATTCTAACTTATCTTTTTTGTTTTGTTTTAAAACATGTTAACTCTAACAAGACTCATTAAAAAAGAAACATAGTGTGTCAGTTGACCCAGACCTATTTTTTTCTTGTCGGGTTTTGAATCATATTAGGAATTGACGGCCCTATAATTTCCTATATGGGCTCATTAGAATGGCTGGACATACTTTTTCTATTGCTTCTTATATTTACTCGAGCAAGCTAACGATCAAGTTTATACTAATTTGAACTTGACTTGAAAACTATACAAGCCAGCTAAGCTTAGTAGTTTGTTTCAAACTGAATTTTAAACAAGTTTCAAGACACGTACTGTACTTTAAAAAATAAATAAAAATAAATAAATAAATAAATAAATAAATAAATAAATAAAGGGATTTGTATGTAATAAAACAAAGGTTAAGGTCTCATTAGCACATTACTCAAGACAAAGTTTTCCAAACTTTCAAAGCATGACACATTTTATTTTAACGGTAAATTTGGATCATTTACGAACCAAATTATGATCATACAATTAACGGAATCACCTGATTATATCCATATCTACTAGACCATAATACATATAATACCAGTCCAGAAAAAAAAACTCATATGTGTATCTAACCTGAAACCTAATGTTGTAACATTATACATATGAATTTAAAGGGTTGATGAACAGTAACAAAAATATTGATTCTTTTATATATTATCGTCATTGAAGAAAGCAATAAATATTCTAAAGATGAGCTAGGTAGAGTTATAAAAACAAATAGATAAGAAGAGGTGTCAAAGGGCAATGGGAGAAAATATGAGCTCTACATACTATAATAATAATAATAACAACAATAATAATAATTTATATCCTGAGTCAACTCAGGTTTTCGTTCTACCGTATGTTACGTCAGAGAGTATTCAGCTTTTGTAGTAGCACAACGTTTGTCAAGTGGCTGTTGGGGGTATGGTTCACCGGGAGAACACTCAAGCCAAACTCTGAAGCCAGTATGAGTCAGGTTAAGACAACATAGTCTGGCTAACATGGAGCAACAGGGCTCTCCAGTTTAGAGATTGTGGTGGCCTAACATAAGAAAGTTGACATTTCAAAAAAAAAAAAAAATACTAATACATAATGTGATTAGTAATTAAGTAGGTAATACTACTCATGTTATTGATACATAATAAGATTACGGTTTTCAATTTTAACTAACCATCAAAAGATTATATACACTCATTACTTAGCTAATTAATTAACTAATAACAATTATAACTTTATATGTTAGTTTAGAAGTATGATGAACACTAAGTAATAATTTTTAGGTATTTGTGTTTATTTGATTTATTATTGAATTTGATTTTTTTGTAATAGCTTGCGTTAGTAACTTTTTAAAGCTAAAAAAAACTGAATATGCATATGTGTATTTCGATTGAATACGCAGGTTTGCATTCAATATAGAATTCTTTTTGGTGCCGTAGGCTATGAGCGTCGGTACTGTAACGAACTTAACTAATTCTTACCGAACATCAGTATCTGTATCGCTATTATCGAAGCCGGGACCGGTGTTCATTTTAAGGGTTTTCTATTAATGTAAAAGATGACTTAACTTTTTTGGTTCCTATATTAAGTGTCAGTACCGTAATGAACTAAACCGATACCAACCGAATTTCTGCCGCGTAGCGCGGAGGGAATCACACTAGTTATACATTATACACCAATTTTAAAGCATCACACATGACATCAGTATATATGCCCTCTTTATATAATAGACCCTGTTCGTTTAATCGGCTCCACTTTTTGTTGTTGGTGGTGATCGACGGCTCCTGATTCACACGCTCCACGTCACATCTCCGGTTACCGGCGATCGTAAGTCTCGCACATCTGTACCTTACCTTACACACACCTACTTATTAATCGTCATTTCACTTCAGATCGGAACTGGATCTGCTGCCAATTCTTATTATTATTTCATTGATCATTCACTCACAATCGGATAGCTTTTCTTACTAATTACGTTATTTAATTATTGTGTTAGTGATTTGTAGATGCGTTTGTTTGTGTGAGTTGTTAATGTTTGTTTTTGAGTTCAGATTTGTAAAGTAAAGCCGTGTTTTCATTTGAATATGTGTTGTAATGATGCATACATTTCTGATTTCAAGTAAGGAATTGTTTTTGCTTCTTAGTTGAACATAGTGATTTATCAAATCAAATTGGAGATAAAATTGCATGGAGGATGAGAGTAACTTTTAGGTAAAACTGTAAAACCTGGTCTCTTTCTTCTTTAGGATCTCAAGCATCCAAGAAGTGACTGCACAAAGAGGGTTGCATACTATGGAGGGGCTTAGTTTCAAATTTTACATGTTTTATTGATGTATCTTTACAACTTTTTTAAGTCTCCAAATTTGCTTCTTTTTGTAGGCGCTTTCTGTTTACGTCCCAAATGGTGATAATCTTGTTATAACTTAGGATGTAAGCTAAGCATCACATGTGATTGTGTGTCTCATCATGTATAAGGAACACATGCATAGGATTTTAGTATAATTTAGTATGATGTTACAAGAGGATCAAACCTGCTCCATTTTTTTTTAATTCGGAATCAATCTCATGTTTTTGTTTTTGGAACTAGTGGAGATAGTTTATGTGGCATATTGCACTTTTTTTTTTCTTAAATGTCAAGCATTTGGCCCATCTTTATGTTTGGATCATATATAAGTTTCAATATAATTATGAAAATAGTCTTAAACACCACCACCCACTACCGTCCATCACCACCACCACCGTCCACCACCCACCACTACCGTCTACCACCATCACCGTCCAGCACCACCACCACCACCGTCTGTACACCACCACCAGTTTATTTTAGAAGTTTGCATACGTTAAATATCAAACAACCTTCTTCTTGCAGACTGTAGAGGTTTGGTCCAACTCTTCTTCTACAGATGTCTGCAGATGTGGTCCGCAGACTGCTGACATTTTACCTCTTAGAAAACAAACAGCACCTTAGTTTAATTATCTAAGCATGAGTAAATAAACAACTATAAACTCTTACGGGTCCCTTTCTATGCTAGATACAACAATGGGGCTGTCTTTTACCAAGCTATTCAGTCGCCTGTTTGCTAAGAAGGAGATGCGAATTCTGATGGTTGGTCTCGATGCAGCTGGTAAAACCACAATTTTGTACAAGCTCAAGTTGGGGGAAATTGTCACCACTATCCCTACTATTGGTATGCTTCATTGTTAATGGAACTAATTCCTTATTGGTTGCGTTCCCTTTCTATTATATATGTGCATAGCTTTGATGCTAGGTGACTAGTTAATGTCTTGAAATAATGTATATATATTGTAGATAACCTCATATTTCCATGAGTCTCATGAATTGGTAAAGTGTAGTCTTAAATTTCCGAGCTGGAAAAGGCAGAAAGTTTTACTATTGGGGCATCAGAAAAAAACTAATTTTATTTGACAAGTGTATTAACGTGGTTCGTTCTATTCAAAGATTTAAATTATTATTGTAGTAATATTGTTTCCTTTAATCACAATTAACAAAGTATTTATCTATAAAGAAGTACAAAATTGGATAGAAAATGAGAAAGGTGTATGCTTTGTTTCTAAAGCTCGACCTCGGCTCATGGGTAGTTTTTCAAGCTCGGCTCGGTTATTATTTATTAATTAATTTATATTAATTATAATTACTATTTTCTTACAAGTTTATATATAACATAATATATATATAGGGGCTGTTTGGCTGAGCTTTTCAAAACAGCTTATTTGCTTATTTGCTTTTCTGAAAAGCAAATAAGCAAATAAGCTCTTTTGAAAAGCTCAGCCAAACAGCCCCATAATATTAAATAAAAATGAAATAAGTAATAGGCTTGTCTAGGTTCACGAGCTGGCTCGAGCTCGTTTAAGCTCGAGTCGCTCGAGCTTTTATACCAAGCCGATTTCGAGTAGATTGCGAGTAGCTCAGCTCATTTACACCCCTATTTGTTAACCCAAGCACCCGGGCCAAGTGTTCATTTGTGTATGGCTTGTGGATCAGTCTTACTGCTTTAAAAATCTCATTACATTATTTTTAAGGAATCTTGCAGATCTGCCAGAACATTCTCTTTCGAACCAACCATGATTAACAGTTTGATATTATATAAAAATGTACAGTTTCTAGTTTTTGTTTTTTATGTTGTAAACTTGTATTTTTGCAGGATTCAATGTTGAAACTGTTGAATACAAGAACATCAGCTTTACTGTGTGGGATGTTGGGGGTCAAGACAAGGTAATGTTATCACCAATTAGTATATACATATTTTTCCCCAAATGAAAACGTCTTTCAGTTTTTATTTTTTGTCGGTATGGTCTTGGGTTGGAAATCAAATGCTGATTTTAGTTGTTTTCAGATTCGACCGTTGTGGAGGCACTACTTCCAAAACACACAAGGTCTTATCTTTGTGGTTGACAGCAATGATCGTGACCGTGTAGTTGAGGCCAGGGATGAGTTACACAGGATGCTTAATGAGGTATGTTGAGGCTCTAAGCTCTTTTACTTTGCAGTGGGAGTTTGTTGTTTCTATATTACTTAGTAATGGGGTTGTTGTGGAATTACAGGATGAACTAAGAGATGCAGTGTTACTTGTTTTTGCCAACAAGCAAGATCTTCCAAATGCAATGAATGCTGCTGAGATCACTGACAAACTTGGTCTGCATTCTCTCCGACAGCGACACTGGTAACTAACTCTCTCCAACATCACTTTGCCATTGATGCATGCATGCATGCATGGGTGTGTTGATGTATAAAATTGAAACTGATGTATTAAATGATATGTATAGGTATATCCAGAGCACATGTGCCACCTCTGGGGAAGGTCTTTATGAGGGATTGGACTGGCTTTCCAACAACATTGCTAACAAGGTGAACCCTCGTACAACTTTCATGGCTTAAAGATGTATATTATTTTAGCATAATGATGAACTTGAAACTCATAAAAAGGTGGCAAATTGTGACCGGAGAAGTTACTATTCATGGGTTGTAAATTGTTATATACTAGAGGGGTGCCGGCCCAATGCAGCGGGAACATACACTGATAATCACGCAAAATGTTATTTTTTTATATAACTAAAAAGACTATAGCAATACCATACCTAAATTAAAGAGAATAGAGTGTCTTTTTTATGATGTAATTTTTTAACAACATATTTATGCATGAAAAAGTTATGTTCGTCGTGGGGAAGTTGGTTTAAAGTCAACAATGTGTCTTAAAGGATTGTACCATATTCTTTAAAAGTTGTAATTATTTAAAGTCTTAAAGTTATGTAAAATTACCTTTGTGTTCTCTTGTATGTAAATTTGTAATAATATATTATAGTACTTGTAAAAGACCTCTGCTCATTAGCTGGGTTATAATTGTTTGCTTTGGCTCAAATTTCAGGCTTAAAAGGGACTCACGTATGCATCGTATAACGAGTATTGTTAGCATTTTATCTATGTTGAGGACTCGGGATTTCTTCTTGTCAAACACTCGTATTTTGATCCGCTTTCATAGACTGTATACATCATCACATTTAGAATCTGTACGACTTGATTTCTGTAATATGATGTTTGGTAATAAGCAGATGATCTCTTTTCTGTATTCTTTTACGTGGCTTTGGTGTGGCATTGTTTTATAAGGTAACCGGGTTTTAGATAGCGGTCGTTGCTTCCCTCCTTATGTCGCCAGCTCAACACTAACCTCTGCAACAACCAAATGATATTATGTAAAGTTAGAAAATCTATATTTTTTATATTATGGATTGGTTAAACAACTGCTAGTTAGAGATGTGGATTATAGCCCCAATTATGTTCTAGAGTGGTGCAAATAGGTTCCTACATTTTCGCATGGAGAGTGGAGTTGAATTGGAGTCGGTGGAGCATCTCTTTTCTGTGTATGCATTTAGTTTGTTGCGATAAGCATTTATCTTATTATTGTTAACATAATATTTAACAAAGTTTGGATTTTCCAACACAACAATACCATATATTAACACCACATTTAATATAATATTGCCTTTATTTATTCGTAACACGTGTCACACTAGTACGGTACGGACTCAAAATAGCGGGGTGTCAATCCTATTTTAGGCTAATATACTAAAAGTGATACAACCTCAGGGGCCAAAATCGTAATTTACTCTGAAAATTATGACAACAACAAAATAATAGTGGTAGTGGTAGTGGTAGTGGTAGTGGTAGTGGTAGTAATAGTAGTAACGTTATTATCTACAAGATTAAAGATTATATCAAAATTGTTTATGTTTATTATTAAAGTTAGCCACATATTAAATCTATTTTATATAACATAAATTTTAAGATAATAATAACGTTATTATCTACAAGATTAAAGATTATATCAAAATTGTTTATGTTTATTATTAAAGTTAGTCACATATTAAATCTATTTTATATGACATAAATTTTAAGAAAGACTTTAAAATTAAAAAGTAACATTTTTCTTTATTCTAGATTATAAAAACAAACATAAAATAAAACTTTGTTTGAATTTGTTTGTTAAAAGTTTCCTTATAAAATTTTAAGCCTACATATAAAAGAAAACAAAATCCTAAAAAATGTAGATGTTTTATTTGTCATGAGGAAGGACATTTTGCAAATAAGTGTCCTAAAAAGTTTAATAAAAATCTTAAAATATTTGAAATAGATGAGGATATTGAAAAAAATGATAGATGAAGGAGAGTTTATACAAATTAACGATCTTCATAATATAGATTCTGATGAAAGTATATTTATTTTAACTAAAACAGTATTATCATTTAATTTTTTATAATTTATCACCATCCTAGGCTTACCTCTCTTAATTTCTGCATGTTTTCTTACCATGAATGCAGGAGAACTATGAGGGCTATGACTAGCTTTGATTAATTTTAAATCCAAGAGCTCTTTTATCTGGGAGCTAAATTCTTTTCGGTCTTTTGGATTATATCTGATAGGCTTTACTCTAATTTTTTTATCTTTGTCTTTCATTTCTAATTTTGCTGTTATTTGATTTTTATTCCAAAATTGTAATGGATTATCCGTATAACATTGTCTTAACTTATATTTTATATTCTCTATGTGATTATCTAAGTTTCTTAGATTTACTTGGTAATCTAGTGGTTCTTCCGGATAATATTCCAAAAATGGTATACCTTTTTCAAGTTTGGGTTTTTGTTTGTACCCTAAATCACCACGCTGGCTTGCGCGTGTTGTAAAATTAATTGGGAATTTTCTCCCATATGCTGATATACATTTTTTATTCTTTTTACAACTATTAAGTGGTGACATTGTGTTTTTAGTATTATTTGATATGCTATAGGGTCAAACATCTGATAATTAAGGATTTTATAAATCCTTTACTCCAAAAAAGATATTCAAATCATCAGATTTTTACCTTTCGAAGATAAGGCATTTAAACAAGCCTTTAAGACTCACATGGAGTCAAAATTTGCATTTCCCATGCCCACCTACTTTAGAATACAAGGATGAACGTGGCTAAAGAGGAAATAATGGATAAAGGAGCCCAAATTCCCAAGAGTGGACTTTCTTTTACAAAAAACAACTTTCAAGACATCCTGACAAATTTAAAGTTACAACAACGGCAACGGCAACGACAACGACAACGACAACGATAATCATAATCATAATCTAATAATAATAATAATAATAATAATAATAACAAAACCATTTAAGCCTAAAGATTTGACAACTTGTTGATACATATTATGTGGACGCGACTTGGCTCGGTTCAACTCGGTTTGGTTCGACCCGGTTAGCTTCGGCTCAAGCCCGACGTCACGACATTCCTCCGTCGTGGGTCCCAGAGTTTGACACGTGAAGCACGGAGCGCCGCGAGCCTGTTCCCGCTGACACATCATCATGACATCATCATGATGATGTCATGATGATGTCATATACTTTGACCAAATGCCTTTTACAATGTTTGGAATGAACTTTACGTAAAAGATGGTTGTGATTGGGCCTCTTCATGTGGGCTGATACATCATTGGGCCAACCCTTTAACCATACACTGATAAAGAGACAAGGGAGGCGGACACAAGGAAAACAAGAAAACAGACAAGTGTTTTCGGTGGTAGACAAGAACCGCACAAGGAAGATATACCCGAGAGATTCAAGAGGGACTTGAGAGACTTGTTAGATAGATGCACACATAGAGAGAGTTTGAGAGCATTCTATCAAAACACACACACACACACTAGAGAGTTTGCAAGTTAGATTTGTAAACATTGTGCTTGTAACCGGAACCTTCATTCGTATTAATACAGTGGTGTTAATCGGTGAATCCTTGTGTGTTTGTGTTTATACTTGTCTCATCCCGGTTTGCTTGCTAGCTTGGATTCCGCACTCGCTAGTGGGTTTGTATAACAAGGTTTAGGTTCGTCATCCTCCGAAGAGGGACCTACAAGTGGTATCAGAGCTAAGTGTCACGATCCGCCTAAATACAAAACTTTTTTCGTGAGTTCCGGAAGATTCCGGAACACTAAGGAGGTGTCTAGGGCTGCCCGGAAGTTTCCGGAACAGCCTACAAGTTGCTGGAACGATCTGGCACCATCGGAAGGTTCTAGAACAGCCTTTAAGGATCTAGAAAGGGCTGATATTTCCGCATCCAAGAATCCTCTAGAAAACCCATGAAATCACTTAGAAAGCATAGATATTTTGAAGGAACATTCTAGAATGCAGCTTATAAAAATCCAAGATATTTTGTATAGAATTCTCTAGTTAGAGAATTCTCTAGAATAGCTAACTAGTATAAATAGGTGAAAGGGTCTCATTTGGAGATCACCCAACATCTTAACAAGTTACCACACTTGTACTTGTAAACTCTCCCTTGTAAACATCGTGTAATCAATACTAAGTTGTTTCTTTGTAAGCAACACTTGCAATCATCACTTGATTCCCACAAAACCTTATCATCGTTGGGCACAAAAGCTTAACTTAGATCAAGTCTAAGTCGATACACGTGAGTCAGAAGTTACTCCGTGACAAGTGGTATCAGAGCGGGACGATTCATTCGGGATGGCAACCGAAACAAAAGGCGATGAAAGACGCACCACTAAGAAAGAACGAGAGGCAACATATGACAAGCGCATTGGTGACACTGAGGTGGCAGTCACTGAATTGGGTGCGCAACTCGATCTTGCATTCCAACGAGTACAAGCGTTGGAAACTGATTTCGAAACTTTCAAAGACGACGTCAAGTCTCTCATGGGAGTTTGGCGTCACGAGCTTACGACATTGTTCAAGGAGGAAATGTCGAAGCTACGAAATGAGGTGGAGAATAATATTCGAGATTGTCACCACAGCTTCTTGGACCTAGAAGCAAAAGTGAAGGAAAATAAACAAGTAGTTGTGCATTCAGCCAACACCGATCTCTTCACTCCTAGAGTGGAGATCCCAAAACCATCTTCGTTCCTTGGCAAAAGAGAAGCACGAGCGGTTGACGACTTCGTATGGGAGATGGAACAATACTTGGGTGGAGTGCAAATCAAGGACGATGCCACCAAAATCAAGACGGCCAGCATGTACCTAAAAGACACAGCATCACTATGGTGGAGACGTCGCTACACGGACATCACCAAAGGTACGTGCACTATTAACACTTGGGCTGAATTTGTCCAAGAACTAAAGAAACAATTCTACCCGGTCAATGCTGAGCACGAAGCTAGGAGCAAATTGAGAAAGCTCAAGCATACCGGAACCCTCAAGGACTATGTCAAAGAATTCACAACACTTGTCCTTGAAATCCCCGATCTGTCGGAAAAGGATTCCCTTTTCTACTTCCTCGACGGGTTACAATATTGGGCTAGAACAGAATTGGATCGTCGCAATGTTCAAGATTTAGCTACTGCCATCGCCGTAGCTGAAAGCTTGATCGATCTTAAAGAAAAACGCCCAAACAAACCCGTAGTCGAAGAACCTGATGACGACATTGGTGGGGGAGCAAAACAAAGTTACACTCGGAGGATAGAAGGTCCAAAACCCCCAAGATACAACAACAACCAACCTGCGAGAAGAGGATGCTTCATTTGCGAAGGGCCGCACGATGCACGCGATTGTCCAAAGAAGTCTAAGTTAACAGCCCTTATCAGGGCTGAAGACGATGAAGCCGAAGATAGCGGGGAGGCTCGTCTAGGAGCGATGCAACTCCAAGTCCTTAATGCTTTAAGGACACAACAAACAAAGCCGCTAAGAATAGCCCATGAACGCTCGAGTAAGACCAAGGAAAATTCTACAAATGAGGACCCAAAAGGCCTTCGATTCATAACACTCAAGATTAACGGGCAACACGCAAAAGCCTTAGTTGATACCGGAGCCAGTCACAATTTCATTACTAGGGACGAGGCCAAAAGACTTGGTTTACGGATCAGCACGCAAGGGGGACTAATGATGAAGGCTGTTGGCGGAGACCCCAAAGTAATCGAAGGAGTCACCTATAACGCTAAGGCCAAGGTCGGGACATGGAACGGAAAGGTCACTTTCTCGGTCGTTCCCATGGATGACTACAAGATCGTGCTCGGGATGGCATTCTTCCGGAGATCCAACGCCATTCCAGCACCCTTTCTCAACACCATGTACATCATTAAGGGCAAAGAAGTTCACACGGCACCCTTGGAGACGGATATAAGGTACCAACACAAAGCATTATCCGCCATGCGGATCGTGAGAACAAGGCATCAGCCACGCAAGTACCACGACGAGGACGTCGTGAATTTAGGTGGGGGAGAATGTCACGATCCGCCTAAATACAAAACTTTTTTCGTGAGTTCCGGAAGATTCCGGAACACTAAGGAGGTGTCTAGGGCTGCCCGGAAGTTTCCGGAACAGCCTACAAGTTGCTGGAACGATCTGGCACCATCGGAAGGTTCTAGAACAGCCTTTAAGGATCTAGAAAGGGCTGATATTTCCGCATCCAAGAATCCTCTAGAAAACCCATGAAATCACTTAGAAAGCATAGATATTTTGAAGGAACATTCTAGAATGCAGCTTATAAAAATCCAAGATATTTTGTATAGAATTCTCTAGTTAGAGAATTCTCTAGAATAGCTAACTAGTATAAATAGGTGAAAGGGTCTCATTTGGAGATCACCCAACATCTTAACAAGTTACCACACTTGTACTTGTAAACTCTCCCTTGTAAACATCGTGTAATCAATACTAAGTTGTTTCTTTGTAAGCAACACTTGCAATCATCACTTGATTCCCACAAAACCTTGTCATCGTTGGGCACAAAAGCTTAACTTAGATCAAGTCTAAGTCGATACACGTGAGTCAGAAGTTACTCCGTGACATAAGGCTCTTTACCTTGTTTAAAACCGGGTTTTTGTTCAAGTCTTGGGTTAGTTTTCGTCAGATCTGGAAAACTTACAGTCGCCGTGTTCTTGATGTGTTCTTGATGTTCGTGACAGATCTTCATATTTCGAAAGATCATTTAAGATTTCGATAGACCATCCAGTACTTCGAAGGATCACCTTTTTCTCCTAACTGACTTCGAAAGATCAAGTAAAATTTCGAAAGGTCATCTTGATATTCTTGAAAGATCAGCCTCAACTTCGAAAGATCAAGATCAATTTAATTTCGAAAGGTCAACTTGATTTCGAAGGGTCAACTTTTCATTCAACTTCGAAAGATCAAGATCAGTTTAATTTCGAAAGGTCAACTTGATTTCGAAGGGTCAACTTTTCAGTCAACTTCGAAAGATCAAGATCACTTTATTTCGAAAGACAGCATTATCCAGGCTTGTTGTGTATCAAAGGATCATCATACTAATCGAAAGATCAGTTTTTTCGAAGAATTGAAAGTCGGCTGGATCGGTTTGACTGGTGGTTGCTGGTCATTGATCATTGACCCAATCACATTAAAAGCACCGCCCAAAGCACCGATATTTGTTGCTTGTAGTGTACCGCCCAAGAAAATTGGTTGTTTGCTGTTGATTGTGCACCGCCCAAGCCCAAGTAACAAATAACTTTGTTGTTTGATTGTGCTCTCGGCCCAAGGCACCGCCCCACAAGATAATTTACAGGCCAACAGCCCATGTGCTTCAATTAAAAAAAAAAAAACAATCATCATTGTGTTCACTTCTCAAAAGCACCGTCATTTTGTTGATTGGGGCACCGCCCAAGTGACCAATGAGCTTTGGTTGATTGTTGTTGGGTTCACGGCCTAAGGCACCGTCCACAAGAAAATAATTAATTTCGTTGTTTGTTGTTGGGTTCACCAACCATTCCACCGCCCAAGTAGCCAATAAACTTTGATTATTTGTTGTGCACCGCCCACGTTTAGAAAATTTCAAAGCCAAATAAATTCTATATCAATAGCCCAAGAACTACAAACGGTTTTTCGGTTGTATCAACTTACGAAAGATCATCTTTCGAGACCGGTTTGGTGTTTGTCTTTCGTGTGATCCTTTGGTTGATCCTTCGTCAATCATCTTTCAAGCTATTGATATAAAATTTATTTTTCTTATCAAAGATGAATAATCCGAATTGGTGGGAAACTCTGGTTCCAGACAGTAGAATTACTGCAGAAATGGGAACAAACGGTCAATGGGATCCATCCGCGTGGACTACAACATCCTTGGCTCCGCAATTATCTGATACGCAATCATCTGCTTCTCAATCTGCAACAGATTTCAACAAGACTGCATGGATGCAGGCTATTGCCCCAACTTCAGCTGCCATGATATCTGCAAATCAGTGGGCATCAGTTACCAATCAAAAGCAAAGTAAACCGAAAATAACAACAGATTGGTTTGGCAATCCAATACAAGTTCCTGTAAAGCCGGCTCCAACCACAGACTTGTATGGAAATCCATTACTCCCAGTTGGTTTACAACACCATCGTTCTACTGTAGAACCATCATCTCTTGATCCAAAGAACAGTAGTCAGACAAAATCGGCGTTGTATGCTGAAATTGTCAAAGATGCAAGCAATGGTGAATCCTCGGGAAATGATGACAGTTCTGAACATGACAGAAGTTCAGATGAAGATGTCTCAACTTCAGTTGAGGGTGATACAACTTCAAGTTCGAGCGAGGATGGATCTAAATGTGAATCATCAAGGGAGGTTATTAATTCTGATGCAGAAAGGCCAACACCTGAGAGTGATTCCAGTCAGGTATGTGATTCTAAACCTGATTCTATTTCTGCTGTTGTTGAATGTGCTAAGTGTTTAGAATATGCAGAAAAGGAGGTTTTGTTTGAAATCACACAGAAACACAATCAAGAATTGATTGTGGACCTTTCTAAAGCAACCGAAGCTAATTTATTTTTAACCAGAAATGAAAAGGAATTTAAAGAAACAATTGCGTCATTAAAATATGATGTTTCTGAATTACAAAAGGCTGTTTTGCGGAAACAACATGCTAATAATAATCTTATTGACACAATTGAAAAACAAATGGTAGAGTTAGCAACAGCTCGATGTGAATGTGAGACAATCAAGCAGAAATTGGAAAGCTATTCCAATTCCCGCTTTGTGTTGGATCACATCATTGATG
Organism: Helianthus annuus; assembly: GCF_002127325.2. Lineage (NCBI taxonomy): Eukaryota > Viridiplantae > Streptophyta > Magnoliopsida > Asterales > Asteraceae > Helianthus > Helianthus annuus. The sequence continues at coordinate 123,791,109 of NC_035437.2, forward strand.
TTCAAAGGAAAAAGGGGGATACCAAATGTATTGGTTACAAATCATGTCCTCCCCCAATGAATCACAATTATTCCAAATTGCCTAATGACGAGGATATGCCCCGTTTTGAACCTACTGTGCCACTCGGTCCAGATGACTTTGCAGCAGGCCTCGGGTTCACAACTGGTACATCATCCTCGGGGCAATCAGAATCTGAGAACGTGACAGATACATCGTGTGTTAAGGAACAGAGTCCTCCCATTATTGAGGATGCTGATTCTTCGGACGATGAATCTGAAGAAATTGTGAAGCAACAGTCTGACTCGGTTACAACAGATATTCCTATCGAGAATCACATTCTGTGTGATCCACCAGTGAAACCGAGTAAGACTGAAAAGTCAAAGGCAATGGAATCCCTTGTAGTTAGCCCTGAAGGGAATAACTTGTTGTATACGCTCAAAGGAGATAGCAAGATCTACTCTGACAAAGATTTTTCAATTAAGAATGTAAATCAAGATTTAATTGAACAAATTTTTGAAGGACGTACTGATAAGTTTTTGGGAAACAAAGGTAGCAAAGTAACCGTAACCCAATGTGAACCAATTCCGTGTGAACAAGTTAGAAAACAATACGGAAACCAAAAACTACCGGTTGAGCGAAAACAACAAGTCAATTCTGGGAAGGGTAAGGGCCAAGTACAGGGAAAGAAGGCTCAGAACAAGAATGTTCAAGCACCAGAAATTCAGCAGCCTAAGACTGAACAACCAAAGGTTCAACAACCTAAAGTTGAGCAGTCTAAGGCTACTCAACCTAAGGCTACACAACCTAAAATTCAACAATCTAAGGTTGGGCAACCTAAGGTTCAAAGGGTGCAAAACAAAAGAGCTCCAGCTAAGAAAAGAGAACAGAAAGTGAACTTTGTTGGATCAAAGGGTACGGACAAACTTGAAACATTTCAAAATAAATCTAACATTGATTTTGTAAAACAAGTTAGAATTTTAAAACGAAATGATCAGAACAATTATACCCAACACACAAATGGATGTGACTTAGGTCCAAGCACATCTAGATCACAAAGTTCAGTGTCTGGTTCTCCGTCTGGTCATCAACATGTTTCTCCGAGGCTTGTAGAGCGGAGAATGTGTTTTGAATGTGGTACAATTGGACATATAATTCGAAATTGTCCATATCTTCATAAGTTGAAAGCAAAGGTTGATGATCCCCGTGAACAAAATCATGCCGCCCAAGAGAATAGAAAAGGCAAACAGGGCGAAAACAAGAAAAAGGATCGGAAGATAAACTTCGTGAAATCAAGAGGGACTGATAAAATTGATACTTTCAAAAACAAATCCAACAAGGATTCTGTTAAACAAAGTAAAACTTTGAAAAGAAACAGTCAAAACAATTATACACAACAAACAAACGGTTGTGATATAGGACCAAGTACCTCAAGATCACGAAGTTCATCATTCAGCTATTGCAGTTATGATACTCCGAGGTTTGTTGAGCGGAGATCATGCTTTGAATGTTGCGAGTATGGACACATCTTTAAGAATTGTCCATATCTCACCAAGGGAAAGTCAAAAGTTGATGCCCCCCATGGTAACAATTACCATAAAAGATCTGTTTCACCAAAACAGGACTCTCGCTTTGTTAAACAACGAGAAAAGAAACAGAAAAAGAAACAAAGAAAAGAAATTGAAAAGGTTTTAAAACCGGAGGTCATCCAAACAAAATCTGTTAAATCGGATGTTAAACTTGAAAAACAGAAACAGATTTGGATACCAAAACCGGTAACTGTTTCAGGGGGAGCTACATCAATTCCGAATCATCGGGAAATGGATGTTACAATTCTCGATGATGACGGACAACCCAAGTCTGTGAAGGCTTGGGTCCCCCTCTCCAACTAATCTCTGAGTGAGTGTGCAGGATGTTCCAGGAGGAACTATTGATAGTTTTAGGATTGTTGATAGTGGAGCGTCCATGCACAAGATTGGCGACATACTACTCCGAAATATTGTTATATCTAGGAGAATGTTGTTGCTATTGATGGAGAGAGAGAGAAAAGAAAAAGAGAAAGAAGAAGAACGTGGTTGAATGAAGTTGCAAAATTCGACCAAATGAAGAACGCGCCAAAATTTGGTTGCTTTGGTTTTTAATCGGGTTCTCAGGAAAGAATACAATGAATGATGTGCAGATGCCGTGGTGTAGATTGAACATCCGCACACCGCTTCTGAAAGAGAAAGACAAAGACCCTTCGCTGGTGCAGTATGAAAGACCAGCCGGACCCGGAGGTTTATGATCTTGTTGCTGTCAAGAGATTTCTCAGTAGCTGCAGATTCGACCTTGAAGTCCACACCGGGTGGATATCAAGTTTGGGAGAGCACTCAGATTCCTTGCAATGCATGAAACAGTTGCAGGATACGGTTTTGAATTTCTAAATCTCTCCTATGCTTGTCGATATTTAAGCTGCTTTATGAATTATCATCTCATACGGCACTCTTTGACCTGACACATTGATCTAGAATATCGTCTCACACGTGATTGTTTCTCTATGAAACTTGTCAATGTTGTCATGGTCCGCACCGCTTACCGACGTGCCAACTCATTTTTCCAAAATTCGATAAATCATTTCTGATTAAAATTAATTTTGGAAAACGGCATTGAGGTAAAACACGAGTCAAAACCAACATCGGAAAATCATTTTTGTAAATATTTTTGTGTTTTAAATTTATCTTAGTTTATTGATTTTAGGGGGAGTAAATCCAAAAATCTGAAAATCCAAAAACATCGAAAAATTTCAAAAACACAAAAACAATAGAAAAACAAAAATGAGTTTCCTGGCGAGCAAAAGAGAAAATGATAGTACATCAGTGGTCTATCCAAACCTCTTTAAACCTTAAATGAAAAACGATAAGCAGCTCTATATAAGATGTATCGGTAGGCTCACAATCATTTTAAAGTGTGCAGGGTGATATAAATCTTAATCGACTGAAGACCAGGTGGGAACCATTCATTGGCATATGGTCTTAGTACCGAAATTTCGTTGAGAGATTGCCGAGGTTCTGAGATATTCGGTCTTTATGCTGCTTATCATCTGGGTATCATGGTTGTATCTTTTACCGAAAAATAACGGGGACGCAAGTCTAGATCTTCCATGATACTATACATACGTGTACATACTGCATACGACCTCAATAAGTGATCAACAATCACATGTCCCTCAAAACAAGTGATAATATATCACATTTATCCGGGAGTCAAGTTCGTCTCTCTGCTGTACGAAAGTACTGACCTGTTCACGGACTTGCTCCTGTGCCCTCATGCATATGAAAATCAAGTTCCTCATCAATAAGTGATTCTATCACATAGGGCTTGTTTTCAATCAAAATAAGTGAGTTTCTCACATCATATACGGCCAAACAGATGATAATCGGTATACTCACCGGTAAGATGAACCCTCGTGCATACCTTGATACGGGAATGTGTCGTGATATGGATGAACACCGGTCGGTAAGTATAAATCATACCTTAACGTATCCCCTTGCCATAATTACATCTGATAAGTTGAGCTTAAGTGGACAACAATACCGATAATTGTTATAGGATGCTTATCTTAATGTTAATTAATTGAACAACAGGAGTGTTTTGGCATGACCATACACTGATATGATTCTCTTACCCTCGAAACTCACAAAAAGAATGTCTGTATATATTTATTTACTGCTTTCAGTCTTTACATTTGAAAAATTCAAAAATACCAAAAAGATTTTAGGTGTGTTTTAATATAAACTTTATAAAAGCCAAAAAGATTTTATTTCTATTTTATTTTCGATCGTACGATGTTGGAACTCGAGTCTTCGTTGCCTGAAACCTGAACGAAAACCGAATTGACTAAATCTTCATAAACGGTCGAAATTTGCAAGTTTTGAAAGTGGGAAATTAAAATTGACAAATTTGTTAATCTTTCAAGCTGTCGGACGGTAGTTGTTTGAACATGGTCATACGTGTGTCATTTGTTTATGCTAACTATATTCCAAGCAGTTGTTCTCATTACGCGTTTAGATTTCTTGCATGTGCAGATTCTAAAGGCAAGGAGAACATGGTCGATGACAAGCTTCGGAATGAAGACACGACGTGAAGGCACTCAAGTGATGAAGATGATCGAGTTGCCGCTGACCATCATCAACACCACAAGGATCTCAAGCATTAATGGTCAACTCAGTCACGAGCATAACTCAAGGGGGAGCTTATGTTAAGGGGGAGTTTGTCAACACACTTCCTTCATGAAACGGGGAGTTTGTTGATACACTTTCTGCTTTGAAGACGTGAAGACTTTGAAGATCCTCTGACATAGAAGACATGAAAGATGAACCTCACGAGTAGCGTCCAAGGGGGAGTTTGTTGATACATATTATGTGGACGCGACTTGGCTTGGTTCAACTCGGTTTGGTTCGACCCGGTTAGCTTCGGCTCAAGCCCGACGTCACGACATTCCTCCGTCGTGGGTCCCAGAGTTCGACACGTGAAGCACGGAGCGCCGCGAGCCTGTTCCCGCTGACACATCATCATGACATCATCATGATGATGTCATGATGATGTCATATACTTTGACCAAATGCCTTTTACAATGTTTGGAATGAACTTTACGTAAAAGATGGTTGTGATTGGGCCTCTTCATGTGGGCTGATACATCATTGGGCCAACCCTTTAACCAATCGCACAAATGTAGGTCAAAGTTAAGAATGATTTCGGTGGATAAAGTTGACATATATATATACACTGATAAAGAGACAAGGGAGGCGGACACAAGGAAAACAAGAAAACAGACAAGTGTTTTCGGTGGTAGACAAGAACCGCACAAGGAAGATATACCCGAGAGATTCAAGAGGGACTTGAGAGACTTGTTAGATAGATGCACACATAGAGAGAGTTTGAGAGCATTCTATCAAAACACACACACACACACTAGAGAGTTTGCAAGTTAGATTTGTAAACATTGTGCTTGTAACCGGAACCTTCATTCGTATTAATACAGTGGTGTTAATCGGTGAATCCTTGTGTGTTTGTGTTTATACTTGTCTCATCCCCGTTTGCTTGCTAGCTTGGATTCCGCACTCGCTAGTGGGTTTGTATAACAAGGTTTAGGTTCGTCATCCTCCGAAGAGGGACCTACACAACTTGCCTTCATTATCATAACAAATTCATATTTTAATTTATGTTACATATATTACATGAACCACATAAAATTTCAACGTTCAAGCATAATTACATACAATGTGTACATCTTCATAGGTTGGCTAATTGCTTAATTAGTTTAGAACCCTACAGTTCTTCCTGATCTCCTGATCGCCCCGGTGATGCAACTCATCTTGATCATCGACTTGACAAACGCTTTCGAAAAAGCATCATTTGAGCTAGCAAACTTAGATAGCAAACTTCTGGTCTTGGGGGAATTGAGCAAAGCATTATCTGAAGAAAATAAAACTTTGTGCTGCAAAATTTAATTTGTAATATGTATTTATCTAAAGTAGAAGATGAAGGATCCATTGCGACTCCTGCTTTCTTTGCATTATTTTTGGCAGGGCAAACGCGTCTTAAGCTTGCAGCAAATGATGGATGGAGTGACGGGTCGATGTCAGTTGTCGAGTTGAAGTTGTGGATTCTATTGTTGAAAGACGAGCAATGCGAGAACCCGAGAGAACGCCCTCCAGATTTAATACCAAGTGTCAAACATGTCAAAAGTCGCCCAAAGTATAATTTCAATGCATATAAGTTGGTTTTGTAACACTATTTATTGAAAAGTAAAATATTGGATAAAAAAATCTTTAGGGATCAAACCTAATCCCACGTGTAATAAAAATGACCCGTTTTGACCGTAACCAATTTTGACCTGTTACGCAGTCCGATATACGAAAACTTGATTTCTTGCACACAAAAACCATATAAAAATTAAAAAAAAAAACAAATAATACATCTGTTCCAATTTTCACCACCCAATAACCAATTTGGTCCCAGGGTAAGGAATACATCCAGAACCACACGTGTAACCCAAGTTAATTTGCGTTGTTTTTTTTTTCAAATCTACCGGTGAGATATATACACGAAATACATGTAGGATCAGCATTAGGACCATCATACATTCATACTTGCCTACCATACGATTTGTTGTATAAATTGGTAAATGTTCATTTCCATTTTGTATAGCAATAATATGGCCGACTATTATGGGTATAATGATAGATACCTGGGACCAGGTAATTATGATTTCTTTTTCTTCTTTTGTGTTAAGCTTATTTATTACCTGAAGGTGCTGCTAGATCTTCTAAAAGTGCTGCTAGATCTTCTAAAGATAGACCTCTCTGAGAGAAACTTAGTTGAAGGTGGGAGCTGGTAGTTGTATGGTTTCTCTTGCCTTAGATATTCTTCCATCTTTTCTTCCTTTAGGCACAACCCAAGATGGTCCTCCAGACTGCATTTAAATTTTCTTAAGTTATACTTTGTGCACAAGATAGGTGTATATGACGTGCATACGCCAGATATAATACATATGCACATGAGACCACACCAGGACACACAGATTCAACTGCTCTTTTCGCGTTATCAACAACATAAAACGCATGCAGCGAAACATTAGGCGGACCATCTTTTTCAGCTTTGTTATTACCCTTAGAACTCAACAAAACCGAACCATCACACCCCTTCAATTCATCATCAAAACCAACACAGATTAACATTAGTAGGACCTTTCAACTAAAAGATAAACAACTTAGTAAACAAAACAATATATGGCCGGTCAATAGTCATACCCGTATAAAACAGTCGTGGAAATGCATCCGAAGGAGCCCCGCCGGGGCAGTTTTGTCACGTTTTGTTTGCGTCGGTTACCGCTTTCTGGACTAATGATTCCACAGCAGGGCATGTTTTTTGGTAATTATTTGAGGTTAATGAAGTTCCAAAAGAAAATAATGAGCAATGAGCAATGAGCTTAATAATGCAGCCACGCTTACTTTGTTTACATTCAATGAAGTTGCATGGAATTCATGATTTAATGGTCTATTTGTACATCAAATGAGCCAATTGTTATTGGTTTACAACCAAACATTTGCTTTAATTGCCAGCTTCTTTATACCCTTATATCAAAATGAAAATAATAATAGTAATAATAAAACTTATTTATTAAATGATTTCTCGGTGAAGAGTGTTAGAAATTGCGGTATAGCGGAACTGGTATGGTCTCAAATATATACCTGGGTGAAAATGTCAACAACATCGAAACCGACAACACTTAAAGGTATGCTTAACTGGCTCAACGACCAGCAATGGCATAAGGTAAAAAAGAAGGCAGTACACGCAATTTTTATGTTAACAGCTTGGAGTATTTGGCAAAATCGGAACGCAAAAATCTTTAGATCAAAAAATGGAGTGGCTTACAAGTTGATCGAGGAAATCAAGGAAGGATCATTCCAATGGATGAAACAAAGAGCTAAGGTGCAGTCAATCTCTTGGGAGGAGTGGATATATTTTTCTTGGTGTAGCTAGTTCATACAGTTTGTTTGCTTTTCTTGTTTTTGTTTTGTAAGTTTCTCAAAACTTTGTCCTGTACCTTGTCCTCTATAGCATCTTGCTATGGGGCTGTTTGTTTTTTGTGGTTTATAAAGTTCCGTTAGCCATTCAAAAAAAAAAAAATTTATTAAATGATGATTGGCATGAGTCATAACCAAATTTGTGACCTATATATGATTGGGAAGATCTGGTAGTTTTCCAGAGCTATTATTCACAAAACATATATTGTACTACTCATAGCCATTAAAGGCGCGAAGCGCACTCTAGGCGCATAGGCTCCGATTAGGGCCTAGGCGATAGGCGCAAAAAAAGCGTGCGCCCGAGAAAAAAAAAAGCGCACTTAAATAAAAAAAACTAAAAAGTTCATTAAGAGAATAAAGTACTCAAAACCAAAACATAATGTTCATACTAGCACTTAAAAAAAAGTTCATACTAGCTCTGAAAAAGTCTCAGCACCAAAATGCGAACCGAATAATTTGATAATTCAAACTGAAAAATGTGAAAACAAACTGGTATCATCTGTTTAAACTTAAAGCCCTATAAATGCTGCAGAAAAAGTGGAAATTACCAATTAAAAAAATAAAAAGCATAAATCATTAATTACGCATGGGAAGAATTAAGCTGCGCTATTATTACCTAGGAACTATAAGCGCAGCCTAGGCGCCAAAAGCGCTCGCTTTTGATAACTCTGGTACTACTATAATGACTTGTACATTGTACAAAAGAGGTGTATTAATGTTGCTTTATGAGATTTTGAGGTGTGGAAAAGTGGCTAGCTACTCGTGATTGGAACTATATGTTTATTCAAACTTTTTGCATGAACTTTCCCCTAAGACCATGTGTAGTGGGGCGTTTTTTTTTTTTTTTTAAATTGAAAAAAATGCCCTAAAACGCCCCTCCCCCCACTACACCCGGCGTTAGCCTGCGTTATTTTCAAATAAAATGGATGTTGGCGTTATTTTTAAAACGCTGAATATGCAAGAGGGGAATGTTGACTTGGAGTGCATGTGGCCAATGAGAGTGCCAATGTCTGACGAGTTAATTAATGCCCCACACTTTTGCAAAGGGAGTAGCAGCTTTCTCTTTGTCACAGCCAATGAGAAACTAGTATGTGTGTTTTTTTTTTTTTTTGTTTAATGATTGAAAGGGGTATTATTTGGGCATTATTAGAATATGCCCCACTACACCACTTTATGCTATAATGCCCCATGCTGACTGGGATGACACGTGTCGAATAATGCCCCATGGTGGAGGCATTATTTTGATTTACCACTACACATGGTCTAACATTATTTTAGATATTGCCTTGTAACTATAGCCACCTAAATTTAGAATTGGACATAAAATTAAATCGATACATAAAAAATATATATATATATATATTAACAATTTAAACTGCGTTAATAGTAATATTACCAATAAAAACAATAAAGATACTAGATGATAACCTGAAATTCGAACAGAGGCGAATATGAATAACAAATTAGGTTCGGGTTTCGAATCCACTGAAAGTGGATACTTATTCGAACCAAACTCCAAATTCATTTTTATTCAAATGTGAACCTATGAATTTCGAACTAGAAATACAACATATTAACAATTTCAACTGCGTGAATAGTACTTTTACCAATAAAAGCAATAAAGATACTAGATGATAACCCGAAATTCGAACAGAGGCGAACATAAATAACAAATTAGATTTGGGTTTCGAATACACTGAAAAAGGATACGTATCCGAATTCCGAACCAAACTCCGAATTTATTTTTAATCGAATGTGAACCTATGAGTTTTAAACCAACCCAATTATTTGAAATCGTACTATAGAGATTGTATCTAAATAAAACATATGTTTATTATATACATATATATTTACTAATAAATTAAAAAAAAAAAAAACTAAAAACCTTCTGCTGGAGGTTTTGAGCTCAACACCACATATTATGTGTAGACAATGTTGCCATTTGCCAATGTGATGAATACCAAATTTGTGAAACAAATTCATTTAGAAAGTGCATATCATTTTATCCAAAACAGCAAAAAAGTTATACAATAGGTTGCAGGAGCCGCGGCTTGAGCCTTGATCAGTTGATCCTTATAAATGCACCTAACTAGTTCTTTCACATTCCAAGCATGAAGTGGTTGTAAACTAATGGTAAAAGCAGTATTCATGCAGTTATAAATTTTCATAAACCTAACTAGTTGCTCAAGGTTTAATCTTCAAGTAAGTACATGAAAACAGCTACTAAAAGACCTTTAAACGCGGCGAGATTTAAGCTGTGGGACACTCAAACAGCTTCGCCTGGTGGTGGATTTGAACTCCATGAACTCGGTTAACCAAAAGTAAGCCACCGTTGAACAAAAGAAGGAAAGGTTGCCCGTTCGTTGCTAACAGATACATCTGAAAGTTAATCAAATTTTCTTCGGTCTACTCTGTAACTAGTTTACCCTTTCCAGATTCATTTCTTTGAAGCCGAAACTCATGGCATTTACGCGCCTTCTCTTCCAAATCCGAGATGATTTTCTCTGACCTGTCATATATCTCTTTCGGTAGTTGCACTTCTAAGTAATCAAAAAAGTCCCCTAACGTCATCTTCTCCAAATCTTTCCACCGATCATTATCACCACCATCTTTCATACACTCCGACTCCTCTACCACTCCCTTTCCCTTTAACGAACTTCCATCAGCCATGACCCCCTTTCCATCACAACATTCTTGATTCTCCGCAGCAGATTCATCGTCCACACCCAAATTCTCCCCCAAACCACTGTCTTTTACCTCACCAAGTTGTAAAGATCCGTCGACATTGTTCAATTTCTTCTCCAAACCACCGGTTTCTGCATTTTCCAACAACAACCTTCTCCTTGCTCGGGTCATTCTACCGACTACTGGACCAACAACAACAACATCTGCAGCCTTTCTTTTATCCAAATCAGCATCCACTGAAACTTCCTCCACCGTCCTCTTCCTCCTCCTTCCTCGCGTCTTCTTAGGTTCTACCTGAACCGAAACATCCACATTCTCCGGTACATCCTCAGGAACAAGAAAACTCACAGCTTCCTTTTTAACACTTGTCAATATCCTCCTATCACTTGAATCCATATCTTTCTTAACAGCACTACGCAAATTCCGCTTCTTAACCGCTTGTTTCCCCTCTTTTTCCACATCAAACCCTAACCCTAATTCGCCAACATCATCATCCAATTGAGATTGAGGTTTACATTTTCCTTGCCTCCTCCTAGTGTTCCGTCTCTGTGGAACCATCGATTGGGCTTGAATATTGACAAGAATTGAGGTTAACTCACCGATCTTAATCCGGTCGCCATGGTTGAGAGCAGAAGGAGCGTAGGGCTTAAGCAGTTGGGCGTTCAAAAGTGTGCCGTTGGAGGAATCGAGATCGCAAAGTGTCCATTGATTGTGGAATTGGATGCATAAGTGTTTGGATGAGATTCCAGAATCTTTGATTGCGAATGTGTTACCGGTAACTACACGGCCGATTTTGATTACCGAGGTTGATGAGTATTCTAGGGTTTCGCCTGCTCTAGGGCCTTTTTCTATTATCAGCTTTAAAGTTGTTGTTTTCTCCATTGATACGCTGCTGTATGTCTGTGTAGGTGTGTGTGTGTGTTTTGGGGAGTTTTGGGTTTGCAATGAAATTCAAATTTCGTTTGGGCGGTGGTTCGGACCCAAGCTTTGAAAACGGGTTTATTTTGATATGAGCTAGTAAAATTCTCCCTCGGTACACGACGAGAATACGATCGGTATCGATTAGTTTTGTTATGATATCGGTATAGTAGTGTACTCGCTACTAAAAATCCAATATTTTACACTAGAAAAAACAAATATTTGGTAAAATCCTCTGCCCATGGGTGTAAGCAATATACCCGTTAAAGGTTTTTTGATGACCAGTTTCATTTTAGCTAATTATCTACATTGGACCTGTTATGTATTAAGTACGACCTCGTTTGTGTACACATACGATGAAAATGAAATTGATGTATTAAATGATATGTACAGGTATAATATACCATATTCGCTGTGTATGTTTTTTTTAATAAAATTTATATCGGAATACAGATGAAAACAATAAAAATATACAACCTCATATTTGATTTTGTAGAAATATTATATATTAAATTAAATTAAATTATAAAAATAAAACAAAATCATAGGTGGAGAAAAAATAAACTAAATTATCACATCCTAAAACTTAGGACCCAAGAGTCAACTATGCATTAGCATCACCCCAAAGTCAACGGTTTGGGTTTTGAATTTTTCATAACATCACCCCCACAATATATTCAATGGTTATTTACATATATATTTGCATCTCACACAACATCAGATTATGTTCATCATCTCTCTGTAACAGAAATATGGGACAGTCTTTTACCAAGCTATTCAGTTTCATGTTCAAGAAGGAGGTTAAAATCATGATGTTTGGTCTCCATTCAGCTGGCAAAACCACAATTTTGTACAACCTTAAATTGGGCAAAATTGTCACCACTGTCCCTACTATCGGTACCTTACATTATCAACAATTCTTCTAGCTTTATTCGATGCAAATTGTTTTAGTAAAATTTTCTATCACTGATATATCTTGTTATATTATGGATTTAAAGTAATTTTGTAGACAAGAATAGTGTGCATTTAAAAGATAATTAACATAGAAAACCGAAAATATTTTTGATTTTTTTTATTGATCAAATCTATTTTCAAGTGAAGAATTAGCTAATACAAGAACCTGTCATTTATAATAAAAACTACAATTTCATTTTTAATATTTTTGTCGAATCAAATGTTTATTTCTATGATTTTTTTGCAGGATTCAATGTTGAAACACTTGAATACAAGAACATCAGCTTCAGTGTGTGGGATTTTGGTGCTCAAACCATGGTATTTCCACCTTTTTGTATGTGGATATTGATATAGATATAGATATAGATCCCTGTGGATTTAGTCGGTGAATGTTTGAAAAAAAAAAACGTTACGATATGTAAATTAATTGCTAACTTCAGTTGTTTTCAGTATAGACTACTACCTATAATGAGCCACTACTGTCAAAATACACAAGGTCTTATATTTGTGGTTGATAGCACTGATCGTGATCGTGTGGATGAAGCCAGAGATGACCTACACATGATGCTTCTTAAGGAGGTAATTTTGTAATTTGTAGCAATTTGCAATGGGAATATGTTTACTATTTAGGCAATGTGATGCATCTGTTGATTGTGTTACAGGTTGCATTAAAAGATGCAGTGTTGCTTGTTTTTGCCAACAAGCAAGATCTTCCAAATGCAATGAATGCTGCTGAGATCACTGACAAACTTGGTCTGCATTCTCTCGGACAACAAAAATGGTAACGTTTTGTCACATGTGCACACACAAACATATGGATGATGAATGGATAACAATGACGATGATGATGTATTGAATAATTGTATGTATTAGGTATGTCCAGAGCGCGTCTGCCACCTCTGGTGAAGGTCTATACGAGGGACTGGATTGGCTTTCTAACAACATTGATAACAAGGTAGATCATTTCATAGATTATCCAAGTCATAACCAGGGGCGGACCTAAGTGTCAGCATGGGCGGGCGGGCGCACCCTTTGAATTAAAAAAAATTAGTGTATTTTTTTAGGCAAAAAACCCGACCGCACCTCTTGAAAATATGCTTGAACCACTCATCCTCACCATCGGCAAATAATTTCTGGGTCTGCCACTGGTCATAATGTACCACCCGAATGATACAAATACAACCATCAAATATAATTGATTGTGTGCCATTTTCTAAAGTATTGTTTGGTTGACCAATTTTCAGGTTTAACATGGATTCTTCCTGCAAATAATACATCTTGTGACAAATGTTGTTATCATTTTATTTGGAATTTGTACATCTTTATTTATGTGTGAAGAAAGTTGGGGGAAACTTTCATCCTTTAGTAACAGTAACAAGATGGTGTTTTTTTTTTTTTTTTTATATGTAAAGTCTGAGAAATCTTTATTCTTTAAACTTATTGTGACACTTTAGATAAATTAGTCATTGTACATGAGATACTAAGAATAAAAATGTCCGACCTCAAATATCGCATCTACTCTTCTTGTTTGCTGGTAAAATTAGTATGGCCTGCGTGCCCCAAAAAAAAGGTTTGGGTGCAATAAAACGAAGGTGAAGGGCTTGTTAGTACATTTATTTATATATCCTACATTTATCATGAGGGGGAATAGTGTCAGGCAGCTGCCTAACACCCCCTCATTGGTCGTGACTTTTTATATTCTACTTTCGAACCTTCAATTTCGCTAAGTATCATACATTGTATCTATATACGCCTGAAGTGATCTTTGTTGTGTCAAGAGAAACAAATGATAGGTGTTTTGGACACGCGAAAGTCATGTAGACGCTTGTTTGTGAATCAGTGGCGGATTCAGTGGTGTTTTGGGGGTCCCCAGGAACCTCCTCGGTTTGGAAAAAAAATAGTGGAAATTTTATATGATTTTTAAAAAAATAGTGAGAATTAGTGAAAATCTTTCAAAAGGAACCCGGTGAAAAGAAATCTTTGGATCCGCCACTATGTGAATGTATTTACCGTTGTTAATTGTGACACCCATATATGTTGTAAATTATTTATCTAAAAATAACCCATGATCTGGTGGTATGATGTATGCCCGGTTGTTCAAATCTTGCAAGTGCAAAGTTAGATTATATTTAGGTGTAGAAAATTGTTAATATAAAAATAAAAGCACACGTTGTAGCAGTGAGATTTTAAAAGGATTTAAATATATATGGTTTTAGGGCCAGCACAAGTCGTGATAGAAGCCAATATAAAATACATTATAGCTATATGAAGAGTTCAAATGAGAAGAAATTATAAATTAAGAATAAAAAGAATAAAGGGTATAAAGGTAATTTGAATAAATCATTTAATGAGTCTATTCTTTATTTTTTGCTATTCAAATTAATGAACCCTAATCATTCAATGAGTCATCCTATAAAATAGTTTTGCACCTTACACAATAAAAACAATCATGCACATGATCCTACATATTCAACGTTTCCTACACCATAAAAACAATGTTTTGGTGTAACGTACATAATGTGTAGGACCCCAACACTTTTAAATAATTTTGCGAATCATAATAAAATATGTGTAGGACAGAACACTTTTCAATAATTTGGTCACTTCTAATAAAATTGATGTAGGGCTAACATATTAATGGTGGTGAAGAAGGAAATTATGGTGACATTAATAAGACTTGAGTAACTCTTTATAATATTTATTAGTATTCTACATCAAATGTCTTTCCAACCCTTATTAATTAAAGCATTAATTAAAAGTAGATAAAAATTATATCTGTTTTCACAACCATTGATCAAAAAAATGTAGGGCCTAGATTAATTTATTTTTCTTCTTGTAAGAAGATTCTTCTCAAATGAACCTCCCCTATATCTATATACAATAAGCATAACTCTACAAGTTGTGTTCAATCTTCTTTGCTCCCTTTTAATGCATACTCTATCATCACTAGTCATTTTAATGTTATCAAGTCATTTTAGCTAACTAATATTTATTTAAAATCAAAGAGAAATCTATATGAAGTAGGCAGGGACGGAGCTTAGTAGAAACCCAGGGGTGCACCCCTCCACTCCCCGAATGTTTAGATTAGAAGTGTAAAATTATCGATTTTTCGTTCGAAAATTTTAAAATTATAAAGGATCGTCCCCCAATTATTTTGCCTAAATATTTATACAATATATAAATTGGGTCTCGTGACTTTCCGCCCCTCGGAACTTTTAGTCAAGCTCCGCCACTGGCAGTGGCGAAGCTTGACCCGTATGACCGGGGGGGGGGGGGGTCGAAAACGTATATACCCAAAAATTTCTATACGAAAACTACATATATATAACACTATTGAGCGAAAAGTTCGGGGGGTCGGGCGCCCCTCCCCGCCCCTTCTATACTTCGCCCCTGGCCACTGGAGGTAGGAGGTGTTAAGTGCATAGTGTAAGATTAAATATTTTATATTATATTTAATCTAGTAACCATTATAATCATTTACATTATATGGATCAAAATATATAACAATCCTATTAAATAATTAGTTGGTAATTGTTGATGGGCCTAATTACCCTTATTAAATAATTGTTGTTGGGTTAAAAGATTTGGTTGTCCTTCACTGCATCCATAACCAGAAGCCTCTCGATGTTCCGTACCTCTTACTGCGAAACATGCACCTAAATCGCCTTGCTCATGCTCCTACACCAATCTTCTTCGGGGGATGGGTGTACCGTCTTTTCAAGCACTTCACGAATATCCCAAGGTCCTTTGAAAGGAGTCCATGGTCGGGACGGGTCGATTACCACATTTGCCGAGCCATGAACTTGCTTTATGAAGCGGAGGACGGGACGGTGAGCTTTCAAAGGACGCAAGGCTATGCATGGAACCCGCAGGAGGCTCTAGTTCTTCATGCACCACCTCCCCATTTTCAGTACCCACCCCAAGGCGATCCGGGTCAATCCTCCTCTCAAGGAGGCGGTTTTCCTAACTTTCAAAGTTTACATGATCTTTTGCAGGAAACCTTATGTGCACCAGGAACACCTACAACCTCGCCAACAACACATACCACCGGGTTGGAGCTATCGAGCGCAACGTTAACGATATACAAGATGATATCGGTAGCATCCGGGAGTACATGGCGAGGCATGGGGGCGGAGGTGATGGTAGCGATGAAGACATGGAGTAGGAGGCTTGGAGGAACAAGGGGCTGGTTGGTGATGAGCCCACAGGTTTAAGTGCCCTTCTATCTATCAAACAATTCATGGCCTGCGTGCCATTTGTCGAACAATTTACTTTCCCTAACTATTTCTTTTTATCTTTGTTTTATTTTCACTTTATGTTTGGATGATGCTTGACGATGGTAATTTAGGATGGTTTGTGCTTGTTTGGTTGGTATTGAGTGATTAAACAGGTGCAATGCAAGGGTTAGAGTGCTAAACATTAGCACTTGCAGCCCCAGGATGAAGAAACCGGGAGAAAAAACCTATTTTTCAGGCTAACAGACTGTCCACACGGGGACGTGTCCAGCCGACACGCCCCCGTGTTCATCTCCCAGAACTGCTGTTTGGCTACTGACCTGCAATTTTTTGCCAGACACGAGGCCGTGTCCAGCCGACACGCCCCCGTGTTCATCTTCTGTAAGTTTTCGTTACTGGCAGTTCACCACGGGGCCGAGTCCAATGGACACGGGGCCGTGTCCAGACTGCCAGTAACATAAACCTTTGCTTTTTAAACCCACTTTTACACATTCTAATCAACCGAAAATCTTATTTTTGGGACACATTGAGGACAATGTGTAATTTAAGTGTGGGGGGATGCTAATACCTTGAATTTTGCAAGTCCTAATTACAAGCCTTACACAAAACTCTATTGGAACCGCTAATCACCCTAAACTTTTTCAAAAACTTTTCGTTTTTTTTTTACTTGTCTTGGTTTAAGTTGGGAAAATCAAGTTTTAAAAAGGTTATATTTTTACAAATTTACAACCGATAGCGTCGTGATAAAAAGAACCAACATAAGAAAATTATGAAACGGCATGACAAATCTAGTTAAAATTTGATTATATATACTTGATGGCGGGGATCCCAACTCTTTGACCCCCTCATAAGTTAACTACTATTAATACTATAACCCGGCTATTTAGGACTGTATCCCTGTTGACTCAGACTACTTAGCCGAGGGTAACGTCACCGCCAAAAGCGGGGCCTACCACAATTTGCATTAATAACTTAATTCATTATCTTTCAATAATCCGACCCTTTAGGATTGTATCCTTGCTGACTCAAACTACTGGGTTGAGGGTAACGTCGCCTTCAAAAGAGGGGCCTACTACAATAACTAAGATAATCTCTTAAACAAGTGCAAAAGTGCGAAAATAATCAAAGGTTATACTAATACACATGTCGGATCCAAGTGATTCATCTTGTCTATCTGTTTTTATCACATGTCGGATCCAAGTGATTCATCTTGTCTATCTGTTTTTATCACATGTCGGATCCAAGTGATTCATCTTGTCTATCTGTTTTTATTTTATTTTTATTTTTCAGCATTTAGTTAGTTTTTATTTTTCTTAGTTTAAAACATTTTTCTCACTTTTTGATTTGATTAGACGTTGAGGATAAACCGGTACTAAAAGCTCTTGTGTCCTTGGACGACCTCGGTATCTTACCAACACTATACTACGTCCACGATGGGTGCACTTGCCCATATGTGTGTTTAGTGTTAGTGAATATCGTGTTTTATAAATTTAAAACTTGGCTAAAAGTGTAAAAAAGGGGCTTAAATACTCATCAAAAATATATCGCACTACACACGCATCAAGTTTTTGGCGCCGCTGCCGGGGACACAAGGATTTTAAGAAAGCTTAAAATCGACGGCCTAATCAGTTTTTCAAAACCTTTTCAAAACGCGCGCACATTTTTCTGCATTTTAGTTTAGTTTGCATTTACAGTAGCCTGAACACGGGGCCGTGCTCGCTGAACACGCCCCCGTGCTGCATATTTTTAGAGTAGATACCCAGATACAGAGTCTGAACACGGGGCCGTGCTCACTGAACACGCCCCCGTGCTCAACGTGACCAGTAAATTTAATTAAAACGCCCAGATACAGACCCTGAACACGGGGCCGTGTTCGCCCAACACGGGGCCGTGTCCAGCTTCTGTTTCCGTCCTTATTTTTATTTTCTGGTCCCGAGACTCAGTTGTGATCTGTTGAGTGATTCTTACGGATCAATACTCAAGAGGTTACAACTACACCTATGATGAGGATGATTATAGGGGTAATTATTGCACTAATTGTCGTAACGCACGCTCGGTTCAATATAATACTTCTTGTCAACCATCCAATTCATACAACTACTATGAGGAGCCCAGGTACGAGCTATCAACTTCATACACATCCTATGAAGACCAAAGGTATGAACCTCCTCCCTCATACTCATATTTTGATGAACCAAGGTATGAGCCCTCATACTCATACTTTGAAGACTCGAGATATGAGCCACCACCTTCATACTCTTATTATGAGGAACCATGGCGTGAACAACCCACCTCATATGAGTACTATGAAGAACAAAGTTTCGACCCCTATCCATCATATACTTACAATGAAGAACAATGGTGTGAACCATCTACTACATATGAGTATTATGAGGAACCAAGGATCGAACAACCGGATTCAAGCTTTGAGGATCCAAATTCTTTTTCTCTCACCGAAGTAACTAATAGGATATTGGAACAACTTAAAACTATTGAACGTTATATAAAAGAATCTCGCGCAAGGGAAGAGGAATCCCGCGCAAGAGAAGAATTAAAAAATAATAATAACGTAGAGGTAGTTGAAAGTGTAAAAATGGAAGAACAAGAAAGTGAAAAACCGACACATGAGTTAAACAACGAAAAAGGTGAGTCCGATAATGCTAAAATTCAAGAAGAGTCTAATTTTGAAGAAATTAATCTCTTGTCACCTACTTTCGAAAATCATTGTTTAGTAACCCCTCATGCCAAGTTTTTAAAAGAGCTAAACACTAACACTAAAATTGAAGAAATGGTAAGTGTTAAGTTAACTAATGATCAAACCTCGCTAATAAAAGAAGATCCTTTTGAAATTAACATTACACCGGTTCCATGTTTCTTTCAAAATTCATTTATTAGTAATATCACCATTGATAAAGATCTTTGTGTTAACATAATGCCTAACTACATTTTTGAAAAATTAAGTGTTAGTGATTTTTCTCCACTTCAAATTCCCATTTTTCTATCCGATCGAAAAGTAATGAAATCAATCGGTGTAGTTGAGGATGTCTTGGTTCAAACAAATCAAATGGTTATTCCAACCGACTTTGTCATCCTCGATGACGCTCCTCTAGTCTTAGGAAAACCTTTTGTGAAAACTCATAAAGCTTTGAAAAACCGGAAATTCAACAATCTACCTCTTCAATTAGGGGCATTCAAAAGGAGCATAGATCTTGAGCGTTCAATGAAATATCCTTTTGGCAACAATGACCCCCTAATTGAAGATGAAGCTGAACCACCCGATACAACCAACGAAGAAGACCACTTTGTCGAAGAAGAGATAGCCATAGAACAAACCTTTAAGATTCTTAATCTAGATGAGCCACAAAATAAGGTGTCTTCTAAAGACCCACCCGTTGAGCTCAAAGAACTTCCTAAAGGTTTGGAATATGCTTTTCTAGGCAAAGATGGTAGTTTACCTGTAATTATTTCATCTAAATTAAGTAACATAGAAAAAGAAAAATTAGTTAACCTACTTAAAAAACACAAAAACGCGATCGCTTGGAAGCTTGTAGATATTAAAGGAATAAGCCCTTCCATGTGCACGCACAAAATTTTAATGAATGATGACTACAAAACGGTAATCCAACCACAACGAAGAGTGAACCCCAATGTTCAAGAAGTGGTTAAGAATGAAGTCATCAAACTACTCGACGCCGGACTAATCTACCCTATCTCCGATAGTCCGTGGGTAAGTCCCGTTCAAGTAGTCCCAAAGAAAGGAGGTATGACGGTAATAACTAACGAGAAAAATGAATTAATACCAACAAGAACCGTCACAGGATGGAGAGTTTGTATAGATTATAGGCGATTAAATGAAGCGACAAGGAAAGACCACTTCCCTTTGCCCTTCATTGATCAAATGTTAGAAAGATTATCCGGTCATAAATTTTATTGTTTTTTAGATGGTTTTTCAGGTTACTTTCAAATACCGATGGCACCAGAATACCAAGAAAAAACAACTTTCACATGTCCCTACGGAACTTTTGCATATCGACGCATGCCATTCGGTCTATGTAATGCGCCTGCAACATTCCAACGTTGTATGGTCGCCATTTTCCATGATATGATCGAAAAGACAATGGAAGTCTTCATGGATGACTTTTCCATCTTTGGAGACTCATATGACCAATGCCTCGATAACCTTGAACGAATGCTATCCCGATATGAGGAAACTAACCTCGCCCTTAACTGGGAAAAATGCCATTTCATGGTGACAGAGGGAATAGTACTCGGTCATAAAATCTCAAGCGAAGGAATGGAAGTTGATCGAGCAAAAATAGAAACTATTTCTCGATTACCTCCTCCATCCTCCGTACGAGCAATCAGAAGTTTCCTAGGACATGCCGGATTTTATAGAAGATTTATCAAAGACTTTTCAAAAATTTCAAGGCCTCTAACAAAATTACTTGAAAAAGATGCACCCTTCATCTTTGACAAGGAATGCAATCAAGCATTTCTAACCCTCAAGGAAATGCTAGTCAATGCACCTATCATGATAGCGCCAGATTGGAAATTTCCTTTCGAAATCATGTGTGATGCAAGTGACTTTGCTGTTGGAGCAGTCTTGGGACAAAGAAAAGAAAAGCATTTCCACCCAATTTATTATGCTAGTAAAACTCTTAATGATGCACAAGAAAATTATACAACTACAGAAAAAGAATTACTAGCAGTGGTATTTGCTTTTGATAAATTTCGCTCTTATCTTGTTCTTTCTAAAACAGTAGTCTATTCAGACCATGCAGCCATCAGGTACCTCTTCAAGAAGCAAGATGCAAAACCCCGTTTGATCAGATGGATTCTACTCCTCCAAGAATTCGACATCGAAATCAAAGACAAAAGAGGAGCAGAAAACACTGCTGCAGATCATCTCTCGCGCTTAGAAGACCCAGCTTTGGAGACAACCAGAGATGAGCAAATCAACGAGAAATTTCCCACGGAATCCTTGGAAATGATGGAAAGTAGACAAGAACCATGGTATGCCGACTACGCTAATTTCCTAGCTAGCGGTATAGTCACCAAAGGATGGCCACATCATCAAAGAAAGAAACTCTTTGCTGATGTAAAGCATTACTTTTGGGAAGACCCCTATCTTTTCAAAATGTGTGCCGACCAGCTCATCCAAAGGTGTGTCCATGGTAATGAAGCACGAAGAATTCTCCGTCATTGTCATGAAGGTCCATACGGAGGACATCATGGTGCCGCAAGTACCGCACGAAAGGTATTTGACTCAGGATTTTACTGGCCAACCATTTACAAGGATGCACAAAACCTTGTAAAGACATGTGATGCCTGCCAGAGATCAGGTAATATTTCTTCCAAAAACGAAATGCCTCAAAATGGCATTCTCGTCTGTGAAATCTTTGATGTGTGGGGACTCGATTTCATGGGACCTTTCCCACCTTCAAAGGGAAACAAATATATACTTGTGGCAGTCGATTACTTGTCTAAATGGGCGGAGGCCGAGGCTCTTCCAACAAATGATGGAAGAGTAGTGGTAAAATTTCTGAAAAAGCTGTTTTCTCGCTTCGGGACACCAAAGGCTTTAATAAGTGATAGAGGTACCCATTTTTGCAATCATCAACTCGAAAAAATATTAACAAAATATGGGGTCTATCATCGGGTCTCAACGGCATATCACCCTCAAACAAATGGGCAAGCCGAAGTGACTAATCGAGGTTTAAAACAAATACTTGAAAAAACCGTAGGAATAAATAAAAAAGAATGGGCCGATAAATTAGACGACGCTTTATGGGCTTTTCGAACTGCTTATAAAACCACTATAGGCACAACCCCATATAAACTCGTCTATGGAAAAAGTTGTCACTTGCCAGTAGAAATAGCTCACAAAGCCTACTGGGCAATAAAAAACGTAAACTTAGATTTAGAAAATGCCGGTAAAAATCGATTTTGTCAAATAAATGAATTAGACGAGCTAAGGAATTATGCATATTCTAACTCCGAAATTTATAAGGAAAGAATGAAAAATCTACACGATAAATATATTAAATCCAATGAATTTCGGGTAGGAGATCAAGTTCTATTGTTTAATTCACGACTTCGATTATTTCCTGGTAAGTTAAAATCTAGGTGGTCAGGACCTTTTTCCGTCACCCATGTTTTTCCACACGGTGCAGTAGAAATTAAACTCGAAATGGGACACCATTTAAAGTCAATGGCCAACAGCTGAAACTCTACCGAGGATCCATTGAGGATGAGGAAGAGGAGATCTCACTTCAAACGGTTAACGAATAAACTCATACCCGACATGTTACAGGTAAGTGTACGTTTAAAAACCGGTAAATCTTCTAATCATTTTTCGGAAATAAGGGGCATGCACACGAGCACATACAAAAAAAAAAAAAAATTTAAACTTTGCTCGGCACGGGGCCGTGTCCGCTGGACACGGGGCCGTGTCGAGGCAACTGTCGGGATAAAACCCTCTTTTCCTATCAGTTACACCATTCCACACGCCCCGTTTAGCCGAAAACGCTCTCGTTTGAGGCGATTTTCTGCAGTTTTTCAACGTTACCACCGAATCTAACAACGTCAAGGTATGATTCTATCCTCTTTAGTAGTTAGATTAGTTACTTGCATGTAGTTAAAACATCAAAAATTGGAGAAAAAATCTAGGGTTCTTCATGTTCATCCGGATCGAACTCAAAATTTTTGATGAAATTTGTTAGTAGTAGTTTAGATTAGAGTAGTAGAAAGTAAATAAGCATGTATTGTTGATAGATTTGTCCGATTTCCAACTAAAACCCCAAACCCTTGTTCTTGAACCGAAAAACACGAAATTGAAAGGGTAAACGGTTTGTTTTGGGAAAAATGACACTTAGGGTTTCATTTTCGGGGGAAACCGCTACTATTGGGCTAAAAATTTTCAGGTTTTCGAAACCGGGACGAAAAATGGAATTTTTGGGTTACAGACGCCTGAACACGGGGCCGTGTCCGCTGAACACGGGGCCGTGTCCAGCCCACTGTTTGCAGTTTCACTCTGATTTTCCTTGTTTCGTACTAACTTTTTATGTATTCTTTTCAGATGTCTAAATTCACGAGGTTTAACGCAAGTGAACTGGACGCTAGGGCACGATACGAGGTTCTACAAACAAGACCGGAAGAGTACCCAAGGCGGGCGTGTACCGACTTGCTAACCATGGTGAATCAACTTGACCGCTTCAACAACATTGTGAGGGGTCCACTGCATGTCGCATTGACCACCCGACTACGGTCGGTACATCAATGCACGATGGAGTTCTACAGCACCTTCATTTTCAACTCGAGATGTGAACCGTCTGACCATGAGGCGGTCACATTCCGATGTGGAGGGACCACGTTCACAATCTCCATGGCACAGTTTGGATCTATCATAGGGCTATACAGTGATGAGGAAGCGGGGAATGAAGAGAATACTGGGGGATTACGAGACTTGGATGCAACTGAACGCCAAGCCGCATGGGCTCAAATAGGTGACGGGATCTACAACCCAAGCAGCACCAAAAGCACCAAACTGAGGGACCCACTATACCGCTACATCCACAGGCTCCTCACGTACTCGCTAAACCAACGCCACGACAGTAGTGGCGTTGTTGGGTTAAAAGATTTGGTTGTCCTTCACTGCATCCATAACCAGAAGCCTCTCGATGTTCCGTACCTCTTACTGCGAAACATGCACCTAAATCGCCTTGCTCATGCTCCTACACCAATCTTCTTCGGGGGATGGGTGTACCGTCTTTTCAAGCACTTCACGAATATCCCAAGGTCCTTTGAAAGGAGTCCATGGTCGGGACGGGTCGATTACCACATTTGCCGAGCCATGAACTTGCTTTATGAAGCGGAGGACGGGACGGTGAGCTTTCAAAGGACGCAAGGCTATGCATGGAACCCGCAGGAGGCTCTAGTTCTTCATGCACCACCTCCCCATTTTCAGTACCCACCCCAAGGCGATCCGGGTCAATCCTCCTCTCAAGGAGGCGGTTTTCCTAACTTTCAAAGTTTACATGATCTTTTGCAGGAAACCTTATGTGCACCAGGAACACCTACAACCTCGCCAACAACACATACCACCGGGTTGGAGCTATCGAGCGCAACGTTAACGATATACAAGATGATATCGGTAGCATCCGGGAGTACATGGCGAGGCATGGGGGCGGAGGTGATGGTAGCGATGAAGACATGGAGTAGGAGGCTTGGAGGAACAAGGGGCTGGTTGGTGATGAGCCCACAGGTTTAAGTGCCCTTCTATCTATCAAACAATTCATGGCCTGCGTGCCATTTGTCGAACAATTTACTTTCCCTAACTATTTCTTTTTATCTTTGTTTTATTTTCACTTTATGTTTGGATGATGCTTGACGATGGTAATTTAGGATGGTTTGTGCTTGTTTGGTTGGTATTGAGTGATTAAACAGGTGCAATGCAAGGGTTAGAGTGCTAAACATTAGCATTTGCAGCCCCAGGATGAAGAAACCGGGAGAAAAAACCTATTTTTCAGGCTAACAGACTGTCCACACGGGGACGTGTCCAGCCGACACGCCCCCGTGTTCATCTCCCAGAACTGCTGTTTGGCTACTGACCTGCAATTTTTTGCCAGACACGAGGCCGTGTCCAGCCGACACGCCCCCGTGTTCATCTTCTGTAAGTTTTCGTTACTGGCAGTTCACCACGGGGCCGTGTCCAATGGACACGGGGCCGTGTCCAGACTGCCAGTAACATAAACCTTTGCTTTTTAAACCCACTTTTACACATTCTAATCAACCGAAAATCTTATTTTTGGGACACATTGAGGACAATGTGTAATTTAAGTGTGGGGGGATGCTAATACCTTGAATTTTGCAAGTCCTAATTACAAGCCTTACACAAAACTCTATTGGAACCGCTAATCACCCCAAATTTTTTCAAAAACTTTTCGTTTTTTTTTACTTGTCTTGGTTTAAGTTGGGAAATTCAAGTTCTAAAAAGGTTATATTTTTACAAATTTACAACCGATAGCGTCGTGATAAAAAGAACCAACATAAGAAAATTATGAAACGGCATGACAAATCTAGTTAAAATTTGATTATATATACTTGATCACATAAAAACCCATTCCCACAAAAAGTGAGTTTTGAGCCTTTATTGAGCATACAAATACATATCTTTAAACTAAATGCTCATTTTTCGTTTCTTGTGTGAATAGCCGCTTGGTTTCTTACGACTCTAGAACTTGCCATGACGATACATTCCCGGTCCTTACCAACTTAAACCCGAGTAAGTAAATGATGGAGGCATTAGGACTAACCCCTTTTTATTTCTACACCATTATTTTTCTTTTTTTTTACCATCTACCCAAAATCCCCCTAGTTAACCCCTTTGAGCCTAAACCTTTTCATTTCTTAACCCAAAACAAACACCCTTTTTCCCACCAAAACCCCTTTTTCATTTTAAACCCTTTATTTTAGTAACAAAGCGCGGTTTTTCTTATGACTTCCTTATAAAAAAAAAAAGAGAGAGAAAAATGATGATAATAATGAAGCCAAAAGAAATAAACAAACAAGGTTATCAAAAAGAACTTTGTTTGAAAAAAAAAATTGCTTCATTAAAATAATAAAAAAAAGGTCTTACGAAAACCGACGCTTTTTACGCTTTTCGCCCTTTTACTAACCACTAACCCAACCACCCACCTTTAGCCCAAACCTAACCCTTCACCCAAAAAGTGCTCTCGATATTTACAAAGGTAAAAAGTTAAAAAGGAGGAGGATTGATTGCTTGGCAAGCCTATGGAAGGCGTAAGTTCCATGCCGCTCTCGAGTGATTCACTAAAAATATACACCTTCGGCCGAGTGTTGAGTGATCCCCCGTGAGGTATGTGAACTTGTATATAAATGGAATTTTAATAAGGCATGCTATGCCCAAATAAGTAATTTATCTTATGAAACGTTCAAAATAAATCATAACGAATAGGATTGTAAATAAATAAAAATAAAACTTACAAAGACCTTGGATTCCCGACACTCTAGGACAAGCTAAAAAAAAAAAAAAAAAAAAAAAAAAAAAAAAAAAAAAAAACTTCTCTTCTACCTATTCCATTTGGGAGTGTAAGCCACATTTAAAGAGTTTTGCTTGAGGACAAGCAAAAGTTCAAGTGTGGGGGTATTTGATGTGTGTAAAATACAACATATAAATCACATCAATTAAGGCATAAAACTAACCCTTTTTAAGTACTAATGTTGGAAAAAGAGTGTTTTTGTCTTCCTTTTGTATTTTCAGGATGAAATGAGCTCAAAATCACAAAAGAAGCAAAAAGACAACTAATTCTACCATAAATACAAGAAAATGAACAAAAGTAGACTGCCCGGACCCTCAACGGCACCTCCCAAGGCAAAGTAGAGAAAACAGAGTCTGAACACGCCCCGTGTCCAGCGAACACGGGGGCGTGCCCAGGAAGCAGCAGAAAAGACAAACCAGTAGAAGCTTCCATTGCCCACCACGGGGCCGTGTCCAGCGGGCACGGGGGCGTGGTGAAAGTACAGCAGGCGCATTAATTGTAATTGCGAATTACAATTAATGAAGAGAGAGAATGTCAGACGGGCACGGGGCCGTGTCCAGCGGACACGGGGCCGTGTCCAGCCTTCTGTTCAGCCTATAAATAGAGGAGCTTGGTTCCATTCTCTCTCATCCCTTGGCACACCACCTCTCTCACACTTCATCCACCACCCATCACCACCATAACGCCATCATCCACCACCATCATCCATTGTCCATCATAGAGTGTGTGAGTCGTCTCGGGATCCAAGATTGATCGTAAGAGTTCTTGACAATCAAGGCCATGTTTGCCTAAGTCTCTTACATCACTTGGTGAAGACAAGTGTTTAGTATAATACTTTTTATTTTTAATCTTTTGCACTTTTTATTTGGTTTTGTATTAATGACTTTAATAACTAGTTACTTATGTTGAAGGTGATCTTTCCTTATCGTTTGTCCGTGGTGTCTTGGCATTATTTTACTGTCTATATAAAATAAAAGATTTTCACCATTCATATCTCCACGGTCTATATGGAGGTATGTTGGCTACCTGGTCGGGGGTTAAGGGAACGGTTTGGTAAGGGTCTTGCCCTTGTTCAGCGTTTAGAGGTCCTGCTTGGGACCTGGATCAATTTTAGTAGGATCTCCTTCAATACCTATAGGTATTGGATGGCGGGGATCCAAACTCTTTGACCCCCTCATAAGTTAACTACTATTAATACTATAACCCGGCTATTTAGGACTGTATCCCTGCTGACTAAGACTACTTAGCCGAGGGTAACGTCACCGCCAAAAGCGGGGCCTACCACAATTTGCATTAATAACTTAATTCATTATCTTTCAATAATCCGACCCTTTAGGATTGTATCCTTGCTGACTCAAACTACTGGGTTGAGGGTAACGTCGCCTTCAAAAGAGGGGCCTACTACAATAACTAAGATAATCTCTTAAACAAGTGCAAAAGTGCGAAAATAATCAAAGGTTATACTAATACACATGTCGGATCCAAGTGATTCATCTTGTCTATCTGTTTTTATTTTATTTTTATTTTTCAGCATTTAGTTAGTTTTTATTTTTCTTAGTTTAAAACATTTTTCTCACTTTTTGATTTGATTAGACGTTGAGGATAAACCGGTACTAAAAGCTCTTGTGTCCTTGGACGACCTCGGTATCTTACCAACACTATACTACGTCCACGATGGGTGCACTTGCCCATATGTGTGTTTAGTGTTAGTGAATATCGTGTTTTATAAATTTAAAACTTGGCTAAAAGTGTAAAAAAAGGGGCTTAAATACTCATCAAAAATATATCGCACTACACACGCATCAACTACACAGCATGAGTGAGCTATCCGAGGCGTTTCAGAACCTGAACCTCTATCCTGTCCCAATTGAAGTCTCCCACAACTTCACTGGTTACATTGCTGACATAGAGGAACCTCTGAAATTCCAAGCTCCACCGCTGGAAAAAGCAAAACCTAAAAAGAGGAGAAGATATGTAGGGTGGCGAAAAGTGCGCAGAAGGAAACCTAGGAGACTCCCTAAAATAGAAAATCCTGTGAGTGTAAGCAAAGGAAAAGAAATAGAAACCGGAGAAAGTTCCAAACCAGCAGAAATAGGGATAGACCTAAAACAAAAGGGAATAGAAATCGGAGAAAGCTCCAAACAGCCTGAAGAAATCACATTCCAGGACGAAATAGACCGCCTACTGGATAATTGTGATGTACTAGAGCCTATCAACGATAATCTCTTCTCTTATCCTGCTACAGCCCAATTCCCAATAAACCTAGGACCAGCTATTCCAGACCCACTAGTTCACACCCGACCATTAGGCCAAATGGAGGAATGGTGGACCAATGACTGGCAATTCCAAAATATAGTCAATAGTCCCTATAGTTTTCTCCCACAGTTTGATCCAGAACCTATCCCTAATCCGCCAATGAGCTATGAAAATTTAGCTGAACTATGTCAGTTTGGTGAAGAACTGATAGGCAACGGGAATAGGATCCGGGAAATGGGGGAGCAGATCTCTTGGAAGTACGATGAGAGGGAGCGTCGTTACTGAAACTGCCAGTGAACCAAAAGATAGGAGGGGTTTGGAGAAGTTTGTTTGTATTATAACTAATATAGTAAAACTGATTCTGTAAAATGGGCAATAAAACACTGTAAGATAAAAAGTGTGTATTGAAGCAGGTATAATATATAAAACAAAACAGAAGTCGAGGTATCGACAATTTTGGCTATGCTTGCATGTTATACTGATCTATCTGTTTATCTGTGATTTTGGTATCAATAATTAGACACTAATAATTTTTATTAATACTAATTAGCAGATGGAAAACGCTAATAGGGAACCAGTTAATGAAGTAAATCAGTCTGAGCAAAATCAGGAAGATCAATATATAACTAGACAAGATATTGAGCACTTTATTGCTCAAGGGATAGCCAATGCTATTCCAGAAATTGTGGCTGCTGTTCAGAAACCTGCCGAACCACAATTAATTCCTAGTAAATGTACTCCGGAAGATAACGGCAGTAACAGCATAAATGGAGGCGGCAATCATGACGATCATGATCCGCAACAGGCCCCACCCCCTAAGAAAATGAAAGCTGCAACGCCTGGTTGCACTTACAAAGAATTTCTTGCCTGTAAACCCGCAGAATTTGCAGGTAATGAAGGGGCAACTGCAACACTACGTTGGTTAGAGAAAACCGAAGCAGTAATTGCAATAAGTAAATGTGCTGAAGAAGATCAAGTGATGTATGCGTCAAACTTGTTCAAAGAAGGGGCGCTAGAATGGTGGAACACGGTGCTACAAGCAAAAGGAAGAAGGATGGCCTATGCGATGAATTGGGAAGAATTTAAGAGTCTTGTAGAAAGAAAATTCTGTCCCGAATACGAGAAGGAACAAATGGCAAACAAGTTCCTGAGCCATCGTATGATAAGTGTAGACTGTCGAGGATATACTTCGACATTCTTCGAATATGCGAGAGTGGTACCTTCCCTGGCTTCGCCAGAACCGGTACTTATTTCCCGTTATATTTGGGGATTAATTGGAGAAATCCGTAACATCGTTAAAGCTGCGAGACCACGCACGATTGACGATGCTGTGGAATTAGCTAATACCTTAACCGATGAACTAATCCGCACCAGAGAGGAAGATCGCAAAAAGGAATTGGCTCAGAAGATTACCCAAGGATTTCGCGTGGGTAATAGTAATAATAAGTTCAAAAAGAGGGGAACAGGGCAATCCTCATCACCTCCTTTCTGCAGAAATTGCAAGAAGAAACACTATGGACAATGCAATGTAATTTGCAACTTTTGCAAGGCAAGAGGACACCGGGAAGAAGACTGTAGAAGAAAAACAAGAATTTGTTATAACTGCAGAGAAACGAGATATTTCCAATCTGAATGTCCTAAGTTAGCTAAACCAGCAGACAGTAGAGCTAAAACGACCGAAGGAACTACTAAGAAAAACGCACGAGCATTCCAGCTAACCACTCAAGAAGCCAAACTCATTCCCGACGTGATAGCGGGTACGTTCTTAGTGCATAACGTCTATGCAAAAGTATTATTTGATTCTGGTGCAAACCAAAGTTTCATTAATACTGCATTCTGCCAAGCTCTTAACTTACCTCTAACTACCCTTAGGCAGATCTTTACTGTTGAAATGGCAGATGGAAATTCTGTCAACATAGACAAGGTTTTGCAAGAAGGAAAGATAGAATTGTTAGGTCATAAGTTTTCTGCAAACCTGTTACCTATGAAATTAGCCGGATTCGATGCAGTGTTAGGAATGGATTGGTTAATAGCCAACCATGCTCGAATCCTGTGTGATAAGAATTCCGTAGAAATCCGTACCCCCACAGGAGAAGTAATTCTAATTTCAGGAAATAGACCTCGAAAGCCACTGAAATTCATTTCAGTAATGAAATTGGCTAGTTATTCAAGGAAACAAGAAATGGTGTATATGATTTCTGTAATCATCAACACTAAAAATAAGGAACTTCAGGACATCCCTATAGTTTCAGAATACCCAGATGTTTTTCCAGAAGAATTACCTGGTTTACCACCTGATAGGGAAGTAGAGTTTAGAATTCATTTAATTCCAGGTACTACACCAATAGCTAAGACACCTTATCGATTAGCACCTACTGAAATGCTAGAATTGAAAAGCAGTTAGATGAATTACTAAGCAAAGGATTCATACAACCTAGTTCATCCCCTTGGGGTGCACCAGTGTTGTTTGTGAAAAAGAAAGATGGATCAATAAGGATGTGTATCGATTATAGGGAATTGAATAAAGTTACAATTAAGAACCGATACCCATTACCTAGGATTGATGATCTTTTTGATCAATTGCAAGGAGCTAGGTATTTCTCTAAGATAGACTTAAGATCAGGATATCACCAGCTGAAAGTGCAAGAGGAGGACATACCTAAAACTGCTTTCAGAACTAGGTATGGTCATTATGAGTTTACAGTCATGCCCTTTGGATTAACAAATGCTCCAGCTGCATTTATGGACATGATGAATAGGATCTGTAAACCCTACTTGGATAAATTTGTGATCGTTTTCATTGACGATATACTTATTTATTCCAAAAGTCAGGAGGAACATTGTGAGCACTTGCATACACTCTTAACATTGTTAAGAAAGGAAAAGCTTTATGCCAAATTCTCGAAGTGTGAATTCTGGCTACAAGAAGTGCAATTTTTAGGTCATATGGTGAATCACGAAGGAATTCACGTAGATCCTGCTAAAATAGAAGCAATCACAAATTGGAAGGTTCCGCAAACAGTTATGGAAGTTAGAAGTTTTCTAGGCTTAGCTGGATACTATAGACGATTTATTAAAGATTTCTCTAAAATAGCTGTACCTTTAACTAAACTAACCTGTAAAGCTGTTAAGTTTGAATGGGGATCTAGACAAGAAGAAGCTTTTAGGATTCTAAAACACAAATTAACGAATGCTCCAATTTTAGCTTTACCCGAAGGAACCGAGGATTTTGAAGTATACTGTGATGCTTCAAAATTAGGATATGGATGTGTGTTGATACAACGCAAAAAGGTAATTGCGTATGCCTCTAGGCAATTGAAAAAGCACGAAGAAAATTACACGACTCATGACCTAGAATTAGGAGCCATAATTTTCGCCCTTAAAATTTGGAGACATTATCTGTATGGAAGTAAGTTTACTATCTATACGGACCATAAGAGTTTAAGACACATATTTAGGCAAAAAGAGTTAAACATGAGGCAAAGAAGGTGGATGGAAATCCTAAGTGATTACGACTGTGATATTCAATATCACGAAGGAAAGGCGAACGTAGTAGCAGATGCCTTAAGTCGTAAGTATCATGAAAAGCAAAAGTGAGTCCGTGCTCTTAGGTTAAATCTACAATTAGATTTAATGGAACAATTGAAGAAAATTCAGGAAACGGCAATCAAGGACGATGCCGAAGGAATAAGGTTACCTAAAGGAATTAGAACAAGGAAAAGATGGAATTTGGATATTCCACAAGAAACGAATTTGGGTACCAAAACAAGGAGAATTAAGAAATAAGATTTTAGAAGAATCTCATAAATCAAGGTATACTGTACATCCAGGGAATAATAAGATGTACCAAGATTTAAGAAATAATTTTTGGTGGATAGGAATGAAAAAGGATATAGCCGAATACGTATCTAAGTGTCTAACCTGTTCACATGTTAAAGCCGAACATCAGAAACCTTCAGGACTACTACAACAGTTAGAAATGCATGTATGGAAATGGGAACTCATAACAATGGACTTTGTTACTAAGTTACCCAAAACCAGAAAAGGTAATGATGCTATTTGGGTAATTGTGGATCGATTAACCAAATCAGCTCATTTTCTACCAATGAAGGAAACCTTTAGCATGGAAAGGTTAGCCAAGTTGTATGTAGATGAAGTAGTATCCTTACATGGAGTCCCACTCTCCATTGTATCGGATAGAGATAGTCGTTTCACTTCCCGTTTCTGGACAAGTTTCCAGGAGGCAATGGGAACCCGACTTAATTTAAGTACTGCATATCATCCTCAAACGGGCGGACAAAGTGAAAGGACGATACAAACCCTGGAAGACATGCTCCGAGCATGTGTAATTGACTTTGGTGGTAATTGGGATAGCCATTTACCATTAATTGAATTCTCCTATAACAATAGTTATCATTCGAGCATCGAAGCTGCTCCATTCGAAGCACTGTATGGACGCAAGTGCAGAACTCCCGTTTGCTGGGCAGAAATAGGAGAAAGTCAGTTATCAGGTCCAGAGATTGTACAAGAGACTACAGACAAAATAACTCAAATCAAGGAAAGATTGAAGACAGCTAGAGATCGTCAGAAGAGCTATGCAGACAATCGCCGTAAGCCATTAGAATTTCAAGTCGGAGACAAAGTACTTTTGAAAGTATCTCCTTGGAAAGGAGTAGTACGATTTGGTAAGAAAGGAAAACTGAGTCCAAGATATGTCGGACCATTCCCAGTGATCCAACGAATAGGACCAGTAGCTTATCGTTTACAACTACCAGAAGAGTTAGCTGGAGTACATGATGTGTTTCATGTATCCAATCTCAAGAAATGTCTATCAGACGAATCCCTGGTAGTACCTCTTCAAGATATAGAGGTAAACGAAACGCTGAAGTTCGTAGAGAAACCCTTACAAATAGAAGACTGGAAGATCAAGTTTCTCAAACACAAACGACTAGTACTAGTAAAAGTCAAATGGGAATCCAAGAGAGGACCAGAGTATACTTGGGAACTGGAATCAGAAATGAAGCGAAAGTACCCTCATCTATTTCAGTAAATCTCGAGGACGAGATTTTTCTTAAGGTGAGGAGGATGTAACAACTGCCACTAAAATCAATAATTAGGACGATAATTAGTCAATAAGAAAACCCTAATTGAGACACCCAAGTAATTCTGCACTAACCCTAAAATTTTTAGAATGATCAGAATCAGGATTAGGGCCCCTAAAACTCGAGGGGGGCAAACCCTAGCTGATAATTATCTAAATTAAAACGTTGCACAGTTCTGATTGGTTAAATTCTTGAGTCACCAAGGCTAGTCCCGAGTCTAGACAGCCTATGAATTAGACTGCTTAGCTTACGGACCGTAAGGGGTCAGGCATACGGTCCGTAAGGGAGACCCAAAAATTACTATAAATAGCCGACATTGGCACTTAGCTTCTGTTGTTCAAACGTCGCACAGATTCTGTCTGTACGTCGAGTTATAGCTGTTACACTACAATTAAACACACACACGATCACGAGGTGTTGCCGCAATCAGGGTAATAACTCGATCGCTATTACGATTCAACGTCCGATCGATTATAACTATCCAACGATTGTCCGAGTGCTGCTCAAATTGAGCTTGTACTTTGTTATTCATTGTGATTTCAACTTGAATGTTTGAGTGCTGTTCGAATTCGGACTATGCTCTGTCATTCGTTGTGAATCCATTGGATTATTAAGTATCGCACTTGATAATAGTTGTGAGGGTTTAATCTCGTGAATTGACGTAACTGCTGAATTAGTTACTAATCCCGTTTGTGTGTGCATTGTTATTTAAATTAGGTTAGCAGGCTAATCAGTAAAGCTTATACTCTGCTCGTAAATCTGCAATGTGAGTCATTCTCTTTTTATCAACTGTTTTACAAAACTCCAAGTTATTTTCAAAGTTATAATTACAGGGATTAAGTCTATGTAATCACCAAGTTACAGCCGGTATGTGGGGTTTTGTATACATTACTTGTTTCCCGTCACACTTGGACAAACGGGTGGCCAAGGGGTGATCTGACCACAGTCACAGACACCATTGGACAAATGGGCTAGCCAATGGATGGTCGAGTGACAAATACTGTGGGTAGTTGGTTTGATATCAGAAACATTGTAATTCCCCTTAATACTGTAGATTATAACAAATGTGTCGTTTTCAGCAAAATGAATGATTCACTCAGTATTTCCCCGCTGACAAAACCTTTTTCAAACATGTTTCAGGTGATCTGGTATGAGCAAAGAAAAGTGCCGTGGAGCACTCCCAGCTTAGAAAAGTGGCTCAATGTAAATAAATAAATGAACATGTTTTGAAAATAAAGATTTCCCTGAGAAATCACATTATTGTAAATTTCGGGAATTTATCCCTAAGTTATGAAACGAGCAGTTTAAATTATTGAAAGGTCCTGTTTTTAAAAAAAACTTCTGCTGTCGCTTAAATTAAATACCACGGGATTCCTGTCCCGCGGCTCCTGAAACGGGTCAAACCGGGTTGGGGGCCGTGACACTTAGTTTCAAATTTTACATGTTTTATTGATGTATCTTTACAGCTTTTTTAAGTCTCCAAATTTGCTTCTTTTTGTAGTCGTCGTAACCAGTGGCGGAGCTTGAACGGGCCGGATTCTAAAAGTTCAAATCGGTGGGGGACAGGCTCTTAAAAATCCAATATTTTACACTAGAAAAAACAAATATTCGGTAAAATTAACACTATGCGCGAAAAATCGGCGGGGGCCGGCGGGCCTCCATTATCCTCTGCCCATGGGTGTAACTGTAAGCAATATACACGTTAAAGGTATTTTGATGACCAGTTTCATTTTAGCTAATTATCTACGTTGGACCTGTGTTATGTATAAAGTACGACCTCGTTTATGTACACATACGTTGAAATTGAAACTGATGTATTAAATAACAGGTATAGGTATAATCTACTATATTCGTTGTGTATGTTTTTTTATAAAATTTATATCGGAATACAGATAAAAACAATAAAAAAATACAACCTCATATTTGATTTTGTAGAAATATTATATATTAAATTAAATTAAATTATAAAAATAAAACAAAATCATAGGTGGAAAAAATATCACATCCTAAAACTAAATTGATTTAGTTTATTTTGTAGAAAAAATAAACTAAATTATCACATCCTAAAACTTAGGACCCAAGAGTCAACTATTCATTAGCATCACCCCAAAGTCAACGGTTTGGGTTTTGAATTTTTCATAACATCACCCCCACAATATTCAACGGTTATTTACATATATATACTAGGTTAGTTCCCCGTGTGTTACACGGGTTGAACAATTTAAATTGTATAATAACAGGGTCGGCCCAAGCCCAAGTATTTTGAGGCTTGGGCCTCAGGCCACCAAATGTATAGGGCCTCAAGATTAAAAAAAATTATATACTATATGGGTATGAGCCTTGTTATTAAAAGGTTGTAGCCCAGTTGGCGCGCATGTCATCTATGTACCTTAAGGGGGTGGGTTTGAATCTCCTTTAGGCCGATCGACTGTCGTTTATTCTTTTTGGATAAGAAAAAAAATAAGGTAAGAAGGGCCCCGATTTTGAAACTTGCTTTAGGCCTCTAAAATGGTTGAGCCGACCCTGTATAATAAATATTTCTTGTAAATGCAAATCAAAGACGGAAACACTTATATATATTTGATAAATAATGAAACTAATAATAATAGTAAAAAGATCTCATACATGTGTATACTCATTTAAGTAATCGATACACATTTGATGTTATCCTATATTTTTTGTATTCAATTAACATTTTTCTATTTAGTATTATTTACAATTATTAGAAGATATATATGAAAGAAAAGCGGGAAAACTTAAAAAATATGCGTCTTCAATAAATGACACGTGTCACTATATATTGAGTATAGATGTTACTGAATTTTTGAAGAATAATTTTTAAGTTTGACATATATATTCAAGCTTATAAGTATATAATATAGTCATGAATTTTTAATAAATCCAAAAAAAATTATGTGATTAATGGCAAAGTGTGTTTTAGCCAAATCCTAGAATTTAAAACATAAAAGACCAGGTGCAAAAAAAACGTGAAACCCTTTAAAACTTCAATAAAAGGGTTATAGTTATCAGATAAACATTTTTCTATTTAATATATTATTTACAATTATTAAATATTTTTGTATTTAATATTATCTACAAATTAAAAGATAAATTGTTAGAAGATAAATATGAAAGAAAGGCGGGAAAACCAAAAAATAGACGCCTCCAATGAATGACACGTGTCACACATTGGTTTACTTTATTATATGTATAGATTTGCATCTCACACAACATCAGATTATGTTCATCATCTCTCTGTAACAGAAATATGGGACAGTCTTTTACCAAGCTATTCAGTTTCATGTTCAAGAAGGAGGTTAAAATCATGATGTTTGGTCTCCATTCAGCTGGCAAAACCACAATTTTGTACAACCTTAAATTGGGCAAAATTGTCACCACTGTCCCTACTATCGGTACCTTACATTATCAACAATTCTTCTAGCTTTATTCGATGCAAATTGTTTTAGTAAAATTTTCTATCACTGATATATCTTGTTATATTATGGATTTAAAGTAATTTTGTAGACAAGAATAGTGTGCATTTAAAAGATAATTAACATAGAAAACCGAAAATATTTTTGATTTTTTTTATTGATCAAATCTATTTTCAAGTGAAGAATTAGCTAATACAAGAACCTGTCATTTATAATAAAAACTACAATTTCATTTTTAATATTTTTGTCGAATCAAATGTTTATTTCTATGATTTTTTTGCAGGATTCAATGTTGAAACACTTGAATACAAGAACATCAGCTTCAGTGTGTGGGATTTTGGTGCTCAAACCATGGTATTTCCACCTTTTTGTATGTGGATATTGATATAGATATAGATATAGATCCCTGTGGATTTAGTCGGTGAATGTTTGAAAAAAAAAAACGTTACGATATGTAAATTAATTGCTAACTTCAGTTGTTTTCAGTATAGACTACTACCTATAATGAGCCACTACTGTCAAAATACACAAGGTCTTATATTTGTGGTTGATAGCACTGATCGTGATCGTGTGGATGAAGCCAGAGATGACCTACACATGATGCTTCTTAAGGAGGTAATTTTGTAATTTGTAGCAATTTGCAATGGGAATATGTTTACTATTTAGGCAATGTGATGCATCTGTTGATTGTGTTACAGGTTGCATTAAAAGATGCAGTGTTGCTTGTTTTTGCCAACAAGCAAGATCTTCCAAATGCAATGAATGCTGCTGAGATCACTGACAAACTTGGTCTGCATTCTCTCGGACAACAAAAATGGTAACGTTTTGTCACATGTGCACACACAAACATATGGATGATGAATGGATAACAATGACGATGATGATGTATTGAATAATTGTATGTATTAGGTATGTCCAGAGCGCGTCTGCCACCTCTGGTGAAGGTCTATACGAGGGACTGGATTGGCTTTCTAACAACATTGATAACAAGGTAGATCATTTCATAGATTATCCAAGTCATAACCAGGGGCGGACCTAAGTGTCAGCATGGGCGGGCGGGCGCACCCTTTGAATTAAAAAAAATTAGTGTATTTTTTTAGGCAAAAAACCCGACCGCACCTCTTGAAAATATGCTTGAACCACTCATCCTCACCATCGGCAAATAATTTCTGGGTCTGCCACTGGTCATAATGTACCACCCGAATGATACAAATACAACCATCAAATATAATTGATTGTGTGCCATTTTCTAAAGTATTGTTTGGTTGACCAATTTTCAGGTTTAACATGGATTCTTCCTGCAAATAATACATCTTGTGACAAATGTTGTTATCATTTTATTTGGAATTTGTACATCTTTATTTATGTGTGAAGAAAGTTGGGGGAAACTTTCATCCTTTAGTAACAGTAACAAGATGGTGTTTTTTTTTTTTTTTTATATGTAAAGTCTGAGAAATCTTTATTCTTTAAACTTATTGTGACACTTTAGATAAATTAGTCATTGTACATGAGATACTAAGAATAAAAATGTCCGACCTCAAATATCGCATCTACTCTTCTTGTTTGCTGGTAAAATTAGTATGGCCTGCGTGCCCCAAAAAAAAGGTTTGGGTGCAATAAAACGAAGGTGAAGGGCTTGTTAGTACATTTATTTATATATCCTACATTTATCATGAGGGGGAATAGTGTCAGGCAGCTGCCTAACACCCCCTCATTGGTCGTGACTTTTTATATTCTACTTTCGAACCTTCAATTTCGCTAAGTATCATACATTGTATCTATATACGCCTGAAGTGATCTTTGTTGTGTCAAGAGAAACAAATGATAGGTGTTTTGGACACGCGAAAGTCATGTAGACGCTTGTTTGTGAATCAGTGGCGGATTCAGTGGTGTTTTGGGGGTCCCCAGGAACCTCCTCGGTTTGGAAAAAAAATAGTGGAAATTTTATATGATTTTTAAAAAAATAGTGAGAATTAGTGAAAATCTTTCAAAAGGAACCCGGTGAAAAGAAATCTTTGGATCCGCCACTATGTGAATGTATTTACCGTTGTTAATTGTGACACCCATATATATTGTAAATTATTTATCTAAAAATAACCCATGATTTAGTGGTATGATGTATGCCTCTTACAAAATGGTTGTTTAAATCTTGCAAGTGTAAAGTTAGATTATATTTAGATGTAGAAAATTGTTAATATAAAAATAAAAGCACACGTTGTAGCAGTGAGATTTTAAAAGGATTTAAATATATATGGTTTTAGGGCCAACACAAGAGCCAATATAAAATACATTATAGATATACAGTGGAGAGTTCAAATGAGAAGAAATTATAAATTAAGAATAAAAAGAAGAGTAAACTGCCATTTTGGTCCCTGAGGTTTGGTCAGTTTTGCCACTTTAGTCCAAAACTCAAACTTTTTGCATCTGGGTCCCTGTGGTTTCAGTTTTATTGCCATTTTGGTCCAAAAATCAAATCAGGTCATATTTGTATCATAAAATCCTGCAATTTTGTCATTTTCCTCAGGGGCAAATCAGGTCATATTTGTCTTATAAAATATGTAATTTATTTATAAAAAAGAAATGATCATTTTGCCCCTGCGGAAAAGGACAAAATAACAGGATTTTATAAGACAAATATGACATGATTTCATTTTTGGACCAAAATGGCAATAAAACTGAAACCACAGGGACCTAGATGCAAAAAGTTTGAGTTTTGGACTAAAGTGGCAAAAGTGACCAAACCACAAGGACCAAAATGGCAGTTTACTCTAAAAAGAATAATGGTACAAAGGTAATTTGAATAAATCATTTAATGAGTCTATTCTTTATTTTTTGCTATTCAAATTAATGAACCCTAATCATTCAATGAGTCATCCTATAAAATAGTTTTGCACCTTACACAATAAAAACAATCATGCACATGATCCTACATATTCAACGTTTCCTACACCATAAAAACAATGTTTTGATGTAACGTACATAATGTGGAGGACCCCAACACTTTTAAATAATTTTGCGAATCATAATAAAATATGTGTAGGACACAACACTTTTCAATAATTTGGTCAGTTTTAATAAAATTGATGTAGGGCTAACATATTAATGGTGGTGAAGAAGGAAATTATGGTGACATTAATAAGAGTTGAGTAACTCTTTATAATATTTATTAGTATTCTACATCAAATGTCTTTCCAACCCTTATTAATTAAAGCATTAATTAAAAGTAGATAAAAATTATAGAGTGAATTGCAAGAATTGTCCTTTATCTTTATGCCTCTTTGCAGACGGTGTCCTTTATGTTTAAAATTGACGAGTTTTGTCCTTTATGTTTAAAAATCAAGCACGTTATGTCCTTTAGGCCTAACCTAGTCAATTTTTTCAGTTAAATCAGATTACAAAAGGGTATTTTAGTCACAGTCCTTTACAGTCAAAAATCTGCAAAGATTTTCACCCTCACTCTCATCCCTTCTAGACATTGGAACCACCCAAATCAAACCCATATCTGGGTCTTCAATCACTGATAGAATTATAATTGATTTTTTCTTTTCATCTATCAATTTACTAAATTTGTAACATTCTATGGAATCTTCATCATCGAACAACAATATAGTTACAATAAGAAAAATCAATTTTATATAACAACCTCAAATAAATCAATATAGTTGCATCAATCTTCAATCAAATTTTCAAAAACCAATCATCCCATTAAAATCAATAAAATTTCAAAAACCAATAATCCCCTTAAAATCAATATAGCTGCACCAATCTTCAATCAAAATTCCAGATCTGATAATAACCATTAAACGCACCCACCACTTGTTTCATCTCATTCGTGCCTAGGCGTTTAGGTTACAGGGATTTAGAAAGAGTGCGTGCGTGTTAAGAGATGAAATCACTCACTAAGCACCCAGATACGTAGGGATGTGCTAAATTTAAGAGATCTGCGATGGTTTCATGGGTTTCACATCTGAAGGAGGTTATCATGGGTTGAAGCGTTCCGATCAAAATGGTGAAGGCGGTTCCAGTGTCGGCTGCCGGAGTGGTGCTGGTGAATGGTTTAGATGATGGCCGGAATGGCGGTAGTGAGGCGTTTAAGTCGCCGCCAAAGTGGTGGCCGAATGGAGTTGGAGTTGTGGTGGTGGTGGTGGTGATAGTGGTGGGTTACGAAGGGTTTACAAAGAAAGAAAAAGGAAGTGTGGTGGCGGTGGTGGAAGGAGGCTGTGGTGGTAGCGGCGGTGGTGGAAGGAGGTTGTGGTGGTAGTGGTGGCGGTGGAAGGAGGTTGTGGTGGTAGTGGTGGCGATGGTGGAAGGAGGTTGTGGTGGTGGTGGTGGCGGCGGTTATGGTGGAAACAGGTGGAAGGAGGTTGTGTTGGTGATGAAGGAGGTTGTGGTGGTTGTTGCTTGAATGAAATACAGAGGGAGGGAGATGGAGTACACAGGAGGGAAATGGAGTAGAGAGGGAGAATTGTTTTTTTTTAATCTTTCTTTTAAAGTGTTTTTTTTTTAATAAAATGGTTACTTATATCTAAGAGATAAAATGACAAAATTGCCCTCATGTGCAAGGCACACGACAAGATTTAACGAAAAAAACTAACTGTGTTAGGCCCAAAGGGTAAAACGTGCTTGATTTTTAAACATAAAGGACAAAACTCGTCAATTTTAAACATAAAGGACACCGCCTGCAAACAGGCATAAAGATAAAGGACAATTCTTGCAATTCACTCAAAATTATATCTTGATTCACAACCATTGATCAAAAAAAATGTAGGGCCTAGATTAATTTATTTTTCTTCTTACAAGAAGATTCTTCTCAAATGAACTTCCCCTATAGTTATATACAATAAGCATAACTCTACAAGTTGTGTTCAATCTTCTTTGCTCCCTTTTAATGCATACTCATCACTAGTCATTTTAATGTTATCAAGTCATTTTAGCTAACTAATATTTATTTAAAATCAAAGAGAAATCTATATGAAGTAGGCATGGACGGAGCTTAGTAGAAACCCGGGGGTGCACCCCTCCACTCCCCGAATGTTTAGATTAGAAGTGTAAAATTTCCGATTTTTCGTTCGAAAATTTTAAAATTATAAAGGATCGTCCCCCAATTATTTTACCTAAATATTTATACAATATATAAATTGGGTCCCATGACTTTCCGCCCCTCGGAACTTTTAGTCAAGCTCCGCCCCTGGCAGTGGCGAAGCTTGACCCGTATGACCGGGGGGGGGGTCGAAAACGTATATACCCAAAAATTTCTATACGAAAACTACATATATATAACACTACTGAGCGAAAAGTTCGGGAGGTCGGGCGCCCCTCCCCGCCCCTTCTATACTTCGCCCTGGCCACTGGAGGTAGGAGGTGTTAAGTGCATAGAACTCAGGCTGAGCCGTTGGTAGGGGTTTCGCTAATTGGTTGCTCTATCAATAGGAACTATTGTCATTAGTAGTAACTGATCATCAGTAACACAATCCATCAATAGTAACTTATTGACTATCGGTATGATTGTATAATATCCACATGATCAGCAACTATGAATGGGTACAATTCGTGATATTATACATTGCATTGGGTAATCTCAACCGATTTACTTATGAATGTCTCGATTCATACATGCTTCTGTCTCGCGGGTTATATGACTCAATGAAAGTGGCTTAATATGTATTTTTAATGCATAAAGCCAGCTAAATCGTGTTTGACACCTAGATTGTTCACAAGATCTGTTACCTGGCTAACTATATTTAACATGTCGTAAAAGGAAAAAAAAAAGGTTTTTGGAGCTGGATTGTCAATGAGTAGTTTCTCTATCTCTTGAGATAGAAGAAATGTTTGTCCTCATCCTACCCTCGTCGGACCCTAAAAATAGCTTTTACTATAAGTGACATTTTATTCGGTATGTTTGTTTGTACTTTGGTTTTAATTTACCTATAAAGACAATAAGGATGAGAGGGAATAGTAGATTTTTGTGATTGGTAGAGAAGACCGGCAGCCGCTTGTAATTGGTGAAGAATGGCGGCCCCCAACCGGTGGATGCCATATGACATCCACTAAAATATTTTTTTTTTTGTTTTTTTTCAAATGCAGCATCAATTCATATACATGCGGAAATAAATTGCAAGACAATAATGGAAGTGGTGTGTGGAAAAAATATTAGAAATTGGACAATCTAAACATGCAAGTTGATTTATTTTTTTATTTAGTAAATTAAAATTGCCTAACTAAAACCCTGGACTTTAATAATTTATGTTGCAACCCTTAAACTTTAAAACTTACTATAGAATCCTTAAGATTTAATAATTTTTTTTTCCTTTGGTAGTTTGGTTTATTTTGAGGGTTTATTTACGTTTCAGTGTCATGCCATTGTTTTAGTGTTTTTTTTTACAAAACTAGGGTAGTGTTGTTTTAATTTGTTGACTCGATGTAATTTTTATTCGCACACGCTTATTTGTCCTAAAAAAAATACAATTTTACCCTCAGTTTAAAATTATAGTTTTTCGATCGTTTTACCCTTTTTAGCAAAAGTATGGTAGTGTTTTGTTTTAATTGGTTGACTCGATATAATTTTTTTTAGATAGTTTTATTAGTAGCATGTACAAGTTACCGAAAAATAGAAGTACATATTATGAGAGAGAAATATTCGTCTTAGTGTCCAGCAACGCGAGCGAGGGATTCTTTGGTGGACGATTCGCAACATCCGGGGAGCCCCATCAAGGATCTGAATGAGGAGAACCGGGATTCAGGAAATGTCGTGGAGAAGGAAATCGAAGCCACCATTAGTATCGGTGCTCAGGTGGGTGTTGATTTTGGGCAGAAGCTGGAGCAGGCTAGCAAAATCTTTGGTTCCTCAGGTATTAAT
The DNA here is from genome assembly GCF_002127325.2 of Helianthus annuus. Taxonomy (NCBI): domain Eukaryota; kingdom Viridiplantae; phylum Streptophyta; class Magnoliopsida; order Asterales; family Asteraceae; genus Helianthus; species Helianthus annuus. Next base: position 123,835,175 of record NC_035437.2, read on the forward strand.
GCGGTGGAGTTATGAATTTCTTATCGTTTAATGTTCGCGGGATCGGGGGTATGGAAAAACAAAGATGGGTAAAGAACTTGAAATCTAAACACGGGATCTCTTTTATGGCCATTCAAGAGATGAAAGTTTCCTCTGTGAGTTCGGAGGTGGTTGCGGGGTTCTGGGGTAACAGATCGTTTGGCTTCGAGAGTGTGGATTCTGTTGGGTTATCCAGGGGGTTATTATGCATATGGGATCTGTCAGTGTTTCAGTTGACTAGTGTGGTCAAAAACATGAATTTTCTCCAGATAACAGGTCAGTTGACAGGTAGTGGATTGGTGCTGAGCTTCATCAATGTGTATGCCCCTCAGAGTGTAGTGGCCAAAAAATCTTTGTGGGATGATCTTACTCAGGTGATATCGGCTTGGGACGGTCTGTGTGTAGTGACGGGCGATTTTAATGCAGTTAGGTTTCGGGAGGAGAGAAAGAATTGCTCGTTTAAAACGTCATGTGCTTCCAATTTTAACAGTTTCATTTTTGATGCGGGGCTTATTGAGTACAATATGAGAGGCAATAAATTTACGTTCTCGTCGTCGGACGGAAGGAAGCAAAGTAAATTAGATAGATTCCTAGTTAATTCAGGGTTCTTCAGCTCCTGGCCTGAAGCGAGTGTGGAAGTGGTGTCGTCGTTTCTATCCGATCACTGTCCGATTATTTTGAAGACTGAGTTAGCTAATTTTGGGCCTAAGCCTTTCCGGCTTTTTGATTCTTGGCATGATAAGTTGGGTTTTAGTGAGGTGGTGGCTTCGGCTTTGATGAAGGATCCTGGGGTTCTTGGCCCACCGGATATTCGTCTCATGAAAAAATTGGGCATCCTCAGAGCGGATGTTAAGGCTTGGAGGGATGAGATGCTGAAAAAGAGCTCGGAAGATGTGTCTGCTGCCTTGACGGATCTCGAGGAAATTCAGGAGATCTTGTTGGGCAGGAACCTTACCGAAGAGGAGGAGTGGATCCTTATAGAAAGTAAAAAAGTTTTAAAGGAGGAAGAAGAGCGGAAAAGCAGCGACCTAAGACAAAGATCGAGAATAAAGTGGGTAAAGGACGGAGATGAAAACTCCAAATTCTTCCACGCTATGGTCAATTGCAGGAAAGCTTCCAATTCGATTCACGGGTTAGAGGTTAATGGCTCTTGGGTGTCAAGACTGTCGCTTATCAAAAAGGAGGTTTATAGGTTTTTTAAATCGAAATTCGTGGAGGATTGGGTCAATCGGCCTCGCCTTATTTGCGAAGATATAAGTAAGATCTCGAACGGAGAGTCGTTGATGTTGGATGCTCGGTTCAGCAAGGAAGAAATAAAAACTGCGGTGTTTGAATGTGGTGATGACAAGGCTCCAGGCCCCGACGGTATTAACTTTCGATTCATCAAGCGTTTCTGGAACCTCTTTGAAGATGATTTGGTAAGTATTATGGCTGATTTTCACACTAATAGGGTTATAAGCACGGGGTGTGGCTCTTCTTTTATTGCGTTGATCCCCAAAGTGATCGACCCTATCGGGTTAAATGACTATCGGCCGATCAGTTTGGTGGGTATTGTTAATAAGGTGATTTCGAAGATCTTGGCGAATAGAGTCAAAAGGGTGTTGGATTCGATCATAGCAACGTCTTAGTCCGCCTTCATTGGTGGCCGGTCCATCCTGGACGGTCCTTTTATCATCAACGAAATCCAGAATTGGTCTAAAAAGACTAGGAAAAAGGTCTTTTTTCTCAAGGTCGATTTTGAGAAAGCGTACGACAACATAAACTGGAACTTCGTGTTGGATATGCTAGACCAGATGGGATTCTCTAGTAAGTGGTGCTCATGGATTAAGGGTGTGTTGTCTTCAGCTAGGGCTTCGGTTTTGGTTAATGGTTCCCCGACTTTCGAGTTCAAATGTCACAAAGGTATGCGTCAGGGCGATCCTATCTCTCCTTTCCTCTTTGTCATCGTCATGGAAGCTCTTTCATGCATGGTTAATAAAGCCTGTAGTTTGGGGATTTTCAAGGGAGTTTCTCTCCCGAACGGGGGTCCGATTGTTTCTCATTTATTTTATGCGGACGACGTGATTTTAATGGGAGAATGGAGCATCGAAAACATCGAAAACCTGGTTAGAATTCTCAAATGCTTTCATGTGTGCTCGGGCCTCAGAATTAACTTGAGTAAGTCGAATTTGGTGGGGGTGGGGGTGCAGCCGGTAGAGGTTGAAGAGATGGCGGATTTTATAGGCTGCAAAGTGGATACTTTTCCGTTCAAATTTCTTGGCCTTTGCGTGGGATCAAACATGAATCGGACGCCGAATTGGCAACCGGTGGTTGACGTGTTTGAGAAACGTCTTTCGCTTTGGTAGGCTTCGCTTCTTTCGATTGGAGGTAGAGTCGTTCTTATTCGCTCGGTGCTTGAAAGTCTCCCTTGCTATTATTTTTCCTTGTATCGAGCCCCCGTCAAGGTTATTCATGATCTGGAGGCTCTTATTAGAAAATTCCTTTGGGGAGGAAACTCGGAGGTAAAGAAGGTCCATTGGGTTGCTTGGGAAAGGGTTGCCTCGCCTGTTAGCATGGGTGGTTTAGGTCTTAAGCATCTTAAAGACATTAACACGGCTCTTTTATCAAAATGGGGGTGGAGGTACAAAAATGAGCAAGGTAGTTTGTGGGTTAAGGTTATTAACGCTCTCCATGACGGTAAGTTGGATTGGGATTTTCTCCCCGTTAAAAAGGCTTATGGTGGGGTTTGGAACAACATAGTTTCAATCTTAAAACGCCCGTTGTTCGACAATATTCCGTTGCGGAACTTATGCAAGGGAGTGGTGGGGAAAGAAGACAATATCCTTTTTTGGCTTGATCCGTTGCTTGTTGATGTTCCTTTAAAAGAAAAATTCCCCGCTCTTTTCAAATTGGAGGTTGTGAAAAACTGTAGTGTTTTAGATCGTCTTGGTGGCGAAGGCCTTTGGCTCTGGAGGCACGACCCGGACTCCACCGAAGAGTTGGGTGAATGGTTGTTGCTTAGGACGGCAGTGGCGTCGGTCATTCTTTCGGCTGGATCCGACAGGTGGGAATGGTTGGGTTACGGTTCGAATGGGTTCTCTGTTGCGGCTGTGAAACGCTCTATCGTGTCCAGCCGTGACTTCAGCAATCGATACGTTATGAAGTGGAGTAAATGGGTCCCAAAGAAATGCAACATTTTCGCGTGGCGTGCGGATATGAATAGGATTCCTACCGGTGGAGGCTCTTGAAAAAAGAGGCATGGTTCTGATTGACGATGGGTGTAAATTCTGCAATGAAGGCCTGGATTCGGTGGCCCACATATTTACGGCTTGTCCTCTAGCTTTGGGTGTGTGGGAGAAGATCAGTTTTTGGTGTAGGATCCCGAAGTTTTTTATCTTTTCGTTTAGAGACTTGGTCGAGATTCACAAGATCGGAGTCAGAAGGTCGGTGGAGCGGAAAGTCATACATGATATCGTTCTCTCTGCGTGTTGGGTGCTATGGAAGGCTAGAAATAACTTGAGGTTTAACGACAAAAGAAGTAGCGTTGAAGAAGTGTTTAGTGAAATTATGGTAGTTAGTTTCTGCTGGTTCAAATATAGAGTTAAGAAAGGTAGTTTTGATTGGGGAGATTGGTGTAAATTTGTGAATATGTAAGTCTTGTCTTGTTTGTCCGTCCCGGTTTTCAGATTCGGTTTTTTTAATGAAGTTCACCTTTTAAAAAAAATACAATTTCTAAAATTCGACCCAAAGGATCAAAAATGTAATTTACTCTAAAATATAGATGGAGAAAGAAATTTAATAACTAAATCATCAAATTCTAAAACTTATGGCCCAAGAGTCAACGGTTCATTGGCATCATCAAAGAGTCAACGGTTGATTACACGTGGGTTTTGAAACTTTCAAAGCAACTCCCCTCAATATTCAACGCTTCTTTACATATATCTGTATCTATGTATACATTGCCATTTAATACCAACACTTGTTTTTATTCATTGTTACTGTTTTAACTTGTATTCTAGATAGGAAGATGGGACAGTCTTTTAACAAGCTATTCAGTTTCATGTTGAAGAAGGAGGTTCTGATCGTGATGGTTGGTCTCGATAATGCCGGTAAAACAACAATTTTGTATAAGCTCAAGTTGGTGAAGATTGTCACCACTATCCCTACTGTTGGTATGCCCATTCTTCTACCTCCATTTGATGCAAATTGTTTCGTAAAATTTCATGGCTTTGATATTTCTTGTTATATAACCTTTAATATCTCAACTTTTGACTTCAAGAAACTTATGTAAGAACGATACGTCAACGGACAACAAGTTAAGCTCCAACCCACTTTTAATAATAGTTTTGTGTGTTGATAAGAATCTCACCCATCTAAATGTCAGTTATCTTATTTTTTTTTTAATTGTTTGAAACAAATATTAACCATAATATATATATATGTAAAGTGCTATCATGTTTCAATGAATTCTGTAATTATACTATAGTATAAAGCCAAAAATATTTTCTGATTCTATAAATTGATCAAATCTATTTTGAAGTGAAGAATTAGCTTTGATAAAAGAACTGGTTAAATTTAAAAGAATCTTTAGGTTTGTTTTTTATAGCTTCATTCTTAATATTTTCATCCAATCAATTTTTATTTTTATTTTAATTTTTATAATTGTTAGTTATAATTAATTTTTACAGGATTCGAAATTGAAACTCTTGAATACAAGAACATCAGCTTTCATGTGTGGGATGTTGGTGCTTGTACTATGGTAATTCCACCAATTTGTATGTGGATATTTTCATAACCAAACTATAAAAATAAGTAATATTATGGCAAAGTATCCCTCTTGATTAGTAGGTGAAAGTTTATAAAAAAAAAAGGTTATGATATGTGTATCAAATGCTAATTTTAGTTGTTTTCAGTATCGACCACCATTTGTAAGGGCCCCTGGCATCCAAAACACACAAGCTCTTATCTTTGTGGTTGACAGTACTGATCGTGATCGTGTGGTTGATGCGAGAGATCAACTACACGGGATTATTCTTAAGGAGGTATTTTGAAGCAATTTGCAGCGATAATTTGTTTACTATTTTGGCAATGTGATGGATATTTTAGTTGTGTTGCAGGATGTATTTAAAGATACAATGCTGCTTGTTTTTGCCAACAAGCAAGATCGTCCTGGCGCAATGAATGTTGCTGAGATTACTGACAAGCTTGATCTACATGCTCTCGGACTGCAACACTGGTAACGTCATGTCTTGCCACATGTGCACACATACAAACATTTGAATGATGTATGGATGATTTGTATGTGTCAGGCACGTCCAGAGCGCGTCTGCCACCTCTGGCGAAGGTCTATACGAGGGACTGGATTGGCTTTCCGACAACATTGCTAACAAGGTAAATATTTGATGTATTTTCCATATCATAACATACCACCCATATGGTATAACCATCAAGCCATGTTGAGACTTATATGCGAATGAATGTATATACCATTGTTATGTGCAACACTCATATATTGTAAATAATTTATATGATAAAACAACAACAGTACCTAGTAGATCCCACAAATGGCAAAACGGTTCGTAGAGTCTGGGGAGGGTAAGACGTAGGCAAGCCTTACCTCTATCCGTGTGAAAGAGACTGCTTCTAAAGAGATCTGAACTGGTCATTTACCTTGTGTAATATATTTTTAGAATATGCCTTCATGTGTGCTTATAATAAAATAGTCATGTTGTTTACTAGTCAAGACTTAAAAGTTAAGGTTTGCATAACATCACCCTAATAGTCAATGGTACTCTAGACTTGGGTTTTCAACGGCTCTTTAAAAATACCCTGTTTGCTTGGATTTCTAGGTGGAGACCGTTGGTGGTGATCAACTTCAAACAATCTCCAGTCAGTTTTCTGGCTATCGTATGTTAGATTATGCTCATCTTTCTGTAACAAGTTCGTATATTTTTGATTTGTTGTTAGCATAGTTGTAGAAGGCGCTAGTCGTTCCACGTCTGTCAACTGGGGAGTTGCAAGTACTAGGCTAGGCGGAAAGTATCCGGGAAGTACTCGGATATGTTAAATTACATAGAAATTAGTTATTAGGATATTATATATATGTTAAATATCATAAGTGTACTAATATTTATAACAAAATACATGAATATCAGTATAAATAAAAAAAATACATGTTCAAATCGCAAAGTATTTCAGAAATTGATATTCGTTCCTTGAAAAATAATATTATTATTTAATATGATATACATAGGAATTATGTTTTTTTTAGTCAAACTCGACCAGATTTGACCAGCTAGATCCGCTTCTGGCTGAGGTTCATTGCGCTTGATTGATTTCGAGTAATTAGGTTGGGTTGAAGAAAATCGTCTCGAGCCTTCTAGACCTTGTTTTACAACATTGTTGTCTGGTTATGCCGGTTTTGACTGAAACTCTGAAACAAATTACTAAGTACAGTTTCAAATAACAACAAACCAAACCGCGATCATAACTTTTCTTTCTAAATTTCACTAGTGTTAGTTTATGTTAAATCTTTGAAAATGATAAACTTGTTCATAAATATTATAGCATGCATAAACACATATTCTAAAAAAATTAACAGTAAAGGTAAATGAATGGTTTCGTTTACACACGATCGGTTACATTACATGTACTAAACCATAAGTCAGTTTTGTGTATTCTTTGAGCTACATTATTAATATCTAGTCCAACCTGTACATTTTTGTTATGGTAGATCAAAAGGTGGGGCAGTCTTTTACCAAGTTGTACAGTTTGTTGTTCAAAAAGGAGGCTCGAATCGTGATGGTTGGTCTGGGTGCAGCTGGTAAAACCACAATTTTGTATAAGCTCAAGTTGGGGAAAATTATCACCACCATCCCTACTATTGGTATGCTCCATTAAATTTTATTTCTAAAGCTCGACTTGACTCGTGAGTAGTCTTTCAGACTCGAGCTAAGCTTAGGCTCGTCTAGGATATTATTTATTCATTTTTTATGTACATTAATAATTATTATTATTATTATATATATATTATATATAATAAGAAAGAAATTTGTATTTAACATAATATATATTGTTTGGCTATAGTTATTATATATATAATACTTATTATGTAAATATATATTTAAAGTATATATAAAAAGTGAGACAGATGATAGATTGCTTAGGCTCGCAAGATCCTACTTGAGCTCGATAAATGAAGCTCGGGCTTCGTTTACTAAATGAGCTTAGTTTTAGTTTTGTGCCCGTTTAAGTTCGGCTCGCTTCAAGCTTTTTAGCGAGCCGATATCGAGTAGTTAATGAACGGCTTGGTTTACACCCCTAGTTACATTATACATGAAGTTAAACAAAATTTCTAATAAAATTTCATACTTCTAATTTTTAACCTACAATCCATTTAATTTTTTTGTATATTTTTGTATGTTTTCATACTTTCTACAGGATTCAATATTGACACTCTTGAATACAAGAACATCAGCTTTAATGTGTGGGATATTGGTGCTTATGACATGGTATTTTACCCATTCGTATGTGGATATATTGATCCATTTACTTTCATAACCAAACTATATGATGATGATAACCTAAATGATCCTGTGAATCAAATGCTGATTTTAGTTTTATTCAGATTCATCTACAAATGAGGAGACACTACACCCAAAATGCACAAGGTCTTATCTTTGTGGTTGACAGTGCTGATCGTGATCGTGTGAATGAAGCCCGAAATGAACTACACTTGTTGCTTAAGGAGGTATTTTGTGGGGTTTACAGTAGATATTTATAAGTGTATATTTTCATATCTTGGCATTTTAATTGTGTTACAGGACGAATTAAGAGACGCGTTTTTGCTTGTTTATGCCAACAAGCAAGATCTTCCAGGCGCGATGAATGTTGTTGAGGTTACTGAAAAACTTGATCTGCATTCTCTCGGACTGTATCACTGGTAACATTTCACCACATGCGCATACACACAAACATATATACAGATAGTGGTGGTATATTGATATTGAAGAATTGACTTAATTGTTTGTATCAGGTATATTCAGAGCGCGTCTGCCACCACTGGGGAAGGTCTTTACGAGGGAATGAATTGGCTTTCCAACAACATTGCGAACAAGGTAAATTTATTTGATGGATTATCCAAGTCATAACATTGTTTTGAACAAGCACACGATACACAAATGTTTAATGTTTCCAAAATATAAAACAAACATAACTGAGTCAATTTTCATGATACAAAGAAGTGGTAAGTTTAGACAAAATTGTTGGCATAGTTTGCCCATTTTCTAAAGTATTGTTTGGTTGACGAAATTGCAGGCTTAAAAGAGATTCTTTCTACAAATGCATCTTCACACAGGTATTGTTGCCATATTATCTAGAATTTGTATACCTTTATTTGTGTGCTAAATTTGTTGGGTGAAAACTTCCTCTTTTGTGTGGTAACAACATGAGCATGTGTGTATAGTATTTTGATAATTGTATATGTCAAGTGGTGTTGAGATTTCATTATACTTGTATACGCCTAAGGTGTCCTCTATTTCTGTTAAGAGGAATAAATAGTAGGTGATTGTGGTAATTTGGAGGCGAGTAAGCCATGTAGACACTTAGTTTGTGTTACTAAATTGAAAGGCTCATATGTTACATTTGTGTTTTCAACACATTCAAGAATGTAAACAATCCGAAAGATCTTTTTCATTGATTGAAACCCTATTACAAGACTCAATATATAAACGATACATTTACACTTTGACACCTAAAGAATCACATATGTACAATATAAAAGAATCACATATCTACAATATAAATTAATCTCATACAAAGATGAATATACATTATCTGACATCCCCCTGCAAGCTGAACGGTGGAGGACCGATTGCGAAGCATGTGACGAAAAATATTGAACTAAGAACTCGAAAGACTTTGTGTAAATATGTCAGCAACCTGAAGCTTGGTAGAAACAAATTTAGTAGCCAATTTACTAGCAATGACTAATTCACGCAAGAAGTGATAATCAATACAGGGTCGGCCCAATGGGCTTTATAAACTAGGCAAAAGCCTAAGGCCTCCATAAAACAGGGCCTCCAATTTTTAGAAAAAGTTGTATGTATGTGTATTGGGTTTGGGCTTGAATAAATAAGGCCCCAAAACAACTTGCCCAAGTGACAATAGAGTAATTAAGGAGATTCGGGCAGAAATTATAGGCTATGCGAGGCAACAAGGAAACAGAAAAATCAAAATTTTGAAACGTAGTCATTTGAAAAGTTCGGTGGTTATCAATGGAAACTCATTCGTCATTATCGTTAATCACTCGATGGAATTCTCGAATTTTGGAAAATGATTTGTTATTCTGATTTTGGCTTCTTGTCTTCTTGATAAGCCACTTGTGAGTTGCCACTGACAATGGCTTCCGATTTGGCTTCTTTTTTTCTTGTATTTCTTTTTACAATTTCCAATTGCTATATGAAATATTTATTACTTGTTATAATAACTTTGTGATTTGTTATTACTATTTAAATTGCTATTTCTTGTTAATATTTGAGAAAGTGTAGAAGATTTGCATTAAAGAATACCGATTAGTTAATACTAGGAATGAGCATTTGTTACTAAGTACCGGTACCGAATTTCTCGTACCGAAATTTTTTTGATATCGGTACCCACTTTTTGGAATTTTCGGTATCGGTACTTTCGGTACTAGTACCGAATATTTCAGTACCGGTACCCAGTTTTAAAGAATTTATGTACCGAAATGAACTACACTTGTTGCTTAAGGAGGTATTTTGTGGGGTTTACAGTAGATATTTATAAGTGTATATTTTCATATCTTGGCATTTTAATTGTGTTACAGGACGAATTAAGAGACGCATTTTTGCTTGTTTATGCCAACAAGCAAGATCTTCCTGGCGCGATGAATGTTGCTGAGGTTACTGAAAAACTTGATCTGCATTCTCTCGGACTGTATCACTGGTAACATTTCACCACATGCGCATACACACAAACATATATACAGATAGTGGTGGTATATTGATATTGAAGAATTGACTTAATTGTTTGTATCAGGTATATTCAGAGCGCGTCTGCCACCACTGGGGAAGGTCTTTACAAGGGACTGAATTGGCTTGCCAACAGAGCCGTTCCTACGTTTTCAGATGCCCTAAGCAAACTACAAAGTGGAGGCCCAATTTCATTATTGACTGACATTAGAGGTGCAAAAATTGGGTTTTTCTAATACCCAATTTCGGGAACCAAACCGTGTTTCGGATCGGGTTTTTAGATACCTAGACATTAATACCCTATTTTCTATTATTTACACAATATAAATCCATTTTATTTTTTTAATTTGCTTTGTATTTGATAAAAAAATACTTGAAATAATTACAGTATCACAACTTTATTTAATTAATATATCTCAGTCTTTCGTTTAATGTCACTAGAAGGATGCGCCAAAAGGAAAAAAAAAATATATTGCTTATGAGTCTTTCGTTTAATCTCACCAGAAGGATGCGCCAAAAGAAAAAAAAAATTGCTTATGAGATTCGAGCTAGGGTCTTTACAAGACTAGGACATGACTAATACCACTACACTAGCAAAGTTAATAGATCTATAGATTCAAAACAATTATATATTATATATCATTTTTATATTAAATGGAGGCCCTAAAAGTTTGGAGGCCCTAGGCCCGAGCTTAGGTTTTGATAAACATTGGGCCGGCCCTGCTTGCCAACAACATTGCGAACATGGTAAATTTATTTGATGGATTATCCAAGTCATAACATTGTTTTGAACAAGCACACGATACACAAATGTTTAATGTTTCCAAAATATAAAACAAACATAACTGAGTCAATTTTCATGATACAAAGAAGTGGTAAGTTTAGACATGTTTGTTGGCATAGTTTGCCCATTTTCTAAAGTATTGTTTGGTTGACGAAATTGCAGGCTTAAAAGAGATTCTTTCTACAAATACATCTTCACATAGGTATTGTTGCCATATTATCTAGAATTTGTATAGCTTTATTTGTGTGCTAAATTTGTTGGGTGACAACTTCCCCTTTTGTGTGGTAACAACATGAGCATGTGTGTAGTATTTTGATAATTGTATATGTCAAGCGGGGTTGAGATTTCATTATACTTGTATACGCCTAAGGTGTCCTCTATTTCTGTTAAGAGGAATAAATAGTAGGTGATTGTGGTAATTTGGAGGCGAGTAAGCCATGTAGACACTTGTTTGTGTTACTAAATTGAAAGCTTCATATGTTACATTCAGTGTTTTAAAATTCGGTTTTTATATTGTACCGGATTGGGCTAAAAAACGGTTTAACCGGGTGTATCAGACGGTTCAACCAGGTGTATCGGGCGATACAACCGGTACTACCGGCTGGTTTGAGCCTGTTTTTAAAAAATTGTTACATTAGTGTTTTCAACACATTCAAGAATGTAAAAAGATCTTTTTCACTGATTGAAACCCTATTACAAGACTCGATATATAAACAATAAATTATATGTAACAATATAAAAGAATCACATATGTACAATATAAAAGAATCACATATGTACAATATAAATTAATCTCATACAAAGGGAATATACATTATCTGACATCCCCTTGCAAGCTGAAGGTGGAGGACCGATGCGAAGCATGTTACGAAAAATATTGAACTGAGAACTCGGAAGACTTATTATAAATATGTTAGCCACTTGAAGCTTGGTCAGAACAAATTTAGTAGCCAATTTACCAGCACTGACTAATTCACGCAAAAAGTGATAATCAAGATCTATGTGTTTAGCCCGCTTATGAGAAACATGATTCTCAGTGAGGAAGATAGCACTTTGATTATCACAAAGAATAGTTGGTCTTTCTGGAAGAAGCGCATGAAGTTCTTGTAAAAGGTGAGTTATCAGCATCAAAGTAGCCAAGAAACGACGTGGAAGTGGGATGACTACAATGTAATCCAAAGGCGCGAGTGCCCTTGAGATAGCGTAAAATCCGTTTGACTTCTTGAAAATGATCGGTAGTTGGAGCATATAAAAATTGAGTGACTTGATTGACAACGTAGCCAATATCAGGTCTTGTGATTGTTAAATACTAGAGAGCACCTACTATGGATCTATAAAAGGCAGCATCTGCAAATACTGTACCTGTGGAGACAAAAGAAACATTGGCGCTCAAAAGTCAAAAGTGTTGGAGCAGGTTTAGCATCCAACATCTTTGCACGCGTTAGAATGTCTAAAGTATATTTTGACTGATTCAAGAAAATACCATTTTAAATGTAGGTAACCTCCAATCCTAGAAAGTAGTTGAGTTTCCCAAGATATTTGATGGCAAATTCTTTATTGAGACATGATATGAAGGTTTTAAGAGTTGATTGATCGTTGCCCATGAGAATAAGATCATCAACATATATAAGCAAATACATAATACATGATTTTTGGTTGTAGATGAACAAAGATGGGTCGGCTCGAATGCATAAAAAACCATTGTTGAGAAGAAACAGGCTCAAACGGTGAAACCAAGCCCTAGGAGCTTACTTTAAATCATAAATGGCATTGTTTAATTTACAAACATGAGATGGAAATTGCGGATTAATAAAACCCTTTGGTTGTTCTATAAAAACACTCTTATAGAGATGTCCATGCAAGAAAACATTATTAACATCTAATTGATGAAGATGCCAATTGTGGATAACGCTTAGAGCTAACACGGCACAGACAGAGGTTGCTTTGACAACAGGACTAGGAACTTGACTAAAACCATGAGCAACAAAGTGAGCTTTATGACGCTCAATAGATCCATCAGAGTGAAATTTGGGTTGAAAAATCCACTTAGAACCCACAACATTTGCATTGGTTGGGCGAGGAATGAGAGACCAAGTATTATTTTTATGTAAAGCACGAAATTCTTCTTCCACGGCATGTACCCATTTGATGTCTTTGGAAGCACTATGAAAGGTGGTAGGATCACTTACGACAAACAAAGCATGATGGAGAGGAAGAGTGTTCGTGTTAGCTAAATCCACACGATACCGAGGTTTAAAGATACCCGCCTTGGCGCAGATTATCATAGGATGAGAAGGGAGAGGTGGAATAGGTATAGGTGAGTAAATGGCTTAGTTACTTAGAACCGGATAGTTGGGTGTGTCTATAGCCTGGTTATTTGGGGACATGGGGCTACCCGAGGGACCAATAGATTTTTAACACTACACCCTCGTTACTAGTTTAAACTGTGACAATTTTTTCATAAGAACCATAATCAATTGTTTTTCAAAAGTAATAAGATGATTCTGAACCTAATTGGTTATCTCTTTATCGTTGTTTTCTAAACTTAATTAAATAGGTTGTTTAGTGTTTCCTAATTCTTAAAAGTTACTTAGGTTAGATATTACGAAAGAAATAGGTTAATAGATCTTAGTGTCCACAATTGATACTTGGGTACTTACCTAGGCTATAGTATATACTGATAGGTACGCTTGCCTAGAATGTATGTAGTTAGTATTAGTGTTTTTATCCTTAAAACTCGGTTGTGTTTGTAATAATATTGTAAAATCAACCTCTAAACATTTGAGAGGTATTATCTCTATTAAATAATAAGAGGATACAACATAATCTCCTATAATTAAGGAGAGGAAAAGGAAATACAATATTTACAATATTAATCACGATATACAAAATCACATCATCTAATACCCCCCTTCAATCGAAATGGTGGCGGACCAAGACGAAGCATAGCCCGAAAAGTTTCAAACAGAGCACGCGGAAGACTTTTGGTGAAGATGTCAGCCACCTGAAGATTGGTTGGTACAAATTTTGTGTATAGCTTGCCAGAGTTAACTAGTTCTCGGATGAAATGGTAATCCAAATCAATGTGTTTAGCCCGCTTATGAGAGACCGGATTTTGAGTCATGAAGAGTGCACTTTTGTTATCACACAGAAGAGTGGGCCGATCAGGTGGTAATGCATGCAATTCACGTAAGAAGTGGGTTATCCATACAAGTTCAGCAGCAGTGTTGGCCATGGCCCGATATTCGGACTCGCAGCTGGACCGAGAAACCGTTGGTTGCTTTTTAGCACTCCAAGACACAAGATTCCCACCAAGGAAAATGGAATATCCATACGTAGATCGTCGGGTGTCAAGACAACGAGCCCAATCAGCATCCGAATAGCCCACAATAGAAGATGTAGTCGGCCGACTATAAGTGAGACCAAATGAAATGGTACCCTTGACGTACCGAAGAAGTCATTTAACGACTCGAAAATGCTCAACAGTGGGAGCATGAATAAATTGAGAAAGTTGATTGACAGCATAAGATAAATCCGGTCGAGTAATTGTCAAATATTGCAAAGCGCCAACTAACGAGCGGTAGAGAGTAGGATCCGAGTATGATAAACCGTCAGTGGTAAAGGATTCATGAGGAGCGAGAGGTGTACTGACCGGTTTCGAATCATAGAGTTCAGCTCGAATTAGAATGTCTTTAGCGTACTTTGCCTGGGTAAGAAAGAGACCCGAATCAGTGTATGTAACTTCAAGACCCAAAAAATAACTTAAATTTCCAAGATCTTTGATGGCAAACTCATCATGAAGACGGGCAATAAAAGTAGCGATGGCCGAAGAATCATTGCCCGTAAGGATCAAGTCATCGACATAGACTAAGAGATACATGATGCACGATTCTTTGCGAAGCACAAATAAAGATATGTCAGCACGACTGTACACAAACCCATAAGAAATTAAAAACGTGTTGAGGCGTTGGAACCAAGCACGACGAGCCTGCTTTAGACCATAAAGGGCTTTGGATAATTTGCAAACATGATTGGGAAATTGGGGATTAAAAAACCCAGGAGGTTGCTCCATAAATATTGTTTCATCCAAGGTTCCATTTAAAAATGCATTCTTTACATCGAGTTGGTGCAAACGCCAGTTGTGCAAAACCGCAAGAGATAAGACAATCCGAACGGTGGAGGCTTTAACCACGGGGCTAAAGGTATGAGAATAATCCTAACCTGGAACCTGGGTGAAACCTTGAGCCACCAAGCGTGCCTTATAGCGCTCAACAGTCTCATCTGAGTGATATTTAATGCGGTAAACCCACTTAGAACCAACGATATTGGTGGAAGACGGGCGCAGTACAATAGAACAAGTTTGATTTTGCTTTAAGGCCATAATTTCATCAACCATAGCGGCCATCCACCGAGGATCCTTAGAGGCAGATTTAAAACCACGCGGTTCAGTTTCAGACAATAGTGCGATGTGAAAATGCCAGCTTTGGCACGCGTCACCATCGGATGCAAATTAGAAACCGGGGTATTTGACACCGTAGAAGTGGAAACGTCCGGTGGAGTGGTGTCCGCTACGGGTGAGACAACTTCAGGTGGAGTCGGAGCAGCCACAGTGGAGGGCGAGGGAGTGGAGTGTAAGGTGTTAAACTCCTGTAGTGGAGACTCGACTGAAGGAGAAACAACCGTAAGAGATGGGCTGGAAATTGGGACAGAAATAATTGGCGAGCAAATGGGACAAGCAGTTGGGCCGAGAGGTGTAGTTGGGTTGGATGGGACGGGTTTGGGTTGTTGGGCAGAAGAGATAATTGGAGGTGAAATGTCTTCAAGAAAGGTGGTGAGTTCTAATTGTTGAACATCAATAGAAGTAGAGGACCCTTTAAAAGGAAGAAGAGATTCATTGAATCTGGCGTGACGCGTAATGAAAATCCGAGATGTGCTCGGATCCAAGCACCTATATCCCTTATATTGCGAACTATACCCGATGAAGACACATGGAAGACTTCGAGGTTCAAGTTTATGTTTAGCGTAGTCACGTAAATAAGGGAACACTTGACAACCGAAAACCCGAAAGTTGGAGTATAGAGGAGCTTGTTTGAAGAGAAGTTCAAACGGAGACTTGTTGTCTAAGAGAGGAGTCGGCACCCGATTGATAATAAATGTAGCCGAAGAGAAGGCATCCTCCCAGTAACAAGCTGGGATATGGGCATTAAATAACATTGCCAGGCCCGTTTCAACAATATGTCGATGCTTCCGTTCCGCACGGCCATTTTGTTGAGGCGTGTATGGACACGAATAGCGATGAAAAGTCCCGTTATCTTCAAAAATCGTACGAACCGTGTGATTTATAAACTCAGTGCCACCATCACTTTGAAAAACCTTAATTTTTCGAGAACACTGTGTTTGAACAAGCTTAATGAAAGGGGGTAGAACCGAATATAAACCTGTTTTGTTTTAAGTGGATAAAACCACGTAAAGCGTGAATAATCATCTATAAAAATAACGTAATAACGATATCCATTTCTAGATGTAACTGGTTCGGGTCCCCACAAATCACAATGTATTAAATCTAAGGGATTAGAAGCACGTTTGATATTAGAATTAAAAGGTAATCTTTGCCCCTTGGCAAGTTGACAAGAAGCACAAAGTGTAGGTTTTGGCAATAAAGAAGTAACAGATAAAACACCACATTTGTTCAAAGATGAAATAACATCAAACGAAACATGGCCTAGACGTGCATACCACAATTCATAAGAGGCCTTATTAAGTACTTCAGCAACAAAAACTCTCGGTTCATTCTTGAGCACGTAAAGTCCATCCTCACAAACGCCTCTAGCGAGAACCTGCTTGGTTGTCCGATCCTGAATATGGAAAAAAATTTTTTTGAGAATAACACATCAACAGGATGATCAGCGGTTAGCTTGCTAATGGATAATAATTTCTTTGTGAGACATGGAATAACAAGCACATCGCGTAGAGAGACATGATCAGTAATAGCAGATGAACCTGTATGAGTAATGGGAAGTTTCATACCATTTCCAAAAATCACCTAATGATTATGTCACACCCCGATTTCCACGTGTCTCACCGGTGGGCCCGGTGGGGGGTTACCGTGACGATGTTGGCAACAATATAGTCAAACCACACAATTATATAATGCACAGCGGAAGCATAATTTAAATATATAATTTCAACCTCTGATTGTAATATCAAAATGTATTACAGAAGTTGAATATCCACAGTGGATCGTAAATACAGATAAAGTATTGTTCCATTAGATACTGCAATCAAGCTTGCGAGGCTTATCCCGACGCTAGGGAGCTAATACCAGCCAATTACGTTTAGGTACCTGCACTTAATCTTTTTGGGGAAAATACGTCAGTTTACACTGGTAAATACATTCAACTGACACATTTGAAAATGTTTATTAAAATTGATTTGAATGCACAAGGCACAAACTCTTTTATAACTTGGGAAAATTCATAATGATCTTGTGAACGTTTTACATGTTCTTTTATGCGTTCAGTAGCCCGGGTCGTGCCGGGTTAAAGATTTATAGACACACCACGTTTGCGTAAAACCGTAGTACAGAAACCAACGGCTACGTCTTTTAGTTTTAATGTCGACACTTTATACCGGGTGTACGCCTACACCGGGATGTCGATGGTCGTGGCCATTTCGTAAAATGATGCCGAGGATATCCGGGACAACGGTCATTAAACCCCCCAAAGGCTTATAAGCAACAAAACTATTTAAATGAGCCGATCATATTTAATCAATTAACCACCTAAGCGATGGAATTATATAATGCTCAATCAAGCGGTATTAATATACCGTAACCCAAGCCCATATAGGGGAAATAAGTCAAAAGTATTTACCTTTGCAAGTATTAATCCTTAATTTAGATCAAGTCACCGATAGCTTTTACTGGGGCTCCTAATCTGGAACGAAGGTTTTAATTAACCTCTTAGAATCCTAACGGTCCTTGTATTAGCCGTAGCTTAAACCGGTTGATTCCGATATATATAGATATGGTTAATTCGCACGAAGAGGCGAAAACCGAGAATGGAGTATGATTTGGACCCAACAAGTTCAGAGACTTGTTTTATATGGGTTTATAGTTCATACTCTGGATTTTGGGGTTCAAATAATATAATTTGACCCATATCGGCTATTGCACGAAAACTAGTTCCACGAGCCGTACCGTGTGCGCAAATAGGCGAAACGGTTAACCATAAGAGTCGTACACTTATTTCCTAAGTCAATATGCCTTAAAAGTATTTTGGTATCAGTAGGATACCTTCCGTAATGCCCGTAACGGGTTTAAGTTTATATTATGCCCCGTAGGGGCTTTTCGGTCATTTTAAAGACTTTAAAAGGGATTTTCGAGTTCTACAAAAAATCTGAGTTTCCCGAACAGCTTATAAAGCTTAAAATACTTTATTTATTATTTAAAACCAGTAGCAACTGGAATCGGGTCAAAAGACCTTGTAGAACTCCCGTTTTGGTCAAAAAGGGCATATTCGGTATTTACCGAACCGTAGCCATAACCGCAGGTTATGAGCAAGGTAAAAATTATTAAAAATCTTTAAAATTCCCAAAATATTATTTTACCACAGTGGGTAAAAGTTTTGGTGCCGAAAACTTGGGTTAGATGAGCGTTATGCTAATTGCGCCGTTAATTACAAAACTTTCTTAAAAGTGCGCCTTTTAGCATAACTCTCATTCTAGGGCTCGGATTGACGTGAAACTTCAGGGACTTGCTTATAATTTAATAAGCAAGGTTTTGGTCCGTTCACGTGTCCGAAATACTCGTTTTAATTTTAAAAGGCCGTTACGGTCAACTTTTAGGCGAATGACGGAATTGCGCTAAAGACTCGGATAACTCATGAACCGACCACAGAGGCTTATACCAACATGTGACCTGGTCCTAAGAGAGTCCTAGGGTATATTTATACCTCACTAAAACGGGTCAGAACTGAAGTCAAAGCAAAAGTCAAACTTTTGCGACATTCGGCTCCGAACCGGTTCTATATAGTAAATGATCGATTCAAACGAGCGCAAACAGGTTTATATACTTATTATCATGTTTTATGATTGTCAAAACAGGTTCCATAACATATATATTACAGATTATGCATAAATTGCTAAAATAGCTTTCTGTTGACTTTTTAACCGCACGTTTGACTCGACATTTGACATAGTTAGAGTGGTGATCAGGGGGAACCATTTTAGAGGTTTAATACCCACATAAATACCAACTCATAACCACTTTTGATTCGTCATAAGACTGAACCATTTGCAAGATATTGTAATGACAACCGTTAGTTACGACGGTTGCGTTTATGAGCTATAACTATGGAAAAGTGAAACCAAAATGGTTATCAACGACTTACAGAAGTTGCTTCTTGATTATAGAACAGAAGAGAAGGCTTGGGAGCACTTAGAATGATCAGTAGTTGTGTGTTTTGATTGTGTGAATGGTTATGCACACAAAGGTGCTATTTATAGCCAAAAACAAGCTCCTATGATCATTACAACTACCACAACAGGTCAGGGGTGATGGGTAGATGTCCCCTAAGTGTTATGGGTCGAGCATAGGGTGCCCATGCCCATTTGTTGGTTGTTTGATCATTCAAAAGCTCCAAAAGCCAAGTAGTTACTATAATTCTGCATCTGGGCGTCGTACGCGACCCGCATGGACATTCCATGCAGCTTTTACGCGGGTCGCCTGGGATCAGAAGATCAGGCGCGTAGTTGAGGAGGCTCGCGGCCCGCCTCGACTTATGTCTAAACCTTACGCGGGTCGCGTGAGGTTATATTTTCTGAATTTTTCAAATCTTTTATAATGATTACAGAATCGGGCCATTAATAACGAAATCTTTCGTAATGATTCACCTGACCTTTCGGTTCTGAAGGGGTAACCTTGCGGTTTGGCCCTCGGTTATTTACCGATAGGGGCCTCGTGTTAATTACCCGCATTATTAAGTCCCCGGTTTATTTGTTAATTATAGTGGAAAGCCTTAACTTTCACTGTTGACGCTTTTAACCCTTCTCCTACGAATTCGATCGTAACTTTCTCGTTTCATATCGAAACTTCGCGAAATTCATATATATTATTTTTGTGAGGGTATAATACCGTTACAAAGTCTTGGGAACGTTAAAGGGTCACTCAGAGGTATTATTAAACATGTTGACACAGTTAACCCCTGTAGTTTGTAATCTCTCACTTTCTTCCGCGTTTTATTTTTGTACGATCTGTAATTTATTCGATTGAAGGTTTAAGCATTATTTAGGGATACTATACAGTATATTTACCCTTGTTGACATTTATAACCCTCGAATTTACATACTTTCAAGGTTTGTCAAAATTAGTCCTTTATTTATTATAGATGCCACGTGTAAACAAATGACACGTGTTAACACATCATTGGACACAAAAATTCGAGGTGTTACATCCTCACCCCCTTAAAATAAATCTCGACCCGAGATTTACTCAAATAAATAAGGGTATTTTTCTTTCATTGTAGCTTCGACTTCCCACGTATATTCAGGACCTCTACGAGCATCCCATTTGACTTTAACAATCGGTACGTGCTTTCTGCGAAGCTTCTTTACCTGTCGATCCTCAATCGACAAAGGTTTTTCTATGAACTTTAAGCTCTCATCTATATGCACATCTGTGTGTGGAATCACCAACGATTCGTCGGCGAAGCACTTCTTGAGATTGCAGATGTGGAACACATTGTGAATTCCATTGAGCTCTTCAGGCAAGTTTAGTTTATAGGCAACTGATCCGACTCGTTCAATGACCTCAAAAGGTCCTATGTATCTCGGACTCAGCTTGCCCTTCTTGCCGAAACGCATCACCCCCTTCCAGGGTGACACCTTAAGTAATACCTTTTCACCCACTTCGAAGTGGAAATCCTTACGCTTTGGATCAGCGTAGCTCTTCTGCCTATCGCGGGCAGCCTTGAGACGTTCCCGTATCTGGACAATCTTGTCCGTTGTTTGGAAAACAATCTCTGGTCCCGATAATTGGACCTCTCCTACTTCCGCCCAACAAACAGGCGATCTGCATTTCCTACCATATAATGCCTCAAAAGGCGCAGCCTTTATGCTGGTGTGGTAGCTATTATTGTAGGAGAATTCGATCAGGGGTAGGTTTTTATCCCAGTTACCACCTAGATCGATCGCGCATGCACGAAGCATGTCTTCTAGCGTTTGGATAGTACGCTCACTTTGGCCGTCCGTCTGGGGATGGTAAGCCGTACTAAAGTTTAGTCGCGTGCCCAAAGATTGCTGGAAACTTTTCCAGAAGTGAGATGTGTATCTAGTATCCCTGTCGGAGATAATAGACACAGGTATGCCGTGTAAGGCTACAATCTTATCAACATAAAGTTGGGCTAACATATCGGAGCTATATGTCTCCTTGATGGGTAGGAAGTGAGCTGATTTAGTCAGCCTATCGACTATGACCCATATTGTATCGTTTCCTTTCCTGGTTTTGGGTAACTTGGTTATAAAGTCCATAGTTACGCATTCCCACTTCCACTCGGGAAGCTCAGGCTGTTGTAGCAAGCCAGACGGCTTTTGGTGCTCGGCTTTGACTTGAGCACAAGTCAAGCACTTTGCTACATGGGCGGCAACAGACTTTTTCAAGCCTATCCACCAATAATTTGCCTTTAAGTCTTGGTACATTTTATCAGCACCAGGATGGACTGAGTATTTGGAACTATGGGCTTCCTGGAGAACAACATCTCGTAATCCTCCATAAATCGGAACCCATATACGTCCATTCAGTCTAAGGATTCCATCCTTGCTAAGAGTCAACTGCTCTGCAGTTACTCCCAGCTTTTCATTAGGATAATTAGCTTCCAACACAGCCTCTCGCTGTGCAGCAAAAATCCTTTCAATCAAATTATTTTTAACTTCAATGCTCTTGGCATTGATTCGAATGGGTTTTACCCTTTCTTTCCTGCTCAATGCATCGGCGACCACATTCGCCTTGCCGGGATGGTACCTGATTTCACAGTCATAATCATTCAGGGTTTCCATCCAACGGCGCTGCCTCATGTTCAACTCCTTCTGGTTGAACAGGTGCTGAAGGCTTTTGTGATCTGAATAAATCACAAATTTAATACCGTAAAGGTAGTGCCTCCACAACTTAAGTGCAAATACAACGGCACCCAACTCAAAATCATGGGTGGTGTAATTCTTTTCATGCACCTTTAATTGCCTTGAAGCATAGGCAATCACTTTGCCCTTCTGCATAAGCACACACCCCATGCCTGTATGTGATGCATCGCAGTAAACTACGAATTCATCTGTACCTTCCGGTAATGTCAACACAGGTGCGTTGCTTAGCTTCTGCTTCAGTATTTCAAAGGACTCTTGCTGCTTCGGGCCCCAAATGTACTTTTCTTTCTTCTTGGTCAAGGAAGTCAAGGGCGCAGCAATCCTCGAAAAATTTTCAATAAATCTCCGGTAGTATCCTGCTAAACCCAGGAAACTACGTATTTCGGTAGGCGTCTTTGGCTCTTGCCAGTTCATGACTGCCTCTACCTTAGCGGGATCCACTTGGATACCACGCTCACTCACAACGTGTCCTAAAAACTGGACCTCTCGTAGCCAGAACTCACATTTTGAGAATTTGGCGTAGAGTTTCTCACGCTGTAGTAATTCGAGAATGCAACGGAGATGCTTCTCGTGGTCAGCTTGATTCTTGGAATAGATAAGGATATCGTCGATGAAGACTATGACGAATTTATCTAAATACGGCTTGCACACGCGATTCATGAGGTCCATGAACGCAGCCGGTGCATTTGTGAGCCCAAAAGGCATCACTAGGAACTCGTAATGACCATAGCGAGTCCTAAATGCAGTCTTGTGTACATCTTCATCTCTGACCCTTAGTTGATGATAACCCGACCTTAAGTCGATTTTGGAGAAGTAGCTTGCTCCTTGCAGCTGATCGAATAGATCATCGATCCTTGGTAAAGGATATCTATTCTTTATGGTGACTTTGTTCAGCTCACGGTAATCAATGCACAACCGCATTGATCCGTCCTTCTTCTTTACAAACAGGACAGGAGCTCCCCAGGGAGATGAACTAGGTCTGATAAAACCTTTCGCCAGCAGTTCATCCAACTGGGTCCTTAGTTCCTTCATTTCCGTTGGCGCTAATCTGTAAGGTGCTCTTGCTATCGGAGCTGCTCCAGGAATGATGTCAATTCTGAACTCCACTTGTCTATCTGGTGGCAAACCAGGTAGTTCTTCAGGAAAAACCTCGGGGTATTCAGAAATAACAAGAAGATCCTCGATCTTCGGCTTTGGTTCTTCTATTATTACTTGAGCCATGTAAATTACACAGCCTCTGTTTAAACACCTAGAAGCTTTCAGCATAGATACGTCTTCGGGCAACCCGTACTGCGTATCCCCTCGAATGGTAAGAGATTCACCATTCGGAGTCTTTAAAACTATTTGCCTCTTGCCGCAAATGATTTGGGCCTGGTTATGGGATAACCAGTCCATGCCTAGCACGATGTCAAAACCCGCAAGTTTGAAAGGAAGTAGAGATAAAGGAAAAGAATGGTTCCTAATGGATATTTCACATCCTTCTAGAACGGTAGAGACGGTTTCTATTGTGCCGTCTGCTAACTCTACTTCGTATTTCACGTCAAGGGTTTTGATTGGCATATTTAGTAGTTGGCAAAATTTCTGGTCTACAAAGGACTTGTCAGCGCCAGAATCGAACAGTACTCTTGCAAATATATTATTTACGAGAAAGGTACCTGTAAGCACATTGTCGTCCTTGACCGCTTCCTTTGCATCCAGGCGAAAAACTCTCGCATTTGTCTTTTTAGTTTCTTCCGCCTTCTTGGCATACTTCGGGCAATTACTCTTTATGTGCCCCTTTTCATTACAATTAAAGCAGGTTGCGTCCTTTATCTTTTTGCACTCCACTGTCTTGTGATCCTTGGACTTGCATAGTCCACAAGGTGGAGTCCTTTGTTGCGACTGTGAACCAGACGCAAACCTACACTTCCCGGAGTGAGGTTTCTTGCAGACCTTGCAGTGAGGTCTTCCATCAGCTTGCCCCTCCTTCTTTGCCTCCGACCCTCTCTTGCCTTCACCGTTTCCACGGTGCTTTTTCCCCGACTTTCGTGAGGTATCATCCTCACGCTTTCGCTTTTCAGCCTCCTTGCTCCTTTGTGCCCTCAGACGGACAGCATCAAGTGTAAGAGACAAGGAGAGGTCAGTAACTGACCTGAAGGTCGTTGGCCTAGAGGCCTTTACGCTGGCCTTGATCGCCGGCTCTAAGCCCCCAATGAAACGGGCAATCCTTCTAGGTTCTGGTGTCACAAGATATGGCACCAGGCGTGACATAGTGTTAAAACTTGTCAGATATGCCTGACAATCCAGGTTTGTCATCACTAGTGAGACAAAATCAGCCTCAATCTTCTCAACCTCGTGCTGAGGGCAGTAGTTTTCTTTTATGAGGGTAATAAACTCCCCCCATGACATTTTGTACAAGGCAGACTTACCTGAAGCCTGCACCAGAGCTCTCCACCATGCCAGGGCCTCGCCCTTGAATGTCTGGGACACAAACTTAACCACGTCCCTCTCAGCGCACCCGCTGATGTCCACAATCGTGTCCATTTCGTCCAGCCAGGTGATACAATCAACCGCACCCTTCTCCCCTGTAAATTCACGGGGCTTGCATGATACAAAATATTTGTAGGTGCAACCCTTAGCACTGGACGCATCAGTATATTCTCTATCGCGGTGAACGCTGTGCTCAGTAGACGAATGCTTGTCGTCATCTTTCTTGGGTTCAGAGGGTGGTTTGGAGTGTGTCTTTGGTTTAGAGGGTGGTTTTGACACAGATCTGCCTTGAGACTCAGTATTTTGACGATCAATAGCTGCCTGGACAGCATTGTTGATCAGAGCCTTTAGCTGTGCGCCTGTCAAATGCACTGACGCATTGTCATAGTCATCTTCGTTTGTGTGGCTGTTCTCTCCATTGGGATCCGCCATTGTAACTTGAATCTGTTACAGAAGATAACAAAATTTTAATTTAGGAGATTATTATATGTTTGTCTTTTATGACAATTTGTCAACCATGGTACAGGGACCATATTTGGTTAACTCATTAATTCATTATATATTAGGATTTGAATATCTCCTATTTCAACTATATAAATAGTATTGGCGGCATAAAGCCTAATCATGATGATGTTTTATAATATTAGCCGAGATTTCATAGAATCACAGGCATAAAGAATTGAACCGTAGTTCTTTTATCTCTTTCTGACAGGGAGTCATAGACCACCACTGTCTTTTGTCGTTATAAGACAATTATTATGGCCCATAGGCACTACACCTCTAATGGATGTCTTAATATGGTTGGCCCGTAGGCACTACATCACTAATGGATGTTTTAATATTATTGGCCCGTAGGCACTACATCACTAATGGATGTTTTAATAATACTGGCCCGTAGGCACTGCATCACTAATGGATGTTTTTATAATATTGGCCCGTAGGCACTGCATCACTAATGGATGTCTTTATAATACTGGCCCGTAGGCATTGCATCGCTAAATGGATGTCTTTATAATACTGGCCCGTAGGCATTGCATCACTAAATGGATGTCTTTGTAGTACTGGCCCGTAGGCATTGCATCACTAAATGGATGTCTTTATAATATTGATCACCTTCATTGGTGATTTAACCCACGATCTATATATCATTTAGTTGGGTTTTGAAATCCTCAAAGGATTATTGTATAAGAATGACGTGCGTGATTATAACGAATCACATCTGCCATGAATGTTAACATGCGTACAGAGGTTAACAGGGAATCAGAATCTTTTCAGCTAGGTCGTACCATCTTGACTGATCTTAAAAGACCCCAAGCTAGGTTTCACCTTTTAAGATTCTTTATTTAGGCAGGTCAATATAAAAGGAATGGTTTTGATTTATTTTTATATATATTAAAACAAAACTCATAACATACATTCCAAAATCTCAAATACAATTACATATTGCCCTAAACGGGTCTTTCAAATAATACATACCTCCATAGAGGTTTTAAAATAAGTGACAAGTCCACGCAGGGACTAATATAAGATAAGTGTCCATGCAAGGACTAAAGATAAGTCCACGTAGGGACTGAAATACGATAAGTTGTCCACACAGGGACTTATTTTAAAGTAGAAATTACATTCGTACTACTATTAAGGGCTAGTGGTCACGTTTCTTCTTTTTGCCCTTTAGTAGGTTCGCCAAGCCCTTGAGAAATCCTCGGTGGCTTTTCTTTTCTTCCTCGAACTCTCTCTCCACACGATCTAGTCGATGGAGTATTTCTTCCTGTTCAGGAGGAGAAAATCGTGGTTGTGGCGCTTGATGCGGAACTGGAGGTCTGGGAGGTATTGGATACCCATGAGCTGAGTAATCCGGTGGTCCCATGTTTCCATGTGCTCCGTCAGGGTAGCGCGCATTATATCTAGCCGACACCACATATGGGTCGCGCTCATAGCCGTAGTTGTATTGTGCTTGTGATGGTTCAAACGGGTTGTAAGCCGTTGGACCTGTGTAAGCTGGTATGGGTTGGTCATACCCAAATGGTGGCGAATTTCGTGCAGTAGGTGCGGAGTTCGCTTCCTGTATAGGACTTGAAGGTCCTTCTTCATGTAGTGGCGGATAGTGGCTACTACTAGAATGTCGAGGGGTGCTGAAGTGGTTACCCCCTCCTCCTCGTGTAGACATACGAGCATTGGTCCTCCTACGCCTCGGCGGATCAGGTATAACTGGTTGTGCCGGTGGCGGAGGTGGTGGCGTAACTGCCTCAAAGCGTGAATCCTCAGAGGGATCCTGTGGATGTCTCGGTTGCGATGTCTGATGAGATGGTGTGTTGTACCACTCATGTCGGTCAAACAAGGCCATAAAGCTGTCTGGGCCTTGATATTGCGGACCATGATATGAAGATCCATCAGACACTTCTATCGGATGCGTGGGCGTACCACGAGCTGGTTCAGTTGGATCCTCATCTTCCTCCATGGGATCTTCAGAAAAATGGTCTTGTGGCCCTAGTGGAACAAAACCTGAAGGTTCCTGTATGTAGTCAGCCGGATTAAACTGACCTATGTAGTACGGACTAGGGTCGTCGTAGTTTCGGTGCGAAACCGAACGTTATAGAGGTATGAAGGAAGGTTGTGGGTTGTTGGGATTATTTTCTGAATCTGGCCCAAAGGAGTGCCGGTAGGATGGCGTCGAGCTGTGCGAAGTGGAATGCCTCGCTGGTTCGTAAAGATCTCTTCGTCGTTGTGGCTCTTCGCTTCGTGTCATCGAAGGATGTCTTGTACCAGATGGTCCAGCTTCTTGATCGTGATGTGTCACGATTTCTCCTCGGCCTCTTCGTCCCCTTCCTCTTCCTCGGAATATAACAGGTGGCATTTTCCTGCTCCAAAACTTATTAAAAATCGAAAATAAAAGACAAAAAGGAGTAATAATCCGAATTTGTCCTAAGTTCTTGTCTAGACTCAAGTATGTGCAATTGTGTCACTGAGATTAAACACAATAGGATAGTGTTTAATTCACTCAATGTTGGCTCTGATACCAACCTGTCACACCCCGATTTCCACGTGTCTCACCGGTGGGCCCGGTGGGGGATTACGGTGACGATGTTGGCAACAATATAGTCAAACCACACAATTATATAATGCACAGCGGAAGCATAATTTAAATATATAATTTCAACCTCTGATTGTAATATCAAAATGTATTACAGAAGTTGAATATCCACAGTGGATCGTAAATACAGATAAAGTATTGTTCCATTAGATACTGCAATCAAGCTTGCGAGGCTTATCCCGACGCTAGGGAGCTAATACCAGCCAATTACGTTTAGGTACCTGCACTTAATCTTTTTGGGGAAAATACGTCAGTTTACACTGGTAAATACATTCAACTGACACATTTGAAAATGTTTATTAAAATTGATTTGAATGCACAAGGCACAAACTCTTTTATAACTTGGGAAAATTCATAATGATCTTGTGAACGTTTTACATGTTCTTTTATGCGTTCAGTAGCCCGGGTCGTGCCGGGTTAAAGATTTATAGACACACCACGTTTGCGTAAAACCGTAGTACAGAAACCAACGGCTACGTCTTTTAGTTTTAATGTCGACACTTTATACCGGGTGTACGCCTACACCGGGATGTCGATGGTCGTGGCCATTTCGTAAAATGATGCCGAGGATATCCGGGACAACGGTCATTAAACCCCCCAAAGGCTTATAAGCAACAAAACTGTTTAAATGAGCCGATCATATTTAATCAATTAACCACCTAAGCGATGGAATTATATAATGCTCAATCAAGCGGTATTAATATACCGTAACCCAAGCCCATATAGGGGAAATAAGTCAAAAGTATTTACCTTTGCAAGTATTAATCCTTAATTTAGATCAAGTCACCGATAGCTTTTACTGGGGCTCCTAATCTGGAACGAAGGTTTTAATTAACCTCTTAGAATCCTAACGGTCCTTGTATTAGCCGTAGCTTAAACCGGTTGATTCCGATATATATAGATATGGTTAATTCGCACGAAGAGGCGAAAACCGAGAATGGAGTATGATTTGGACCCAACAAGTTCAGAGACTTGTTTTATATGGGTTTATAGTTCATACTCTGGATTTTGGGGTTCAAATAATATAATTTGACCCATATCGGCTATTGCACGAAAACTAGTTCCACGAGCCGTACCGTGTGCGCAAATAGGCGAAACGGTTAACCATAAGAGTCGTACGCTTATTTCCTAAGTCAATATGCCTTAAAAGTATTTTGGTATCAGTAGGATACCTTCCGTAATGCCCGTAACGGGTTTAAGTTTATATTATGCCTCGTAGGGGCTTTTCGGTCATTTTAAAGACTTTAAAAGGGATTTTCGAGTTCTACAGGAAATCTGAGTTTCCCGAACAGCTTATAAAGCTTAAAATACTTTATTTATTATTTAAAACCAGTAGCAACTGGAATCGGGTCAAAAGACCTTGTAGAACTCCCGTTTTGGTCAAAAAGGGCATATTCGGTATTTACCGAACCGTAGCCATAACCGCAGGTTATGAGCAAGGTAAAAATTATTAAAAATCTTTAAAATTCCCAAAATATTATTTTACCACAGTGGGTAAAAGTTTTGGTGCCGAAAACTTGGGTTAGATGAGCGTTATGCTAATTGCACCGTTAATTACAAAACTTTCTTAAAAGTGCGCCTTTTAGCATAACTCTCATTCTAGGGCTCGGATTGACGTGAAACTTCAGGGACTTGCTTATAATTTAATAAGCAAGGTTTTGGTCCGTTCACGTGTCCGAAATACTCGTTTTAATTTTAAAAGGCCGTTACGGTCAACTTTTAGGCGAATGACGGAATTGCGCTAAAGACTCGGATAACTCATGAACCGACCACAGAGGCTTATACCAACATGTGACCTGGTCCTAAGAGAGTCCTAGGGTATATTTATACCTCACTAAAACGGGTCAGAACTGAAGTCAAAGCAAAAGTCAAACTTTTGCGACATTCGGCTCCGAACCGGTTCTATATAGTAAATGATCGATTCAAACGAGCGCAAACAGGTTTATATACTTATTATCATGTTTTATGATTGTCAAAACAGGTTCCATAACATATATATTACAGATTATGCATAAATTGCTAAAATAGCTTTCTGTTGACTTTTTAACCGCACGTTTGACTCGACATTTGACATAGTTAGAGTGGTGATCAGGGGGAACCATTTTAGAGGTTTAATACCCACATAAATACCAACTCATAACCACTTTTGATTCGTCATAAGACTGAACCATTTGCAAGATATTGTAATGACAACCGTTAGTTACGACGGTTGCGTTTATGAGCTATAACTATGGAAAAGTGAAACCAAAATGGTTATCAACGACTTACAGAAGTTGCTTCTTGATTATAGAACAGAAGAGAAGGCTTGGGAGCACTTAGAATGATCAGTAGTTGTGTGTTTTGATTGTGTGAATGGTTATGCACACAAAGGTGCTATTTATAGCCAAAAACAAGCTCCTATGATCATTACAACTACCACAACAGGTCAGGGGTGATGGGTAGATGTCCCCTAAGTGTTATGGGTCGAGCATAGGGTGCCCATGCCCATTTGTTGGTTGTTTGATCATTCAAAAGCTCCAAAAGCCAAGTAGTTACTATAATTCTGCATCTGGGCGTCGTACGCGACCCGCATGGACATTCCATGCAGCTTTTACGCGGGTCGCCTGGGATCAGAAGATCAGGCGCGTAGTTGAGGAGGCTCGCGGCCCGCCTCGACTTATGTCTAAACCTTACGCGGGTCGCGTGAGGTTATATTTTCTGAATTTTTCAAATCTTTTATAATGATTACAGAATCGGGCCATTAATAACGAAATCTTTCGTAATGATTCACCTGACCTTTCGGTTCTGAAGGGGTAACCTTGCGGTTTGGCCCTCGGTTATTTACCGATAGGGGCCTCGTGTTAATTACCCGCATTATTAAGTCCCCGGTTTATTTGTTAATTATAGTGGAAAGCCTTAACTTTCACTGTTGACGCTTTTAACCCTTCTCCTACGAATTCGATCGTAACTTTCTCGTTTCATATCGAAACTTCGCGAAATTCATATATATTATTTTTGTGAGGGTATAATACCGTTACAAAGTCTTGGGAACGTTAAAGGGTCACTCAGAGGTATTATTAAACATGTTGACACAGTTAACCCCTGTAGTTTGTAATCTCTCACTTTCTTCCGCGTTTTATTTTTGTACGATCTGTAATTTATTCGATTGAAGGTTTAAGCATTATTTAGGGATACTATACAGTATATTTACCCTTGTTGACATTTATAACCCTCGAATTTACATACTTTCAAGGTTTGTCAAAATTAGTCCTTTATTTATTATAGATGCCACGTGTAAACAAATGACACGTGTTAACACATCATTGGACACAAAAATTCGAGGTGTTACAGATTACCTTTATAGGGGACCGAATGGTGAAGAGACTCGCGAGTCGGAGTCATGTGATCCGTTGCACCGGTGTTAGCGTTCCAATCTGGGCCATCGTTAGTAATATGGCATTGTGCATGGAAAGCCTTGGCGAGAGACTCATCAGATTGGGAGGCTTGAGCAGAATAGGTACGAAGGCTTGGACATGCGGATGCGTAGTGTCCATTCGTACGGCATAATTGACAGTGCGGTGGTCTGCGTCCCTGACCACGGCCCCTTCCATTCGAACCACGAGAGAAATTACCGCGACTAGAAGAGCCGCGACCGCGGCTGGGCGTTGAAGATCCATGATTATGTTGGACGTGGAACGCCGCCGGAGGAGTGGAAATACTGTGGATAGATTAAGAAAAGAGTTCATGACTCTCAGCTTGAGTAACCAAATCACGAAAAAGAGGAGCCGGTTTGACGGCTCGAATAGCAGTAGGAAAAATCTCGTAAGATGGGCCAAGTCCACGAAGAAACCAGTGCAGCTTATCACTTTTAGTAACCGGATGCCCGATGGCTACCAATTTTTCACAAAGAAGTTTGAACCGACTAGAAAACTCGTTAACAGAAGATGTACCTTTTTGAAGTTAGCTGAGAGAATCCCGGAGGGTTTGGACACGTTCAGCGGACGCATTACTGTTGAGATTCTCGAGGGCATTCCAGATTTCCTTCGCCCGATTGAGACCGAGAACCTCGGCAGCCGCCTCCTCCGTAAGAGACGAAAGAATAAGAAGGGCGGCTTTCTGATCAGATTCTGTCCAAGTTACAAACTCCGGATTTGATGCCAATTTGTTGCCAACAGTGATGGTTTCAGATGGTGGGGAAGAAGAGCCGTCGATGTGAGAGGACAGCTTGTGGATGGAAAGAAGAAGCCGCATATGAGTGCGCCAAACAAGGTAATTTGCGGATGATAGTTTGATGGTGGGAAGGTGAGAGGCAGAAGGCATGTGAATAATGTCTTGTGATGAAGCCATTAGGGTTCCCAGGAAAAAAAATGAAGCACGATGAAGAGAATGGGGTGATAGTTTAGGCTGATACCTTGTAATATATTGTAAAATCAACCTCTAAACATTTGAGAGGTATTATCTCTATTAAATAATAAGAGGATACAACATAATCTCCTATAATTAAGGAGAGGAAAAGGAAATACAATATTTACAATATTAATCACGATATACAAAATCACATCATCTAATAGTGTTCTATGCAATTTATTTGTTACTATCTAAGTACGTCACCCCTTTGACACGATAGTTAGTTTTTGTAGAGGTGAAGGGGCGTTGGTGCACGATTACTAGAGCCATGTGGCCTGTCGAGCGTACTTGTTGTCGAGTTTGTTATCAGTTGCGAGTGGAAATCATGGAGTAGTGAATGGTGTGCGTTGATTGGCTACACGTCACTTTCCTTTTGTCCTATTTGTCTCCTGCACGATTGACCATCGTGGGAATTGTGTGGACAGAGCCTGACGCACGTTGATTAGTTGCAGGCTCCTGCCACTTGTATTGCTTGTACTATTTATGAGTTGTCATGTCGCGCATGCGCGAAGGATATCCACGCAGGATCACTGTAAGAAACTGAGTGTTGTTGTGATTAAGTTTAGGTATGATCCTTTGCGTGCGTGGCTTGCGCATGATTTGGGACCATACCCCTTCGGGGGTTAATATACGAGAGACAATTAAGGAGACAATGCTTGAAGAAATACCATTAATGTTGAAGAGGTATGGTCCCAATTCCCTGCCTACATGGCAGGGACCACACCACTTTTGAGCATACAAGGCGTCCACATCGGCGAAGCAATCCAGAAGCTTCTAGAAACTTCTGGAAGACGTGCAGCTGGCGCCAAAGATGCTCTATCCGACATAAAGGACAACACGTGTCACCACTCGCAGAACGACACATAGGCCTGCGACAAATCAGGGAGCAGGGCTGACAACGCCAGTACGAGGTATCCAGCGTGGGCAAATGTAAGAACGCCACGTGTACCACTACACCTGCCGTGACAGAGCAGACCAAGAGGATATTCCCCTTGGTCGGACAGCTGGCACGCGCCCATAGCTGGCACAGCTGCTCCTTCCTTCTTCACCCTCCGGCTATAACTAGGATCCTTCATCATTCAGGTTCAGGATCTTTACTCTCCATACTCACTCTATACACACACTGTTTATTTCTTTCAGAACAGTACTTATTCTCACGCCGGAGCCTGGTTAAGAGGGAAATCCCCTTTCTCCCCCTCTTAACGAGACTGACGGTGTTTACTGTTTTGCAGATCTCAAGCCATTGATACGAGCAAGAAAAGAGGTTGAACCCCATAGACGAAATAACCCCATCGATAAACCCTGTGTTAATCGGTGTTTCATCATTGGCGCCATCCGCTTTTTGCAAAACCAACCTCATCTCTTTTCTCTATTGAAAAACACTCGTCAAAATGGCCGAACAAAATCCCTCACACCCAATCGACGGAGAAGTTTCTTCCTTCGAACTCGTTTCGGACACAGCACACGTCCAAAGAGGTCAAAGGAACGAAACCATCCAAGAGGGACAACTGAACAACGATTTTCCTCCTATCTTTGGGAGTGTATCCAGGGTTGTTAGCCAAACCACAACTGGACCCACTTTCAAAACCCCACCAGCAAGGATCATCACTTAAACCACGAACGGAGCCGCATTCCAAACTCCGACCGGGGTGCTTCAACAGACACCACCACCAATGCTAACACCAAGCCATGGAGCTGGCCCCTCAGCTCCATCGGAACAAGCACAACTCAATTACTCCGCACTCTTAGGGCTACCCGAAGGAAAAACTCTCTCTTCCTGGTATGCCGAACAGATGGCGTCCATAAACCTCGTTTATACGCAACTCAGCGCACAGCAAGCCATACTCCAGGCACAAGCTAACCAGTCAGCATTTGTAACTCCACCACCAAGGTCTCTGAGTACACATACAACTCAGAGCACCGTCTGAACGTCTCAGAAGACGCAAAACCAGTGGTGCACGCCAAACGCCACCTGGGTGATATAAAGCATGACGCTATGAAAGAACAAGTACTAGAACTACTAAATGCAGGCATCATCAGAGAAGTCAGATACTAAACTTGGGTAGCAAGCCCAGTGATGGTAAAGAAACCAAACGGCAGCTGGAGAATGTGCGTCGACTACAAAGACTTAAACAAGGCATGCCCGCACGACTGCTACGCCTTACCAGACATAGACGAGAAAATCGATTCTTTGGCAACATTCAGGTGGAAATGCTTTCTTGATTGCTACAAGGGGTATCACCAAGTTCAAATGGCTGTCCAAGATGAAGATAAGACGGCATTCCGCACGCCAACAGGGCTGTATTGCTACACCAAGATGCCTTTTGGCTTGAAGAATGCGGGCGCAACCTACCAAAGATTGATGAACGGAACATTCAGTGACGCCATTGGTAAGTACATAGAAGTCTACATGGATGACCTGGTGATTATGAGCAAAGAAGAAGGCACGATGCTGGTCAACATCCAAAAGACCTTCAACACGCTACGCAGCGTAAGTATCAAGCTGAACCCAGCAAAGTGCTCATTCGGAATGGAAGAAGGAAGGTTCTTAGGCTT
The DNA here is from genome assembly GCF_002127325.2 of Helianthus annuus. Classification (NCBI taxonomy): domain Eukaryota; kingdom Viridiplantae; phylum Streptophyta; class Magnoliopsida; order Asterales; family Asteraceae; genus Helianthus; species Helianthus annuus. The sequence goes on from NC_035437.2 coordinate 123,869,580, forward strand.
CATCGTCACAAAAGATGGCTTTAAGGTGAATCCGGAAAAAGTCCAAGCTATAGAAAGGATGCCCTCACCATCAAACATCAAAGACATGCACAAGTTAGCAGGACGACTAGCCGCGCTCAACCGTTTCCTAGCTAATCATGCTGTAAAATCCTTTCCGTTCATCAAAACCTTGCGCAATTGTATGAAGAAAGCCAGTTCCAATGGACTCCGGAAGCAGAGAATGCGTTCCGCGAGATGAAAGATTGCCTCATCAAACTGCCAACCCTAACCGCACCAAACAAGGGAGAACCTTTGGTACTTTCCCTTTCAGCTTCCGATAGGGCAGTCGGAGCTGTGCTGCTTGTCGATCGTCAAGGTGTCCAAACACCAGTTTACTACGTGTCGCGAACCTTGACCGATCCAGAAACCCGATATGCAATCATGGAGAAGTTAGTCCTTGCACTAATTCATGCTTCAAGGCGGCTGCGCAGATACTTTGCCAATCACGTCATCCACGTGCTAACAAACTACAACATCGGCAACATCCTTGCAAGGCCAGAAGTATCAGGAAGGCTAGCCAAATGGGCAATAGAACTGGGAGGTCACAACGTGGTTTTCAGACCACGACCATCAATCAAAGGCCAAGTCTTGGCAGATTTTATGACAGAAGTTCCAGATAACAAAGAAAGAGAGTGCAAAGCCAAGGAAAAGGCTGAGAAAGAGCAAACAGAAAAGCCATGGTTGTTATATACCGATGGAGCATCTAACGAAGACGGAGCAGGCGCAGGGCTAAGGCTGGTAAGCCCCGATAAACACGAGTTCACGTACACCATACGCTTGGATTTTAAAAGCACAAACAACGAAGCAGAGTACGAAGCTTTCCTGGCTGGCTTACGATTGGCAATCAAAATGGGGTCCGACACATCGAAGCGCATGTGACTCCATGCTTGTAGCAGGACAAATCAACGGCCAATACGAAGCCAAAGGGGATGTCATGGCACTCTATCTCAGTCAAGGCGAGAAAGATCCAATACAAATCAGAACACTATCAGATGGCAGATGGGATACTATACCGAAAGTCGTATCTTGGCCCGCTGCTGAGATGTGTTGATGCCGACGACGCAAATTACCTAATCCGGGAAGTGCATGAAGGAATTTGTGGTATTCATGCCGGGCCTCGAATGGTGGTGGCAAAAGTGATGAATGCCGGATACTACTTGCCCGGGATGCATCTCGATGCCGTGAAAGAATTGAGGAAGTGCAGTGGCTATTAGAGACATGCACCCAAGACCATGCGCCCCAAAAATGAACTGGTACCAGTCACAACCGCATGGCCTTTTCAACAATGGGGCATAGACATGGTAGGTCCTTTCCCGGAAGCACCAGGGGCAGTCAAATTTATAATAGTCGCAGTCGAATATTTCACCAAATGGGTGGAGGCAAAAGCACTTGCATCAACCACATCGGCAGTCGTCAAGCGATTCATATGGGAGCAAATCATATGCCGCTTTGGCCTACCTCTCAGAATCATCACCGATAACGGAACTAACTTCGCAGCAGACGACCTCGAATGATGGTTCAAAGAACTACATATCGAGCATACCTTCTCTTCGGTTGCGCACCCGCAAGGGAATGGTCAAGTAGAGGCAGTCAACAAAAGTATCGTTGATGGTATCAAGGCAAGGTTAGACGAAAAGAGAAGAGGATGGGTAGACGAACTGCCCAGCATATTGTGGGCCCATAGGACAATGCCGAAGACAAGCAACGGCGAAACACCGTTCAGCCTAGTCAATGGGTCCGAGGCAGTCATCCCAGCAGAAATCGGGCTACCATCTCCGCGAATGCTCTCAATGAACTTAATCAACAATGAAGAAGAAAGGAGGATCGACCTGGACCTCCTAGAAGAACGGAGAGAAATGGCAGCAATCAACGAGGCCAAATACAAAACGAAGCTGGAAAAATATTACAACTCCAGAGTCCGAGTCTGCGCTTTTAACCCGGGAGACTATGTCCTAAGGGACAATGAAGCTTCCAACGCAGAAAAGCCCGGAAAACTGGCTCCCAAATGGGAAGGCCCATACGTAATCGATGCAGTACGCGGCAAGGGAGCTTACAAATTGCGTACCATCAACAACAAAGAGGTTCCACGAACCTGGAATGCTCAACAACTCCGAAAGTGCTACATGTAAAACAACTATGTAATCGTAAAGGGCGAACTGCCAACACATTTACTATAATACAAGAAGTGTTTGGCTACCTTTATTTTATGCAAATTTCTTGTCACAACTGCATTTATTACTTTGGGCGTACACGAAAACATCAATGGCTCGACCATAGGAAACGTTGTAGACCTCCAAGGCTCGTCACAGCTAAGTGCACAGCCGGGTCAGAAACACAACCAAAGCCTACAAAATGCCAAAATAAAACTTCGTGCCCACATAAACACGAAAAAATCGATAGCAAGGTAACTAAACATTGTAATGCTCCCAAGGCTGAACACAGCTGAGCTCACACAATAACCTGCAACTCGATCACTTCGTAAGTCACACGTAAACGCGTGCATTCAAGCGACAGAATAAAACGTTGTAGAAACACAACATCACCTGTCAGCGCCATAATTCATTCGTGACACCTAATCAAAGTAATTAAACATGCACATATTATGACGATAACAAAATTCGCATAAACACAAACAAGCGATAAAATACGCATCAAACAAAGAAGATCAAGTATACATATCCACAAAAGGTAAATAAAGATAAATTGTCTAAAACAGTCAACATTACAGACCCATCCAAGGCCATACACGGCGCACAGGCCGGAATTCATCCATCAAGGTTGACTGGTGCCAGCACCTCCTGCCGCATCGGCATCATCTCCAAGGGCTTTCTTCAGAAGAGCAACTCCATTCGGTTTCCGGGATAACTTCTGCGCCGCCCAGACGACAGCAAAGTCAAGGGTTGAAAAGGCCTTGCGCTTAGCAGCATAAGCACCGTCACAATCTTCCTTATACAACTCAAAATGATAATCTTTTTCCTTGTTGATAACTGCAGCCTTGCCTTCAGCGTACCCAAACTTACGACCACTATTATACCCCGCTCCACCCAATTCGAACATATACGTGGCGAGTTCAAGCGAATTCAAAATGCGGTCAGCAAGCTACACAAAAAAAAAAGAGAGACAGCCAAATAAGAGATCACGAAAATAAAAGAAGATGAAAGAGCAAAGGAAATTACCAAGGGAACACCATGAGTAAGCAACCATCTGGTGTCAGCAGATGTTTCCTCAGCAAGGATTTCTGCTGCTTGACATTCAGCAGTCTTTTCAGCAAGAAGGCGCTGCGCGGCCTCACACTCAGCCACTTTCTGCTGGACAAGAACCTCTAACTTATCAATGCGATCAACATACTCTTTCTCTTTCTTTTCGGACGCAACACGCGCCTGCTACGCCTCTTCAGCAAGTTCTGTTTTTTCACCGGATAACCGCACGATCGCATCGCGCTGGGATTGCATCTCAACATTCGTGCGCGCGCACGCGGCTTCCCAATCTTTCTGTTTCTGATCATTCAACTGTTTTTGCTCTTCAAGCTTCTGTTCAGCATCAGTAACCCTCCACTGCAAACCTTTCTTCTCCGCATTAAATCTCTCCCTCTCTTCAGCAAACAACTTCTTTGACTCCTCAAACTCAAGAGTCTCTTCCCCCATTGACCGCCACTCACGAAGAATTTCTTGAGAAGTAGCAAAGAAATTAACCCCGGCACGAACATGGTCGTCCAAAAAAAGCAAATCGATTGCGGTTTTTCTGGAACATCCTCTCAGCAGGGGGAAGAGACATAGCAAAAAACTCATGGCAGTTGTTCACATCATCCATCCTGGAACCCTGAGTAAGGTTCCAGCGAGGGGCGTGTGGTAGGTCGTCGCAAGCAGGATTACCCCAAGAATCAGCAGGGTTATGCTCAAATTGCGGGCTGCGCACAACACCAGAAGTAGCCCCACCTCCACCAAGAGGACGCTTAGTATAAATGGTTTGGTGAGGAGTAGTTTCACTAGATTCCCCCTCCACCTCAACACCCTTACCCTTAACAGCTCCAGCATCACCACCACCTTCACCCACAACTTCAGTAACTCCTTCTCCCCCCCCCTCTTTTTATCCGCTTCAACATCATCATGAGGAGGGGTCAGACCAACCGTCCTCGACGATGGGGAAGTGGGCGGCGTGATCTGAGAAATATCTGCCACACGAGGCTTCTTACCAATCTTGACTGCTGTCATGGAACAAGAATTAAGAACAACTCGAAGAAAACAAAAAAACAACATGCAATTAAAGGCCAATTACCAGTAGGAGGGGCAGATGCAGCATATAGCTCCTCCAAAAGATTTCCACGAGCTCCACTAAAAACACCAAGATCAACTTCAGATTCAGAAGGTGCTGGGGGGGCTCCTTATGAAGTTTTGCTTTTTTAGCAGCAAAAAGAGCAGCGGACTGCTCATCAAGCTTGCGCTTGTGATTCTCGATGGCTTTTTTCCTCATGTGCTCAGTCAGAGTAGCACTGTCATCAGGATCCGATTCTCGATTTCTCTCACCAGCCCCTAGGCCAGACAACGTGTCAGAAACTATCACATAATCTAGACAAGGAAGAGTAGAGGGTTGCTTACGAGAAGAACCAGCAGCTTTACCCTCAGCCTTCCCCTCTTTCCTCCTAGACTTATCAGTTCTCGCTTTTTTCCTCGACTCCAACTGAGCAGAAGGATCAACAGACACCTCTACATCAGCGTCATCACCAACAACCTCATGCACGGGTTCAGCAGCATCACCCTGCGCGGTACCTGCACGCGCGCAACGAGATGTTAGATCTTCAAGGTTTTGGTCAGAACTTCCACTTGAAAGGACAATAACCCCTTCTCGACCCGGGTCGACAGGGTCATTCCAAACATCTTCACCTAGAACCTCGCTAGCATATCTACTCAAGCTCTCATCAGTTGGATGCAAAATACGACCCCGGATCTGGTCTAACCACGTCGGGTTCCCTTCCGCTTGGATAGCTTCAACCATTGCACCCGCCGCCTTAGGGTCCAAGACATTCAACAAGCTGTAACCAACTGCAAAAAGGCAAGAAGATAAAAAAGCATACTAAACATAAGGGAGAATAATTCAGCGGTAACTTATGGAAGAAACATACATTTGCCCTGATAACTGTATACGGGTTGACCCAATGGATTCTTGGGCACCCACAACAAACTCATCCCAGCACCAACCAGGGCCATCTCCTCCAGTTGAGAAATAGCAGTCGCCTTGTGGGTTATCTTCTTGAACCAATCCTGGGCACCATAATCCTCCATAACGTCTACCCTTGGAATCCCTTGGTTCACCTGCCGATAAGGCATATCTATCGGGATTACTCCACGGCGGATGTAAAAAAATTTCTGTTTCCAGTCATGAAGACTCTTCAAAGGCACGGAGCACACCGGAGCAACACCTGACCGTGCTTGAAACGAGTAGAAACCGCTAGCATACGTAACACTATAAAACACATTGAACATCTGAAACGTAGGCTCAATACGGTAAGCCCTACAGACATACTCAAAGTGAGTAATGCGTGGAAGCCCAATAGCATTAAGCTGTGAAATATGAAGCCCATAGCCCCTCAACACAGCGGCAGTAAACTTTGTAATAGGCAATCTGAAACTACCTTCCCGAAAAAACGCAGCATACAAAGTGATATGGCCCGAAGGGGCGTCCAAAGCAGTAGAACCGACGGGAGGATACTGGGCTCCCCACTCAGGACGGAAACCCATACCCCTAACCAGATTATTAAACTCCTCCTCCTTCCACCCAATGACCGCCTGGTCCGGACCAGGAGGAGCCCTCCCCTTATATTTTCTCTTCCGTTGGGTAGGATTCGTACCAGACATGGTGTAAATAAAATGAAGTCAAAAAAAAGAAATCAAGGAAAACAATTGAGACAATGGAGAATGAAGGGAGAAGATAGAAGAGAAAACCACTTGAAATTTGAAAAAGTGAAGAGGAAAGAGGAATCGCCTCCTATTTATACCCATCGCATTTAATGCGATGGGTAGTGGATCGTCAGAATACAGAAAAAGGAACCAATAAAGGAGTGACACGTCAGAAGAGAGAGAAGACGTCGGCTCTTTGTTCGGGAAACATGGGCAACAGAACCGGCTGACGTGACAGAAAGTAACTGCAAAAGCAACTGTTCACCTCCGATAAGACAAGGATGTCAGACACTCACACCAACCACTCCCCCATGCCCACCAAGCTTCCATCAAAAGGAAACAACAAAGGAGCCAAAACCCATGCGCCATGCGTCCATTTGGCTCACTTTTTACAAAGGGCCAAAACCCATGCGCCATGCGTCCATTTGGCTCACTTTTTACAAAGGGCCAAAACTCATGCGCCGTGCGTCCACTTGGCTCATATTTACAAAGTGCCAAGACCCACGCGCCGTGCGTCCACTTGGCTCATTTTTTTTACAAAGTGCCAAGACCCACGCGTCGTGCGTCCACTTGGCTCATTTTTACGAAGTGCCAAGACCCACGCGCCGTGCGTCCACTTGGCTCATTTTTTATAAAGTGCCAAGACCCACGCGACGTGCGTCCACCTGGCTTCATTTTTTCAAAATGCCAAGAACAATGCGCCATGCGCCCTCTTGGCTCATTTTTTATAGAGGGTCAAAAAACTCACGCGCGGCGCGTCCGTCGGGTTCAAATTTTCTTCCAAATCACCAAACTCCACGCGCCGCAAAAACCCACTACTCTCACAAGTCCAGAATCCCTCCTAGACGATCAACTCAACTAGAAGGCACACTGGACTGGGGAGACTTGAAGAGGTATGGTCCCAATTCCCTGCCTACATGGTAGGGACGACACCACTTTTGAGCATACAAGACGTCCACATCAGCGAAGCAATCCAGAAGCTTCTAGAAACTTCTGGAAGACGTGCAGCTGGCGCCAAAGATGCTCTATCCGACATAAAGGACAACACGTGTCACCACTCGCAGAACGACACATAGGCCTGCGACAAATCAGGGAGCAGGGCTGACAACGCCTGTACGAGGTATCCAGCGTGGGCAAATGTAAGAACGCCATGTGTACCACTACACCTGCCGTGACAGAGCAGACCAAGAGGATATTCCCCTTGGTCGGACAGCGGGCACGCGCCCATAGCTGGCACAGCTGCTCCTTCCTTCTTCACCCTCCGGCTATAAATAGGACCCTTCATCATTCAGGTTCAGGATCTTTACTCTCCATACTCACTCTATACACACACTGTTTATTTCTCTCAGAACAGTACTTATTCTCACGCCGGAGCCTGGTTAAGAGGGAAATCCCCTTTCTCCCCCTCTTAACGAGACTGACGGTGTTTACTGTTTTGCAGATCTCAAGCCATTGATACGAGCAAGAAAAGAGGTTGAACCCCACAGACGAAATAACCCCATCGATAAACCCTGTGTTAATCGGTGTTTCATCAAATGTCAACCGAAAGTTAAATTCTATTACGACCCCCAATTAAAAGTTTCTGGTTCTGCCATGGTGTTGACTTCTCACTTCTGTAGATATTTGGAGTTATTATTATTTGACCCTACCTGAAGAGGTATGGTCCCAATTCCCTGCCTACATGGCAGGGACCACACCACTTTTGAGCATACAAGGCATCCACATCAGCGAAGCAATCCAGAAGCTTCTAGAAACTTCTGGAAGACGTGCAGCTGGCGCCAAAGATGCTCTATCCGACATAAAGGACAACACGTTTCACCACTCGCAGAACAACACATAGGTCTGCGACAAATCAGGGAGCAGGGCTGACAACGCCAGTACGAGGTATCCAGCGTGGGCAAATGTAAGAACGCCACGTGTACCACTACACCTGCCGTGGCAGAGCAGACCAAGAGGATATTCCCCTTGGTCGGACAGCTGGCACGCGCCCATAGCTGGCACAGCTGCTCCTTCCTTCTTCACCCTCCGGCTATAAATAGGACCCTTCTCACGCCGGAGCCTGGTTAAGAGGGAAATCCCCTTTCTCCCCCTCTTAACGAGACTGACGGTGTTTACTGTTTTGCAGATCTCAAGCCATTGATACGAGCAAGAAAAGAGGTTGAACCCCATAGACGAAATAACCCCATCGATAAACCTTGTGTTAATCGGTGTTTCATCATTGGCGCCATCCGCTTTTTGCAAAACCAACCTCATCTCTTTTCTCTATTGAAAAACACTCGTCAAAATGGCCGAACAAAATCCTTCACACCCAGTCGACGGAGAAGTTTCTTCCTTCGAACTCGTTTCGGACACAGCACACGTCCAAAGGGGTCAAAGGAACGAAACCATCCAAGAGGGACAACTGAACAACGATTTTCCTCCTATCTTTGGGAGTGTATCCAGGGTTGTTAGCCAAACCACAACTGGACCCACTTTCCAAACCCCACCAGCAAGGATCATCACTCAAACCACGAACGGAGCCGCATTCCAAACTCCGACCGGGGTGTTGCAACAGACACCACCACCAATGTTGACACCAAGCTATGGAGCTGGCCCCTCAGCTCCATCGGAACAAGCACAACTCAATTACTCCGCACTTTTAGGGCTACCAGAAGGAAAAACTCTCGCTTCCTGGTATGCCGAACAGATGGCGTCCATAAACCTCGTTTATACGCAACTCAGCGCACAGCAAGCCCTACTCCAGGCACAAGCTAACCAGTCAACATTTGTAACTCCACCACCAAGGTCTCTGAGTACACATACAACTCAGTAGACTAACGCGTGGAACCTACGTCCGGAGAGAGGACCAGTTCAAAATGTGAGAAGACCAAGCGCGCACGACACGCGCGATACTTATGGTGAAACAGAAAGCAACTTTGTGCAAAACCCCAATGTGCAAAGAAAACCGATCCAGGCTCGTTTAGGCGCGCGCAATATGAACACAGAATGGGATGAAGAAGAAGACGACCCAACATACAAAGGGGAAACCACAGTGTTTAGCAGACTTCACCCAGAGCATGAAGCATACAAACCCGCAAAGCGCGCAGGGTACAACCTAAAGGCAGAGCATGACTATACCCTAAGCTATCGTCCAGACGACATGGCTGAAGATTCGAAATTCATCAGGGAGATCGCCACAGCTGCCATAGACAAAGCCAAGCTGCCGCACAACGTTGGCAAATACAATGGATTGACAGATCCAGACGATCACCTCCAGGTCTTCAAAGGCGCAGGAGCAACAGGTGGGTGGAACCTACCAACTTGGTGCCACCTGTTCGCACAAACGTTCGTGGGCGCAGCGCGCGTCTGGTTCGACAGCTTACCAGCAGGAAAAATTAAATCATGGGTTGACTTCAGAGAGAAGTTCTTGGCACACTTCTCTCAACAGCGGAGGCACGCCATAGACCCAGCAGATTGTCTAAACATATGGCGCCAAGACCACGAAAGCGTAGAATATTTTATCACAAGATATAACAAAGAATGCTTGGAGATTGGGGATGTGGGAGAAAAAATGATGCGCGCGCACTTCATGAGGGCAGTCAAGTGTGATGACCTGATCAAGCGCGTGAAAGGTAGAGACGGAGGACCCAAAGATTGGGAAACCTTCATTGAGACCGCCAAGACAATAGCACAGACAGACAAACAGTTGACCGGTGATGACCACCGTCAACGCGCACATAACTCTAATGACCGACATGGCAGAAAAAGCAGAGGCCAGTCATGGAGGCCTTCCAGTCATAGAGAAAGAAGCCCACCAAGAGAAGATGCGCGGCACACAATCAATCAGATAGCACACAGAAAAGAAGTAAAGAGAGAAAACAGAGAGAAACAGTGGACGCCATTAACCAAGACCCCGTCGGAAGTCTTGGCCACTGTAAACCACCAATTCAAACCACCCCTACAGATGCGCAACAAAAGGGGTCAAGATCCCAATCTCTACTGTGAATTCCATAAGGATACGGGTCACCTCACCGACGACTGTTTCAGCCTGAAGCAAGAAATTGAAAGAGCCCTAAGGGATGGAAAGCTCACTCACCTGGTCAAAGGCGGAAAGCGCGACTACCGCCAAATCCAAAGAAGATACGAAGGGCCGGATAACAAAAAACTCAGGAAGTTGGAGACCCACATGGTGCAGGGAGGCCCACGAAGACCAAAGAAAAATTACAACAAGCGTACACAAGATGATTCGTGGCGCGAGAAGCAAGTCATCTTCCCAGTTGTTAGAGGAGGCCCAAGGGAAAACGACCAATAGTCATCCCAGGAGTGATCGGGCATTACCAGACAGACTACATCTTCATCGATCCGGGGAGCACCGCGGACATCATATACGAACAATGCTTCAATCAATTTGACCAGGAGGACAAGGCGCGCTTGGAGCCAGTAGATTACCCACTAACTGGTTTCTTCAACGAGGCCGTCTTTCCCCTGGGACATATATCATTCCCGGTGTTACTCTCGGACGGACGAAATTCAAGAACAGAAGAAGTCACTTTCATGGTGCTGCCTGCACACTAACGGCACGACATTCTCCTAGGAAGAGAATCACAGGGAGACTTCAGCATGATTTGCTCTGCACCACACTCGGCCATTGGATTCCCGACGGAAACAGGCATCGCACTGATATACGCAATCCAGGAAGTCTTAGCAACAGATGAAATGAGGCCTACAAAAGCAGGTAAACCAGCGCCACGCGCAGAGGCAGAAAAATGGGTGTTGAACAGCGCTCACCCAGAACAAACAGTTACCCTGGGACCAGCGATGTCCGATCTAACACGCGCAGCGCTCAAGAAGTTGTTACATGAGAATATGGACGTGTTCGCCTGGACACCAGCTGACATGGTTGGTGTTCCACGGCACATTGCAGAGCACCGTCTGAACGTCTCAGAAGACGCAAAACCAGTGGTGCACGCCAAACGCCACCTGGGTGATATAAAGCATGACGCCATGAAAGAACAAGTACTAGAACTACTAAATGCAGGCATCATCAGAGAAGTCAGATACCAAACTTGGGTAGCAAGCCCAGTGATGGTAAAGAAACCAAACGGCAGCTGGAGAATGTGCGTCGACTACAAAGACTTAAACAAGGCATGCCCGCGCGACTGCTATGCCTTACCAGACATAGACGAGAAAATCGATTCTTTGGCAACATTCAGGTGGAAATGCTTTCTTGATTGCTACAAGGGGTATCACCAAGTTCAAATGGTTGTCCAAGATGAAGATAAGACGGCATTCCGCATGCCAACAGGGCTGTATTGCTACACCAAGATGCCTTTTTGCTTGAAGAATGCGGGTGCAACCTACCAAAGATTGATGAACGAAACATTCAGTGACGCCATTGGCAAGTACATAGAAGTCTACATGGATGACCTGGTGATTATGAGCAAAGAAGAAGGCACGATGCTGGTCAACATCCAAAAGACCTTCAACACGCTACGCAGCGTAAGTATCAAGCTGAACCCAGCAAAGTGCTCATTCGGAATGGAAGAAGGAAAGTTCTTAGGCTTCATCGTCACAAAAGATGGTTTTAAGGTGAATCCGGAAAAAGTCCAAGCTATAGAAAGGATGCCCTCACCATCAAACATCAAAGACATGCAAAAGTTAGCAGGACGACTAGCCGCACTCAACCGTTTCCTAGCTAATCATGCTGCAAAATCCTTTCCGTTCATCAAAACCTTGCGCAATTGTATGAAGAAAAGCCAGTTCCAATGGACTCCGGAAGCAGAGAATGCGTTCCACGAGATGAAAGATTGCCTCATCAAACTGCCAACCCTAACCGCACCAAACAAGGGAGAACCTTTGGTACTTTACCTTTCAGCTTCCGACAGGGCAGTCGGAGCTATGCTGCTTGTCGATCGTCAAGGTGTCCAAACACAAGTTTACTACGTATCGCGAACCTTGACCGATCCAGAAACCCGATATGCAATCATGGAGAAGTTAGTCCTTGCACTAATTCATGCTTCAAGGCGGCTGCGCAGATACTTTGCCAATCACGTCATCCACGTGCTAACAAACTACAACATTGGCAACATCCTTGCAAGGCCAGAAGTATCAGGAAGGCTAGCCAAATGGGCAATAGAACTGGGAGGTCACAACGTGGTTTTCAGACCACGACCATCAATCAAAGGCCAAGTCTTGGCAGATTTTATGACAGAAGTTCCAGATGAAAAAGAAAGAGAGTGCAAAGCCATGGAAAAGGCTGAGAAAGAGCAAACAGAAAAGCCATGGTTGTTATATACCGATGGAGCATCTAACGAAGACGGAGCAGGCGCAGGGCTAAGGCTGGTAAGCCCCGATAAACACGAGTTCACGTACGCCATACGCCTGGATTTTAGAAGCACAAACAACAAAGCAGAGTACGAAGCTTTCCTGGCTGGCTTACGATTGGCAATCAAAATGGGGGTCCGACACATCGAAGCGCATGTGACTCCATGCTTGTAGCAGGACAAATCAACGGCCAATACGAAGCCAAAGGGGATGTCATGGCACTCTATCTCAGTCAAGCAAAAACATTGCTACAAACCTTCTATTCCTACAAGGTGCATCACATAAACAGAAGCGAGAACAAGCCAGCAGACGCGCTGAGCAAGCTCGCATCAACAAGTTTCCAGCACCTAGCAAAGAATGTGCGCATAGAGGTTTTGAGCAACCCATCCGTTAAACTCAGAGAAGTAAGTGTCATCCAGACAGGAACAACGTCCTGGATGACACCGATAATCATGTACTTGCAGTCAGGGATACTCCCCGAAAACAAAGCCGAGGCGAGAAAGATCCAATACAAATCAGAACACTATCAGATGGCAGATGGGATACTATACCGAAAGTCGTATCTCGGCCCGCTGCTGAGATGTGTTGATGCCGACGACGCAAATTACCTAATCTGGGAAGTGCATGAAGGAATTTGTGGTATTCATGCCGGGCCTCGAATGGTGGTGGCAAAAGTGATGAATGTCGGATACTACTGGCCCGGGATGCATCTCGATGCCGTGAAAGAATTGAGGAAGTGCAGTGGCTGTCAGAGACATGCACCCAAGACCATGCGCCCCAAAAATGAACTAGTACCATTCACAACCGCATGGCCTTTTCAACAATGGGGCATAGACATGGTAGGTCCTTTCCCGGAAGCACCAGGGGCAGTCAAATTTATAATAGTCGCAGTCGACTATTTCACCAAATGGGTGGAGGCAAAAGCACTTGCATCAACCACATCGGCAGTCGTCAAGCGATTCATATGGGAGCAAATCATATGCCGCTTTGGCCTACCTCTCAGAATCATCACCGATAACGGAACTAACTTCGCAGCAGACGACCTCGAACGGTGGTTCAAAGAACTACATATCGAGCATCCTTCTCTTCGCTTGCGCACCCGCAAGGGAATGGTCAAGTAGAGGCAGTCAACAAAAGTATCGTTGATGGTATCAAGGCAAGGTTAGGCGAAAAAAGAAGAGGATGGGTAGACGAACTGCCCAGCATATTGTGGGCTCATAGGACAATGCCGAAGACAAGCAACAGCGAAACACCGTTCAGCCTAGTCTATGGGTCCGAGGCAGTTATCCCAGCAGAAATCGGGCTACCATCTCCACGAATGCTCTCAATGAACTTAATCAACAATGAAGAAGAAAGGAGGATCGACCTGGACCTCCTAGAAGAACGGAGAGAGATGGCAGCAATCAACGAGGCCAAATACAAAACGAAGCTGGAAAAATATTACAACTCCAGAGTCCGAGTCTGCGCTTTTAACCCGGGAGACTATGTCCTAAGGGACAATGAAGCTTCCAACGCAGAAAAGCCCGGAAAACTGGCTCCCAAATGGGAAGGCCCATACGTAATCGATGCAGTACTCGGCAAGGGAGCTTACAAATTGCGTACCATCAACAACAAAGAGGTTCCACGAACCTGGAATGCTCAACAACTCCGAAAGTGCTACATGTAAAACAACTATGTAATCGTAAAGGGCGAACTGCCAACACATTTACTATAATACAAGAAGTGTTTGGCTACCTTTATTTTATGCAAATTTCTTGTCACAACTGCATTTATTACTTTGGGCGTACACGAAAACATCAATGGCTCGACCATAGGAAACGTTGTAGACCTCCAAGGCTCGTCACAGCTAAGTGCACAGCCGGGTCAGAAACACAACCAAAGCCTACAAAACGCCAAAATAAAACTTCGTGCCCACATAAACACGAAAAAATCGATAGCAAGGTAACTAAACATTGTAATGCTCCCAAGGCTGAACACAGCTGAGCTCACACAATAACCTGCAACTCGATCACTTCGTAAGTCACACGTAAACGCGCGCATTCAAGCGACAGAATAAAACGTTGTAGAAACACAACATCACCTGTCAGCGCCATAATTCATTCGTGACACCTAATCAAAGTAATTAAACATGCACATATTATGACGATAACAAAATTCGCATAAACACAAGCAAGCGATAAAATACGCATCAAACAAAGAAGATCAAGTGCACATATCCACAAAAGGTAAATAAAGATAAATTGTCTAAAACAGTCAACATTACAGACCCATCCAAGGCCATACACGGCGCACAGGCCGGAATTCATCCATCAAGGTTGACTGGTGCCAGCACCTCCTACCGCATCGGCATCATCTCCAAGGGCTTTCTTCAGAAGAGCAACCCCATCTGGTTTCCGAGACAACTTCTGCGCCGCCCGGACGACGGCAAAGTCAAGGGTTGAAAACGCCTTGCGCTTAGCAGCATAAGCACCGTCACAATCTTCCTTATACAGCTCAAAATGGTAGTCCTTCTCCTTGTTGATAATTGCAGCCTTGCCTTCAGCATATCCAAACTTACGACCGCTATTATAACCCGCTTGGCCCAATTCGAACATGTACGTGGCAAGCTCCGTCAAATTCAGAATACGGTCAGCAAGCTGCATAAAACAAGGCAACCAAATAAAAAATCACAAAAATAAAAGAACACGAAAGAGCAAAAGAAATTACCAAAGGTACACCACGAGAAAGCAACCATCTGGTATCAGCAGATGTTTCCTCAGCAAGGAGTTCCGCTGCCTGGCTTTCAGCAGTCTTTTCAGCAAGAAGTCGCTGTGCAGCCTCACACTCAGCTACTTTCTGCTGGACAAGAACCTCTAACTTATCAATCCGATCAACATACTCTTTCTCTTTCTTCTCGGACGCAACACACGCCTGCTGAGCCTCTTCAGCAAGTTCTGTTTTTTCACCGGATAACCGCACGATCGCATCACGTTGAGATTGCATCTCAACATTCGTGCGCGCGCACGCGGCTTCCCAATCTTTTTGTTTCTGATCATTCAACTGTTTTTGCTATTCAAGCTTCTGTTCAGCATCAGCAACCCTCCACTGCAAACCTTTCTTCTCCGCATTAAATCTCTCCCTCTCTTCAGCAAACAACTTCTTTGACTCCTCAAACTCAAGAGTCTCTTCCCCCATTGACCGCCACTCACGAAGAATTTCTTGAGAAGTAGCAAAGAAATTAACCCCGGCACGAACATGGTCGTCCAACAAAGCAAACCGATTGCGGTTTTTCTGGAACATCCTCTCAGCAGGGGGAAGGGCCATAGCAAAAAACTCATGGCAGTTGTTCACATCATCCATCCTGGAACCCTGAGTAAGGTTCCAACGAGGGGCGTGTGGTAGGTCGTCGCAAGCAGGATTACCCCAAGAATCAGCAGGGTTATGCTCAAATTGCGGGCTGCGCACAACACCAGAAGTAGCCCCACCTCCACCAAGAGGACGCTTAGTATAAATGGTTTGGTGAGGAGTAGTTTCACTAGATTCCCCCTACACCTCAACACCCTTACCCTTAACAGCTCCAGCATCACCACCAACAGCTCCAGCATCACCACCACCTTCACCCACAACTTCAGTAACTCCTTCTCCCCCCCCCCTTTTTACCCGCTTCAACATCATCATGAGGAGGGGTCAGACCAACCGTCCTCGATGGTGGGGAAGTGGGCGGCATGATCTGAGAAATATCTGCCACACGAGGCTTCTTACCAATCTTGACTGCTGTCATGGAACAAGAATTAAGAACAACTCGAAGAAAACGAAAAAACAACATGCAATTAAAGGCCAATTACCAGTAGAAGGGGCAGATGCAGCATATAGCTCCTCCAAAAGATTTCCACGAGCTCCACTAAAAACACCAAGATCAACTTCAGATTCAGAAGGTGCTGGGGGGGCTCCTTATGAAGTTTTGCTTTTTTAGCAGCAAAAAGAGCAGCGGACTGCTCATCAAGCTTGCGCTTGTGATTCTCGATGGCTTTTTTCCTCATGTGCTCAGTCAGAGTAGCACTGTCATCAGGATCCGATTCTCGATTTCTCTCACCAGCCCCTAGGCCAGACAACGTGTCAGAAACTATCACATAATCTAGACAAGGAAGAGTAGAGGGTTGCTTACGAGAAGAACCAGCAGCTTTACCCTCAGCCTTCCCCTCTTTCCTCCTAGACTTATCAGTTCTCGCTTTTTTCCTCGACTCCAACTGAGCAGAAGGATCAACAGACACCTCTACATCAGCGTCATCACCAACAACCTCATGCACGGGTTCAGCAGCATCACCCTGCGCGGTACCTGCACGCGCGCAACGAGATGTTAGATCTTCAAGGTTTTGGTCAGAACTTCCACTTGAAAGGACAATAACCCCTTCTCGACCCGGGTCGACAGGGTCATTCCAAACATCTTCACCTAGAACCTCGCTAGCATATCTACTCAAGCTCTCATCAGTTGGATGCAAAAAACGACCCCGGATCTGGTCTAACCACGTCGGGTTCCCTTCCGCTTGGATAGCTTCAACCATTGCACCCGCCGCCTTAGGGTCCAAGACATTCAACAAGCTGTAACCAACTGCAAAAAGGCAAGAAGATAAAAAAGCATACTAAACATAAGGGAGAATAATTCAGCGGTAACTTATGGAAGAAACATACATTTGCCCTGATAACTGTATACGGGTTGACCCAATGGATTCTTGGGCACCCACAACAAACTCATCCCAGCACCAACCAGGGCCATCTCCTCCAGTTGAGAAATAGCAGTCGCCTTGTGCGTTATCTTCTTGAACCAATCCTGGGCACCATAATCCTCCATAACGTCTACCCTTGGAATCCCTTGGTTCACCTGCCGATAAGGCATATCTATCGGAATTACTCCACGGCGGATGTAGAAAAATTTCTGTTTCCAGTCATGAAGACTCTTCAAAGGCACGGAGCACACCGGAGCAACACCTGACCGTGCTTGAAACGAATAGAAACCGCTAGCATACGTAACACTATAAAACACATTGAACATCTGAAACGTAGGCTCAATACGGTAAGCCCTACAGACATACTCAAAGTGAGTAATGCGTGGAAGCCCAATAGCATTAAGTTGCGAAATATGAAGCCCATAGCCCCTCAACACAGCAGCGGTAAACTTGGTAATAGGTAATATAAAACTCCTTCCCGGAAAAACGCAGCATACAACGTAATATAGCCAGGAGGGGCGTCCAAGGCAGTAGAACCAACGGGAGGATACTGGGCTCCCCACTCGGGACGGAAACCCATACCCCCAACCAGATTATTGAACTCCTCCTCCTTCCACCCAATGACCGCCTGGTCCGGACCAGGAGTAGCCCTCCCCTTATATTTTCTCTTCCGTTGGGTAGGATTCGTACCAGACATGGTGTAAATAAAACGAAGTCAGAAAAAAGAAAGAAGAAATCAAGGAAAACAATTGAAGCAATGGAGAATGAATGGAGAAGACAGAGGAGAAAACCACTTCAAATTTGAAAAAGTGAAGAGGAATCGCCTCCTATTTATACCCATCGCATTTAATGCGATGGGTAGTGGACCGTCAGAATACAGAAAAAGAAACCAATAAGGAAGTGACACGTCAGAAGAGAGAGAAGACGTCGGCTCTTTTTTCGGGAAACATGGGCAACAGAACCGGCTGACGTGACAGAAAGTAACTGCAAAAGCAACTGTTCACCTCCAATAAGACAGAGATGTCAGACAGTCACACCAAACACTCCCCCATGCCCACCAAGCTTCCATCAGAAGGAAACAACAAAGGAGCCAAAACCCATGCGCCATGCGTCCATTTGGCTCACTTTTTACAAAGGGCCAAAACCCATGCGCCATGCGTCCATTTGGCTCACTTTTTATAAAGTGCCAAATCCCACGCGCCGTGCGTCCACTTGGCTCAAATTTTAAAGTGCCAAGACCCACGCGCCGTGCGTCCACTTGGCTCATTTTTTTACAAAGTGCCAAAACCCACGCGCCGTGCGTCCACTTGGCTCAATTTTTAAAGTGCCAAGACCCACGCGTCGTGCGTCCACTTGGCTCATTTTTTTACAAAGTGCCAAGACCCACGCGCCCTGCGTCCACTTGGCTCATTTTTTATAAAGTGCCAAGACCCACGCGCCGTGCGTCCACCTGGCTCATTTTTTATAAAGTGCCAAGACCCACGCGCCGTGCGTCCACCTGGCTCATTTTTTCAAAATACCAAGAACCATGCGCCGCGCGTCCGTCAGGTTCTACTTTTTCTTCCAAATCACCAAACTCCACGCGCCGCAAAAACCCACTACTCTCACAAGTCCAGAATCTCTCCTAGACGATCAACTCAACTAGAAGTCACACTGGACTGGGGGGACTTGAAGAGGTATGGTCCCAATTCCCTGCCTACATGGCAGGGACCACACCACTTTTGAGCATACAAGGCGTCCACATCAGCGAAGCAATCCAGAAGCTTCTAGAAACTTCTGGAAGACGTGCAGCTGGCGCCAAAGATGCTCTATCCGACATAAAGGACAACACGTGTCACCACTCGTAGAACGACACATAGGCCTGCGACAAATCAGGGAGCAGGGCTGACAACGCCAGTACGAGGTATCCAGCGTGGGCAAATGTAAGAACGCCACGTGTACCACTACACCTGCCGTGGCAGAGCAGACCAAGAGGATATTCCCCTTGGTCGGACAGCTGGCACGCGCCCATAGCTGGCACAGCTGCTCCTTCCTTCTTCACCCTCCGGCTATAAATAGGACCTTTCATCATTCAGGTTCAGGATCTTTACCCTCCATACTCACTCTATACACACACTGTTTATTTCTCTTAGAACAGTACTTATTCTCACGCCGGAGCCTGGTTAAGAGGGAAATCCCCTTTCTCCCCCTCTTAACAAGACTGACGGTGTTTACTGTTTTGCAGATCTCAAGCCATTGATACGAGCAAGAAAAGAGGTTGAACCCCATAGACGAAATAACCCCATCGATAAACCTTGTGTTAATCGGTGTTTCATCACTACCCGAACTCAATCGCCTACCCGAACTCAATCGTCTACCCGAACATATAACCCTAAACATAGCGATAGGAAAAAACTTTTGATCCTATGACTTTCTTCTCCTCTTATTGAACTAATCATCAATCAGAATGTGTATCCACATGGATAGGATGTTACATCAATTTGATTTAATACGATGAAAGGCTGAGATTTTTCAAGGTTTGATTTTGGGTGGGTTTCAGATTTCAAAGGTGATCTATGAATAGAGGTGCAAACGAGCTGAGTCGAGCCCGAGCTCGATCAGGCTCGAGCTCGAGCTCGTTTAACATATGAAAGCTCGAGCTCGAGCTCGGCTCGATTCGAGCTTTATTTCTGAAGCTCGAGCTCGGCTCGAATGTAATTCTTCAAGCTCGAGCTCGGCTCGGGCTCGACTCGTTTAGTATTTTTTAATTAATTTATATTAATAATAATTATTATTATATATATATAATTTAGTTATTTTTTATATTTATATAGATGGTAATTATTATTATATAAATATATGTTTAATATATTAATAAAAAATATATATAAATAGAAAGCTCAATTAGGCTCGCGAGCCGGCTCGAGCTCGATAAGCGAAGCTCGGGCTCGTTTACTAAACGAGCTTGTTTTTAGGCTCGGGCTCGAGCTCGAGCTCGTTTAAGCTCGGCTCGTTCGAGCTTTTTTTCGAGCCGAGCTCGAGTAGCTCGCGAGTAGCTCAGCTCGTTTGCACCCCTATCTATGAATGTATGATGTTTTATATGACGGTGTCGGGACATTTGTTTTGGAGTAATTGAGAGACTATAGGTTAAACGATTTTTTTTTATCTAACCAGAATAATAACATACAAAATAATAAAAATATATAACTTTTTTTTTTTTGAAAATTAAACTTCATTAAAACCATCCCTGACCCAAATGGGCAAAAGTCAAAACATATAGACGCCCCCAACCTAAACAGGCAAAAGACCACAATAAAAGTATATAGAGTAAATTACGTTTTTGGCCCATGTGGTTATATCACTTTTACTATATTAGCCCAAAATAAGAATTTTTAACATATCTGCCCCCATGGTCTCTATAACTAACCATTTTGGCCCCTAAGTCTAAACATTTTGGCCCCCATGGTCTCTATAACTAACCATTTTGGCCCCCATGATCTCTAGACTTAGGGGCCAAAATGGTTAATTATAGAGACCATGAGGACAGATATGTTAAAAATTCTTATTTTGAGTTAATATAGTAAAAGTGATATAACCACAGGGGCCAAAAACGTAATTTACTCTTTAATATATAACACCTTGTTATATAATGCGGGTCTAATCAGATGCATGTAAATAAAAAGAATATAAAATATTGTAAGTTAAAATGTCAAAATTAATAAAAAGAATATAAACTATTGTAAGTTTAAATGTAAAACTTATAGATTAGAAGATTATAATTATCTTTCTAATACTTATAATTATTAATCAATGAAGTGTGACACTAGCATGTTATCTTAGGTGCTATTAAACCGTTAAAAGTTTTAACTTAAAACCGACCAAATCTTCTTTACAAAAGTTGGTTACAATCCGGTTCATGGTTTACCATGTGAAAATACTGGGTTTCACAGTTCACTTGCAGAGTTTTAGATAGAAGAAGATTGCTCAAATGTTGAACCTTGTTGAAGAAGCTAGACTTAACAGGTAATAAGTTTCACTGGTAATAACTGATCATGTTGAGCACTCATTTTTAAATTTTAAAAAAAAAAAAAAAACAAATGTTGAACACTCACGTTTAAATTAAAAACAAAAAAAAGAAAACAATCAAATTCTACGCTCTTGTCGTGTCCTTCTTCTTAATTTTGCAAATCACTAAACTTTTTCATGATATAGTCTCACTTTTAATCAATTACACTCCACCAAGTACTCCTTTCTTTTCAATAATTTTCAATAACGGGAATAGCTCCTGCACACTATTGGTTTAAATGGGCGGCATAGTGATACAATTGAAAGTGTCGGCGAGAATAGCTCCTGCCCCCTATTGGTTTAAATGGGCGACATAGTTAGTAGTGTTCAACAACTACAATGAAAGTGTCGGCGGGAATAGCTCCTGCCTCCCCTATTGGTTTAAATGGGCGACATAGTCAACAGTGCGAGGCAGCTGCCTGACACTTCCTTATTGGCCCAGCAAATTTACGATTTTATCACGCCTTAAAATTACGATTTTGCCATCAGTATAAAATTATGTTTTTGCCCCACGTAAAAATAAATTTGCGCTTTTACTCCCAGCTAAAAATTTCGATTTTGCCCTCGGTTAAAAATTACGATTTTGCCCGTTTAACTTTACACGTTTGCCATTAGTTTTTTCCCTTAAACTTACGAATTTGTGATGCGTGTGTAGTGTAATATATTTTTAGATGTATATTTAAGCCATTTTTACACTTTTAGCCAAGTTTTAAATTTATAAAACACGATATTCACTAACACTAAACACACATATGGGCAAGTGCACCCATCGTGGACGTAGTATAGTGTTGGTAAGATACCGAGGTCGTCCAAGGACACAAGAGCTTTTAATACCGGTTTATCCTCAACGTCTAATCAAATCAAAAAGGTTAGAAAAATGTTTTAAACTAAGAAAAATAAAAACTAACTAAATGCTGAAAATAAAAATAAAAATAAAAACAGATAGACAAGATGAATCACTTGGATCCGACACGTGTATTAGTATAACCTTTGATTATTTTCGCACTTTTGCACTTGTTTAAGAGATTATCTTAGTTATTGTAGTAGGCCCCTCTTTTGAAGGCGACGTTACCCTCAACCCAGTAGTTTGAGTCAGCAAGGATACAATCCTAAAGGGTCGGATTATTGAAAGATAATGAATTAAGTTATTAATGCAAATTGTGGTAGGCCCCGCTTTTGGCGGTGACGTTACCCTCGGCTAAGTAGTCTGAGTCAGCAGGGATACAGTCCTAAATAGCCGGGTTATAGTATTAATAGTAGTTAACTTATGAGGGGGTCAAAGAGTTTGGATCCCCGCCATCCAATACCTATGGGCATTGAAGGAGATCCTACTAAATTTGACCCAGGTCCCAAGCAGGACCTCTAAACGCTGAACAAGGGCAAGACCCTTACCAAACCGTTCCCTTAACCCCCGACCAGGTAGTCAACATACCTCCATATAGACCGTGGAGATATGAATGGTGAAAATCTTTTATTTTATATAGACAGTAAAATAATGCCAAGACACCACGGACAAACGATAAGGAAAGATCACCTTCAACATAAGTAACTAGTTATTAAAGTCATTAATACAAAACCAAATAAAAAGTGCAAAAGATTAAAAATAAAAAGTATTATACTAAACACTTGTCTTCACCAAGTGATGTAAGAGACTTAGGCAAACATGGCCTTGATTGTCAAGAACTCTTACGATCAATCTTGGATCCCGAGACGACTCACACACTCTACGATGGACAATGGATGATGGTGGTGGATGATGGTGTTATGGTGGTGGTGGGTGGTGGATGAAGTGTGAGAGAGGTGGTGTGCCAAGGGATGAGAGAGAATGAAGCCAAGCTCCTCTATTTATAGGCTGAACAGAAGGCTGGACACGGCCCCGTGTCCGCTGGACACGGCCCCGTGCCCGCCTGACACTCTCTCTCCTCATTAATTGTAATTGCGAATTACAATTAATGCGCCTGCTGTACTTTCACCACGCCCCCGTGCTCGCTGGACACGGCCCCGTGGTGGGCAATGGAAGCTTCTACTGGTTTGTCTTTTCTGCTGCTTCCTGGGCACGCCCCCGTGTTCGCTGGACACGGGGCGTGTTCAGACTCTGTTTCTTCTCTTTTGCCTTGGGAGATGCCGTTGAGGGTCCGGGCAGTCCACTTTTGTTCCTTTTCCTGTATTTATGGTAGAATTAGTAGTCTTTCTGCTTCTTTTGTGATTTTGAGCTCATTTCATCCTGAAAATACAAAAGGAAGACAAAAACACTATTTTTCCAACATTAGTACTAAAAAAGGGTTAGTTTTATGCCTTAATTGATGTGTTTTATATGTTGCATTTTACACACATCAAATACCCCCACACTTGAACTTTTGCTTGTCCTCAAGTAAAACTCTTTAAATGTGGCTTACACTCCCAAATGGAATAGGTAGAAGAGAAGTTTTTTAGCTTGTCTTAGAGTGTCGGGAATCCAAGGTTTTTATAGGTTTTATTTTTATTTATTTACAATCCTATTCGTTATGATTTATTTTGAACTTTTCATAAGATGAATTACTTATTTGGGCATAGCATGCCTTATTAAAATTCATTTATATACAAGTTCACATATCTCACGGGAGATCACTCAACACTCGGCCGAAGGTGTATATTTTCAGTGAATCACTCGAGAGCGGCACGGAACTTACGTCTTCCATAGGCTTGCCAAGCAATCAATCCTCCTCCTTTTTAACTTTTTACCTTTGTAAATATCAAGAGGACTTTTGGGGTGAAGGCTTGGGTTTAAAGGTGGGTGGTTGGTTAGTGGTTAGTAAAAAGGGCGAAAATCGTAACAAGCGTCGGTTTTCGTGAAGTACCTTGTTTTTAGTGACTTTTTATTTTGAAGTATTTCTCCAAACAAGCTTTTATAGCTTTTGTTTGTTTTTGACTTCTTCATTTTTTATTTTTTTTCGATCGTCACATAAAAAGGCGATGTTTACAAAAAAGCGAACTTGTTACTAAAAAAAAATAAATAAAAAGGTTTTTGGTGGGTAAAAAGGGTTTTGGGGTAATGAAATGAAAGGTTTAGGCTCAAATGGGCTATCTAGGGGGATTTTGGGTAGGTAAAAAAAAATGAAAAATAATGGTTTTGAAAGAAAAATGGTTAGTCGTAATGCCTCCATCATTTACTTACTTGGGTTTAAGTTGGTAAGGACCGGGAATGTATCGTCGTGGCAAGTTCTAGATTTGTAAGGACCGAACGGCTATTCACACAAGAAACGAAAAATGAGCATTTAATCTAAATATGTGTATTTTTGTGCTCAATAAAGGCTCAAAACTCACTTTTGTGGGAATGGGTTTTTAATGTGACCAAGCATATATAATCGAATTTTAAACTAGACTTGTTATGCCGTTTCATAATTTTCTTATGTTGGTTCCTTTTTTATCACGACGCTATCGGTTGTAAACTTGTAAAAATATAACCTTTTTAGAACTTGTTATTCCCAACTTAAACTAAGACAAGTAAATAAAAAAAAATGAAAAAGTTTTTGAAAAAATTTGGGGTGTTTAGCGGTTCCAATAGAGTTTTGTGTAAGGCTTGTGTTTAGGATTTTGCAAAATTTCAAGGGTTTTAGCATCCCCCCCACACTTAAATTACACATTGTCCTCAATGTGTCCAAAAATAATGTTTTTGGTTGATTAGAATGTATAAAAGTGGGTTAAAAAGCAAAGATTTATGTTACTGACATCCTGGATACGGCCCCGTGTTCACCGGGCACGGCCCCGTGGTCAAATGCCAGTAACAAAAATTACAGAATTGAAACAGAAGCCTGGACACGGGGGCGTGTCCGCTGAACACGGCCCGTGTCCAGTTACCTGAACTGGGTGATTTTCTGCAGGGGCTCAGCACGGGGCCGTGTTGGTTGGGCACGGCCCGTGTTGAGCCTTCTGTGATGGAGATTTTTGTCGGGTTGCTCTGTTCTTCGTGCATGGTTCCATTTTTCTCGTTCCCTTTTTCATCCATTACCACCGTGAGTGTGTTTTATTCTCACAACAACCATCAATCATAAAAACCATCATAGCATTGCAAATCATAGAGAGACATTACATAAAGATAAAAATTACATAAATATTAAACTTATGGAGTTCCAGCCCTATGTTTTATTTTAATTTAGCAAAATTTCCAAGAAGCTACTAGTCTTGGTTAGATAAGGCTTTGTAGAACTCCTCCCTTCGGGTGCGGTTCTCCTCATATGTCGGCAAGCCACTCCTCTACCTCCCTTGGAAGGAGAAAAGAGGGCTCGTTTGCATTGGTTTGAGGAGTTTCAACTTCCGCTGGAACTTCTTGTGGGTTTTCCATAGGAGGTTCTGCGGGAAAGTCTTCCCACCCGGTAGGGTTGTTAACACCGAGTGCCAAGTTCCAGTCTTGTTGTGGAAGGACTGGTTCCATAGGGGGTGCCACCAAAATGTTTAACCTTTGGTGCAAAAGGTTAATCTCTTGGAAGCTGCTTTCAAGTCCCATTGTAAGATCGTTAATACGGTCAATGAGGACCTCCTCTACTGACGTCATTTCGTCGAGAGCTTCTCTTAGCGCTATTACGTAGTGCACAAGTGTAGCTTCAACGGAGGGCCTCCTTCCCCTTCGGCTGTTTGATGAATGAACGGATGATGTTTCGCTGTTTTCACTCGCCATTCTACGAAAAATAAACCAAAAGCAGTTTATATGACGAAACAGTTTCTGGACACGGCCCCGTGCTCATTGAGCACGGCCCCGTGTTCATCTTTCTGCAGAATTTTGGAGCAAGGAATCTTAGGTTTTTAAGTTATTTTCTGAGTTTATGCAAGCTTTTTGGCAGTAAATAACTTTAAACAATGTTACATAACATGTTTTTACCAAGATTCTATGATCAAAACTCATTGTTCCCTACCACAAAGATTGAAAATTCAAACTTTTCATGGTAGTTCTTGAAGAAAGATGAAGAAGAAGGAAATGTCTAGAAGAGGAAAGGACAAGATGGGTTGTTGGAAACTTCTTTTAGACTTACCTAGGATTGTTTGAGAGAAGATTCCTTCAAATCTCTGTCCCCAAGTTGGTCCAAATGTGCAGGATTTTTGGCTGCATTTATAGAAAACGACAGCCTTCTGGACACGGCCCCGTGTCCGATGGACACGGCCCCGTGTGCAGATGAAATTCTGACACAGTTTGTCCGTATTCTGACGTTCTGATCAGAGGGGAATCTTTTGGTGGACACGGGGGCGTGTTGGCCGGGCACGGCCCCGTGTCGGAAAGCTGTTTTATGAAGTTTTGTCTTTACTAAGGAGCTAATCTATATCGGGTGGCTCTTGACTTGTTGGAACAACCCCAAAGTGCCTAAGATACCTTAATTGTCCTATACTAAGGCGAGAACGCAAGAGGTTGTCGGTGAGGGTAATTCCTATTTTCATTCTAGGTGGACAAGTCCAACCCTTTCCCGGGCTCTCGTTAAAGAAGGTGTATGCTGAATCGCTCAGGTCTATGTATGCATCGAACGAAGACGATGGGGAGTCCTTCACGGCACAATCGGCACAGGGACGACTATCGTCCGCGTCTTTTCTAGGTAAGAAGGTATTTTCGGGAGCAACGAGGTTGTCGGAATGCGGTTCCAACATTTCCTCATGGTCATCATCTTGGGATGGATCTAAAAAATCCTTCCTAAGTTCTTTTGACCAATTGAGAAGTAGTTCTTCTAGTTGAAATAACTCATCAAGGAGCATTTCTCCTAGAATATCTGGCTGGGCGCATTCGAGGGAGAAATAGTGCTTATTTTTACTTTCGCCCCTCTTAAGGTTACAAGGAATCGGTGGGTCTATATAGTGGGGCCTATAAGTGAGGAAAAAACATTTTAATTCCTCATGTTCGCCTCCACATATTCGACACCACAAACCATAAGAGTGCCGAAAGTAAAAAGAATTACTATCACTCACGTTTGTGTCAGAAATTACCAACCGCCGGGATCTAACGGTTCTGTTTTCAGCAACTGAATCTTGGGCACGGGGGCGTGTTGAGTGGACACGGCCCCGTGTTCAGCCTACTGTCTGACTTAAAACAGGATTGCCAGTTCCAATGATTGAGCACGGGGCGTGTTCAGCGGGAACGGCCCCGTGTTGAGCTCTGCAGAAGCTAAAAATCTAAGAAAAATCCTAAAAAATTAAAGAAAAATAAAAATATGATTAGGCCGTTGATTCCTAACTTTCTTAAAATCCTTGTGTCCCCGGCAACGGCGCCAAAAACTTGATGCGTGTGTAGTGTAATATATTTTTAGATGTATATTTAAGCCCTTTTTACACTTTTAGCCAAGTTTTAAATTTATAAAACACGATATTCACTAACACTAAACACACATATGGGCAAGTGCACCCATCGTGGACGTAGTATAGTGTTGGTAAGATACCGAGGTCGTCCAAGGACACAAGAGCTTTTAATACCGGTTTATCCTCAACGTCTAATCAAATCAAAAAGGTTAGAAAAATGTTTTAAACTAAGAAAAATAAAAACTAACTAAATGCTGAAAATAAAAATAAAAATTAAAACAGATAGACAAGATGAATCACTTGGATCCGACACGTGTATTAGTATAACCTTTGATTATTTTCGCACTTTTGCACTTGTTTAAGAGATTATCTTAGTTATTGTAGTAGGCCCCTCTTTTGAAGGCGACGTTACCCTCAACCCAGTAGTTTGAGTCAGCAAGGATACAATCCTAAAGGGTCGGATTATTGAAAGATAATGAATTAAGTTATTAATGCAAATTGTGGTAGGCCCCGCTTTTGGCGGTGACGTTACCCTCGGCTAAGTAGTCTGAGTCAGCAGGGATACAGTCCTAAATAGCCGGGTTATAGTATTAATAGTAGTTAACTTATGAGGGGGTCAAAGAGTTTGGATCCCCGCCATCCAATACCTATGGGCATTGAAGGAGATCCTACTAAATTTGACCCAGGTCCCAAGCAGGACCTCTAAACGCTGAACAAGGGCAAGACCCTTACCAAACCGTTCCCTTAACCCCCGACCAGGTAGTCAACATACCTCCATATAGACCGTGGAGATATGAATGGTGAAAATCTTTTATTTTATATAGACAGTAAAATAATGCCAAGACACCACGGACAAACGATAAGGAAAGATCACCTTCAACATAAGTAACTAGTTATTAAAGTCATTAATACAAAACCAAATAAAAAGTGCAAAAGATTAAAAATAAAAAGTATTATACTAAACACTTGTCTTCACCAAGTGATGTAAGAGACTTAGGCAAACATGGCCTTGATTGTCAAGAACTCTTACGATCAATCTTGGATCCCGAGACGACTCACACACTCTACGATGGACAATGGATGATGGTGGTGGATGATGGTGTTATGGTGGTGGTGGGTGGTGGATGAAGTGTGAGAGAGGTGGTGTGCCAAGGGATGAGAGAGAATGAAGCCAAGCTCCTCTATTTATAGGCTGAACAGAAGGCTGGACACGGCCCCGTGTCCGCTGGACACGGCCCCGTGCCCGCCTGACACTCTCTCTCCTCATTAATTGTAATTGCGAATTACAATTAATGCGCCTGCTGTACTTTCACCACGCCCCCGTGCTCGCTGGACACGGCCCCGTGGTGGGCAATGGAAGCTTCTACTGGTTTGTCTTTTCTGCTGCTTCCTGGGCACGCCCCCGTGTTCGCTGGACACGGGGCGTGTTCAGACTCTGTTTCTTCTCTTTTGCCTTGGGAGATGCCGTTGAGGGTCCGGGCAGTCCACTTTTGTTCCTTTTCCTGTATTTATGGTAGAATTAGTAGTATTTCTGCTTCTTTTGTGATTTTGAGCTCATTTCATCCTGAAAATACAAAAGGAAGACAAAAACACTATTTTTCCAACATTAGTACTAAAAAAGGGTTAGTTTTATGCCTTAATTGATGTGTTTTATATGTTGCATTTTACACACATCAATTTGCCATCGTTTCAAAATTATGGTTTTACCCTCACTTAAAAATAAATTTGCGCTTTTGCTCCCAGATAAAAATTTCGATTTTGCCCTTGATTAAAAATTACGATTTTGCCCCATTTAAATTTACACTTTTACCGTTAGTTTTTTCCTTAAAATTACGATTTTGCCATCAGTTCAAAATTATGTTTTTACCCTCACTTAAAAATAAATGTACGCTTTTGCTCCCAGCTAAAAAATTCAATTTTGCCCTCGGTTAAAAATTACGATTTTGCCCCGTTTAAATTTAGAGTTTTACCATTAGTTTTTTTTTCTCACAGCCAAATTATGATTTCTCCCAACTTAAATTTACATTTTCTCCATCGTTTTTGTTTGTTTTCCTGGTTAAATTACAATTTTACCCCCAGTGTAAATTTGCAGTTATGCCGGCAGGTGCCTGGCACTCCCCCATTGGTCCTTTTAATTTACGATTTCATCCCTGAATTAAAGTTATCATCTCGCCCTCGGTTCAAAATTACGCTTTTCCCATTGTTTTACCTTTTTACCAAAACTATAAAAGTTTTTTGTTTTAATTGGTTTACTCCATTTATTTTTTTTCATGTCAAAGAGCTGCCTAACACTCGCTCATAGTCCTGAAAAATTACATTTTTGCCCTAAGCCGGAAATTACGGTCTTATCATCGTTTTAGTTTTCTCCCTAGCAAATTATAGTTGTGTTTTTTTAATTGATTGAGAATTATTCGGCCATCGCCTCACAAAAGCTTAAATTTACGATTTTGCCCTCAATTAAAAATGTGATTTTCCCCTGGTTGAAAAAAATATGTATTTTTGCCCCCAGTTCAAAAGAAAATTTTTTTTTGTCCCCAGTTAAAAATTACGATTTTGCCCTCAGTAAAAATATTTCGATTTTGCCCACATTTCAAAATAAAAAAATGTTTTTGCCCTCAGTTCAAAATATTATTTTACCTCCAGTTTAAAATTACGATTTTACCCCAACTAAAAATTGTAATCTTGTCATTGTTTTTTTTTTTTTTTGGCAAAACTATGGTAGTGTTTTATTTTACTTGATTGACTGAATTTAGTTTTTATTCGTGCCAAACAGCTGCTTAGCACTCGCTAATTGGTCCTGACAAATTATTGTTTTGCCCCCAACTCTAATTTACACGCTTCCCATCGCTTTAGTTATTTTTTTTTTATCAAAACTATGATAGTGTTTTTCTTTATTTCGTTAACTCGGTGTATTTTTTTTTATATCGTGTTATAAGTAGCATGTATAACTAACCGAAATAAATGCGTACATATTATTAAACTAAGAAATTTTCGGTTTAGCGCCCCGCAACGCGAGCGGCGCATAACTCTAGTCAAATTACAAACAGAAGATGAGATTGGAATACGATACATCTCTCACAACTGGTCTGATTATATATAAAGATATGGAAAGGTATAAATATAACAAAATTTACTTCGAAGACAAAATGGACCATTAACTTTTCTATAAAAGTAAATAAACTAGTTTGATTGTTCGATTATGTATATATAGCTAGCCTACACATGTGTAGCTAAACAACACAAAATTAAAAGATTTACATTTGTTATTTTTGTTCTCATAATATTTTTTACTCTTTACACGTACAAAGGATCATATTTTGTTGAAAACCATGGGAACTTCTAATAACCATTGATCATGATTAATCAATGGTATAAATTAGTCAATGACATTATTGTAAACAAGTGAAGATAATAGGCAAATTAGACCGTTTCTTTTAAAGGCGAAAGATCAAATACAAATACCCTTATTATACAAAATGTACGAATAAGGTGAAAATGTAAAAAAACGTGATGGTATTTTCGTAATTATTTACTCGTAGAGTAATTATCAAAATTACCCTGCAAATGATCTTGTAGGTAATTTTGATCTTGTAGGGTAATTTTGTAAAATGTTTCTTGTATGGTAATTTTGATCTTTTATAGTAATTTTGTAAAATGTTCTTGTAGGGTTATTTTGATCTTGTAAAGTAAATTTGTAGAGTATCATAATTACTTTACAAATGATCTTGTAGGGTAATTTTGTAGAGTATCATAATTAATCTATAAGTGTATCAAAATTACTCTGCAAGTTTCAAAATTACCCTATACAAGAACATTTTGCAAAATTACCCTACAAGATCATTTGTAAAATAGTTTTGATAACTATCCTATGAGCAAATAATTACGAAAATGTTACCGCGTTTTTTTTTCATGTCTTTCGTATGTTTTGTACGATAAAATTGTTTGTACGTGAACATAACTCTTCTTTTAAAGCACTCGAATATGTTTCACTCTCTCATGAGTCATGTCCCGAAGATTTCTTACACTCTCATATCTGCTTGTTTTCAAAATTCTTCCCTCAAAATTTACACATTCTTCAAAAGCTTTGGCAAATAGAAGATACAATCAGAGTAGTGCAAGAATACTACGGAACCACACGCTTAGACTGCGGGGTATGGTGGGGCGGGGGTTGGGTTTGGGTTGGGGCATTTGATGACACGTGGCTTGGGTGGCAGACATGGGGCGACCCACTTTAAAACAGGGTATGGTGGGCGGGGGTTTGGGGGCGTGGGTTTGGTGGGCTTCGCTGGGCTGACCCGGCTGGGCTCTTTGGGCTCTTTGTAATTAAAGAAAATTACATAAAAATTAAAGAAAATTACATAAAAAAATTTCCTAACGTTTATATTTTTTTTCTATCTCTTCTCTCATCTCCAAGACTATTTCCAACTCGTCACCCTTTAGGTGATCAATCGGCTGGGATAGAATTTTCAAATCCTCTCTTCTTTGTCTCTCGGCTTCTCTAGCGGCATCTCTAGCTTCTTTGCTCTTCCGAATTTCGACCCTTTGTTGTTGGAAGACGTTGAATGTATCCATCTTGGATGAAATGGCATCCAACTGGTCGCTGTATATTCCTCTATGCAAGAGCGAACTCCCAGCTGAAGGTGATGCCGTAGCAGATCTTGATTTTTGAGCACGCCTTTTTGTGGCATCTCTTCCATACTCAGGCCGGTTTGGGCTTGGCGAATCATCAAAAAGGTCCTCAATCTCTTGATCTCGTGCATCAGATTGGGACGAGGCCCTCGACCTTTTGGAAGACGTGTTGTTTTCGCTACCACTGAGGATATTCGCCCACTTTGGATGAAACTTACAAATCTCCCAACAATGCATGAAACGGAAGTCGGTCCCCACATTTGTCTTGAATTGAAGCAATGCATTAGTTGAACGCTACATAGTCTATGTTGATCAACACGAACAACCACTCTATACACAACTATCTTGGTAAAAAAACACGTATTATACATGTGATATACGTTAATAAAAAAATAAGTATAACATTATATAAAAGTATATCGAGTATAAAAGATATTTAATTTCAAATTTATAAGATGAAATATTGTGCACTAGAAAACCTCTTAAATTTTGTTTACAAGGTACAAATATTGTAATTTGACGCTAAAACTTTTAGAGGACTTCAAAGGCAATTTAGCCTCCGTAATACTATACAGTAATTGTAGCAAATCTTTTTAAAGAAAGTCAAAAGGAATATCACGATTGTTCCTACCTTATCCATCCGAGTTCCAAACTCCATCTCCAAAATATAAAGATTTTGCTACAAATCTCTATATATAGAGACTCATTATCAACATGTATAAAATCTAAAGATTGTATCTCAAGCATCTTGGTTTGTAAATCAAACACAAAAGAACGAAAAGAAAAAAGTAAAATACAATTGTGTCCCTATGGTTTACATTGTGCTGCACGTTGAACTCATAACTTTTTTTACTCTATTGTGTCACATCCCAACCGATGGCAGAAACATCGGGACAGGACGAAATAGATTGCTCGAGACATTATAACGTGCTAATGTCACAATATTTAAATAAACAAATTTCATTTTATACTAAAATGATTACATTGTCTTGAAATGGAAACTACTACATTTGCAACTTAAACAAATACAACAATAAAATTACAAATAAGACTTTAAGTGCGTTTCTAAATCTATCCTAAATAGATTTCTTCAAACGTCAACATACATTTCCTGCAACATGCATTAAAATAAAATCAATAAAAAAGTTGGTGAGTATACAAGTTTGATTACATGCATATGTAAAAAAGATTGTCTCAAATCCAACATGGCATTTTGTATACTAAGTTAGATCACATACTAGCATGTACAACTATAGGTCAACCCTCGTGTCTACTAGTATAATGTGCATCCCTCGTCATCAAAGTGAGCAAGACCGTAAAGATTGAATAACTTAACAATACCACAAACGGGCGGTGTGCTACTCCTATAACGCTATAATTGTTAAGGTGGGCTTGCGCAAAGTTAATGACAAATAGTTTGCATGAATGATTGAATATCTAGCATGAGTAACCTAAGCATAACAAATAGTATGTTTGATAGGTTCACTGAATTCATGAGTTTGATCGTGTGAATTATGTATTTTGATAGTTTATACATGTTACACCCAAAAGTGCATTAAAGCGTAAAATGGTCACGTATACTCATGGTTTGCAAAAGCTTCCAAAAATGTGAGCGGTGAGTCTTGAGAGTTTTAGGAATGTCGCGGTTATCTTAAACACTTGAAACTTTCTGCCTAAACTTGAGACTTTCTTGATGATTTAGGAGATTTTGAGAGTAATTTGGAGTTGTGGAAAGTGAAAATGTGATAAAGGAGGCTTGATTTTTAGGGAAGGATTAGCGTTTGGGTTTAAAGAAGGTTGGAATGTGATTTTAGTAACTATTTCAAAAAAAATCAAAAACTAAAAAAATAAATAAAAAATTCACAACACGTCATGAAACATGAGTATTAAAAAGAAACATTTTCATACTATAAATTAATAACATGTTGGTGCTACATGAAATTGTACTCTAAGTATAGGGAGTTTTTCAAAAAAAAAAAAATTGGCTTTTCACTTAGGGTATTGTCGCAACCCCCGCCCCCTATCTGTCCCGGGAACGGGCGGCCGCGAGAATCAGTATTGGTGGTATCGGTGTTTATCAATTTGGCAGTGGAAATTACATCAGGATCGTAGTTAGGAAATATTTTTCAGAGTAAAACACCACATTTTATATTAATAAATATATTGGGATAAAACCCAAGTTTTCATTACAAACGGATTTATAGGTATGGACCCTATTTTATTGAAAATAAAACATCTTCTTTATTTAGGTAACTTTTATAGCCACTTTTCCAAGCCTTCAGTGCTGTCCAGCTGGCTTCTAGTTGGCTTTCACATTTTGTTACCTGAAACGCGTTTAAAAACATTTTGTCAGTGGGAAATACTGGTGACTGAATCCCAGTTTAATCAAGAAGAGTTTTATCAATATTCACAGAATTGAGAGCGATTACAATATTTACATCTACACAATTACTCATTCAATACTGTCAATCCTGACTGGTGGGTCATATTACACATTGGCTAACTCTTTGTCCAATGGTAACGTGTTCCACATTTTGTATACAAAACCCTAACATACCGGCAGTAATTGAAGAATTACAAAGACTCAATCACTGCTACTCACATTATAAAATATTTAAGGTTTTGTGAAAACAGTTTGCAAAAAGGAGATTATTCACTTTGCTGTCTTAGGGTTTTCTTTAAGGATTTCCTGGTGATTATCTATAACTTACACAAATGCACACGCGTTAGTATAATAACCCAATATTTACATTAGTAATACCCTCCCCGAGACGGCATTCAAACGACTATGTCGGGCAGAACCACGACAGCCGTTACGGAACCCTGCATCAATCGGGCAGCGTATCTAATACGTAACCGGGGTTATGATACTTACAACGAGGCAGGGCTTCGCTAATTAGGGGGTATTATGCCCGCGATTATAATAGCTATGCAGAATATTGAGAGAGAGATCGAGAAAATGAGCGAGTTGAGACTGAGGCTGAAAGCCTCTATTTATAGTGCCTCTTCGACTTCCGCCGCGCCCCGCGTAGATGTTCTCCAAGGGCTTCGCGGCCCACGAGGCCAGCTAAGGTAGACCCTAGCTTGGCTGACTCGCCACTAGGCTTGACACGAGTGGTGCTACGTGGCGGCTCAGGGGCTCACCTGACCTCCTAGTTGTCGCGGCCCGCGTAGATTACCGCCTACTCGTTCGCGGCCCGCGAGCGAGGTTAAAATCTTGTTTTTATTTTATTTTTAATTATATAAGGTATTTAGGGCTCGGTTTTCGCAATTGGGGTGTATTTTAAGACATATAGGGACACTTTAAATATATTAGGGGTGTCGAAAAATATTTTTGAGGGTTGTTATATCCTCCCCACCTTATTTTAGAGCTCGTCCTCGATATCTACTGGAATAAGTGTGGATATTTTCTTTGCATTTCTGATTCAAGCTCCCATGTATACTCTGGTCTTCTTTTGGAGTCCCATTTTATTTTGACCAGAACTAATCTCTTGTGCTTGAGGTTCTTAATTTTCCTGTCTTCAATCTGTAGAGGCCTTTCCACAAACTTGAGCTTTTCATTTTCCTCTATGTCCTTAGACTCTAATGATATGAAGCTATAATCGGCGCCAGTATCAAATAAAACGGATGCATAGCGTTGGTTTACAGGGAACGTACCAGTGACAACATTGGGATCCTGGCGCGCCTCCCTCGCTTCCATGTTAAAAACTCTTCCACGGGCTTGGTTTAACTCTGGGGAGTTCCTCTTGTAGTGCCCAAGATCACCACAGTTGAAGCATCCGGATCTTTGCCCATTTCCACCAGCTTGGTTATTCCTCTGATTACGATTCACAGCGTCCGCTTGATTAGCATTGTTAACTCGATTTCCATCACCTCCATTGTTCACTTGTGGGCGATTTCCATTTCCGCCCCGGTTGGTGTTTCTGTTTCCGAATCCTCCCTGGCCTCTCTGGCCAGCTATGGCCCAACAAGAATCCTTCAAGTGGCCAGTCTTTCCACAAGCTTCACAAACTTTCAAACCACAACGGCCAGAATGGTGGCGATGGCAGGTATTACACTTGGGCTGGGCGCCCATGTATCCTTTTCCTTTCTTCCCACTACCAGCTGTAACCTGAGCTGGCGTGCTCGATTCCCCTTTCTTAACCACACCGCTAGTGACTTGCTTGAAGTTCGAAAACTTCCGCTTGTTACCTCCTGATGACTCCACATGAGTCTCTTTCTTCTTTGGCTCAGCTTCATCAAACTTGTTCAGGCGAATAGCTTCCTCTGTGAGAGCCACGCTCAAATCAATCACCTCAGTAATAGTCGCAGGCTTGGAGGAGGTCACCATGCTTATGATTTGAGGAGCTAATCCCCAAATAAAACGTTCAATCCTTTTGAACTCCGGAGTGACCATGTAGGGTACCACATGCGATAAGTCATGAAACCTCTGAACGTATTCTGGGATCTTTGGACCTTCCATCTTTAAATGCCAGAACTCTGTCTCCAATCTTTGGATTTCAGCGCGGGAACAATACTTTTTGCGCATAAGTT
The DNA here is from genome assembly GCF_002127325.2 of Helianthus annuus. Classification (NCBI taxonomy): domain Eukaryota; kingdom Viridiplantae; phylum Streptophyta; class Magnoliopsida; order Asterales; family Asteraceae; genus Helianthus; species Helianthus annuus. The sequence goes on from NC_035437.2 coordinate 123,905,977, forward strand.
CCTTCAGTTCGGTCCAGGTTAGTGCGTAGGCAGCAGCTTCACCAAGTGTCTGTACTTGCAAATTCCACCAAGATAGGGCTCCATCCAAGAATAGCCCAGAGATATAGGTGACTTGCTGATCTAGTGCGCATTTGCTCATGCGAAGAACAGATTCAGTTTTCTCAGCCCAACGAACAAAGGCGACAGCACCTCCTGTGCCATCAAAGTTGACTGGCTTGCAGTCCAGAAACTGCTTGTAGGTGCACCCTGCACGTACAGTATAACATGTGAACGGCATTAGCATCTTTGCTATAGACATCCAATTAGGTCATGGTATGTCTAAATGACTTAGTGTTACCATGAGGTGGGTTTTTGTTGTTACCATTGATGCCAGAATTGCTTCCACTAATCCCTCCTTGAGAGGCGGCGTATTGTGCGATGGCAGCAACGATGATTTGCTGGAGTTCTGCCTGATTGGTAGGCATTTGCGGTTCTTGACGTCTCGGCAGCATCTTCTAAAGATGTGTTTACGTCGGTCAGGCCATAATAAAACGCACGTATATAATAATAGTAATAGTATATAACATCTCATGTTATCAGTATTTCATTCACATATCATCTCTTATCACAATTATCATTCACACAACATCCCATGTCATCAAAACATAAATAATCAATCAAGCATCAAATATCATGAGAATACTGCGATTGCCATATATCGAGACCACATAGCAAGTGTATCAGTACATCACAGTGTCATACAATCATCAATCAACTAGGGGCTACATCACCCCTGTCCAAAAACTATATCAAATCAGTGTCACTACATCCCATGTACAAAATCAACAAAAGTCATAATCAGAAAGTAGTCTCCAAAAATGCTGTGCAGTCAAAAGCAATCGCGGTCTTCTCACCAACGTCTACCCAAACGGTACTGATGAGCTCTATACGGATGGCGGTGGAGGAGGGGGAAAGTGAGTGTAAAACAAACGACGCAACTGGAGCCAGTCCTCCTCCATGGCTCTCTGAGTACGAATGAAAGAAGCAACCTGCTGCTCTAGTGCAAAGAGGCGTGCATCATAATCTGGGGGTACAGGTCGAGAAGGCTGCAGAGGAGAGTGGGTCTGACCCTGGCACTGACACGGTGACGGCTGAGCTCTCTCGAGCTCCTGAATGCGTTGTGTGTGTGCCTCGTGCTGAAAAACAAAAGACATCAAAACGTCCTCAATAGTGTGCCCCACATGGAAGGGATGGTAGGGGTCAGTCGGTGGCATGACAAGCGGTGATGACCAGAGAAATGGCTCCCTGGCTGGATCAAAAGGTGCCACACGATATGGAGAAACAGGGGGTAAAACAGGTGGAAACTGTGGCATGAAGGGAACAGACGTCGGCACATGCCCAAAGGGATGGGCCGAAGAACCCTCTCCAGGTCGCGCTGGAGGTGTAAACTGAGGAAATGGAAAAGAGAAATCAACGTGTCGTGCATCAGTGATGTGAGGGGGAATAGGTGGAACATCATCATCAGCAGGAATCCACCCGTGCTGTGCGTGCTCATCTGGTGGATCCATGTGGGTCGCGAACAGTGCATGCTCGGGCTCTAGTGGAACGGGATCAGGTGGGGGAGCAACAAAAGGGTGAACGGGTGCATCAGCAATAAGTGGGTGATCAACATGATCGGCAGCAATGACATCATCGCCCTCCAACAACGGAGCATCCACAGGGTGATCATCTACAGGTGGGTCAGCAATCACAGGCTCAATAGGCATGCCAACATGAACGGGGTCATGCTCAAGCACAGGGTCTAGAGCGGCTGCCTGCTCAGGGGCGATGGCAGGCTCGGGATCATCAAAAGCCATCTCAAAGTCAAACTCGGGGTCGATGGGATCCACTGGGTCAGCTGGGTCGACTGGATCCTCCATAGGCTGGTCCATCGGTATAAACTCTATATCCTGATCCGGGTCGAATCCCGGGGGAAAGATAGGATCGGCACATCCTCGTGGTCGAAAGCAAAGCTAGGTATAGGAGCAACAGAGGATGCCTGGTCAGGATCTGAACCATGTGAAAAGTGTCGTGCGCTCAGAGTGTGGGAAGGTGCGGAGGCCACAGACTCGAAGGAGTCTGGAGCAGGTGAGTGTGCAGGTGACTCCGCAGCTGGAGCATCTGCTAGCAGTAAAAGTCCTCCATCGGCTATGAGGGCCTCGCCCTCCTCATCGTCCTCTAGGAGATCATCGTCATACAGCTCAATATCGCCATCAGCCTCGGCGTCAAGAAGTAAATCGTAGGCAGGGTAAACAGCTAAGGGTATGGGAGCAGGAATCTCCACTAACGGTAGGTACTCAACAAGAGGGCCATCAGCGAGCTCATCAGCCCCGTCAGGTAGTGCGAAGGGCTGGAAGTCGTCCTCGTCCGTGCTAGAAACGTCCGACGTGTGCACCTCGTGCTCTGAAGATGCTAGGTCATCAGATACTATAGGTCTGGGTCCGGTGGTGTCTGAGTCGCCTGTACCGGGCGAGTCCATGAGTCTGTAACATAAACACAAATATGCACAAATAATCAGTCATATAATCAGGCAAACACTTTGGTCACCAAGTAAGAAATCACATAGTTTTCCTAGTCCCACTAGCCTCCCAGTCTCCTAGACTGACACTCCTAGTCCCACTAGCCAAATTCCTCTCAGTCTCTAAGACTGCTCTATCATCCACCTCGACCTCTTAGATCGAGCCTCGGCCTCCAAGACCGAGCCTCAGCCTCCAAGACTGAGCCTATTCTCCCTAGTCTCACTAGCCCTCTACCTCGATCTCTTAGATCGAGCCTCGGTCTCCAAGACCGAGCCTCAGCCTCCAAGACTGAGCCTACTCTTCCTAGTCTCACTAGCTATCTACCTCGATCTCTCAGATCGAGCCTCGGCCTCCAAGACCAAGCCTCAGCCTCCAAGACTGAGCCTATAAATAAATAAATAAAATGTGCTCAACATTTGTTTGTAAAAACGTTTTGGATCTGGACTTAAGTGGTATGCAGTAAAAATGTTTTCATGAGAGCCCTAGTGATCATAGTCTAGACTCGAGAAGGAATCCTAGTTCGCTATGATCAGAGCTCTGATACCAAGCTGTCACACCCTGGCTTTGCGGAAGCGTGGTTAATTTGGTGTGACTTCTTAATACCATAGCTTAATCATAACAAAGCTATATGAATAAAAACCATGCAAGATCATCCATGTAATTAAGTTTTAAAATCCAAAAACAACAACATTGTTTTAGCGGAACATACCCTAACAACATAAATATTGTTCAACAACTTAAACATCAACAAACACAAACACAATTTAAGGACTGTGACTTGTCCAGGAAAGAGTCACATTCCCTAAACCCGGATGACCTTGTACTAGTGCAGCGGGAAAACGTGCCATACCGTGCCAGATCCTTTAATTCCCTGAAATACATGTAAGTTGAAAAATCAACAATAATGTTGAGCGAGTTCATGTGTAAGTGAGTAAATAAACCTTTGTTTGTGTAAAAATCCTGGTATGTTGCAAATAAGGAAAAAGAGATCACCAATGGTTTGCAAGGCCATTGATATGTGTGAAATGCAAGTAGGAAGGCTCAAACCTAGCAGATTTATGCGCCGGGTACAAAGTCATCCCGAGGTCCGTTATGCTGGGCCTGGGACTGGGCTCGCTACACCCAAATAGATCTATCGCTCCTGCCCCTCGGTCCTACCCTGAGGATTAATGACCTCAAGTTTCTGCCTACCCATTCACATGATCTAAATAGTAACCCTCCTTACGCTAACCATACCATGTATAAAGTATTCATAAACATTGTAACATGTATTTCACCCCCGTAGTTTAGAAAACTGAAAACAGTTAAGAGAAAAGGGGAAATGAACTCACAGCGGTGCGTCTCTACCAAATATACTCCAAGTCAAGCAGCTGTGCAACGACCTACATGTACTAACTCTATTAGACGGACGGCCGTGCCTTAGCTTTAAGGTTTAAATTTTTGAGAAATAGTTAGACAACTATTTCGTGTTTACGTTCTGCGCATACTTGGTAATTATTTTCCTTCCCAAGGATGGGGGATTTAATACACGTGTGTTCGAAATATATTATTAAGTCTCACTTAATATATATTTATTTCTTACTTCAAATATAATTATTTTTCTCAAAAATATTATATTTTTACTTTACAAAATTCTCCCAAAATAATACTTTGTCAAATATACGCGTGCATAAATATTTCCCGTAAATTGCGTAAGTTACGTTTTAACGATCGAGTGGTAATAGTAATTACCGGTGTAACTTATATGTTTATCGTGAAAGCGTTCGTATTATTTTGGATTCGTTAACGTTCGATAATATTATTTTTACCCTAAAAATAATATTATATACTTCACAAAATAATCACAAATAATGTTGTGAAAATATATTTACTAAATATATATTGATCACGTTTAATTTTTGTGAAAATCCCACCTCCGATATTTTGTAAATAAAGTCGTGGCGAAACTTATATTATGAAAACATGTCGAAAAGTATTTCTAACACTTATAGTGAAAATAATTCTAAGTGTTAGGTTTTTGGAAAAATTTCGCCAGAGTTTCCTCTGTAACTGGAGGTGGCCACGCTTTTCAAGCGTATCATTTTCTTTTACAAATCAATTCAAACAATTTCTTATTCAATCAAAACAATATTCAGCGCATCAACTAGTTAAATAATATGTAAATCGCAAAGATTTCATGAACTTGTGATTTACTCAAAAATATGAAGTAAATCTCATTACTTTTAGCGGATCTTAATATAAATTAGTCCGGTTTCATAAAAACCCCTTTTTATAGAAAGTCCATCTTTACATCTTCTTGTAAATTTTACAAAAATAGTTATTTTGTCGAAGCTTTGCATTACACAAGTGTTTACACACTTGTGTGTTCTAAAAATCATTCTAGTTATCATAAGATCCGTCTTTAGAAAACATGATCTTCTCGACACTCGGTCCTTTGAAAATACCACTTGTAGATACGTAGATCTACTAGTTTTAAACACTATTTTACAAGTAAAAATGCTTTTACACAAGTTCATGATTCGTGTGTGGTAGAGTTTCACCATTTAACCCTTGTTACATTCAAAACAACCTTATGTCATGATCCATGATCATGACTAACCCGGGTTAAATGATGATCCGAGCTACCACAACATAGATCGGGTCCGAATAACCACACCAATCAATTACTACAACATTTATGTCACACCCCCAAAATCCACCTGCGGAGTATCACCGCTTGGGAGCGTGACTGACCAGGATCGAGCCACCAATCATATCGAACATGTAATTAATATCAAGTATAATAAATGTAAACCAATCATTCAATACGATAGGTGTTCAAAACATAATCATAGTTTCAAAGTATAGCGGAAGCATAAGTACGAAAACCCAAATGTGTAACATAAGTTCAATAAGTTTCAAAACATAATCCATGCTCCACAACGACCTGCTCCTCTCTGTGCAAGCTCCATAACTATCTAACGACCTGCAAGGCATGTAACAGAGGATCAACAACTAGTTGAGCGAGTTCACAGTTAACAGTTCAGTAATAGTACAGTGTGAGTAGTAGTATGTTCGTTCGTTATGTCATGTGTCGTATTAGTTTCCATCGCGGCCTCCCAGGCAGGTATCCGAAGATATTAGGGGATGTTCATCCCGAGTATTCTAGACTAGGTTTATCTGTATCGCGGCCTACCAGGCAGGTGTGCGAAGATTAGTAAATTCCAGTTCGCGGCCTTCCAAAGGCAGGTGTGCGAAGTCAGTCATAATATCGCGGCCAACCCTTGGCAGGTGTGCGAAGATCAGTTCAATAAGTGTTACTAGTCTAGTCGTAGTTCTATCAGCGAAGTATATACAATAGTTCATCAAATCCCATTCCCACCCGGGAACCCCATGCCTTGGCTGTGTGAACTCACCTTGGTTTGCTCGGTATGCTATGCTCTAGGGTTTATCAACGTCTAAGTCCGTTATACACGACCTAGGATATGTTGCATATGATACGATGTAAGTGTTTGCATCAAATTAGGGTTTGCAAATCATTGACATTCAAACAGCTGTGTCTTGTGTGTTTATTGTGCACATGATGATATCACATAGAATGTTCACGCACGTAGAATCATACAGTTGCATTCAGTATCATACGATTATACACATATCGAATCCTATAGTATGCCCGAATACCAGATCAGTTTTATGTTCGTAAGGATTCACATGCAATCTATGTCATAACATGTACTTAAGCAATTACCACGTATCACGTAAACAGACAAACAAAATCGTGCCATTCATGTTGCTTGTAAGTGTCATTTACAGTTCGCCCTATCAGGTTTATTCATAATCTACTTGCCAGGGTTATCATATGTAACGAGGGTGATATCTTAACAGCACTAGCTAACTAACAATGTTAACAAACAATTCGGGTTAACAACTTAGTAATTTATCAATGGTTTACATGATTACTAAGTTACATGCTTAGCAGAATTACATGCATAAGATAACAGAAGATCATGTTTAAGATTCAATGGTCTGACTTTAGCACATCACAAAAGTCTGACATGTATAAGCATTCACAAGTTGGACATGTTGAGCATAGAAGGTCGGACCTTGCTTATCCTTCACAAGACTTCGGACCAATTACCCTTAAGAACTTCGGATAGCCCTTAGTTTACATAAAAGAAGTCGACTCCATCACCTTGCCAAAACTCGGACCTGATGTTCTATGTGTAAAACTCGGATAACAGGGTGGGGTAAAAGTCGGACATGAGGGGGGGGGGTAGCCCCTCCTCAAACTCGGACCACTAAGAGCCTAACAAAGTCGGACTAGAGGCTGCCCAAAGAAACTCGGACCTACATGAAACTCGGACATGCATGAAAGTCGGACCATATTAAGATGTGAAAGTCGGACAAGGGCAAGGACTTCCCATTCAAAAGAAACTCGGACCTAGGGGATCTTTTATCATAAAGTCAGACTAGTGGTGGGGTTCAAGAAGCTCGGACCTACTTGATGATAAGAAACTTAGACAACATCACATATTCAAACTCGGACATCACAATGTGTTTAAGATCGGACATGATATGCTATCAAAAAAACTCAGACATAATATATCATTAAGAGTTCGGACATGTAAAATCCCAAAACTCAGACAGTCTCATTTGCACAAAACTCAGACGACTAAACAACATACGAATGCTCCTGTTCATTCATCAAGATTGTATCAGTTACGTTTCTTTGTTCAACAGTCTCGTTCATTGTTCTAAAACCCTAATTCGTACATTACATGGCAGAAATCCATTCAACAATCAACATCTTCATACAAACAACCGATTTCACGACTAGTCATCATTATAACACAATAATCAAGAATCAATCAAGGCACCGAACCATCATACATAAGCTAGGGTTTTCATGAACACACAATCAAGAATTGATAATGATCAAACAATCAATAATTAATCGCAACAATGATTAAACAATTACCTTGATTTGATTCTAGATGGATTGGTAATCAAACTTGATGCAAAAGAACTTGTGAATCCAAGAATGATGAGAAGATGGTTGTAGAGAGGATTAGAGGAGGTGAAAGTACGTGTTTTGATTCTTGGTGAATGATTAGAGAATGATTAGGGAAGGGGATTAGGGTTATGAGTTGTTAAAGTTTCACTATCAACCCTAAGCACCCTTAAGTATTTTTTTATTACAGTTTCAACACCACATTCCATTATTTGTCAAATCTTTCACAAGTGACACATAACCATGCCCAACCACAAAACACTATAATGTATCAAAACGTATACAGTTTCATAGCAAACCAATTGTGCAAGCAAACAATTAAACAATCAATAAACGTGCAATAAATGCGTAACAGAAATCTTGGAAATTCGAGTTGTCACATTATCCCCAACTTGAAAGAAATTTCGTCCCGAAATTTGGTACGCACTCACTGAGGAAGCTAGGTAAGCTGTATTGTTCACTGGTTTTCCTGGGGTGTCACATCATCCCCCCGTTGATTTGGAATTTCGTCCCGAAATTCAGTAGTAGTAGCTTCAGCCTCAGTAGTGGTTGCATTGGTTCCGAATAACTGGGGGTACTTTTCTGTCATCTGGTCTTCGCGTTCCCAGGTGTACTCTGGGCCACGTTTGGAGTTCCAACGAACTCGGACAAGAGGGATTCTCTTGTGCTTGAGGACCTTAACATCCCGGTCCGTGATTTCAACTGGTTCCTCGACGAACTGCAACCGCTCGTCGATAGTGAGTTCCTTAAAAGGAATTATGAGGGTCTCATCTGACAGGCACTTCTTCAGATTCGACACGTGGAATACGTTGTGAACTGCACCGAGTTCAGCTGGTAGGTTTAGTCTGTAGGCTACTGGGCCTATTCTTTCAGTGATTTCGAACGGTCTGACATACCGCGGATTTAATTTGCCCCGTTTGCCAAAACGAACCACACCCTTCCAGGGTGAGACTTTAAGTAAAACTCGGTCCCCGACCTGAAACTCCAACGGTTTCCTACGCTTATCTGCGTATGCTTTCTGACGGTCGCGTGCTGCCGCCATGCATTGTCGTATTTGTGCAATCTTTTCTGTGGCGTCCACTACAATCTCTGGACCCGTAATCTGACTATTCCCCCACCTCTGCCCAACAGAGAGGTGACCGGCATTTACGTCCGTACAATGCCTCGAATGGAGCGGCTTGTATGCTGGTGTGATAACTGTTATTATACGAAAACTCCACTAACGGGAGATGCTTTTCCCAGCCGTTGCCGAAATCGATAACACATGCCCGAAGCATGTCTTCAAGAGTTTGGATCATTCGCTCAGACTGCCCATCCGTCTGAGGGTGATACGTTGTGCTCATGTCTAATCGTGAGCCGAAAGATTTATGCATCGCTTGCCATAGCTCTGACGTGAATCGTGCATCCCGATCCGAAATGATGGAGATGGGCACCCCGTGCCTCGAAACAACTTCCTTAAGATAGATGTCTGCAAGAGTGGAGAACTTATCAGTTTCCTTTATAGCCAGGAAGTGTGCGGACTTGGTGAGTCGATCCACGATCACCCATATAGTATCATTCCCACGCTGGGATCTAGGTAGGCCTGTAACAAAATCCATGGAAATCTCTTCCCATTTCCACTGTGGTATCCTGGGTTGTTGCAGTAAACCCGCTGGTTTCTGATATTCAACCTTGACTCTGGCACAGGTCAAGCACTTGCCAACATAGGTGGCGATGTGGGCCTTCATGCTAGGCCACCAGTATATAGTTCTGATGTCGTGGTACATTTTATCCGACCCTGGATGTACCGAGTAGCGGGACTTGTGAGCTTCGTCCATTACCAGCTCGCGTAAACCGCCAAAGAGTGGGACCCAAATACGCCCCGTTACATAGTAGGCGCCGTCTTCCTTTTGTTCCATTCGTTGCCTTGAACCGCGTAAGGCTTCAGCCATGACGTTTTCGGGTTTCAATGCTTCTATCTGAGCAGCTCGTATCTGTGCAGGAAGACTGGACTGAATAGTAAGCTGTAGCGCTCGCACGCGCTTAGGTAGGGTGTCCTTTCGACTGAGGGCGTCGGCCACAACATTGGCCTTGCCTGGATGATACTTGATGGCGCATTCGTAGTTGTTCAGTAGTTCAACCCATCTCCGTTGACGCATGTTCAAATCCTTTTGCTTAAGAATATGCTCGAGACTCCTGTGATCGGTGTAAATCGTGCACCTGGTACCGTATAGGTAGTGTCGCCATATCTTAAGCGCGAAAACAACAGCTCCCAGCTCTAAATCGTGCGTCGTGTAGTTCCGTTCATGAATCTTGAGTTGCCGCGAAGCGTAAGCAATAACCTTATCCCGTTGCATCAATACGCAACCAAGACCCTGTATCGATGCATCACAATAAACCACGAAGTCATCTGTGTCCTCCGGCAATGAGAGAATAGGTGCGCTGCAAAGCCTATCCTTTAAGTACTGAAAAGCCGTTTCCTGGGAATGTCCCCAACGGTAGGTAACACCTTTCTGTGTCAGCAGTGTAAGTGGCTGAGCAATCTTTGAGAAATCTTTGATAAACCGACTGTAGTAACCCGCCAAACCCAAGAATTGGCGTATTTCCGTTGGTGTACGCGGTGCAGGCCAGTTCTTGATCGAATCCACCTTGGATGGATCGACGTGAATCCCATCCCTGTTCACCACATGGCCTAAGAAGTGGACTTCACGAAGCCAGAAGTCGCATTTTGAAAACTTTGCGTACAGTTGCTCCTTTCGAAGAAGTTCCAAGATAAGACGTAAGTGCTGCTCGTGTTCCCCCTGACTCTTGGAGTAGATCAGAATGTCGTCGATGAAGAAAATGACGAACTTGTCAAGATAGGGTTTGCACACCCTGTTCATAAGATCCATGAAGACTGCAGGCGCGTTCGTAAGCCCGAATGGCATGACAAGAAACTCGTAGTGGCCGTAGCGAGTTCTGAATGCCGTTTTGGAGACGTCCTTATCCCGGACTCTCAGCTGATGATACCCTGACCTTAAATCAATCTTGGAATAGTAACTCGACCCTTGCAACTGGTCGAATAAGTCGTCAATACGAGGAAGAGGATAACGGTTCTTCACTGTGACTTTGTTCAGTTCACGGTAATCAATTTCACATCCTGAAGGTGCCATCCTTCTTTTTCACCGATAATTGGTATCCAATGGTTCTTGTAGCTCCCCAAGGCAAAGAGATAGGTCGGATAAATCCCTTATCCAAGATTCCTTGTAGCTGCGTCGATAGTTCTTCCGATTCTGGTGGAGCTAAGCGATACGGTGCTCGAGCTATGGGTGCTGCTCCTGGAGCGAGCTCGATTTGAAATTCGTCCTGACGATGAGGCGGTAGACCAGGTAAATCTTCAGGAAACACTTGAGGAAGTCGCGTACTACTGGTATATCTTCTAATCTTTTCTCTCGTTGATACGTCAGTAACGAGAGCCAAAATTGCGGTGTGACTCTTCCGTAAACATTTCTGAGCCTTCAAGAAAGAGGTGATGCCAACCACAGCACCACTCTTGTCGCCTTGAACTTCGAGATGTTCTTGACCAGAACGAGGAATGCGAACACCTTTTTCTTTGCATAAGATTTCTGCTTGTTGTTGCTGCTGGCGATTCCGATTTGCAGGCCGTGGGCTCCTGAATCCTTAGCTTCATGGCCCATCTTGAGACACCCCTGGCAACGTCCCTCGTTGCACAATCCACCGTGGTATCTGTTGCATTAGTTACACATTGGGTGAATTCCCCGATATCCACCCTGCCCTTGACCACCCGAAGTTGGCTGACTCGGCTCTGGTGATCACTATTCTTGCGCTGCTGTTGTGCTTGAGACTGAACGGTAGCTGAACCCTTGCTGGAATACCCATCCCATTTCCGCTTGTTGTCACTAGGAGTAGCGGGAGTAGCAGAAGTGATGGCGGTAGTAATAGCGCTGATACAACTAGGCAGCCTGTTCTGTTCCACTGCCTGATCCATGAGGCGATGAGCAAGACACTGAATGTCTTGGATATTGTCGAGGTTAGCCGATGTAGCATGGCTCTGAATTTCTGAGGCTAGACCCTTGAGGTACAATTCGATACGCTTGCTTGGAGGGTCCACCATGGTTGGACACAAGATGGCCAGTTCGTTCGACCGTTTCGTATAAGCTTCAATTTCTGACCCGTCATTTTCAAATGGTAAAGCTCCACTTCCAACTTGTGGATGTCATCACGCGTGTAGTATTCCCTTTTAATGCGTTCTTTGAATCCGTTCCAGGGGGTGGCGTTAGCAGCTGCCAACCCTAGTATCTGTACTTGTGTGTTCCACCAGGTTAGCGCGATTCCTTCCCAAGTACCAGTGGCGTACTTGACCCTGCGAGTCTCAGGGCATTCACACATCTCGAATACTGACTCGAGCTTCCCAAACCAATGGAGTAGTCCCATTGCTCCTTCTGTGCCGCTGAATGTGCTTGGACGACAGTCCATGAAGTTCTTGAATGTGCAGACAGGTTGCTGTGCGTTCTGACCCGTTGCGCGAGGAAGATAGGTCAAGGTTAAGCGCAAGAGTTGGGTCACGAGAGTAGGATCTTACATCCTAGGATAGGTCTGGAATAGCAGGTTATACCTCCTGCTTGTGCGGCTGCAAGTGCCGCAGCAACTTGTTCGTTAATGAGAGCCGTCAACTGGGCTTGAGTCAGGTTAACACGTCCAGACATGATCGAACAGTAAAGGTAGCGTAAGTATGAATGGTTCGCGAGTAGTGCGATGACAGAAAAGTGTAGGCATATAGGTGTTCTCAAGCAGTAACAAGTAGTGAGCAAAGTAATGTAAGCATACTACGAGCAAAGTTCTATGCAATTCTAGTATGTAGGCAATAATCATAAACCTTATTACCTAGGATGTTGAGTCTTGCACGTGGAGCGAAGCGTCGTTGTGGATCGTTGAGAGCACTGTTCTGGTTATAGTCTGGTTTTAATAAAAACATTTTCCCATATTAAAACCAAGTTCTCTATAACCAATGGCTCTAATACCAATCTGTCACACCCCCAAAATCCACCTGCGGAGTATCACCGCTTGGGAGCGTGACTGACCAGGATCGAGCCACCAATCATATCGAACATGTAATTAATATCAAGTATAATAAATGTAAACCAATCATTCAATACGATAGGTGTTCAAAACATAATCATAGTTTCAAAGTATAGCGGAAGCATAAGTACGAAAACCCAAATGTGTAACATAAGTTCAATAAGTTTCAAAACATAATCCATGCTCCACAACGACCTGTTCCTCTCTGTGCAAGCTCCATAACTATCTAACGACCTGCAAGGCATGTAACAGAGGATCAACAACTAGTTGAGCGAGTTCACAGTTAACAGTTCAGTAATGTGTTTAATATGGGCTACCTGTTGACTGGACTATGTGTTGCTGTTTGACTGTGTAAATGTTAGGGCCGGCCCAATAACCCACTGTCTAATTGTATGCATGCTACGTGTTAGTTATGTGTAGATTTTACGTACACCAAACCTGACCTATACTGGTAACCATGTTAGGACGTGGTGACCAACGTGTTTGACAAAGTAACCTAATCTGCCGAGCAACCCAAGGTGAGTTCACACACTAAAAAGCATGCGTCCCGTGGAGGGACACGAACAAACTACCAACTTTGGGGAAAAACACTTTTGACCCATTACTCCGGGGGAAACCAGAATGGGTAATTACTATCTCCGGGGGAGATACGTTTGGATATTATTTATAAATCACAACTAGCCATGCTAAATGAAACTCTATCACTTTAAGTCCCTGCTTACAGTACCGATTAATCGCCGGGGGCGAACGGGTTATTAGTTGATAGCGCTATTAGGTTTGACAACCTCACACCGTGACCGGGGGAGATCGGGCGTGAACTAGTAGACCTTGCAATATGGTCAATGACGATAGACATTGACTCGGGGCACAACAACTTGCCGTCAACAGTTTCGGTATCTACAGTTTAGTGAGCTTACAGATGGGGTAGCTCCCCACAACGTGATTATAAATGCTTAATCTAAACAACTTAAGTTTTTGGTAAACTAAAACTGGACAACTAGTGAACTCACTCAGCATTATTGTTGACCCCTTACTGCATGCTTTGCAGGTATCCAGTGACTGAGGAGCTGCTGCTTGGGGATGTGTAGTGTTCGTCAAAACCCGTGTGTTGGGTTTAATTATCTTGAACTAAGAACTATCTTTAAAACTATTTGGTTTATGCTTCCGCTGTTTTGTTAAGCTAATTATCGAACTTAAACTACGATGTTGCTAACTACTTTGGATAGCAAATATTTCTACTATTAATCAATGCTCAGTATAATTGGTGGCTGGATCCTGGTCAGTCACGCCTCCAAGCGGTGGTGTTCCGCATGTGGATTTTGGGGGTGTGACAGATTGGTATCAGAGCCATTGGTTATAGTGAACTTGGTTTTAAAAAGGGGAAAATCCTTTTGGGAAAAACTAGACTATAACCTGTGACTCGCGACGATACTACACTCCAAGTGCAAGGCTCAACACATTAGACCTCATAGCTCGGACTAGTGTTTACTTGATTGCTTACCTTATGTTTACTGTTTTGTTATACGTACTAGTGTGCCTAATTAGATAGATACACCTCTCTCTTCTATCTTATTCTCGCTACATTACGACATCACACTCATACTATGTTTTCTGATTATGAAGACAATGAGTGGACGTGGAAGAGGAAACATCAACATGACTCAGGCTCAATTCACTAACCTGCTTAACACGGTGGCTGCAGCTTTCGCAGCTCACCCTGGAGGTAAACTCGTTACCCTAGGATGTTTAGATCCTACCGCCACATCGCCTTTTATCCCTAAATCTATACGCTTCGCTTCTCACGAACAGGTCAGCATGCACCTGCGCAACCACCCGTGTGTACTTTCAAAACTTTCATGGATTGCAAGCCTCTCCCTTTCAACGGCACTGAGGGTGCCATAGGTCTTCTGCACTGGATTGAGAAAGTTGAAGCTGTCTTTGCTATCTGTGAGTGTCCCCCTGCGAATTGGGTGAAGTTTGCTACTGCTACGCTTGAAGGAAACGCGCTTTCCTGGTGGAAGGCGCAAATTCAGATGTTTGGATTAGAAACTGCTAATGCTACTGCTTGGGAGGATTTCAAGGACATGATTAAGGAGGAGTACTGTCACCGGGATGACATCCACAAACTTGAGAACGAGTACTATGCGCTTAAGATGGTTGGGTCAGAGATTGAAACCTACACCAAGCTGTCCAATGACTATGCTGCTCTTTGCCCAAACATGTCCCGACCTATGTATCGAAGAATCGAGTTGTACGTCAAGGGTTTGGCCCCAGAAATTCGAAGCCATGTTACTTCAGCCAACCTCACTACCATTCAGCCGATCGTTCGACTTGCTCACAAACTCACTGATCAGGCCGTAGAGGAGGGCAGGTTGCCCAAAAGGATCAGTGCTACTGTCGGAACTTCTAGTGACAACAAGCGTAAGTGGGAAGGAAATCAAAGCAAGGATGCTAACCCCACTCAGGCCCCAGCACAGCAAAGGAAAACTGAAAACAACAAGGGCACTCAACAGCAGGGTGGCTATCGCGGTAACCACCCCAAGTGCAACAAGTGCAATCGACATCACAGTGGGCCTTGTGGGAAAAGTCAGTGTCAGCGATGTAATAAGATGGGGCATGAGACCAAGGACTGTAGGAGTCCACGTCCCGTGGGGCAGAACCAGCAGCAGCAGCATCACGGGAACGCTAAGGGTTGTTTCCAGTGTGGAGCTGAGGGGCACTACAAGAAGAATTGCCCTGAACTGAACCAGAACCGCAACAACAATCAGGGAGCTGGAAACAATGATCAGAACAACAATGCTGGGAATGGCGCTAGGGGAAGGGCTTTTGTGATTGGAGCTGGAGAAGCGAGGAATGACCCCAATGTCGTGGCGGGTAAGTTCCTACTCGATGATCGTTATGTTTCTGTATTATTTGATTCTGGAGCCGATGCTAGTTATGTGTCCCTACGTATTAGTAAGAAGCTTAAGCGTCCGCTTTCGTTACTAAGTTCACATCATATCGTCGAGTTAGCTAATGGTAGAAACATCGAGGCCTCACATGTTATCAAAGGCTGCAAACTAGAACTGTCTGGTCAGACGTTTAGCATCGATCTTTTCCCTGTTACTCTTGGAAGCTTCGACGTCGTCATCGGTATGGATTGGTTATCCAAACATCGCGCTGAGATCCTCTGTCAAGAGAAAGCAGTTCGTATTCCCCGCCGTTCTGGCAAACCCCTCATTGTACAAGGTGGCAAGGGCGGAGAAATCTCAGGCATCATCTAATTCTTGAAGGCCCAGAAGTGTTTACGAAAAGGGCACACCGCTATCTTAGCACTTGTCACCAACACGCAGGAAAAGGAGAAGAGGATCGAAGATTTTCCAGTGGTGCGTGACTACCCCGAGGTATTTCCTGAAGAATTACCAGGACTCCCTCCCCATCGTCAGGTCGAATTCCAAATCGAGCTAGCTCCCAGAGCAGCGCCCATAGCTCGTGCGCCTTATCGACTAGCCCTCGCGGAATTAAAGGAACTCTCTACTCAACTACAGGAACTATTGGATAAAGGGTTTATCCGCCCTAGTTCATCACCCTGGGGAGCACCGGTACTCTTTGTTAAGAAGAAGGATGGCACGTTCCGAATGTGCATTGACTATCGTGAGCTGAACAAAGTTACCATCAAGAATCGTTACCCTCTCCCGCGAATCGACGACCTATTCGATCAGTTGCAAGGATCGAGCTACTACTCTAAGATCGACTTACGATCGGGCTATCATCAGCTGAGAGTCCGTAATGAAGACATCTCCAAAACTGCATTCAGGACTCGTTATGGTCACTATGAATTCCTTGTCATGCCCTTTGGAATGACCAACGCGCCCGCGGTATTCATGGATCTCATGAACCGAGTGTGCAAACCTTACCTCGACAAATTTGTGATCGTCTTTATAGACGACATCCTGATCTACTCGAAAAGTCAAGAAGAGCATGAACAGCACCTGCGCCTTATCCTCGAACTCCTTCGCAATGAGCAACTGTATGCCAAGTTCTCGAAATGCGACTTCTGGCTTCGAGAAGTCCATTTCCTTGGGCACGTGGTTAACAAGGATGGAATTCACGTCGACCCTGCAAAGATCGACTCTATAAAGAATTGGCCTACCCCTAAGACTCCGACCGAAGTCCGCCAATTCTTGGGACTAGCAGGGTACTATCGAAGATTTATCATGGGATTCTCAAAGATTGCTCAGCCTCTCACGGCTCTTACTCAGAAGGGTATGGTTTATAAATGGGGTGAAGCTCAGGAAACCGCATTTCAGAAACTAAAGGATAACCTCTGTAGTGATCCTATTCTCTCGTTACCTGAAGGAACGGACGAATTTGTGGTTTACTGCGATGCGTCCATCCATGGGATCGGTTGTGTGTTGATGCAACGCGACAAAGTTATTGCTTACGCCTCTCGACAACTTAAGACGCACGAAAGGAACTATACTACGCACGACTTGGAACTAGGAGCAGTGATCTTTGCGCTTAAGATATGGAGACATTACCTGTACGGTACCAAGTGCACCATTTACACCGATCACAGGAGTCTCGAGCATATCTTCAAGCAAAAGGAATTAAACATGCGACAACGTCGATGGGTCGAACTCCTGAATGATTATGAATGTGCCATCAAGTACCATCCGGGCAAGGCCAATGTCGTGGCAGACGCCCTCAGCCGAAAAGACACTACGCCCAAGCGCGTGCGAGCATTACAACTTACCATCCAGTCTAATCTCCCTACCCAGATTCGAAATGCTCAGGCTGAAGCTCTAAAACCGGAAAACATCAGGGCTGAGTCCCTGCGAGGATCGAGACAACGACTAGAGCAAAAAGAAGACGGCGCCTACTATGTGGCAGGGCGCATTTGGGTCCCACTTTACGGAGATCTACGAGAGCTTGTGATGGACGAAGCCCATAAGTCCCGTTATTCAGTACATCCTGGTTCAGATAAGATGTACCACGACATAAGGACCACTTACTGGTGGCCTGGCATGAAAGCCCACATAGCAGCTTACGTTAGCAAATGTTTAACCTGCGCAAGAGTCAAGACTGAGTATCAGAAACCAGCAGGACTACTCCAGCAACCCGAAATCCCGAAGTGGAAATGGGAACAAATTTCCATGGATTTTGTTACGGGGCTACCTAGATCCCAACGCGGGAATGACACTATTTTGGGTAATAGTGGATCGATTGACTAAGTCTGCACACTTTCTGGCCATTAAGGAAACAGACAAGTTTTCTACCTTGGCAGAAATCTATTTAAAGGAAGTAGTCTCGAGACACGGGGTGCCAACTTCTATTATTTCCGACCGAGACGCTCGTTTTACTTCCGAGTTGTGGCAAGCTATGCACAAATCCTTTGGCTCACGCTTGGACATGAGCACCGCTTATCACCCACAAACGGATGGGCAGTCTGAACGCACCATCCAAACCCTGGAAGACATGCTTAGAGCATGTGTGATCGATTTTGGCAAGAACTGGGAAAAGCATCTACCGCTGGTGGAATTCTCCTACAATAACAGCTACCACACTAGCATTCAGGCGGCACCGTTTGAGGCATTGTACGGTCGTAAATGCCGATCACCTCTTTGCTGGGCGGAAGTCGGTGACAGTCAAATCACAGGCCCAGAACTGGTGGTAGATACGACGGAAAAGATTACCCAGATCAGACAAAGCATGGCGGCAGCTCGTGACCGTCAGAAAAGCTACGCTGATAAGCGTAGGAAACCGCTAGAATTCCAGGTCAGGGACCGGGTTCTACTTAAAGTCTCACCCTGGAAGGGTGTGGTTCGTTTCGGTAAACGAGGCAAGCTGAATCCGCGATATGTTGGACCATTCGAAATTACCGAGAAAATCGGTAAGGTTGCTTATAGATTGAACCTGCCTGCAGAGTTGAGTGCAGTGCACAATGTTTTTCACGTGTCTAATCTGAAGAAGTGTCTGTCAGATGAAACACTCATAATTCCCTTCAAGGAACTCACTATTGATGAACAGCTACACTTTACTGAGGAACCGATTGAGATCACGGATCGAGAGATCAAAACCCTCAAACGTAGCCAAATACCTCTCGTGCGAGTTCGTTGGAACTCACGGCGTGGCCCAGAGTTTACCTGGGAGCGGGAAGACCAGATGAAGTGCAAGTATCCCCAGTTGTTCCCAAACGAAACCCCCAGCACTGAAGCTACAACCGAATTTCGGGACGAAATTCCAAACTAACGGGGGGATGATGTGACACCCCGCTGAAACACTCTAGCTTGACAGTGGCTGCCTTAACTTTCGGGACGAAAGTTCTTAAAACTCGGGGATAATGTGACACTCTAGGTTTTTCCGAACGAACATCTTGTATTATCATTGTGTATATATAAATATTATTAAATGGAAACGTGACTTTTTACATGATATGTGTGGTATGTGTTATATATATATATATATATATGCGTATAAACTAGTGAGTCGAGACCACGACTCGAGACCACTCGGTCTCGAGACCACTTGGGCCGTAACCGGTTTGGGCCGAAACCCCCTAAGCCTATTTTTGAACCTTGTATAAAATCCCAACCTTTCCCCACTTCCTTCATTTTACACAAACACACAAACACTCTTCTCTCTCCCACTAGAAAACCCTCAACAACACTATTTTCTCTCCTTAATCTCGGTTCAAGCTTGGAGCAAATCGGTAACAACAAAGGATCTCGGTCAAGAAACTCGGTCAAGATCATCACCACAAGTCGGACATTTCATTCTCTCATTTTCTTCCTTCATTTCGGCACCTTCTTCATAACCGGTTAGTGTTCTATTATGTGTGTTTAATGAACTAGAAAGTGCTTAGTTAGAAGTGTTATGCATGATTTTTAGGATGATTTGTGAAGTTTGACAATATGTGCAAACCCTTATGTATGAAAGCTTGATAACATGTTTAAAATGGCTAAAGAATGGTGGTTTAAGAATGATTATGGCCAACCGAACTATCTTCAAGGTTACAAAATGAATGTTTCATTGTTTCTTGCAAATGATCTTGTTAAAATATGTGAATTGGTTCATAAAAATGTATGGTTATGTTTGACATGAAAACCCTAAAAAATGATGAACTTATGATGAACTTGTTGAATATGGTTTGAAGATTTTAAAAAGGGCAATGTTTGATCCATTCTTATTAATGGTCAGATTAGGAAAACTTGTTAGTGAAACCTCATTGGTTATTACTTGATTTGGGCCTGATTACATAGTACAATTCAGCCTGATATATCTGAATTTGCACGTGAACAAGAAAAGGGCAGCATTGCGA
Source organism: Helianthus annuus (assembly GCF_002127325.2). Taxonomy (NCBI): domain Eukaryota; kingdom Viridiplantae; phylum Streptophyta; class Magnoliopsida; order Asterales; family Asteraceae; genus Helianthus; species Helianthus annuus. The sequence goes on from NC_035437.2 coordinate 123,925,862, forward strand.
CTCGAGACCACACGGTTGCGACTCGCAACCACAGCGTGACAACTCGAGACCACACGGTTGCGACTCGTAACCACAGCGTGACAACTCGAGACCACACGGTTGCGACTCGCAACCACAGCGTGACAAGCCGAGACCTCCTGGTTGCGACTCGAGACCACCTGGTTGCGACTGGGCTGTCCACTCTGGTTATTGGGCCATAATGTGTTTAATATGGGCTACCTGTTGACTGGACTATGTGTTGCTGTTTGACTGTGTAAATGTTAGGGCCGGCCCAATAACCCACTGTCTAATTGTATGCATGCTACGTGTTAGTTATGTGTAGATTTTACGTACACCAAACCTGACCTATACTGGTAACCATGTTAGGACGTGGTGACCAACGTGTTTGACAAAGTAACCTAATCTGCCGAGCAACCCAAGGTGGACAAAGTAACCTATCAATGGTTTACATGATTACTAAGTTACATGCTTAGCAGAATTACATGCATAAGATAACAGAAGATCATGTTTAAGATTCAATGGTCTGACTTTAGCACATCACAAAAGTCTGACATGTATAAGCATTCACAAGTTGGACATGTTGAGCATAGAAGGTCGGACCTTGCTTATCCTTCACAAGACTTCGGACCAATTACCCTTAAGAACTTCGGATAGCCCTTAGTTTACATAAAAGAAGTCGGACTCCATCACCTTGCCAAAACTCGGACCTGATGTTCTATGTGTAAAACTCGGATAACAGGGTGGGGTAAAAGTCGGACATGAGGGGGGGGGGGGTAGCCCCTCCTCAAACTCGGACCACTAAGAGCCTAACAAAGTCGGACTAGAGGCTGCCCAAAGAAACTCGGACCTACATGAAACTCGGACATGCATGAAAGTCGGACCATATTAAGATGTGAAAGTCGGACAAGGGCAAGGACTTCCCATTCAAAAGAAACTCGGACCTAGGGGATCTTTTATCATAAAGTCAGACTAGTGGTGGGGTTCAAGAAGCTCGGACCTACTTGATGATAAGAAACTTAGACAACATCACATATTCAAACTCGGACATCACAATGTGTTTAAGATCGGACATGATATGCTATCAAAAAAACTCAGACATAATATATCATTAAGAGTTCGGACATGTAAAATCCCAAAACTCAGACAGTCTCATTTGCACAAAACTCAGACGACTAAACAACATACGAATGCTCCTGTTCATTCATCAAGATTGTATCAGTTACGTTTCTTTGTTCAACAGTCTCGTTCATTGTTCTAAAACCCTAATTCGTACATTCCATGGCAGAAATCCATTCAACAATCAACATCTTCATACAAACAACCGATTTCACGACTAGTCATCATTATAACACAATAATCAAGAATCAATCAAGGCACCGAACCATCATACATAAGCTAGGGTTTTCATGAACACACAATCAAGAATTGATAATGATCAAACAATCAATAATTAATCGCAACAATGATTAAACAATTACCTTGATTTGATTCTAGATGGATTGGTAATCAAACTTGATGCAAAAGAACTTGTGAATCCAAGAATGATGAGAAGATGGTTGTAGAGAGGATTAGAGGAGGTGAAAGTACGTGTTTTGATTCTTGGTGAATGATTAGAGAATGATTAGGTAAGGGGATTAGGGTTATGAGTTGTTAAAGTTTCACTATCAACCCTAAGCACCCTTAAGTATTTTTTTATTACAGTTTCAACACCACATTCCATTATTTGTCAAATCTTTCACAAGTGACACATAACCATGCCCAACCACAAAACACTATAATGTATCAAAACGTATACAGTTTCATAGCAAACCAATTGTGCAAGCAAACAATTAAACAATCAATAAACGTGCAATAAATGCGTAACAGAAATCTTGGAAATTCGAGTTGTCACAATTTACACAACTTATAAGCTTTTAACCATCTTTATTTGTGTTTTTAGTAGACTTTAAAGCATCAACTTGTATGATTTCGAGTTTTAACCGTTACACATCATATTAACCACTTTAAAATAGTTCGAGAAGGTGTTTTAAGTAACTCACCACTAGCTCGAGGCTAGGGAAGAATCTAAGCGCAAATAGGGTGGATAAAAGCAAGAGAGTGAGGTCCTTCGCCTTCCGTTTGCACCAAGCCTTCTTATACGGGATCTTTAACACTTGTGTAATGTTGGAATATGAAGATCAAAGTCGAAAATTGGTTGGATGGGGATGGGGGTGTTCGGCCGAAATGTAGAGCAAGGGAGAGAGAGTAGTTTGTTGAGAGTTAAGTGGTGAATGATCTTGTATGTAAATGAAGATTACTTATAGACAAAGATGGAAGTATGGACCAAGGGATTATGTGTTACTTAGATATGGGACACAAGGGAATTTAAAAATCAAAAATGGTACAAGTCATGGTCACATAGTGATCGAAATCGGCCCAAGGGGGGGGGGGTTCTAGTTCCATTCCAACCATTAGTTAGCTTAATAGTTAGGTTAAGTAGGTTAGTTAGGTGCTTAACCCGGTTAGTTGTGTGTTATGTTTTAAAGCGGGTGTTAGGGTATTCAGGGACCCTAACTGGCTCAGAAAAAGACAAATAATGTTAATGACAATATTTTCATGTTCCGGGTATAGTCCGGTTGTTCGGTTGGATAGTAATCCGTTAAAGTGCTTAACAAAGCTTTTAAGTGTCGTTACTACCCTTTTTAGTGACACAACTTATTCCTGACACTTTGGAAAGTGTCTAGTAATATTTTTCTCATGATTTGGCACTTTATTAGTTAACCAAATGCTGAATTGTTAATTAAAGTGCTGAGTTTTGTGCTTAGTGTATGTCCTAGGCACATCCTGTCATTGTAACTTATCCCTAGAGACGCAGTTCTACAACCCTTGTATCCCTACACTCACTATGGGTGTAGTAAAATCTTTCTGGCTCATACAGGCCTTAGAGGCAATATCTGCCTGATGCTGGCTTATCAGCATGTTCATTAGGTTATCCGTTCATAGTGCTACTGTGCTTTTGTGCATCATGTTTGTCACTAAGGTTCAGCATGTAAATAATGTAGTGACGGTATGTAAAGTATGATGCAGGAATATACAAGTATCAGAAATCAAGTAGCAGTTCATCAGTAATTTCAAGTAAGCACAGTAATCAAGCAGTAATTAGTCATTAATTAAGTCGTACGGATACCTGGTTTAGTGAGGGTTGTCACAGTTATCAGCGTAACTCTTCTGTCGATCACGTGCTGCTTTAAGTCGTTCCTTGACTTGAATGATTTTGTCGGTTGTTTCTTGCACTATTTCAGGTCCAGATAGTTGCTTTTCCCCAATTTCTGCCCAACAGACTGTGGTTCTGCACTTTCGTCCATAAAGTGCTTCAAACGGTGCAGCATTGATACTTGTGTGATAACTGTTATTGTAAGAAAATTCTATTAATGGCAGATGATCGTCCCAATTACCTCCGAAATCAATTACACAAGCTCTAAGCATGTCCTCCATTGTCTAAATTGTTCTTTCGCTTTGTCCGTCCGTTTGAGGATGATAGGTTGTGCTTAGATTCAACTTGGTTCCCATGGCTTTTTGGAAACTTGTCCAAAAATGAGAGGTAAAACGGCTATCCCTGTCAGAAACAATTGATAAAGGAATTCCATGTAGTGAAACTATTTCATTTACATACAACTTAGCTAATTGTTCCATAGTGAAAGTTTCTTTCACTGGTAGAAAATGAGCTGACTTAGTTAGCCTGTCTACAATCACCCAGATTGTATCATTACCTTTCCTTGTTTTGGTAATTTGGTAACAAAATCAATTATTATCAATTCTCATTTCCATACTGGCATTTCTAACTGCTGCAATAAACCTGAGGGTTTATGGTGTTCAACTTTGACTTAGGAACATGTTAAACACTTAGAAACATAAGCTGCTATATCCTTTTTCATTCCTATCCACCAAAAATTCTTTTTTAAATCCTGGTACATTTTATCATTTCCAGGATGCATTGTATACTTAGACTTATGAGCTTCTTCTAATATGCGGTGGCGTAGGTTTCCTGATTTAGGTATCCACATTCTTTTCTTATGGAATCTCCATATTCCATCTATTCCTTGTTCTAATTCCCTAATCATTCCTTTTAATTTTTCAGTATCATCCTTGATTACTGATTCTTGTGCTTTTCTAATCTGTTCATTTAAATCTATCTGTAGCTTTAATTTAAGAGAACGTACTCTTTTTGGTTTGTCATGATATTTTCGACTTAAAGCATCGGCTACTACATTAGCCTTTCCTACATGATACTGGATAATGCAATCATAATCACTAAGTATCTCCATCCAGCGTCTTTATCTCATATTTAATTCATTTTGCCCAAAAACATACCTTAAACTTTTATGGTCTGTGAAAATGGTAAACTTACTACCGTAAATGTAATGTCTCCAAATTTTCAGAGCAAAAATTATGGCTCCCAATTCTACATCATGGGTTGAATAATTCTCTTCATGATTCTTAAGTTGTCTAGAGGCGTAGGCTATAACCTTTTTGTCGTTGCATTAACACACAACCATAACCTAACTTAGAAGCGTCACAATAAACTACAAAGTCTTCAGTTCTTTCTGGTAACGCTAGTATGGGTGCGTTGGTTAATCTTTGCTTAAGAATTCTAAAGGCTTCTTCTTGTTTTGGTCCCCATTCAAACTTAACAGATTTACAGGTTAGCTTAGTTAAGGGAATGGCTATTCTAGAAAAATCTCGAATAAATCTTCTATAATAACCGGCCAATCCTAAGAAACTTCTAACCTCGGTTGTTGACTCAGGGGTTTTCCATTTGGTAATTGCCTCGATTTTGGTGGGATCCACATGTATTCCTTCATGATTAACTAGATGTCCAAGAAACTGTACCTGTTCTAACCAGAATTCACACTTCGAAAATTTTGCATAAAGTTTTTCTTTTCTCAATAAACTTAGAAGTGCGTGCAAATGCTTTGCATGTTCCACTTTACTCTTAGATTAAATGAGAATATCATCTATAAAGACAATTATGAATTTATCCAAATATGGCTTACATATTCGGTTCATCATGTCCATAAATGCAGCTGGGGCATTGGTTAAACCAAATGGCATGAAGTAAATTCATAATGGCCATACCTTGTTCTAAAAGCGGTCTTAGGAATGTCCTCTTCCTGAACCTTTAATTGATGATATCCTGAGCTAAATCGATTTTATAGAAAAATCGAGCTCCTTGCAATTGATCAAACAGATAATCGATTCTTGGTAATGGATATCGATTTTTAATCGTGACTTTGTTCAATTCACGGTAGTCAATGCACATACGCATCGATCCATCTTTCTTTTTAACGAATAAGATCGGCGCTCCCCATGGCGATGAACTTGGTTGTATGAATCCCTTCTCCAACAGTTCATCTAATTGTTTCTTCAATTCTTGCATTTCTGCGGGTGCCAAACGGTAAGGTGCTTTGGCAATTGGTGTTGTTCCTGGTAGTAGATGAATCCTGAATTCAACTTCTCTATCTGGCGGTAGTCCTGGTAGTTCTTCTGGAAACACATCTGGAAACTGAGATACTACTGGAATATCTTTTAACTCTTTTTCTTTAGTGTTAGTGATTATGGAAATCAAATACACTAAATATCCTTTTCTTATATAACTTGCTGTTTTCATCACAGAGATGAATTTTGTGGATCTAGAGGGCTGATCTCCTTTAATTGTGATCTTTTCACCCGTTGGTGAATTTACTTGGATTGACTTTTGATCACATAGAATATTGGCTTTATTGGCTATTAACCAATCCATTCCTAATACAACATCAAATCCTGCCAGATTCATTGGATAAATGTTTGCAATAAACTTTTGATTTAAAATTTCTATTCTTGCTCCCTCCAAGATTTCAGAAATCTTAATGGTTTCTCCATTTGCTATTTCTACTAGACATTCTTGTGAGAGTTTAGTTAATGGTTGATTGAGAAGTTTGCAAAATGAAGTATTAATAAAACTTTGGTTTGCACCAGAGTCAAATAATACTTCAGCAAAAACATCATTAACTAAAAACGTATCGGCTATCACGTCCGGAATCATCTTAGTTTCTTCCGCAGTCAGAACAAATGCCCTATCATTTTTAGTAGTCTTGTTGTTCATGGCTGGAGCTAGTTTCAGACAGTTTGGCTTGATGTGGCCTTGTTCTCCATAGTTGTAGCATATCCTGTTGTTAGGTTTCTTCCTGCAGTCTTCTTCCTTATGTCCAGATATTTTACAGAAGTTGCAATATATGGAGCATCTTCCAGAATGCTTCCTTTTGCAATACTTGCAATAAGATGCAGAAGTAGAACCTACATTTTTCCCACGGTTGGAATTTCCAGATCGAAATTCTTAGGTAAGCCTTTGAGCTAGGTTCTTCCTTTGATCCTCTTCCCGTGTACGCACTAACTCATCTGTCAAGGTATTTGTTAGTTCTACAGCTTCTTCTATAGTTTGAGGTCTAGTCGCCTTGACTACATGCCTAATCTCACTGATTAATCCCCATATGTAGCGGGAGATTAACACAGGTTCAAGTGATGCAAGGGTTGGTACTAATATCCTCACCAAAGGTTCGGAGTTCTTGCACATTCTCTGCACTCATTGAGGGTGCAGGTGCTGGGACTGGGTTTGGGAACTGCGGCATGGGCTCCTGGTACGGGTATGGATTCTCTAAAATTTCCCTGATGTACTGATCGCTATCATAGTAGGAATCTAGAGGGTCCAAACCTGGGTAGGCTTCTAGATTCGGCATGGGTTCGTCTTCTGTTATTGGGTAGCGTTGTTGGTAATCCCTATGTTCGTCTAACCACGGGTCGTAGTATGGGTCTAAGGGATTGGGTGTTGGTACTCTAGGTATCTCTTCTGGGTTAAAATCAGGCATTGGGATTTGATTTTCTGGGTTGTTTTCAATTTTCATTGGCTGTGTGGGAAACAGTGGTAATGGCTGGGGTGCTATGAGTTGCTCCAGGTTAGGGTCTGCACCTGTGGTTGCTAGTATATGGAAATTTGCTAGACTCCTATTGAGCATATCCTGGGTGTGAGCATCTGTTTCTCTCTTGGCGGCTCCTACAGCACGCTGTTGTTGTAACTTTTTCATTCTCTTCCTACATTCATGCATTCCTCTACTGAACCATCATCTCTTTTTAGGAGGGAATGGCTCTTTAGACCGAGCCTTAAACACGAATATCCCATCTTCATTGTCAGCTGAATACCCTGAGAGGGCAGGCTGTGAAGAGATGCATTCGCTTCTAGGTGAGCTGGGCAACTGACGGTAGATGTCGGAAGGTCCTTGGTCGCTCATACTGTAAACTAACAAATAGTCAAATAACACATAACAATAAAATACAAATATGCACGTAGTTCCGTAATTTATTTCCTAACATATTGAATAATATTTTTGTGTCAGCAGAACACTTCTGTGGCTGAATCAGTGGCTTAATACCACCTTCTGTTGCAACCCCCGCCCCCTATCTGTCACGGGAACGGGCAACCGCGATAATCAATATTGGTGGTATCGGTGTTTATCAATTTGGCAGTGAAAATTATATCAGGATCGTAGTTAGGAAATATTTTATCAGAGTAAAACACCACATTTTATATTAATAAATATATTGGGATAAAACCCAAGTTTTCATTACAAACTGATTTATAGGTATGGACCCTACTTTATTGAAAATAAAACATCTTTTTTATTTAGGTAACTTTTATAGCCACTTTTCCAAGCCTTCAGTGCTGTCCAGCTGGATTCTAGTTGGCTTTCACATTTTGTTACCTGAAACGCGTTTAAAAACATTTTGTCAGTGGGAAATACTGGTGAGTGAATCTCAGTTTAATCAAGAAGAGTTTTATCAATATTCACAGTATTGAGAGCGATTACAATGTTTACATCTACACAATTACTCATTCAGTACTGTCAATCCTAACTAGTGGGTCATATTACACATTGGCTAACTCTTTGTCCAATGGTAACATGTTCCACAGTTTGTATACAAAACCCGAACATACCGACAGTAATTGAAGAATTACAAAGACTCAATCACTGCTACTCACATTGTAAAATATTTAAGGTTTTGTAAAAACAGTTTGCAAAAAGGAGATTACTCACTTTGCTGTCTTAGGGTTTTCTTTAAGGATTTCCTGGTGATTATCCATAAATTACACAAATGCACACGCGTTAGTATAATAACCCAATATTTACATTAGTATACCCTCCCCGAGACGGCATTCCAACGACTACGTCGGGCAGAACCACGACAGCCGTTACGGAACCCTGGATCAATCGGGCAACGTCTCTAATACGTAACCGGGGTTATGATACTTACAACGAGGCAGGGCTTCGCTAATTAGGGGGTATTATGCCCATGATTATAATAGCTATGCAGAATATTGAGATAGAGATCGAGAAAATGAGCGAGTTGAGACTGAGGCTGAAAGCCTCTATTTATAGTGCCCCTTCGACTTCCGTCGCGCCCCGCGTAGATGTTCTCCAGGGGCTTCGCGGCCCGCGAGGCCAGCTAGGGTAGACCCTAGCTTGGCTGACTCGCCACTAGGCTCGACACGAGTGGTGCCACGTGACGGCTCAGGGGCTCACTTGACACGAGTGGTGCCCGCGTAGGTTACCGCCTACTCGTTCGCGGCCCGCGAGCGAGGTTAAAATCTTGTTTTTATTTTATTTTTAATTATATAAGGTATTTAGGGCTCAGTTTTCGCATTTGGGGTGTATTTTAAGACATATAGCGACACTTTAAATATATTAGGGGTGTTGAAAAATATTTTGCATGGTTGTTATAGGTATACGGAGTGGGGGCGGTAAACCCACTCGGTACCGACCCCCCTCCACTGCCAACCAGCTTTGCCGATCAAGTTTAACGAAATAAAGGGTGTTTTCGGTGAACCTTCACCGAATCGGGTGAACCTTCACCGAATCGGGGAGAGGGAAGGAAGAGGAGAGAGAGAGGGGTGTGTGGTGGGGTCAATGCCTTCTCAACCAATCACACATTTTTTTTAATAGTTTACCTATTCCAAAGTGTCTAACTACCGCCAACGTTTTTGAGCAATAGATAAACAAAATAGATAAAATGACGTGACACTGTTTGATTGGGTGGTTTGAGAGTTTAGCTATTCAAAGTGTCTAATCACTCCCTACACCCTTATAATTTAAAGGTTTCCATCTTTTTGCATTTTTAACCTCTTTAATATTTTTTTACTTTTACCCAAACTTTTTCAACTTTTGCAAGTTAACCCCTAATACTTTTTTGTTTTCAACTTTGATCCCCATACTTTTCATGTTTTGCAAATTTTTCGTTTTATGTTCCGTTCTAAACTTTGCGAGTGAATATGCCGCAACATTCGTGTGCGTTCAATATTTTTTCGTCTATTTTTTTTCCATTTGACATGCCGGTCGCAATATGTCTTTATTTCCCTGTTTGAAAGGTTCGTCGCAACGAATGGAGTCCTAGATCGACTTAGTTATTTTTTTCTATGTTTTATGTTTTAGTCTTATTTTTTCGCATTAACACGACACAACGACCATGCATGGTTCAACGATTTTACGTATCCTTTTCGTTCGATGTTATTTTTTTCATTTATTGTTATTTGTTTTTACCCATTTTTCGATGTTACTGGTCGCTGGCAGTGATATAGCATTGGTGCTACTTAGCACGGTTTACGCCCCCGTCGCAACGCGGGAAGGCCTAATACTAGTGAGTATTAAAAAAGAAACATACACATATCTTAAGTAAAAAATCAAATAGAAACATTTTGAAAAGAAAATCCTTTCATCATACAAATTATTTTTAAGTGATTATACACTTTATCAAACTACGTACTTAATAAGGAAATAAAACATAAAAAGATAAAACTTGTAATTTACGGAAACTAAAATAATAATAAATCTACTTTAAACATAATGAACCCCAACACTATATCATGTCGGCCATTAACGAAATTTGAATCTCCAAATCGTCCTTGTTAATTAATTAGGGTCTATTTTACAAATAAAAGAACCAAAAGGACCAAAACTGAAACATCTTCAACCGGCTCCTGTTTAATTTGAAAAATGAGCGGTTCAATCTACATTTATTATCATCGTTCCGCTTTATTCTTTTCAGCTGATCCACTGTCAGAAAGCCTTTCTACACTTCCAGAAACCCTAACAATGGCGATTAACGATAATCTCACACTTTCCGCTACAAATCTTCCTCACTAAATCCGTCAATTTCATTGTTACTGATTCAATTCGAGCTTTTTCCGATTCAAAAAATGGTGAAAAGTTGTCCGAAAAACAGTCAAGTTGAAGGAAACGAGAATCAGTTCGAGAAGATTCCGTCAATTTCAGCCGATATACCGATATTGAGGACGCCGTTGGATACGATTCCAGATCCGTCTCAGTTTTCGAAGGAATTTATTCATGAGGTTTTGAATCAGAGTGGAATTAAGGATAAGTTGTTAGATGCTGGTGTTGGTGCTGGTTCGAGTCGTAGGAAATTTGATTCGGCGAATAGTACGCCGGCTAGGAGTGTTTCGAGGACAAATGTTGGTCAATTGGGGGCTTGTACTGGGCCTAGGGTTGTTCAGAGTACTGGAGAAAGGGGAGGGGGTGTTTCTAGGGTTTCGAGAAGGATTTCGAGTGGAAACGGTGAGCTGGTAGCTGCTGAGGTTCCGCATTTTGAGCTTGTTGAGGATCCTTCCTTTTGGGATGACCACAATGTTCAGGTTAATTACATTATAGCCTTTAAATATTACTTGAATAGTTGAATTGAACTTCATCTTGAAAGTGTATGAAATCTTTCAATACACTACCTCCATGACAGTTATTTGGCTATTTAAGATTTTCTTATACCTGAGTGTATAGTGTATCTTCTTGGTATAAGAATAATAATAGTTTAATAATGACTCTGAGCTGCCAAATTTGATAATTGCATCTAGTCATTTAGATATCATTATACTTAATATTGCTGTCTTTACTGGTGACACATGTGTAGGTCTTACACATATATAAGCACTCATTGATGTTTTAATGTACGTAAATGAGATCTTATTTATGTGTACTAGGGTGTTACGATAACTAGCTTGCTTCCAGAAAAGAAACATGAATTCGGATTGCTGGAAAAAAATCTACCATTTGAGGGTAAATAATAAATGTCAAATCAACCATAAAACTGCAGTTTTGAGTTTCGACTTTCGACAACGTGATTGTGAATGTGAATGCCATTCAACTCTCATAGAAAGAAAACACATTAATAAACAGTTTTCTTGTCTGTTTAAAACCGTTACTCTGTTTCTATTAGTATGGATTTTTACTTGTGGTATGTTGATTGTGATGTGGATGGTTTTATGGGATGAAGAAGTGAAATTTTACTGTACAGGTCTTAATACGGATGAGACCGTTAAGCAATATGGAGAAGATGGCACAAGGGTACAGTCGGTGCTTGAAGCAGGAGAGTTTACAAAGCTTAGTGTGGCTTGGCCACCCTGAAGTCAAATTCACGTTTGACCACATTGTCAGTGAGACGATATCACAGGTACTATGATGACTCTTTACATGTCAGATAAAAATAGTTATGTTTTCTTAATATACATGGGTAGTCCTTTTGTGTTGATACGACACATGTTGACTTATTTCCAGGAAAGGCTCTTCAGTGTTGCTGGTTTGCCCATGATTGATAATTGCATGTCTGGTTATAATAGTTGCATGTTTGCTTATGGTCAGGTATGGCTTGAAAACAACTTATACTTTTATATCGTTTTTAATATGCTATGAGGTTGGAGTTTGAATCTTTTAGTTATCCCTTTTTCTGTGTTAAAGACTGGTAGTGGCAAAACATATACAATGATGGGTGAGATAAGTCAACGGGATGGCAAGTTTGTCGATGACTGTGGGATGACTCCACGTCTTTTTGAATATTTATTTACAAGGATTAAATCGGTGAGAGATGATTCTAACCATTTGTGACTATATTCTGTAACACCCACATTCTCTTTGAATCAAAATTAAGCCACACAATATCCGTAGGAGGAGGAGAGCAGAAGAGACGAAAGACTTAAATATAGTTGCAAATGTTCCTTTTTGGAGATATACAATGAGCAGATCACAGATCTTCTAGAACCTTCATCCACTAATCTCCAAGTGAGTATAAGTGATTAACTTCATTATTTAGTGCATTGTTTCTTAACTGTGTACATTAGACATGATAGTTACCTTATTTAACAGCTTAGAGAAGGTTTAAAGGAAGGAGTGTACGTTGAAAATCTTACGGAGTATAATGTGGAAACTGTTGACGAAGTCATCAAGCTTTTGTTGCAGGTGTGTCAATATAGTCAAACCTTATACTTCACAACAATTTTTTTATGATTAGCTGAACGGTTGTATGTTTATCAACTATCAAATTATTCTACCTCTATAGGGTGCTGCAAATAGGAAAGTTGCAGGAACAGATATGAACAGTGAAAGCAGCCGATCACATAGTGTTTTCACATGCATCGTTGAAAGTCGTTGGGAAAAAGATTCTGTGACACACCTTAGGTTTGGAAGGTTAAATTTGGTTGACCTGGCTGGTTCTGAAAGGTAATTTTCCAACCACATCATGCGTTTGACTTCTGCTACATGCTTTTGACTTAATAAAATTGAATGTGTCATTTAGGCAGAGAAGTTCTGGAGCTGGAGAGCGGGTGAAGGAGGCATCCTATATAAACAAATCACTATCAACTCTTGGGTAGGTGCATTAGATTCTTTCTCAGTCAACAATCCACTTGTACTGCTCTTGATGATAAATTGCATCATTTGATGATAGCTGGCATGTGTCGATCTCTTTTGTTTTTTTTTTTTTATAGATTTAGTTGGTAAAAAACTGAAAATTTTCTTTAGGTGACATTGTGAACATCTAGAGTGTGTAATGAACTTCAGGGAGACCATTTCCATGATATTTTGTAATTAGAAATAGCCATATGTCTGCCCTTATCAGGCCTGTAAATGAACCGAATGAACACAAACAAAGGCATGCTCATGCTCATTCATTTAACTTTCGAACATGAACATATAATCAAACACATTTTTTGTTCATGTTCTTTTATTAAGAAAAATGGGGCATGTTCGTGTTTGTTTAAAACCTAAACGAACTGTTCACGAACGTAAACGAACATAAGTTAACAAACAATAAACAACACAAAACATAATCGAAGCAACATAAATGAACATAATTTACCAAACATAAACGAACATAAAGTAATTTTTCATTTAGTGATTAATACGATAAATTCCATTGGAACCCCATTTTTATTGCTAAAAAACCAGTTACCAATTAGTTATATTTATATACATATAACTATTTATGTGTTTAAATTGAAACATACATGAAGGGATTGAACAAACATAAATGAGCGAACATAGAATGAACACAATTGAACAAACATAAACGGACGTTCACGGACATAGATGAACGAAACGTGTGGTGTGTTCGTTTAATTAAATGAACAAAAAGTTGTGTTCATGCTTGTTCGTTTATTAAATGGACTTCTCGCTGAACAAGTTCACTAATAGTTCATGAACGTTCGGTTCATTTATAGGCCTGCCCTTATGAGGAACTATTACATGTAATTACAAAAGGAAAATATCTATTTACAGCTGTGATTATTAGGTAGGTTATTCAATCAGGAAGTTCCAATAAATTGATATGCAGTTAAATTAGGTAGTTTCCATGTATTTGATTATCATGCGGTTTCAAATATACGAGTAATTGGGTGTTTTTCATGTTCATTTTCTAATATTGAAATCAAGAATCTAAATATACGCTAACTGCAAAACTTTTAAACACCTTTTGTTGTTGTAGGCTGGTAATAATGTCTCTAGTGGATGTTACACATGGGAAACATAGGCATGTGCCTTACAGGGACTCAAGACTTACATTTCTTCTTCAGGTCAGCAACTTAAAACATATATACACATTCTCATTCCATAATCTTATAAGTTTTTATTGCGTTACATAACCTCCTTTTTATCTGGATGGTAGGATTCTCTTGGTGGTAATTCAAAAACGACAATTATAGCAAATGTCAGCCCTTCAATGTGGTCAGTATTTGGTTTATATATTTTGTGTGAGTGCCTCAGCCTCACTAATTTCTGCCTACATTGTCTAATCTTTGTGATTATAACATATTCATATGTAGCGCTGCAAATGAGACGTTAAGTACTTTAAAGTTTGCTCAGCGTGCCAAGCTTATTCAGAACAATGTACAAACACTTAAGTCCTCTTATTTTACTACTTTAAATTCTCAATACTCTCGCCTGAATTTCTTCTTTTCCTTAGGCAAAAGTAAATGAAGATGCATCCGGTGACGTGACAGCACTGCAGCGACAAATTCAAATGTTAAAGGTATGATAAAAGCACAACCAAGTAGCCAACTATGTCTTGTCTTTAGATATTGTTAAACATTTGATACAATGTATATGTATATTCATATTGCAGGAACAAATGTTCTTCTTGATGAAACAGCAAAAAATCTCAAAACCAGTGTTTCAAGGTGAATTATGTGAAAGTGAGGACTCTTCAGGCAAATATATCTATGATGAAATTAATGTCATAAATGATCAGAATGGGAAGGTAACCGTCAGTGGTAACTAAAAGTTGTTACACTTTCGATTTTGATTGTATTGTTTCTAAATAAAGGTTTTTCTTATCTTCTAGGCCGAGACGGTGTTGAGTAGCATTGATTTAGGAGATGAGATGAGTGCCTGTAATCAAGTGGAAGATAAAGTTCTACTTGACAACGGTGGTCTTGAAAGGACCAACTTGTTGCATACCAATCTTCTAGAAGAACTAATGGATGCTAGAACCTTGATAGATACCATGAAATCTCAGCAGGCTGGATTGATTGAAGAGCTACGATACGTGCGCCAAGAGAATGACAGGCTGGTGGAAACCTTAACCAACAACAACAAACCACATATGCATCCGATACTTGATCATGAATCCCATATTTCAGAAAACCAAACCACAGACCAAAGCATGATGGGTTTACAATCCCGGTTGGATAAGATGAATAAAGAACTCGAAGATTTGAAATCACTTAATGATCCTTTGAAAGATTTAAAAGACCAAGTTAATTTAGTTCATGAGGAAGCTGAGAACGAAGCAACGAATGCAATTCTTAATTTACAGGAAGAATTGGCTTCTTTACAAGTAAAATATCACAGACGATTATGTACCATGTCTGAAGAAAATAAGAAGCTAAAAAGAATGTTAGCAGCCAAAGAGGACGAGGTGTACGCGTTGCACAGCGACTGGGAGAAAGCAAGTTTAGAGCTTACAAGCTTTCTGTTGGATGGTTCTAAATCTCTTAAAGATGCTTCTGGACAAATAGAAAATGTTGCTTCTTCATTTGCTCATAATGTTTGTGTTGGCGAACATGTTAAGAAGGCTGCAATGGTTATTATCGAGAAGGAAGAAACAATACTACGATTAGAAAAGAACCTGGTGGATGCTCAATGTACCATACAACAAATGCAGGAGAAACTGAATTCGTTGCGGACTGCAACAATGGCTTTGACTGAAATACAGTATAATACAGAACATGATGAAAAGTCCAAAGATGAGTATCAGATAATAGCTGAACTTATTGCAATAAGAAACAAACTTGAAAACATGATGGTTTATTTAAGTACTATACATGACCGATCCATATTTGAAGACTTGGATGGATCTACAACTGACGTTTCTACTTCCAGCTCGATTCTTTCTGATGATGAAGATGTGCTGGAAAACATGTTAGTCGAAGAAACTTCAAGTAGCCATGAGCCAGAAAACGCACTATTATTGTTGAAGAAGCAATTGGTTATGGCTCGTGAAGCTTTCATCAAATTAGATGTTCAGCTGGCTGCGGCATTCAAGGACAAAGATGTGGCAGCCTGCTTTACTGCAAAGAAGGTAATACTTATAACTATTGGCAGTTGAACTCATATGGCTGTAATAGTAAATTGATGTGCTTTTTATTTTAAATTCTGTTTGCAGTTTGGTGAAGAACAAGATTGTAAAGCTAGTAGCTTCTTCAGCAAGTGTGAGGAAGCCCATGCAACCATGAATGAGGCTGATAATGTTTTGAACGCACTATTGAAAGTCAACGCGGAAGCACAATTGTCAAGTGTTAGATGGAAACAAACTGCAGAGGACGTTATGGTGGAGAAGGCAAGTTTAGTTGAAGAAATAAGTCAACTCAGAGTTGACTTACAATTGAGAGACGAAGAGCATGCAATCCTGAAAGTAGAACTTGAAAATATGGTGTCTATGCTTGAAGATTCTTTCCAGCATCTACAAAAAGAGGCTGATGATTTGTGCCAGTGGATATATTCTGATTCATTGGCAATGGTCCATGGGGCCCATCACATAATTTGCAAATCAAGATCTTCGTTGCAAGATCTCTGTGCTGAAATAATGGAAAAGAGTTTCGCATCTCTTGTGGTACAACAATGTCGTATTGGTGAATATATCAACAAATTTGGACTTCATGATGAAAAAGAGGAGAATTACAGTGCATCGCTGTCAAGAAAAGAAACAGGAGATGAACTTATTGGTGAAAACGTGAAACTACAGAAAGAACTGGAAAGAAAAACGACTTTGTTGAATGGTTTACTTTTTGATTTTAGCCTGTTACAGGAATCAGCATCTACAAGAAAAGACATCAAAGATGAAGCCGAAAAGTTATTCACAGCTCTAAGCCAAGTACAGCATGAGCTAAAGATGAAAACCGATCAGTTTGATGATATGATTGTCGGATACGAAAATCTTGAAAGACGCTTAACTGACACTGAAGCTGCTCTTTCAGCGTCAAAATCTTGTTTACAGCATTCTGAAGAAACTGTGGATGCACTGTCATACCAAAATGCTGAGTTGAGAAGTCTTTTAGAGGACCTATACCTTAAAACATCAGAAACTGAAAAGCAACTCGAAGAACACAAGGAAATGGTCAAAACGTTGGAAAATGAAATCCATTGTGCGACTTCTTCAACACAAGAACATTTTCTCTTTTCTCTAGAGGGCATTACGGATGATTTGAAGAGGGTTTCTGTTGAAAGAGACCAGCTTTGTGAACAAGTTAATTCCTTACAAGATAAGCTTGAGATGGCCTATGCCATAGCTGATGAAAAAGAAGCTATTGCTGTTGAAGCACGCCAGGAGTCACAGGCAAGCAAAATATACGCTGAACAAAAGGAAGAAGAGGTTAAGATTCTAGAACGTTCTGTTGAAGAACTTGACTCTACCATAAACATGTTGGAGAAAAGGGTTAGTTTCTGAGAATTTATCAGTTATTTAATATTTTGTTAATTTGTTGGGTCATCTTATATTCTTATTATAACTTATATGTATTGCTCTTAGGTGAACGAAATGGAAGAGGAGCTGGAAAGACATCACAGGATAAGGGATTCACTGGAAGTGGAACTTCAATCGTTGAGTCAAAGGCTTTTGACTTTTGAAAGTTTTAGAAATGGAAATGATTCTAACAGCGGTATTATTGGTCAACCTGAGGACCAAATTTCAAGGTCCGAACAATCACAGTTTCTTCTAAAGTCTCAAATTATATGTTTAATTCAATTGGGCAATGGTTTATAACTTTATATTCATTTTCAGGAAGCTGCATAGCAGATACCTGGAACTTCAGGAGGCACACGCACGGATAAAAGATCTTGAAGATGAAAGAACAGAACAGGCTAATGAGGTAAAACCATGAAATTCTGAAAACTCACACCTTTTCATTTGTGTGATTCGTTTCTTAACTCATCTAACAAGTTTGCTGGAATTGTCTTGCAGATCAAGCAATGTAAAGAATACATTTCTGAACTTGTAATTCATGCAGAAGCTCAAGCTTCTCAGTATCAACAAAAGGTTCAAAAGCAACTCACTTTCTTACAGTATTGTTTATTTACATATTAGCTAATCTAATTCGTTTAAACAGTACAAGTCTTTGGAAGCAATGGTACGTGTGATGCAGATGGATTCATCAAAGTCTGTATCTGAAGCACCTTTAACAGACAAGACAGAAAAAAGCTCTGTCAGACCAAGGGGTTCCAGCTCACCATTCAGATGCATTGGCAATTTAGTTCAGCAGATGAATACAGAGAAGGATCAAGAACTATCATTGGCCAAACTTCATGTAGAAGAGCTAGAAGCATTAGCATCAAACAGGCAGAAAGAGGTTATTGTTATTGTTATTATTATACTTGGATACTTTCTCTTATGCAAAACGTTAGACCTCCTTTTCACACACACACACACACTGCTTACTCTCGTTCCAGTTCAGACCTAATGCAACATATGTTTACAGATATGCATGCTAAACACTAAACTGGCAACAGCAGAGAGTATGACACATGATGTAATCAGGGATCTACTTGGTGTGAAATTAGACATGACAAATTATGCAGTAAGTTTTGGGTTCCACCTAAGCAGTATTGACTTGAAAACATATTGCATAATCTTGACATTCATATATTTCGGTACAATGTAGAACTTGATAAATCAGAACCACCTTCAAAGATTTATTGAGGATGCTGCTCAGCAAACACAGGAGTTCATTGCAATGGTCAGTCAATTAATTATTGAATTACCATGTTTCTGGAAATTGAACTTATATTCATTCAATGCTTAACAATTGAATCAGGAGCAAGAGATTCGCAAACTGAAGCGACAAATCAATGATTTGCTTGAAGAGAGAGACAGATGCATATCGGAATTACATTCGAAAGAAGCCGATATACTTGCTAGTAAGATGACGTTGATGCAGTTACAAGGACGAGACCAGTTGCTGACAGCACAAAATGAAATGCTGAAGGTACAACTTATATTAAGTTCAATAATCATTTAGAAAATTGATTTGTAACCTGTTTGCTTCCATGTTCATGCAGGCTGACAAAACAAATTTACAGCGAAGGGCCGCAGAATTAGATGACATGATCAAGAAGCTTCTTGGAACACACGCAGCTGAGTCATCAAGCCAGCAGCATGAGAATCACATGGCGAAGGCATGCAGCAGCAGTGAGTTTGGTAAGAGGCTGGCCAACTCAGAGAGGTCGCTTTTACGTGTTCATAACGAACTTGCTCAATATCGTAAACCTGATAGCTCTCGGTTGCACCATAAAATGGATGAAAAGAGGGCTAGATGAATGGTAAGTAAGGTGACTTTGTTCGTATCCTCTTACCACTAATAATATGGTTGGTTTGATTAGTGTTTTGCGGGTTGTTAAAGCCTGGTTATGAGAGTCCGTATCTGTTTTTTTCGGCCGATAATTTTGGATTAAGTTGTATATTTGCTGCAGCTACTGCTACTGCAGTGAATTAAGAATGTATATGATTGGTTTGTATAGTGTTGTGGAATGAAAGTTGGGTATTGTTACTAGATCCAGGACCGGGTCTTGTATGTCGGGCTGCAAAAGATGAGAGCCATTGAGCCAAGCCGAGCTTGCGCAGCTGGGAACCTTATTATAAAATCGAACCGACTTGAAATATCACTGAACCTTTATGATGCGGGCTTGAGTTTGGCCAAGAAGATTCAAGTTTGGCTTGAAACTATATCAGGAAACCAAACTCATGTCATCCTTATTTTCATTGTTTGCGGTTTCTCGTTCATTAAACATAACTCATTTGTTAACTCAGATGACTTCTATTTTCTTATGGCCTATATAAATATTATAATATTAGTTAATAAGATGTATGCTTAATATATATGTTTAATATATTATCCATTCTCACATCCCAACCTTCGACTCCAAAGCCACTTAAACAAGTATTCTTATGCTCATATTTTAATATTCTAAAAGCTCAAATCAATCAAAGTGGTCAACAATATTGAAAAAAACAACAAGGCCTCACGGTATCAGTTGCCAATCATATTGTCACAAAACCAAAGAATTTGTTAAGGATCCATAATTAACTTGCTGGTCGAGTCACACATCAAGCGTTCGTGGTCTAAAGTTAGTGTCGCGGTCCAAGTAATAACATTTAAGATCAATAGATCACCATCGATATCTAGATCGCCCGTCGAAACCATTTGACAAAATTTCAAGATTTCAAAAACATCAATTCAATAGGACTAATTCAAGTCAAACTTCAACAGCAATACAAAGATATATTTATGTTTCTACAAAGTTGAAGTTCAGAAAATACTAGGTTGTTGCCGGATGCCATCGCACCGGTGTCATCTAAGTTGTTTATAGCCTACGGAATTATACGGTCTTAATACATACACTGCATATATTTTATAGGATTTTAAGTGAGACTGCGACAAATTTCATTTTTTATGTTTATAGGGGTTATATTACATTCCTTATGTTAGCATTAGAGTTGTCGCAAAGGCAATCTTTTTATCTTGTTTTCCCCATAGGAGTCAGAACCTGCATTCATTCAGCATTCCTGTAGCTATTTGTTGGTCTTCCTTTTAGACTATCCACTATCACAATCCAACCCAACCCAACATTTCATTAAAAAATCAATTTCTCTCTCTTCCACATACCCAACCCAACCCAACTTTTCACTCACATTCACAACCCAATCTAAACTAATATTTTAATAAATAAATATGAGTTATAAATATAATTTGTTATATAAAACATGTTAGAAATAGTAAAAATATAATTTTATATTGAAACATGTGGATAACAATTTATTATAATAATCACTTAAGGTTGCAATCCAAGGTTGCCAGAACGATCTGGTCGAGCCAACATTTAATATTTTTACATTTTAAAAATTAAAATGTTGTTTGTCTTATTTACAAGTGGCAACCGGTTGTAAAAAAAGTTCATGACAGTGGATAGTCACTGGAGGCATAGGCTTTGCTGTTTTCCAAAAGGTTGTTGTTGTCTTCTTACATCTCTTGGTTATGCTGGGTGATTTGCTTTCTTGTCCGAATATGTTTGTGAAATAGTATCGTTTTGGTTAGTAACAGTTGAAACAAGTTGAAAACCTTATCAGCTAGTTTTAGACTACACTCTTTTTCCTATTTTAGGTTTAGTGCCATTTGGGTGACCAACTAAGATTCAATTCAGACACACCCACCCAAAAAACACATTATTCATAAGTATTATACATATGTAGGTAGAGGTATAAACGGCAGTCATTATTTAGTATATTCAGTTACAAATTTCAAAAATAAAAACGCATAATACATTACTAACACACTTCCAAGGACACAAAACAAGTCATAGGAGTATAAAACCTAACTATTGAATATATGTTCTCGCATTCGCCGCGGTTCAATAGCCTAAACAACTTAAATTTATTTTTAAAGCATATACCTGTCAGAAAAACCACTTAATTTTAAATACATAAACTTTTATAAATATGAGTAAAAGGATTATGGAACAAATATTAAAAAAGGTTCTTAAATGTAAAACTTAGGGGTTGTTTGGCAACTTCTAAATGATTTAGTGTTGAACCATTAAGATGTCTAAACCATCAAGTGCTGAACCAATAAGAGGTCTGAAAGGGTATGGTCCTAAATCCTGTGCCGACCACACGAGTTAGCCTCAGGTTGTGCGCGAGACCATACCCAAAGTAAGCCAAAATGGGGACTTTCCCGACCTCGCGCCGACTACAAGGGTATGTTCCAGGTCACGCACGAGGTCAAGACCAGGATAAAATCAATTCTGACACTTAGTTCTTTTGACAGAAGACATGTCTTCCTTGAACTTGCGCTATCTACAAGGGTGTGTCCCAAGTCGCGCGCGAGGTCAGGATCAGGATAAGATCATTTATGGCACTTAGCTCCTTTGACAAAAGTCTTGGCTTCCTTGGCCTTGCGCCGGCTGCAAGAGATGTATCCAAACCGCGCGGGAGCAAGAAGCGTAGGGTAACATCGGACAAGTACAGAAGGTACAAGTGGCAGAGCAGTGGGCCAATGGGCGCTCGATAGGCTGTATCGGACCATGCTGCACGATGAACAATCGTGCAGGGGACAAGAAGTACACAAGGACACATACGTGGTACCAAATGGAAAAAGAACGAAAAATACGGAATGTTACACCATTAACTATGACGTTACACTATCTTGGTAACCTAAACTTCAGTCGTCTGATACTTATGAGCTTTGTTTTTGTATGTTGATTATGGCCATTTGGATGTGCAATGTTATTTTCTTGCTCTTTGTTGGTCATATTCTGTTGTTGTTGGCTGATGTACAACTCGCTCAGCCTAGGTAGTTAAAAAATAGTCTTCTTCCGGGAGCTAGAGCTGTGATGTTAGTGAGGATTTGGCTTGGTATTGTATGTTGCTGCCCTCTTACACCTCTGAGCTTCGTTGTTTAAGTGTTTTGTTGAGTGTTATGGCTATTTATGCATACAACGTTAAGCGGTTGCGTTGCTCATGTGTTATAGTTGTGTCAATTGTTAACAGTATGGCTTCTTGGAACACTTTGATATGGTTGTTTATGCATACAACTAGGGTTGTAAACGAACTGAATGTTCAGCGAACAGTTCGTAAACCGTTTGGCAGGAAGTTCATTTATGTTCGTTCGTTTAATAAATGAACGAACACGAACAAAATATTTCGTTCGTTAAGTTAAACGAACGAACATGAACAGAGGTTGTGTTTGTTCGTTTATGTTTGTGAACGTTCGATAATGTCTTCATTTATGTTCGCTTAGATTTTAAAAATTTGAAACCTTAGTTATACTTTATGATTTTCCCAACATCCATCATTTGACCATTTCAATTCCAGTTTGTGTAAAAGCTTGACAAACTTCTAAATTCTGTGTTAATCATGTTTCTGCTAACTATGTCAACTAAGTTCAGATAAGTATGTTAAGTGCTTATTTATTTTTTGGTGGATTCTTCGTAATCTTTGTGATAAAAAATGTTGATTTTATTATAAAATGAATATACGTCCGTGCGTATTCATTTGTGTTCATAAACGTTGTTTGTGTTCATTTATGTCCATGAATTTTCGTTTGAGTTCATTTGCCTTTGATAAGTGTTCGTGAACAGTTCATGAACGCATTCATTTCCTTAATGAACAAACAAACAAGAAATATCGTTCGCTAAGCATTCGTGGACAGTTCATGAACATGCTCGTTCCTTAACGAACGAACACGAACAAGGCCTCGTTCGTGTTCATTCGGTTCGTTTATAACTCTACATACAACTTTAAACAGTTGTGTTGTGCATGTGTCGTAGCGTTCTCGAGTCTTTGTTTGAACAATTTGATGCTTATATATTTGTTTATTTCATTTTGCAACGTATGTAGCCTATGTTTAAGTGTACATGAGGATTTATTGTTTTCTTTATGATGTGGCAATTTTTGGTTCTCGGCGTCATTTGAAAGTTATTTTTTTTTGTCGTATTGGTAGGCTTTTTACCTTTCAACCGTGTTTTCTCTGTGCCCATTTATTGAGTTCAAAATGGGGATGCGAAAATTCAATCTGCTCCGCGGTGGCCTGCGGTTCAGATTCATGGGGTCAAAAGGCCGGAACCATAAGACTGAACAAATATCAGCCCACATCAGAGTTTTATAGAAGTAGGAGGGTTGGGGTCCAAAACGAGACTGACCGACAAAGAAAGGTTGGGGTCCAAAAAAAGACCAACCAGTTAGACCAGTTGGAGGGTTAACCGCTTAACGAAGATGGGATAACCAGTTGTGTGATGAAGATGCATTAACAAAGGTTATGCACATTAGGTTTAGTCATATAGTACATAATTTTTTTTTGCTAACCAACCTTGTATCTTCTTAAAAGTGTTTATAATAGTAATTAGACTTTAAAGTCTTGTAGTACATAATTTTTTTTGCTAACCTTGTATTTTTTAAAAAGTGTTTATAATAGTAATTAGACTTTAAATGTGTTGTGTTTTATTGTTGTTTTTCCTTTAGTTGTAAAATTGTGATTGTTTGTACCAAACCCCGCTGCATTGCGGTGAATAGTAATTCTAGTTACCTGTAATTACAAAAATAAAAGTAAAAAATGTCGTAAAATTAATATAATTACACAAGAAGTTACGTCTACACAGTTCTTGTCAGCGATTGACCCTTTTTTGTCTTTTAGCTTTATCGTTCAATATTTAGCATTGGTATTTACAGCCCTCAACTTTCTAAAGACTTTGTAGTCAATTTTTGTGTGCTTATTTTTATGTACGTGTCCATATAAATTCAAGTTGATTTACGTTTCGACGTAATTTTTTGGAAATAGGCAGGCTCAGATGTAATACGTTTTTATGTTTATTTTTATGTACCTTTTTAGTTGGTCTATCTTTTCACATAAATTTTGTTCTGAAACGAGTAGCTCAATGAAGAAATAGTGGTTAACCAGGAGGTTAGTCCACGACTCGAGTCTCGTTAGATAGGGTTAATCCTTCTTTCCTCGATCGATGGCTGGATCGCCTCTAATCTGTCACCTGCATAGTGAAACACACCCTGACTCACAACAAGGAGAATGGGGTGGGGTTGCTCCTTGTTACCATCCTCCGGCGTGAGAATAAGTATTTGCTTTGGAAGCAAGATAAATGATTAAGTAGTAAGTGAGAGTGAGCAGATTAGTGTCACCTCAAACCTGGTTTGAAGTTGGTATTTATAGCCGAAGAGTGAAGGAGAGAGGCCAATGGGCCGCTTGACGGGCCTTGGGCCTGACTGACAACTTGCAGCTTTTCCATAGGTCTAGCATGTGTGCAGGCTGCAGAAGTGTTAGGCGCATGGTGGAGGTGTCGCCACGTGTCCAGTTGCATTAGGCGCACGAAGGAACAACAGCCACGTGGCCTGTTGGCTTTGGTTGTCAGTCTGTTGGTCAGCTTTATGCAAGTGGGAGCTCTGTTAGTGGACCGGGCAGCCGCGTATTGGACGATCAGCTGGCCGATGTTATCAGTGTCAAGGCATACCGCTCACTGGTTGGTCACATAAGTCAAAATGACAGTTCCACTTGCATTATAATAAGATGTCTTTGCAGGCTTGCGCAAGACCGTGACATGTGTTGGGTAAATTGTATATGTACAGAATAACACATCTACACATCACTCTGCACTTCCTTCGCCGTCCCCGTGCGGTACTGTGGCCTCGAAAGGTTGCATCATCCGATGTCATCCCCGCGCGTGCCCGCGCGAGATTGTACACGGCAATGTGCGAAATGTAATAACACAACATTTGTAGAAGATGTGGATTCAAATGATAGTAACAACTACCATATTTGGTAGCAACCACCGGATTCTGTGTATGTTGCCTAAAACAACCATTTTCATACATAAGATGAGAATCTCATCTTTATCCGAGTAGGAAAGCAAACCAGGTCTGCGCGCGCCCGCACGAATTGAGGCATGTTCTTTGTCGATTGGGAGAGTAAACCGGGTGATGGTCACTTGCGCCTAAGACTGGTGCAAGATCTGGGACCATACCCTTTCACTCAAATATAATACGTTTTCATTAGACAATATACATTTTAAGTTACTTTACGTTTCGCCCCCACAAGTCCACAACGCACCGTACCATTCTTTAACTTAAAAGACATAATTTTCTTATGTGCTTATTTTTATGTACATGTTGATATAAATTCAAGTTGGCTAACGTTTCGACGTAAATTTTTTTGATAAATAAGTCGGATCAAATATAATACGTTTTTATGCTTATTTTTATTACGTGCAGTATAAATTCCCGTTAAGTTACGTTTCAAAACTGCTGGAAAATTTACTAAGATATAACTATTTTCCAACTCATTAAATCCTTGTTCATCATCATTTTTCCAACTTTAGCCAAGCTTTCATGGAGAGAAATCCCATCATACACACAATCAATCCATCTCTGTTTCTTAGCCATGTAAACATCCATTGAAATCACTTCACCATGTTTCCCCCAAATCAAAATCCCCAATGAACAACAACCTCACAACAATCACCAATGGAAGCTCAATTCTGCTTCGACTGTCTTCACTGTCAAATCCGAACCGATTTCTCCCACAAACTCTCTTTCAATTACGCCCTCGCCGCCTCCGCCCTCCCCTTCGCCTCCGACGCCGTCGTTCAGGTAACATTATGTGTTTTCTGAATTTATAAATGTTTTGATCTTACGTTAATGGATGTTTGATGTAAAATTCGAGGGCTTTGATGCAGGTTTTGAATTCTAATGGAGAGATTTCACCTCAGTTTATATTAATGTATTTGCCTATTGATGAAGCTAGTTGTTTCACCAAGTACATGTATGTATGATCATCTATTATTCAATTTCTATGTTTTTTTTACTTGAATTAAATTGTTGAGTTTGATATAAACTAGCCCTAAACAAGCCTAAAATATGTCCAAAACCCCCCGAAATGGAATTGTATATTACGTGTTTAACTTTAGTAAAGCCCTCGATTTTTAAGCGCCTGGTGCCTAGGCTCCGAGCTAGGCCTATGCTCCTTGCCAACATAGACCTTCTACAAATCCCCTTTATATGAACACAAAAATCGTTAACAATATATTACTATCTACTTGTGGGGTCTTGCAGTATGCGCATATAATGTATATATGTGTGGGCGCTCGGGGGAAAAGTGAAAGTGCACTAATTTTAATGTTATTTTACTAATTTCGTGAAAATAACATTAAAAGAGGGGGATGATTAATCATGCATCATGTGGTGGCGTGGATAGCCGAAAGACAAGGGCATACATGCACTAATTGGCCTTTGTCTTAATTGTTGAGTGTTATGTGCCTTATGTCCAAGGCTTGATGCAAAACTACTATCGAGCCGAGGGTCTCACTGGAAGCAGCCTCTCTATTCCTATGGGGTAGAGGTAAGGTTGTCTACATCTTACCCTCCTCAGACCCTACGTTAGCTTTGCTATTGGTGGGATTTATCATTTACTGAGTATGATGATGATGATGATACTATCTACCTTCATCTTTTATATGAACATATGTCGGTGTTCTAAGAAAACTTAAGTGAATTATAGTGTATATAGTGTGAGTATTGTATTTCCATTTTATGAACTTCATTATGTTGTAACTGTGCCTAAACTTGTTTATACAGCAACGAGCATTTTCCAGAAGATGTTGAACCTAATCCATCAGAAATTAATCCAAACGAGCATCAAATCTTGGTTAGTGATGCTGGAAGGACATCATTACCTGGATTGGGGTGCAACAGATCAACCTGTTACTTTTCTAAACGGTTTTCTTGCTTGAGGACACTAACATCATTGGCCCCACTTTCTCAAATCGGGCCTGTATCATTTCCCGCTTTTAACGAGCTGGCTTCAAGTTTCTTATCGGGAGTTACAGAAGATCACGTGTTGCACTCGCTTAATCTTCTGATACAAAGAAAAGCAACCGGACGAGATACCATAAACTTTCTTAACTTAATCGGGGTACCGTCATTTACCGAAACTAGCTTTCCTGGTTGCATAAGACATCCAAACATAGTACCGATCTTGGGCATGATGAAATCACCCACCCATATTAATGTAATATTACCAAAAACTCCTTATACATTGGAAAACATTCTTCATTACAGCCCCGATGCCTTAAAGTCAAATTGGCATATTAAGTTTTTAATGTATCAAATACTCTCTCCCTTGCGATACATGCATGGGTTAGGAATCGCTCATGGTAATTTATCTCCGTCGAATGTATTTCTCACTGATTCGTTCTGGTGTTGGCTGAATATCGGTGATACGCTAACGCTACAATCAAACTCCAAGTCGGATACAAAAATTGCTTGTTGTACCGAGGGTTGTCACTCAAATGAAATATATGCTGATTTGAAGCTATCTTGTTCTTCAGATTGGCATAGTGTGTTTATCCGCTGGTGGAGTGGAGAGTTGACTAACTTTGACTATCTATTATTCTTAAACAAAATCGCTGGTAGGAGATGGGGAGATCACACTTTTCACACTGTTATGCCATGGGTTATCGATTTTAGCGTAAAACCAGATGAAAATAATGAAACCGGGTGGCGAAATTTGAGTAAAAGTAAATGGCGGTTGGCAAAAGGCGATGAACAGTTGGATTTTACGTACTTAACATCGGAAATCCCGCATCATATTTCAGATGAATGTCTGTCGGAACTAGCTGTTTGCAGTTACAAAGCAAGACGATTACCGTTAAGTGTTCTTCGTTCCGCTGTCCGGTCGGTTTACGAACCAAACGAGTATCCTTCCACAATGCATAGACTTTACCAGTGGACCCCAGATGAATGCATCCCCGAATTTTATTACGATCCAACAATATTCCAGTCGCAGCATTCCGGGATGTCGGATTTAGCAGTACCTTCATGGGCAAGTAACCCTGAAGAGTTTATTAAATTGCATAGAGACGCTTTGGAAAGTTATCGCGTATCATGTCAGATTCATCATTGGATAGATATCATATTCGGTTACAAAATGTCCGGGGAAGCAGCCGTTGCTGCAAAAAACGTCATGTTGCCCCCTTCAGAACCGACAAACGCCAGATCAGCAGGGCGGCGCCAGCTCTTTAGTCTACCCCATCCTGCTCGTTGGGGCGTTATAAAGAAGTCTAGTCAGCATAACCCTGATTCAGTTACCGGTGAGACACATGTGCTTCATGAAACGTCTAATTTAAAAGCACTTGAAAAGGCAGCTACGTTCATTGAACATGCTTCCCACTTGAGTCCTTCATATAGCACCAGTTTAGACGAATCATTACGTCAGGAAGACATTACATCCGAAACCTTTGAATATGGCAAAGACGCAAACTTGCCGTTAGTAGTTGATATAAATTTTCTTCTTCAGAATATCGAAGCAGACGATTGTAGTACTTCAGGGTATCAAGATTTTCTTCTATGGAGACAGAAACTGTCTTCGTCGACAAATCTTTCCGCACAAATCGCAAACGATGTGTTTTCAATCGGTTGCATACTAGCGGAACTTCATTTGCGGAGACCGCTTTTCAATCCTGCGTCGTTAGCACAGTACTTACATAGTGGCGTTCTGCCGAAATTGATGCATGAACTGCCACCTCAAGTTAATATTCTTGTCGAAGTATGCATTCAGAAGGATTGGAAGAGGTAGTCTTTTTATTAGTTTTTTGTTTCTAAATATCATTCTAGAGGAAATAACTATTTTGGCCCCTGAGATTTAGTCAGTTTAACCCTTTCAACCCAAAAATGAATCTTTTGAGTCTTTGATATATCAAACCCTGAAGTTGTATTTTGTAATGGTTTAGGCCCCTAACACTAACTCTGGTACTTTTTTCTATTAAGTGTAAAAGCACCAAAATACTCTTACATTTAACATAAAAAGTAACAGAGTTGGTGTTAGGGGCCAAAATCATTACAAAATGCAACATGAGGGTCTGATATGTCAAAAGATTCCTTTTGGGGTCGAAAGAGTTAAACTGACTAAATCTTAGGGGCCAAAATATAATTTACTCTATTTTTTCTACGTTATAAGTTAATCCTTTATTTTTCAACAACCAGGAGACCTTCTATCAAGTCTCTCTTGGAATCTCCCTACTTTCCTGCAACAGTGAGGTCATCATACCTGTTTCTAGCGCCGCTTCAGCTTTTATCGAAAGACGAATCTCGGATCCATTATGTTTCAAGTTATGCGAAATCTGGAGCTTTGAAATTAATGGGAAATTTTGCAGCTGAAATGTGTGCACCCCACTGTTTGCCGCTTTTACTCACACCTCTATCCGACACTGAAGCAGAATGCGCATATATAATACTCAAAGAGTTCTTGAAGTGTCTGAATCTGCAAGCTGTGAAGACGCTTATCTTGCCTGTGATCCAGAAAATTCTGCAGGCCCGTTGCAAACTTTGTTTTTTCAAAATTGTGGCTTAAATGTGTTCTTTATATTGACTTCTTAAAGTGAGACTTTTGCAGACAACTGGTTATTCACATATGAAGGTTTCTCTTCTTCAAGACTCGTTTGTACGCGAGTTGTGGAGCAAAGTCGGTAAACAAGTATATTTAGAGAATATGCATTCTATGGTTCTATCAAATCTGTATGTTTCTCCTCATAAGAGTTCATCGGGAGCTGCGTCTGTGCTTTTAATTGGCTCAACGGATGAGCTCGGTGTACCGCTTACAGTTCATCAGGTTCTGTTAACTTCTCCATTGTCTGATTTGATATACGAGCCTGTTATGAAAGTTGACTAACTCGTCATTCCTTACCCAGACAATATTACCTCTGATTCAATGTTTCGGGAAGGGGCTTTGCAGTGATGGAGTTGACGTCATTGTTAGAATTGGTAATTCCATTTTTTGAATTCTTAACTAGGTTTGTTGCATAAAAACATAACCAACTTTCAAAAAAAGTCAACGTGGTCAAATGTACGGTTACTGTGGTTACTTTTGATGGTTACTCAAAATGGAAGCCGGACCAAAATTGGTTACCTTTGTATGCAATAATTTCGTCTTAGCGCCTTTAAGCTAACTGCTTCTAATAATCAGGTGGTCTTTTGGGAGAGACTTTTATAGTGAAACAGATTCTTCCATTACTGAAAAACGTTGTACGGTCTTGCATCGATGCCTCCAATGTGAGTAGGCCTGAACCTATGCAGAGTTGGAGTGCGTTGGCTCTTATGGATTGTCTAATGACGTTAGACGGGATAGTGGAATTATTGTCGAATGAGGTGATCGTCAAAGAGCTAATAGAGGTCTGAAACTTAATACTTAGAAGTATAAATGATACACACACACACACACACACACACACTTGTATAATGAGTGCATTAATAACTGACTGAAATTACCAGGATGGAGGTTGCCTTTATATTCAGCTTCTCATGGCATCCAAATTGGGAATGCCATCACTACAGGTGTTTTAATGCTTCTTTGTTATAACTTTTGTGAAAATCTCGTGGTTCGTTTTGGTGAATGAATGGTTAAATGTAAATATGGCAACAGGTTGGTGCTACAAGTCTTGTTGCAGTTTCGCAGCAGATTGGACCAGAATTAACGACATCATACGTCATGCCTAAACTCAAAGAACTCTTTGAAAAACTCGCCTTCTCTGAAGAAACTCGTGCTGGTCCAAGCCAGAAAGTTTCTAAAAATAAAGTCGAGAACGAACAAATGGAAAACCGGATGGATCTTGTGTAAGTTTTTTTTTTTTTCCCTTCTTTACTCGTGAGTTCTTCATGATCATGTTCACAATGTTTATAGGTTGCTATTATATCCACCTTTTGCATCTCTTCTTGGAATCGAGACACTTCGTCAGTGTTGTACCACATGGTTGATTCTCGAACAGTATCTTTTATGGAATCATAATTGGAAGGTGGGATATTTAATATGTTCAAGCATAACGATTTTATCCGAACAAATTAGTCTTGCTTATTAAGACTGTAATTCTTAGTGGGAGAAAACAGAAGAATCTTCTCGTGGGGGTGCGGACAATATAAACGCAAGAAAAACAAGTTACAACAAGAATCCAACGTCTGAATATAATTCTGCTAAAGTTTTCCTTCACGGGTTTGGATGGTCCGTACCACAATCACAAGTAGATAAAGGCATAAAAAATTCAACACCGCATAAGCGACACCATCACGTGACATCATCCTCAATGTCTAGAGAGCAGGAACCTTGGCATTGGTTCCCTAGTCCTGCAACTAGCTGGGATGGGCCTGATTTTATGGGCCGGGTCGGGGCTTCAAGTAACGAAATTCCATGGAAAATCAGTGCGTCTGTAATTCACTCGGTCCGGGCCCATTACGGAGCTCTTAGATCTTTTGCGGTTTGCCAAGATGAATGCACTTTTTTTACAGCTGGAGTTGGTCCGGGATTTAAGGGATCCGTCCAGAAATGGGATTTATCGAGAATCGTTTCTTCATCTGCATATGATGGCCATGAAGAGGTTTGTATTTTTTCAACTTGTCATACCAGTTTCTGTTGAATTAACGTTAACGGTTAATCTTAGTGTTTATCCTTGTCAGGTTGTGAATGACATATGTGTCATAGGCTCCTATGAACGAACAGCTTCTTGTGATGGTACCATTCATTTATGGAATAGTCAATCGGGAAAAAAGATATCTGTAATTGCTGAAAATTCTGCACAATATGGTAACTCCATGACGTCAGCATCCAAGATACATTCTGATCAAGCCAATATGCTCGATTTTAGCTCACTCGGTAGTGGGATTTTGAGTAGCGCGTATGATGGAAGTATGTATACTTGTATGCATCACCTGGAAACAGTAAATAGGCTCGTAGCAGGTACCGGAAATGGTTCCCTCAGGTAAATCACTACGTCCAGATCGATACTGTAATCTTATTGTCTTTGTAATCGTAATTATCACCTTAATTTGTGGAGGTCAAAAACTTCAGATTCATTGACATCGAAGAAGGTCAAAAACTTCATTTGTGGAGAAGCGACTCTTCGGAATCGAGTTTTCCTTCTTTAATCTCATCCATATGCTCATGTGGTTCGACCAAGATGCAAGCTAATGGAGCTGCCACCTCACCATCGTGGATTGCGGCTGGACTAAGTTCGGGTCACTGTAGGTTGCTTGACATGAGGAGCGGCGATTTAATTACCTCGTGGCAAGCTCATGATGGATATGTGACAAAGGTATGGTTTTCAACTTTCAAGTCAATGCAGTTTGAGTCAAATTATACGTTTCAAAAAGGGATGTTTGAATTCAATAGTCAATCTGGATTTGAATTGACCGATGTCTGCAGTTAGCTGCTCCGGAGGACCACTTGCTTGTTTCTAGCGCGCTTGACAAGACTTTGCGAGTTTGGGACCTCAGAAAGTAATCTTTTGGATAATAATCATTACTAATAATTTCCTTGTTTCCTTTAAAAAATTAAGAATATAATATATATTTTTTAATTTTTACAGGAATTTGGCATCACCGTTGATCCTATTCAGAGGTCACAGTGATGGTGTATCTGGTTTTTCTGTGTGGGGACAGGATGTTATTTCGATATCTAGAAGTAAGATCGGACTTTCTTCCTTATCTCAACAGGCAAGTGTTTTTGGCTTTTTCTTTTTCTATTTTTTTCCACATGTGACATGCATCAGAAGTGCATAAAGCCATACAATCGGTTTTGTGTACACCTTCCTAAAACACATTTTGTCCCAAAGAAAAATATTTTTTATACATAATTGGCATGTAAAATATGATTACAAAACGTATATTATTGCAATATTAATAATTAATAATATTGTTTTATATATAAATGACTTTCGACCATGGACCACAAGTCTTTGTAAATTTTTTTTTCCGTTTTGTCTTTCCAGCTGTTCATATTTAAATCATAACCTGAATCGACTCATTTCGAAGTAAATGGGCTAAATTTGTGAACGCTATCTTGGACCGTAACTTTTATTCTTCGTATTAGATCTTTCCATATGTGTACCATTGTCAAATAAACTCGAAGAAAGTTCTTTGTTAGAAGCTTTTAATATGCTGATCATCATGAGTTTGTGTTTCTATATCGGGGATTCTTATGTTATCTTCATTATATGATCTACTTGAGTTATTGTTATTCATTGTAACTGTTTCCCAGAATGTCTGGCTCATATATGGTATTAATGGAACATGTCATGTGACACAGGATGGGCAACATCGGATCACACCGCAATATCTCTACATGGCAGATCGTGAATCGAGGAATATGTCCGTGTTATCTACTATAACAATTCTTCCGTTTTCGCGACTTTTTCTAGTCGGAACGGAAGATGGTTATTTAAAAGTGTGTTGTTAGATTCTTGTTACCATGATTGAGTAACCAAGGGGATATTCATAACAGCAAGTAAAATTGTTTTTAAAGGCTATGTAATAGATTTTATACAATTGGGTTGGTTTTTTTTGTGATACCATCCTTTTAGAATGTTAAAAATAGGCTTGTAAATGAGTCGAGTCATCTGAGATTAGTCCATTAAAAGCTTGATTTTAGCTTCATATACTGGATTTGACTAGGCTCGTGATTCAAAAGGAGCCTATTATTATATAAATGTAATAGTTTTTATTATATATATATATATATATATATATATATATATATATATATATTGAATTACAATTAATTAATTAATTAATTAATATAAATAATACAATCTTGAGTAAACCTAGCTTGTTCAAAATTCATGGATTATAAAAAAACAGTGAGAAGGCATGCAATGGGCCTCTTGTGCAAGGTCAAAGACAGTTGGTAAACAAGTCAAAATGAATATATTATATTAATTTACTAACTTTTTTTTAGTAGTTAGGGTGAACGGAGTCCTCGGTAAACACGAGCGGCAAAGCGGTATACCGATCGGTAACACCGCCGTCGTTTGTGTTTACCGATCGGTTTCACAAGCAATCGGTAAAGGCTTACCGATGTGGGAGAGCCATTTTTTGACCGTTGGAGTTTAAGGGTAACGGCTATATAGCCGTTTGAAACACCATGATACTGAACTTGGCTACACATCATCATCATCATCATCATCAACATCTTCTGGTTTTTCCGGTGGTCCAACGGCGGCAACTGGCAGTGGATTGTCATGTGCTACGGCGAAAAGGGTCACCGGACTATCATTGAGATCTGCGTTTGGAGGGTATCGCAGGGAGGAAGATCTTGTGGAAAATGAAGCTGAGTTGAGGGTTTGTGTTGAATTTGTTTGATTGTTTTAGGATGAAGTTATCTTATTGTTGAAACAATGGTTAACA
This sequence comes from Helianthus annuus, assembly GCF_002127325.2. Lineage (NCBI taxonomy): Eukaryota > Viridiplantae > Streptophyta > Magnoliopsida > Asterales > Asteraceae > Helianthus > Helianthus annuus. Next base: position 123,960,416 of record NC_035437.2, read on the forward strand.
CAAGGATAACCAAGAGGGTCGTTTCACTTATGGGGTTCAACCTCTTCTCTTGCTCGTATCAAAGGCCTGAGATCTGCAAAACAGTAAACACCGTTAGTCTCGTTAAGAGGGGGGAAGGAGGTTTTCCCTCTTAACCAGGCTCCGGCGTGAGAATAAGTACTGCTCTGAGATGAATAAAACAGTGTGTGTATAGAGTGAGTAAAGAGAGCCAAGATCCTGAACCTGAATGATGAAGGGTCCTATTTATAGCCGGAGGGTGAAGAAGGAGGAAGCAGCTGTGCCAGCTGTGGGTGCGCGCCAGCTGTCCGACCAAGGGGAATATCCTCTTGGTCTGCTCTGTCGCGAAGGGTGTAGTGGTACACGTGGCGTCCTTGTATTCGCTTGTGCTGGATACCTCGTACTGGTCGCGTCAGCCCTGCTCCCTGGATTGCCGCAGGCCTATGTGGCCTTCTGTCAATGGTGACACGTGTTGTCCTTTATGTTGGGCAAAGCATCTTTGGTGCCAGCTGTGAACCGCCTAGGTGTCTTCTGGAAGCTTCTAGAAGGTTCTGGTGACATGGATGCCTTGTGTGCACAAAAAGTGGTGTGGTCCCTGCCATGTAGGCAAGGAATTGGGACCATACCTCTTCAAGTCCCCCCAGTCCAGTGTGCCTTCTGGTTGAGTTGATCGTCTAGGAGGGATTCTGGACTTATGAGAGTTGTGATTTCTATGCATCGCGTTGAAGTTGGTGAGTATAAAGTGAGCCAAGTGAACGCGTGTCGTATGGTTATTGGCTCTCTGAAAAAGTGAGCCAAATGGACGCATGCCGCATGGGTTTTGGCCCTTTGAAAATAATGAGCCAAATGGACGCATGCCGCATGGGTTCTGACTCTCTTGAGAAAGTGAGCCGAATGGACGCATGCCGCATGGGTTTTGGCCTTTTGAAAAAATGAGCCAAATGGACGCATGCCGCATGGGTTTTGACTCTCTTGAAAAAGTGTGCCAAATGGACGCATGCCGCATGGGTTTTGGCCCTTTGAAAATAATGAGCCAAATGGACGCATGCCGCATGGGTTCTGACTCTCTTGAAAAAGTGAGCCAAATGGACGCATGCCGCATGGGTTTTGGCCTTTTGAAAACAATGAGCCAAATGGACGCATGCCGCATGGGTTCTGACTCTCTTGAGAAAGTGAGCCGAATGGACGCATGCCGCATGGGTTTTGGCCTTTTGAAAAAATGAGCCAAATGGACGCATGCCGCATGGGTTTTGACTCTCTTGAAAAAGTGTGCCAAATGGACGCATGCCGCATGGGTTTTGGCCTTTTGAAAAAAAAATGAGCCAAATGGACGCATGCCGCATGGGTTCTGACTCTCTTGAGAAAGTGAGCCGAATGGACGCATGCCGCATGGGTTTTGGCCTTTTGAAAAAATGAGCCAAATGAACGCATGCCGCATGGGTTTTGACTCTCTTGAAAAAGTGTGCCAAATGGACGCATGCCGCATGGGTTTTGGCCTTTTGAAAAAAAATGAGCCAAATGGACGCATGCCGCATGAGTTCTGACTCTCTTGAAAAAGTGAGCCAAATGGACGCATGCCGCATGGGTTTTGGCTCTCTTGTGCTTCCTTCTGTTGGAAGTTTGGTGGTTATGGGGAAGTGTTTGGTGTGACCGTCTGACGTCCCTGTCTTTTCGGAGGCGAACAGTTGCTTTTGCAGTGACTTTCTGTCACATCAGCAGACCCTGTCGCCCATGCTTCCCGAAAAACGAGCCGACGTCTTCTCTCTCCTGTGACGTGTCAGTCATCTATTGGGCGCTTTTTCTGTTCCCTGACGTTCCACTACCCATCGCATTAAATGCGATGGGTATAAATATGGGGCGGTTATCTCTTTCTTCCCTCACTTTCGAATTCTAAGTGCGATTTCTCTCTATCTTCTTCTTGTTTGTTCTATCTTTCACATTCTCAAATCATCTTCTTCTTGACCCTTATCATGGCTGATAAGAATCCAACTCAGAAGAAAAGGAAGCATAGAGGTAGGGCTCCTCCTGGTCCAGACCAGGCTGTGATTAACTGGAAGGAGGAGGAATTTCAGATGCTTATGAGGGGACATAACTTTCGTCCTGAGTGGGGAGCTCGTTATCCTCCCTCTGGATCCACTGCATTGGATGCCCCTCCGGGTTTTATCACGTTGTATGCTGCTTTTTTCCGGGAAGGCAATTTTAGGTTGCCGATTACAAAGTTCACTGTTGCTGTTTTGAGGGGTTATGGGCTCCATATTTCTCAGATAAATGCGATTGGGCTCCCTCGGATTACCCATTTCGAGTTTGTCTGTAGGTCTTACCGTGTTGAGCCCACGTTTGAGATGTTCAACGCTATCTACAGCGTTTCGTATACCAGTGGGTTTTACTCTTTTCAGGCTAGGATGGGAGTTGCTCAGGTGTGTTCTGTTCCGATAAAGGGCATTCATGATTGGAAGCAGAAGTTTTTTTATATCCGCCGAGGTGTGATTCCGGCGGATATGTCATATCGGCAAGTGAGTCAAGGGATCCCTAAGGTGGATGTTCTTCCCAACTATGGTGATCAAGACTGGTTTAAGAAGATAACTGCGAAGCCGACTGCTATTTCTCAACTGGATGAGATGGCTTTGGTTGGTGCAGGGATGAGTTTGCTGTGGGTTCCTAAACATCCGTTGGGTCAGCCTGCGTATAGCCATAAGGGCAAATGTATTGTTCTTTCATGTCTCATCACTTGATTATTTCCCTTTACGCTTACTATGTGTCCTTATTTTTGTTTCCATTTTGCAGTTGGTTATAGTTTGTTGAATGCCTTGGACCCTAAATCAGCGGGTGCCATGGTTGAAGCTATCCAGGCTGATGGGAATCCAACGTGGTTGGAGCAAATACGGGACCGTTTTCTGCATCCTACCGACGCTAGTTTGAGCAGATACGCGAATGAAGTTCTTGGTGAGGATGATGGGGATGACTTTGTCGACTCTGGTCGAGAGGAAGTCGTCATCCTTTCTAGTGGAAGTTCTGACCGGGATGTTGAAGATCTAATATCTCATTCCGCGCGTGCAGGTACCGCGCCTGGTGGTGTTGCTAAGCCGGTACATGGGTTTGCTGAGGATGATGACGATGCGGAGGCGTCTGTTGATCCGTCTGCCCAGTTGGAGACGAGGAAGAAAGCACGCACTGATAGATCTGGAAAGAGGGAAGAGAAGAAGGAGGGCGGAGCTGCTGGATCTTCTCGTAAGCAACCTTCTACTCTTCCTTATCTAGATTATGTGGTAGTGTCTGATACGTTGTCTGGCCTAGGCCCTGGGGAGGTGCGTCAGGGGTCGGATCCTGACGATAAGGCCACTTTGACTGAGCATATGAAGAAGAAAGCTCTCGATGATCACAAACGTCGCCTTGATGAGCAGGCTGCTGCTGTTTTTGCTGCCAAGAAGGCAAAGCTTCAAAAAGAGATCCCCCCCAGCGCCCTCAGAGTCCGAGATTGATTTGGGCGTGTTTAGTGGAGGTCGTGGGAATTTGTTGGAGGAGATATATGCTGCCTCTGCTCCTCTTCCTGGTAAGTTTTCCTTCATTGTACGTTTGTCGTATTTTTCCTTGGATTGCTCTTTTAATTGTTGTCTTATGGCAGAATCTAAGACTAGCAAGAAACCGCGGCCGGTGGATATTTCTCAGATTACTCCACCTATCTCTCCTCCTTCGAGGACTGTTGGCTTGACCCCTCCTCGAGATGGTGTTGATGTAACTGTGAGGGGCGGTGAAGGGTTTGTTGAAGGTATATTTGAGGGAGGTGACGCTGCTGGAGGTGATGTTGGTGGTGATGCTGGTGGAGGCCACGGTGCCGGAGGTGATGTTGCTGGAGGCGATAAGGGTAAAGGTGTTGAAGTGGAGATGGAGTCTAGTGAGACTACTCCGCAACAAACCATTTACACAAAACGCCCTCCCGTTGAAGGTGGAGCCACTTCTGGCTTTGTGCGGGACTCGCATTTTGAACGTGTTCCTGATGATTCATGGGGCAATCCGGCTTGTGATGATATGCCTCATGTCCCTCGCTGGAGCCTTACTCAGGGTTCTCGAATGACTGACTTGCAGAATTGTCATGAGTTTTTCTCTTTGTCCCTTCCTCCTGCCGAGAGAATGTTTCAGAAGAACCGCAGCCGCTTTGCCCTTATGGATGATCATGTTACGGCTGGGGTTAACTTCTTTGCCACTTCTCAGGAGATTCTTCGCGAATGGCGATCTATGGGAGAAGAAACTCTGGCGTTTGAGGAGGCTAAGAAGGCGTTTTCTGAAGAGAGAGAAAAATTTAACGCAGAGCAAAAAGGTTTGCAATGGCGGGTTGCTGAGGCTGAGCGGAAGCTCGAAGAGCAGAAACAATTGAATGAGCAAAAACAAAAGGATTGGGAATCGGCCTGTGCTCGTACGAACGCGGAGATGCAGTCGCAGCGTGATGCTATTGTGCGGCTGTCTGGTGAGAAGACGGCCCTTGCTGATGAGGCTCATCAGGCGCGTCTTGCTGCGGAGAAGAAAGAAAAAGAATACGTTGCGCGGATCGATAAGCTGGAGCTTCTTGCGCAGGAGAAGGCTGCGGAGTGTGAAACTGTTCAGCGCCTTCTTGATGAGAAGGCGGCTGAGTGTCGTGCTTCTGAGCTTCTTGCTGAGGAGGCCTCAGCTGATAGTAGGTGGTTGCTTTCCCGCGGCGTTCCTTTGGTAATGTTTTTGGTTTTCTCATTTCGTTTTTGTCTTTGCATATTCTTGTTCTTATTCGGTCTCGTTCTCATGCAGCTTGCTGATCGTATTTTACATTCTGATGAACTTGCGCGCTATATGTTTGAATTGGGTAGGGCAGGGTATAATAGTGGACGCAAGTTTGGGTATGCTGAAGGTAAACTTGCGGCGGCGAACAATGAGAAGGATTTTCACTTCGAGCTATACAAAGAGGATTGTGATGCTGCCTATGCTGTGAAGCGAAAAGAGTTCTCGACGCTTGATTTAGCTGTTGTTCGGGCCTCTGGGAAGTTGGCTCACAAAGCGAATGGGGTGGCTTTGTTGAAAAAAGCCTTGGGAGAAGATGGCGATGATGCTGCTGGAGGTGCTGGCTCCAGCCATGCTTGATAGGTTGTTTCCGGCCTGCGTGCCATGCATGGCCCTGAATGGGCTTGTAATGGTTGTTTTTGAGACAATTTGAAATATCTTACCTGTGTTGTTATGTATTTGACAGATGTGTTGTTACTTTGATTATGGTTATGCAAATTTTGAAATCGTCATAATATGTGCATGTTTAATTACTTTGATTAGGTGTCACGAATGAATGATGGCGCTGACAGGTGATGTTGTGTTACTACAACGTTTTTATTCTGTCATTTAAGTATGCGCGCTTGCATGTGACATACGAAGTGATCGAGTTGCGGGTTATTGTGTGAGCTCAGCTGGGATCACAGCCTTGGGAGCATTACAATGTTTAGTTGCTTTGCTATCGATATTTTCGTGTTTATGTGGGCACGAAGTTATGTTTTTTGGCGTTTTGTAGGCTTTGGTTGTGTTTCTGACCCGGCTGTTCACTTGGTTGTGACGAGCCTTGGAGGTCTACAACGTTTCCTATGGTCGAGCCATTGATGTTTTCGTGTACGCCCGAAGTAATAAATGCAGTTGTGACAAAAAATTTGCATGAAGTAAAGATAGCCAAACACTTCTTGTATTAGGTAAATGTGTCGGCGATTCGCCCTATACGATTACATGTTTATATGTAGCATTTTCGTAACTGTTGGGCATTCCAGGTTCTTGGAACTTCTTTGTCGTTCATGGTGCGTAGCTTGTATGCCCCCTTGCCGAGGACTTCATTAATGATGTATGGGCCTTCCCATTTGGGAGCCAGTTTCCCTGGTTTTTCTGCGTTGGACGCTTCATTGTCTCTTAAGACATAATCGCCTGGGTTGAAGGTGCAGATCCGGACTCGGGAGTTGTAATATTTTTCAAGCTTTGATTTGTATTTGGCTTCGTTGATTGCTGCCATCTCCCTCCGTTCTTCTAGGAGGTCCAGGTCGATCCTCCTTTCTTCTTCGTTATTGATCAGATTCATGGAGAGCATTCTCGGAGATGGAAGCCCGATTTCTGCTAGGATCACAGCCTCGGACCCATAGACCAAGCTGAAAGGTGTTTCTCCATTGCTTGTCTTGGGCATTGTTCTATGGGCCCATAATATGCTTGGTAGCTCGTCGACCCACCCTCGTCTTTTTTCACCGAGCCTCGCTTTGATGCCATCGACGATGCTCTTGTTGACCGCTTCAACTTGACCATTCCCTTGCGGATGTGCGACCGACGAGAAGGTATGTTCAATGTTTAGTTCCTTGAACCATCGTTCGAGATCATCTGTTGCAAAGTTTGTACCATTGTCGGTGATGATTCGGAGTGGCAGGCCGAACCGGCATATGATTTGTTCCCAGATGAATCGTTTAACGACTGCCGATGTGGTTGACGCAAGTGCTTTTGCTTCCACCCACTTGGTGAAGTAGTCGACCGCGACGATGATGAACTTGACTGCCCCCGGAGCTTCTGGGAAAGGGCCCACCATGTCTATGCCCCATTGCTGAAAGGGCCATGCGGTTGTTACTGGCACCAACTCGTTTTTTGGACGCATGGTTTTTGGTGCATGCCGTTGGCAGCCGCTGCACTTTCTTAATTCCTTCACGGCATCGAGGTGCATTCCGGGCCAGTAGTAACCGGCGTTCATTACTTTTGCCACTACCATGCGCGGCCCGGCGTGGATACCGCAAATGCCTTCATGTACTTCCCGTATCAGATAATTTGCGTCGTCGGCGTCAACACATCTTAGCAGCGGGCCGAGATATGACTTTCGGTATAATATCCCGTCTGCCATCTGATAATGTTCTGATTTATACTGGATTTTCCGCGCCTTAGCTTTATTTTTTGGAAGTATCCCGGACTGTAAGTACATGATTATGGGTGTCATCCAGGACGTGGTTCCTGTTTGGATGACGCTGACTTCTCTGAGTGGAACAGACGGGTTGCTTAAAACTTCTATGCGCACGTCTTTGGCTAGGTGCTGGAAACTTGTTGACGCAAGCTTGCTTAAGGCGTCTGCCGGCTTGTTCTCGCTGCGGTTTATGTGGTGCACCTTGTAAGAATAGAAGGATTGCAGCAACGTCTTTGCTTGGTTGAGATAGAGTGCCATTATGTCGCCCTTGGCTTCGTATTGACCATTGATTTGGCCTGCTACTAACATGGAGTCCACATGTGCTTCGATGTGTCGGACTCCCATTTTGATTGCCAAACGCAGGCCGGCCAGAAAGGCTTCGTACTCGGCTTCGTTATTTGTGCTCTTGAAGTCTAGGCGTATGGCGTAAGTGAACTCGTGTTTGTCAGGGCTTACTAGCCGTAGCCCCGCGCCTGCCCCATCTTCGTTGGATGCACCGTCTGTATACAGCAGCCATGGTTCTTCGGTTTGTTTTTTCTCAGCCTTCTCCATCGCCTTACACTCTCTGTCTTTGTCATCTGGGACTTCCGTCATGAAGTCTGCCAAAACTTGGCCTTTGATCGACGGTTGTGGTCTGAAGACTACGTTGTGTCCCCCTAGCTCTATTGCCCATTTGGCCAACCTTCCTGATACTTCTGGCCTTGCTAGGATATTCCCAATATTGTAATTTGTTAACACGTGGATGACGTGATTGGCGAAATATCGGCGCAGCCTTCTTGACGCGTGAATCAGTGCAAGGACAAGCTTTTCCATGATTGCGTATCTGGTTTCTGGGTCGGTTAAGGTTCTGGACACATAATACACAGGTGTTTGGACACCTTGTCGATCAACCAGCAATACGGCTCCGACGGCCCTGTCGGAAGCTGAGAGGTACAAGACCAAAGGCTCTCCTTTGTTTGGTGCGGTTAGAGTTGGCAGCTTGATGAGACAGTCTTTCATCTCGCGGAACGCATTTTCTGCTTCCGGAGTCCATTGGAATTGGTTTTTCTTCATACAGTTGCGCAAGGTCTTGATGAATGGGAAGGATTTTGCTGCGTGGTTAGCTAGGAACCGATTGAGTGCTGCCAATCGTCCTGCGAGCTTTTGCATGTCTTTGACGTTTGCTGGTGAAGGCATCCTCTCTATGGCCTGGACCTTTTCTGGGTTCACCTTAAAACCATCTTTAGTGACTATGAAGCCCAAAAACTTTCCTTCCTCCATTTCGAATGAGCACTTTGCTGGATTCAGTTTGATGCTCACGCTGCGCAGCGTGTTGAAGGTTTTCTGAATATTTGCCAGCATCGCGCTCTCCTCCTTGCTCATGATTACCAGATCATCCATGTATACCTCTATGTATTTACCGATGGCGTCACTGAATGTTTCGTTCATCAACCGTTGATACGTAGCACCTGCATTCTTTAAGCCGAACGGCATCTTGGTGTAGCAGTATAACCCCGTTGGCGTGCGGAATGCGGTTTTATCTTCGTCTTGAACAGCCATCTGGACCTGGTGGTATCCTTTGTAGCAATCCAGAAAACATTTCCACCGAAACGTTGACAAAGAATCTATTTTCTCGTCTATGTCTGGTAAAGCATAGCAGTCACGGGGACATGCTTTGTTCAGATCTTTGTAGTCGACACACATTCTCCAACTACCATTCGGTTTCTTTACCATTACTGGGCTTGCTACCCACGTTTGGTACCGGACTTCCCTGATGATTCCTGCGTTTAGCAGTTCTAACACTTGTTCTTTCATTGCATCGTGTTTGATGTCTCCCAGGTGTCGTTTAGCATGCACTACTGGCTTTGCATCCTCCGAGACATTTAGCCGGTGTTCTGCTATATGCCGTGGAACACCGACCATATGAGCCGGTGTCCAGGCGAACACGTCCATGTTGTCATGCAGTAATTTCTTTAGCGCCGCACGCGTTAGATCAGACATTGCGGGCCCCAGAGTGACTGTTTGTTCTGGGTACGCGCTATTCAATACCCATTTTTCTGCCTCTATGCGCGGTGCGGGCTTGCTTGCTTTTGCCGGCCTGATTTCATCTGTTGTTAGCACTTCTTTGCTTGCGTACATCAACGCAATGCCTGTTTCGGTTGGAAAGCCTATGGCAGAATGTGGTGCGGAACAGATCATGCTGAAATCTCCTTGGGATTCTCTTCCTAAGAGGATGTCATGTCTTGAATGTGCCGGTAGCACCATGAATGTGACTTCTTCGGTTCTTGAATTTCTCCCATCGGAAAGCAATACTGGGAACGATATTTGTCCTAGGGGAAAGACGGCCTCGTTGCAGAATCCAGTTAGTGGGTAATCGACTGGTTCTAGGTGCGCCTTATCCTCTTGGTCGAACTGATTGAAGCACTGTTCATATATGATGTCTGCGGTGCTCCCGGGATCAATAAAGATGTAATCTGTTTGGTAGTGGCCGATCACCCCTGGGATGACTATTGGCCGCTTTTCTCTTGGACCTCCCCTGACAACTGGGAACACTACTTGCTTCTCGCGCCATGAATCATCCTGTGCGCGCTTGTTGTAGTTTTTTCTTGGTCGCCGTGGACCTCCTTGCACCATATGAGTTTCTAGCTTTCTGAGCTTCTTGTTGTCTGGACCTTCATCTCTTCGTTGTATTTGGCGGTAATCGCGCTTTCCTCCTTTGACTAAGTGACCGAGCTTTCCGTCTCTTAGAGCTCTTTCGATTTCTTGCTTTAAGCTAAAGCAGTCATCGGTCAAGTGGCCCGTATCTTTGTGGAATTCACAGAAGAGATTTGGGTCTTGACCCCTTTTGTTGCGCATCTGCAAGGGTGGTTTGAACTGATGGTTCTCTGTGGCTAAAACTTCAGAAGGTGTTTTGGTTAGTGGAGTCCACTGCTTTTCTCTATTTTCGCGCTTTACTTCTTTTCGATGGGCTATCTGATTGATCGTATGGCGTGCGTCGTCCCGTGGGGGGCTTCTTTCTCTGTTCCCAGAAGCTCTCCAGGGTTGATTTCTGCCCCTTCTGTTGTTTCGATCGTTATGGTTGTGTGCGCGCTGACGGTGATCGTCACCGGTCAGTTGCATGTCTGTCTGCGCAATGGTCTTGGCCGCTTCAATGAAGGTTTCCCAGTCTTTGGGTCCTCCATCTCGCCCTTTGATTCTTTTAACCAGATCGTCGCACTTGACCGCTCGCATGAAGTGTGCACGCATCATTTTCTCTCGTATGTCTCCGATCTCTAGACATTCTTTGTTATACCTTGTAATGAAATCTTCTACACTTTCATAGTCTTTTCTCCATATGTTCAGACAGTCACCCGGATCTCTGGCTTGTCTTCGTTGCTGAGAGAAGTGTGCCAGGAACTTCTCTCGGAAATCGACCCATGATTTGATTTTGCCAGCCGGTAAGTTGTCGAACAAAATGCGCGCCGCGCCAACGAATGTCTGAGCAAACAGGTGGCACCATGTTGGTAAGTTCCATCCGCCTGTTGCTCCTGCACCTTTAAACACCTGGAGGTGATCGTCTGGGTCCGTCAACCCATTGTATTTACCCACGTTGTGTGGTAACTTCGTTTTGTCGATGGCCGCGCACGCGATTTCTGGAATGAATTTTGAATTTTCAGCCATGTCCTCAGGACGATAGCTCAAGGTGTAATCATGCTCTGCTTTGGGGTTGTACCCCGCGCGCTTGGTTGGTTTGTATGCCTCGTGTTCTGGAGGAAGTCTGCTGAACACTGTGGATTCCGCCTTGTAAGTTGGGTCGTCTTCCTCCTCTTCCCATTCTGTATTCATGTTGCGTGCGCCCAAACGGGTTTGGATCGGCCTTCGTTGTAGATTGGAGGTTTGGACGAAGTTGCTCTCTGTTTCAGCATAAGTATCGCGCGTGTCTTGTATGCTGGGTCTTCTGACCTGTTGCACTGGTTCTCTTTCTGGTCATAAGTTCCACGCGTTTGTCTGCTGAGCCGTGTGTGTACTCAGAGACCTTGGTTGTGGAGTTACGAATGCTGATTGGTTAGCCTGTGCTTGGAGCAAGGCTTGTTGTGCGCTGAGCTGCGTATAAACGAGGTTTATGGACGCCATTTGTTCGGCATACCAGGAAGCCAGAGTTTTTCCTTCGGGTAGCCCTAAAAGTGCAGAATAGTTGAGTTGTGCTTGTTCCGATGGCACAGAAGGGCCTGGTCCATGGCTTACAGTCTGCATCGGCGGCGGTGTTTGGTGTAATATCCCCGTTGGAGGTTGGAGAGCAGCCCCGTTTGTGGTTTGAGTGATGATTCTTGCTGGTGTTTGGAAGATGGGTCCGGTTGTGGTTTGGCTAGCAGCCCTGGACGCAATTCCAAAAATGGATGGAAACTCGTTGTTCAGCTGACCTTCTTGGATGGTCTCGTTCCTTTGACCTCGTTGGACGTGTGCCGTGTCCGAAACGAGTTCAAAGGAAGAGATTTCTCCGTCAGCGGGGTGTGAATGATTCTGGTCTGCCATTTTCACGAGTGTTTTCTAGAAGAGAAAAAGAGGTGAGAGTGGTCTTGCAAAAAAGCGGATGGCGCCAATGTTGAAACAATGGTTAACACAAGGATAACCAAGAGGGTCGTTTCACTTATGGGGTTCAACCTCTTCTCTTGCTCGTATCAAAGGCCTGAGATCTGCAAAACAGTAAACACCGTTAGTCTCGTTAAGAGGGGGGAAGGAGGTTTTCCCTCTTAACCAGGCTCCGGCGTGAGAATAAGTACTGCTCTGAGATGAATAAAACAGTGTGTGTATAGAGTGAGTAAAGAGAGCCAAGATCCTGAACCTGAATGATGAAGGGTCCTATTTATAGCCGGAGGGTGAAGAAGGAGGAAGCAGCTGTGCCAGCTGTGGGTGCGCGCCAGCTGTCCGACCAAGGGGAATATCCTCTTGGTCTGCTCTGTCGCGAAGGGTGTAGTGGTACACGTGGCGTCCTTGTATTCGCTTGTGCTGGATACCTCGTACTGGTCGCGTCAGCCCTGCTCCCTGGATTGCCGCAGGCCTATGTGGCCTTCTGTCAATGGTGACACGTGTTGTCCTTTATGTTGGGCAAAGCATCTTTGGTGCCAGCTGTGAACCGCCTAGGTGTCTTCTGGAAGCTTCTAGAAGGTTCTGGTGACATGGATGCCTTGTGTGCACAAAAAGTGGTGTGGTCCCTGTCATGTAGGCAAGGAATTGGGACCATACCTCTTCACTTATCAATACTTGTACATTATGCAATGAAGTTTAATACAATGGTTTTTTTATTTAAAAAATAAAAAAATAGTTTACCTAATCCAAGATAGGTAAACCACCGCCAACGTTTTTGAGCATTATGTAAACAAATTAGCTTAATTGACGTGACACTGTTGGATTGGATGAATGAAGAATTTACCTATTCAAAGCGTCTAACCACTCCCTTCACCCTTATGCATTTTATTTGTTAGTATTTTATATCCTAAATTTATAAACAATAAAAATCCATATAATTACGAGTGCTTTAACTACTAACAATCGAGTCACTCTGCATCAAATAGGTTTTTTCTAAAGTAACACTAATTTAGAGAAAAGTAGAAAAAGGTAGAATCACATACTATATACAGAATGTATTTTTTGCTATTAATTAATAATATTAACCATTAAGCGTCAGACAGATAACTAATAATCCCACTTCAACTTTAAATTAAAAATTATAAGATAGATTCTAAAACATTAAATTATTCATATCATACAAATAAAACATTTAAGTAAATATATATTGTCAATGATCTCTAAATAAAGTGGTAGAGTGCTTGTATTTCTCTTGAGAGAGGTGGGTTCAACTCCCACTTGGTGCAGAGTGAGACACTGGTGGACAATGATAGGAGACCCAGGGTAACGTGGGATGGATCCTTGAGCGATACGGGTTTTACCGGTAATTTCACTGTCGTGCCTACGGGCGGGTGGGTTACCGGGTTTTCCCCGGAATTGGTGGTGGACTCGGGTTACTCTCGGAGTACTCCGTTTGTCCAGTGGGTGCCCCAAAAGTGTTCGGGATTGATTCTGTTGGCCGTTAAAAAAAGTAAATATATTATTCAAACCTATGAGTTGGCTACAAAGTTTAAGTTTTCTAAAAAGTGTAAAAAATCATAAAACACACCCAAAACCCACAAACAACATAATGAAGATTAATAAAACACCATTTCTGTGGGTTTTGTTTTGTGTTTTGGATGATAAGGCGCTGAGTATTGAATGACTATCTTGTTGTGTTTTATATTCATAGTTCTACGATGGTGTATTTGATGTCTTTATGGACTGTTAGGATTTGAATATGACGTTTTAGTATTCCCCACTCTTTTTTTTTTCGGAGGGGGGGGGGTTTCGATGTGTTTTATGACTGAAATTATGATATTATGTGACTTTTTACACTTTTTAAGAAATCTAGACTTTATAGCTGAACCTTACCCATTATTCAATATATATTTCATCTCTTTTGGAGAACATAAAATAGGAAATATCTTATCTTAATCTTAAATATAAATAAATCTCTAACCAAATAACAACAATAATCATCAGTACTTTATTAACGTAATTCATTTTCATAATATTTCTAAATTATTCAACACATAATCGTCTTTTCATGTATTTTTTAAAGAGTTAAATGTCATTTTAGTCCATGTGATTTGAGTCATTTTGCCAATTTAGTCCAAATGTTTCTTTTTTTACCTGTGGTTTCAAAAAGATTTCACCGTTGTTATTTTAGTCCACTAAGTTAACTTCATCAATTATTTCTGTTAACGAGAATGACAATTCGATCATTTTATATGTAATTGTGTTAACTAGAAGGGCAATTCGACCATATAAAATGATCGAATTACCCTTCTCGTTAACAGAAATAATGGATGAAGTTAACCCAGTGAACTAAAATGGCAACGGTGAAACTTTTTAGGACTCACAAACGAAAAATGAAATCTTTAAACTAAACTGACAAAATGAACAAAACCATATAAACTAAATGATATTTAACTTTTTTTTAAATTAAGTAACCAATTAAACTCTAAATCACCCGTTTTTATATTTAGTCAGAACAAAACCCATAAAACGTCCACATCCACAACACACACACACACACACAAATTCAAAAAAAAAAAAAAAAATATCGTAACCATCCACCAACTCATAAAAAAACCAACGGCCAAGATTAAACAAAAAATAAATAGTTGATCTAAGATTCTACCAACACACAGAATGAATCTGGCACGTACGTTCCACCTTAGCACACCCCCACCTCCTATATATACCCCTTCTCCTCCCCCTTTATTCCTTGCCCCCTTAGCTCCTTTGCTTTCAGAAGAGCAACAAGAGGAAGAAGAACTTCACACTTTTTCATCTTCCTTCATACCCTACTCTTCTAAAGGTAGCTATAACTACATAATCCTCCTTCCTTCTTTCTATCCACCGTTCCCTTACGCCGGAACTCTGTCCGTACAGTGGCGGTGGTTGTAAAACCCTAGGGGAATTTCTATATTGATGCTGTTGCTGTTAGTTTTGCGGTTTTTCAGTTAGAAATGTTGTTATCATGTTGATGATTTGCTCACTACATAATCCTGACTTCTATCCACCGCTACCGTTACCGTTACGGCCGGTGGCGGTAAAACCCTAGGCTAATTTGCATACTTGATTAGCGGTTAGAAAATGTTATTATGATGATGTTTTGCTGGACTACATAATTCTCCTTCCTTTCTGGACTGCTATTCACCGCCGCCGTTACGGCGGAGCTTTGTTAGTGTGTTGTTGGTGGCGGTGAAACCCTAGGGTTATATGTTCCATGTTGATGCTGTTAGATTAGTAGTTTTTAAGCTGCTGCTATATGAAATGCTATTATTATAATGAAGTTTTGCTTATGAGAGTTTGAGTTAGCTAAATTGTTTGGTTTAGGTTGAAATTGATTAGGTTTTGAAGGTTTGTTTGGTAAATTGGTCAGATCTGGAGTTGAATTTTGATTTGGTTTTTGAGTTTTAACTGTATATTGATGCTTTTGTAGCAGATCTGCTCATTTTGTGTTATGATTTTGCTTTAGGTACTGTTTGTTTGATCCACGGATCTAGGAGATACGCTGGTGTTATTATATTATTGCTTATGATTATGATTTGTTCCACCTTTTCAAGGTTATGTGGTTAATATTTTATTTGAGCTTCTGATTCTGACTAAAGGTTTAGGTTTTGTTTAATTGCATGCCATACCATACTTAGTGGGAGAACTAATCAGTTTTTTACAGTTTTTTCTTTTAGTTTTTGAACTTTTTATTAAAACTTCAGGTTTTTTGTTAACAGTAAACTGCATGCCTACTTAGTGGGAGAACTAATAGGTTTCTTACAATTTTTTGTATTTATTTATGTTTTTTGAACTTTTGATTAAGGTTTATCTTGTTGAACTTTCAGCTTTGTAATAATGGAGACCTTCTTGTTCACTTCTGAATCTGTTAACGAGGGACACCCGGACAAGCTCTGTGATCAGATATCTGATGCAGTTCTTGATGCCTGCTTAGCCCAGGACCCTGACAGCAAGGTTGCTTGTGAAACCTGCACCAAAACCAACATGGTCATGGTTTTTGGCGAAATCACCACCAAAGCTAATGTTGATTATGAAAAGATCGTGCGTGATACCTGCCGCGAGATCGGGTTTGTATCGGATGATGTGGGGTTGGATGCAGACAACTGCAAGGTCTTGGTCAACATTGAGCAACAAAGCCCGGATATTGCTCAGGGTGTTCATGGTCATTTGACAAAGAAGCCTGAGGAAATCGGTGCTGGAGACCAAGGTCATATGTTTGGTTATGCTACTGATGAGACCCCGGAACTTATGCCACTCAGCCATGTTCTTGCGACCAAGCTTGGAGCTCGTTTGACCGAGGTCCGCAAGAATGGTACTTGTGGATGGCTCAGGCCTGATGGAAAGACTCAAGTTACAGTCGAGTACCATAACGACAACGGAGCCATGGTCCCTCTCCGCGTACACACCATTTTAATCTCGACTCAACATGATGAAACTGTAACCAACGATGAGATTGCCGCTGATCTTAAAGAGCATGTGATCAAGCCTGTTGTTCCAGCCAATTACCTCGACGAGAAGACCATCTTCCACTTGAACCCATCTGGTCGTTTCGTCATTGGTGGACCTCACGGTGACGCTGGACTCACCGGACGTAAGATCATCATTGATACTTATGGTGGTTGGGGTGCACACGGTGGTGGTGCTTTTTCAGGGAAAGACCCCACCAAGGTGGACAGAAGTGGTGCCTATATTGTGAGACAAGCCGCAAAGAGCATTGTGGCTTGTGGGCTAGCGAGAAGAGCGATTGTGCAAGTGTCTTACGCTATTGGTGTCCCTGAACCGTTGTCCGTCTTTGTTGACACGTATGGAACCGGAAAGATCCCCGACAAGGAGATCTTGAAGATTGTTAAGGAGAACTTTGATTTCAGGCCGGGAATGATATCGATCAATCTTGATTTGAAGAGGGGTGGGAACAAGAGGTTCTTGAAGACAGCTGCATATGGGCATTTTGGTAGAACAGACCCTGATTTCACCTGGGAGGTGGTGAAGGAACTCAAGTGGGAGAAGGCATAAGAAGGTTGTTCTGTCTGTGTTAGTAACCATAAATCATATATTATGCTTGCCTGCATGTTTGGCTTGTTATAATGATGATAATGTGTTTTTTTTTTTTTCCTTTGTAAGTTTGATATGACCTAATTTAGTGTTGTTTTCTTTATATCTTTAAAGAGAGAAGGTGGAAGTGGTATGGGCAATGTATTAGTCAGTATGGAGGCATAGCCATTTCCCAATAATAATATATAATGGAAATCTATCTTCTGTTGCTTTTATTTTACTATGCTCAACAATTATGAGTGCCCCCTCTCCTTGATTGCTGCATGTGCAGCCTGAACATAACTATATTTTTATTCGTATCGTATAAAAACATGTAACCTTAACACACACTTTAACACTCACCTTTTAAATTGGAGTATAAGGGGTTGTTTGTTTACCTCTTAGAGTATTCACATCTATTCTACTATATTTTCACCCTAAATTACACTAAAAAATACTACATTTTCTCTCTCCTTTTCAATTAAATAATATTCTTTTATACCTTTATCATTACCTTTTCTCTCTCCTCCACTCACAACCACTTTCAAAATATATTAAAAAACTATAGAGGTGAACAGTGTCCCCCCAAATATACAGATGAACAGTAACATTTTCTCTCTCCTCCACTCACAACCACTTTTTATACTTATAAAAACTCCACACTCAGACTTTGATGGAATGGATGTGAATGCTCTGAATGATTCAGACATTTGCTTCTGAACGGTTAAGCATTATACAGACTCTTAATGGTTCAGACCTCTTACTGGTTTAGCACTTAACCATTCAAATGTTGCCAAACAGCCCCTAAATGTTACAATTTCAAATGATGTACATATAATTGAGTGAGATCGGTTAAACCAGTAAAAAGTTCTGGTTGAGCTGTTGTTAGAAGTTACAGCACTGCGAATTATTAACAGGATTCACAATCCGTCCCCCAAATTATGAAAAGTGATTGTATTCTTTGAGAGGGCTTTTTATATCGTGAAACATGATTGTATATGGTTGTGAGTAGAGGAGAGGGAAAAATGTTACTGTTCATCTGTAAATTTGATTGGACACTGTTTATCCTCTATAATTTTTAATATATTTTGAAAGTGGTTGTGAGTGAAAGAGAGAAAATGTAATGATAAAAATATAAAAAAAATATTATTTAATTGAAAAGAGAAAGAAACTAGAGTTTTTTTTAGTGAAATAATAGAGTAAAAATGATGGAAGTGATGTAAATGCTCTCTAATATGTATTAAGAGCATTCACATCCAACCGCCTAAATTATGTGAGTGGTTTTTATTTTATGAAAAATGGTTATAGGTGGTTGTAAGCAATGTTGCAGAAATCGGTCTATGTGGCCGATTAATCGGCGCCTAAGCGCTAGTCAGTGGGTTACTGCCTAAATTTAAGCTAGTCGGTCAAAAGATCGGTTATGGTCAAAGTCGGTCAAAGTCGGTAAAAGTTGGACAAAATCGGTCAAAATCGGACTAATTGGGCCCATGTTTTTTTGACCCAAAAAACTCAATTTTTGAAACTTGGCCCATGGTTTAAAGCCCAAATTTTAGTTATAAACCTATTTTAACATTTAAGTTTAGTTATTTTAACATTTAACCCCCTCTATCTTTCACTAGTTTACATATGGTTCTTAAACTTTTAAATTTATTAATAAAAAGTATAAAGTTATCTCCTAAACTTGTAAATTTATTAATAAAAAGTATAAAGTTATATATATATATATATATATATATATATATATATATATAAATTTGTAAAATTATACTTAAAAAGTCCAATCCGATTAATCCTGATTAATCCCTAGGCGGTACCTCACCGCCCGAATAACGCATAGCGCCTTCTACAACATTGGTTGTAAGTAGAGGAGAGAGAAAATGTAAATTTGAGAGGATACTCTTTACCTTTTAATTTTTTTAAATATATTTTGAAAAGTGGTTGTGAGTGGAAAAGAGAGAAATGTAATAATAAAAATATTAAAAAGTATTATTTAATTGAGAAAATGGAAAAGATAGTGAATTTTAGTTGAAATTGGATTAAAAAATAACATCAATACTGACGCATAAAAGTTGGGGATTACTGAAATCCAATGTTTTCCGGGCTGGACCGGATGTCGATTTGGTCGTCTTATGGGGTCAAAGATCGGACTGGTCCGACTGGTTCGACCGGATTTAAGACCCGGATTACATCATAAATTATATAAAATATAGTATAAAAACTAAACATAACAAAAATTAAGTTCATAACAAAAATTAAGTATAAAAACTAAAGTTAACAAAAATATATTATAAAAAACACACAAAGGGGTAAACATGTCATAAAGTAAAACTGGAGGGGTGCAAATTACAACTTGAGGGGTAAAATCGTCCAAAAAAGAAGCTTCTGGGGTTTATTATTGTTCACAACAAACAAGTATATCATCATCACTCATCCCCTTCCCTTTCCATCTCCTCACAAACCCTTTAATCAAAAAAATTAAAAATAAAAACACATTGTTTGTCGCCGGAGGCCGCAGATGTCGCAGGTCAGAGGTCGCAGATGTCGCAGGTCGAAGGTCGCATACGTTGCCGGAGGAGGTCGCAGATGCAGCCGGAGCGGTTGCCGGTGAGTAAAAGACCTAAAAGTGATGATCAGAGAACTACTGTTTGTGTGTTTGTCGATGGAGGCAACAACATTATTTAATAAAAAAACCGGCCCGACCCTTATGTGACGACCCACCGGCCCGACCGCCCGGCTCCCGTCCAACCTCCAGGTCAATGCTGAAACGGGTTAAAGGGTTGAACCGGCCTGATGGTGTTTCCGGATCCCGGCCGGACCGGTCCGACCGACCGACCCGGTCCGGTTTTAAAAACGTTGCTGAAATCATCTTTTTCAATAAAAACAGATAAAGTTGTAACATGAGGCCCCTCCTTTGTTTATTTTTTGGTTAGTAAGAAATACACGTCTTTGATTGAGAGTTAACTTTTGGTTTATTTATATTTTTTTTTTGTAATTTTAAACATATCTTGCAAACTTTAAAAAATGCACTCGTGTATTCACATATCACACCCCATCTAATCAAGAAATAAAAGCTATAGTGTTCCTTTTATTTTTGTTTACTCAACAATTAGGCTATGGAGTCTGATTCCCCTTTTCTCCGTCATCCTCATCCGCCAACTTAACGTTACATCACCATCCCTTTCTACCCTTCCCCTCCATCCCCATTTAGAGGCGTGGTTACCCTCTAATAAAGAGATAAACCTTAAAAATAAAGTCGTGATATGGCATATGGCAGAAATAAAAACTATAGTGTTCCTTATATTTTTGTTTACTCAACAATTAGGCTATGGGGTGTGGTTCCCCTTCTCCCCATCATCCCCATCCGCCAACTTAACGTTACATCACCATCCCTTTCCACCCTTCCCCTCTATCCCCATTTAGAGGCGTGGTTCACATATCACACCCCATCTAATCAAGAGATAAAACCTTCAAAATAAAGTCGTGATATGGCATATGGCAGAAATAAAAACTATAGTGTTCCTTTTATTTTTTGTTTACTCAACAACTAGGCTATGGGGTGTGGTTCCCCTTCTCCCCATCATCCCCATCCGCCAACTTAACGTTACATCACCATCCCTTTCCACCCTTCCCCTCCATCCCCATTTAGAGGCGTGGTTCCCCTTCTCACCATCATCCCATGCACCACCTTAACGTCACATCACCATCCCTTTCCACTATTCCCCTCCATCCCTATTTAGGAGCATGGTTTCCCTTCCCCTCTTTTCTTTCTTATTTTTTTTCTCCAATCCATTTAGTTTTTAAACCAAGGTTGGAGAACTCGCTAGTCGGTTGGTGAGATGGGGACTAGCAACTACTCGGGATTAATCGGATCGGGTTTTTATATGTAATTTTCAGCTTTATGTATACATATACACAATTTCATAGGTAAATATTTTAAGTAGCTAGGTTTTAACTCTTACTCAACTCATTTTTTTAAGTATAGAAGATTAACTGTTGGAATTCACATGAATTGGTTGGAAACTAGCCAGAATTTAAATCATTGGTCGGAATATACAGGTTTTTTGTCGGAATCTTGCAGGAATCGCCGATTTTTGGCCGGCCAACTAGGTCGACTAGTGATTAACGGACTGATTAACGAAAAATTACTCGGTTACTGGCCGACTAGCGATTAATCGCCGACTAGTCGCGATTTTTACAACACTGTTTTAAACAAAAGTTAAAATTCAACTTTTTATTAATATTAAAAAAAATACATAGTTTAAAGCAAAAGAAAAAACAAACATAATAATAAAAAGTTAAAAAACTACATAAATAAAATTAAAACTACCTAATTATGGGATTGACATGAGAGAAATTTAAAATATGCTCAATCAAATTGGGACGGGGGTTGAGGTGCATATGGTTGTATGTTGGCTATGTAATTTCCACATATTTGACTCTTGTTGTGCCACATTAACCGGTTCAATATTCTCATAAATGGCATTCAGATCATATTCGCATATTGAGTTACTTTTATC
Organism: Helianthus annuus; assembly: GCF_002127325.2. NCBI lineage: Eukaryota > Viridiplantae > Streptophyta > Magnoliopsida > Asterales > Asteraceae > Helianthus > Helianthus annuus. The sequence continues at coordinate 123,981,473 of NC_035437.2, forward strand.
TTCAATAATCATGTTATGAAATAAGATATAAACATACATTAACGTATCTCAATTTTTTCTATTGTGAATACACGTGTCGGGAGTTGTACAATGTGTCATCGTTGCTTTAGAATACCATATAACCGTTCAACATCTTTTCTTAACGATTCTTGGCATTTTGCAAATTTCTTTCTTTTTTTATCATCTTCGGGATTCAGTATAGTTTCAACACTTACCGTATAGTCAGGTATACCCCAGCAAGATACTACCCATGCTTGTATTCCACCCTCGAAACCAAAAATGGAGATTCAAGTCCGATACCCTGTATGATGTCGTTGAAAACCTCTAACTAATGAAGAACGTTTAAGTCATTATATGAACCAGCAACGCAAAAGAAAACGACCCATTGATCTGGTGAAGCCACAACTTCTAGCATTATTGAGGGATGTCCTTAATCACCAGCGTGAATTGCCCTCGCCATTAGGGCAATTACGACACATATATTGCTCCCATCCTTGGACGTTTTGCGGCATGTGGCAGTCCAGTTAGCAATGGGGTATAATGGGGAGTTTTTCTAAAATGGGTGTAGTGGGAATGTGGACATTGTAGGGCATTATGTAATAGAATTAAATAAAAAAACAATCAAAAAATGTCATTGGTCATAATTTGAAAAGGGGCAAGATTGGAGCGTTCTTTAAAACACGCATGGGGGAATTTAAAAAAAAAACGCCGAAAGGGCAGGTGTGAGGTGTGGGGTGTGGAGTGTGGGGTGTGGGGCGTGGGAAGGCGTTTAAAAAAAACGCCAAAAAAACCTCACTACGAAATATTGGATTAAAATGACATCAATGCTGCCGACACATAAAGTTGGGTCTAATGAAATCATCTTTTTCAATAAAAACAGATAACATGAGGCCCCTGCTTTCTTTGTTTATTTTGGTAGCAAGAAAAACACGTGTTTGATTAACATTTTTCTTTTTGGAAAATTGGTTTTTAATAAACCAACCTTTGTCCCGTTGTTAAATAATAATCTTACCTACGTAATTGGTATACAATAATCCTACCTATCAACATGTTGGTACTCAATGAACTTTCGTTAATTTTTTTTAACTGAAGTTAGTTTTTAAGTTTTATTTATTACACAAACAGTCCCTGTAGTTGTAATTTATTAGTTTTAACTATTTTAAAACTATTAAATTACAGTCCCTTGAGGCTTTTTTGTTTTATAAAATAATTAAAACTAGTAAATTACAACTACAGGGACTTTTTGTGTAATAAATAAAACTTAAAAATTAACTTCAGTTAAAAAAAATTAACGGGAGTTCATTGAGTACCAACATGTTGATAGGTAGGATTATTGTATACCAATTACGTAGGTAAGATTATTATTTACCAACGGGACAAAGGTTGGTTTATTAAAAACCAATTTTCCTTCTTTTTTGAGCAACAAATTTCAATTAATCGTATAGTTTGTGGGGTGTGAACCCAAAACAATTAACATTTTGTTTATTTATATTTTTTTTCTTAACTCTAAAATAACTCGTAAACTTTAAAAAATGCACTCATTTATTCACATATGGTGGCCTCATATAATCCAAAAAAAAACCCTACAAAAATTGTGGCATGCCCAAAATGATATCAACACGTGTTTTAGATTAATCAAAAACCATAAAACAAATACCAATATAGGTTTCGATAATACTGATACTTGTACTAATATCGTTCGGTAGGTGGCTCATTACGGTGCCAGTACTCAGTGATATATAAAGTCGTGATATAGCAAAAGGATATCGGTACATTTTTACATCGATCGATGACCAGTGTTGCAAAAATCGCGCTTACTCGGCGATTAATCGCCGACTAGTCGCTAGTCGGCCTCCTACTGAGTAATTTTTCACTAATCAGTCAAAAAATCACTAGTCGGTCAAAGCCGGTCCAAGCCGCCCTAGTCGGCCCATTTGAAATCCTTACAAAACAAGCCCTAGATTACAACTTTAGCCCGTTTTCGTTATCCCTTACCCTAATATGACTAAGAATTTGAGTCGGAGAAAGAGGATGAAGTAGACGAGGAGATTGAATACGAGTCGGATGGTGTCGAAATCATTGAACACTACAGGGATGACGATCAGTGGCGAAGTTTGAAAAAAAAAAACTTCGGGTGGTCGGAAAGTAACGGATCTAAAAAAATTTCTATCGCGTAGTTTCGAGGTGTATGCTCGGGTCGGACGTCGGTGATTCGATTCGGGTCGGGCCAAACATTAATATCAAATAAAAAACGTTCTAAAACATTAAAAAAGAAGTTATCATTTTATTCTTCCACAGAGCATAATTTAATAACAAAACAAGTTAATAAATCACCTTAAATTTCAAACTCTAATTTCTATCTAAATCAAATCACAATAAGATTAAACAAATAAAATTAGACATAGTTACAGAAAGATTCAACAATTTTACGGCAAAATTTCGAACCAATTCCACCCCTAATTTCAACCTAAATCACATAAATTGCAACCCTAAAAAAACTAAAGATAAAAAACACATACCTTTAGTCTTATAAAGATTAGATAGGGTGGGCTTTTAAGTTGAGCTATATAATAATTTGATTTGAGTTATATAATATACATTCTAGTATTCTACCAAATATAATGATTTGGGCTATAATATTTAGACTAATAAATATTTTATTTTGGCTATATAAATAAAATAAAAGTTAAAACCGGGGGTCGAAAACGTATATACCTAAATTTTTTTTATAAAACCGGGGGGTCAAAAACGTATATACCTACGAAATCCTATACGAAACGTACATATATAACACTACTGACCGAAAAGTTCGGGGGGGGCGGGCGCCCCTCCCCGCCCCTTAAATGCTTCGCCCTTGATGACGATTACATTTGAGCTATTTGTTAATTTTTGAATTTTAAGTACTGAGACTTGCTATGTTATGACTTATATGTAAGTTTAGTTTGTATTTTGAACTAATTTTACCTTTTTAAGTATTATATTGACATGGATCTGTAAGTATATATATACATATTTATAAAAATAATGAAATTTACATATAAAATTTCCGATCAGATTAATCCCGAGTAGTCGCTAGTCCCCACCTCACCGGCCGACTAGCGACCAGCGAGTTCTCCAACCTTGTCGATGACCATAAGAACAAATACCGACACATGTACTGATATTTGTTCGATCGCTATTGGTTTGCCTCGTTACAATACCGATACTGGGTATAGCATACGATACCGAAAAATACTTTATTTGAATACAACTCATTTTTCAATAAGATTTATATCGGAATGCTGAGAGAAAAAAAAACTAAATGCAACTATGTATTTTTTTTTCCAAGAAATGCATGTTATCAAAGAAAAAAAAATATAAAAAACCTAAATATGTTAGAACTGTATGGGAAGTTTCAAATGAAAACCACTAGTTAACACGAAAACTCGAAAACCAACTAAAAAAAACCTAAAAACATACCATTTTTTTTCAATTTTCGCTATTTTATGTATATATAAAAAAACTTTTTTTTATTAAAAAAATTGTAGTGCACATGTGTAATAGTACACATGTGTCACATGTGTACTATTACACATGTGCACTACAATTTTTTTTTTTTAAAAAGTTTTTTTATATACAAAAACTAGCGATTTTTGATTAAAAAAAATTGTAAAAAAAATGGTGTTTTTTTAGGATTTTTTAGTTAGTTTTCAATTTTCCGTGTTAAAAACGGTTTTTATTTGAACCATCCCCTAGAAATGTATATGTTTATAATATAAAAGAAAACTTAGCAAGTTTTGATTGAATGGATAATATTCATCAAAGCCAATTGGTATATCTAGATTTCATGAATATTAACCTCCAATTGCAATCTTCGGTGGCAAATTTTTTAATAACATTTAATTTAATTTTCTCTAATAAGTTGTGTTTGTTTACTTAAAAAAAAAGAGTTAATTACTGTTTTTGTCCCTGTGGTTTGTCAAAAATTACTATTTCAGTCCATTAGTTTAAAAATTATGATTTCAGTCCCTGTGGTTTCACTTTCGTAACCATTTCAATCCAGTATTCTGTTAAGTACAAGGACTGAAATGGTGGACGAAATGGACTGAAATGGTTACGAAAGTGAAACTACAGGGACTGAAATCACAATTTTTAAACTAATGGACTGAAATAGTGATTTTTGACAAACCACAAGGACGAAAACAGTAATTAACTCTAAAAAAAATAAGTATTTAGTTATGTTTAATTTTTTTGTCAGCATTGCGGTAAATGAAAACGATACTCAAAATGAAGTAATTTTTTGGTATTGTAAAACTAGGGATCGGTATTTTTTTTACCTTGTACCGGTACGATGCCGAACTAATTTACCTTGTACCGGAACGGTACCAAACTAATACCGATCAAACAATTGTATGTATTTAGTTTTGTATGTATTTAGTTTCAATACGATTCAGTTACCGGTAATGCATCATACCAAACTGATACTAACCAAACATCGATATCGGTACTTGTACTGTTTTTTATAGTTTTTGGTTTCGATATAAGCAAAAGAGTTATGTTATCGCTTTATGTTTTGGTTATACGATTTCACGAGATACTATATTTTTTCTATTTTGCAATATACATGTTTTCCCACATCATGTGAGAGAAAAATGGTTTAGGATCAAATACAAAAGCTTCTAAAAATAAGAAGTCGTACAAAGGGTATCAAACGGGCTCCGATTGATCTCATTCAAGCGGGCACTGGAACCGTCTCATCGATCACTACGATGTGAGATTTTAGGTTTTCACTTTTGGATTTATAGGTTGTAGATTTTAGAATTTTTGGTTATTATTATTGTCTTTTATTTATCGTTGTGTCTTTTCTATATTTACGTCATTGTGTCTTTTTGCGACTCATTGTGTCTTTTTTCCTCGACATTGTGTTATATTTTGCTCGACATTGTGTCATCTTGTGTGATCCATTGTGTCTTTGTACACATCTTATTTTTAGGAGTCTTTGTAGAATAACTTAACCCAGAGAAAAATAACAGTTTTCAGAAATTAAATATTACCAATACCGACACACACATATACATTATACATTAAACAATAAACATTAAGATATATCCATCCAGTCAGAATATAATATATAGATAGATCATAACCATCTCTTTAATAAATTATATCCAAAAAAAAAGAAAAAAAAAAGAAAATCAAAAAGACACCCTAAACCTCACTTTAGCTTAGCTTGCTCCATACTTGAGTCTTTCCCAGATAAAGGGCTGGAACACATACATAACCTGAGGTGAACTCTTGAACAGCAAAGCCACACACACACAAACCGCAGCGATTGCCACCATCGACAGCATTGCCGGCTTATAAATCGCCAGTGACGACCGCCCACCACCATAATACGCCAGCTTCCGCTCACATTGGTTGCAGGATTTCTGCACAACCACTGGCCTTACCACAACAGCTTTTTCGGTCTCGAATCCACTCACTTTGTGAGGCGGCGGCATGTCAACGACCACATGACCCTTCTTTCTGTTGATCTTTCTTTGAACTAGATGAATGTAGTTATAGTGGCCTCTTAGCGATGCATAGTCATACGGGGTCAAACCGCTACTGTCACGAGAGTTTCTCCATGCGTCAAGTCCCACCTGAAACGGTTAAAGATTCCTAAAAGTCAACACCTTTCTTCAAGAAAACAGAAACCCATGCTAGATTTTTAGATCAAGTTCATATGTATGATAAAAAGCTTCGAACTTTACGTATTTGAGAACAAAAAAAGTACCAGTTGAGGATCATTAGTTAATGCATCCAACACGCTCTCGGAACCATCTTTACCAGATGCGATATGAAGAGGAGTCAACCCGCCAGGCCCTACAGCATCTGGTCTAAACAAACCAGGTGTGGTTCCATTTTCTTGACCGTAATTCAACAGCAATTCAACCATGGAGCTAGAGTTTCGCCTCACAGCTCGGTGGAGTAAGCCCGTTTCCACCAACGCAACTTCAACCGAAGCATAATCTGCCGAGTCTACGGTCCCACTAAAGATAATGGCCAAAAGTTTCTTGACCACAGCGCGCCAATCATGGTCAACGGAGAACTCTATGAGCCACTTGAACCGTTTAAACGAAAAAAGATCCGAATTGGGATCCATACAAGTCAATCTGACTTTCAGTTGACTTCTGTGAAGAAGCCAGCCCATTTCGTTTACGAACTCCAATGCACGTGTTCTTGCTTCTACTTCCTTTTTCTCTTTTTCTGTGTGATCGGATGTTATGGCTAAATCGTTCTCGAGCATACAGATTTCCGAACAAACATCTTGTTCTGCAACTATAAACGGAAAGAAGTTGCTGCTGAGGCTATCATCCTCAATCTGATCAAATAAACAAGATTTAGGATTCACATGTTAATTAGAAAAAAATATTAAAAAATAATAATCACAAAATATTTAACACGTGGCGACCTCAATGAATCCTCTGCCAGAAATATTAGGAATAGAGCAAGAGAAGTTAAAGGACCGGATGTCTTCATGCTTGATATACGAATCGGTTGCCTCCATTAACTCGGAACAATTTGTCTGAACAAGATAACTTCCTTCCAGTACACACATCATCCTAAAATAGAAATTTTCAGAAAATATAAAATAATATTAGAAAATGCTCACTCCTTCCCATGAATACCGAATCCTTATATCATAAAACTTAAAGGGTGTTCATCGATCGTTCGTTACAAAATATACATACATACACACGTATATATATCGTTAACATTACATTTCTCAAACTTACTTGTCTAGCCAACTGCTGCTATCGTCATCGCCTAGATTGTGAAAACCATACAGACAAAATAAATAAATACGAAATATACCTTGAGGTTGACCATGGAATGTTAATTCCCTTGATAGAAAATCGAGCTGTCTCCGACACAGAAACCGCTATAGGCGAGATGTTCAAGATGCTCGAGTTTCTGTGGCCTTTATAATGAGGCAAAGATGTGTTCAAAATAACCTGGCCTGTAACACAACAAATTAGACAAGTTTAGATGATAAGTACGTTAAAAAAAGAAAACATGTACACGAAACAAGAACTGACCATCGCAAGAAAATGCCACATGATCAAGAACCCTAGTATAAATCCATCCTGTTCTCCAAAAAGAATTACTTGATGCATCCAAAAGCTTCCTCATATGGCTGCTCAAATCATAGCAAAGCTGCACGAAATTCAAACGTAAGTTCACGATTACACCTCATTTTGTCCCAAAATACACTGCAGGGTATACAGTAGGGGTGTCAATCGTGTAGGGTTGATGGGTTGAAATGTGCAACTCGAACCCGACCCATATTATTATTCGTGTCAAAGATTTCAACCCTAACCGGCACACATAAATTCGGGTCAACCCAAACACGGCCCGTTTAACCCGTATTTTTAATTAAGTCATACATGTTCATGATTGATAAGTGAGTTGTTGGGTTTTAAGTGGGTTATTAATAACATAGTTAATGGCGAGTATGAGTGTGACAAGTAAATAATATAGTGTGTCAAAAGTCAAAACTAACATTATTTTGACTGCCCATGTAAAATGGAAAAGACCAAAACAAAAATATAAATATTTATTTTCCAAATAGTTAAACGGGATAATGGGTCAACCCGAACCCGACCAGTTAAAAAAACGGGTCGGGTTAGTCGACCCAAACCTGTTTTTTTCGTGTCGGGTTCGGGTCAAGAACGGACGCCCCTAGTAAAAAGTCAGGGCATTTTTGGTTGATTTGATTAAAATCTTGAATTCTTGATGGATGAAATGATAGAAGGTTTACCTCATCCCAGGAGGAATTCTCCATTCGAAGATATACGGCTAATATGATGCATCCGGGACGAATGTAACCTTCAATATCGGTAGGACTGTGTACTAACCAGTCAAGGATCTGAAATTTAAGCAATTCAGTGAACTTGATCCAACGATAAGTGAAACCCGTAAGCTACAAGGGAAAGAAAAAAGGGGAAAGAGGGGGGGGGGGGGGTACCTGGTTTCGAAGGGCAAGAGGCAACTCACTAGGATCTTTTCCAAATAGCTTGAATACGATTCGGTCTGTACGACTCTGAAAAAGAGAGAAAATATCCATTTTTAGATAAAATATGAAAGCAGTTTCAATATTCTATATTACAATTCTAGCTACCCTTTACTAGTATATTACAATTATTTATAATTTATAATATAACTTTAAGATGAACAAAATAAAGTGTTTGTGGGTCAACCCAGCCCCAACCCGACCCGTTTTGACCCATATTAAAAAGATGGTCCGTTTCAAACCAAGCCCACTTTGACCTGTCACCCAACACTCCCATCTTGCCACCTCTGGTTTTCACAAAAAGAAGATAAAGTTATACCTGTGCTTCCCCACTAGAACTAGATGGCGACTGTGTTGCTGTTGAAGCCGAGTTCCCACTTGTATGAGGAGGACTTGACTTGTTAGGCTGGTGGCGTAACCATAAAGGCAAATTGTCGGTATTTTCAGGGTTCTCAAAGCTACAATCTTGAGAACCATCATAAACCATGTTCAAGTCAATATTGTTTAATTTCGTCTTTCCGCCTTCATTGGGAGTTTTGTTATTTGACGGAAAAGTGATTTCGCTAGGAGCTGGAGTTTGTACACTTCCTCTATGCAACATTTCAGATCCCGAAAGATTCACGGTTTGACTCACAGGCTGCGGATGCTCCTATAAGTGACGGGTTGTTTTTCACACGTTAGATAGTGAGAAATAATAATTCTATTTGTTTAAAACATTTTGTCACCGTACAAATGGGACCAACCACACAAAAATTGTTAATGGGTGTTCGATGTGCTTTTCGGAAATCATCATGTGATATTGAATAACAAGAATAAAAAAACATATTGTGTCACCATATAAATGGGACCTACAAAATGAAACTTGTTAATGGATGTTCGGTGCGCTTTTTGAAAATCATCATGTGATATTGAATAACAAGAATCAGACAACCAAATGGTGTCTGGAAAAGTTCTGATTATTAGAGAAATTAATAATAGTAAAATGACCGAAAAAGTAGAGACGGTTTGTTAAGTGGAAATACGACTCAACTTCGGTTAAAAGAAGAGGTAAATAATTAATTGTATTTTACCCTTAGAAATTCAGCTTTTTTTATTGCAGTTGATATGTAACTGATTATCCAAAACCGACCATATGACTAAACAGGATCTGTTTATCTAATTATTTGAAACTGATTATTCTGACTGACACAATCGATTCCAATTTGCGAATCCAGATACCACCATAATAAAGATATACCTTCTCGGGAGTTGCAAAGGATGTTCCGGCATCCTGCAAACATTGGGATCCGGACGTGTTTTTATCGTTAACCGTACCAGCAAAACTTGCAAGGTTTCTCAAAAGATGAGCAAGCAGATCTTGATCTTTGCTCTGCTCTGAACCTGAGGTATTATTAGCTGCAATTCACAGAAAGGACATTCAATTATACAAAAAGAACTCATCTTTAATGTCGATAACTCACTCCTGATTGGTTCATTTTGTTACATTCAATAAAATAAACGCTTACATTGTACATTGGAGAGTATCCTCAAAAGACTAACAAGCAAATAACTGCAGCTGCGTTCATCGTTTAGTGATACCCCATTTGTCGGGGTTTCTGGATGTGTCTTTCTTCTCCTTCGATTATGTCCGGCTAAACGCCTTCGACAGCTTCTTTTTCCTTCATCAAACTCTTCGAGACTATGAAACCTGCCCACGTATAATACAATACAACCATAAATTTAAATCATTTATTTTACCACACAATTATTTAACAGTCTTTTCACAACTTACCTGCTGCACTGTTGACAAAACCTTTGCATCACATTCCCTACCAATGCTTTGGCGGCCTTTGAATGCAAACTACAAACCTTGTGTCTTCTATGATAATCTTTTGCACCCGTGAGATCCGCTTGACAATCGTCCACCTGGCAAACGGCCCGGCTAGACGTACCCCCACCCACTTTAGATTTCTTCCCGTTTTTACCCTCCCATCTTTCTAACTCATCTTCGGGTATCGGGTACACTTGCCCTCCAAGATTCAAGTTAAGACCCCCAACTTCATCTTCTTCATCAAGAACCACAACGCGTCTTCTTTTTTCCAATTCTTTTTTCCCTTCATCAGAGCAAGACGAAGAACTATTCGACACGACAGTAACCGCCTCAACACCAGACGTCACCGGAAACAGTTGTCTACTCCGGCAATCCGCCGGAATCGCACTTATCTGGCTGGCGGTGAACAGATCACCGTCCCACTTCCAATCATTCAAATCCCATTCCAGATTTCTCTTCCCACCCGCCTTCAATTCCGGCACCACCGGACCATAGTAATGATGAGGATTCCCCCCAAATCTAGCCTCCATTTATCAAAGTCCACACAATCAAGACCTCTAAAAGCACTCAATTCTCCAGATTTCACTACCTTAACATCAACTCCATAGAAGCATATATACGATCTGATCGGTTAAACCATAACCTAAAAAGGAATCTTTCTTGAGAAATTTTCAACCCCACTTAAAAAAGATTCTCAATTTCCCTAAAACAACCCCTAAATCATCAAATCTTGAACTAAAGTTACAAACTTGCAATCAAGATTCACTTAATTCAAGCCTCACACCTTCTACTATTAGAAACTGAAAATTCAGTTACCTAAAACACTTTCCTACATCCCTAGAGATCAAAAACCAGTACGACATCAAATCCAAGAAGTCTACAACAAAACCCACATAGGAAAACCCTTGAAAACATCCAACTTACCAGAAATCGACAAAAAGATAAGAGCTTTCATTTCATCGAACACTTGGTGTGCATCTTTTTATGCGATTTGTACAGAAAAATAGGAGAAGATATTGAAGGGTTTAGTGATATGGGGGCTAAGATTGAAGATCGGAGAGAGATCGCCGGCGAGAATTATGGGAAACGGTGGAGAAAAGGTGGAAATTAGGAGGGTGAAAATGAAAAAAAAAGGTGGGGAAGAGGATCAAGTTGGAGGACATATGTGTCCAAAGAAAACTGGTTGTAGGACAATGTAGATGGAGACCATTCCAATATGGCTTCAAGGCATATCACATAGTGCAATGTCCTTGTGAAATGAACAGTGCATATGGCTAAATGGTATTTACTTTGTTATTAATATTAATATTAATATTAATATTAATTAATTAATTGGGACAATGTGATGGTTGCAACATGTGTAAACAATGTTCAAGAATCTTTTAGCTATTCTTTTTCCTTTTTTTAGAGTTAATTGACATTTTCGTCTTTGTGGTTTGATAAAAAATATCACTTCGGTCCAAAAAAAAATTACGTTAGTTCCGTCTTCAATATTTTTGAAACGTGTCTTTTCAGTCCAAAAAGATAACGCTTTGCGTCAGTTCCATCCTCAACGTTTGACTGAAGTGGCATGTTTCCACCAAACCACAGGGACGAAAATGACACTCAGCTTTTTTTTTTTTTTATTTCTACATGTATAATATGTTTAAAAAGAGGTTTTATTATATTTTACATCTCCCTTGTATTTCTTGATTCTTTCTTCTCATGAATTACGGCTGTTTTGTTGAGCTGTCAATTTATATGACTAATTAATTTGACATGACTTGATACGAAGTTAATGAGCTCGAGTTATAAATAGTCTACATGCTAATGGCATGGCTAATAATGTGTCTAAAAGGTTCAACCCGTTTAAAAAAATTATGCTAAATGTTTAATATGTTGACATGGCATGTTAATACTCATTTATCAAAACGACGTATTTTTATGATTTTATAAATAAGGTAATATATTATATTAAGTTTCTAGTGCTATATGCGTCTATTCCTATTAGCTTTTGTGAAGTGCTTAAATAGGTTAAAGACGAATGTTAAAGTTAAAAGAATAATTAAATAATCAGTTAACAGGTTAAAGACGTATGTTTAAGTTAAAAGAATAATTACATAATCATCTAAAAATTATCTATTTAGAAGGAAAGTATTAAGTTAAACAATTAAATAATTAAAAATCAAATGAATTAAACTTAAAAGAATAATTACATAATCATCTAAAAGTTATCTATTTAGAAGGAAAGGATTAAGTTAAACAATTAAATAATTAAAAATCAAATGAAATGGCTTTGGCACAAAAAAAAACATAAATAAGATATCTGTTGCATCTTATTCAATGGAGTGATGGATAGTTTCTTCCTCCTTTTGTTTGTTAAATCAGAAGATTAATTTAGTTCTTAAACATTTAATAATTTGTTTATTTGGATAAACTCTCTATATTTAATTAATATACTTTTTTATTTATAATAAAGCATAATTTCAGTAATGTGAAAACAAAATAGAATCTCAAAAAAGTAAAACAAAAGCAACATGAATCAAACCTTAATATTTATCATTATTGGTGACCTTTTTTTCAACCTAGTTTTTCTGATTTGGACATTTTTAGTTTTGTTAATAAATGAGAAAAAGAATACTAAAAACAGAATTACGGAATATGATAGTCTCAAGAAAAATGTTACATGAATACTTAAACGATTCTTTGTTATAATATCGCCTTTTATTTCTCCAACCCTAATATTATCACAAAATTGGTGCCATTATCTTTTTGGTGAAAATATATCTTTTTTGATTGCACAACGGAGTGTAGTGTGGTTGGTAACTTGAAAAGGATAAATTATTAATTCAAGGGATATGTCCACTCATATGATATGAAAAAAAAAAAAAACAAAAAACAAATACTAGTTAAGTTAATTATGCGGATTAGAATATCACTTATAAAAATAGATATCTATTACACGTATAGATAAACTGTAAAATTTCATCCGTAGATGTGAGCAAAAAAGTGCACATGTATGTGGATGACGTAACGGGTTGTACTACGTGTTGCAGCTAAACTTAGCCCACAAACCTGTTGAACCCATTTACTTTACTCTTAGTTATGTCGTAAACCCGTATACTATGCAAAATATAAATTATATGTTGTATATTATAGTTAGTAGTGAAATAGTCCAGGGAAAACAATTAATACTAAAGCCTAGACTAGTAGTACGATGACACTTCTTTTCACTATGTAGTGTTGATATTTTCTTTTTTATTTTTTAAACAGTGATTGCGCTTCTTTCGAGATATTACGTTGCCTTGCTTAAGATATGGTTGTGATCCTATTTACACCTTCAATTCTTTGTTTGGATTGGATTAGTGTCCATTATTGGTTTCGGATCTTAGTGATAGGATCTATATTCATCATGTCCCTGTTCTAGGAGGGTGCGTTATCATATCACAAAGGATTTTGGATCAAACACACATGTTTGATGCCCTACTTGACCCCAAACTAACCATCCGTCAAAATAGATCACTTGAAAACTACAAAACTTGTAGACTTTTTTTATATTTTAATTAAATTTTTGTACTCTTAACATCTGTTATGAATTAGTGATTTAGTTGAAATATCCATAATATCCTAAAAAATTGATGCATCGTTCTCCTTATTATTATCAGGGCCAGCCCAAGCCCAAGTATTTTGAGGCTTAGGCCTCGAACCATCAAATCTATAGGGCCTCAAGATTTAGCCGAGCAATAGTATTAATTGAGCACGCATCGAGCAATAGTAGAGTTTTAAAATCTCATTTAGCCACATCTTATAATTAGATATGTTTCCTTTATATTTTGGGCACCATTTTTTTTCTTTTTCCAACTTGACAACACAAGTCCACTACTTCTAATAAAGCAAAATAACTTTTACCATGTGGCATATATTGACACTCCTTTTTTTTCAATTTTCCGCCAAAACCATTCTCCTCATATCCTTCTCTTCTTTTCCCCTATTCTCTAATCACCTAATTAATATCCAACCGTTTCAAAGCCCTAAATCTAAGCCGATTTACATTTTGGTGATTTCAACTGTGCCGCATTCATCTCTTACTTTCAACTACATCGATTTGTTCTTGAAGCAGGTATTTTTTTACTGAATCCATCATATTAATCTGGTATCTGTAGATGTCTTACTTTGATTTCATCCTCCCCTTATACACAAACCCTAAAACTCTTCATGTTCCATCGCAAGAAGGTTAGATTCTCCCTTCTTTTATTTGTTTTTTTTTCTATCTATAATCTGTAGATGCTTTCTTTCATGAAGATTACTTTATATTAAGGAATCCTAATCGATTATCCTTGAAACCCTAATGTTGATTTAACATATCTTAGTTCATCGATTAGGGTTTTTTTATTAACCCAAATATTATGATCTTATTTTGATTATTACAGGCTTGAAACGCTTCTCATTCCTCTCTCAACTTTCTATGAGATTGGAGCTTCCATGATAAAGATAACCTTTCCTTTGTATCTTACTCTGTAAATCAAAAACCCTGAATATAAGTCGTTGGTGGTGAAGCAGGTCTGATTAGAAATTGAAGGATCGAGACATGCTTCTTGCTTCATTGCAACAAAATCAATTTTACCCTAAATCTACTTCATTAACGCATTCCCAGACTCTTTAATGTTGTCTTCAACATCTGTAAGAATCAATCTCTCTCCTTTTATTCTTAGTCACTGTGTTAATTTTGCGTTTATTTCTTTGTTTTGCCTTGGTGTTTTGGTTGCTGATTATTAATATGTTTTGAGGCGGAAATCAGGTTCGAAAACCAGCGGTAACAACATATATCTCGGAATTGATCTTTTATTTAGTTTGTAAAATGCTATGGCTCTTTTTTATGTATAATTAATAGGTTGAAATCTCCAATCTGATTGTGTTTTTTGTAGGTATAAACACACATTAACTGCGTATATTCTTTAAATCGTTAAGTATTTTTTTTACATTTTAATTCGCTCTTAAACCCTAAAGTTAGATATGGTTTTCTTTTGACTGGCTCTGCTGCTGAAATTTTGTCATTAAGTGAAAAATTAGTTTTGTTTTTGGGAAAAATAATCTTCGTCAGAAGTGTCTGATTTTTTCTCATATATGATTTTTTGAAATCCAAAGCTTTTGTAATTTGATTTGTAATAGATCTTCCTATTTCTTCGGTTCGATAATGTGTCATCTTGGGGCTGAAGATGGAGAGACTGTCGTTGCTAAAGATATTATGTCTTACCAAATTCAGTTTTATATAGTTTAATTTTCAAGTCAGTAGCATGTAAATGTCTTACTAAACCGTTAAAACTCATCAAACTGCCTAACTGAAGCAATTTTGCTGGTTCGACCAGTTTAAAATATGTACTACTTGGTTTTGGCAGTTTGAGGGTTTATTGGTTCGGGATACGATTTGGAAATTGGAACCCACCTGATTACATCGAACCAATCTTGCTGGTTCGACCAGTTTGAAATATGTACGACTTGGTTTTGGCAGTTTGACGGTTTATTGGTTCAGGATACGATTTGGAAATTGGAACCCACCTGTTTATATCGAACCAATCGCTTAACCATTTTTATTTATTTTTTTTTTCAATTTCGTAGTATGTAGCTATGTATAGAATCATATTCAAAACACCTCAACAAATTTATTTGATGTTAGTCTTGGTTTATAAAGATTTACGGGTTTTATGATTTTTCTGTCGGTTAATCATTTCTTAATACAAACAAGTCAACCCAACCAATACTGTTGAATTATGTAAATAATAGGTTTCAATAGGGGTGTGATGCCAGTAGATATTACTTAAAATTAATCGTTAAATTACCATAATTGTATTTTCTTTACTGAAAGCGTCGTTTTTTTTCTTTTTTCTAGGTTTTGACTGGAGATGAATGGTATGCTTTGTTCTTTCATATATCATGAAGTTGATTTAATTCAATAGCATATTTTATACTGTTATTTATTATTTAACTAATGAGTAGATAACATGTCTAATTTTCTATTAATTTTTTTTAATTATCATGGATATTCGCTCGCTGGACATTCGCCTATTTTTCCCTTAAACTATTTACAGAGAAATTGAAGTGTGGCGTATTGAGTATTTTAAGCCAGTGCCCATTACACAGGCTTCTTATGGCAAGTTTTTTACATGGGACTCCTATCTTATATTGAAGGTCTATTCTCTAATCTTAATTCTCTTGCATATTTCATCGTTATTAGAATAACTGTACTTGATCCATATTAATTTGTAAATTTTTGTTGAAGTGGTTTGAGATTCACTGAATGTTATAATTTCAGGAGAGCAAAATTTTGAAGTTCTTAGGGTTTTATATTAAACCCGCTAGCATGGGTCATGGAAGTTGCTGCAATTATGGCAATTGCACTTGCAAATGGAAGAGTGACTAATCTCAAGTTCTCAACTGTATTCAAATATGCAACAGTGTTGATAGCTATAAGTTCTTTATACTTGTTGTAATATGTAGATCTTTCTTTCAGATTAATTGATGAAACTGAGTTATTGTGCAGGGTAAAGCACCTAATTGGTTCATTTAGAACAAGTGGGATAGGTGTGGCACTGTCTGGTCCAGATGGCGGCTGGCCTCCTAACTGTTGCGTCACCTGTTCAGGTTTCTTTTTCCTTACCCACTCAATGAGATTAAAAACTAGAGGCGACACTTTTGACCCATTCTCCTAGAAATGGGTAAAGGGCGTTCCTTAAGTGCCACCAGACCTGTACTGAACCGCAACCAGAAATTTAGGAATGATGGAACCGAGAACCAGAGCCATCTAAAGTTGTTTGGTATTTTGGTTCCACCGTTCCGGTTTAAAACTGGTTTGGTCCCAAACCGGATAATAACTTGAATACAAATTGGTTTAAAGTGTTTTATATTTTGAAAATCGTAAATATAAAAGGTCATGTTTCAAGTTTGAAATACAAAGAGTTATTATAATTCATAAAACATGTGTCAGTTTGGTACTTTGTTTCTGGTACCAAACCTGATGGAACACTGAAACAGATAACTGGTGTTTTGAAATATCTTGAAACAAGAAGCCACACCCGGAAATGTTTTCTTAAACAATAGAACTAAGGCGCGGACTGTTGGTCCCAGGATAGTTATTTCGTTGTCTTAATTTGGACTAATTTTTGCAGTCTCATGTAAAATTTTCATTTCCTGTTTAAATTTTAGGTCATAGAAAAAAAAAACTTATTCAGATTACCGTTGTACCAGACTAAGAATTGATTTCTTGAAAATATAATTTCTTGAAAATATTATGTATCAATAATAACCAAATGGTCCAACTTCGGTTCTTTGTTTTATGTCTGGTATGTCTTTTTCATACTATAAAAAGGTCAAAATAGCGGTTCGCGTAGGCAATCCTATTATGTGAATCCATTAAAGGGAAGACACCATTTTACCATGACCCACTTTTCGTTTAGGGATTGGCTTGCTTGGTTGGGTTTTATTTCACTGGTAAAGGAGAGCAAGATGGTCTGGGTTAGGAAACGGGTCAAAACAAAGTTGTAACAAAATGGGTTGTTTTTTGTATCGGTCACAAGGGTCATCTAACTTCCATCATTTTGCAGGTCAAACTCCACACTCCTTCACTAAAGAAGAAATTGAATACTTAATAAAGCGCATTCAAGATGGTGGAAACAAAGCTGTTAAGGAAAGGCAGATCACTTTTCTTTAAAGGCGACAACATGGACAACTTTTTTCAGGTATGCTTTTTTTAGAGTGGGTTGGTTTGACCTAAAACACTATTGCCACGTATTTACTTCTTTTCTTATAAATAGTTAGTGTACCAAAGATGGTTATAGATTTTTATCTTAGTTCAACAATTTTACAAAACTTTCAGTGTTGTTTAGCCTATATTGGGTTTTGGTGGAAAACCACTCTTAGTTAAACATGGGTCATAAAAACGAGTCACAAACCTTTTCTTTACCCGTTTATTTACTTTTCCTTTTTCAAACATCAAGCCCTATTTTTCAGGTGGATCCAAGGTTGTTAAGAAAGGTATATCACTTTTCTTAAAATGTGGCAACATGGACAATTAGGTGAGTTGGGTATTGGGTCAAATTGTTTTGCCTTTTGTTTTGACCGGGTCGGTTTAACCCAAAACACTGTTGTCACATATCTACCTTTTTCTTATAAATAGTTTGTAGACCATATATGGTTATAGATTTAAAGTTAGCTGAACAATTCTACACAACTTTCTGTGTTGTTTGGCCTATATGGCATGCTTCCTTTTTACTGCTTCGAATTTTTATTTTTATTTTGAATAAGAGAATCATTTATTAAATCGGCTAATATTATTTCATCTGCTGGATTGCCTAATTATGTAAAAAGCAGTGACTACCAACAAAGGTATATGTTCAGTAAATTTTAAATCAATTAAGTAATATTAATTGGGCTATTAGTATGCTACCAGCAAGTAAAATGTTGAGTTTTACACTATTGATGTTTTTAGCATCTGGTTTTATACCATAACATAGATAGTGCTCTAAGCTTATTGGTATACATTTTAATTTGATTGTCACACAGTAGTTCGTGTCTAAGAAGATCCAATAGCCCTTTTGTTTTGTAGATATATTACAGTTTAGTGAGGTTTTCGTAGTTTATGAAAGTTCTGCTTATTAAGTGATCTATAGTATAGGCCTATGATGAATAAAAGTTTTGCGAACATTGTCTAATTGTTTTCAATGAAGAAAAAGTATATTTCTGAGGCCTTATTCAACATATGCGTACACTAGATGTACTTTATCACTAAACGCGTTTGATTAATCAGAAGTGTACCCACATTGTTTGATCCTTCTTATTGAAGGATCAAAGAGAAATCATGAAAGGCGATGTATCTTTAGTGTATGCAGCTAAATCTAGACGATTCATTATATAGTCGCTTTCCACCTGATCTTAGTAGAGGTTGAAAAATGGGTGGGTTGGAGGTTTATTGATGGGTCAAAATATGTTTGGGATAAAATGGCAAAATATGTTGGCTATAAACATGGTTTCAGAAATTATATTATTTCAATAATAACTTTAACCTTGAATTAAAAGATTAATAGATTTTATGCATCTAATAAACACTTTGGGTGACTTTTGACCCATTCAACTTATTTGGCATGTTAAAAGGCTTTATTGGGTGTAAACATGGTTTCAGGAATTATATTATTTCAATAATAACTTTAACCTTGAATTAAAAGATTAATAGATTTTATGCATATAAACACTTTGGGTGACTTTTGACCCATTCAACTTATTTGGCATGTTAAAAGGCTTTATATTTTTTTATACAAGGTACAGTTTGTTAATATACATAAAACTCGAGGCCTTTTTCTAAAAAAACACTATTTGAGAAAAACCCTCCTTCACCCGGGCTTGGAACCGGCAAAATAAACTAAATGGCTTATTGATGGCAACGACACCCTACCTATTGGAATTGAGGGTATGGAACTGAAAGTTATATTCGGTTGTTGTGTCCTGAGTTCGTTTTGTGGCTGTGATGACTTTGGTAAAAAAATTAGGTTCGACGTTGCATAGCAAGGATGGCGAGTGTGCTGTTTGCTACTAGCAACCTGTTATGCAGCCATGACAACCTGAATACCTATTCTGAGTCGTCTGTTACAAGTCATTAAAGTATTGAAGCGGCACGGTACTTAATACAAAATTCTTGATCAATATCATTAGTTGCCGTCTTCTACAACCAAATTAGTTATATATATATATATATATTTTTACCATTACTGTTGTTGGCTTGTGATCATACGCGGCGTGAAGTAACTCAGAATTTTGTTGAAGACGCTCCATTACAGAAGCACACATCGGAAGACGACCTCTACATACGAATTACAAATACTAACCAATGGGGACGCCTAAAGTTTGTTTTTAACGCATAAAACCTCCACTTGTTTTTATTAGTTATATATTTAGATTTACATTATGATTATAGTACTACTGTTTTCTTCAATCATAATTAGCACATAAGTTATTTTAATGTTTTTATAAGTAAAAAGTGTTTTCATTACCCAACCTGTTGGCACGACAATCTTGCCACATCTGAAAAAGAATACAAATATACGATTGTGCGTGCTTTAATATGTAGTTTTTTTCATATCGGGCAAAGAACTCCACCACTCCATCCTACCGGTGATTACTTTGTAGCAAAGAGTATTTGTCAATTAGCATGTGTACCGAATAAATTACTTTTTGTATGATTTAGTTATGTGTTAACATAAATAGCTTTACTATGATTTTTTCATTAATTATTGATTATATGTGTTCTGCTCAATATATGTTAAGGTCAAAATAGGTTCGGGTGAGTCAAAACGGGTTTTGCTCAAAATAGGTTCATGTCAACATGTGTTCTGCTCAATATATGTTAAGGTCAAAACTGGTTAAAAATGCTTTATTTAAGAAAATATATATCAAATAACCAAAGTTATAAAAAAAATCATTAAAAAAATGAAATCTATCCGGGTTCTAAAAATTGCTATAAAATCATTTGTACAATAACATCTCAATACCTATAAAAAATGAATCAAAACATATTTACCTAAGTGAGAAAAATCATATTTTTATACGTTTATATTGAAAAGTTCTTTCGTTACAAAGTTCATCTCATTGCCAGTATATATTATATGTTTGTGTTAAGCCACCCGCGAAACTCGCGGGATCTTAAGCTAGTTAATACTATTACTAAACATATAAAATAATATTATTTCAACTTCTTATTTAAAAAATCCGTTAACATTCGATTAGTACTTTAATTTAATTTTATGATGTTTGGATAGAAATTTTGTTGACAATGGGGTTGCATTCAAAATACAGTGTTTCTTTGGTATCGTAGGCTATGCGAGTGCAATACCGTGTCAGTACCCTAAAGAACCAAACAGATTCGACTGAACAACGACACTGGAATTTGTTTTTATTGTTTTTTTATCAATGTAAAACACACGTCGATGCCTTTCTAGAAATATCACAGATATTTTTCTCTTCCGGTTGCTATAGAAAGTGTTGATACTGTAATGAGCTCAACTAATACAGACCAAATTCTCATCGCGTAGCGCGGAGAAACAACATTAGTTGGTAATAATAACAACAATACTATAATTATTACTACTATTGCTTGCATTTTGAAACACTAAGACTTTTTCTAAACAAAATTGTATACTATTAATTTAAAAGAAGTTTGTGCATAGTGGTTTGTACATAATGCTTAATGAGTGTTTTGTGCATAGTTGTGTTGTACATGATGCTTAGGGGTGTTGTACCCTATGTTTTGGGGTTTTTCAAAAAAAAAAAAAAAAATTGATGTTTCACTTTAAACCCAAAACTACTTGATTTTGTAGTTTTAACCCAAAAGTTTTTAGTTTTTCCAATTTAACCTCACAACCTTTTTACTTTCAACTTTGATCCCCTATGTTTTTCATATTTTGCAAAATTTTTCGTTTTACGTTTAGATATAAATTTTGCGACTTAACACAGCACAATGTGTGTGTGTGGTTCAACGAGTTTACTTTTTGTTATACGCTTCGTTATAAATTTTGCGAGTTAACATGGGCAACGTACATGTGTGGTTCAGTGTGTTTACGTCGTCTATGTTTCCCCGTTTAATAAGTTCGTCACAACGTGCGAGTCCTAAATCGAGTTAGTTATTATTTTTTATTTTTATATGTCGGTCTAATTTTTCCACGTTAAGACGCCGCAACTTCAATGTTGGTGGTCGTTGGCTATAGTGTGACATTGGTGCTATTTGTCACGGTTTTACATCCCCGTCGCAACGCGGGGAGCTTAATACGATAGGTTATTTATATGGATACAAGTCATGTAACGTGGTAATTATGATATCATTAATTGTATTGAGATTATTTGGTGAGTTACTTATTTGTATAAGATAGTAATACAGATTTAACCGACAAAAACATCTTTAACACATTGTAAATGTGAATCTGGTCATCAACATGTCAATTTCGTTGGCCGCGGCGCAACGCGCGCGGATGAATCTTCTAGTGTAGTTTAGTTGTAATAATAAATGTTCAAGTTTCAACAACTCTCATAATATATTACAATATAAATATTCAAGTTTCAACAACTCTCATAAGATATTACAATACTTGGTACTAGGAGTATTGATTAGCATAGTCGCTCATGGGCTTCACATACTAAGTAAAATTATACTCGTGAATTTAAGCAAGCCTATTACTTATATAAATATTATATATAATTAAGATTATATATATAGGGTAGGGAACCTGTACGTTAATTCAGAAGTGTGAGAAGTGTATTATAAATTTATAACACTATATAACACCATATAAACACTATATAACACCATATAACACTATATAACAAATATAACACTATACATCTATCATAGACATGCTATCAGACAAAATATAGTGTTATATTTTTTATATAGTGTTATATGGTGTTACATAGTGTTATACGGTGTTTATATGGTGTTATATAGTGTTACATATAGTGTTATAATACACTTCTCACACTTCTGGATTAATGTACAGGATCCTCTATATATATATATATATATCAGCGTTATGTCAAAGAATTCAAATTATAACCATTGTAAGTGAAAGAACCCTAACCCCCAACGTGTATACTCTTAGTTTATCTTCTATGATGGAGATTTGTGTGTTCTTAGCACAATTGTGCTAAACCTTAAGATTACCATTTTGTTACTACATTTTCAGCAAAGATTTCCATGTTATAATGTCATTCCATTTAAAAAAAATGAAAAACCCATTTCTAGCTCATGAACTAAAAAGGATAGGTTAAAAACCCTTACATTAACATTATAAAACCATCTCCGTCCTCTGTTTGTTTTGTTCTGTCGACAGGGGCCTCTGGCTGGGCTCCCTGTCTGGACTGCCCATATTGGGCTTGACCAACAGGCCCAACTACAAATCTCAATATACCAAAGAGGGCGGAAAGAAAGATGATGCCTTTCATATCATCTTCCCTGCAAACCATTAATGTCTGAAGCATGAGAGAGATTGGGACGCCGGAAAAAGTACGAGGTTGGTACCCGCACCATTAATGACGAGAGTCATCTCTCCGAAAGGGACACAACACGTGTCTAAACACAGCTAAGATGCTCCTTGCCCGGCAGGGGGCGTTAGATCACCTCGGAGAAGCCATCCGGGTGATAAGTGATCTTCTCTGTATAAGATCTCTTCATTTCCTCAACGAGGTATGCATTCAATATCCTTAGCATTTACTCACATAAGCTCCATAATTTTGGACATTTTCCGAATCGCATTAAAGACACAAAATCTAGGGTTCACACCAGGATATTCTGGCGATTCCCACTCATCGGTATAACTCCGTACTTCCGACAAGTTTTCTATTCTCACGCTGGAGCTTGGTCACGGATCCCCCCTCCGGGGCGAGGCTAACCGTGTTTTGTTTTGTAGGTCAAAAGGAAGGCCCATCGGACCGTTGACGAGTCTCCTTGACACTAACCGGTATTAGGGAATTCGACATGTTCAGTGGAGTCATTTATTTGGGGAAATGGCAGCAACAAGTTGGAATGCGATTGCTAAATGGGTTGATTTGAACTATACATGGCGAAGCGTGTGGATTGGGTCGTGTTAGGATCTGAGTTTGGATTGATTGTGATTTGTGTTTGAATTAAGATGAACAATGAAAGAGTAGTGCAGCGGAAATTAAATGGAAGCAAACTTTTCACAATCAAACAGAAGAAATGCTTTCAATCATACACTTTCAACAAAGAACCAAATGCTTAAATTTATTTCAAACTTTGACTACAATTGCATGTATGATTCGCAAACTCCCCCTCAGCCTGAGCTCAGAAATTTGTTCGTGCAGGAAGAAGATGGTGAAGAGCTGAACAGAACAGAGCAGAGCACTGTTCTATTTATAGGCACGCAACAAACCACTGAGCATCTTAGCTGACGTCGCCATGAAAGTGACATCTAACCTCCTAACAAACTCTTAACAACTAACCTATACAAACACTGCTATGCTAACTACTGATGTTACAATACATTACATAAAGTAGACATAAACAGCTGTTGCATCCTTCCACTGCTGTGAACCCAGCAGTACTTGTCATGATCAGCAGTGCTTGAAACAAGGCAGTAGATTGAGCAACAGAGCTTCAGTTCTTCATCAGTCTTTGACTTTGCTCAGCGGTTGTAGGTCAGCAGTTTGTATGATCAGTAGATAGGAGGTCAGCAGATGTTGAAACCACTTTCAAGGGGAGAGACTTGCATACATAACATCTGCTTATTCTGGATCCACTGCTCTGATCCAGTTTTGGCTTTTATTATCTGTTCCTTTGGCAGGGTTCAATCCCAACAATCTCCCCCTGGAACAGATAATGCCAAAACTCTCCATTATTGTAGATCTTCATTGCCTCGACAACAGTTCCTTTATTTGCCCTTTGAGTTGTAATTCAAAAGTCAAGGCATCTGTATCATCATCATCCCTGCTAAGTGGAAGATTAAGGAGATCCTGCAAATCTTCAAGATTCTGGCCAAGAGCTTGTTCCCTTGTTAATTTCTTCACTTCTCCACTAGACTTGAACACTGTCAGTACGTGGGTCTGTTTATCAGATTTCCACTTTAGTACTTTTGAGCCTGGTGGGTTTCTTGGGAGATTTTTATTGGATGAGGTATTTGGTGATGCTGGCCTATTCATGACTGGCTGAGCAGTACTTGCAGATTGTTCCAATTCAGGATCTTCTTTCATAATTAACCTAATGCCCTCGTTTACAAGGTCATTACCAGCAATTAGATCTTGAACTGTTTCAGCACCCATCTGGTTTTGTCTCCTTTTGTAGATGGCAGCACCAGCAGGAGCAGTAGTTCTTTTGACTTGCAGCTTTGGTGGTCTTTTTGAAACCTCTGCTTTGGAGTAGTCAGGCTTTTGTGGAGCTGTTGGATCTTTCTTCCTAAGTTCCTCCAACCTTTTATAGGTGGCCCTGACCCTAGCTTCTCCCACTTTGACACAGAATTCTTTGACCCATAATCAGCTGATACCAGCTCCTCTTTCATTCTCTTCAACTCTAAGGCCTTGTCAGCTTCAAATTGTTTGAATTTTTCAGAAGGAGTCTGCTTGACCTTATTTTTTATCATTTCATGAATCCTGGCTACTTCTTTTTCAAGCTCAGGAATGGTCCAGTTTTTGTACATGTGTTTCTCCTCCTTGTATTTCTTGTAGGTCATGATGTTTTCAATGTAGTCTTTTCTCAAGGACTCATCTGCCCTTTCAGAGATTTGCTGACATACATTTTTGGCAAATTGCTCCATAGATCTGACCTGTGTGAGTAGAAGCTGATAGTTTTGCTGAAATTCTCTATCAGATTTTCCTTGTTTATTTTTGATTGAGATATCCTCTGCTTGCTTGGCCTTGATTTTCAAATATTCTTCAATATTATTTGGCCTGGGATATCCTTCAACCGATGGCAAACTCCTTTTGGCAGGGTCATCCTCATAATAAAAAGATTTGATTTCTTCTCTAACTGCTATGAGTTCCAGAGGAAATAAGACACCTGCAGGAGGTAAGGGTTTGTCAATTTGGGTTGAAGAGAGAGGAATGGGCTTTGGAATTGTGACAAGTGCTTGAGATTTTGAAGCTGTTGGTGGTGGTGATGGAGAATCATCATCTGATATGATAATCCTTCTCCTTTTTATTTTAGGAGAGGCAGATGATGTTTTGGGTGGAACAGGGGTGGTAGTTTGAGTGGCAGTGGATTGTGACTGACTAACAGTTGTTGAAACAACTGGTGTTTCAACCACTGTTGTCATTACCACAGATGTTGTAACATCTGCTGTCTTCTGCTTTATGGTAGGAAGTGATGGTGGAGATTTTGTTTTTGGTGGTGATAAGGCAGTGGTAGTGGTGTGTGTTGAAGTGGTGTGTGTTGAAGTGAGAGCAGTTATTGTAACAACTGAAGTACCAACAGATGTTGATACAACAGAAGTTTCAGCAACTGTTTGGGTGGAGGTTTGATGTTGGTGGCTTTTGGATGGTGGTTTTGAAGTATGCTTAGGAAGACTGGATGGTGTGGACTTGGGCTTCCTTACTTTTCTAGTAAGATTTCTTTTTGGTACAGGATTTTGAACATCCTTTACACCAGAACAACCATACGCATTCAGTTCCATGGAAGCTCTTTTCTCCTCATTCCACCTTGACAAATCCTTTGCCGCTCTGTCCCTTTTTACCCTAATTACACCTTCATCAAGTGCATTCTGGGTAACATCAACCTTTTTGCTACCATCTGGCAAGGGAATGTTTCTGAGCATAGCATCCTTTTCAGGCTCAAGATACAGACCATTTTCAATCCCTTTCTTCTTCCACTCCTGAATTTTCTCCCCCTTTGTGGCATTATCTGGGGGGAGTTCATCAATAAAAAGAACTGTTGGAGGAGCAGTGCCAGTGGTTGTCAACAGATGGGCCTTGATAGCCTTGATGTCATCTTGTGTGTTCTTGAACCTAGACTCCATTGTGTTTCTCAGCTCTTGGACATGTTTTTCATGTTGCTGATCAGCCACTTGTTATTGTTGTTGGAGAAAAGGTTGAAAAAGGTTCCAGAGCTCATTTGTAACATCTGCTGGCAGTGGAGCAGGTGCTTGAGGTGGAACAGCAGTGGATTGTACCATTTGAACTGTCAACAACTGATGCAACATTTCTTTGATTTCTGCAACAGAGGTATCCAGTTTTTCAACTCTGTCCGTCAATTCCTGGTACTTTAAACCATCACCCAACTGAATGGGATCATCTGATTTCCCACTAGCAGTGGTTTTATCAGAGGTTGAGGTAGGGAGTGTACTCCAAACATCAACAACTGATGCCCCTTTTTCTTGGTACTGGGGTCTTCTTCCTTCAACACTTGATAATCTTTTGATGGAACCAGTGGTTAAAACAAACTCACTAGTAGATAACAGAGGTGTTATAGAAGGAATTGCCTCTAAGGAAGTCTTATTGATGTAACAACTGTCCAAGTGTAAACCTGTAGGTTCAGCACTTGTAGTGGCTGCTTCACTTGGATTACCACCAAGAGTTACTTGTAACTCAAGGGGTGTAACCTCCTCAGGTTGTGTTGGTGGGCTAGCAAAGATTGATACATCAGGCCCAGTCTCTTGTTGAAGTATATTCTCATGAATAGGTGATTGAGAAGGACTGGTTTGTGCCAGGTTCAAATCAATTGCATCCAACAAAATTTTGGTACTTGGGGGAATTGGGGATGTGAGTTTGGGTGTAGAAAGAGGATTTGCCCCGGGCATTGGGCTGTGGATGATGGAAACAAGTGCTTCCAGAGCATCATGATGTGGTAACCCTGTTTGTACAACCTGTTCTTTTTGTGAAGAAGCAGGAGGAGTTTCAGATATGGTGTGAGATATTTTTACCATCTGCTGTGAGGAAGTAGCAGCAGTGGTTTCTTGTGACTTTTGTGTTGTCACTGGCAGTTGCTCTGGTATCTCATCCCCCAAAGTTGCCTTTCTGGTAGGTTTGGGGGGTTTTTGAGTTTTCTTTTTCTGTGGCTTTTTGGTGATTTTAGGTGTGGGTTTCAATGCAGTTGTTTTGCTACCTTGATCACCTTGAGCAGTGGGCTCAGCAGCAGATACCTGAGGAGCAGTGTATGTTGCTAAATTCTGCTCAGGCACCTCTGCTTGTGTTTTGCAAGGTGTTGACATTCTTGTAAAAGTTTCAGCAGTTAAGCTGTGCATTTGTAGAGATTCACCTTGGTTTATTACAGCAATATCATCCTTACTGAATTTTTTTCTCAAAATAATAACTTAGAAATCTTGGAAACAGTAAGAATGATTTTGTTTCAACATTTTTAACCAAATCATTAAAGATTACCTGGGAATAATTAAAGTTTTCATTAAAAGAGGTGGTTTTATTTGAAACACACATGAGGAGGGTATGGAATAAAAATCTTGTTGCAGGAGGGAAGAAACCTTTTTGTAAGGTATCCCTCTTCATCATTGTGTCTGCATACCCTCTCTCAATGAAGTCAATTTTTAACTCGTTTTTAGGGAAAGAATCTTTACCTTCCTGATCATCGAGCTGAAAGACCTCTGATATGGATTGCAGTGTGATGTTGACAACTTTGCCCTTTAGAGAAGAGGTAATGCTAGTGGCAGTTTCTCCTTGTTTTTCAAGGGTTGCATTTTTCCACAACTCTCTCTGGGTTGTCAAGTAAATTGGTGCATCGGCGGTTGACAAAGTTTTATACTTTGATGCATTGAGCATATCAAGGATGGAATCAAAGGTATCGGTGGTGCCGGGCTTTGTGAGAAGACCCATAAGATTATGAGAGAGTTTGTGTGGAATTTCGGTGGGTGTAGCCTTTTGAGAGGCAGCTTTCGATGATGATTTTGCGGAAGCCTTTGATTTGGTCATCGTTTTGAAGACGACGATTGAAGAAATTTGTGGAGAAATTTGATGAAATGTGAAGAAAACTGCTTTGAGAAGAGAATTTTTGTGAATTCAATTCGACAGTAAGACCCTGTTTGGGGTTTTGAAGGGGGTTTTATAGAGGAAAAAGTGAATGCTGACGTGGCAGCGGTTACAAAAGGTCTGACCACTATGTACTGTCCACGTACCATCCCTGATGAAGCGAAGGACAGTACTTTTGTGAAAGCTACTGGTGAAGGCAGTGGTTGCAACGGTAATGGAGGCAGTGGATGATTTTTACTATCAGTGGATAGCATATCAGTGGATACAACACTGATTTTGAACATCAGTGCTTATCAGAGGAAAATGAGAGCAGGGGATGATTTTCAGTAGTGGACAGAATTTTGAAGTAGAGCAGACTTTTGAACCCAGCAGTGGTTATGGCAGACTTTTAGGATTTTAATGAAAAATTCATTTTTAGCTATTTTTAAGGGTGGATTTTTGATTTTCTGAAAACATTTTAATTCTTTTATTCATAGAAAAACAGGATTTTGCCTGTTATTCCATGTTTAGCATGCCAATCCTAGAGATCAAGCTATCAAAGGTGGATGTGTCTAATGCTTTGGTTAGCACATCTGCCAGCTGATCCTTAGTTGGAACATGATATAGAGAAATCAAACCTTTTTCATAGCAATCCCTCACAAAGTGATGTCTGATGTCGATGTGTTTGTTGGTTGAATGAGAAACTGGATTTTTGATGATATTTTCTGCTGCCTGGCTATCCAACATGAGTGGAGTCTTCAAGGCAGTGATACCAAAATCCAGCAACTGATTTTGAAGCCAGAGCAGTTGGGCTGTACAGCTTGCAGCAGCTATATATTTTGCCTCAGCAGTGGATGTGGAAATAGCTGCTTGCTTTTTGCTTTGCCAGGACACTAAGCAATTGCCTAGGAATTGGCACCCTCCTGAAGTGGACTTCCTTGTCTTGTCACATCCAGCAAAGTCACTATCTTAGAAACCTGAAAGCTCAATTTTACCATCAGCTGGATACCAGATACCAAGTGTGGGAGCACCTTTTAGGTATCTGAATATCCTTTTTATAGCAATAAGGTTTGACTTTCTAGGGGCTGAGTGGGATCTCACACAGACACATGTTGCAAACATGATATGTGGTCTAGATGCAGTTAGGTACAATAAAGACCCAATCATGCTTCTATATAAGGTCTGATCAACCAAATCATCCTTTTCATCAGACATGACCAATTTGTTGGTTGCAATGGGTGTACTGCATGGCTTGCAATCATCCATATCAAATTTCTTTAAAAGTTCTTTGGCATATTTGCCTTGATGGATGAAAGTGCCATTTTGCAGTTGCCTTACTTGGAGACTAAGAAAACACTGGAGTTCACCCATTGCACTCATTTCAAACTCAGCTATCATGAGTTGCCTGAACTCTTCACACATTTTATTACATGTGCTTCCAAATATGATGTCATCCACATAAATTTGGACAATCATCAAATCCTTCCCTCTCCATTTTAAAAACAGTGTTTTGTCAATTCTGCCTCTGGTGAAACCAATGGAAATTAGAAAGGTGGAAAGAGTTTCATACCAGGCCCTTGGTGCTTGTTTCAGGCCATACAAAGCTTTATTCAGCTTGTAGACATGATTTGGATTAAATGGATCCTCAAAACCTGGAGGTTGACAAACATAAACCTCCTCTTGAATCTTACCATAGAGGAATGCACATTTGATATCCATTTGATACACCTTGATGTTGTGGTTGACAGCAAAGGCCAGAAAGAGTCTGATAGCTTCAAGTCTTGCTTCAGGGGCAGATGTTTCATCATAATCAATGCCCTCTTCTTGTCTGAACCCTTGAACCACAAGCCTGGGTTTATTCTTGACAACAATACCCCTTTCATCAGTTTTATTTTTGAAGACCCATTTTGTGCCAATAGGACTCACACCCTCTGGCAATGGAACAAGCTCCCATACTTGTTGTCTTCTAAACTGTTGGAGCTCCTCTTGCATGGCTTCTACCCAGCTGTTGTCTTTTAGTGCCTCTTGGTACTTGACTCGCTGATGGAGTGATAGAAAACCAGCAAAAAGACAAATGTTTTGGGATTGACTTCTTGTGAGCACCCCTTCATTGATGTTACCAATAATTTGATCTGGTGGATGAGATTTCAAGAAGATGAGCTCTCCTTGGTATGGAACAATGGCATTGAGTGGTGAGGGCTGCAGATGTGTATCATCTAAGCTAACCACTGCTGGTGACTTTGATGACCCAGCAGTGGCTTCAAAAGGTGGTGGCATAGGGGGTAAAGGATTGGACACATGCTGACTTTGATCCACTGTTTGAGGACTTTTATCAACAGTGCTTGAAGATGTGGAAGCAGTGGTTAATGGGCTACTTTGGTCAATAACTGTTGAGGTAGCAGTCGTTGAGCTTTGACAACTGTTTTGGACATCTGCTGCTCTTCCCATTGTGGCAGACTTTTGTTGAGGAATGATGATCTCATACCCATAGTTTGGTGATGAATTTTCTAATGGACCTGCACTGTTAGTCTTGACAACAGTATTTTCAAAAGTGAATTTTTCAAGATCAAACAATTCTGCAGGATTTGCAGGGATTTTCATTGATGAAAGTTCATTGAACTTTACATTCAAAGTCTCTTCCACTGCTTTGGTCCTTGTGTTGAACACTTTGTAGGCCTTAGCAGTGGTTGAGTATCCAAGGTGGTATCCCATATCAATTTTGGCTGCAAACTTTGAGATAGAATCTTTTAAGTTTAGAATGAAACATGGGCAACCAAAAACTTTGAAATATGAGATTAATGGCTTTATTTTATACAGACTTTCATAAGCAGTCTTTTTGTGCCTGGGGTTGATTAAAACTCTGTTTTGGACATAGCAAGCAGTGTTACTGCCTCTGCCCAAAAAGTTAATGGCAAACCTGAATCTGCAAGCATGGTTCTGGCAGCCTCAATCAATGTTCTGTTCTTCCTTTCAACAACCCCATTTTGCTCTGGTGTTCTAGGGATGCTGTATTGCCTTACAATCCCTTTCTTCACACAGAAGGCATCCAACTCCTTATTTTTGAATTCTATGCTATTGTCACTCCTGAAGACTTTCACTTGAAGGTCAAATTGCTTTTCAACCTGTGTCACAAAGTCTTTCAAAATGCCTGCAGTCTCATCTTTTGAGTGTAAAAAGAAGGTCCATGTAAACCTAGAGAAGTCATCAACAATAACCAAACAATATCTCTTCTTTTTGAGACTCATGACTTGCACTGGGCCAAACAAATCCATGTGCAACATTTGCAAACACTGGGTTGTTTTGGACTCTTCAATGGGCTTAAAAGAGCTTTTATGCTGTTTTCCTTTTTAAACAGGAAACACAATGCTCAGGACCTGAAAACATTTTTTGTGGTAAACCTCTCACTAAGCCATTTTTTGAAATTTCATTGATTGTCTTGAGATTTGTGTGCCCCAGTCTTTTGTGCCAAAGCTCTGTCTCTTTGTTAGAGGCAGCTGAGAACATACAAGCATCAGTTCTGGGACACTCTTTTGACATATCAACAACATAAACATTGCCACTTCTTTGAGCAACAAGTTTTGTTTTTCCTGATTTTATTATTGCTTCAATCTTTTCAATCATTTCTGGTCCAACAATCCTACAACACTCCTTTGTGAAGAATGTCCCATACCCCTTGTCACTCATTTGTGAGACACTTAGGAGACTGAATTTCAGATTGTCTATCCGTTTGACATTTTCAAATTTTATATTTCCATACTGAACTGTACCAGACCCCAGAACTTTCCCTTTACTATTATTCCCAAAGGATATATCACCCCCTCCATGGATTTTGAAATCTTTGAGTAGGGCTTTACATCCTGTCATGTGCCTGGAGCCTCCACTATCTACATACCAAAGACTATCTAAGCATGCAGAAGCTCCCTGCACATGAAGTAAAAGGATTAGTTCATTAAGGTCTCCAAAGCCAATAAGGCTTTGGATGGGGTCTCAACAGTGTCTGGGATGATGACAGATGCATGGACAGTGGTTAGCTTAGGGGTTTGAACATTTTTGGGAATGTTTTTCTCTAACCACTGTTGGGGGTCTTGGCCAATCACCTGTTGATAACCAAAAGGATGTCTGTTCACTCTTGGTTTAGAGGGCTTTTTGTAAGCCTCATAAACATGTGGAATCCTTTGGTATGATGGTTGTCCTTTGCCTCTCCTGAATTGATTGGCAAGGGGTGCATCAGTCACTTCAACATCCCTTTGAACAGATGTTTGGTTCAGCTGTTTTGTGACAGCTGTTTGGACTGGGATAAACAGTGGTTGTTTCTTGGTGAATTTGACAGATGATGCTGATGAACTTAAGAATGTTTTTGCTGTGTACTCCTTCTTTTTCTCATCAAAGTTTTTGAGATACACACATTCCTTAGTTTTATGGTTATCTTTACCACAGATGGTGCAGCTCTCAGCAGGTACAATGATACTTGTTTTGTTTAGATCATGTGCTTTTAGATGAAAACAGTCTTTTGTTAGATGATTCCTTTTTTCACAAAAATCACAAAACAAGTTTTTAATCTTTTCTCTTTTCTTCCTTTTCTCAGATTCCTTTGCAACAGAGTTTTGAACCACTATTGGGATATCTTTGATTGGAATGATCTTTGCTTTTGGAGCTTTTACACCATGAGTGGTTGTGAAATCCATTGGTTTGAAGTTCTCCAGGATATCACACTCATCAGACCATGTGGGTTTAAATTGATATTTCTCAATCTCCTCAAAAGTTGAGGATTCCACAGATCTTTCCAGAGTAATTTTGTTACCAAGTTTGTCGGTTATTTTAATCTCTTGGCCATTTTTTTTGGTTGGTATTATCTCAGTTGAACCAGCTTGTTTTTCAGCAGTGTTTACAAGTTCATTTTCTATGTCCTATTCCAAACTTGACATTGCTTTCAAGCTGTTTTGCAAGCATAACCTCGTACCCTTTACAAGACTCCACCCATCTTTCACAGGTGATATGGGTAGACTCCAACTCCTTTTTGCAAACTTGGTATTTTTCTACCATAGTTTGGAGTTGAGTTTTGGTTATGCTCTGCTCTTCTTTTAAACTGCTGATCTCTTTATCTTTTTCAGCCAATTTGTTTCTAAGTTCTTTTAATGACTTTTCAAATTTGACTTCATCAGACAAGACTTTATCCCTAAGGTTTTCATTTACCTCTTTGATGTTAGCAAATGCAATGATACATTTGTCTGAACACAGTTTTTCAAGAACTTGAGGAGTTACCTTGGCAACAGCCATCATGGCACAATTACATTGATGATCATCTTCTTCATCAGCTCTCCCTTCTCCCTCACCAGCTTTCTTCAACTCTTCTTTCTCTTTGTCATCTTTGGACCAAGGGTCGGACAGTGGTTCAATCAGGGTTTCTGAATTTTCTCCAAGCAGTAGTTCACTAGCAACTGCAGTAACCACTGCTTCAGCAACTTCATCCACTGTTTCAGCACTTAGCTGTTCACCTTCAGTTTCAACCCCTTCTGGTATTGACTCTAATGCCATCAAACAAAATTCATCATCAAAAGCATCATTAGAAGCATAGAGAGCAAAATTTCATCACCAAGTTCATCAGGCATGTTGCTCCAATCAACAAAGCCTTGTGTGAAAAAGATTTGCTGATCTGGTTGTGTCACTGTTGGAGCAGCTTGTTGAGGTGCAACAGGTTGCACTTGTGCCTGAGGAACAGGGGCTTGAACATACTGAATTTGTGGAACAGTGGTTTGAACATAATGCACAGGCACAGGGGTTGCGGCATAATGAGCAGTGTTAACATGTGCTGCAGGGGCATATTGGGTATAGTGCACAGTGTTTTGTTGTTGTGGTCTAGGGTTTGAACTAGGATGAGTAATTATTGGACCAGTGGTTTGACTCCTACATTCCCTAGCAAAATGACCTAGCCTATTACACTTGTAACACTTGATTTTCGACTTATCCAACCCCACCCTTAAATTCCCATGAAGCCTTGGGAATTTTCTCCCTGTTCTTTTGTAGAATTTGCTTGTTCTAACACTAAGCAAAGCCAATTGATGCAATATGTCCATCTCTTCTAAGTCAGTGGGATCAAAGTGTTGCAAATCATTGAGTTCAAAGAACAAGTTATCTGACATCTGGTTTTCATTATTTGCAGTAAAAGCATAATTTACAGAGTGAGAATCAGAGTTGTTAAAATTAGCACCAGTAGTTATGTCAATAAAATGATCATAACTCTTATCCTTACTGCTGCTACCAGATTCTTTCTGACCAAACAGAGCTGTGCTGCCAAATGAATAGTCATCAGCAACTTTACCAAACTCTTGCAACTTCCTTTTCTGGTTTAACTCCCTTTCATAGGTCAGGAGTCTACCATGGAGTTGGGTCAGGGTCAGATCTTTGAACTCAGCTGAATTCCTGGTGACAAAAGCAATTGTGTCCCATTTTTCAGCCAATGATCTAAGGAACCTGCTATTTTGAGTTGAATTTGGAAATGTAACGTTAACAAGCCTTAGTTCACTGATGAGACAGCTGAAACGCTCAAATTGTTGGGTTAGTGATTCCCCTTTGATGTGACAAAATGTTTCATACTACTGATTCAGAATTTCCCTGTTGTTTTCAATAACCTCTTCCGTCCCCCAAATTGTTCCTTCAATGCATCCAACAACTCTTTGGCACTGTTACAGTGTAACAACCCAACATAGATTTCGTTGGGTAATGCAGAAGCTATGATGCTAAATGCTTTGGCATCGAGTTCGAACTTTTGAAAATCAGTTTCAGTATAGTTTTCAGTTGGTTTTGGAACGAACTTCTTTGCATCCTCAGCACTTGGCACCATAGGAACATGAGGACCAAAAACAACAGACCTCCAACATCCAGTGTTCTGTTGAGCAAGGATGTGACCCATCCTTCTCTCCCAGATGTTGTACTCATTACCTTTAAGCATGGGTGGTTTGAAAAGAGAACCGATGTTATTCTTATCATCTTGTGATTGTGACGTCATCCTGGTTGTTTTACAAGCACTGATTAATCAACTTTAATGGTGATTAAACCTTGCTCTGTTTTTCAACGAAACGAACAAACTATCAGTATCAACGATTGTGAGCTGAACTATTTATGTCAAAATGATTGTTAAATCAAATTTGACTGTCCATGCTCTGATACGAATTGTTAGGATCTGAGTTTGGATTGATTGTGATTTGTGTTTGAATTAAGATGAACAATGAAAGAGTAGTGCAGCGGAAATTAAATGGAAGCAAACTTTTCACAATCAAACAGAAGAAATGCTTTCAATCATACATTTTCAACAAAGAACCAAATGCTTAAATTTATTTCAAACTTTGATTACAATTGCATGTATGATTCGCAAACTCCCCCTCAGCCTGAGCTCAGAAATTTGTTCGTGCAGGAAGAAGATGGTGAAGAGCTGAACAGAACAGAGCAGAGCACTGTTCTATTTATAGGCACGCAACAAACCACTGAGCATCTTAGCTGACGTCACCATGAAAGTGACATCTAACCTCCTAACAAACTCTTAACAACTGACCTATTCAAACACTGCTATGCTAACTACTGATGTTACAATACATTACATAAAGTAGACATAAACAGCTGCTGCATCCTTCCACTGCTGTGAACCCAGCAGTACTTGTTATGATCAGCAGTGCTTGAAACAAGGCAGTAGATTGAGCAGCAGAGCTTCAGTTCTTCATCAGTCTTTGACTTTGCTCAGCGGTTGTAGGTCAACAGTTTGTATGATCAATAGATAGGAGGTCAGCAGATGTTGAAACCACTTTCAAGGGGAGAGACTTGCATACATAACATCTGCTTATTCTGGATCCACTGCTCCGATCCAGTTTTGGCTTTTATTATCTGTTCCTTTGGCAGGGTTCAATCCCAACAGGTCGGGTGAGATGCCGGGTCAGAATTGGTAAGGATATATTGGTAAGCTTACATAGATCATTAATTTGCAGTCTTCCTCTTTAATTGCTAACTAAATTAAATTTGTAACTTATTTCAAAATATATTATTTAAAAAAATAATAATTTAGAGTGTAGGATAAATTACGAGATTTGTAGGATAAATTCTGATATGTGTAAAATAGATTTCAAAATATGTCGGATAAATTTTGATATGTGTAGCCAAAAATATTTAATGTGGGGGATGATAGGCATTGTGACTAATTAATTTGTCAAAGATAAAAATAAATGAAATTAGAAGAAAAAACTATCTAGTGTTTTAGAATTGTACACTTTTTTTCTTCTAAATCATTTTTTCCTCAAACGGTCCTCCCACACACACACACACACACACACACACACACACACATATATATATATATATATATATATATATATATATATAGGACAATGATCCGTTAGGAACCACCCTTTATTGCGAGAACCAAAAATACCTAAAAATAACTAAAAACACATAAATTTTTTTAATACTTTTTATTTAAAAATCATTGTATTTCGTTATTAAAAAAAATTTGGCTACTAAAAGTAGTGATTTTTAAGTAAAAAATAAAAAAAATGGTGTGTTTTTTAGATTTTTTTTAGGTTTTTTGGGGGTTTAGTTTGTAGCATTTAGCTTGGGTGGGGGGTTAGTTTTTTTAGGTTTTTAGGGGGGTTTAGTTTCTAGCATTTAGCTTGGGGGGGGGGGGGTTAGGTTTTTTTGGATTGGGGGGTTTAGGTTTTTTTTTTTGGGGGGGGGGGGGTTGGGGGGTTAGTTTTTTTTTGTTGTGTTCACATTGGTTATCGCGGTTCTCGCATGAACTCTACCCTATATATATATATATAGGGATGGGTTAAAATGAGAACCACTACCAGTTGTGAGAACCGTGAGAACTTTTTGATCCCACGCGAGTTGGGCCAAAATGTTTTTGCACAAACGTAGATAGAAATATTAAAAACACATCTGTAAAAAAAAGTAAAAAAAATTATCGAGTCGTTAGTTTTTACTGATGCAAGTTTTTTTACGCCCTGATAAAAAAATAGTTATTAGCTGTAAAATTTTACACCAGCGCGTAAAAAACAACTTGCATCTGTCAAAACTAACGCCTCGACATTTTACATATGTGTTTATAATGTTTTCATCTACGTTTGTGAAAAAAAATTAGCCCAACTCGCACGGGATCAAAAAGTTCTTACGGTCCACACAACTCGTGGTGGCTTTCATTTGAACCGAATGCTATATATATATATATATATATATATATATATATATATGCACACACACTCTATCTTTGTGAGGAAACTCGAGAAAACTATATCAAGCGATTGATATTTGTGTTGATTTTTTTGCGGTTTAGTTTTTAGTTTTTAAATTTTAGAGTGGTTGGTGCATATGTCTGTCGACTTCGTCTTGTATCGAGTCTTGTATTAGATTAGATAGACCAGGGCACGAAAATTGAGAAAAGTGTGTTTATAGCATTTTGCAAGAAATGAATAGGAGGTCATTTCGCACGAAATGACTTGGTCATTTCGTACGAAATGAACTGATCATTTCGTTTGTGTTGTTTCGTGCGAAATCACTATTTCGTGTGAACTATTTCGTACGAAATAGCTATGCCTATAAATACCTGTCGTGCCATTTCATTTGTAAGGGTTCTGATTCCGGTAGCGAAGCTCTGCCGAAGTGTCTCTAGCTTTGTAATACGATCTGATATCAATACAGAGACAGTTTAAAGTGATTTCTCGTGCAATCCAGCTGAAATAACACCAATACATATGTTTCCGCCTTTTGTATTGGTCGAGTTCTCTTCTGATCGACTCGTTTGGGTCTGAAAACGATCCTACAAGTGGTATCAGAGCTCAGGAGGAAGAGTTCTTACCATTTCAGCTGCAATTTCTGATTTCTATGCCTTCTTTTCAAAATTAAACAAAATTTCACGGTTAAAATGACTTGATTTTCAAATATGATGTGCGAAACACTGTTTTAACAAACCCTAGAAAGTTTCAGACTCTAATTCGAAGTAAAACTTGATCAGATTGTTCAAAAACTGTCTGATAGTTTCATTTCGCACGAAACAAGATATCATTTCGTTTGAGCATTGCTTCATTTCGCACGAAACAGAGCTTTATTTCGTACAAAATTAGTGTTCATTTCGCACGAGATCAGATTTCATTTCGTATGAAATCACTTATTGTTTCGTACGAAATCAACAGTTCATTTCACACGAAGGCTGTTTTCGTTTGAAGAGGGTCATTCCGCGTGAAAGTTCATTCCGTATGAAAGAGTTCATTTCGCTTGAAAGTGTCATTCCGCACCAAAGACCATTTCGTTTGAAAATTTCATTTTGTTTGGAAATCTGATTTTGTGAAATTAAAAAAAAAAACCGAATCATGGATAACGAGTTCTGTAATGCCTTTGCTAGTCCGATGACTATTACTCAGAGTATGATGCTAGAAAATGAAACAGGGACAACGCAAAAACTGCCTAAGCTGATGAGTATTGAGGAATATAGTGGATGGGCCAAACGTTTTGAAAACTGGGTTCAGGCATATCACTTAGATGCATGGGAACATACTGAATTTCAATATAGTAGACCGGTTGGGGACAATGGAGTGAAAATTGAAATTAGAAATCTGGATGCTGAAGAGAAAATGAAATACAAAGACGAAAAAATGATGGTTAGTCTTTTGCAGCAAGCTATTAAAGAAGACATCTTGATTTTACTTCAACACAACGGATGTGCACATTCAATATGGGAAGAATTAGAATCGAAGTTTCTTGGAAGTGATGAGATGATCAAGAACAAAAAGTCTCTTATGAAGAAAGAATTTGATTTATTCCGAGGATTGAGAACTGAAAACACCAAGCAGATATTGAAAGATATTGCAATTTATTGAAGAATATGAAAATATTAAACATCCAAAAAGATAAAGATGAATTGATTGAAAAATTGGCTGATGCGTTGCCACATGATGTTTGGGGTACGTATCTTATGATGTTGAAAAATAAACTGGATTTTAACGATCTAACTTTGAGTGATTTTATTAAACAGCTTGAAGCTCAAGAGATGGAGTAACGAAAGATAGCGAGGATGAAGAACTATGATGGAGAACAAGACATTAGTTTGTATTACAAAAGTGGTGTTAGTGAGAAGACCAACATTTCACCAAAAGTTGAAACTGCTTTCAATGCGAAAAGTTCTTCTGAAAGTTCATCTCAAGGATCAAGTAGCAAAATGGGATTTTCGTCATATCCATCATTTGAACCAAATTTCTCAACAACAAAGAGTGGGAAAGTTCTTCAATGTAACATTGATTTAAATATTGAAAATGATCAAAACTAATCGGAAGAAGTTGCAAAAAGTCATATGTCTCTGTTGGTGATTGTGCTAGAATCGTATGGAAGTTTAGTTGCGGGAAGGATCGGAAATCCGATGTTGACAAAAGAGGATTACGATCAAGTTGATGCTGAGGAGATGGAATTGATGGATATAAAATGGTGTTTAGCGAGCGTGTTGAGAAGATCTGAAAAGTTTAAACAAATTATGGGAAGAGATGATTTCCGTGATGCAAATGTTTCTACTTTAGGATTTGATAAATCTAAAGTTACTTGTTTTCGTTGCAGGGAAAAAGGGCATTTTAAGAGAGAATGCACAAATCGTGAAACAAGTGGAGCTCAAAATCCCTTTGGAAACAATGACTACTATCGAAAAGCAATTTATCATCAAGTTGCTCAACAACCGTATCAACAAGAACAACAACAAACTGCACATGCTAGGAAGGTAATCGAAGATTCAAAGAAAGCGTGTCTTGTTAATCAAGATGATGGAAGTTCATCAAAAGGATTCAGTCGGGATAAATATATTTCAGAAGAAAGTAAAGCATGTTTGATGAACAAAATGTCAGATCAAGATGATGAAAGATTACCAAAAGTCTTTAGCTGGGAAAATTTTAGCTGGGACA
Source organism: Helianthus annuus (assembly GCF_002127325.2). NCBI lineage: Eukaryota > Viridiplantae > Streptophyta > Magnoliopsida > Asterales > Asteraceae > Helianthus > Helianthus annuus. Next base: position 124,021,656 of record NC_035437.2, read on the forward strand.
ATTATTGTCCAGACAAAGAGATCTTAAAAGCTAAAGCGTTTGTTGCTCAAATTGTTAAAGATAATGGTGAAAATTATACTACTGATGATTATTGGGCAGAAAAAATAAGAAAGCGTTTAAACAAAGCCAAGAAAGATGAGAATGTTGAAGAAGAAGTTCGTGTGATAAAAAAGCAGGACAAAGAAATTCCAGTGTTTGAGGTTAAAAAGGAAGGTGTTGCAGAAAGAGTGTCTGAAAATTGTGAAAACTGTGAGACTATGAAGAAGCAAAACAGTGAACTGATTCACAACATGAACAGGCTGAAAGAATCATATGATGTTTTGAACAAAGCTATGAATCAATATAACGAGTCAAGTAGTGAACAAGCAACTGCTTTGAAGACACTTCAATGAGCGTTCATGACAAAGCAGTCAGGCATCAATTATTACATTGATAAATGTGCAGAACTTGAACAAAAGTTGGAAACCCTGAGAATAGAAACTGAAAGGTTTGAAAGATTATTGAAAAGTTACTCATGTGCTTCTTATGTTATTGACAGGATTTACCCCACAGTTGAAGGCATGAAGGAGTTTGAAGAGAAGACATCTGACGAGAAGAAGTCTGAAACAAAAGAAGAAACTGAAGTGAAGAATTCTGGTAAGAAACCCTGTGTTGGTTATAACAAGTGTCCACCCCCGCTTGAAAATGGATATTCTCCACGAAATCCAAATTCAGAAAGAGTAAAAAAGGCAACCAACTTACAATGGGAATCTGCGTCATCTGATAACTTGCCAGAAAACATTGATGTCACTTTCACATCATCCGACACTGATCATGAGTCCGAGTTAAAGATGAAACAGAGGAGTCAAAGTCTGAGTCCGACACATCAAGTCAAAAAGTCAAACAGGGGGCAAAAGAGTTTACAATAAAGAATTTCTGTTATCAAAATCTAATTTGAATGACGAAACATTTAAAGTAGCTTATACTTTGAATGATTCTGACAAATTATATTCTGATGAAGAATTTCCAATAAGAGGTGTTAAAACAGAAATAATCAAAAAGGTCTTCAAGGTAACAGAAATTAATATTTCTGAAATAAAAGATATGAATCTTTCTGGAAAACCTAATCCTTACACCTCAAGGTTTCAACAAAGGATAAACAAGAAAATGGGTTACGGTTCTGGTTATGGTTTTCAAAAGAAACCAAACCATAATGGTAATTTTAAAAAGAAAGGTCTTGGTTTTATTCCACCGAAAAATTATAAAAATGAGAAAACTTATAAACCAAAAACTGTTTTTGTTTCAGGAAAATCATCTGAAGAAGAAAAAGAGCAAGTGTTCAGAAAGCAGACAAATAAAGAATTCCTTACAAAGAAGCAAGAGGAAATAAAGAAAAATGTTGCTCAGAAGAAGAAAGAGACAAGAATCTGTTTTCAATGCAAAATAGTTGGTCACATTGCCAGGAATTGTCCAATGACAATTCAATCAAAACAGGGAGTCTCTGAAAAACTTAAACAAAAAGCTGTTGAGAAAAACGAACTACCAACCAAAAGATTTAAAGTTTTTGAAAATTCAACTTTTGAGGTTGGTGAATGTTCAAAAAGTATTTGCAAAAGAAAGAGAAACTTAATAACCAAAAGTGGGTTGTTAAAAATTCAAATGAAAAGTCTGGCAATGAATCTGATTCCACAAAGTCAGAAGAGCCACAAGTTGTTATGAAAGAAGAAAAACCAGTTCCGCCTTTGGATGATGCAAATTTTCCACCATTGCGGGCTGAGGATTTGAAATCTAAAATTGGCAAAGTTGAAATTTCGAATCAATTCTATTCTGAAAAGAAAGAATTTGATGTCGAAAAGGTTTTCAATAAAAAAGTTAAAAATATTTTTGGTAAAATGGTCGATGGGAAGGCCAAAGGGGTAAAAGAATTTTATGAAACAAAAAGAAATGTTCAAACCCCAGGAGAAGTTGAGAAGGTCACACCCAAAGCTGGTCAGGCTTGGGTGTCTGTATTCTTTGCTTAAAATCCTGACTTGCCGGAACTCCCAGGTTGGTAAGTGTGGAGTAGGAATCGGCATCTTTCTTGAGAAATGTTTTATCAAGGACATTAAGTTGTACTTGATTTAACTTTCGTATAATGTGTTTGAAAAACAAAGTGATGAGTTTATCCCCTAACCTACAAATGGGTTGAGAAAATCAACAAAACTAATTTTCCGGTAAAACCATTATTTATTAAAACAAACTTAAGCATTTTGAAATCATAATGGGAAAATAGTTTGTTGTAAGGGGGTGTTCTGATTGTTTATGCCAAGAGAATGGCGAATTGGAGTAATTCACATCATGTTGTCATTTTATTTGTACAGTTTGTTTTCAAATTTTCTCAGAAAATCAAAACTGAAACATATTTTGATTTTAGGCGAAGTAAAAATTTAGAAAATTTTGAAAATTTGAAAATAAAAAAAAATTGAAAATCCAAAAAAAAAAATGATAAAAATCCAAAAAGTCAAAAACATCGAAAAATGTAAAAGAGTTTTAGTGTGAAAAAGAGGATATGATAGTACATCAGTGGACTATCACAACACGCTAAAGAATTGAAAAGTCAAAAATGTGATAAATGATCTCACCGTGGATGTGTCAGTAGGTTTTTACACAATCAGTAGAGTGTTTTCGAGATATAAACCTAAATAGAAATACTTACTTATCTCGTGGGGAACATCTCTCGGATATATGGGTAACCCCTGAAATCTTGCTTGAAAGATTTTCTATTTCTGACATACTAGGTCTTTGTGCGTGGTGATATCTGGGGTATTATACCAGGACTTCTGATTTTGCGGGAGCAATAGCCTAGTCCTCGTATAATACTTTGCATAGCTTTAATATTAAAGCCCACCCTCAGTACAAAAAATAATGAAAAATTGAAAAATGCTAATCATGTGCTGTTGAAGAAAAGATCCCCAAAATGGGACACACCTAAAGTCGAGCCATCATCTCTCTGTACGAACGGAAGTTCTAACCTGAGCTCTCATGGTCTCGCAATACCCGTTTACAGATATCATTAGTGTACATTCACCTGTAAGACTGAATATAGAAGTCTGGATACGGGAGTATATTCTGAGGTGGTACACGCGAATAAGTTTAAGTGCTTAAAACATTAATCTCGTATCTCGGAACAGTTGAACTTTGTGTGAAAATTTAAGTGGATCAGTATACTGACAATCTAAATGAATCGTTTATAACTTAAAATGTTTAAAGCTTAACGGTGTTAGTGATTTGTTTCATAAGCTGATATGATCCTCTTACACAAACTCACAAAAAATATTGTATGTAAATATTTTGTTACTGCTTTCATTTAAGAAAAACAAAACAAAAAACCCAAAAAGATGTTCAGTGTGTTTTAGCATAAAATTTTGAAAAATACAAAAAGATTCTCGACAACATATGTTGGAAAGCTGATTTTCAAAATTCTAAGTGCTAAACATGATGAACAGGTTTGGGAGAGTGTGTTTAACGAAGTTATTCCTACAAACAAGTGATCATCAGAGATTAAATCATTTTTTAATGATACATGCAATGTGATTTCTAAATTTATAAACATTTAAATTTGAAAAATTTATTGTGAGGTAGAGAATGTGCAGGAATGAAAGTTGAAAATAGCCAGGTTCCGATACCTGAGGATCCTGTGAAAGTGATTAGAGCCAGGTGTTCGATCCAGAGCCTGAAGATTGAGAATTCCAGACTGCAATCCCAGCGTATCAAAAGGGGGAGTATGAAGACAGTCAAGAAGGAATGATTAGAGCCAGTGTCTGATTCTGGAATTATGTCCACACAAGATGCTGATACTGATGAACTTAAGGAATCAAGAGACCTGATCAAGAGAATTAGAAAACTCGAGTGCCAGGTTGCGATTCTGATCCTGTGGAAAGAAGAAGAGAAAGAGATTGATTAAGGATGCTTACAATGGAGAATCTTTGGAGAGTACGAAAAGACTGTTAAGACTGAAAGATTGACAACCGAAGACTCGACACTGAAGACTTCGTCAACATCCAAGGGGGGTCTGTTGGTGCATATGTCTGTCGACTTCGTCTTGTATCGAGTCTTGTATTAGATTAGATAGACCAGGGCACGAAAATCGAGAAAAGTGTGTTTATAGCATTTCGCACGAAATGAATAGGAGGTCATTTCGCACGAAATGACTTGGTCATTTCGTACGAAATGAACTGATCATTTCGTTTGTGTTGTTTCGTGCGAAATCACTATTTCGTGTGAACTATTTCGTACGAAATAGCTATGCCTATAAATACCTGTCGTGCCATTTCATTTGTAAGGGTTCTAATTCCGGTAGCGAAGCTCTGCCAAAGTGTCTCTAGCTTTGTAATACGATCTGATATCAATACAGAGACAGTTTAAAGTGATTTCTCATGCAATCCAGCTGAAATAACACCGATACATCTGTTTCCCCCTTTTGTATTGGTCGAGTTCTCTTCTGGTCGACTCGTTTGGGTCTGAAAACGATCCTACAAGAGTTTAACTTTTAAGGTTTATCTTTAACATTTATTATTTAGCTTTTATGCATTAGCCATTAGTGTTTAGTTTTTAGGGTATAGTATTTGGTGTTTAAGGTTTATTTCTTATAGGGTTTAGGGATTAGGATTTAGAGTTTAGATTTATTAATGGTTAGATATAGTTTTCTCGAGTTTTCTTACAAAATGTAGTTTTCTCATGATCCATCCTTTATATAGAGGGGAAGGTTCAATTAAAAACTCATAGTTAGCAAGAAAACTCGAAAACTACTCATTTATGAGAGAAAGGGGACTTTTAATGAAGGATGGACAAAATCGGAAAAAATATATAATTTTCAAACATTTTCTATTTTTTCATATGTTATTATTTAAAAAAATGCGCCATAAAAGCACAATCTTCTTTTATCTTTCATTCGGGCATATTTTTTGACATGAAAAAAGATTTAACGTGGCGTACTTTTTCAACACTACTAATATTTTATTGCACATGTGCAATATTACTTAGCCTTAGGGTTTAAGTTTTGGGTTTAGTTTAGCTTTTAGGGTTAGGTTTTTGGGGGTCTAGGTTCCTTGTTTACTTTTTAGGTTGGGGGTGGGTTAGGTTTCAGATTTAGTTTTTAGGTTCTTGGGGGTGGGAGGTTGCCGGGTTTAGGTTTTTCGTAGTGTTGTACATTTGTAATACTATTTTTTTTTCAAACAATGAGTTTTTTTTTGTATCTTAAAAATACTAGATTTACATGTAAAAAATGTTTCAAAAAATTCGTGTGTTTTTTTTTTTTTTTGAGTTTTCGAGTTTTCTCTTGATTACGGTTTACCCCATGAGTGATTTTTTTTGATTTTTTCATGCGATATTATATGATTTGTTCATGCGTGATTATGTGTTTTGTCCATGCGTGATTAGGGTTTGAATTTTATAACATGCGTTAAAATTTAATATTGTACGCATCATACACTATACACTAAGGACTATTGTATGTTAACCTTCCACCCCCCCTCTCTCTCTCTCTCTATATATATATATATATATATATATATATATATGTATATAGGGAAGGGTTATCTTGAGAACGCTAAATATTGCGAGAACCGTGAGAACGAATGAAAAAACCAATCAAAACCGATTTTTTAATACAAACCTCATTTTAATTAAAATACAACATCAAAAAAGAATTCACAACATCAAATAATTCATTTCTCCTCTCAAAATCACTCTTACTAGATTTTTTACAAATGTGTAAATATAACAAACTTACACATGTGTAAATGACAAACTTACACATGTGTAAATTTTTGTTATTTACGAATTCACGTAAATTTAAATGTGTAAATTTAATTTCTAACATTGTATTCGAATAATAATGATAAGTGTAAAAAGAAATTTTGAATTTGAATTGTTTTTGACCAAGTTCTCGTGGTTTTTTTTCGTTCTCACGGTTCTCGCGATATTTAGCGTTCTCATTTAAACCCTCCCCTATATATATATATGTGAGGGTTATCTTGAGAATGCTAAATATTGTGAGAACCGTGAGAACGAATGAAAAAACCAATCAAAACCAAAATTTTTTAATACAAACCTCTTTGTAATTAAGATACAACATTAAAAAAAGAATTTACAACATTAAATAATTCATTTCTTCTTTCAAAATCACTCTTTTTAGATTTTCTACACACGTGTAAATTTTTTTATTTAAGAATTCACGTAAATTTTAACGTGTAAATTAAATTGCTAACATTGTATTCGAGTAATAATGATAAGTGTAGAAAAAAATTTGAATTTGAATTGTTTTTGACCAAGTTCTTGCGGTTTTTTCATTTGTTCTCACGGTTTTCACAATATTTAGCGTTCTCATTTAAACCCTCCGTTATATATATATATATATATATATATATATATATATATATATATATATATATATATAGGATTAGGTTCAAACGTGAACAAATTTCCAAGAGTGAACCGCGTGAACTGATCTGAACCATTGATTCCATATACATTTAATAAGGGTAAGATTGTAACTTTATATAAATATTGAATTTAAATTATTGTCTTATTAATTTCAAAATCCTTCTATATTTAAATCATCATTAGTTACCAAAATTTTCGAGATCTACAAAACAATTACTTATTTTAAATATGTTAGGATAATCTTAACTTATTTTAATATTGTCATTGTTTTTGGTCATAGTAGCAAGATTCGAATTATAGTTTTAGTCTTTTTTTGGTTGAACTAGAGTTTTCAGTCATCTTTTTTATTGTGTATAACTCTTAGCTCCGTAGTACACATGTGTACTGCTGTGTTCTACACATTCCAACACGATAGTACACATGTGTATAATACATGGTATAGCACACATGTGACCCGCAACATTGTTGTCTTAGCTCCGTAGTACACATGTGTATTGCTGTGTTCTACTGTTCTATACATTCCAACACGATAGTACACATGTGTATAATACATGGTATATTTACGGGATTTACTCTCTTATTATTGGAAATAATTTTCTTTCCTAGTTTTAAATAAGCAAAATAATATAATTACACTTCTACCCTTTTAATTTTAATAAAACAATAAAATCTAACCTATTAATTACAATCATGCCACCCCATTAAATAATCAAGATCATATTAATCAGCGGTCAAGATTTGTTCACGCAGTTCACTCTTGGGAGGTTGTTCACGCTGGAACCTTACCCTATATATATATATATATATATATATATATATATATATATATATATATATATATATATATATATATATATATAGGGAGAAGATCATGCGAGAACCACCTCTTATTGTGAGAACCGCGAGAACCAATGTGAACACACCAAAAATACCTAAAAATAGCTAAAAATCACACAATTTTTTTTTAATATTTTTTTATATAAAAATCGCTACTTTTCGAAGCAAAAAAAAAAAAAACTTTAAAAAAAAAATTTTTTTTTGGCCACTAAAAGTAGCGATTTGAGCATAAAAAATACTAATTTTTTTTTTAGATTTTATTTTGATTTTTTTAGGTTTTTTGGAGCTTTAGTTTTTAGCATTTTAGCTTGGGGGTGGGGGGTGGGGGGGTTTAGGTTTTTGGGGGTTGGGGGAGGGGGTTTAGGTTTTTGGGGGTTGGGGGAGGGGGTTTAGGTTTTTGGGGGTTGGGGGAGGGGGTTTAGGTTTTTTTTTAGGTTTTTTTGGGGGGTTTTAGTTTTTAGCATTTAGCTTTTTTTTTTGGGGGGGGGGGGGGTTAGGTTTTTTTTGGGGGGATGGGGTGGGGGGGGGGTTTAGGTTTTTTGGGGAGGGGGGGGGTGGGGGTTAGGTTTTTTTAGCTATTTTAGATTGTGTTCACATTGGTTCTCAAGGTTCTCACAATAAGGGTGGTTCTCGCATGAGCCCCTCCCTATATATATATATATATATATATATATATGAGTTATCTTGGGAACACCAAGTATTGCTAGAAACGTAAAACAACTTTAATGACATGTATGTTTGTGCTTTGATAAATAAGCATATTTATAATAAAACATTATATAAAAAAGTTATAAAGAAAAAGCGATTGACATATTTGTTAATAAAACTAAGTGTGCCAAAATGTTATATTCGGAGTTCTATGAAATACTTCATTATTAGAATAACGAAAAGGGTAAATGATATCACTAAAAACTAAATAGCAAGACATAACAAAAACGGTAAACGATATCATTAAAAACTAAATGACGAGACATCTTTGATAACATTACGTTTGTGTTTTAATAACTTATACCTTATTATTGGTAAGTCGTTTGATTACGACCATTCATTCATATTATCTGTAACTACAAAAATCATTAGGGGGAATAGTGCCATGCCTACCTGACACCCCCTCATTGGCTGTTTCTTTTTTTGTTTAATTTTTAAACTTTCGACTTTGCTAATGTACGTGTTTAACCCATTTGTTTAAAAAAAATCTTTTTACTTGTTAACCTTGTTTATATGTGTGTTTAGTCTCCCTGCTTTAACTTTCGTTGTGTACATGTTTAGTCTCTTTACTTTTATTCTTTTAAGTAATTGATTGTCGTTTTTTGTATTTTACTTTTAAACCTTGAATTTCGCAAATATACGTGTTAGTCCATCTGTTTTAGAAAAAAAAAAAACTTTGTTTTTATTGGTTAACTTTGTTTATATGCAGGTATAGTCCCTCTGCTTTAACTTTGTTAGTGTACATGTTTAGTCCTCTATTTTTATTTCTTTTAGTATTTCATCTTTTAGTTTTTCCCTTTTCTATTGTAACGAATCAACCCGAGGGAATAGTGACAATTAGCTATCATCTATAGACAACCGTTACTACTCTTTGACTTTATTAAAGTTATTTATAATTCCTAAACTTTATTAAAACAAAAATTATTTAACACATGTATTTTTATTTAAGTCACGATATAATTTTTATTGAAATCGTATTTTGAGTAGATATACAAAAGACCAAAATACAAACGTGCATATTATTAAACTAAAAAATATCTTACTTACCGTCCCGCAATATAGACGAAGCACAAACTAGTTTGTGTGGTATTAATAAACGCTTTCCCGTTTGCCACTTATATAATTTTTAGTGGAGTAAAACACGTAACGAGAACTTCAACCAAGGAGAAATGTGTAATTGTACATTTGTACTGTACCAGAGAAAAATGTAAAATGCGTACCAAATTTAAGGGACCAGGACTGCATGTGCGTTGGATTTAATGTAGTCAATTTGTCTCCTATTCTTAGTACCATATAATTAACTTACCCTACTAATAATTAATTAATGATTTAAACATATATTTTAGAAAATATCATATTATATTTTAGTCATATCTTCTTGATATGATATTAGTTGTATTTGATTTGACCGACAAAAGTAGAAAAAAATACTTTTTGACAAATGAAATAACATATCAGATAAATAACAATACGTATCATACATGTTTATATGACTTACTTCGTTACTCGTATTAGTCGAGCTCACTTTCGAGTTTGCCTACGCTTCTACTCGGTTCATTACTCGTTTATCATATAGTGGCGGGCTTAAGTCTGCTTCATTTCAAACTTTACGTTTAACTTTTGAATTCTATTCGAGCTCGCATTGATTGCTATTTATATAAATATTCAACTATATATTTATGTATAAGATAAAATAACTTAGAAGTATATTTGTAGTTATAATCTTAGGATTAGGTTCAAGAGTGAACACTAGTGTGAACACTAGTGTAGCTTGTGAACTGAGTGAACTAATTCTGAGCATACACGTGTGTAGATCAAAGGTCAGGATTTGATGTTGAAATACACTAGTGTATTTTACGATTTAATGATGAGATCCTGGCCATACACGTGTGTAGATCAATAGTTAGGATTTGTTCACTCAGTTCGCAAATACACTAGTGTTCACTCTTGAACCCCACCCTATAATCTTATGTATAACAAGTTGTATATTGCTTAACTATCTTTTATAACAATTTAAATATAATCAGGGGCGGACCTATGTTGATGGGTGGGTGGGTGGGCGGGCGCACCCCTTGAAAAAAAATTAGTGTATTTTTAAGCAAAAACCCGATTGCACCCCTTAAAATTTTTCAGTCGCCCCCCTTGAATTGTCTGATGTAGAGTGGAAGAGAGAAAGTGAGAAAGGTTTCATCGAATTTTTTTTTCCGGTCATTATATAGTTGCAGAGCCGTTTGATATGTAGGTAGAAGATAATATGAGGAAGATGATAGCTAGATGTAGGCTCTAGAGTCTATTAAGTCTATCCACTAAAAAGTACTGCAAAGTTTTCTTTTATATCATCTCACTTAACCTTTTTTCATCAAAAAACGGGCACACTATTCGGTTTTGGAATGATCGGTAGGCATCTACGAACCCGTTTTCTAGTATGTTTCCAGCCTTGTATAGGATGGCAAAGGACAAGCTGGGTTCGGTGGTGTCTCATGCTGTAATGGCAGGGGGCAGAACTTGTTTGGGTTGGGGATGGACCAAAAGTCCTACAACTGCGAATGAATGGGCATAATTAAATGACTTAATAAATATTCTACACCCCATATCTTTAACTATGGCTAAGGATAAGTGGTTTTGGGAAAATAACATTGGGGAATAGTTCTCGGCTAAAACCATCAGACTTGAGCTTGCAGTGGCTAAACAAGGGAACGGTACGGACCCGGTTTTTTTTATGGAATTCTTGGGCTCCCCCAAAAGTTAATTTAATGGTTTGGCGAGCTTTGTTTGGGAGGATTCCATCAAAGACAGGTGTGGTAGCCAGAGGCATCAACATCATGGATACGCTAAGTACGTCTTGCGGTATTCATGATGAAACGGTAAACCACATCCTCGGTACGTGTCTTTTCACTAGGTCCGTTTGGTGGAATATTTTTGTGTGGATAAGGGTTTCGATGTCGGCCGTCTGCAACAATGTTGAGGAAGTTTTAAAAGTGATTAACTCCTGCCCGGGTTTTAAAAGATGGAAAAGACTAACTCACACGATCTTTTTGGTGACTTTATGGAGATTGTGGCTGGCAAGAAACAACAAGATTTTTGAGAACAAGGGGATCTCTATTTTGTATCCGGTGCAGCTTATAAAGGAGGATGTGTCCATTTGGGTGACGCAACGCGCAAAGATACAAGCTTCGGTTTGGCTAAATGGATAGATTTATAAAGTTGTGTTGCCGTTAAAAAAAGAAGTTAGAAACGTAAACAAAACTAAAATAATAAAAAAGGAGTCTTTAAATCAGTCAACTGAATTCTTACTTATTATGTTTTACAAATGTTGATTTATTTAATTTAATTTATCTTGTTTGGTTTACTTTTTTTATTTTATTTTTTCATTTAAGTATTTTTAGTTCTAGTAAAAGGTTATCATACAATAACAAATATTATCTCTACTAATTTAGTCAATCATAATTTAATTTATTTTAGAATTCTTTTATTGCTCTTATAAAAAATATTTGTATTAAATATATCGTATATAACTTTTTTACAAGTATTGATGTAAACTGATAATAGTAACAAAGAGAAGAAGGAGAAGCTTGAAGCAATTTTCGTAATAACTATAGTGACCCACTTCTCATTATTGACCCACCTCTTTCTAAGTTAACGGAGAACATTACCATCTAGTGATAGACAACTAACATATACAAATTTCCTAATTTGTGTGTTCTTTGTGAACTATCCGAACCCGAATAGAACCGAACTTTTTTTAATACTTAGTGGAAGACAATCGACAACCACAAATTTCCTCCCTCCATGAAAAAAATTCTGGGTCCGCCACTGAATATAATAGTATTTATTATGCAATTATATATTTATGATATAAAATATTAACTATTATAACTGTATAAATAGTAAGTTCGTTTAGGCTCCTGGGCCTACTAGAGCATAGTCAAGCTCGTATGTAAAGCTCTGACTCGAGCTTCTTTATTAAATAACCTCCAATTTAGGCTTCGACTTTTTAAAACTTGGACTAATTCAAGTTTATGAGAAGGCGATCTAGAATGGTTCATGAATGGCTGGGTTGATTTTACACGTTGACCACCGATCTATGACATGGAGGAGTGAAAATTTGAAATAAAACACCGAACTTAAGGAGAAACAAGAGATATCAAGAAAAACAAAGGAGGGGGAAGTTTAACTAAAAAGAGCATGGGGAAAAGAAGATTTTAAATTCCTAGACCTTAACACATAAGACGTACCCAAAGATAACGTTAAGCTGTATAAAGTTTTGCATGATCCATTTTAAGGATGTGACGTGCGAACGGGGCCATGGAATTTTGTTAGTTTCTATAACTGTTATTATTAAGTTTTGAGAATTTTTAAAAAGTGTCTGTCTATATTAACACCTTAAGTAAATCCACCTTTGATCGTCGATAAGAATTGGGTTCATAAAAAATAATCCACCTCAAATATTACTGAAGCATTTTGTGCGAAATGTATGCGGGAAGATGAAAACTTCACAGTTAAGCATCCTTAGTTAGTAGTAGTACCAAACGAGTGACCTTTCTAGGAAGTCTCTACTCGGGCAACCAAAAATATATTCATGAGCTTCATGTGGGCAAAGCTGATAGTATATGTGGTACAAGAGGTTGGGTGCCGTCTATCAGGGGGTGCAGGAGGTGCCTGCGATCAGGGCCCAAATCAATATAAGGCCCGAAAAATTTTTAAATTTATATATATATATATTTAAAAAAAATTCCTGGATGTTTGTATCAATAAGGGCCTGCTAAAATACCCAAAGTTTTTTTTAACTAAGGGCCTGTTTAAAAGTTAAAAAAAAGGCCCAATTAACAAGCTCAAGTGACTAGTCTAAACAAAAATAAGGGCCTGTTAGATCAGGGAAAGGAAATAAAACGTCGCACTGTCACAGACAGTATAGTATATCGCACAGGGAATTGGGACGAGGGAAACTGGAAACAAAACGTCGATCATATGTTTTTGTCGTTTTAATTTCTTATGTTTTTGATGTTATACGTTTTTGATTTCATAATATATTAATATGTGTGATTCTGATTTCATATACTATAAAACTTCATGTGATTGAATGGATGTTTTTGGTTACTATTTAGAAATTATGCCTCCCGTTCCTAAATACAAACACCTATCCGACCAAAAAAAACGTAAGAAGAGGAAACTAGAGGAAGAGAAAAGAAAGGCGGACGAAGTAAAACAAAACCGAATACACAAGTTTTTTTTTTTCAAAAGAAACTCAAAATTCTAGTTCTAACTTGAGTGACGATAATGTGGGTGAAGAAGATGTGAACGTAAATGAAGAACCATACTGTTCGCTTAGCAAGTAGGTTCGATAATTTGTTTTATCTATTTCATAACAATTATCATAGTATTATAGGTTTTTAGTATTTAGATATTTGATTGAATGATTCATGAGTTTATATTATATTAGGATTTTCGAATAGGGTCCGAATTTTTTTTATCTCAAACAGGGCCAATTTTTTTTTTTTTTTTGATTTTCGGAGACAGCCCTGGGTGTTACAAATAATATTAGAGCCACTTCTATGCCATTCGGGATGGTGGGGCAAGCCTCATCAAGGATGATGAGTCCACGTGGGTGTTAGATGGACACCTTAGGTAAATTCCACGTCCCTAATTGGGATGTGGGGGCAAATCTCATCGATGACTATGATGAATCTATAAGAGGAGTGCTTGTAACACACTAGGCAACTCCTATATCGGTCGTGCACATGGGAGATGTTGGGTTCATAAGACATTAGCTGCCTTAAATATCACTATACATTTGGGCACAATCGTTGTGGGAAGATGAAAACTCCCAAGTAAAACGTGCTCAGGTGAGAGTAGTACGAGGTAGGGTGACCTTCTAGGAAGTCTACACCCTGGAAACCAAAAACAAATTCGTGGAGCTTCATATGGGTAAAAAGCACAATATTGGTGATACGATAAATCGAATGTTACAATGTTTTCATATCTTCCTAAGATGACAGTGATCACCACAAACTTCTCCCTATAAATGTAGATATACCTTATACTTTTCCCTAGTTAATACTTGGAAGGTTCATCAATACAATTGAATTACATGTTGTGGAATGTTATAGTATCTTGAAAGCTATGATCTTTTATTTCTTTAGAATCTTTAGTTATGAACGTACTGATATCTATATAATCTATAAGAAGAAATGAGAGGATGATGTAAAACTGCATACGTGTCCTCCATTGAGGTATGCCACTTGTACAAGCTGATGTCATAAATACGTTTTATTTATTTATTTATTACTTATGTTTAATTATTATTATTATTATTATTATTAATTATTAATACAATATTTTGGCTTTTTTAGGAGGGAATTTTAAAAATGCATTGGAAGATGAAATGGGCATTTAATTCATATCTGAGAAGTAATCATATCTCAACTCTCTCTTTTTTCTTCACTCTTTCTTCTCATTTCAATATATCTCAGCCGATTCTAGGGTTTATCAGCTTCATCTTCTATATACGAACCATGTTGTCCGCAAAGAATTCCGTCGGTGAATCACCATCTTTGTCACTCAGATCGATGAAGATGATTTTGTCATCCGAGGCTACGATGGCGAGATCTGGCAGTTTCGATTGGGATCATGACGGTGACTTGGTTTATACTTTAGATTATCATAGTGATATCTCGATCTAAAACTTCTGATAAGGTAAATCGAATTTGTTTTTTGTAGATTTATATTTTAAATTTTTCTTTTTTGATTTTGATGTGGCCATGGTGGAATTTTGTTTTAGTATCTCTGGTGATGATGGGGAGCGCAGACTCGCCGCCGCCCGCCTTTGTGTTGTTCCGTGTTCGTCTTGGAACCCTTTAGGGTTTCTCGACGGTGGTTGATGATGGTGGCTTTGGTTTCAATTGGTAGTGGTCTGTGGCTTGGTTATGATGACTTAAAAATTTTTACACACAATTCATGACCATGGCTTGGCAAGAATAGTGAAAGGCAAGTTTAAACCTGCAACCCTTCTTGCAGCCATGGTTTGTGAAAGTTCTGAACCATAGAAAGCACAGACCTCAAATCTATGAACTTCATAGATTCGTCCATCCAGGTGATTGAACATCTCATGAACGTCATAATATGTCCATCCAGGTGATTGATTTACAATATCCCCTTTTGAGTTTCAGTATGATGGTTCATTGTTCTTAATTTTGAGTGTTTTTAGTTTTTTTTAGATTTTGGGCATTTTTGATCGAGTGAAAGTTTGATGAAATTGGGATTGGAATCTTGTAGTGGAACTATGGAACGATATTTCATGGGTTTGAATTCGAAAATTTCGGTGGTATGTTTATTAACAGATTTTGTAATGGATGCAACAAGGTTGTTTAATTAGGTTTTGTGTTTATGATCATTAACCTAAATGGATTCTCAATCGTTCTAAAAATTTAAGATGCACCATACGCTCTGTACCATTGTCGACATCTCGACAGATATATGTTTTGTTTTGATTGTGCATTCACAATTAAGAATAATTAGACGACTTCCTGTCTACTTCAATAAGACTACAACAGTTGCATTGCAATGTCAAATCACAAAAATAGTTATATGTTTGGTATTTCATTAACACGTTTATTTTTACATATGAGATCTTAAATTATAATTTTTAATTTTGTTCATGACAGCCCAATGCTCATGTGAAGAAGGGTTTCCAATTATGGGAAGAAATGTTGATTTCTGCAAGTTGAACTCTTCTTACTGGATCTCAGGTTATTTAATATTGTTATTTATATCTATATCTATATAATTTATAATAAAAGTTTAGAAGATGACCTCACATTGTTCATGGTCATGTCATAAATCTGAATTAATCGATGTTCGGTTGATGATGATGAGATCGATGTCACCTAAGGGATATTCATCAAAACGACATCAGCTTCTCATCTCTTATTATAGATTATTATATAGATTATAGATGTTCTGTTGATGATTTTGAGATCGGTGGTGTTGGTGAAAGAAGAAGCTGTTGAAGTTTGTAAGGAATCAGGCGCGATTTTGTTCAATTTTGTTCAGTTTTTGACATGATTAGAACTGATTAAGTTAATTATGTAACAGTTTGAACTCGGGATTCTGTAATTTTGTTGTGATTTGGTTGATTTTGGTTGAAATTTATTTATTGCATGTGGTGTTTTAACTTACTTTGAATTTGCTTTATTTAAAAGCTTTATTTTGAGGTTGAATTTAATGTTTTACCTAATTAGAACTGTCCACTTTTGTATAAATTAATTACCTTTTTGTGATAATTTGCTTAATTTTAAAAATTGGGGTTCTAATTTGTGGATTTGTTTATGTATCAGGTGCAGATGTTAACTGGCCTCTATCAGGTACAAGATCTTTCTTTTAAAATTGCTGATGAAAATTGTTGATTTTTAAATCTGATTGATTTGTTTATGTATCAGGTGCAGATTTTAACCGTCAAGCTGGTGAAGTTCAGGTATGTTTACTACCAGATTTTGTAATGGATGCAAAGGGTTGTTTAATTAGGTTTTATGTTTATGATCATTAACCTAAATGGATTCTCAATCGTTTTAAAAATTGAAGATGCACCATACGCTCTGTACCGTTGTCGACATTTTGACATATATATGTTTCGTTTTGATTGTGCGTTCATGATTAACAATAATTAGATGAGTTCCTGTCTACTTCAATAAGACTACAATAATATAATTGCAATGTCAAGTCACACAACCAGTGATATGTTTGGTATTACATTAACATGTTTATTTGTACATATGAGATCTTAAATTATTATTTTTAATTTGTACATATGAGATCTTACATTAACAAGTGTGAAGAAGAAAGAGAGAGTTGAGATATGATTACTTCTCTCAGGTGCATTAAATGCCCATTTCATCTCCCCATGCATTTCAAAATTCCCTCTTAAAAATATCTATATCTATATATATATATATATATATATATATATATATATATATATATATATATATATATATATATGGGGTAATTACTTAAAAGTACATTTTGTGCTACAGCCCTTCCTATCTGATAGAAAAGGATCCCATGATCCTGGACCGATCTTACCTGGGATCGCAAATCCCAAAATATATATATGTCAATATAAATCTGATTTAATTCTAAAATCGGTAGATGATGATGAGATCGATGTCACCTAAGGCATATTCAGTCAATGATGTTGATGAGATCCTTCTCACCTGAGACTAAGACTATGGTGTTTTTCTTGTCCTTTCAAGATGAGGCTATAATGATTTCGTAGATCTTTGTAAAAACTGAATGAAGATAGCATTATGGAATGGCAAGGTTGTAGGATGGCAGTTGTTCATGCAACCTCTCTTGCAGCCATGTTGTTGTCATCTTTATGCACAATCTGAGCCTGGCATTCTGACAATACAAATGTTTTGCAAGTTCACCATGAATGACCTTCGCCGAAAGTGCATTTTTCTTGTCCTTTCAAGATGCGGCTCTCTTGATTTTGTAGATTAATGTGTGAAGAAGAAAGAGAGAGATGGAGATTTGATTACTTCTCACAGGTGCATTTATTGCACAAAACAACTTGAACGTCTCTACTCGGACCGATGAAGATGATTTTGTCATCTGAGGCTACGATGTCCATGCTGGCCTGTTGTTGCAACATATATAAACCACCGTTGCCAGCTGCCCTTCGCGGCTGTCCTAGGTAGCGTTGGCTGTAATCCATGTTCGGTCGATGATTATGAGATCGAGGTCACCTAAGACCACGTTTTTTAGATTGTAAGTGATATTCAGTCAATGATGTTGATGAGATGCTTCTCACCTGAGACTAAAACTATGGTGTTTTCCGACAATTCTAGGGTTGATGGTGCTCCCAGAGTGTTTTGGTAGTAAGCTAGGGTTTCGGGCACTTTCCGGTAACTTAGATTCGTTTCTGATGAAGTAAACGTGGATTACATATATGCGAGGTTTGACATTTTGCAATCATTTGTATTAGTTTAGTAAATCATTTAGTGTTGACTGTGATGGTGAATAAAAATGAATGCAAAGTGCATTTTTTATTATCTCTTTCTTCTCATTTCAAACTCACAGTCGATTTTAGGGTTTATTTTCCTCATCTTCCACACGAACCATGTTATCCATAAATAAATCCGTCGGTGAATCACCATCTTTTGTCGCTTAGATCGATGAAGATGATTTTGTCATTTGAAGCTACGATGGCGAGACCTGGCGTGTTGTTGCAACATGCCCTAATCGTTGCTGGCTGCCGTTCGCGGCTGTTCTAGGTAGCGTTGGGTGTAATCGATGTTCAGTTGATGATGATGGAATCGATGTCACCTAAGGGATATTCAGCAAAACAACATCAGCTTCTCATCTCTTCTTCTAGATAGATTATATAGATTATAGATGTTCGGTTGATGATGATGAGATCGATGTCACCTAAGGCATATTCAGTCAATGATGTTGATAAGATGCTTCTCACCTGAGACTAAAACTATGGTGTTTCTCTTGTCCTTTCAAGATGAGGCTATGATGATTTTGTAGATCTGTGAAAAAATTGAATGAAGATAGCATTATGGTATGGCAAGGTTGTAGGATGGCAGTTGTTCATGCAACCTCTCTTGCAGCCATGGTGTTGTCATCTTTATGCACAATCTGAGCCTCGCATTTTGCCAATACAAATGTTTTGGAAGTTCACCATGAATGACCTTCGCCGAAACTGTGTTCGTGATTAAAGTTTTTAAAAGGGATCGTGTATAACCGTTGTCACATCTATAAAAGAAAATGGAGTTTGGTTGGTCTGAGATGCCTATTTAGCTGTATCTGAGGACGTCGGTAAGTTTTCCATTTTTTCGTTTGTAGATCGGTCATATAAATTGATGTTTGGACCCGATTCCTGTGTTTTGTTTTACAGGTGGTTGTGTGGCCAATTTAGTCTCTGAATTTGGTTGAATCATCATTTCCATTGATACGGAGTGACTGAGAAGATGTTAAGGTTGAAGCAACTTTCTCCTACAGATCAGGGCGGTTACTCTCAATCCTCGATTGTTCTTCACTCAGAAAGATAAGATACGTTTACCATCCCTGAAGATGTTCTTGGTCTGTTTCTTCTTAGTCGTGATTGGTAATTTCAAGAATTTGTACCTTGATAAAGGTTTCATTTTTTTTGGTTGGTTTTGGTTGTGGTGATGATTTTTGTTTTGTTGTAGATGATGTTTATAGATTCAATGATACGTGTATATCTGGATAATGTTTATAGATTCAATGTTGTTTGTTTGTTTTTCATTCAGTTTACTTTTCTCTTAAACGTGTTTTGATGATAATAGAAATTTGCTGATTACGATGCTGGTTACTTTGATAAGCAGCAAACCGGTGTACACATGTGGAAGCTGCGGTGCAACACTTCAAGGTTGGTAGCATATAACCAACTACTTGTGTTTTGTTTATTTTTTGTGGAACATTTTGTTTGCTTTTATGTTTTAAGATTTTAATGTGTTAATACAGCGAAGGAGCGGAATAACAGTACAATTGACACCATATCACACAGGCTGGACAACAATTCTTTAGGAAAAACCGGTTAGTGCATTCAGAAGTTAATAATGTGAATTATGGATTGCTATTAAGATGTTTGTAAATTGATTCTTTGTTGTTAGCTGATGTTGAGATTCTTGAATTAGTGAAAATCCGGTGCCATATAATTAAGTACAGGTTATACTTCAAGCTTTTTCGATCTCTTTGCAGGCGGATAGGTGGCTTTGGGAGGTATGAAAAACAGAATTGATAAATTTAGGGAAAATGTGATTGAAAGATGATAATGCAATAGTGGAGGATCTAATTCTACAGCTTTGATAAATTCAGGTGTGTTTTCAAATAATGCTTCCTAGATGTTTGAAGACCGACAAATGTCCAACGAAGCAGCAGTGTGGACATTTGTCGTTCTTTGTTGGTTTTCAAACATCTATGAACCATTATTTGAGAACACCCTTGCATTTATCGGAGCTGTAGAATTAGATCCTCTACTGTTGGGTTATCATCTTTCAAAATCATTTTCCCTAAATTTATCGATTTTGTTTTTCATGCAGGGATATAATCTGCTTTTTAGTATTTGATTTGGCCGATGACCCATGTTCAAGGATGCTTTATGTTTCAGACTATACGAAGATTGCCTCTTGGTTATCATAAGGTTAAATTTTAAATTAATATGGTCTCATTTGTTAATAAGCTTATAATACTAACACATACTGTTTTTAACATTGTTTTATAGGTGTGTTATTACTCATGTTCAAGATAACCTCTTTCATGTTCATGTGAGCAAGAAGAGAGGAAGACACAAAGGATGGGTCAAACATGGTTCAGATGATACAGGTTCACGTAATAAGAAGAAACTCTCTCTTGAGGAAGCAACCAGTGATAGTGTTTTGGTGGAAAACGTGGAGGGGTCGGTCACATTGTCGAGGGTTGTCAGAAAATGCTACATACCTAGAATGGTAATTACTAAGGGAATGCTATATCCGTTTTGCTTTCTTATCTCACACTGTTTTTAAATAACTGTTTGAGGTTGCACTAAACGGTTGTTTCATAAGTTTGGGCTTGCACCATAGCCCCCTACTTTTAAACGGTTGTTTCATAAGTTTGGGCTTGCACCATAGCCCCCTACTTTTAAACGGTTGTTTGAGGATTTAATGTTGAAAGTTTGTTTGAAGGTTAGGGCGCGTTGAGTTTTCATCGATCAACTGTTTGAAAGTTGGGGCTGGGGTGGGGTGGGAATAGTATGCCTCAAATCAACACTCAATTAAGTTTCCAATCCCGATCTGGTTTTAAAGAAACCAGTTTTAACTTCTGATGACTGATACTTAAACCGATTTGATTAAATAGAGCTATAGAAACTTAACAAACAAACAAACTACTGATATGAAAACAAAAAAGATCCCATTGGTTATATAAACAGTTGCATTAGTTTGAGTAATTCTCAACAATTTATTTAATTATATGTTGTTATCCTAGAAGTTAAAGGTGATCATTTATGGAGTTGGATTTATTGCAGCCGCTGACGTTTCATTTCGTGAACGCTGCTGGAATTGATGCCTACGGTCTCCTCTTAGGGTTTAATTAAAGACCATAAAATTCAGGTTTCTTATTTAATACCTTTAAGATTTTCTTTCACAAGTTATTGATTTTAAGTTGCTGAAGTGTGATTTTTTTTTTGTAAGTTAGATGAGGCCACACTATCATCCAGAAGGGCTTTATGATGAGTACAAGATGACCACATATTGTCAAAAATGTTTCTCATAGGCTAAATTGCAAAAGGATTCTCAGGCGGGTAAACTGATTTGCAAGTTTGGTATGTTGCGGTCCCTTTTATCTTTTCTCATAACGATTATTAGTTGTGTTTGGCTGTTCGCTATTCTTGATACTAAAAATACAAACATGATTTTTTTCTTCTTTTTTGTGTGTTTTGGAAACAGGGGTTCATATTAACAAGTTGCCTTCTTGCTCTCGGAAATGTCATTAGTGCCCTTGGCGATAAAAAGAAATGGAAAGAAGGTGCTCATGTTCCATATTGAGATAGCAAACTTACGCGCATCTTACAGGTTCGACATGATAAACTTTTCTTAGAACAAGAATTGTATTGTAGATAATACATATTCAACTTGCCAGCTTGCATTAGTCCGGCTCATATAAAAGTTGTTTTGATTGGTAAGTTTTTTAGATCCTTATTTTACTATTTTGTTACAAAGGTATTAGATTTTGCATAAAATTGTTAATTTAATAATTATTTGTTCCCAGCTTGCGTTAGTCCGGCTGATATAAACGTTGACGAAATTTGAACACGTAAAAGTATGCTACAAGTGATGAGTATCTTTGTGCTAAGTTACATTTAATGGATCTTGCTGGATCAGAACGGGCTAAAAGAACAGGTTCAGATGGCATGCTATTCAAAGAAGGTACTCATAACGATTATTAGTTGTGTTCAGCTGTTCGCTATGCCACGTAGCATTTCCTGACAACCCTCGACAATGTCACCGACCCCTCCATGTTTTCCACCAAAACACTATCACTGGTTGCTTCTTCAACAGAGGGTTTCTTCTTATTACCTGAACCTGTATCATCTGAACTGTGTTTGACACATCCTTTGTGTCTTCCTCTCTTCTTGCTCACATGAACACGAAAGAGGTTATCTTGAACATGAGTAATAACACACCTGTCTTCTACCTCCATTGCAAGTAAGGTTCTTTGAATCATTTTGGCTCTTTTCTTAGGTCTTTGAGGGAGTTTACACCCTTTCATTATGTAAGGCAATTCAGTATGTATGTATTTGACACATGAAACGTTGATTGCAGGCATTGCGGTTTTCCACAACAACTTGCGATAACAAATCTGAGGCGTTTGGTATGTTGTGTTTTGATCAAGTGAATGAGACTCCGTTGAGAGTGTGAGGGTTTCTTATAATAACCTCCCTTTTACCCTTTGATCTTCTGATCATTTATGAGTTGATGATCTTCTTATATTGTGTTTTGATCAAGTGAACGAGGTTCTGTTTGCTTTACTTTTTTTCCTGCTTTTAATTGTTTGAAAGTAGGAGGCTGTGATAATATAATGTAACATCATATTTTACATATAGATGTAGACAAAACTTTTATAAAGATATGTAACTAAACACAAACAATTTAAATGATGTATTATAATCTATTTTTTAATATTTGATTTCGATGGTTATTAAACTTACCCGTGTGTTAACACGGGTCCTACCGCTAGTAATTATTCTAAGAGCACAAAAGTATTTTGCTTATATATATAATTTTTTTTAAAAGATGTGATGCAAAGTGTTTGGGTGAAGATTATATAGACATCTAAGAGGATAGAGAATGAAAAATCAACCAGGATACTGATGGTGGATGACACGGTTGAACATTGCATCGATCATGGATACTCCAATTCACCTTTTTTTTAATCTATAACTGTAACACCAAGCGTCCCTAAACTTTAGACTTTTGTCAAGAATAGTCCCCGAAGTTTAACTATTGTCGTTTTGGGTCCCTAAACTATGATATATATTTGGAATGCCTAATTCTATTTGGAATGCCTAATTCTGTGCATTTGGAATGTCTAAATCTATGATGAAATGCCTAAAACTATGTTGGAATGTCTAAAAACTATGTAAATGAAATGTCTAAATCTACGATGTGAAATGCCTAAATTTATCTACTTGGAATGTCTAAATCTATGTCTGGAATGTCTAATTCTATTTGGTGCTTGACTCTTGAGACTCGTGAAACTTGATTCTTGGTGAAACGAGAGACTAGAGCCTTGTCACTGGCGGAATCTATTTATCTTGGAAAACTTTTGGTGTCTATGATGTATTCTAGTTATGCAATTACCACATAATACGCAACGCTTAATCTAATTCGCAAAACGAATCGAAACGAGAACACGGGAAGGATGGATTGGCCGAGTGGCAATCCGATAGGATGACCACCCGATCGGATGACCACCCGACCGAGTGGCCACTCGATCGAGTTCCCACCGATCCATGCGCACAGCCCTTCTCACCCTCCTTCACACTATAAATAGGAGCTGTCACATCAGTCCTTCACTGATGTGACAGTCCTGCTCGACTCAGACGCACGAACACCTTATTCCTTCAATTTCTAGGCTTTTTTGGTACGTTCTACACTAGATCCTTGTACTTTTTTGATCTACACTTCATTAGTCTGGAGTCGGTTTAGAGGTAGATTTCTATCGGAGAATGACGGTCGGAATATGGATTCTGACATAAACACTATCGCGGACAGTTAACTGATCGGAATGGGGTGGTTCCCGCTCGATCAGAACGGTTGTGTGCCGATAAGTTTACCATTGTCACAATACGTACCGCGCCGTCATCGTTAATCTTGAAACTTAGAAATTTTACAAGTAAGGGACGAGACGAGGATCACTCGATCGAGCGGCAACCCGATCGGATAGCCATCCGATCGAACAGTCATCCGATCGGGCGACACTAGCCTCATAACCTTTCAACACTTAGAACTTTTTCAAACTTAGAACTTGGGCATCTCGATTAAGTGGCAACCCGATCGGACAGCCATCCGATCGGACAGCCATCCGATCAACGTAACCTAAGCACTTAATCAATTTGAAACATGAACACTTGGATAGAGTGGCCACCCGATCGGATAGCCGCCCGATCGGACAGCCACCCGTTCTCTTGTACCAAGTCACCCAATCGACTGGCAATCCGATCGGACATCCATCCGATCCAGTGACTGCTCTGACACTTTGTGTAACCTCGTTTTTCTGCCCAACTCTTATCTGTTGTAATCTAATCAGGCTAATCCTTAAAGAGCTCCATTTGATCCAATAACAGTCTATACTGTTAAGCAATCCCTGTGAGTATACTCGATCCCCTTTTACTTTCAAACTTTAGGGTGTAACATGTATTCTATATAAACTACGGAACTTGTGATTTTGCAAGCTAAACTCTATCCTACGGGTATGTGAAAACTTGTGCATTCTAGTATTCTATTTTGTGCTATGTGACGTTTAATCCAGGGTGTGTAGTTCCTCCTTAACAATAGTAGCGCTATAGGGGGTGCACCTCTCCCATTATTCTCAGGGAGTATTGTTAGGAGGATTCTAGTTTATCTTGAGTCTTGGGTAAACACTAAACCATCGGGATACTTGGGCTATCACTGCGTGGACTGCGACACTAGCAAGACTGAAACTATTTTTGTTACCTACATTGTGGATATGAGTTGTTTTAATCTATAATTCTATTATCAAACTTGTATACTCGCCAATACTTTTGTATTGATATTTTAATACATGTTGCAGGCTGATAGGTTGCTTCGGAACACATGGAAAACAAGCTAGGAGATGCCTAGAAACGTCGCCTAGTTAATTTAGTCTTTTGAACAATTTGAACAATGTTTGTTATGTTTGATACTTGTTATTGGTGGTTGATGGTTGTTTGTAGACAATTATTCTGAAATCTATTTAATGTCTATCGAAATATCTAGCATTATGGAAATCTCATGAGCAATCTGAACGCTTAGTGCTCGCACCCCGATGTTTCCGCCATCGGTTGGGGTGTGACAGATTGGTATCAGAGCCATAACTATAGGGAATTAGGATAAGTAGGAATACTTGCCCTAGTCTATAGTTCTAGGAATCTTGACTCTTATTTGTTGTTTAAGACTTATGCATTCTACCGTATCTGCTTCCTAGCAGCACATGTTCCTGTTAAACTTACATGCCTTTCCTAAGGCTAGCATAATATACACTTGATCCCTTGAAAACACTGTTCACCAATGTTAGTATTTTTGCACGAGATTTGCCCTCAAGTCAGGAGTGACATCCACACCTTGATGGAAAATCTCCAAATTATTCTAAGTAGGTCTTTTCTGCGGATAAGTACCAACGCTATTAGGGTATGATGTTGTCAAGTTAGAGGTGAAACTCAGACCTTGATAACTAGTCGCACTCTTTGATTTTTATGTCTCGCCAAAGTCTCGAGCTTCCAATCAATTAGGAACGTGGGATAGCTAAAAGGACGAATATCGTAGGCCTAACATCGATGACGTATTTGTCTAAGTAAGACATGATACGCTACCTCAATTCGAAGGGGGAATTCGAATCACTTTGGTTAGTCACCGTTCCTCTACCCGGAACAATCCTATGTTTTATAAGCCTATCTTTTATGTTATCTCGATTTTATGTATGTGGTTTTAAACTTGATTCTTCGGTCATTTTGATATACTATTACACGAAATCACACGAATTGCCCGCAATCTAAAAATGTTAATTCTAATCAGGATCAAACTAAATTTAAGGAATTTATCTATCTGATCAATCTATGTGGTGTTGTGATTGTAAGGCACTAGATGTAACATGGCATGGAATACGAGGGAAAAGTGATGTGTCCGAAGCATGGTGGTTACACCGCTGGTACTTCCTATATATAAGTGTTTCTTGCATGTTACCAACTTTCGTACTAAATGCCATGCGAAACTTAGTGTCTGCGGATCGGTAATGATGTTGATAATTTCTAAAGCTATGAAAGGTCTATTTGTGTGTTCTATGTGAAATCTACGTGTAAGCTACGTATGTGTGAATTGAGAAACAAAATACGAAATGTAGCCTAGCGCCGAAGACGAGGAGGAAAGTAGCATGTTCGAAACATGGTGGATACGCCGCTGGTACTTCCTATATATAAGTGTTTCTGGCATGTTGCAGAACCTTCGTACCACGCGCTAAGTGAAGTTCGTAGTTTTGTAGGCTCGGGTTGTAGTTGTGAAGTCTATTTGGGTAAAATCTATGTTATAACTCTATTTGGGTCAATCTATGCTATTTAACTGACTAGTCTAATGTTGTGGTTGGCAAAGTATGACACCAATGACGAGGGGGACGTGGCGTGATCGAAGCATGGTGGATACGCCGCTGGTACTTCCTATATATAAGTGCTTCTGTCATGTCGCCGAACTTTCGTAGCACGTGCCATGCGGGATTTTATGGTTTGTGGACCGTTAACACTAATCTATGTGAAATCTATTAAAGTCTATGGAAAGTCTATTGAGGTCTATGGCAATCTATTGAAATCTATCGGATTAGTCTACATGTGTATTGTGATAATGTTGAGCGTGTTGTTTGGTAACTGCGACACGTAACATGACGCCGAGTACGGGGTAGAAGTGATATGCCCGAAACGTGGTGGATACGCCGCTGGTACTTCCTATAAATAAGCATTTCTGACTTGTTGCCATGCTCCGTACAACGCGCCATGCGGAAGTCATGGGTTTACGGTGTCTATGTGAATCTTGCGAATCTTGTTGAGCCTTTAGTCTAGCATGTGTAAATCTATATTGTGAGATCCCGTGAATTTAGACATATACGATCCTCTTGTTGGATCTTTAGGATGTCTTCTCGAAAGCTATCTGACACTCTCAGAAAATCCAGAGAGAAGTCTCAGAAGAAGATGATGTCTTTCATGGCCGACCAGATCGCTCGAGTCGTGCCAAAGATCATCTCTGAGCTCCAAGGATCGAACACTCCTCCATCCTCTGTGGACTCCAAGGCTGAGAAGCAGAAGCCTACAAAGTTCAGCTACAAACATTTCATCTCTTGCAACCATAAGCCTTTCACGGGCAATGATGGGGTGACTGCTATGCTCAAGTGGTTTGACAGCATCGAAGTTACCTTCATTGACAGCGAGTGCCCAGATCATCTAAAGACTAGGAGTGCGACTGGAATGTTTCAAGACAAAGCGTTGGGGTGGTGGTCGAATGAGAGAAACATCCGTTCTAATGAAGAAGCCTATGCTCTTCCATGGGCTGAGGTGCGAGAGCTAATGATGCTCGAGTTCTGCCCTCCCCATGAGCAGTTAAAGCTTGAAGAAGAGTTTTGGCACTTGAAGCAGATTGGTGATGATAATTTGGCTTACACTACTCGCTTTAAGCAGCTTAGTCTGATCGTTCCTCACTTGGTTTCTACTCCCAAGCGGATGATAACCAAGTACATCAATGGGCTACCTCCTGCTATGCGCGATTCTATTGAAGCAGCCCAGCTCGACACTATTGAGGAAGTCTACCGTCTTGCAGCTAGTCTCAACAACAACCGTGTGCGTGATAAGCAGTTTGCTACTCCTGCTACTTCAAAGTCTGCAAATCAAGTCACCCAGCAGCCAAGCGGCAGCAAGAATAAGAAAAGGAAATCTCAGGGTTCGGGATGTAATGCTGTTACTCCTGCTGCGAACCCTGTAGTTAAACCTGCTCTTACTACTGCTGCTGCTAACCCTGCTGCTCCAGAAGCTAAGAAGCAATACACTGGGTCTTACCCCAAGTCTGCAACTTGCAACTTTCATCACCCTACTACTTCTGCATGTCGCCTGTGCACCAACTGTAACCGCTATGGTCACACGACTCCCTACTGTCGTCAAGCTAACCCTGCATAGCCAGCTCAGCAAGCCCCAGCTCAGGTAGTTCAAGCAGCTTTTCCAGCTCCTATACAGGATCCTAAGCCGGTCAACGCGGTTCGTGCATGCTTCCAGTGTAGAGATACTACTCATCTTCGTAATCGTTGCCCCAGCTGAACCAAGATCAACAAGCAGCCGCTCGTGGACAAGCATTCAATCTCAATACTAATCAGGCTCGCAACAACAATGATGTGGTGAATGGTATGTTTCTTGTTAATAACCTTTATGCTTCGATTCTATTTGATACTGGTGCCGATAGAAGCTTTGTGTCCGTGGAATTTGAGTCTTTGATAAGCTGTACAAGCTCTAAGTTACCTGAGTCGTTATCTGTTGAGGTCGCCAATGTTAAGTCGATCCTTGTTAATTCTATCATTCGTGATTGTTCCCTGACTCTTAACGATCACGTATTCTCTATTGTTCTCATACCCATGCGTTTGGGTAGCTTTGATGTCATTATCGGTATGGATTGGTTGCGTAAGAACCATGCCGAGATTGTTTGTCATGAAAAGCTCGTTCGTCTGGTGATACTTTGAACGTCTATGGAGACCGACCTTCAAAAGGACTAAGGCTGATGTCATGCACACTGGCGAGCAGATGCTTACGTAAACAGAACTTTGCCTTCTTGGCCCACGTGGTGGAACAAAAGGCCAAGGGGAAGAGCATAAGCGACATTCCAGTGGTGTGTGATTTCACTGATGTCTTTCCTGAAGATCTTCCTGGTCTTCCTCCTCCTAGATCCGTTGACTTTCATATTGATCTCATACCTGGCGCAACTCCTGTCACTAAGGCTACTTACCGTCTTGCACCTTCCGAGATGCAAGATTTATCTAGTCAGCTTCAGGAATTACTCAATAAAGATTTTATTCGTCCAAGTACCTCTCCGTGGGGTGCTCCTGTTTTATTTTTCAAGAAGAAGGATGGTTCCTTCCGTATGTGTATCGAATACCGTGAACTTAATAAGCTTACCGTGAAGAATCGTTACCCTCTACCTCGCATAGATGATTTGTTTGACCAACTACAAGGCGCGTCCTGTTTTTCTAAGATCGATCTCCGTTCTGGTTATCATCAGCTACGTGTCCTCGAAGATGATATTCCGAAAACCACTTTTCGTACCCGTTATGGACACTACGAGTTCGTGGTCGTGCCTTTTGGACTGACCAACGCACCCGCTGTGTTCATGGACCTTATGAACCGTGTGTGTAAACCCTATTTGGATCGTTTTGTGATAGTCTTTATTGATGATATTCTCATTTATTCTAAATCTAAAGCTGATCATGCCCGTCATCTACGTCTTATGCTGGAACTTCTACGTGGTGAACTTTATGCTAAATTTTCTAAGTGTGAGTTTTGGATTGATGAGGTCCAATTTCTTGGTCATGTTGTTAGTAGTCAGGGTATTCATGTTGACCCTTCTAAGATCGAGGCAGTGAAGAATTGGTGTACGCCTAAATCCGTGTCTGAAATTCGTTCTTTTCTAGGATTGGCTGGTTACTACCGTCGATTCATCGCGGACTTTTCAAAGATCGCTGTTCCTCTTACCACTCTAACCCAAAAGGAGAAACCTTTTGTGTAACGCTCCTGTTTTGACTCTGCCTGATGGCAATGACGATTTTGTGGTATATTGTGATGCCTTGAACCGTAGATTGGGCTGTGTGCTCATGCAGTGGGTCAAGGTTATTGCCTATGACTCTCGTCAGCTCAAGGTACATGAGAAAAACTATACTACTCACGATCTGGAGCTTGGTGCGGTTATTTTTGCGTTAAAGATTTGGTGACACTACCTGTATGGTACGAAATGCGTGGTATTCACTGACCACAAGAGTCTTCAACATATCTTTGACCAGAAAGAGCTGAACATGCGACAGAGACGTTGGGTGGAATTACTTAACGACTACGACTGCGAAATTCGCTATCATCCTGGAAAGGCGAATGTAGTGGTCGACACTCTTAGTCGTAAAACTCATTTTAAGGCTTTTCGTATCTTTAGTGATCTTCATGCTTGTATTCGTGAAGCTCAGTGTTCGTCAACTAATGAAGGAAGTCTATCTGTTGAAGTTCTTGGCGCTAACGTTAATCAACTCGAAACTAAATCTGATGGTCTTCAATACTATCTAAATCGCATCTGGGTGCCAGATCGCGATAATCTTCGTGAGCTCATTATGAATGAGGCTCACAAATCTCGTTACTCTATTCATCCAGGTGCTGATAAAATGTACCATGATATATGTACAACTTACTGGTGGCCTGGTATGAAGAGGGACATTGCTGTGTATGTCTCTAAATGCCTTACCTTTTTAAAGGTGAAGCTGAGCATCAGCGTCCCTCTGGACTTTTAGAACAACCTAAAATCCCCGTTTGGAAGTGGGATAGTCTTACTATGGACTTTATTACTAAGTTACCCCGTACACATGCCGGTCATGACAGTATTTGGGTGATCATTGACCGTTTAACTAAATCAGCCCACTTTCTTCCTATTCGTGAAGATTATAAAGTGGAGAAACTTGCTAGGATCTATACCGATGAGATTATATGCCGTCATGGCATCCCTCTTGACATAATCTCTGACCGTGATGGTCGTTTTACTTCACATCTTTGGCAAACATTTCAGTCTGCAATGGGTTCGCACTTGATTCTTAGCACGGCCTTTCATCCTCAGACGGATGGACAGACCGAGCGTACTATTCAAACCCTAGAGGACATGCTCCGTTCTTGTGTCATCGACTTTGGTGGTAACTAGGATGTACATTTACCATTGATAGAATTCTCGTACAACAACAACTATCATTCCAGTATTCAGATGGCTCCTTTCGAAGCTTTGTATGGACGGAAATGCCGATCTCCTCTCAACTAGCATGAGGTTAGGGAAAAGCAGTTCATTGGCCCTGAGATTATTCAAGAGACAATGGATAAGATTCTGCAAATCCATGATAACTTGATCAAGGCTAGGAGCAGACAAAAGAACTATGCTGATAAAAGGCGCAAGCCTCTGGAATTTGCTGTTGGTGACCAAGTTCTACTCAAGGTATCTCCCTGGAAAGGAGTGGTTCGTTTTGGTAAGAAGGGAAAGCTCACTCCTCGCTATGTAGGACCTTTCGTGATACTTGAAAGGATTGGCAAGGTAGCGTGCAGAGTCGACTTGCCACAAGAACTAAACAATGTGCACCCGGTGTTCCACGTATCTAATCTACGTAAGTGCCTAGCCGGAGAGGGACTGCAGGTTCCCCTTGAAGACTTGCAAATAAACGAGGCTGTTCAATTTATGGAGAAACCAGTCGAAATCATGGATCAAGCTGTCAAGCGACTGAGGCGCAGCAAAATTCCCATAGTCAAGGTCCAATGGGAAGAAAAGCGTAGCGCCGAATTCACTTGGGAACTGAAAAGTGATATGAAGGCCAAGTATCCGCAGCTCTTCGAGCAGTCTTCTTCCAAGATTTCGAGGACGAAATCTCCTAAAGGTGGGGAGACTGTAACGCCCAACATCCCTAAACTTTAGACTTTTGTCAAGAATAGTCCCCGAAGTTTAACTATTGTCGTTTTGGGTCCCTAAACTATGATATATATTTGGAATGCCTAATTCTATTTGGAATGCCTAATTCTATGTATTTGGAATGTCTAAATCTATGATGAAATGCCTAAACCTTGGAATGTCTAAAAACTATGTAAATGAAATGTCTAAATCTACGATGTGAAATGCCTAAATTTCTCTACTTGGAATGTCTAAACCTATGTCTGGAATGTCTAATTCTATTTGGTGCTTGACTCTTGAGACTCGTGAAACTTGATTCTTGGTGAAACGAGAGACTAGAGCCTTGTCACTGGCGGAATCTATTTATCTTGGAAAACTTTTGGTGTCTATGATGTATTCTAGTTATGCTATTACCACATAATACGCAACGCTTAATCTAATTCGCAAAACGAATAAAAAACGAGAACACGGGAAGGATAAATTGGCCGAGTGGCAATCCGATCGGATGACCACTCGATCGGATGACCACCTGACCGAGTGGCCACTCGATCGAGTTACCATCCGATCCATGCGCACAGCCCTTCTCACCCTCCTTCACACTATAAATAGGAGCTGTCACATCAGTCCTTCACTGATGTGACAACCCTGCTCGACTCAGACGCACGAACACCTTATTCCTTCTATTTCTCGGCTATTTTGGTACGTTCCACACTAGATCCTTGTACTTTCTTGATCTGCACTTCATTCTCTACGTGATTCACCTTTGAAATCACACTTTTCACCGTGAAACCTCTCAGATCAGAGATCTTGAGGATGATGTCATCATGATGGTTTGTCCAAACTACTATATGACGTCGTTTCTGGCAAGGTTTAGCTTGGATCTAAGGAATTTCATACGTTTTTACACTAAATCTGAGTTAAATCTAGACCTTTCTCATATAAAACCTAAGTATCTTCATCTTTTCTACAATATCTTACTTTAAACAGGTGAGATCCGGTTCTGAATGGACTAGACTTGATTATTAGTCTGGAGTCGGTTTAGAGGTAGATTTCTATTGGCGAATGACGGTCGGAATATGGATTCTGACATAAACACTATCGCGGACAGTTAACTGATTGGAATGGGGTGGTTCCCGCCCGATCAGAACGGCTGTGTGCCGATTAGTTTACCATTGTCACAATACATACCGCGCCGTCATTGTTAATCTTGAAACTTAGAAATTTTACAAGTAAGGGACGAGACGAGGATCACTCGATCGAGCGGCAACCCGATCGGATAGCCATCCGATCGAACAGTCACCTGATCGGGCGACACTAGCCTCATGACCTTTCAACACTTAGAACTTTTTCAAACTTAGAACTTGGGCATCTCGATCCAGTGGCAACCCGATCGGATAGCCATCCGATTGGACAACCATCCGATCAAGGTAACCTAAGCACTTAATCAATTTGAAACATGAACACTTGGATAGAGTGGCCACCCGATCGGACTGCCGCCCGATCGGACAGCCACCCGTTCTCTTGCACCAAGTCACCCGATCGACTGGCAATCCGATCGGATAGCCATCTGATCAGACATCCATCCGATCCAGTGACTGCTCTGACACTTTATGTAACCTCGTTTTTCTGCCCAACTCTTATCTGTTGTAATCTAATCAGGCTAATCCTTAAAGAGCTCCATTTGATCCAATAACAGTCTATACTGTTAAGCAATCACTGTGAGTATACTCGATCCCCTTTTACTTTCAAACTTTGGGGTGTAACATGTATTCTATATAAACTACGGAACTTGTGATTTTGCAAGCTAAACTCTATCCTACGGGTATGTGAAAACTTGTGCATTCTAGTATTCTATTTTGTGCTATGTGACGTTTAATCCAGGGTGTGTAGTTCCTCCTTAACAATAGTAGCGCTATAGGGGGTGCACCTCTCCCATTATTCTCAGGGGGTATTGTTAGGAGGATTCTAGTTTATCTTGAGTCTTGGGTAAACACTAAAGCATCGGGATACTTGGGCTATCACTGCGTGGACTGCGACACTAGCACGGCTGAAACTATTTTTATTACCTACATTGTGGATATGAGTTGTTTTAATCTATAATTCTATTATCAAACTTGTATACTTGCCAATACTTTTGTATTGATATTTTAATACATGTTGCAGGCTGATAGGTTGCTTCGGAACACATGGAAAACAAGCTAGGAGATGCCTAGAAACGTCGCCTAGTTAATTTAGTCTTTTGAACAATTTGGACAATGTTTGTTATGTTTGATACTTGTTATTGGTGGTTGATGGTTGTTTGTAGAAAATTATTATGAAATCTATTTAAAGTCTATCAAAATATATAGCGTTATGGAAATCTCATGAGGAATCTGAACGCTTAGTGCTCGCACCCTGATGTTTCCGCCATCGGTTGGGGTGTGACAATAACATCCCAACCGACATTGGAAACATCGAGGTGTTACGAATATAGATTGTTCAATAGCACATGATAACTAGTTACATTTGAAATATAAAAAACTCAAATCAAGTATCCAACCAAACAAAAAGAAACAACTTGTTCACAAAAACAAACGAAGCATAATCCGTATTAAATTAAAACTAGGTCCAAGTGCATCCTAAGCGTAGCAAAATCTTGAAAAAATAGCTTCAAACATGATTACATGAAACATGTGTAAAATCAAGTGTCAACTTCGAGAAATTGATGAGAAACATAGGTTAATAGTATATGAAATGGTAAAAATGGTGATACAATTCATATGACATATTATAGAATTTAAGCAATTTGTACATTAGATATGGCAAACTAGTGTACTGTCACACCCTGATTTCCGATGGGCCCGGTCGATGGGTTATATGTGACAATTGATAACAATTTTACAATATGCAGCTAAAGATAGAATGATGAAGTAATAATCATAAAAGATTGAAATTTATTAAATAAGTTTTCTAACAAAGCCTTCGATACAAGTCCCACAAAGTAGGATCGGAAATAAAGCGAGCTTAGGACATCATAGGCCTTTAAGCAGTGGAGTCGCAAATTCCAAAGCTTTTCTTTGACCGAACCATTTCCAGCCTATAATCAAGGTTCGTTACCTGCGTTTTAATCTTTTGAAAATACGTCAGTTTTCACTGGTAAATACAATTAACCGACTTGTTTTAAAAATTATTTTCATAAATCATTTGATATATATATATATATATATATATTATGATAACCCGCAAGAAATCATTTTGTATTTCTTGGGATAGATTTCTTGTCACCGGTTTTACATACTTGTCAATACAACTGGGTACCATAAATCTATGCCGCTATGTGATCATGGTACACACCATCTTTAATATAACGTCTTCCAGGTGTATGCCTACTACCCTACGCATATTTTATATGACCATTCCTAATTGACGAGTCAGGACGTCCGGACATTGTACCATTAACCCTCAAGTGTTTAATGTTATTCAAGCAAAACGGATTAGCCGGGTTCTTATATTTATGAAAGCATTTTACCATTTATATAATACCCACTCCAAGTGGCTAAGCCATATCCCAAGTTTTCAAATAAAATAGGCTAAGAGTATTTACTTTTGCTTAAATAAACTATTTTTTAAGTTCTTTAAAGCAAAGCCGTAATTCAAGTTGTTATTCTTAGGCACCATTATCTGGAGAGTTCTATAGTTGGTGTGTGTTAGGTGTAATATATTTTTATTGATATTTTAAGCCCATTTTACACATTAGACAAGTTTTAAATTTATAAAACACGATATTCTACTAACACTAGACACACACTTGGGCAAGTGCACCCATCGTGAGCGTAGTATAGCGTTGGTAAGATACCGAGGTCGTCAAAGGACACAAGAGCTTTTAGTACCGGTTTATCCTCAATGTCTAATCAATCTAAATTTTTGAGAAAAGGTTTTAAACATGAAAATTAAAAATTAAAAATGCAGAAATAAAATAAAATAAAAACAGATAGACAAGATGAATCTCTTGGATCCGACTCACCTTTTAAGTACCCTTTGATGATTTTCGCACTTTCGGACTTTTTAAGAGATTATCTTAGTTATAGTAGTAGGCCCCTCTTTTGAAGGTGACGTTACCCTCAACCCAGTGGTTTGAGTCAGCAAGGATACAATCCCAAAGGGTCGGAATATTGAAAGATAATTAATTAAGTTATTAATGCGAAAAGTGGTAGGCCCCTCTTTTGAAGGTGACGTTACCCTCGGCTAACTGGTTTGAGTCAGCAGGTATACAATCCCAAGTAGCTGGTTTAATGTATTAATAGTAGTTTACATATGAGGGGATCAAGCTATTCGCACCCCCGCCATCCAGTACCAGTGGGTATTGAAGGAGGTTCTAGTAAGCTTGACCCAGGTCCTTGCAGGATCTATACACTAAACAAGGCAAGAACCTTACTAAACCATTCCCTTAACCCCCGACCAGGTAGCCAACATATCTCTATATAGACCGTAAAGACATGAATGGTGTAAATCTTTTACTTTATATAGACAGTAAAGTAATGTCAAGACACCATGGAAAAATGATAAAGAAAATTCACCTTCAACATAAGAAACTAGTTATTAAAGTCATTAATACAAAACCAAATAAAAAGTGCCGAAAGATTAAAAATCAAAAGTAATACATAAAATACTTATCTTCACCAAGTGATGTAAGTGGCTTAGCCAAACATGGCCTTTGATAGGCAAGAACTCTTACTATCAATCTTGGATCCGAGACTACTATACACTCTAAAGATGGATGATGGATGATGGTGGTGGGTGTTGGTTGTGTAGTGGTGGTGGAGTGGTGGCAAAGTGGGAGAGTAGTGGTCTGCCAAGGGATGCCTTTGAAGTGAGCCAAGCACCCCTATTTATAGCCTGCACAGAACCCTGGCCACGGCCCCGTGTCCAGCGGGCACACCCCCATGGCCAACCTTTTCTCTTCCTTCATTAAATGCATGTGTCAGCAGAGGGCTCCACACGACCCGTGTTCAGCGGGCACCGCCCAGTGGGCAGAAGCGTATCTATACTATCAAGATTTTGCAAAATTCTGCATATCTTAGCATTGACCACGCCCCGTGCTGAGCTGGGCACGCCCCCGTGGTAGGCGTAGAAGCTTCCACAGCTTTGTCTTTTCTGCAGGCACCTGACCACGCCCCCGTGTCCAGTGGGCACGACCCCGTGGTCAGTCTTCTGTTTCTTTATTTTTTCTTTGGGGATGCTGTCGAGGGGTCGGGCATGTCACGTTTATTCCTTTTCTTTGTATTTGTGTTGGTTTTGGCTGCATATTTGTTCCTTTTGCTCGTTTAAGCTCATTTGGTCCTGTAAATTCAAAAGGAAGACAAAAACACACTTTTTCCAACATTAGTACTAAAAAAGGGTTAGTTTTATGCCTCATTTGATGTAATTTATATGTTACATTTTGCACACATCAATAGTCCAAAACAAAAAGAAAAATTATATATCCGTTAGAATGTTCACGAGTCATTTAGTAAGTTCTATGACTTGACCCGTTACTTAGAATATTGTCCGAATTTGCCAGATTAAGCGTTAACGGGGTTCAATGTGGTTTATACCTTTTCGAGTGTGAAGCCTTGCTGGATGTTAGGAAACTTTTAGATAAGTATTGAAGAAAAAGATGATCAACTTGATCATATGCTGAAGATACAGTCAAAGAAGATTAATAAAAAGGTGCCTACAAGATAACAGGACAAGAAGAAAGAAAGAAACGTCTTCAACAAATATCAGGAAATGATCAAAACAAAGAGAAGGCGATCAGAAAGGACCATTTCGATAAGTCTGATGATAAATTTGGTATTTATCATCAGAATCTAGTAACTCTGATCATCAAAATTTCTGATGATAAATCTCAACAGAATTCTGGTAAGCTGGTTATCAGAATTTCTGATGGACCAACTTGTCTTAAAGATAAGGCCCTTGATGTGCTAAAAAGTAGTTTAATAAAATTAACTAAATTAACCTAATTCTAGACTCTACGTAACACTCTAGACTCACTAAGACACACTAAACTACTAACCGGCAAGTGTACCGATCGACTCTAGTATAGCTAATGTAAGTCCGGATATCGAACCCACGAGACTCTATCGAATTACGCTAACGACTCTATTTAGACTAGACTGACACGGACTGAACTATTTTGTTTGTTTGATGTGGGGGGGGGGAGGGGGTTTCTAAAAATCCTAAGAAAGCAATCAAATTAAACTAATTAACTAAGTTAACTAAAACGAATTACTTTGGGTTTTTACTCAGACGGTGGAAATACTACCTAGATTCGAATCCTGGTTGCTTTTGTTATAGATTTTATTTGAAAGTTGATTATTATGGACCGGGATCGTAAGATGCTAAACCTCTCGAGTTACCAAATAAGCTTATTAACCCTTCTCAAGAATACATTTTGGCACCCTAAAGGCTGTTATGATTACCGGTAAATTAGACTCCTTGTCCGGACCTCTAATGATTTATGATAGTACCCTACAAGACTCTCTCCGTTTCGGGACTCAAGTCAAGGATAAATTTGGGTTCTTAACTAGACATGTTAGACAGCAGCTAATAGGTTTACTTCCTAAGAAGGACCCACCTTACGGTTTAATCGCTTAGATTTACAATAGCCTCGCACCTGTCAGCTATTGAGAGTTAGTAGAACACTTGATTTTATAAGATTACCGAATATTGCTTTTAAGGTTTATTGGCCAATTTAACCCTAAAGATTCACGATTTATTATGTGATATCGACAGTCTCCAAAATCTAGAACCTAACACAACTCTATTATGTGATAAAGACCGTCACCAAGAATTATGTAAAGCAATAAACAATTTTCAAACACAATCAAGCATGCATACACATCTAGCTAATAATCAAATCGCCTACAATACATAAATAAATCCATAAATATCATAAATTCATAATAAAAATCCAAACCTTAGTAACCAATCATCTTGTCTAGGTAGTTAACAAAATCTAGCCGATCATAGTCTTTGAAACAAACACAAACGAAGTATTTTCAAGAAAACAAAACATGGTTAAAGAGAAAGAAACACAAAAGAAGACACCCGGATGTTACAGAGACGACCCGAATGATTCTCTGACTTCCAACCTTCAACCGACAGCTTCAATTGCTCAAAAACGCTCCTAATGCAGCTCCAAGATCGACCAAAGAGTTCTTAATTCGTAAGTTTGGGTTTCATCCAAGTTAATGATGTTTATATATAATTTTTCAGCTCAACCCTATTCTCAATTCGAAGAAGTCTGCCGACAACAGTCTCTGGCGCCCCGCGAGAAACACGTGTGAGTAGGTCGCGGGCCGCCAGTGCATTCCCATCATCTTCAAAACCTTTAGGTCTCTCGCCGGGCGTGAGAGACTCACTTTCCTTAGTCGCGGGCCTCCAGAAACCACTTTTCTAGAATTTTCAATTTGTTTCAGCTCCCGAGCTCTCCAACACGTTCCAGGACTTGACTTATTCATGTTTTCACTCGTTTTACTCGATTTAGTAGTTTTAAAAGCAAAGACCTGTAAAACGTAATTGGATCAACAATATGCAAATTCTATCGAAAACTAAACTAAATCTAACGGAAATTATAGAAACTATACACGAATAAAGGATGTATTTTACAATACATCAAATATCCCCACACTTACTCTTTTTTCGTCTTCGAAAAAGAATCTATATCCCCACACTTACTCTTTTTTCGTCTTCGAAAAAGAATCTATGCATATGGAATCAGAGATAGATAAATATTCAGTTCAAAACTTATTTATACTTGTTAAAAATCAAAACTTGTGTTAGCCGCGATTGCAAATATGCTTGTCCCTTTAAACCCAAATCCGGTTCTAAGCCCTTATCATGCAAATTTAATTCAAGTGCGGTCAATCTATCTAGGGTCTCACACTAAAAACCACGGTCCACCTAATCCCGCCTCAAGCTTATAGAACAAAAGGAACGATCACTGGACCAATTCCTGACCGCTTTATACCAAAATCAAGAGAATTTAAAACCAAACTTTTTTCTCATTTTTTCTTTTTTTCATTTTTCTTTCTTTTGAGCTTAGACGTTACTCTACCTAACCCAGAGGCATTCCCAATCAGAGTCACCATCTCCCCGAGAGATTACAATAGGCGTCAGTAATTTTATTGCAATTTTGATTTCACACATCCTAGAGGCATTCCGGGTCAGAGTCACTATCCCCAACCAAGATTACATAGGCCTACGCTACTTTTCTTAGTTTCTAGCTCATTTATTCTATTTTTTTTGTTTTCTTTTCATGATAAAAAATTCTAACGATTTTAGCTTATAATAACATTCTTTATACTCTTATTGGCGGTTTCAATTCCCCATTTTTATCAGATGAGCACCCACTAGTAGACCGACAATTAAGGTAATATTAAATCAAAGGGGCCTAAAACCAAACCGGGCCTATTCACATATCCCAAACTAGACACGAGCTCGACTCTTTTAATCTCATATTATCATTATTTGAACCCGAACAAAAACCATCTTTTCTATCATTTTCCGTATTAATTTTGCAACCTTCTTTATTCAAAAGACATTTTCTGATTTTTTTTGGATTTTCAATTTTTTTATTTTTTTTGTATTTTTTCAAATTTTACTACTACTGCTACTACTGCTACTACTGCTACTGCTGCTGCTGCTGCTACTGCTACTACTACCCCATCACCACACTTAAAGATTGCATTGTCCATAATGCAAGAATGAGAATACGACTCAAACTAACTACCTAAAAATAAAAAAAAATGAAAAAAAAAAACGAAATAATAAATACAAAATATATAAGTGAAATGACTTAGCTGAATATTCGAGACTGTCAAAGTGCCAGTCAATTCCACATATGCCCCCTCCATTCCACACGCGCTCAGCAAACAATTCCTAAACTCGGACACGCGAACGAAAGCGGCAACAAATATCAACCTAGCAAATATCATAACCAAACACTAGCAAAAAATAATATATAAACTACTAAGCATCAGTTCAACCACAAACCAAACCAACCATCCCAACCGACCTGTTCAAACATATCCAAAGTATAAGTACACACCATAAGACTGAGGATCAAAACAACATAAAAATAAAAACAAAAGATATAAAGTTAGCTCCTGCTGCATCCTCGCACTAATCCTCATCATCCGACTCCCCTTCATTCCACTGCTCTTCATCACTTCCCCACATCCCACTGGGTCCTGCCTGAGTCTGCTGCCAAGATGGCGGTGGCTGCAAATGAAAGTTCGCCATAAGGACCTGCATGCCCTCCTCTAGTCTCCTCTGACCTGCCTCCATAACCTGCCTAACTCCTCCAATCTCCTCATCAACATACACACGTAAATCCCCGAAACCCGTCTGCATAGAATCATATAACAAATCCAAAGTAAGTGGATCGGGTCGTGGCTGCGCAAGTGGGTACTGCCGAGCTGGAATATCCTGTCGTATTCGGAGCCTCTGATAACGAGTAGCAACGGCACCCTGCATAGCCTCCGCAGCACCTGAACCAGGAGGAGGCTGAACCTGTGGACCCTCACGTATTGGCTCCCACTTAATAGGGTCAGTGTATGACAAGATCCCCGCAGACTGTAAATCCCTAACACTCATGAGGCACGGGTCTGGGCCCTCTCTCATCCTATCAGCTGGGTACCTCTGAAACACCCTTAAGCTCTCAGCTAACCATGTCACAAATGGCCCACAATAAATACGGGCACCCGGGCCACCTCTCCACAACCTCCTCATCGACAATGCAAACACAATAGCTAAGTTTGTTGGCCTCCTTTCAATCATACACATCAAACAAAACAAACTCACTTGATTTACCTTGTTATCCCCCTGTCCTCTACCAACCAACGTAGCTACGAGAATCTTGTGAATGTATCGATCAACTGGATCAGTGATATCACTCGCAACTGCCCCGGTAGAATACGACACTCTCGATATAGTGCTCCAGAACCTAGCTAACTCACCAACCTAAACACTATACCTACGCTTCTTCGTAAACACCCCTTGCAGACTAGTAAGAAACTCAGGGGTTCGCACCTCATCTTGTGTGTAAAACTGCGTAGCCACCACAAATTCCGGGATCATCATCTCATACGACAGCCCACCTAGAGCAAAGAACACTGCACCCTTTTCATTAAAGTTCCCCTGCTTGTAGTCAAATGTAGAATGGAACTCTAAAGTGATTTCCTTATACTGCCTCGCATCACAATCCAACACCCTCCTAAACTTCGGTCCTAACAATTGCTCAACCCTAGCCCTCGCCCCCAGGCGATCTAGCATCTCCCAGTCAATCCTCCTAAATGGTAGCAGCTCTACCGAGTACAGAGTAGCCAACCTCTGCGATTCCCCCGAATCTAACTCAAACTGTAACAAAGGACTATCCAAAATCCTCTCTGCCCATGAGGGACCCCCGATCCCGTATACTCAACCACCCTGACATACTGTGGCTGTTGCACCGGCTGTGCTTGTTCCTGCTGAACCGGTTCCCTTATTGTCGGGCCCCCTCTTGGGCGACTGGCTGGACCTCATTTCCTACTAGGTCGACTAGACGAACCATCGCCTGACATTCTGCAAAACAAATCAAGATTGGCAAGACAAGGCAAAGCAGATTATTAGTAGCGAACTATTTTTGGTATTTTTCAATTTTTTAATTCTTTTGGATTTTTGATTTTTTTAAGAAAAATTAGATTAACCGTATAGCATTTCATTCGCGGTTTAATTCTGAAAATAAAGTTAAAATAAATGACCGGGTTACTTTTTACAATTGCTAAGTAATAACTAAACTCGCCCGAATGGAGATTAAGTACGGGCGAGCCTAATTAAGTTGTACGTGCAAGTAAACCCAAAAACCGACTAAACTAGACTCAAAATACATGAATCAGTGTACACTACCTCCTCCCGGCACTTTAATTGTCCTCAATTAAATCCCTAGTGCCAAAACAAACCAATCATTGAGTGTCAACCGAATTAAAGTTTAAAACTTTATAATGGCATTAGTGAAAACGAGTCAAAATAGTGTATTAAATCTGAAGTTCATCTCAAAAATTACCAAACCGAATCCCCACACTCAATGTTACCAATCCGTAGATCATGATAGCACAAACATTGTGTCGAATGTACCAACCCGAGCCACCCGCAAACTGTAATCTATTGAAATACCCAAACCAAACCACCCGCAACCTCAAACAACCCCTAACCATGGCAAGATACCTGATTCAACCAAAACCTAACCCTAAAACTAACACTTAACTAAGTAAAAGCTAAAATACAGGACTCATAGTACAAAAATTACAGGAAAACATACCTTATATTCGAGTTAAGCAAGAAAAACTAGAAGAAATCCGGTTGAACTTGAAACCCCAAAGAAAAGTCCAGTTTTGATGGTGAAAAATGGTGGTATGATGGAAGAAATCGGTTATATAATGGTTATAGATGGGTTAGGAGTGTATTTTTGGTTAATAATGGCTGATTCACGGTGAATATGGTGGTGTATGGAGGGTTTACGGCGAGTGGGGAAGAAGAATTTAGGTCAAAAAGTTGGATTTGGGGGTTAAAAGTGTCTCGGCTGCAGAATAGGGTTCTGACGCCCCTCGACTTACGCACACATATAGCTTGTGGGCCGCCACCTTACGAAAATCATCCAGAGCTTTTGCTTTCTGACAGGCCGCGACAAATGGAGCTAAGTAACTCGCGCCCTGCCAGAGAGCCTTTTTCACAGTAAGTTTCATTGATTTATTGATTTCATGCCTTAGAAAAATTTTGTGATCATTACCAAACCTCCCAATATTCAACCCAAAATTTTCCTATCACTTGAACTCACCTGGAAACTCGTTTTTCTGCCAATCCCTACACATCCTCGGTAATGAATCCCTGCAAATGACTCGAAACACAAAAACAAAGACCGAAACACTACCGAAAACAACCATTAGCTTACGAAAAATAATCAAAATTAACAAAAATACAAACGGTACAAACTCTACACTTGAGATCACTCAAGACACTACGCGGTGGTGTTTGGAATTTCTTCGATAGGAGTTTCCTCCCTCTCGGTCTTGTCAATCGGGCCACCTAAGTAATGCTTCAATCTATGGCCATTCACCTTCCAAGATCCTTTCGTAACTTCATCAAATAACTCAATCGCGCCATACGGGAACACCTCCTTCACAACATAAGGTCCCGTCCACTTCGACTTCAACTTTCCGGGAAATAATTTGAACTTTGACTTATAGAGAAGCACTTTATCACCAACTTTGAACTCTCTCAACCCCTTAAGCTTCCTATCATGCAACGCTTTCGTTTTGTCCTTGATATTCCATGAACGCTCATATGCCGCATCTCTAAGAGCCTCTAACTCATGGATTTGGAAGTACCTCCTCCTAGCCGC
This sequence comes from Helianthus annuus, assembly GCF_002127325.2. Lineage (NCBI taxonomy): Eukaryota > Viridiplantae > Streptophyta > Magnoliopsida > Asterales > Asteraceae > Helianthus > Helianthus annuus. The sequence continues at coordinate 124,065,423 of NC_035437.2, forward strand.
GGGAGTAAGATCAAGATTGACGGTTTTAAGAGCCCAAAGCACTCGGTGCTCTAATTCAACCGGGAGATGGCAAGCTTTGCCATAGACTATCATGAACGGTGTGGTCCCTAAAGGCGTTTTGTATGCGGTATGAAATGCCCCAAAGCATCATCAAGTTTTTTCGACCAATACTTACGACTCTTTCCCTCCATTTTCTCTAAAATTCTCTTCACTCCCCTATTTGCATTCTCTACTTGACCGTTCGTTTGTGGATGGTACGCGGTGGACAAACGGTGAGTAACTCCATAACGCTCCAATGCCTTCTCCATCACGACATTGCAAAAATGTGATCCTCGATCACTAATGATGGCTTTGGGTATACCGAATCTAGTAAACAACTTCTTCAAGAATTTCACCACCACCCGGGCATCGTTTGTAGGCAAAGCTTGAGCTTCAACCCACTTTGAAACGTATTCTATCGCCACGAGGATGTACCTATTCCCACTCGAGGAGGGGAAAGATCCCATGAAGTCAATGCCCCAAACGTCAAAGATTTCAAGAATTTGAATGGGATTTTGAGGCATCTCATTCTTGGATGAAATATTGTCGGTCTGTTGGCAAGCATCGCACGTTCTAACGAATTCTAACGCATTCTCAACTACCGTAGGCCAAAAGAAACCGCAATCAAAGACCTTTTGTGCGGTAGTGTGCGCACCATGATGACCTCCCGTTAACCCTTCATTCACATGCCTAAGAATATCCAACCCCTCTTCCTTGCTAACACACCTCCTAAGAATGCGATCTACTCCTATCCTAAAGAGGTAAGGATCATCCCAAATATACTTCTTCGCATCCCTAATCAACTTCCTTCTTTGTTTGGCATTCATATCTTTCATCACATACCCATTAGCAAGATAATTCGCCATATCACTAAACCACGATAACCCTTCTTTCTCCACCAACACAAAATCTATAGACTCGTGAGGGAATTTATCTCCTATCGCCTCCTCACGAATCTCTTCTCTACTCGGATCCTCTAAACGCGAAAGGTGATCCGCCGCAACATTTTCCGCTCCTTTCTTATCCCTAATCTATATGTCAAACTCGGAAAGGAGTAGAATCCAACGGATAAGACGGGGCTTAGCATCTTTCTTTTGAAAAAGATAGCGCAAAGCCGCATGATCGATGAATACTATAGTCTTGGAAAGCACAAGGTATGACCGGAACTTATCAAAAGCAAAGACAACGGAAATTAGTTCCTTCTCGGTCGTAGTGTAATTCTCTTGGGCGTCATTGAGGGTTTTAATCATGTATTAGATCGGGTGAAATTGATTCTCCCATCTTTGACCCAAGACCGCCCCGACCGCGTAGTCGCTCGCGTCGCACATGAGCTCAAAGGGTAAGCTCCAATCGGGGGATACAATAATGGGCGCACTCACGAGTGTCTCTTTAAGGGAATCGAACGCTTTAAGACACTCCTCATCAAAGACAAATGGGACATCCTTCTCAAGGAGTCGAGTCATGGGGCGAGTGATTTTGGAAAAATCCTTAATAAAACGCCTATAAAAGCCCGCATGAACTAGGAAACTACGGATGGACTTGACACTAGTCGGGGGAGGGAGCCTACGAATTGTATCTATTTTGGCATGATCTACCTCTATCCCAACTCTAGAAATCTTATGCCCTAAGACAATCTCCTCCGTAACCATGAACTGACACTTTTCCCAATTAAGCATCAACTTCGTCTCAACACACCTCTTCATCATTCTCGCTAAATTCCCTAAACAATGATCAAACGAATCGCCATATACCGAGAAATCGTCCATAAAAACCTCCATAGAGCTCTCTACCATGTCTTGAAAAATCGCTATCATGCATCGTTGGAATGTAGCCGGAGAGTTACATAGCCCAAAAGGCATCCGTCGGTATGCATATGTGCCGTATGGACATGTGAACGTCGTCTTTTCTTGGTCTTCCGGCGCGATAGGGATTTGGAAATAGCCGGAAAAACCATCAGGGAAACAATAGAATTGTTGCCCCGCAAGACGCTCTAGCATTTGATCGATAAATGGGAGTGGGAAGTGGTCTTTCCAGGTGGCGTCATTGAGCTTGCGGTAGTCAATACACACACGCCAACCGGTGACCGTACGAGAAGGGATTAGCTCGTTTTTCTCGTTCACGACAACAGTCATCCCCCCCTTCTTGGGAACAACTTGAGTAGGGCTCACCCATGAAGAATCGGATATGGGATAAATCAAACCGGCTTCCATAAGCTTCAACACTTCTTTTCTAACAACCTATTTCATGTTGGGATTTAGGCGCCTTTGAGGTTACACCATCGGTTTAAATTTATCCTCTATAAGAATACGGTGGGTACAAAAAGTGAGGCTAATCCCCTTAATATCGGATAACTTCCAAGAAATCGCCTCCTTGTGCTCCTTTAGCACCTAAACTAATTTCCCCTTCTCCTCCTCCGTCAATCTAGAAGAGATAATGACGGGCATACTAGAATTTCCCCTAAGAAAGCATACTCTAGGTGGGACGGGAGAACCTTAAGCTCGAGGGGTGGAGTATCTACGGGTTTACTCTCACTCTTTTCTTTAATCTCACAAAGTTCTAAGGTTTCGGGAACCCAAGACGAATCTACCTCCTCACCCTCATCAACAACCTCCTCTTCAACTTCTCCCTCACTAACTAGATCGGCCCCACTAATGAAATCTATGCACCTATCAACGCACGAGATGAATGCATCTAGAAAGTAAACGGAGTGACATGGACCGCTAGAATCATCGTTACCACTAGGATATTGCATGGCTCTATCTATCTCAAAGGTAACTATCTCATCGCCCGCTCGAAGTGAAATCTTACCGTCAAAGACGTCGATGACGTCCTTTGCGGTTCGAAGGAAAGGACGGTCAAGAATGATCGGTACTTTCTCATCGGCCTCCAAGTCTAAAACCATGAAGTCTACGGGAAACACGAACTTATCTACCTTAACAAGCAAATTCTCTATGACTCCACGAGGATACATGACCGATCGATCGGCCAAGGACTATGACATACGCGTGGGTGTAAGCTCTCCTAACCCTAGCTTCTCATAAAGAGAAAATGGCATCAAATTGATGCTAGCACCTAAGTCGGCTAAGGAATGGGCGGGGGTAACGCCATCCCCGAAGAAGCAAGGAATGGTGAATGTACCCGGGTTGGTTAATTTCTCCGGTAGCTTATTCAAGACCACCGCGGAACAACCTCGAGTCAATGGAATGTTGGAAAGCTCACCTTTCCTATCCTTACGTTTGAGAAGGTCCTTAAGGAATTTGGCGTATTTAGGAATGGACTGTAAGGCTTCGATGAAAGGAAGGTTGATTTTTAGTTGCTTGAACATTTCTAAAAATTGCTCATATTCCTTAGCATATTTTTGATGCTTAAGGCAGGCGGGGTAAGGAACACGTGAATGATTAACTAACGGTGAAGGCCTAACCCCTATGGGACGTTTTTCAACACTCTTTTCTACTTGAGGCTCCTGAGTGTGTGCGGTACTTGCTGGGTCTAGCCTATGTTGCATCTTACCGGGAGCTTCCATCTCTATCTCCTCGTCTACCTCTTCCTCATCCTCTATCTCAACACTCTCTCTAACTACCTCCCCTAAACTCTTTCCACTACGGGTAGTAATAGCCTTAGCTGAATGGTTAATCGGGTTCGGGTAGGTATTTCCTGAAAATTGACCAGGTGAGTTCTCTTGTAACTGGTTAGCTAAACCACCTACCTGTCGCTGAAGGACTAAGAGTGCGGATTGTTGGTTTTTATTGTGAAGCTCTTGATTTTTATTTATTTGCTCTTGATTTTTAGCGAAATTACCAAATTCGGTAAGTTTCCTGTGTAGCCTGATCTCTCACCATCAACTGAGCAAACATCTCCTCAATCCTACTTAGACTACCCTCCGAACCCTTACCACTACCTTGACCCACTTGATTTGACCCCCCACTAGCAAATTGACCCCTTGAACCTGAACCACTAAACTGACCTCCCTGACCTGAACCTCCACTAGTGTATAGACCAGGCCCCCTATTTTGATACTGACCAGATGGAAAACCAGAAAGGTTACCGGAAGAGCGGAAGCCACTATTATTGCCACTACCACGCCAGTTGGAGTTATAATTAGAATTATTATTATTAAACGGACCCCTAGACTGACTGGCTATAAACTCTACCTATTCGAGTGTAAGTGTGGGACAATCTATCGTATCATGGCCTCCCCTACAAACCTCACATCTATCGACCTTTTTCTTAATCTCATTTAACTCTTGTTTAAAATATTTCTCCATCTTCTCTAGAGCAGCAGCTACCGATGAATCCAAGCCAACTTGGTTTACCCCTTGAGCGGCCGAGGAGGTAGTCACAGGAGTGGAAGTCCGGCTGGTAGTGCTATAGTCCATGTCAGAATGGGCGAAACTCTTAAACAAATCATTGCACTCATTAACTGTCTTTTTACCCATGAGTTGCCCTCCAGCAGAAGTATCGAAACGGGCTTTGATCTCGGGGGTGAGACCATTGTAGAACTTTTCTACGAGTGCCTAATTTGACAAACCATGATGAGAACAACGAGAAATCAGAGTTTGGAATCTCTCCCAAGCCAGGTGATAAGGCTCATCAGGCTCCATTCGGAACAAATGGATCTGATCGCGTGGACGAGATGCTTTGGCAGGTGGGAAATATAAAGCTAAGAAATCATCTCGTAATCCTGCCCAGGTGGTGAAACTTCCCGCTGGCTACGCGACCAGCGAGAGAAAATGGGAAAACCTGAAGATACCTGGCATCTAGATTAACACCCTCAATAGAGAAGGTGCTACAAAGGCGGGTGATTTGGTTGATGTAGGCGGGAGTATCCTCATCATCACGGTTGTGGAATTGGCACGAGTTAGTGATGGCCGTCATGATGTAGGACGGGATTTGCCAGGACCTATCATTAGCAATGTGGGGAAGGGTGATGGGTAAATTAGCACCGGTGAAGCCGGTGGTGGCTTGTTCGTAAACGGTTCTATTGGCCATTTGAGTATTGGGTGTAGGACTAGGTGTACGGGAATGGGAAGGTGGTGGGGAGTTGTGGGGTGACGACTTCGGGGTAAAGTCAAAGGCTGGTGGTTTAGATTAGAGTGTAGAGTCAGAAGTGGCGAAAGAAGAAGTAGAAGATTTACTAACCTTTAAACTAGAAGACGAGAAGGCAAACTTGTCGAGCGGCGGCTTCGGTGGTCCCTGAGAATGTGTATGGGGCATTCACTACAAAACCGAAAATAAACAAGTAAGATGGCTCTAACAAAAGACTCTAAAATAATAAAAAAAAACACTAGGACTATTTAGACTCCTACGACTCGAAAACACACAAATAGCATGTAATGATATCAGATGAAGTCAAAACAAAGTAATCAACACAATTGCCAAGAATCCTCGGCAACGGCGCCAAAAACTTGATGTGCTAAAAAGTAGTTTAATAAAATAAACTAAATTAACCTATTTCTAGACTCTAAGTAATACTCTAGACTCACTAAGACACACTAAACTACTAACCGACAAGTGTACCGATCGACTCTAGTATAGATAATGTAAGTCTGGATATCGAACCCACGAGACTCTATCGAATTACAATAACGACTCTATTTAGACTAGACTGACAAGGACTGAACTATTTTGTTTGTTTGATGGGGGGGGGGGTTCTAAAAATCCTAAGAAAGCAATTAAATTAAACTAATTAACTACGTTAACTAAAACAAATTACTTTGGGTTTTTACTCAAACGGTGAAAATACTACCTAGACTCGAATCCTGGTTGCTTTTAGTTATGGATTTTATTTGAAAGTTGATTATTATGGACCGGGATCGTTAGATGCTAAACCTCTCGAGTTACCAACTAATCTTCCTAACCCTTCTCAAGAACACATTAAGGCACCCTAAAGGCTGTTACGGTTACCGGTAAATTAGACTCCTTGTCCGGACCTCTAATGATTTATGAAAGTACCCTACAAGACTCTCTCCGTTTCGGGACTTAAGTCAAGGATAAATTTGGGTTCTTAACTAGACTTGTTAGACAGCAGCTAATAGGTTTACTTCCTAAGAAGGACCCACCTTACGGTTTAATCGCTTAGACCTAACAATAACCTTGCACCTGTCAGCTATTGAGAGTTAGTAGAACACTTGATTTTATAAGATTACCGAATATTGCTTTTAAGGTTTATTGGCCAATTTAACCCTAAAGATTCACGATTTATTATGTGATATCGACAGTTACCAAAATCTAGAACCTAACACAACTCTATTATGTGATAAATACCGTGACCAAGAATTAGGTAAAGCAATAAACAATTGTCAAACACAATCAAGCATGCATACACATCTAGCTAATAATCAAATCGCCTACAATACATAAATAAATCCATAAATATCATAAATTCATAATAAAAATCCAAACATTAGCAACCAATCATCTTGTCTAGGTAGTTAACAAAATCTAGCCGAACATAGTCTTTGAATCAAACACAAACGAAGTATTTTCAAGAAAACAAAACATGGTTTAAGGGAAAGAAACACAAAAGAAGACACCCGGATGTTAAAGAGACGACCCGAATGATTCTCTGACTTCCAACCTTCAACCGACAGCTTCAATTGCTCAAAAACGCTCCTAATGCAGCTCCAAGATCGACCAAAGAGTTCTTAATTCGTAAGTTAGGGTTTAATCCAAGTTAATGATGTTTATATATAATTTTCCAGCTCAACCCTATTCTCAATTCGAAGAAGTCTGCCGACAACAGTCTCTAGCACCCCGCGAGAAACACGTGTGAGTAGGTCGCGGGCCGCCAGCGCATTCCCATCATCTTCAAAACCTTTAGTTCTCTCGCCGGGCGCGAGAGACTCACTTTCCTTAGTTGCGGGCCGCCAGAAACCACTTTTCCAGAATTTTCAATCCGTTTCAGCTCTCGAGCTCTCCAACACGTTCCAGGACTTGACTTATTCATGTTTTCACTCGTTTTACTCGATTTCCAGCAGTTTTAAACGCAAAGACCTGCAAAACGCAACTGAATCAACAGTATGCAAATTCTAACGAAAACTAAACTAAATCTAATGGAAAATTATACAAACTATACACGAATAAAGGATGTATTTTACAATACATCAGCCCTGACACAATTTGGAAAGTAGCAAGTTGACATCCACGGATTCAATGAATATGCCAAAAAGCTACTTTGTGCAGAGCAAGTGCATGAATAAACAAATTTTTATTCATGATCCAGATTCTCTATAAATGGAGATGTCAACCCCGAAGGTTAAATAAGTTGAGCCAAGCATTCAACACACACATCACAAACCCCATTACCCTTCAATACAGAATTCTTTGAGCATTCATTTGTAACAGTTAATAACTTTTTTTTCCGAAGTGATTAATATACTTGAAACTTCTGTAAGTTGTTATTTCTTGAAAGTTTGATTTCTAGTTCCGCACAATATTTTCATACTTGTTGAAATCTATTTGCCATACTTAGTCGTTAAGCATCTTATATGGGACCAACAATTGGTATCAGAGCAGACTGAATAAATTATTTTCAAAAGATCAATTGCTCTTTTTTTATAACAATCTCTTTTACTAAATATGGAAAATTTCAAACTTGGAACAATGCTTTTAACATTGGATCTATGTCAAAGCCTTCGACTTTGGTTAGAGAGGAGTATCCCCAATGAAGAATCAGGATGATCAATTTACTTAATGGACATGATCGAGCTCTGTTTCAATCCATTGAGAGAGTCCCACATAGACCCACTATTGTAATTACAGATGTTCCAGCAACTAAGCTGTTAGTACAATAACGTCTGTAGCTTCCGTCAGCATGTAGTCATGTTTTGTATATTTGTGAATAGTTTGTGTTTGTTTGTTTATTTGTAAAGCAAGTCAGGATATGGCGCGTTATTTTGTTAAGTGCTGACTTTTGTTGACCATGCTAACCGATCGGCTAGCCCAGCCGATCGAACAGCATGTTCGATCGAACAGCAGGTCAGCCGATCGGCTAGCACTCACTCTATCCTGACTGTGCCTATATATAGCTGCTCGATCAACTCTTTTGGAACCTTTTGGCACTTTCACTTTTTAGAAAACTCATGTCCGTCTGAACTCTCTAAGGAGCCTGTACATTTTCATATTCTATCAATAGAAGATCAGACCGTGATTCAGAGTAGAATTTGTTCTCGTATATCTGTTTTGTGATTACATGAATTCCGTGCATTAATCATATCCGATTCAACTTAGTTTCCGAAGAAGAAGATCCCATCCGAGGGACCAACAAGTGGTATCAGAGCGTCAGGAAGCTGAATCGAGATCTACGAAGACGAATTCACCGGAATTCGAGCCGTGCTTGTTGATTTAGAGACGAATTCATCGGAATTCAAGCCGTGTTTGCTGTTTCAGAGACAAATTTCGCCGGAAATTTGTTATTTCTGCTGATTCGACTCAAATTTCACTGGAAATTTGACAGATTCTTCTACTTTCTACTCAGATCTAGCTTTATTTTTCACTTTGTCACCATAAAATCGGAAAAACTTCAAATTCAGAGTGATTTTACGGTTAAAATTTGATAAATCTGCTATAGATTGACTCGCAATCATCAGAAGTACAATCCTTCAAGTTTTCATAACTAAATTCAACCTAAAACTTGTTCAAATTCATAAAAAAAAAAACTATGAAAAACTGTTCTTGTTTGCTGATGTCAGCTGTTCGAACGACCTAGCTGTTCTTAGAATTGCTGACATCATCAACTTGGGTGTATAACTGTTTAGATAATTTCAGTTAGATTTCATTCAGAAAGTGTTGCTAACGTCATCAGTGTTAGCCGATCGAACGAGCAAATCGATCAGACAACATTGTTGATATTTGATATCTTTTGATGACGTCACCGATCGAATAAGCCAATCGATTGGACAGTAATTGATTGCTGATTATATTCTTCTGTTTGTCATTCGATCGAACTATCTAACCGATCGAACGAGCCAACCGATTAAGGGTGTGCTGATCGATCGAACAAGCCATTCGATCCAAGTGCATTTGTGTTAGATTTTTGAAAATCACAAAAATTTTTCTAAGTGTTTGTTAACTGTGTCAGGTACTTTGAAAATGGAAGAATTCATGAATCCTTTTAGTGAGATGTATGCATTCGCTGGAAATTCTGGAGATGATACATCAAGCCGAACGAGTGAAAACTCTCCAAGTGCAAAGAAGACATCGTTCGATGCCTTAAGCGTAGAAAGTGCGTATGGAACGTATAATAAACCACCAAAGCTGATGGCAATTGAAGAGTATAACAGGTGGGCCAAAAGATTCGATGAATGGTTGAGAGCTTTTGCGTACCCGAGCTGGAAAAGGTTAAAGAACGGTTTCAACCATGGAAGAGCAGACTTTGAAAACTTGTCAGAAACTAAAGAAATAGAAACTTTCGTGGCTGAGCAGAAGTGCATAGCATTGATAAACCAGTCAGTGAGAGGAGACATAATCTCATTGATTGAATATGAAAACGCAAAAGATCTTTGGGAGAAGTTAAAAGTTAAATGTGTTGGTACTGCAGAAATCATCAAAAACAAAAAGAAATTACTAAGAAAGGATTTGTTCGGATGTCTAAAAAATGAGTCTGTCCCTAAAATGATTGAACGATTTGGGCATCTAAAGCTGGAGTTGGCAACACATGGGATCATCTATTCTCAAGAAGAGCTAGTTGACAAGTTATTTGACTCTTTGCTAGACGAAATGGATTGGCAATATGTTGCATTGATGATCAAGAATACAATCAAGCCAGAAGAGTTAACGGTTGATTTGCTGATAGAGAGACTAGAAAATCATGAGCTGGAAATCAAGAAAACTTATAAAGTCAATCACTCGTTATATCAGCAAAAAGTGGAACTCTATTATCCAAAGAGCATGATTCCAAAGACAGCATCTCCCAAAACGGCCTTCACAGCAGAAAGTTCACAACCAAAGAATCAAGAGACCTCACACAGTGGTTTTCATGGAGGAATGTCTTCTAATACCTCAAGTCAAGGACCATCTTCTAGTACTTTAAGTCAACAGCAATCAGCACTAAAGAATGTATTTTAATGCAACATCGCTGTGGATTTGAAAAATGGTCAAAATTTCAGTGAGGAGTCAGCAAAACAACAGATGGTTTTCCTAGCCTCTGTACTAGAGTCATATGAAAGTCTTGTAGCAGGGAAGATAGGCAACACCAACCTTAGAAAAGAAGACTATGATCAGTTAGATCCGGAGGAGATGGAATTGATCGACATAAGGTGGTGTATGGCCAGTGCTGTAAGAAGGGCACAACGTTTCATGGAAATAACTGGGAGAAAATCTATTGCTGGACCTTCTACCAAGTTGGGTTTCGATAAGTCTAAGGTGACATGTTTCAAATGCAAACAAAAAGGTCACTTTAAACGCGAGTGTAGAAATGATTATGCTAACGATTCTGCTAATCCGTTCCGAGAAGATTACTACAAGAAAGCAATTTACCATCAGAATAAATCGGAACCTCCCAGGCTTATGCAAATTGAGGAAAAAGAGAAGTCTAGAGCTCTTGCGGTCATTCATGACGATGAAGGATATGACTGGAGTGAGATATTGCCTGAGGAAGACGCAGTTGGTTATGCGTTCGCAGCAACAAAGATTGTTCCATTTAAAGACAACAGAACGGAGGAAGAAAAGTTTGTGAACAGAAGAATGAATGCCCAATAAAAAATGAGCAGAATCTACAACATTTTCAAAGAAGCAAAAATGGCAAAACGATGGGATGTAGACAGAGAATGCTACCTTGATCCACAGGGAAATATCGCAGTTGATCCCAATTCCATCAGTGTTGATGCAATCATTCAGCAATACGCTGAAGAAGAAGAAGCCAGACAGAAAGAATGGTGGGGTGGCGGTGAAAAGAAAGTGGAAGAGAAAGAAGAAAAAGTGAAGATGGCAGAAAAGAAGATTGATGATGGATTGATAGATACATCACAGGAGCTCACAGCTGAAAATCTGATGAAAATGGCGGACAAAGTTCTTGCTGCAAAAGAACTGGAGGTAGATTCTAGTTCTGGAACTGAGTCAAAAGGCCAGGTCAGTCCGATTGATATATATCAAGTGTCAGGTAAGAAAGATAAAAGTAATAGTGACTGCAAGAATTGCATGAAAAACTGCAAAGATTGTAGTACTATCACTTACCTTAACAACAAAAAGGTTGAAGATTTGACAAAAAGAGTCAGAGAGGTAGAAAACCAGATCTTAAACTGGGATAAAATGCTGAAAGCTTCAAACGATCGTGCAAAAGAGTTAACTGAAAAAATTGAAAGTGATAAAAGTGACATAGAAAGAACTAAGAAAGAAAATGAAAAACTCATTCATGAAAATCGTCACATCACTGAAAATTTTGAGAAGCTTAAGCGAACGGTTAAAGATTTTGATGAACGAAATGGTAAAACAACAAAAGAGAATCTTCAACTGTCGGGTGTGCTTAGGGTGAAAGAAGAGTTAATCAATAAACAATTGGATGAAATTGCTAAACTGAAGCTTCAATTTCAAGAAGCGAAAATTGAAAATGAACGCATCCAATTAAAATTAACCAGCTACAACTCCGCGAGCTTTGTTTTGCAGCACATTGTTCCAAAACCCATCGGGAAAAACAAAGCTGGCGAAGATGTATTTTCAGATGGATCAGGGGTGGGATATCATCAAGTTCCACCGCCAGTTTTAAACAATTTTTCAAAGAAAAAGTCTGGGCTGGTTAATAATGAAGAAGATTTAAAAGAAATAAAACTTCCAGAGTCGCTTGATGTCAATTTTCGTCATCATCATCTGATGATAGTGTTCAGACTGATATTGTTAAAAGCATGGCAGAAAGTGTTTTGGAGTCTGATTCAAATGAAGATGATGGATGTTTCTTGGATAAATACATTCCGAAACAAAAGTCCAAGAACAACTTAAATGAAGAACCAAATCTTGTCATGTACAAGATGTTGGGTTCAGATAAGTTGTTTTCGGATTTTGAGTTTCCCATTGAAAATGTAAATGTGAACAAATTGACAAATGTTTTCAAATTGGTTGAAATTGAGTTGTCAGAAGTGAACAATCTGAGTCATACAAAGAAACAAATGAATTTTGAGAAAGATAAATAAAGCTTACTACAAGAAACCTGCTGTTCCACCGCGTTTTTATAATAACAAAAGAAACAATTGGTCGGGTGGTTATCAGGGGGTAAGTCTTATCAGAAGAAGAATGTTCAAAACAAGAAGTCTGTTGAAAAGAAAGTGTTTGTGAACAGTTCGAGTTCATTTTCTAAGGAAGAACCTAAAACTTTTCAAAATCAAACAAAGAGTTCTTTGAGGAGAAGGCCTCACAACCTCAGTCTGAAGGCACAAGTCGGGTAACTGACACCCGAACATGCTTCAGATGCAATCAAGTTGGGCATATTGCACGAAAGTGTACCAACTTGAAGCCTAAGACTGAAGTCGTTGAGAGTCAGAAAAGGAAGGATGATGTGAAGGGAAAAGCTCCATTGGTTGTTGAGAAAAAGAGTTTGAAAAGTGACAACATCATAGTCAAAACTGAACCCGTAAAGGAAGTGGTAACTAAAAATGACAAATTTTACAAACGGGTTGCAACTACTCAACAAACATGGAAGCCGAAAGTTGCTGAAATGAGAGCAAGTGGTTCAAAACCAAAGGTTTCTGAGATGGAAAAACAATCATCTTCTACCGCACCGGTAAAGATGAGTGTTCCTTTGGATTTTTATTAAAAGCTTGAAAAAGAAAAATCAATTTCTGAAAAGAAATGGGTGGCAAAGAAAGACCAACCATCTGGTCAACCTCAAAAAGATGAGTTCTTCATATACAAAGAGGTTGAGGTTGAGTCTAAAGAAAGCATGAAATTAAATGATAAAAATTTTCCGCCACTTTACACAACAAAATCTCACATCAAACTTGAGTTACCTAAGTCCAAAGAGGCTTGGTAGCATCAAAATCTGTTTAAGTGTGTATGATTTGCCGGAGCTTCCTTGATCGTGAAGCATGAATCGGCATCTTTATTGAAATTTTTTTTAATCATGTTGGTTTATGTGCAGGATCTTCCAAAACTGGTTTCAAGATGGATCATGGATAGTGGAGCTTCCAGACATATGACAGGGAAGACTGCATTGCTGTACGATGTGAAGAATATAAATGGAGGATATGTTGGATTCGCGGGTAATCAAGGTGGTAGGATCGTTGGTGAAGGAACGTTATTCAATGGGATTGTGACGTTTGAAAGAGTTAACTACATTGCTGAGCTGGAGAATAATCTACTAAGTATCTCTCAGATTTGTGACAGGAAGTATACCACTCACTTCACTGACAAAGAATGTTTGATCTTAAAACCAGGATTTGTCGTCCCTGAGGAATGGGTCATCATGAGGGCACCCAGAGTCAACGATCTGTATGTGTTGGATATGAGTATAGCGACAACAACCACGGGTCAGGCTCATTGTTTTGTGTCAAGAGCAACTGAGAAAGAGTCAAGATTGTGGCACCGAAAGATGGGGCATATACATCTAAGAAAAATGAATCACTTGGTGCACAATGATTTGGTTATAGGAGTTCACATCAAAGGTTTTCATCTGGAAGGGGAGTGTATTAGCTGTGTTAAAGGCAAACAGAAGAAAAAGTCACACCCCAAAAAGCAAGTCAATTCAGTTTCGAAACCTTTGGAAAGACTTCACATGGATTTATTTGGTCCTGTGAATGTCAAAAGCATTACAAGAGATTACTACTGTTTGGTCGTTACCGATGATTATTCCAGATTTTCTTGGGTATCTTTCCTGAAATCAAAGGAAGAAACGTTTGACAGTCTGATGGCGTTGTTCAAGAAGATTGAGAATCTGTACCAGAGGCGTATCCGAAAAATTAGAAGTGATAATGGTACTGAATTCAAGAACAACAAGATGGAAGAATTTTGTGAAGAACGAGGTATATTGCATGAGTTTAGTGCTCCGTACACTCCGCAGCAGAATGGAGTCGCAGAACGCAAAAACCGGACACTAATCGAGATAGCCAGAACAATGCTCGCAGATTCAAAACTTCCAATAAATTTTTGGGCAGAAGCTGTTTCCGCAGCATGCTTTACGCTCAACAGAGTTCTCACTGTCAAGAAATTCAACAAAACGTGCTTTGAATTGATCAATAACCGCAAGCCTAATTTGAAGTATCTTGAACCGTTCGGGTCACCCTGTACGATGATAGAACCTTTTGGAAAGTTTGGTCCGAAGTGCATTGAGGGTATATTCGTTGGATATGCAAGTCCTTTGTGACGTGTCTTCGTTCCAAGTGAAAAGCGAATTATTGAAGCTGCTAATGTTGAATGTCAAGGTTATACGATGCCGCCACATAACCCCGGAGATTCATGGCGTTACCACTACGACACTCTGTGGGATTCGTTTGATGTGATGGAGGAACCTGAAGATGAAGAAGACTTCTTTGATGAGTTGGATATTCTTAGAGATTATGAGTCATCAGAAGAAAGATTTCCAGCCAAGTATTCTAGGCAATCTCAGCAAACTTCAAATGACGATGAAGCAGGTCCTATTAATGCTGGAGAACATGATGATACTCCACAAGCTCCCGATATACAGACATCAACAAATGATGATTTAACATCTGATATCGGTCCAACATTTGATCATGGTGATTTAGATTCTGAAGGGGAAGAGATCCAGATTTTAGATCAAGCAAATCCTATCAGTGAGCAAGGTGCAAATCAAAATGTCACCAATCTGGAAGGCAATGTATATGTTCCGAGTGAAGTAATGCCTAGAACTCTTTCATATCATCCAGAGGAGTTGATCATTGGAGAACTTCAATCAGGAGTTCGCACCAGACATCAGATTGACCAAGGGCTTACAAGTTTTTATTCTTTAGCAGCACCTTTACAAACTGAATTTTCATTGTGTTGTTTTATCTCGCAGATCGAACCACGAACTTACAAAGAGGCGCTTACTGAAGATTCGTGGGTCAACGCGATGCAAGAAGAGTTGAACCAGTTTGAAAAATTGGGTATCTGGAAACTGGTGGATCTGCCTGATGGTCACAGGAAAATCAACACCAAATGGGTGTTCAAGTGTAAGAGAGACGACAGAGGAGTTGTTGTGCAAAACAAAGCTCGACTCGTGGTCTAGGGCTTTAGTCAACAGGAGGAAATCGATTTTACTGAAGTATATGCTCCTGTGGCACGACTAGAAGCTATCAGAATTTTCCTGGCATTTGCATCTTGGAAAAACTTCAAAGTATATCAATTAGATGTTAAATCGGCGTTTCTTTATGGGAAGGGCAAAGAGGAGGTTTATGTCGGACAGCCACCGGGCTTTACCAACCCAATCCACAAGAACAAGGTTTATTTGCTGGACAAAGCACTGTATGGCTTACACCAGGCCCCGAGAACTTGGTACGAGACTTTGTCTCAACATCTTCTAGCCAACAGGTTCACTCGTGGAACAGTGGATGCCACTCTCTTCACTAAAGAGGTCGACGGACATCTTTTGATAGTTCAAATATATGTGGATGACATAATCTTTGGGTCAACAAACGAGAACTTGTGCAAAGATTTTGAACAAGTTATGAAGCAAAAATTCGAAATGTCATCAATGGGGGAAATGAAGTTCTTCTTAGGGCTCCAAGTTGAACAACTACCTGAGGGAATTTTCATTCACCAGACGAAGTACGTTCATGATATTCTAGAGAAATTTGGAATGTCAAGTTCTACTCCTGCTGCAACCCCTTCAGCAACAAATCATGGGATTCACCCAGATCTCACCGGAGACAGGGCAGATGAAACGCTTTATCGCTCCATGATCCGCTCATTGATGTACTTGACTGCTTCAAGACCCGACATTATGTATTCAACGTGCCTCGCAGCAAGATTTCAATCTAACCCTAGAGCTTCGCACTTGATCATTGTGAAAAGGATATTACGCTACTTGAAGGGAACTCCATCGTTGGGGTTGTGGTATCCTAGAAAAGGCGATTTTACGCTCGAAGGGTATTCCGACTCGGATTTCGGATGCTGCAAAGTAAATGCAAAATCAACAACTGCAGGATGCCAGTTCTTTGGACCTCGCTTGGTTACCTGGCAGTGTATGAAACAAACGTCTGTGGCGCTATCCACATGCGAAGCGGAGTATGTATCTGCCAGCAGTTGCTGCTCTCAACTCCTGTGGATACAGCAACAGATGCGCGATTACAGTTTGCAGTTTCTTAACACACCTCTTTTTGTTGATAATGAGGCCGCAATAAATATAACAAAGAATCCAGTTCATCACGCTAAAACTAAACATATAGAAATTCGTCATCACTTTATTCGCGATTGTTTCGAGAAAAAGTTGATACGAATTGAGAAAATCCACACTGACGAGCAAAAAGCTGATTTACATACCAAAGCATTTGATAAAACACATTTTAAATACCTTTTAAAACTGAATGGTATGATGCTTTTATCGATGTCGGATGGAATCATTGGCGTTGATGAGGATACCACTGTAGATGATGTTGAAAAACAATCTGCAATGGTTTGTCGATTTTTTACCTGTTTTGGTCTTTAGGGGGAGATAGGTATATTTTTATATACTTTTACAAAATCCAAAAACAATAAAAAATTGAAAAACCCAAAAACATGAGAAAATTCCAAAATCCAAAAACAGTAAAAAAAAATGAAAAAGAGCTTGTGTAAAAAGGGAAAATGATAGTACATCAGCTAGACTGTTACGGTATGCTAAAGATTTGTAAAGTCTCAAAAGGATTAAACAGTCTCATTAATGATGTGTCGATAGGTTTTTACACAGTTAGTAAAATTGTTCGGGATATAAACCTAAAATTTCATAACGAAACTTAATTCGTGGGGAACACTACTTGGATATATAGGTAACCCCTGAAATCTCGTTTGATAGGTCCCTTATTCTGAGATACTAGGTCTTTATACTCAGTGATATCTGGGGTATTATTCCGGGACTTCTGCTGAATGGAAGTTCTGACCTAGTCCCCGAATAATACTTTCCGCAAAATGCTTGAGACATAGCATCGCCCTCAGCAATCTGATGAAACAATAAAATTGATAGTTATTGCTGTTGTAACAAAAGATCCTCTAAAGGGGACACACCGAAAAGTCGAAGTCGTCATCTCTTTGCGTATACGGAAGTATCGACCTGAGCTCTCACGGCCCTCGCATTTAACCCCTTCCAGATATCATCTGTGGTATACTCACCTGTAAGACTGAATATTGGGAACTGGATACGGGAGTATATTCAAGAGGTGGGACACATGAATGAGTAAAGTTCATAAGACATCTAAATCGTATCCTGAATAAATTGAAATCTGTGTGAAAATTTAAAGTGGATCAGTATATCGACAATCTAGGCGAATTGTTTAATTCTGAGTATGAATTAAGCTTAATGGTACTTGTAACGTGTCGGTAGCTGATATGATTCCCCAACACGCTCACCAAAAATATGTTTGTATATAGTTTACTCTCATTACATTCTGTGCTTTAGTTTCTGATCATTCATTTCTAGTTTAGATTGTGCATTTTGAAAAACCAAAAAGATTTTTCTGTTCTGCTTTAATTTATGACAAACCAAAGCAGAGAGTTGATCTTCAGATTCGCAGTCTGATGCAGATGCAGGAAGTTGTTCTGAACTGAAAGACGGGTTGGGAGCTAATCTTGAAATAACCAGAGAATATGTAAAGTCAATACAAGTTCATTAATTTGAAACTTGTAAATTTTTAGAAAAATTTGATCAAATCATCAGTATGTTTTCCTTCAGGTCAACCAAGGTCATTAAGTTGAACTTGGCAGGCAATTTAAGTACTTAGGGTCATTAACTTGGACCTAGATACTTAAGTGGATTTCTCGAATGCTGATAATGTAAAAAAGTCAAAATGTCAAAAAGTCAAACTATTTAAAAGTCAAAGGTTATTTGGTTCGAACATGCTAGCCGATCGGCCAGCATTGCTAGCCGATCGAATAGCCTAGCCGTTTCAGTGACACCTATAAATAGGTGGTCAAGTGACAGTCAAACGGTTACACACCTCGAACGAACTAACTCTTTCTCAATCGATTCACTGATTTCACTTGATTTCTTGATTCTCTTTGCATCATTACATTGGTTTGTTGGTTTGCTCATCATTCTCAATGGCAAAGGTACGTTTTTCACATCCAAATCTGTAAATTTCACTGTGGTCTTCATATTTGTCACTGTCGGTGCTTTATTCTTAAATCTAGGAAGATTTAGGAGATTGTGATGAATTTTGATCATAGGGTTTTGTTCGGAATGTTAAGATCTACAAGTTTACCGGTTCAATTTGTGTAAAATCTTGATTGAAATTGGTAGATCTAGGATTATTTGTGTTCGGCTGTCGGCGACTCCTTTATGAAATTAGGCATTATTTAGGATGATTTAGACAAAGATAAACATAGGGTTTTGATCACGACAACATTAGGAATCTAGATCTGTGTTTAATTTGTGATTAGTGCATAAATTTTTTTTGAATCATCTGCATGAGTTGTTGTTCTTAGCCGATTCTGTGTCAAATGCTAGCCGATCGCTAGACCAGCCGATCGAACAGCAATGATGATATTGTGTTTGTTTTGATGAATATGGTAGTTCAGTATTCATGCCTTGAAGATTGTGCCAAACAAATGCTATGAAATCTGTGTTTTAGAATGTTCAGATGTATGCTAGCCGATCGAACAGCACTTGCTAGCCGATCGAACAGCATTGCTAGCCGATCGAACAACATTGCTAGTCGATCGAACAACATATTATCATACCTTATTTTCTGAACAAAGTGCTAGCCGATCGGTTATTATTGCTAGTCGATCGGACAGCATCTTCATCACTGCGTAGATTTCTGTGCAAATTGATTAGAAAGCTTTTGCTAACCGATTGAACAACATTTGCTAATCGATCGAACAACATTGCTAGCCGATCGAACAACATCTGTCTCTTTGTACATTCTAGTCGATCGAACAGCAATGCTCCTCGATCGAACAGGCCAGTCGATTCTCTAGTACTATCACTTAGAGAATTTCAGTGTTAAGAAAATTTTCAAAAATGTTCAAAAATTTTCATACTGAATATTTTTACAGGGAAGAGGAAAGGATTCAGACAAGGGTCATAATGTACCTTGTGCAATTGATGCTGATACAACAACTGGTTCTGTGGTAGAAAAGATGGCAAAATTCTTGAGAGAAAGCAGAGTTGCAAAAGCGATATCTAATAAAACTGTGGTTTATGAATCACATGTTAGAGCTTTCTGGGATACAGCAAGATTTGATGAATCAGATAAAATGATACACGCTGTGTTGAGAAAGAAGGACAAAGATGGCAAAGACGTAGATGTTGAGTTTGAATTTGGTGTTGAAGATGTTAGAAGAGTTCTTGATTTACAGGATTATGATGATGATCCGACAATCATATCAGAACGTCTTGTCAAAGATTGTGGTGTAGAATGGGATTCACTGGGCATATAAACGGAAAGATGTATAAAAGAAACTTCTCGAAGGCTTATCGGTACTTGATGCATTGTATGGTGCATTCAATGTCACATAGAAAAGGAGCATATGATGAAGTAGCCGATTACATCATGAACTTCATAGCTAGCATAGTGTTGAACAGAAAGTATAATATCTCTCAAGTGATATTTGAATACATGAAGGAAAATTGCAGAAATGAAGTTGACAGATACATCATGTACCCTAGGTTCATTATGATGATAATCAATGATAAGATCAAAGATCTTCCGAAGGACAGTGATGATGTAATGGAGCTGAGCAGTGTAAACCTTATTACAATTGGAAGAATCACCAAGGAAAAGGATGCAAAGACAAAACAACTGATATGTAGAATCAAAGATAAAGATTATGTTGCTCCTGAGAATGAAAAATGGAGACATGAAAACAGTGATTCAGATAATGAAAATAAAAAGATGAGCGAGTTTGCTGAGAAGAAGACTAGGTGGTGCTGCGTTAGAGATGGAAAACGAAAAAGAACACCTAAGTCATCCCCTGTAGTTATCATTCCTAAGGATGGAGAAAAGGGTATAGTGAAACGGGAGCCTTAAGACAGTTAGATCATATATATTTTTAAATGTTCTAATTTCTTTGTCTATGTTTGTCTTGTAGGGTCTTCTGGAGAACCATAGTAGAGATTGATTGATGAAACTGTTTTGGAGCCACCTGTGGTGATTGAACAAGGAGCTGAACTTTTAAAAGAATCTTTGGAGAGCTATCTAAAAAAGAATGAAGAAGTTGCAGCACAACAAGTTCAAGGATCGAGTGCTCATGTTGAAAAAGTTACAAGAGTTGAACCAGAGATTGAAGATCTGGGGAGTTCAAGTGAAGATGATTCTGAAGAAACTCAATCTGAATCTGAATTAGATCCAACAACTCTTGGAAGGGGGAAAGCACAACTGAAAAAGAAACCGTTAAAGAAGAAGAAAACATCAGATGAAGAAGATTCACCTTATGTACCAGATCAGCCAAAGAAACAAGAAAAGAAACGAAAGGCAGTTCAAGCTGGAGTAATCCCAAGAAATGTTAGAGCAAAGAAGGCTGGAGCAGAACCATCAAAAGAAAAGGGAGGAAAGTCTGAAAAACATGTTCAGAAATCAAAGGATCAAACCGGTGAAAAGGAATCTGAGGCAAAAATTACTGAAGAACCAGTGGTGGTAGCTGAAAAAGAAACAGGTGGTGATGACTACGTAGAAATCACTGGATTCAAAAATGCTCCTCCACAAGATAAACCAGGACCATCGCATCCTAAAGATCCAAAGTATGATTACATTTTTGAAGGTCTTCCAGAAGCAACAGGAATTTACACAGAAGATATGCCTGAAGAAGACTTTGACATGTTCAATGATCAAGCAGTTAAAGAGCTATTACAGAAGGTCAACAAGTTAGAAAAAGAAAAGGCTAAAACAGAATTGGAACGTGATATTCTGAAGAAACAAGTTGATAAATTGATGAAAGCTCATGATCAAATCAAAGAGGCGTTGATAAAGCAAGAAGAAACTATGAACAAAATGAAGGATGATGTTCATGATAATTCTAAGATGTTTGAATTATTGACACTAGAGATCTCTTCATTGAATGTCAAGTTAAAGAATCTGGAGGATGTAAATCAAACCTTAAATCAGCTTCTCAGTGAAATGAGTGAAGCTTCTTCAAATGAAATGAAGGCGATGAAGCTAGAGATGGAAGCCATGTAGGCTGATAAAGTGATGAAAGATGAACAACTTCAGATGCTATGCGCTGTTATGGAAAGTCACCTGAAAATGAATATTCATGCTGCATTTGAAGAGATAGAAGTGAGAAGAGCTAACGAAAGAAGGTTGGAACGTGAAAGACGTTTAGCTGAAGAAGCCTCTCAAAAGAACAAAGGTGTAATTAATGAGACTCAAGAAGCTGGTGGATCATCAAGTCAACCTGATATTGATGGTTCATCATCACAACATGATATTGAAATGGTTGAAGTTGCAGAAGTTCATGAACAAGAAATAGTTGAAGATGAACAAGAAATGGTTGAAGCTGAAGAAGTTCAGGATCCAGACTACATGATTGTTGGTGAGTCTTCTGAGCCTGTTGATATTGATAATATTCTTAGAAGGGTTGAGGTTATTCAGAGAAAAAGAAAGGCAAGAGAAGTATTGCTACTAGAATGGAAGACTCAACAATTTGTGTTGGTTGGTGATGCTTATCCTGTGCCATACAATGCAAAAGAAGTGGCTCGACTTCTAAAGTTTTATAATCTAAAAAGAAAGGGAAAGATAGCTCGTGGAGAGATAGTTGATGAAGATTCTGATGAAGAGATGTTTGGAGATGAAGAAGAGGAAGATGATGATAATGTTGATGATAAAACAGATGATAAGTCTGATGATGATAATGATAAAGATGACAAAGGAGATGATGACAATGATCAAGGTGCTTCTGGGTTATTAGTCAAAGATCCAATTGTTCAAGAAAGAATAGAAGAGCTATTGAATGTCGAGATCAATGAGCAAGAGGATGACGTATAGAATGAAGTATCATCATCTGGAAAACAACATGCTAATCAGGTACTTCTCTCAAACCCAACTGTTATTTACCTGAATGTTCCTCAAGAAGGAGAGGTAGAGGTGAGAAGAACAAGAGTTGAAATGTTAGAGGAGTCGGGATTAGAAGAAGGAAAGTTCAAGTTTGATATTGAGGATGAAATTCCTCAGTCCCCAGCTAAAGACTTTGAGCCAAGATATGCATTTGAAGCAGATCATTATGATGATGTGATTATTGAAGATGCTTCAGATTCATCTGAAGATGAAATTGATTTTCATTATGCTGGGATTGATGAGACGTTTCCTTCATCTGCTGAGATGTTCAAAGACAGAAATGAAGATGAGATCAAAAGAAAGATTGTTGAAAAGATCTCTACTGAAGGTGTTCATGAAACTATTCCAAGAGAAATTTCTGCAGAAGAAAGAAAGAAATGGTTCAAGAATATGCCTAAGGAAAGAAAGACGCTCAGAGATCTCCAGTACTTTACTCACAGCAAAAATCTGTCATGGGGAGATATTTTATCATGGGGATATCTTGAAGATCTGAAAGTGTATGCAATCAGGAGAGAAGAAGGAGTTCAATACTTTGAGTTCTTATCTGATATTGCTTCTCTACCTTGGTGGGATGTGGATGAATTGGTAAAGACTAAGAATATCAAACAGTTCTACTTTGGTCCTGAAGTTCGTTTACATGATCAAGATTTGTGGAACTACATCAAGTTGCAAGCAAAGAATGGTTATCCTGATTGGAAACCACAGTATCCGAAGCAGATTGTAAGAATCTTGGAAAACGGAGAAAAGGATATAACTCTGGATGTAAAGCTACCCAAGTGTTTGAAGAATATGCCTCTTAGAGCCATCGAGCAAGATTTTCATGATATATTATAAGGTTGGTTTTACAATGAAACAACTGCTGAGGCAGTGATATCTCTTTTTGACAAGTCCACCGGAGAATCTAGAAGAATCAGTATATTGGATCCTATGTGGCTTGTTAACTGCTCAAAGAAAGACATTGATTGTTTATTTCTTAACAAGATTGTTTATGAGAAGAGAGACAAAGCTCAAGCAATGCAGTATCAATCGATAGTGGATGTTTGCTTCACTCAAGACATCAATTCTGGTAGATATTGGAAGAGCAAATGGAGAAACATTGAAATTGATGAGTTCTTGAAGAGGTACAAGCGAAGTCAAAGATCAAAGGAGATAGCAAAGAGAGCTGCTGAGCTGGGTAGACGAAAAATGGGGTATGTGCCACCAACAGATCAGACGCCAATTGAATCTGAAGAGAACAAGATTCCAAAATGGGATCGAAAGCGTGATGGTGACCCAGAGTACATGAAATGGTGGATGACTGAGGGCAGACATAAGAGACAAAGAATGTTAGAAGAAAGAGAAGAGAAGAGGAGGCAGAAAGCCAGAGAAAGAAGACGGAATAGGAAGAACTGAAGACTATGCTGGAAGGAACTACAGCTACATCCGAGGGGGAGTCTGTTAGTACAATAACGTCTGTAGCTTCCGTCAGCATGTAGTCATGTTTTGTATACTTGTGAATAGTTTATGTTTGTTTGTTTGTTTGTAAAGTAAGTCAGGATATGGCGCGTTATTTTGTTAAGTGCTGACTTTTATTGACCATGCTAACCGATCGGCTAGCCCAGCCGATCGAACAGTGTAGGATCGGTGACCTGACCCGAATGAGTCGTTCAGAGGGGTTCTACTCTGTTTCAGGTGCGGAATAACAAGAAACAAAGCTAGAAACAGCTGATTCTTCACTTTAATTACTGATTGTATTGATTAGAACTCAATTACACTCAGTCTTCACGCCGGCAGCACTTCGGTATGGAATTCGTACAACTGTTACCTGATTTCGCCCCAGGTGACCTATTTATAGGCCACCTGATTTCGCCCCAACTTACACAGAACCACCAGAGCGAAATCACCTATTGTGATTTTGGGTGAAATCAGCCATTAAATCCCTTGGAGCGAAATCAGCCCACTAAACACAATACACTTCCTATTTTCTCGTAAAACGTACCCTAATCTATACAATGTAATCTAAGACTCGATACAAGACGAAGTCGACAGATGTAGTGCACCAACAGACTCCCCCTCAGATGTTGACGAGTCGTCCATCGAGTCTTCACAAACTTTAGTCTTGATCAGCCTCTGGGCTTTTCTCTCTCTATCTTCATCAACAGACTCCCCCTAACAATGTGCTGGTATTTCTTTGTTCTTTAGCAGCATCTGTATCAGGATCGTTGTCTGGCTTTCCATCATACAACTTCTCAGGATCGATCTGCCTGGCTCTTCATGTTCCAAAATTGTTGCCTGGCTTTAACTTTGTCCATAAAATCGAAACCTGGCTCAAGCTCTTTCCATAGAGTCTTTAATTTCCAAGATCGAAATTTGGCTCTAGTTCTGTTCAGGACTCAGAAACGAATAACCTGGCTCAACTTATCCTTCTTGGATGTCTTCAGACACCCCCTCTCAATTTGCCGGGACCGCAGCCTAGCTTGTTAAGATCACAGAAACCTCAGGTATCGGAACCTGGCACTCTATCTTCAGGTTCAAGATCGAAACCTGGCTATCCCTGCACATTCTTAACCCAGAAGTAAATTTTCTAAATTTAACATTTTGAATATAACCGTATGCACCAACATGTTTATATAATCAGACTACCTCTTATAATAACTTCCTCTTTGATGAACCAACTGTTAGTTTTAAAAACATATTGTCACATTCAAAGCACACTCCCCCTCACAACAATGTCATCATGTTTAGCACTTTTAGATTTTGAAAAACAGCTTTCCAACATCAGTTGTCGAAAATCTTTTTGATTTTTTCAAAATTTATGCTAAAACACACACAAAATCTTTTTGGATTTTCTGAAAGAAAGTAAATGACACCACTTGTAGCATCAGAAAATGCAGAAATGAAATATTTACAAACAATATTTTTTGTGAGTTTGCATAAGAGGATCATATCAGTAAATGAGACAAGTCACTAACACCGTTAAGCTGATTACATTTTAAGCTCTAAACAATTCACCTAGATTGTCAGTATATTGGTCCACTTAAATTTTCACACAAATTTCAACTGTTTCGAGATATGATGTTAATGTTTTAAATTCTTGAACTTATCCGTGTGTCCCAGTACTTGAATATACTCCTGTATCCAGATCCCAATATTCAGTCTTACAGGTGAGTATACCACAGATGATATCTGTCAGGGGTTAGGTGCGAGGGCCGTGAGAGCTCAGGTCGATACTTTCGTATACGCAAAGAGATGACGGCTTCGACTTTTGGGTGTGTCCCCTTTAGAGGATCTTTTGTTTACAACAGCAGCGACTATCAATTTTATTGTTTCATCAGCTTGCTGAGGGTGAGCTTATATTTCAAAGATTTTGCGGAAAGCATTATCCGGGGACTAGGTCAGTACTTCCATACAGCAGAAGTCCCGGGATAATACCCCAGATATCACTGAGCATAAAGACCTAGTATCTCAGAATAAGGGACCTTTCAAACAAGATTTCAGGGGTTACCTATATATTCAAGAAGTTGTTAATCCACAGAACAAACAAGTTTGAAATTTTAGGTTTATATCTCGTCACAATTTACTAAGTGTGTAAAAACCTACTGGCATATCCTCAGCAAGATTGTTTATCACATTTAACCTTACATTTCTTTAGCACGTTGTGACAGTCTACTGATGTACTATCATTTCCTCTTTTCACAACAAAACTCATTTTTGATTTTATCATGTTTTTGGCATTTTCAAATTTTCTAATGTTTTTGGATTTTCTGAAAATTTTCTACGCCCCCTAAAATGCAAACACATTAAAGAAAATTTGAAAAAAACTAAGCTCTTGACCCAATTGTAAAACCAAACTGTACAAAAACTTGACAACTGACATCGAATTACATCAATTCGCCATCCACTAACGCATAAACAATCCGAGCTCCCCCTTTCAACAAACCATTTTCTCATTAAGATTTCAAAACACTTAAGTTTGTTTTAATCAAAATGATTTTTTCTGGAAAATGAATTTGTTTTTACCACTTGTTAAAATCGGGGATATGGTTCATCATCTTGTCAATTTTATCATGTATAGTAAATCACGTACAACTTAATGTCCCTGATTTACCATTAGCAATTTAGCAACCTCTGTACCAATTGTAAGATCACAAACACTACCACTTGTAGGTATATCTGAAACAATACCAATTGTAGGAATGTTACGTCTACATGAATCATTTTACCCATCAGGATGCCGATTCCTGCTTCGCACTTACCAACCTGGAAGCTCCGGCGTAGTCCTTCATCTGTAAAGATTCAAACATTTTTCAAATGCATTCAACTCTCATAAAACATGAATGATGCCGATTCCTGATCCACGATATAAACTTGGGATCTCCGGCAAAGTCCTAAGACTTCAAGGGAAACAAACTTCCATCCAAGTCTTCTTAGACTTGATGGTTTTCAATTCTTGCGCAGTAGGGTTGTATGTTGCCTTTTTTTAGTTGCATAAAAGTCTTTAACCCCCTTTGCTTTCCCACTCAACATTTTCCCAAATATTTTCTTTACATTCCCATTGAATGTTTTCTCGACATCAAACTTAGTTTTCTCGGTGTAAAACTGATTCGAGATATCAACTTTACCCACTTTCTGTTTAACCTCTTCAAATTTCAGTGATGGAAAATCATCATCACTTACTTTAAACACAGAATTCTCTTTTACCTCACCTTGTGGCTCCTCTGGCTTTGTGGAACCAGATTCATCGCCGACTTTCTCATCAACTATCTTAACAACCCACACTTGGTTGTCTTTGGCTTTCTGTTTGTAAACATTCTTTTTAGAACACTCACCAACCTCAAAAGTTGAGTTTTCAAAAATTTTAATTTTTTCGATTGGTGGTTCAACATCAACAACCTTTCCTTTCAATTTCTTAGAAACTCCCTGTTTTGTTTTGGCATTTTTCGTACAGTTCCATGCAATGTGACCAGCTTCATTTCACTTGTAACAGGTTCGAGTTTCCTTTGAATGAGACACTCCAGTTCCATTCTTCTTCTTTTCAGCAAGAAACTCCTGGTTTGACTGTCTCCAGAACGATTTCTTCTGCTCTTCCTCAGCACTTCCACCTGTCACAAATTCTGTTGTTGTTTTAGAATTTTTCATATTTTTATGATTTTCTGGTGGAATAAAGCCTAAACCTTTCTTTTTGTAGCTACGATTTTGGTTAGGTTTCTTTTGAAAATCAGAACCAGAATTGTAACCCTTTTTCTTGTTTAAACGTTGTTGAACTCTTGAAGTGTACTTTTTAGGTTTTCCAGTAAGATTTAAATCTTTTATTTCAGAAATATTAATTTCTGTCATTTTGAAAACCTTTTTGATCATTTCAAAACGAACACTTCTTATTGGAAACTCTTTGTCAGAGTATAATTTGTCAGAATCATATAAAGTGTATGCTACTTCAAATGTTTCATCATTTAAATTTGCCTTTGATAACAAAAATTCTTTACTATAAGACCGTTTGACCGACGACTTTGGACTGTTGACTGACGAATTTGACCCTCCAGACTCAGACTTTGACTCGGACTCCTCATCAGTATCCAACACCTGATCGACCACCTTTTTGATTAATTCAGACTCATGATTAGTGTCAGATGAGGTAAACGTGACGTCAATGTTTTCTGGTAAATCATCAGTTGTGTCGGTTTTTAACTTTATATTGACTGCTTTTGCAAGTTTCTCCTTGTTTGGTTTTCTAGGAGAATACCCTTCCCAAATTGGAGGCGGACACTTGTTATAGCTAACAGTCGGTTTCTTACCAGTATCCTTTTTCTTCGGCTTGTCATCTTGAAAAGCTTCCATACCTGCAACAGTCGGGTAAATACGATCAATGAGATAATCAGAACTAGAATAGCTTTGTAATAGACGTCTAATTCTCTCATTCTCGATCTTTTCTGTCTCCAACTCTTGCTTCCACTTTGCACTCTCTTCGATGTAGAAATTTATAGCTTTCTGTTTTGTCATCATAACAGCATTCATAATCGTTAGTGCTTGTTCTCTTTCAGAATTTGTCTTTTGAAGACCAGTTACTGTTTTGTTTAAGACATCATAAGACTCTTTCACATAGTTGAGATTGAACAGTAACTGCTCTTTCTTCTTCTCATATTCAGCAATTATATCGTCTTTTGCTGCACATTCCTTGCATTCTTCAAGACACTTTTCACAAGGCTTGACAACTCCGATTGTTTTCACTACTTCAATCACTTTTTCTTCTTCTTTCACCTTTTCTTCTACCTTCACTTTCTCAGTCTCAACCATCTCCTCAGCAACACTTTCAACATTCTTATTCTGAAGAACATCTTTAGATTTCATTTGTTGTTGTTCTTTAGCAACTCGTTTCTCCTTTAGTTTCTCCATGCGATCTGCAAAATAGAAATGAAAACTTTCAGGAGAAAGATGAGATTTTGCAATGTTAATATGCTTTTCCTCCTCATCATCACTACTGTCATCTGGAGGTGACTGATCAAACTGTACAGATTTTTCAGAATCAGCATCTGATAAACCAGAATCTGATGGTGTTTGATCAAATACAACTTCCTTTTCGGAGCTTGCATCATTTTGAACATTCTCATCTGAACTCTGTGAGCTTTCCTCAACATTTTCAGAACTTTCATCAGAAACAACAGACTATTCCTCCACACTCTTCACAGTCTCACCAATAGACTTCATCCACGTGGCAAACATGTCTGGTTCTCTGACAATTTTAGCGATGAAAGCTTTGAACTCTCCTTTTTCATCAACAAACATATCCCAGCTGAAGCCTTCAGGTAGTCTTTCATCATCTTGATCGACTATACATGCTTTGCTTTCAGGTGATATGTAGTTGTTCCAGTTGAAGTCTACCAAACACGCTCTCTTTGAATCCTCAATCTTTCTACCATGAGCTGTCTGTGAGTCTTGTGATTGACCAACCTGCTGATAAATGGCTTTTCGGTAGTAATCATCTTTTCCGAACGGATTCTGAGCACCACTAGCTTCCCTGTTCTTGCATTCTCGCTTGAAATGGCCTTTCTCCCTGCATCGAAAACAAGTAACTTTAGATTTATCAAAACCTAAAGTAGAATCATGAGCATCGAGAAAGTCATTTCTCCCAGTAATAAGCTTGAACTTTTCAGCTCGTCTGAGAACACTTGCTAGACACCATTTAATATCCATCAATTCCATCTCTTCGGCATCTATTTGATCGCAATCCTCCTTTGTGAGCATAGGATTCCCGATCCGACCAGCCACTAGACCTTCATATGAGAGAAGCACAGAACCAAGTAAAGCCATGTGGTCTTTAGCAGTTTCTTCCGAAAAACTTTGGCCTTCTGGAAGATTTAGAGCGATATTGCACTGAATCACATAACCATTTCCTGTCTTTGTGCCCTGAGACTGAAAGCTTGTATTTGACTCTTTAGGATTGACACTTGGAAATGATGAGAATCCACTGCTGCTTTTGTTTGAACTCTGATCAGCCTTTTCCGTTGAATCCCCAGCACTAAATGCAGTCTGGATTTTCGGACTTCTCTCAGCTTCTGGAACCGGAACACTACCTTTGTAGTACATCTTTACGTCCTGTTGACCACTTGGACTATTCATCCTCGCGATCTTTTGCTGTTCCAAATCCTGACTCTCGATCTTTTCAATAAACTGAGAAATCGTTAGTCCGTCCTAAACACCCGTATTCTTCAGAATCATCAAATACGTTCCCCACTCTTTCTGCGGTAACGCATCAGCAAGCTTGCCTACCCACTCTTCACGATCTTTTGTAATACTCAACATCGACATTGATCGCACTAGGTGGCAGTATCGTTCGATCAGCTTCTTCGTGTCCTCTCCCGGTAAACTGCTAAACAGATCAAATTCTTTCTTGAGCAATGCCTTTTTGCTCTTTATCATATTCTCACTACCCTCAAATTTGACTTTAAGTGCATCCCAGATCGATTTTGCAGTTTTGTCATACTGTAGCAGAATGAAAATGTCTTCTTTGATCGCTTGTTGAAGTAGACTGATCATCATCTTTTCGGCTTTATACATAACCCGTTTTTGATCAGTAAACTCTGATAGATATTTGATAACCTGCAAATCTGTTCGAGGCAACACATATTTCTTGAGAATACACTCCCATAACCTGAGATGATTTGTCTGAACCCAGTTCTCAAATCTATCTTTCCATCCGTAGTATTCTTCAATACTCATCAATTTAGGGGGCTTTTGGATGGTTCCCGTCTCATTTTCTAAATTCATAACTTGAGCAATGACGGACGGACTAGACGGGGTTGCAAACGCGTTGTAAAACTCAGTATCCATGATGACTTATCACGTTTTTCAAAATCAGTGACCTTCGACCGAAATTATTGTGTTCACAGAAGCGAAATCAATATGCACTTGGAGCGAAATTAGACTATACTTGTCTACTGGAGCGAAATTAGAGTGATTGTTGCAGCGAAATTACAGTTTATGTCACCCAGGAGCGAAATCCCAATGAAATTAAACCCTAGAAGCGAAATCAGAACAACCTTGGATCGAAATTAACAACAATTGACCCTTTGGAGCGAAATCAGGTTGTATCTGGAGCGAAATCAAGCTAACACAAGCGAAATCAGAAAGTGTCCATATAAGCGAAATCAACTCGGGGCTCAATTTTGTCCATTTTTAGTCCGATTTTAGGTGTCAAACTTTCAGGGATTTGTCTATGTCCAATTATCTATAGTCTGTGAAATTTTGAGCAGGTTTTGTCCGTTAAAACTCGTTCTGGTGAAGAAAGAAGGTGTAGAAGTAAGAAAACTTGATGAATTCCAGCTAATCTCTGCAGAACTCCTCCTTCTGAGCTCTGATACCAATTGTAGGATCGGTGACATGACCCGAATGAGTCGTTCAGAGGGGTTCTACTCTGTTTCAGGTGCGGAATAACAAGAAACAAAGCTAGAAACAGCTGATTCTTCACTTTAATTACTGATTGTATTGATTAGAACTCAATTACACTCAGTCTTCACACCGGCAACACTTCGGTATGGAATTCGTACAACTGTTACCTGATTTCGCCCTAGGTGACCTATTTATAGGCCACCTGATTTCGCCCCAACTTACACAGAACCACGAGAGCGAAATCACCTATTGTGATTTTGGGCGAAATCAGCCATTAAATCCCTTGGAGCGAAATCAGCCCACTAAACACAATACACTTCCTATTTTCTCGTAAAACGTACCCTAATCTATACAATGCAATCTAAGACTCGATACAAGACGAAGTCGACAGATGTAGTGCACCAACAAACAGGCCAACCGATCGAACAGCATGTTCGATCGAACAGCAGGTCAGTCGATCGGCTAGCCCAGCCGATCGGCCAGCACTCACTCTATCCTGACTGTGCCTATATATAGCTGCTCGATCAGCTCTTTTGGAACCTTTTGACACTTTCACTTTTTAGCAAACTTATGTCCGTCTGAACTCTCTAAGGAGCCTGTACATTTTCATATTCTATCAATAGAAGATCAGACCGTGATTCAGAGTAGAATTTGTTCTCGTATATCTGTTGTGTGATTACATGAATTCCGCGCATTAATCATATCCGATTCAACTTAGTTTCCGAAGAAGAAGATCCCATCCGTGGGACCAACATAAGCACACACCAGAAATCCCTATCTCTTTTGCTCCCAAACAAGAAAATCATTGGAGCAAAGAAGATAAGGATATGGTGGAGGCTGATGAAAGGGCCAAATCACTCTTGATTATGGCACTTCCAAATGACATATTCTCACAAGTAGATGCTTGTGCATCTGCTAAGGAGATATGGGATCAATTGGAAAATCTTTGTGAAGGAGGAGAAAGAATGAAAAGAAACAAGAGAACAAATTGTGTTTCTTCATATGAATGATTCAAAAGTATTCAAAGTGAGAGTCTTTCAAAAACATATAATAGGTTTACAAAACTTTTTAAAGATCTTAAAAAATTTGGTATTGAGAAGTCTAATGATGAATGAAATGTAAAATTTCTGGATGCACTACCAAGAGAGTGGAGAAGTCTCACAATGACCTGGGCATCCACCCTTGAATTAGGGAACATGAATTTACATGATCTTTATAGCATCCTTGTACCAAGAGAGGAAGAAATTTATAAGAACTCAAACCACAAATCAGGACATATTACTCTTGTTTCTAACATACAAAGAGTAACAATCACGATCCTCAAACCTCTAACCCAAAGCTCAAAAATTTCTGATACCTCATCAAATTTTTCAGCCTTTGATAAGGCAATAGCCCTGCTCATAAAAAATTTTGAGCAAAGGCTAAGAGGTGGAAGTGGCGAGTACCAGAAGGGTGACAGAGGGAGGATGGAAGGTAAAACCAAGGAGAAGGGAAAAGCAGAGATAGTTTGCTATAGATGCAAACAAAAGGGGCACTATGCATCTGAGTGCAAAAACAAGAAACTGAAGGATGTAGCCTACTATGAAAAGAAGCTTGAAGAAGCTAAAAGACAACAACAGAAAGTTACCCTAATGGCAGGTACAGATACCTGGCTAACCGATGACTCTTCTGATGAAGAAGAAGAGGAAATGACTAAGGTCTGTTTAATGGCTGCAACTTCTGATGGAAGCTCCAGTTCATCAGAACCCAAAGTAAGTTCAGATAACATTGATTTGGAACAACAACTGAACAAACTCATGAAAGATTTTATGATTTTACAAGATAAATAGTTATCAGAAAACACAAAATCTGATGATTTGCAAAAATTGCTCAACAAAGTCAAACTTGAAAACCAGTTATTACTTGAACAAAATTTAACAAAGGAAGCAAAAATTGAATTTTATGAATGATAAAGAAAAGATCTTTACAAAAAAATTCCTGATAATGAGATCAATGTTAAGGGTTTTCAACAAGCTAAAGAGTTTATACACTTTATTGAAGCAATACCTAAGAATAAAGGAGAAGGAGTAGGTTATGTGAAGACAAATACCAGAAATCCTACCACCTTTGTGAGGGCATCAGAAAACTGTTCTGATAAAATAATATCAGATTCTGATGCTAACTCTTGCAAATCAGGCAGTTCTGATAAATTTTTTCTGCCATCCAAAAGCAGTTTAAAAGGAAAGAGGGATGAGATTCAAAACTTTTCTGAAACACCAAAAGAAATGCATCCCAAATTTCAAAGAAGCGATAATCTTCCATCACAATCACACTTGTCTAAACATGTAGACAAAACAAGTTGTATGTGTGTTGAAAATTTGAAGCTAATTCAACACCATCTCTAAAAAAAACATTCTATTAATGGCTCAGCATTAAACAGAAGTTCTAATGAAAACTATTCATCTGACGAAGAACTATCTAGTGTATTTTCATCAGAAAAGTACCCAAACAAGTCTGGTACCAAAAATTCTCTAACCTTATCATCTCAGGACCGTCATGTGCAGCAGACCTGATACTACGATTTTGGAAGCTCCAAGCATATGACAGGGGATAGGAGCTTACTCAGTAATTATCAAGAAAAACTGGGTAAATTTGTAAATTTTGGAAACGGGGTTAAGGGAAGAACTATGGGTTATGGTACCATATAGTATGGACCATTAACCATTGAGAAGGTTGCCTATGTTGAAGGTTTGAAATATAACCTACTATGTTGTGGGCAATTCTGTAACAGAGGCTTCCTGGTAACTTTTTTACCAGAAAAATGTTTACTGGTTGGATTTGATGATAACGAGGTTTATTTAAGTGGAAAAAGAATAAGAAATTCCATCTATTGCTTTGAATTCAGAGAAGAAATTGAGCATCCTTGGTTATGCTTATTTTCAACAGAAAACAACGGCAATAGTTGGTTGTGGCACAAAAGATTAGCCCACTTAAATTTTAAAACTATAAACCAACTGGCAAGCAAGAATTTGGTAAAAGGCTTACCTTTCATTTCATCCAAAAAGGATAAAATGTGTGAAGCATGTGAGTTTGGAAAATCAAAAAGAGGCTCACATAAAACAATTTTTGAATCATCAATTTATGAAAATCTAGAATTTTTACACATGGACCTATGTGGCCTGTAAAAACAACAAGTTTTTCCAGAAAGAAATACATTTTAGTCATTGTAGATGACTACTCCAGGTACACTTGGGTTGAGTTTCTCAAAAAGAAAAGTGAAACCCCAGATCTGATCATTAATTTCATCAGAAAAACTGAAAATCTGTTGAAATTACATGTAAGGAAGATCAGATCTGAAAATGGAACAAAATTAAAAAATGCAACACTTAAGACTTTCCTTACAAGCAAAGGAATTTCTCATGACTTTTCTGCTCCAAGAACTCCACAACAGAATGGAGTTGTTGAAAGAAAGAATAGGACCCTGGTAGAAGCAGCAAGAACAATGCTTGCTTATGCCAGATTGCCCACCTACTTTTGGGCTGAAGCAATTGCAAATGCTTGTTTTACACAAAACAGATCTATCATTAACAAAAGACACCAGAAAACTCCTTATAACATCATCAACCAAAGGATTCCAAACATCAAATTTTTACACACCTTTGGCTGTAGATGTTTTGTCTTCAATGATTTTGGTAGTCTTGAAAAATTTGACAGGAAAGTTGAAAAAGGAAATTTTCTAGGTTACTTATTGTCCTCAAAAGCTTATAGAATTTTTCTTTCAAATTCAAGGACAATTAGAGAAAGTTTATATGTATCATTTGATGATTCATCAGAAACAAAAATTTCTGATGAAATTATACAAGATATAAACTTATCAAAACAACCAGAAAATTCTGAAGATCTTCTTAACAAGCTAGCTGAAGAACTTCTAGAACATGACTACATGCAAAACATATCAAACAAAACCAAGTCATGTACTAACCCGACAGATAATCTGGAACCTCCATCAGAAACTGTACCAAATGATCAGAATTATGGAAATTCATTAGAAAATCCAATTGAACAACAGAATTCTGATCCTCTTAACCATACAGAGGTCACAGATCAAGGGGAAGTTTCAAATCCATCAGGAAGTACAAGTTCACACAACAACATAAGATGGATCAAGGGACATTTATAGACAAACATTATTGGAAACCCTGAAGAAGGTGTTAAGACAATATCTGCAACAACACGTGAATGCCTATATGCTGGATTCTTAAGTATGATAGAGCCAAAATCTGTCAAAGAAACACTGAATGACTCAGATTGAGTCCAAGCAATGCAAGAAGAACTTGACCAATTTGAAAAGAGTCGAGTGTGGGATCTGGTACCCAAACCAAATGACAAATCTGTCAATGGATCAAAATGGGTATTCAGAAACAAATATGATGAACAAGGCATAATAACAAGAAACAAAGCAATAGTGGTGGTAAAGGGCTATTGTCAACAAGAAGGTATAGACTATGATGAGACCTTTGCACCAGTTCTAAGTTGTCAGAATATTCCTTGCTTATGCTGCCTCAAAGAACATCAAAGGTTATCAGATGGATGTAAATTCTGCATTTTTGAATGGTAAAATTGAATAAGAAGTCTATGTATAACAACCAAAAGGCTTTGTTGATCCTCAATTTCCAAAACATGTTTATAAACTAAACAAAGCCTTGTATGGGTTGAAGCAAGCTCCAAGAGCATGGTATGAAATCTTATCAAACTTCTTAATCAATTCTGGCTTCACCAAAGGTAAAATTGACACTACACTATTTCTGAAATCACACAAAGGGGACACTTTGTTGGTCCAAATCTATGTTGATGACATTATATTTGGATCAACAAATGAGAAATTTTGTAAAAAGTTTGAAAATTTAATGACTAGCCATTTTGAAATTAGCATGATGGGTGAGTTAAGCGTTTTCCTTGGATTCCAAGTAAAACAACAAAGTGATGACATATTTTTGAGTCAATCAAAATATGTCTGAACTATTTTGAAAAAGTACTCACTTGAAAACTGTTCATCTTCAAAAACTCCCATGGCAACAGGAAACAAACTTGATTCTGATGTAGAAGGAAAATTTGTTGATTTAAAAACTTATAGGGGAATGATAGGTTCATTGTTATAATTAACAGCCAGTAGACCAGACATAATGTTTTCCACATGTTTTCTGGAAAGATATCAATGTAATCATAAAGAGTCCCACATGAAAGCTTTTAAAAGAGTTTTTAAACATTTTAAAGGCACATTATGTCACACCCCGATATTTCCACGTATTACCGGTGGGGAGTATCGTGACGTAGTTGATATCATCATAGTCAAATAATCACAGTTCAATGCACAACGGAAGTCTAAAGTAAACATATTACAAATCGAATCAAAAGTAACATCAATTATAATAATCGGGTTGTAAGATGGATCCACAGGCGGATCTTAAAACAGAAAAATGAACACTGTCAACAGATTTTATACGTCTAGAACTTGCAAGATTCCCTATTAACGCCCTGAGCTCCCAGCCAATTACGTACAGTACCTGTCACTTAATCTTTTTGGAAAATACGTCAGTTTACACTGATAAATACAATTAACTGACTCTTTTGAAAATATTATGAAATTGATTTAAATGCACAAGGCACAAATATCTTTTATAACTTGGGACAATTATATAAAAATAATCTTGTATACAGATTTACATGTTCGTTATACATTCAGGGCCCGATGTTAGAAACCGAGTCAAGATTAACAGACACACCACAAGTATAGGCCCACAAGAAAGTGAGATATCGTTTCCCTTATGCAACTGTCAGGTGTATGCCTACACCCCGTGCTTAGGACGTGGCCATTTCTTTATAATGATGCCTAGGATATCCGGGACATGGTCATTAACCCCCAAAGGCTTTTATTTCAAACAATACAGATTAAAACGGGTGACCTCAACAATTTAATCACAATCCGATTAAACATTCAATACCCGACCAAGCGGCATTATTATAATACCGTATCCCAAGCCCGTATAAGGGAAAATAAGTTAAAAGTATTTACCTAAGCTAAAACGTAATTTTATTCTCAACCGTATATTCAAATCAGCAAGCACAAGTACCTCTACTGGGGCTCTTAATCTGGAACGAAGGTTTTATTAACCTATTAGATTCCTAACGGGTCTTACTTAGGTTTAAACTTAGACCGGTTAGTCTTAACGAAAGGTTTTCGGTTCAAAATGCAAGATTACGCGAAGACCGGATTAGAATGTGATTTAGACCCGACAAGTATGGAGACTTGTACAATATGGGTAAACTTAACACATTCTGAATTTTGAAGTGAAAATGATAAGGTTTGAACAGTTTCGGTTAATTCATGTAAACTAGTTACATAAACCGTACCGAACGCGTAAAATGCATAACGGGTAACCAAATGAGTCAGAACATGTTTCACAAGTTAATATGCCTTAAATATGTTGTGATATCAGTAGGATACCTTCCATTATGCCCAATAACGAATTTAAAACCAATTTATGCCCCGTAGGGGTATTTTGGTCATTTTAAAGTTTATAAAAGATGTTAAATAATAAATCTGAGTTTCTGGTCTAAATAATCAGTAAAAATATTTATGTTATCAAGCTATATCAGTAAGATATCTCACATATGTGAAATTTATCATTTATAGTCAAACTATGCACCGTAGGGGCATTTTGGTCATTTCACATATGCTTTAAGGGTTAATTTTGGAAATCTGAGTTCAAAACTATTATTTATTGTTAAAGTATAAAAATTTATTCATAAAATCAGTAGGTATCAAACTTTAGGTGCCTAATATGGTTTTAAACCATACTATGCGCCTAAATCGCATAAAAGTCGGTATTTGACAATATTCGGTTTAAATAGGGTGATCTGAGATTTTAACCAGCCTTTACAGTTTGAAATAACTTATTTATTATATAAAATTAGTAGAAAAAGGTTTGACATGTAAAGGATGTATAAAACTCATTTTATTAGCGAAAAGGGCATTATCGTCAATTACCGAGTCTATGCGAGAACCCTACGTTATGATCAGTTTAAAAACAAATAAAAATCTCCAAAAATCCCAAATTATTATATTATATCAGTGGGTAAAAGGTTTGGTGTCAAAATTTGAGTTTAAATAGGTTTTATGCCAAAATTGCCGTTTAATTAATAAAAAGGCTTTAATTTACGATATTGAGCATAACTCCCATTTTAGACCACGAACTGATGTGAAATTTTAAGGACATGTTTATAAATCAGTAACAAAGGTTTTTGTCCTCTCACATTTTCAAAAATCTCGTTTTAATATCCAAAAGGGCATAATGGTCAACTTTTAGGCAATTAACGGAACATGAAATAAACTAGGATTTCTAAGGAACCAAGTTGTATAACCTCAGAGGGTTATACTAGCCTATAACATGGTCCTAAAGGAATCCTAAGGCATATCTAAACTAATCTTAATCGGGTCAGAACTGAAAGTCAAAGCAAAAGTCAACTTTTGCGACTTTCGGTTGCGGACCGAGCCTAAACTCAGAATTGTCGAGTTGAACATGCTTAAACATGTTCTTATATTAATTACCAAATTATTTAAATGTTAAAACATGTTCCATAACTTTTGTATTATTAGTTATGAATTTATTAGTAAAAACTGACTCGTTTGACTTTTTATTATGAAGTTTGACCCGACAATTGACTGAGTAAACGTGGTAATTAGGAGGCGCCCTTTTGAGGGTTTAACACCTACCTAATTATGGCCACGTAGCCATGTTCGTTGCGAACAATGGCTCAATCATTTAAAAGTCAAAGCGTTTATCGAAAACGCTTGACTTTTCGGCTATAAACGCTAAATAAAACCAACTAGGCACGAAAGGACACTTACAAAGGGTCCAATGGACTGAATGAAGGTTCCTAAAAGCTCAGGATCCTCCTTGAATCAGAGACAAAGGAGAATTTGGAGGAATGGTGTGAAAGAACAAGTGAAACCCAGCTCCTTTATATAGTTTTCGGGATTTTGTAGGATCGTGACAAGTGTCGGGAGGTTATAACCAGATCATGACAGGGGTTAAACCGTCTTTTAAATCTGTGGGAAGCCCCTAGAGTCGGTTATGTGAGTATGGCAGCTAGTTTCAACAAAACCAGCAGCAAAAACAAGTTTTATGTTGCTGTTTTGTTCACACGGCCCGCGTAGGAGGCCCATGAAGCTTACGCGGCCCGCCTACAAGTCCAGACCAGCAAACATACTTCTAGAATTTACAGAATTGGTCCATGTGAGCATATAAGGTCATTTTAGGCACGTTTAGGGCCTGTTAACCTCATTTCAAGGCTCCACAATGATGCCCAAATATAGGGGACATAAAACATGCTCAAAAATATCGCGGATGTCGGTTCGTTTAGTCGTACGGTCACGTTGTTCGACTAATTACGACGAAACACGAACGGACGCGAAAAACGATCCAAATTACGCGACGAATGGAATTTTATCAAGCCAAACACTAAAATAAAATATTTTAATGCTTACATAAATTTTTGGATGCCCGGATGTATTCAGAACGTAAGATATGCGCGAAAATGCAAACTTATGCACTTTTTGACGCTTTTAGTCCCTGTTGATCAAATAAGTTTATTTTTGCGCACCAAACACCTCTAAGCCTATTTCTAAGCTATGTAAAGGATATTTAGGGCATGTTTAACGTATGATCATACTCCGGAAGGTTCGATATCATACGAATCGGCAGACTTTTGTAGTTTGACGCAAATAGTCCCTCTAATGTGCAAACTTGCGCATATCATCGTTTAATAGCATCGAAGCCTTATCTAATCCATATTAGGCATTTTTGAGAGTATTATAAAACATCATAATTCTTCGGGTTCGTAAAAAGGTCATTCAGAGGTATAATTAAACATATTGACACTTTTAGTCCCTCTAACTTGCAAAGTTGCGCGTAACTTCACTATAATGGCCAATATTAGGCATTCCCGAGAGTACAATCAATTATCATGAAGCTCTCGGTTTGTTAAAAGGTCACTCAGTGGTAAGAATTAACATGTTGACGCTTTTAACCCTTCGACGCGCAATCTTTCAATTAATTACGCAAACGGCTACACTTGATCAATAAGTGGCTCATTTGTGAATATAATTACCACGTAATGTTATTCAGAGGCTTGTAATAAGCATGTTAACATTTCCAGTCCTTCTATAATCAAAGTTTTTGATTTTTCGCAAAATTAGTTCCTCACATTCAATGTTTGACTTTAGTAGGGTTTATTACACGTGTCAATACATCATTGGACGTGATTTTACGAGGTGTTACATCCTCACCCCCTTAAAATAAATCTCGACCTCGAGATTTGCTAAGTAATGGAAGTACTTTCTGACGTATCATGGACTTAATCTCCATAGCATATTTGGGCCTCTAAGGACATCTCAGTTGACCTATACAATAGGTACATACTTTCTTTCGGGGTTTCTTAACCTGCCGATCCTTAATCAATATGGGTTTCTCATTGAGCCATAAATTTCCGTTAGTCTGCATATCAATATGTGACAATGCTCCTGACTTATCGGTGAAACACATCCTTTACTCACTAGTGTGGGACACCTTGATTTCCATCAAGCTCCTCTAGTAAGTTTTAGCATATAGGTTACTAATATTGATATATTCAATCTCCTCGAATGATTCTATATATATCAGGGCTTAACCAATCCGATAAATTAAAAAATTCAGCACACCCCTTTGGGTGATACCTTCATTTTGATCCTTATTCCTTATTAAGGACTTAAGAGGGTTGAGACTTTCATCAATCCTTGATTTTCCGCTGATTACTGGCAGTTTCCAGACGATCATAAATTTATATGATCTTCTTCGTCGTTTCCAGGGTAATCTTTCAGGTCCTGAAAATTGGACTTACCCAAATTCCGTTCATCAACGGACCTTTGACATTTCATCTATACAAAGTTTCCAAAGGAGCAACCTTGATACTTATATATTAACTATTATAAAGAAGCTTATTTAAGGTGAGATGGTTATTCTAGCTATAGCTTAAAACCAATCTTAAGGAATAGCTAATCCTTACAGTTAGTCGAACAAATCGACGATCCTGGGCAGCTTATGGCGGTTCTTAATTATTGCCTAAATAGGGTTGCCGTATTCAATGCATAACCAAAATGAACCGTCTTTCTTAATTAACAATACCGAATTCTCAGAATATTGAGT
Organism: Helianthus annuus; assembly: GCF_002127325.2. Lineage (NCBI taxonomy): Eukaryota > Viridiplantae > Streptophyta > Magnoliopsida > Asterales > Asteraceae > Helianthus > Helianthus annuus. Next base: position 124,106,656 of record NC_035437.2, read on the forward strand.
TAGGCTTTACGAACCTTTATCTTAAAAACTCATTTAATCAGGGTTTCAATTCTTCCAATAATGATGGTGCTAATCGTCGTGGAGATTTTACAATAATGTAGTCATATGCGGGATATAAATCTTAACTCTACTTGCCTTTCAGGAGGTAAATATGGTAGTCCTAGGAGAAGATAATCAAGACACAAGGAGATTACAGAGATTTTCCAAATCTCAAGCTTCGGTTCATCTATCTTTGTCTATGTCAGATAAATGACACATTTCCTTTACAAATCCATGGATACCTTATTCAGAGACACTTACTTAGACAATTTCATTCTGGATATCTTCTTTGAATACTATTAGTTGACTTTAGTACAATATGACTATTGGAATATCTCAGTGGTTCCATGCATTAAACCTCCATACTGATCAGGCATGGAAACAATCTATGGAACATATCAAGATACACCAATCCTCATATGGCGCTTTTGTCATACCATCTGGTATTCGCAATCGATAAAGATCAAAGAGATATCAACTGCATATGCTAACGTACCTCATCTGGAGAGAGGGTATTCTAGAGTTTTATGACTGAAGATTTCTGGCAGGAATAGAAGAAATGGTTCCTACGAATCTCATCTGTAAGTTTTACCTTACACTTAATCTCTAAGGTTTTTATGGAAGATTTTAAAAGTTTGTTATACTTACCATTTAGGAAGGATTTATTGGTATCTTATTCAAAACAGAACTCTTAGCATTTATTCTACTTCATATTTTATGCTTAGGGTTCTAACAGGCAGATTTATTAACTCAAAAAATTTATTATCCACAAACGACTTATCTGCATCCGAATCAACAATACCCTTGCATATACATTATTGATAAGGACGTACCGGTTATAACATTGTCATCTTGTATGGCCTCTTTTGCACCCGTCTGAAAGATCCCAGCGCTGGTCTTCTTAACTTCTTCATGCTTCTTTGCATATTTTGGGCAATTTAACTTGATATGCCCTTTCTCGTTACAGTTGCAACAAGTCGCATTTCTTATCTTCTTGCATTCTAATGTTTTATGCTCACTAGATTTGCAAATCCCACAAGCCCTAGGCTATTGGGATTTTGATTTGAACCTGCACTTCCCATAATGGCGCTTCTTGCAGGTCTTGCATACAGGTTTCTTGTTGGACTCTTGCTTACCCTTTTTCTTAGAACTCTGGGAGTTATCTTCCTTCCTTTTCCTTTTTAGTTCATCCTTTTCATTCAGGGCATGAACAAGATCCTTCTCGTTAGTAAAGAAGTGTGGTTTTAGATGAGATTTGGAGCAAGCAGCATTGGGCTCCTTGAACTTTTTCATGACCTTTCTCACAGCTTTTCTAGCAGCTGCGTCAATCATAGCTTAGAGAACATCTTTGTTAATTCTGAGGTTCACAATTGTAGCATCATTAGCATGCGTCGCATCATTAATGGCGCGATTGACAGTTGGCTTATCCGAATTTTCCATACTCGAGACTTGGTTCCTAACACCAAATGAATCAATTATTTAGTTGCAATCCAACAACCGCTACTCATCATCCTGCTGACCCAACATATACTAACCATGGTATCATTAAACCATACAGGCTAATTATAGCACGAACATTCTTAATGAATGTTATTTAAATATATATCAATTATACTTAGCCTAGGCCATAAAAAGACCATCAACGGCAATTAAGGTTTGGACCTAGTCCATCACCTTTTTGACAGAGGATCAAATGTCACATCAGTCTTGATTATATTGATGATTTTGGATAGCTTGAAGGCTTGTCATAAGGATATTGGAGAAGAGCGATTCCTAATGGATATAAAGCATCCATCTAAAGTTGTTGAAGCAGTCTCTAAAGTATCACCGGCCAATTCTACCTTGCGTTATATGTCTAGAGTCCTAATCAGGCGGATACAACCGTTTACAACATTTATTGTCCACAATAGACTTATCTGCGTCAGATTCAAATAAATTCTCGCATAATCAGCATTGATAAGGAAAGGTACCTGTTATGATGTCATCTTCCTGTACCGCCTCCTGGGTGTTTATCTGGAAGGCTCACGCATTTGTTTTCTTGGCCTCTTCAGGCTTCTTCTGATTCCTAGGGCAGTTAGTCTTGCTATGCCCCTTCTTGTTGCAACCATAACAGGTTGCATCTTTCAACTTCTTGCAATCCAAGGTTTTATGTTCCTTAGACTTGCAGATTCCACAGGGTAGAGGCTGAGATTCAAATCTGCATTTCCCGAGGTGGTATTTCTTACAGGTTTTGCACCTGGTCTTTTCACCCGACTGCTGGTTGCCTTTCTTAGACCCGAAACTCTTCTGATGATCAGAGTTCCCCTTTTTCTTCTTATCGGAGTGATGAGAATTCTCATCTTCCCTTTTACGCTTTCCTTCATCAGAAGCTTTGGCAGCCTTGTTTCTGACTACATCGAGTGTGAGAGATAGCGACAGATCTGCCGCTGACCTGAATGTAGTAGGTCTCGATGCTTTCACACTTGCCTTGATTTCTGGGGCTAGACCTCTAATAAAACGAGCTATACGCTTTGGTTCCGGTGTGATCAAGTAAGGAACCAATCGAGACATAGTATTGAAACTTGTAAGATATGCCTGGCACTCGATGTTCTTCATGACCAATGTTAAGAAGTCAGTCTCAATTTTCTCAACTTCATGTTGAGGACAGTAATTTTCTTTGATAAGAGCAACAAACTGATCCCATGTCAGATTATATAAAGGGATTTTCCTTGTAGCCTGGATCAGTGATCTCCACCAAGCTAGAGCTTCTCCTTTAAAAGATTGCGAAACAAACTTCACAATGTCTTGCTCTGCACATCCGCTAATATCAAGAACGGTGTCCACCTCATCGAGCCATGTCATGCAATCCATGGCCCCTTTTTCTCCTGTGAAGTCTCTAGGCTTGCAGGAGACAAAATATTTATATAAACAGGTTTTAACATGTGGCTCTTGATGAAGCACAACCTGTCTAGATGGAATACTCCTCTAATTTGATGAGTGATGAACATCGTCCTCCTTTGACTCATGTGTTTTAAAAAGGGGCTTACTACGAGCCACAGATAGAGTCTTAGAGTGTGTACCACTTGATTCATTATTCTGTCTGTCGAGAGCTCGTGTAACGGCATTATTTATTAATGCCTGCAGTTCCGCACCAGCTATATTAACTCTGGTAGCATCATTATTCTCCCTCGGGTGGCTGTTAACCTCATCCGATCCAGCCATGTAGCTTGATTGCTACATAAATATTGACAATGATTTATTCCGATGTTATTATGGAATCATCATTTTTGATGATTCATTAACCATGGTAATATAAACCATATTGGTTAATTTGTTAATTATATTTAATTAGTATTTTCATTATAATTTATCCTAGTTATAAAACATTAAGGATATTAAAGTGGCACAAAAGGCCTAATCACAAGGATAGTTTTAAATCATAAGCCACGATTTCAGAGAATCGAGGCATTAAGGTTTGAACATAGTTCATTACCTTTTCTCGACAGAGAGTCAAAGACTACAACTGTCTTTTGTCTCTTAGGACAATAAATATGGCCAGTAGGCATTTCATCACTTTAGGGATGTTTATGATATGATCATCTTATCTGATGATATTAGTCAAGATCGCATTGATCATACAGACTATTATGCTTGGACGTAGTCCAACATTTAGACAGAGGGTCAAAGACCACCACTGTCGTTGTCTTATCGGACAACAAGTTTAGCCCGTAGGCACTTCATCACTAATGGATGTTTATAATATGATCATCTTCATTTGATGATTTAAGCCATGATTTCTAACTCACTAGGCTAGATAAGGGGTTGGAAATTCCCATTATAAAGATGACAAGTGTGATTTTATCGCATCACTGTTATCAGGAATGTTAACATGTTTTTAGATGTTAACAAGGATCTGAATCTCTTTTAAACAGGTTTTACCATCATAGCTAGGTCCTTAATGACATACAAGCTAGGTTATACCCTTTAAGATTCTTTTTAACATATATTGGCAGATCAATTACAAAAAGGAATGATATTTTGATTTATTTCTTATATGATGTTCATATATAATGATAAAAACGAAATTTAAATAAAACATTCCAATAAATTTTAAAAAGGAGTACATAATTGCCCTCAACGGGACTTGAAGGAAATAACATTGTCCACGAAGGGACTAAAAGATAAATATGTCCTTATAAGGACTAAAAAATGAAAAACAACGAAAGAGTTTCTTCTTTACTTTAATTCTGGAAATTTTCTCCTTGATTCTCTGTGTGAGGTATGAATACCGAAGGTTTTGGTGAGTAATCCAAATCTTCTATTTTTAGGGATCTATGCAAACGTGGAATCCAAGGATTTTATGGGTAATTAACAATATGGATCATGAATAAGATTAGGATAGGTATATTCCAAGTCTGGGATTCGAAGACTTGGAGGTAAGAAATACGAGTCCTTTGATTCCATAGATATTACTTTGGAGCAGGATCTTCAAGGACAGCAGGTACTAACTCCTCCGATGTTGGCTTCTCATTTGAAGTTTCAAAAGTCTTGGGTATAGAATTTGAAATATGATTCATGGGTTCAAAAGGTCATTCCTCCATACTGGTCGTATGCTAAATCGAGCTGTAGTACGAAGCTTTACATTCTTAAACTTTGGATTTAGAGAACCTCCACCAATGGCAGCTTTGCTCGGCGACACGACCCTGGGAGGCACAAATATCGAAAACAATATATACATATAACAGGGATGAGATCATTCCTAGTTCATGTCTAGACTCGGAAGTCAAGGAATGTGCTACTGTGTCATTGACATTAAACACCAAAGGCTAGTGTTTAATTCACTCAATCTTGGCTCTGATACCAACCTGCCACACCCCGATATTTCCACGTACTACCGGTGGGCCCGGTGGGGAGTATCGTGACGTAATTGATATCATCATAGTCAAATAATCACAGTTCAATGCACAACGGAAGTCTAAAGTAAATATATTACAAATCGAATCAAAAGTAACATCAATTATTACAATCGGGTTGTAAGATGGATCCACAAGCGGATCATAAAACAGAAAAATGAACATTGTTCAACAGATTTTAGACGTCTAGAACTTGCAAGATTCCCTATTAATGCCCTGAGCTCCCAGCCAATTACGTACAGTACCTGTCACTTAATCTTTTTGGAAAATACGTCTGTTTACACTGGTAAAAACAATTAACTGACTCTTTTGAAAATATTTATGAAAATTGATTTAAATGCACAAGGCACAAATATGTTTTATAACTTGGGACAATTATATAAAAATAATCTTGTATACAGATTTACATGTTCGTTATACATTCAGGGCCCGATGTTGTAAACCGAGTCAAGATTAACAGACACACCACAAGTATAGGCCTACAAGAAAGTGAGATACCATTTCCCTTATGCAACTGTCAGGTGTATGCCTACACCCCGTGCTTAAGACGTGGTCATTTCTTTATAATGATGCCAAGGATATCCGGGACATAGTCATTAACCCCCAAAGGCTTTTATTTCAAACAATACAGATTAAAACGGGTTACCTCAACAATTTAATCACAATCTGATTAAACATTCAATACCCGACCAAGCGGCATTATTATAATACCGTATCCCAAGCCCGTATAAGGGAAAATAAGTTAAAAGTATTTACCTGAGCTAAAATGTAATTTTATTCTCAACCGTATATTCAAATCAGCAAGCACAAGTACCTCTACCGGGGCTCTTAATCTAGAACGAAGGTTTTATTAACCTATTAGATTCCTAATGGGTCTTACTTAAGTTTAAACTTAGACCGGTTAGTTTTAACGAAAGGTTTTCGGTTCAAAACGCAAGATTACGCGAAGACCGGATTAGAATGTGATTTAGACCCGACAAGTATGGAGACTTGTACAATATGGGTAAACTAAACACATTCTGAATTTTGAAGTGAAAATGATAAGGTTTGACCAGTTTTGGTTAATTCATGTAAACTAGTTACATAAACCGTACCGAACGCGTAAAATGCATAACGGGTAACCAAATGAGTCATGAACATGTTTCACAAGTTAATATGCCTTAAATATGTTGTGATATTAGTAGGATACCTTCCATTATGCCCAATAACGTATTTAAAACCAATTTATGCCCCGTAGGGGTATTTTGGTCATTTTAAAGTTTATAAAAGAGGTTAAATAATAAATCTGAGTTTCTGGTCTAAATTGTGACAACCCTTGCAATTACAGGTACTGTACAAATTAATTAATTTTGATTATGTGCTTAATGACTGTGCGTGACTACAACTGACACCTTAAACTGCTTACTGATTTATGTAACATACATACATGTGCATCACTTTACATACAGTCGCCCATTTATTTCATACGGACTCTTAGTGACAAACCTGATGCACAAAGCACAGCTAGCATAGTGAGCGGATAACTCAGACACATGCTGACAATGCCAGCAAATAGACAAACACTATATTGAGGCCAGTATGAGCCAGGGATAGAGTACTACACCAGTATGGAGTGTAGGGTAGTGAGGACCATAAGACCGTGTCACTAGGTGATAGTTTGAGTGCCGGAAAGTGCCTAAAACTCATTTGAAGTACAAAATTCTGCATTTTCTGTAACAATTCAACTTTTAACACACTCGTATTATACAGAGTATTGACTAAATGGTCCTGAACGCTTTCCTAAGTGTTGGAATTAATTTCGTTACAAAAAGATGCACAAAAGACACTATGCGGTACAATTAAACGCTTTAACGGAACGATACGTAACCGAACAACCAGACATTACCCGAGACACCAAAATATTGTCAGAAATATTATTTTATCATTCTTAAATATTTACGGTCACAAAAATCCCCACACACTATAGAAACATGCCATACACCCACTGTTCTTGAAAATACCCTTAACCTTCTAATTAATTACCCACTAATTACCAAAATTTTACATTTTACCCCCCCCCCCAAACCGAATTTTCAGCCCATGATTACTAATATATTTTGTTTAGATTTTTGTTATTGTAATCTTCATTTGATTGTTTTCAAAGATAAAACTCGTCATAGTTTCATATTCAGGAGTATAATAAGTCAATTTATTTATACCAAAATACAAAGTATCGGAGGTTGGTTTCATACATGAATATGGTTAAATATATATTCTCTAAAAGGGACTTAAAAATATATTTCCGGCATCCCATCCTTGGGAAGGAAACGCATATATAAGATAATTTAGAAGTATTGATACTAGAATATGGAATGAAGAAATATACCAACACGACATATGATTAAGTTGAAATATTAATTATTTTGACAAATAATTATCACTCGAAATAATATAAGAAATGTATCTCAAAAACATAAATACTGAGACAAGGCACGACCCGTTCGTCTAATAGACGTTAGACCATTGTAGGTAGTCGTGTTTGCTGAGGAGATTTGGGTTACAAGTACCGAAGACGCAATACAGTGAGTTCATGTCCCCCTTTTCTCTTTAACTGTTTTTAGCTTTATACTTCGGGGGTGAAATACATGTTACACTTTTACATACGCTTTTATAAATGGTATGGTTAGCTTAAGGAGGGTTTAGACGCTTAGAGCAAGTGAGTGGTGGGCATGACACTTAAGGCCATTAATCCTCGATGTAGGACCGAGGGACATTAGTGATAGATCTATTCAGGTGTAGCGAGCCCCACTCCTGAGTCCGCTGAGTGGACCATGAGGTGACTAAGTGCCCGACGCACAAATCCGCTAGGTTTGAGTCTTCCTGCATCACTTCACATATATCATTGGCTTTGCAACCCAATGATGATTTCTTTTTCCTTATTGCTACATACCAGGGATTTTCATACATACAGACACATTACAAAGGTTTATACATACTCACTTACACATGAACTCGCTCAACTTTTGTTGATTTTTCAAACTACATGTATTTCAGGGAATTAGTAAATGGATCTGGCGGGCGTTGGAGTTTTAAGCTGCGTTGTGAATAAAGATGTCATCCAAGTCATTAGGGCTTAGGAGGCGTATCTTAATCCTGGACGAGATACGTGGTCCTAAACTCGGGGTTGTTTTAAAATCTTTTGTTGAGTCTTTTTGAACTCCTTAAAACATGTTATGGTTGGTAACTTGAATTTGGTCACGTCATTACAGACAATTATGTTGTACTACTTTTAAAATTAAATTAATGGATGTACATCTACTAGTTTTATCATATAGTGTTGTTATGATCATATGCAATGGTATTAAGAAGTCACACCAACAATCACGCTTCCGCAAAAGTCAGGGTGTGACAGCTTGGTATCAGAGCTTCGTTCGTAGCGAACTAGGATTCATTCTCGAGTCTAGACTACGATCAATAGGGCTCTCACGAAAACGCTTTTACAAACATGTTTTCATTGCATACACAAAATGCCCAGATCCAGGGAACAAACATTTTTACAAATAAAAGGCACAAATACACATTCCAAAATATATGTTTATAATTCAGTCTTAGAGACTGAGGGGTTCAAGCTTAGAGATTGGGGAGGTTCAGTCTTAGAGACTGAGGGGTTCAATCTTAGAGATTGGGGAGGTTCAGTCTTAAAGACTGAGGGGTTCAATCTTAGAGATTGGGGAGGTTCAGTCTTAAAGACTGAGGGGTTCAATCTTAGAGATTGGGGAGGTTCAGTCTTAGAGGCTGGGGAAAAATTTAGTCTTAGAGACTGGGAGGTTTGGTCTTAGAGACCAGGGATTTAGTCCTAGAGACTGGGGAAGTTGGTCTTAGAGACCAGGGAGTTGGTCTTGGAGACCAGGGAGTTGGTCTTAGAGACCAGGGAGTTCGGTCTAAGAGACTAGGGAGTTCGGTCTAAGAGACTGGGTGGGATAGTCTGGGGAAGACTAGGATGATTACTTGCTTACATTGTTATCACATACATGCTTAATTGCCGATTATTGATAAACGTGCATATGTGGAAACTGTTTGCATACGCTAACTGATAGTGATTACTATGGAGATACATACTATGACTACCATGCACCGATACACATGACGCCTTGATCAAAAAGCGGGTTGTCAAACATTGATGACCCTATGGCCGCCGCCACAAATAATGAGACTGCACTTGCGCCAGAGATATTTATGTCGGACACTGAGAGTGATCTCGATATGCTGACCAAGGGCAAGGACGACTTACAACAGTCCGCGCTACCAGAATTTGGGGATGATTTATCCTTGTTGAAGGCTTCTCTGACAAGAATCCTCCTGTTACTCCTATTCCAGTCCATGACCACTTCATCACTGGTCATTCCGATAGTGAACACACCATGGCTCCAATCCTTGACAATACGCATCATGTGGACCTTTCCTTCCAAAGGGTGGCTACTCGATGAATAGTCGATGACGTTGACATGACTATTGATGGTGCTCCTGACGACATCCATGGTGATGGAAAGTTAGACGAGAACGTTATTATAAATTTCACATCTGAGACCCCTGTTATCAGGCTATCCTCTGCGCCTAGAATACACTCGATTTCAGACTCCTTTGAGTCTGTGACATTTACAGCCTCATAGATGGTCGGATTACAACCTTCTACTACTGACACAGACCATGACGCCGTTATGACTGCTGCACTATCACTTGCTCGAGGCACCACACCGTTACACGACCAAGGGACTGCCCCTGAGCTAGCCTCTGCACCTTTGTGGGACAGCTTGATGTTGCACCTGCTGGTCCTGCACCCTTGATTGATCATGACCCTGTTTCCTTTTGGTTTACCAGACATTGCACCCCTTATATCTGACCAAGTACCTGCACCTGACGATCCCCTTATTGGTTGAGACGTTTGTTTTTGCACTCGCAACCGATGATGATTGCTCCTTCTCTCCTATGGAGACCGACGTCCATTGCATCAGCATGCCTATCGCTTCCTCTTAGGACTTACCCACACCATAGAAAGGTACTCCAGGACGGCACCCGCATAACGATCCCTATTGCTGCTGCAACATTTTCTATGACCTCACAGGCCGCACCGTTGCTACTTTCAACCCTACAGCGCTGGACGAGCCATTTCGATGGTCCCTATAATACACAATGCTAATTGTAGACCCTTACCATCCCTCACACAATGGAGACTACACAGCTACAGTTTGAGGATATGAGTCGCAGAACGTTGGAGCTTGAGCTGACACCACGTCCTCCACCCTGTCTATTGCCAGTATACTTTGATCCTCCACATTCATCACTGTCTCCTTTGGCACACTCACCTGCTGCTATTACACCTTCTTGGTTATTAAGGCTCGTTTCTTTACTGTCGAGCGGCAGACCGGTTAATTACTTCGACGTATATACAAGCTCGAGGAGGAGTTCACGCATGTTAACGATTTACTTTTCTTTCCCACTCCACCTCAGTCACCAATATAATTGATTTCTGGATTTTGCGGATTGCATTACATTTGGGTAAAGACACTAATGATAAGCCGGGATTGTGGAGACTTTTAAAGACCACTTCAGACTACGTGATTTTGATACACTGATATACTTGTTGGGCAAGGGTAGGGTGACCCTGTTTCCCCCTTGATGTGATACATTTTGAAAGACGATACAATTGTGGTCGGAGAATAATAAAACATGCGATAATACTTTGTGGCCAATGACCAGCGAAAGCTCAGACGCTATGTCTTCGTTAAGCACGTTATTGATCTATATGTGTGTGCTAAAATTTTAACGCTACGTGCTTACTTGCTATGCTCTCATTAAGCAAAATTACCAAATTACTTGGTTATGCTATGATTATGCTATTACTTGGTTGGTCGGTATAATGACCTGTTATGTGTATGTACGTATGACCACTAAACAACTAAATGCACTTCCTGAACAATATGACCTGACCTAACTTCTTCTTAGAAGATGTCGATACAAGGGAACATCACTACCAACAATCCTCCGCCAACAACAGCGGCAGAACTACAAGAGTGCATCTCACAGGCTATTGCACAGCTCGAGGCCCTTCGCTCCGAATGCGGCGAAGGCTGCACCTACAAGCAGTTCTTGGACCACAAACCTCGAGAATTCGACGGCACCTAGGGTGCCTTAACTTTTGTGCGTTGGGTTGAGAAGACGGATTATGTTTTGCGACTAAGTAAATGCGCCCCAGAACATCAGGTTACATACATAGCAGGGCTGTTTGTAGATGGGGCTCTGTCATGGTGGAACCTTCAGGTTCAAACAATGGGCGAGACTGCTGCGAATGCTTTGACGTGAGACGAACTGAAAGAACTAATGCGAAAAAGATATTGCTCGAGGGCAGAAGTCCAGAAGTTGGAGACGGAATTGTGGAACTTGAAAATGGAAGGTCCAAAGATAGCCGAATATGTGCAGAGATTTGGCGAATTATCGCAAGTTGCTTCGCGTTTGGTGGAACCGGAACCTAGGAAGATTGAACGTTTCATAGGGGGATTGGCACCTCAGATTCTAAGCCTGGTAACAACATCTAAACCTTCAACGATCACCGAGGCTATCAACACCAGCGTGGCGCTCACTGAAGAAGCGGTTAGACTAGGGAAATTTTTCCACTACGGACGAGAAAAAGGAGACTCCTATAGAGTCATCTGGGGATAATAAGAGAAAGATCGCAAATTTCAAGAAGATTACTCAGGCAAGTAACAAGAAAAAGGCCAAAAAGGGAAAGGACTACATGGGTATTCTCCCTAAGTGCGACAATTGTCTACGCTATCATGCCGGGCGATGTAAATATGGGAAATATGATAACTGTGGCAAGAGGGGGCATCCGAAGGAAATTTGTAGGCAAGTTACTGAAAGTAGGAATGTAGGCCAAGATGGAAGCAAGAATCACGGAGGGAACAACGACAGTGACGATTATCCATGCAGGACAAGTGACAGACAAAAACGTGCTCAAGGTTGTCTTAACTGTGGGAGCAAGAAGCATTTCAGAAAATACTGCCCTAAGAAGAATCAGGCACGAGGATAAAAGCTCAGTAGCAGAGCTAGGGGAGCACACCAGGAATCCAAGCATGGATATCTGTACGTTCCATATCACTCAACGTTATGCATCTGTGTTGCCAAATACTGTTGCAAATTTTTGGTTTCGCATCTCTAGAGTTCGAGAGTGTACTTGATATGGTAGCATGTAAGTTAGATAACGTGCACTCGATGGAACTAGCTAGGTGAAGCTAGTGGAAGCCAACGCAGTGACCAGAAACGGCAAGATAGAACCCAGAGAGCATGAATTTACGCTTGATCTACTGCCAGTTGAGTTGGAAAGCTTCGACAAGGTAATTGAGATGGATCAACTGCTGAGTGTTCGAGCGGAGATTGATAACCGCATCACAATGACAAACGAAGAAACGACCGTGGCTCATCAAGCAGGATATGCCCCTACAAATTACTAATTGCGGGGAGGCCCAAAAGTTATTGCGTAAAGGATGTGTTTTTTTCTTGGCTCATGTCGGGGACAAGGGAGCCGAAGAACCAAAAATCGAAGATATTCCTGTGATAAGGAAATATCCTGAAGTCTACCCTGAAGACTTGCCAGAATTATCCCCTCAACGACAAGACGAATCTTCGCATCGATTTGATTCCAGGCGTCGCGCCTGTAGTCGATGCACTTTAGCGACTTACACCTTCGGAGATGCGAGAATTGGCAGTGCAACCTCAGAAGTTGATAGAGAAGGAAGATAACAGACCAAAAATTCCGTGTTGGGTAACCCAAATTCTGCTCGCCAAGAAGGAGGACATAATTTTCAAATAGGCATCAACTATCAAGAGCCGGACGAGCTAACCCACAAGAGTCAGTAACTCTTGCTGAGAATTAACGAATTTCTTATTTAACTAACTGTGAGGATCCGACTACTATTGCACGACTGATCGACGGTCGAGTGTCATTAGCTGTAAATTCAGGAAGAAAGCATACCGGGGGAAATTGTGGGACAATAACTTGTTTTTAAACGTATATAAAGATGGTGTTTCCTACACAATGCACAAAACCGAGCTACACAGAATACAAAACCTTGAGGATCTAGATAACATATGCTTAGGACCCTTGGGAACCCAGGTCCAAACTTGTAAAGGTTGTTACTTAGACACCATATCTGTTAACTCAATCGAACACCATTAACCTGACATATGTAGGAAACCATATCTGTTCACGGAACAAAAAGTACTTGAAATTCTTTCGTTAAAATCTTCACTTTTGGCTTCTAGCCGAGTATATGTTTGCATCTCTACTCCCCTTAAAGTAGTTGCATCGCTTTGATTTTTCTTCGCTAAGAGCGAACACACATTTGCTTCGATACTTGGTCATTACCTCATACTCATTGTTTCATCACCTGGAAACTCACATGTTACGCGTGCACCATCTGCTACGGATACGGTTTCATTTCGAACGCTTCATTAAAATTCGAATATTATGTTGCTAAATCTAACTACTGGTTTGTGATTCGAATGGCCTACATTACTGTAACGGTTGACTCTTTTGCTATCAAGTCAACACACTCTCTTGAAACTTCTTTTTATTTTAAGTTACATTCATGGTTTATTTTGTTACCATGCTGAGATTTCCCTTATTGATACATACGTTTATTGTCGGATTACGCCAGAACCAAGTTCAATTGCTTGAACTTATCCATTTCACATGTTTTGATTTGAGACGCCATGTGATGTATTGGGAACATCACATTCAAATATTCTTGCAAAGGTTCTTTTGTTTCGAGACATAGTGGACTCGATTGGCCTACGACTCCACTAAATCATTTGTTGATTTCGATACCTTGCGGTGATACTTTCACAGAATTGAAGCTTGCGCTAAGTTCGTTACGCACCTCATACACGGATTTGATTATTTATTGACTTGCACTAAATACGTTTTGTTTATCATGATTAAAGCAGTCTCAACACAGTTGTGTGTTAAGGCAATGACACGTGGATTCATTTCATACCATGATGTACCTCCTAACGATACTTTCATTGTCAATCGAATACCTTGCGGTACTTAATACTTTTCACCGTCGATCAAAAACAGTGGCTCTTTGATATTTCATATTCAACTGGAAACTTTACGACATTGCGTAAATCGAATCTTCAGATTGTCTCGGTACACGTTCATTTGATTTCAGGCACGGTAAACTTGTTCAGTCACCATTATTATTGAATCTCGTCATTACGACACCTTGTGGTGTCATTAGCTTGTGCTAATTATGGTCAACTTTTTCACATAAAACTACTTACACTTTTGTTTGACTGGCCATTTAAACATTTCTGATGCAACTACGAATTAAAACAATGGTACACCAGATTCGCTTTTACCTCCTTCGGTGTATTTTCGCGATTCGAGAATGTCAACACACAAATCCTTACTATTTACTTGTTCGAAAGTTGACAGGTCATTTTCATCTCCAAGTTGTTGATTTTGAGTTCATATAGCGGATGCTATGGTTTGTGAAAATTTGCATACTGTGATCAATCGCTTGAAAATCCTGTTGGACAAAACTCCTCTTTTGTGGAACCCCTGTAACTGGATTACACTAGACTACACGTCAATACGACTTATGCCTTTGACATTAAATGCTAAAAGCACATACCTTTTAACCATTGGATTCGTGTTGTTATATATTCTTGGACTCACTTGAGGTGAATAAGGTTTGATTCGGTTTGGTGATTATCTACCTCGGTACTATTCATATACATACGTGCATAACGAAACCCTAAGGAGTTAAGATAGTACAAATTTCGAGGACGAAATTTTCTTAACGGGGGGAGAATGTGACAACCCTCACAATTACAGGTACTGTACAAATTAATTAATTTTGATTATGTGCTTAATGACTGTGCGTGACTACAACTGACACCTTAAACTGCTTACTGATTTATGTAACATACATACATGTGCATCACTTTACATACAATCGCCCCATTTATTTCATACGGACTCTTAGTGACAAACCTGATGCACAAAGCACAGCTAGCACAGTGAGCGGATAACTCAGACACATGCTGACAATGCCAGCACATAGACAAACACTATATTGAGGCCAGTATAAGCCAGGGATAGAGTACTACACCAGGATGGAGTGTAGGGAAGTGAGGACCATAAGACTGTGTCACTAGGTGATAGTTTGAGTGCCGGAAAGTGCCTAAAACTCATTTTAAGTACAAAATTCTGCATTTTCAGTAACAATTCAGCTTTTAACACACTCGTATTATACAGAGTATTGACTAAATGGTCCTGAACGCTTTCCTAAGTGTTGGAATTAATTTCGTTACAAAAAGATGCACAAAAGACACTATGCGGTACAATTAAACGCTTTAACGGAACGATACGTAACCGAAGAACCAGACATTACCCGGGAGACCAAAATACTGTCAGAAATATTATTTTATCATTCTTAAATATTTACGGTCACAAAAATCCCCACACACTATAGAAACATGGCATACATCCACTATTCTTGAAAACACCCTTAACCTTCTAATTAATTACCCACTAATTACCAAAATTTTACATTCCCCCCCCCCCAACCGAATTTTCAGCCCATGATTACTAATATATTTTGTTTAGATTTCTGTTATTGTAATCTTCATTTGATTGGCCAAAAATCTAATTAATCATGACAATAGGGAGTAGGGTGCACATGGTTCCAAGGATTTCATCATCACCTTAAAATCTACACTCAAGCTCACTCTCTCTCCCTCGCCATTCGGCTCCCCCAACCGATTTCACCATCACCACCACTGAATCACCTTCATCTTCTTCACATCCAAGTCCATTCAAGCTTTGAAGATCATTCATAGAAGTTGCAAGTTGGAGGACTTTCAAGAAAGCTTTGTTCAAGTCTTTATCACTATCATTTCTTCATCATCCTTGCACTAAGATTTCCACCCTAGCCTTGTGCTAGTAGTAAGTCCCTTCACACCATTGTTTCATCTTGTTCTTTGTTATGATATATAGTAGGATGATAATATTCAAGTAACACAAGAAATAGAACCCTAAAAGATGAACATGAAACTCTACATAAAAACCATACATAAAAAGTTTGTATGAAGTTGAAATCAGGTTGGATTAGGGTTGGTTAAAGCATGCATGAGGTTTGATCATTAAATCATCGATAAACCATGGTTAGGACCCTTGTTGATGCGTTTTTAGTAACTTTTACATTGTAAACAGCATGCTGATTGGTATTTCCAGCCAACTTCAACAGGCTGTAACTGGACCGTTTTAAATCGAAAAACTGATTTTCTGAAGCCTAAAATATGCATTTTGGAATAACCGAACAAATGGCACTGGAATCGTAATTTTTTGAGGTCGTTTACTATTTTTAAAGGACTGTTTTTGGACAGTAGCTTAATCTGTGTTTTTACTGCAGAAAAAGTGTGTTGTATTCGGAGTCATAACTTGATACCTGAGTAGAATCAACTCACGGAATTTTTACAGTAGATGGTCACCGTTGTCACGATGATCCTCCAACTGGAATTTCGTCAATCGGACTTACGGTTAATTTTTAGTGAATTATTCCGTAAACTGCAATCAGAAAGTAACAAATCTGATTGCAGTCGGGTAAATAAATTTCTATAAAATATTGGTAACAAACTAGACCCTGATATTTTTACACAATAAAATTTGGATCGTATGAGTCATTCTGTAAAAATTTAGGAATTTTTGGAAAAGGTTAACTATTTATAAAAATCCTCGAAAACAGTCCAGTTTTGGGTGATGAAGCTGAAATAAAGTAAGTAATGCTTTGTATGTCTATATGTCGGTTTGATTATTGAAAATGAACTATGGGATATACGTAAAAGAAAATGATATGCTATGAAGCATGGACACCCCTATTTACAAAGGAGACTATGACGAAATTTTCCAAAAATCCTAACACTTAATAAATATTTTTGAGACGGGTGTTTACTAGTATACTTAAAATTTTGTTTTCAAAGATAAAACTTGTCATAATATTTATCACAAAATACAAAATATCGGAGGTTGGTTTCATACATTATGTTGGATCATCGTTGACCCTGAATGAGTCGATCAGAAGAGTCGTTTATCTAATTCAAAGGCGGAATCGATGAATCAGACGCTCAAACTAAATATAATGCTTCTTGTATTAATTCTGGCAATGTTTACAACCTGGAAGCAAATCGGCAGCACTTCGTTACAAGTTCCGAGCCGTTACGAATAAAATAACCATGCACCTATTTATAGTGTATTAGGTTCGCTAATAAGGACGCCTTAAAAGCGGACCTGTGTGAATGATTGAGGTTCGCTTATGTGGTCATGCACATAAAAGCGGACCTGGTGATTTGATCTGGTTCGCTTATATGTACATTGTTCATATAAGCGGACCTCCATGCTTATCCACCATATTTCATGTCTCGAACCTCGTGCACACAATATTCTATCCTATTCTAATCTATTACATGATACAAGACGAAGTCAATAGACGTAGTGCACCAACAGACTCCCCCTCGGATATTGACGAAGTCTTCAGTGAACATTCTATGTTATGCCACCTCTTCAGTCTTGATCATCTATGCCAACTTGTTCAGATTGTAACAATATAAGTATCCTTCAATCTTTCTCTTTGATCATCTTT
The DNA here is from genome assembly GCF_002127325.2 of Helianthus annuus. Taxonomy (NCBI): domain Eukaryota; kingdom Viridiplantae; phylum Streptophyta; class Magnoliopsida; order Asterales; family Asteraceae; genus Helianthus; species Helianthus annuus. Next base: position 124,124,270 of record NC_035437.2, read on the forward strand.
ACAACTTCATCATCAGTAAGCTCCCCCTCTCATCAAGCTTCCGTGCTTTTAAGGATCGACACCTTGCTTTTCAGCTACAAGCTCTTTCAGAAATGATATCTGGCTCTTTGCACACTTTCGTTTTCTTTGAGCTCGTCTTCAGACTCCCCCTTAGTCTCTGCTCTCGGGATCGTAGTCTGGATTTTTCCTGCAATTGCTCATACAAATGATAAGTATTTAACATTTTAAAAACCATTAACCAGAAACCGTAATCTGGCTCTATCCAATTCTCTATATCACTTCCCCTATCAACAATCTTAACAGATTTTGACAGTATAAAGAATCCAACTCCCCCACAAATTATCATTCAAGTTCAAGTTAATGACCTTGAAGATATCACAAACTTGTTTTTGAAGTTTTCTAGAAATTTCAAGTTTCAAATTAATGAACTTGTTTTATTTTCAGAAACACAATCAGCTTACTTAGATTTTGAAACTCAGCAACTCAGACATCGGTTTATCGAAAATAAAGCAGAAATCAAAATCTTTTTGTATTTTCTGAAAATATAAAGCAGTAAAAAGAAATATGTACAAACATATTTACAAATAATATTTTTGATTGAGTATGCATCAGAGGATCATATCAGTTTTTGACAAGTCACAAGTACCGTTGAGCTTAAATTCACGTTAAGAATTAAACAATTCACTTAGATTGTCGATATACTGATCCATTTGAATTTTCATACAAATTTCAACTGATTCAGGATACGATTTAGATGTTTTAAGACTTAAACTCATTCATGTGTCCCACCTCTTGAATATACTCCCGTATCCAAATCCCAGATATTCAGTCTTACAGGTGAGTATACCACAGATGATATCTGTAAGGGGTTAGATGCGAAACCGTGAGAGCTCAGGTCAGAACTTCCGTTCAGCAGAGAGATGACGGTTCGACTTTTGGTGTGTCCCCTTTAGAGGATCTTTTAATTACAACAGCAGCGACTATCAATTTTATTGTTTCATCAACTTGCTGAGGGCGATGCTATGTGTCAAGCATTTTGCAGAAAGTATTATTCGGGGACTAGGTCAGTACTTCCATACAGCAGAAGTCCCGGAATAATACCCCAGATATCACTGAATATAAAGACCTAGTATCTCAGAATATGGGACCTTTCAAACGATATTTCAGGGGTTACCTATATATTCAAGTAGTGTTCCCCACGAAATAAGCAAGTGTTTGAATTTAGGTTTCTATCCCGAAAAAGTTTACTAAATGTACAAAAACCTATCGGCATATCATCAGTGAGACTGTTTAACGCTATATAATCATTACATTTCTTTAGCATACTGTAACTGTCTACTGATGTACTATCATTTCCTCTTTTTACGCAAAACTCAAATTTTTGAATTTTATCATGTTTTTGGCTTTTTCAAATTTTCTAATGTTTTTGTATTTTCTGACAATTTTTCTCCCCCTAAAATGCAAAATCATTAAAGAAATTTGACAAACCGATACTGATAGCTTTGTCTCGCCATCCATTTTCTGCATCTCATGCTCTGTTGTGCAGAAAATATAACGTACCCCCATGATTTACAACCCATTGATTTTGACAATTAGAAAACCGTTCTTCAACCTGTGACAGAAATCATGCTTGTTCAGCCGTGAGGGTTTCGGCGTAGTCCATCACTACTTATTCAAAGTAAACTAACATCAAACATCACAATCATCAACCAAACAAACAAACAACCAACAAACAAACAGCAATCATCAAACACAACACAAATTTATACAAAACAACAAACAAACTCACTGTCTGACAAGAACCAGGGATCTTCAACCTCTCCCTGTGCAACACTCTCACAAATCTTCATCAGCATTTAGCACCTGCACATTCAAACTTTATCAAATACTCAAACAATTGGACATAAAAACATTTCAATCAATAAAGATAGATGCCGATTCATGCTTCGCGATAAAGGAAGCTCCGGCAATTCCAACCGCTTAATCAAACATGGTGTCCACCCAGGCCTCAGCAGCCTTAGGTGTAACCTTGATTCTAGCAACCTGAATCTTAAAGTTTTCAGCCTTGAGCGGTGGAAAATTTGCATCATAGGCAACCAAAACTGAATCCTCAGACGTTTTCATCTCAGAAGTTGAACTTATTGTGTCAGTTTTTGATTTCCAAATTTGTTTCTGTTTCTCATCTTTTATCAAATCAACACGTTTCTTAACCGACCACACTTGACCTTCCAGAGTACCTCTTTTGTAAAAATTTGTCACACCCCAACCAATGGCGGAAACATCGGGATGAGACGAAGTGTGAAGATTGCTCGAGACATCATAACACTATTTGTGACGATAAGTAAATAATTATTTCATTCCATTTCTAAAGAATCAATTACAAGGTTTTGAAACAAAATACAACAACATGAATAATAAAATAACACAATATGAATACAATTCTTTTTAAGTGTGTATCTAAGCATCCTACTAGATTCCATGCATCGTCAACATCCACCTGTAACATGTTAAAATAAAGTCAATGCAAAAGCAAAGGCGAGTATACAAGTTTGATACGTACATAGCAAAAGATAAGTTTTAAACAATTCCTCATAGCAAGCATGTGATTCAAGATAAACATTTAAAGATGGCATGTGTCTAACATATCAAACCAAGGAAACGCAATATGCTCATGACATTACCGATGATAAAGGGCGGGTCGTTAATCCTATAGCGCTACATATGTCACGGTTTGGCTCGTACGAAGTTAATGATAAATTCAACAAATAAGTTTCACCCAAGTTTAAAGTATCAAGCCATCACGTATACAAGCATGTTATAGGAATGTTCATGTGTTTAAGCAAAATGTTCATGTGTAAGTTTTTGATAAGTAAACATGTTATACCCCAAAAGTGGTAAAAATAAAAAGGGGGAAATACGAGTATACTCACAAAATTGCTAAGTCTTCCGATTATCCAAGTGTAGATGAGTATGAGGTTAGGATGATGGAACACCGATGTCACCCTACATGGGCAATCGATGGTGCATGAGTAAACGGAATTACGTCGAAAGATTGAATTGGAAATTAGAGTATAATTAGTTAATATAAATGTATATATATACATATATATTTATATAGTTTAAGTAAAAAAAATTCTAAATTAAGTCTGTCGATAGCATTATGGAAGTGTTGTCAAAATAAATATATGTTTATATTTATTGTTATAAAAATCATTTGAACTTCGATGCGTTTTCATTAGCGGTTCACCTAAAAAGTACATATATATTTTCTAACGAAAATCGGGCAGAGTTTCCTCTGTTTTTGGATGATCCCGACAAGTATGATGTTGATTTATATGTTCAAAATTCAACATTTTACTCCACAATGTAAACTATGTATGTAAGATGTGCCGAAAGCGAATAAGTAGATAAATGTATCGGTTCAAGCTCAGTTTTTAGTACTAGTAATATTTACAAAAAAGAACATTATAAGTGAATTTTGCATCATTTAAAGTTTACCGCATCACGCGTTTGACTCATGTTGACCAGTTGACCGAGCTGAACAAAAACCCGAAGCTGAACCAACACGACCTGAACCACAGCTGACTTTGTTGACTGAAACGAGACCCAAAGCCCGAACCCGAATCTGTCGCGACCCGGACCGAACCGTTGACTGCGTTTGACTAGCTTTGACCCGAAAACAGAAACTGGCCCAACTGAACATGAGCCGAAGCTGAACCAGATCCGAATCTGATGAGTTTTGACGTGAACCCGAAGCAAACTTAGACGGGCCCGAATCGGAATGAACCAACCTAACCGTGGCTGCCCGAGTTCCAAACAGACCCGAATCCCGAGACTCGAAACTGAACGCGGACTCAAACCTGCGACTGGACCTGACCCGAGCCCCACGAACCCAAGTCACCCACTGAACCGAAATCTGAATCGAATAAAAGCAAAACAGAACCTGGAACTGAACTGAGGACGAACTGACCGGAGCACCGCCGCCGTCGCTGTTCTCCCCAGGTCGTCGTCGTGCATCGCCGCCGGCCGCCGTCTCTCTCTCTCTCTCTCTCTCTCTCTCTCTCTCTTCGTCTCTCTCTCTCTCTCTCTCGTCACCACACCGCCACCAGACCGTGGTGGTGGTGGTCGGCCGTTCGTCAGTGGAGGGAGGAGGGTTGTGGTGTGTCGTTGGCTGGACTGCCGCCGGAGCAGAGGGGAGGGAGATGAGCGAGGGGTGGAGAGCGGGTGTCGCGTCGGAGAAGGAGAAGGGGGTTACCAGAGTTTGGCCGGACCTCCGGCTCCGGTCATCGGAGAAGGTAGTGAGCAGAGAGGGTCTTGAGGGGGCTAGGGTTTTTATCTTTTTGAAATAATGGAGGAGATGAGGATTTTATGTGTGAGTTTAGAAATTGAAGACAACAAATGAGGGGGAAACATAAGTAACGGCTGTTATAAAAGAGGATCAGGGTTTGTTGCATTTTAGTTTTAGGAAAGACCATTCTAACCCCTAAACTTTGAAGGGTTTAAATATATTAGCTAAATTAACTTAATTTGAGTTATATAACATAGTTGACCAACTAACTAGGTTATACGTATATTCTAAAAGAACTAATCTTTACAATTAAGTTAAGCAGGTTAGTTTATATTTTTTTTTTAACTTTAAAGTTTAACGAGACTAACTACCTTATTAACTTTTAAATAGTAAAAATCAATTAATTTAATTAATTAAACCATGAATAAATACCCATTTTTATAACGAAATAGATTAAAGATAAAGATTTTTCAACGATTAAAACGAAATGACGAATACTAAGATACAAAGTTTCCAAAAGTAGGAATATGAACAACGGTTTCTAAATATGGAAAGTTATGAAAACGCGGAGCGTTACAGTCTCCCCTCCTTTAGGAAATTTCGTCCCGAAATTTATTCAGAAAGAAGACTTGAAAGGGGTTTTGGCCAACAGAAGAGGTTTGTTTAAAATTGAGGCTTTGGAGTTTGAGACAACAAAGAATATTTGGTGTATAAGGGTGAACGATTGATCTAATAAACGATTATGAGTATAAGAATAGCATAAGTATCAGATAGACGAAAGTAGCGTGTTAAGAATGAGGTCTCGTCGTGGATAATCGGATGTAATGCGTTTGTGAGTTGTTAAAGTTTACGTATTAGGTCTAAGTAGGTCTGCAAAACACTGAATTTCTCATGGCACGTTTTACGAAAGTTTGGTAACATGGTGGAAACACTTATATATAGGAAGTACCAGCGGCGTATCCACCATGCTTTGACCACATTACTTCCGTTTCGTATTCGGTGTCATGTTATGTTCCGTGTCTTACCATACACAGTAGTACACTCTAGGGTTCTCATACGCCTATCACTATAATCCCGTGTGCACCCACGATTATATTGATCGTCGCATGATCCGCATAGCTTGTACTAGTTGTGTACGAATCAGGGTATACATAATTTGAAAAGTGAGAACGTGTATGTATAAGAATGTAGTATGTAAGCAAGTCCATGCTTAAGTATGTATGGGACCTACGTAAGCAAATCACTCGGATTACGCTCGCGTACGGGTACGAATGTATGAATCATGAGTTTAAGTACGAATATGCATGTATGTATGAGCATAAACATAAAACGTGTAAGTAGTATGTGGATAAGTATAAGCATAAAACGTATGAAAAATGAGTATAAATGCGAGTACAACAGGAGTATAAGCGTAATCACAAGGCGTATGAGTATAAATACAAGTATCAGTGTGAACATAAGATCTATGAGCATAGATATGAACATGAATGTGAATATAGGTGTAAAACATGAAGGTTAAGTATGATTAAAATATATGTGTATGAATATAAGTGTAACAAAGTTGTGTAAGTGCAAATGAAAACATAAAGCATATGAACATGAATACGAATGTAGTATAGACATGAATGTAAGGACAATCGTAAGTGTATAGTATGTATTAACGTAAAATGTACGAATTTTGAATCGTGAGTATAACATAAATGTGTAAGTGTGAACATAAGTGAAGGCATAAAATGTATAAGCATGGATGTAGAAAATAATGATTTTGTTTATAGTATAAATCGAACTACACGAGTTTATGTGCGTAAACGTTTAAAAGTTTTAAGTATGAAAGAAAAAGTGAACGAGTGACATGCGTGAGATTGTTTTGAGATATTGACTAAAACGTGTAAAATGGTATGCATATGTAGTTGTTTGCATAAAACGTGAAGTTAAATAGATTGAGTTGTCATGAAATGCCGAATCTAGTTTGTGAACGTAAGGGAATATAAAACAACTATTGGTTATGTGGAAAGTACTTTGTAAAGGAATGGAAATGCTACTGCGGTTTTAAAAGAGTTTACATAAGTTGAAAATTTGTCGGTTCTTATGAAGTTCCGTTGTCCACGTGTTTTGAGTTTAATTGACATATTGAATGAGGTTTCGAAAAAGTTCTAGAGATTAATAAGTTTGCATCGTTTTAAGTAACTTTGTATTAGAAAGTTTCGAAGTTTACAGATTTTCGTGAAAAGTTGATCCTTTAGAAAAAGGAATTTGGTATATGGACTTAGTGTTTGCTGAAAAAAAAAGCGTCTTTTAATAAAATGTTTTATTGCTTTTGAAAGAAGTTTTAGTAAATGTTGAATAATATTTGTAATAATTTATAAGTGTTTCAATAGTTATGTTGAATACAAAATTTTGTGAGCAATGGTTTTGTTGGACCGATTAAGTTGATGAGTAGCATTTCGTGAAATTTTGAATGTCGGGGAATAAGTGTTTATGGTAAAAGCTAAGAATTTTGTGTGTGCGAGTGATGTGAAAATAAATTATAGAATAAGAGGTACGTTTAAATAAATGAAGCATTTTGAAATACATGATAAATGATTTAGGTATAAACATGATTGTGTTTACATAATATAGCCTATTAGAAGAAAGCATTGGTAACGATCACCTAGGTAAGGGAATCACCCCTAACTCGTTGGTGAGATCGTTGTAAGGTGAGAAATAAAGCGGAGTTAACCGTCAAGGTAAGGAAATCACTCCTATCTCGATGATATGTCTCCACTCGTTATATGCATGCAAATAATGTATAATCGTATGAAAAGTAATAGCATGATGCATGCGCAAAAGTGAAATCTCGAAAAAATTGACAAAAGATCGAAAATAATAAAGCGTGAGTTTGATAAAAGGAAACTCGGATGGTTCCAAAACGGAACGTTGACTAACCAAAGAGGTCGAAGAGTCTTTTGAATTTGAGAAACATGCTTTGGCCTAATAGGTGGAATACTCTCGCCGACAAGTCAGTTAACGGTATTCACCCTTCCGGTTACTACATGCCACAATTCAATCGAAAATTCGAGACTTGGCGGGGTTTATATAAAAAAATCAAGGAGTGGAACTAGTCGACAAGGTGCGGGTTTCACCCCTAACTTGGCGATTTCGTATCCTAAGTGTGGTTGGTACTCATCGGGTCAAAATTTAATTTCAACACTTTGACGAGGGTCCACTAGAATTTAAAATTTGAAATTTCCATTAAGATGTGGATTTCACTCCTAACTTAATGGGGAATTTCATGCAAAAATAGAATCGAGCGAGATAAGAGTCGTTTACCAAATTGTGGGTTTCACGCCTATATTGGTGAAGTCGTCTCGTTTGTGTATTATGAGTGGTTTCGATTCTTAGCATAAACGAGTAAAAGATATATGCTCAAAATAACAATAACAAGTATAAGCACATAAAGCCTTTTAAGAAAATAACACGTAAGAGACATTTCAAGAATAACATGTAAAGATATCTCATAAAAGTAGCATGCGAAGCAAATATGGTCGAATTTTGGTGCTTAACTATAGACTAGGTCAAAAGCATGGCAATTTTCCTAATTCCCTATAGTTATGGCTCTGATACCAATCTGTCACACCCCAACCAATGGCGGAAACATCGGGATGAGACGAAGTGTGAAGATTGCTCGAGACATCATAACACTATCTGTGACGATAAGTAAATAATTATTTCATTCCATTTCTAAAGAATCAATTACAAGGTTTTGAAACAAAATACAACAACATGAATAATAAAATAACACAATATGAATACAATTCTTTTTAAGTGTGTATCTAAGCATCCTACTAGATTCCATGCATCGTCAACATCCACCTGTAACATGTTAAAATAAAGTCAATGCAAAAGCAAAGGCGAGTATACAAGTTTGATACGTACATAGCAAAAGATAAGTTTTAAACAATTCCTCATAGCAAGCATGTGATTCAAGATAAACATTTAAACATGGCATGTGTCTAACATATCAAACCAAGGAAACGCAATATGCTCATGACATTACCGATGATAAAGGGCGGGTCGTTAATCCTATAGCGCTACATATGTCACGGTTTGGCTCGTACGAAGTTAATGATAAATTCAACACATAAGTTTCACCCAAGTTTAAAGTATCAAGCCATCACGTATACAAGCATGTTATAGGAATGTTCATGTGTTTAAGCAAAATGTTCATGTGTAAGTTTTTGATAAGTAAACATGTTATACCCCAAAAGTGGTAAAAGTAAAAAGGGGGAAATACGAGTATACTCACAAAATTGCTAAGTCTTCCGATTATCCAAGTGTCAATGAGTATGAGGTTAGGATGATGGAACACCGATGTCACCCTACATGGGCAATCGATGGTGCATGAGTAAACGGAATTACGTCGAAAGATTGAATTGGAAATTAGAGTATAATTAGTTAATATAAATGTATATATATACATATATATTTATATAGTTTAAGTAAAAAAAATTCTAAATTAAGTCTGTCGATAGCATTATGGAAGTGTTGTCAAAAATAAATATATGTTTATATTTATTGTTATAAAAATCATTTGAACTTCGATGCGTTTTCATTAGCGGTTCGCCTAAAAAGTACATATATATTTTCTAACGAAAATCGGGCAGAGTTTCCTCTGTTTTTGGACGATCCCGACAAGTATGATGTCGATTTATATGTTCAAAATTCAACATTTTACTCCACAATGTAAACTATGTATGTAAGATGTGCCGAAAGCGAATAAGTAGATAAATGTATCGGTTCAAGCTCGGTTTTTAGTACTAGTAATATTTACAAAAAAGAACATTATAAGTGAATTTTGCATCATTTAAAGTTTATCGCATCGCGTGTTTGACTCATGTTGACCAGTTGACCGAGCTGAACAAAAACCCGAAGCTGAACCAACACGACCTGAACCACAGCTGACTTTGTTGACTGAAACGAGACCCAAAGCCCGAACCCGAATCTGTCGCGACCCGGACCGAACCGTTGACTGCGTTTGACTAGCTTTGACCCGAAAACAGAAACTGGCCCAACTGAACATGAGCCGAAGCTGAACCAGATCCGAATCTGATGAGTTTTGACGTGAACCCGAACCAAACTTAGACGGGCCCGAACCGGAATGAACCAACCTAACCGTGGCTGCCCGAGTTCCAAACAGACCCGAATCCCGAGACTCGAAACTGAACGCGGACTCAAACCTGCGACTGGACCTGACCCGAGCCCCACGAACCCAAGTCACCCACTGAACCGAAATCTGAATCGAATAAAAGCAAAACAGAACCTGGAATTGAACTGAGGACGAACTGACCGGAGCACCACCGCCGTCGCTGTTCTCCCCGGGTCGTCGCCGTGCATCGCCGCCGGCCGCCGTCTCTCTCTCTCTCTTCGTCTCTCTCTCTTTCTCTCTCTCGTCACCACACCGCTACCAGACCGTGGTGGTGGTCGGTCGTTCGTCAGTGGAGGGAGGAGGGTTGTGGTGTGTCGTTGGCTGGACTGCCGCCGGAGCAGAGGGGAGGGAGATGAGCGAGGGGTGGAGAGCGGGTGTCGCGTCGGAGAAGGAGAAGGGGGTTACCAGAGTTTGGCCGGACCTCCGGCTCCGGTCATCTGAGAAGGTAGTGAGCAGAGAGGGTCTTGAGGGGGCTAGGGTTTTTATCTTTTTGAAATAATGGAGGAGATGAGGTTTTTATGTGTGAGTTTAGAAATTGAAGACAACAAATGAGGGGGAAACATAAGTAACGGCTGTTATAAAAGAGGATTAGGGTTTGTTGCATTTTAGTTTTAGGAAAGACCATTCTAACCCCTAAACTTTGAAGGGTTTAAATATCTTAGCTAAATTAACTTAATTTGAGTTATATAACATAGTTGACCAACTAACTAGGTTATACGTATATTCTAAAAGAACTAATCTTTACAATTAAGTTAACCAGGTTAGTTTATGTTTTTTTTTATCTTTAAAGTTTAACGAGACTAACTACCTTATTAACTTTTAAATAGTAAAAATCAATTAATTTAATTAATTAAACCATGAATAAATACCCATTTTTATAACGAAATAGATTAAAGATAAAGATTTTTCAACGATTAAAACGAAATGACGAATACTAAGATACAAAGTTTCCAAAAGTAGGAATATGAACAATGGTTTCTAAATATGGAAAGTTATGAAAACGCGGAGCGTTACAAAATTTGTTTCTTTCTGAACCTTTTGAGTTTGAACAACATTTTTAGGTTTCCAAATCTCTTGAGGTTTTGTCATATCGATAGATGTTCTCCAACTCTGTGTCGTTCTCAATCTGGGTGTGTGAGAATTCCAGGTCTGTCTAGAATTGAACGTGTTCGGATTTGATTTCCAATTTTGATTTGAAGCAAACTTGTTTGTATTATACCTCCAAGTTTGTCTCGAATCAAATCTGGTTGACCTTGGTTTCACACTCTCAGATTTCTGTTTTTTAACATCAACAGACTTTGGATTTTGACACTTCCGTACAACATGTCCAATTTGATCACATTTAAAACAAACTCTCTTTGACACATCTTTTGGCTGTTGTTGTTTCTTTTTCATGGCCTCAAACTCTGCATTAGATTGTTTTCCATTTTTGAGTTTTTCTTCTTCGGTGAAACTTTTTCCTTGAACAAAATTCATTTTTGTCTGAAAATTGGACCTTTCAGTTCTGTTTCGATTATGTTTCTTCTTATACCCCAAACTAGACTTCATGTTTTTCCTCTTAGAACCAGGTTTGTTATAAGACCCTTTGAAACCTTTACCAGCAAACTTCAACATTTCAGAGTTCTCAATTTCAACCATCTTGAAAACTTTGTCAATTTTCTCTGAAATCACATTCTGAATCGGGAAAACAACATCTAAGAATAGTTTGTCCGATCCAATCATGGTATAAACCAATCCTTTTGAATCATCATTCAAATTCTTCTCGGATTTTGTGTCTTTCAGATATCCATCATATAGATTCCTTCATCTTCATCCTATGATTCAGACTTACCTTTCAAAACACTATCACCCACCTTACATACCACCTCTGAATCATCAACATCATCAGATTTGGTGTAAGTCACATCGATACTTTCAGGTAATTGGTCAGCTATGTTCAAACCCTTTGCCACCTTTTCCTCATCATAAAAAGTATAATTGTCTCTCAATGGTGGTGGTACCTGATGAAACTCTGAACCAATACCCTTTTTACAATTATTAGTATCTTTGTCATCTGGTGTGATATTGAAAATACGTTCGAGAATGTACGAAGAATTATGATAACTTTGAAGTTTTGTAACAATCTTTTCTTTTTCAGCCAAGACTTGTTTAAGATTAGCAATTTCATCAACACGCTTGTTTAATTCAATTTGCTTTTCTTTAAACTGTCTTTCATAAATTTCTTTAGTTGTTAAAGTTTCAGACAATCTTTGATCAAAACTTTTGACTTGGCTCTTCAAAGTATCATAAGCTTCTTGTACTCTCTGACTTGGCCATTTTAAAGAATCATACTGTTTTTGTAACTCTAGAAACTTAGATTCTTTCTCAACGCAATCAACACATTTTGTGTCACGTTTTTCTTTCAAAACCTTATTTTCTTTTTCAAAATCATGACATTTCTGTGTTAATTTCTCAACTTTTAATTTTAAACTTTGCTCTGTGTCAATCCTTTCTTTACATTTCAGTTTCAAAGCATTTTCAAGTTTGTTCATTTCATTATCTTTTGTTTTTATTATTTCTTCTTTTTCAGTACAGGCTTTGCACTTTTCAATGCAATTCCTGCACTTGTTTTCCTTTTCAACAACCAATTCAACATTTGATAATTCAGGAGATTTTATTACCTCAGTGATTGACACCTCAGCGTGCTCAGCTGCCTCTGTCTCCTGTATCTTCTCAACTTTTTCTTCCATCTCTTTCGGCTTCTGTTCTTCCTCAGCTTTTTGATTCTCTTCACCAGCAAGCTTTGCAACAGTCTTTACCTCTTCAATCATCTTCTTCAACTCTTCTTCTTTTCTCTTCTTCATCTCTACCACCTTCGGTAGACTTGCTTCAAAGACTTCTCTCAACTTGTTCATCAACTCTGGCAGATAGCTTTTATCAGAAAGCCTTTTCGTGTTGAAAATACGCTCACTTGGAAACACATTGGTTACAACATCAAAATCAACTTTTGACGGATCTACCACTGGATTACCCTGTGGATCCAAGTAACACTCCAACTCTTCATTCCATCTCTTGGCTCTCTGTGCTTCTTGAAATGGTTCATACAGCTTGCCAATCTCCCATCTTGCACTATCTCTTCTCCACCATGTATCATGATCATCTTTTGCAACAAATGCATAACCAACAGCATCTTGTTCTGGAAGAACTTCTTTGCTCCAGTCATAACCTTCATCATCATAAATGACTGCAAGAGCCCTTGATTTTTCTTCCTGCTGTTTCAACCTTGGTGGTTCAGACTTATTTTGATGGTAAATCGCTTTCTTGTAATAATCTTCGTTGAACGGGTTTTCAGAATCATCAGCAACATACAAATTTCTGCACTCGCGCTTGAAGTGACCTTTTTGTTTGCATTTGAAACATGTCACTTTGGATTTATCAAAACCCATTTTGGTAGATGGCCCTCCAATTGACTTCCTCCCCGTAATCTCCATGAACCGCTGTGCTCGACGAACTGCACTGGCCATGCACCATCTGCTATCCATCAGTTCCATCTCCTCGGGGTCTATTTGTCATACTCTTCTTTTGTCAAATTGGTATTTCCAATCTTCCATGCGACGAGGCCTTCATACGATTCCAGTACAGATGCTAAGAAAACCATCTGTTGTTTTGCTGACTCTTCCTTGAAGTTCTGCCCATTCTTCATATCGATTGCGATATTACACTGAAATACATTCTTTGAAGCAGATTGATCTGAAGTGTTTGAAGAAGAACCACTGTGAAGACTTTCATTTTTTACTGAGTTCGAACTTTCTACAGAAAATGCTGTTTTTGGAGAACCAGCATTTGGTGCATTTCCTCTGTAATAAATCTCCACATTCTGCTGATACCCTGGACTATTGACTTTAGATCTCTTTAACTCCAATTCATGGCTTTCAAGCCTTTCAATCAGCAAGTCAACCTTTAGATCATCTGGCTTAATTGTATTCTTTAGCATAAGAGCAAAATATTGCCAATCTTGATCATTGGGCAATGCATCAAACAATTTATCCACCATCAATTCTTCAGAATAGTCAATGTTATATCTAACCAACTCCATTTTCAGATGTCAAAATCTCTCTAACATCTTACAAACAGATTCATTTTTCATGCAATTGAACACTTCAAACTCTTTACGCAACAATTTCTTCTTGTTTTTGACAATCTCGTTAATCCCAACACACTTTCTCTCCAATGCTTCCCACAATTTCTTTGACATTTTTTCTTGTTCAAGCAATGAAATAATATCCTCTCTCACTGACTGTTTGATCAACGTTATCATTCTGTATTCAGCAACAACATTCTTCACATCTTTTTCTGAAAAATCTTTCTCCTCAATTAACTCTCCCCCTGCTTTCTCTAGTGCTTGATATTCAGTTACTAACTTTAACCAGCTTTCAGGAGCGAAAGCTTTCACCCATTCTTCAAATCTGTTTTTCCACCAATTATAATCTTCGACTTTCATCAACTTTGGTGGCTTCTGTTGGCTTCCGTACATATTTTCGAACTTCAGATTATCCGAAATCTCTTTTGAATATTCTTTCAACTCAGATCTTCTATCTGACGATTCGGAAGTGAACGCGTTGTAGAATGTATTGTAGAATTCTTCACCGTTGTTCGACATTTTTGATCTCCTGAAAATCAATGACCTGGAAGCAAACAAACAAACTTAATCAGTTCAAACAATGTCAAGTTATTTGAAATATACTAACACTCGATTGTTGTGAAATGATCTTGACACTTGGACGAAATCAGACTGAACGAACGAGCAAAACCAGATTTGTCAGATAAGCGGACCACGTTGACAAATGAGCGAACCAAATGAGTTGACAAATAAGCAAACCAAATGAGTTGACAAATAAGCGAACCAATCAAGTTGACCGAATAGGCGAACCAATCAATGTATGTATAAGTGGACCAAACAAATTTAATCAAACGAGCGAACCCTGACAATGTTCTTTCAAGCGGACCAGACTATGTCGTATGAGCGGACCAGATGGTGTCGTAAAAGCGAACCAGATTGTGTCGTAAAAGCGGACCAGACTGTGTCGTAAAAGCGGACCAGACTTGTTCGTTCGAGCGGACCAGATTTGTTCGTTCGAGCGGGCCAAATAATGCCCTAAAAGCAAACCAAACACGAATCTAAAAGCGAATCTCGCGATGTCCGTAAAAGCGGACCTCAGTTTTTAACCAATTTCGACCATTTTTAATCCGAATTTTAACTTGAAACTTTCAAGGGTTTGTTATTGTCCACTAATACATGTCCTGTGAAAAATTCGTCCGATTTTGACCGTGGAAACTTGTCCGAATAGAAAAAGAAGGTGTAGAAGACAGAAAACGGATCAAATTTGAGCTGAACTCTTCCTCCTGAGCTCTGATACCACTTGTTGGATCGTCGTTGACCCTAAATGAGTCGATCAGAAGAGTCGTTTATCTAATTCAAAGGCGGAATCGATGAATCAGACGCTCAAACTAAATATAATGCTTCTTGTATTAATTCTGACAATGTTTACAACCTGGAAGCAAATCGGCAGCACTTCGTTACAAGTTCCGAGCCGTTACAAATGAAATAACCATGCACCTATTTATAGTGTATTAGGTTCGCTAATAAGGACGCCTTAAAAGCGGGCCTGTGTGAATGATTGAGGTTCGCTTATGTGGTCATGCACATAAAAGTGGACCTGATGATTTGATCTGGTTCGCTTATATGTACATTGTTCATATAAGCGGACCTCCATGCTTATCCACCATATTTCATGTCTCGAACCTCGTGCACACAATATTCTATCCTATTCTAATCTATTACATGATACAAGACGAAGTCAATAGACGTAGTGCACCAACACATTAGATCTTGGATTGTGGTATCCTAAAAACACAAATTTAGAATTAATTGCATACACAGATGCATATCATGCAGGATGCAAACTTGACAAAAAAAATCACATCTGGTGCCTGTCAAATGCTGGGAGAAAAGTTAGTATGTTGGGAAAGCAAGAAGGACATCAACAACTGAATCAGAATATGTGGCAGCAGCAAGCTATTGTTCACAAGTTCTATGGATGCAAACTCAGCTAAGAGATTATGGAGTAAAACTGACAAAAATTCCAATTCTATATGATTCAATGAGTACCATTGCAATAACATCAAATCCAGTGCATCACTCAAGAACAAAATACATTGATATCAGATATCACTTCATCAAAGATCATGCGGAGAAATGTAATATTGAAATGTATTTTATCCGAACAGAAATTCAATTTGCTGATATTTTCAATAAACCTTTAGATAAAAATAGACATAACTTCTTGATTGGCAAATTGGGGATGGCCAACATGAAAATTGAACAAACAAAAAAATTTTGTCACAAAAGGAAGAAAAATCTGATATACAAACATCTATTCAGATTTTTGGTACAAATTCTGAAAATCCATCAGAAAACTCAAAAGTTACAAGAAAATCTAATAAATCACCAGAAGTTGACAAAGTCAACATAATTTCTAATGAAGCATGAAATATAAATTTTTCCCCTCTTCTCACATGCATGAATATATTCCATACGTAGTTATCATTTCTCATCATTTTTGTAAATTTGATTCATTCATATCTCAATTCTTTTATTTTTCTCTTATTTTCTTTAATCAAAACTCAAAGATTATCTCTTTAGCATAGGGTAGATCACGTCACGAAAGGAAATTTTCTAGGAAAACATTAATGTATGTTAGCTCTCTCTCCTACATTCATTGCTTACTCATTAATATTAAGAGAGAAAGAGATCACATCTGGGCAGTTCATGATGAGAATTATCAGAACTCGGCCGCCTAGATCATTAATGCAGGAGATTTTATCTCTTAAAATTCTTTTGGTTCTCTGATAAGCAAACTTAAATACAAAGAAAATAGAGGTAACAAAATCTGAGTAGGTAGATACCATTTATGACTAAGCATCACTTTCACTATAAATAACTACCACTTAGATTTTCACCAATCACTTTCACAAACAAGAAAAACCCTAAAAATCTCTTCATCTTCTTCCACATTCACAAAAATGGCTAGGATCAATGCAAACCTCTTTCCACTACCACTTCATCCAAATCACAACTTAAGGGTCCGCACAAACCTTGATGGACCAGAATGGGAAGGATGCAGCAACATCCTTGCCATGCTCATGCAAAGCCCTACAGCCTATGCCCTGTCCGCACACATCATGGTCTATCCGGACATTTTGCAGCAGTTTTGGAAGGAAGCAAGACTCCTCCTCCACAATGGAAGGTTAACTTTTGTAGGAAGTTGGGTGCTGAGGAAGCCGATCATCCTCACGGAGAATGTTATTAGAGAGGTATCAAACCTCAACGATAACAACAATGTTCTCTCTTTTACCAGAGAACAGATCGACAACACCCTAACCCAAATGGGGTATAATGTGGAGAATCCAAATAGACCAATCTGCAAGTCTGGCTTCCTTAAGCCATGGTAGTATATGGTAACTCAGCTTGGGGTATGCTTTTCAAAGAAGACTATAAACTACCATGAGATCTCCTACAGGATGACGAAACCCGTGCATGCTATTGTGCAAGAGATTCCATACAATTTCTCTCAATATCTAATGAAAGATCTTACCAGCAACCTGTGGTCTAGCATACCTTTTCTAGTTTATCCTCGTTTCATGATGAGGGTAATCACTAGGCAGCTAGAATTTGGAGATGTTCCTGCATGGTATCCCAGAGCTGAGGTGGTACTTCAAGAGAATATTCGTAACTCTCTTCTTGTACCAACAATGCAGGACTTGTGACCCATCTTTAGCTGTTTGCTGAGCTGATCTTTGGAGTAGATTAAATATTGTCTTGTTTTTGTTATTATTTGTTTGTTTTTATTTTTTGTTAACCTAGTAAAGTTTATATTATGTCTTTATATACGTGCATTCTGTTGATTTTGTTAGGGGGAAGGAAAAAGGGTACAAACACATGATAAACAAAAAGGGGTTAAAGATACAAAGTAACTTATGTTGATCAGAAATAAAAATTTTGACACAAAATATTAAGTTTCTGATAACACAAAGTTCAATTCTGGTAAAATCTGATAAAAGAACTCATGAATCTAATAAAATTGTTTTTACTCAGAATGTTGAAAAATCAGACAAAATCTAGTCAGTTAATCTTCAAGAAGGAATGATAATGATAAAATGAGATAAAAATAGTGTGAAATTTTAGAAAACTATACTCATGAGAGTCATCTTTTGAAAAAAAATTCACAAAATATTCCTTGAAGAAAAGAACAAACGACTTGGACTTCTACCAGAAAAGCATGTGTAAGTAATATCTCTAATCTCTACTCACCCTCTCATCTCAAAAGAAAAATGGAACACTCTATCAAATCTAATGAAATTACAATGAAGATAACATCAGTAAATCATGTTTTCATACATTAGAAACATTGGGTATGTTTTCTGATGACGTCACCAGAAAGAATTTTTGAATTTCAAAAAGGGGGAAGAATGTCAGCTTCCACAAGGCATATTACTGGACCATTTGTTGAAAATGGGTCCCACAAGAGGCAAAAAGTATCACATGGTCGTTAGTGTTATCCAATCAAATTCATTCTTCAAATTCATTCTCCAATCAAAAGAATGTTTGAGAAATTGAAGAATAAGTTGAGAAGACATATTAAACCCACGATGCACGAATAATCTCCATTAATTCACCTTGATACCCACGATCCAACGGTTACTTCTGAACCACTCTTACATCCCACGATCTAACGGTTAAAAAGGTAATTAATGACCATAACCGTCATTACACCCCATGATCTATATCTCCTCAACTTCCATAAATACTAACCACCCCATGATCTCTGCTACAACTCCAACTATAAATAACCAATTTTAGCAGACTTCACTTCATTCACCTTCAACCTTACAAGCTTAACCCCTAAAAACCCTTCTGTTTTTGCAAACCAAAAATTCTCTCAATCAAACCCTCACTTTCAAAATCACAAATGGGCGAAGTCAACCTTAACATCCCAATTGTTGAACATGATGTTCCTTTCATTCAAGACAATGAGTTCTTAGCAATGAAAGAGAACAATTTGTTGATGAACACTGATCACTCCGAGTAAGATGAAAAGTGCCAGATTTTAGTTGAATTTCTGATGGATGTCCAATCTCTCAGGAAATGACTAAAACAAGAGAAGTGCTAGAGAAGATAAAAGAAGTGCCAGAGAAGATTCTGCAACAGTTTGTCCGAACCTTCAATGAAACTGGAGCAGATCAATTCACTGCTCACTTATGGGGGAATGTCTCTATGACAATCCCTTCATCAAGAATAAGGCAATGGCTTGAACTTCCTGCTCTTAACGACTACATTAAAGCCCTCAACAATGAGGATTTGATAAACTTCTTTCTAGATTTGGGTTACAAAAGAAAGATCACCAAGATTGGTGAATTCAAGAGAAATGAACTGCCAGCCTTCTGGCAAGTTATGATGGAGACTCTTAACAAATGTCTCACCTCAAAGATTGGTGCTGCTGATCAGATTAATCAATCAGTTCTCACAATGATGTATGGACTCATTAATGAGTATTGTAAGGCCATATAATTGAGTAGGTTTACGCTTATCTTTATCAAACGCAATTATAAGCTATTGGGATTAGTTTTCTACTGGGTTAGATAGTATTGGGATAAGCCATGTGGGCTAATTAAATGTTTTGGGCTTGTTTAGTCAATAGTGTGCATGTGGGCTTGGCCCAGTTTGTATTAGGTCACCCTATGTAACTATAAATAGGGTGAGCCTAGTTCATTTTAGGGTTGTTGTTCAAATTATTATTTTTCTTCAAATTTTCGAGTTGTGTGTTAAGTGTACCAGACGATTCTCTGAAATAGTGTCCACTTGATCTTAATACAATCGATTTCATTCATCTACTTCTACATTTTCATTAGTTTTCCGCACTTTTGTTTGTGTTTTGCGATATTCGATTGCATTTTTCTCGACTTACAATTGGTATCAAAGCCTAAGAAGTCTTTCAAAAGGCTCGGTTTGGATCGGATATTACTGAAGAATCAAAGAGAAGGTTGTTGCTGATTTACTGATTCGAAGAAGTTTAAAAAGCAGATCTATTTATTAGTGTTTTGGTCGAAGGTGTTATCAAAAGTCATAATTTTTGAAGAAAAGTTTAAACGAATCCAAGAACATCAAGAACAGTCTTGAAGATTGAAGAATAGTAAAAAAATTCACGTTTTTGATCTGTTTTGGAGGTTTAAGATTTGTGTTTGTTGATTTTTCATAATTATTGGTGGAGACAATCAACAGAAATTGAATTTCAAATCAATTCGTTGATTTTCGGGATTTGATGTTTGTTTTTCTTAACAAGGCATTCAGTGTATGGGATAGTGTGTGAATTTTTGGATAGTGTGAGACCTGATTTGATAGTGTGCGACCTGATAAAAGTGTATGGGCTTAAGTGTGGGACCTAAGAGTGTGCGGATCAAACCAAATTATTAGTGTGTGGCTGAAAGATCTGAGTGTTGGACCTGGTTATAAGTGTGCGGCCCAGGTTATCAGTGTGCGACCAGGCCCAATAAATTTTAGTGTATGGGCCCAAATTAACTAAGTGTGCGAGTCCAAATCATAAGTGTGCGGCCAAATACAGTTAGTGTGCGGTCTAACTAACAGTGTGCGTCCAACTTTGGAGTATGCGGTCCAGTGTATGCAAAGGTGGAATTTTAACCAGCTGACATGTACAGTTTTAAACGTATTTGAGTGTAGAATTTGATCTGCTAACAATCTTGGCAAATCGACTGCACGAAAAATAAGGCACGAAAATTCCAAAAAAGTGTTTGTACATTATATATCATTAGACTCGAAATTCCGAGACGAGTCTAACGGTACAATTTGGTAAAAATAGTTTTTGGTCAGTTTTCGTACGGTTTTAACGGTCCGGTTCAGTAAAACGCACATTTCTGGGGGATCACATATTAGAAATGTCTTCTCAGAAAGAAGTGCTTAAGCAGAAACTTGAAAGTTTCAGATACTTTCCTGGTGAATCTGTAGAAGCTTTGATTGGTCGGTTTGCTGAACTGCTCTCAGAAATGAAGATGGCAGAGATTGTGGTGTCTATGTATTGGAGCAACAAGAAGCTTCTGGATGCTATAAAAAGGATTCTAGATCAGGTAACCTGTAGTTGGTTTAGCAATGTTAATCAGATAGTGTTGACAACCAACTGCTACTGCTATAGAATGAAGTCGTATGAGCTGATCTCACTCATCAAATCATATGATAAGGCTGACAAGCAGAAGGCTCAAGGCAACACATCTTCTGCACCCTACTCATCCATTCCTGCTGATCCTTTACCTGTTGCGGTTTGCTCGTCCACTTCTGCTGATCCATTGCCGAGTTCAGAATCAGGTTGCGGTGTAGGTTTTTGATTCATGACTTCATTCCTACTCCTACTGAGGTATGTGTAGATAACATTTGTTGTACTACTGCCTTTAGAGAGAAGGTAAGCGGGTATAAAGAACAGGCCAACTCCTTGAATATGCAATTGTAAATATCCAAATCTGACTTATATCAGATTAAAAAGAAAATCAACAGATATAAGGATATGGTGGAGGCACAAAAGTGTGATATCCAACAGTTGCATAAGGATTTGAGTGACGAGAGATGTAGGCATCTCCACTTTAAGGAACTTTCTGAAAAACTAACTGCTGAACTTGATAATTTAAAATCAGCTTTTGAAAATACTGAATTCAATTTAAAAAAGTTTGATGTGTCAAGTGAAAAAGTTGAGTAGATGATAAATAAGCAGTTACAGTTCAGTAAGAAAGAAGTTAGGAATATGGGTTTGGGATTTGTGTGCATACCTCCACCATACAATCACAATTATACCTCTATTCCTATGACTGAAGAGGAGATTGCTAACATGTTTGACATGGTTATGGTGGGGTTAAGGTTCTGAAAGTTGAGCCAGTCAAGACCTCAAAAGTTAAAATCTCAAAACCTAAAAAGAATGAAACAAAGACAACTAAACCAGCCTCTGCACCTGTCTTTGTTAAATTGGGGGATGTCTCTAAGCAAACAGAGACATTGAGTTTTGAGAAAACTGAAGACTTGGCAAATGAACCAACTGAGCCAGCTGCACCATCTAACTCCAAGTGTGAATCATCTGAAGCAACTGATTCTGAGAAATTGGAATCAATTGAATCTAGTGAATCCAGCTGTGAGTCTTCTGGAGCAGCTAACTCAGCAGCAGAGGATTCAGCAGAGCCACTACAAAAGGAATGTAACTCAAGTGGTTCAGTTGAATCAAGTAGTGAAACATTGACTGAGCCTACAACGTTTGAAATTGAAACAACAAGGCTAGTCCCTGAGTTTAATTGTATGAATGTTGTTGATGCTTCTACTTCATGTGCAGATGAGGTAAAAGTAGAGGATTGGGTTGAGAGGGATGATATTGTTTGCCAAAAGGCTGATGATGTTTGTTCAAAAACATCAAATTTGTCTGTTGATTGATGCGTGTGAAGTGTCTTATAGTTTTTAATGTATATTTTAAGCCCTTTAACACTTTTTAGCCAAGTTTTAAATTTATAAAACACGATATTTACTAACACTAAACACACATATGGGCAAGTGCACCCATCGTGAACGTAGTATAGTGTTGGTAAGATACCGAGGTCGTCCAAGGACACAAGAGCTTTTAATACCGGTTTATCCTCAACGTCTAATCAAATCAAAAGTTTAGAAAAAGGTTTTTAAACTAGAAAAATAAAACTAACTAAAATGATGAAAAATAAAATAAAAATAAAAACAGATAGACAAGATGAATCACTTGGATCCGACTCGTGTTTAGTGTAACCTTTGATTATTTCCGCACTTTTGCACTTTTTAAGAGATTATCTTAGTTATAATAGTAGGCCCCTATTTTGAAGGTGACGTTACCCTCAACCCAGTAGTTTGAGTCAGCAAGGATACAATCCTAAAGGGTTGGATTATTGAAAGATAATTAATTAAGTTATTAATGTGTAATGTGGTAGGCCCCTCTTTTGAAGGTGACGTTACCCTCGGCTAAGTAGTCTGAGTCAGCAGGGATACAGCCTAAGTAGCCGGGTTAAAGTTTTAATAGTAGCTTACATATGAGGGGATCAAAGAGTTTGGACCCCCGCCATCATTACTGGTGGGTATTGAAGGAGGTCCTACTGAATTTGACCCAGGTCCTTGCAGGATCTATACATTGAACAAGGCAAGACTCTTACCAAACCATTCCCTTAACCCCCGACCAGGTAGCCAACATATCTCCATATAGACCGTGGAGATATGAATGGTGAAAATCTTTTATTTTATATAGACAGTAAAATAATGCCAAGACACCACGGACAAATGATAAGGAAGATTCACCTTCAACATAAGAAACTAGTTATTAAAGTCATTAATACATAACCAAATAAAAAGTGCGAAAACATTAAAAATAAAAAGTATTACACTAGACACTTGTCTTCACCAAGTGATGTAAGAGACTTAGGCAAACATGGCCTTTGATTGTCAAGAACTCTTACGATCAATCTTGGATCCCGAGACTACTCACACACTCTATGATGGATGATGGAGGATGGTGGTGGATGATGGTGTTGTGGTGGTGGTGGAGTGTGGGTGAAGTGTGAGAGAGGTGGTGTGCCAAGGGATGGTTTACAAATGAGCCAAGCACCCCTATTTATAGCCTGCACAGAAGCACGGACACGGCCCCGTGTCCACCCATCTTCTCTTCCTTCATTAATTGCAGTTCGTCTACATTAGTTGACCACGCCCCCGTGTCCGCTGGGCACGCCCCCGTATGCAGAAGCGTATCTGTACTATCAAGATTTCCCTAGATTCTGCGAAACTTAGAGTTGACCACAGCCCCGTGTCCGCTGGGCACGCCCCCATGGTGGGTGATAGAAGCTTCTACAACTTTGTCTTTTCTGCAGACACTTGGGAACACCCCATGCTCATTGAGCACGGGGCGTGTTCAGCCTTCTGTTCTCTTGTTTTTGCTTGGGAAGATGTTGTCGGGGGGTCGGGCATGCCACATTTATTCCTTTTCTTGTATTTATGTTAGATTTAGCTGCCTTTTTGCTTCTTTTGTTCATTTGAGCTCTTTTAATCCTAAAAATACAAAAGGAAGACAAAAACGCACTTTTTCCAACATTAGTACTAAAAAAGGGTTAGTTTTATGCCACATTTGATGTAATTTATATGTTGCATTTTGCACACATCATGATGCTCTTCCATACGTGAGAAAGGCTGTTTTTGAGCAGCTTTGAGAGGCCTATCAAATAAATATGTGCCTCCAAAGCCAACAGTTAGAAATGAAAATGCTAAATCCAGTGAATGTATTAGCTGTTGTAAACAGAGACATATGAACCAGGGAAGAAAGGCTGAACAGTCTGCAAACAAATCATCCAACAGATCCTTTAACTCAAATTCATCATCAGTTGGATCGAATGGATCGAGATATGCTCCTTATGTAAAGAAGCAAACATGCTACAACTGCGGCATACCCGGTCACATTGCAAGGAATTGCACACATCGTCCCTATGTGCCATATTATACACAACATCAGAGGGTTACACCAAGGGATAGATCTTATTCTAAGCCAATGAAGGTTGAAAAACCTAAGGTAGTGATGAATAAGCATCCCAAAGTTAAACCATCAGATGGGGACTGGAATGCTGCGAAAACTAAACGAAAACAAGTTTTGAAACCTAAGCAAGTTTTGAACAATAAAAGGGTTGAAAAGCAAAAAGTTTTGCAAAAGGCACCTAAGAAATAAGATACACCTAAACAAATTTGGAAAGCAAAACTTAAAGCAGCAACAACACCTGTTCCTGAAACAAAAGGGGACATGTGCTTGGGAGAAGTATCTTATGTTGATGCTTCAGGACAACCCAGGACCACGATGGCCTGGGTACCGATGTCTTACTGATCTACTTACTTTTCAGGGACAACCAAGCAGGAGCTATTGACAATCCTTGGATGTTGATAGTGGTTGTTCCAGAGACATAACGGGTAACATTTCACTGTTGCAGAAAGTTTTAATTCTTTACAGTTGAAATGTTTTGTTTAAAGGAGATAAAGGAGGTAAGAGACGATCAACGAAAAGGTACAAATTTGAATTTCATGTTCTAATTTTGGTATTGATTAGTCTAATATCTGATGACGGAACGGTTCATTTCAATCTTTGTACATACGTTTTCGTTATTAGGTAAATTTATGCATAAGATATATGCACAAATGTAGGGGGAGAGCCAGAGATATCTGTGAACATATTAAAAAATTGAGAAAATGAGAAAATACAAAGACATTTGAAAATTGAAAAAATCCAAAAATATTTTGTTGCATATATGGGAAATGAAATGAATTTTTACTATGTGGATTAAGGCTGGCTCATGTAAGACCAATATTGAAATAGTCTGACTCTAGAGCAATATGTTGGTAGGCTTTATCCTGATGGGTGGACACATTGACTGGTTCTGTGCAGAACATTAAATTACTCTATGACTTTAGGAAAGAATGTCACTTGGAATTAGGACATGTCTATTTGAATGTTGTGTGATGTCCCGATACACACAATTTTGTTCTAGTTCTGAAATATTTTCTGACCAACTCGTGTATCTCCTCTGTTTTGCGTGAGCAAAGACCTAGCTGTACGTTTTCGCGCTATAGATCAATTACACCCGAAAGAGGCCCTCTAGTGCCCAAAAGAAACCCGAAAACCTATATCAAACTGAGAAAACTCATTTGATCTGTATATTATATCCATCTCTGCAAATGATCTATTCTTTTCTCTTCTCAACCCAGTCCCAGTCAAGGTTTCAGAATCCTAGAACAGGCTTGTGAAAATATGTGGTAGGGAAACTGTATGCATGATAGTATGTTCTGATTAAAATTCCAGGATTTAATTGTGATTTATTTGAGTGTTCATATTAAAGAAATCAAAACATGATAAATCAGTTACAGATCATCATATGGAAAAGGCCTAAGGAGATAAGTTTAAATGGACAAACATACTGGTAATCGCTTGGATCATCCAAAGTAAATTAGTGTTGATAAGTGTAGTCTAGCCCGAAACATTGTGATTTGATCCCATTGAAATTGTAATTGTATATTAGTTTCTTTGTTTATTTGTGTTTCGGTTTATACTCTTAGATTTATAATATCAAAAATCCAAAATAAGAGTGTTTATTTGTTTTATCAAAAATTTAACCGTTCCTGAAGATTTGATTGATCATCATAAGTTGAAAGAAATTTGAATTGTGAAATCCGAGTACAAATACTTGGATGTACCAAGTGTTTATATGGTACTTTCCTCTGTTGCACAGAAATGTTTGCTTATGAATTTCTGAGCATGTGTAGAATTTGATTCAAATCAAGAAACAGGGGTTGTTGAAGATTGAGATGGTGTTGGCTGTTAACATAGCATGAAACCTCACAACAACAAGATGTGCCTGAGTCAGAGGAACCAGATACGAGTCATCATCTGACAGTGATAGGACATTGAAGAAGTACCTGTGAACTTGCTTGAAAGAGAAAAGATTGAAAAAGAAAAGAGTTGTCGCAAATTCTCCTCTTGCATTCTTTTCAACAAGATTTTCAGGCAAAGCTAATCATGATTAAGAAGAATAAAGAGCCCAAGTTTGAAGATGAAAAGATGAAGTATCTTCTCATAGACACATGATAAAGACAGTAGTTTGATAAAGACATCATAAACCTGGGGGGATATTGTAAGGCCAAATAATTGAGTAGGTTTACGCTTATCTTTATCAAACACAATTATAAGCTACTGGGCTTAGTTTTCTAGTGGGTTAGATAGTACTGGGATAAGTCATGTGGGCTAATTAATTGTTTTGGGCTTGTTTAATCAATAGTGTGCATGTGGGCTTGGCCTAGTTTGTATTAGGTCACCCTATGTAACTATAAATAGGGTGAACCTAGTTCATTTTAGGGTTGTTGTTCACATTATTATTCTTCTTCACATTTTCGAGTTGTGTGTTAAGTGTACCAGACGATTCTCTGAATCGTGTCCACTTAATCTTAATACAATCGATTTCATTCTTCTTCTTCTACACTTCCATGAGTTTTCCACACTTTTGTTCGTGTTTTGTGATATCTGATTGCGCTTTTCTGGACTTACATTTTCTAAGACTTCCATATCACATCAATTATGTCTCAAACTGTTTGAGATACTCATTCGATGGCACACAACAGACAATTACGGTTTTGTCTGTACTTTGAATCAGTCTAATAGAAAATTTCGAGTTGTGTTTATGTTTGTGAACATGTTACTTCAACTACTTGCTGCAATGATGGGCGATCATCTGTTGAGCAAGATACTAGAACAGAGCACATGTTTCCTCAATATTGCAGAAGATACCGAGCTAGGAATCCTCTTCCTACGTCTTCTGAATTACTCAAGCTAAAGAGAGTTGGAAACAGGTTGTTCCTGATTGTCAAAGATGATGCATGTAAAAAGGGGGAGCTTGTCAGTTTAAAGTCTTTATAGAGAAAAGTGATAGAAAAGATTTTCAAAGCAAATTTGGAAAGCATCAGTCTAGGGGGAGATTGTTGGATCTAAAATTGAGACTGAAACTTGCCAAAATAAAGATCACAACACACATGACGTTGACGGTTCTAAAGATGATACAAGAGTTTGATAACATTAGCCTAAGGGGGAGATTGTTGGGTCTAAAACGTGTAGTCTAATGTTATCAACGAATCAAGTCAACAAAGTCAACGCTAATAAAGTCAACATGCAAGTTGACACGAGAAGATCGAAGAAAGATATAGCGTGTGGAAGTTCGAGCTCTGATAGTTATATTGCTTTGGTTATTTAATATTTTGTTTAGACAAAGTATATTTATTATCTTAGATAATTAGTTTTCATGTTTAGTGCTGATTTTGGTAAGTTATTATCTCTAGGGACCTAAATGTAATTAGCCTAGGTGGTCTAGGCTAAAAATAGAAAGAGATGATTAGGGTTTAGGTAACACACATTCTAGGGAGATTTGGGGGGCTAATAGTTTTCATCATTTGCAAATTAATCTAGTGGGTTTTCAAGTTCATTTTGAGTGTGTTCATCTTGATTCTTATACAAAATCAGATTTTAGCTCGTTTTATATCCTACATCTAGCACCAGAAATCAAGGGGATGGTGAAATCCTCCAAACCCACCACTTTCAGATCTGCAGTGGATAGAGCTCTCTCACTAACCATTGATGAAGTTAGATTGAGGTTACATTAGGACCACATTATGTTGAAGTATAACCCTCTAGAGTTATATTACCTGGTCATTTATATATTGGATTATATGCCAGTTTTCGTTAATATGTTTATATATGCTCGTTATGCCCTTATGTCATATAAACGAGATTTTTGAAAATGTGAGAGGACAAAAAGCTTTATTACTGATATATAAGTATGTACCGAAAATTTGATATCAGTTTTTAGTCTCAAAATAAAGTTATGCAAGATATCGTAAATTGAAACTTTTTATTAATTAAATTACGCTATCTTGCATAAGGCATGTTTAAATATGGATTTTGACCCAAAACTCATTACCTACTGTTAAGATATTATTTTTAAAGATTTTTAGGATTTTTGGTCAGATTATAAACTGACCATATCATTGAGTTCTTGTATAATTCGGTGAAAGACGATAATACCCTTTTCATGCATAAAATGAGATTAACATATGATTTGAATGCCAAACCTTTTCCTACTGATATTATATATTAAATAAAATATTTTTAACACTTAAGACTGATCAAAATCTCAGATTTCTATAAACATCTTAATTATCGTCAATTAGCTATTTTTACACTAATTAAGTGCATAGTATGGTTTAAAACCATATTAAACACCTAAGACTTGTTACCTACTGAATTTCTAAATAAATTTAATATTATTACAGTAGGTATAAGTCATGAACTCAGACTTCCAAAAATGTCCTTAAAAGCATATGTGAAATGACCAAAATACCTTTTCGGTGCATAGTTTGGCCATAAATGGTAACCTCGCATATGTATAATATCTTACTGATGTAACTTGATAAAATAAATATTTTTATTGAATATTTTAGACCAAAACCTCAGTTTACTATTAAACCTCATTTATAAATATTAAAATGACCAAAATGCCCCTACGGGACTTAAATTGGTTTTAAATACTTTTTGGGCAAACATGTTAACATCCTACTGATGTATTAACATATTTTAAGCATAATAACATATGAGACCTGTATGTAATTCATTTGGTTACCCGTTATGCATTTATACGTTCGGTTCAGTTTATGTAGCTAGTTTACATAAATTAGCCGAATTGGGTTTAACCTTATCATTAAATCTTCAAAATCCAGAATGTGTTTAGTTTACCCATATTATACAAGTATCCAAACTTGTCGGGTC
The DNA here is from genome assembly GCF_002127325.2 of Helianthus annuus. Lineage (NCBI taxonomy): Eukaryota > Viridiplantae > Streptophyta > Magnoliopsida > Asterales > Asteraceae > Helianthus > Helianthus annuus. The sequence continues at coordinate 124,153,182 of NC_035437.2, forward strand.
TAAATCACATTCCATTCCGGTCTCCGCTTAATCTAGCGTTTAGGACAGTAAAGTATCTTTCAAACTAACCGGTCTAAGTCTTTGACTTAAATAAAGACCTGTTAGTATCCTGATAGGTTAATAAACCTTCTATACAGATTAAGTAGCTTTGGTAGAAGGTATTTTCATAAGGCTTTAGGAATATACAGCTGAATTACATCCTTACACATCTAGCTCAGGCAAATACTTTTAACTTATTTTCCGTTATACGGGCTTGGGATACGGTATTATAATAATACCGCTTGGTCGGGTATGAAATCATTTAATCGGATTGTGATTAATAAATTTACATAACCCGTTTTAATCTGTTTTGTTTGATAACATAAACATTTGGGGTTAATACGACCGTGTCTTGAATATCCTTGGCTCATTTCATTTGTAAATGACCACGACTTATGCACGGGGTGTAGGCATACCCCTGACAGATGCAAAAATGCTAAATAACCGACATGTTGGGGATAACTCCTTTGTGGGTTTTATAGTGGTGAGTCAGTTAATCATGACCGGCTTCCAAACCGGCCCCATATGTATGACAAACATATAAAACTGTATATAAGATTATTCTAAATAATTGTCCCAAGTATAAATGGTTTGTGCATTGTGCACTTAAATCAATTTTCATAAACTCTTTTCAAATGAGTCGGTTAATTGTATTTACCAGTGTAAACTGACGCATTTTCCAAAGACTAAGTGACAGGTACCTCACGAAATTAGGCTGGAGCTACTTGGTGTCAAATAAGAGGATCTTGCAAATCCTTAGATGCCTAGAGTCTGTTATTTCAGTTTCTTGTATTTTGTTTTTATGATCCGACTATGGATCTCTATTACAACCAAGTCTGTATATTCTTTTATTTGGACACTAGGACACTATGGTTTGTAATAGTAATTATTCATCTAGCCTTCCGTTGTACTATTGTATTGTGTATATTGACTATGATGATATTAACTACGTCACGATACTCCCCACCGGGCCCACCGGTAATATGTGGAAATATCGGGGTATGACATGCGCGGTCTAGGCGATTTGAAATTTGTAACTCCACGAAAGACCTATTTGTCTCAAGTTATATTTTATTTCATTAGGTCTGCTTGTGGATCTTTTTAGTACGAACCCTCTGTATATTATTTGGAACTTTGGACTTTCATGTTTGTACTTTGTCATAATTAATTTAATATTCCATCTTCCGTTGTGCATTGTGATTACTCGTATCAATTGTCACGCATAAACCCAAAGTGCGGGCCCACCGGAAAATCAGGGTGTGACACTAAAACATTTCATAAAACATAATGCATTGGCATTTACAAAAGTAGGAGCAGTAGTCTAGGGGTTAAAATTGTAATTTTTTAAAGTTGAACAAGTGTAAAAATGGAGTAATAGTGCATGGGGGTAAAACCGCAAAGTCTAAAACTTGAGGAAAAATATTAGTAGGGTAAAAACGGAAAGTATAAAAGTAGAGGGATGGTGGCGGAAATGTGTAAAAGTTAAGGGTGGGGGTGTTGTGAGTGCATATATCTATCGCTTCCGTCAATCACGTATCGTAGCTTAATCAGATGAGACAAGACTGGTGCTGAACTGTGCAGATCACAAAGTTGATGTATGCTGAAGTCCATTCGTACGAATGGACATAAAGTCCATTCGGATGAATCAGCTTAATTGCCCATCCGTCATCAGCAAGTCCATTTGGATGAATGGACAAAGAGTCCATTCAGACAAATTAACATTGAGTCCATTCGTAGGTTTATGTCCATTCGTAAGTGTCGATTTGTCCGAATGGAGGTCCATCTGTAGATGCATAGTTATGGATAGGCATGTAGTATAAATACCTAGTGTGTCTTGTTCATTTGTAGATCTTTGTGACTTGAGAGGGGAAACACTTGTCGTTTGTTTTCGTTGTTTTGTACTTGTCAAACATCAATAGAAAACAACATTTAATTATATCTTTGTGTTCAATCTACACACGTACTTGGATTCCGCACAAGATATGTTTTCTACGCATTCAACGGTTACAGATTCGATCCTCAGGGCGAATCCAGAGGTGTGGTGGCTGAAAAGTGTTAAGGTGGAAGGCTAAAAAGGCAAGTGTAAAAGTAGAGGGGTGGTTGCGAAAATGTGTAAAAGATGAGGGGGTAGTGGTGGACTGGTGGGTATGCAAAAGTAGATGGTTGGTGGCGTATATGTGTAAAAGCTAAGGGGGTGATGGTGGAAAAGCAAGATAGAGGGGTGGTGTTCACAAAGTTTGAAAGATGAGGGTATGGTTGTGGAAATTCAAAGTAGAAGGGTGGTGGTGACAAAGTTTGAAAGATGAGGGTGTGGTGACATAAAAGCCACTGACATTTCATCTTAAAATATACTAGTAATAAGGCCCGCACGTGTTAAGATGCGGGTACATAACAAACATCGAATGGATTAGTCCAAGCATTATGTGGGTGTTAACCATATGAAAACGCACGTTTCAACATATACGATTGAACAAAATGGAGGGTAATAAAAACGAAGAAGAGACTAAAAGTCTAAAATTGACAGCTCCAAAAGTGGAGGGGCCAACCAAAGCCGATGGAAAACCTCACCGACTTTGATTTTTAAGATACTATAAAATATTAAATGAATGGTGTTCATCATCAAACTTCCACTATAGTTCCAACTAGTTTTTGCCCCGTCCACGTTTCGGGGCACTAAGCTGAATATTTATCTCTCATCATATATACGTTTGTGTTTCGGTTACTTGTACATACTACTTATAACACGATTTAAAAAAAAATTACATCGAGTCAACCAATTAAACAAAACACTACCATACTTTTGCAAATATATATATATATATATATATATATATAACGATGGAAAGACTATAATTTTAGACTAGTTGCAAAATTGTAAATTTTCAAGACAGATGAGCATGTGCCAGGCAGCCGCCGACTGGTAGGAATAAAAATTACACCGAGTCGACCAATTAAAACAAAACACTACCATAGTTTTGTAAAAAAAAAACTAAAACAATCGCATGCTTGTAATTTTACACCGGGGGCAAAATTGTAATTTGGCAAGGAAAACAAAAAACGATGGCAAAACTGTAAATTTTAACTGAGGACAAAATCGTAATTTGGTTAGGAGGAAAAAAACCAATCCGAATATTTCTTAACCAATTAAAACAAAACACTAACATAGTTTTGCTAGAAAAAAAAAACTAAAAAGCTGGGGGCAAAGATGTAATTTGTCAGGACTAATGAGCGAGTGCTAGACAACCGCTTGGCACAAATATAAATTATATCGAGTCAACCAATTAAAACAAAACACAACCATAATTCTACTAAAAAAAGATGGCAAGACTGTAATTTTGAATTGGGGGCAAAATCATAATTTTGAAGTGGGGGCAAAATCGTAATTTGTGAAAATCTAAAACGATGACAAGACTGTAATTTTGAACACGGGGCAAAATCGTAATTAGCCAGGGGCAAAATCATTATTTCGAATAAGGAAAAATCGTAGTTTTTAATTAGGGGTAAAATCGTTTTTTCCTGGACCAATGGGAGAGTGCAAGGCGGGGCAAAGTCGATATTTGTAAGTGGGGGCAAAATTGTTTTTTTTTTTTTCCAAAATCTAAAATGAGGGCCAGAATGTAATTTTGAATAGTTGCAAAATCATAATTTGAATAGGAGCAAAATCATAATTTTTAGTTGGGCAAAATCGTATTTTTTTTTTTTTTTTGGACTAATAGAGGAGTGCTAAATAACTGACAGGCGTTATTCCCACTCATGTATTTTGTTGTATATAAAAAAAATCTAATAGAATAGTTGAAAGGAAACTTTTAAATGTAGCTAGGCCCAATATGTCACGGGGGTATCTTTATTTATGTGGTTTGTACGTATTCTAGTTGCAACCAATTTACTAACAAGACTCCCACTTTTGTTTTATCGGGTAAATCACCCTATGTAAGGTTGTTTGGTCTTAAACCTTCTCTATATGGTCTAAGAAATTTCGGTTGCCTCACTTTTACACTATTTCAAATATTACAAGTTAATTTAATGATATATTGTTAGCAGGGGCGGAACCAGAGGGGGGTCAGGAGGGTCCGTTGACCCTCCGGTCACCGGAACTTTTTGAATTTTTATTTATAAATTTTGAGTTTTTGAAAAACAAACTTAGAGATGGACCCCCTAATTTGAACCGGTATAGAATATAAACTTATGATAACCCCCTAACTAAATCGTTCTGGTTCCGCCACTGATTGTTAGGCTATACAGTGTGGGGTTGCGTTTCATGCTAACTCAGCATGATGCTCCCCGCATACCAGGCCGGTTCCGCCATCGAGGGGCGCTATATCCCATTTAATAAAAAATTAAATGAAAAAAAATGAGTAATAATGACATGGGCTTTATGGGGCTTTATCCCAGTGTAAGCAAGTTAAACAATGGAGCCTCTATACAACCTAGTACAACCAGCGTTGCCGCGTCGCTAATGTGGCTTGATAAAGTGATAAAGCTCCTAGAGCCTTTTTTTTCCGCACCATATAGTCATAAAGTGTTTTCTAAATGTATATTTAAATCCAAATAAAGGATACAAATTGTCGGAATTTACCTTTCCTTTCTTGACTTGTGTAGCTCTTTCATCTTTGGCAGTGTGGTACGAACATGTTAGAAAGAGGTGTCTCTCGTTAAGTGATAGGGTTCAAGTCTCGGGTTGAACACAAATATCTTGATTTAAAAGTAGGTTTTGATTGTGTGTTGGTTTGCCCTTATAAAAAAATAAATTTTGAGGCTCTCATATATTCATTTATGTAAGTCCCTTTCCTACATGATGTTTGGTCGAATAAGTAGGTATAAGAACTTTAAAACTGGATGTGTTATTATTTAACTAGTGGAATTTCTCAAACTCTGCAGTGAGCTTTCAGTCAGTATCGATTTGTTTCCTTACAGTAGCGACACGATTCCGACACTCAGTATGACAACTGAAAGAAATATGTTCAGGAGGATATCGACGCATGTTTTACATCTATCGAAAACAAAAAACAAATATCGGTACCAATACCGATGTTCGGCTGCATTGTGTTTAGTTACTGACATTCGTTGTAGCTTACTGTAAAAAAAAAAAACACATTATTATGATATGTTGAGAAAAAAAATAATGTATTAATACCAATATTGTTTGAAAAGTATAATTGGATTTGTCAAGGTAAAGAAAAAGATTTTAACTATTTAACCACACTCGAATTAAACTTCAAAAAAGTTTTCAATAACAAAAGGGGTACTTTTATTAATATAAGTACAATTTAACATCCTCATATCAGTCTCAAACAACGATATGCACTCTCGAATATATGTTGTGACTTGTGAGAATGTGTTACCAATGTTGAAGGGAATTAGGATTAGCACCCATCGTTATGAATTTGCTCAAATGAACATATGAAGTTATCACTTTTTTTCGGTTAAAGAAGCACTTTTTAAAGTTTTAAAATATAAGAAAGTGTGTAACTCTAATACTCTAGGTGAAATTGGAGAAAAGATGTCAGGCTGTCAGCTACTCCAGAAGTGGTGCAATCTTAAGGGTGTAAGGGCACTCCCCTAAGAGGGGAGTCCCCTCTTTTACGCATAACCAATTCTCGTGTGTCACGTCAACTCCCCTCTTAAACTCCCCTAACATCCTAAATTAATGGCGGCACTCCCCTCTTAGGTGACTTGGGCTTTTATTAAAAAAAAAAAAAAATTTCATTGGTCCATCTCCTCCCTCTCTCCTTCCTTTCTTCGGTGACTTCCCACCGATTTGGGCCCCCGAATTGTGTCACCGCCTGGATGGCGGCACCCCCCCTAATCGGCAAGCATGGTTCCCGCACGGGGTCACCGACGGTGCCCCGCTCCCCCTAATGTTAAGGAAAGGCAAAGATCATAAAAAAGTTTTTCATGAAAGCGTATTAGACTGGAGGTTACGGGGGCCGGCCTTGGTTCGGCGAGGCCTGGCGTCACACCCCCACACCGTCCCCGTGAGGATCGTCCCGGTTTCTTCGTCGTCTGGAAGACGTGAACGACGGGCCACCATTCTCTCTCTCTCTTCTTTCTCTCTCCTATCTCTCTCTTTCTCTCTCTAAAAAATCAAATTAATTATATTTTTTAATTGTTTTTATAAATAGTGTGGGGGCCCCATGCTCCACCTCCTTGGTCCATTCCCGTTAAGACCATCCTCACTCTCGATGACGTGGCAGGTGACGTGGCGACCCATCCCCTTGAAGATGAGTCTAACCATACCCTCCAGTCTTATACGAGTTGGTATAAAAGGCTATGAAGCTATACCAAACTAATATTATAGCACACTTTTTTTTTCTTTGAAGTTACACCAAACTAACATTATAGCACAAAGTATTTTTCCATTTCAATTACTCAAACCACACAATATATATCATCATGTTGTAACTATTATTTTAACTCAATTATTAATTAATATATGATAAAATGAAAACTGAATGAACAGTATCATTTATTGATTTTTTTAATTCTTTATTTATTATGTGATTTTTTTTATATTGCGCAATACCTTATATTCATTTATTAGACTATGAGGTATGGGGCGTGGTTTGGGTACAAATGCCCAAGTCATCACCCCGGGTGGGTTTGGGTTTCAGCGTGGCCCCTTGGGCGGGAGTTTCAGCCCGGGCGTTGGGCATGCCTAGCGGTCCTCCATGGCCGGCTGTCATTGGCAGGGTTGTCTAGGCCATAGCGGCTAGGGTTAAATTTTAAAAAATAACCGTTTGGCCAAGCCAAATGGTTCACCCAAGTCACTATAAAACCCCCCAACCCCACCGCATGTCCACCTCACTACCCCAACCCTTCACTCCACCTACCCGAACCCGCTAGCCACACTTGATACCGGCACAACGCGATGAAGGGCTGCCAACCCGGTGAGACCCGTTACTGGCCGGAAGCTTTCGCTAGCTACCTAACGCTTTAGGCTTTTTTTTTCTTAACCGACCCAACACGTCACTCACCAGCGAGGAGGCTCGAAGTCCACGTGTCAACCCATGCCCCAAACATGAATCTTGTAATTTTTACAGTGATTAAGTGGTGAAACAAGAGTTAGGGTCTACATTCAGTCTTTACAAGAAGTGAAACAGTTAAAAGAAGAGTTGCAGGATGATGTCGGTCAAAAACACCAATGCCTTTCGTGCAACGCACGTCATTGAAAAACACTAGTTATTAAATATATTTCATTGAATTAGATGAAAAGGCAAGGAAGCAACCCATGATGTCATACTTGCAACTTGTAACATTAAGATTAAAGACTATTATCTCTGGTTAAAATGCATGTTCATTTTATTGCCACTAATTCATTAAAGACATAACATATTCCTATTATCTAAAAGATAATGTTATATTTTGTGAGAGAATTTCAATCTTTGCATAGCATGTTATGTTGGCTTGCAAATTTTCAGCTACTACAAAAAGAAGTTGCTGCACCGACAGGGGAATAGGTGTCGCCCTTCATTGGGCAAAATGGGCGGCAAAGTAATAGTGCCAGGCATGCCTGACACTCCTCTATTGGCCCAACAAATTTACGATTTTATCTCACTTTAAAATTATGATTTTGCCATTAGTTCAAAATTATGTTCTTGCCCTCACTTAAAAATAAATTTACGCTTTTACTCCCAGCTAAATATTTCAATTTTGCCCCCGGTTCAAAATTACGATGTTGCCCCGTTTAAATTTACAGTCTTGCCATTAGTTTTTTTCCCTTAAAATTACGATTTCCCCATCAGTTCAAGATTATGTTTTTACCCCCACTTAAAAATAAATTTACGCTTTTGCTCCCAGCTAAAAGTTCCAATTTTCCCCTCGGTTCAAAATTATGATTTTGCCCCGTATAAATTTATAATTTTGCCATTAGTTTTTTTCTCACACCCAGGTTACGATTTTACCCTCAGCTTAAATTTACATTTTGCCCATCGTTTTTGTTTGTTTTCCTGGTGAAATTACAATTTTGCCCCAGTGTAAAATTACAGTCGTGCCGGCAGCTTCCTGGCACTCCCTCGTTGGTCCATTTAATTTACGATTTATCCCCGAATTAAAATTATGATCTCGCCCTCAGTTAAAAATTACGTTTTTCAATCGTTTTAGTTTTTTTAGCAAAACTATAAAGGTTTTTTTTAATTGGTTTACTTGATTTAATTTTTTTCGTGTCAAGGATGTGCCTAACACTTGCTCATTAGTCCTTAAAAATTACAGTTTTGCCCTGAGCCCAAAATTACGGTCTTATCATCGTTTTTGTTTTTTTTTTTTTTCCTAGCAAAATTATAGTAGTCTTTTTTTAATTGATTAAGAATTATTCGGCCATCGCTCCGCAACGTAGGCAGAGCATCAACTAGTTCTATACATACATCAAATCAAATATTAGATTTTTCATTAAAATATATAAGAAGAAAACTTTATTTTCAGACAGTATCTTTTAATATTATTTTATTATTAACCCATATAAAGGTTTTTTTGAACGGCCAATTCAAAAATTTTTTCATAAGAAATAGCAAGGAGCTAGGCGTCATAATTAGTTAATTACAAAGAAAAGGAAAAACGGAGAACTACTCAAAGAGAAAACATCAAGAGAACCAAAGCCCAAACTAAGGGCGAATTAAACAAATACTTCAAACCTTTTTCAATCTCCCCAAGCCAAATTCGCCTCTTTTGACCGGTTATTAACCCAAAGGTAACCTAAGGATTTAGCTTCTTCCAATACTTTAGTAACCGCAGGGGGAACATTATTGAAAACGACATCGTTACGCATACTCCAGATGCACCAAATTACCGTTTGGATTATCGCCTGGATTATGGCCTGAAGACATTTTTTCCTCTTCCTCGAACCCGGGCTATACATGTGCATGTCCAACAGATCTCTGAAACTAAAGGCTAGAATAGGAGGGAGTTTGCACTAGATCACAACATTTATCCACACTAATTGGGAGAAGTGACAGGAACAAAAAGGTGATTACATGTTTCCACGTAATCGCCACAAAGAATACACAGTAAATTCAGAACATTATATTTCTCAAGGCGATGGCATTTTTCGTCGGCAGCTTTTCTTGCTCCGCTCTCCACGATACCAAACCAACTTTTTTGGGGATCCAGTTATTCCATACGAAAAGATAGTTTGGAATAATTTTGTTGAAACCTCTAGTATTGTATTTAATACTTGACACCGAAAAATTACCAGACTGGTCAAGGTTCCAAACGACTTTATCTATACCCGACGACAAACGAACCACTGCCAAGAGCGATGTCAAAGTCTGGAGTTCCTGCTGCTCATCAACCCGAAGTAATGGACCTCGCCCAGTTCCATGAGAAATGTGGCCCAATGCTGCCATTTTGGACCCGGTCCACCACAAGACATGATTTTTTCGATTTCCAACTGAAATAACCTCTTGAACCTGGAATAAAAGGGCTGCTTACTACACCAGTTATCTAACCAGAATGATGTACTTGCCCCATCCGCTACAATATTCGAGACTGCCTTAACCAAATCCACACCCACCTTTCATAATTGATTTTGAACACTTATAATTTGTTTCCATGGCCCAGTCACTATGACTTTTGCAAGGATGATGGTCCATGATCTAGAGTTATGGTGGATTGCCCATATAACTCTTCTCCATAAACCACCTCTTTCCGATTTAAAATGCCACCACCACCTAGCAAGCATTGCTAAGTTGGCATCTTTAAGAGACCCAAACCCCAACCCACCATACTCCACCAGAGCGATCGTCATATCCCAAGCGACCCAGTTCATCTTAGCATTTTCTTCCGATCCACACCAAAAGAAAACCCTCCGACATCTTTCAAGATCTTCCAAGACCTGTACCGGAGCATTGAATAAAGAGAAAAAAATGAGTTGGAAGGAAATTCAATAACAATTTAAGAAGAGTTATCCGACCCCCATATGATAAATGCCTTGCCTTCCAAAGAGATAGCCTACTTCTGAAAATGTCCATCACCAGTTTCCAGTTTTTGACGAGATTCATGTTCACCCCAACGAGTAAACCTAGGTGTTTAAGCGGAAATGACCCTTTCTTACACCCAAGTAAACCCGTCATGTTTTGGACCTCATTGTCACTCACCCCAATTCCATATACACTACATTTAGCAAGATTTACTTTAAGAGAAGTTAAATACAAACATCGAAGAATTCTTCTCAGGTTGACCACATTTGACACAGCCCATTCACCAATAAACATGACATCGTCGGCATAAGTAAAATGAGAGAGGTACAGCCCATCATTACTGCAGCGGAGGCCATTAAAAAGACCAATAGATACGACCCTTTTCATGATCCCCATGAGAGCTTCCATAGCTATAACAAAGAGGAAAGGAGATAGCGGATCACCTTGGCGGAGACCACGAGTACACTCAACTCCAATGTAGGCAACCCATTCACTAAGACGGATGCCCTCTCCAAACACAAGGTTGCCATAATCCAACTCCTCCACCTCTTCGGAAAATTCATTTGTTGCATGATCGAGTTGAGAAAAGCCCAATTAACCGATCGTACACATTGTGTATGTCGACTTTTAAGAACATACCCTTCCTTTTAGCGTTTTTTATCCATCCCATGAGCTCGTTTAAAATTAGCGGATCGTCGCTTATACTCCTTCCAGCCAAGAATGCCGATTGTTCTTCAGAGATAAGTTTCCCGATTAAACCTTTCAAACGATTAGCCAACACTTTTGATATCACCTTATTAATCACCCCAATTAAGCTAATTGGTCGGAAATCAGACAGATGAACCGGGTCTTTAGCCTTCAGGATTAGGGCTATGAAGGAGGAAGATTAACATCTATTCAGTGATCCTTCTGCATAAAACCTGTCAAACAATTTAAGAAAGTCATCTTGCAAACCTGCACAACATCGTTTGACAAAGCTGAAATTAAAACCATCTGGGTCCGGGGCCCGGTCCCCGGCACAATCCCAAATGGCTTTCTTTGATTTCGAGGAGTGTAAAGTAAATGAGTAACAATGGAAGGTTTCCATTATAATCATGAAAAAATATTTATTAATTTATTAAGTTTTTACATATTATGGATTTAGCGAGAAATATGAGAGAGATTATCTTTTTATGTTAACTAGTTTAAGATTCCGTGTGTTACACGGGCTGAATAAAAAAAATACTTCTTATAAATTTATTGATTTAATAAATTATATATAGATGTAGATGCTACTATGCTCACAATTGGTTCCTGTTTTATGGCTATTAATATATTTTAACACCCCTTACTCCTTAACACAAAGTGGCTTCTTATTAACAAATAAATACGAAGAAAATCACTGGTCCTTTTATATATTATATTTTACTTTATAGAATATATAATATAATTCATTTTTTAATAATACAAAATGAGGCATCAAATATGGAAAATTTTAAATTACAATATATAAGTTTTGCTCTTTACTTCTGTTGTACGTGGGACATGAAGTCTTAAACCTAGGACCATGAAATCTAAGTGTATTTAAAGGCTTTTGCCTTTGCTAATGGGTCAACAAGCTCATTGGTAATTACAATATATAAGTAACAAACATATAAGCAATCTATAAATCTCTAAAAATTTCTTTGTACATTACATTTGTCGTCTTATTTGTAATATTTTTCATCTTTGTCTAATATTAGTAACTTGACTTTATATCTTCTTTTTATTCTTAATAACGTCACATATAACTGCTCATGAGCAAAAACAATTCTTTTAAGTACAAACCAACATTTGATAGTGATAGTGTGTTTGACTTTTATTACTATTCATTTGCTAAACATCAAATTTTGTTTATTTATAAACTATGCAAACATTTTAAATATAGAAATGATTTTCAGTTATCATTCAAGATTTCATTAGTAAATATTATATATATATATATATATATATATATATTAATTTCAACAAAAGAGAAGGCAATTTAAACTATTACCATTCTTGAACATAATTAAAAACTTTAATTATTTTATAATTTGAATGCGTAGAATATATATTTTATTTTTTAGAAGTCAGTTATAATTTATATAAGTTACAATTATAGATTATATTTTAAAAGGCCATTGCATTTATTAAGTGTTTTAGGAATGACGACTTAAAAAGGGAAACTAAAAATTAATACACTTATAATGAAATTACTTTTACAATTTAGTTACAGAAACAACTTTATATAAAGAAGAACACCATCTCGAAATTAAAGTAAAAAATCTCATAAATATAAAAAAAAGATTTTATTAATCTTACAAAGGAATGTAACTAAAAAGCAATGATACATCAAAATAATCAAAAACATTTTTTTATTATTTAATTTAATATTTAAAAAAAATTCGTATGCAATCCTGAATAAACTATTGATAATTCTATGTTGCATTGAAAGAATATTATTAAATGTCAATAAATCAAAGGATATAATTGATATGCATCAAATGCAACACATAAATTATATCAAATCAGGTATAAAATCAACCCTTTTTATGTACTAATACCGGAAAAAGTATGTTTCTTTGTATACTTTTTATTTTCAGGATTAAAAGAGCTTAAATGTACAAAAGTAACACATTAACGGAAAAACCCAACATAAATACAAAAGAAGAGAAGTTGACATATTATACCGACCATTCGAGCTTCACCCCAAGACAAAAAATAACAAATCAGAAGACAAGCATAGGGTCGTGCCACGAGGCATGGGGTCGTGCCCCACTCCAGATTCCATGAAGAAAAGACAAACAGAAGCAGACAAGAGACACGGGGCCGTGTCCCATGGACACGGGTCGTGGTTAACTCCTAGATATGCAAAATCTTCAATAGTACAGCAAGTACAAGCCCACGGGGCCGTGCCTTTGACACAAGGGGTCGTGTGAACATACGGACTAGCAGATAAGAAGGGGTCGTGCTATCACGGCCCTTCGCCCCGGTTTGACCCGGTCTAGAGCCGTGAGGCAGGAAATCCCGTGGTATTTAATTTAGGCGACAGCGGAAGTCTTTTAATACAGAATCTTTTAATACTCAATTGCCCGTTTAGTTTATTACATAAAGTTTAGGGATAAAACCCTGTAATATACACTAAGGTGATTTCTCGGGGAAATCTTTATTTATTTACATTGAGCCACTTTTCTAAGCTTGTAGTGCTTCATGGCACTTTTCTTGGATCACAACAGATCACCTGAAACATGTTTGAAAAAGGTTTTGTCAGCGGGGAAATACTGAGTGAATCATTCCTTTTAATTAAAATAACACGTTGTTATAATTTACAGTATTAAGAGCGATTACAGCGTTTCCATATCAACCAACTACCCACAGTATTTGTCACTCGACCGGATCTGTGACTGTGGTCATATCACTGTTGGGTCCGTTCACCCACAAGTGACGTTAATCACTATTTAGGTCCGACTACCTAATAGTGTATATCATGATTTAGGCTTGCTTACCTAAAATGATATAAATAAAAGTAATGTGCACAATACCCCACATACTGGCTGTAAACTTGGCGATTACAAAGACTTAATCCCTGTAATTATAACTTTGGAAAATAATTTGGAGTATTGTAAAACAGTTGATAAAAAGAGAATGACTCACATTGCAGGTTTAACGAGCAGAGTATAAGCCTACTGATTAGCCTTGATTAACCTAATTTAAATAACAATGCATACACAAACGGGTTAGTAACTAATACAACAGTTACGACAATTCACGAGATTAAACCCTCACAACGATTTACAAGTGCAATACTTAACAATTCAGTGGATTCAAAACGAATGACAGAGTATAGTCCGAGTTCGAACAGCACTCAAACATTCAAGTCAAAATCACGATGAATAACAAAGTATAACTCAATTTGAGCAGCACTCAAACAATCGTTGGATAATTATAATCGATCGGACATTGAATCGTAATAGCGATCGAGTTATTACCCTGATTGCGGCAGCGATTCGTGAATCGTGTGTGTTGCAGATTGTTTCTGTTATAACTCAACCTATGTAAAGCGAATTTACGTCGTTCAAAAGACAGAATTCAAGTCCCAATGTCGGCTATTTATACAAATTTTTGGACCTCGCTTACGGACCGTAAGCCCTTATCCCTTACGGTCCGTAAGGGAAGCAGTCTATTTATAGGGTAGCTGGGTTCGGGAGTAGCCTTGCTGACTTGACAGAATTTTATTTTAAAATTTTGACAACGAGTTATTGTGATAATCGTTGGCTAGGTTTTATCACCCCTCCTGAGTTTTAGGGGCCCTGATCCTGATTCCGATTGTTCTGGAAATTTTAGGGTTTACGCAGAATTACTTGGGCGTCTCAATTAGGGTTTCCTTATTGGATAATTATCATACTAAGTATTAATTTTAGTGAGAGTTGTTACATCCTCCCCACCTTAAGAAAATCTTGTCCTCGAGATTTACTGGAATAGATGAGGGTATTTTCGCTTCATTTCTGATTCCAGCTCCCAAGTGTATTCTGGTCCTCTCCTTGAATTCCATTTGACTTTGACCAGCACTAGTCGTTTGTGCTTGAGAAACTTGACTTTTCTAGCTTCTATCTATAGTGGTTTTTCTATGAATTTCAGCTTTTCATTTACCTCTATATCTTGAAGAGGTACTACCAGGGATTCGTCTGATAGACATTTCTTGAGATTGGATACATGAAATACATCATGTACTCCAGCTAATTCTTCTGGTAGTTGTAGACGATAAGCTACTGGTCCTATTCGTTGGATTACTGGAAATGGTCCTACGTATCTTGGACTCAGCTTTCCTTTCTTACCGAATCGTACTACTCCTTTCCAAGGAGAAACTTTCAAGAGCACTTTGTCTCCTACCTGAAACTCTAGTGGCTTGCGGCGATTGTCTGCATAGCTTTTCTGGCGATCTCTAGCCGTCTTCATTCTTTCCTTGATTTGCGTTATCTTGTCAGTGGTTTCTTGCACAATTTCAGGTCCTGATAATTGATTTTCTCCTATTTATGCCCAACAAACTGGAGTTCTGCACTTACGTCCATATAGTGCTTCAAATGGAGCAGTTTCAATGCTTGAATGATAACTATTATTATAGGAGAATTCAGTTAAGGGTAAGTGGTTATCCCAATTACCACCAAAATCAATTACACATGCTCGGAGCATGTCTTCCAGAGTTTGTATCGTCCTTTCACTTTGTCCGTCTGTTTGTGGATGGTATGCAGTACTCAAATTTAGTCGGGTTCCCATTGCTTCCTGGAAACTAGTCCAGAAATGGGAAGTGAAACGACTATCCCTGTCTGATACAATGGAGAGTGGGACTCCATGTAAAGATACTACTTCATCTACGTACAACTTAGCTAGCCTTTCCATGCTAAAGGTTTCCTTCATTGGTAGAAAATGAGCTGATTTGGTTAATCGATCCACAATTACCCAAATCGCATCATTACCTTTTCTGGTTTTGGGTAACTTAGTAACAAAATCCATTGTTATGAGTTCCCATTTCCATACAGACATTTCTAACTGTTGTAGTAGTCCTGAAGGTTTCTGGTGTTCTGCCTTAACTTGAGAACAAGTAAGACATTTTGATACATAACTGGCTATATCCTTTTTCATACCTATCCACCAGAAATTATTTCTTAAATCTTGGTACATCTTATTGTTTCCTGGATGTACGGTATACCTAGATTTATGAACTTCTTCTAAAATCTTATTTCTTAAATCTCCTTGCTTAGGTACCCAAATTCTCTTCTTGTGGAATCTCTAAATTCCATCACTTCCTTGTTCCAGTTCCTTTATATATCCTTTCATTTCTTCAGCATCGTCCTTGATTGCGGTTTCTTGAATTTTCTTCAATTGATCCATTAAATCTACTTGTAGATTTAATCTAAGAGCACGGACTCGCTTTTGCTTCTCCTGATACTTACGACTTAAGGCATCTGCGACTACGTTTGCCTTTCCTTCGTGATATTGAATATCACAGTCGTAATCGCTTAGGATTTCCATCCATCTTCTTTGCCTCATATTTAACTCTTTTTGCCCAAATATGTACCTTAAGCTTTTGTGATATGTATAAACAGTAAACTTACTTCCGTACAGATAGTGTCTCCAAATCTTAAGGGCAAAAACTATAGCTCCTAATTCTAAATCATGAGTCGTATAGTTTTCCTCGTGCTTCTTCAATTGTCTGGAAGCATACGCAATTACCTTTTTGCGTTGCATCAACACACATCTGAATCCTAATTTTGAAGCGTCGCAATATACTTCAAAATTTTCTGTTCCTTCGGGTAAGGCTAAAATTGGAGCATTTGTCAATCGGTGCTTTAAAATTTTAAAAGCTTCTTCTTGTCTAGGTCCCCATTCAAACTTAACGGCTTTACAGGTCAGCTTAGTCAAAGGTATAGCTATCTTTGAGAAATCCTTAATAAATCGCCTGTAGTATCCAGCTAATCCTAGAAAACTTCTAATTTCCATAGCTGTTTGCGGGACCTTCCATTTGGTGATTGCTTCTATTTTAGCAGGATCTACGTGAATTCCTTCGTAATTCACCATGTGACCTAAAAATTGCACTTCTTGTAACCAGAATTCACACTTCGAGAATTTGGCATAAAGCTTTTCCTTTCTTAACAAAGTTAAGAGTGCATGCAGGTGCTCGCAATGTTCTTCCTGACTTTTGGAATAAATAAGTATATCGTCGATAAATACGATTACAAATTTATCTAAATATGGTTTACAGATCTGATTCATCATGTCCATAAATGATGCTGGGGCATTTGTTAGTCCAAAGGGCATGACTGTAAACTCATAATGACCATACCTAGTTCTGAAAGCAGTTTTAGGTATGTCGTCTTCTTGTACTTTCAGCCGGTGATATCTGGATCTTAGGTCTATCTTAGAAAAATACCTAGCGCCTTGAAGTTGATCAAAAAGATCATCAATTCTAGGTAATGGGTATCGATTCTTAATTGTAACTTTATTTAGTTCCCTATAATCGATACACATCCTCATCGATCCATCTTTCTTTTTCACAAACAACACTGGTGCTCCCCAAGGGGATGAACTAGGTTGTATAAATCCCTTGCTTAATAATTCATCTAACTGCTTTTTCAATTCTAGCATTTCGATGGGTGCTAATCGATAAGGTGCCTTGGCTATTGGTGTAGTACCCGGAATTAGATGAATTCTAAACTCTACTTCTCTCTCGGGTGGTAACCCAGGTAATTCTTCTGGAAAGACATCTGGGTATTCTGAGACTATAGGGATGTCCTGGAGTTCCTTACTTTTAGTGTTAATGAATACAGAAATCATATACACCATTTCTTGTTTTCTTGAATAACTAGCCAACTTCATTATTGAAATGAATTTCAGTGGCTTTCGAGGTCTATCTCCTGTAATTAAAATTACCTCTCCTGTGGGAGTATGGATTTCTACGGAATTCTTATCATAAAGGATTCGGGCATGGTTGGCTACTAACCAATCCATTCCTAATACTACATCGAATCCGGCTAATTTCATAGGTAACAGGTTTGCAGAAAACTTATGGCCTAAAAGTTCTATCTTTCCTTCCTGCAACACCTTATTTATGTTAACAGAATTCCCACCTGTCGTTTCGACTGTAAAAATCTGCCTAAGGGTGGTTAAGGGTAAGTTAAGAGCTTGGCAGAATGAAGTATTGACAAAACTTTGGTTTGCACCAGAGTCAAATAATACTTTTGCATAAACGTCCTGAACTAAGAATGTACCGGCTATCACATCTGGAATGAGTTCCGCTTCCTGAGTAGTCAACTGGAATGCTCGTGCATTCTTCTTGGTAGCTCCGCCGGCCGTCTTAGTTTTATTATCTGCTGGTTTTGCTAGCTTAGGGCATTTTGTTTGAAAATGTCCAGGTTCTCCATAGTTGTAGCAAATTATTGTTTTCCTTCTACATTCTTCTTCCCGGTGTCCTATAGTTTTGCAAAAGTTACAGGTCACATTACATCTTCCAAAGTGATTCTTTCTGCAATTTCTGCAAAAAGGCGGATTTACAGCTTGCCTAGTTCCCCTCTTCTTGAATTTATTGCTATTATTGCCCATACGAAATCCTTGGGTAATCTTTTGGGCCAATTCCTTCTTTCGATCTTCTTCTCTGGCACGTACCAGTTCATCAGTTAGGGTATTAGCTAATTCCACAGCATCGTCAATAGTGCGAGGTCTCGCAGCTTTAACGATGTTACGGATTTCACTAATTAATCCCCAAACGTAACGGGAAATGAGTACCGGTTCTGGCGAAGCCAGTGTTGGTACCACTCTAGCATATTCAAAGAATGTCGAAGTATAACCACGGCAATCTACACCCGTCATATGATGATTTAGGAACTTATTTGTCATTTGTTCCTTTTCATATTCAGGACAATACTTTCTTTCTACAAGATTCTTAAATTCTTCCCATTTCAGAGCATAAGCCATCCTTCTTCCTTTTGCTTGTAATACTGTGTTCCACCATTCTAATGCCCCTTCTTTGAACAAATTCGACGCATACATAACCTGATCTTCTTCGGCACACTTACTTATTGCAATTACTGCTTCGGTTTTCTCTAACCAACGCAGTACTACAGTTGCTCCTTCGTTGCCTGCAAATTCAGCAGGTTTGCAAGCAAGAAATTCTTTGTAAGTGCAACCAGGCGTTGCAGCTTTCATTTTCTTATGAAGTGGAGCCTGTCGTGGATTATTATCATCATGATTGCCGCCTCCATTTACACTATGACTAAAATTGTCTTCCTGAGTACGTTTACTAGGAATGATTTGTTGCGGTTCAACAGGTTTCTGAGCAGTAGCCATGATTGCAGGAATAGCATTAGCTATCCCTTGAGTGATGATATTTTCAATATCTTGTCTAGTCATATATTGGTTTTCCTGATTTTGCTCAGATTGATTCCCTTCATTAACTGGTTCATTACTAGCGTTTTCCATCTGATAATTATTATAGATATAACTATTAGTATCAAATGATTGTAAATAAAACAATGGCAAGTAATCACATAAATCTTTTTCACAACACACATATATATAGCCAAAATTGTCGATGTTTCGACTTCTATTTTGCTTGATAGATTATATAGGCATCCATACACACTACTTATCTTACAATGTTTTATTTCCCATTTTACAGAGCTATATTTTTCTACTACTGTTATTATACAGACATTCTTCCCAACCCCACTATTCTTTGTCAACTGGCACTTTAGTAGCGACGCTCCCTTTCGTCGTATTTCCAGGAGATTTGTTCCCCCATTTCCCGGATCCTATTCCCTATACCTATTAGCTCTTCACCGAACTGACGAAGTTCGGCTAAGTTTTCGTTGCTCATTGGAGGATTGGGGATAAGTTCTGGATCAAACTGTGGGAGGAAGGAATAAGGACTATTAATCATGTTTTGGAATTGCCAGTCATTCGTCCACCATTCTTCCATTTGGCCTAAAGGTCGAGTGTGGATTAGTGGGTCTGGAATAGCTGGTTCCAGATTTACGGGAAGTTGGATTTCGGCCGGGTAAGGATATAGATTATTGTGGATAGGGCTAATGACATCACAATTTGCCAATAGACGGTCTATTTCGTCTTGAAATGTGATTTCTTCAGGTTGTCTAGAGCTCTCTCCAATTTCTATTCCTTTTTGTTTAGAATTTTCCCTGATTTCTATCTCTGCTGGCTTAGAACTCTCTCCGGTTTCGATTCCTTTTCCTTTGTCTATAGGGTTTTCTACTTTAGGGAGTTTTCTAGTGGCTGGCTTTCTCCTGCGCACTTTTCTCCATCCTACATATCTTCTTCTCTTTTTAGGTTTTGCTTTTTCCAGCAGTGGAGCTTGGAATTCCAGAGGTTTCTCTATGTCAGCAACATAACCAGTAAAGTTGTGGGAGACTTCAATTGGTACTGGGTAGAGGTTGAGATTCTGAAATGCTTCCGATATCTCATTCATGCTGTATAACATATATGCAAAATGCACAAAATGCTAAGTTAAAACTTTGGAACAAAGTTTTACAAATAAACATTAAAGTTTTATTGCATACTAATTTGTACAAAAGACAACAGGAAAGAGAACACACTAGGATTTATTTATTTATTTACTGGGTAGTAATTTTCTACTAGACCAGGCTTATTGATAGTTTAGAGGTTTGCATTTTCTGCTACGGTAGCTAGCATATAAAGATTTGCTCATTTTTCATCTAATTTATCTTCCCAAGGTGGAATATTGCCTAATTCCTGGATTTCTGGATTAAACCTCACTTTCTTGACTTGGGGTTTCTTTATTTTCTCCTGTCCCTTCCTAAGAATCGAATTTCTTTTATCTGGGGTGAGAGGATTTTCATAATTTGCCTTACGGACAAAAATCCCTTCTTCCAGATTTGCTGGCGTTTTGAGGAAAAGGTTCCTTTTTCTGTGGGTGCAGTATCTAATTTGTGGTAGATAGCAGAAAGCTTTTGTTTACCCATACTGTAACTTTAACAATTAATCAGTTAATAAAACATATATTCACAGAATGGCAATTAGAATTCCTAAGTATTTCTCAATAGGCTAAAATCAATAGTAAGCTTAAATCAGTGGCTCTGATACCACCTTTTCCTGTCACGGCCCTTCGCCCCGGTTTGACCCGGTCCAGAGCAGTGAGGCAAGAAATCCCGTGGTATTTAATTTAGGCGACAGCGGAAGTCTTTTAATACAGAATCTTTTAATACTCAATTGCCCGTTTAGTTTATTACATAAAGTTTAGGGATAAAACCCTGTAATATACATTAAGGTGATTTCTCGAGGAAATCTTTATTTCTCAAAACATGTTTCTTTATTTATTTACATTGAGCCACTTTTCTAAGCTTGTAGTGCTTCATGGCACTTTTCTTGGATCAAAACAGATCACCTGAAACATGTTTGAAAAAGGTTTTGTCAGCGGGGAAATACTGAGTGAATCATTCATTTTAATTAAAATAACACGTTGTAATAATTTACAGTATTAAGAGCGATTACAGCGTTTCCATATCAACCAACTACCCACAGTATTTGTCACTCGACCGGATCTGTGACTGTGGTCATATCACTGTTGGGTCCGTTCACCCACAAGTGACGTTAATCACTATTTAGGTCCGACTACCTAATAGTGTATATCATGATTTAGGCTTGCTTACCTAAAATGATATAAATAAAAGTAATGTGCACAATACCCCACATACTGGCTGTAAACTTGGCGATTACAAAGACTTAATCCCTGTAACTATAACTTTGGAAAATAACTTGGAGTATTGTAAAACAGTTGATAAAAAGAGAATGACTCACATTGCAGGTTTAACGAGCAGAGTATAAGCCTACTGATTAGCCTTGATTAACCTAATTTAAATAACAATGCACACACAAACGGGTTAGTAACTAATACAGCAGTTACGACAATTCATGAGATTAAACCCTCACAACGATTTACAAGTGCAATACTTAACAATTCAGCGGATTCACAACGAATGACAAAGTATAGTCCGAGTTCGAACAACACTCAAACATTCAAGTCGAAATCACGATGAATAACAATGTATAACTCAATTTGAGCAGCACTCAAACAATCATTGGATAGTTATAATCGATCGGACGTTGAATCGTAATAGCGATCGAGTTATTACCCTGATTGCGGCAGCGATTCGTGAATTGTGTGTGTTGCAGATTGTTTCTGTTATAACTCAATCTACGTAAAGCGAATTTACGTCGTTCAAAAGACAGAATTCAAGTCCCAATGTCGGCTATTTATACAAATTTTTGGACCTCGCTTACGGACCGTAAGCCCTTATCCCTTACGGTCCGTAAGGGAAGCAGTCTATTTATAGGGTAGCTGGGCTCGGGACTAGCCTTGCTGACTTGACAGAATTTTATTTTAAAATTTTGACAACAAGTTATTGTGATAATCGTTGGCTAGGTTTTATCCCCCCCCCCCTGAGTTTTAGGGGCCCTGATCCTGATTCCGATTGTTCTGGAAATTTTAGGGTTTACGCAGAATTACTTGGGTGTCTCAATTAGGGTTTCCTTATTGGATAATTATCATACTAAGTATTAATTTTAGTGAGAGTTGTTACACGTGCCTTCCGGGCACGGGGCCGTGTGAGGAGTCTGTTTCCAGCTATAAATAGAGGTGCTTGGTTCAATTGCAATTCATCCCTTGGCAAACCACTTCTTTCACACATGCCACTACTCCACCACCATCATCCACCACATTCCTCCATCATCCATCTTTAGAGTGTGTGTAGTAGTCTTAGGATCCAAGATTGATCGTAAGAGTTTTTGCCAAACAAATGTCATGCTTGGCTAATCTCTTACATCACTTGGTGAAGACAAGTCTTTTATGTATTACTTTTGATTTCCAAGTTTTGGTTAACTTTTTAATTGGGTACATATTAACGACTTTAATAAGTAGTTTTTTATACTGAAAGTGAACTGTATTCTATCATCTCTTCATGTTTTGTTGATTCACTCATTTGTGTCTTTAAAGTCGATATAAAGCGCGTTAACTGCCTGGAAAGGGATTAGAAAGGTGGTTTGGGGAAGTAAGAATGCCTTGAATCCCTTATAAATAAACTATAATTAAAGCTTTAAACCGGCCTTGCGGGACTGTATCCCTGCTGACTCAGACCAATGTGGCCGAGGGTAGCATTGCCTCCAAAAGTACATGCCACATTTTGCATTAATAACTTAATCATCATCCAATATTCCGGTCTTGCGGGACTGTATCCCTGCCGACTCAGACCAATATGGTCGAGGGTAGCGTTGCCTCCAAAAGAGAGACATGCCACTATAACTAAGATAGGGGAGATAATCTCTTAAAAAACTCAAAGTGCGGAAATCATCAAAGAATACGTAAAAGATGAGTCGGAACCAAGTGATTCTATCTTATCTATTTGTCTCTTTTATTATTTTAGTTTCTTTCTTTAATTACTAAACATCTTTTCTCAAAATTTGATTAAATTAGACGTAGACGATATTCCGGTATTAAAAGCGTTTGTGTCCTTGGAAGACCTCGGTATTTTACCATCACCATACTACGCCAACGATGGGTGCACTTGCCCTAACGTGTTATAGGGAATGATTGTGTTATATCGTGTTTATAAATTTAAAGCTTGATAAACGAGGTAAAGTGCTTAAAATATATCAAAAATCTTACCCATCTCGCACCATGTCAATAATCAAATTATATATTTGAACCTTTAAAATAGCATCGAACTTTTCATTTGAAATGTTAAGTAATTATAAATATTGAAAAATTTAACGGATCAACAATACCTAGTTAAAAATCGATGTAAAATAACTAATTATATTCAAGCTTCTGCAAGTAATTTTTCAATGAAGAAAATACTGCTACAAATGTAATCTTTAATGAAGAAAATACTATTCCAAAAGATAACTAAGGAAAGTGTATATATTTACAAAAGAAGACACATCCCTAATATCTTCTGCAAGTAATTTTCAACATATTAATGATGTAGAAAGGAAAGGGTTTCATATTTTGAAAACGATATTGTGAGAGAAAGTTGTGTGATAGGAAAACGGATATTGCATACTTATACCATAATGGCGATGAAGAAACCGTGTCTTCGGTATTTGGTTTTGCCACTCAAACAAAAAAAGAGGGAGTGTATAATTGCCACGTGACACTTAATAGACTAAGAGAATGACATGTGGCCAAATATGACAACTCGAGTTTCCAAGATTCTATCTTCGCATTAATTGGACGTTAATTGTTAGTTGTTTGTTTGCACGACTTGTTTGCTTTGTAACCGTACACGGTTGTGATATGTTTAAATGTATTATGATTGTTGCAATTATATGTTTGGTGATATAACTTGTAGTCTGCTTGAAAACACTTAAACTATTTAAGCTTTGTATAAGCTCGACGAAACAAGTGCATTTCGTCATATACACTCCGACGAAACGGAGAGTTGTTTCGTCACCAATATCTCAACGAAATGGAATGTGTTTCGCCATCTTCATCTCGACGAAACAGAGCGTTTCGCCGGCCCAATGCATGCCGAGGCCCAGTTAAGGGCCCAGCTCTGTTACGTGAGCTATATCTCGCGAAAATAGTTTCATTTGTGAAACTAATCACCAAAACCAAAACCCTAGGACTTCTCTGAGCATCGGCAGTCTCCGTCTCTTTCCCGGATCCTCGCTAGTTCATTCCGTAATCGGTTAGTGTGTATTAAGCAGAATTGATTGCTTGATTATACTGATTAGATTGTCTGTGTAAATGTTTGTTGTCATAACTTGATTTCTCTGTCTGATCTATGATGAATTGTCATGATAATCTTGCATACCGCGTTTCAACTGTTTAAGATATTAGTAATGGTGAATCTGATTACCGTATGAAATGATTAGAGGATAGAAGGTTAAACAGTAGGGTTTGGTATTCGGTGGTTAATTCTGGACACTAAATCGGATGATGAGATTCGTATTCGTTTACGTTCGCTGATTTGGGCCATGTTACTGTTATGCATAGGGTACGGTTTACTAGTATGTTGTTCAATGATTGGTTGTATGATTGTATGTTTTTCTGTATGCTAATCGGCGATTAGGGTTTCTGTAATTTTGTAACTGTCACGACGTAACTGATGCCTTCCACGAAACGCTGATGTCGACGAAACGCTGATGTGTTTCGTCAACATTGGTCACGACGAAACTAGTATGACGAAACGGGTGTGTTTCGCCATGGGGAAACACGACGAAACAGATGTGTTTCGCCGAGGGTAAATCATGACGAAACAAGAGTGTTTCGTCAAAGGGAAGTCACGGCGAAACATGGGTGTTTCGTCGAGTGGGAAATTTGCACAGAAACTTAGTTTAACTCTGTTAAGAGTTAACTGGATTAATTAACTGTTGTTAGATGATAAGTATGACTTGTATGGACTTAATTACGTGTTTTGTGCTAATTGGTGATCACTGATTTAATATCTATCATGATTGTACTTATATGTGAACTTCGTGAATATAAACTGATTATGTACACGTGCGTACTTTCGGACTTGACTGATTATTTGTGAGCACATACTTTAGCATACCGAGCAAACCAAGGTGAGTTCACACTCCTTCCAAGGCATGGGATTCCTAAGGGTTGGGAATGGGTAAATGAACTAAACGGTGGTTACAACCATCCTCTGGGAGTAGAATGCCGAGTATACACACTGGACCAAACCTCTATCATTGAAGTCCCTCATTATATCGACTTAATCGCCGAGGCCTATGGCGAGCGGGTCATTAGTTAATAGCGCTATTAGGTTTAACAAACCTCACACCGTGTCGTTCGAACGGGCGTGTACTAATGGACTATGGGCAAAGGGTCAATGCTGATAGACATTGACTTAGGGCACCTCTTACATTTTCGTAGCAGTCGATACACTCAGTCTGGTAACACATGGGAAGCCCCCACTAATCTTCGCAAACATGTCTGGGAGACCGCGATACGAATTAATACGATACATGGTTTACAAAACGAACATATGCTTTACGAAACGAATACTATAACTAAACAACCAACGGTGAACTCGCTCAACTTTGTTGTTGACTCTCTGTTACATGCCTTGCAGGTCGTTATGTACACATGGAGCTTGCACAGGGAGGCGCGGTCGTTGTGGGACATGGCAGTGTGTGCCAGGCTAAAAACATTGTTTTATTTCGAACTTAATACTTACGTTGGGTTTTGCAATTATGCTTCCGCTAAACACTTAACTATGTTTTTTAATTGAAACACCTTTCATATTGTGTGGTTGAATTTTACTTATTACTTGTTATGTTCAATATGATTGGTGGCTTGATCCTGGTCAGTCACGCCTCCAAGCGGTGGTACTCCGCGTGTGGATTTTGGGGGTGTGACAGATTGGTATTAGAGCCATTGGTTATAGAGAACTTGGTTTTAATAAGGGGAAAAAGTTTCTGTTAAAACCAGACTATAACCAGAACAGTGCTCAACGATCCACAACGACGCTTCGCTCCACGTGCAAGACTCAACACTATAGGTGATATGGTTTATGTTTTATTGCCTACTTGTTAATTACATAGAACTTCGCTCATGGTATGCTTAGATTAACGTAACAACTATTGCATGAGAACACTTGTGTGCTGACTCTCTTCTGTCATCGCACTTTCGTGAACCTCTCTCACTCATGTTCCTTTTGGTATGAAGATCATGAGTGGACGCGTTAACATGACTCAAGCCCAGCTGACGGCTTTGATTAACGAACAAGTTGTTGCGGCCCTTGCAGCCGCTCAAGCTGGAGGTATACCCTGCAGTCGCAAACTCCCTCTAGGATCTTTAGATCCTACCCTCATAAACCAACTCTTGTGTTTAACCTTGTCCTGTTCTTATACACAACAGGTCAACACGCTCAGCTACCTGTTTGCACCTTCAAGACTTTCATGGACTGTCGTCCTAGCACATTCAGTGGCACAGAAGGAGCCGTTGGACTCCTCCATTGGTTTGAAAAGCTCGAGTCCATCTTTGAGATGTGTGAATGCCCTGAGGCTCGCAGGGTGAAGTATGCCACTGGTACCCTTGAAGGCATTGCGCTGACTTGGTGGAATGCGCAAGTTCAGATGCTGGGGTTGGCGACTGCTAATGCCACCCCATGGAACGACTTTAAGGAACTATTTAAGCGAGAATACTGTAGCCGTGATGACATCCACAAGTTAGAGGTGGAGTTCTTTAATTTGAAGATGACTGGGTCAGAAATAGAAGCGTATACGAAGCGATCAAACGAGCTGGCCATCTTGTGTCCAACTATGGTGGACCCTCCTATCAAGCGCATTGAGTTGTACCTCAGAGGCTTAGTACCAGAGATTCAAAGCCATGTGACGTCTGCCAACCTTGCTACAATTCAGGATGTTACCCGTCTTGCTCATCGTCTCACAGACCAGGCAGTGGAACAGGACAAATTGCCTAAGCGTATCAGTGTTACTACTACTACTTCTGCTACCCCCAGTGACAACAAGAGAAAATGGGATGGGGATTCCAGCAAGGGTTCGACTACAGTTCAGTCCCAGGCACAGCAGCGAAAGGTTGATAACTACCAGAGTCCTAGTCAGCAATCTTCGGGTAGTCAAAGGCAGGGTGGATATCGAGGAAACCTTCCAAAGTGCAATACATGCAACAGGCACCACAACGGTCAGTGTAACAAGGATCGTTGTCAGAGGTGTCTCAAGATGGGTCATGAAGCTAAGGATTGCAGGAGTTCACGACCTGCGAATCAGAACCAGCAACAATAACCACCAGCTCCACAGAACCAGCAGCAACGACAACAGCGAGGCAACAGGGGATGCTTTCAGTGTGGTGCTGAAGGCCACTTCAAGCGGGACTGCCCCCAGTTAAACCAGAATCAGAACAACAACAACAATAATCAGGGCAATGGAAACAACGGGGGAAACAATAATGACAACGGTGCTAGGGGTCGTGCATTCGTGCTGGGGCAGGGTGAAGCAAGGAGTGATCCTAATGTGGTGATGGGTAAGTTCCTTCTCGATGACTTTTATGTTACCATTTTATTTGATTCGGGTGCGGATACAAGTTATGTGTCTCTAAAAGTTAGTCAAATGTTAAAGCGCACACCAACACTTTTGAACACCAAACATGTCGTAGAGTTAGCTAACGGTAAAGGTTTAGACACACATAGTCAAGGGTTGTAACATCGTCTTAGCTGGTCAGACTTTCTCTATTGATCTCATTCCTATAGCCTTGGGTAGTTTTGACATAGTCATTGGGATGGATTGGTTGTCCCAACAGCAAGCAGGGATCCTATGCAAAGAGAAGATTGCTCGTATTCCCCGTTCTGGTAAAGAACCTCTTGTGATTCAGGGCGACAAGAGTGGTGCTGTGGTAGGCATCATCTCCTTTCTTAAGGCCCAGAAGTGTTTGCGAAAGGGTCACACCGCTATCTTGGAACTTGTCACTGACGCGTCAACGAAAGAGAAGAGGTTAGAGGATATTCCTGTAGTACGTGACTTTCCTCAAGTGTTTCCAGAGGATTTACCTGGGCTACCGCCTCATCGCCAGGTCGAATTCCAGATTGAGCTAGCTCCTGGAGCAGCGCCCATAGCTCGAGCACCTTATCGCTTAGCACCATCAGAATTGGAAGAACTATCCAAACAACTGCAAGAACTCTTGGATAAGGGTTTCATTCGTCCTAGCTCTTTGCCCTGGGGAGCTCCAGTGTTGTTTGTGAAGAAGAAAGACGGTACTTTCCGTATGTGCATAGACTACCACGAGCTCAACAAGGTGACCGTGAGGTATCGCTATCCAATTCCCCGCATTGATGACTTGTTCGATCAGCTACAAGGGTCGAGCTACTACTCCAAGATTGATCTGAGGTCTAGTTACCACCAACTGAGAGTCCGGGATGAGGACGTCTCCAAGACAGCATTCAGAACTCGCTACGGCCACTACGAGTTTCTGGTCATGCCATTCGGGTTAACAAACGCGCCTGCAGTCTTCATGGATCTTATGAACAGAGTGTGCAAGCCTTACTTGGACAAGTTTGTGATTGTATTTATCGACGACATTCTGATCTACTCCAAGAATCGGGAGGAACACGAGCAGCATTTACGACTCATTTTGAAACTCCTTCGAACAGAACAGTTATACGCCAAGTTTTCGAAATGCAACTTCTGGCTTCGTGAAGTCCACTTTCTAGGCCACGTGGTAAACGAGGATGGGATTCATGTTGATCCATCCAAGGTACATTCGATTAAGAACTGGCCTGCACCTCGCACACCAATGGAAATTCGCCAATTCTTGGGTTTGGCAGGTTACTACAGGAGATTTATCAAGGACTTTTCCAAGATCGCGCAACCTCTCACCTCACTAACGCAGAAGGGCGTCACTTATCGGTGGGGTAATACGCAGGAAACCGCTTTTCAGCACTTAAAGGATAGACTTTGCAGTGCGCCTATTCTTTCATTGCCAGAGGGCACAGACGATTTTGTAGTTTATTGCGACGCATCAATTCAGGGTTTGGGTTGTGTATTGATGCAACGGGATAAAGTCATTGCCTATGCTTCGCGCCAACTTAAGATCCACGAAAGGAACTACACTACACATGATCTACAGCTGGGAGCTGTTGTTTTCGCGCTTAAGATATAGAGACATTACCTGGACGATACCAAGTGCACCATCTACACCGATCACAGGAGTCTCGAGCATATCTTCAAGCAAAAGGAATTGAACATGCGTCAACGGCGATGGGTCGAGTTACTGAACGATTACGAATGTGCCATCAAGTACCATCCGGGCAAAGCAAATGTTGTGGCCGACGCACTCAGTTGAAAAGATACTGCACCTAGACGCGTACAAGCATTACAACTTACCATTCAGTCTGGTCTTCCCGCACAAATACGAGATGCTCAGGTAGAAGCATTGAAACCAGAAAATTTCAGGGCTGAAGCCTTACACGGCTCTAGGCAACGGTTAGAGCAAAAGGAAGACGACGCTTATTACGTAACAGGGCGCATCTGGGTCCCACTCTATGGCAGCTTACGAGAACTTGTGATGGATTAAGCGCACAAGTCTCGCTACTCAGTACATCCTGGTTCAGATAAGATGTACCACGATCTCAGAACTACGTATTGGTGGCCTAGCATGAAAGCCCACATAGCAACTTATGTCGGCAAATGTTTGACTTGTGCGAGAGTCAAGACAGAATATCAGAAACCATCGGGCCTACTCCAGCAACCAAAGATACCACAATGGAAATGGGAGGAAATTTCCATGGATTTGTTTACTGGCCTGCCTAGATCTCAGCGTGGAAACGATACTATTTGGGTGATCGTGGATCGACTCACAAAGTCTGCACACTTCTTGGCTATCAAGGAAACATACAAGTTCTCTACCTTAGCAGACATCTACTTGAAAGAAGTGGTTTCGAGGCACGGGGTGCCAATCTCCATTATTTCCGATCGTGATGCACGATTTACTTCAGAACTGTGGCAAGCGATGCACAAATCTTTTGGCTCTCGATTAGACATGAGCACAGCTTATCACCCTCAGACGGATGGGCAGTCTGAGCGCACTATCCAGACTCTAGAGGCATGTGTTATTGACTTCGGCAACGGCTGGGAAAAATATCTCCCGTTAGTGGAGTTTTCGTATAACAACAGTTACCACACTAGCATTCAAGCCGCTCCATTTGAGGCATTGTACGGGCGTAAAAGCCGATCACCTCTTTGTTGGGCAGAGGTGGGTGATAGTCAGATCACGGGTCCATAACTTGTAGTAGACGCAACGGAAAGAATTGCTCAGATACGACAATGAATGGCGGCAGCTCGTGACCGTCAGAAAAGCTACGCTGATAAGCGCAGGAAACCACTCAAGTTCCAGGTTGGAGATCGAGTGCTACTCAAAGTCTCACCCTGGAAGGGTGTAGTTCGTTTTGGCAAACGGGGCAAGCTCAATCCGCGGTATGTCGGACCGTTTGAAATCATCGAGAAAATAGGCAAGGTTGCCTACAAACTGAACCTACCAGCAGAACTCGGTGGAGTTCACAAAGTTTTCCACTTGTCGAATCTGAAGAAGTGTCTGTCAGATGAGACCCTCATAGTTCCTCTGAAGGAGCTCACTGTCGACGAGCAGTTGCTATTCGTCGAGGAACCAGTTGAAATCACGGACCGAGATGTTAAGGTCCTCAAGCACACCAGAATACCTCTTGTTCGAGTTCGTTGGAACTCCCGTCGTGGCCCAGAGTTCACCTGGAACGAGAAGACCAAATGAAACTCAAGTATCCCTAGTTGTTCGGAAACAATGCAACTACTACTGAGGCTGAAGCTACTACAGAATTTCGGGACGAAATTCCAAATCAACGGGGGGATGATGTGACACCCCAGGATAACCAGTAAACTACGCAACACAACTAGCTTCCTCAGTAACCGCATGCTAAATTTCGGGACGAAATTTCTTTCAAGTTGGGGATAATGTGACAACTCGAGTTTCCAAGATTCCATCTTCGCATTAATTGCACGTTAATTGTTAGTTGTTTGTTTGCACGACTTGTTTGCTTTGTAACCGTACACGGTTGTGATATGTTTAAATGTATTATGATTTTTGCAATTATATGTTTGGTGATATAACTTGTAGTCTGCTTGAAAACACTTAAACTATTTAAGCTTTGTATAAGCTCGACGAAACAAGTGCATTTCGTCATATACACTCCGACGAAACGGAGAGTTGTTTCGTCACCAACATCTCGACGAAATGGAATGTGTTTCGCCATCTTCATCTCGACGAAACAGAGCGTTTCGCCGGCCCAATGCGTGCCGAGGCCCAGTTAAGGGCCCAGCTCTGTTACGTGAGCTATATCTCGCGAAAACAGTTTCATTTGTGAAACTAATCACCAAAACCCTAGGACTTCTCTGAGCATCGGCAATCTCCGTCTCTTTCCCGGATCCTCGCTAGTTCATTCCGTAATCGGTTAGTGTGTATTAAGCAGAATTGATTGCTTGATTATACTGATTAGATTGTCTGTGTAAATGTTTGTTATCATAACTTGATTTCTCTGTCTGATCTATGATGAATTATCACGATAATCTTGCATACCGCATTTTAACTGTTTAAGATAATAGTAATGGTGAATCTGATTACCGTATGAAATGATTAGAGGATAGAAGGTTAAACAGTAGGGTTTGGTATTCGGTGGTTAATTCTGGAGACTAAATCGGATGATGAGATTCGTATTCGTTTACGTTCGCTGATTTGGGCCATGTTACTGTTATGCATAGGGTACGGTTTACTAGTATGTTGTTCAATGATTGGTTGTATGATTTCTGTGTGATTGTATGTTTTTCTGTGTGCTAATCGGCGATTAGGGTTTCTGTAATTTTGTAACTGTCACGACGTAACTGATGCCTTCCACGAAACGCTGATGTCGACGAAACGCTGATGTCGACGAAACGCTGATGTGTCTCGTCAACATTGGTCACGACGAAACTAGTATGACGAAACGGGTGTGTTTCGCCATGGGGAAACACGACGAAACAGATGTGTTTCGCCGAGGGTAAATCATGACGAAACAAGAGTGTTTCGTCAAAGGGAAGTCACGGCGAAACATGGGTGTTTCGTCGAGTGGCAAATTTGCACAGAAACTTAGTTTAACTCTGTTAAGAGTTAACTGGATTAATTAACTGTTGTTAGATGATAAGCATGACTTGTATGGACTTGAATACGTGTTTTGTGCTAATTGGTGATCACTGATTTAATATCCATCATGATTGTACTTATATGTGAACTTCGTGAATATAAACTGATTATGTACACGTGCGTACTTTAGGACTTGACTGATTATTTGTGAGCACATACTTTAGCATACCGAGCAAACCAAGGTGAGTTCACACTCCTTCCAAGGCATGGGATTCCCAAGGGTTGGGAATGGGTAAATGAACTAAACGGTGGTTACAACCATCCTCTGGGAGTAGGATGCCGAGTATACACACTGGACCAAACCTCTATCATTGAAGTCCCTCATTATATCGACTTAATCGCTGAGGCCTATGGCGAGCGGGTCATTAGTTAATAGCGCTATTAGGTTTAACAAACCTCACACCGTGTCGTTCGAACGGGCGTGTACTAATGGACTATGGGCAAAGGGTCAATGCTGATAGACATTGACTTAGGGCACCTCTTACATTTTCGTAGCAGTCGATACACTCGGTCTGGTAACACATGGGAAGCCCCCACTAATCTTCGCAAACATGTCTGGGAGACCGCGATACGAATTAATACGATACATGGTTTACAAAACGAACATATGCTTTACGAAACGAATACTATAACTAAACAACCAACGGTGAACTCGCTCAACTTTGTTGTTGACTCTCTGTTACATGCCTTGCAGGTCGTTAGGTACACATGGAGCTTGCACAGGGAGGCGCGGTCGTTGTGGGACATGGCAGTGTGTGCCAGGCTAAAAACATTGTTTTATTTCGAACTTAATACTTACGTTGGGTTTTGCAATTATGCTTCCGCTAAACATTTAACTATGTTTTTGAATTGAAACACCTTTCATATTGTGTGGTTGAATTTTACTTATTACTTGTTATGTTCAATATGATTGGTGGCTTCATCCTTGTCAGTCACGCCTCCAAGCGGTGGTACTCCGCGTGTGGATTTTGGGGTGTGACAAAAGTTGGTTTTTAATTTATTATAATTTATTATAGATTAGTAATTACTCCGTACGTCCTGAGAATTTGGTCTAGTGTTAAATTGGTCTGCTCTCCTTAGTGGAGACGTAGGTTTGATTTGCGCTTGGGCCATTTTCGAGGGACATCTGTATGAAAGGACGAATCGGGGCTTTAATCCCATGTTCGAACCTGACGGGGGGCAAGGGTTTACGGATTCCATCGGGTTCCCGCGCATGGGGGGGGGGGGCACAGTCTTATGGCGGTCGAGGAATCGACCTGGACATAGCCCCGAAGAGAGTAGGTTTACACGTGATATTTTTTGCCGTTGAAAAAAAAGTATTACTATCCGGTATTTGGGATTGCGTTTTGATAACAATTATCTAAAAAAATAATAAGAATTACAAAACTCAATAAAATCTTAAATATTTGTATTATCATATGGAGAAAACGCAACTTTGAATAATAGATTGCTACATTTATTGAATACATGATTTTACTAATACAAAATATATTTTGTAAACATGTATTAAAACACGCCCTATGTAATAACAAGATAGTGTTCGAAACACCACATAAAACTACTATCAGTATTAAATAACTATCTACCAGGCACAAATACAAAGTTTAATAAAAGATTATTTTATTACTATTTTTATATAGATGATGTCAGTGGCTTAGTGCCTTTGACCATTTATTAAAAGTTTTCTTGGAGTTTTGTGATAGTTTTAACGGGGGGCTAGTATGATAAACTTAAATCATTTAAAATATTCTAGACTTCACAATCCTCAAGATATACTAAAATAGTAAGGCGAACGACAATGTTATGGCAATTAAATACATTCTTTTATATATATTTGTTAACACTATAGAACACTTTATAAATGTTTTGAAATTTGTTAGTAGGGATAGATGACAACTTTGAGCCATATTCGCCAACAACACATTTATCCTTTTAACCCAAATCTTTCTAGCAAGAATTTTCTTGCGATCTTCCCTCTCTGGTGTGAGCTCCATCATATTGATGACGTTTTCACTAGCAACGGTCTCACAAACGAATGTTTTTTTCTTTCCACCTTTTAGAGCATGGTTTTCTTTAAAGTTATTTTTTTTCTAATATAAGTCATCTGGGTAGTTATCTGATTTAGGCTATTTAGAGCACAATTTTCTTAAAAGTTGAATGCTTTTTTTTTAATATAAGTCATCTGGGTAGTTATCTGATTTAGGCTACTTTTGTTGTTTATTGGTGCAATTTGGTTGAAATATTGCTATCTTTTCTCATTTGAATTTGTTCTATAAGATACAATTTAAAAAAAAAAATATTGTAACTTGTAAGCCCTTTCAACTTGGTAACTATTCATTGCTGCCGTGGGCTTTGTCCAAATTAGTAGCCCAACACTCCATGTGATAGATGGGCTTTGATCAAATAATCATAAAATATAAAGGCATGGGCATGACATGTGCACGAAACTTTTCCCAAGTTTGACCAAAATAGGTGGCAGAGAGATATGCACAATATTTTATATATTTTTAATTTTATTACCAAGATTCTCCAAGTAAATAAATTAACTTAATTTGACTTTTTTATTATTCTAAAACAGGAATAAAACCAAAAAGTTTAACTGTAAAAGAGAGAAGTGTTGTGGTTTTTAAGATGGCAAGAATAATTTTTATTTCGTTTTGTACTTACTTTAAAAAATTATAATTTCTTTATAATAAGTCTTGTTAACTCAACATTGTTTAGATTCACTTCATCACTTGTTGATATGGTATCAGTTGACAGATTTTGTGGTGAATTTGAAAAGCATTTCACAAACACTTGTAATATTTATAATGAAGACTATAAGAGTATTCACATTGTACACCCATCTTCAACTATATAATCTAACTAAAACATATATTACTTTTTCTGAAATTTTTTATTTTTTAAAAATCCTTTATTGAAGAAATAGTGGTTAACAGGAGGTTATCCACGGGTCGAGTCTCGTCAAGTAGGGTTAATCCCTTCTTGGTTGGATCGTCTCTAATTTGTCACCTGTACAGTGAAACACACTGTGACTCGTAACAAGGAGAATGGGGTGGGAGTTGCTCCTTGTTACCACCCTCCGGCGTGAGAATAAGTATTTGCTTTGGAAGCAAGATAAATGTTAAGTAGTAAGTGTGAGTGAGCAGATTAGCATTACCTCAAACCTGGTTCGAAGTTGGTATTAATAGCCGAAGAGTGAAAGAGAAGGGCCAATGGCCGCTTGACAGTCCTTGGGCCTGACTGACAACCTGCAGCTTTTCATAGACCTGGCAGGAGCGTAGGCCTAGGAGGTGTCAGGCGCACGGTGGAGGTGTCGCCATGTGTCCTACTGTATCAGTCGTACGAAGGAATGGTTGTCGCGTGGCCTGCTGGGGACGGGCGTAGCTTAGTGTATAGTGGGGGGTGCACCCGCCCCCCGAATTTTTCGGTTAGAAGTATAAAATTTCTTATTTTTCGTTTGAAAATTTTAAATTTATATAGGATTCCCCCCCCCCCAATTATTTTGTTTGAATATTTATACAATATATAAATTGGGTCCCATGACTTTCCGCCCCCTCGGAACTTTTGCTCAAGCTCTGCCACTGCTGCTGGGGTTGTCAGTCTGTTCATCAGCTTTATGCAAGTGGACTGGGTACCTGCGTATTGGGCAGTCAGCTGACCGCTTTTGTCAGTGTAAAATCATGTCGGTTGTCCACAGAAGTCAAGGTAGTCAAGGTGACAGTTCCACTTACATTATTATAAGATGTTCCCCTTGCGCGTTCGCCCTACGGGCTTGCGCAAACTCGTAACATGCGTTGGGTGAGTTGTACATGTATATGTCAACATATCTATACATTACTCTGCACTTCCTTCGTCGTCCCCTTACGCGCCCGCGCGGGACCAACTATCATCTTTAGTAGCAATCACCATATTCTCTGTATGTTGACGAAAACAACCATTTTCATACACAATGTGAGATTCTCATCTTTCCCCGAGTGGGAAAGCAAACCGGGTTCGAGTGTGCCTGCATGAACTGAGGCAAGTTCTTTGTCAATTGGGACAATAAGTCGGGTGATGGTCACTCGTGCCCAAGCCTAGTGCAAGATTTGAGACCATACCCCTTCATTTATCAAACTCTATATCTCAATCTTACTCACTAACACTATGCGTATTCACAATGAAGCCTCTATAATCGTATATTCTATATAATATTTAAAAAAATAAAGGAAACAAAAAAAAAAGAAACAATACTACATTTGAATATCTATAATATAGAAAATTATATAGAAATTAAAGTACACTTATATATTTAGAGGCTCATATTTAACACTTTATATTTTTAATGTTAGTGTGTAGGAAAAAGAAAAAATAATAATAAAATAAGTGTTTGTGAGTAAAATAAAGATGGAGGGTTGAATGTAAGAGTTTTAAAAAATAAACAAAATGTAGAGAAATAGATGTTTTTTAGTTAAATTATATAAATGGAGATGAAAGCTCTAATATGAATGCTTATATTGTTTTTTTTCACTTTGTAGACACTCACAATAAAAATATTGTGAGCATAAAAGCTCCATATTGGAAATTTGGAAAGGTGAATTGAGATTTAATTTACTGAAGTTATTAAATTGAACACTTCATGTGGAGAATTGAAAAATAAACTCTTTAATAGAGTTTTTGTGTGTCTTTAAATTAGAGTTTTATATCACTTAATAGAGTTTTTCTGTCTTTATTTAAGTTTCTAATTAAAAAAGACTCTTCATCCATCCATGGATATTTTTTAAATAGTATACTTTTATGACTCATTTGGGTACATGAGAAAATTCATAATAATAGACATAGAAGAGCTCTTGGAAAGCCAATGGCATTATAGCCTAGTACAATCTTGAAAGTGGGATAAGGCTTAGAAACCATTAGGTCTTAGGTTTGATTCTCACAAGGGGGTTTTCCCAGATTTTTTTGGGTTTCCTCTTGAATTGGTGTATAGGCATTATTGCCTAGTGGAGATGGATATGATCGGTTGGTTCTGCTGGTGGCACGATGATACTCCAGTGGTCCGTCAGTGATGAAAATTTGTCGTTAAAAAAAGAGCTCTTGGAGATACTTGAAGGCCCGTGTGTTAGGTACTTAGAGAGATAAGTTTTCTCTACTCGACTCCATTAACTTCGTATCTTTATTTTTCCACAAGTTCTAACACTATCATTTCATCCGGTGTAACCTCGGGCGCGTGGCCATTTCTGGTACTACACACTGTCACACCCTGACTTTTGCGGAAGCGTATGTTGTGTTACTGGTTTAATATCATTGCATTCAATCATAATAAACAACTATATGATCAAAACGATGTTCATCCATTCATAAAATTTAAGTATTACAAACGCCGGTTATTTAAGTTTTAAAACACAACCTTCGACTAGTTCACAAATTAACAAAAGTGGATGACATCTAAACTTGAAGTCTACTTCTAGAAACAACACCCGCGCCCAAGATCCAACCTGTTACCTGAAATACATGTAAATTTGGAAAAAACATCAACAAAAGTTGAGCGAGTTCATGTGTTTTGTATGAGTGCTGAAAACCTTGTAAACCTTTGAGAAATTCCTTTGAAACAGGTATGAAAAGCATTTATGAACAAGTCAAATTAATGTTTTACAAGGACATTAAGGCATGTGAGGACATAGGGAGCACTCGAAATGAGTAGGCTTATACCCTAGTCGATTTCCCTCGACTATGTCGAATTCCCCTTTGACTATGTCAATTCACCTTGACTAATGTCGATTCACCTCGACTGATGCCGATTCACCTCGACTGGGACACCGAAGCACTCAAGTGGTCACAAGTACCATGAGTGAGGTTCAGCCGTACCCGTTAGATCTAACCTTCGTCCCTAATTAAAAGTTAATGGCATTTCAAATTTAGTCTATGCTCACATGATCTAATAGTTCATTTCATAGTCAACTCATACCGTTTAAACATTCGTAACATGTATTCCACCCCGAGAGTTATAAACCGAAAACAGTTAAAGAAAAGGGGGACATGAACCCACTGGTTTACGTTCTTCAATCCGACGTAACTCAAGCTACTACTAGTGTGCACGACTTCCTACAACGTACTACGGTCTATTAGACGAGCGGGTCTGTCACACCCCTAATTTCCACGTGTCATCGGTGGGCCCGGTGGGGAGTATAGTGACGTAGTTGGCATCATCATAGACAAACAACACAATATAATAATGCACAGCGGAAGCAGAAATAGATTCATTTCAACTTTAAATAAAATGTAATATTAAATATCACGAGTAGTTGAAACGGATCCACAGGCGGATCAAATAAAATAAGATAATTGTTCAACAGTTTTATTGTCGTCCGAGCTTGCGAGACTATTGTGGACGCTCTAGGAGACAGCCAGCCTAGTACGTGTAGTACCTGCACTTAACCTTTTGAGAAAATACGTCAGTTTACACTGGTAAATACAAATTAACTGACTCATTTTGAAAATGATTGAAAATTGATTTAAATGCACATGGCGTAAAATATTTTTATAACTTGGGATAATTATGCAATATAAACTTGTAATGGATTTACATGTTACTCCGCGTTCAGTAGCCCGATCCGTAGACCGGGTTAAAGATTAATAGACACACCACAATATAGAGTTATACACTGACGGGTGTACGCCTACACCCCGTGCTCAGGTCGTGGCCATCTCGTAAGATGATGCCAAGGATATCCGTGACATGGTCATTAACCCCCCAAAGGCTTCAAGTAATAAAACACATTCAAAACAAGGTCATCTCAATGAATTCAACCACTATACGATTAAATGATTCGATGCCGGACCAAGCGGTATTTTATATACCTTACCCCAAGCCCGTATAGGGAAAATAAGTTAAAAGTATTTACCTTAGTAAGTATGAATCACAATTGGCAAGTGAAGGTAGCTTTTACTGGGCCTCCTATTCTGGAACAAAGGTTTATAATAACCTATTAGATTCCTAATGGGTCTTTTATTTAAGCCTAAGCTTGACCGGTTAGTTTTAAGGACGATACGGTTCAAGCGCACGATTAAGCGAAGACCGGATAGAATGTGATTTAGACCCGACAAGTTTGAATACTTGTATAATATGGGTATACTAAATACATTTTGGATTTTGAGACAAAAATGATAACGTTTGACCCGTTTCGGTCAATTTATGCAAACTAGTTACATAAACCGAACCGAGCGCTAAAAGAGCGTTACGGGTAGCCAAAAGAGTCATATGCAAGTTCCCTGAGATAATATGCTTTAAAAATGATATAATATCAGCAAGTTATGTTCCATTATGCCCCGAATGAATTTAAACTCGGTTTATGCCTTATAAGGGCATTTTGGTCATTTAAAAGATTATGAAAGGGTTAAATTGGAAATCTGAGTTACAGGTCTGATTTATACAGTAAATATACTTAATTTGACATATTATAACAGTAGGGTATGACCCATATACAAAACTTATCATTTAAAATCAAACTATGCACCTTAGGGGTATTTTGGTAATTTCACAAGGGCTAAAAATGTCAAAACTAGAAATATGAGTTCAAAAACTTATTCTTACTGTTATTTTATAAAAATATTCTAAATACATCAGTAGGTATAATCCTTATATGTTTAATATGGGTATAACGCATACTATGCGTTAAAAACGCTTAGAAAGGCGATTTAGAGCCGTTTCCGGGTTTTCAAAAGAAAGCTGAGATTTTTATATTTCCAGAATGCTCAAAATAATTTATTTAACAAATAAAATCAGTAGAAAAAGGTTTGGGGTCAAAAGGATGCATAAAACTCATTTTATGGCTTAAAAGGTCAAAACCGGTATTAACCGAATCAAACTTAGAGACCTATGATACGATCAGCCAAAAATTAAATAAAAATCTTCAAAAATCCCAAAATATTATATAACATCAGTGGGTAAAAAGTTTTATATCAAAAAGTGGCCTTAAATAGGTTATACGCTAAATGCGCCGTTTATTTAACATAAAGCTATAGTTTTACGATATCGGCCATAACTCTAAATCCGGACCTCCAACTGATATCAAATTTTCGGTGCAAGTTTATAAATCAGTAATAAAGGTTTCTACCCTTTCATTTTTCCAAAAATCATGTTTTATAATAAAAAGGGCAAAATAGTCAACTTTAAGCATAAATCGGAAACATGCATATGAATCGGTTAAGCATGGAATCAAGTTGTAAAATTCCAGAGAGTTATACATAAATAAAAATGGTCAAAAATAAGCTCTAATGCAGATCTCAAACATGCATGCACGGATCCGAATCGAGAGTCAAAGAAAAAGTCGTTTTGTAAGACTTTCGGTTCCAATCCGGGCTTATACTAAAGATTGTCGAGTTGATCATGATAAAACATATTCTTACATTCATTATAAAGTTATTTTTGATGATCAAACTGATTGCATGTCATCTACATTACCATTTATGCTAGATTTTACAAAAACAAATTCTGTTGACTTTTTAAGAACAACTTTGACTCGACAAATAGCATGCTTAGAGTGGGAATCAGAGAATACCCTTTTGAGGGTTTGTTTCCCACATAAATACCAACATTTAGGTACTTTCAATTTGAGAAATGACTGAGTCATTTTCGTTTAATCGAAAAGTCAAACTATAACTATGACGGATTGACTTTCGGCTAATAATCAAAGCTAGAACGAATTAGAGAAGGTTATGAATGCTTACAAGAGTCCTAATGAAGCTTAGTTATCACTATGAAGTTGCCTTGTCGTCCAGAAAGCTCCTGAGTAGCTCTTGTGAATTTTTGAAAGTTGTGTGTGTTCTTGGTTACTACTCAAGATCCTCAAAAATGAAGCTTTGATCTGATTTGAATGGTGTTTCAGATGTTTGGAGAGTGCTACATGTGTCCTTACATGCATGGAAGCTTATTGGAGGGTTTGGGAGGTGAAAATAGCTGTCACCAACTCACAAAACGGACTCAAATTGCAGCTGATCGCGAAAACTGGAGCTGGGCGCTGGGTCGCGGCCCGCGTAAGGCCCCAGGCGGGCCGCTTGGGGTCTGCAGACTCACAAAAACTTTTTAAACTTTGCAGTTTGGTCCCTGCTCTTTGATTCCGAGGTTTTGGCCCTTTATCTTGACCCTTAGACCCTCAAATCTGATTTTTAGGAACCTTGGGACATTTACCAACATGGTAATGTCCTCGGTTAACTTTGCGCTCGCCCGAAAAGTCATGAAATTCGACGTTGACGCTTTTAACCCCTCAAGTACGGTTTTGGCCATAACTTTCTCATACGATAACGAAACTTCATGAAATTTTTACCACATATTCTAGTGAGTATATTTTATCATTACAAAGCTTCGGGGCTGCCAAAAGATCACTCAGAGGTATAAATTCAACATGTTGACACTTTTAGTCCCTATAGTTTGTAATTCCTCACTTTCGTGCATTTTCCGCTTCGTATGATCCATGATCTATCCGTTTAGAGTTATAAACACCATGTAGGGTTATTATAGAGTCTATTTATCCAATGTTGACACTTCGGACCCTTATATTCCATAGTTTTCACTGTTTGTCAACTTTAGTCCCTCTAAAGTATGTTTTCGCATATGCAAAGCCTATGACACGTGCCAATGCATTATTGGACGTAAATTTTCGAGGTGTTACATCCTCACCCCCTTAAAAGAAATCTCGACCTCGAGATTTACTGAAACAAATGAGGATATTTTTCCTTCATCGTGGATTCCACTTCCCACTATATTCGGGACCTCTACGGGCATCCCATTTGACCTTGACAATAGGTATATACTTCCTTCGAAGCTTCTTCACCTGTCGATCCTCGATCGACAATGGTTTTTCCACGAACTTCAAACTCTCATCTATGTGTATATCTGTATGCGGTATCACCAGTGATTCGTCAGCGGAACACTTCTTCAAATTACAGATGTGGAACACATTATGTATAGCGCTAAGTTCTTCAGGCAAGTTTAACTTATAAGCAACTGACCCGACACGTTCGACAATCTCGAAAGGTCCTATGTATCTCGGGCTTAGCTTGCCTTTCTTACCAAATCGCATCACCCCCTTCCAGGGCGATACTTTAAGCAACACTTTATCACCTACATCGAAGTGAAAATCTTTGCGCTTAGGATCCGCATAACTCTTCTGCCTATCCCTGGCAGCTTTCAAACGATCGCGAATCTGAACGATCTTGTCCGTCGTCTCAAAGACGATTTCTGGTCCTGATAGTTGGACATCTCCAACTTCTGCCCAACAGATGGGCGATCTACACTTTCTACCGTATAAGGCCTCAAATGGCGCAGCTTTTATGCTGGAATGGTAGCTATTGTTGTAGGAGAATTCAATTAGTGGTAGGTTCTTATCCCAACTACCACCCAAATCGATCGCACATGCACGAAGCATGTCTTCCAGAGTTTGAATAGTACGCTCACTCTGACCATCAGTCTGAGGATGATAAGCCGTACTAAAATTCAAGCGAGTGCCTAATGATTGTTGGAAACTCTTCCAAAAATGAGACGTATATCTAGTATCTCTATCGGAGATAATAGATACAGGTATACCATGCAACGCTACAATCTTATCAACGTATAATTGAGCTAACATATCGGAGCTATAAGTCTCCTTGATGGGTAGAAAATGAGCTGACTTCGTCA
Source organism: Helianthus annuus (assembly GCF_002127325.2). Taxonomy (NCBI): domain Eukaryota; kingdom Viridiplantae; phylum Streptophyta; class Magnoliopsida; order Asterales; family Asteraceae; genus Helianthus; species Helianthus annuus. Next base: position 124,195,981 of record NC_035437.2, read on the forward strand.
GTCTATCTACTATGACCCATATGGTATCATTTCCCTTTCTCGTCTTTGGCAACTTGGTGATGAAATCCATTGTCACCATTTCCCATTTCCATGTGGGAATTTCAGGTTGTTGAAGCAAACCTGATGGCTTCTGATGCTCAGCTTTGACTTGCGCACAAGTCAAACATTTAGCTACATGCTCTGCTACGGACTTTTTCAAACCAATCCACCAGTAGTTTGCTTTTAGATCCTGGTACATCTTATCAGCTCCAGGATGAACGAAATATTTAGAGCTGTGGGCTTCCTGGAGGATAACATCTCGAAGTCCTCCATAAACTGGAACCCATATTCGTCCGTTCAGTCTTAGCATTCCATCTTTGTCGTAGGATAAACTGCTCCTCAGTTACTCCTAACTTCTCTTCAGGATAGTTAGCTTCCAACACAGCTTCCTTCTGTGCAGCTAACACCCTTTTGTTCAAATTATTCCTTATTTCAATGCGCTTGGCATTGATTCTGATCGGTTTCACTCTTTCTTTTCTGCTAAGGCGTCGGCAACTACATTTGCCTTGCCTGGATGGTATCTTATCTCACAGTCGTAATCATTTAAAGTTTCCATCCATCGCCTTTGTCGCATGTTCAATTCCTTCTGATTGAACAAGTGCTGAAGGCTCTTGTGATCCGAATAAATCACGCACTTGGTTCCGTACAAGTAGTGTCTCCACAGTTTCAATGCAAATACAACGGCACCCAGTTCCAAGTCGTGGGTGGTGTAGTTCTTCTCGTGCACCTTTAGCTGTCGTGAAGCGTAGGCAATGACCTTGCCTCTCTGCATGAGTACACAACCCATACCAGTGTGTGACGCATCGCAATATACCACGAATTCTTCTATACCATCAGGCAATGTTAACACTGGCGCATTGCTCAACTTCTTCTTCAGAATGTCAAAGGATTCCTGCTGCTTAGGGCCCCAATCAAACTTAATCTTCTTACGGGTCAACGAAGTTAGAGGCGCAGCAATCCTTGAGAAATTTTCGATGAATCGCCTATAGTATCCTGCTAATCCTAGGAAACTGCGAATCTCGGTAGGAGTCTTTGGCTCCTGCCAATTCATAACTGCTTCTACCTTAGCGGGATCCACTTGGATACCACGCTCGCTTACCACATGTCCAAGGAATTGGACTTCTCGGAGCCAAAATTCACACTTCGAAAATTTGGCATAAAGTTTCTCATGATGTAGAAGTTTGAGAATACAACGAAGGTGTTTCTCGTGGTCAGCTTGGTTCTTTGAGTAAATAAGGATGTCGTCAATAAAGACGATGACGAATTTATCCAGATAAGGCTTGCAGACGCGATTCATGAGATCCATGAATGCGGCTGGTGCGTTAGTGAGCCCAAAAGGCATCACTAGGAACTCGTAATGTCCATAACGAGTCCTAAACGCTGTCTTGTGTACATCTTCATCCCCGACCTTCAACTGGTGATAGCCTGACCTCAAGTCGATCTTTGAAAAGTAGCTTGCTCCTTGCAATTGATCGAACAGATCGTCGATCCTGGGTAAAGGATACCTATTCTTGATGGTGACTTTATTAAGCTCACGGTAATCGATGCACAGACGCATCGATCCATCCTTCTTTTTGACAAACAAGATTGGCGCTCCCCAAGGAGACGAGCTAGGTCTAATAAAACCTTTAGCTAACAGATCATCTAACTGCGTCCTTAACTCCTTCATCTCCGTTGGTGCCAACCTATATGGTGCTCTTGCCACAGGCGCCGCACCTGGAATGATGTTTATTCGAAACTCCACTTGCCTATCTGGTGGTAAACCGGGGAGTTCTTCAGGAAATACTTCAGGGTATTCTGAGATGACAGGGATGTCTTCAATCCTAGGCTTTGGCTCATCAATAGTAACTTGTGCCATATAAATGACACAACCCTTCTGCAGACATCTGGATGCCTTGAGCATGGACACTTGCTCAGGCAATCCATGCTGGGTATCTCCTTGGATAGTGAGTGACTCACCAGACGGGGTTCTAACTACCACTTGCTTTCTGTTGCACAGAATCTGGGCTTGGTTACGCGATAACCAATCCATGCCTATCACTACATCGAATCCAGCTAGCTTAAAGGGAAGCAAAGATAGTGGGAAAGAATGATTCCTAATGGATATAACACATCCATCTAAAACAGTTGAGGCGGTTTCTATGGTTCCATCGGCTAATTCCACCTCATACTTCACACTTAAGGTTTTAACAGGTAGGTTTAACAACTTACAGAACTTATCATCTACAAATGACTTATCCGCTCCTGAATCAAATAGTACTCTAGCAAAAACATCATTTACAAGAAAAGTACCTGTAATGACGTTGTCGTCTTGAACTGCTTCCTTAGCGTCCATCTTGAAGACTCTTGCATTGGTCTTCTTTCCATCATCGGTTTTCTTAGCGTTCTTTGGGCAATTAGACTTGATGTGCCCTTTTTCGTTGCAACCGTAACATGTTGCATCCTTCAGACCTTTGCACTTCAGAGTCGTATGATCTGCAGATTCCACAGAATCTCATGGGAGACTGCGATTTTGATTCTAAACGACACTTCCCAAAATGGTGTTTCTTGCAGGTCTTGCATTTGGGCTTATCCCCTGATGGTTGCCAATCTCTCTTAGATCCCGACCCTTTCCTGTGGTCGTTGTTCCCTCGGTGTCTTTTCTCCGATCTCCGTGAGGTATCGTCCTCATGTTTCCTCTTGTTCTCCTCCGAGCTCTTAAGAGCTCTCAACCTGACTACATCCTGGGTGAGTGAGAGAGATAGATCAGCTACTGATCTGAACGTCGTAGGCCTCGATGCCTTAACACTTGCCTTGATTTCAGGTGCCAAACCCCCAACAAAACGGGCAATCCTTCTCGGCTCTGGGGTTACCAAATATGGAACCAATCGAGATAGAGTATTGAAGGTGGTGAGATATGCCTGGCAGTCGAGATTCTTCATCACCAGGGATACGAAGTCTGACTCAATCCTTTCAACTTCGTGTTGTGGGCATAAATTTTCTTTGATCAGGGCTACAAACTGATCCCATGACATACTGTAAAGGGTGGCCTTACCGGCAGCTTGCAAAAGAGATTTCCACCATGCTAGTGCGTCCCCTTTGAATGATTGGGACACGTACTTCACTACGTCCCGATCAGCACACCCGCTGATATCAACAACTGTATCCATTTCATCTAACCAGGTCATGCAGTCGACCGCTCCTTTCTCCCCAGTAAAATCTCTGGGTTTGCATGAGACGAAATATTTATACGTACAGGACTTGCTGTGCGTTTCATGCTTCTGCTTGATCTCCTGTTTCGGGACACTGCTGTGGTTAGAGGAGTGATTATCCTCGTCATTCTTCTTTGGCTCATCTTTCTTTGATATATCTTTCTTAGAAGGCGGTTTGCTATGAGCCTCCGAATGATTCTTGGATTTGGAATGTGGTACAGTTCGGGTCCTACTTCGAGTCCCGCTCGATTCTCTGAATTGCCTATCAATGGCCTTGGCAACAGCATTTTCTACCAGTGCTTGTAGCTCCGCACCAGTTACATGAATCTTAGTATTATCTGGGTTTTCCTCAGAATGTCTGTTTGTTTCTTCCGACTTGGCCATGTAGCTTTAGGAGCTACATAAAAGTAAGGACAAGGTCTATTTAGAAACCTAACAGTATTATCGTTCTTGACGATTTATTAACCATGGTAATAAAAGCCATATTAGTTAATTTATTTAATTTCATTCAGCACTTTTATTAGCAACTTATCATAGAATGAAATATGTATATTGGCACAATAGGCCTAGTCACTTGGACAAACTTCTAAATTTTAAATTTAGAATTTTTATAGGATTAGAATTTGTATAATTATAACAAATAAATCCTTTGCTTGGCAGGGAGTATATAAACCACGGCTATAACCCGTAGGCATCAAGTCACAATCAGATATATATACAAATATAATCTTTGGATAATTTATTAAAAGGGTGATTTGTGTGATTTTACAGATCACGCTAGCCAAGAATGTTAACATGTTTACAGATGTTAACAGAGATTTGAATCTTTTTAACCAGGTTTTACCATATTGGCCAGGCCTTTTAATAAGACATTCAAGCTAGGTTTTACCTTCTTAAGATTCTTATTAAAATGGTAAATTAAAATAATAATTGATATTTTTCATTTATTTGTATATTATGTTCATGCATATAGATAAAATGAAAAACTTAAATTAACCATTTTAAATAAAATAGACTAGTACCAGTTTGCCCTAAACGGGACTTTTACTCAAATAACATGCCCACGCAGGGGCTAAACCAAATAAACAACAAACAAACCCACGCAGGGGTTAAACAGAAACAAACATACCCACGCAGGGGTAGAACAGGAAAGAGATATACCCACGCAGGGGTAGAATACAGGAATAAATGTCCTCGCAGGGACATGAGTACATAAGCTAACAAACAAAGGATTTAATAATCCTTCTTGCCTTTCCCCTTGATCAAATCAACCATCTTCTTAAACATTCCGCGGTTATGTCGGCGATCTTCCCGCATTTCATGTCGCAATTCACGTCGCACATCGTTTATCCCCTGAAGGATTTCTTGAACTTGCGGTGGCGACATCATCGGCGCCTGCGGCGGTGGCGGATACTGCGGTGGTTGAGGAGGCTGCGGTTGCTGGTATCCATGCGATAAGTATCCAAAAGTTGATTGTCCCGTAGCCCAGGGACCTCCAAAAGCACCCTCCTGATTGAGAGGGTTGTAGCCCGAAGCTATCCAGTAAGGATCCCCTGTATAGTCATAACCTGGGGGAAAAGTCGGCTCAAAGGGATTAAATGCGGCCGCGCTAGCATAAGCGGGGATTGGGTTCCCAAAATCCTGTGGTGGTGGTGGCGCGATAGGCGCAGAAGTAACTTCTGAGACGGGATGCGAAGATTCTCCCATCTCTGGCTCCTCATGAAGGGGCGAGTATCGGCTGCTACCCGAATGTGGAGGGGTGCCGATGCGTATCCCTCCTCGTGTGGACATCCGGGCGTTCCTTCCCCTTCGCCTCGGAGGCGGAGGAGGCAAAACTGGAGGTGGTGGCGGCGGCGGAGTGACTACGTCGCGCCAGAAACCCTCTGAAGGATCCTGTTGCTGAGGCTGCTGCTGAAGCTGCTGCTGGGAGTGATGCTGGGAGTGCACGGGAGAGCTGTGGTAGGACTGGTGCATGGGAGAGTTATGGTAACTAGGGGTATAAACCCAGTCGTGCTGCTTGAATCTCTCCTCGTAACTGTCGGGACCATTGTAAGGTGATCCCAAAAACGGTGACCCATCAGATATCTCGATGGGGTGGTTCAGTGTACCGGACGGTGGCATGGAAGGATCGGTATCCTCATCGACCTCCATCTCGTTGCCACCCGGGAAGTGGTCTTCAGGTCCAAGTGGGTTATGACCCACTGGTTCTCCCAAGTAATCATCAGGGTTGTACAGGCCCTGATAGACAGGTGTTGGGTAATCATAAGGTGACTGGTGAAGAGGAATGTAGGATTGGTGGGAGTTGTGGGGCTCATTTTCAGAATGAGGCCCAAAAGAGTGTGGTAGGGAAAGTGAGGTACTCAGTGATGCTGAGTGCCTGGCGGGTTCAGCGAACGATCTCCAAAGATCTCGGGCATCAGTGTTTTGGGGTTCTGAAGGGGTTCGCCTATGCGAAGGCCCTGCTTCATGATCATGTGAGGTTGCGAATGCTCCTCGTCCCCTTCCTCTTACACGTGGCGGCATCTTGAACCTGTCAAAAATCAAACAAGTGGCACAACAAAATATATAAGACAAAGTTAGAAAATAAAATAAATTTTGAATATTTCCTAAGTTCTTTGTCTAGACTCGAGAATCGAGGAATGTGCAATTGTGTAACTGAGATTAAACACAAAAGACTAGTGTTTAATTCACTTAGCGTTGGCTCTGATACCAACCTGTCACACCCCTAATTTCCACGTGTCACCGGTGGGCCCGGTGGGGAGTATAGTGACGTAGTTGGCATCATCATAGACAAACAACACAATATAATAATGCACAGCGGAAGCAGAAATAGATTCATTTCAACTTTAAATAAAATGTAATATTAAATATCACGAGTAGTTGAAACGGATCCACAGGCGGATCAAATAAAATAAAATAATTGTTCAACAGTTTTATTGTCGTCCGAGCTTGCGAGACTATTGTGGACGCTCTAGGAGACAGCCAGCCTAGTACGTGTAGTACCTGCACTTAACCTTTTGGGAAAATACGTCAGTTTACACTGGTAAATACAAATTAATTGACTCATTTTGAAAATGATTGAAAATTGATTTAAATGCACATGGCGTAAAATATTTTTATAACTTGGGATAATTATGCAATATAAACTTGTAATGGATTTACATGTTACTTCGCGTTCAGTAGCCCGATCCGTAGACCGGGTTAAAGATTAATAGACACACCACAATATAGAGTTATACACTGACGGGTGTACGCCTACACCCCGTGCTCAGGTCGTGGCCATCTCGTAAGATGATGCCAAGGATATCCGGGACATGGTCATTAACCCCCCAAAGGCTTCAAGTAATAAAACACATTCAAAACAAGGTCATCTCAATGAATTCAACTACTATACGATTAAATGATTCGATGCCGGACCAAGCGGTATTTTATATACCTTACCCCAAGCCCGTATAGGGAAAATAAGTTAAAAGTATTTACCTTAGTAAGTATGAATCACAATTGGCAAGTGAAGGTAGCTTTTACTGGGCCTCCTATTCTGGAACAAAGGTTTATAATAACCTATTAGATTCCTAACGCGTCATTTATTTAAGCCTAAGCTTGACCGGTTAGTTTTAAGGACGATACGGTTCAAGCGCACGATTAAGCGAAGACCGGATAGAATGTGATTTAGACCCGACAAGTTTGAATACTTGTATAATATGGGTATACTAAATACATTCTGGATTTTGAGACAAAAATGATAACGTTTGACCCGTTTCGGTCAATTTATGCAAACTAGTTACATAAACCGAACCGAGCGCTAAAAGAGCGTTACGGGTAGCCAAAAGAGTCATATGCAAGTTCCCTGAGATAATATGCTTTAAATATGATATAATATCAGCAAGTTATGTTCCATTATGCCCTGAATGAATTTAAACTCGGTTTATGCCTTATAAGGGCATTTTGGTCATTTAAAAGATTATGAAAGGGTTAAATTGGAAATCTGAGTTACAGGTCTGATTTATACAGTAAATATACTTAATTTGACATATTATAACAGTAGGGTATGACCCATATACAAAACTTATCATTTAAAATCAAACTATGCACCTTAGGGGTATTTTGGTAATTTCACAAGGGCTAAAAATGTCAAAACTGGAAATCTGAGTTCAAAAACTTATACTTACTGTTATTTTATAAAAATATGCTAAATACATCAGTAGGTATAATCCTTATATGTTTAATATGGGTATAACGCATACTATGCGTTAAAAACGCTTAGAAAGGCGATTTAGAGCCGTTTCCGGGTTTTCAAAAGAAAGCTGAGATTTTTATATTTCCAGAATGCTCAAAATAATTTATTTAACAAATAAAATCAGTAGAAAAAGGTTTGGGGTCAAAAGGATGCATAAAACTCATTTTATGGCTTAAAAGGTCAAAACCGGTATTAACCGAATCAAACTTAGAGACCTATGATACGATCAGCCAAAAATTAAATAAAAATCTTCAAAAATCCCAAAATATTATATAACATCAGTGGGTAAAAAGTTTTATATCAAAAAGTGGCCTTAAATAGGTTATACGCTAAATGCGCCGTTTATTTAACACAAAGCTATAGTTTTACGATATCGGCCATAACTCTAAATCCGGACCTCCAACTGATATCAAATTTTCGGTGCAAGTTTATAAATCAGTAATAAAGGTTTCTACCCTTTCATTTTTCCAAAAATCATGTTTTATAATAAAAAGGGCAAAATAGTCAACTTTAAGCATAAATCGGAAACATGCATATGAATCGGTTAAGCATGGAATCAAGTTGTAAAATTCCAGAGAGTTATACATAAATAAAAATGGTCAAAAATAAGCTCTAATGCAGATCTCAAACATGCATGCACGGATCCGAATCGAGAGTCAAAGAAAAAGCCGTTTTGTAAGACTTTCGGTTCCAATCCGGGCTTATACTAAAGATTGTCGAGTTGATCATGATAAAACATATTCTTACATTCATTATAAAGTTATTTTTGATGATCAAACTGATTGCATGTCATCTACATTACCATTTATGCTAGATTTTACAAAAACAAATTCTGTTGACTTTTTAAGAACAACTTTGACTCGACAAATAGCATGCTTAGAGTGGGAATCAGAGAATACCCTTTTGAGGGTTTGTTTCCCACATAAATACCAACATTTAGGTACTTTCAATTTGAGAAATGACTGAGCCATTTTCGTTTAATCGAAAAGTCAAACTATAACTATGACGGATTGACTTTCGGCTAATAATCAAAGCTAGAACGAATTAGAGAAGGTTATGAATGCTTACAAGAGTCCTAATGAAGCTTAGTTATCACTATGAAGTTGCCTTGTCGTCCAGAAAGCTCCTGAGTAGCTCTTGTGAATTTTTGAAAGTTGTGTGTGTTCTTGGTTACTACTTAAGATCCTCAAAAATGAAGCTTTGATCTGATTTGAATGGTGTTTCAGATGTTTGGAGAGTGCTACATGTGTCCTTACATGCATGGAAGCTTATTGGAGGGTTTGGGAGGTGAAAATAGCTGTCACCAACTCACAAAACGGACTCAAATTGCAGCTGATCACGAAAACTGGAGCTGGGCGCTGGGTCGCGGCCCGCGTAAGGCCCCAGGCGGGCCGCTTGGAGTCTGCAGACTCACAAAAACTTTTTAAACTTTGCAGTTTGGTCCCTGCTCTTTGATTCCGAGGTTTTGGCCCTTTATCTTGACCCTTAGACCCTCAAATCTGATTTTTAGGAACCTTGGGACATTTACCAACATGGTAATGTCCTCGGTTAACTTTGCGCTCGCCCGAAAAGTCATGAAATTCGACGTTGACGCTTTTAACCCCTCAAGTACGGTTTTGGCCATAACTTTCTCATACGATAACGAAACTTCATGAAATTTTTACCACATATTCTAGTGAGTATATTTTATCATTACAAAGCTTCGGGGCTGCCAAAAGATCACTCAGAGGTATAAATTCAACATGTTGACACTTTTAGTCCCTATAGTTTGTAATTCCTCACTTTCGTGCATTTTCCGCTTCGTATGATCCATGATCTATCCGTTTAGAGTTATAAACACCATGTAGGGCTATTATAGAGTCTATTTATCCATTGTTGACACTTCGGACCCTTATATTCCATAGTTTTCACTGTTTGTCAACTTTAGTCCCTCTAAAGTATGTTTTCGCATATGCAAAGCCTATGACACGTGTCAATGCATTATTGGACGTAAATTTTCGAGGTGTTACAGGGTCGTGCCTTGGCTTAGTATTAATTAGTGTCCTTGAGTTATGTTTCTTTGTGTCCTTAATATTATTCCAAGTTATATAATTATTTGTTAAAATAATAAATATTTTAACTTAAATTATATTTATTAAGTTTTGGAAAAAATTGTTAAGAATAATATATTTTAACTTGACACTTCCCAAGTATTTATACATGCATATCCTTCCCAAGGATGGGCGTATTTGTATTCATATTCGTATACTTGTATATTTTGCCATGTATTCATGTCATATTCCGGTGTGTATTTATACGTGTGAGAATACGTATTTTATTGTATTCATTAAGTATTCATATACTTAAATTTATATTAAACTTTCCGGAATATTATTTCTAATAAAAGTCAACCAATATATATATTTCCAAAATATATATCCAAGAAATATTACTTAGAAAAATTATTTAAAATTTTTCATTTGACAAAAATATTTGTATTTTCATATGAGTTCCTAAAATAATATATTTTCAAATCTAACTTGGAAAATCTATATAAATCTATTTTTCTCCAAAAATGATATATTTCATATTTATATGAGAAAATATATCTTTGATTCCAATTGTATTTTAAGTTTGTTGAGAAAATATATTTCTTTCAAGATAATATATCTTCTAAAAATTTCAAGAAAAATATATATATTTATACTTGCCAAAATAATATATTTTTCCCTTGTCAAAATACGATATATCCTTGTAATAATCGTAAAAATCATATTTTTGTTCCTTTGATGTCCAAAATATTATTTACCAAAAATATACTTGTGAGTAAGTTTTCCGGAATATTTTGTAAGTTACATTCTTTTGTTCGGTTTCACCAATATTTTTTGTGTAACTTGTATATTTATTCCTTGGAATTTTTGGTAATATTTTGGATTGTAATTTTTGGGTATTTTGATGAGTTATATTATTTCATGTCCTAAAATAATATAACTAACACACAAGTATACAAATAATCACACACATGGTGACTTCTAAATATATATTTCCTAAACACATATTTAGTCACTTTTATTTATAAAAACCAACCTCCAATATTTGTAACTTTTGTAATAAAAATTATGGCAACTTTTATGTGAAAACCATTCTCAAGATTTACTTATAAACACTTGTTTTAAAAATACTTTTCTAAGTGTTTAATTTCTACAAAAATTTTGCCATAGTTTCCCCTTAAAAATGGAGATTTCCATGCTTTCAAAGCATATCATTTTCTTTTAAAATCATCATTAATCATCAACAAATCATTTAACACCTACCATGTGCCAAAAATATGAAATTTACACTATGTCATGAACTTGAAACTTTGTAAAAATTTGTAGTAACTTACTAGTCTATTTAGTAAGCTTAGTTACCCTTTAAAGTGTAGTTATTTATTTAAAAATATCATTTTTGAATAATTTAGTTCTTCACAACTTGTATGAAGATTTTCTAAAAATGTTTCTTCTTGAGTTTTTCTTGTTACACAGATGATTCTACACTTGTTTAACCACTAAAAATGTGGTTGGTTTCTTTAAGAACCAAGTTTGTGTAACTCTTGTATTTTAACTTGGTTTCTTGAGGAAATTATTTTTTTTTAAACCACATTCTTACAAGACTTATACTACATTTTGATCATCATCATTCAAGAAAACATTAAATCTTTCAAGTTCATGCTTTACATAAGGATGATCTTCTTGATTTATCACATAATCATCCTTTCACTTGCTAGATCATGTGTTTAATCATAATCTAGCAAGTTTCATATGATGTTTAACATCATCAACATAAATAATCAACAACCAAGAAGCATATGAACACTTAAATAACATAGATCATGATGATTTAGAGCTTTATGTTAAGAGTTATCTTCTTGTTCTTTCTTGATCATCATGTTTAACCATTAACATACCTTTTTAACCAACATTATAAGAAGTAAAATGGAGTCATAAGGGTATTACTACTAGCACAAGGCTAGGGAAGAAATCAAGTGGATGAAGATGATAAACAAGGTGGATAAAAGCTTCTTGATGAGGTCCGTCCAATTTCGATGCTCGAAACCTTCTTAGATAGGCTTAAGACACCTTAGAGAATACTTAGAATGCATTGAAAGGAGCTAGAAAGTTGGAGGTTATGGTGGTGGTGTTGAGCCGAGATCATGGGGGAAAGGGGAGGAGGTTGTGGTGTAGTGAAAGTGATGGAGAATGATCATATGCTTAGACTTATGGTTTATAAGAAAGTTCTCCCAACATCCCTTTACCCCTTGGTTTCTATGTCTCATATTACACAGACATATCAAATAAAATATTTCAAGAAAATCCCAAGTGGGACCCTCCTTGTAACCGGCCTAACTATGGGGGGGGGGGTATTGGTTAGTTTCTAACTTCTAGTTAAGGATGTTAGTTAGATATTAAGTGTAAAGTTTAGTGTTTAATGTGTTATGGTGTTTTAGGGTGTATTATGGTGTTGGGTGATCATAACTAGCTTCAATACACTAAAACAATGCTTCTAGTGAAAATTTGGTGTTTCAGGTAGTGTCCGGTTTTTCGGTTCGTTACTGGTCGTTAAAGTGCTAAATTACGCAGTTTAATGTGCTTTATGTTGTCTTTTATGACAGTTTCGATTCCCGACACATAGGAAAGCATTCTGGACCATTAAGCCACTTTTCTGCATTATACTTAGATGTTAAAAGCTGATTTATTGCTGAATTTATCTATTTTCTGCAGAATTTTGCAGTTTTAGTGTGTTTCTGACACTTTCCGGCACCTATGTCATCACTAGGAAGGCAGTTTTGTAATCCCTACCTTCCTACACACTATCCTAGTGTATCACTTGGTTCTGGGGCTCATTCTGTGTCTTAACATCATGTCTGTCTAAGTACTGAACTCCCATCAGTGCTTTTTGTTTGTCTGATAATGGTGCCAATTCTGTTCTGTGCATTAATAGAACTATATCGTGTTGCATGTAGTAATGATAAAAGTCTTGCAACATGAAATGCTATTGTATGTATATAACAGTAATCAGAAATTCATTCGTCTTGTAACCTATACCATGCACAGTTCTTAAAACACAGATTGCTGTTCAATTAGTGTACGAAATGTATGGAAAAGTGACAGTTGTCACATTCTCCCCTCGTTAAAAGAATTTCGTCCCGAAATTCAAGCGATGCCATCGGTCGCAGGGGAGTTGTGAATCAAATGTGGTCACTTAGGTTTAAATTGGTCTTCATGTTCCCAAGTAACTCCGGGCCATGATGTGAATTCCAATGAACTCTAGCAAATCAATTACGACTTCACCGTGTTTTGTGGACTCCCAGTCCGCAACCTTAACGGGTTCCCTAATAAATTGGAGTTTTTCGTTGATGTGAATCTTGTTTGCGTGAATAACGATTGTCCCTAGAGTCAGGCTCTCTTAAAGACTAGATACGTGAAATGTGTCGTGATCACTACTGATCTTCCCTGGAAGTTTCAGCTTGTGAGCAATGGTCCCGATCCTTTCCAGGACCCCGAAAAGTCTAGTATACCGTGGGTCCAACCTCCCATGCTTTCCAAATCATACCACGCCTTCCCAAGGCGAGACTCTCATTAAAATCATACCTCTTATCTCAAATTCCAAAGGTTTCTGCCGCTCACCGGTGTTGCCTCTCGGTATACCACGTGTTGTCTTGATATGATCACATATCTGAACAATCTTGCCTATAGTTTTCTTGAACCAATTCGGGGCCAGTAAGTCGTTTATCTCCGGTCTCCGTCCCACACAACGGGGATCGACACTTACGTTCCATCTAAAGCTTCACACAAGGCGGCTTAAACAACGATGTGATTAATATTATTGTAGGAAAACTCCACTAAGGGATAGTGAGTAATCCATCTTTTCATCAGAGTTTATCACACAAGCACGTAACATGTTCATACAATCTGTATCGTTCGTTTGCTCTGGCCGTCCGTCTGAGGGTGAAATGTAGTACTAAGGTCCAATTGTGACCTAAACACCTTTTGAAACGTCTGCCACATCCTTGGCACAGAACAACCATCTTGGTCGGGTATGATAGAATCAGACACTCCATGACGTGCCACAACCTTTCTAGGCTAAATCTCTGCTAATTCCCTTGTGTTGTCTTCCTCACTGTTTGGTAGGAGGTGTGCGGTCTTTGTGTGTCGGTCAATACTCACCCAAATCATCTCGTGGCCTCTTTGGGTTCCTGGTAGCTTGTAGTGAAATCCATTAAGATTCGTTCCCTCTTCCACATGAGGACCTCAGGCCGTTGCCACAGCCCTGATGGTTTCTGGTATTTTGTCTTAACTTTGGCATAAGTAAGACTTTTACCCACATAAGTAGCTATATCAGCTTCCATCTTAGGCCACTCATACTAATCTTTCAAGTCTTGGTACCTCTTGCCGGATCCAGGATGGATTGAGTACCTGGACCTATGAGTCTTGCCCCAAAGTAAACGTTCGAAAATTTTCGTGAAACGGAACCTAAAGTCGTTCCAGGAAGTGTATGGTTCTGTCTTCCTTAGGCAATACTGCACTTACATTCCATATAATGCTTTAGCTTGAAAGTTCTCTGGTTTGAGCATCTCATGCTCAGTTTTACGAATCCGAGTGACGAGATTTGTCTGTATGGTCATTTCTAAGGCTCGCACCCTTAGAGGCTTTGCGCGCTCCTTGCGGCTCAAGGCGTCTGCTACAATGCTTGCCTTGTTCAGGGGATACTTAATCTCACAGTCACATTCATTCAGTAGCCCACTCTATCTCGTTATCTCATGTTTAGTCCTTTTTGATCGACGGTGTGCTGCATCCCTAGTGATCAGTAAAGATCGTGCAGCGTTTTCCCATACAAGTACTCGTGTCAAAACTTCAGCGCGCAATTACTGTACCTAGTTCAGGGTCTCATCCCATGATTCCTTTAATCAACGTGACGCGTATGCGATGACGTGGTCTCGTTGCATCAACGCTCAATCGAGACATCGCCGCACCGATGACACCACCCACCAAGCCACCGCCGTTGCCACAACCGATGTCAAGTCTTCGTCACCGCTGCTGGAACAGCCGAACACCATTGTTTTCACTATACTCCTAAAACCGGTGACGATGATGACGTCATTTCACAGGGGGCTTGGGCGTTCTTTCTTTTAGAAATCGGGAGTTGGGAGGAAGGTGGGGTTTAGGGTTTGCAAACGGCTTTTTGATTTTTGGTCGGGTTTAGGGTTAGATCTAACCGGGTATCGCCGGAGAAGATGATCTGTTAAGATCAGGTTCACGTACCATCACACCACCCTCCGCACGGCTAGAGAAGATAATCTGATTCCGGCCTCTGGAGAAGAAAATCCGATTGCGGCCGCCGGAGAAGACATTTGCTCGAATCTGGTGAAGTCACCATTACACATCACTCAATTGATACCTACCGTCACCAACGGAGGTTAGCCGATCACCATAGACCACCTCCGGCTCTCTCTCTCTCTCTCTCTCTCTCTATCTTTAATTTTGTTTTGTGTGGTGCAAACTTAGGTGTGATTTCTTAATATGGCGACCTACTCAAGAGATATAAAAACTTTGTTTTTTTAATAGACGTTGGGTGTGTGGTTTCAACAGGATGAATGAAAATGTGTATCCCAAAATCCCGCTTCTCAAAGCTCTCTATTTTGCCTTTTTCTTATAGTTGATATACTATTAAGTTGATGAAATTGTTTACCAAACATTAATTCCTAAATGAAAAATGGTGTTTAAGGTTTTATAACGGATGAGGCTGAAAAATGGTGTTTTAAGGTTTCATAACGGATGACTGGATGAGGCTATAGATACACAATGTGACGTCATCATAAAGATCGTGTGACATGTGAAATGGTCATATAGTCCGTAAGATTTAATAACACCAACTCATACGACCCGTGCAAAACATTGATATAGTTACAAAAGTAAGTCTCAGTGTTATAGTTTACCTTTTTTTTGTTTTTAATCCCGCATCCTGTTCTTTAAAAAGTAAGTCTCATTGTTATTTACTTTTTATTTTTAATCCCACACCCTGATCTTTAGAATAGAAAAAAATGATGTTATAGTAAATCTCCAAATGTAGAGACGGATTTGTCTTTTATCTATTTTGTCGTAATTTTTGTTTAAAAACGAGTTTCATCAAATATAATATGTTTCATTCGAATTTTATGTTTTTACGCCGTCGCAACAAGCGGCGGGTACAATTATTAGTATATATTAAAGAGAAAAGTCGGTGGCTACATGCCACCAACCCTACTCTCATTTTCTTTTGTCTTATATGCTATTAATTTCTTTTGTGTTACTCTTGGGAAAGTGATAATATGACAAATTGGTTTACTATATGCTATTAATTGAAGCTTACTTGGGTTTTTAACTGCCTTTTTTTCTAATGCAAGACACATTTGTGTTTCAGGTGATTACATGTTTTATTATTATTATTTTTTTTTTGTTTTCATCCTTATTCAAAACTATTTCATAATCTGATGTACCCGAAAAGGTTTTTGTTGAATACACTTTAATGTAATTTTTGTTTGGAAATAAGGCGAGTCAATAATATAAAGTTTTGTTTTTATGTACGTTTTGAGTAGCACTTTGTTTTGTCGTAAATTTTGTTTTGAAACAAGTCGAGTCAGATATAATACATTTTTCATTCAACGGTATGAATTTGGATTACTCTACGCTTCAACGTAAATTTAGTTCGAAAACGAGTCGGCGCCGCCGCAACGCGCGACGGGTAAAAAACCTAGTAATATAGTATAGTGTAGATACATGTTGAAGATATTAAAAACTTAAAATTAATATAGAAGTCTTACCGAGCATATGATTTCATGTCCATTTTCTAAGATGAATTTAGGATCAGGTTTTGTTTACATTTTAAATACTACTCACACTCTATTCTTTGTATAGGACCGTGTTTTGTTTACATTTTAAATACTCCTCACACTCTATTCTCTGTAGACTGGATTTGTTTTTATTAAATTAAAATAATAATATTTTTCCTTTCTTATACTGAAACAATTATAGAAATAGATATATGAAGAATGAATAGTGAAGTCTTTTTATTTGGATATGCAATGTAGCTATCTCTACCTTTTTTTCTCTAATTTAGAATAAGTGGTTGGTGTCTCGGATTCTTTCATGGAGACCTGGTTCGAAGCGTACTCAGGTAAACATCTTGGGTGTCCAACCACAACAATATTAGGAAATTCCAATTATTTTAAAGAAAAAAAAATAGGGGCTAACTCAATACAAATAAAATTTCGATAAAATTACACTTCAAAGCGAAAAAACAAGGAGGATTGGGGCTCCCCTTACCTTAACTAAGATACTCCCTTGATTCCAACCATTGTCCGAGTATAATGCGAGTGTGGGACACAGATAGCAGTTTGAACCCTACCTACCCCTTGGCTTGGATTTAGGACCATGAGTCGGTTGTCTCCTGTGACGTTCTAGTGCGATGGTGTTGCATGCCGGTTAGCGAATCTGGTAAATGTGTTTTTAGGAATGATTTAGATTTTTTTTCATTCTATATATTTTTCTCTAAATATTAAGGATAGAGTATGAGATAGAGAGTCTAATCTTAAAGCATTCATAGTAGGTTCTTTATCTCTATCACTATAATTTAACTAAAATTCATATTTTTTTTAAACTTTGTTTATCTAAAAAACCGTTTTACATCAAATTCTCTATTTTATTTATATCTTACTAACAAATATTTATTTTATTATTTTTCTCGATTTTATACACTCACAGTCTTATATTTAAAAATAAATAGTGAGTTTCAATGTCCAAAGAACTAGTATAGATTCTCCAAACATTATCTTTATTTTAGAGACTCTGGTGTGTAGAAAAGGAAATCTCTGTAATATTTTTGAAATGGAAGCTCATGGTGCTCTAAATTTTACCTAATGCATGCCTTTAACAACTAAATCAAAATAAGAAAACTGAAATTTTTTAATATTTTTTAAAAATCATTTCTGTCCGTATAAGTTACACCACCCTTCGCCGTATTAATTAATTATTCATACAAGACAAAAGAAACGGCAGAAAATCTTTTATAAATATGTATATGTATAATATATACAACGCCATAAACTTATTCTATCAATCATTACACAAAAGAAAAACAAAAAGATTTCTACACATGGACCAACTAGACAAAACTTGATAATTTTTATAAGCAAGTACATGAGAACACAGGCATGTTCTTCAATATTCAATATTCATTATTCATTAACCATTCCATCTTTTTGGTCAAAGAGAATCTCAATCCATGGCTAAGTTCGGTATAAATATGTTTCAGTCATGAATTTCGTACTTTACTAATTTTATATAGTTCATGTTGCTTGATTATAAATCTAACTAGTTTTTTTTACGTCGCACGTTGCAGCGAAACCGAGCAAATGATAATGTAAAACAAACGTTATTTGAAAATAAACATTGTTGTTTAGAAAGTCAAACCATTAGAATGGTTTAGTTTATAAGTATACAATTTTATGATACCAAATAAATACTTTATTTTGAGTACAACTTCGTTTTTAACAAAACTTATACGGAATGTTGATTGAAAAAATCAAGCACAACTACGTACTTAGGTTTTTAGAAAAAAGTTATAAACGTAAATTATTAAAGAGTTATCAAATTATTTGATAGATTAATACATGTTCTAAAAAGAAAAAGAGAATTATTAAAAAAGTGGTAAAGGAAATATATGGTTTTAAAAAAGGAAAAAAAATTAAAATATGTTATTAAAAGTAAATATAATTATAAACTATTATAATATATTAAATAAAAAATAATAAAAAGCTATATATTATTTTAAAAATAAAGTTACTATTTATCGTCCTTCGTTAACTATATATACTAGTTTTTCTTGACGTCGCGCGCTGCGGCGAAACCGAGCAATTGATAATGTAAAATAAACGTGATTTGAAAATAAAGCATATTGTTTAGAAAGCCAAACCATTAGAACAGTTTAGTTTATCATCGTACCATTTTATAATACCAAATAAATACTTTCTTTTGAGTACAACTTCGTTTTTAACAAAACTTATAACGGAATGCCAGGGAAAAAATTAAACACAACTACGTAATTAAGTTTTAAAAAAAAAAATTATAAACGTAAATTATTAGAGAAATATCAAATTAATCAATGAGTGAATTGCAAGTTTTGTCCTTTATCTTTAGGCCATTTTGCAAATTTTGTCCTTTATGTTTAAATTTGACGAGTTTTGTCCTTTATGTTTGAAAATCAAACACGTTTTACCCTTTGGGGCAAAACGTGCTTGATTTTTAAGGACAAAACGTGCTTGATTTTTTGAACATAAAGGACAAAACGTGCTTGATTTTTAAACATAAAGGACAAAACGTGCTTGATTTTTAAGGCCCAAAGGGTAAAACGTGCTTGATTTTCAAACATAAAGGACAAAACTCGTCAAATTTAAAGATGAAGGACAAAACTTGCAAAAGATAAAGGACAAAACTTGCAATTCACTCTCAATGAGTGAATTGCAAAATATGTTCTAAACAAAGAAAAGAGAATTTAAAAAAAAGGTAAATGAAATATATGGTTTTAAAAAAGTAAAAACTATTAAAAATATGTTACTAAAAGTAAATAAAATGATAAACTATTATAATATATTAAATAAATAAGAACAAAAACCTATATATTATTATTATTATAAAAATAAAGTTACTATTCATCGTCTTTCAATATATATATATATACATATATAGGGTAGGGATATGGTAAAAAGTGTCTAAAATGTAAGAAGGGTAAGAAGTGTTTTAAACCATTGGATATTTGATCTAATGGTTGAGATCAATAGGGTATAAAAATGTAAATTGTGTTTTAATTAGAGGGACCTTATGTAAAATTGAAGGGCAAGAGTGTCTTTTTCAATGTTTGAAATATGGTAACCATATCATACACGACCAAAACCTCCTACATTCACTCATTTTTCCTTAAATATAGGAATTAATGATTCACCTTAATTGTAGGAGGTCTTTGGTTACATATTCGTCATACATTATCATAAAGAGAACTGTAATCAGATTCATGGCGTGGTGTTTTAAAACAACTGGATAAAATTGACTATGATTCAAGTCATGGTGTTTTATCTGGAGACATTGTTCATGGCGTGGTGTTTTAAACATTTATGATTCAAGTCATGGTGTTTTATCTGGAGACATTGTTCATGGCGTGGTGTTTTAAACATCTATGATTCAAGTCATGGTGTTTTATCTGGAGACGTTGTTCATGGCGTGGTGTTTTATAAAAACAAAACATTCCCAGATTTTAAAACACCATGACTATGATTCAAGTCATGGTGTTTTATCTGGAGACATTGTTAATGGCGTGGTGTTTTAAACATCTATGATTCAAGTCATAGATAAAACACCACGCCATGAACAATGTCTCCAGATAAAACACCATGACTTGAATCATAGTCAATGTCTCCAGTTTTTTAAAACACCACGCCATGAACAATGTATGATTCAAGTCATAGATAAAACACCACGCCATGAACAATGTCTCCAGATAAAACATCATGACTTGAATCATAGTCAATGTCTCCAGTTTTTTAAAACACCACGCCATGAACAATGTATGATTAAAAGATGTTGCGATTAAAAAATGATGAAGAATATAAAACAATCAGATGTATAATGTTTCCTAAAATTTCTCCTAATTCAAAATTCGATTCAAACCTTAAAAATCTCATCGGCAGTTTTTTTTTTTTTTTTTTGGCAGTTATTCTTGGAAATCAATTAAATGATAAAAATGTCAAATTACTAATATACCCTTTTGAATTAATTAGGATAAAGGACACTTGTCATTCCCAAATTATTTCTCACACTTCTCACAAAAGTCCCACTTTTTACAAGATCCTCTACCTACATATATATATATATATACATATATATAGGTAGAGGTTTCTGTAAAAAAAGGTTTTTTTGTGAGAAAAATAAGAAATAATCTATACCATTAGATCTTTGATCTAATGGTTGAGATCATAATGGCAAAATTGTAAATAATGTTTACTATTAAACATATTAATTTTCTAGATTAAGGGTATATATGTAAATTTAACATTTTTAAATTAAGAAACTAACATTAATGCACATGTAACTTCCCTCCGTCTTTTTTAAACGTCAATAACTTTTTATACGTAACTTTTAAAAAAAAAATACACCATAATAACGAGCGTTTTTTTATCTTTAATATGAGTACCATATTGCTATACTTATATAGAGAAAAAATATGTTTCGATCAGATGTTTAGTCCATGAATGGTGTTATATACTTACTGAATGGTGTTAATCTGTTATATACTTGCTGAATGGTGTTATATACTTACTGAATGGTGTTATATACTTGCTGAATGGTGTTATATACTTACTGAATGGTATTATATATTTACTGAATGATGTTAATATGTTATATACTTGCTGAACGGTGTTATATACTTGCTGAATGGTGTTATATACTTGCTGAATAGTGTTATATACTTGCTGAATGGTGTTATATACTTGCTGAATGGTGTTTATATAGATCTTTTAAAAAATCCAGTTCATATAATTAAGGTGGCGGTTATGGGAAGTTTTTAATTAATTGAATTAATGATAAAATTACTTGTTTACTCTTTTGAATTAATTTAGATTTAGGACACGTGTCATCTCCACAATATTTCTCACCTTTCTCACGCTTTTAACCTTTTTTTACAATAACCTTACCCTATAATATATATATATATATATATAGGGTCAGGATTTAGAGAGAACGGTGAAAAGTGTGAGAACGGTGAGAACGATTTTGGAGTTGACATGTGGCATTGATGTTAAATTACACTAAGGGGTAATATTGTCAAAAAACCCACACACATGAACTGGGTGTTCAAATAAAACGCCATAAAAACACCAAATTCAGAAAAAACGCCATGAAAATACCCAGTTAAAACGTCATAAAACACTCAGTTCATAAAAAACGCCATGAAAAATTCAGTTTAAAACGCCATAAAACACTCAGTTCAGAAAAACGTCATTAAAATACCTAGTTAAAACACCATAAAAACACATAGTTCAGAAAAACGCCATAAAAATAACTAGTCTAAAACGCCATAAAACACCCAGTTCAGAAAAACGCCATAAAACCCATTTCATTTTTTCGAAAAGTATATCAATAGTATACTCGTTGGAAAGATAAAAAACGCTGAGTTTTATGGTGTAACTTTTTTAGAAAAATAATCACGTATAAAAAAAGTTATTGGCGTTTAAATATGATGGGATAAAATGGCATGTGATTAGCATGTGCACCCTTGTTTGAATCTTCCAATTTTACCCCTCATGGTACTTATAAAGTTTCCATTATTTACAAAAATGCCACCGCATCATCTTAGTCACAAATCACAAAGATCCCATGACTGAAAATCGTTCTCACTGTTCTCACACTTCAAATCGTTCTCTCCTGATCCCATTCCTATGTGTGTGTGTGTGTGTGTGTATATATATATAATTAGAAAGGTAAAAAATATTAAAAATATATTATTAAAAATAAATATAATAATAAACTATTAAAATATATTAAATAAAAATAATAAAAAGCTATATATTATTATAAAAATAAAGTTATAATTTATCATCCATCAATATATAATTAAAAATATGTTATTAAAAGTAAATATAAAAATCAACTATTATAATATATTAAATAAAAAAAAATTAAAAAGCTATATATTATTATAAAAATAAAGTTAATATATAATTAGAAAGGTAAAAATAATTTCAAATATGTTACTAAAAGTAAATTTAATAATAAGCTATTATAATATATTAAATAAAAAATAATAAAAAGCTACATATTATTATTATTATAAAAATAAAGTTACTATTCATCGTTCTTCAATATTTAATTAAAAATATGTTATTACAAGTAAATATAATAATAAACTACTACAATATATTAAATAAAAAAAATAAAAAGCTATATATAATTATAAAAATAAAGTTACTATTCATCGTACTTTATCAACAATATATATAGTAGTGTTTTTAAGTCGCGCGTTGCGGCTAAACCGAGCAAATGATAATGTAAAACAAACGTGATCTGAAAATAAAGCATGTTGTCTAGAAAATCAAACCATTAGAACGATTTAATTTATTATTGTAGTGTTTTATGATATCAAATAAATACTTTATTTTGAGTACAACTTCACTTTTAACAAAACTTATAACGGAATGTCGAGTGAAAAATCAAACACAATTACGTACTTAAGTTTTTAGAAAAAAGTTATAAACATAAGTTATTAAAGAAGTATCAAATTATTTGATAAATTAATATATGTTCTAAAAAAAGAAAAAAAGAATTATTAAAAAATGGTAAAAGAAATATATGGTTTTAAAAAAGAAAAAATAAAAATATGTAATTAAAAGTAAATATATTAATAAAGTATTATAATATATTAAATAAAAAATAATAAAAAGCTATATATTATTTTAAAAATAAAGTTACTATTCATCGTTCTTTGTTAACTATATATATAATATATAATAGTTTTTCTTGACGTCGCGCGTTGCGATGAAACTGAATAAATGATAATGTAACCATGATTTAAAAATAAAACATATTTTTTAGAAAGCCAAACCATTAGAACGGTCTAGTTTATTATCGTATGTAACACCCCAAAAATATTAAATTATATACATATATATGTGTGTGTGTATATGTAAGTATGTGTATGTGCATATGAAATATGACCCCTTTTATTAATCATTTTAACTTGGGGGACTAATGTTGTCAATTGAAAAACTAATATAATTAAAAATAAAATTTAACTAAAAACACACACAAATGTGTGTTTTGGTCGAACAAGTAAGATAACAAAAGGGGGAGATCATCTCCAACCCTATATTTACAAATCCTTCAAAATCAAAGAAGAAATCGGATGCAAAATCAGTGCATTAGAAAAATTCGTGATCACCCAAGTTAGGAGATCACAAGGTATGTTAAATTTCGATATTTGGTGATGTTGTGACTTTGTGATGAACATTCATAATTGTGATTCAAGTATGAATGGTAGATGTTATGGCAAGATTGAAGTGAATACAAGTCTAGGAACAAACCCTAGATGAGAAACTAGTGATTTAATGCCATAATTTAAGTGTTTAAATGACTAGCCATGGTTGTGTTAAATGGGTTTTTGGTTTACTATCATGAACACTTGAATTGTGGTAGAGAAATGGTTGAACTTGATGGTAAAATGTTGAATTCTAGGTATTAATCACACACACTAGACGTAGAGGTTTGAAAACAATGTTAATACATGATTAATAGTAAAGTCATGAACTTGATAATAGTAGTATGAGAACCTCGCCCACAAGACGCTCGATATAATGCCTAAGTGATATTGAAATGTGAAAATATGAAAGAATCACGTAATTGACTAGTTTGACAAATTGCGTGTAATATATTGTAATATGAGTTCTAAAGGATATTTTGATTGAACTCTATAGGCAAATTGCGTGAAGCATCAAGTGGCCAAGTCAGAACAAACGCGCGTTTGAAAGAAAAGCTTTAAGGTACGTGGCTTATTTGCTTCGTCATATTTTGTTAAATGAGTTTGGTTATCGTTATGTGTTTATGAGGAATTAACGAATTAAGATACGTTTGGTATGTTTATTGTCACACCCTGATATTTCCACGTATTACCGGTGGGGAGTATCGTGATGTAGTTGATATTATCATAGTCAAATAATCACAGTTCAATGCACAGCGGAAGTCTAAAGTAACAATAATACAAACCGATTCGAAAGTATAATAAAATATTACACAACGGTTGTATATGGATCCACAGGCGGATCTTAAAACAGAAATATAAACATTGTTCAACAGACTTTAGACGTTTAGAACTTGCAAGATTTCTTATTAACGCCCCGAGCTCCCAGCCAATTTACGTACAGTACCTGCCACTTAATCTTTTTGGAAATTACGTCAGTTTACACTGGTAAATACAATTAACTGACTCTTTTGAAAATATTATGAAAATTGATTTAAATGCACAAGGCACAAATATTCTTTTATAACTTGGGACAATTATATTAATAACAATCTTGTATCAGATTTACATGTTTGTCCAACATTTAGGGCCGGTGTTAAATAAACCGAACAAGATTAATCGACACGCCACAAATA
The DNA here is from genome assembly GCF_002127325.2 of Helianthus annuus. Taxonomy (NCBI): domain Eukaryota; kingdom Viridiplantae; phylum Streptophyta; class Magnoliopsida; order Asterales; family Asteraceae; genus Helianthus; species Helianthus annuus. The sequence continues at coordinate 124,220,643 of NC_035437.2, forward strand.
CAAACTCACAAGAAGTTACCTCACGAGTGAGTATATCTTTTACATACGCAACGGGCAGGTGTATGCCTATACCCCGTGCTTAAGTTGTGGCCATTTACGCTTTTTAAATGAGCCAAGGATATCCAGGACACGCTCATTAACCCCCAATGTTATTTGTTATCAAGCAATACTGATTAAAACAGGATTGTGCAATTTAATCATCTCCGATTAAAAGGTTTCTACACCCGACCAAGCGGTATTATTATAATACCGTATCCCAAGCCCGTATAACGGAAAACAAGTTAAAAGTATTTACCTGAGCTTAAAATGTAATTTATACTCAGCCGTATATTCTAATCAGCAAGTGCAAGTACTTTTACCGGGGCTCTCAATCTGGAACGAAGGTTTTATTAACCTATTAGATTCTTATTTAAGTTGTAACTTAGACCGGTTAGTTTTAAGGAAAGGTTTACGGTTCAAAACGCATGATTAAGCGAAGACCGGATTAGAATGTGATTTAGACCCGACAAGTATGAAGACTTGTATAATATGGGTAAACTAAACACATTCTGAATTTTGAAGTGAAAATGATAAGGTTTGAACCGTTTCGGTTAATTTATGCAAACTAGTTACATAAACCGTACCGAACTCGAATATGCATAACGGGTAATCAAAAGAGTCATGTACAGGTTCCACAGGTTAATATGATTAAAATATGTTATGATATCAGTAGGATATCTTCCATTATGCCCAAAACGAAATTAAAATCAATTTATGCCCCGAAGGGGTATTTTGGTCATTTTAGAGTTTATAAAAGAGGTTAAATAGAAATCTGAGGTTTTGGTCTAAAATAATTAGTAAAAATATTTATTTAAACAAGCTACATCAGTAAGATATCATACATATGTGAATTTTATCATTTATGACCAAACTATGCATCGTATGGGCATTTTGGTCATTTCACATATGGTTTAAGGTCAAATTTGGAAATCTGAGTTCAAGACTTAAACTTACTATCAAAGTATAAAAAAAAATATCCATAACATCATTAGGTAACAAGCCTTAGGTGCCAAATATGGTTTTTAAACCATACTATGCGCCTAAATCGCATAAAAGTCGGTATTTGACTATATTCGGGTTGATTAAGGAAATCTGAGATTTTGATCAGCCTCTACTGTTAAAAATAATTTATTTAATGTATAAAATTAGTAGAAAAAGGTTTGACATGTAAAGGATGTGTAAAACTCATTTTATTAACGAAAAGGGCATTATCGTCAACTACTGAGTTTATGCAAGAACTCTATGTTATGAACAGTTTAAAATTTAACAAAAATTTCTAAAAATCCCAAAATATTATATTATAATAGTGGGTAGAAAGTTTGGTGCCAAGAATTGGGTTTAAATAGGATTTATGTCAAAATTGCCATTTAATTAATAAAAAGCTTTCATTTTACGATATCGAGCATAACTCTCATTTCAGACCATAACCTGATGTCAAACTTTTAGGACATACTTAAATATCAGTAATAAAGGTTTTTGTCCTCTCACATTTTCAAAAATCTCGTCTTAATGGTAAAAGGGCATAACGGTCAATTTTTAAGCATTTAACGGAAACATGCAATGAACTAGGATTTCTATGGAACCATGTTGTATAACCTTGGAGGGTTATACTAACATATAATATGGTCCTAAAGGAATCCTAAGGCATAATTAAACTAAGCTAAATCGGGTTAGAACTGAAAGTCAAAGCAAAAGTCTACTTTTGTGACTTTTGGTTCCGAACCGAGCCTAAACTCAGAATTGTCGGGTTGAACATGTCTAGACATGTTCAATTAATATTTACCAAGTTATTAAAGTGACAAAACTGATTTTATTGCCTTTACATCATTAGTTATGAATTTTATTTAAAAACCGACTCGTTTGGCTTTTATTTTAATTACTTTGACCCGACAATTAACTAAGCAAACGTGGTAATTAGGAGGTGCCCTTTTTGAGGGTGTAATACCTACCTAATTACGATCACGTAGCCATGTTCGTTACGAACAATGGCTCGACCGTTTAAAATTCAAAGCGTTTATCGTGAACGCTTGATTTTTCGGGTTTAAGAGCCAAACAACTTAACTAAGCACGAAAGGAACACTTATGAGTGGTCCTTAGGACTGTAGGAGGTTCCCAAGTTGGTCAGGATCCTCTTAAAATCAGAGAGCAAGAGCAGATTGGAATGAAGTGTGAAATGAGAGCAAAATAAGTGGGTATTTATAGGATTTCAAGAACCGTTAGGATCGTTTCTCGTAACCCGTGCTTTGATCAAGACCCTACATGTGTTACCCACTGAATTTCAATACTATGGGTGCCTAATACAAGCCCAGAGAATGAAGAAACCAAATACAAATACCTGAAACTAGCTGCTGTAAATGAAAAACTGATTTTTGCTGTTCTGGGAGGCTCTCGCGCCCCGCGTAGGCTGAGCCTACTTCTTACGCGACCCGCGACCGCAGGTAAGTTTAGCAATAGTTTTAAATATTGCAACTTTGGTCCCTGCATGTGTTTAAGGCCCTTTCTGACTCGTTTAAGGCCCGTTAAGCCATTTTCAAGGCTCTACAATGATGCCTAAACATAGGGAACATAAAACACGCTCAAAAATATGTCGGATGTCGGTTCGTTTGGTCGTACGGTTGTGTTGTTCGGTTAATTACGACGAAACATGAACGGATGCGAAAAATGATCCAAATTACGCGACGAATGGAATTTTATCATGCCAATAACTAAAATAAAAATATTTTAATGATTACATAAATTTTTAGATGTCCGGATATATTCAGAACGTAAGATATGCGCGAAAATGCAAACTTATGCACTTTTTAACGCTTTTAGTCCCTGTTGATCAAATAAGTTTATTTTTGCGCACCCAACACCTCTAAGCTTATTTCTAAGCTATGTAAAGGGTATTTAGGGCATGTTTAACTTATGATCATATTCTGAAAGGTTCGATACCATACGAATCGACAGACTTTTGCAGTTTGACGCAAATAGTCTCTGCGATCGAATAAACTTGATTTCAACACACCAAACCCTCCAAAACTTATTCCTAGGTTATGCAAAGGTTATTTAAGGGATGTTAAGCCCATGTCACTGTTCCGGAGTGTTTGTCGCGTATATTATAAAACATCACGATGCTTCGGGTTTGTTAAAAGGTCGCTCAGAGGTGAGAATTAACATGTTGACGCTTTTAACCCTTCATCGCGCAACTTTCAAACTATTACGCAAACGGCTACTCTCGATCAACAAGTGGCTCATTTGTGAATATGAATACCGTAAGAGGTTATTCAGAGACTTATTTTAAGCATGATAACGCTTCCAGTTCTTCCATAATCAAAGTTTTTTTTAATTTTTCGCAAAATTAGTCCTTCATAGTCAACGTTTGACTTTATTAGGGTTTTGTACACGTGTCAACACATCATTCGACGTGATTTTTATGAGGTGTTACATTTATAAAGTGATGGATTTCATTCTAACAACCAACGGGTCAAAATAAATAACATAGCAAATCGGTTCGTTTATAAGTGATGGAATATCACGCAAACAAACCAATAGATTAAAAGCGTAAACCGAGTAACAGAAACGCTGAATTCTAATTGACAAATCTTAGATTGGGTTAAAACTTAGAGGATTTGGATTTCCTTTGAGTTATTAAAAGTAAGACTTATGCTTGATTAAAATTCATCAAGCGGAACGTTAATTCGTATGCAAACCGTGTAGCGGGAGCTTCATACGCAAGTTTAGTAAGCCCGAGGAAGGGGTAAAATGGTAAGGAACAAATCCTTGCCATAAGATATGAAAATGGTGTTTAAGGAGAAACGGGTCGAATAATTTCGTAAAATATTTATAAGCCGAAAGCTTGTAAGCTAGGAATTTTGTTGACAGAGGTTATAACCTCTGCTGGAAGGTCTTTCAAGGGAATGATTTTAACTTTGGGTGCTTTGACACCCTCAATTGTAGAGAAGTCCATTGGCTGGAATTTTTTAAGAATGTCACACTCATCAGACCAGGTGGGTTTGAATTGGTACTTTTCAGAAACTTGGTCATTTTTTCTAAACCCAACCAAATTTGTGGGAATGATTTCAACTAAGCCAGATTCATTTACAACAGTGTTTTCAGAAACTTGGTCATTTTTTCTAAACCCAATGCCAAATTTCACATTGCTTTTGATCTGCTTTTCAAGTATCAACTCATAACCTTTACAGGATTCTACCCATTTTTCACAAGTGATTTGGGTAGATTCAAGCTCCTTTTTGCAACTCTGGTATTTTTCTACCATTGTTTGGAGTTGATACTTGGTTATGCTTGATTCATGTTTGAGACTGCTGATTTCATTTTCTTTTTCAAACAATTTGGATTTTAACTCTTTAAAAGTTTTCTCAAATTGTACTTCATCACTTAAAATCTTGTTTCCAAGGTTTTCATTCACATCTTTGATGTTAGCAAAAGCAATAATGCATTTATCTGAAGTCTGAACACAAGTCTTTGAGGACTTGAGGTGATACCTTACCAGCAGCCATCATGGCACAATCACATTCTCCATCTCACACAATGGAATCCCATGGGTCTGACAGAGGTTCCAACAGGGGTTCCAACAGCTGTTCACCAACCTTTTCTTCTAACAATTGTTCACCAACTTTTTCTTCTGAAAAAGATGTTTTAGCATTCTCTCATACCACCTCAGATTTGTTCTCAACTTCCTCTGATTCAAGCCCTTCTTGTATTGTTTCTAGTGCCATAAAACAAAATTCATCAGGTTTCTTATTAGAATTAGAAACTAGAGCAAAGTTCTCACCAGTTAAATCCTCAGGCAAGCTGCTCCAATCAACAAAGCCTTGTGTAAAGAAGCTCTGTTGACTGGTCTCTGCCTAAGCAGATGTTTGTGCAGCTTATGGTGCAGTTTGCACTGGACCTGAGGTGCTGGGGCTTAAACATATTGGATTTCAGGAATAGTGGTTTGGACATACTGGACAAGAATAATGTTTACAAGGTGTTCAAAGTGAGCAGTGTTTTGCCTGTGAGGTGTAGGGGTATATTGGGAATAATGAACAGTGTTTTGGGTGTTTTGAGGTTTTGGACTTAGGTGTGTAACAATAGGACCACTGGTTTGGCTCCTACATTATCTAGCAAGATGACCAAGCCTGTTACACTTATAACACTTTATCTTTGATTTATCCAACCAAACTTTTAAATTCCCATGCAACCCTGGAAACTTCCTACTAGTTCTCTTGTAAAACTTGCTTGTTCTAACGCTCACAATGCAAGTTGATGTAAAATGTCCATTTCTTCCAGATCTGTGGGGTCAAAATGTTGAAGGTCATTTAATTTAAAGGACAAGTTGTCAGAAACCTGGTTTCCCCATTTGTTGTAAAAGCATAGTTGGGTGAGTAAGAATCAGAGTTGAATGCTCCATCAGATGTTATGTCAATGAAAAGATCATAACTCTGATCCTCACTACCACCAGATGTTTCTTCCTGGCCAAAAAGTGTTGTGCTACCAAAAGCATAGTCATCATCCACTTTTCCTTACTCTTATAGCTTCTTTTTTCTGGTTAAGCTCTCTCTCATAACTGAGGAGCCTACCATGAAGCTGAGTCAAACTCATCTCCTTAAAACCAACAGAGTTTCTGGTTACAAAGGCTATAGTGTCCCATTTTTCTGGTAGTGATCTAAGAAATCTACTATTCAAAGTTGAATTAGCATACTCAACGTTTACCAGTTTTAACTCACTAATCAGACAACTAAACCTCTCAAACTGTTGGGTTAATGACTCTCCTTTGACATGAAAAAACGTTTCATATTGTTGGTTCAAAACCTCTCTATTGTTCTCACTGACCTCTTCTGTACCATCGAATTGCTCTTTTAGTGCATCCTATAACCCCTTAGCATTGTTAAATGCTTTGGCATCTAACTCAATTTTCTGAAAATGCTTTGGTATCTAACTCAATTGGGTAGTGTCGTAGCAACGATGCTAAATGCTTTGGCATCTAACTCAATTTTCTGAAAATCCTGCTCGGAGTAATTTTCAAGTTTCTTAGGTACTTGGGCCTTGGGATCTTCTGCACTCAACACCATCGGAATATGTGGTCCGAATATAACCGATTTCCAGCAACCGGTGTTTTGCTGTGCAAGTACATGACCCATCTGACGTTTCCAGATGTTATACTCAGATATAACAAGCATTGGTGGTTTATACAGGGTACTAGTGTTATGCGGATCTTGTGTGTTTTGAGACATTTTGATTGTTTTACAAAATTTTTGTTTAACTACTTTGAACGTGAATAAACTTTTTACTCTGTTTTTCAATTCCTACGAACAAACGATATCAGTGAAATGAGCTGATCTTTTATATCAAATTGATTGTTAAATCGAATTTGATTGACCAAGCTCTGATACCAATTGTTAGGATACGAGTTTAAATTGTTTGTGAATGTTTAAGATGAATGATGTAAGAAGATAAAAAAAAATGGAAATAATGCAGCGGAATGATAATAAACTTTTAATCACAATGGAAGATCTACTTCCATCATGATACTTTGATAGAAAGATTGTAAAATACAATAGTTCACGTACTCCCCCTCAGCCTAAGATCACTATGATTTGCTCATACAAAATGTCAAGGAGAAGTGATGATAGAACGGTACATGCATTGTTCTATTTATAGTTGTCACACCCCAACCGATGGCGGAATCATCGGGGCATGGCACTGAGCGAAACAGATTGTCCAGAAGTTTCCATAACAATTATCATTACCAATCAATTTAAAGTAACATGTCCTATACCATGTCTCAAAAGGTAAACAAATTATTACAGACAAAATCTAGGTAAATAGTTCTATTCCGACAACTCAGATTTTACAAAATTGCCCAATTGTTTATCTGCTTCTAGAGACTCCTGTTTTCAGATCTACAGACAACTATTTGTTGGGCTCTAGAAGCTTATTCTAGCCACGCTTTCCTAGTAGATAAGCATCCTAATTACCTGTCACATACGTTAAAATAAAAGTCAATACACATAGTGTAAAGGCGAGCATACAAGTTTAATAATAGCATATAGAGTTCGAAATAGTTTACGCATAACCAGCACATACACAGAGGAAAACGAAGCATGTTAATTATCGACACGGATCTATCGATACCAATGACTCCGGGTTGACTGCCCAAGGCAGTCCGCAATACATGATCACCACTGTAATCCATGCAAGTAATTGTCCTAAACAACCCCCACATGAGCAGGTCCTGACTCCAAACTATAGTACTATCGTCGTTAAGGCAGGTAGATAGTATTCCATGTGTAAACATAACAAACAAGCATTCATTAAGTCACGTAATACATGCGATAACGGTTAACGTTTAAAATATTGCGTAGTGTGTTCGATGTGATTTCGTATAAGTAACGTATGTAACACCCAAAAGTGCTTGAAGCAAAAAGGGATCGAGTATACTCACAGCGGTTGGATGGATTGAAGGGAGCGCTTGAGAGTAAGGTTAGCCTGAATAGTTCGATATAGTAACGATAAGTGACGTACAAAACGAGGATAAGTGTTGGTGGGTCGGACGGCTGGTCGGGTGAGTGACCATCCGTTCTGACAGTTGTCCGGTCGGACGGTAGTCTGATCGGCTGACTGTTCGAGTGGATTGTTTCTTCCTATGGGAAGGATGTGTTTGTGTATGATGGTTTGACTTTTGAAGTTTTCGTTGTAGCATTTGAAAACATTTGAAGTACCTTTACCTTTCAGGTCGGTCGATCAGATGGTCGTTCGATCGGCCGTCAATCTGATCGGCTGGGCACCTTAGTGAGAATAAGTTCACAGCAGAATGTCACTCGATCGGACAGCAGTTCGATCGGGTGATATTCCTAGTGCATTGAACATGTTGAAAAATCGATTAAGTGTTAAAGCCCAAGTATCTCATGATCCGAAGAGTAATTCGATCGGATGGTAGTCCGATCGAACAACAGTTCGTTCAATACTCAAACTTCAAAGATTAGAAAAAGTGATAAGATGTGGGACCCATAGTGCAAGCCGATCGGTTGCCCGACCGTTCGGGTGGCTGTCTGTTCGGACAACAGTCTGATCGGATGGCACCCCGTCCTGGTCGTCCTGTTCGTCTTACACTTGGTTGTTTTTTATTGGTTTGTCATTTTATCGAGGCTTTTTGATAACGAGTCAAACAATCGGAAACTTGTCAATACTTGGTTCTCCTGATCGGACAGGAATCACCCAAACCCGATTAGTGAACTGTTCGAGACAGAGTTCTTGTTTAACCCGAAACCGATGAACCTCGTGGGTAGGATCGGATCTTGAGCTAACGTAACCACAGATCGGGTAGTAAGTCAGCATCAGTTCCGATTCTATCGGTTTTTTAGTGCATTGAGTGTAGAAGAATTGAAAGAAAGTTAGAAACCATCTTTCCATCCTTTTCACCATGAATATGTTTAGATCTATGATTGATCTTTGTTTATTTCTGTGGAAATCGGTTAGATTCAAGTTGTTCTTGAGGGATTGAGGCCAAAACATGAAGTTCTTGAAGAACACCATGATGATGTCATCATAGAATACTCGAATCTTGGTGATTTCACGGTTAAAAGTTAAAATCTAAAAGATAGAAAGGTGTAGGAGTGCGTGTAGATCAAGAAAGTACAAGATTTAGAGCGAGATCTTACCTGAATCGAGAGAAATCTGAGAAAATGTGAAGTGCACGAGCTGGTCGGTCAGAGGGTTTCCAAAAGTGGAAATGATGACAATGACGGGGGTATTTATAGAGTTCCAAAAGAGGAAAGGGCTGGCCGATCGGACAGTCAGCTCGATCCGACAGCCTGTCCGATCGGACGGTAGTCCGAACGGACGGCCGGTCGATCGGATGGCAGCCTGATCGATCGGCTGGCAGCCTGATCGATCGGTCGCCTGTTTCGAGTGTTCGGTGAGACGAGTTTTGCTGTTTCGATTTCGATTTGCGAGCGTTGCGATGCGATAGAGTTTCCTAGTCAAATTACTTTTAATCTCAACTACTCATATCTCGTGCTATCTCTTCTCCACAAATTATCATACTATATCTACATACAATCATCCTTATTTCGTATTTGGTTTGCGTGTGCGATTCGATTGTGATTGAGTTCGATTGCGATTCGATTGATTACCACACATAACATAATTAAACATGCACAAGTAGCACATAATGTAACACCAGTTCTTATAAATCAAGGTTTAACGTATATTTTGCGAAAACATTCATGTAATTAATGATTACATACATTGGAAATACGGGATTAAAGAAAACTTTTACAAATTAAAAGTCATTTGACATAACGTGATCAGATTCGTCGTTTAAAATTAATGACGGCGCAAAGTGTGGAAGCGTGTATCTTTATCGTGTTCGGTTCCTCGTTGAGCTTGATCGTCTTCCGGCGTCCAAAAGTACCTACATTTCATAAACATGAAATGCTTTAATCATTCGGGTTTAAAAAAAACATGTCTAAACGAGTCCACGAAGCGAAACTAATTAAAAATATATTTTTGTTCAGGGTCCACCGTAAATTACGGTGGCTACCGTAATTTACGGTAGCCCCTGAATGTTGATTCTTCCACCGTAAAACAGGGAGTTCATGGCGTAAAGATATATAGGCTACCGTAAGTTACGGTAGCCACCGTAACTTACGGTGGCCTCTGCAGGATTTTCCAAGTTTGCCGTTTTCTAAAACGGAAACCTTCATAACTTTTAATCCGCTTTTTCGTTTGGCCTACCGTTTCTTCCTACGTGTTTGTAATTTGATTCTCCATCATATGGGGTTAAAATCCAACATCCGGATTAACAAAATCTAAGTCTTTTAAGTTTTCGGCTTAATACTCTTTTTACCAAACTTTGACCCGTTCGTGATTTTATCAAACAAACATGTTGATTGATTCTAAATTCTCATCATTTCCATGTTGTTATCATATTAGATTCAAATCACGGGTTTATATACATTCTTAAACCCGTTTCTACTTAGATGTTTAATTGACCCGTTAAGGGCATTCTAAACACTTTTACGCATAATTCACACTCGATTATTCCTAGCATCTTATTTCCATATTATTTATCAATGATCTTCCATCACAACGATAATTGTGATGGATTAAATGTGGCGATCTATATAATCCGAGTTTTACCCCTCGGGTTATTATTATTTTACGACAAAGACTCATATAGAGTCTTTTGGCCAAGAATTTACATCTTTCACTTTTATACTTGTTCTAAGTATTAACTTGATTATAAAACTCGTTTTCAAGCGACTTCTAAGGGTTGTTTGCTTAATTTCGCTTACGAGGGCGTTTTGGTCGTTTTTAACCCTTCTTTTACAACGAAGGGCTACCAAATCTAGTTTTCAAAACACTCTGTCTATAATCTAAATCCTTCGGTTTACCTTTTAAGATAACCGAATGTCCCTTTTTACTTTGCCTAACTCCCATAGAACTTCAAGTTCTAAATGATGAGTTGATCAATTTTACATACCTGGCTCAGATCAACTTATTAACCCGGTTTTAATATCTTGCTTTATATTCGCTAATTAAGAACGATGTGAATATCCATTTGATATCTATTCCTGTAAGCATATAACTCGACAAAAGAATCATCAGTCTATATAGTCAAAAGGTGTTGTCTACATCCTTTGACCCGTTTGGCCGAATTGACCATTTATCGATTTACTTCTTTTTAACCATTATTACGGTTTCTTTCATCTTTGATTATCTTGTTACGTTCGACTACACGACGGAACATCATATTCCAATTGTTTAGATATCTCATTCGAAATTTTTATATGATGAGAAAATATTCCACAATTTAAGACTAGTGTAAGCTATACTTACCTCGCATCCATGCCATGCTTTTCCTTCCGTTCTTGATTCGTTTGACCTGCTTCATCCACAAGCTCCCACCTAGCTTGTCAAGCGTCAAACTATTGTCATCATTTACAAGGCAGTTAAGTTAGTCATTAACAATCACGACTATTCCCCCTCACTTATTTTCTATGTCGAAGCTATTATTCGACTTCATGATTAGTTAACTTAGTTTATCAAGGTTAACTACTTTCAATCACATGGTTTACAATATTAAGTCTAAATCAACATGATGACTAGAACTCTTCTTGTTTCGTATTTCATTTAACTAGCCATACTATTCAAATAAGCGTTTCGTTCTAAATTTCAACATTTGGCTTTCTCCTTGGCATTTTATCAAACACCTAAAGTGCATAGTTTTACATATTTACTAACTAGTTCATAACTAGTTATTTTCACCAAGATTTACATCAAATCAACCCTTCATGTCTAGTGTTCGTGAATTACACCTAGTACTAGTACCATAACATCAATTATTCATCAATTTAACACTCTAATTCAAGTGTTCATCATAATATACAAAACCCACTTGGCTCATACTTGGGTAATTGGCTAACCACTAGTTTTGGCACAATTCTAAAAGTTTGCGTCTAGGGTTTGTCTCTAGACATCACTTTGCTTCAAATTTCATCAATACAACAATCATGCATGCTCAATTTTTGATTTTCTCAATTAACCTAAAACTGAACATGAATCAAAATGCCAAAATTTTACATACCTTTTGATCCCCGCAACAAGGTGATCACTAATCCGTGTTTGAAACTCGATTTAGAGCAGATTACGGGCTTCGATTTGTGAGTTTTACGTGAAATCTAGGGTTCGGAGGACACTCCCTGGTCGCCCCTTTCTTCTGTACGACCCAAACACACACTCATGTGTGTGTTTGGTGTTTTATTTACTAATAAAACTTCCATGTTTCAAGTTTTTGCTAATTTAGTCCCTTTACTATATTTAACTTTTAGTTTCGATGTTTTAACCTTATTATATATCACCTCAAGATTTTTAACTAACTGGGTTATCGATTTCCCCGAAAATACACATTCCCTCTTATTAACTAAACTAAAAATTTCTAGTTAACTTAGCGGGTTTCGGGGATATTTACGACTAAGTTTATTTTAGGTCCCGTTAGCTCAGACCTTTTGTAAACTCTATTTATCCATGGACCTTTGTTTATCTTTTTATTAAATATTAGGTTTACTTACTTAAAATTCCTAATATTCACCGGGTAAATTTTACTACTAATGGTACTTTACCCGTCTTTTAGTACTAACGGGATTTGATTACCAAACCCGTTTTCGGGGTGTTACAAGTCTACCCCCCTTAAAGAGGTTTCGTCCTCGAAACCTTTTCTTTCGTAATTTATCGAGTTAAACTCCATGCATATGCTCTCGATAATCAATTGAGCATTGCTCATATTTTAATCGATTATTAATATTACCAGAAAAATTATGGTAATACCCCCTTTTTTTGTTACAAAACATCTACATGCCTCATTCGACATAAAGCAACTTGAAATAACGTGATTTCGTTATTTCTACTAGTTCAATTAACTTAGCGATATCCATATTATCGAACCCTCTGTGAATCCGTTACTTTGACCCGTTTAAAGGTCTTTTAGTGAATTCTTTCACTTTTAGCAACCATTCCTTTTGTTTTTAATTTCATTTATTCGATTCAGTTATACTGAATCCATCGCTTACAAGCGACCAAATTTTATTTAAATGACCTTAACCGGTCTCACTAACTAGACTTATTAGTCCAGTTACTTTTTACCACTCGCTTGGTTATAATGTGATTCTACTTCACATTGCATTTCTTGACTGTGATCGTGTCACATCTTGTTTAATTTATATCAACTTTTTATTTTCGAAAATATCACTTTTCGAATATATCGTCTTGCACCTATGAGTATCAAGACTTATACCTTTCATGTTTACTATTTATACGTTTATCAGAATTCATATTTGTAAAAATGTTATTTCTTACCAAAACCAAAGTATTAGTTTAGCGTCTTCTCTTTATCCTTTGTCAATTATCCATTCCAGGATATTGACAGTCCAATACTTATTATTTTACTGTTTTTATTCTATGCGAGGATTTTCAACTGATCCTTTCGCTTTGTCTAATTAACCCGTAGGTTTTATTACTTAGCCTTATGGGCTATTTTGATTAGACTTTCATCTCTTTTTTTTTTATCATGACCCGTGGGTCGTTTTATCCTCATAGTTCTTTCCATTGTTTATAACCCCAAAGGTTATATTGATCCCGTAGATCATTCCTTGTTCATGACATTCTTAAAATTTCATGTTTGGTGTCAAGGCACCATGCTTTTGTTTAACATCATTTATTTTCATCTTGACATTATCTTTGACCTTGACCGTAGTCCAAGGCTACATTCGTTTCTTTTCGGACACATTTTCCGACTTTATGACTTCTCACGTCATTTATGCGTCGGTTTATCTTATACTCACCGTTATCCAGTTTACATACATTCGTATTTGATTATGTCCCATCGTCGGGCTCATTATTCTTTTGCTTTTAATGTTACTATTGTCACGCTTGTGTTTACTCATGCCGTCCGACATGATATTATATTCGACCCGTTCAACTTTAAATTAGTTGAATGAAATTTATTCACAACTCTATTTACATTATCTTGTCATCTTTTATTTATGACCCAAAACCCAAGTCTTTTAATTTTCCATCCGAGTTCCCGTTTCCCGGTCTACGCATGTGTTTAATTCTTACCCATCAACCGGGTGTTTTACCGGAGTCGTTATTTTTTTTTACAACCCTCCCGGTATGCATTAAAATCTCGTTTCATCTTTATATTCCGACTTTGTCCTTGAGTTTGGCGTTTTACAAAAACGACCCATTTAGAGACATATTCGCATTTTCCGGGTTCGAGTGTAAGTACACCCCCTCCCAGTGCATATCTTGATCATTCTACATGTTTATATTCTTCGAGTTCTAGTGTAGGTACACCCCTTCCCAATACATGTCTACATCATTTTACATGTTTCCATGTCTATATGTTTATATTCTTCGGGTTCGAGTGTAAGTACACCCGCTCCCAATACGTGTCTACATCATTTTACATGTTTCCATGTCTACATGTTTATATTCTTCGGGTTCGAGTGTAAGTACACCCCCTCCCAATACGTGTCTACATCATTTTACATGTTTCCATGTCTACATGTTTATATTCTTCGGGTTCGAGTGTAAGTACACCCCCTCCCAATACGTGTCTACATCATTTTACATGTTTCCATGTCTATATGTTTATATTCTTCGGGTTCGAGTGTAAGTACACCCCCTCCCAATACGTGTCTACATCATTTTACATGTTTCCATGTCTACATGTTTATATTCTTCGGGTTCGAGTGTAAGTACACCCCCTCCCAATACGTGTCTACATCATTTTACAATATTTTGCTTATCTGATTCATTTGGGTCCTTTTTGATTTGTCCCATTCACCCCGTTCTTACTACATCGGGTGTAAGCATGTCCATTATAAAAAGTTCATGGTATCATGTGTTCACTACCTACTTGGCCAGAGTAGGCGTTCAACACATGACATACATGACCCTTTTATAACTTTCACATTACACCCCATGTAAGTAACACTTCTATTTATTTCTCTTGGAAACAATATCCTGGATAGATTTTCAATCCGGGTTTTTCCAAGTTTTTAGTCTACATATGCAACTTTCTATCTCTACGTATTTGTTGCATACTACTATTTGTGCAATTAAATTTTAAATGTGCACCTGGTAATGCTTGCCCCGACGGGCGTTCCTTGCCATTAACTTTGTTCGCGGTCATTACGTGATTTAGTCCTTGGTGAGCATGCTCCTCTTGTCATACTTCAGACCATTTCTCTCATCATACCCACAATTTGTTCAACTCTCGTCATCTTCAGACGCGAGTCTCCTTCAATTAAAACATTCACAAGAGTTAGTAATTTCAACTTCAATAATCGCCCGTATTATAATACAAGGCTTTTTCTACTATACGCGTCAACGCGCGTATTTTCGTCAACCATATTAATCATTTTAATTGGGGTAACGTGTATCACACGATAGCCCTATGTGTTGTTTACAACACTTTAGCATGCTAAGCTATTAACATACCTGTACTTACCGGATTTGCGATCAAGCCTCGAACCGAACACTTTATTCTTTTAACCTTGAGCTCTGATTACCAACTTGTAACACCAGTTCTTATAAATCAAGGTTTAATGTATATTTTGCGAAAACATTCATGTAATTAATGATTACATACATTGGAAATACGGGATTAAAGAAAACTTTTACAAATTAAAAGTCATATGACATAACGTGATCAGATTCGTCGTTTAAAATTAATGACGGCGCAAAGTGCGGAAGCGTGTATCTTTATCGTGTTCGGTTCCTCGTTGAGCTTGATCGTCTTCCGGCGTCCAAAAGTACCTACATTTCATAAACATGAAATGCTTTAATCATTCGGGGTTTAAAAAAAACATGTCTAAACGAGTCCACGAAGCGAAACTAATTAAAAATATATTTTTGTTCAGGGTCCACCGTAAATTACGGTGGCTACCGTAATTTACGGTAGCCCCTGAATGTTGATTCTTCCACCGTAAAACAGGGGGTTCATGGCGTAAAGATATATAGGCTACCGTAAGTTACG
This sequence comes from Helianthus annuus, assembly GCF_002127325.2. Taxonomy (NCBI): domain Eukaryota; kingdom Viridiplantae; phylum Streptophyta; class Magnoliopsida; order Asterales; family Asteraceae; genus Helianthus; species Helianthus annuus. Next base: position 124,236,208 of record NC_035437.2, read on the forward strand.
GTAGCCACCGTAACTTACGGTGGCCTCTGCAGGATTTTCCAAGTTTGCCGTTTTCTAAAACGGAAACCTTCATAACTTTTAATCCGCTTTTCCGTTTGGCCTACCGTTTCTTCCTACGTGTTTGTAATTTGATTCTCCATCATATGGGGTTAAAATCCAACATCCGGATTAACAAAATCTAAGTCTTTTAAGTTTTCGGCTTAATACCCTTTTTACCAAACTTTGACCCGTTCGTGATTTTATCAAACAAACATGTTGATTGATTCTAAATTCTCATCATTTCCATGTTGTTATCATATTAGATTCAAATCACGGGTTTATATACATTCTTAAACCCGTTTTTACTTAGATGTTTAATTGACCCGTTAAGGGCATTTTAAACACTTTTACGCATAATTCACACTCGATTATTCCTAGTATCTTATTTCCATATTATTTATCAATGATCTTCCATCACAACTATAATTGTGATGGATTAAATGTGGCGATCTATATAATCCGAGTTTTACCCCTCGGATTATTATTTTACGATAAAGACTCATATAGAGTCTTTTGGCCAAGAATTTACATCTTTCACTTTTATACTTGTTCTAAGTATTAACTTGATTATAAAACTCGTTTTCAAGCGACTTCTAAGGGTTGTTTGCTTAATTTCGCTTACGAGGGCGTTTTGGTCGTTTTTAACCCTTCTTTTACAATGAAGGGCTACCAAATCTAGTTTTCAAAACACTCTGTCTATAATCTAAATCCTTCGGTTTACCTTTTAAGATAACCGAATGTCCCTTTTTACTTTGCCTAACTCCCATAGAACTTCAAGTTCTAAATGATGAGTTGATCAATTTTACATACCTGGCTCAGATCAACTTATTAACCCAGTTTTAATACCTTGCTTTATATTCGCTAATTAAGAACGATGCGAATATCCATTTGATATCTATTCCTGTAAGCATATAACTCGACAAAAGAATCATCAGTCTATATAGTCAAAAGGTGTTGTCTACATCCTTTGACCCGTTTGGCCGAATTGACCATTTATCGATTTACTTCTTTTTAACCATTATTACGGTTTCTTTCATCTTTGATTATCTTGTTCCGTTCGACTACACGACGGAACATCATATTCCAATTGTTTAGATATCCCATTCGAAATTTTTATATGATGAGAAAATATTCCACAATTTAAGACTAGTGTAAGCTATACTTACCTCGCATCCATGCCATGCTTTTCCTTCCGTTCTTGATTCGTTTGACCCGCTTCATCCACAAGCTCCCACCTAGCTTGTCAAGCGTCAAACTATTGTCATCATTTACAAGGCGGTTAAGTTAGTCATTAACAATCACGACTATTCCCCCTCACTTATTTTCTATGTCGAAGCTATTATTCGACTTCATGATTAGTTAACTTAGTTTATCAAGGTTAACTACTTTCAATCACATGGTTTACAATATTAAGTCTAAATCAACATGATGACTAGAACTCTTCTTGTTTCGTATTTCATTTAACTAGCCATACTATTCAAATAAGCGTTTCGTTCTAAATTTCAACATTTGGCTTTCTCCTTGGCATTTTATCAAACACCTAAAGTGCATAGTTTTACATATTTACTAACTAGTTCATAACTAGTTATTTTCACCAAGATTTACATCAAATCAACCCTTCATGTCTAGTGTTCGTGAATTACACCTAGTACTAGTACCATAACATCAATTATTCATCAATTTAACACTCTAATTCAAGTGTTCATCATAATATACAAAACCCACTTGGCTCATACTTGGGTAATTGGCTAACCACTAGTTTGTGGCACAATTCTAAAAGTTTGCATCTAGGGTTTGTCTCTAGACATCACTTTGCTTCAAATTTCATCAATACAACAATCATGCATGCTCAATTTTTGATTTTCTCAATTAACCTAAAACTGAACATGAATCAAAATGCCAAAATTTTACATACCTTTTGATCCCCGCAACAAGGTGATCACTAATCCGTGTTTGAAAGTCGATTTAGAGCAGATTAAGGGCTTCGATTTGTGAGTTTTACGTGAAATCTACGGTTCGGAGGACACTCCCTGGTCGCCCCTTTCTTCTGTACGACCCAAACACACACTCATGTGTGTGTTTGGTGTTTTATTTACTAATAAAACTTCCATGTTTCAAGTTTTTGCTAATTTAGTCCCTTTACTCTATTTAACTTTTAGTTTAGGTGTTTTAACCTTATTATATATCACCTCAAGATTTTTAACTAACTGGGTTATCGATTTCCCCGAAAATACACATTCCCTCTTATTAATTAAAGTAAAAATTTCTAGTTAACTTAGCGGGTTTCGGGGATATTTACGACTAAGTTTATTTTAGGTCCCGTTAGCTCAGACCTTTTGTAAACTCTATTTATCCATGGACCTTTGTTTATCTTTTTATTAAATATAAGGTTTACTTACTTAAAATTCCTAATATTCACCGGGTAAATTTTACTACTAATGGTACTTTACCCGTCTTTTAGTACTAAACGGGTTTGATTACCAAACCCGTTTTCGGGGTGTTACACATAAGGCACACACACACGTATATTAATCAACAAAATGCGTAATTCGAGTTTTGCGAGCGCGATGTTGATTAGATTAGATTGATTAGCGTTTAATTGACTTTATTGCATTGTTAATTTCTATTATTCACGGCCGATAAGCGATTTGTAGCAATAAATATACTTCGATTACAGCGATTTTAACTGATTACTCCACATAATACAACTAACATAAAGCATAAATAGACTATCTATAGTCAAAGAAGTCAAAACAGGGATTGACCAAGGAGAAATAGATTACAATTAGCAATCTTTTCTCCCTTTGACTTCAATCTTGACTTTGACTTTGACTTTCGAAACACGGGGTGTTACAGCCTCCCCTTGTTTAGGGAATTTCGTCCCGAAATTAGGCCAAAGCCGTAACAAACAACTGCGGATACTTCGCCTTCATGTCTCTTTCGAGTTCCCAAGTGAACTCTGCGCCTCGTTTGCCTTCCCATCTGACTTTCCCAATAGGAATGCGCGAGCGTCTGAGCTGCTTGGTTTGGCGATCCATGATTTCGACAGGCTTTTCCGCGAAGTGTAGTGTTTCGTTTATTTGGAGGTCGTCGAGAGGTACAATCAAATCATGCTCATCCAGGCACTTTCGGAGGTTCGACACGTGGAAAGTCGGGTGGAAGTTACTAAGTTCCTCCGGTAGTTCGAGTCTGTAGGCGACTTTTCCGATCCTTTCCAGAATCTTAAAAGGTCCAACATATCTAGGTGCTAGTTTCCCTTTCTTGCCGAATCTGACCACACCCTTCCAAGGTGATACCTTTAGGAGTACGTAGTCGCCAATGTCAAATTCAAAGGGCTTGCGTCTTCTATCGGCGTAACTTTTCTGTCGACTTCGAGCTTTCAACAAGTTGTCTCGAATCTGGAGGACTTTGTCAGTCGTTTCTTGTAATAGCTCAGGACCGGTTAATTGTGAGTGACCGAGCTCATGCCATACAATAGGCGATCAACATCTTCTTCCATATAAAGCTTCGAATGGTGCCATTTGGATGCTGGTATTATAACTGTTATTGTATGAGAATTCGACTAACGGTAGGTATTTGTCCCAATTACCACCGAAGTCTATGACACACGAACGGAGCATGTCTTCAAGGGTACAGATCGTTCTTTCAGTCTGACCGTCGGTTTGAGGGTGGAATGCGGTACTCAGATTAAGCGTGGTACCAAGAGCTGCTTGAAACGTTTCCCATAATCGCGAGGTAAACCGAGCGTCACGGTCGGAGATGATGTCACGAGGTGTCCCATGATTACAAATGATCTCGTCGGTGTAGATTCGGGCTAATCGTTCTACCTTGTAGTCTTCCCGTATTGGCAAAAAGTGGGCTGATTTGGTTAAACGATCAACAACAACCCAAATGTTGTCGTGACTTGATAACGTGTGGAAGCTTTGTTATGAAGTCCATAGCTATACTCTCCCACTTCCACATGGGGATTGGGGGTTGCTCAAGTAAGCCAGAGGGCCTTTGATGTTCAGCCTTGACCCTTGCACAAGTCAGGCACTTCCCAACGTAGAGAGCAATATTCCTTTTCATACCCGACCACCAGTACTTATAACGAAGATCCTGGTACATTTTATCGGCACCGGGATGAATAGAATACCGGGATTTGTGGGTTTCGTCCATCAAAATTTGTCGCAAATCGGTCCGCTTAGGGATCCAAATTCGGTCCAGGAAGTGGAATATCCCATTCGACTTATTTACCAGTTGAGCTCCGTCGTGGTAGATTCGTTCCTTCTTCAGAGTGCGTTCATTAAAACAGGCATGTTGGGCTTCACGAATGAGGGTTTCAAGATCGTATTGGGCTTGGGTATCGCGAATGGTGAGCAAATAACTCCGTCTACTAAGAGCGTCGACAACGACATTTGCTTTGTCTGGGTGATCACGAATCTCATAGTCATAATCGTTGAGAAGTTCTACCCATCGGCGTTGACGCATGTTAAGTTCTTTCTGATCAAAGATATGTTGTAGGCTCCTATGATCGGTGAAGATCGTACACTTTGTACCGCATAGGTAGTGTCGCCAAATCTTTAACGCAAAAAACAACCGCGCCTAGCCCGAGATCATGGGTTGTATAGTTCTTCTCGTGGATTTTGAGCTGACGAGATGCGTAAGCTATAACCTTGTCCCGTTGCATGAGAACACAACCAAGACCAAGGTTGGAAGCATCACAATAGACAATGAAACCGTCAGGCAATGTGAGAACAGGAGCATTGCAGAGCATGTGCTTGAGGGTTTGGAAAGCAGACTCTTGTTCGGTTCCCCAAACAAAAGACCTATCTTTATGCGTGAGAGCGGTAAGCGGCACAGCGATCTTGGAGAATCCTTCGATAAATCGGCGATAATAACCCGCTAGTCCGAGAAAAGAACGAACTTTGGACGGGTTCTTAGGTGTAATCCAGCTCTTAACTGCTTCAATCTTCGCAGGATCGACATGAATACCTTGACTATTGACAATGTGACCCAAAAACTAAACCTCCCCCAGCCAAAATTCACACTTGGAGAACTTAGCATAGAGTTGATTCCCCTGGAGTAGTTCGAGAAGCAAACGTAGATGTTGCGCGTGTTCGGCTCTTGACATAGAATAGATCAAGACATCGTCGATGAATACGATGACGAAACGGTCGAGATAGGGTTTACACACGCGATTCATCTGATCCATGAAAACCGCGGGTGCGTTGGTTAAACCAAAAGGCATGACAACGAACTCATAATGGCCGTAACGAGTGCAAAAGGCGGTTTTGGGTATATCCTCCTCTTGAATGCGTAGCTGGTGATAGCCTGAACGGAGATCGATCTTCGAGAAACACGTAGCACCTTGTAGCTAATCAAACAAATCATCGATGCGAGGCAGGGGATAGCGGTTTTTAATGGTTAGCTTATTCAATTCCCGATAGTCGATGCACATCCTGAACGACCCATCCTTCTTTTTAACGAAGAGGACTGGTGCGCCCCAAGGAGACGTGCTTGGGCGAATGAAGCCTTTTTCAAGCAATTCCTGGAGTTGATTTGAGAGTTCGCGCATTTCGGATGGCGCGAGTCGGTAAGGAGCTTTGGCAACAGGGTTGGCTCCAGGAATGAGGTCGATACGGAAGTCGATATCACGACTTGGCGGAAGTCCAGGAAGATCATCAGGGAACACCTAAGGGAATTCACGGACCATGGGGACGTCTTTTACCTCTATCTTCCTTTTCTTTTCCTTCTCCGTTACTACAATGTTAGCCAAGAAAGCTCTGTATTCCTTGCGGAGATACTTGCTAGCTTGGACGCATGACATAAGTTTGAGACCTTTCGAAGCAGTTTCGCCATATACACATAATAAATCACCATTCGTGAGCGAGAATCGAATCATCTTGTCGAAGCATACAACTTCAGCATGGTTTTCGCGAAGAAAGTCCATGCCTACTATCACATCAAAACTTCCGAGTTGCATCGGAATAGGGTCGATTGGGAAGAGGTGATTGTTGAGCTCAAGAGTACAATCACGAAGAATAGAATTAACGGCGACAGTTCTTCCGGTAGCGACTTCAACATCGAATGTTGAGGAGAGATAAGAGCGCTTACGACTAAGGAGCTTCTCAAATTCGAACGACACAAAGCAATTATCAGCTCCAGTATCAAACAAACATGATGCATAAATACCATTCAGAAGGAATGTGCCATTGACCACGTTGTTGTCAGCCTGGGCTTGGTGCACGTTGATGTTGAAAGTTCTGGCGCATGCGGCTTGCTGCTGCTACTGAGGCTGCTGCTACTGGGGCTCTTGCTTCACCACCCTGTTCGGGCACATGTTCGCAAAGTGGTTAGGATCACCACATGCGAAGCAGACTCTAGCATTGATCGCGGGTGTCGGAGCTGCGTGTTGGCCTTGCGGGGCAGGGAGTAGAGCTTGATGAGCAGTGGCAGGAGCTGTGGTGTTGCGAGGACCAGTACGGCAGTTGACGGTGAAGTGGCCGTACATGTTGCAGTGAGCGCAGAAACGAAAGCAATACCCACCGGATGATGATAAGAGCATGTTGGGCAAACCGGGTGGGGACCTGTGTATGCACGCTTTGCAGGCGGTGCATAAGTAGTTGGTGCTGGATGGTGATGGGGCTGCTGCTGGGCCGGTACGGCCTAGAGAAGAACAACAATGGTAGTGGCAGCGAAGTTCTTGTTGCTGGAGCTGCTGTTGTTGTTCTTCTTCTTCCGGCGTGAGGACTTTGATGACTGAGGTGCGGTGGCAGTGGAGTCAGTGGTTGGTGCGGTAGTAGCTTGATGCAGATGCTTCGAGGTTTTATCCCAGACACTAGCCTTAACCCGCTTGTCGCTGATTTCAGCGGCCAGTAGGTAAGTCTCTTCAATCGTCTTAGTCTTAGCCGCTTGCACGAAATCTGCAACACAGTCAGGCAGGGCTCGGATATACTTCTTGATCGCCATATCAGAAGTCTTCACCTGATCAGGGCAGATGATACTGAGCTGCTTGAATCGAGCTGTTAAAGCAGCGTTTTCGCCATCCTTTTGCTTAATGTGCCAGAATTCATCTTCCAACTTCTGGCGTTCATGAGGAGGGCAGAATTCTTCCAGCATGACCTCCTTGAGTTCGTCCCACGACAGACCGTAGGCTGCATCGTTTCCTCTTTTGTTTCTCTCGGCCGTCCACCAGTCTAGTGCGCGGGACTGGAAGACGCCAGTAGCGTTGAGAGTACGGAGATCGTCAGGGCAACCGCTCTGTCGCATAGTGACCTCAATGGAGTCAAACCATTGGAATAACGCTGTAGGGCCTTCCTCGCCAGTGAATTCCTTTGGCCCACAAGCCTTGAACTGCTTGGAACTGAAGGCAGTTTTGGGGGCAGCTTTGGGAGCTTCGGTTCTCGACTCCTCAGATGATTTGCTGACGTTCTCGTAGACATCACTCACAGCTTTTGCTACTTGTTTGGCGATGATAGCAGCAAGACGTTTGTCTCTCTTTTCTTGGCGAGAAAGTGGGTGACGGTGTCCAGATGACGACATTGTCTGCAATAGACATCGTCGTAGGTCTCAGACACATCATAATCGAATCTCACCTCACACGTCTAGTACTTACTAAAGCTTAGAAACACAGTCGTATAATTACATAAACACATAGGCACGAAATCACAGATTCACATAGGAACACATAAGCACATAAGCACATAAGCACGTAAGCACGTAGGGCACAGAAACACAGAAGCACATACGCTTTTAGTCATAGAGGCAGTCAGAATACAGAAACCTGTCATTCAAAGTCTGCGATTGTTCGAATATAGCGGTTCGCGTTTAGCATAGCGATTAGTATAACGTCAACGTATAGTATAGCGAGCATCATAGCGTACAGCGTTCCTTATAGTAGTAATGATTTGTTAACGTTTTGAGATAGAGAAGCAATGCGGGTTGTGTGTCGATTGTTGTGAATGCAAATATTGAATAAGTTTCCAAAATTTTAAATACGTAAGCAGTTAAACGCATATAAACACATAAAATCGACGATTCATCAGAGTCAGCAGTTGCGGGCTCAGAATCGAAACATATAAAAATCGTGAAGTAGGTTGTCTGTGGCTACTAGACATTGACTACCCAAAGCGATTCGACTATTCTCAAGGATCTGTCTTACACATTTTGACTTTCAGGTTTGGGCCTCTGCCTCGATTCTTGGGCATCCGACGCACATCCCTCTAGCCATACTGTGAGTTCAGGTCGTTGGAGTCCGCCGAGACTTTGGTGAGAGTTTTGTAAAACCATGGACAAGCCGTCAAGGTTAGGGTTTCACCCCTGACTTGACAACTTCTCTTTGATTTTTAATAAAATAGAGGAGATTATTCATCAAAATATGGATTTCACTCCTGATTTGGTATAATTCTCCCCATTGGTAAATAAAATGCGGGTTGATCAAGCAAATTTTAGTCGAGAGTTTGCGGTTTTCACACCTAATCTCGACTTAATCGCTTGTCTTTATTTAAAAATTCGAGTGCAGTGATGGTGTAGTGTAGGCGAGAATAGCGAAGAATATTCTGCGATCGGTCTATTGGGTCCTAACTATAGACTAGGTCTCTAAGACATCAACCCGGACTAGGTCAAGTCTTGCCTAATTCCCTATAGTTATGGCTCTGATACCAATCTGTCACACCCCAACCGATGGCGGAATCATCGGGGCGTGGCACTGAGCGAAACAGATTATCCAGAAGTTTCCATAACAATTATCATTACCAATCAATTTAAAGTAACATGTCCCATACCATGTCTAAAAGTTAAAATCTAAAAGATAGAAAGGTGTAGGAGTGCGTGTAGATCAAGAAAGTACAAGATTTAGAGCGAGATCTTACCTGGATCGAGAGAAATATGAGAAAATGTGAAGTGCACGAGCTGGTCGGTCAGAGGGTTTCCAAAAGTGGAAATGATGACAATGACAGGGGTATTTATAGAGTTCCAAAAGAGGAAAGGGCTGGCCGATCGGACAGTCAGCTCGATCGGACAGCGTCTGATCGGACGGTAGTCCGAACGGACGGCTGGTCGATCGGCTGGAAGCCTGATCGATCGGTCGCCTGTTTCGAGTGTTCGATGCGACGAGTTTTGCTGTTTTGATTTCGATTTGCGAGCGTTGTGATGCGATAGAGTTTCCTAGTCAAATTACTTTTAATCTCAACTACTCATATCCCGCGCTATCTCTTCTCCACTAATTATCATACTATATCTACATACAATCATCCTTATTTCGTATTTGGTTTGCGTTTGCGATTCGATTGCGATTGAGTTCGATTGCGATTCGATTGATTACCACACATAACATAATTAAACATGCACAAGTAGCACATAAGGCGCACACACACGTATATTAATCACGAAAATGCGTAATTCGAGTTTTGCGAGCGCGATGTTGATTAGATTAGATTGATTAGCGTTCAATTGACTTTATCGCATTGTTACTTCCTATTATTCATGGTCGATAAGCGATTTGTAGCGATAAATATACTTCGATTACAGCGATTTTAACTGATTACTCGACATAATACAACTAACGTAAAGCATTAAATAGACTATCTACAGTCAAAGAAGTCAAAACAGGGATTGACCAAGGAGAGATAGATTGCAATTAGCAATCTTTTCTCCCTTTGACTTCAATCTTGACTTTGACTTTGACTTTCGAAACACGGGGTGTTACAATAGTACGATCAAACCGTTGAGGAATCTCATGCTGATGTCACCTAGACAATGACATCTAACAACTTCTAACAACCTCTAACATCTGCTAATACTAAACACTGTTACATTGTAAACTCTGAAATACAACATCTGTTGATTCATCATCTGATGAGCCTTATCCTCGGTTGAGCCTCAGCAGACCTTTCTTCATCAGACTTTGTCTTCTTCAAACAGAGGGTGATCAGACCTTTGCTATCAGCAGACTTTGTCTTCATCAGTGGTTCACATTGGCAGACCTTTGAATCAGCAGACTTTAGCTTTTAGTAGACCTTTGGTTGCAGCAGATGTTGATGCCTTTGCCATTGGGAGGAGTGTGTTCTTCAAAGCAATGTTGTTGATGATCAGATGTTTGCAGAACATTTTGGCTTTCTATCATCTGTTCTTTTGGCGGGGTCCACATGATCCAACAATAATAGACATAGGAATTATGTTTTATTTTTTAAAAGTTAAACTCGGCCCAAGTTGACCTACTAGATACGATTCTAGCCGAGATTAACCATGTTTAATCGATTCCAATTAATTAGGCGGAGCTGAAGAAAGTCAGCTCAACAGCCTACCTTGTAGCGATTAGTTTGGGGAATACTCGTCCTCTAAGACCTCTAAGACCTTGGTGAAATAAACTTGACGTTTGAAGATAGTAAGAAAACTACCATATTCGTCATGTGGATTCCAATCTTCGTTAAGGTCTCAAACTACCCACAACTTAGAAATTGATTTTAAATTCGAAGCCTTCGTTAGGAGAAAAACGAAATGATTAGGGATGATGGAGTCTACAATCGATGATTAGGGAGTAGGGACAATGGATCACTTGCTAGCTGTCTTTTCAAATTTAGGGTTTAAACAGTGGGGGCGATCGTAATGTGCAATTGGTTTTAGATGTATTAAAATGAAGAAGCTAGACAAAAGAATGATGTGCCCTTAGTTTAATGATATAATTTGGATGTTGTTAACTGGGTGGATGAAAATCATAAGAATCAGAAACCACAGGGATGGCTAGGGGAAAAAGGTTTTTAGATGAAAATGGCAAAAGTCGGCAAACCATAATGATGAAAATGGCAGTTTACTATAAAAAATTTAAAGTATGTTTATTATAATATTTTTTTTGACTAATTTCCATACTATAAATTAACAACATATGTTGGCTTCATATTGTTGTACCCTATGTTTAGGGGGTATTTCAAAAAAGTTTTCTTGGTCCGACCCGAATTGAATAGCCGACCCGAACCTATAATCCGAAACATAGCGATAGGAAAAAAAAATTTAGGTCTCATGACTTTCTGCCCTCTCAAAACCTTTGGTCAAGCTTCGCCACCGTCCAAAAATGTTAGTATAAGTTTCACTGCAGTTATAATGTTTGATTAGTTTTTTTTTTTGTATGTTTCTTGTTTCATTGTTTAAATTTACTTTGAATGATTTTATTAGTTTGTCTTTAATATGGGTTAGTTGAAGAAAAATTTATAATGAGTTGGAAAAAGGGGTATATTATATTGATTTATAGAAAAAGATTAATAAGTTTTTTTTTTCATGTGGATTAAAAGAAAAGGTAAAAACAAAATAAATAAAACATTAATAGAATGATTAAAAAAAACATACTAGGTTGATTAAAATAAAAGGTATAATAAGAAAAAATAAAATATGGATATTCATTGATTGAATAGAAAAATTAATAAGTTTATTATGTTGGTTAAAATAAAAGGGTTATACAAAATAAATGAAAACATCATTTTGGTAAATAGTTTTGAAGGAATACCAAAATGATAAATATTTTTTCTACCAACACTAGTTTGGAAAAAAAACTCCTAATTTCTATACTATAAATTAACAACATATGTTGGCTTCATATTGTTGTACCCTATGTTTAGGGGATATTTCAAAAAAAAAAAAAGATTTTTTACTTCTAACCCAAAAATCTCATCTTTACAATTTAATCCATTTGGTTTATTTACTTTTAACACAAAGCTTTTTTTATGTTTTGCAATTTAACCCCAACACTTTTTTTTACTTTCAACTTTGGCCCCCATATCTTTCGCAAGTTTTTCGTTTTGCGTTCGTTCTAAATTTTGCGAGTTAACACGTTATAATGTGCGTGTGGGGTTCAAATTTTTTTTGTCTATTTTTTCCCGTTTGACAAGTTCGTCGCAACGCGCGAGTTCTTGATCGACTTAGTTATTTTTCTATGTTTTACGTTTTAGCCTAAATTTTTCACATTAACACGCCGCAATGGGTGTGTGTGTTTCAACGATTTTACATCTGCTTTTCATTCGTTTTATTTTTTCCTTTTCTATTTATTTTGTTTTTACGAGTTTTTCGGTGTTGGTCGCTGGCAGTGGTGTGACATTAGTGGTGCTTTGCATGGTTTTACGTCCCCGCCGCGACGCGGGGGCCTTAATACTAGTTTTAATTACTTAATAACGACCTTAACTGTAACGTTTATACGAATCATTCTCCTCACTACAATCATCCGTATTTTTTTTTGAACAGCAAACACACTTTATATATATATATAAAGAGCCAGCAAGCGGCTGGGCACAAACAACAAACCCACAAAAAAAAAGAAACAAAACGAACAAAAACACTGGGTTACATAATGCCTATGATATCAAAGTTCTTCCAGTCCTCCCATTTTATCGATCTGAGCTTCGCATGATTATTAATCCAAACGAAGGAATCCTCTTTAATCTGGTCCACCAACCTACCAATCGAGATAAAATTGCCTTCGAAAAGTTTCACATTTCTGGCCCTCCAAATGCTCCAAACTGTCGCCATAGCTATCATATAGACAGCCTTTTTCCACACTTAATCTCCTGGATTTTGAATTAAATACTCAATAAGATCGCGGACGGTATCACAATCCAAGAACTTAATTCGGACCCATGCCAAAATGTTCCACCACACACATTTGGCCCATAAGCAATTAATGAATATATGATCTGGGGTTTCGTTTAGTAAGCCGCACCTGGGACATGAACTATCTCCAATTGCAATGCCCCTATGTATGAGACCAACCTTAGAGGCGATCTTACCCAACAAAGCTCTCCATAAAAGATAGTTCGCTTTTGGTAATGCCCAATTATTCCACCCGAAAACAGCCCCATAAGAACCGACCTGAAGCGCGGAATTCTCAATATCCTCCCTGACCTGTCTAACCGAGAACGAGCCTCCCGGGTCAGACCGCCATCTCCAACCGGACCCGTCATTAACAATGCATTCTGTAATATTAATCTCAGACTTAGATAGAGGCTGTTCAATCGATCTGATATCCTTCCAGACCCCGGGGATTGACCTTTTCAAAGGAATAAAGCCCGAATTACTCTGAGTCGGCACATGACCACCATGAACAGCCGTAATTACATCGGCCCAAAGCTGATTCGGATATGCCTTAAACCTCCACCACCATTTAGAGAGCATGGCCTGGTTAAAGCTTTGAATACTCCCCATTCCCATACCTCCACCTTTTCTAGATTTGAGGATAAAATCCCATTTGATCCATCTCATCTTGTGGCCTGCACTTGTCTTACCCCATATGAAATCTCTCCTGATTTTCTCTAGCTTTTTAACGACACTTATTGGAGCATGAAATAAGGAGAGGAAGTATGAAGGCAAGCTTCCGAGGACCGACTTAGCTAATGTCATCCTACCCGCAAAGGAGAGGTATCTCGCTTTCCATTTAGAGAGTTTAGCTTCAAATTTTTTAATTATCGGCTTCCACTGAATAACCCTTTTCATGTTGGCCCCAATAGGTATACCAAGGTAAGAAAACGGGAACGTGCCTGCTTCGCAATGGACAACCTTAGCAACCCGAATCACCTCACTAGCTTGAACACCAACCCCGTACACTTTGCTCTTCTGCCTATTTATTTTAAGGCCGGTGGCTAAATCAATCCATCGCAAAATCCGATTCAAAGCTACCAAATTTTCTTCCGCCCACTCACCTATAAATAACACGTCATCCGCGTAGCATAGGTGAGTTATATTAGGACCCCCATTTGGAAGTTGACACCCTTTGAATATGCCCAAGTCTCTAGCTTTGTTGATGAATAAGCTAATAACTTCCATGGCAATAATAAACAAGAAAGGAGCTAAGGGGTCCCCCTGTCTAAGACCGCGCTTATATTTGAATTCCTTCGTGGGTGAACCATTGACGAGTACCGACCCCATACCCGATTCGAGGCAACCCTTAATCCAAGCGATCCACCTCTCAGGAAAATCCATCTTAGACAACATACGGATGAGAAACTTCCAATTAACGGAGTCGTACGCCTTTTCGAAGTCGACTTTGAAAATAAACAACTTCGATTTAGATTTTTTGGCCCAAGCTACCGTTTCACTGACGATGAGGGGATTGTCCAGGATATTACAGCCTCCGACAAAAGCTGACTGCACTGGAGAAGAGATTTCTTTGATAACCATCTTAAGTCTATTAGCCAAGACTTTCGAAATAATTTTATACATCGAACCCACCAAAGATATCGGCCTAAAATTGGCTAACACTTGCGGATCTTTTGCTTTAGGAATGAGAGCAACAAAAGAGGAGTTACAACCTTTGCTTATCTTACCACTGGAATGAAATTCACGAAACATATCCATAATTATATCTTTAAACTTGACCCAAAAAAATTTGAAGAATTTAAGCGTGAAACCATCTGGACCGGGTGCTTTACCTCCATCGCAATTTTTAACAGCCATAAAAACTTCTTCAGTAGAGAACGGATCACAGAGAAAAGACCTGTTGTTTTCTGAAAGCTTAGGTAAAGCAACGCCATTGAAGTCCGGCCTTCTTCTAATCGGCTCCGAAAATTGTTTCTTGAACCAGGATCTAATTTCCTCTTTCAATTCCTCCGGCTCGGAGACCAGCCTGTTTTGAAAACGCAGCCCGAGAATCCTATTATTAGCCAGATTAGTGGAAATAATCTTATGGAAAAACGCGTTATTTTCATCCCCGAGTTTTATCCAGTTAACTCGTGCCTTTTGTTAGAGATCCTTAGCCTTAATAGACTCTAGCTTGTTCAATTTGACCCTAAGGTCCACCCTCAACTTCTTCTCCTCAGCTGAAATCGGCCCAATTGCCGCTTTATCTTCAATCAGTCGGATACTGTCTTCCAATACTTTGGTATCCTTAAAACTGTTAACCTTCAACTCTTTTCGCCATTTCTTGATATCCTCCTTCAGCCTTCTAAGGAGGTTAGCAAAAATAAGATCCTTAACGCCCTCCCCAGGTATATTATTTAGACTCGAATCAACAATATCTGCCAATTTCGGGTCCTCCGTCCAAGAATTAAAAAATCTGAACGGAATGGGACCGAAATCAACCGCCGAACAAGAAAGGGAGATTGGGCAATGGTCGGAAAAACCCTTCTTGTGAACAACCACACTCACAAGCGGCCAACGACTCATAAAGGGAATATTCACCAAAAATCTTTCTAATTTACTCAACTTTACATCAAGGTGACCCGAAATATAAGTGAACGAACCTCCTGTCATCGAAAATTCCATAAGGCCAGAGTTATTAATGAAGCTGTTAAAGACATCCGCGGAAGCTCTGTCAAACCTCGAATTAACCCTTTCACTTTCCGACCTGACGTCGTTGAAGTCTCCAAGCAAGACCCAAAATCCTTCATGTCTATTAATCAGAACAGAAAGTTCCTCCCAGAGCAGTCTCCGTTCCGACGAATTATTAGGAGCATGGATATTTAGAATGTTGATTCTAGACAATTCCCCGTTGATTAAACCCGAGGTTAAAAGAAACCTCTGATTTTTACTAATCAAATCCACCGTAAGGACCGCTGGATTCCACATCGAAA
This sequence comes from Helianthus annuus, assembly GCF_002127325.2. Lineage (NCBI taxonomy): Eukaryota > Viridiplantae > Streptophyta > Magnoliopsida > Asterales > Asteraceae > Helianthus > Helianthus annuus. The sequence goes on from NC_035437.2 coordinate 124,251,777, forward strand.
CCAGGCCACCAGATCTGCCAACATAATCAACCGAAGCGAAATTCAACTCCGATTTATCCCAGAATTTACTTACTTCATGAATGCTTAGCCCCCTTTGATGCGATTCCTGTAACCCAAAAAAATCAGCCTTTAAGCTGGTTCTTAATTGTCTGAGTCAGATCCCCTTCCTGCTGTCAGAAACTCCATTTAAATTTAATGAGACAAAATTCATTGATTACCGCTTGAACCCAATTCCCCACTAACCATCTTCCTCAAATGGTTGTCGAAACCTGTTACATCGATGCCCAACTCGGCTCCCACCTTCATCGTATGTAAGACTTCAGTTTCAATGAAATTACTCAATCGCCCTTCTTCCAATGAACCATCTTTGTCAACTGGCTGAGAGCCCCTTTCCATCGAATTAGGCTCCGAGTTTGTAGACCGACAACCTGTCTGCACATCGTTATTCATCCCCTTGTCCGCACTTCTCTTGCTTTTGCCCTCTTTTTCTAATCTGAAAATATCTTCTATATTAAAGAGATCAGAATCCACGCTGGGCTCCACATCCTGATTAAGATCAGGTATATTTTTATTATGGGCCAAAGGGATTTTATTCCTATAATTCTTGGGCCTTTTAGTAATAAAACTTGGGCCTTGTAAAGGAGATATTGGGACCTCCTCTGAACAGTTAACGTCAACTGAGGGCCCGCCATGACCACTATCCATATTTAATAAAATATCATTATTATCATTAAACTGTTCATGTTCCCTATAAGCCACTTCCTCACGCATGAAAGGGACCCATCATTATCAGCGGCGGCGGCTGTATCGTTGCCCATGCAGGAACCAGGAGACTTCCCCATGCACCCATTGGTCTTCTCGATATCAATTCCCGGAGAATCGCCGAAAACCGAAGAGCAGTCTGACGATCCCAATTCCAACTGTTCCGACTGCTCCGAAGAGCTCTTCGTCGGATCTTCGGACTTCAAAAATTCCGGGTACCACTGACCCGAGATTTCCTCTACCCACACTCTCAAAACATGATTCTTCCAAGAAACGAGAAATTCCTCCGATACTCTTTTCCCAGTGTTCACCAGGATCGCCATTCTTTCCTCGGCCATGTTGCCGTCGGTGGCGTCTGCCTCCGATTTAACAAGAAGTCTTCCACACCTTTCCCCGATGCGATTGAAAACATTCCTACCCCATAGAGAAATCGGGACTCCTAAGACCTTAATCCAAGCAATCCTTTCGAAGATGGGAGGGTCACCTTCCCAAAAATATAATCTAGAGAACCACTTTTCCCATTCCTCAATCAATTTAACGTGGAACTCTTCAGCATCCTCCGCCTTGTTAAAGCATAGCAAAACTTTCAGGCCCCCTAAATATTTCAGATCGAGACCTTCCTCCGAAATACCCGAAAGATGTGATTTCAGATCATTCAGAATGTCTATATCTTTAGCCTCACCGACTAGAGACTTATACTCCATTTTTTTCTTCGTAGCAACATTCATCGGTGGTAATTCCAATAGCTTGCCCGTTTCCTCACCCGGGATCGGAGCGACAACTGACCGATACGATCTAACACCAAAAGGTTGTGACGACACTTTGCTAGGCTCACCAATTTTCTCAGAAACGTGAGACGACGGTTTTAACCTATCAAAAACAGATCTTCTCTCACCAGCCTGAGGATGCTCAGCTTTCGAGCCATCCCTATTGAATCTGGCCAGGTTCACTTCAATCACCGCATCTTCGATACGAACACCTTTTAGTTTCTCAATCCAAACAAGCGGGTCATGGACACTTGAGAGCTTGATAAACCCGAATCTGTTACCCGCTCTATCTTTTTTAATCGGCACGAAAACATCCTCCAGATTCTCCAAATGTTCTAAGGCCTTCCATAACATCGAGCGATTGCAATGTTCCGGGAGATTAGAAATAAAAAACGAAGTGGCGTTGCGAAGGCGTTCTTCCCTCTTAAAAAATAATTTCTCCTTTCTAGCTTGTTGTTTGCTCAAGACTGTGTTCCAACCATCTTTTCTAACCGTCTTTCCTTTCCAAGTTTTCCGGCCCATAATGACACGAACACCACAGTCCATAGAACCTCTCTGTCAGGACACAACTTCAACAAAGTGTTAACAGGATTCGAATCAGTCTAGCTGAACTATAAAGATAGCCGCGACCAATATCAGACCCGCTAAGCCAACGAGAAGAAAGACCGACAAGAGAGGATACCAAACAGGAACGGATGAGAATCAAAGAACTCCGTCACCCGGAAGCGAATGGAAGATGCAACCCGGAGAGATAGAATGAAAGGTCCAGCCGGAAGAGAAGGCGACCTCGCACGCTATACCTAACAAGTTGCCTTCGTCGAGCCACCGGCGAAAGGGAGAAAATATCCAATCATCCGTATTAATATGTTGCACAACTAGAAATAAAAGGTGACGCTAGCGAGCATAAGATTCTCTTCATAAAGGTAATCGTTGAGTATTTTCAATGCTTAAAACTTATTGGTTAATGAATTTTTAAGAGATGAGTGACAAATTCATATAATAAAAGTCTCAAATTATACCAACACGATGATGAATATAAAATGAAATCACTCGTCCTTTACAAAGACCAACTAAAACCTAACTTTTTGCAACTTATCTCTCCTCCAATCACTATCAGATATTTGGCAACAACGAAGGGTTAAGGGATACAAGATAAAAAAAAGAGATGTATGGTGGTTGTTTTAACGAGGGTGGTGGCGTTGGTTAAGCCTTTGAAGTTGGTCGCAAGTAGAAAAGAGGATTGGTGTGGTGAGTGTGCCTTAGGTTGAAAAATCCAAACCAAATAAAAAATAGTTTTTTTTGACAGCTAGATCACCTGGTTAGGACTTTGGCCTTTGATAACCCAGATCACGAGTAGGAATCCCACGGTTCGCATATTATTGTCAGTTTGAACCGGTGACACAGTTCGCCCCACGCAAGATTCGACATTGAGACCTCCCGGACAGGAACCCCACATAAGTAGGTAAACCTTTCAACCTCCCCCAAGCCAATTAGTCTGCGGATCATTGGCAAATAAAAATAGTTATCTTTAAAAACCCAAACCCGAAATATATACTTTTGCTTTAGGTTGGCTAATTGAAATAATTATTTTATAATCTGATTTTTCTCACCTTATGGTAATTGTTTGACTAATTGACTTGCTTTAGGCTACTAATTTGGTTGCATAGAAACAAGAGGAAGAAGTGGCGGGAGGGGGACACGTAAGATTGTAGAAACTAGCAAGCGGAATTAGCACGCACACATATGCGAAGAAGAAGAATGGGGTTGCTTGGATTGTTATGTTTTCTTTTTCTTATGTTAAGGGTATAATATGTTTTTTTTAAGTTTAACATAAATTTTAACGTCGATCTGAGATTCCATGTAATGGTTGAGTAAACATTTAAGACTAAAAGGGTAATTTCCAAAAAAGTTAACACCCAAAATTGTAATCTCATGGTTATAAGACCGTGGGGCGTGGGTTGGGGCGGCGGTTGTCAAGCAACGCTGGCCAGATCACACCGGGCTAGCGTTGGCTATGGTGTTGCCCCACTGGCGTGGGGCGAGGGCAGGGGGGAAGGAGGTGACATAGCTGGCTTTGGTTGGTTAGTCAAATATAGCCGTTGGGGCTAGCCGTTGCCAAACGGCTACTTTATTTAAAAAAAAAACAAAACAAAATACATATGGCTGGCCACGTCACACCACACCCCTTGTTTTTTAATATTACCTTGTGGATCTCACACTCGCCACATGTCGAGCAATGTCCCCAACTCAAGCCCCTCCACACCACATAGTCTAGTGATGATCCATGTAGCTAGCTCTAAATGAATCATAAGAATTATATTATATTATATCTATGTTAATTTTGTAAGTGCTCTGTGCACTAGTTAGTTGTACATGTTGCATCTTTTGTGTTTTGTGACGAGAGTTGTTGTACTTTATGTTTGATGTTGTTGTACTTTTTAGGGATATAAAACCCACCAAACCTTTTTGTCGGTTCCATTTGTCACCGCCTCTTTTTTTTCCCAGGTCCTCTACCGTTGTTGCTTGCATTTCTCTGGCGATTATGTCATCGTTTTTTGGCTGCATATACGGTTTCTAGGTTTTCTTTATCATATGATTCTGGTAATTTTCGAAGGTTTGATGCTTCGATGATGATGGTAATTTGTGTTTTCCATTTGACCCTTCTACTTTTTAAAGCTTGTTACATTGTTTGGTGGTGTTTGGGTTGATGATGACGATGGGTGAGCTATTTTTGTTTGGGCCTTTTTAACGATGATATTGTTTGTTTTGAGATTGTGTTGTGTTGGAAGTTGTTGTACTATTTGTTGTAAGTTGTTGTACGTTTGCTGTAAGTTTGTTCTATTTGTCACTGGTTTCTTATTTTGCACCGATACTTCGCCGCTACAATGACATTTGTTCGGTTTTCTGACTTTCATTTGACCATATACGATGGGAAATTTGTTACAATTTTTGCATGTGTTTCGTTTGGTTTGATCATGATGTTGACATTGTGTGAACTGTAATGGTTTGCGGTTTTTGAGACGGTGACATAGTTTGTTCACTTAGGTTTCATGATGGTGTTGACGATTGTGTATCTGTTGTGGTTTGGGGCTTTACAACCTATTTTTCTTTAGGGCATTTGTGATGTTGTTTAGATGACGATATGCTTATCCGATATTTTTTAACACTACATGTGTACACTGGCTCTAATGTTGTTTCATCATTTAGGTGTGAGCTGTTGTGGTTTGGGGCTTTTGCGACAGTACTATTTGTTCGTTTGGGTTTGATGATGGTGCTGACGATTGTGGATCTGTTATGTTTTGGGGCTATGCTTCCTGTTTTGGATTATGGATTTTGTGACATTGTTAAGATGACGAGATGCTTATCTGGTACTTTTTTGTTTTACCGTTGCATGTCTCCATAGACTATGATGTTGTTTCGTCAGTTGGCATGGCAACCTTGGTTGTAGCCATGGCCGAAATCTAAGCCAGAGCCTTTTGATACGTGTCTGTATCGGCTATGATGTGATTTCGTTTCGTCATTGGGCATGGCAACTGTCGTTGCAGCCATGGCTGAAATCTGAGCCACAATCCTTTGATATGTGTTGCTTTGTTAGACACTTTGGCTTCCACATTATATATATAAAACCTGTTATTGCAAAGTTATATTGTATATGTTGCATATCGGGTAACTATTTTTGTTTTCCTTGTTAGAAATTGTGGGCTTGAGGAGTTGTAGATGTTGTTGTTTGGTTTCTTTGGGCCTAAAGCTTATATATGTGTTGATTTGATAGAATTTGTGGGGTTTGGATGTTATACGTGTTGTTGTTCGGTTAACATTCAGTTACAAATTAACCCATATATAAGTTTGGATGTTATATAGGTAGACATAGCGTGCCTTCAGGAGACTAGGTGGAAAGGGCATAAAGGGGATGAGCGTAACGGATATGAGTTGTTGTATTCGGGGTTTGATGGGGCTAGGAATGGGGTAGGATTTCTAGTGGCTATGAATCTATACAAAAATGTGATCGAGGTGATACGACACAACGGTGGGATTATAGTGTTGAGGTTAGTTCTAGAAGAGGAAGTAGTGGCAGTGGTTTGCACTTACGCACCACAAGTAGGACTAGGGGATCAGGAGAAATGAGACTTTTGGGATTGTTTAGATGTAGTTGTGAGGACCATACCCAGGGAGGAAAGCATTTGTATAAGAGGCGATTTTAATGATCATATTGGTAAGGATAATGATAGCTTTCAAATGTTACATGGGTGTTTTGGTTTTGGTGATAGGAACGACCCTGGTAGGGATCTTCTAGACTTTGTGGTTGGTTATTTTTAGCAATGGAAGACGCAACACATAGATCGACTATCTTTTGATGAGGCGAAGAGACCGACGTTGGTGGAAGGACTGTAAAGTTATACTAGGGGAGACAACGGTGACTCAACATCGTTTACTAGTAGCAGATATTATCATGAGGGAAAAGATTTCTAAAGGGGAGAGGAAAATGCGACCTAGGATTCGTTGGGGAAATTTGAATGGTGATAAGATTACAGTGTTCAAAGACAATGTAATCTTAGCGACATCAGCTCATTAGGATGGAGACACAAACCAAATGTGGGATACTATGGTGACCACCATTATTGACGTGGCGAAGGAGACTTTAGGGGTCACAACACGAAATACTAGTGGGCAAAGGGAATCCTAGTGGTGGAGTGAAGATGAACATAATAAAATTAGAGATAAACAAAGGAGTTTTAGGGATCTTTTGAGATGCATGGACGACGGAGAGCTAGTGAGTTTGAATGAGAAATACAAAAAGGCCAAACAAGAGGCAAAGAAGGCGGTGGCGGAGGTAAAGAACATAGCCGATAATCGTATGTACCAACGCCTCAGAACAAAGGAGGGGGAGCATGAGATGTTCAAGATTGCCAAAGTTAGGGAGCATAGGCGATGGGATATAGGACTGGTGAAGTTTATAAAGGGTGATGATAGATGTGTTTTAGTTAAGGATGAGGGCATCAAGTTGAGATGGCAAGCCTACTTTCACAATCTTTTCAACGGCGGGTTGGTTGACCAACGATAAGTTGACAACCCCACTATTCAAAGGTCGCAAAAAAATAAATGTTGTTGTCGACGTATCACACAGGGCAAGGTGATGACAACACTTATGAAAATGGGAAAGGGATAAGGCAGTTGGTCTGGACAACATACCAATTGAGGTGTGGACGTGTTTAGGAGAGAGAGTTCAATGGCTAACTAAGTTGTTCAATCTTATTTTCAAATTTGGAAGAATGCCAGATCAGTGGAGGAGTAGTGTCGCAGTACCCTTATATAACAAAAAATGAGACGCCCAATGTTGTGGGAACTATAGAGGGATTAAGTTGCTAGCTCACACTATGAAATTACGGGAGATGGTAATTGAGACTAAACTTAGTAGAGAAACTCAGGTTACCGCAAACCAATTTGGTTTCATGCCAGGCTGAACAACTACAGAAACTATACACGTTCTAAGGAGGTTGATGGAAAAGTATCGGGAGAAGAAACGAGATCTACATATGGTGTTCATAGACCTTGAAAAGGCATACTATAGTATGCCATGTTGGCTGATTTGGGATAGTTTGGAGGATAGAGGGGTTCATGGGAAGTATACAGACATAATTTGGGATATGTATCTTAGGACTAAAACTAGTGTTCGGGCACCTATAGGAGATACTGATTTCTTCTCCGTAGAGGTAGGACTCCACCAAGGATCTGCGTTGAGCCCATATCTTTTTGGGGTTGTCTTAGATGAGTTGTCAAAGTCGATTCAGGAGGCAGTTTCATGGTGTTTGCTTTTTGCTGATGATATTATATTAGTCGCAGAGAGTAAACAGAGCCAGAATGCAAGGTTAGTGTTAGGAAACTTTTATATAAGTATTGAAGAAAAAGATGATCAACCTGATCATATGTTGAAGATACAGTCAAGGAATATCACAAAAAAAGGTTCCTACATGATAACGTGACAAGAAGAAATGAAAGACACATCTTCAACTAAGTATCAAGAAGTGATCAAGATAAAGAAGACAATCATGTAAGACCATTCTGATGAAGTCTAATGTTAAATCTGGTATTTATCATTAGAATCTGGTAAGTCTGATCATCAGAAATTCTGGTGGACCAACTTGTCTTAGAGATAAGCCCTGACACAACTGAAAAGTAGCAAGTTGGAAATAACCGATTCAATGAATATGCCAAAAAGTCACTTTCTGCAGAGCAAATACATGAATAAACAAATGTTTATTCATGATCCAGACTCTCAATAAATAGAGATGTCAACCCAGAAGGTTAAATGAGTTGAGCTAAGCATTTAATACACACACCACAAACTCCATTACCCTTCACACAAAATTCTTTAAGCATTCATTTTGTAACAGTCAAAAACTTTGTTTTACAAAGTCATTAATATACTTGAAAATTATGTAAGTTGTTTCTTGAAAGTTTAATTTCTAGTTCCGCATAATATTTCCTATTTGTTGAAATCTACTTGCCATGTTAAGTCTTTGGGTACCCATATCTGGGATCAACAGTTGGTATCAGAGCAGATTGAATAAATCATTTTCAAAAGATCAACTGCTTACATTTTTGTATATCCATCTCATATTCTAAATATGGCAAACTTTCAGACCTGGAATAATGCTTTCAACATTGGTTCTATGTCAAAGCCTCTGACTTTGGTCAGAGAGGAGTACCCCCAATGGAAAATCAGGATGATCGATTTCCTAAATGGACATGATCAAGCATTGTTTCAATCCATTGTTAGAGGCCCACATAAACCCACTGTTGAAATACCAGCAGTTCCAGCTACTGAGCACACACTAGCTATCCCTATCTCCTTGGCTCCGAAAAGTGAAGTACATTGGAGTCAAGAAGATAAGGATCTGGTATCTGCTGATGAAAGGGCCAAATCACTTCTGATTATGGCGCTTCCAAACGACATATTCTCATAAGTAGATGCTTGTGCATCTGCTAAGGAGATATGGGATCAATTGGAAAATCTTTGTGAAGGAGGAGAAAGAATGAAAAGAAATAAGAGAACTAACTGTGTTTCATCATATGAAAGATTCAAAAGTCACCAAAATGAGACTCTTTTAGAAACATATCATAGGTTTACTAAACTTTTCAATGAACTTAAAAAGTTTGGTATTGAAAAGTCTCATGATGAAAAGAATGTAAAGTTTCTTGATGCACTGCCAAGAGAGTGGAGAAGTCTCACAATGACCTTGGCATCAACCCTTGAATTAGGGAATATGAACTTACATGATCTTTACAGCATCCTTGTCCCAAGAGAGGAGGAAATCTATGAAAATTCAAACCACAAAGGTGGACCTATAGCTCTTGTTTCAAACACACAAAGAGTACCAATCTCAGATCCACAACCCTCTCACTGCCAGAACATAGAAAATTCTGATGCTTCATCAGATTTCTCAGCCTTTGCAGAGGCTATAACAACTCTCCCAAAATTCTTAAAAACACCCCTATACATCCTAAAAGACACCTCGTATACAAAAAATAGGCACGAAATACCTTTAATTTAACAAAATTAAATAAAAACAAGATTTAGGGGGCGCTCGCGGGGCGCGACTCCCTTGGCTACTTCAGTCGCAGGACGCGACCCCCTTGACACCAGGCGCAACCCTAGGCCGCCACATGTCCCAGTCGTGTCGAGTCTAGTGGTCAACTCAACAACCCTAGGGCCAACCCTAGGCTACCTCGCGGGGCGCGAAAGCCCCTCTTATTTCTCTCGCGGGCCGCCAGAAACCCCCGATCAGGCCCTATATATAGAGAGTTCGAGCTCATTTGCCAAACCGTTCAAATTCTCAATCTATCTCAAAATTCTGAATAATAATTAGAATTCCCAAGCATAATACCCACTAAAAAGCGAAGCTCTGCCTCAATGTAAGTATCATAACCCCTGGTTACGTATTAGTTACACTGCCCGATTGATCTAGTGCTCTGTAACGCATGTTAAGGCTCTGCCTGACTCAGTCGTTGGAGTTTTGTCTCGGGGAGGGTACAACTAATGTAAATTGGGTTATTATACTAACGCGTGTGCATTGTTTAATTTAATAGATTATAACCAGGAAGTCACAAGGAAATACTTAAATTAGCAATGTGAGTAATTCCTCTTTTTACAAAACCTCAATTGTTTTTAATCGAAATTTAACAGTGATTGAATATTTGTAAATCTACAATTATCGTCAGTATGTTGGGGTTTTGTATACATGACTTGTTACCACACAGTAAGTAGTAATATTTCCATAAGTCAGGATTGACAGTACCGTGGGTGGTAATTAAAGTAGATGTAAACAAATGTAACTGAGGGTTGCCCTCAATGCTGTAAAATGATAAAACCTGTTTAGATTAAACTGGGAGTCACTTGCCAGTATTTCTTGCTGACAAAATGTTTTTAAACGCGTTTCAGGTAACAAAATGTGAAAGCCAATTAGAAGCCAGATGAAGAGTACTGAAGGCTTGAAAAAGTGGCTATAAAAGTTACCTAAATAAAGAAGAAGTTTTATTTAAATGAATTAGGGTTTATCCCTAAAAACATGTTTGTAAGGGAAACTTGGGTTTTTCCCGTGTATTTATTATTATAAAAGTGTGGTGTTTTACTCTGATAAACTATTTCCTAACTACGGTATTGATGAAATTTCCGCTGCCAAATTAATAAACACCGATACCACCAGCTCTGCAAGCTCGCGGCCGCCCGCCTCCCGGGGCAGGGGTCGGGGGTCGGGGGTTGCGACAGAAGGTGGTATCAGAGCTACAACCACTAATTTCAGCCACAGAAGTGTTCTGCTGACACCAAAATTTTATCCATTATGTTAGGAAATAATCTATTTGATTACGTGCATATCTGTATATTATTGTTTTGTGTTATTTGACAATTTGTTAGTTTATTGTATGAGTGATCAAGGTCCATCGGACGCCTATCGTCACTTGTCTAGTTCTCCTAGAGATGAAGGAACTTCCTCCCAGCCTACTCCTTCGGGGTATTCAGCTGACATAGAAGAGGGGATCTTCATATTTAAGGCACAATCCGAAGAACCATTCCCCACGAAAAAGAGTGGATGGTTCAGTCGGGGAGCACATGAGCGTAGGAAGCGAATGAGGAAATTACAGCAGCAACGGGCTTTAGCAGCAGCAAATAGGGAGATGAACGCCCAGACCCAAGACTTAGTCGACACGCGATTGGCCAACTTTCACATACTAGCTACCACTGCAGCCGACCTAAACGTAGACCAAATCATTGCACCACAGCCACTGCCACTGTTCCCAACCCAACCCATGGAAATAGAACCTAACCCAAGAGACCAGGTTCCCATACCCGCCTTCGACCCAAACGAAATCCCTAGAATCCCAGCACCAAATCCTGTAGCTTATGACCCATGGGAGGATGAACATAGGGATTATCGAGAGCTCTACCCACAGGAGGAGCCCATACCAAACCCAGTAGCACCATACCCCAACCTTGACCCTCTAGATCCATATTGGGATGCCGATCAGTATGTTCGGGAAATACTAGAAAACCCATACCCATATGGAGAACCGATGCCCCAGTACCCTGACCCAATACCCGCACAAACACCACCACCCATGAGTACCGAAAACGTGCAGGAACTCCACACATTTGGTGAGGAGTTAGTAGATGAAGGAGAAAGAATAAGACAAATAGGGGAAAAGCTCGTTTGGAAATACGACGAGCGAAATATGCAATACTGGATGAACCCATAGTCACTATAATATATATATATATATATATATATATATATATATATATATATATATATATATATATATATATATATATATATATATGCGTGTAGTTTAAAAAATCAACTAAAATAGATAATCCAATACTTACTGATGCATAACTAGTAGTGTATTTTAAATGTCAGTTGCAGTTTGTAATAGATATAAATATATATGAAATAGAGTAAATGTCGCAATGCTCGATGGTTTTGACCAATGTGTTGTTTGTGTAATTGTTGGCATTAAACCTTGTTCTGTGAAATTAATACTTGGTAAATATTTATAATCCAGATGGACAACGAAGTGAATCAGGAAAACTCGAATAACGACAATAACGGGAACCAATTAGATAATAGTGCCATCCAACACATAGTGGCACAAAGGATTATAGACGTTATGCCATATATTATCCAAACAGTTAAAGTAGCAGAAAATCATAAAACTAACATGTGACAACCTTCACAATTCTAGGTATCCGTACAATTAATTAATAATTAATTTATGCTTAATGACTGTGCTTGATTAAACTGCTTTCTGTTTTCTGTTACACACATACCCATGCATTAGTGGCGAAGGATAATGGGTGCCCGGGGGTGCACCCGCCCACCCCAATGTTTCGGTTAAAAGTGTATATGGTCCGATTTTTCATCCGAAAATTTTAAAAATTATATAGGATCGCCCACCCACTATTTTTCCTAAATAATGGGTAGTTTGGTAAATATATTTTAACTCTTATTTTATTTGTTTAACCCTTGATTACCGACCACACAATAAAATTAATATCTCACAAATAGCTTCATGATTTACATAGAAAAAGAAATTGCTGATAAGTTTGATTCGGGAGACATATTTGATGAATTCAAAAATCTTAAAGGTCACCGGGCTGAGTTGTAATTTTTTGTCCAGGTTCCGTTTATCTCGTATCATTATATATATATATATATATATATAGGTCTTTTGTTTGTTATACAATATTTAGTTTTTCTATTTGCAAGAACAGGTCCTTTGAATGAATGATTTTTTTTAGTTTTATTTGAAACTATTATTATTTGACCTGACCTGAATCGAATAGCCATCCTGACCCTACCCGAAACATAACGATAGGAAAACTTTTTCGGGTTCCATCACTTTACGCCCACTCGAAACTTTTGGTCAAGCTCCGCCACTGCCATGCATCACATTTTATACTGTCACTCTATTTATTACACACAAACATTAGTGACAAACTTGATGCACAAAGCACAGTTAGCACAGTGAGCGGATAACCCAGAGACATGCTGACAATGCCAGAACCTAGACAGACAATGTTTTTGAGGCCAGTATGAGCCAGATATAGAATACTACCCTAGTAGGGAGTGTAGGGAGGTGAGGACCATAAAACTGCATCACTAGGTGATAATTATAGTGCCCGGAAGTGCCTAAAACATACTTAAAGTGCAGAATTTTGCACTAAATGACCAAAATTCAGCATTTAACAATGCTAGTAAAGTGCAAAAAGTTGGCAAAATAGTCCTAGATATTTTCCAAATGTTGGGAATTAAATGTGTCACTAAAAATAATATAAAAGACACTTTGTGGATTAAATTAGCACTTTAACGGATCAATTACAACCCTACCCCCTACCTCCCCCCCCCCCTCGACAGTTATGAGGATGGGACACCCTCACCTTTCTTTTGATTATTTTATTTGCAAATGTTTGATGATTAGAAACATGTTACATGTTGGGTAAAGCATGAATTTGGATTATAAATAAACACTTAGGGTCTTGAACTTCATTCCATCAAACACACACCAACAAGCTCTCCTTCTTATCTCCTCCTTTGTGTTTGGCCGCCACCACCATCCACCATACCACCACCTTCAAGTTTCCTTTCAAGCAATCTCCATACACTCAAAGGTGTTAAAGACCCTATAACTAAGCTTGGTGTGCTCGGAAGCTCAAGGACGGCTCTTGTTTTCTTTTATCCATCACTTTTACGCTTTGAAACTCCCCTAGCCTTGTGCTAGTAGTAAGTGCCTTAGATCTTCATCTTGTTTATATTCTTGGTGGTTAATAGTAAAAAGAATGATGAGAATTAAGAAACTCTAAAGAACATAAACAAGTCTTGAAGTATGAACTAACTAGAGAAGATGAATGGTTAAAGTGATGTTGAAATCATGTTGATCTTGTGTTGTTGTGCTTGTTGAATGTTGTATGTTAGATAAAATGTTATGGTCCGTCACATAGACTTGCTAGATCATGTTTAGAGACATGAACTAGCAAGGTGTGAAGGTTAAAGATGTTGTGGATGATGGAATCATCCACAGATGAACTTTGAACTTGAACAAATGAGTGATTTCTTGGAGAATAAAGTTGTAAACTTGTAGATCTAAAGATCTATGAGTGGTTTTTCGAAAGAACCAAGTGAAAGGAATAAGTTTTGTTAAAACTCGGATCTTATATGAACTAAACACATTTTTAGTAAGTAAACAAGTGTGTAAACACTTGTGTAACAAGGAAATTTCACAAAGAAATATTTTTGGAAATCATGACTAGAAGTTGTAAATGTTCAAATCCTTTAAAAATAAAGCTTTTAAGAAACTAATCAAATTTTTAAAGGTAACAAGACTTACTAATTATGCTAGTAAGTTACTACTCGCTTTTATAAAAATATCAAGTTCATAAGTTTATGATTTATGCTTATTTTCGACAAGATTGATGATTAGAAATTGTATGTTGTTGGATGACGATTGATTGAATAATTTTACAAAAGAAAATGATATGCTAATAAGCATGGACGCCTCCATTTACAAAGGAAACTCTGGCGAAATTTTTCTAAAATTTCAACACATAGAAATATTTTTCTAAACAAATGTTTACAAATATATTTTTAACTTGGTTTTCAAAATAAACTTCGCCATGATTTTTATTTCAAAAATTACCAAGTACCGGAGGTGGATTTTCGTAAATAAAATTTGATAAATATATATTTAGAATATATATTTTATAATAAAACGATTGTGTGATTATTTGATTATTTTGTGAACTAGATATATATTATTTTTAGGGTAAAAATAATATAACTTGCAAATACCATGAAATTACGACACCAAAATAATACCAACGCTCTCACAAAATAAAGATTTAAGTTACACAAGTATTGTTGCCTTACGACACGCTAAAACGTAACTTATGTATATTTCGGAAAAATACTCTCGTACGTATATTTTGATAAAGTATTATTTTGGAAAATGTATGAGGTAAAATATAATATTTTTGGGAAAAATATATATATTTTGGAATTAAAATGTTTTAGACAAGTGATTAAAAATATATTTTCTAAGTGGGACTTAAAATATATTTTTCAGAATTATAACGTGTACATGTATAAAAACCCCCATCTTTGGGAAGGAATATACTTAGAAAATAAATAAGAAGTGTGAATACGAAATAATTGCCTAACTATTTTTCCAAAAACGTTAAACCCTAAGCCAAGGCACGGCCATCCGTCTAATAGGCATTAGTACGTGTAGGTCGTCACGCAGCGGATCGAGTTTGAGATTGGCGTTTCAGGATACGCACTTCTGTGAGTTCATGTCCCCCTTTTCTCTTTACTGTTTTTCAGTTTTATACTTCGGGGGTGAAATACATGCGACAATTATTACAAACATTTATTTACATGGTATGGTTAGCGTAGGGAGGGTTTATACTACTAGATCATGTGAGGGGTGGGTACAACGCTTGAGGCCATTAATCCTCGTTGTTAGGACCGAGGGACACAAGAGTGATAGATCTATTTGGGTGTAGTGAGCCCACACCTGTGAGGCCGGGGCGACCCATAGAGGTGACTGTGTCTTCCAGCCGAAGCCCGGTAACAAATTTGCTAGGTTTGAGTTTTCCTGCACTTTCTCACACATGCCAGTGGCTTTGCAAACCACTGGTGATCTCTTTTTCCTTATTGCTACATACCCGGGACTTTTTACATACTTTAAAGGTTTATACATACTCACTTTTACATGAACTCGCTCAACTTTTTGTTGATTTTTCAAATTACATGTATTTCAGGAAATTAGTGGATCTGGCAAGGTATGCAATCTCGTCAAGCTGCGTAGGAATAATGATGTCATCCGAGTTTAGGAAGTGTGACCCTTGCCTGGACGGGTTACAAGTCTTAAACTGTGTTTTTATTTCAAGTCTTTATCGTGTCGTATGAACAAGTTTTTAATTATGTCATGGTTGTAATTAGTTTCATGTGTCGACTTTTGAACAATGTTGTCGTAGTAACTTTTTAAACTTGATGAATGGATGAACATCACGTGTTTTATTTTCATATAGCATTGTTATGATAATTGCTATGGTATTAAGAAATCACACCAAATAAACCCACGCTTCCGCAAAAGCCAGGGTGTGACAGCTTGGTATCAGAGCATCGATCATAGCGAACTAGGATTCTTTCTCGAGTCTAGACTATGATCACTAGGGCTCTCACGAAAACATTTTTTTACATTGCATACACTAAAAGGTCCAGATCCATTGCACAAAACACTTTTACAAATAAAAGGTACAACAACTCTTTTTCAATAATTTGTGGTTCAGTCTTAGAGACTGAGGGAGTTCAGTCTTAGAGACTGAGGGAGGTTCAAGCTTAGAGGCTGGGGAGGCTCGGTCTTAGAGACTGAAGGGTTCAATCTTAGAGATTGGGGAGGTTTAGTCTTAGATACTGGGAGGTTGGTCTTAGAGGCCAGGGAGTTAGTCTAAGAGGCTAGGAGGTTCAGTCTGAGAGGCTGGGAGGGTAGTCTAGGAGACTAGGAGAATTACTTGTTTGCTTTATGGCGACTTACATGTTTATTTGATTTCATGTTGATGTACGTGCATATGTGTGATTGTGTTACAGACACCATGGTTTCATCTTCAGACATAGGAGTATCGGACACCGTGGATCCTATGGCTGTTGTGTCAGATGACGAGATACCATCAGAGGGAGACGTATACACCTCAGACACCACGAGTACAGATGACGACGATTTTCAGCCCTTCGCGATGCCAGACATTCGAGTTGAGCCTGCTGATGGCATTCCTGCCGGGGATTTACCTCTTGCGGTGATCCCTTCTCCCATTCCGCTTGCTGCTTTCCCCGTGGTGGATGCGCCACTCGATGTCGTATCTGATGACGACATTGATCTGTTCGAGGAGGGTCCGCCTGAGGACGACTATGAGGGCGGGTCCCCGATCGATGCTGACGTTATTCTTCCCATTGCTGAGGCCCCTGTAGAGGAGCTTCCTGTTGATTCACCTGTCCCAGATTTGTTGGAGTTTGTGGCATCTGCGTCTTTGCACGATCAGGGAGTGCAGCATCACTCTTCTGACGCCTACCCCGATATGGCGATGTCAGCTGCACCTGGTCCGTCACACGAGTTCGAGTTTGACCATGTGGTCGATGATGATTTTGATCCAGCTTTTCCCCCTGACTTCGATCCTGACCAGGAGATCGAGTTTATTCACATGGACCAGCCCTTAGAGGCGCCCGTAGCTCCTATTGATCCTTTGTTTGACATTCCTGCTGATTTTGACATGGATCTTTTTGATCCTGAGTCCGTCATGGCCCCCGAGCCTGTTGTTGACCATGACCCTATTCTTGATGATGCCCCAGCCGATGCACCGCCCGATATGGGTGCACCAGCCATTGCACCTCTTGTTGATGATATACTCATTGCTGATCTTCCCGTTGTTGCTCCACCCTTGATGGATGATGATGATGTTGTTGATGCACCATTACCCGATCCCGTGCCGGTACTGTTTGACCGTGCACCTTTTGCTGCTCACATAGATCCTCGTTATGCTGACACCCGCAACGGGTGGATCGATGACGACGACGATTACCCACTGTTTGTGCTACCTGTCACTCCTCCAGTAGCACCTGTTTCTGGACCCACTGATATCCCATTGTTTCCCCCACACACCATAGACGCTCATCGCACTGATCTTCCCATTACGTTCCTCCAGGACATACCGCCACCTCGTCCTGGAGAGGGGTCATCGAGGCAGCCGCCTGTTTCTGCTCCACCCATGCTGTCATCATCTTTACCGTTCACATCTTAGTTTCGTCATGTTGCACCACCTACTGCACCATCCTTCATGCCATCGAGCGAGCCATTTTTATGGACTACGCCCCATATCATGCCATTGTCTGATCCGTACCACCCGTACCATGTTGGGTACTCTACGGAGGACATACTTACATCCTTTATGATACAACAAGATGCATTGACACGTCGTATTCAGGAGTTGGAGAGAGCTCCACGACCACCTTGCCATTGCCAGACCCCCTTTGCAGCACCGCACACTCCTCGTCCACTTTCCCCTGACTCAGACGTTCGTTTCTTGACATCTGAGCAGCAGATATCATATTTGTTGCGCGTCTGTCGTGTCTTAGAGGAGGACTTGTTACACATGCGTCGCTTGCTTTTCTCTCGTTTTCCTCCTCCTCCTCCGCCATCAGCATAGGCATTTGGTTCGATGCAGGTACACTTTTGGTGAGAAGACCGCGATTGTGCCGACTATACAGCATCTTGAAGACCGCATTTTGATGTCATGACTTTTGATGTTTAGTTTTTGGTTGTTGTAGATGACTAGATAGTTCAGACAAGGGCGATGTGGCCCTTAGTCACTGTTGTTGTACGATACAGTTATAAAACTTGTAAACATGGTATTGTGGTCTTGATTTTATGATAGCACAATCGCAGTATTCTCATTATATGCATTGTTGGATTAATTGTTTTGATTTTATAACATGTGATGTTATGTGATTGGTGAATGTTATTACGTACGCATATTATTTACCTACTATGACCTAACCGACATGATCATCTTTTAGAAGATGCCTCCAAGACGTGACCCGCGCATGCCCACTAATGAGGCGGAACTCCAAGGGATCATTGCCGCAGCTATCGCACAATACGTTGTCTCTCATGCAGAAACAAGTGGAAATATCTCGCACAACCACGGCAATAACAATCCACCCAATGGTAATGTTAAGTCGTTTGAGATATACTATGATACATTTGGATATTTATAGCACGTTCGCTAATACCATTTGTAAATTCAAACGTATGTGCAGGGTGCACCTACAAGCAATTTCTCGATTGCAAGCTCGTGAATTTCGACGGCACAGGAGGTGCTGTTGCGTTTGTTAGGTGGGCTGAAAAGACAGAATCTGTCCTTAGAATGAGCAAGTGTGCTCCCGAGCAACAAGTGACCTACATCTCAGGGTTGTTTCTGGATGGAGCCCTATCGTTGTGGAATCTGCAAGTGCAAACTTTAGGAGAAGCTGCTGCTTATGCGTTATCATGGAATGAGCTGAAGGAGCTCATGAGAAGGAAGTACTGCTCATGTGCTGAAATTCAGAAGCTAGAGACTGAGTTCTGGCACCTAAAAATGGAAGGTCCCAAGATTGCAGAGTATGTTCAGAGATTTCACGACTTGTCCCATGTAGTGCCGTACATGGTCACACCTGAGTTTAAATGTGTTGAGCGCTTTATTTGGGGATTGGCCCCTCAGATCAGGAGTATGGTTACTACGTCCAAGCCCGCAACCATCACAGAAGCTATAGATCTCAGTGTGGCTCTTACTGAGGAAGCTATTCGATTGAACAAGTTTTCAGTTACTGAGGAGAAGAAGAAAGAGACTCATGTGGAGTTGTATGGTGAAAACAAAAGGAAATTTTAAAACTTCAATTCTTCAAGCAAGGTACAAGCAATGTGAACAAGAAGGGTGAATCAAGCACACCGGCCAGAGCTGCAACCGGTGTTGAAAACAAAGGAAAAGGTTATATGGGTACTCTGCCCAAGTGTGACACGTGCCAACGCCATCATTCTGGTCAGTGTAGATTGAGGAAGTGTGAATCATGTGGAAGGAACGGCCACACGAAGGATACGTGTTGGGCCAGAACTGGTGTTGGGCGTGTTGGTAATCGAGGTCATGGGAATGGTAATGGAAACCGCCAACAAGGAGGAAATGGTGGAAATGGAAACCGTAGAAATGTTGCGAATCAAGCTGGGAATGGAAATCGTAACCAAAACAACACTCAAGCTGGAAATGGAAATGGTAATGGTCGAGGACCGGGATGTTTCAATTGTGGAGAAGTTGGGCACTTTAAGAGGGAATGCCCAAAGCTGAATCAAGCCCGTGGAAGAGTGTTCAACATTGGCGCAAGGGAAGCGCGCCAGGATCCAAACGTTGTCACTGGTACGTTCCCTATAAATCAACGCTTTGCATCTGTTCTGTTTGATACTGGTGCCGATTATAGCTTTGTATCATTAGAATTTAAGAATATGCTTGGGTTAACTGCTAGTAAGTTATATATTCCATACTCAATTGAACTGGCTAATGGAAAGCTAGTTGAAGCCAACGGAAAGCTGGGAGAACGCGAGTTCACTTTGGATCTACTACCAGTCGAGTTGGGAAGTTTCGACGTGGTGGTAGGGATGGATTGGTTGTCAAGCAACAAAGCCGAGATTGTTTGTCACGAAAAGACCATTCGCATCCCAATAGAAGATGGAGAGACGATCGTAGTTCATGGAGAAAAGCGCGATACGCCTTTGAGAATCATTAGCTGTCTGAAAGCTAGAAAGTGTTTATAGAAGGGATGTGTTGCCTTCTTGGCACACATCGTGGATAAAGAAGCCGCTGAGCCGAAGATCAAAGATATTCCAGTTGTAAAGGAATATCCTGAAGTCTTTCCAGAAGACTTGCCAGGATTGCCACCTCAAAGACAAGTCGAGTTCCACATTGACTTGGTCCCAGGCGCCGCGCCTGTGGCTAAGGCACCCTACCGACTTGCGCCTTCGGAGATGCAGGAGTTGTCGACGCAGCTCCAGGAGCTGTTAGACAAGGGATTTATCAGACCAAGCTTCTCACCTTAGGGAGCTCCAGTTTTGTTTGTCAAGAAGAAGGACGGTAGCTTTCGTATGTGTATTGACTACCGAGAACTGAACAAGTTGACAATCAAGAATAGATATCCTCTGCCGCGAATTGATGATCTATTCGATCAGCTGCAAGGTTCAAGTTTCTACTCAAAGATCGATTTGCGATCAGGTTACCATCAGTTGAGAATTCAAGAGGAAAGTATTCCCAAGACTGCTTTTAGAACTTGATATGGACATTACGAGTTTTTGGTAATGTCGTTTGCGTTGACAAACGCGCCAGCCGTTTTTATGGATTTGATGAACAGAGTTTGTAAGCCGTACCTCAACAAGTTGGTGATTGTGTTCATCGATGATATTTTGATCTACTCAAAGACGAAGGATGAACACGAACAGCATTTAAGAGCTATTTTGGAGCTACTTATAAAGGAGAAGTTGTATGGCAAGTTCTCGAAGTGTGAGTTTTGGTTACGCGAAGTCCAATTTCTTGGACATGTGGTTAATGGAGATGGAATCCATGTGGATCCCACAAAGATCGAAGCAATCAAGAATTGGGAGACTCCAAAGATGCCAACCGAGATTCGACAGTTCTTAGGTTTGGCTGGTTACTATCGAAGGTTCATTGAGGATGAGTATCTCCGTGGGATGGAGAAGCAGTTGGTACCAAACGAGGAAGGGACGTTATGCTTCATGAAACGAATTTGGGTTCCTCTGTTCGGTGGATTGAGAAAGGTTATTTTCGACGAAGCTCACAAGTCACGGTACTCAATTCATCCAGGAGCGGATAAGATGTACCAAGATCTTAAGGATTTCTATTGGTGGCCAAGGATGAAAGGTGATGTTGTCGTATACGTTGGTAAGTGATTAACGTGCGCCAAGGTAAAAGCCGAATATCAAAAGCCTTCAGGTCTTCTGCAGCAACCTGAAATACCCAAATGGAAATGGGAACAGATTTCAATGGATTTCATAACAAAATTGCCAACGACGCCCAAAGGTCACGATACTATTTAGGTAATAGTAGATCGTCTAACGAAATCTGCGCATTTCCTGCCAACAGGGAAAAAGACAACACGAGTAAACTAGCCGAGATCTGGAGTACCTCTCTCAATCATCTCTGATAGAGATGGAAGATTTGTGTCAAGGATTTGGCAATCCTTTCAAGAAGCATTTGGATCTCAGCTGAATCTAAGTACAACTTTTCACCAGCAAACTGATGGATAGAGTGAACGAACGATTCAGACCTTAGAATATATATTGCGAGCTTGCGTAATGGATTTAGGTGGAAGTTGGGATACTCACCTACCATTGGTTGAATTTTCATACAATAACAGTTACCATGCAAGCATTCAAGCCGCACCGTTCGAAGCTCTTTGTGGACGCAAATGTCGATCACCGATTTGCTGGGCTGACGCAGGTGATAGACAACTAGTTGGTCCGGAATTGGTCCAGGAGACGACAAACAAGATTGCACAGATCCGAGAGCGCATCAAGGCGGCTCGCGATCGACAAAAGTGTTATGCGGACCGAAGAAGGAAACCTCTGGAATTCGAGGTGGGAGATATGGTATTAGTGAAGGTTTCACCCTAGAAGGGTGTGGCACGCTTTGGAAAGCGTGGAAAGTTGAATCCGGTCCATTCAAGATTCTGAAGAGGGTTGGTTTAGTAGCATACAAGTTGGACTTACCTGCTGAGCTTAATGGTGTCCATGATACATTCCATGTATCAAATCTGAAGAAGAGTCCAACACAAGAGACAGTTGCCATTCCTGCTGACGAAGTTCATATCAACGACACACTCCACTTTATTGAGAAACCAGTTGAGGTTACTGATTGGAAGATAAACAAAACACGCAGGAGTAGTGTCAAGCTCGTCAAAGTTCGATGGAATGCAAGACCTGGTCCAGAATTCACGTGGGAACGTGAGGATCGTATGAAAGAAAAGTACCCCATTTATTTCCAAAGATCCCTGCAACCAGAAGTAGAACTTAAAATTTCGGGACGAAATTTTCTTAACGGGGGGAGAATGTGACAACCCTCACAATTCCAGGTATCCGTACAATTAATTAATAATTAATTTATGCTTAATGACTGTGCTTGATTAAACTGCTTTCTGTTTTCTGTTACATACATACCCATGCATCACATTTTATACTGTCACTCTATTTATTACACACAAACATTAGTGACAAACTTAATGCACAAAGCACAGTTAGCACAGTGAGCGGATAACCCAGAGACATGCTGACAATGCCAGCACCTAGACAGACAATGTTTTGAGGCCAGTATGAGCCAGAGATAGAATACTACACTAGTAGGGAGTGTAGGGAGGGGAGGACCATAAAACTACATCACTAGGTGATAATTATAGTGCCCGGAAGTGCCTAAAACATACTTAAAGTGCAGAATTCTGCACTAAATGACCAAAATTCAGCATTTAACAATGCTAGTAAAGTGCAAAAACTTGGCAAAATAGTCCTAGATATTTTCCAAAGTGTTGGGAATTAAATGTGTCACTAAAAATAATATAAAAGACACTTTGTAGATTAAATTAGCACTTTAACGGATCAACACCCAACCGAACAACCGGACTTTACCCGGAACATAAAAATATTGCCAAACGCATTGTTTTTACTTTTCTGAGCTAGTTAGAGTCCCCGAACACCCTAACACACCTTATATTACATAACACACCTTAATATACTAACTAAACATTAGAAACTTAACTAGATTGTAACTAGATCAATTGCAACCCAACCCCTACCCCCCCCCCCCTTCGATGGTTATGAGGGTGGGACACCCTCACCTTTCTTTTGATTATTTTATTTGCAAATGTTGGATGATTAGAAACATGTTACATGTTGGGTAAAGCATGAATTTGGATTATAAATAAACACTTAGGGTCTTGAACTTCATTTCATAAAACACACACCAACAAGCTCTCCTTCTTCTCTCCTCCTTTGTGTTCGGCCGCCACCACCATCCACCATACCACCACCTTCAAGTTTCCTTTCAAGCAATCTCCATACACTCAAAGGTGTTAAAGACCCTACAACTAAGCTTGGTGTGCTCGGAAGCTCAAGGACCGCTCTTGTTTTCTTTTATCCATCACTTTTACGCTTTGAAACTCCTCTAGCCTTGTGCTAGTAGTAAGTGCCTTAGATCTTCACCTTGTTCATATTCTTGGTGGTTAATAGTAAAAAGAATGATGAAAATTAAGAAACTCTAAAGAACATAAACAAGTCTTGAAGTATGAACTAACTAGAGAAGATAAATGGTTAAAGTGATGTTGAAATCATGTTGATCTTGTGTTGTTGTGCTTGTCGAATGTTGTATGTTAGATAAAATGCTATGGTCCGTCACATAGACTTGCTAGATCATGTTTAGAGACATGAACTAGCAAGGTGTGAACGTTAAAGATGTTGTGGATGATGGAATCATCCACACATGAACTTTGAACTTGAACAAATGAGTGATTTCTTGGAAAATAAAGTTGTAAACTTGTAGATCTAAAGATCTATGAGTGGTTTTTCGAAAGAACCAAGTGAAAGGAATAAGTTTTGTTAAAACTCGGATCTTATATGAACTAAACACATTTTTAGTAAGTAAACAAGTGTATAAACACTTGTGTAACAAGGAAATTTCACAAAGAAATTTTTTTGGAAATCATGACTAGAAGTTGTAAATGTTCAAATCCTTTAAAAATAAAGCTTTTAAGAAACTAATCACATTTTTAAAGGTAACAAGACTTACTAATTATGCTAGTAAGTTACTACTCGCTTTTATAAAAATATCAAGTTCATAAGTTTATGATTTATGCTTATTTTCGACAAGATTGATGGTTAGAAATTGTATGTTGTTGGATGACGATTGATTGAATAATTTTACAAAAGAAAATGATATGCTAATAAGCATGGACGCCTCCATTTACAAAGGAAACTCTGGCGAAATTTTTCTAAAATTTCAACACTTAGAAATATTTTTCTAAACAAATGTTTACAAATATATTTTTAACTTGGTTTTCAAAATAAACTTCGCCATGATTTTTATTTCAAAAATTACCAAGTACAGGAGGTGGATTTTCGTAAATAAAATTTGATAAATATATATTTAGAATATATATTTTATAATAAAACGCTTGTGTGATTATTTGATTATTTTGTGAACTAGATATATATTATTTTTAGGGTAAAAATAATATAACTTGCAAATACCATGAAATTACGACTCCAAAATAATACCAACGTTCTCACAAAATAAAGATTTAAGTTACACAAGTATTGTTGCCTTACGACACGCTAAAACGTAACTTATGTATATTTCGGAAAAATACTCTCGTACGTATATTTTGATAAAGTATTATTTTGGAAAATGTATGAGGTTAAATATAATATTTTTGGGAAAAATATATATATTTTGGAATTAAAATGTTTTAGACAAGTGATTAAAAATATATTTTCTAAGTGGGACTTAAAATATATTTTTCGGAATTATAACGTGTACATGTATAAAAACCCCCATCCTTGGGAAGGAATATACTTACAAAATAAATAAGAAGTGTGAATACGAAATAGTTGCCTAACTATTTTTCCAAAAACGTTAAACCCTAAGCCAAGGCACGGCCATCCGTCTAATAGGCATTAGTACGTGTAGGTCGTCACGCAGCGGATCGAGTTTGAGATTGACGTTTCAGGATACACACTTCTGTGAGTTCATGTCCCCCTTTTCTCTTTACTGTTTTTTCAGTTTTATACTTCGGGGGTGAAATACATGCGGCAATTATTACAAACATTTATTTACATGGTATGGTTAGCGTAGGGAGGGTTTGTACTACTAGATCATGTGAGGGGTGGGTACAACGCTTGAGGCCATTAATCCTCGTTGTTAGGACCGAGGGACACAAGAGTGATAGATCTATTTGGGTGTAGCGAGCCCACACCCGTGAGGTCGGGGCGGCCCATAGAGGTGACTGTGTCTTCCAGCCGAAGCACGGTAACAAATTTGCTAGGTTTGAGTTTCCCTGTACTTTCTCACACATGCCAGTGGCTTTGCAAACCATTGGTGATCTCTTTTTCCTTATTGCTACATACCAGGGACTTTTTACATACTTTAAAGGTTTATACATACTCACTTTTACATGAACTCGCTCAACTTTTTGTTGATTTTTCAAATTACGTGTATTTCAGGAAATTAGTGGATCTGGCAAGGTATTCAATCTCGTCAAGCTGCGTAGGAATAATGATGTCATCCGAGTTTAGGAAGTGTGACCCTTGCCTGGACGGGTTACAAGTCTTAAACTGTGTTTTTATTTCAAGTCTTTGTCGTGTCGTATGAACAAGTTTTTAATTATGTCATGGTTGTAATTCGTTTCATGTGTCGACTTTTGAACAATGTTGTCGTAGTAACTTTTTAAACTTGATGAATGGATGAACATCATGTGTTTTATTTTCATATAGCATTGTTATGTAATTGCTATGGTATTAAGAAGTCACACCAAATAAACCCACGCTTCCGCAAAAGCCAGGGTGTGACATAACAGTGGAAGTAAACGACCACCTACTGAACCCAGTCACAGCATATACAATGGACCGTTACATCAATTGCCTATTCCTAAAAGAAGAAGAACCATGTCATATGGTTGTTCTTTCAAAGAATTCTGGTCTTGCAAACCAATGGAATTCTCGGGCAATGAAGGAGCCATTCCAGCTCTACGTTGGATAGAAAAGACTGAGGCAGTCTTAAAAATAAGCAAATATGCAGAAGAAGATAAAATCATGTTTGCTTCCAATCTTTTTAACAATACAGCTCTAGAATGGTGGAACACTATTCTCCAGTCTAGGGGAAGTGATAGAATTTATAATATGGAATGGACTGAGTTTAAAAACATGGTCGAAAGAAAATTCTGTCCTCCTAATGAAAAAGAACAAATTGCAAATAAGTTCTTAAACCTTAGAATGACTGGAGTGGACTGTAAGGGTTACACTACCGTATTTTTCGAATATGCTAGAATAGTGCCAACCCTAGCCTCACCAGAACCAGTGTTAATCTCCCGTTACATCTAGGGATTAATCAGTGAGATTAGACATGTAGTGAGGACAGCTAGACCACAAACGATAGAAGAAGCAGTAGAACTAGCAAATACCTTGACTGATGAACTAGTACGTACGCAAGAAGAAAACCAGAGGAAGAACCTAGTCCAAAAGCTTACCCAGGAATTTCGCTACGGTAATTCCAACCGTGGGAAAAACATAGGTTCTACTTCTACACCCTACTATAAGTCCTGCAAGAGGAAGCATTCAGGGAAATGTTCCACATACTGCAACTTCTGCAAAATACCGGGACATAAAGAAGAAGACTGTATGAAGAAACCCAGCAATGGAGTATGCTTCAATTGTGGAGAAAAGGGGCATATTAAATCAAACTGTCTGAAACTAGCTCCAACCATGAACAACAAGACTATTAAGAATGCTAGAGCATTTGTTCTGACAGCCGAAGAAGCAAGGATGATTCCGGACGTGATTGCCGGTATGTTTTTAGTTAATGATATTTTTGCTAAAGTATTATTTGACTCTGGTGCAAACCAAAGTTTTATTAATACTTCATTTTGCAAACTTCTCAATCAACCATTAACTAAACTTCAACAAGAATGTCTGGTAGAGACGGCAAATGGGGAATCCATTAAGATCACTGAAATCTTGCAGGGAGCAAGAATAGAAATTCTACACCATAATTTTATTGCTAACCTTTACCCAATGAATCTGGCTGGATTTGATATTGCATTAGGAATGGATTGGTTAGTAGCCAATAAAGCCAGTATTTTATGTGATCAAAAGTCAATACAAGTAAATTCACCAAAGGGTGAAAAGATCACAATTACAGGAGATAAGCCATCTCGGTCCACGAAATTCATCTCTGTGATAAAAACAGCCAGCTATACAAGGAAAGGATCACTAGTGTATATGATTTCTATAATCATTAACACTAAAGAAAAGGAATTGAAAGATATTCCTGTAGTATCTCAATTCTCAGATGTTTCGCAGAAGAATTACCAAGACTACCGCCGGACAGGGAAGTCGCATTCAAAATTCACCTACTACCAGGGACAACACCGATTGCCAAGGCACCTTACCGTTTGGCACCAGCAGAGATGCAAGAACTGAAGAAACAACTGGACGAACTTCTGGAGAAAGGATTCATACAACCTAGTTCATCGCCATGGGGAGCACCAATCTTGTTTGTCAAGAAAAAGGACGGGTCGATGCATATGTGCATTGATTACCGAGAATTGAACAAGGTCACGATTAAAAATCGGTACCCATTACCGAGAATCGATGATCTGTTTGATCAACTGCAAGGAGCTCGATTCCTTTCTAAGATCGATTTACGCTCAGGATATCATCAATTGAAAGTACAGGAAGAGGACATTCCTAAAACTACCGTCAGAACAAGGTATGGCCATTATGAATTTACAGTCATGCCATTTGGTCTAACCAATGCCCCAGCTGCATTTATGGACATGATGAACAGAATATGTAAACCATATCTGGATAAATTCATAATTGTCTTTATAGATGATATTCTCATTTACTCTAAGAGTAAAGAGGAACATGCAACGCATCTACATACACTCCTAAATTTGTTGAGAAAAGAAAAGCTTTATGCTAAATTCTTGAAATGTGAATTTTGGTTAGAAGAAGTACAATTCCTCGGACATCTAGTTAATCATGAAGGAATTCATGTGGATCCCACAAAGATCGAGGAAATTACTAAATGGAAAGTCCCTGAATCACCAACGGAGGTGAGAAGTTTTCTTGGACTAGCATGTTATTATAGACGGTTTATCCGAGATTTCTCTAGAACAGCCATTCCATTAACAAAACTGACCTGTAAATCAGTTAAATTTGAATGGGGACCAAAACAGGAAGAAGCCTTTAGAATCCTTAAGCAAAGATTAACCAACGCACCCATACTCGCTTTACCAGAAGGAACTGAAAACTTTGTAGTCTATTGTGATGCGTCTAAATTAGGTTATGGATGTGTGTTGATGCAACGTCAAAAGGTTATAGCCTATGCCTCTAGACAACTTAAGAATCATGAAGAGAATTATACAATCCATGATTTAGAATTAGGAGCCATAATTTTTGCCCTTAAAATTTGGAGACATTACCTTTACGGTAGTAAGTTTACCATTTTCACCGATCATAAAAGTTTAAGATATGTTTTCGGGCAAAAGGAGTCAAATATGAGATAAAGACGCTGGATGGAAATTCTTAGTGATTATGATTGTAATATCCAGTACTAGCCGATGCTTTAAGTCGAAAGTATCATGAAAAGCTAAGAAGAGTACGTTCTCTCAAATTAAATCAGCAGATAGATTTAAATGAAAAGATTAGAGAAATACAGAATCAGTAATCAAGAACGATACTGAAAAATTAAAAGGAATGATTAAGGAATTAGAACAAGGAAGAGATGGAATTTGGAGATTCCATAAGAAAAGAATTTGGATACCCAAACAAGGAAACCTACGCCACCGAATATTAGAAGAAGCCCATAAGTCTAAGTATACAATACATCCTGGAAATGATAAAATGTATCAAGACTTAAGAAAGGATTTTTGGTGGATAGGAATGAAAAAGGATATAGCAGCCTAAGTTGCCAAGTGTCTAACCTGTTCCCAAGTTAAAGCTGAACATTAGAAACCCTCAGGTTCATT
The DNA here is from genome assembly GCF_002127325.2 of Helianthus annuus. Classification (NCBI taxonomy): domain Eukaryota; kingdom Viridiplantae; phylum Streptophyta; class Magnoliopsida; order Asterales; family Asteraceae; genus Helianthus; species Helianthus annuus. Next base: position 124,280,686 of record NC_035437.2, read on the forward strand.
GCAGCAGTTAGAAATGCCAATATGGAAATGGGAATTGATAACAATGGACTTTGTTACCAAATTATCCAAAACACGAAAAGGTAGTGACACAATTTGGGTGATTGTAGACAGGCTAACCAAGTCTGCTCATTTCTTACCAATGAAGGAAACTTTCAATATGGAACAGTTAGCCAAGTTATATGTAAATGAAATAGTTTCATTACATGGAATTCCTTTATCTAGTGTGTCTGATAGAGATAGCCGTTTTACTTCTCATTTTTAGACTAGTTTCCAAAAAGCAAAGGGAACCAAGCTAAATCTAAGCACTGCTTATCATCCTCAAACGGATGGATAAAGCGAAAGGACAATCCAAACAATGTAAGAAATGCTTAGAGCTTGTGTAATTGATTTTGGAGGAAATTGGGACAATCATTTACCATTAATAGAATTTTCCTACAATAACAGCTATCATACCAGTATCAATGTTGCACCATTCGAATCACTTTATGGATGAGAGTGCCGAACTCCAGTCTGTTGGGCAGAAATTGGAGAAGCAACTGTCTGGACCAGAGATAGTACAAGAAACAACGAAAAAGATTATTCAAGACAAGGAAAGACTAAAAGCAGCACGCGATCGACAAAAGAGTTATGCTGATAACAGGCGAAAACCATTGGACTTTCAAGTAGGAGATAAGGTATTATTAAAAGTTTCTCCATGGTAAGGAGTAGTCAGATTCATCAAAAGGGGAAAGCTAAACCCCAGGTATGTTGGACCCTTTGAAATTATTAGAAGAATAGGACCCGTAGGTTACTAGCTACAACTGCCAGAGGAAATGGCAGGAATACATGATGAATTTCATGTATGTAATCTCAAGAAGTGCTTAGCAGATGAATCATTAGTAGTACCTCTTAAGGACATAGAGGTAAATGAGAAACTTAAGTTCGTAGAGAAACCCCTACAGATTGAAGACAGAAAGATCAAGAATCTCAAACACAAGAGATTTGTGACAACCCTCACCAAAATAGGTATCCGTACAAATTAATTAATATTTAATTAATGTTTAATTACTGTGCTTGCTTACAATTGTGGTTAAACTGCTTCTTGATTCTGGTACATACATATTCATGCATCATACTTTATTGCTGTCACTTCATTATTTACACAGAACTATAGTGACAAACTTGATGCACAAAAGCACAGTAGCACAATGAACGGATAACCCAGTAAACATGCTGACATAGCCAGCACTAGACAGATACTGTCTCTGAGGCCAGTATGAGCCGGGAAAAGATTACTACACTGGTAGGGAGTCTAGGGAGGTGAGGATTGTAAAACTGCGTCACTAGGTGATAGTTATAGTGACCGGATGTGCCTAAAACATGCTCTAATTACAAAATTTTGCACTCTATTACAAAATTCAGCATTTAACTTAACTAGTAAAGTGCAAAAACATGGGAAAATAATACTAGACACTTTCCAAAGTGTCGGGGATTCATTGTGTCACTAAAAACACTATAAAGAACACTTTAAATGCTTATTTAGCACTTTAACGGATCAATATCCAACCGAACAACCGGACTTAACCCGGAACATAAAAATATTGTCAATGACATTGTTTATCCTTTTCTGACCTAGTTAGGGTCCCCGAACACCCTAACACCCGTTATAATACACTACACACTATTACACTAATTTAAGTACCTAACTAAACTAACTAATCACTTAACTATCCATTAAAATCTAACCATATAACCCCCCCTAACCGAACGGTTCCCCAAGAGGGACACCCTCCACCAAATTTTGATTATTTTATTGAGGTTGTCTAATATCTTGTTGACACTTTACTTATTGGATAATACACTAATATGGTTTATAAATAAAACCATAAGATCACCAATTCATTTACATAAACACTTCAACACAAAATTGCTCTCATCTCTCTCCCTCTCCTTTGGATCGGCCGAAACCAACACCCACCATCTCACCATCATTCAAGTTTGATCTTGGTATTCCACATACATCCCAAGGTGCAAGAGATCATACGGGGAGACCCGGTGCTTTCGGAATCTCAAGGACCTCTCTACATTGCTTTTATCCACCTTGTTTTCGCTTTGATTCTTCCCTAGCCACGAGCTAGTAGTAAGTGCTTCCAAATACTCTCTTGTTCATGTTTAAAGTGGTTAATAAGAGATTTAATGGATAAAAATCAAGAACACTCGAGATCAAAACATAAAGTCTTGAAAGAATGATAAATAAGTTGGTTAAAGAGTAACTAGTGGTGTAAATCTTATGAAACTTGTTTAGTTATGATTATTTTATGTTGTTAGTTGCAAGTAGTGGAACGGATTGTCATCTAACCACGCTAGATCATGTTCATGGAACATGAACTAGCAATATGTTAAGTATGAAAGTTGCGAGATGACGAATCTTTCCATACATAAACATGAACTTGTGTAAAATAGATTTTTCTTGTAAAATAGAGTTCTAAACTAGTAGATCTAAAGATTTACAAATGGTTTTTCGGAAGAACCAAGTAAAATATACAAGTCTTGTCTAAAAGCCGAATCTTTCATAAACTAAAGGTATTTTAGTGACTAAACAAGTGTGTAAACACTTGTGTGACAAAAGGATTTAACAAAGAAATATTTTCGTAATTTTTGAGTAGAAGTTGTAAAGTTACATATTCTTTAAAAATAAAGATTTCAAGAAACTGATTTTATTTTTAAAGATGGAAAGATCTACTAAATATGTTGGAAAGTTACTACATATTTTTTTACAAAACCTACAAGTTCATGAGTTTGCGATTTATGCTCATTTTTGACTAGTTTGATGTTTGAAGACTGAATATTGATGGTTGGAAAATTGTTTGATTAAATCTTTAAAAGAAAATGATACGCTTGTAAGCGTGGCCACCTCCAGTTACAGAGGAAACTCTGGCGAAATTTTTCCAGAAAATTAACACTTAGAAATATTTTTGTGACAAGTGTTATGAATATATTTTTAACTTGTTTTTCCAAATAAAATTCGCCATGATTTTTGTTACAAAATAACCAAGTGTCGGAGGTGGATTTTCGTAAATAAAACTTGTTAGATATATATTTTGAATATATATTGCTTGTGTGAATTTACGATTATTTTGTGAACTATGTATATATTATTTTTAGAGTAGAAATAATATAACTTGAATACACTGAGAAGTAACGACTCCAAAATAATACCAACGCCCTCACAAATAAATATTTAAGTTACACCGGTATTATTACTACCACACGAACTCTAAAATGTAACTTACATATTTTCGGAAAATACCCTTAAATGCGTATTTTGATGAAGTATTATTATTTTGGAAATTGTATGGAATAAAATATAATATTTTGGGAAAAAATATGTATATTTTGGAGATATAATATTTTAGACAAATGAATTAAAATATATTTTATTAAGTGAGACTTAATAATATGTTGTGAAATTATAAAAACGCACATGTATTAAAACCCCCATCCTTGGGAAGGAATGTAAATATTAAATAATTAAGAAGTGTAAATACGAAATGGTTGCCTAACTATTTCCCAAAGACATTAAACCTTAAGCCAAGGCACGACCGTCCGTCTAATAGAAGTTAGTACGTGTAGGTCATCACGCAGCAAGTTGATTGGGTTTTACTATTTCGAGACGCACTTCTGTGAGTTCATGTCCCCCTTTTCTCTTAACCGTTTTCAGTTTTTATACGTCGGGGGTGAAATACATGTTACTATGATTACGAATACTTTTTACATGGTATGGTTAGCGTAAGGAGGGTTACTACTTAGATCATGTGAGTGAGTAGGCGGAAACTGGAGGCCATTAATCCTCATTGTAGGAGCGAGGGTCATTAGCGGTAGATCTATCTGGGTGTAGCGAGCCCAACTCCAGGCCCAACAGAACGGACCTCGGGGTGACTTTGAGCCCGACGCAAAAATCTGCTAGGTTTGAGTCTTCCTACTGCACTTCACACATATCAATGGCCTTGCAAACCATTGGTGATCTCTTTATTTCCTTATTTGCTACATACCAGGAATTTTCATATTACAAAGGTTTTACATACTCACTTACACATGAAGTCGCTCAACATTTTTGTTGATTTTTCAACTTACATGTATTTCAGGGAATTAGGGATCTGGCGAGGTATGCTATGTTTTCAAGTTGCGTAAGAAGGGTGATGTCATCCAAGTTTAGGGGTTGTGGCTTTTACCTGGACGAGTCACAAGTCTTAAGCTGTGTTTATTTCATGTCTGTGGTTGTGTCTTTCGAACAAGATTTCATTTTGTTGTGTTGTATTTTCGTTGCATGTATCGACGTTTGAAAATAATGTTGTGGGATTTCACTTTTAAAACTTGGAGTAATGGATGATTATCACATCACGGTTTTACTTTCATATAGCTTTGTTGTGATTAAGCTATGGTATTAAGAAGTCACACCAAATAAACCCACGCTTCCGCAAAGCCAGGGTGTGACAGCTTGGTATCAGAGCTTTGATCATAGCGAACTAGGATTCCTTCTCGAGTCTAGACTATGATCACTAGGGCTCTCACGAAAACATTTTTACCTTGCATACACTTTATGTCCAGATCCCGGATACAAAACGTTTTTACAAACAAAAAGTATGAGCACATTTTTTTCAAAATTTAGGGATTCAGTCAGGGAGACTGAGGGGCCAATCTGAGAGGTTGGGGAGGTTCGGGTCTGAGAGGCCAGGGAGTCAGTCTGAGAGACTGGGAGGGTAGTTTGGGAGACTAGAAAGTTCAGTCTGAGAGACTGGGAGTTAGTCTGAGGGACTAGAAAGTTCAGTCTGAGAGACTGGGAGTTAGTCTGAGAGACTAGGATGTTCAGTCTGAGAGACTGGGTGGGTAGTCTGGGAGACTAGGAGGTTCAGTCTGAGAGGCTGGGAAGGTAGTCTGAGAGACTAGGAGGTTCAGTTTGAAAGGCTGGGAGGTTAGTCTAGTGGGTCTAGGAAGAAATGCTTGCTTGCTTATTGGTGACTAACATGCTTATTTGATTATATGATTGATTGATTGTTTGTGTTTATGTGTGTTCGTGTTACAGACATCATGCCTTCATCAGGTACTGGAGGGTCGGACACTACAGAACCCATGGTTATAGTATCAGACGACATAGTTTCATCAGAGCACGAGGTGTACACTTCCAATACTACCAGCACAGACGATGACGACTTCCAGCCCTTTGCGCTGCCTGATGTCGTAGCAGAGCCTGCTGATGGCCATCTCGTTGGGGACTTGCCACTCGCGGTGATCCATGCTCCTGTGCCCCTTGCAGCTTATCCTATTGTTGATATGCCCCTTGACGTTGTCTCTGATGACAATGTCGATCTATTTGAGGAGGACCCACTTGAGGGCGAGGCCCATATTGTTGCCGGTGATATCCTACTTCTTGCTGATTCTCCTGCAGAGGAGGCTCCCGTTCATTCACCTGTTCCAGACTCCTTTGAGTCTGTGGCATCCGCACCTTCGCACACTCAGGGAGTGCAGCACCATTCACACGACGCCGACCCGGACATGGCGTCATCAGCCGCACCGGTTCCCGCCCACAGTTTTGAGTTCGATCATGATGTTGATGATGATTCAGATCCTGTTTTTCCACCTGGCTTTGATCCCGACCATGACATTGAGTTCATTCATTTAGACCAGCCCTTGGAGGATCCTGTAGCCCCTGTCGATCCTGTGTTTGCTGATCCAGCTGACTTTGATATGGAGTTTGTTGATCCGGAGCCTGTTGTGGCCCCTGAGCCAGTTGTTGCTCCTGACCCCGCATTAGAGCATGACCTTGTTCATGCCGATGCACCTGTTGTTGCTCCTTTCATTGATGACATACCTGTTGATGATCATCCTGTTGTTGCTCCGCCATTGGTGGGTGATCATGTTGCTGTTGATGTTCCTATTGATGCTCCACTTTTGTTAGAGGATCCCGTTGTTGCACCTCTTCCTGATCCAGTGCCGGTGACGTTCGACCGTGCACCTTTTGCGACCCATATTGATCCACGATACGCTCACACCCGCAATGGGTGGATAGATGATGACGATGATTTCCCAACTTTCGTGGTACCTGTTACACCACCTGTAGCCCCTGTTCCAGCCCCTGTTTCAGTTCCCATTGATGTACCCTTGCTTCCCACACATACTACAGATGTTCACCGCACCGACTTACCTGTCACGTTTCTTCAGGACATACCTCCACCACGTCCTGGGGAGGGTTCATCTCGACAGCCTTTTGGTCATACATCTTTCATGATACAGCAGGAGGCGCAGACCCGTCGCATACAGGAGCTGGAGAGAGCTCAGCGACCACCGTGCCATTGCCCGACCCCACCTGCAGTATCACACCCTCCGCGTCCACTTTCACCCGACTCTACCGCTCGCTTTTGGACTCCTGAGCAGCAGATAGCATACTTGATGCTCTCTCATCGTGCTATGGAGGAGGACTGGTTGCATATGCGACGTTTACTCTTTTCTCATTTTCCCCCTCCTCCGCCGCCATCAGCTTAGGCCTTTTGATTCGACGCAGGTAGACTTTTGATGAGAGGACCGCGATTGTGCAGATTACACAGCTTTTTGGGAGACCGCATTTTGATGATTATGACTTTTGATGTTTTGTATAATGGTTGTTGTTGTCACTGATTAGATAGTTTGGACTAGGGCGATGTGGCCCTTAGTCACTAATGATGTACGATACAGTTATGAACTTGTAAACCTTACATTGTGGTCTTGATTTATGATAGCGCAATCGCAGTATTCTCATTATATATGATGTTGGATTGATTGTTTATATTCTATAACATGAGATGTTATGTGGTTGATTTATTTATAACATGAGATGTTATGTGTTGATATTGTTGTTACATACGTACGCCTTTACTTATTATGACCTGACCAACGTGAAACATCTTTTAGAAGATGTCGCCGAGACGTGGTCCACTCATGCCTACCAACGAGGCAGAACTCCAAGGAATCATTGTTGCCGCCATAGCGCAGTATGCAGCCTCACAAGGAAGAACTAGCGGAAGCAATTCGAACAACAACGGCAATAACAATCCACCCCATGGTAATGTTAAGTCATTTGAGACATACTACGATACATTTGGATATTTATAGCACGTCCGCTAATACCATTCGTATACTTTAACGTATGTGCAGGGTGCACTTACAAGCAGTTCCTCGACTGCAAGCCCGTGAACTTCGACGGCACCGGAGGTGCTGTTGCTTTTGTAAGATGGGCGGAAAAAACTGAGTATGTTCTGCGAATGAGCAAGTGCGCTCCAGAACAACAAGTGACTTACATTTCTGGACTATTTTTAGACGGAGCCCTGTCCTGGTGGAACTTACAAGTGCAAACTCTTGGTGAAGCCGCAGCTTATGCGATGACATGGAATGAGCTGAAAGAGCTCATGCGAAGAAAGTACTGCTCGCGTGCGGAGATTCAGAAGCTGGAAACGGAATTCTGGCACTTGAAAATGGAAGGTCCCAAAATTGCGGAGTATGTTCAGAGATTCCACGACCTGTCTCATGTGGTACCTTATATGGTTACACCAGAATTCAAACGAATCGAGCGCTTTATTTGGGGTTTAGCACCATAGATCATGAGTATGGTCACTACTTCTAAGCCTGCGACAATCACAAAGGCCATCGATCTGAGCGTAGCTCTTACTGAGGAAGCCATCCGCTTAAACAAGTTTTCGAATGTTGAGCAGAAAAAGAAGGAGACTCACATAGAGTCATCTGGCGAGAACAAAAGGAAGTTCTCGAACTTCAAGCAGGGCACAAGCAGTGTTGGCAAGAAAGGAGAATCAAGCACACCGGTCCAAGCTGCAACCGGTGCTGGGAAGAAAGGAAAAGGATATATGGGTTCACTACCCAAGTGCAACTCCTGCCAACGTCATCATACTGGCCGGTGTGGGCCAAAAGTATGTGAAGCTTGTGGAAAGGTTGGCCACTTGAAGGATTCTTGCTGGGCTAGTGCTGGCCAGGGAGGCCAAGGAGGTTTTGGTAATAGGAACAATAATCGTGGTGGTAATGGAAATCGTTCACATGGGAATAATGGAGCCAATGGAAACCTAGGAAACAATGCAAATCAAGCAGGGAATGTGAATCGAAATCAAAACAACACTCAAGATGGGAACGGAGGAGGTAATGGTCAAAAATTGGGTTGTTTTAACTGCGGTGACATTGGGCACTTTAAGAGGGACTGCCCAGGATTGAATCAAGCCCGCGGAAGAGTGTTTAACATTGAGGCGAGGGAAGCGCGCCAGGATCCCAATGTTGTTACTGGTACGTTCCCTATAAACCAACGCTTTGCATCCATTTTGTTTGATACTGGTGTCAACTATAGCTTCGTGTCGTTAGAATTTAAGAATATGCTTGGGTTAGCCGCTAGTAAACTAGATATCCCGTACTCAATTGAACTGGCTAATGGAAAGCTGGTTGAAGCTAACGAAGTTGTCAGAAGTTGTGTAATCGAGTTGGGAGAGCGTGAGTTTACTTTAGATCTACTACCAGTCAAGTTGGGAAGCTTCGACGTGGTAGTAGGGATGGATTGGTTATCGAGCAACAAGGCTGAGATTATTGTCGCGAAAAGATCGTTCGCATCCCGACCGAAGATGGAGAAACGATCGTAGTTCATGGAGAAAAGCGCGATACACCCCTAAGAATCATTAGCTGCCTAAAAGCTCAAAAGTGTTTACAGAAGGGATGTGCTGCCTTCCTGGCTCACATCATGGATAGGAAAGCTGCTGAGCCGAAAATCAAAGACATCCCTGTCGTGAGGGAATATCCTGAAGTCTTTCCGGAAGATTTGCCAGGATTACCGCCCCAAAGGCAAGTAGAGTTCCATATTGACTTAGTTCCAGGCGACGCGCCTATAGCTAAGGCACCTTATCGACTTGCCCCCTCAGAGATGTAGGAATTATCGACACAACTCCAGGAGTTGCTAGACAATGGATTTATCAGACCAAGCTTCTCACCTTGGGGAGCTCCGGTTCTGTGTGTCAAGAAGAAAGACGGTAGTTTTCGTATGTCTATTGACTACCGGGAGTTGAACAAGTTAACTATCAAGAATAGATATCCTCTGCCAAGGATTGATGATCTATTCGACCAACTGCAAGGTTCAAGCTATTACTCGAAGATCGACTTGCGATCTGGTTACCATCAGCTGAGAATACAAGAGGAAAGTATCCCGAAGACAGCCTTTAGGACTCTCTATGGACATTACGAGTTCCTAGTCATGCCGTTTGGGTTGACGAACGCACCTGAAGTTTTCATGGACCTAATGAACCGAGTCTGCAAGCCATACTTGGATAAGTTTGTGATCGTGTTTATCGACGACATTCTAATTTACTCAAAGACGAAGAATGAACACGACCAGCATTTAAGAGCCATTTTGGAATTGCTGAAGAAGGAAAAGTTGTATGCCAAATTCTCAAAGTGCGAATTTTGGCTACGCGAAGTCCAATTTCTTGGACATGTGGTAAATGGAGATGGGATTCATGTGGACCCCACAAAGATCGAAGCAATCAAGAATTAGGAGACCCCAAAAACGCCAACTGAGATTCGTCAATTCTTAGGATTGGCTGGGTACTATCGAAGATTTATTGAGGATTTTTCAAAGATCACTCAACCATTGACTTTCCTCACGCAGAAGGATAAGAAGTTTGATTGGGGAATCAAACAGGAAGAAGCGTTTCAGCTGTTGAAGGACAAGCTTTGCAATGCGCCGATCTTAGCGCTACCAGAGGGAACTGATGATTTTGTGGTATACTGTGACGTCTCACGTCAAGGTTTGGGTTGCGTGTTGATGCAACGCCAGAAAGTCATAGCTTACTCGTCACGCCAGTTGAAAGTTCATGAAAAGAATTATACCATGCATGATTTAGAGCTAGGCGCAGTGGTATTTGCGTTAAAAATCTGGAGACATTATTTATATGGTACGAAGTATACAATCTTTACAGATAATAAAAGTCTGCAGCACATATTCGACCAGAAGGAACTGAATATGAGACAAAGACGTTGGGTCGAATTGTTGAACGATTATGACTGCGAGATCAAGTATCATCCAGGGAAGGCGAATGTGGTCGCCGATGCCCTAAGTCGAAAAGAAAGGATCAAGCCCATAAGGGTTAGGGCTTTAGAGATGATTATCCAGACGGATCTTTCCCTGTGCATTCGTGTCGCGCAGAAAGAGGCTCTGAAAGAAAGAAACATCGAAGAGGAATATCTCCGTGGGATGGAGAAGCAATTAGTGCCAAACGAGAAGGAACTTTATGTTTCATGAGACGGATTTGGGTTCCTCTATTTAATTAATGTACAAATTAATTAATATTTAATTAATGTTTAATTACTGTGCTTGCTTACAATTGTGGTTAAACTGCTTCTTGATTCTGGTACAAACATATTCATGCATCATACTTTATTGCTGTCACTTCATTATTTACACAGAACTATAGTGACAAACTTGATGCACAAAAGCACAGTAGCACAATGAACGGATAACCCAGTAAACATGCTGACATAGCCAGCACTAGACAGACACTGTCTCTGAGGCCAGTATGAGCCGGGAATAGATTACTACACTTGTAGGGAGTGTAAGGAGGTGAGGAATGTAAAACTGCGTCACTAGGTGATAGTTATAGTGACCGGATGTGCCTAAAACATGCTCTAATTACAAAATTCTGCATTCTATTACAAAATTCAGCATTTAACTTAACTAGTAAAGTGCAAAAACATGGGAAAATAATACTAGACACTTTCCAAAGTGTCGGGGATTCATTGTGTCACTAAAAACACTATAAAGAACACTTTAAATGCTTATTTAGCACTTTAACGGATCAATATCCAACCGAACAACCAGACTTAACCCGGAACATAAAAATATTGTCAATGACATTGTTTATCCTTTTTTGAGCTAGTTAGGGTCCCCGAACACCCTAACACCCGTTATAATACACTACACACTATTACACTAATTTAAGTACCTAAATAAACTAACTAATCACTTAACTATCCATTAAAATCTAACCATATAACCCCCCCCCCCCCCTAACCGAACGGTTCCCCAAGGGGGACACCCTCCACCAAATTTTGATTATTTTATTGAGGTTGTCTAATATCTTGTTGACACTTTACTTATTGGATAATACACTAATATGGTTTATAAATAAAACCATAAGATCACCAATTCATTTACATAAAAACTTCAACACAAAATTGCTCTCATCTCTCTCCCTCTCCTTTGGATCGGCCGAAACCAACACCCACCATCTCACCATCATTCAAGTTTGATCTTGCTATTACACATACATCCCAAGGTGCAAGAGATCATACGAGGAGACCCGGTGCTTTCGGAATCTCAAGGACCTCTCTACATTGCTTTTATCCACCTTGTTTTCGCTTTGATTCTTCCCTAGCCACGAGCTAGTAGTAAGTGCTTCCAAACACTCTCTTGTTCATGTTTAAAGTCGTTAATAAGAGATTTAACGGATAAAAATCAAGAACACTCAAGATCAAAACATAAAGTCTTGAAAGAATGATAAATAAGTTGGTTAAAGAGTAACTAGTGGTGTAAATCTTATGAAACTTGTTTAGTTATGATTAATTTATGTTGTTAGTTGCAAGTAGTGGAACGGATTGTCATCTAACCACGCTAGATCATGTTCATGGAACATGAACTAGCAATATGTTAAGTATGAAAGTTGCGAGATGACGAATCTTTCCATACATAAACATGAACTTGTGTAAAATAGATTTTTCTTGTAAAATAAAGTTCTAAACTAGTAGATCTAAAGATTTACAAGTGGTTTTCGGAAGAACCAAGTAAAATATACAAGTCTTGTCTAAAAGCCGGATCTTTCATAAACTAAAGGTATTTTAGTGACTAAACAAGTGTGTAAACACTTGTGTGATAAAAGGATTTACAAAGAAATATTTTCGTAATTTTTTACTAGAAGTTGTAAAGTTACATATTCTTTAAAAATAAAGTTTTCAAGAAACTGATTTTATTTTTAAAGATGGAAAGATCTACTAAATATGTTGGAAAGTTACTACATATTTTTTTTTACAAAACCTACAAGTTCATGAGTTTGCGATTTATGCTCATTTTTTACTAGTTTGATGTTTGAAGACTGAATATTGATGGTTGGAAAATTGTTTGATTGAATGTTTAAAAGAAAATGATACGCTTGTAAGCGTGGCCACCTCCAGTTACAGAGGAAACTCTGGCGAAATTTTTCCAGAAAATTAACACTTAGAAATATTTTTGTGACAAGTGTTATGAATATATTTTTAACTTGTTTTTCCAAATAAAATTCGCCATGATTTTTGTTAAAAAATAACCAAGTGTCGGAGGTGGATTTTCGTAAATAAAACTTGTTAGATATATATTTAGAATATATATTGCTTGTGTGAATTTATGATTATTTTGTGAACTATGTATATATTATTTTTAGAGTAGAAATAATATAACTTGAATACACTGAGAAGTAACGACTCCAAAATAATACCAACGCCCTCACAAATAAATATTTAAGTTACACCGGTATTATTACTACCACACGAACTCTAAAATGTAACTTACATATTTTCGGAAAATACCCTGAAATGCGTATTTTGATGAAGTATTATTATTTTGGAAATTGTATGGAATAAAATATAATATTTTGGGGAAAATATGTATATTTTGGAGATATAATATTTTAGACAAATGAATTAAAATATATTTTATTAAGTGAGACTTAATAATATGTTGTGAAATTATAAAAGCGCACATGTATTAAAACCCCAATCCTTGGGAAGGAATGTAAATATTAAATAATTAAGAAGTGTAAATACGAAATGGTTGCCTAACTATTTCCCAAAGACATTAAACCTTAAGCCAAGGCACGGCCGTCCGTCTAATAGAAGTTAGTACGTGTAGGTCGTCACGCAGCAGGTTGATTGGGATTTACTATTTCGAGACGCACTTCTGTGAGTTCATGTCCCCCTTTTCTCTTAACTGTTTTCAGTTTTTATACTTCGGGGGTGAAATACATGTTACTATGATTAGAATACTTTTTACATGGTATGGTTAGCGTAAGGAGGGTTACTACTTAGATCATGTGAGTGAGTAGGCGGAAACTGGAGGCCATTAATCCTCATTGTAGGACCGAGGGTCATTAGCGGTAGATCTATCTGGGTGTAGCGAGCCCAACTCCAGGCCCAACAGAACGGACCTCGGGGTGACTTTGAGCCCGACGCAAAAATCTGCTAGGTTTGAGTCTTCCTACTGCACTTCACACATATCAATGGCCTTGCAAACCATTGGTGATCTCTTTATTTCCTTATTTGCTACATACCAGGGATTTTCATATTACAAAGGTTTTACATACTCACTTACACATGAACTCGCTCAATATTTTTGTTGATTTTTCAACTTACATGTATTTCAGGGAATTTGGGATCTGGCGAGGTATGCTATGTTTTCAAGCTGCATAAGAAGGGTGATGTCATCCAAGTTTAGGGGTTGTGGCTTTTACCTGGATGAGTCACAAGTCTTAAGCTGTGTTTATTTCATGTCTGTGGTTGTGTCTTTCGCACAAGATTTCATTTTGTTGTGTTGTATTTTCGTTGCATGTGTCGACGTTTGAAAACAATGTTGTGGTATTTCACTTTTAAAACTTGGAGTAATGGATGATTATCACGATTTTACTTTCATATAGCTTTGTTGTGATTAAGCTATGGTATTAAGAAGTCACACCAAATAAACCATCGCTTCCGCAAAGCCAGGGTGTGACAAGATTGGTTCTAGTCAAAGTGAAATAGGATTCCAAGAGAGGACCAGAATACATTTGGGAGCTTGAATCAGAGATGTAAAGAAAATATCCACACCTGTTCTAGTAGACCTCGAGGACGAGTTCTAAAACAAGGTGGGGAGGATATAACAACTCTCCCAAAATTCTTAAAAACACCCATATACATCCTAAAAGACACCTCGTATACGAAAAATAGGTCCGAAATACCTTTAATTTAACCAAATTAAATAAAAATAAGATTTAGGGGGTGCTCGCGGGGCGCGACCCACTTGGCTACTTCAGTCGCGGGTCGCGACCCCGTTGACACCAGGTACAACCCTAGGCCGCCACGTGTCCCAGTCGTTTCGAGTCTAGTGGTCAACTCAGCAACCTTAGGGCCTACCCTAGGCTACCTCGCGGGGCGCAAGAGCCCCTCTTATTTTTCTCGCGGGCCGCCAGAAACCCCCGATCAGGCCCTATATATAGAGAGTTCGAGCTCATTTGCCACACCGTTCAAATTCTCGATCTCTCTCAAAATTCTGAATAATAATTAGAATTCTCGGGCATAATACCCACTAAAAAGCGAAGCTCTGCCTCGATGTAAGTATCATAACCCCCGGTTACGTATTAGTTACGCTGCCCGATTGATCTAGTGCTCCGTAACGCACGTCAAGGCTCTGCCTGACTCAGTCATTGGTTTTCTGTCTCATGGAGGGTATAGCTAACGTAAATTGGGTTATTATACTAACGCGTTTGCATTGTTTAATTTAATAGATTATAACCAGGAAATCACAAGGAAATACCTAAATTAGCAATGTGAGTAATTCCTCTTTTTACAAACTGTTTTTACAAAACCTCAATTGTTTTTAATCGAAATTTAACAGTGATTGAGTATTTGTAAAACTACAATTATCGTCGGTATGTTGGGGTTTTGTATACATAACTTGTTACTACACTGTGAGTAGTAACATTTCCACAAGTCAGGATTGACAGTACCGTGTGTTGTAATTAATGTAGATGTAAACAAATGTAATTGCGGGTTGCCCTCAATGCTGTAAAATGATAAAACCTGTTTTGATTAAACTGGGATTCACTCGCCAGTATTTCTTGCTGACAAAATGTTTTTAAACGCGTTTCAGGTAACAAAATGTGAAAGCCAATTAGAAGCCAGCTGGAGTGCACTAAAGGCTTGGAAAAGTGGCTATAAAAGTTACCTAAATAAAGAAGAAGTTTTATTTAAATGAATTAGGGTTTATCCCTAAAAACATGTTTGTAATGGAAACTTGGGTTTTTCCCATGTATTTATTATTATAAAAGTGTGGTGTTTTACTCTGATAAACTATTTCCTAACTACGGTCCTGATGAAATTTCCGCTGCCAAATTAATAAACATCGATACCACCAGCTCTGCGAGCTCGTGGCCGCCCGCCTCCTAGGTCAGGGGTCGGGGTTGCGACAGAGGTTATAGCTTTGCTCACAAAAACGTTTGAGCAAAGATTGAGAGGCGGGGGTGGCAAATTCTAGAAGAGTGATAGGGGGAGGGTGGAAGGAAAGTCAAGAGATAAGGGGAAGGCAGAAATTGTTTGCTACAGATGCAAACAAAAAAGGCATTATGAACAAGAAGCTGAAGGATGTAGCCTATTATGAAAAGAAGCTTGAAGAAGCTAAAAAGAAGCAATAGAAAGTCAGTTTGATAGCAGGTATTGATACCTGGCTAACTAATGATTCTTCTGATGAATAAGAGGAGGAAATGGCTAATGTTTTCCTAATGGCTGCAACTTCTGATGAATGTTCCAGCTCATCAGAACAAAAAGTAAGTTCAGAAAACATTGATCTAGAACAACAACTGAACCAGCTTATGCAAGATTTTGTGATTCTGCAAAATAAAACATCATCAGAAAGCACAAAATCTGATGATTTGCAAAAGTTTAACATAAATTTTAACGTCAATCTGAGATTCCATGTAATGGTTGAGTAAACATTTAAGACTAAAAGAGTGATTTCCAAAAAAGTTAGTCCCAAAATTGTAATCTCATGGTTATAAGGGATGATCCATGTAGCTAGCTCTAAATGAATCATAAGAATTATATCTATGTTAATTTTCTAAGTGCTTTGTGCACTACTTAGTTGTACATGTTGCATGTTTTGTTTTTTGTGATGAGAGTTGTTGTACTCTATGTTTGATGTTATTGTACTTTTTGGGGGTATAAAACCCACCAAACCTTTTTGTCGGTTCCATTTGTCACCGCCTCTTTTTTTTACCCAGGTCCTCTACCATTGTTGCTTGTATTTCTCCGGCGATTACGTCATCCTTTTTTGGCTCCCTATACGGTTTCTAGGTTTCTTTATTATTTGATTCTGGTAATTTTCGAAGGTTTGATGCTTCGATGATGATTCTGGTAATTTGTGTTTTCCGTTTAGCCCTTCTACTTTTTAAAGTTTGTTACATTGTTTGGTGGTGTTTGGATTGATGATGACGATGGGTGAACTATTTTTGTTTGGGCCTTTTTTGACGATGATATTGTTTGTTTTGAGATTGATTTATGTTGGAAGTTATTATACTATTTGCTATAAGTTTTTATACGTTTGCTATAAGTTTGTTCTATTTGTCACCGGTTTCTTATTTTGACCGGTACTTCGACGCTGCAATGACATTTGTTCGGTTTTGTGACTTTCATTTGACCATATACGATGGGAAATTTGTTACATTGTTTGTATGCGTTTCCTTTTGTTTGATCATGATGTTCACACTGTGTGAACTGTAATGGTTTGCGGTTTTTGCGACGGTGATATAGTTTGTTCACTTGGGTTTCATGATAAAGATGACGATTCTGTATCTGTTGTGGTTTGGGGCTTTACAACCTACATGTATACATTGGCTCTAATGTTGTTTCATCATTTGGGTGTGAGCTGTTGTGGTTTGGGGCTTTTGCGACAATACTATTTGTTCATGTAGGTTTGATGATGGTGATGACAATTGTGGATCTGTTGTGTTTTGGGGCTATGCTTCCTGTTTTGGTTTATGGATTTTGTGATGTTGTTAAGATGACGATATGCTTATTTGGTTTTTTTTTACCATTGCATGTCTCCATTGACTATGATGTTGTTTCGTCAGTTGGCATGGCAACCTTGGTTGTAGCTATGGCTGAAATCTAAGACAGAGCCCTTTGATGCGTGTCTATATCGGCTATGATATCGATGTGATGTCATTTCGTCATTGAGTATGGCAACAGTCGTTGCAGCCATGGCTGAAATCTGAGCCGCAATCCTTTGATTTGTGTTACTTTGTTAGACACTTTGGCTTCCATATTATATATATATATATATATATAACCTATTGTTGCAAAGTTGTGTTGCATATGTTGCATATCGGGTAACAATTTTTGTTTTCTTTGTTAGAAGTTGTGGGTTTTAGGTGTTATAGATGTTGTTGTTTGGTTTCTTTGGGCCTAAAGCTTATATATGTGTTGATTTGATAGAATTTGTGGGGTTTGGATGTTATACATGTTGTTGTTCGGTTAACATTCAGTTACAAATTAACAGATATATAAGTCTGGATGTTATTTAGGTAGACATAGCATGCCTCCAGGAGACTAGGTGGAAAGGGCATAAAGGGGATGAGCGTAACGGATATAAGTTGTTGTATTCGGGGTTTGATGAGGCTAGGAATGGGGTAGGATTTCTAGTGGCTATGAATCTATACAAAAATGTGATCGAGGTGACACAACACAACGATGGGATGATGGTGTTGAGGTTAGTTCTAGAAGAGGAAGTAGTGGCAGTGGTTTGCAGTTATGCGCCACAAGTAGGACTAGGGGATCAGGAGAAATGAGACTTTTGGGATTGTTTAGATGTAGTCATGAGGACTATACCCAGGAAGGAAAGAATTTGTATAGGAGGCGATTTTAATGATCATATTGGTAAGGGTAATGATAGCTTTCAAATGGTACATGGGTGTTTTGGTTTTGGTGATAGGAACGACCCTGGTAGGGATCTTCTAGTCTTTGTGGTGGTCCACGACCTTGGTATTATCAACTCATTCTTTAAGAAGAGAGAATCACGGTTGGTTATTTTTAGCAATAGAGGACGCAACACATAGATCGACTATCTTTTGATGAGGCGAAGAGACCGACGTAGGTGGAAGGACTGTAAAGTTATACTAGGGGAGACAACAGTGACTCAACATCGTTTACTAGTAGTAGATATAGTAACAAGGGAAAAGATTTCTAAAGGGGAGAGGAAAATGCGACCTAGGATTCGTTTGGGTAATTTGAACGGTGATAAGATTGCAGTGTTCAAAGACAAGTTAATCTTAGCGACATCAGCTCATTAGGTTAGAGACACAAAAAAAATGTGGGATACTATGGTGACCACCATTATTGACGTGGCAAAGGAGACTTTAGGGGTCACAACACGAAATACTAGTGGGCAAAGGGAATCCTAGTGGTGGAGTGTAGATGTACATAATAAAATTAGTGATAAACAAAGGAGTTTTAGGGATCTTTTGAGATGCATGGACGACGGAGAGCTAGTGAGTTTGAATGAGAAATACAAAAAGGCCAAACAAGAGGCAAAGAAGGCGGTGGCGGAGGTAAAGAACATAGCCTATAATCGTATGTACCAATGCCTCGGAACAAAGGAGGGGGAGCATGAGATGTTCAAGATTGCCAAAGTTATAGGTGACAGGATATAGGACTGGTGAAGTTTATAAAGGGCGATGATAGATGTGTTTTAGTCAAGGATGAGGGTATCAACTTGAGATGGCAAGCCTACTTTCACAATCTTTTCAACGGCGGGTTGGCTGGCCAACGAGAAGTTGACAACTCCACTATTCAAAGGTCGCAACAAAATAAATGCTATTATCGACGTATCACACAAGGCAACGTGATGACAACACTTAAGAAAATGGGAAAGGGCTAAGGCAGTTGATCTGAACAACATACCAATTAAGGTGTGGAAGTGTTTGGGAGAGGGAGTTCAATGGCTAACTAAGTTTTTCAATCTTATTTTTAAATCTGGAAGAATGCCAGCTTAGGGGAGGAGTAGTGTCGCAGTGCCCTTATATAAGAAAAAAGGTGATGCCCAATGTTGTGGGGACTATAGAGGGATTAAGCTGCTAGGTCACACTACGAAATTATGGGAGAGGGTAATTGAGACTAAACTTAGAAGAGAAACTCAGGTTACGGAAAACTAATTTGGTTTCATGCTAGGCTGATCAACTACGGAAGCTATACACATTCTAAGGATGTTGATGGAGAAGTATCGGGAGAAGAAACGATATCTACATATGGTGTTCATAGACCTTGAAAAGGCATATGACAGTGTGTCACGTTGGCTGATTTGGGATAGTTTGGAGGATAGAAGGGTTCCTGGGAAGTATATAGACATAATTTGGGATATGTATGTTAAGACTAAAACTAGTGTTCGGGCACCTGTAGGAGATATTGATTTCTTCTCTATGGAGGTAGGACTCCACCAAGAATCTGTGTTGAGCCCATATCTTTTTGCGGTTGTCTTAGATGAGTTATCAAAGTCGATTCAGGAGGCAGTTCCATGGTGCTTGCTTTTTGCTGTTGATATTGTATTAGTCGCAGTGAGTAAATAGAGCCAGAATGCAAGGTTAGAGGAGTGGCGAGCAACTTTGGAGGGAAAAGGTTTAAGAATTAGCCGCTTAAGACTGAGTACGTATGGTGTGATTTTAGTGGTGTGGGAGATGGTGAGGAGACTCAGATCACCATTGAGGGACAAGTCGTCCCGCAATCAACTAAGTTCAAGTATTTAGGATCGTTTATGCAGAGGGATGGGGAGATAGATTGTGATGTAGCTCACCGTGTCCAGGTTGGATGGTGTAGGTGGAAAGCAGCGATTAGGGTATTGTGTGACAAGAGGTTTCCAACCAAATTAAAGAAGAAATTTTATAGGGTTGTAGTTAGACATGTTATGTTATAGGAACATAGTGTTGGGGCATTAAGAAGACACAAGCGCGTAAACTAGAGGTAACGGAGATGAGAATGTTGAGGTGGAAGTGTGAGCATACTAGGTTGGACATGATAAGAAATGAAGTTTTTAGGAATAGATTAGGGGTAACTAGTATATCAGATAAGATTAAGGATGGGAGGTTGAGATGGTTTAGGCATGTAAGGAGGAGGCAGACGACTGCGACAGTTAGAACTGTGGAAACTCTTACTGTCGAGGGAAAAAGGAGTAGAGGTAAACTTGCACCTTTCTGACGATGTGGTCGAGGATAGGTGTTCGTGGAGACGTAGGATTATGGTTAAGGACTTTTAGGAGGTTGGTATGGTTGGGTATTAGAGGCCTGTCTTAGGAGCCTTGCTTTTTGGTTATTTTTGTGGCCTTTGCATGTTACTGCTTGCCTTTGTGTCTACTGCTTACGTGTATATTATTGCTTTCTTTATTGCGTCGTAGCTTTGAAATGAATATTCCCAGGACCTATGTTTTCTAGTTGCTTCTGTCACAGCCCCCGATCCCTATTGCCCGGGAACGGGCGGCCGTGAGCCAGTTTCGGTGGTATCACATATATTTATTCAATTTGGCAGCGGAAATTTTCATCAGGATCGTAGTTAGGAAATATTTTAATCAGAGTAAACCACCACATTTTATAACATTAAACATATGGGTAAAACCCAAGTTTTTAATACACACGTTTCATAGGAATAAATCCTATTTATTTAATAAAAACATCCATTTTATTCTTAGGTAACTTTATTGCCACTTTTCCAAGCCTTCAGTGCTGTCCAGCTGGCTTCTATTTGGCTTTCACACTTTGTTACCTGAAACGCGTTTTAAAAACATTTTGTCAGTGGGAAATACTGGTGAGTGAATCCCAGTTTAATCAAGTTTAAGTAAAAACCAATTTACAGTATTGAGGGCACATCCGCAATTACATTTGTATCCAAGACATCACAATTAACATTAGTGGTACGGTCATACTCAACTTATGGGATGTTACCACGCCAGTAACCAATTTTGTATACAAAACCCCAACATACCCACTATAATTGTATTCTTCACAAATACTCAATAACTGTCATTTGCATGGAAAGGTATTTAAGGTTTTGTAAAAACAGTTAACAAAAAGGAGATTACTCACATTGCTGTTTTAGGTTTTTCGTAAGGGTTTCCTGGAGATAATCTATAAATTACACAAATGCACGTGTGTTAGTATAATAACCCATTTTAACATTAGTAATACCCTCCCCGAGACGGCATTCCAACGACTACGTCGGGCAGAACCACGACAGCCGTTACGGAACCCTAG
Source organism: Helianthus annuus (assembly GCF_002127325.2). Lineage (NCBI taxonomy): Eukaryota > Viridiplantae > Streptophyta > Magnoliopsida > Asterales > Asteraceae > Helianthus > Helianthus annuus. The sequence goes on from NC_035437.2 coordinate 124,301,751, forward strand.
ATCAATCGGGCAGCGTATCTAATACGTCTCCAGGGGTTATAATACTTACATCGTAGCAGAACCTCGCTATTTTAGGGGGTATAATGCCCGGGTATAGTGTATACTACTTCAGAAATTTAGAAAGAAAGAAAGATTTGAGCGACGAAAACCGAAAGCCCGTTGCCTTCTTATATAGGGCTGTAATTGGACTTCCTCGCGACCCGCGTGAAGTTTGGGCCGGGTCTACGCGGCCCGCGTCAATGCTAGTCAACGGACTAGCTTGTCCGGCTCATCTACTAGACTCGCCACGATGATGACACGTGGCCGCACCGGGTCACGCCACAAATTGGGTCGCTCGCGGCCCGCATCAACTAAATTGAATAGGTACGCGGCCCGCTTGGGCTTATGGTTTGACGATATCGGGTTCTCCTACTCGCGCGGCCCGCATGGACTTGAGGTGAGGCCCTATGCGGCCCGCCTCAGCTTAATAATTATTGTTTTTTATTTATTTTATATAGTATAATCTATCTTGGGGCTCGGTTTTCACATACGGGGTGCATATAAAGACAAGTTGATATATTTACAATATATATTAGAGTGTCAGAAATATTATGAGGATGTCGGTTTTACCGAGGGTTGTTATATCCTCCCCACCTTGTTTTAGAGCTCGTCCTCGAGATCTACTGGAACAAGTGTGGATATTTCTTTTGCATTTCGGATTCAAGCTCCCACGTGTACTCGGGTCCTCTTTTGGAGTCCCACTTTACTTTGACCAGAACCAATCTCTTATGCTTGAGATTTTTAACTTTCCTATCTTCAATTTGTAGAGGCTTTTCCACAAACTTGAGTTGCTCATTAACCTCTATATCTTTAAGAGGTACTACAAGTGATTCATCAGCTAAACACTTTTTAAGATTGGATACATGAAACACAACATGTATTCCTGCCATTTCCTCTGGCAGTCGTAGCTGATAAGCTACAGGTCCTATTCTTCGGATAATTTCAAAAGGTCCAATATACCTGGGACTAAGCTTTCCTCTTTTGATGAATCTTACCACTCCTTTCCAGGGAGAGACTTTCAATAACACTTTATCTCCCACTTGGAATTCTAATGGTTTGCGTCTGTTATCAGCGTAACTCTTTTGTCGATCACATGCTGTTTTCAGTCGTTCCTTGACTTGAATGATTTTATCAGTTGTTTCTTGTACTATCTCAGGTCCAGATAATTGTTTTTCCCCAATTTCTGCCCAACAGACTGGGGTTCTGCACTTTCGTCCATAAAGTGCTTCGAATGGTGCAGCATTGATACTTGTGTGATAACTGTTATTATAAGAAAATTCTATTAAAGGTAAGTGTTCATCCCAATTACCTCCAAAATCAATTACACAAGCTCTAAGCATGTCCTCCATTGTCTGAATTGTCCTTTCGCTTTGTCCGTCCGTTTGAGGATGATAAGCTGTGCTTAGATTTAACCTGGTTCCCATTGCTTTTTGGAAACTTGACCAAAAATGAGAAGTAAAACGGCTATCTCTATCGGAAACAATTGATAAAGGAATGCCATGTAAAGAAACGATTTTATTTACATACAATTTGGCTAATTGTTCCATACTAAAGGTTTCCTTCATTGGTAAGAAATGAGCTGACTTGGTTAACCTATCTACAATCACCCAGATTGTATCATTACCTTTTCTTGTTTTAGGCAATTTGGTAACAAAATCCATTGTTATCAATTCCCATTTCCAAACTGGTATTTCTAATTGTTGTAACAAACCTGAGGGTTTCTGATGTTCAGCTTTAACTTGTGAGCAAGTTAAACATTTAGAAACATAAGTTGCTACATCCTTTTTCATTCCTATCCACCAGAAATTTTTCCTTAAATCCTGGTACATTTTATCACTTCCTGGATGCATCGTATATTTAGACTTATGGGCTTCTTCTAATATACGGTGACGTAAATTTCCTAATTTAGGTATCCACATTCTCTTTTTATGGAACCTCCAAATTCCATCTGTTCCTTGTTCTAATTCCTTAATCATTCCCTTTAATTTTTCAGTATCCTCCTTGATTACTGATTCTTGTGCTTTTCTAATCTGTTCGTTTAAATCTACTTGTAGATTTAATTTAAGAGAACGTACCCTTTTTGGCTTTTCGTGATATTTTCGACTTAAAGCATCAGCCACCACATTGGCTTTTCCTGCATGATATTGAATATCACAATCATAATCACTAAGCAATTCCATCCAGCGTCTCTGTCTCATATTCAATTCTTTTTGCCCGAAGACATATCTTAGACTCTTATGATCTGTGAATATGGTAAACTTACTACCATAAAGATAATGTCTCCAAATCTTAAGGGCAAAGATTATGGCTCCTAATTCCAAATCATGGGTTGAATAATTTCCTTCATGACTCTTAAGTTGTCTAGATGCATAAGCTATAACCTTTTGACGTTGCATCAATACGCATCCATAACCTAATTTAGAAGCGTCACAAAAGATTACAAAGTCTTCAGTTCCTTCTGGTAGTGCTAGTATAGGTGCATGGGTTAATCTTTACTTAAGGATTCTAAAGGCTTCTTCTTGTTTTGGTCCCCATTCAAACTTAACAGATTTACAGGTTAACTTAGTTAAAGGAATGGCTATTCTAGAAAAATCTCGAATAAATCTTCTATAATAACCGGCCAATCCTAAGAAACTTCTAACTTCAGTTGGTGATTCTGGGGTTTTCCATTTGGTAATTGCCTCGATTTTCGTTGGATCTACATGAATTCCTTCATGATTCACCAAATGTCCGAGAAATTGCACTTGTTCTAACCAAAATTCACACTTTGAAAATTTAGCATAAAGCTTTTCTTTTCTCAATAAACTTAAAAGTAAGTGCAAGTGCTTTGCATGCTCTTCTTTGCTTTTAGAGTAAATTAGAATATCATCTATGAAGACAATTATGAATTTATCCAAATATGGCTTACATATTCGGTTCATCATGTCCATAAATGCGGCTGGGGCATTGGTTAAACCAAATGGCATGACAGTAAATTCATAATGACCATACCTTGTTCTGAATGCGGTTTTAGGAATATCCTCTTCCTGTACCTTTAATTGATGATATCCTGATCTTAAATCGATTTTAGAGAAAAATCGAGCTCCTTGAAGTTGATCAAACAAATCATCGATCCTCGGTAATGGGTACCGATTCTTAATCGTGACTTTGTTCAATTCACGGTAGTCAATGCACATACGCATTGATCCGTCCTTCTTTTTAACAAATAAAATCGGCGCTCCCCATGGCGATGAGCTTGGCTGTATAAATCCCTTCTCTAACAACTCGTCTAGTTGTTTCTTCAGTTCTTGCATTTCAGCGGGTGCCAAACGGTAAGGTGCTTTGGCGATCGGTGCTGTTCCTGGTAACAGATGAATTCTGAATTCAACTTCCCTGTCTGGCGGTAGTCCTGGCAATTCTTCTGGAAAGATATCTGAAAATTGGGATACTACTGGGATATCTTTTAATTCTTTTCCTTTAGTGTTAGTGATTATTGAAATCAAATACACTATACATCCTTTTCTTATACAACTTGCAGTTTTCATCACAGAGATGAATTTAGTGGATCTAAAAGGTTTATCTCCTTTAATTGAGATCTTTTCACCTCTTGGTGATTTTATCTGAATTGTCTTTTGATCACATAAAATACTGGCTTTATTGGCTATTAACCAATCCATTCCTAACACAACATCAAATCCAGCCAGATTCATTGGATAAAGGTTTGCAATAAATTTTTGATTAAAAATTTCTATTCTTGCTCCCTGCAAGATTTCAGAAATCTTAACAGTTTCTCCATTTGCGGTTTCCACTAGACATTCTTGTGGTAGTTTAGTTAATGATTGATTTAAGAGTTTGCAAAACGAAGTATTAATAAAACTTTGGTTTGCACCAGAGTCAAATAATACTTTAGCAAAAATATCATTAACTAAAAACGTACCAGCAATGACGTCTGGAATCATCCTGGCTTCCTCTGTAGTTAGCACGAATGCTCTGGCATTTTTAGGATTTTTGTTGGTTGCAGCTGGAGCCAATTTCGGACAGTTTGTCCTAATGTGACCTTTTTCCCCACAATTGAAACACATTCCATTACTGGATTTCTTCTTGCAATTCTCTTCCTTGTGTCCTGGGGCCTTGCAAAAATTACAGTAAGTAGAGCATCTTCCAGAATGCTTCTTTCTGCAGGCTTTGCAGTAGGGTGCAGAGGTAGAACCTACATTCCTACGATTGGAATTCCCAGAACGGAATTCTTGAGTAAGCCTTTGGGTTAGGTTTCTCCTCTGGTCTTCTTCTCTAGTACGGATTAACTCATCTGTCAAGGTATTGGCTAGTTCTACAGCTTCTTCTATGGTTTGGGGTCTAGCTGCCTTGACTACATGTCTAATTTCTCCAATTAATCCCCAAATATAACGGGAGATTAACACTGGTTCAGGTGATGCAAGGGTAGGTACTATCCTAGCATATTCAAAGAATGTGGTAGTGTAACCCTTACTATCTACCCCGGTCATTCTTAGATTCAGAAACTTATTTGCTATCTGTTCTTTTTCATTGGGAGGGCAGAATTTCCTTTCTACCATGTTCTTGAATTCTTCCCATTCCATATTATAAATCCTATCACTTCCTCTGGATTGGAGGATAGTGTTCCACCATTCTAAGGCTGCATTTTTAAACAGATTTGAAGCAAACATTATTTTATCTTCTTCAGCACACTTGCTTATTTTCAGAACTGCCTCAGTTTTCTCTATCCAGCGTAAAGCTGCAATGGGTCCTTCATTGCCCGAGAATTCTATTGGTTTGCAGGACCAGAATTCTTTGTAAGAACAACCATGTGGCATGGTTCTTCTTCTTTTGGGAACGGGCTCTTGAAGTATGGGTCCATTGTTCACGCTGTTTTCGGGTTCAGTTGGTCGCTTACTGCTATGCTTACTTTTATTATTCGCTTCCTGAACTGTTTGAATAATAAATGGCATCGCATCTATAATTCCCTGTGCCACAATATGCTGAACGGCACTATTATCCATTTGATTTCCGTTGTTATTATTGTCCGAATTCTCATTAACCACGTTAATGTTACTCTGGTTATCGTTATTCAGATTTTCTTGATTTCCCGCGTCGGCCATCTGAATTTTAGACATTTACCAAATATTAATATCACAAATAATATTTATATATAGCCAATCACATGACACGCACTTTTTTAACCAAAAGTGTCGAGCATTGCGACATTTACTCTATTTATATAGTATGCATCAATACACACCAGTACAGAAATAAAAATTACAGTACCGACTGAAATGTAAAGCTACAATACTAATAGTATGCATCCGTAGTTTTTTTTTTTTTCTAACACACACACACATATATTATTTTATTATTATTACTACTACCGTATTGTCATCACGTTTACTGATATGGATTCATCCAGAAATCCATATTACGCTCATCGTATTTCCATACGAGGCGTTCTCCCACCTGTCGCATTCTATCACTGCTTTCTAAAATTTCTTCCCCAAAAGTCCTAAGTTCCTGGACATTTTCTGCACTCATTGGGGGTGCAGGTTCTAGGACTGGGTTTGGAAACTGAGGTACGGGTTCCTGATACGGAGGCATAGGGGCTTGGTACGGGTATGGATTTTCTAAAATTTCCCTAACATATGCGTCACTAATGTTGTAGGGATCTTGAGGATCTAACCCTGGATAAGCTCCTAAGTTGGGTATTGGCACATTTTCCTGAATTGGGTTTTGTTGCACGTAGTCCCTAACATCGTCCCACCAGGGGTCGTAGTTGTTTGGATCTAGGGGATCAGGTGCAGGTACCCTAGGTATCTCCTCCGGGTTGAAATCAGGCATTTCTATCTGGTCTTCTATTTCCATGGGTTGATCAGGATTTTGTGGTTGGGGTGCTAGCATTTGTTCCAGGTTTGGGTCAGCAACAGTGGTTGCTAAAATATGGATATTAGCGATACCCCTATTGAGCATATCCTGATTATAAGCATCAGTTTCTCTTTTTGCTGCGGCTAACACTCGCTGTTCCTGCAACTTTTTCATTCTTTTCCTACGCTCATGCGCTCCCCTACTGAACCATCCCCTCTTTTTCTGAGGAAATGGCTCTTCAGACTGAGCCTTAAACACAAAGATCCCTTCTTCTGTGTCAGCAGAATACCCTGAGAGGGCAGGCTGAGAAGAGGAGGTGCCTTCGCTCCTAGGCGAACCAGACAGTTGACGATAGGCGTCAGAAGGTCCTTGGTCACTCATACTGTAAACTAACAAATAGTTAGATAACACATAGCAAGAAATACAATTATACGCGTATTTCCATAATTTATTTCCTAACACTTTGAATTTTGATGTCAGCAGAACACTTCTGTGGCTGAATCAGTGGCATAGCTCTGATACCACCTTCTGTCACAGCCCCCGATCCCTATTGCCCGGGAACGGGCGGCCGTGAGCCAGTTTCGGTGGTATCACATATATTTATTCAATTTGACAGCGGAAATTTTCATCAGGATCGTAGTTAGGAAATATTTTAATCAGAGTAAACCACCACATTTTATAACATTAAACATATGGGTAAAACCCAAGTTTTTAATACACACGTTTCATAGGAATAAATCCTATTTATTTAATAAAAACATCATTTTATTCTTAGGTAACTTTATTGCCACTTTTCCAAGCCTTCAGTGCTGTCCAGCTGGCTTCTATTTGGCTTTCACACTTTGTTACCTGAAACGCGTTTTAAAAACATTTTGTCAGTGGGAAATACTGGTGAGTGAATCCCAGTTTAATCAAGTTTAAGTAAAAACCAATTTACAGTATTGAGGGCACATCCGCAATTACATTTGTATCCAAGACATCACAATTAACATCAGTGGTACGGTCATACTCAACTTATGGGATGTTACCACGCCAGTAACCAATTTTGTATACAAAACCCCAACATACCCACTATAATTGTATTCTTCACAAATACTCAATAACTGTCATTTGCATGGAAAGGTATTTAAGGTTTTGTAAAAACAGTTAACAAAAAGGAGATTACTCACATTGCTGTTTTAGGTTTTTCGTAAGGGTTTCCTGGAGATAATCTATAAATTACACAAATGCACGTGTGTTAGTATAATAACCCATTTTAACATTAGTAATACCCTCCCCGAGACGGCATTCCAACGACTACGTCGGGCAGAACCACGACAGCCGTTACGGAACCCTAGATCAATCGGGCAGCGTATCTAATACGTCTCCAGGGGTTATAATACTTACATCGTAGCAGAACCTCGCTATTTTAGGGGGTATAATGCCCGGGTATAGTGTATACTACTTCAGAAATTTAGAAAGAAAGAAAGATTTGAGCGACGAAAACCGAAAGCCCGTTGCCTTCTTATATAGGGCTGTAATTGGACTTCCTCGCGGCCCGCGTGAAGTTTGGGCCGGGTCTACGCGGCCCGCGTCAATGCTAGTCAACGGACTAGCTTGTCCGGCTCATCTACTAGACTCGCCACGATGATGACACGTGGCCGCACCGGGTCACGCCACAAATTGGGTCGCTCGCGGCCCGCATCAACTAAACTGAATAGGTACGCGGCCCGCTTGGGCTTATGGTTTGACGATATCGGGTTCTCCTACTCGCGCGGCCCGCATGGACTTGAGGTGAGGCCCTACGCGGCCCGCCTCAGCTTAATAATTATTGTTTTTTTATTTATTTTATATAGTATAATCTATCTTGGGGCTCGGTTTTCACATACGGGGTGCATATAAAGACAAGTTGATATATTTACAATATATATTAGAGTGTCAGAAATATTATGAGGATGTCGGTTTTACCGAGGGTTGTTATAGCTTCTAAAGTAGTTATGTGCCTATTTATGATTCATTTGACGCATGTGGCTTTGGAGCTGGGGTCTCACCGGAAGCAACCTCTTTATCCCTTGGGATAGAGGTAAGGCTTGTCTACATCTCGCCCTCCCCAGACCCTATGAGTAGCCTGGCTAAGAGTGGAATTTTACTGGGTATGATTGATTGATAAGTTGGGGGTTTGATTTGTTGTATGTGTTCCTGTTGAGTTTGTTTGTTACTAAAATTGTTCGAATTTGTGTACATTGTGGACTCTAAACCTTGGTTGTGGGCATCCAAGATAATTGATGATTATTAGACATTTATAAAGGCTCTGTGGAATTGTATTTTTAAGTCGCGACGACTCAGACAGCTTAAAGAAAGCAACCGGTTGTCTGTCGGTAAATATTTTAGCCTACGATTGATATTCGGTTTACTTTTCTATGCTTTCTTATTTGGATTCAGATTTGGAAGGTGAAAGGCAATGATGAGCACATCGTGGTTACGGCTTCTAATTTATAATAACTTTTGCATTATATATATATGCGCATGTTTTCACTAATTTTTTTATTACAAAACATTTTTGCATTATATATATATGCTTTCTATTATGGTAGCTTGGAATTTGGTTCCAGTTGCGCTAATGTCTATGAGTCTGTTGATTGGATCCTTATAACTAATTTATAATAACTTTTGCATTATATATATATGCGCATGTTTTCACTAATTTTTTTATTACAAAACATTTTTGCTTACTTATTTGTTTTATTTATTCTATTATTATTATTATTATTATTATTATTATTATTATTATTATTATTTTGGGGTCGTTGTGTGCTTTTGTATGTTATGATTCTTAAATCGGGGTATGTCTCTAGAGCCACAGGTCTTACTATAAGCAGTAGGGTTGTTCAAGTTTGGATTATTCGGTTTTCGGATATCCGAAAAGTTTGGATAATGAATATTAGTATCTGAATCAACATCCAAAATTTCGGATATCCGAAACTTCGGATACGGATTCGGATATCCAAATGAATATCCGAATTTATAAAAACAATAAAAAATCCGTATCATCCATAAATTAAAACGAAACCTCTATTCGATTTTCCAAATTTCCAACATTGAAAACAAAAAAACATTCATAAATCAACATCCGAATCCGATTATTTACTATTTTTTTATTATATTTCAAACAAAATACAGTGCTCATATACATATATATATATATATATATATATTTATAAAAATACTAGTTTTGGATATCGAATAATTCGATTATCCGAAATTTTAGAAATTAACATCCGAATCCGAAAATTCGGATTATCCGGTTTTCGGATATCCGAAATTTCGGATATTTCAGATACAGATTTTCGGATAACATATAAGGGTAAAGTTAAAACATTAGAAACTCAACAGGTTATATTGTAGAAATTTTAAAATGAAGAAAGGACGTGACCAAAATTAGCAATTTGCAAAGTTGAGGGGGGTGATTTGTCGGTGGCAAAGGACACCGACTTTAGCGATAATACCAGTATTTTGCCCGCCGCGCGTTGCGGCGGGCGCACAACGGGTGGAAACGTGTATTAAGACGACACACTATTTGTAAAACACAATGTGTAAAAGACAATTTAAAAAAAATGTAAAACACAATGCGTAAAAGAGAATTACAAAAAAGTGTAAAACACAAAGGTAGACACGAAATGTAAAATACAATGCCTAAGACATTTCATAAAACACAATGCGATGACATTTGCAAAAGTAGGAGTAGTAGTCTAGGGGTTACAGACTTACAGTTGCAGTTTTTCAAAGTTGAGCGGGTATAAAAATGAAATAATAGAGCAAAGGGTAAAAACACAAAGTCTAAAAATGGAAGAGTGTAAAAGTAGAAGGGTGGCAGAAATGTGTAAAAGATGAGGGAGTGGTGGTGGAAATTTAAAAGTAGAGGGGTGGTGGCGTAAATGTGTAAAAACTGAGGGGTGATGGTGAAAAAACAAAGTAAAGGGGTGTATTTGCCAAGTTTGAAAGATGATGGTGTTGTTGTGGAAATTCAAAGTAAAAGTGATGGTGGTGACTAGGTTTGAAAGTTGAGGTGTCGGTGGTATAAAAGCCACTGATTTTGTTCTTTAAAATACTACAGAATGAATGTTTATGTTTTAAATATTGTTTTACTAGCCTAAGGACCCGTGTATTACACGGGTTGATTAAAGATAATATCGCTTCATCATCGTTGTTTACATAAAATGTTATGAATATATACACGTCTTGAAACGGATCATGTAAAAACTTTTTATTAACCATCAATATGCAAATATCACAATTCGTTGAAAATCTCTTTATACACCACATTAGTTGTTTTTCTGTAGGTTTTCCGTTGTTGTCAAGTATGACTATTTTGACTCCATTTCTTGTTTTCACCCTTGATAAGGCAACATACAATTGACCATGAGAGAAGACCAGTTGTTTGAGGTACAAACCAACTCTTGAAAGAGACTGACCTTGACTTTTGTTGATCGTCATTGCAAAACATACGACCAGTGGAAATTGCCTCATTTGAAAAGCAAAAGGAATCTTCTATTACACGGGTTGATTAAAAGATAATATCTCATCATCATAATCGTTTACATAAAATGTTATGAATAAATACACGTGTTGAAACGGATCAGGTCAAAACCTTTTATTAACCATCAATATGCACAAATCACAATTCGTTGAAAAACTCTTTATACACCACATTAGTTGTTTTATCTGTAGGTTTACCATTGTTATCAAGTATTAGTGATTAGACTTCATCTTGTGTTTTTACCCTTCATAAAGCAACATACAATTGACTATTAGAGAATACGGGTTGTTTCAATTATAAACCAACTCTAGAAAGTGACTGCCCTTGACTTTTGTTGGTTGTCATTGGCGAAACATACAACAGTGAAAATTGCCTCCTTTAAAAAGCAAAAGGAATCTTCTTAATAGAAAGGATTAGGGCAATTATTCTTTCTTTAACTACAATGTGTGGAAACGTATCGAAATTAACCCGAACACCAGCAAGTGATAGAAAGTCATTTAAAACCCACAATCCGAATCCACACATGTAAACACATGAAATAAAAAAAAAGACTTTGGATAAATACACCACTTAACATAGACCATTGATCAAAGCCATGCGATCTTCGGTAGAGGTCGCATTCCAATAAAAGCTTGCAAGTATCTAAGTTAAACACATGCTTTGCAAAAAGTAAAATAAAACATTTAAGTTATTGTGCCCTCTAAATTCACTCTTAGGTAAACTTTAAAGCTATACCTAAACATGAAACATATCAAATACATAATCTTTACGCTACTGCTAAAGGTCTTCCAAACCCGTTGAAGGGAAAACAAAAATTGTTGAATGGTCAAACTAACCCATTTTGACCCGTACTGAAAAAATACTCATCAAATATGTAATGACTGTAGGTACTAACTACATTATGGGCAGTTACCGGGTCATTCTAATAAGTATCAAATGAGATTCTTACGACATTATGCGCAGTCACCGGGTCATCCTAATAAGTATCAAATGAGATTCTTTATAGAACTATAAAACATGTAAACTTTTTTTTCTAAATTTTGAATAATATAAAGTCACCTGTAAAAGAGCTAATGGAAACTATTTTCATAATTAAAAACATTACATATAAAAGAAACTATGACTCGTCGAGATCTTCAGACTTCTATTGAGCCGGTTCTCAGTCTAGGTATTGCTAGAGAATTATGTGGTCATCTTCGTGCATAACTCATACTAAATAGATTTGTTACCATATATGAGAAGGATATGACCCTGAAAATAAAATTCCAGTTAAGTTAGATAAGGTACAAATTACCAAGAAAATAAGTTTTCACATAAGAGAAGGCAATATACCTGAAGTGGCAGGGAGTATGATTTATGTGGACTTTAGAGGTGCAGAAAGATTGAACTTGACGTATATCAGTGCAATCACGTGAATAATTAAAGGCAATATACCTTAAAGGCTCTTTTTTCCTGTTTTCAGTAATTTAACCATATCAGTTTGAATCATTAACGACAATAGACATAAGTGCAATCATGTGAATAATTAAAGGCAATAGACGTATATCAGCGCAATCGTATGAATATAAATAATTAACGGCAATCGAATTACAATCATTATGTCATAAGCAACCATTCGCTGGTTTAGATGGGTCGTCCAAATAATGGCAGCCTCCACTTGAACAACCATCATCAATAATCATCAATAGGTGTTGATGTATCCTTTGCTACCTGTAATACATAAAGCGTTTATCACAAAAAAATCAAAAAACAAATGGACTAATTAAATAGTTGTAAGATTAAATGACCAATGTACATGCTCCTCAACAATGAAACTGAATCCTCCAAAGAAGGACTTGTACATAAAGTGTGACGATTGTCCGTACACTTCTTTTCAAGCTGATGTTCATCTTCCGTCTCGTCTTTCAAGAAGCAGCGATCACCACAACATCGATACTCGATTTCGACAGGAAAATCCTCATGTATACTACAAAAACCAAAGCAACCAGTCGCTACCTAATACAAAATCCAATTCAATTTACTGTAGATACTTTTTAGAGAACTTAAAATTTAGAAGAAACATGAAAAGAATCAAAGAAATTGCAAGCTACAGTAGTAAGAGAGAATATAAAAAACCAAAATCTAACTTCTAGCCTTAGGATAAACAAAGATGGTAAGATTCATGTTTGAAAAAGAAAAAAAATTGATTTTTGATGGTATAACTTCTCAAAATCAACTTAAACATACTTGTATAAAACAAATTCATTTTATCTTAATAATAGTATTGAGCTTGAACGAAAGAGCCGAACAGATTACGTAATAAATATGTTGATACTCCTTGATGCCTAAAAATAAATATATATAACTACTTTTAGAAAATGTAGAATGCTCTAAAACTGTAAACATGTTTGAAAGCTAATTCTTACATTAACTGGACAGATTCTCAAAACGCCTAAACGAATTGGAGGAAGTAAACCGCAAAGAAAACCTATAGAAAATTTGCCAAAAAAAAAAGATAAATAGAAATGAGACTTGGTAATAACCCTTAAGAAAGAGGGAGAATGAAACTGCTGAAGCAAGACCTGGACCAATCTTGTAATCGGTGATCAAATAAAGTATCATAAATGGCACCAACCCATAACAGACCACCTTCTCAAACGGCTCATTTTCTTGCAAATACATGTTAAGGTAATATGATAATGCCATATAACTTATTCAAAAAGACTTCTCAATGACATTAAGTATAATACCTAACCTCATCATTGTCTTTCTTAGCTTGTAAAGTAGCAACAACGTCTAAGCACTTCTCAATATTTGGAATCTTCGCCTGGTAAGCAGAAAACAAATATGAAGATATTTTGAAACTGGAAGATTATTTGGACCAAACCAAATCCATACGTTATATCAATCAGTGTGTTATTAAAGAGTAACTTTTTTTAATATAAATATTACGATTCTTATATCCATATCATAACTCCCTGAAGATCTCTCTATTGGGCAAGAAGTTTCATCTCAACCACTTTGTATTGCTGAAGCCTGCACATACAATCAAAAGAACACACATCAATTAAATGTTCAAAAGTTTTGTTAAAAACGTGTGACAACCACTCGTTCATCAATCCTATTAGCAGAGATACCAATGGTTTATAAAATCTGGTTTAGCGGGCCGGCTTCATAAATCATGTAAAGATGAAATAATTATTCCTCATTTATTGCCAAAAAAGCAAAAGGGGCACGCTGGTTTTAGAATCAATAATATGTTGAAAACCATAATAACCGCATAGTGCATTTGTACATAGAGCATAAAAGATAATCAGAAGTAATGACCGAGAGAAACAGAGACCGGTTACATAAGTGTCCCATGTATCACATTCAAATCGATATATACAAATGCATTACATGGTTCTCACGATTCTGAAAATAAACAACAAAAATTGATTAACATTTTATTGTCGATTTCCTTATGGAAAAGCGCTTGCTTTTATCGTGTTAACAGAATTTATGAGGGTCACGCCTTAAAACACTATTCATTTCACTTGTCTATTAACATATAAGGATTGTTACTACCATATAAAAGTGTATAAATGTATAAACAGAAACTCATATATTGAAAAAAAAGGTAAATATAGTAAGATTATTCGACATAGATGGAAAAGATACATCCGAATCACCTATATTTTGTCGTAAATGATTAAAGTGCAAAATTACCTTGCATATAGAAGCATGTATGTTGCTTTTGTCAGCAACACGTTTGGCCAACAGCTAACCTTTCTCATCTCAGGTAACCATAGCTAGAGACATGGCTAGGCCTGGTGAGTCATGATATGGCAACCACACTCGATATGGCAACCACACTGCAAGTGCAATGGCCATAATGCTGCAACTTCCATGACCCATGCTAGCGGGTTTAACATAGTCAGTAGAGTCCCGTTCAGCAAGCTCCCAATAATATTCTGTAGTTTACGATAAAGCAACAGAATTATGAGAAATCTATCTTCATAAAAGAAATAGAAACACATAAAAGAAAAAGAAACCCATGATACTAAGCATAACGGGTACATTATTTCAAAATAATAAAAAAAACACTATGCATTTTATGTCTTTTTCTTAACATAAAAAACACGATAAATCGAAGAGTTAAGTTCAACTTTCCCATCTTAAATTCATAGTAAATAAACAAAAATTCTAGATAATTTGTCCAAGATTTCGGATGACCCATCTCAAAAAGTTGAGCATCAGTCACATTAAACTCCAATAGCATCATTCGGTGCGAGTTGATCTAATACAGTGTTATTATCATCAACCTCTAAATGCATGTATAAGATAATATAGTGATTGAATAATAAGAAAATACAGTGATTAAATAATAAGCTTTCGGTCATCAAGATTATCCTGCATGTAAACTATATCATATAACCAATTGTGTCATCTAATTACTACTATGTTGACCTAAATACTCAAAACACCCAATCATTTCTATCAATTGCTTCTTTCGTAGGAGTAATTATGCAAATACGTTGAAGATTGATTGTAGTACCATGAGAAGGGCAACAAACAATTTCAAACCCTTGCTTCAACGTATGAAACCTTAGTCTCCTGTTAACATATTAAATCATAAAAAATTCCATCAGTGTTGAGGTAAATAATTTATTATAAACCCTATTAATAGAATACCAAAAAAGTGAAGTACTTTTGATGCCTCAAAAGAGACTTGGTACCTGCCACTGCAGAGTAATGAAGGTAAAGACTTAAAAGATTGAGTGTTTTCCTGCAACATTGTTACCCAGATATAAATGAAGGTAAATTTTGACCTTTTAGGTCAAATGGCTTAAAATCATCCACTAAGTCATCATAATTTATTAAAAAATGGTTCTAAATGAAGGTAAAACAACGCTGGGTAGAGAAAACATGAACTGAAAAAAAATGGTTCTAATAGGAGGCACCAGTAACTGTTATATATTTTGTTGCTATTATGACATACCAATAGTCATATGACCTATATACAGAGACAGAGCATACACAGAGGCAAGTTCAGGGGAAGTGGCAAGTGAAGGGTCAGGGTACTTATCTTCAATAAGGCTATGCGGTATGGTGATGGTCCTCCCTTGAAGGATGATCCGCCACGTAGGCGCCACATCATAGTCCCTTGGAGGATGCTCCTCCAAGGTAGATCAATGGAAATGGAGGATGGTCCTACCCCACCATATTAACCTTTTTTTTTAATTTATCTATTTTTTTAAAAACCAAACATTACATAAGTTAAAAAAAGAAATTCATTAATATTAAAAAACCAAACATTACATAAGTTAAAAAAAAGATCATATGCAAAAATATTGTTCTAAAAGAACCAAACGACCATTAGTGTCCTGTTTCAAATGATCATATGCAAAAATATTGTTCTAAAAGACTATACTTCTTAAGTTACTTCTATATAGATAATAAAGATAAAATGAAGTTTTTAAAATACCTTTGTATAACAGGTCAATTAAAGATAAACGTAAATGATCATAAAGCGAATTCATACCAAAAGGCAGAGCCAGTGCCAGCCCCAAAATCCAACACTTTAGTTGGTGTAAACTCAGGTAGCCTTCTTTTGACCAAAAATAAGGTTCAATAAGAGAGGTCGTTCAGAGTCTATAAAAAAAACTTCATGCAAATAACAAAAACACCACCTTAACAGACGAAAAAACACACCATCCACGAGTATTTTCTATAAAGAAAAATACCAATAATTTGATATAACAAAATAATAGCATAGATAAACTTAAGGAACTAAAAATGTAAGACTGTGAGCAGAATGAAAATGGATATACCTCAGTGAGGACTCTATAGCAAGCTGAGAAAACCGCAGGCATCCGAGAAGCAACATAAGCAATTGTTTGGTCATCTCTATACTTAAAACCAATGTCACCATAATTGCTCGTAATTTTCCATCTTTTCGAGGACCCAACATATTTAAGAGGATCTTCAATTAGCTCCCTGGCAGTAGATGCTGTTAACTGCAAATTTACGTCTTTAATAGCATTGAAAGATTCTGATAATCTTGACACTTTCCTCTTCATCTGCTGATCTTCCTGGTCTACAATAACATCCAACTCAAATTAGAAGTATGTCACATGTCAGCAAGACAGCAACCTCGACGCCGCTGCGTACCACTTCTGATCCTCCGACACTTTTGACTGCCCTCTAAGTTCATCCCCTAATTGCCAGCAAACAACATTTTTGTTTCAGAAAACCGATTTCATGAACAATTAATCACAGATTGTTTAGATAAAGAATTAACTGAAAATCGAACCGAAATCAAAACCGAAAAAAACCCAACTGAAAACATGAACACCACGACTTGAGAAACAATCATCCATATCAAGATCACAACACTTTAACCTAAATTTACATAAACAGAAACCCTAACACATCATTAAACTCAAATCAATCCACTAACCGATAAGTAAAACTTCACTTTCCCCAAATCTAAACATAAAACAGATCGATTAACAAAATAAACAACAACATATACGCATCAATTACACATAACACACATCAATTTAACAATCAGAAACAAAATTACAAAAAAGCAAATCACAAGAAGCTAAATACGCGAGAGAAAAAAACACACCTTTTTGTCTTTTTTGGAGCGTCTCAATCGTCCTAGGCTCGACGATCTTGACGACGATGGGGAGGGGAGAAATGGGTGACGGAGCGGTGCCGGGCCACGACGGGGGTGGGACGAAGCCCACACCTTCTAGCCTAATTAGACCCACAATAGCATTACAATCAGATATCCAATTCTCATCAAATTAGGCCAAAGGAACTTTCCCATCTGGGTTCACTTCAAGAAACTTACTCAAACACAAAAAACAAAATTATATTAAAATCCCACTAACAACCAAACATTTCATGTGTAAATTCAAGATTCACTGACAATAATAATAATCACCATATGGGTTTGTTGTCTAAATTAATGAGATGGGTTTTGAAAGCGACTTTCTTCTCTTCCAAAGTCAAAAGAATCCTTTGGGAAAATGGACCTAAAATCAAACACAACCCACAAAAATTTATGATCAAGAAACCCGCAGTGAGAAGGCCACTTCAAAAACCTCTGTAGCCACAGCAAGGTCGCCCTTTTATGCAATAATATAGAAGGAAAACAAAGCTACATTTGAAGTGCTAAATTTGTTCCAAGAAAAAACTTATAAGGTAATAGTATGGATGAGCATTGGGTACTTGGTACCTGGTACCAGTACTTCGGTACTGATTTTTTTCGGTATCGAATTGGTACCCACTTTTTAGCATTTTTGGCACCCGTACTTTCGATAAGGTAGCCGTATTTTCCCAAAAATTACCTTCAAATACTGGTATACCAAACATTTTTGGTACCGGTACCCATATTTGATTATTTTTGGTACCGAGCTCATCCTTAGGTAACACAACAAAAGTTAACCGTAGTGTAATTTTGATGCTTAAAACCTCCTAAATTATTTTATTCAAAAGCATAGGTTCCATTAAAAACTAAAATAACATATCTTTAACAGTCGTTTGGCATGCTAATCATTAACTGAAAGCATTGGCAATTTTGGAAAAAAAAGTGCTTTGTGCTAACATGAACTCACCCGTTTCGGCAGGTACAAAGCATAACTTCTGAAGTAGATGTTGGGTTTAGCAAACTCATGTATAAGCATAAATGTGTAAAGCAACCTTCCCCTATTAACATTACACATGCATCTGCAATTGTCAAAAGTGTGGATGAACAGCCTGAAATCAAAACAAATATCATGAGTAGATTAGTCGGCATCTATGTTACCAGCATGTTTGTAAAAACTCCCGTGAGTCTCCTTTACCAGTGAAATAAATCTTTGCACCAAAGTTAATCGCAACAAAGCAAGGTAATCCATAAACGGAAAGTGGGTCATGGGAAGATGGTGGCTTCCATTTAATGGATTCGCATAATAGGATTGCCTACGTGAACTGCTCGTTTGACCTTTTTATAGTATGCAAAAAACATACCGGACATAAAACAAAGAACTGAACTTGGACCATTCAGTTATTGATACAGGATATTTTCAAGAAATCAATTCTTAGTCTGGTACAATGGTAATCTGAATAGTTTTTTTTTTCTATGACCTTATATTTTAAACAGGAAATGAAAATTTTACATGAGACTGCAAAAAATAATCCAAACAAAGACAAAGAAATAACTATCTTGGGATAAGCGGTTCGCGTGCCATATCTGTTGTTTAAGAAAACAGTTTCGAGTGTGGGTTATTGTTTCAATATATTTCAAAACACCGGTTATCTGTTTCAGTGTTCCGTCAGGTTTGGTACCTAAACAGAAGCACCAAACTGACACGTGTTTTATGAACTATAATAACTCTTTGTATTTCAAACTTGAACATGACCTTTTCTATTTACGATTTTCAAAATATAAAACACTTTAAAACAATTTGTATTCAACTTATTATTCGGTTTGGGACCAAACCAGTTTTAAACCGGAACGGTGGAACCAAAATACCAAACAACTTTAGATGGCTCTGGTTCTTGGTTCCATCATTCCTAAATTTCTGGTTGCAGTTCAGTACAGGTCTAGTGGCACTTAAGGAATGCCCTTTAACCATGTATAGGAGAACGGGTCAAAAATGTCGCCTCTAGTTTTTAATCTCATTGAGGGGGTATGGAAAAAGAAACCTGAACAGGTGATGCAGCAGTTAGGAGGGCAGCCGCCATCAGGACCAGACAGTGCCACACCTATCCCACTTGTTCTAAATGAACCAATTAGGTGGTTTACCCTGCACAATAACTCAGTTACATCAGCTAATCTGAAAGAATGATCAACATATTACAACATGTATAAAGAACTTATAGCTATCGACGTTGTTGCATATTTGAATACAGTTGAGAACTTGAGATCAGTCACTCTTCCGTTGGCAAGTGCAATGGCCATAATTGCTGCAACTCCCATGACCCATGCTAGCGGGTTTAACATAGTCAGTAGAGTCCCGTTCAGCAAGCTCCTAATAATATTCTGTAGTTTATGATAAAGCAACAGAATTAGACCCATGCTTGCTTCAACATATGCTTCATTCCCAAAATCAAGTTTTCGATTCATTCCCAAAATCAAGTGTTCAATCTTCCAATCACATTAAATATTATTTCTTAATTTACAAATCAAATAAAGGTTGATGATAAATAAAAGAATATGAGATATTGCATACCTTCAAAAATGACATGGCTTTTGGAATCAAATACAAAGACATCTCCCATGATCTTGAATAGCAAGAAAACTTGACATGGCTTCCAAAAATGATATGGCTTTTGGAAGAAGGCCCACTAATTCCCATGGAAGGCGGGTTTAAAAAATGAAGAATCTGATAAATTTATTTGTTGAAAATTAAAAGATACATCAACACAATTTATTAAAATCTATATAATAAAACTAACATTCATGTAAATAAATGGAAAATTAATATGAAAGAACATACAATAATAAAAGATCTGGTTGATAGTCCAAACAGGAAATGAAAATTTTACATGAGACTGCAAAATCTCGAACTCGAATCCTGCTCAAAGAGACATCTCTTATTTCATGTTGACCTAGAAAGTCAACCCTATTCTTACTCCAGTATATCATGGAATTCTGCCTGTTTATAGCCAACTACTTCTTCAATATGCAAACTGCCTAGTGCCTCTTACAGTAAATCTGCCCGGCCGCATGAAAAGCACTATACTCACAATCAATATAACTTTCCGCCTTATTCCCACCATACCCCTTATTCTTTTTAACAAAGCACAACAAACTATCATTTCGTCTAACAAACTTCATACCATACCAGC
Source organism: Helianthus annuus (assembly GCF_002127325.2). Lineage (NCBI taxonomy): Eukaryota > Viridiplantae > Streptophyta > Magnoliopsida > Asterales > Asteraceae > Helianthus > Helianthus annuus. The sequence goes on from NC_035437.2 coordinate 124,321,963, forward strand.
AAATTATTAATATTCTAGCACCAACCATACTATTCCCAAAATGCCCCTGTTCTTCATTAAAAGTAAAATTACCTTGTCCTTTACACAATACTTACTAAAGGCTAGATAGATATTCCACCAAACATGGTTAAGTGATCCTAAAGATATTGCAGTCATGAAACAAATAACTTTAATTCTTTATATTTCATTATTACAACTGAATGATTCCGAAATTTAATCCACTCTAAATACACATATTCATGTGTTCATGTACTCATATTTACAAACAAAGATTAAGAACCCTAGAGTAATGAGATAAACCACTTTCCCACCAAAAAAATTGATGCATCATGAAACAATAGAGAAGCAAGCAACATGTATCATTTAAATTAAAGGGTGTTCTGAATAAACATAGCCACACGATAATCATAGGAAAACACATATCAAATTAACATAAAACTGAAATCAAACCTGAATAGCTTTAACGATGCAGATCGTCTGCTCCATTGATGACTCGTTAAACGTCATTGCTTGATTTGATTGTTATGATGCTGGTCTCGTTAAACCTGAAGAGCCTTTCCTGCCCCACACCATAACTCTAGTCCTAGCCGCCGTCTGGAATCGTAGTTAAACCCTAGATCTGTTGTAAATCGGATTACACGATTGGAACCCACAAGTGATATCTCCACGAAGGAAAACAAAAGAGATTTAGGGAGAGATGTTCAGGAGGATTAAAGAAAAATTAGGGTTTTTGAATGATACAGATAAAAGCGTGTATAAGAAGCCGCGTGAAAGGAAAATAGAGGAAAAGAGTTTGGCGCCCATGAAAGAATTCTCTGGCCAAAGAGAGTGTCCACATCATCAAAATGATTGGCTAAGAATAGCCCTTGTGGCCTAAGAGAATTCATTTAGTATAATAGATAGATATTATCGTGGTGTGATGATGTTAACCTACATATTTTGTTTAGCGTTTGCAATGCACAAACACCACTCCCCTCAAAAGGAAAGGAGGCTGTGTAATGATGATATAGTATTCTCCCCCCCCCCCCCCCCCCCACACACACACACACAAAAAAAAAAAGAGGAAGGGCTGAATACTAGTTAATTTTAATAACTTTATATAAACCATTAGCTCTTATAAAAATACATGTTAAAAGTTAAAACACCATGTTCACTTAATTAAAAAAGAAAAGAAAATACGATGGTAATAAAAAAATAAAAAAAGGTTTTGCTAAATTTTTCAACAAAATCTTCATTTCGTTTATGTATTACGTCCATATATTTTTTTTTGTATTTCCTAACTTTTTGCACGAATATCTAATTCAAGACTTTATACGCCAGATTGCCAGATATAAGATAATTTATGTTTTTGTATTCAGAGTGTTTGGGATTGAGTTTAAAAATGACTTATTAACTTATTGAAGCGACCAATTAAGTAAATAACTACCCTTGCCTAGATTTAAACCTAGGATTTTCTCTTTAACAAACATAAGCTTCTACCAAGTGGACTAACCTGATATTGGCATAGCTTATTAGCTTATCGGCTTTTTCAAAAAACTAATAAGTCATTTCCAGACTAATTTCAAACACTTATTCAGTATAATGAGACATAAAGAGGGTCATATAATTTTGTATTGTGAATGTTAGCTGTTATTGGTATACTAATTATATTTCTATATGTTGATATTTAATTAAAAGCGTGTTGTCTTTCAGTTTTCAAGCTCCCCCAAAATTGAATAGGCATTAGGCAGTATCATCTCCTTCAATAGTGGTCAAATTTGATGTGACTGTGTGTACACAAACATATACATATTTCTATATAAACTATGTAATTTAAAACATGTAATTGCGGTTCTTATACCTCTCTATTTTTAACTAATTCTATATGTCAATATGTGTTTACACAGAGCATGGCTGATTCCTATATCGAGTGATTTTGTACCAAGTATCAAGGATGCAACACGTGTATTTTAGTCTTTTAAGATAACTGGAGATATATTGTTGTATTGTAGTTAATTATTTTTATCAATAAAATCCTATGAAAACTTAATCGACGGGATATATGGTGAAACATGGAAATAAACAAAATTTCACACCGAATCTTCTGTGTATTTAAATGTGCTAAACCTTTTCTTTTAGCCCTTTCACTTTAATAATTGTGTCTTGCTTATTATTTGCAATGATTAATACAACCTAAAATAGTTTTTGATACGTATATTATTTATGCTAATGGTTTTAGACCATGTGTAATGGTTAACACCTCATCATTGGGCGTTTTGCGTCATGTGGCAGCCCAGTTAGCAATGGGGAATTATGAGACGTTTTCTAAAATGGGTGTAGTGGGGATGTGGGTATTGTGGGACATTATGTTTGTAATAAAATTAAATTAAAAAACATCAAAAAAATCTGATTGGTTTTACAAAAAGGAAAATGAAGGTGATTGGACACAAGAAAAGGGGTTTGGCGTGAAATAATATTGCACGCTCCTCACATTTTTTTCGAAAAAACGCCCATGGGGGACGAGATGGGGCGTGCTTTGGGCGTGGATGGCATTAAAAACGTCCATTTCTTCACGAGTAAGCACGGTCTTATAGCCTAGTGACATCTTGTGGGTGGGATAAGAATTCGGGGCCAATAGGTCCTGGTTCGATTCCCACAAGGGGGTTTTCCATATTTATTGGGTTTCCTCCTGAATTGGTGTATAGGCATTATGCCTAGTAGAGATGGATATGATCGGGTGATTCTGGTGGTGGCACGATGATACTCCAGTGGTCAGTCAGTGATCCAAATTTACCGTTCAAAAAAAAAGAAAAAAAACGTATATTTACTACATCTACATTCTCAAGATGCGGTAATAGTGCTTTTCAATGATTGAGTGAAATGGGCGGCAATGGGAATAGTGCCAGGCAGCTGCCTGACACTTCCCTATTGGCCCAACAAATTTACGATTTTATCCCGCTTTCAAATTACGATTTTGTCATTACTTCAAAATTATGTTTTTACTCGAACTTAAAAATAAATTCACGCTTTTGCTCCCAGCTAAAAATTTCAATTTTGCCCTCAGTTAAAAATTACGATTTTGCCCCGTTTAAATTACTTTTGCCATTAGTTTTTTCCTTAAAATTACGATTTTGCCATCAGTTCAAAAGTATGTTTTTACCCCCACTTAAAAATAAATTTACGCTTTTGCCATCACTTCAATTTTCCTCTCGGTTAAAAATTATGATTTTGCCCCGTTTAAATTTATAGTTTTTCCATTAGTTTTTTTTTCTCACAGGCAACTTACGATTTTGCCCTCAACTTAAATTTACATTTTCTCCATCGTTTTGTTTCTTCTCTTGGTTAAATTACAATTTTGCTATCAGTGTAAAATTACAGTCATGCAGGCAGCTGTTTGGCACTCCCCCATTGGTCCATTTAATTTACGATTTTATCCCTAAATAAAAATTATGATTTTACTCTCAGTTCAAAATTACGTTTTCCCCATCGTTTTACTTTTTTTAGCAAAACTATAAAAGTTTTTTGTTTTTATTGGTTTACTCCATTTAATTTTTTTTCGTGTCAAGGAGCTGCTTAACACTCGCTCATTAGTACTGAAAAGTTACAGTTTTGCCCTGGGCCAAAAATTACGGTTTTACCATCGTTTTAGTTTTTTCCTAGCAAAATTATAGTAGTGTTTTTTAATTGATTGAGAATTATTCCGCCATCGCCCCGCAACGCGAGCAAGGCATTAACTAGTTATTATACAAATCGGCTACAAAAACAATTTTTAAGTTATAATGTAAAATAGTTGAATTTGATATTAAGTTATTCAAACACGATTACAAAGTCTAAGTTATAACTTTAATGTTGTTATTTACCGTTGTCAATAGTTTGATATACTCCATTAATCAGATTTTGATTTGGTTGGCATTCACTAATGCGGGTGATGTGTAGCATAACTTTCGTCATATAACGTGTTCAAGTATATTGTAAAGGCAAAACACTAGTCTTCAAGAAAACAAAAACACTATTATTATCGATCTTGAAAAAAGTGTAATTGTTTTCATAGCTTCGCCATAGAACCAAGCACCCTCTCCGATATGTTTGCTCTCTAGAGATGGTCTATCACTCTATCCACTGTCGATGAAACAATGGTTAATCAGGCAGGGTTAACATACTGGTCTCGTCAAGAAGGGTTAATCTCTTCCTCTCGAGGATCGCTGGCTGGATCGTCCGCCGGTTGATCTCCTGCACAAGGAAACTAGCCGTGACTCGTAACAAGGAGGATGGGGTGTGGGTGCTCCTTGTTACCACTCTCCGGCGTGAGAATCAGTAATTTGCTTGGGAAGCAAAGTGTGATAGTAGTAGTAGTGAGAGTTGTGAAGAGATACCTCAAACCTGGTTTGGGGTTGGTATTTATAGCCGAGCAGTGAAGGAGGAGTTGAAGGGACGGACTGACAACGTGCTGCTCCTTTGCAGGAGTGTCAGGCTTGTCGGTTGTGTAGCTGAAGCCACGTACTACTACAGTGTCAGTCCGTTGCTTACGTATGGCCTGACAGGCGGCTGCCAGTGGTGCCACTTGCTCTGTGTTGTCAGTCCCACTTGCCTAGTGGGCAGGATGCGGTGCGGGCCGCATCGTTGCCTGCGGTAATCTTTGATGTTCCCGCGCTCTATGCTTTGACAAAGACATATGCGGGATGCGGTGCCAAGCCGCATCGCCGTCCGTGGTGACTGTTGCTGTTGCCCAGATCCCTTGTCGTGACGAAAATGTCCATATGATGCGGTGCCAGCCGCATCGCTATGCACATCCGCTTTCATACACAAGGTAAGGCTTCTTCTTATCCTTTGACCGATTGGATTCGAAGGATGCGTCCGCATGGACGCAGTTCTTTGCTGGTGGGGTTTTTTTGATAAGGGTAATGGTCGCTCGCGGTCAGGTGACGCGAGGTTTAGAACCATACCCCTTCAACTGTGTTCTTATCCTTTTATATGTCCAGCTCTCTAGAGATGGTCTATCCATTGTAACTGTTCTTATCCAACAATCCGTTGGTTTAGATTTATAAAATGTTAGTCGTTAAAAAAGTATTTTATAAATTTGAAATTATATAATATTATTGCTCCATCAAAAGTTTTATAAAAATGTTTATGCTGGTGTTTTAAAAATTGTATGATAATATTTTCAATATTCTAAGGGAAAAAAAGATATTTTTATCGTGAATTTAATATATTACAAAAATATTAGCCCATGGCATTATAGCATAGTGTTATTTTGGTGGTGGGATAAGACTTATGGTCATTAGATCATGAGTTCGATTCCTACAAGTGGTTTTTCCCAACTTTATTGGGTTTTGCCTACTGGAGATGGATATGATCAGGTGGTTTCGCTAGTGGCACGATGATACTCTAGTGGTTCGTCAGTGATTCAAATTTACCGTTAAAAAAGAAAAACCAAAAATATTAGACTATCATTATATTATAATTTAAGTATATGATATGAACTTCATTAAATACGACATGTTCAACTTTTATATAAGTTTGACTAACTTATTCATCAGCCATTTCTATAATTCTATCTTTGGTTCCTCGTTAACAATTTAACATCATGTAATCATCGTTTTTCTATAAATATCTAATTCTTTTCACCTACTTAAATAAATAAAAAAATCATAAGATATTATGGTGTTGGCCAATTGACACTTTACAAACATTAAGATATAATTACAGAAATGGAGAACAAAGATTAATCAAATAATACAGTTGACGGATAAAAATATTGATTTTCTTTGCAACTTGGGTAATTATTTGTATCCTTTAATATATATGGTAGTTGGTTACAAATAAGCCATTTTAATATTATTAACATTTACTTTACTATTTTAGTTCATCTTAAAAAGTTATATAGATTTTATAACTTATGCGATTAAAAGTGACATTTAATTGTAAAAGTTGACAAATTGGATTGCAACAATAGAAACTATCATTTATTATACGAAAATAATTCATATTGTCAATTTGACTAATGTACTTTTAACCTTCGTTTTTCTTGTCGAGTGTAAGTCCATTTAAATGGAGAAATAACTCACTCTACCCTTAACTTTCACTTATGTCAGTTATTCATTAGAGACAGATATAATCGTGTCTCCATTAGAGTGAGCAAACCCTTAATAACGAAATCATTAGTTAAATTGTGAATATGAATTATAATGAACCAATGGGTCATAATTTTAATTATTAAAATAAAATTCACTTTCTCTAAATAATATTATACATATATATTCTATTATTTATATAATAAATTATGAGACTTGGTACAAATACATCCATTTTATAGACTCCATTCAAGACCATTTCAAAGGTAGACAATTCCAAGAAAGTAGACTATAAAAACAAATGAAAATAAACTTAATTTTAACTTTTTTCTTCCTTTTTCCTCCATTTGCATGCCTTTTCTAACCTACGCCCTATCCGGTGCATATTAGCCCTCTTCCCCACCAATTAAAGATATCCAAGACACACTGTGTTTCCATTTCTCTTTTCTTCATCCTTCAAGCAACCCCTTTTCTTGATTCAACCCACCTGCAAAAACAAGATCTTTGGTGAGTTTTTTTGTCTTTTTGTTTGATTCTGATGAAACCCTTTTAAGTTTCTTCACTGATTAGATCTTTCAACTGTGAAACTTTTAGTTTTGCTGACTGTTTCATAATTGATTTCTGTGATTGAGATCTGTTCTTGGTACAGGTGGGTGTTGATCCATAGTTGTTTGTAAGTAGATCAGTTGAATTTTGAAGTTATTTGGTCAACTATGTGTTAAAGATCATGTTTTTCTGGTGATTTATTGTGAATCTTGATGTAGAATTGAATAGCCAAAAATATTTTTGGGGGAAGATGGTTTTAGAGTTTCATACCCTTGAATTTTCTATTCTCTCAAAATTATTAACTGATTTTTTACTTTTATTTTATTATTTGTGTTATTGTTTGCTGATTTGAAGTTGTTCTTTTTAATTGTGTAATTTATATGGAATTTCTCAGTTTCTTTAGTCTTTATTTTTTTTTTCACTTTTTTTATAGTCATCAAGGAGTCAAAGATATGTTTTTAACACTGTTGAATTGAGGTAACAAATTGTAGAGCTAGTTATTGTCTAGATCAAGAAGTGTTATGTATTTTGGCCTACCAAATGTGTGAACTTGAATGTGACACCTTAGGCAATTCGCTTGTCGTATGTTGTCCGGTTCACAGGAGAGATAGGGAGTGTTCAACTGCAAATACCACCAATGCGTTTTGGGTGCATTGGTTGTGGATGAGAGAACTTCACAATTAAGCGTGCCATACGTGAGGATATCAGCACGGGTAGTTAGTCGGCTTTTTCATTATTGTTTTGGTTGAATTGTTAGCATTAGTAGCGGGTTAGTGGTGCCGGTAGTTAGTTTCGGTTCTTTCTGTGTAAGCCTATATAATGACCTTATTTCGATATTCGTAGACACAGATTGAGCTTTTGTATTTATATAATAATGAAGACATGATTTGTAAAGCTTTTGTCTAAGGTAAACTTGTAACCTGTACAGATTTGTCAAGTAGAGCAAACTAAACATGAGTTGCTTCGGCTGTTGTGGAGAAGATGATATGCACAAGTCGTACGATAACGGAACCTACATGCCGAATAATGCTGCAGGTGATTGTTTATTGAATACAATAACTTGTATAACTTTTAAGTCACATGATCGAAATGTTTAGTTTTATTATACTTAATTAATCTTCTTTGTTTGAGAATACCAAGCGCAACACTCTTAACTTTTGTTCACAAGATCAATCACTCGTTTATTGTTTCATAAATAGAACCTTTCGATTTACGGGACTTACTTAAAGTTATTGGTTCAGGAAACAATGCAGGTTATCGTGCCACTGAGGCTGCACCAAAGGACACACAGGCTGTTGCCGTCCAACCTATTGCTGTCCCTGCTCTACAAGTGGATGAACTGAAAGAAATTACTGATAATTTCGGTACAAAGTCGTTAATCGGAGAGGGATCATATGGAAGAGTGTACCATGGTGTCTTGAGAAGCGGCCAGGCAGCAGCTATCAAGAAGTTAGACTCCAGCAAGCAACCCGATCAAGAATTTTTAGCCCAGGTATGTCTTATATACCCTTCGTAAAAACAACGACGACATGGACCTAATTTTCTATGATGAGGATGACCAATTGTCCAAATTTAGTTAATACTGTTTTATATATTTGCTTCCTATTGATTTGGAGCATGTCATTACAGGTTTCTATGGTATCGAGGCTTAAAAACGATAATGTTGTGGGATTACTCGGGTATTGCATTGATGGCGGTCTAAGAGTGTTGGCCTATGAGTATGCTTCAAATGGATCTCTTCATGATATTCTGCATGGTAAGTGTTCTATATTATTCAACACGTAATTTAGGGGTGTAAACGAGCCGAGCCCGAGCTCACATAGGCTCAAACTCGTCTCTTGGCACGGGCGAGCTCTATTTTTAATGCCTGGCTCGTAAGTAGTTTTCATTTTCAAGTGCGGGCTCGGCTCAGTTATTATTTATTAATTAACTAATTTATATACATTTATAATTATTTTAATATATATTTATAATTAGAATTTTTATACGTAAATATTATCTATTGTTTAGTTATTTTTATCATAATTATATATACAATAATATTTATTATATAAATAATAGGCCCGTTTAAGCTCGCGAACCAGCTCAAGCTTGATGACTAAAGCTCAGGCTCATTTATTAAACAAGCTTATTTTTAGGCTTGAGCTCGGGATTGTGCTCGTTTAAGCTCAGCTCGGTTTGAGATTTTACTGAGTCGATCTCGAGTAGCTCATGAGTGGCTTGGCTCGTTTCTACCCCTACGTACAATCAATGCTATGATATAACTGTATAATTGTATTAATCTGTGTTTTATTTGCTCATAAGCTTGTGATAATATGGTTATAGATGATTTATGTTAAAAGTAACACATTTAATTGTATGAATGCAGGAAGAAAAGGTGTTAAAGGTGCACAGCCAGGTCCAGTTTTATCATGGTCTCAAAGAGTTAAAATTGCTGTCGGTGCTGCAAAAGGACTTGAATACTTGCATGAAAAGGCGCAGCCTCATATCATTCATCGCGATATAAAGTCGAGTAATGTTCTGTTGTTTGATGATGATGTGGCTAAGATTGCTGATTTTGATTTATCGAATCAAGCACCTGACATGGCAGCTCGCCTTCATTCCACTCGTGTTCTTGGTACTTTCGGTTATCATGCACCTGAGTAAGTCCTTTTTTTAATTTCTTGAAGTTTTAAGTCATCTTTTTTCTTCATAATCCAATTTTAGTGCTTTTTTTAACATATATTTTCGACTTCATGATAGATATGCAATGACCGGACAGTTGAGTTCAAAGAGTGATGTTTACAGCTTTGGCGTGGTTCTCCTAGAACTTTTGACTGGCCGAAAGCCCGTTGACCACACTTTGCCTCGTGGTCAACAGAGTCTGGTCACATGGGTATGCTACACTTTGTGCTTTTTTACTTCCTTTATATAAAAAAGTTCTATATTATTTTATTTGTAAATAACACATTATAATGTCAGGCAACACCTAAACTGAGTGAAGATAAGGTGAAACAGTGTGTTGACACTAGACTCAATGGGGAATACCCCCCTAAGGCAGTTGCCAAGGTAATCTATATCTTTATATATATACACTAAACTATAATATTTAGAAACTCTTGTCAGAAAATAACATATGGATTGTGTGATTTAATGGTGACAGATGGCGGCGGTTGCAGCGTTGTGTGTGCAATATGAAGCCGATTTCAGGCCAAACATGAGCATTGTGGTTAAAGCACTGCAGCCATTGTTGAACGCGCGTGCGGGGCCTCAAACCGAAGCGCCACACTTGTGAATCCCCACCTAGAGCCGGGCTACGGCCGCTACTGCTACTGCTTGATCATAATCATGTCATTCCTGCAGATGACAGATAAAACTAGCAGATATTTATGTTTGTAATGTGGAAGAATATTCCACAGCTGATGCGCATTCTTTTGTTTGAGGTTTCAAGATTTTCTTGTGGTAAATAGTGAAGGGATTTATTTAGGTGCAAAGATACTCTTATGATGTACTGCAGAAACAAGTTTATTTTATTTCTGGAAATTGGTTTTATTCCCTTGTGAGATGATCTGGTTGATTGAGCTTTTTAACTAATGACTTGGGATTTTGTTAATTTAATTATATTGTTTAATATATCTAATTATGTTGTTTAATATATCTAGTTATAACTTTCATGAAGAAGTTACAAGGAAAATGAAGGGGTACCTTTTTGTAGTACTGATTTTATTTTTATTACTCATTTTCATTGGTCAAATAAGTGATCCTACAATTTCCTATCAAAGCTTTACTTTTTCTTTTACATTAGGTTCAACTTTTGAACTTTTATGTGAAAGTATGACTTTTTCTGTATTTTCTTTATATTGTAGGTCCATTTTATTTTATTAGTATATTTAGTTTAGTTTTATATATATCTTTATATCTTTTATTTTATATAGCTTTGTTGATTAGTTTAGTTGTAAAATATAGAACTAGTCGGATTTCTTCTCGTTACGTGGCGCGAGTGTGGTTGGTATTGGTTTGGTTCATTACGGTACCGGCACTCGTTATAGCAATTGGAAGAGAAAACACAAAAACAAAGTCATGATATGTCCAATTCGGTTGGTATCGGTTACGGTACTTGCATACTCTTTCATGAAAAGCTGAGTTGCTCAATTAAACGTTGTGATGGTTCTTCAACTATAAAACACAAATCTTCATATTTTCTGGTATACATTTTCACAACAGCATACCGTATAGTCGTTTTTATTTCTTTTAAATTCCGACAGAATTTGAGAGTACCATATTTAGTACTAAATATTGAGAAATTAAGAATTGTGCTATTAATAATAAATGTTTAATCTGATGCACTGATCAAGTTTAGTTATAATCTTTAGGGTGGGGAAATACATCTTTTTTAGTCATTCTCATCCTGCAATTCTCTCTCCTTCATATCATATCTTTTTTTCATAATGTCCTTTTTATCTTAAAACCATGGATTTGCATATTATTTTCATATCATCCTTAAACCATTTTTTTAAATAATTAAAGTAAATAAATAAAAATTGTAAAACACTTCATTACTAATATAAAGTTCAAGACTACATTAGAACATAAAAAATAAAATACAGCTTATTCGTCTACATTGGGTATGTGAGTGTGTGCAATATGCTTAATGAGATTCGATCGAAGGGCGTGGTGGGTCTCTTGACAATGCAATTTCACAAGAATATAATCATTTACTTCCTCGTTAGTTGGGGGATCGATTTCATGTTTAAGGCATGTCATTGCACCTTCATCTTTCAAGATCATATTACAGGAATGCGTTACTCATGCAAGGAATCGAACTATAGCCTACTGAGCTCTTAGGACACCAAAAGCTCGTTCTATGTCCTTTCTTCCCGCTTTTTGTGCTACCTTGAACCTTATTTGTTTATCATCTTGTGAATATGCCAACGATTCCACAAAAGTTTTCCAGCCCAACTATATCCCATCAACAAGATTATACCTTTATGTTTGTATTGTACTTCATTCACCTCTAATAGACACTTCGGTGCGGATCCATGTACAACCTCGCTAAATAATGGCGATTGATTGAGAATGTTGAGGTTGTTGTTGGAACAAGAGACGCCAAAGAAGGCATGCCAAAACAACAAATCTTAGAAGGCTACCACTTCGAGCAACAGTATAGGAAACGTGGTCACCTCTCACGTATTGGCATCGTTGTTTCGTTGGGCAATTCCTCCAAGCTTATTGTACACAATCAATGTTGCCTACCATTCCAGAAAATTCATTTAGGTTTTCATGTGTATCGTAAAAAATTGAATGTCCTTGGAGATCAGTCTATGCAAATGTTATTTTCCATACAACCGAATAATATCTTCACAGTAGCAGTGACGGATGCAGGATTTTATTCTAATGGGTTTCTTTTGGCAAATTCTCTTTAATTCTCACTAATTTTTTCTAAATTCTACAACGTTCTCGCTAATTTTTTCCATTTTTTCACATGAGGTTCTTTCAACATATTTAATTATTCATCATACGCGTCCAGAGCTTTTACATACGCTAATCGGCATGACAAGCCAAAATTACAATAAACATCTTGCTGAATCATCTACTAGATAAAATAATACGGTTTGGAAGAAAATAAATCAATGTGTGGGAAACGACTTTATTAAAATATCACATGTGTTGTCATCAGCCGTGGAAAAAAGTTAAAGTAAACTTGAATATGTTTTTTTCAAAGACCACTTAAATTTTCCGCAACCAAGATTTTGACGTATGAGAATACTTGATTAATAATAAATGTGAGTCTTACACATGTTACAAACTAGAAGTTATAGTCTTATACCCACGCTTTGCGACGGGATAACATTTTTTTAAAATTATGTTTTACGGGTGGTTGTTTATAAAATAAGCACGGAAGCGTATTATATTTGATTTGACATATTTTGGATAAAATTTACGCGAAACATAAAAGAACTTGAATTTATACCAACACGTACATAAATATAAGCGCGTAAGAAAATGGTGTTTTTTTAAGTTAAAGAATGGTACGGCGCGTTATGGCGGCGCCGAAACGTAAAGTGGCTCAGATTTATACCGTCTAATGGAAACGTATTAAATTTGACCACTCCTTTCCGAACAAAATTTACGTCAAAACGTAGACCAACTAAAAATTAATGTATCTAACCCGACTCATTTCCGGAGAAAAAATAAAATTTATGTCAAAACGTAACTTGAATTTATACCATATGTAACTAAAACTAAACACATAAAACTCGATTACAAAAGTATTTAGAAAGTTAAAGAGTTGTATGTGTCAATACTGAAAGTTGAGAAAACACAAAAAAAATTATGTCGAAATGTAAATCAACTTAAGTTTATATCAACACGTAAATAAAAATAAAGGCGTTAAACTCGATTACAAAGTATTTAGAAAGTTAAGGGGTTGTAAGGGTTAATTATGAAAATTAAAAGTTAAAATTAAAAAAAAACTCAAAAAGACAAAAAAAAAAAAAAAAACCATTATTCACCATACTTGCATTTATAATATAACTAGTTGGTGCCTCGTCCACGTTGCGGGGCGATGACCGAATAATGAGCGAGTGTTAGTCAGCTCATTGACGCAGAAAACAATTAAATCGAGTCAACCAATTAAAACAAAACACTTTTGTAGTTTTGATAAAAAAAAAAACTAAAACAATGGCAATATTGTGATTTTTAACTGAGGGAAAGTTATATTTTTTTACTGAGGTAAAATCGTAATTTGACAAAAGCTAAAGTAATGGCAGTACTGTAAATTTGAACCTGGGGCAAAATTGTAAATTTTCACAGGGGCAAATTCGTAATTTTTAACTTGGGGTAACAACGTAATATAAATTTGAACTAAGCGCACAATCATAATTTTAAGCTTGAGACAAAAGCACAATTTTATTTTGAACCGAGGGAAAAATCGTAATTTTGAGCTGGGGGCAAAAACATAATTTTATTTTGAACTGGGGAAAAAACGTAATTTTGAATTGAGGGCGAAATCACAATTTTTAAACGGGGAAAATCACATTTTTGAACAGAGGGCAAAATCCTAATTTTTAAGTGGGGGCAAAAACAAAATTTTATTTTGAACTGGGGGCGAAAAGGTAATTCTAAGCTGAGGGCAAAACCAAAATTTTATTTTGAATGGAGGGAAAAATCGTAATTTTGAGCTCAGGAGAAAAGCGTAATTTTATTTTGAGCTGAGGGCAAAACCGTAATTTTAGAGAGGGACAAAAACATGATTTTAGAATGGATATAAAATAATAAACAGGTTGGTCCAATGGGAGAGTGCCAGACAAAGTCGTAATTTTGAATTGAGGGCAAGATCGTAATTTTGAGATGAGGACAAAAAGCGTAATTTTATTTTGAGCTGGGGGCAAAACGTAATTTTTATTTTGAAGTGGGGGCGAAAACGTAATTTTATTTTAAATTAAGGATGAAACCGTAAATATAAAACGAATATAAAATAATAAAAAAGGTGGTCCAATAGGGAAGTGCCACACAGCTGTGTGGCACTGTTCCCCTAACTTCCTTTTGTATATGTTAGGAAAAAGAGGAAATATATAATATAATATAATATAATATAATATAATATAATATAATATAATATAATATAATATAATATAATATAATATAATATAATATAATATAATATAAATCTATGAGTATGGAGAACTAGTCATAAAGTTACGGGGTCTTTAAAATAGCATAGAAACATCAAAGATAGTATAGAATTCCAGAGATAACCAATAACCGTACATATAAATCCTCTTCGTTAATTTTGGTAACAGACTCGTATAAATAGAAAGCATTTCTCAATTGAAACAAACTGGTTTAAATATAAGTGTACAACAACCTACGGTTTGGGGGCATGGATTAAGTCGTGGATTGCCACCTAAGATGGTGGTTTGAACGCTGTACCGTCTTCTTGCTTAATGCATCATAGTTCGCGTGGATTGAACCATAGTCCACTTTTCCATATTCCAAGATTCGAATGTTATGTGATTTTATTAAATAATTAAAAAGGAATAGTGGTTTAGGTCATGACTCCACCATATGGGGTGGTGGTTTTGGATGGTGGATGAGAGTGGGGTAACGTCACGTTGACGTGGACGGTAATGGTGGTCATGAAGGTTATGACCACACCCTTAGCCTTATAAGGGAGGAAGTCGTTCTTTTTTCCCAAGAGTTCTCCGTGTGGTGCATCGTCACATCAACTTTTTCTTCACTTTCTTCGGTTTTCCTCATTATGAACGATGTCGTCTTAGTATTCCTCATATTTCCCCGAAACTGAATTATTTTAATTTAATTTAAAACTGAAAACATTAACATTAATATATTCAAAAATATATATATAATTAAAAATAAAATAAAATTATAATAACTTTGACTGAAAATCATCTTTCTTCATCTCATCATCGTAGTCTTCCCCATTTATGCAACCACTGTCGCCGCTTTAGGCGAATCTCTGGCATGGAACAAGCATCGTTTGAGGTAATACGTATATCCACATATTTATCTTGTCATTTCGAATAAAAGCCCGATGGTATCGATCCCTACATGCTACCACCAAACTTGAATTTTGCAAGTGAAAATAGGGAGCGATTCTAGGGTTTATAAAATTGGGGAAGAAGAGTGATCCGTTGATCACTCTCAAAATCCCGGTGAAAAATTTAACCCCGGAACTGGGTGGTGTGCTCGGACATAGTTGAGCATCATTGGTCCTTCCTGGCTCCCACTTTGTGCCCTCAAAATGCACCTCAAACAATACAACATTCTTACTTCCTCTGTATCTTTCTTTTCACACCCTATTATATATGTATACACACGATATATAATTACAAACTTAATCTTTGTACCCCTTCATTTAAAAAGTCTTGCTGGTTAGAAACAATTGCCTTAAAGTTTGTACCCTTTCGATTAAAAGTCGTGTCAGTTAGAAACAATTACGTTAAGGTTTTACCCCTTTGTTTAAAGTCGCGTCAGTTGGAAACGATTACCATGCTTCGGTTCATATATAAGCGGTGTGACTCTGAAATGTTGCATATATATACAAAAACCAAACTTTAACTGCATGGTAAAAATAATTCATAGTTTCAAAAGTCGCATCGGTTACGACTGGAGGACATAGATATATTTGAGAGAGTTACGATGCGATGGTTACGACCCATGGCGGTTTCCTGCCATTGTTATACAAATAACAATTGTGAGAAAAGCAACCAAATATGGTTTTGTTATACGTAATTAATCCAAATCCTCCACTATGTGGTCCAATTTGACGAAAAAATGAAAGCCTTTTTCAGAATTTTACATCCCACCCGAATCCTCTTTATATCATTTTCCCCCTTTATTTGTCTCATCTTATCCTCTATGGGTTGATTGTATCCTCTGCAAAATTCTCCCAATTTCCTTCTCTCACTCCCTTTAGATCCCTATAAATAAATCTTTCCAATTCCTTCTCAATTTTAATCACTCCGTTCTGTCAATTTAATTCATAATCAGTCAAAGAAATAAATTAAAAAACAAAAACAGAGGTTTTCAGCAGGAATTTTGTAAATGAAATCCGATGGAGTTTGACCAAGTTAGGGTTTTTTTAATTCTTTTGTAATTGGGTTGTGAATTATTAAGAAATGTGCTTTTTTTTCATTGGGTGTGGCGGGAGGATGGATTGCAGGGTGTGTCCGATGACAGAGATCCGTGGTTGACGATGTCCGGCGGTGGTAATGGTGGTATAGGGGGCTGATGATGGTGGTTCCGGCGGTGGTAGTAGTGTGCTTTTTGGTTTTGTTATTTTTTTAAAGGTTCTTGAGGTACCATATGTTTTATGGTTGCCATAAAAATGTTGAATTTTTGTGGGATAAGAAATAGTGATTTTAATTTTGTTCAAATATGAGAATTATGCATATACAATGGCATATCGAGTAAAACAAAAATATATAATTATGTTCTCTTGAATGATAGTTTTCAACTATATGTGAATTCTAAGGTTGGTTAAGCAAATATATATTTAAATTCCACATGATTTCATCTCAAGATCTACCTATCATTGATGGATGATGAAAAAAATGAATTTGTATTGTTGCAAGTTGTTTGTGTAACAATTTGCAAATTTGGGAATTTCATACACATAAAACAGAACAAAGTAATGTCTAAAGCCAACTTTTTGATTATATCTTTTAAAAACGTCAATATCCTTTTTTAAAATGATTTTTTTTCATTGTTTCTTTAGCTGCCGGTAATATCTCCATTTGGGCTCTATGTATCAAATTGTTTATCTAGGCTGTGTATGAGATTCCAAGGAATAGTGGGGTGATTGATGTGTTAACAACAATGTATATGTTAGATCTATTACGAAAACATTGAAACTGCGGAATTTTTTTTGTTGAATTAGATATTATTGGACATTTTTTTGATAATCAACATCCCGCTGCAACGCACTATTTAGCGTGAACTAGTTTATATACAAACGTAAACTTAATTGTATAACTATTATTGTTTGTAGAATAAGAAAATGTTTGGGTTGGGAACATGCTCTTGGACAGGTGATTGTTACATTTATCGTTATTTTTGGGCCTTGGCCCTTTCTTATTTCTTGCATGCCCCTTGCCATTTATAGGAAGCTTCCTATAGATACACATTACTACATTAGACGACACACAAATCCCAACAGCAAAGGCGTTCTTTTTTATAACGGCGACTTGTGTTAGGCTATCGCACTCCCTAAATTGTAGAGTCCTGTTGCCTCACTCCGACCAGACTATGTTGTCTTAACCGGACCCACGCTGGCTTTAGAGTTTGGCTTTGGGCATTCTAGTTTTCAGAAGAAATCATTTGTACACAATTAACATAACATATATATAATGGTATCAAGAAAGTTTTGAACCGAATAAACTATTGACAATGTGTAGTGGTGAAGAAATATAATGCCCCGATCATGGGGCATTATCCGACACGTGTCATCCCAGTCAGCATGGGGCATTATAGCATAAAGTGGTGTAGTGGGACATTATTCCAATAACCCATATTATTTTTAATAAAAAAAAAGCACACGAAATACAAGGTTGTCAGAGCATGTGGGTAACTGATTGGTGGGTCACATTTCCACAAAAGCAATTCAGCGTTTTAATTATAACGCCAACAACAAACTTTTAAAAAAAAAGCCGGGTAACGCCGGGTGTAGTGGGGGGAGGGCGTTTTGGGGCGTTTTTTTTTCAATTTTTTTTTAAAAATCACGCCCCACTACGGGTGGTCTTAGGATGGATTTCTTGGACTTCTTTTCCTATGTTTGGTTGTAGACAACTAACATAACATAACATAAAAATTATATAACTTCACACATTAAACAACATTTATACAACGTTACAAAATTTATGGTGTTATACTGTTATTGAAGAGAATACTTATTTTTTTTAAATAGATGTAATACACTTTAGTTGATCATTTCTTGTTCAATATCTACAACTGATCATACATTACCCTGTTGTCTACAAATTTATATTTTTCTAGCAACCCATAAACCCAAAGCAATAAAGATCTAGGAATAAAGTCTAAAGAGTAAAAAAGTCAACACATCCAAAACTTAAAGTCAAAGCATTGATCAAAGCAATTGCTTAGCTTCTACTGTTATTCCAAAAGTATGACTTTAGGGCCAGATTGCTTCAAAAGAAAAATCACATGACAAAACAAAAAAAGTAGCAATATTATGTATAAATGAATCCATTAATCTTTCTTGAAAGAAGGAAAATGCATCCAAAATCTTACTACAAAAACTATGGTCATGCCAATCTAGTATTGCTCACACCCATACAAAAAAGAAACTGTACACACCAGTAATCTTTAAAGATGACTTTCATCATGCACAAATCAATCTCTCCAACATCATCATCATCTACATGTAAACAATCATATCATAATAATAATAAAAAATAATAAGATGTGTGTTTGGTAGTATTAGCTTCCCATCATCTTGCTTGTTTCACTGAATTCAACAACAATATTCTGCATTTCATTTCTGTACTGTGTGGAAGTTGGTCATAATAGACTTCAAATTTTACTTGGTCCCCTTTTCTGCATCCGAGTTTTCGGTCTGAGACTCGGGTTCCGTTGCATTAGCTTGACTCCTACGACGTCTTCGACCCTGCGTTTAAACCAGTTTTAGTACGAGAACGCAAGAATCGCTTATTGTAGTAGAGTAAATTACAAAAATTGTCTTTTATGTATGTCACTTATTGCAAACTGTGTCATTTGTCTTTAAGAATTACAGAAAACGTACTCGATGTTTGCAAACCCTTGCAAGTTATGTCCTTTAGCACTAACTCAGTTAATTTTTGCGGTTAAATCTGACCAAATGGACCCCACATAAGGGTATTTTTGTGGTTAAATCTGAGCAAATGGACCTCACATGAGAGTAAAATGACCAAAATACCCTCATGTGGGGTCTATTTGGTCAGATTTAACCACAAAAAATTAACCGAGTTAGGGCTAAAGGACATAACTTGCAAGGGTTTGCAAACATCGAGTACGTTTTCTATAATTATTAAAGACAAAGGACACAGTTTGCAATAAGTGACATACATAAAAGACGATTTTTGTAATTTACTCTTGTAGTAAAGATGTAACCTTTGTCACCATATTAACCCGTTATTCATTAATAAATATACAATTTAAAAAAAATAGACGAACAGGTGATTTGGGTGGTCAAGCACGCAATCTTATTTCGAGCAATTTTAAAAAGTACCCTTTTTGCACCTCGTGACCCACCCGTTTAGCCACCAAAACAAGAATCATAGCCGTAAACATATCACCTTTGTAACTATATGTAACACGTTATTTAATTATACATATTTAGTTCGAATAAAAATAGATACAATTTAGAAAACAAACCTCTCGTGTTACCGGATACTCTTCAGACTCGAGCATACGCACAACTTCACCCATCGTAAGTCTCTTTTCGGAATCAGGGTCAACACATCTCAAAGCGGTCAAAAGTGCACGTTTAAGTGCAGTTCTAGATGGTCTAGTACCGATGTTAGGGTCAACAACCTCTTCTGACCGTCTATTTCCAACCATCATTTTGAGCCAATCAACCAGATTCACCTAAAAATCCCAACAAAAACATAAAATATAAAATCCACACCAAAATGGTTTTATTAAACAGTTTTGTTTGGACCAATGCAACATTAGATACATACCTCATCCGCTGGACGACTATAATCTACCGGATCTCTTCCGGTAATTGCTTCCAATAGTAGAACTCCAAAACTATACACATCGCTCTTCTCGTTCAGAAGACCACTATTTGCATATTCTGGAGCTACATATCTATACAACGTTAAACATTGAAGTATGAGCATATATTGTATTAAAAGACCAAAATGATCGAAGAAAAAATTTAAATGATTTTTTTATGCATTAGTTACCCGAACGTGCCCATAACTCTGGTTGTGATATGACTTTTTCCAGCGCCTAATAACTTAGCAAGTCCAAAATCAGATAATTTGGCATTGAATTCGTCATCTAGTAATATATTGCTGGACTTGATATCTCGATGCACCACTTTTGGCTCAATGGCCTCGTGCAAATACGAGAGACTGCAAAAAGAAAAATTGCATCATGAGCTAATGTCATTAAAATAAGACGATTATTTAGAAAAAAAAATGTATTTCGTTTTACAAAAGAAGATTGAAACTTACGCCTTTGCGGTACCAAGGATAACTTTCATGCGAGCCTCCCAAGTAAGATATCCATGTTGGCGCATCGCTCCGTGAAGCCATTGCTCTAAATTACCATTGTTGACATACTCGTATACTAACAACCTAAAATTTTGATAAGAGAATAATAATAAGATATATACGCGGCTATGCATACATATATTCAATAACTAATAAAAATTCAAGAAAAACAAAAAGACAAAGAAACCAATACCTGTGTGTTCCTTCAATACAATAGCCAAGGAGTCTAACTAAATTTTTATGTCGAACATGACCAATTGCTTCAACTTCAACTCGAAATTCCTTCTCAGCTTGTCCTCTACAATTAAACCAACAAGAAGATTAACCACTTATTAACGTTCGCGTACAATAAAGTTACAAATATAAAAAAATAAATAAAACTTACACGTTGTTGAGAATTTTCTTGATAGCGACGGGTGAACCATTAACAAGTTGACCACGATACACAACCCCATACCCGCCCTCACCAACAACATTATCTTTAGAAAATCGGTTTGTTGCGGTCTCAAGATCCCGTAAAGTAAACCAATGACCCCAACCAAGATGAGAAAACTCCGGTAAACCGGATAAAGGGGAGGTGCCAGTCATAGGATGTGATCCCGAGTCGGGGCCCAAATCTTCTTTCTCTAAATGATTAAAAGATCCTGATTGACTACTATTATCACCATATTTACTTTTATCAACGCTCGGGCGTGTTAAAAGCTTGTCTGAATCTTTATCTTTATCGCTGAATTTGTCCCATAAGGTGTGAGGATTTGCATCTTGACCAACAAACACATTAGCTGAATTTTGGTCAACTCTTATGTCTTTGATCTCAGCCGAGACGACAGTCGGTCTTTGGGTAGGAAGTCTGTCATTTTTTCTCTTGGATTTATTTTTTGTGACAGTGTAACACCAAAGCAGTGACAGAACAACAACAATTGATAATGCCACAAATATTGCTATAAGATGCCATACTTCAAGATTTAAAGCTGGAATTTCCTCTGTCATATCTTTTTTGAGACCCATTTGTAAAAATGTGTAGATGCCCTGAAAATTTATAAATAGAATAAAATGTGAGGAAAAAGATGTTTTTTTCTGTGAATTTGGTCAAAAGAAACTTAATAGGCCTCATGTGACAAACATTTTGATTTCATATTCCTTAAAACTTGAAAAGAAAACCAAATTCTTGATTGGCAGTTATTTTTAGTTCCAATTTTTATGGATTTATATAAAAATCTTTGAACAATTACAAAAAAGATTAATACATAACCATGACATCATGCACACATAGAAGTTACAAGCATTAAAACAATCAATCCTAATAAGAAGAAAAAAACAGATACATATGTATGTAAATATAAATCTGGATCTAAAATAACTACCTTAACTTTTTTTGAAAACAAAAAAATATCAGAAATGTTTCATCAAAAAGATTTAAAAAAAAAAAATTAAGAATTGAGAAAATCAAGATTATTCATAGTGATGGTATAGTTCAAGGCTTCATATTTTTGGCAGACTACTCTTAAGAAAGGATGAAAGAACACAAGAGTTCATTCAGATTTGAGCAGATCTAAAACAATGTACATGAAATCAGTTTATGAAGATCAATATCAGTTTGAATTTAAATCTGTTAAAGCAAACCCATCAATAAAACTTCAAGTTCAGGATAAAATAACAAATATTATAAAAAATAAACAGAAATTCAGATCTCCAAAGGTACAAAAACCATCAAAGATAATAAAAACTCAAACTTTAAATGCAGAATAACATAAAGAATCTCAAAGGGTAAAAAACAGTAAGAACATTAATTGCAGATTTACCTGAATGTGAAGATGCTTGAAGAGAAAAAACAAATTCTAAACAATCAATCACCAATATTTGCTTAATCTTTAAACTCTAGATCTCCAACAAAAGATGCAAACTTGATCCAAACCCATGTCAAGAATCACAAAACCCAAATGTGTAAGAGTCTTTTTCCCAAAAGGGTATCTGAATATCAAATCAAGAACCTCAACAGCCCCCTTAAATTGAGAAAAGATTGAATTTTTAAGAAGAAAAAAGAGGGCTTTTTTGAAATAGTTGCAGAGAAAACACAACTACTCACATGGAATTCTGTGAATGTGGGTGGTGGGGAAGATGATAAGAAGGCATGGAGTCATCAGTAGTAGGTGATATATCTGGAAGGGAACAAGAAATAGTAAAACACAAGCATGAAAGTAGCAAATTCTTCAACTTTTTCTTTATTTTTTTATTTTTTTGGTTTTCAAGATTTTAAGTTTTCAAGATTTGTGTATATGAAGGCAGCCATAACCGACATTTGTGTGTTTTCAATTTCAATTACTGCTAAAAAAAAAGTATATAAATTGGTTTGTCAAAAAGCAATAGATTTAAAGTTGAAAACTTGAAAAAGTTATAGAAATAATTATGGGTTTGGAGAAGATTAATCAGTACAACTAATTAAAAAGGGAAATTAATTAAGGTCAATTGAATAGGCTAGACATATTAATCACATTCACATTTTCCCTTAAAACTAAGTTTTATAAAAATAAATTTTAAAGATTTCTTATTTTCTTTTATAAAAAGTAAAACTAGTTATTTGGAAAAAAAAAATAATTTATAGTTCTATGATTCAGAGAGTTATTTAATGTTTACTGAGTTTTAATACTTTAAATGATCTTGATTTTTGTGAAAATTTGAAATTTGGATGTATAATAATAACAAATATTTATTGAACTATTTAAAAATGAATTTTTATTGGAGGAGGTGAATTTAGTGGGGTGCAATAGTCAAGGAAACAGACTGGACACCATTACATCAGATGTGGGGTTTGACATAAATACCCTTCTAGTTGTGTGAATTTACATTGATACCCTTGTTTAAGTTTGAGGGCGTGGGGTGGGGCGGGGTGGGTGGCAAGAGAATTGAAAGAATCGGAATCAACCAATCCTGTTTTATACCAACCAAGTCAATTAATAGGTGGTAGTACCTAAATATCCTCTCTTGATCCTCCAAGCTAACATGCATACCCCCACACACAACACTAGGATTAGAATTAAGCAATCTTGTATTGTACCAACGAAAGAACATGAATTGGTTTGCTATAAAGAGTGCAACTAATATATATATATATATATATATATATATATATATATATATATATATATATATATATATATATATATATATATATATGAGGGTTCAAATAAGAAAAATTTTGTAACAATAAAAAGAATAAGTTTTAAACCAATAGAAATGTTGTATTTTATTTCATTTAATATGTGTATTTAATGTTATTAATAAGGGTATATAGGTAAATTTTTAATTGTAATTAATTAGCTAAACTAGCTAAAATTGTAACTCACTTTTAAATATACTCTTTGAAGATAAAATAATTTAGGATGAATGACAATTTTTAACATGTGTAGGATAAATTTTAGTATGTGTAGGATGAATTCTTAAATGTGCATGATAAATTTAGATGTGCGTAGGGTAAATTTCGGTAAGTGTAAGATATATGTAGGATAAATTTTGAAATGTGTAGGAAATAAAATGTTTTTTGCTTTATTAATGAGAGATAACATAATTAATGGGGGAGTTATGAACTATTTAATGTTTTACCATTATGCCCTTTCTTCTTTTTCTTCTCACATTAAATTTCTTCTCAAATGAACCTTCCCTATATATATATATATATATATATATATATATATATATATATATATATAGAAACGGGATCAGGAGAAAACGGCAAAAAGTGTGAGAACGGTGAGAACGCATCCTGGCCGAACACGTGGCGTGGGGCTTGATCAGGGACCGAGAGGTTTTTTTGTCTTTTTAGTATTCTTCTCCTTTCACGGTTTTCACGTTTGAGAAGCTTCTTTATTTTTTGCGTGCAAGATAATTTTGGCGTTTTGTAGATTTATTAATTATTTGGCGTTTATTGTTTTTTTCTCAGATTTCTTCTCTTTGAGGTAATTCTTTTTGTGTCACATAGTTAATATTTTTGGCGTTATGGCTTTTTCCATGTTTTTTTTGGCGTTTTGTATCTTTTTGTTAATAATTCATTACAATAGATTAATATTTCAAAAAATTACAATAAGTAGAAAATCAAAATAATCTAATAGTCTTCCGTAGGTGGGATTACATCGGAGATGTACCCATCGCTTTGTTCTTCACTTTCTTCAGATTCTTCATCATCAAATTTCATTTTTGCGTATAACGTCATTAGCTCGTCTCTTCTTTGCTGCATCATATTCAAGAATATTACTGCATCATTGGATTTTGGATCGTTTGTAGGTGTTAAATCACAGAGTTGTTCGATGATAGATAGCAACCTTGTCTTCAAAATTTCTTCCATTGGTCTTGAATATTGCACCCCGCTTTCATAAGTTACTTCAAGTGTTCCTTCTTCCTCATGCAATACCCAACTCCTAAGTTTTGGTATTTGTGTATCTTCAATATCATCACCATCATCATCTTCATTATCTTCTGCTGGAAACTTTCTCCCCAGTCTTCTTATTACAGTTCTTGTTCTTTCACAATCGTTGTCGCTTGGAACCCCAAGGGCCAGGATATTCTTTTGAATATTTTCATTCATTCCCATCATGACTTTTATTGTTCTTACCTTAACCCTTCTCCTATCAGCGAACTTTATGATGAATCCTTTTTCTTTCCTTACAAACCTCCATGCAATAACCTTAGCCATTTTTAAATTTTTTAGCGTTTTGGAGAATATGTGGCGTTTTAGTTTTTTTGGCGTGTTTGAACTTGGGTTCTGATGGTTCTTTTATATTGACTTTTTTTCGTCCGTATGTCAGGTAATTATGGCGTTTTGAAAAAGATAAATAATTTAATATAATAAATGTTAGTAATTATGTTTTCTGTCGTTTCATTTTACTGTTTTTTTTTTTTTTTTGCAGTTTACCGTGTTTTGTTTTAAGACTCAATTGTTTTAATGGTGTAATACGTCAAATCTTTTGACGGCTATAATTATGGCGTTTTGTTTTCCAATGGCGGTTAGATAACTATTGGACTTCTTTTGTTTTATATTCTTTTGCATATTTTTTCACTCTTTTTTTATAATATTAGTTGTTCAAATTAATTTTATTATAGTTTGGTAGTTTATTTGGGGGCTTTTGTATGGCATTATGGCGTTTTACACGTATTTGCTAATTTTGGCGTTTTATTATATTTGTCGTTATAGCATTAATATTATTTTGTTGTTTATTAACTGACATTACAAATCAAACAATAGACAAAGAAAAGTAAAAAAAAAAAAACAAAGTAGAAGCAATTTATTATTTTAAATCTTCAGTGTCATCAGTCTCTTTTTTCTTTTGAAACTACAAGAAATGTGACAAATAAATGGCGTTTTACGTTTGGCGTTGTTTATTTTCTTTGTTCATGTGCTGAATTGTCTTTGTTGATGTTTGAATCATAGAGCGACCCCCTGTGGGTGGATGCTATCTGCCACTGGTATAGGTCTCTTCTTATCATCCAAACCTTCATTAGGAACAAAGATGACAGTATGACATATGGGTGTCATCAGTCCCTCTTTTTTCAATTTTGTCCATCTCATGCAGCAAAATCTTTTCTTCACTCGCGTAAAATATCATTAAATGAAGCTTCATGCAGCACTTTACTGAGGATCAAAGAAAAAGATGTTTTTGTTGTCGTTGTATTTTTTGGCGTTTTACATTGAGTCGTAAATTCTTTTAGCAACCATTGTGTGTTTTTTTTGTGTGATAAACGGAAGGTGGTGAGGCGTTTCTATTTATAGAATTTTTTTGGTGCGTAGGTTAGGCGGGATGTTATTTTTATAACACAAAATGTAAATAACATTTATTCGGATGTAAAGTTTGGCGTTATATATAATGGCGTTTCCTTTGTTATGGCGTTTTTGTAACTAGAGAGCTCAAATAAAAACACAGAAAAAGCACCCAGTGATAAATTTGGCGTTTTGTATTTATTTGGCGTTTTATTTTCAATGGCGTTTTATGTGAGGAATAGTTTTTTTTTACTTTTTTACCCTTAATGACGCGCGTCCACGTAATAAAATTGGTGTTATTTACTAAAATGCCACCGCGCCAATCTAGTCCATAGATTGTTTTGATCGGACGATGCATAAGAGTTCTCTCCGTTCTCACACTTTTGATCGTTTTCTCTAAATCCTGGCCCTATATATATATATATATATATATATATATATATATATATATATATATATATATAGGATCAAGATCATTTCAGAACCAAAAAAATTTACAGAACCTGCAGAACTCTTTACAGCCACTCATTTTATTTCATGTTATTTTTTATTATTTTATTTATGAGGGGCATTAAAGTAATTTTACACCTAGAAAATTATCACATTTTTAATTTAACCTTCCACTATTTTTTCACATTCAAATCTAAAAAAAATTAAATACGTATATTCAATCACACTAGTTTGAATTAGTTCCTTTTTTTTCTCACATGACTCCCAATGGATTAAATTTGAATTACACCTAATCGATTACATTATGCAAATTTGAAAGATCAAGAATCATATTAAAAAAAAAATCTTGGAGTGATCATGCTATATAATTTTTGTTGAGTACGTGTATATGATATATACATATATGTAGTTGACATATTCACATATGTGCAATCATGCAATTAGTTATGTATATTATATTTACTTATATGTAATTCACTTATTTGCATATATGTAACTGACATGTTTACATTGCATTAGTATTTTTATTCGTACATACATAGTAAACATACAAAGATAACTCTAGTGTATATAGTTATAGTTGAGTACATGATATTTGCATATATCTAAATATATTATGTGTAATGAAACCATTTACATATGTATATATTTACATATATGTAATTAAGTTACTTACATATGTGCAACTGACATATTTATATATGTAAACAATGCTTCACATATGTAAAAACCTCAAAATCCTAAGAATGAAATTGAAAAAACCTTAAAATCCTAAGAATGAAATTGAAACTTAAAATCCTAAGAATGAAATTGAAAATTAAAGGCAGTGCATATCTGCAATTATTCTTAGAGCAAAATTTGAAAAAAAAAAAAACAAAGAAACGAAAGATGGGAGAAAAAAAGGGGATAAGTTATGGCTTTTTCAACTTTTATTAATGTTTGTTGACCATTATACCCTTATAATATTAAAATTGCCTCCTTAGTTTTCTTTTTAATTACAATTTTACCCTAATCTATTTTCAACCATTGATTAATAAATCAATGGCTCTAAAGAGTTCTTAAAGTTCTGCACAAATTGTGAGTACTGCATAGAACTCAACACTATTATATATATATATATATATATATATATATATATATATATATATATATATATATATATATATATATATATATATATATATGATAAGGATCATGTGAGAAGTGATAGGCTAGTTGAGAAACTTGAGAAGCATTCTGGACCACACATTTTTCTAAGCCTTTCGTAATATACACATATGTATAGTTTAAAATTGACTATATACATATGTGTATAACTCA